>NC_083406.1:81070163-85870163 GCF_020745735.1 Hemiscyllium ocellatum | reverse complement strand
CAGGTTTCATTCTCTGTAGGTCAAACCTGGTTATCTGTCCGTTTTTTTGTAGGTTCCTCAGTGTGTTGTTTATCCTATTGGTGAGCTATGGGGTGGGGTCAAACTCCCACTTTACGTAGGTGTTGGTATCTGCAAGTAGTTGTTGTACTTTTTGGATGTACTCTGCTTTGTCCAGTATGACTGTCATTCTGCCTTTGTCTGCTGGTAGTATGATTATGTTCTTATCGTTTCTTAGTGCTTTTAGTTCTTCCGTCTCCTTGGTGTTGAGGTTATGTGTTTGTCTTTTCCTTGTTATCAGGGGTACAATACTTTGTCTCACTGTTTGTTGTGTCTCTTCTGTCAGTCCATTGTTTCTGAGTGTGCATTCTAGTGCTGCTAGGAAGTCTGCTGTCTTGGCGTCCCTGTGGTTGTAGTTGAGTCCCTTGGCCAGTATTGTTCTGTCCGTGTCTGTGATCTGTCTGTGGGAGAGGTTTCTAACCCAGGTGTGTTGTGGTGTCCTCTCTGTTGTGTGTTAGCAACACACCCCAACACATAAAAGAAGTTGCATCAAGACATTGTTTAAAAGGGCCACAACACACTGCAGGGCACCAGAACTGCAAAAAGAGGAAGAAGAACATCTCTACAATGTATTCGCCAAAAACGGATACCCCTGCAATTTCATCAACAGATGCCTAAGGGAAAGACAACAGAATGAGCACATTCTACAACCCAAAGGACTAGCCACACTACCATACATCAAAAACATTTCTGAACTGTCAACCAGACTACTAGGACTCCCAACAGTACACAAACCAACAGCCACTCTCAGACAACACCTCACCAGAACGAAGGACCCGATACCCAGCATGAGCAAAACCAATATAGTGTACAAAATACCATGCAAGGACTGCACAAAACACTACATAGGACAAACAGGAAGACAGCTAACGATCCGCATCCATGAACACCAACTAGCCACGAAACGACATGACCAGCTATCCTTAGTAGCCACACACTAAGATGACAAGCAACATGAGTTCGACTGGGACAACACTACTATTGTAGGACAAGCCAAACAGAGAACAACCAGGGAATTCCTCGAGGCATGGCACTCATCCACAGATTCAATCAATAAGCACATCGACCTGGACCCAATATACCGGCCACTGCAGCAGACAGCTGGAACTGACAACGGGAAGCAGCAGATACAAATCACCATAAATGCCGGAGAAAGGTCACAGAAGCGCTTCACAGGAGGCATGCCAAGCACTAAGGACGTCACCTAGACAGGGGACGAAACATCTGCAACACAAATTCCCAGCTCAGCGAACAGAACCACAACAACGCTTCTCAACTGGGATATTGAGTCTTCTGTTCTGGTCAAAACAAACTATTGTACTCGTTACCAATACAGGGGTTCTCCCAGGCACTTTGCTGCAATCACAAGATTTATACAATTCTAAACAGGGCTCTAGGTTGTGTGATAGAACAAATGTGCAGGTTAGGTGAATTGGCCATGCTAAATTGCCTGTAGTGTTAGGTGAAGGTGCAAATATAGGGGAATGGGTCTGGATGGGTTGCTCTTCGGAGGGTCTGTGTGGTGACTTGTTGGGCCGAAGGGCCTGTTTCCACACTGTAAGTAATCTAATCTAACCTAATCTAAAAACGAGCACCCGATCTACAAATCTTCTCACAAACTTTGAATAGAAAAGGTATCTCCTGATTGGTCTTAAAAGGCTAAAGCAAGCTTTTGGCACAAGGCTTTCAAGAAAATTTGGGAACAAGATAGAAGAGTAGCTTCACATATGGCAGAAAAAAACAGTAATGAAGTTTTTCTTGGCTTGGTTATTAAGGAGTATTTGGCAACATGGGTCAGTTGCTAACTAATGCTTTATTTCTGCAGGGAGGTCAACTCAAAAGGAAGTGTTTCTTCCGTCTTAACTCTGAGGTTAAATTAATACATTTATGGCCTAAGTGATGCATCTAGAACTTGGTTCTTCTCAGTAAGTTCTGTCTTAACTCGGGAAGGTGTAAAAGGTCTCTTCAAGATCAATGTTGTTGTCTATGTTTGGAACCACAAGAGATGGGTGAGATACTAAACAAGTATTTTGCGTCATTTGGAAGGACATGGAAGTTGGGGAAATTAATTGTGATATCTTGAAAAGAATTTATATTACAGAAGAGGAGGTACTGGAGGCTTTAAAATGCATAAAGGTCGATAAATCCCTAGGACTGACCAGGTGTTTCCTAGAATTTTGTGGAAAGCTACGGAATTGATTGCGGGTCTCTTGCTGAGATACTTGTATCATTGACAGCCATGGGTGAGATGGTGGAAGACTGGACATTGACTAATGTGCCTTTATTTAAGAAAGGCTGTAAGGAAAAGGCAGAGAACTATAGACCAGTGAACCTTACATCAGTGGTGGGTAAGTTGTTGGAGGGGATTCTGACGGACAGGACTTACGTGCATTTAGAAAGAAAAGGACTGATTAGTGATGGTCAGCATTGCTTTGTGCCTGGGAAATCATGTCTCACTAACTTGATTGAGTTTTTTTGAAGAGGTGACAAAGAAGATGGATGAAGTGGTACATGTTGCCTCTATGGACTTCAACAAAGTGTTTGCCTAGCTTCTGCATGATAGACTGCTTAGTAAGGTTAGAGCACATAGGATCTAGGGGGAGCTAACCAATTGGACACAAAATTGTCTTGAAGGTAAGAGATGGTAAGTGGTGGTAGACAGTTGCTTTTCAGACTGGAGGCCTGTGACCAGTGTGCTAAAAGGATTGGTGCTAGCTCCACTGCCTTTTGTCTTTTGTATAAATGATTTGAATGTGAATATAGGAGGCATGGTTAAGAATATGACAGGATCTTGATCAGATGGGCCAGTGTATAGAGGAGTGGCAGAATGAGTTTAATTTCAGAGAAATGTGAGGTGTTGCATTTTGTTAAGGCAAACCAAGACTGAACTTATACACTAGGGCTCTGGGGAGTGTTGCCAAAGGAGTGGATGTGCATTTTTCCTTGAAAGTGGAGTTGCAGGTAGACAGGGTAGTGAAGAAGGCATTTTGCTCGTTTGCCTTCATTTGTCTGATCATTGAGTATAGGAGTTGGGCCATCTTGTTGCAGCTGTATAGGATATTGGTAAGGCCACTTCTAGAATATGCATTCTAGAAAACTGTGGCTTAGTGGTTAGCATTGCTGCCTCACAGTGCCAGGCACCCAGGTTCGATTCCACTCTCAGGCCACTGTCTGTGTGGGGTTAGCACATCCTCCCCATGTCTGCTTGGGTTTGCTCTGGTTTCTTCCCACAGCTCAAAGATGAGAAGGTTCGGAGAATTGGCCATGATGAAATTGCCTGGAGTTTACAGGCAAGGTGGGCTAGCCATGGGAAATACATGATGGGGTGGTGGGGAGATGGCAGTTTTGAATGGGATGTTCTTTGGAGGGTTGGTGCGGACCAGATGGGCCAAGTAGCCTCTTTGCCCACTGTAGGGATTCTGTGTTTCTAATACTACAGACAATTCTACACTCCCTCTTATTGGAAGAATGCTGTTATATTTGGGAGGGTACAGAAAAGATTTACAAGGATATTGCCAGGACTGGAGGACCTGAGTTATGGGGAGAGGATGAATAGTTGGGGCTTTTTCCCCTGGAGCTTTGGATGTTGAGGTGTGACCTTATAGAGGTTTATAAAATCATGAGGGGCATGGATGGGGTGAATTGCCAAGACCTTTTTTTGATGGTGGGGTGGGGGGAGGATTGTGAAGCAAAATTTGAGGGAACAGGTTTAAGGTGAGAGGGGAAAGATTTTTCACGCATACGGTGGTGCGTGTACAGCACAAACTGCTAGCGGACGTGGTGGATGTGGGTACAAGTACAACATCTCCAGATTACAAGGCAACTGGAGAATGAATGGACAGGAACAGTTTTCAGGGATATGCGCCAAATGCTGGCAAATGGGACTAGGTCAGATTGTGATGTTTGATCGGCGCAGAAAAGTTGGACCAAAAGCTACAGCAAGACAAACTTTCACCCTGCTTTCTGGTGCTATCTGTTAGGGATTCAAATCCAGAGAAATTACAATCCAATCGTGATTCTGATTATGTACATTGGATGCATAACTAATTGGTGTGTTGGAATTCTGTCATAAGAATTGGAGTAAAATTGTAACTAGAAAAGTAAATGCCTGGAGTCTGTCTAACCTGTCTTTAAGTTCTGATGTCTACCAAGATTCACTCTTTATTGAATTGTTCTACATCACTTGATTTTATTCGCCAGAATGCAGTTTGCAAAAATAGTAGGGATTAAACAAAATACACCAACAAAACATTCTTCAAAGCACAACTGAAATTGGGTTTTTCAAGCTACTTCAATCCTTGCTAGATAAATTAATTTGCTAGTCTTTTGAAAATGAAACCTGTTTTGGATTTCCAGCAAAAAAATTTGAGCAGGAAGACCTAACATTCAATTCAAACTTGACAGTGTTAGCCCATGGTTTTGACAAAAGAGTTTGGCTATTTTGATTAACTTCACCTGTTCAGTTTATATCAGCTTTCTTGCTCTTGTTTGCTTCAACTTTTCAGTTGATTTAACTGCTCCATTAGAATAGTTCTGTACCTGTTGTGTATGACTTCCATTTTTCTAAATTGTGTGCTGCAATCAGTTTCTTCGATAGCTTGCTACCTTCAAGCTTCAGTCAGTAATTTTAAGATACCTATCCTTTTTTTTTAATGTTAGCATCTGCTAATGCTTTTTCTGAACTGAACTATGAACACCGGTTTACAGAATTGTATGTATACAAGATGGAAGTCTATCAAAGCTCTCCTGAAGTGAAGTGAATGGATTTAAGATCAAATTTTCTATTGATCAGGATTAATAGTTGAAATGAATTTGTTGAAGTGACCAAGTTGTCTCAGATGGGAGAATTGATATTGTAAATCTTGAATAAACCACAGTATAGAAAATGCAGAGCAGACAGAATTGTTGAAATTCTTGTTTCTGTTGCGCAGATGATCTGTTGCTTGACAAGTTCAAACCGTGTGAGTTTGTATATTTGTTCATCAAATTTAATGTTGTTGCAGAACATTTTCTGTTTTGAGTTCAAGGCACCAGTATAACTGTAGTCAGGATTCAATTTGCCCCTAAGAGAAAGGGAGTACAGCAATATAAATGGACCATCTCACACTTCAACCTAATACTGACATTCAGTAAAATCATGGCAGTGCTGTGACCTAATTCCAGATGCCTGCCTTTGCCCTCACAGTTTTTTGGATCCAAATTAATTGTGCAGTCAATTTTAAAATCAATTCGTCTTTTAAATGATTCAGGGAATGTGGGTTTCACTACCTGGGCGAGCATTTATTGTCTATTTCTACTTGCCCTTGCAAAGATGTTTTGCACTGCCTGTAATCCACTTCGTGTAGATACACCCACGCTGACGTTAGGGAGAGAATTCCAGGTTTTTGACTTGAGAGGCAATAAAGGAACAGCGTTATATTTTAATGTCAGAATTAATCCAACATGAATTTTAATTGCTAATTTCATTCTAGAATGGTCTAAATCTATTGTTTTACACTACACCACTTAATCTGAATTTCACAGCTACTGGAAATAGTTTCTCTTTTTCTAAACTATCTTCTTAATATCTTGAAACTTCCAACACCACTTCCCTTAGTTTTCTAAACACCAGGGGGAACAGTCCAAGTTTGTTTAATTTCTCCTTATAACTTTTGGAATTCAGTTGTCATTCACACCATCCAATGAAAATATTTGCTTCCTAAGATATGATGCTGAGAACTGGTCACACTTTGTGTGGTCTAACCAAGGCTTTTTATATCCAAACCAAGACATATGCCCCTCATACAGGTATTCTAATTCATAAAATAAAATGGACGACATTCCATTAGCCTTTTTTGATTATTTTCTGTACTAATTCATCACCTTATACTGATCTGTATATTTGGGCTGTCACGTTTTTCCAAGATTTCACTATTTAAAAGATGCTGTATAATCTTTAGGTTAAAATAGATGACCACATTGTGTGTGTTGACATTCACTTGCTATGGTTTTGGCCATTAATTTATCTATCTTTATAATTTTATGCAGCTTACAATACCTTCAATCTGTTGCTGGCAAATTTGCATCTATGTGCTTTCTATCCAATCATTTAATTAATTTATGAATATTGTGAATAACTGATGCAGCAATACAGATCTTTGCCTGACACACTAGCATGAAATTTCCCAACTTCAGTACCTACCTGATGAGTTAAAATCTGTTCCCACTAGCCACAACCTGTCTGTTGTCCTGATTCTGTCTCCTTCCATTCACTCTATTTTCTAATCGATTTCAGAGCTTCAATGTTAGCAAACATTTAGCATATAATCAGTGACATTCCCCTTGTCCACTACTTTCGTCACCTCTTCAAAAAAAAGTAATTAAAAGGCTTGATGTTTCAGAGGATGCAGTCCGTTGCAGTACTGGGGTTTGATATTGTAAGCTACTTTGCAAATAGGCTGGGAGTGTCCATGAATCTCTGATACTAAACATTTACCTCGAGTTAAGTTCAGCACTGACTGATTGGGACCGAAGGGTCTGCTTCTGTGCCCTATGACTTTATGACCAGTTTGGGCTGAAGGGCCTGTTTCCATGTTGTATTACTCCATGACTCTATGGCTGTGAGAGTACAGTTGCATCTGCCTGTGCTACCAAAGAAAGAGGAACTATAGTGTAAGTTCATGAAGACCCCTCATTGCACTATAACTGCATTATGTTGTACAGTAAACGTGTGTTGTGGATTCTCTAAACTGTATGAAATTTGAATGTGTACGTAATCAAGTAAATAAGTTTGAGAATATAAGACAATTACAAAGGAGCATAGTTACTGAGTTAGCAATATACATTGATTATATATGCTTTATTTCAGCCAACATCTGGTGAGATCCGGGAGTTTCTCATTATGATGGCAATTTGCCACACAGTTGTCCCTGAGAGAGATGGAAATGACATTTATTACCAGGCTTCATCACCAGGTGAGGTACTGGGATATGATGGAGAGAAGCTACAAATAATAATTGTAGAATCAAAATCAATGCACAATATCTACAATTGTCAAAAGTAACTCCAATAGTTTTGGTGTACTTCAGTGCAATTTAAAGACAAAGAGAAAATCAAAGTTCTTCAATAAGAATAATTTTTACAACATTATTTCAAAGTTACATTGTGTACATTGTTTGCTTCAGTTGTGTTCCGTGTATCTCTTGCATAATAACATGACGTTTCTCTAACGTCTTAACTTGAGAGGATGGATTCCAATTATGCATAGGTTCCCAATTAAGGAGATAAATTCTCTTTGTTCTGTTCCTTTTGTTACTGTGATAATTTGGTGAAGGGGAGATTCGGGCCAGTGTTCCATGGTTGTCCAAAAGCATGGATGTCATTGGATAAGCTCATTATGGGGTTGTGTGCAGGTTTGTTGTTTTATTTGGGTAATAGTAACATTAATCTTCTTGATTATTTTCTGTCCTTTCCATTACTACTTAGCTGGAAGCTCTTCCTCTAGTTTATATTCCAGAACCACAACATTAGTTGTATATAATGCTGATTGAGCAGCAGAGATTGCTGACAAAAGAATTTTTAATCCGTCAGATGCAGGAACGTTATCTTTGTGTACCCTTTGCACATTTAATATATTTAAACTAAAATGTTTTTGATATTTATAGTCATTTGTACCGAATGATCTTGAATCACTCCAATTGTATTCATGGTGGCAACAGATCCTCTGAGATATTCAGTCTTAAATGAAATATTTGTCTATCCAAATGTTATTTCCACATACTTGGGCAGCTGGCAGTCAGTCATTTGACAGTTAGATTTGCTCAATTCACAAAACTGATGATCGTGAGTATTGACATTATAGAACACAGTTTCTCAGATAAATATTGTATTACAAATCAAAGCAGATGGGTGTAATTCATTAATTCCTTAATAGGAGTGCTGATGTTAGTAATTTATTTTCTCTTCACAAACAATATGCTGGGATATAAATTGGGCATGTTTCTTCAGAAAAAAGGAACATTAAGGTATTTTTGTCCTTGTCTCTCATGTTTCTAGCATACCAGTGATACTGTCATTTTGAACCACAGATTAATGCAAAAATGGAGATCGAGGAACCCTGTTTTCTCGATTATCTGGTTTGTCATTCACATTAACCTCATGAATTAATGCAATGTAAATGCAATTAATTGTTTAACATACCTTCATTATAGAAAATGACCTTGCGTGCTTTGGAGGAAAAATTGATTTAGAGCAACTGTTTTGATTTAGGAGAGAGGGCAGAAACTATGGAAAATGAAATAAACAGAGTGCTGGAGAAACTCAACATGTCTGGCAGCATCTACTCAAAGAAAGAGTGAACATTTTGAGCCTTTATGAGGGATCACTGGACTCAAAATGTCAACTCTCAACAGATGCTGCCGGATGTGCCATGCTTCTCCAGTATCCTTTGATTTTGTTTCATATTCCAGGCCTCTTACTGAGATATTTGTATCATCGATAGTCACAGGTGAGGTGCCGGATGACTGGAGGTTGGCTAACGTGGTGCCAGTATTTAAGAAAGGTGGTAAGGAAAAGCCAGGGAACTATCAAGCAGTGAGCCTGACGTTGGTAGTGGGCAAGTTGTTGGACGGAATCCTGAGGGACAGAACGTACATGTGTTTGGAAAGGCAAGGACTGATTAGGAATAGTTAACATGGCTCTTTGCATGGGAAATCATGTCTCACAAACTTGACTGAGTTTTTTGGAGGAGCAGCAAAGAGAATTGATGAGGGCAGATCGGTAGATGTGATCTAAGTGGACTTCAGTAAGGCGTTTGACTGGTTCCCCATGGGAAACTGGTTAGCAAGGTTAGATCTCATGGAATGCAGGGAAAACTAGCCATTTTGGATACAGAACTGGCTCAAAGGTAGAAGACAGAGTGGTGGTGGAGGGTTGTTTTTCAGACTGGAGGCCTGTGACCAGTGGAGTGCCACAAGGATCGGTGCTAGGTCCACTACTTTTCATCATTTATATAAACGATTTGGATGTGAGCGTAAGAGGTATAATCTGTAAGTTTGCCGATGACACCAAAATTGGAGGTGTAGTGGACAGCAAAGAAGGTTACCTCAGAGTACAGCAGATCAGGATCAGATGGACCAATGGGCTGAGAAGTGGCAGACAGAGTTTAATTTAGATAAATATGGGTGCTGCATTTTGGGAAAGCAAATCTTTGCAGGACTTATATATTTAATGGTAAGGTCCTAGGGAGTTTTGCTGAACAAAGAGACCTTGGAGTGCAGGTTCATAGCTCCTTGAAAGTGGAGTCACAGGCAGATAGGATAGTGAAGAAGGCATTTGGGATGCTTGCCTTTGTGGGTCAGAGTATTGAGTACAGGAGTTGGGAAATCATGTTGCGGCTGTACAGGACATTAGTTAGGCCACTGTTGGAATATTGCGTGCAGTTCTGGTCTCCTTCCTATTGGAAGAGTTCAGAAAAGATTTATAAGCATGTTGCCAGGGTTGGAGGATTTGAGCTACAGGGAAAGGTTGAATAGGCTGTTTTCCCTGGAGTGTCGGAGGCTGAGGGGTGACCTTATAGAGGTTTATAAAATCATGAGGGGCATGGTTAGGATAAATAGACAAAGTCTTTTTCCCTGGGATCAGGGAGTCTGGATCTAGAGGGCATTGGTTTAGGATGAGAGGGGAAAGATATAAAAGAGACCAAAGAGGCAACTTTTTCACGCTGAGGGTGGTACGCGTATGGATTGAGCTGTCATGAGAAGTGGTGAAGACTGGTACAATTGCAACATTCAAAAGGCATCTGGATGGGTATATGAATATAAAGGTTATGGAGTGGCCAGTTGCTGGCAGGTGGGACTAGATTGGGTTGGGATATCTGGTCGGCATGGGCAAGTTGGACAGAAGAGTGTGTTTCTGTGCTGTACGTCTCTAAACCTCTATGATTCCATTTCCAGTATCCTCATTTATTTATGTTTTTTTTGGATGATGCAACATTTTGAACCAATCAAGAGTTGGTAGAAACTGACGGCCAATAAGGAGCACATTGGAGAAATCTTGTTTTATGAGTTGCACAGTGTAGTGAGTAAATGATATCTGCATTGTGGTATGTTGTGGCTGAGTTGAGCAAGTTATCAACCAGTTTGGGCAGAGTGAGGTCCATGAACAACAATGAAGTATGTTAACAGATATTTTGGTGCTTGGTGGTCTTTAATAATAATTACTTCCCAAAGCCTCAGGAAAAAAAATGGCCCAATAGTGATGAACTGTGCTGCAGGAACCTTTGCACCTGTCTGAAAGGGCAGAAGACAGGACCTCTGGTGAAAGACTACAACATCTTACCTTCTGTTCTGGTGGTCAGCATTGCTACAGTAAGCTAATTAAAGTCTGGATAAGGTGAAGGTGAAGTCAAGGAAATGCAGTCAATATTGTACAAGCACACAAAGACAGAGCAAAGTTCCTTAGCCACTTTTCTGTTACTGATTATAGTCATGATGTGGAGGAGCCAATGGTGGACTGAAGTAGGCAAAGTTAAAAATCTCACAACACAAGGTTATAGTCCACCAAGTTTATTTGGAAGCACTAGCTTTCAAAGCACTGCTCCTTCCTCAGGTAGCTGTGGAGCAGGATCATAAGGCACAGAATTTATAGCAAAAGATTACTGTGTTATGCAACTGAAATGATATATTGAGCAACCCTAGATTGCTGTTAAGTCTTTCATCTTTTAGAATGGGTTGGAGGTTTTGCTTTATTAATATATAAATCTCAGAAATTCTTTGAAGTCACATTCTCGAGGTTTTATAAAAAAAAGTGACAGCTCAGCCAATGCAGGAAAGGTGTGAGGTTAGAGTCTGTCTGTATTCCAATATAGAGTCAGACTGGTTCTATTTCCAAAGTAGGAATTTATAAAATATTACATGGATTGACTGCCTACAGATTGTGCACTTTTGAATATATGAATGTATCTGCAAATATAATTCTGCAAATGCAAATTCACCCCATAAACTTATATGCATGGACAGGTGCATGAGAGAGGGAGTGTGTGTGTGTGCATGTAAGTGTGCGTAAGAGAGTGTGTGTGCATGCTAGGTAAAGTGTGTGTGATGGAGTATAAGCCTGTAGGGAGGGGGGGGGGGGTGAAAGTGTGTATGTGTGTGACAGAGGGTCTGCGTGAGTGTGTGTGTAAGAGGGAGTGTATAGGGTAGTAGGGTCACCTGTGGCATGACATGAATGCAAAGTCCTGGTTGAGGCCATCCTCATAAGTTCCAAACTTGGCTATCAGCCTCTGCTCAGTCACTCTACATTGTTGCTGAGCAGAGGCTGATGGCCAAGTTCAGAACCCAAGAGGATGGATTCAACTGGGTCCTTGGGTTCATGTCATACTACAGGTGACGCCACGACACTATACACTCTCTCACATGCATGTACTCATGCAGATCCTCTCGCATACATGTTCTCTCTCATATACCCACACACCTACATCCCCAAACTCACCCACGCACATGCCCTCTCACAAGCTTATACCCCATCACTTGCACACTTAACCAAGCATGTATGCACGCAAACACACACATGTGCACTCACGTGCACACGCTCATACTCTCACTCTCTGATATGCATGCACACACACACATATCTATGGGGTGAATTTGCATTTGCAAAATTGTATTTGCAGATACATTTTATTTTGCTCAAAAAGCACACAATCTGCAGGAAGTCAATCCATGTAATATTTTATAAATTCCTACTTTGGAAATAGAACTAGTCTGACTCAAGGTTGGGATACAGACAGACTCTAACCTTATACCTTTAATGCATTGCCTGAGCTGAGATGTCACCTTTTTTTTTATAAAACCATAACTTTAAGAATGTGACTGAAAAGAATTTCTGATATTTACATATTAATGAATTGAAACCTCCAACCCATTCGAAAAGAAGAAAGACTTAACAGCAGTCTAGGTTTGTTCAATACATCATTTCAGTTGTATAACACTGTAATCTTTTGCTTTAACTTCTGTGTTTTATGGTACTGCTCCACAGCCACCTGATGAAGGAACAGCGCTCTGAAAGCTAGTGCTCCCAAATAAACTGACTAATCATCGTGGTAGTCTTACCTGCTTCTTTGCACGGCTGCTGACAGATATGTTTTTATACAGATGAAAACTCATTGGTTAAAGCTGCAAAGCAGTTTGGATTCATCTTCACTGGAAGAACACCTGATTCTGTCATTATAGAAGCTGTAAGTAAGCATATTAATTGTTTTCTGTGAAGTTTGGATGGCAGTCAGCATTTGGAGGTTAATGTTGCAGTTGCGTTGAACATTTTGGGGTGGGATGGACATTTCCTGTCCTACATCATATGTTTCCTAATTAATTATTGGGGTACGTAATTTCCAGGATTGAAATACTTGTGTATTTTCAAGATTTTCTGTTTGTTGAAGAACTGAGAAACTATATTTTCTAATGTTCTGAAATTATATATGTGAAGTGCTATAGGTTTTGCTGTGTGTTTTGTGTGTGTCTGAGAACTGCAATAGAGCCAAGAACTAGCAATATATATCTGAGAAGTTAAAATTGCAAGCTAGACAGAAATAATTTACTTTTATTTCTCCGTTGGTAGATGGGAGAAGAGCAGACCTATGAGCTGCTTAATGTCCTGGAATTTTCCAGGTAAGTCATTTAATACCTCACAACTGCAGTTACATTGAAGTACATGGGCCAAGAATTGCAATTACATCATACCTGATAATGGTATCACATGTGCCAAAAACCTTCACACAATTAATTACTCTTGGGTGCAATAATGGATTGTATAGAAGGAAACAAAACTGCAACTTGGATCAATTAAGAAGAGATTTGTTGAGATTTGAATTAAATTCTTAATTAAGAAACTAGAAAATGTGACTCTGTAGCAGATGCACTTGTTTTGTTGTAACTTTTAAATGATCAGTTTTTTAAAAATTATTAACATTTTTCAATTGTACAGCAAGCCTTGTTTTATGAAATCTGAGCCTCAATCTTCCAATAGGAAGATAAGTTCTGCAGATGTTTACTGGTATTGCATCTTGTTGTAAGAGAAAGTGAGAACCACAGATGCTGGAGATCAGAGCTGAAAATGTGTTGCTGGAAAAGCGCAGCAGGTCAGGCAGCATCCGAGGAGCAGGAGAGTCGACGTTTCGGTCATGAGCCCTTCTTCAGGAATGAGGAAAGTGTGTCCAGCAGGCTAAGATAAAAGGTAGGGAGGAGGGACTTGGGGGAGGGGCATTGGAAATGTGATAGGTGGAAGGAGGTTAAGGTGAGGGTGATGGGCCGGAGTGGGGGTGGGGCCGAGAGGTCAGGAAGAAGATTGCAGGTTAGGAAGGTGGTGCTGAGTTCGAGGGATTTGACTGAGACAAAATGGGGGGAGGGGAAATGAGGAAACTAGAGAAATCTAGGTTCATCCCTTGTGGTTGGAGGGTTCCTAGGCGGAAGATGAGGCGCTCTTCCTCCAGACGACAGCTCATCTTCCACCTAGGAACCCTCCAACCACAAGGGATGAACCTAGATTTCTCCAGTTTCCTCATTTCCCCCCCCCCCCCCCCCCCCACCTTGTCTCAGTCAAATCCCTCGAACTCAGCACCAACTTCCTAACCTGCAATCTTCTTCCTGACCTCTCCGCGCCCCCCCCACCCACCTCCGGCCTATCACCCTCACCTTGACCTCCTTCCACCTATCGCATTTCCAACGCCCCTCCCCCAAGTCCTCCTACCTTCATTTTATCTTAGCCTGCTGGACACACTTTCGTCATTCCTGAAGAAGGGCTCATGCCCGAAACGTCGACTCTCCTGCTCCTTGGATGCTGCCTGACCTGCTGCGCTTTTCCAGCAACACATTTTCAGCTTACATCTTGTTATACCTTGCAACAGATAGTAGTTGACACTGCAAAAATTGCCAGGAAGTTAAAATTTCCTTTTGGCAATTATCTGGCATATAGAACCCTCTGAAAAACTCCCCAATTCTGAGTTAAAGTTGGAGACTTGAGAGTTTCTACTTATATTAATATTTAACCCAGAGACGTTAGAGGAATTAAAGTCCACTCATTGGTAGTTATGAATTTCTTAACTCATCACTGACTCTCTTGCACCTAAACACCTGTCCCCACTGACTTGGCATCTGACTCCCTCTCCACCTGCTGCAATGACTCTCCTGTCCGTCCAACAACTGACCCCATCCCTGATACCCATCACTCTGACTTGCTCCCATCTGACACAATTTGCCCATCACCCCCATGACCCCATTCAACTTATCCCAACTCTGCCCCAAGTGGCAGCTGTACCCTCTTCTCATCTGCCCCTCCACCAACCTGCCACTATACTCTTGCCTAACTCTGTCAGTACACAAACCTGACTGCCCCGGCTGACCCATTGTCCACAAACCTGACTGCCCCGGCCGACCCATTGTCTCAGCCTGCTCCTGCCCCACCGAACTCATCTCTGCATACCTCGACACTGTCCTGTCCCCCTTAGTCCAAGAACTCCCCACCTACATTCGGGATACCACCCACGCCCTCCACCTCCTCCATGATTTTCGCTTCCCCGGTCCCCAGCGCCTTATCTTCACTATGGACATCCAGTCCCTGTACACCTCCATCCCCCATCACGAAGGACTCAAAGCCCTCCGCTTCTTCCTTTCCCGCCGTACCAACCAGTACCCTTCCACTGACACCCTCCTTCGACTGACTGAACTGGTCCTCACCCTGAACAACTTCTCTTTCCAATCCTCTCACTTCCTCCAAACCAAAGGAGTTGCCATGGGCACCCGCATGGGCCCCAGCTATGCCTGCCTCTTCATAGGATATGTGGAACAGTCCATCTTTCGCAACTACACTGGCACCACCACCCCCCACCTTTTCCTCCGCTACATCGATGACTGTATCAGCGCTGCCTCGTCCTCCCACGAGGAGGTTGAACAGTTCATCCACTTTACCAACACCTTCCACCCTGACCTCAAATTCACCTGGACCGTCTCAGACTCCTCCCTCCACTTCCTAGACCTTTCCATTTCTATCTCGGGCGACCGAATCAACATAGACATCTACTATAAACCAACTGAATCCCACAGCTAACTAGACTACACCTCCTCCCACCCTGCCCCCTGTAAAAAAGCCATCCCATATTCCCAATTCCTTCGTCTCCGCCACATCTGCTCCCGGGAGGACCAGTTCCAATACCGCACAGCCCAGATGGCCTCCTTCTTCAAGGACCGCAGATTCCCCCCAGACGTGATCAACAATGCCCACCACCGCATCTCCTCCACTTCCCGCTCCTCCACCCTTGAGCCCCGCCCCTCCAACTGCCACCAGGACAGAACCCCACTGGTTCTCACCTTCCACCCCACCAACCTCCATATACAGCGTATCATCCGCCGTCATTTCCACCGCCTCCAAACGGACCCCACCACCAGGGATATATTTCCCTCCCCTTCCCTATCAGTGTTCCGAAAAGACCACTCCCTCCGTGACTCCCTCGTCAGGTCCACACCCCCCACCAACCCAACCTCCACTCCCGGCACCTTCCCCTGCAACCGCAAGAAATGCAAAACTTGCGCCCACACCTCCTCCCTTACTTCTCTCCAAGGCCCCAAGGGATCCTTCCATATCTGCCACAAATTCACCTGCACCTCCACACACATCATCTATTGCATCCGCTGCACCCGATGTGGTCTCCTCTATATTGGGGAGACAGGCCGTCTACTTGAGGAACGTTTCAGAGAACACCTCTGGGACACCCAGACCAACCAACCCAACCACCCCGTGGCTCAACATTTTAATTCCCCCTCCCACTCCACCAAGGACATGCAGGTCCTTGGACTCCTCCATCGCCAGACCATAACAACACGACGGTTGGAGGAAGAGCGCCTCATCTTCTGCCTAGGAACCCTCCAACCACAAGGGATGAACTCAGATTTCTCCAGTTTCCTCATTTCCCCTCCCCCCACCTTGTCTCAGTCGAATCCCTCGAGCTCAGCACCGCCTTCCTAACCTGCAATCTTCTTCCTGACCTCTCTGCCCCCACCCCACTCCAGCCTATCACCGTCACCTTGACCTCCTTCCACCTATCACATCTCCATCGCCCCTCCCCCAAGTCCCTCCTCCCTACCTTTTATCTTAGCCTGCTGGACACACTTTCCTCATTCCTGAAGAAGGGCTTATGCCCAAAACGTCGAATTTCCTGTTCCTTGGATGCTGCCTGACCTGCTGTGCTTTTCCAGCAACACATTTTCAGCTCTGTCAGTAGCTGTCAATGTGGCTAAAAGATCCTTTAAATACGACAGATAGTGCTGCAAATGACAGGTTGGAGTTTTAGTGCTGTTTCTGTCCACTGCTGCCTATGTGGATTTCTGGACTGTGCTGCTTCCGCTGGGGTGGCTCTGAGCCCAGTTGTTTAACCAGAAAATTTCTCTAAGTGGCTAACTTCAATTCTGATCTGGGGTGAAAATTGGGGTGCAATCCAGATTGGAAATATCAAACCCTGGTTTTGATCTTGAATGTTCTCTTGTAACAGTGAGCATTTGAAAGGAAACCATGGAGCACTACAATTCTATATTCCTGCACACACCCTTAATTTTCTTATTCAATGCAGAAACAGTGGAATTTCTGTGCTTTCATTTGTTATGTTTCCCTTTTTATATTTTTGAGGACCAACATCAATGATGTGCTCTGTACCAATGAAAAATGCACCATAAAATATTGATAATTGTGATGTAGCCATTCCAACTTCAGCTAATAATCCAAAATAATGAGGACAAGCTAGTTATTATTGGGAGAAAAAGGAACCATGTGGCTCAGTTTTTGCCAATAATTACTTTGTGTTTTTTTTTTCTGTTCAAAAGCACCAGGAAAAGAATGTCAGTGATTGTTAAGATTCCATCAGGAAAGATTCGGCTGTATTGTAAAGGGGCAGTAAGTACTCTGTTTAATATTTTCAAGCATGGAAATGGTACAAATTGTTAACACTGTACAAAACTCTAACCTGTTATTTGTTTTTAAAAAGTCAATGTTTACTGGAACATATTGTATTTACACAATGTATGGGGCAGCACGGTGGCTCAATGGTTAGCACTGCTGCCTCACATTGCCAGGGATCTGGGTTTGGTTCCAACCTTGGGTGACTGTTGGAGTTTTGCATGCTGTCCCTGTGTCTGTGTGGGTTTCCTCCTGGTTCTCTGGTTTCTTCCCACAATCCAAAGCTGTGCAAGTCAGGTGAATTGGCCATGCTAAATTGCCCATAGTTTAGGTGCATTAGTCGAGGTCGATTATAGTCTATTAGAATGGGTGTAGGTGGGTTACTTTTTGGACCGTTGGTATGAACTTGTTGGGCCGAAGGGCCTGTCTCCATACTTCAGGGAATCTAACCTTTACTGAGAATTCAAAGCATTTGCATTTGGTGTAAATAATGTACATTTGAGTTAAATTGGTTGGAGTTGTAGTTCATTAAATCCTGGTTGAGAAATTCTACAGAGCCCAAGATTTTTATCCTGTGTGCTAAGATAGTTATGTAAACTGGGATGTCATTTGACCATATTTTGTGCTTCAGACCTAGATGCTGTTCCAGTACAGCTACAACATGGGCATTACTTGACAATTTGGAAAATTGTCCAGATTTATCCTGTCTTCAAAAAAAAGCCAAAACAAATCTGATCCAGCTATCAATTCTCCCATAAGTCCCCTTTCAGTCATCAGGTGATTTTTACCAAGGTTGCTTAGCTCCTGATCTCAGTACAGCTTTGTTCAAACAAAGGAGACAAATGGGCGAAGAAGATGAATTGAAGGGGGAGTAGTATCGAGGAACCTGGCAGCAATGAAATCAACGGGAATCGGGGGGGAGCGGGGTGCGGGGGGGGGGGGGGGGAGGTGGGTAGTCTCCACTGGTTGGAGTCATAGCCACTCCAAAAAAGATGGTTGTAATTGTTGGAGGTCAATCATTTAGGGAGAAAATGAGCACTGAAGATGCTGGAGATCAGAGTTGAAGAGTGTGGTGCTGGAAAGGTACAGCCAGTAAGGCCGCATTCGAGGAGCAGGAGAGTCGACGTTTCAAGCATAAGCTCTTCATCAGGATGTTGCCTGACCGGCTGTGCTTTTCCAGTATCACACTCTTTGACATCAATTGTTTAGGACCCAGGCCATCATTCTAGGAGTTCCACAGGGTAATGTCTGAGGCACACCTTTCTGGAGTTGCTTCATCAATGATTTTCCCTTCATCTTCAAGTTAGAAGTGGGGATGATCACTGATCTTTACACAATGTTCAGCACCATTCATGACTCAAATACTGAAACAATCAGCATTCATATCAAGACCCAGGACATCATCCAAGCTTAGGCTGATTAGTGCCACACAGGTGCCAGGCAGTGACCATATGGTGAAACATCTGGATTGGGAGCAGTGTAGGCCATTTGCTTCCTCCTTCTGGTGTGCCATTCTCTAAGATCCTAGCTGATTTGTTTGTGTATAAAATACCACATTTCCATCTACTCCCGACACTCTTTCCTTTGTTTCCCTTGCCTAAGAAGAATCTACCCACCGCCACTTTTAAAAATATTCATTGACCTCATCTCCACTGCCTTCTGAGGCACAGTTCCAAAGTCTCTCGATCTCTGAGAGAGAAAACACTTCTCTTTATGTCTGTCCTGAGAAGCCACCACTAATTTTTGAATAGTGCCCTGTGCGATATTGTGCGATAGGTTATCTTTGTTAACTCGCTCACCAGTTTGCTACATTCATTAATACGGATTCCTGTTCATTCATTCATAACCCTTTACTAACCCTATATTTACGATTACACAGTTTCATTCATTCATTCATTCATAAAACCTACAGATCTGTAGTATATTTTATTATCATAAGATAGACCAAATTTAAAACAAACCTTTCTAATCAAAACAACCCTTTCAAACCCATCACTGCATTTCCACGCCTTATCAGCCCTTGCTACAAGCAGTGTTTACCTTTTAATAAGTGTAACATATAGAACATTACCATCCTCACCATCATGTCTCCACGAAATATTATAATAATAATCAGCCCTTACCAACCATCTCCTGGACCTGAATAGATTCCCTAATTAATAAGTACCTGCTAAGTACCTTCCAACTGGACCATTTCCTTTTAAGAACCTAACTGACAAAACATCACTTCCATGAAATTGCATAAATGAATGAAACTCACACTGGCAAATAGTAAACAAATCTCACAACCCAGCTGTGGTAATCAGTGTAATATCCTTTATTCTTTTATTAAGTACAGGTACAATTTCTAATTTATTTAGAGCATATAGGTCTAGCATTTTTACTAACATTTACTAACTTAAGAGACAAAAGGCCTCATACCGCTTAATTATGCAAGCAGACCAGACAGACACACTCAATCCCATATGAAGTAGCAGCTAGCGTTTACATCTTTTAACCCATCTCTTGTCTCCCAGGACAGAAGCTCTTCAAACCTTGGTGTACTATAGATAAAACAATGTAATGCCATAGTAATGGAATTTTAATTTATGTAAGAACTGTGTATAAAGAGGCTTTTGTAAGAACTGTATTTCAGAATTTTATTGCTGCCTTGAACTTCTCCTGTGCTACTGAATAAAAGAGGTTATTTTCGCCACTCACCAATTCTGGTCGTTATTTGAACATGATCCCACAGCCCCTTAGTTTTAGAGCGATGCTTTCCACATTCACCTAAAAACAGTTCATAAGACCACAAGAAACAGGAACAGAAGTAAGCTGTTCAGTCCTTTGACTGTTCTGCCATTAAATAGGATCATGGTTGATCCAACTTTTCTCATGTCCACTTTCCTCCCCTTTCCCTGTAATTCTTGATTCTCCTGCTGATCAAGAATTTATTTTTCTCAGCCTTCAAAATACACAAGGACTCTGCTCCCCTAGCTCTCTATGGCAAAGAGTTCCGAAGACTTTCAGTCATCTGACAGAAGAAAGTTTTCCTCATCTCAGCCTTAAATTGGTGCCCATCTATTCTGAGACTCTGCCTGCTGGTGTTAGATTCTCCCATGATGGGAAACATTCTCTTAGCATTTACCCTGTCAAACTCCTTGAGAATCTGAAACGTTTCAATAAGATCAGCTCTCATTCTTCTAAATTCCAGTGAGTAGAGTCCCATCCTGTTTAGCCTTTTCCTAAATAACAATCCCTCTATACTGTGGATCATCCAAGTGAGCCTTCACTGAACAGCCTCCAATGAAATGGCATCTTTTCTTAGATAAGGGGACCAAAACTGCCCTCAGTACTCCAGATGTGGTCTTACCAGCATCTTGTACGGTTGCAATAAGTCTCTTCTTATACTACTGTTATACTCCAACCCCCTTGAACTAAGGGCCAACATTTCATAGCCTTCCTGATTACCTGCTGTAACTGTGTGCCAGCTTTCTGTGTTTCATGTACAAGTACACCAAAATCCCTTTGTGTTTTAGCTTTCTGCAATTTTTCTCTATTTAAATAATTGTTCTGTTGTTCTCTGTCCCAAAATTAACAACTTCACATTTTTTCCATGTTATATTCCATTTGCCAACTTTTTGTCCACTTACTTAACATTTCAATATCTCTCTTTAAACTGTTGTATTTCCCTCACAACCTGCCTTTACACTTATTTTTTGTGTCATCTGCAATTTTAGCTACAGTACTTTCATTTTCTTCCTCCACATCAATAATATATTGTAAAGCATTGCAGTCCCAGCATTCCTTGATCCCTGTGGAATGCTACTCATTACAAGTTGCCACCCTGAAAAAGAACTCCTCATCTCCACTCACTGTTTCCTGCCCATTACTAATTTTCTGCAGTATATTACTGTCGGTGCTTAGACTTAACCTTTTGTGAGGTACCTTGTCAAATGTTCTCTGGAACGTCAAATACAACATGATTTCCCTTTCATGAAGCCATGTAAACTCTGCTTGATTAGATTATGATTTTCCTAAAGTTCTGATACTCCTTCCTTAATTGACTCCAATACTTTTCCAATAATAGATGCTAGGCTAATTGGTTGAACATCATATATAGGAGCCATCAAATCACCTTTCATTCCAATGGAAACAAGTTCAAACTTTCAAACCTTTCCTCATTTAAAAAAAAACTGGCTCACTTGTATCAATCTGGTCAGTCTCCTGTGTATCTCATACATCTATTTACATACTTCCATCAATGTGGAAACCAAAACAGCACACGATATTTGAGATATGGTCTCACCAATGCCCTGATAGCTGAAGCAATACATCCTGTAACAGTTCAGAAGCTAACTCATCACTCAGTTCACTTATGGATGGACAATAAATATCTGTACAGCCAAAAGAAAATAAATTGCAAATAATATAAATCACTGTCAGTGGAAAAAGATATCTTCAGATTAGGAAATTCTTGCTGAACTGATTGAGTAATTACAATGGAAAATGGTATACTGATGCTTATAGATCCAGAAGTCCCACGTTCCATTCCTGATCTGTGCTGAGATAGTTCATCTTAGTTGAAATGCCCTTCGGTTACAGCAGTACAGTTAGCCTTCGAGATCAGGTAGTTGAAAGTTAAAAATTCCAGCTCCAGCTCAGCATCTTAGGACTTTTGGTGGAAAATTTATGTGGCAATTACATGATCAAGACCCCTGTAAGCTACACGGCCGTACAGCCTTTGGGAGGGCTTTTGTGCATGCTTGTTGATATGCTGGGTTTGACACATAGGCTTCTGCTTCCAGAAGCCACTGCCATGCTCAGGCATCAGAGGTTCCTGCAGAAGAAAAATAATAGAGGGAATATTAGACATGATTATACTCAGTCAAAATGGCAGGACTATCATTGTAACTGAAGTTTGGACACAAGTGATAGCTGGAACCCACTGAACTGTATCACAGTTTGATTCAGAGAGACAATAGAAGAGACACGTAAACAAATTTTAAAATATCAGTTTAAATTAGTGCTTACTATTGTGTTCTTTCTGACTAAGAGTTGTAGAGTTCCTACCCATTAGTTGTATAACTTAGATATGCAGCTTGAAAGAATAATTGAAGTCCAGTAATTAAAAGCTAAATAAATAAAGTGCAGGCTTGCATGCAGAGAGGTCAAAGGTTGATTATTTCTTCAAGTGTTCACCAGATATACAGTACTTAAAATCCTGGGAAAATCCGCTATTGCTAACGGAAGCTGCAACAGTTGAAGTATCATTGTTCCATTTCTGCTAATCTAAGGCAATGGTAGAAATGCCTTGTTACAAAATATTTTCAGTGTCTCATTAGATCTTTTCTTAAAACTTGACTTCTGAGATTACAAAAGAACAAATGCCTAGCCTGTGTTTTTCAATTGCCGTGGAAAATGGTTTTCAGTTAGATGCCCCAGTATCAGAAACTAATTTTCAAAGCAGGTTCTCTTGCATTTCTACAGAATTTAGAAAAAATATTTAAAAGCTGAAGCCATGACTCTTTTTAATAGGATGATGTCATTTTTGAAAGACTATCTGACTCATCAAAACACAGAGGTCAGACATTAAATCACCTTGAACAGTTTGCCACAGAAGGTAAGAAATCTTTGAACTAATATGCAGTACATGACATAGCTGAACATCTAACTACAACCAGACATTGAATAAAATATTGGCAAATTTGCTCTGACTGGCAGTTCGAAGTGATTCTTTTTAGTGCCTGAAATCGCGAGTCGGTTTTTACAATCTTAGCAGTTCCTACATTATTCCTACCTTAATTCCATGAAATGTTAAGATGAGTCATACACTGGCAGTAAGCAAACATATGGAAGGTTAACTGATCCTCGGACAACTGTTCAATAATGAAAATTGGGAAAAACAGCCTTGAGGACTTTAATATTAAGTATTCTTTGTTATACGCAAGAATCGACTGCATTTGGAACTACTTGCCGATTAAACAGCTTTAGTAGACATAGTGTCCTCATTCCTTATACATTGCTAGAGAAAAAGGTCATTTTAAAAATTCATTAGAGTTTTTTTTGTTCATTTATATCATGGAAAAATGGTAGTGAGATCCTGCCTTGAACTAATGCACTCCATGTTGTGTCACCTTTAGTGATTTTAGGGAATTCTAGGATTTTGACGCATGTGAGTGAAGAAACAATGGTAATATTGTTTCTCAAGTTACAGTGGTGTTCCCATTGTTTCTGTTGCTCATGCTGTTGCAGGTGTTTGTGCAAATGAGTTCAGAAGCTGCCATTGAAGGAGCCTGGGTAGGTTGCTATCAAGCATTAAGTGATGTAAAGATGCTTTAGCTGAACCTTGCTCCCTTACTCTGACATTCAGTGAGTTTAATGTATAACAACAGTGTCTACACATCAGATTTACTTCATTAGTTATGAATTGCTTTGAGATATCTGATGGTTGTGAAAAATGCCGTGTAAAATGAAATTTGTTTTTAACAATCTCCTGGACACTGGGCTTAATACAATGGAGTGCATTGCTTGGCAGAGGCCTATCTGTCATGAATTGTCTCCATTATGTAATACAAAAATGAATTTACCTGAACAGGTAAAGTGTAATGCTGTTTAGAAAACCAGTCAGTCTGATTCCTTTTCCTCAGTTGTATGTGCTTTTGACCAGTTAACATGATGAACCAGAAAGTAAAGAGGAGAGAGAAACTGCCAGATGCTGCATTCTGAGTCAACACATTCAGACACATTTCAAACATAGCATTAACTATTCTCAAAAAGGCCCTGTTCATCTTTTGACACTTATATTCATGATAGACAATGGCAGACTTTCCGTCAGGTTTAAGGACCTGGGAATTGGAGTCCCAATCATGGTCTAACAGCTCGTCTGTATCCTGCAACACCATAGGGAAGATGTTGGCAACTGATAGCGCACCTGGGGCCACATTGTGGAGAAATCCAGATTGTATGTGATGAGGTTGGGGAGTTATCAGCAAGTGTGGCTCTCAGCCACCCCAACCCTTCCTCCTTTCCATCCTTCCACCCTTTCATCCTTCCTAAAGTCAATTCCCTCGATCGGACATTGGGTGCCTTGCAAAAGACACAGTTGGGGAGCCCACAAAACAAACACACCAGCGTTTGCTTGTCATGTTTGTGAATGTGATAAGTTTTTTCCTTTTTCCCTTCCATCCTATCACTGCGTTACTGCAGCAGTGACAGGATGAGGTCCTTAATTGCCTGTTAATTGCTCACATAAGGCCTCTGTTGGTAACTAGGCAAGAAAGCTCTGTGTGGGCCTTTCCACCTCAAACTTAATTGGAATTCCTATCCACTTGATTAAATGATCCCTGCCAGTCAACATACTGCAGGGAATGGCACAAATTTCCACTCAGTGAATAGGAGAGTTATTAGTTAGAGGAAAAGAAATGAGGGAGGAATGTAAGCTCAGAAATAAGTAGAAGAAAGAGCAGATTTGCATAACTTAAATAAACAAATGCAATTTCAATATATCAATTTTCAGCCAACTTCTGGTTTTGTATCCAACATAGATATAAATTCCTAACCTTAACTAATTTTGAGTTGCATTGGAATCACTGTCCAAAACTATTCCTCATGATGATCATTTAATATTTTTAAAAAAGTTTGATATCATTTTCAGGTTTAAGGACTTTATGCTTTTCATATACTGACCTCGAATTGAATGACTATGAGCAGTGGGTACAGATTTATAACAAAGCCAGTATAGCTCTTCAGAACAGAACCACAAAATTGGAGGAATCCTATGAACTCATAGAAAAGGTAAGAACTGATGGCTGCTGCATTACATATATTGCTGTCGTGAAGAAAAAGCATGAAAGAATTCAGTATGGCACTAGTCTCTATTAGTTCACCTTAGGGATTTGTGTATACTCTGTCCAGATGCGTACCAATGTGTACAGATTCCACTTCACTGATTATAATCGAAAAGTAGATTTGCCAGGATTTGTTAAGGCCAATCATTGGCAACGTTTATTTTTACTGGGTCTTCTGACAGCTCCTGTTGCTGAAGAATTGTCAATAAGTTGATTTTCAGTTAGCTTGTTTCAAGTGCTCGTGCCACTGAGTGATCGTGACAGTGTAGGATGCAGAGGTATCAGGGAAAGTTGGCTGTCGGCTTTCATTGAGGATGTGAAAAGGGAGTTTTTTTTATAGGAGAGAAATATAAATTAAGTTAATTTAAAATTAATTGATCTGTCGAGGTTTACTGCTGCAATTTTATGTAGCATTGACACAAAGAATACTTTGTTTCTGGTTTGCACATACATGCAATCAATAATCATGCCAATGTTTATACTCTACATTAACCTTCTTCCACACTCTTCATATTAACCCTGTTGATCTTTAACCTACTACTGTTTTCTCATATTTATTTAGCTTCCCTTTAAATGCATCAATGCTGGACACCTCAGCTATGCGATACAGCAATCACTTCCACATCCTAACCACTGTCTCTAGGTGAAGTGGTTTCTCCTGTATGCCTTTATTAGATACATTTGGGCTAAGAGTCGTGGATATAAGATTAAGCACTAGACATTTCAGGCAGAGTACCAAAAACATTTCTTTTGAGAGGCTGGAATTCATTGACTATGTAGCTTGATTGAAACAGAGACAACAGGCATTTTTAATCCTAGGTTAGGTAAATACTAGAGAGAATAGGAAATAATGAGATATAGAAACAAATAAGGGAGGATAATGCGGTGGAATTGTACCAAACCAAATTGATTGAGAAAATGACTTTTTTCTGTTTGTAATTTCTGTGTAAGAAGTGTTGTTTCAATTATATCCAGCAGAGTGCAGTAGTGTTAAAACTTTTAAAATATAAAAAACTATTTGAACAAAAGGTTGTTTCGTTTAATAGTGTGAATGCTAATTGAACGAATGAAATAAGAAATGAAAAATAACCCTATTCATTTGGGAAAATGAACATAGTAAGAGTCATTGACAGTGTGAAATATTTTCATGTTTAATAATTAACTTCAGATTAAGAAGTTAGTGTTGTTCTTCAGAAGGCTCAGTAAATATATGATGCTGTGTGGCACTAAGTCACACAAACATTAAATCTTCTATCCTTCTATGCAAACATTTTTCTGTAGTAGGGATCGAACTGTTGGCCTCAGTATCTTTGAATAGTTTACATTTTAAAAGTGCTTTTAATGGTGCAAACTGTACATGGACAATTAAATACCCACAGATTGCTTAACCTCCAACACACGTTTGTTTTGTGTTCCTTGTGAAACATTAGAAATGTTTATGTCATGTAAACTTCAGTATTTGCATTATATTTGTTTTCCAAAAATCTGTTTTTCAGAATCTGCTGCTACTTGGAGCAACTGCTATTGAAGATCGTCTTCAGAATGGAGTACCTGAAACCATAGCAACACTAATGAAAGCTGATATCAAAATATGGGTTCTGACAGGCGATAAGCAAGAAACTGCAATCAATATTGGTGTGTCCACTTAAACCTCCCCCCGCATACTTTTTAATGTTGATTGGTTCAATAGGATTGTCATATAAAATCTACATTATTAGATTTGCATAAATAAATTCCTGTAAATTTTCAAAATTTAAGTTCAATTGGCAAACTGAAGGTAAGGATGTCAAAGTTACCTTGAATTGATGCTTTAGTGCTAGGATTACAGAATGTGAGGCAGCAGCTCTGTTTTGATTAGACTAAAATCATTAATAAAAATTTATGTGAACAGCTTTTTGAAGAGTTGCAACAATTAGTTTGTCTTAAAGGAAACTGATATTTTCCACTGGTACACAAAATTCCTATTGTAAGACCTCTGTTTTGAGGTGTTGACTGAAATAGGTAACCTCGGAGGGTGCAAGGACTGAGTCATGATGTGAACATTAATCTTTTTAGTACAACAGCTGGAGAAAGGTTCTTTAAGAGAAATGTTTGGACCTGTTCAGATTCCATCTTTAGTAATGTGGGGAATGTCATCTAAAGTGATAGATTGTCTAATAATGTTGTAGCCTTCTACAGAGTTGTTAATTTCCAAAACATATAACTGAATTGTGATTGATCACTTTAGCCCAAATTGAACAACTGGGAAACTATTTTCATGCTAATTTCAATGAAGTCCATATTTTAATAGAGAAATTGGCTTCATTGACGCCGGTATGAAAGTGTTCCCCAGTTGTTCAATTGCACTCTCAGCACATACCAACATGATAGGTTCAGTGACCACATCTGATCAGATGAGTGTTAACAACATAGAATCCCTATAGTGTGGAAGCAGGCCATATGGCCCATCGAGTCCACACTGACCCTCCAAAGAGCATCCCACCCAGACCTATCCCGTTATCCTATACTATCCCTGCATTTCCCATGGGTAATCTTAGTCTGCATGCATCTGGACACCTTTGGGCAATTTAGCATGGTCAATCCACCTAACATGCACATCTTTGGACTGTGGGAGAATCAGAGGAAATCCACGCAGACACAGAAAATATGTAAGCTTCACACAGGCAGTCGACTGGAATTAACTTTGAGTCCTGCTGCTATGAGGCAGCAGTGCTAACCACTGTGCCACCCTAACAATTCAAAAGATGGTGGCACTTTGCAAAATCCACTGGGAAACTCAGCACTAGTTCTGCCCATCGTTAACTGTGTGCATACCTTTGTCCAGAAGTGAAATAGCTGAGTGTCATTATATATGATTCAGAAAATGATAAATTCTGAGCAACTTCAAATTATTCAATTTAACGGCCTTCTTCATAAGATGACTCTGTCAAAATCCTAGTTTAGCTCCCTGGCACATTGAAGAAGATTGGAGCTTTATGCAGGTTATAATTAGATACAAATTCTATAATAATGCATAAAAATTAAAATAAATTTTCTTCTTGCTTCTGAGTGCATTGCATTTGGTGTGTTGCGATTATCTACCAGAACCATTGATTAGAAAGGTATTTTCAGATTTAAAGCTTGTATGTTGTTCTTGTGAGACACTTTGCAGCATATTATGTTAAATGGATTGCATCAATGAAACTGTTAGGGAAAAAAGAAATTAACTGAGACAAACTCAAGTTTAGAATTTCTAAATTGTTGGTGATTCATATCGATTAATATGACCAATGGTTAAAAAAATGGATGTCATTCAGAATAAATTCTTCTTAAATAAGCTGAAGGAAGTCGAGTACCCTTCCTTATGTTCATTCATTCGTATAATCTGCATTTGCAGCCATCAGACTTTCTGGTAGAATTTTTCTTCTACTGATTTTAAATTATAAATAGCTCGTTCTTCCGGGATTCTGCTAATGTAGATCAGATCTGATTCGCCCATGCTCCTTCAATATAGGATTGGCACTAATATTCTACCTGAGTAGAATGAATAGTATTGTCAGTCTCTGTTTTTTTAAAATTAAATTCGATTTTGATAGTAGTAAATGAAGGAACGTCTGCATCACATTACCACATGTCACCAACGTTTGAGAGTAGATTTTGCTGTGTGGGTGAGTGGAGGGAGAGAAGCAGTGATGGAAACCAGAACTAATGTTTTGAGGTGAGAGAATGGAATCTGCCATCACAATTGCAACAGTTAGGGGCAGCAGTTGCTAGCATAAACCGGAGGCACAGTTGTCAGCTTGAACTTTTAGTGCCATTTGATTAGGGAAGTGATGAATAATGCTAAGTTAAATGGGTTGGGGATTGGCTTATATAACAAAAAACAAGCATGAGGGTGAATGAATAGTCTACTTTTGTAAATTAGAGTCAGCTAGATATAGAAAACTAATTGTTAAAGTTGTTGTGTATTTATCTTTACAGAGGTAAACAAACCCAACCTGTGACTATAAATTTATACGTCATAACAGGCATCACTGGACAGCAATTACAAGTGTAAACTTTCATTACCTCACTTTGATACAATTCCTTCTCCCTTCCACCGCATATTGAAACATTGTGCAAACCGATATCACCAAATAATAGCATGCCATCTAAGATTGAAGCTGGACTCTCCCTGATATTTGAGGTTCTGTGCCAGATAAACCATAACTTTCACAACTTAGTCATTACAAGGATTCAGCTGAAGCTGTGTTGTCAGGATAGTCTAAAAAGTTGTTTCACAATGTATTATATCTAAACTTGGGAGTGTCCCATACATAGCGGTGGAAATCTCCTTAGAAATTTTCAAAATGTTCACACCTTTGACTGAAATGTGGAGAATAAAAAGAAATGTAGTCAAACTATTATTCTGTGATCTTTCTACTTGTCAATATTATATTTAGGAAAGAATTGATATTTTTCAACTGTTGCTTGTTTCTGTTCTTTTGACAGGTTATTCTTGCAAACTTGTGTCCCAAAGTATGTCACTATTAATAGTGAATGAAGATTCTTTAGATGTAAGTCATTCCATTCCTTTCAAATCTAGTCCAGGTTTTAGACCTTAAAGCATTTATCTTTTGTAATTATTGAAACTTGCCATTCAACATTGTAATGCTTTCCGTCATTCAATGCCTATAACATTTCTCACCTGTTGAAATACTGAAAATACATAGGCATTTTAGTTGTAAATCAGTTGTAGTATGATTTGTGTTGCTCTCATTTTGCGTTTCTCTATTTAAAAACTATCAATATTGTTGAAGCAATTTAGTGCTATACAATCACAGTATATCAGGTACTATACTAATATGTCACAGAAGGGAGGCTGGAAGTGGAGAGTAGACTACTCTCTGCGTGCAGAGAAGGGCACTCACTGGACACATTTGATTTTTGACTTGAATTGCTATCTAGTGGTTGATTTCAAATTTCCAGTTCAAAGTTTGAATCCCAGATTTGATTTTTACTCAGACTCACAGACCCTTTAGTAATGTAGAAGTAAATCTTTCTTCCCACTTCTTCACCCTGTCAGTTCTCAATCTGAATCTCGCCTCACAAGAAAGTATCAACCAGACACTAGGTGACGCCTTGTCATTCTGATAACAGGACAGAAATCCTTACTGGACTGATCTTTAAGAAAGGAGCAAGTGAAATAATAGCTTAAGAGGTTGTTCCTCCTGTCTTCAACAATGCCACAGAACCTATGAGTTGACATGTTTAAAGTGTGTGAAACATTAGGAGTAATAAAAGACACTGGAAGGTTATGTTACTCAGAAATAGAACTGTAATTGTGTGGTTTCAACAAATGCATTTTTGTATGTGAAATTAGTATTTGAGCACTCCATCTTGGCAGGAGGCAAAAAGTTGGTTGCCAGCAGAATTAATTTTACTTTTTCTCAGACATTGTAAAATTTGTGTCTCAGGCCCTCCAAGTCTTCTGACCTTTTTGACAGAAGGAAATTGTATAAGGATAAAGTACAAGGCAACTACAAAACATAAACAAAGTGTAGACATTTGGTACTGAAAACAAATGAAGACAAAGGCTCAATAAATAGATATTTTGGACCAGAGATATAAACAATTGTTGCTGCTATATGGTCTTCCTAAAAAGCTTATTTTGTTGAGGGGGTGAAGAGTCACTGTAGCTGTAACATTTTGACTTGGCTATTCTGTGTTTCTGACTTGTATAATTACTGTTTGTGAGCAGTCATTGAGACAGGTGCAGACAAAGCTGTAAAAGCTGATTGTACACAAACTTACTCAACTAAAAATGTTTAACCTGCATTATTATTTTATTCTCATCCCTTTCAGATGTTAGATTTGTGACACAGGAATGTTGAGAGTTGTTTGACTCTTGTGTTTTGGTCTTGAATATGTTTATTCTGATTTTAAATTTATTGCTAGAGAATCTGTCATTTTAAATGACACTAGCTAGCTGAAGCAACATTTTAAAATAGAATATAGGAAGTCACAGAACATTTTAACTGTTGGAAATGAATTCGCACTACAGATCGAAAAGGCAGTAGGCACATTAGCATGACTTATGGATGACAGCTGGAGTAGGTGTTATTGAGGCTGGTTATCCATAGTGGCACTAAATCATAGCATGTTTTTGTCTGTTTTAATTTTATTTGATCTTTGGTATCCAAACTGAGAAGCGTATCAAAAAGATTGGTGAATATATACTCACTTAAACTTTGACTTCGTTAGTCAGGCCAACAAAATGAGAATTTTTTAAAAGACAGAGGAAAGCATAGAGGGAGCATTAATTATTATCAGTTGTATATAATCTCTGAGCTCAGTCAGTTGTACAATTGAACCCAATTGCAGCCAAATGACACGGCTAGTTGATGTTGAAGTGATCAGTGACTTCAACCATGATTCCCCGCACAGGGATTTTTCAGTTGAAATCATGATGAGGTGGAGAGGTCATGACGAAACTAGGCAAATCTTTTCTTGATGTGGTGGAATGAAAAATTAGATGTCAAGCCAGCTGTGTATGTCTCATAAATCTTGGCAAAATATTGGAGCCAATGTGTCATTCCCACCTATCTTCTAATTCATGGAAAAACACGCTACTCAGGAAGCATGCTATGGGAATTTTTTAAACCAAAATACTTAACTATTATGAAATATTTTGGTCCTATGTTTCCAAAAATAGACATAAAACCGTATTTCTGGAAGAGTGTATTAAATGTAGAGTTAACTTATGTTAACCCATTCGTGGAAGCACAGACAAACTGACCCTCTGATAGACTTGGTAATCTCGTATTTTAAACAGACATGTCAACAAATTCCAGGATGCTGCTGATTTATCTGGCTCAATAATGGAACTTAGCAAGATGAATTAATAACAACAATAATAACCTATGTCTTTATAGCACCTTTAGTGTAGATATTTCTGAAGAGTCTTATCAATCAAAATATGACATTGAGCCACAGGAGGAGATATAAGATTGGATAGCTATATGCTTTGTCAAAGACATCTGTGTGAAGGAATATCTTACCATAAATGTTGAAGGAAAAGGGAGATGTTGAAGTTTTGATGGGGCATTCCAAGGTTTGGAGCTAAGGCAATTGAAAACACTGCTCAGTGGTGATGTGATTGAACTCACGAATGTACAGGGTGTCAGAATTGGAGGAGTACAGAGAACCCAAAGGCATGCTGGGCTAGGGGAGGTTACAGAACAAGGAAAGGGTCATGCCACCAGGATCAGGATTTTTCACCACCATTGAATGTCAGGACTTTTACAGTTTAGTAACAAGTAATCATGGAAGCTATTGCTTCGGCACATAGGATGATAGGATCTCTGTGCACCAAATACAACTTTAGTAATGCAATTAGTGGGTTACTGAGACAACCTCTATACTTGGTATACATAGTCTGCTCAAGTCCTGGCTTTGCCAAACTAGACTTGAGCTTATAATTTTGCACGAGTAAGAAATTTTGTGTGCACAGATCAGGTACATGGAAAGTCTTATAGAACTGTGGGTATGCCTACTTCCAAGAACTGCAGCTCACTACCCCCTTGTCCAGGGCATTTAGAAATATGCAGTAAATGCTGGCCTAGCTAGCAACACTCCACAACCCATGGATGATGAATTTAAAAAAAAGCATGTCAATTTCTTAGACATCTAAACTCGCTTAATTTTTAATTACCTGGCTTACCCAAAGGAAAATTTCTCATAACACAAGTGTGTGCTGTTTAAAAACAACAAATTTACAATTTAAAATACTTTGCATATTTGGATTTTTTTCAGTTTATCTATACTTGTGCACAGTCCATGTGAATTTTAAAAAAGTAGGAAATGCCATACTGCACAGCTACATCAGTGCAATGCAGTTCATGAGTGTTTGGTAACAGTGGTGATTTCTGATTTATGACTGATTCTTGAGTGAAGGTAATGGATGATTTCATGACCAATCATAATTGCTTATCAAAAGAAATTTGCCCTGTGGTAACTGCAGAGTTTTTTTAAAGAAGATTGTAAATTAAATTTGTATTTTACATTAGAAATTCTGCTTTTCTTGACACTTAACATGAGAACTTTGAAGTCATTGATAGCAATGAAGAGCCCTCAAATAATTTAATGACTGAATGCATCATGCTTCTGGCTTGTATAATTTTGGGTTTGCCTGTAACTTGTAAACAATTCAAATGTAGGCCTGGTCAATTCAATTGCTTCTCATAGATAATTCCCTCATCACAGGAGTCAGTCTCGTCAACTAACATAGCTCTCCTCTTAGAGCAACTATATCTTTCCTTGTGTAAGGAGAACAAAACTTTTACAGTACTTTTAGGGGTTGCTGCCTCCAATGCACTGTCTGATTGTAGAAAGACGACTTTACTATTAAACTCCGAACCTTTATGACAAAAGTCAACATACCTTTCTAATTTCTTGGGATACCTGCATTTGAACTATGTAATTCATGTACAAGAAAACCCAAGTCCTTTTGAATGCAACAATTTTCTAATTTCTCACCATTCAAAATAAACTTCTTCTGTTTTAAACTTTCTTAAGTTAAAAGGATAACTTTACACTCATTCATCTTGCCCACTTACCACGTTTGCTGGGTGAGGAAAATAGTGCAGAATGAGAAAATAAAATACTGCATATACCTTCTTTAACAACAGTAAAAACAGGAACATTTTGTATAATTATTTACCAGGTCATTTTGCAATTTATGGAAAAATGCAATCTCTTTTTTTGGAAACCAAGTGTATCCAAGTTATTTGCCAGAGCAAATATGAGCTTTTATGGTCATAATGTCGGTCAGTCTGAATCCTTAACAAAGGCAATCCATTTAAAAAATCTTTAGAAAAATGGTCCTGTTAGTTTTCAAGCTCCTCAAAAAGAGTTTTTAGACAATAATAGTGTACGGTCAATCCACTAATCTTTTTGATAGTGTTTCATGGGTTGTTCATTTACATCAGGATCTTTACATTTGCAAAGTTGCAATTCCCCTGTTAGATATGATCAATTCTGTGACTGGTAGTAGGATAAAGATTAAAAACTTTCTTCAGGTTGACTGGCCTGCTGTGCGTTTTTAGTTTCATAGACATGTGCATTTTTTTGTTTGCTTTTGGTGTTTCATATTATGTTTTATTTAAAAAGATTGTGTCAGATCTTATGCAAATTTATGTTATGGAAATTGCCTAATTTTTATTTCTGAATATCACTGAATATTGAGGTTGTTTGGATAATGTCTATATTGAAAAGTTGTGCTATGCAGCTTGTTTTAAACCCAATTCACCCTGAGCTATCATATTTGATAACTATCTGGATGTCTGTTATCCTTAGATTTTGAGCTTACCGATTCCCTTTATGGGCCATTATTTGATAATGGAGGAATAACGCCAATTCAGTTTTTACTGCATGCAATTTTTATCAGTCGTTTGCCTTCTAATCTTTTCTGCTGTGTCCCTTGAATCTTCTCCTCCAATCAAAAGGGGACTTTCAATGGCAATTGGTTTGCCTCTGTGCTCCTTCCATGTATGAGACATCCTTTCCTTCATTTTCCTCTGTCTTTTTCAGTACTTAATCTCCTCTGAAATTTAACTACTTTATTTATGTAATTTATTCTTTCTTGATTTCCTCAGACAGAAACACCAGATCTATTGGTCTGTTCAGATTTGATCATTGGGTGTTTTTGATCCATTCCAAGCATCAGAATATATTTAGTAATAGTATACTCATCATTCTTTATTGGCTTTTTTTTGTTTCGACAGTTCATTTTTTGCTGTGTAAGGTGAGATGTTGAAACTCCTCTCTGTCCAACATTCGTATTAACTGTTCCTCAGTTCACTTTCAGAGTAAACCTCTCTCAAAATTTTACTATTGAGTGTGAAGTGAAAGGTTTTCAAAAGTATCAGGACATTTTTAAAGCTATGAGTTTAATCTTATTTGTTGCAGATAATTATAAACCAATCAGGCTTTGCTCTTGAACTTTGACATGTGTGTTAACTTCTACCTTGTAGGTCAACTTTAGGTATTTTAAAATAAATTATAAGAGTGATACACCTATAGTTTAATGACTAGTTTTATTTACATTGATAACAAGTATGAAGCAAGTTAGCATTTTAAATACACATTTTCAACCAGATTTTGAATAATTTATACTTACAATCTTTACAGCCTTCTATTCCCTTCTGTTTTAATTTACTCAGTAGAGTCATGACCAGTGACATCTTTCACTTTACATTGCCATTGCAAATTTCTACTTCTAACACTGCATTTACCTGGTTGTATTTAACTGCTCACATTAATCTTGGACAAGTTGAGGTGTGATGTTGAATAGTTTAGGGAATAATATAAATACAACTTTTAACTATTGATTATGTGTATTGGAAAATCAGGGATGAATGACAAGTGCTTGTGTTGCAAAATATTGCACTGTATCTGGATAATGTACACACCTTTTTAAATCAGAAATCTTGATATGTCAAGATTTATTGCAAAACACCAGGAAACATGAAGAGTATGAGATGAGATTAACCAAATAATTAACCAAGATTAAACGACTAATAATTATGTAGTTTTAAAGTTGGGATTTATTCCTAGCATGCAGGAACAAAGAAAGATGCAACAAGCCCATAGCTTTGAGTTTTTTTAATATATGAAGAAAAAAGGAGGTGAAAAGCTGTAAAGTGAAATGTTTTCCTTGCTGTGTGTTTATATATTTTCAAATTACATCTAAAGTAAGATTTGAAATATTTGTACAACTCATAACTGTATGATTATCTAGTGTAAGAAATCTCTCAACTAATTTTCTTTCTGAATATCAATAAAGGCCCCTATAACAACATCTTTTTCCTAAATTATCATGAATCCTTGCATTGTATAAATAATACAGTTTATCTCAGTTGAACACGCTATAGTATGATTACATATGCTCTACTTTTGGGGAGTAATTGTAAACCTTGTAGCTTGAACTATCATTATAGTAATGATTAAAGAACATGAGGTATAATGGGATATGCAGTGTGCTTTATGAATGTCCAATTTATAAACTTTCCTACTTACAAATGAAAATCCAAACAGGGGTGTAATTTAAAAAACTCAAAATATTTACAAACAGCTGCTTTATGTTGTTCTGAATTGTCATAGAGTCATAGAGATGTACAGGATGGAAACAGACCCTTTGGTCCAACGTGTCCAAGGCGACCAGATACCCTAACCTCATAAATGATCTCCAGAACTGAGCCTGTTTCAAACGGGGGACTGTCTTTGTGCAGAAGCAATTAACTGGCAGATTTGTAGATTCTATTTACATGAGAGATTGTGACCTATTTCATGTTGATTAATTTGTGTGTGTAAAAATGAAGATTGAGTTGGAAAATGTTAGGCATACAACTGCCTATGAGCTGTGAAACAACTTGAACTTTTCTCATATAAGTGAGAAATGAGCCTGTAGTAATTAATGGCTTCTCCTACATATTGAGACAGGCTTTCCCTTGGGAATATATGCTTAATTTCAAGTGAGGTATGCTTAAACCATTATAGTAGTGTCCTTAGAGATGAAATACCAAAATTGTGAGGTAACCACTATTTGTGCAGAGCAGCAATGAGTAAAGTTCATTTTAGATGGGTGGGGACTTTTTGGGGAAATGTACACGCTTATCAATGTTTATTAAGCCTGTCACTTTGCATTTACTTGTGATGTTGAAGAAAATTCTGAGCTACCTCTCAAGCTAGTCTCATGTTTTGTTCATGAGGATGTTATGTTGGTTCATTGAATTCACTATTTCTAGTTATTTATGATAGTAGATTACAAAGGTGAATGTGTGATGATAAAAATGGCATATTTTTTGCTGGTGGTAATATTTCCAGATAATCCTTTATGCTGGAACTAATCATATAGATGACCTTTGATGTATTATTATTCTTTTGTAGCACAAAAGGTCCCACTACTTTGTTAATGCTTCACTAGCTCTGCTGATGTATTGAAAGGTCTCACCTTGTATTCCATTTAGAACAAGTTAGCTTCAGTTAATGGGGTTGATACATGTTTTATGAGTAACAAAATTTTGAAACTGTGCAACATACATAAACCTTAGTTTATTTTTATCTTTTTAAATATAGTCTCCCCGTGACTCATTGACACAATAAATATATGTGAATGTAGTGGTTCCCAACGTAATTTTATGATCAATTCTACCAGAAAACTAATTTGAATTACTTATATCTTAATAATTAAGAATGTAAATACAGCCTGGTATTTTATTTAAACAATGATTTCTGTCAATCCTATTGTCATTTTCACATGAAATGTCCAGTTTGTCCTTTGTTCTTGCTGCCCTGGTGTTATCCAGGCTATCTGAGGTAAGCTTCTGATCAGTGGTGACTCCCGAGATGTTGATGAAGGGGGATCTCTGTGATGGGGTTCAATTCAAGATCAGGGAGAAATACCTAACTTTTGTTTGTACCTTCGAAAGCAGTTTACATGCTTTGTACAAAATAACAACATTGAAACAGGATTTAGAGCCCAGCCAATGGATACTGGTATTAATCCTCCACGTGAGCAGTAGTAGAAATCCTACAGGCCTTCCCTGTTCCAAATTTATTTTATTTCCCTTAGCTGTATCTCCATTTCATAAATGTTTCTACGATGTCACCCCAAAATTGCCAGTATGGTGAGTGACTGACAAACTCAAAGATGATTCTGCCTAAGGCTGAAAGTTCTTCAGCTTCGTGTGAACAAAATGCAAGTTAATCTGTTTGGCCCGTCCCAGAAATGTTTTCCTATAGTTCTTAATCCATTCTCCTTGGTTATTTGCTTGTTATGAACCTGACTTGCGTGCATCCCGAATGCCCTGTTCAAGTCTGACATGATCATGAAACCACGCACCTGCTTCATCATTAAGAGTAATTATTCCCCTTTCTGAAACCTCACCTGCCTATGTTTGTATCTCAACTCCTCTACTCCTAAAAACTCTCCCTATCACATTTATCACCATAGAGCTTGATGTCACTGTGCAAACTTCAGTCACTTTTAGTTATCAGTCATATGTTTAATTGATAGTTGACCTGCTATTTTCTGTGCAGCTCTGTGATCTGCTTTATGCATGATAAGGAGAAGATATTAACAGTATTGCTTAAGTAATAAGGAACGGGAAAGAACTTGGCATGTTTGTAATGATTTTCACATTCTTAGGATCCCCCAGCTGTTTAACAGTCAGTAAATTACTTCTGAAGTGCAGTCACTATTGTAGGGAAAGGCCAGATAGAAAGCACACTGCAAGGTTCCACAAATAACAGAGGGATAAATCGCAAATTAGTCAAAAACCTAGGATTATAGTTATATTGTAATAGATTATGAATATCAATGTTAACAAGGTGAGTATTATATAATTTTGCTTTTCCAATGAATTCTAAAACCAAGGTCATTTACTTTCTTTCCAACAGAAATAGTTTTGCCAAAGATTAATCCTTTTCTTACCCACCCACTTAGGTAATAGGATAGCCCTCCATCATAATACTTGAAGGTTGCATAGTACCATGGAAACCTATTGTATTCAACTACTGTCATTGAAATATTATATACTTTGTGATAATTTCCTTCGATCTCGAATGTCACAGACATTACATGCAATTGGGATTAGTGTTTCAAGCACATTGACGATTTGATGCAATATGTTTTACTTCTCTGTAATTTCAAAGATTTATTTAGTTAAGTTGCAAAACATGGAAATAAATAGATGTGGTGTTAATTTTTCCTGTAATGCATCTAGATGTTTTTACATCTTAGGGACTGGTCTGTCATCTTAAAGCTTGCATTATTTTGTTAGGTGATTCAGTAGAGTTTGAATTATGGACACTGCACCTGTTGCCCAGAGACTTAACTGTTTCTACAGCTGACATTTAATGAGTCCTCCCACTACTGGGTGCAGACATATGGTTTGACTAACGACTTCCATTATCTCAACATGGATTGATTCTGACGTGCAAGTCCTCCACATTCATCTTTGTCTGTTTTATTTGCACATACTTGAGAACAGGTTTCTGCCAGGATAGAGCACATTGAGGCCACTGGCTAGAATTTCACTACCTTTCTGAGCCTTGAGCATAATGACCAATTAAAAAGGTATTTTGAAAGAAACTGAAGTACTGTGGCACTCAAACAGCTGGAACCCTTAGCTCCTAATTAACAGGATAAGTGGCAACCTACTTATGAAGAGAAAAGATTAAAATCCATTGCATGAGAGATTAATGAAAAAGTCATGCCAAATAGTCTTGGATGCTAATAATGTGAAAGTATTTTTTAAACCTTGATAAGGTCACCCCTCAGACTCCTTTCCCTGGAGCGTCAGAGTCTGAGGGGTGACCTTATAGGGGTTTACAAAATTATGAGGGGCATGGATAGGATAAATAGACAAAGCCTTTTTCATGGGATTGGGGAATCCAGAACTTGAGGGCATAGGTTGAAGGTGAGAGGAGAAAGATATAAAAGAGACCTAAGGGGCAACTTTTTCATGCGGAGGGTGGTACATGTATGGAATGAGCTGCCAGAGGATGTGGTGGAGGCTGGTACAATTTAAGAGGCATTTGGATGGGTACATGAATAGGAAGGGTTTGGAGGGGTGTGGGCCGAGTGCTGGCAGGTGGGACTAGATTGGGATGGCATATCTGGTCAGCGTGGACAGGTTGGACCAAAGGGTCTGTTTCCATGCTGTACATCTCTATGACTCTAGTATTTACTTTCCATGCATTCAGGACAGTGCACAATTGTCCTTTAAAGTCTTTTGACTATTCCCAGAAATAGTTCTGCTCACCTGTTTTGTATTTTGATTCTTTACTTCTATTTTGTAAGAGGTGTTCACCATTCTTTTGTCCATTGGCCAATATACTGAGCTCCTCCTCATCCTGAGTAATATCAGTCTTCACCCTACCTCACCCTCTTTTCTCTGATTTTATTACCTTCTTTTCTCCCTCCATATAAACATTCACTGACATGCCTTAGTTTTGTAAGTCCATGTGGACACTACACCCTTGGTAACTATCAAAGGTAAAATTATCTATGACCTCTTCTTGCATCCCCTACCAATCTCATTCATCTATTCTTTTCCAATCCTACTGTCATCCATTGCCATAAAATCTCTTCCTGGATCACTTGTATTACACTTCCAAAATCCATTGCTGAATATTCATTGGGGTGAATGGAAATATTTATGAAGAACTGTTCATCTGCTGAGCAATTTTTAGAACTCCATCTTTAATGTCCTCATCGCCAGCAAAATCTTTGATCTCTTCTATCCTAGTTATTGTGCTGTTATGGCTGTCATCTTCATTTAAGTGTTAAAGTGTTGAGCCACGGGGTGCTGGGTTGGTTGGTCCGGGTGTCCCAGAGGTGTTCTCTGAAACGTTCCGCAAGTAGGCAGCCTGTCTCCCCAATATAGAGGAGGCCACAAGGGATGAACTCAGATTTCTCCAGTTTCCTCATTTCCCCCTCCCCCCACCTTGTCTCAGTCAAATCCCTCGAACTCAGCACCGCCTTCCTAACCTGCAATCTTCTTCCTGACCTCTCCGCCCCCACCCCACTCCGGCCTATCACCCTCACCTTGACCTCCTTCCACCTATCGCATCTCCAAGTCCCTCCTCCCTACCTTTTATCTTAGCCTGCTGGACACACTTTCCTCATTCCTGAAGAAGGGCTTATGCCCGAAACATCGATTCTCCTGTTCCTTTGATGCTGCCTGACCTGCTGTGCTTTTCCAGCAACACATTTTCAGCATTAAATGACCCTTTGGCCTAAAAAAAACTATTTTAGGAAATATGCCAAATTACTACTTCATGATTTTTTTAAAATTACATTTTAATAGTTTTTGAGTTTATCTTTTGTCTAATGCTGAATGCTGAAATGCTGAATCTTTCTGGTTTGTTGCATGGGAATAATTCAACTTGAACGGTTGCTTACTTGCTTGCAGACATCATTGTTGCTGCATGCCTAGAGATGCCCTTGACTTGGTGCCAGAATTAAACTTTTGATGTAAAAGGAAAAAGCTATGTCACAGAAATTGCTCGATCTTTATATTGCTGCTGACCCCGAAATCCAACTACAATTTGCATTCTCAGATCACATCAAAGTTTACAGCAGGTATTCTGACTTCGTTATAAACTGCTTTTACAACTCTGTGCTTTAGCAATCCATACAGTAACCTAAACTAAATCATTATCTTTGATCTTTTTGAAGAAGCCTCTTAATCTGTCAGTTTCTGTTTAGTGTTTGGTTTTTAATTATCTTTCATTGCAGCAGGTGTCTATCTGATCTGATTATAGTTAACTTCAATTATTATAATTGTTCTTCACTGGAAAACACTAATTTAAAGTTGCAATAGCTTCCTGAGGAAAGATCACTAGAAATTTATATCACAACAAATTTTGATGCATTCAATCACTATAGCAGTAGCCCTGATCTCGGCATTTATAAACATGTACTCTTGTCTGAATTCATGTTGCAACACTACAAAATTCTCCTTCAGGCCCCATTTAAAGCAATAAAGTTAAAAATCACACAATATCAGCTTATAGTCCAAAAGGTTTATTTGGGAGTACTAACTTTCGGAGAGCTCAATTATCCGAACAAGATGGGTGGGCACTATTTCGTTTAGATAATTGATTATTCGGTTAATTGATTCAATGCCTTTCCTCTGGGGCTGGAGTTTTCTGAAGTTTCCTTTTTCCTTGCTCTGCCTGCCTTGCTGCCTCTCTGTCTCAGGGTTTGTTTCTGAGCAGACACACACTTGTGTGTAAGGAACCTGCAACATTGCTGAAGCTCCCTCACCCCCTTCAGTTCAATGGGATTGACACAGCCAGCACTTGTTAAGTCCACTCCCTGTTTAGGAGACTAGACGGCAGCAGCACACTATCCACTCCCCCGTCCACCCCCCATCTGCCCTCGCCCTGGCCTCCGTCCATTCCTGGTGTCTTACTGGACACCAACAGTAAGACTGCTGCTGCCTTTGGGTGATGAGTGAGTCTCAAAATAGCGCGCACACACTCACAAACACGCAGCCACACCACAATTTTTACTGCAACTTCTTGACAAGTTCCAACTTTGCCCTGCCCAGGACGATGCTGTAGAGGTTATCTGGGGAAGGGGGATTTAGGGTACACCTCAGTGTAGACCTTCAGGGAAAGTGTGGGGGGGTGGAGAGAGAGAGAGAGAGGGTGGGCACTCAGACATTTGGAGATGGTGCCTGGGCTCCCATCGATGTCTAAGACTGTTCTCAGCAGCATTTCAGTAAGCCAAGTTCATTTTTAATCGCGATGAGTGTTGGAAACACCTCTTTGATGTACCTTGAGATCATCTTCAGATAATCCGAAATTTGGATAATTGATATTTGAATAATTAATGTTCCTCTGTAAACCTGTTGGACTGGAACCTGGTGTTGTGTGATTTTTAACTTTGTCCACCTCAGTCCAAAATTGCCACCTCCACATTAAAGCAATAAAGTGAAATTTATCTTCATAATTCCCATTGTTGGAACTGCTAAATGTTGAACCTGTCAGAATCAAATCAGTCCAACAGAACCAAGGGAAGATGAATTGGTTCTGTTGGACTGATTTGTAGTACTAATTGGTTGTTGGAATTTTGAGACACATTTCATCATTATTTGCTTTGAATTTTCTCCCTATTGAGAGTGTTCAAAATAAGTTCCCCTAAATATAAGATGAGTAAGACTAATAAAGCTACCAGGGGATACAGGAGCATTATCTTTACCTCCAGAATGATTAGGGTGTGGAAACTCACTATCATAAGGAGAGATTGAGATTGAATGAATCATAAGTTCAAGGAAATAAACACATTAGGATTATCTAACCTTTTTGTTGGAAGGGCCATATTTCATTTTATTCTCATTCAGGGGGCCAGTGAGAAAATCTCAAAGATAAAGTTCTGCACAACAGTAATCATGAATTTCAAAAAAACATAGTCAACGTATGAAATAAACAAAAAGTAACTAAACAAACAATTTGAGCAAAAGATATGTCAAAACAAATTGATAATTGAATAAAATGTAATTAATCATGATGATTAAAAGGTGCTAAGAGCAGAGCTAACCAATAAAATAACTTTTTTTCTTTTCATTTAAAAAGCAAAGCTAGAGAGACTTGGTCTTGACCCCAAATCCTGCACAACAGGGAAAGGAGGAGGGGGGGGGTGTGGGGGGATTGGAGCCAAACAAAAGAGCTGGGTTTAGCTTACACTGACTTGCATTTGCCTGCGGTAATGCACATTCTGAGCTGGTCTTGGTGAAATTAATACAAAGTGGGAGTCAGAGGCGATTTGCCTTTCAGCCTGGGCTTTTCTCCTAGTCTTATGTAGTCTGTGATTAGCTTTTTAAGAAGGGAGGAGGACAGGTAGGGTTTTTGTATGTGCATTCCCCCACAACAAGCAGCATCTGTCTGGCTCTATATCTGAATCACTTTCATTCTCCTTGTTCTCTCTCACTCATCCTCACTCATCCATAAATGGATGAGTGAGAGAGAACAAGGAGAATGGAAGTGATTCAGATATAAATGGATGAGTGAGTGAGAACCTCTATATTAAGTGTGTGTCTCATTTGCACTCATGCAAGCTATCACTGTGGAGCTGTTCAGAATGGCTTTAAGGCACTCTGTATTGACCATAAGATTCCAGCCAATGCTGTAACTCCTTTTCGAGGCCTCCGGGCCGACTAACCCCTGCGGGAGGCAAATGAACGTATAGCTAATTGGAAGGGGAGGCGGCAGCAGAGAGTATAACGGGGCATACACAAGAATGGGGGGGTTGAAAGTTGGAGGAGAGAGTAGTTAAGTGTAAAGGGTACAAGATATAGCACAGCAATGGAGTGATGAAGACTACCTCCCTCATGCAATTTGGATGAGAAAACTATAGAACAGTACATAATAGGAATCAGCCCTTCAGCCCCTTGTGCCAAACATAGTGCCAAATTAAACTAAATCTTTTCTGCCTGTACTTGGTCCATATCCCTCCATTCCTTGCATATTCATGTGCTTATCTAAAAGTCCCTTAAATACCCCTATTATATCTGCCACCACCACTTCCTGGCAGTGCGTTCCAGACTCTGTGTAAAAAACAGATAGTAGGGTATGCTGATAGAGTCAGATGAAGAGGGGTGAGAGAAGACCATTGATTTTTAAAAATTATTTGCAGATGGGGTGTTGATATTGCTAGAGAGGCCAAACTTTATTGGCCATCCTAATTGCTATTAAAATTCCGTAGTCCATATGATGTAGCTATATTGTTAGGGAGAGCATTCCAATATATTGAAGTAGGAACAGTGAAAGAATGTGATCAAGTTCAGAACATAAGTGAATTGGAATAGGTCTTCAAGGTTGTGGCATTCTCATATGTCTGCAGCCCAACTAACTGAAGTTACGGGTTTTGGAAGTGTTGCTGAAGGGGGCATTCTGACTTCAAACAATATCACTCTTAATCACAGTTTGTGTATCAAAAACTGAGAATTGCCTTCCTAACAACAACATAGGTATATCTAACTACATGATTGCAGTTGTTCAAGTTGGCACACACAATCTCCCCAAGGGCAGTTAGGGACAAGCAAAAAATGTTTACTTTCAGTGACACATTCATCCCATGAACGAGTAGAAAAAAATGACTTGGGCTGGTGAGAAGCAACAAACATTAACGTAACAGATTCTCAATCTTAGTGACAGAATTTCATAGATTTCATCTGTGTTTTTGGAGTTAGTTAGAGCTATCCATGAGATGGTTTTCCATCATGTGCAGTGACACAGGCGCTGTGAAAAGTAGGATAAATTTCAAGACTTATCTAGCAGTTCAAAATATTTATACATGAGGTGATGTATGCCATCGCCAGCATTGCATTGCAGTCACACAATTTAGAGAGAACAAACCTGAGTTAACAGTGCCAGTGATCAGCAGGTAAAAGTGGTGGTAGACAGTCAAACAGAGCCAGAGGAACAGCAAACCTGAGGGAATAGATGCCCTTGCAATTAATAATCCACATGCTTGCTTCCTTTTGTTTGCAGTTCCTTTTTTTATGATTTGCCTATCAGATGCCTTTGTGTGGAGCCACAGAAAATGGGGGAGATACTAAATGAATATTTTGCATCAGTATTTACTGTGGAAAAGGGTGAGGAAGATATAGACTGTACAGAAATAGATGGTGACATCTTGCAAAATGTCCAGATTACAGAGGAGGAAGTGCTGGATGTCTTGAAACGGTTAAAGGTGGATAAATCCCCAGGACCTGATCAGGTGTACCGGAGAACTCTGTGGGAAGCTAGAGGAGTGATTGCTGGGTCTCTTGCTGAGATATTTTTATCACCGATAGTCGCAGGTGAGGTGCTGAAAGACTGGAGGTTGGCAAACGTGGTGCCACTGTTTAAGAAGGGTGGTAAAGACAAGCCAGGGAAGTATAGACCGGTGAGCCTGACCTCGGTGGTGGGCAAGTTGTTGGAGGGACAGGATGTACATGTATTTGGAAAGGCAAGGACTGATTAGAGATAGTCAACATGGTTTTATGCGTGGGAAATCATGTTTCACAAACTTGATTGAGTTTTTTGAAGAAGTAACAAAGAAGATAGATGAGGGCAGAGCAGTAGATGTGATCTATATGGACTTCAGTAAGGCGTCTGACAAGGTTCCCCACGGGAGACTGATTAGCAAGGTTAGATCTCATGGAATATTAGCCATTTGGATACAGAACTGGCTCAAAGATAGAAGACAGAGGGTGGTGGTAGAGGTTTGTTTTTCAGACTGGAGGCCTGTGACCAGTGGAGTGAAACAAGGATCGGTGCTGGTCCTCTACTTTTTATCATTTATATAAATGATTTGGATGCGAGTATAAGAGGTACAGTTAGTAAGTTTGTAGATGACACCAAAATTGGAGGTGTAGTAGACAGCAAAGAGGGTTACCTCAGATTGCAACAGGATCTTGATCAGGTGGGCCAATGAGCTGAGAAGTGGCAGATGGAGTTTAATTCAGATAGATGTGAGGTGCTGCGTATTGGGAAAGCAAATCTTAGCAGGATTTATACACTTAATGGTAAGGTCCTAGGGAGTGTTGCTGAATAAAGAGACCTTGGAGTGCAGGTTCATAGCTCCTTGAAAGTGGAGTCGCAGGTAGATAGGATAGTGAAGAAGGCATTTGGTATGCTTTCCTTTATTGGTCAGAATATTAAGCACAGGAGTTGGGAGGTCATGTTACGGCTGTACAGGACATTGGTTTGGTCACTGTTGGACTACTGCATGCAATTCTGGTCTCCTTCCTATTGGAAAGATGTTGTGAAACTCAAAAGGGTTCAGAAAAGATGTACAAGGATGTTGCCAGGGTTGGAGGATTTGAGCGATAGGGAGAGGCTGAACAGGCTGGGAAAGTTTTCCCTGGAGCGTCGGACGCTGAGGGGTGACCTTATAGAGGTTTACAAAATTATGAGGGGCATGGACAGGATAAATAGACAAAGTCTTTTCCCTGAGGTCGGGGAGTCCAGAACTAGAGGGCATAGGTTTAGGGTGAGAGGCAAAAGATATTAAAGAGAGCTAAGGGGCAACATTTTCACGCAGAGGGTGGTACGTGTATGGAATGAACTGCAAGAGAATGTGGTGGAGGCTGGTACAATTGCAACATTTAAGAGGCATTTGGATGGGTGTATGAATAGGAAGGGTTTGGCGGGATATGGGCTGGGCGCTGGCAGGTGGGACAAGATTGGGTTGCGATATCTGGTTGGCATGGACAGGTTGGACTGAAGGGTCTGTTTCCATGCTGTACATCTCTATGACTCTATGTAGTATCCTGCATATTTTTGTTCCTTTCCCATTCTTTCTCTTAATTTTATCCTTTAGTTGCGTGTCTACCTTTGTATATCGCAGTTTCGATGGATCTTTATTTCTTTTAACTGCCTATCGATTTCTTCACTTTCCCCTCCCTTTCCAATATATTCTGTCTCCTTGATTTTCTTGCCTGTCTTCCATCTTCAATTACATTGCTCCCCACCCGTTTTGAGAATTATACAGCTCCTTAGCTTATTGTGCTTGTGCCAACTCTGAAAATGTTATTCATTTAGTCTCAATTTCCTTTGCTTTCCCTGTAGCTTTCAAAATTTTTATGAGTAATTTCCAGTTCCCAGTTAAAGGCTACTGTGGACACGGGTTCCATAATTTTTTTCTGGCAGAGCATACCATTTCAGAGCAAGACTTTGCTTAAGTAATTTAGACCATAAGGTATCGAAGCAAAAAATAGGTCATTCAGCTCATTGGGTCTGCTCCGCTATTAAGTGATGGCTGAGAAGTTTCTCAACCCTGTTCTCCCGCTTTCTCCCCATAATCTTTGATACCCTTAGCAATCAAGAACCTCTCTATCTCCATCTTAAGTATACTCAATGACCTGGCCTCCACTGCCTTCTGTGGCAATGAATTCCATAGGTTCACCACTCTCTAGCTAAAGAAGTTTCTCATAATCTCTGTTCTGAAGTGTCTTCCCTTAATTCTAAAACTGTGCCCTCGGGTCCTACTCACTTCTTGCTAATGGAAACATGTTGGCAATGTCTGCTCTATCCAGACCATTCAATATTCTGTAAGTTTCAGTTCGAACCCCCTCAGACTTTCTGGATTTGCTCGAGTATAGAATCGGAGTCCTCAAACGTTCCTCGTATATTAAACTTTTCATTCCTGGGACTGTTTTCGTGAACCTCCTCCAAACCCGCTCCAGTTCCATTACTTTGTTCTTGAGATATGTGGCCCAAAATTGCTCATAATACTCTGTGTGGTCTGGCCAGAGCCTTATACAGCCTCAAAATTACATCACTGCTTTTATATTCTCTTCCCCTTGAAATAAATGCCAACATTGTGTTTGCCTTCCTACTGACTCAACCTTCAAGTTTACCTTGAGAGAATCTTGGACTAGGACTCTCAAGTCCCTTTGGACTTCAGATTTCTGAATTTTCTCCCCATTTAGAAAATAGTCTCTTCCTCTCTTCTTCCTACCAAAGTGCATGACTTTACACTTTCCCATGTTGCATCATCTGCAAACTTAGCCAGAAAACCCTCAGTTCCTTCATCTAGATCATTAATGTGTCAAGTGAAAACCTGTGGTCTGAACACTTGACCCTTGCAGAATACCACTGGCTGCCATCCTGAGAAGGACGCATTTATTCCCACACTTTGCTTTCTGTCAGACAGTCAATCTTCTATGCATGCTAGTACCTTGCCTGTACAACTGTAAGCCCTTATCGTACTCATCAGCCTCCTTTGTGGCTCCTTGGCTTTCTGGAAGTCCAAGTAGATACCATCCATTGGTTCTCCTTGGTCTAGCCTGCTCATTACCTCCTCAAAGAAATCTGACAGGTTTGACAGCATGACCTTCCCTTGATGAAACAATGCTGACTTTGCCCTATTTCACCATGCACTTCCACGTATTCAGAGTCTCATCCTTCACATTGGACTCCAAAATCCAGGAAAGTGATTGCTGGGTCCCTTGCTGAGATAGTTCTGACATCGATAGTCACAGGTGAGGTGATGGAAGCCTGGGGGGTTGGCTAATCTGCTGCTACTATTTAAGAAAGATGGTAAGGAAAAGCCAGGGAACCATAGGCTGGTGAGCCTGGGCATGTTGTTGGAGAGGATTCTGAGGGACAGGATTTACATGTATTTGAAAAGACAAAGACTGATCAAGGATAGTCTCCTTGACTTTGTGCATGGGAAATCATGTCCCATTAATTTAATTGAGTTTTTTAAAGAAGTAACAAAGAGGATGAATGAAGGCAGAGTCGTGGATGTGAACTATATGGACGTCAGTAAGGCATTCAACAAGGTTCCATACGGTAGATTGATTAGCAAGGTTAAATCACGTGGGATACAGGGATAACTAGCCATTTGGATACAGAACTAGCTTGAAGGTAAGGAGATAGAGGGCAGTGGTGGAAGATTGGTTTTCAGACTGGAGATCTGTAACCAGTGGCATGCCACAAGGATCGGTGCTAGGTACACTGATTTTTGTCAATTATATAAATGATTTGGATGTGCATATGGGAGGTATGGTTAGTAAGTTTGTAGATGACACCAAAATTGGAGGTGCAATGCATAGCAAAGAAGGTTACCTCCAAGTACAATGGGGCCTCAATCAGATGGACCATTGGGCTAATGGGCTAAGGAGTGGCAGTCGGAATTTAATTTAGATAAATGTGCAGTGCTGCATTTTGGAAAGGCAACTCAGAGCAGGACTTATACCCTTAATGCTAAGGTTCTGGGAGTGTTGCTGAACAAAGAAATTTTGGAGTACAGGTTCAAAGTTCCTTGAGCGTGGAGTTGCACATAGACAGAATAGTGAAGAAGGCGTTTGGTATGCTTACCTTTATTGGTCAGTGCGTTGAGCATGTGAGTTGGGAGATCATATTGCGGCTGTACAGGACATTAGTTAGGCCACTTTTGGAATACTGCGTTCAAATCTGGTGTTCCTACTATAGGAAACATGTTGTGAAACTTGAAAGGGTTCAAAAAAGATTTACAAGGATGGTGCCAGGGTTGGAGCATTTGAGCTATAGGGAGAGGCTGAACAGGCTGGGCGTCAGAGGCTGAGGAGTAGACATATAGAAGTTAAATCATGAGAGGCATAGATAGGGTGAATAGCCCAAGATCTTTTCCCCAAAATAGGGAAGTCCAGAACTAGAGGGCATCGGTTTAAGGTGAGAGGGGAAAGATTTAAAAGGGACCTAAGTGGCAACTTTTTCATGCAGAGGGTGGTATGTGTATAGAATGAGCTGCCAGAGGAATTGGTGGAGGCTGATGCAATTACAGCATGTTAAAGACATCTGGATGGGTATATGAATAGGAAGAGTTTCGAGGGATATGGGCCAAATGCTGGCAAATGGGACTAGATTAATTTAGGATATCTGGTCAGCAAGGACGAGTTAGACCGAAGGGTTTTTCCATGCTGTACAGCTCCATGATTCTATAACTGCCTTTATTTATAAAGTTTAATCCAGTTTCTTTTATTTGCAGCTTAAACAACTTGTATTTCATCTTCTATATGTCTGAACACTCTAGATGCATCACTTCATATTTCTCTGTATCTCTGATTACTTGCCTTTCTGTTGCCTCCTCATGTAATTTAGTTGATTTCATACTTAACCAGGTTATCCATTTATGTGTTAGCTCAATTTTTTTATTCTCTACCTATCCAGTTCAGGGGTAAAAATCTAATTGGAGAGATTTGATGATGGAGTTAGAAGGGGTATGGGCAGCATTTGGGTGTTGACTGCACATTTCAGGTTTGATGAGCAATGGACTTCAGAATTAAAGGCTCCGCAGGTGGAAATTTAAATCTCGTTTATAAGTAGTTGGAGAATTATTCGAAGTCAGATGCAAAGTAAACTGAAGTTAAGAGTTAAGTAATGTTGGTAGTGGCATACACAAGGAGGTATTCATGTCCATGGTTGAAGCCTTGTGAGCACAGAAGAAAACTGGAGCTGAAGTTTAGAAGAGTAGTGTGTAAATCTCATTGAGATGAGAGGATTTCTCAGGTAAGATTCTGAGAAGATTGAAGTCCTGAATTGAGAATCAGACTCTAAGGAAAAGAGGCTATTTAGAACCAATTTGGGGAGTAATTTTATCAATCAAAATGTTCTCCACCTTTAGTATTATCTTTCCCAGAGAGCTGTGGATGCTCAGTTGTTATGTATCTTGAAGGGATTTGGATACTAATGGACTCTAGGAAGATTGGGGTAAAATGGGAAAGTGAATTTGAAGCAAAGTTGAAACATGATCTTTGTGAATGATGGAGCAAGATCGAGAGGCCGTATCAAGTCAACCAGTTCCTGTCTTATGAAAGCATAAAATATGATGAGTCATTCGAGTAGAGGTTAGAGATTTCTCTATGAGAAACCAAGGATAGGGTTTGGGAGATGACAGTCAACAAGATTATAAGAGAAAGGCAAGGAGATGGAACAAAGATAGGAGCTCCATAATACAAAGGATACTAGACAAGTAGGAAGTGAGACCAAGGTTTGAGCAACACTCCAATTGAAATATACTGTATTGATATAGATAAGATTGTTAGGGCCATGACAGGGTAGATACAGAGAGATTGTTACCTCTTCATAGATGCATAGAAGTGTTACAGTGCAGAGGAATCCAGCCACCCTGCCAATGCGCACCATCTCTTTAAATTAGCATCATTAGCTGCTGTCAATTCCTTATTTTTTTCCCCATTTTGTGGGAGGATCTAGGACCAGAGATCATAGTCTCAGAATGAGGCGCAACTCAGTTAGAACCAGGAGAAGGAGGAATTTCTTCTGTGGATGGTGCATCTTTGGAATTCTTCACCAAAGAGGGTTGTAGAGGCTGGTCGCTAATTCTATTCAAGACTAAGATGTGCACATTTTTGATCAGTAAGGGAATTGAGGGTTATAGGAAAAAGAGGGTCAAAGACAAGTGTAGTTGAGGATTATCAGATCAGCCTATATCTCATTGAAGAGTAAAGTAGACTTGAAAGGCTGAACAGCCTCCTCTCTCTTATACCTTATGGTTTTCTAGAATTATGAGTGAGGCAGATGATATAAAATATCACCAGGCATCGGAAAGGCACGATGTTTCCATCTGTGAAGCATATTTCTACCAAAGCCAGGATGGTGTCAGTTGGTAGCATTCTCACTTCTAAATCAAAACGTTTCAGACTGAAGAACCACTGCAGGGCTTGAGTACAAAACTCAAAGCTGACATTGCAGTGCAGCACTGAGGAACTTTTCCATTGATGAAAGTGCTGCCTTTCAAATGAGACATTAAGCTTAGCTACAGAGATGGATTTCAAAGAAAAGGGAGTTATCTCTGGCGAACCTCATAGATCTGATATTGCAAGGTCAGAGTTCAGAACAGGAAACCTCAAGCAGCTGAGCCAGAAAACTGTTTATATTGGCAGAAAGTAGTCTGTCATGGCAAGACCATATGGAAAATAGCAAATCTAGACTGATTAATAATGTTGCTCAAATTTTTGCTTACTGCCAAGTTAATAAATGTTATGCAATCCCTCATACGTTTGTGGAGAAAATGGATTTAGTTGGCATGGGCTTTTCCTTTGGGCTTTACCCTAATATCGTCAGTTTATAGAGAAAATACTGGCATTCCTTCAATATCTGTCATCAACTGTGCTTCTTTAAGAGCAATAGTGCGTATATCTGTTTATCGTTCCATGGTGTTTGTCTTTTATTCAATTAACAGACGTGTACTTCAGTTATGGGCTTGCCAAAGACTTTTTCAGTTTGTTTCAGCTGGAATGAATTGACCGTTTCGTTCATCGGTGATATAAGGAACCAATAGCTCTATAATAATTGTTTAAACTATTATACTGGTACTCTTCATACGTCTGTAAGTTGAAGTTGTTGCTTCAATTTTGCGTGTGTATGTGAAATGAAGTATTTTGCATTCTGACTAGCTTATTCTTAAGTTTTTAAAGGAGGACATTAGATTGAGTCCAACTGAAAGTCACTGTTACTGTTACAGATGCTATTTGCTCAAATTTCAAGATGAAACAATTTCTGCTATAAGTTGGTTTGGTGGCGAGTCTGTCCCAGCGCCTCATCCAAAGAACTATTCTTTGTGTGTGACCCCCTGGATAGTTTTAGTTTTTAATTGCTGGGGATGTTACAATCAATCATGAACCCATCCTTAAGCAACACACACCTTATCACTTTCTAGCACTTGAAGCCCATTTTTTATGATCAGGTGTGGCTAACTTGTTACAACCCACTCCTCACTTCCATGGTCCTGGGACAATTGGGAAAATATAGTGGTCTAAATGTTAGTTAAAATCAACTAACAACTCAATTTGGGGATTAAATCAAAGACCTTCCTTCTTTGAGTGGTTTGCTCCACATAGCATTGGTGGTTTTACCAATGAAGGCTGAGGGAAACCTCAGTTTATTCAGAAATGTGTGACATTTCATAGCTCTTTATTTGACTCTGCACTGTGAATCTTCAATAAATTGTCATTAAGTGGCAATTAAAACTTGACCTGATACAGCAATTTTGAACAAAAAAAAGCTCAGAAGCTAGAACAGAGCACTCTGGAAGTGGGTTTGAAACATTTGGCCCTTATTCATTCTGACCATTCAGTGTCTCATGGGTTATGCAGTTCCCGGCATTGCAACTAGGTAAGAAGCTATGGGTTGACCCCTGGAAATTAAGATTAGTGAAGTTTCGCATCTAGGTGGCTGTGTCGAAATGAATGTGCATACAAAATGTAGGGAGAGCAAAAATAGTGATAAATATACTGTGATGATTGGAGAGAGTCCAACTTTATGGCATTTTCCCTGAGGAAAACTTGGTGATAATTGATATATGTAATAAAATAGAGATTGAAAGCACGGTTGTTCTGTTAGCTAGATTTCCTGATTCCAGATTACAACGAATAAAATCAAGGAAAGGAATCATAAAGTAGTTGGTACGTATCAGGAAAATGTAGCAACGGCATATTAATCCTAAGTAAAGACTTGAATGGACAGCATCTAGGATTTCACAAATATGTGATTTATTTGGATGCAGTTCTGAGCTCCTATTTGCAAGGCTTTGTGTATGATTTGTAAAGTGTTTTCTATGGCTTGTGTGTGAGGTAATTTAGTACTCAAGTAAGACTTGGTATTGGTATAACCAGCTGAATCTTTCTAATTGCCTAGTTGTTATAATTTGAAGGCAGGAATTTATAATAACACAGATGAAGTTGTTTAAAGCATTCTTTAGGTGTGAGAGTTATTGTGTTTTTCCAGAATTGACATCAATACTTATTTCATGTGATGTATTTAGGGTAATTGTTTTTTTAAAAAGTAAGATCAGTTTTTCAAATGAACTTTGTACAGAGTGGTGTTTTGTTTCACAATTTGAGGGCTGTGGTTGAAAATGTGAAGTTTTAATTCACTGACAGAAACGTTACAAAGCTGGAAATATCAATGTGTATTTTAGTTTCTTTTTCCTGAGCTTCTAATTAGCTACTTTGTGCTGAAATGGGTTGTGAACTTCCTGCTTAGATATTGAATGCTGTTAATGCTGATTTGAAATTACATAGCAAATGGGCGCAGTAGAAGGCCATTAGGCCCTTGCAAGCCTGCTCCACTATTCAATATGGCCATTCAAATCCGTACACTGTCCTTGCTTTCTTCTCATACCTTTTGACCCCTTTAGCCCCAAGAACTATGTGTAGCTGTTTGAAAACATTCAATGTTGTGGTCTAACCACTTCCTGTGACAGAGAATTCCACAGGCTCACCACCCCCTGGGTGAAGAAATCTTTCCTAAACTCAATCTGAAATGGCCTTCCCCTTATCTATAGACTGTGACCCATGGTTCTCGACTCATAATTATTGGGAACATCCTGTATTTACCCTTTCTACTCCTGTTAAAAATTTATAGATTGCTATGAGATGCCCCTTCATTCTTCTGAAACTCTGGTATATACAGTCCTAACTTATTCGGTCTTTTCATATTGTCAGTCCTGCCATCCCAGGAATCAGTCTGGTAAATCTTTGTTACACTTTCTTCATAGCCAGAACACCACCACTCCTATAAGGAGACCAAATCTAGATACAGTACTCCAGTTGCAGTCTCAGCAAAGGCCTTGTACCATTGCAGCCAGACATCCTCGCTCCTTATTCAAATCTTCTTGCTATGAAGGTCAAATACTATTTACCTGCTTCACCGCCTGCTTTTCTTACATGCTTGCTTTCAGCAACTGCTGTACAAGGACATCTAGATCTCATTGCAATATATTTCCCAATACCCAATCTATTGCCATTCAGATAATCTGCTTGCTTGTTTTTACCAAAATGTATAACTTCACATTTATCCACTTGATACTTCATCTACCATGCATTTGACCACTTATTCAACTTGTCCAAATCACGCTGAAACACCTCTGTCCTCTACATAGTTCACTTTCCGACCCAGTTTTGTGTCATTTGCAAATTTGCTGGTATTAGATTTAGTTCCCTCCTCTAAATCATTCATGCATATTGTGAATAGTGGTATTCCAATCACTGATCCCTGTGGTATTCCACTCATCACTGCCTGCCTGAAAATGAATTGAGGTTATGGTATCCAGGGGCTTGAAAGCAAGCAGGTAGGTTGTGTTCATGATGTGGAACATCTTTAGGGGAAGGCCTGTCAGGAAATGTTTGAAACGCTGCAGATGCTGCAGCAAATTTGCAGTGGATCGTTGAGGTACTGACAATGGTAGTTGGGGGCAGCAGTAGCCTTTCAAAGTTACAGCAGAGGTTTATGAGTAAAGGCATGCAAAAGGAGAGGACATGATCTCTATACACCTAAGGCGGTTTGACTGCAGTGACTTCCTGGATCCTTCCTTCAAATAGACCAATGGAATGCAGCTGAAGCACAACTCAGCAGAAGAGTAAAAGATGGGTATTTCTGGATGGAGTTGAGGAAACTTAATTGTGGCAAATCTCATTTATAGTTCCTTGAAGATTACAGTACCTGAATCATTGGGAAAGATTGGACATTTTATGACAGCAAAGATGCTACCATCAGGGAGTTGACTTATGGACAGGGATGCAGACCTCAGATTGAAGAAGAGGTGGAATAGATTATTACACAGTGAACAGTCATTGCTGTTGAATCTCCACAGTAAGTCTCATAGCCGTTCTGCCTAAGGGCACTCCAACGCAGTATTAAAGTTGTGATAGGACTGAGCATTTCAGAAAAAAACTGTTCTCAATAACCACAACAACCACTGCTACTAGGCACCGAGATCCCATCCAGTGCACCTCCTTCCCTTCTCACCAGTGTTAAACTAATTGGACCTCACACCAAGAGTCTTTTTTTGGGGGGAGGAGGTGGGGGAAGATTCCTTCAGGAAGAGTCGTGAACTTATGTAGAACAATTAAGACTTGCCATACAGTGAACTGGTAAGATGGAAGTACAGTGCTGAAATTATACAGCAACGGAGGAATCAGCTAGCAGCTGACTCATGCCAGTTTATCTGAAAGCATTTCTCTGAGGATGTGAGCTGATTGATGTTCCTTCACTCTTCTGGGTCTCTACTTCGCATGATCGAATATGTCATATAGTAGCTGTAATATGTTCTCTCTATCTATCCTCAATCACAATTTACATAGTTTCTTGTCTTTCGTGACCTGATCAATGCTCATTTAAAAATGTTGCGAATTTCCAGTTCCTCCTCCTGCATCAAGAAATATACTCATCAATGGCTTTATGTTCCCAAAGATCCTTGAAAAACTGAACAAAAAAATGAAAGAAATACTGATGCTGGAAATCTGAAACAATAACAGAAATTGCTGGAAAAAATCAGCAGATCTGGCAGCATCTGTGGAAGAGACATCAGAGTTAACATTTAAGGTTTAGTGATCTTTGTTCAGATCCGATCCTGTGTTGAGCAAGGATCACTGGACCCAAAATGTTAACTCTGATTTCTCTCCACACATGCTGCCAGAGCTGCTGAGATTTTGCAGTAATTTCTGTTTTTGCTTGCAAGACTGATCCTCACCTTGGCCTGTCTGTTGAACCTCAACATGAAAGTCAAACCTGAGAGCGTCATCTTTTTTGGGACATGAATACAGTACCTTGAGCACTTCATGCTTCCAAACCTACTGTATTTCTTTAGCCCTTTCTCTTTTTATTTCAGATCTTCAGCATCCAGTGTGTTTGCTTTTATCACTGTTTGCTGTGTGTTATTGCTGGAATGGCAAGGCTCAAGCAGGGAAGTGTGTAACAAAAGGGACTCCAGCAGTAGGTGATGGTGGAGAGCATTGAGCAGTGGAGGTTCAGTAATTGAGTCGACTCTGTCTGGAGGATAAGGGGATCTTTTTCAGAAAGTGATGTCATGATTAGAGGAAGGGACAGATATTGGAATCCAAAGTAGATAAGCAGAAGGCTGGAAGAACACAGCAAGCCAGGCAGCATCAGGAGGTGGAGAAGTCAACATTTCGAGCATAACCCTACTTCAGAGAGAGAGAGGGGCAGATAAAAGATGTCTCAGCCAGAAGTAAACTACTGGCTTAGTTCCACATAAATCTTTGCTTTACCTATTTAACTTTAACTGCCCTTTGTGTTTACAATGAACATCAAAACTTTAAAAGGCAATTTATGAGAACAGGTTAAATAAACTTGTTGCAAATTAAGCCAGTGGAATAATTAATTCAAGCTTTGTAGTCTTTGGGCTGTCCACGCACTTAAATGTCCTGTTAACTTATTTCTATCTTAATCAGCTCAAATTAGTTCTGAAATGTGATGTTCCCTTTAAATTCACAGTCAAATCTAAGGAAGTTGCTGAAAATTATAAATTGAAAGGATTCCTCTTTCCATCATGGCTGTCAGGAAGAAAGATTTTTTTTCCTTTTCTGGGAGCTGGTTACTAGAAGTGAAGTTTTTTTCAAATGAAGGTAATTTGTAAGCTGTACCATATGAAATAAATGGACAGTTTTTTTTTCAGTAAAGAAATTAAGATGTTATGGGTAAAAAGGCAGAAGTGGTTTTGAAGATTATTAAAGCAGCTATGATATCATTGATAGAAAGGGGCTGAGAAATAAATAGGGGGTGGGGTGTGGAACTCGGGAAAAGTAGTTGGGGTGGTGATCAGTGGGTGATGAGGCAAACACTTTTTGTGCCTACATCTGATAAGGAGCGTTCTGCAAATGAAGTAAAATAGTTTTTTTTCTTGATATTGGTTGAGGTAATAATATTGGCCAAGATACCTCAGAACACTTCCTGCTTTGCATCAACCGTATCAAAGAACAACAATTATCGGACCTATTGATTGTGATAATAGTGTATACTGATATTTGTTGGTCCCTATCAAACAGCAGGTATGTATATTGAGTTGGACTATGTTTTTAATAGGAATATAAATATTCATGTAACCTATTCAGTCCTACCACCTTTCCCAACATTCTATTAGATTACTAATATTCTGGGCTTCAGTTCCATTTCCCCACTTTTCCTCCACTCTTACCCTGATCTAATTTTAAAATCTATCACCATTGGTCTTGAAGATTTCAATCTGCAGTCTTTGGGAAGATTTAAAGTTCCGTGCACTTTTGAGTGAAAAGTGCTTTCATATTTCATTCATAATGAGCTCTAATACTGAGATTATATTTCTTTCTCTCTCATCATAGGAAATAATTTAACTGTTTAGACAATCAAATGTTTTTGTAATATTAAAGACCTCAATTAGGTCTACTCTCAATTAACCTTGTAAACTCGGTGCAATTTGCAACAAGTTTATTTAACCTGTTCTCATAAATTGCCTTTTAAAGTTTTGATGTTATTCTAGTGAATCTACACTTCCGAGGTCACTTTTTAAACATTTGATGACCAATAGTGAATGCAATTCTCGAATTTTTTTTCAACTTAAGCATCCCTTCCTAAAGACCAATATTATACACTAGCTTGATGATCTGTGGGCATGGACATATTAATCCCTTTACAACTCCACAGCTCCTTGTCCTACCCCAAAAATTTACATTTCTAATGTGCCTTTGAACAATAAAATGTCCCAGGGTACTTAACAGGAGCATTATAGAGCAAACTCAAAAGGTGATGCTTAAGTACAATATTGGGGCTGATGGCTAAATACTTGGTCAATATGGGAAGCTTTCATATTCATCTTGATGAAGGTGATTGCAAATCAGAGATTGTTATGGAGGCAATTCATTGGCTTGGGACCTTGGGCAGCTAAAGGCACAACTATAAAAGTTGAAACAATTAACAGCTGGATGCTTGAACACAGACTTAAACAAGTGTAAATATTTCCCTGTGGTGGAGCCTTCGGAGATTGTACTAATTGACAATGTGAATCCATGGAAGAATTTGAAAACCACTGTAAGGATTTTAAAATTGAGATTTGCTTGGCGAGATGCTAGTATCTATCTGCCATCCTGGGCGAAAGATACAGCAATAAAGTTTTGGTTTATGTAGTGTAGAACATGGGAGGTTAGCATTAATTGGAATTACAAGACCAGAGCAACAAGAGCATAAATGAGGGTTTCAGCATCCAACGTGCTTAGAGAGGGACAAAATCAGCATTGCTGAATTTAAGACAGTGTTACGATTTCCTGTTTAAAGTGACTGTTTTTGTTGAGAGTGTTATGATACACTATCTAATGTTTGCTGATTGATAATGAAGCTACAAGTCTTGTTTAGAGAATTTTTCTGCATCCTTTGCACAAGTGGCAAGAGGATAATTTTCTAAATTTAAACAATATTCTTGCAGGTTTTCTTATTAGTTCAATTCTGCAAATGTGTTGCTGGTCAAAGCACAGCAGGTTAGGCAGCATCTCAGGAATAGAGAATTCGACGTTTCGAGCATAAGCCCTTCATCAGGATTATTCCTGATGAAGGGCTTATGCTCGAAACGTCGAATTCTCTATTCCTGAGATGCTGCCTAACCTGCTGTGCTTTGACCAGCAACACATTTGCAGCTGTGATCTCCAGCATCTGCAGACCTCATTTTTTACTTATTAGTTCAATTGTCAAGTTCAACTTTGATAGCCTTTGAAATGGCATGTGCTTCTTGCTTATTTTTCTTTCTGTTTTGAAAGCTACCGTGCTTGTTTTATTTTAGTGAATCAGAATTTATTCCAATCAGGGAATATTGCTATTCCTTAGTCTGACCTTTTTAATTTCTATGACCCAAACTGGAAGCTGTAACTTAAGGATTCATTTGCAATATTCACCACATGGTATTTGGGACTATATGAAAAGAGCAAACTTAGTTCCACTTACTATCTCTTCTTGAGCAATCAGATTGAAATACTGTTGATGAATAATAGGTTGTGTAAATTAGAATAGAAATTTTGGAATCAAATCGGAAAGGTAAATAGAGAAAGAGATTAAGAGGAGGGCAAAAGGATGAGAAATGTTAAAAAAGGAAATTGGAACTCATTTTGAAACTTCCAGCAAGAATTAAGCTCTCAAGGAGTGAGACTCCATAACTATAAAATTTAGTTCTCAGTGACAAGGAAGTTGTTCATTAGTGTTTAAGATTTACACTGTGCTTTTAAAAATAGTACGAAGACTAAACTGGACAATTTTCAGTGGGGAGTTTGATCTGTATGTACAACATTAAATACAGGAACTTCAAGCTGTTCAAAACATTTAAATCAGGAATTAGGCAGAATGATTCTGTTTTTTTGTGGTTCATGAAGTCGTGACACATCGCAGATAGCAGCTTGAAATGTGTTTATTTGTACTTTGAGCTTGCTGTCTGATGTGCCCTTATGTTAAGAAGCATTACTGTTAAAATTATTCCAAAAAGTGTCCTTTATTATGTCATCACATTGACAAGGATTTTAGGAGGCATATGAAAGCTTTAATTTATACATTAGTTTTATGTAGGATAGTTAACACTTTGTCCTTTTACATTGTTACTATTAAAATGGTTGCAAGAAGGATCAAAGCCACTCATTGTTAATTTATTTTTGCTGTGTACAGATTCTTAGCAATGTGTAAAAACCCAAGGATGTTACATGTAAGAAAAAGAATTCTTGTGACAGAATTGCAGCTTTAGTTCCGAATAACTTTTTTTTTTGCAGGTTAATACTAGAATAGTTATCATCTTTACAACATAGTGGCTAAATTATTTACTGCAGACAGGAACCTAATCTAATACTATGTTCTAACCAAAATTAAAAACAGTGCCTAGCTTTTATGTGGTACCTCTGGTGCAGAAGGTATCTCTAATGTCATAACTGTGCGTTTGCCTGTAGTACCCTTTTTTGACTTGTAAATGATTTAATTTTAAAATAGTCAACAAAGCTTTAATCATAGACAAGATAATGTTCAGTTTATTACAAAATATAGCTTAACTAACCGAGTAAAAGTAATTCTGAGGATAAAATATACTTTTAAAGATAAAATTCTGTTGAGACTATTGCACGCTTATAGGTTGAACTTGAAGTGTTGGTAGTCTGGTGTGAAAGGTTGAAGTTGGAGTTTTGTGTTCTGCAGCTGCTATAGATTTTGAGTCACATTGTGAAGAGTTTGCCTTAGGTGATTTCAGTAGGGCTCATACCCGAAACGTCGATTCTCCTTCTCCTTGGATGCTGCCTGACCTGCTGCGCTTTTCCAGCAACACATTTTCAGCTCTGATCTCCAGCATCTGCAGTCCTCACTTTCTCCTATGTGATTGTTTCTCCCTTGTTATCCATTCCCAATTATCCTTGAGTAATGTGCATGACCATTTCATAAGAACATAAGATCTAGGAGCAGGAGTAGGCCATCCAGCCCCTCAAGCCCACTCCGCCATTCAATAAGATCATGGCCGATCTTTTCATGGATTTAGATCCACTTATCCGCACTCTCACTGTAACCCTTAGTTCCTTTGTTGTTTGAAAAAAACCTACCTTTGCTTTAAAAGCATTTAGAGCTGAAAATGTGTTGCTGGAAAAGCGCAGCAGGTCAGGCAGCATCCAAGGAACAGGAAATTCAACGTTTCGGGCATAAGCCCTTCAGCTCTGATCTCCAGCACCTGCAGACCTCACTTTCTCCTTTAAAAGCATTTACTGAAGTAGCTTCACCAGGCAAGGAATTCCATAGATTAATAACCTTCTGGGCAAAGAAATTCCTTCTCAATTCATTCTAAACCTGCTTCCTGTAATGTAGATCCAACGTTTCGGGCATAAGCCCTTCATCAGTTTCCTGATGAAGGGCTTATGCCCGAAACGTCTAATTTCCTATTCCTTGGATGCTGCCTAACCTGCTGTGCTTTAACCAGCAACACATTTTCAGCTGTGATCTCCAGCATCTGCAGACCTCATTTTTTATCCTGTAATGTAGAGGCTATGTCCTCTTGTCCTAGCTTCACCTGCCAGTTGAAACATCCCCTCTACTTCTATCTTACCTATTCCCTTCATAATTTTATATGTTTCTGTAAGAACCCCACTCATTCTTCTGAATTGCAATCAATATAATCCTAGTCTACTCAGTCTCTCCTCATAAGTCAACCCCCTCAATTCCACTATCAACCTAGTGAACCTCATCTGCACACCCTCCAGTGCCAGTACATCCTTTCTCAAATAAGACCAAAACTGCACACAGTACTGCAGGTGTGGCCTCACCAGCATCTTGTACATCAGCAACATAACCTCTCTGCTTTTAAACTCTTTCCCTTTAGCAATGAAAGACAAAATTCCATTTGCCTTCCTAATTACCTGTTGTACCTTTAGACCAGCCTTCTGTGATTCATGTTCAAGGATCCGTCTGCTGGATGCTTGAACTTTTTACCATTCAAGTAATAATCCTTTTTACTGTTATTCCTACCAAAATGTATGACTTCACATTTATTAGCATTGTATTTCATCTACAGATCTTTGCCCATTCACTCAAGGTATCTATGTTCCTCTGCAAAGTTTCACAGTTCTCTGCACGCTTTGCTCTGCCACTCACCTTAGTGTCATCTGCAAACTTTGATAAACTACATATAAGTCTCAAGCTCCAAATCATCTATATAAATTGTAAGTAATTGTGATTCCAACATGAACCCCTGAGGCACACCACTAGTCATTGATTGCCAGCCAGAATAGCACTCATTTATCCCCACTCTTTGTTCCTGTTAGTCAACCAATCCTCTAACTATGCTAGTACTTTATCCATTATACTGTGCATCCTTACCTTGTGCAGCAGCCTCTTGTGTGGTACCTTGTCAAAGCCCTTTTGGAAATCTAAGTACACCATATCCACTAGGTCCCCATTGTCCACTTTGCTCGTACTGTCTTCATAGAATTCCAAAGGATTTGTTAAGCATGACCTGCCCCTCATGAAACCATGCTGTGTCTGTCTACCCAACAGGGCAATTTCTATTGAGATGCGCTGCTATTTCTTTCTTGATAATAGACTCAAGCATCTTCCCCCTGCAGAGGTTAAGCTAACCAGTCTATAATTCTTCATCATCTGTCTACCTCCCCTTTTTAAAATAGTGGCATCACATTTGCTGTTTTCCAATCTGCTGGGACTGCCCCAGAGTCCAGTGAATTTTGGAAAATTACTGCCAGTGCACTTGCTATTTCTCCTGCCATCTCTTTTAGTACCCTGGGATGCATTCCATCAGGACCAGGAGACTTGTCTATCCTTAGCTCCGTTAACTTGCCCAACACAACCTCTTCTGTAATAATGATTGTTTCCAGGTTCTCACCTACTTTTGTCTCTTTGTCAATTACTGGCATGTTCATTGGAGTCCTCCACTGTGAAGATCAATACAAAATACCTGTTCAATGCCTTGGCCATTTTTTCATATCCCATAACTAAATGCCCCTTCTCATCCTTGAAAGGATTCATGTTTACTTTAGCTACTTTTTCATTTTATGTACTGAGAGAAGCCTTTGTTATCTGTCTTTATATTCTGTGCTAGTTTTTTTCTCATGCTTTTACTTTTCTTTATAGCTCTTTTTGTGACTTTCTGTTGACCTTCAAAGTTTTCCCAATCTTCTAGTTTCATGTTGTTTTTGGCTACTTTGTGTGCTTTCTCTTTCATTTTGATAGCCTCCCTTATTTCCTTAGACACCTGTGGCAGGTTTTCTTTTCTCACAGATAAGGAATATATTTTTGCTGAATGCTTTGAAAAATTGATTTGAAAGTTCTCCACTGCTCATCAACTGTCCCACCTTAAAATCTTTGTGTCCAGTCTACTTTAGTAAAGCCTGACCTCATTGTATTGTAGTCTCCCTTGTTTAAGCACAGGACTCTGATATTGGATTTTATCTTCGCACACTCCATCTGTACTCTAAATTGAACCATACTGTGATCGCTCCTTCCAAGACCAACCCAACTATGAGGTCATTAATTATTCCTGTCTCTTTACACAGGACCAGATTTAGGATAGCTTGCTCTCTCGGTTGCATTATATACTGTTCAAGAAAACTGTCATGGATATTCTCAACAAAGTCCTCCTCATGGCAGCCCTGACCAACCTGGTTTGACCAATCGACATGTAGGTTAAAATCCCCTAAGATAATTGCCATGCCATTTTTATAGGCCTTAGTTATTTCTTTGTTTTATTTCAGAGTCAACTGTGTTGCTGTGGATCTGGTGTCACGTTGAAAAGACTTTTTTTTCTTCTGCATTTTTAAATGTGGGCTGAAATGGGAAAAGGAGTGCTTTAAAATTCCAGATTATGGAAGGGATTGCTAAACTTTTTAAAAGCATGATCACTCAAAGTGCTGTTCACACTGCTGTTTGTTCCAGCAGTGGGGTAGGTGAGCTGGAAATAGGGCTGCATACAAATGTTAATTCAACCAGCAATGAGTGGTTCATTAGTGTGTGGAATGTTGGCAGATTGCCGATGGGGAAAAAAGAATCATCCACCTGCCAACAGCTTAATAAATGGCTTTCTTGTTGTGGTTCTGTTCGCCGAGCTGGAAATTTTTGCTGCAAACGTTTCGTTCCCTGGCTAGGGAACATCATCAGTGCTATTGGAGCCTACTGTGAAGCGCTGCTTTGATGTTTCTTCCGGTATTTATAGTGGGAACAAAACGTTTGTAGCAAAAACTTCCAGCTCAGTGAACAGAACCACAACAATGGACACCCGAGCTACAAATCTTCAACCAGACTTTAAATGGCTTTCTGATCGTCACGTAATCAGATGGACATTTGGGTCAGAAGCCTTCAGACCTCTGGAAGGGGAAGTGGTGTCTTTCTCTCTGCAGTTTATAAAAAAACCTAAAACCTAAACAAAAGTAGTTTACTTTTCCTTGCCTATGCTGTAAGCTGGTGCATTTAACCAATTAGGCAGAGTCCTTAACATTGTGAGCCAGTTGCTCTGTGCCTCCTGCAAGCTACTGGAAGTACCTAAAGAAAAGAGATCAAGGAGCAGCAAGTCCTGGCAAGCTAAAATAATCATCCCAACAAATCCGTTGGCAGGGATCACTTGATCATCAAAGGCTTCCTTCTTCCATAATCTTGGTTTCCTGCCCCCTGTGATTGACAGGGTTAAGAAACGTCCTAAAACGAAACCAGGGAACTGTAGACCAATGAGCCCGATATCAGTGGTGGGCAAGATATTGGAGGGAATCCTGAGGAACAGGATTTACATGTATTTGAAAAGGCAAGAACTGTTAAGGATAGTCAGCATGGCGTTTTGTGTGGGAAATCATGTCTCACAAACTTGATTGAGTTTTTTGAAGAAGTAACGAAAAGGATTGATGAGGGCAGAGCGGTCGATGTGATCTGTAGGGACTTCAGCAAGGCGTTCAACAAGGTCCCCCATGGGACACTGGTTCGCAAGGTTCGATCTCATAGAATACAGGGAGAACTAGCCATTTGGATACAGAACCGGCTGAAAGGTAGAAAACAGAGGGTGGTGGAGGGGAGTTGCTTTTCAGCCTGGAGACCTGTGACCAGTGACCAGGGGAGTGCCCCAAGGATTGGTGCTGGGTCCACTAATTTTTATCATTTATATAAATGATTTGGATGTGAACATCAGAGGTGTAGTTACAAAGTTTGCAGGTGACACCAAAATTGGAGGTGTAGTGGTCAGCAAAAAAGGTTAGTTCAGAGTACAACGGATATTGATCAGATGGGCCAAAGAGCTGAGAAGTGGCAGATGGAGTTTAGTTTAGAGAAATGTGAGGTGTTGCATTTTGAAAAAGCAAATCTGAGCAAAACTCATACACTTAATAGTAAGGTCCTAGGGAGTGCTGCTCAAAAAAAGAGACCTTGGAGTGCAGGGTCATAGCTCCTTGCAAGTAGAGTCACAGGTAGATAGGATAGTGAAGAAAGCATTTGGTATACTTTCCTCTATTGGTCAGAGTATTGACTACAGGAGTTGAGAGGTCATGTTGGGGATATACAGGACATTGGTTAGACCCTTTTGGACTTTTGTGCGCAATTCTGGTCTCCTTCCTATTAGAAGGATGTTGTGAAACTTGAAAGGGTTCAGAAAAGATTTACAAGGATGTTGGCAGGGTTGGAGGATTTGAGCTATAGGGAGGGGCTGAATAGTCTGAGGCTGTTTTCCCTTGAGTGTTGGAGGCTGAGGGTTGACCTTATAGAGGTTTACAAAATCATGAGGAGCATGGATAGGATAAATAGACAAAGTCTTTTCCCTGGGGTGGGGAAGTCAAGATCTAGAGGGCATAGTTTAGGGTGACATGAGGAAGATATAAATGAGCCCTAAGAGGCATCTTTTTCACACAGAGTGTTGTGCATATATGGAATGAGCTGCCTGAGGAAGTAGTGATGGCTGGTACAATTACAACACTTACAAGACATTTGGATGGGTATATGAATAGGAAAGGTTTAGAGGCATGCGGGCCAAGTGCTGGCAAATGAGACTATATTGGGTTGGGATACCTGGTTGTCATGGACAACTTGGATTGAAGGGTCTGTTTTCATGCTGTACACCTCTATAATTCTATGACTGTATCTGACCTGTCACCCGTGCTTCCGCCCTTGCCCCTTTCTGTCATTCTCAACCATGTGATCGGGTCCCTCTTGACCTCACTTTTCATCCCACCACCTTTCCATATTCAAAGGATCGTCCTCTGTCATTTCAGACAACTTTAGCAGAATGCCACCACCAAAAACATGTGTCCCTTACTCTGTCTGTATTTTGCAGAGATCGTTTGTTCTGGGACATTCTCGGCCATTCCGTGGTGACTGCCAACACCACCCCCCCACCTCCCCACCATCCTTCCTATGGCACCTTCCTGTGTAACCACAGAAAGTGTAACACCTGCCCCTTTTTCTCTTCACTGCTCATCATTCAAGGGCCTAAATAGTGTTTTCAGGTGAAGCAGTATTTCACTTGACCTTTTCCAAGCTGGTCTATTGCCTTCAGTGCACCTGATGTGGCCTAGTCCCTATGACTCTAGTCTACACTGGGGAAAGCACACAGATGTAGGTGACCGCTTTGCGGAACACCAATGGTGCATACGCAAGCATGACCCTAACCTTCCCATAGCCGGTCATTTTAACACAGCATGCTGCTCAAATATTCACTTGTCTGTCCTGGGCATGCTGCAATGCTCCAGTGAATCACAGCGCAAAGTGGAAGAACAACATCTTGTCCTCAAACTAGACACTTTACAACCTTCTGGACTCAATATTGAGTTCAACACCTTCAGATTGTAAACTCACTCGCATTTCTTCCCTGTCTTTTAACTTTCATTGTTACATCCACTATGTCCTCTCTACCCTCCCCCCACTCCAGTGAGACCATCTGTTCTTTCCAGTTTGGTAGTTAGACACATCACTGTTCTCCCATTCTCACGTTTCAATTGCGTAATCTATACCATCAGTACCCTTTCTTCCCCAGCACTCCACCCTCCCCAACCCCACTCCCTATTATTGCATAAATGCTGCCCCCTCCATACTTCACATCAGTTAGAGTCATTTAGATTCAAAACGTTAGCTTGCTCTCTCTCCACCAATGCTACCTGACCTGATGTGCTTTCCAGTACTTTTTGTTTTCAGTACAGATCCCAGCCTCCACAGTAATTTGCTTCTACATAGTTATATGTTGACTGTTCAAAGTTGTTTATGTGCAGCTAAAAATGATATTTGTTCAGTACAGAAACTTGTCCTATGCTTTCTGTCAACCTGGGTTTAAAAAGACAGGAATATTGAATAAAAAATTAGAACTTATCCTAAAGTTAAAGTTTTTAAACCAGAAAAAAACACTCTTATCCTAGGAATGAACCAAATTGACCACAAGAAACCTGATTGACATCTTAAGTTAAGCAGTATTTTTTTCAACTCATCTAGACATGCAGCTAAGCATTGGCAAATGTGACTTGCAGCAAATGTTTACATCATATTAACATAAATTGGCACAAGTTTGAGAAGGTCCAGAGACCAAATCTCATAGGAAATTTTACTAGCAGAACAGGGTGGAAAACAAAATAAAAATGTTAAGTCTGGAAACATTAGAATAGCACTTTAGGAACCCTTAGGTAGTTGAGAGCATGGAGAGCCAGTGTTCTAAAAGCTACAAAAAACAGCTGCACAAAGTATGAGGGAAATGGCAGTGAGATGAGTGAACTGATACTACCTTATTGTTTGAACAGGTGAAATGGGGTTTCCTTGCCAAAACAAATTTGAGCACAATAAAATATGTGATAATGGACTCATTGGATTTTCACTTTTATTAGATTAGTATCTCCACTCCCACAATTCATCTAATGTGCATCTGGAACTTATTAAAGTGTGGTAGAAATCAACAGGGAGTGTCTGGTGAAAGCTGCTGTGTGACTGACAATGGATCATCAGACACCAAGATTGGTATGCCTTGAATACATCATGTGGACCCACCACTCTCTTTAATCTCTCATCAGTATTTTCAGAAGTTTGCACATTCACCAATGGAGTCATTTTGTCAAGATTTGAAAAAAGGTTTTTTTTTGCAATTATGCTTTTCAGATACTATAAGTATCAATTCACACCGTACTCTTAGAACAAATAGATGTAAATTTGTGATGTGCTGGTAATAGACTATGGGCTCTTCTGTTCAATTTTAAACTTGAAAGTATTTACACCAAGTTTGTTGCCTTGGGAATGTTAGGTAGTTTTGTGTTCCTGATCTTATTTGTTTAGCCAAAGAGTTATCTTGAGTGGAGTCCAGGCAATTTCCTATCAGGTGATTGAGGCAGGTGAGTGTGCAATTCTCTCGGCTGGTACAATTCAAAGACAACAGACCTGACATAAGGAATTATTGAAAGGTAAGACATATGGCCCATTGTACCTGTCTAGCTTTTTGAAAGAGTTATTAAATTAATCCCATTCATCTGTAATTTTCGTGTAATTCTTCCTCTTCAAGCTTTTATATTTTATCTTTATCTTTATCTTTTTGAAGTTGTTATTGAATTTGCTTCCAGCATATTTCAGTAGTGCATTCCAGATCACATTACCATTGTATAGAAATAAATCTTTTGCTTCTCTGGCTTCAGCCAATTACCTTAAATCTGTGTCCTCAGATTATTAATCTTTCTGTCATTAAAATTGGTACCTCCTTGTGTTCTCTCTCACCTCCACTTAAATTTCTCAATAATCTCTGGTCTGAGGAGACTCTGAAATGAAAACTGTTTAATTTGTGGTCTGTGGAATTAGTGGAATTTTTAATTTAATTTTTTATTTTCGATGTCAGTGGCAATAGAGTTGTTGCAATTCCATATTTCAATATCTTTTATTTCTAAATTCTCTGAGTTTCAATTTGCAGTTTTTTTTTAAGTTTAGGTAACTTTAACAACTGAAATTTTTCTGATAATGGTTGTCCTTTGACGAATTACCCAAGAAATTCTGGTTTATGTGAGATGGAACTTGACCCACTTTGCCCACAATCAGCATCAGAATTTCATTTGTTTAATGTGGAGAATTGTTAGTTTTGCCCCCAGTTCTTGTCTCCCAATGGTATTGACTAAGGCCAAAAAGCAAATGACACCAGCTCTAACTCCGACATCTCCACATCATGGTATTAACTAAAGCAGAGGTATAATTGCATGGGTGCCGCCTCTTCTTTTGTCACTCCTAGATGTCAATTCATAGGATGGCTACAGCACCAGGAGTGTTGTTCAGCCTGCATCCATGTTAGTTCACGACAAGGCAAACTTGGCTAGTCCCATACCTCCGTACTTTCCACATAGGTGTGCAAATTATTTACTCTTCATATGCTTATCCAATTCCCCTTTAAATGTCTCAGACTCTGTGTACTTCCACTGTGCTCTGGAGCATTGCATTTCAGATACTAACTATTCATCGCATAAAAAGGTTTTCCTCATATCGCTATTTGTTTTTCCAACAGCCTTAAATATATGTCCACTATGTCTTCACCATTAAACTACTGAGAACTTTCTTTTCTGTCTCTACTGTAGACTCCTCATGATTTTGAGCATGTCTTCAAATTTCCTCTGACCTTTCACTTCTCTTAGACAAACAAGGTCAGCTTCTTCAAGCTTTCCATGTAGCTTATGTGCCTCATCTTTAGAATCCCTCTTGTAAATATTTTCTGCACTTCATCAAAAATCTTCACATCCATCCTAAAGTATGATACCCAGAACTGGACACACTACTCCAGTTTGCAAAGATTCTTCATAACTTGCCTGTTTTAAAGTCCAGGATACTGTATGTATGTCTTTTTGACCACTTTCTCAACTTGCCCTTTCACCTTCAGATACTTGTGCACATATCCTTGGGCCTCTTTTTTCATGTGTTACCTTGTCTATCCTTTTTCTTCTTACAAGAAATACAGCAAAGGAACAGGCCCTTTAGCCCACCAAACCTGCATCAATTTCTTATATTTATTTAGACCCGCTACTTCTTGCCTATACATGGTTTCTGTTCATGTGTTTATCCAGGAATGCTTTAAACATTGCTAACATGCCTGCTTCCACCAGCTCCATTCACAGTGCATTACAGGCACCCAGCACACACTCTGAAAACATTTCCTTGCACTTCTCCATGAAACTTTCCCCCCTCACCTTGAATGTGTGTCCTCTTGTAGTTAATCTTTCACCCTGAGAAATAGCCTCTGACTATCCACCCTATTTATGCCTTTCATAATTATACCTGTCGAGCAGGTCGCCCCTCAGCCCCCATCCAACCTCTTCTCATAAATAAAACCGTTGAAACCAGGCAAGGTCCTTGTAAACCTTCCCTACAACGTTTCCAAAGCTTCCAGCTCCTTGCAGTTTGGTGACCAGAGCAGCACACAATATTCCAAATGTAGCCTAATTAAAGTTTATACAGCTGTCACATAACTTGCCAACTTTTTTATTCAGTGCCCCAGCTGATAAAGGCAAGAGTGCTGTATGCCTTTCTGACCACCTTATCTGCCTGTGTTGCCACTTTCAGAGATTCGTAAACCTGTATGCTCAGATCTTTCTGTATGTCAATGCTCCTAAGGATTTTGCTATTTGTTGAGTAATTTGCACCTAAATTTGATCTTCTAAAATGCATCACATCACATTTGTCCAGATTAAACTCCACCTACCATTTCTGTGCCCAAATCTGCAATCTATCTATACCCAGCTGTATTGCTTGACAATTCTTCTCACGGTTTGCAACTTTGCCAATTTTGGTGTCATCTGCGAAGTAACTAATTAGACCATCTACATTTTCCTAATGAACGACAATGATCCCAGCATTGATCACTGCAGAACACCACTGGTTACTGATCTCCATTGCATAAAGCACCCTTCTACCACTATTCTGTCATCTATGATTAAGCCAGTTCTGTATCCATCTAGCCTGCTCACACCAGATCCAATTAGAATTTACCTTTTGTACAAGCTGCCATGAGGTACGTCACCAAACTTCTTACTAAAGTCCATGTAGACAATTTCCACTGCTTTTCCCTCATCAACCACCTCAAAAAACTCAATCAAGTTGGTGAGATATGACCTTCCCCGCAGAAACCCATGCTGCTTATCATTAACAAGTTAATTTGCTTCCAAATGTGAATAAATTCTGTATGTTCTCCAACAGCTTGCCCGCCGATGCCATCAGGCTCACTGGCCTGTAATTACCTGGATTACCTCTGTTTCCCTTCTTCAACAAAGGAAAAACATTGGCCATTGTCCAGTCCTTTGGAACCTTGTCTGAGGCCAAAGAGGATGCAACATTATCTGTTAAGGCCCCAGATAATTCCTCCTTTGTCCTCCTTGGGGACTTGTTTACCTTAATGCATTTCCAATGCTTCCTTCTTGATTACGTTGACCTGTTTGAGAGTATTCACACACCTTTCCCTAATTTCAAAATCCCTCACATCCCTCTCTTTGGTGAACACCGATGTGAAGTACTCATTAAGGATCTCACCCATTTCTTCTTGCTCCACACATAACTTCCCTACTTTATCCTTGAGTAAGCCTACTCTTTCCCGAACTACGCTTTTACTTCTAATATATATATAAAATGCCTTAGGATTCTGCTTAACCCTGCTGGTCAACAACATTTCATGGACACTTTTAGTCCTCCTAACTCCTCGTTTTGAGCTCCTTCCTATTTTTTCTATATGCTTCAAGGACTTTGTCTCTTTTTAGTTGTCTCAACCTTAGCTATGCTTCTTTTTTTAAATTAAGCTGAGAATTTCCCCTGTCATCTAAGGTACCCGAATCCTGCCATTCTTGTCATTCATTTTTACTTCTCTGCATCAAATGCCTCTACTACATATCCACATGTTCCACCAACCTGTCTATCTCTATCATTCGCACAGTTTACATGTTTTGTGTCACCAAATATTGATATTATTCCCTATGGACCGAAGTGAAAGTGATAAATATATGTCAACATAATCAATTCTTCATCTGAATTTAATCAAGGAATTGCAACAGATCATTGTCTCATAACCTGTCATTAAATATCGGCATGGTAGCCAAATGGTTAGCACTGCTGTCTCATATTGCCAGGGAACCGGGTTTGATTCCAGCCTCAGACGACTGTCTGTATGGAGTTTGCATATTTTCCCTGTGTCTTGTTAAGACGGACCCGTGGGGTCCCGTCTTTGCGTGTTCTTTTGGAAGGAGAGACCCACACTGGCAACTTTAGTTTGGCGCAGACTGCCGTTTATTCACAGAATCTTAACTGGGAAACGATACAATGAATTTTCAAGCATGCATTCGTTGGAGAAGGCGTTCTGCCCCCCCGTTCGGACTTGGCACAGTTATACTTCGCGCTGCCTGGAGTCCCCGGTTAGATTTTCCTTGTCCGCCTTCCCCATTGGCCCGTTCATCTGCGTGCGATGGGATCCATCTTCCCATTGGCCGCATCGAGGTGCTTGTCCAGCTCCTGCTGTGCGTGACAATGGCACAGACGTCCTGGGGCCAGCGGTTCCGATCCCGTAATCAATAGTTCATTGTTTAGAGAATCAACTCTCATTACTATGTGTCTGACAGGCTAGTCGTTTTCCGAGATTTAATCAATAGTTTCAGTAAGTAAATTAACAGGTACTTTTATCAACTATGAGTTCCGATAGAGCAATTCACACTGTCTGACAGTTACCGGTTCCTTTATCAACTATGAGTTCCGATAGAGAAATTCACACTGTCTGACAGTTACAGGTTCCTTTATCAATCATGAGTTTCGATGGAACAATTGACACTGGCTGGCAGTTACAGACTCCATGATTTAATTAACAAAATGTATATCAATTGCGAGCTCCAGACAGGTAGTCATGCAGTTGCCAGCTTCAGCCCGCATGGCTGTTATTAACTGTTTCAGGGCTGGAACTAGAAGTGTCTGTTGCAGTAATAGTATTACCCTCCCCAGCCCTACATTAAACACCCTAGTAGTGTAATCACCCCAACAGTCTGCATGGGTTTCCTCCACAGTCCAGAAATGGTTCAGTGGATTAGCCATGCTAAATTGCCCATAATGTCCAGGATTATGTAGATTAGCCATGGGAAATGTCAGGTTACAGGGAATGGGTGAGTCTGGGTGGGACGCTGTTCAGAGAGTCAGTGTACATTTGCTGGGCCAAATGGCTTGCTTTCACACTGTAGAGATTGCATTACATCTTATTACTAACCTCTTTTTTGATGCATTTCCAGCCAGGGAGATAATATTAGGAGCCCTCCTTCTTTGCACCGTCTGTCTCAGTAGACATGGACTATTCCTAAAATGTTGTAATTTCTGGATTGAGTATTGAGTATTTAATTGTCATGGCTAATTTGTTAGTGGCAGTCCTTCTACCTGTAAAGATGAATGGCATTGGCCTGATATTGACTGATATATTTTCCTTCCTTCTGCCATGTGGCCTCTTCTTTTGTTCTGTTTTTTCCGTGTCCTTCCTAACCACTTGTTGCTAGGTACTCATTTGTATTAACTGTAATCCTGATCAACCTGATGTCTCATTTGCCATCATCTTTGTAACTAAGATGTGGGCAATCTTTTGGTATGGATCTGACTGCAACCTCATCATAGACCATACCATTGAGGATGTGGCCATCATTAATTTGGGTCAGAGAATTGTTGCAGTGCAGGAGGAAGCTCTTTTCCTGTTTCTGACTTCTGTTCATGCTGGCTCTGTAGACAAATCCTCCTCAACAACCTCCCTTTCTGCAGTTGTAATCCCTGATTAGCAATGCCACTGTCCTAGCTCTTTTACCCCCCATTCCTTTTGAAACATCTAAACCCTGGAACATCCAACAATCATTCCTGCCCCCATGATAGCCAAGTCTCTGTTATGGCCAAAACATCACAGTCCCAGTACTGATCCATGCTCTAAGTTTGTCATCCTTATTCCTGACACTTCTTCCATTAAAATCGACACACTTCATCCTGGAGCGGGAGGAAGAGAAGCACGTACCTCAAGTAAAATAATCTTTGTTTTCTTAAACGTGAACAAAGAAATACCAATCACACAAACTTTGAAGTGGCCAAGTTAGGGGAGAAGGAGGAAGGATTTGAAGTTTAAAATATAATGTGTAAAATCCTGTGAACTTTGAAAACAATAGGTTGCTGAAGCAATTTAAGGAGCTGGTTGTTGGTGATATCATAACTTTCACTGCCAGATACCATTTGGATTCTGGATTTTATTATTTATGTTTTCTGGGATTCCGTATATATCTCAGGCATTTAGTTTCTGAATAATTTTATGGTTGATGAGGGATTTGACATTCCACAGCAACCACAAAGGCTGATTGCTGCAGGATCATTTTTCTACCTATTTGTTCAGTTTCGCATTTCAGATGACTTGTCATGATACTTAACCGATGTTACTTTAATTATAATCGAACTTACAGTTATGTTGCCTTAATCACTTTCTGGTTATTGCCAGATTTCATGATTCAAACATAATCCATACCAACAAAATTAAGTGAAATTTTGTTTTCCTGCAGCCAACTATGTGGCTATTATCACCTAGCACACTAAATGGTGACATTCCAGAGCATCCTGCCTGGCTAAACTGATCTAGTTTTTAATACATCATGTGTGAATGTGTCTTATCTTTCACCCTCTAAAAATTCGAACTCATCCAAAGTTTTTCTGCCTCAATTCTAATTCATAACAATGGCAGAAGTTTGTGGGATAACAGGTGGGTGACCCATTAATTGGGGTACCGAGCTATTAGCTAGAGGCTCACCCCTGGCGTTTCGGGCATAAAGCCCTTCATCAGGAATGAGGCTTGTTGGTCAGGGCTGAGAGATAAATGGGGGGGCGGGTTTGGGGGAGGGTGTTTACTATGACGTTATTAATTAATCCTGTCTCATTACACAGTAGATCCAGAATAACTTGCTCTCTAGTTGGCTGTAGGATCTGCTACTCTAAGAAGAAGTTGTGAGAAAACACCTTGAACTCAGTTACCAGACTATCTTTTCCAATTTGATGTGTCATCTAATTTCTATGTAGATTAAAATCATCAATGACTATCACCATACATTTCATGCAATGGTTACTCTTGAAGAACCTATAAATTGCTCCCATAGTGATATCGTATTGCCATTTCTCATCTCTATGCCAACTGATTCCATATCATGATCTTCACAACTGAAGCAATCGCTCTGTATTGCACTAACATAACTTTTAATTAATAATGTCATTTTACACTGTTCCTATGTAGAGATGATGTGATTTGCATCAACAGGATGCTGCCATCAGTCTGAAAAGATATTCAGCTGGTTACATAATTAAGCAATGCTATAGTTTCAATGTCATTGTAACACCAAGTTTATAGGCTCTCTGATTAAACAACAGTCAGATGTACTTAAAGATGTTCTTCCGTCTGTAGTAGGGAGATGGAATTAGCCTATCCTTGCAAACCCCAGAACAAAACATCTACAAGTACAATTCCCCAATTAAACAGCATTTGTTGATCAATCCTTAATCCATGATTAACTACATTGACAAATAAAATAATCAGTTGAGCTTGTAACGTGATTCATTTACACTTGCTAAAAGCAGTATGCACTGATACATACTGATCTATTCTCCATAAACAAAGGAAATGTATCCAAGCTTCATTGAATTATTTGGGACCACAGAGAATCTATAGTTCTGCTTTGTTTCCACCATGACGACAGCTTGGCCAATCAAAGTTGTGATCAATGAATCAGCAGCCCTTTTCTCCTGTAGTATAAGTTATAATTACTTGAAACTTGACATTCTTGTGTTTATCCTAATATGTGCAAGATGAAACACTTTGACAACATGTCTCTCTTCTGAGCAGTATTTTTCTATTTATTTCATCCAGTGCCGGAATGTGTGTCTTCCAGTCAGGTATTGAAATACAGTTCTGAAATAAGCAGTGCTAAGACCCAGATCTCTATTGACCATTTCTTCCATGCCACTGTGCATTTTTCCATTTTCCAAGTAGTCATCAATTTACCCCCTTCATTAATATTACCAATTTTAAAGATATTGGTAGTGAGCTATATTAAAATATTTCTTCAAATTGAAGGAGCAAGTGGATAACTTATACCAACCTTGCTTTGGAAACTCCATTCAACACAAACCCCAGCATCTCAACTATGGAATCATTATAAATAACACTATGTTCCTTCCTAGATTTTGGTATCAGAATCCAAGTTGTTTGTTTCTTGGTAGCCAGAAAATTGTATTTTAATTTTATGACAATGTGTGCACATGAGAAAAAAATGTTCTACTTTTAAATTACACTGGTGAACTGAACACTTGTCTATTTTGAATTTCTCGGTCAGTTACGCACAAGTTAAATGCAAAGTTAGGACATCTCACTTGATTTTTTTTGGAGCCATTACCTATGTACTGTATTTCCTCATCAGCTAATACCAAAAATGTTTGATGACCAGTATGGAACTACACAGTTGTACCCTCAACTAATCTTGAAAATACTGTACTTTTTTTTGCTTCTGTTTTAAATTGCTTTGAATGTTTTCCAACTTGAAATGGCAGGGGTTAGTTTCTACTGTTCTGTTCCATCCACTCCGTTTTAGATTATCATAGGTTTCTGACTGGAGTTTACTTAACCTGAGCAATGACAATGTTGAAAACGTTTTTGTTAGTTGTGTGTGTTATAGCAAGATTGTTAATTGTTTAATTTTATTAAGTAAATTTGATGTTTATTCATTAGTGCACTAATGAGATATTCAAACTGTAGCCTATTTTGTCACATCACAGGACCATGTGTACTGAGAACCTAGAAATTTTCAAATTATTTTTTATTATCATTTGATTATTTACCATGATCCAGTATTACATTTAACCTCCTCTAGTGTTTAGGAGATATTTATGATGAGTAGAAATCTGATTATTGACTCAAACACATTCTAACAGATTCCACAGAAGAGTGATATATTGTTTGCTTTGATGCACTTTAAGTCCTTTCTCTTGTTGACCTTTAATAGTCCTAGAGTAAAAAATGAGGTCTGCAGATGCTGGAGATCACAGCTGCAAATGTGTTGCTGGTCAAAGCACAGCAGGTTAGGCAGCATCTCAGGAATAGAGAATTCGACGTTTCGAGCATAAGCCCTTCATCAGGAATAAGAGAGAGAGAGCCAAGCCGGCTGAGATAAAAGGTAGGGAGGAGGGACTAGGGGGAGGGGCGATGGAGGTGGGATAGGTGGAAGGAGGTCAAGGTGAGGGTGATAGGCCGGAGTGGGGTGGGGGCGGAGAGGTCAGGAAGAGGATTGCAGGTTAGGAGGGCGGTGCTGAGTTGAGGGAACCGACTGAGACAAGGTGGGGGGAGGGGAAATGAGGAAGCTGGAGAAATCTGAATTCATACCTTGTGGTTGGAGGGTTCCCAGGCGGAAGATGAGGCGCTCCTCCTCCAGCCGTCGTGTAGTTGTGTTCTGCCGGTGGAGGAGTCCAAGGACCTGCATGTCCTCGGTGGAGTGGGAGGGGGAGTTAAAGTGTTGAGCCACGGGGTGATTGGGTTGGTTGGTTCGGGCGGCCCAGAGGTGTTCTCTGAAGCGTTCCGCAAGTAAGCGGCCTGTCTCACCAATATAGAGGAGGCCACATCGGGTGCAGCGGATGCAATAGATGATGTGTGTGGAGGTACAGGTGAACTTGTGGCGGATATGGAAGGATCCCTTGGGGCCTTGGAGGGAAGTGAGTGTGGAGGTGTGGGCGCAAGTTTTACATTTCTTGCAGCTTTAATAGTCCTAGGCAGCAAAGTTTTTGTGCGGAAACCCTGTCTGGCATAGTTGGTATGACTGAATTTTGAAGTTATGAAGCTGGACCAAAAGAAATTGTAGTTGGTTGCGTTCAAAAAGACATTTTCAATTACCTAATCAGAAAATCAGGAATACTAGATTTGGAACTTGCAAATTATTCTGTAAAAATGAATATGACTTTTATTTTTTAAAAAACTGATTACTGGAGATGCTGGGGATCTGATTTTTTTTAAAAAAGTAATGTTAGAAATACACAGTTGTTTTCTGTGAAAAGGAAAACAGTGTTAACATTCTAGGTCTGATTTTTCATCAGAACTGGAGGAAAAGTTAGAAATTTAATAGGCTTTAGGCAAGACGAAGAAAGAAGAGGTTGAATGACCAAAGAATTGGCCTTATAGGAATGGTGGAATCTAAAGGGAAAGGCAATAGTAGAAAGAAGCAAAATACGTATCTAGGCCAGGTGTGCCATATCTGAAAGCTTGCAAGTTACCACATTCCAGCTTCAAGTTCTATTTTAGATTTGAGAATAAAAATCAAAGTGCATACCTCCGTGTGGTACTGCAGGAGTGCTGCATTGCAGGGGTGTTGAACTTTTGATGGGGCATTAAACTGAAACAGTATCACCTTGCTGAGCATCTGTGATTTAAAAAAAAAATTCATGGCATCATTTCAAAGAACAACAGGAGTCATCAATGAACATCCCCACTTCTAACCTTATGATGGAGGGAAAGTCAGCAGAAAAATGAAGCAGCTGAAGATGGCTAGGCTAAGGATACTGCACCGAGGAACTCCGGCAGAGAAGTCCCAGAGCTGAGATGACTGACCTACCAACAACTACTATCATCTTCCTTTGTGCCAAGCGTGACTCCAACTATTGAAGAGTTTTCCCTAATTCCCATTGACTTCAGCTTTGCTAGGGCTCCCTGATGTCATACATGGTCCAGTGCAACCTTGATGTCAAAGTTCTATAGTGGTACTAATTGACTTGACCTCAATTACAAGCTGTAGTGTAGGGCACTGGACCAGATAGTGCATTTATTTTAATATTCACCAGCATTGATAACTAATGTGAAGGTTTTGACATCCTTTTATCATCAATATATCAGGGCACTGGACTGGAGAAGTTCTGACAAAGCAAAGTGGCAAACTAGAAAGCTGTTATTTAAAAGTTCTTTGAAAGAGACTTAAGCAGGAATTTATTGCTCGTGAAAAGCAAGCAAAGAAATGCATCCAGTTTATCAGAGGTTAAAGAGGCAAGAATAAAAAACTACTGCAAATTAGATGTCACACTAAAATCATTTATGAATTACAAAAAACAGCACAAGTGATTTAAAAGTTTTTTTTGATAGTGGAAATTACTTATTAAAAGTGGGATTAAGTGGTTTGAAACCTGAAGGATCAGGACATAGCAGATGTGTTAAATGAATTCTGCACATCAGTCGTAGCAGACGAAGATCTTGGGCAAATTCCAGATTCAAGCAACAGACATAACAGATGTGGAGGTCAGTTCAGCATGTGTTACAAAGGAAATCAAAGCATTAACTGATCACAAAGCATCTGGAGCCAATGAATTGTACCTTTGAGTCCTCAAGGAGATGAGTGGAGGTGGGGTCTGTGGAAGGTGGTGACCAAGGTACCAAGCAAATATCTTAGATCCTGCAAAGCCACCTGATAAATTCATTTGGTCAGGCCACTTGTGCATTGTTGTTCAATTTTGGACATACTTATGGTGTATTTTTTTAAACTGATCAACAGTCAATTCTTTGCAATGTCATTAATTCAAAAATGTTGTTTTAGTACAACAAAATCATTGTGTAGACTTAGAAGCTCACCATGTTGAATGACATATTAAACTGATCCAAAAAGAATTCTTGTTTCTCTCAGTGGTTAGTTTCTTCCTGCAACTTGACTGCCTGTCTCCAGCTGCTACAATTTGAGGGGTACCACTTGGTATAAAGCTGAGCTGACTAGAAAGCACTCCCATTCTTAGCAGTTGCCATAGGCAGATCAGAAAGGTTTCCAGATTAGTAATTAACCAGTTTGGTTATGCTATAAAGGTACCTCCCATAACTCTGAAGTCCTTAAGTAAGACTCAACCCTGAGCTTCTTGGTCCAAAGTCAGAGATGTTATCCACTGAGTCACTAGCCCTTCTTGACAAAACTTAATAAATAAAAATGTAATTAGTGGTATTGATTGACTGCAAATATTAGGTGGATATCTAGCCTTTGCTATGAAGTCAGTGTACATGCAAATTTATTGGAATTGACCTAGATATGATGTCATAACTCTAATTGTTTACAATTATTTGTATGATGTGAAGGTACCAATGTTGGACTGGGTGGACAAAAGTAGAAATTTCACAACGCCAGGTTATAGTCCATCAGATTTATTTGAAATCACAAATTTTCAGAGCATAGCCCCTTCATCAGGGGCGACGCTCCGAAAGCTTGTGGTTTCAAATAAACCATGCTCCTTGAAAGTGGAGTCGCAGGTAGATAGGATAGTGAAGAAGGTGTTTAGTATGTTTTCCTTTATTGGTCAGAGTATTGAGTACAGAGTTGAGAAGTCATGTCAGGGCTGTACAGAACATTGGTTAGGCCGCTGTTGGAATTTTGCGTGTAATTCTGGTCTCCTTTCCATCAGAAGGATGTTGTGAAACTTGAAAGGGTTTAGAAAAGATGTACAAGGATGTTGCCAGGGTTGGAGGATTTGAGCTATAGGGAGAGGCTGAACAGGCTTGGGCTGTTATCCCTGGAGCATCGGAGGCTGACGAGTGACCTTACAGAGATTTGTAAAATCATGAGTGGCATAGATAGGATAAATAGACAAAGTCTTTTCCCTGGGGTCAGGGAGTCCAGAACTAGAGGGCATAGGTTTAGGGTGAGAGGCGAAAGATATAAGACACCTAAGGGGTAACTTTTTCACTCAGAGGGTGGTACATGTGTGGAATGAGCTGCCAGAGGATGTGATGGAAGCTAGTATAATTGCAACATTTAAAAGGCATATGGAGGGGTATATAAATAGGAAGGATTTAGAAGGATATGGGCCGGGTGCTGGCAGGTGGGACTAGATTGGGTTGGGATAGCTGATCAGCATGGACGAATTGGATAGAAGGGTCTGTTTCCATGCTGTTTATCTCTGTGACTCAATGACTCTAATTATTTATATAGTGCAACTTTGACAGCAAGTGTCAAATTTAGCACTCTGTTTTGAAGATGAATGATCTTTCGGTCACTGCCTGAGGAGACTGTGAATGACTGATCTGTTCTGATCGTTTCCTACAGTCTCCTCCTGATTGCTTTATTTTGCATCCATACTGGATAGAATGTTGTTGCAGCAACTTGTGACTAACTATGAATGTTTCTAAAATTCTTGCTTAATTGAAAACCCAATCCTGCTTCAGCCACACAGAAGAAGTTCACCTCATACCGTAATCTGTTAAAATTCGAGAGGCAAAGAACTATCCCAGAAGTCACTATTTAAAGTAAAAATTAACAATTTTGTTCTTCAAGTCCGAACAGAGAATATTAAAATCAACAACTGTTTACTACTACTTTCTCTTAAACCTAACTTTTATCCCCCAGCCTGCAATACTGGTCCGATTTTAAAAAATAATCCTGATTAAGACTTACACAAAAAAAAATCACGTTTTAAAACCAGTCAGCTTTGTCAATTCTCCTTTGTAAATTTTTCTCTAGATCAGTTTTGATGTTCTGCTGAGCAAACTTCTTACTGACAGGTACCTTTCAGAGAGTTCTTCAACTAGCAGTCTATATGTGGATGTCCTTGGCAGTTCAAAATGTCCGGTTTTATACCCCAAAACATTGGATATTTTCATTGATTTTAATATTATTAAAAATACTACATTCAAATTTGATTGGATTTTGGTATTTTAGGTCATTATTTAAACTGATTCACCAAATTTGAATTTGTTTTTGTTTCATGGCAACTAATCTGCAGCTGTTTGTTTCCCAAGTGTTACATTCTTACTTTGTTCAGGACTCTCTATGCTTTGTTAGTGCTTGCTGGTTTTTCAACTTTCTCAAATGTACAGTCTACCTCCATAACATAAGTGGCATGATTATAAGGAAATATAAAAGCACACTTGTTGATACCAAATACTGTGCAGACCAAAGCCATTGTTTTCAGGCTCTATTTCTAACTGGTCAACTGTCTGAAGCGAAGCCGTACTACTTGCAATCTTGAGGTCTTAATTTAATCTCGAGTTGAGATTTCAGTGATTAACGGAGTCACTAAGACTGCCTAATTTTATCTTTGTAACATTATCTGAGTCTGTCCTGTTTGATTTTCCTGTGTACAGTACCAAGGAATATTTAATTCTGTTAAGGTTATATAAATGTGAGTAGATAGAAACCTGACCATATTGAATTTTGTGTTGACCTTTAACAGCATTCTAAGTCATGACAACTAAAGAAACTATTTTGCATTGAGGATTAATTTTAATTTTGACTTCACAATTTTCCATTGGTAATTATATCATTTTAATAGCAGAATAATTTTTTAAAGAATTTGGTATTTCATTATGTGTATGTCCTATTTTTTATTTTGTCAGCTCAGTACATGTTACTTCATATAATTGTCATTGGTAATAATTCTTTAATGTGATTAGTTACTTACCCTGCTTGTTGGAATCACAGACAAATTCTGGAGAATTTCTCTCTCTCTCGCATGCACGCACCCTGCTATCTTGTACATACATTCTGGTCTCTCCTCAAATTGTTGCATCCTCAAATAATACTGGAGATAAAGAACTCAGTATTTCTTCCTGATTACTGTTTTCTGTGCACATTTATACCCTATACTATTGCATCAGATACTCTGGCATCCTAATTATCATATGATTGCAAGTAAGCCAAAATTATTATAGTATTTGTAATTTTAGTAACACTAGACAATATTACACAGTGAAAGTGTTCCTTATAAAGTGGCTGAGTTCCTCCTCTTTGCATGTTCTACAATGATTAACCTTCTTTACGTTTCAAGATAATTTTCCATTCAGTATGTTTCTTATGATTATTTCTTTTGCATATATCCATCTTTTGTTATATCCATCTCCTCCCGACAAGTGTTTGAATGATCAGATCTCTTTGTGGTTTTAAACAGGTTTCCATTTTAATGCAAATTCTTCTTTGTAGTATTACACATCTCCCTGCTGTGTTCATGTTGTAATTGTCCTGTCTGCCACCATTTTTATGCTGGTGTCAGTTTAGAATTAAAGTGTATCTCAACCCTTTTAAAACTTGCAGCTATTTCAAGCTGATTACTAATTTATCTATCTATAGTTTAACTGGAAGCAGTTTCTGTTGATACAGTTGCCAGATGGTCTCATTATGAATGTTTGGTTGATCACCCAGAATGGTTAATGACTCACTGTGCAGGAGTGCTTACTCTGCTTGAAAGGCGGAGCTAGTTTAGTACAATTGATAGCACTGTTCCCTTGTAATAACCTGATCTTTCTTTTGAAGAGGTTTTTCACTCTCTCTGTTTATTTGAACAAGATTAGGAGGTGTAAACTTAATGATTGAATGTATGTTTAATGGGGTTTCCCCCTCCCACTTCAACTCTCCACTACACTCTCCACTCCAACTTCTTCTCCAATTGAGAAACCTGACACCAGGCAAGTAGGAAAATTTCAAAGCACACCATGTGTACTCACCGTTCATTGAGGGGACTAGGATTCTTATGTTATAATTAAATATCTCCCTACTTTTAATGGAAACCAGATGCTACATCTATTTTGAATTCCACTTAGAAGTGAAAACTCTGCTTATCCCTTGGAAAAATATTGCACAACTTGCATTCAGTTACTCAGACTTATAGCCATTATTGTTTGGAATTGTTTTGTTTCATTTCTCAAATTCTGTTCCACTGATTCTGAGATAATTTGTGTTTCATTCTTTCTTATACAACTCTTCTAACCTGTCCTGAATTTAGTGGGAATCCAACTCCAGTCCCTACTTGTCTCGAATTTCATGACTATCTACACTTGACCTACTGATCAGTCAATTAATCCCTGATCTTGTGATTGCTAATATAGAACTGCTCATCAGTAAGAATTCAGTATAAAAGATTTCACTTTGATTACACATCATCACTACTGTGTTTGAGAATTATAATCTTTAAGCTGTTTAGACAGCTGCGCTCTTGGAGTTTTATTTAGGGATATATTTCTGAATGTTACAGAGAAAGTGTTTTGTTGTGCAAAAGTTGAATTGTTCTTCTGTGATGTATGCAAATTTGTCTTATGGTTAGCAAACTTTGTGAATTCAGATGTTTGATTTACATAGGCTAGCAAATCAGCTTTAATGATCCTTGATGTATTGTAAGTGATGGCTTTCGGCATTAGTTAGAGATTAATGGAAGTTGACAATGTCAGTGGCTTGTTGCACAGTCCAAAAAGAGTTGTGACTTTCAAACAGGGAAATACAGCTCTGAAACAAATAACATAGTCACAAGATGCATAGATTTTGGTGCAGACATAAAGTATATTTCTTTAGACCAACATGTATGAATAATTCTCTGACCTGCATTTTTGAGAAGTTTAGGCAAATCATTTCATTTTTATGTTGTCATTCAGTGAGTGATTACCAAACCTATTTTATGCCAGAAGAAGTAGGGCTCTGCAAAATACTGAAATTAAGAAAATTGAATCTTCAAATGTTGATTATTTAAAATATATAAGGGAAGTCTGAAGCCCAAGAACTTAGGAATTTCTCTTGAGGCATATCTGTGTTCTTTTTAACCTTTCATGAGATGTGGGCTTTGCTGCTAAGACCAAAGTATTTTGTCCATCCCTAATTATCATTGCACTGAATGGCTTGCTTGGCCTTTGTAGAGGGCAGGTCAGTGTTAACTACATTACTTTGGGTCTGAAGCTACATGTAGACCAGAATAGGTAAAGAAGGCAAATTTCCTTTCCTGTTAGTGAACCAAAATGGATAACCTCCCACTTATCCATTTTGTCAAATTTGGCCCATTTACCTCACTTATCCATATCCATTTGTAATTTTATAACTTCTCCATTGCAACTTATAGTCACTTTATTCTGTTACCATACAGGGATAGAAAGCCAAACCAAATCATCCTCACTATTACTGGATTTACATCACTGTGAAATGGAAGCATTCAATAACTCTTTAAATTGCCCAATTGTTCCTAATCAGACTTATAAATAATAGATCTTGGAAAACAACTTTAACTTTAAAAAAAAAGCTGTAAAAAGTTAACTTTTTAAATTAACAATGTCAATTTAGCAGAACTAAGATTAGCAAGTTAGTCTAATTAATATCTACAATCTAAATTTAATCTTTTTTCATCACAATCCCCACTGTCTCACAGACAGACCAACTGACAGACACAGTTGAGAGGGGTAAGTTAGAAAGCAAATAAAACAATTGTAATTTGCCAGTTCAATTAAATAGTTCCAAATGATGAAAACCAGACCTTCATGAAGTGCTTGAAAAGTGAGTTGTTCACAGGCAAATCATACTATGGTTGTACCTTGCCCTAATTTTGAAGTAGTGTTATCTAATGGGTATTCTCATACATACTATACTAGTCTGCTCTGTAGACTAAGGATCATGGAAAACTCTACTACCTTGTCTTAACTATTAGTAAATCTCATTCTCCTGTGCTTGTTGACTTTGTTTCTTTCTGTTCAAGCAACATATTAGCTTTCAAAATTTTCATCCTTGCTTTCAAATTCCTCCATAACCTTTGCCCTCACTGTCTGTGCAATCATCTCCAGTCACCTGCACTGCTTTGATGTGTTCCCAAGTAAAATTCTCCTCCAGTGGTGGCCATGCCTTCAGTTGCTTCCGCTCCTAGTCTGGAATTCCCTCTTGACTTGTCTTTGCCAGAGTCAAAAAGAATTAAAATGCAAACGTCAAGATTTTTCGGAAGCAGGTGATGTGTCATTTCTCCAAGTTTGTTCATTGGATGAATTATTTGAAGAATGCTGCAGTTGCACCTCTAAGTAAATGACAATTTATTTTAGAAACTTGATTTGTTTATAACTAGGCTTACATTTGTTTTAGGTGACGACCCACAGATTCTCGTTGGTGACTGATCTGTAGTGTTAATAGTTCTAGGATTTTTGGAACAGGAATAGACGACTTAATAGCACGCTATTCTGTCCTGATTCTGTCTTGTAGTTAATGTGATAATAGTAGGAAGAATAGATATTTGGGTTTCTGAAAAGGGTGTGTTGAAATGAAAATGCAGAAAAGTAGACTGCAGTGAAGCAAGAAAGACAAGGCGAGGTTGGCAGCAACAAAAATTTTTGATAAGTTTTTGCTTTTTATCACACATCAATTAAAATGTAATATATCTGAAATTAAGGACCAGTTATGCAACGTTCTTGAGTGGAAGGAAGAAGAATTTTATTGCAGTCATAGAGTCATACAGTATGGAAATAGACCCTTCAGTCTAACCAGTAAATGCCGACCATGTTCCCAAACTAAACTAGTCCCATCTGCCTGATCTTGGCCCATATTCCTCTAAACCTTGCCTATTCATAAAATTATCCAAAAGTCTTTTAAAATTTTTAACTATACCTACATCCACATTCCTTCTGTCAGTTTATTTTACACATGAAACACTCTGTGTTAAAAAAAAAGTTGGCCCTTGTGTCCTTTTTAAAATTTTTCTCCTCCCACCTTAAAAAATATGCCCTAAATTTTGAACTCCCCCCATCCCAGAGAAAAAACCCTTGTCATTCACCTTATTTATGCCCCTCATGATTTTATAAACCTCAATAAGAGCCTCCCATGTTCCAGTGAAAAAAATTCTAGCCTTTCCTGTCCATTTTTATATCCCAAACCCTTCCTTGCCAGCAATATCATGGTAAATCTTCTCTGTTCCCTATCCACTTTAATAATATCCTTCATATAGCCAGGTGATCAGAATTGCACAAAGTACTTCTGAAGAAACCTCATGAATGTCCTGTACAACCTGAACATGATGTCCAAACACCTATAATCAAAAGATCTGAGCAATGGAGGCAAGCATACTCAGCCTTTCTTAACCACCCTGTCTACCTATGACCTAATTTCAAAGAATTATGTGCCTGAACCTTTAAGTCTCTCTGTTTTACAACACTATCCAGGGTTTAGATCAGAGTGGTGCTGGAAAAACACAGCAGGTCAGGCAGCATTCGAGGATCAGGAAAATCGACGTTTCGGGCAAAAGCCCTTCATCAGGAATAGAGGCAGGGAGCCTCCACCCTGGAGGCTCCATGCCTCTATTCCTGATGAAGGGCTTTTGCCCGAAACATCGATTTTCCTGCTGCTTGGGTGCTGCCTGACCTGCTGTGTTTTTCCAGCACCACTCTGATCTAAACCCTTATTTCCAGCATCTGCAGTCCTCACTTTTGCCTAACACTATCCAGGATCCTGACATTTCTGATGAAGGGCTGATACCCAAAACATTGACTCTCCTGCTCCTCAGACGCTGCCTGATCTGTTGTGCTTTTCCAGCGCCGCACTTTTCAACTCTGACTCTCTAGCATCTGCAGTCCTCATTTTCTCCATGTCCTGTCCTTGTTTGTATTGCCACAATGTAATCCCTCACACTTATCCAAATTAAATTCCATCTGCTATTCCTCAGCCCATTGACCTAATTGATCAATATCTCTTCGTAATCTTAGATAACCTTCTTCACTGTTAAGTATACCATTAGTTTTGGTGTCATCAGTAAAGTTACTAAACATGCCTCCTAAATTCTCCTCCAAATCATTTATGTAAATGATAAACAGAAGTGGACAGAGTACCGATATCCATGGGACGCAGTGGTCACAGATTTCCAGTCCAAACACCAGCCCTCCACCACCCTCTGTCTCCTACGATAAGGCCAATTTTGTATCCAATTGGCAAGCTCACCTTGAATCCTATGTCATCAAACTTAACTAAGTGGTCTACTGTGCAGAACCTTGTCAAAGGCTTTATTAAAGACCAAGTTAAAAAACATCTATTGCTCTGCCTCATAACTTGTTTTGTTGTTTTGAGAAGTGGAAGAAGTAGCTACACCAAACACTCAGGTATAAGATTTAATCAGGTAGAGTACCTTGTGCAAAAAGGAAGAATGGGCAATATCAAAAATAGTCCTTGAGCTTTAAGCAAAGACCACAGTTGTTTAGTTGGTTTTTATCCCCAGCAATGGTGAAGTTTGTAGATGTCCTTGAGTTTGCGCTGAATGGGTGTTTCTCCAATTTGCTTTAACACTGGGTAATGTTTGGCAAAGGTCTGAAACTAGGTGGGATCTTTTTTTTTAGATTACTTACAGTGTGGAAACAGGCCCTTCGGCCCAACAAGTCCACACTGACCCGCCGAAGCGCAACCCACCCATACCCCTAACCTAACACTACGGGCAATTTAGCATGGCCAATTCACCTGACCCGCACATCTTTGTGACTGTGGGAGGAAACCGGAGCACCCGGAGGAAACCCACGCAGACACGGGGAGAACGTGCAAACTCCACACAGTCACCATGTGTGGTGCCACCATGCCACCCTTATCCTACTTCTCTCAGCAGGGCAGGTTTTCCAATTTTGCAGTTAACAAATTCATTATTTTTCTCCCTCATCTACTCAAAGTTCCTGGCTGAAATACAGTTGTTAATATCCAAGAGACCATTAATTAGTGACTTGGCTGAATGAGGTACCTCGTTTTGGTATTTTAGAGTGCAGGTGGAGGCAGTCCAGAAAATAATTTGGTCTTTGAGTATTTTGGTTATTTTGAACTGCTTGGAACTACACTAGAAAGATAATGTAGCAAAGAATTTAACCATATCCTGAGGATCCCAAGAAAGGACTTTGAAGAGAATTGAAGTGCATTGATGAACCCTGTGTCTGACTTAATTACTTTTCTTCAAGCTGGATGTGATTTGCAAGGGACTTCCATCCCAGTTCACAAAAATTCCAAAACTGTGTCAATCACAAAGGAGATGCAGATTGCTATGAGTTATGGCATGGTGGCTCAGTGGTTAGCACTGTAGCCTCACAGCACCTGGGACTCAGGTTTGATTCCAGACTCCATTGTCTGCATAGCCTTTGCATGTTCTCCCTGTGACTGTGTGGGTTTCCACTGGGCACTGCAGTTTCCTCCAACAGTCTAAAGGTATGCAGGTCAGTTGGATTAGCCATGTTAAATTACCTGTAGTATCCAGGGATGTGCAGGCTCGGTGAGTTAGCCATGGGTAAATCCAGCGTTGCAGGGATAGGATGGGATGCTGTTTGGAGGGACGTGCTGGCTTGATGGGCTGAATGGCCTCTTGCTGAACTGTAGGGATTCTGTGATCACTGGTTTTAGTCATTTTGCTATGTTAATTTTAGCTCAGGTTGGGTCTTGTTTATTGATGATTTCATGAACTGGTCAGGTAATCACTGTAGCCATTTTATGTCAGTGTTTTTTGCTTTTGAAACCATTTTGATCTATGAAATGTTTAAAAATCAGATGATGGACATTAAAAATTGATCTGTTTTCATCACAATGCTGACCAGGTTTCCTAAACTGAACTAGTTTCATTTGACTGTGTTTGGCCCTTATTCCCACTATTTCCTACCCATGTATTGTCCAAAAGTCTTTTAAATGTTGTAAAGGTACTTGCCTCTATCACTTTCTCTAGCAGCTGTTCCATATACGGACCACTCTGTGTGTGAGAAAGTTCCCCCCCCCCCCCCCCCCCCCCCCCCAGCATAAGAGGTACAGTTAGTAAGTTTGCAGATGACACCAAAATTGGAGGTGTGGTGGACAGCGAAGAGGGTTACCTCAGATTACAACAGGATCTTGATTAGATGGACCAGTGAGCTGGGAAGTGGCAGATGGAGTTTAATTCAGATAACTGCGAGGTGCCGCATTTTGGGAAAGCAACTCTTAGCAGGACTTATACACTTAATGGTAAGGTCCTAGGGAGTGTTGTTGAAGAAAGAGACCTTGGAGTGCAGGTACATAACTCCTTGAAAGTGGAGTCGCAGGTAGATAGGATAGTGAAGAAGGCATTTGGTATGCTTTCTTTAATTGGTCAGAGTATTGAGTGCAGGAGTTCGAAGATCATGTGTGGCTGTACAGGACATTGGTTAGGCCACTGTTGGAATAAGGCGGCACGGTGGCTCAGTGGCTAGCACTGCTGCCTCACAGCGCCAGGGACCTTGGGTTCAATTCCCGCCTCGGGCCACAGTCTGTATGGAGTTTGCACATTCTCCCCGTGTCTGCGTGGGTTTCCTCCGGGTGCTCCGGTTTCCTCCCACAGTCCAATGATGTGCAGGTTAGGTGAATTGGCCATGCTAAATTGCCCATAGTGTTAGGTGCATTAGTCAGAGGTGAATGTAGGGGAATGGGTCTGGGTGGGTTGCTCTTCGGAGGGTCGGTGTGGACTTGTTGGGCAGAAGGGCCTGTTTCCACACTGTAGTGAAGCTAATCTAATCTAATATTGCATGTAATTCTGGTCTCCTTCCCTATTGGAAAGATGTTGTGAAACTTGAAAGGGTTCAGAAAAGATTTACAAGGATGTTGCCAGGGTTGGAGGATTTGACCTATATAGAGAGGCTGAACAGGCTGGGGCTTTTTTCCATGGAGCATTGGAGGCTGAGGGATGACCTTATAGAGGTTTACAAAATTATGAGGGGCATGGATAGGGTAAATAGACAAAGGGGCTCAGGGAGTCCAGAACTAGAGGGCATAGGTTTAGGGTGAGAGGGGAAAGATATAAAAGAGACCTAAGGGGCAACCTTTTCACACAGAGGCGGTATGTGTATGGAATGAACTGCCAGAAGAAGTGGTGGAGGCTGGTGCAATTGCAACATTTTAAGAGGCATTTTGGATGGGTATGTGAATAGGAAGGGATTGAAGGGATAAGGGCCGGGTGCTGGCAGGTGGGAATAGATTGGATTGGTATATGTGATCAGCATGGACAGGTTGGACCGAAGAGTCTGTTTCTATGTTGTACATCTCTATGACTCTAAATCTTTTCCCCTCTCACCTTAAACCTTTGGTCTATAATTTTGGACTCCCACTACCCTGGCAAAAAGACCTTGGCTGTTCACCTTATCTATGCCCCTCATGATGTTATAAACCTCTATAAGGTCATCAGCCTCCTAAGCTCCAAGGAAAAAGGTCCCAGCCTCTCATAACTCAAACCTCCTAGTCTTGGTTACATCCTTGTAACATCCTTTTTTTTTACAGCTTTTTCAGTGTAATAACATCCTTCCTAAAGCAGGGTGACCAGAATTGTACCAAGTGTTCCAGATGTGGCCTTACCAATGTCTTGTATAGCTGTAACATGACATCCCAACTGTTGTATTCAATGATATGACTGATGAAGTGAGGTGTACCAAAAGCCACCTTTTTTTTAGATTAGATTAGATTACTTACAGTGTGGAAACAGGCCCTTCGGCCCAACAAGTCCACACCGACCTGCCGAAGCGCAACCCACCCATACCCCTACCTATACCCCTTACCTAACACTACGGGCAATTTAGCATGGCCAATTCACCTGACCCGCACATCTTTGGACTGTGGGAGGAAACCGGAGCACCCGGAGGAAACTCACGCAGACACGGGGAGAACGTGCAAACTCCACACAGTCAGTCGCCTGAGGCGGGAATCGAACCCAGGTCCCTGGCGCTGTGAGGCAGCAGTGCTAACCACTGTGCCACCGTGCCGCCCGTGCCCCCCTTCACCCTGAGTCTACCTGGGATGCCAGTTTCAAGGAACTTAGTTTAAAAAAAAGAACGAGTACAGCTTTACTTTACTAAAGATTACTTGTAAGTTTGGATTGTTATATTACTATCACCCATTACCAAATGTTAATGTTGATCAAAGGTTCCCTTATCTTATGTTCCTAAAGGCAACACTGAGACTTAACAAGAGGTTAAGATCTTTAAAACAATGTACTGGAGTTAGGTGCGTTCCTGTATAATGATCAAATTGGCATGACTTTGCATTACAACTTGCAAAGAAGGCAGATATTATTGCACATGACTGGTGTATAAGGAGCTTATATTTTACAACCAGAAATCCATAAATGTCAAGCAGTTAGTTCAACTGATGAGGTAGAAGAAAATGTGTCTGGTTTAATTTGTTGCCTAAAGGTCATAGATCAGTAGCGCTACTGTGGCTGTATCAACAGTGGAAATAGAAACTGCAGCAGGTTTGTGTTGAAGCATTAAATGCAATATCTTCAGCTTTTGACATTTGTGGAAATACTGACTGACACTTGTAGTAGCTGAAACCTCCAATTAAATTTTTTAAGCTGTGCACAAAATGAGGTACTTAAAGGCAAATTACATGACTGCAAATGGGAGTTGCTTTCAATTATAGCTATTTCACAGACAACTGTACAATTCGCCAGTCCACTTCGGTTCTCTTCAAAGTCCTTTCTTGGGATACTCGGGATGTAGCTAAATTCTTTGCAGTATTTTTTTTAATGATATAATTCAAAGTCATTCAAAAATTCCTGCATTCACTTAAAAGTCAAATTATTTTCAGCCTTGCCTCCAGCAGGACTTCACATCACCATGTAACTACTGTCGTTTGTTGTAAAAAGTCATATGGTTCACTAATACCCTTTAGGGAATGAAATCTACCATCTTTATGTGGCCTGGCTTAGATGTGGCTCCAGACCTATAGCAATGTGGTTGACTCTTAACTACCCTTTCGGCAATTGAAAATGGGCAATAAATGCTTGTCCAGATGCTGTCCCCAACATCTTATGAACAGAAATCCATGTTTCAGCAGACCATCTTCTGTCACAAATAAAGCAAAAAGTATTAAAGTATTAAAGCCTGTCAAAATAGTAGTGATTTTGAACTGTTTTGACATTACAGATGTAGAACAAATTTTATTGTTAGCAAAAAGAACAGGTCATGTTGTTCACAAGTAATAATCCATCAACTAAGTTGGAGTGATGCTAAATTCATTGTTCTTACATGTGTTTGACTGATTTAAATCTGAAACAGTTAATGCAAAGTACTCTTTTGAAGAATGTATTATTTAGAACGCCATTCTGGATTTGGAGTGTTGCTATACCAGGTGAAGGAGCAGCGCTGTGAAAGCTAGTGCTTCCAAAAAATCCTGTTGGACTATAACCTTGTGTTGTGCGATTTTTAACTTTGTCCACCCCAGTCCAACACTGGCATCTTCAAATCATGTAAATAATTACATGAACGTAACAAATGAGGGTAAAGGAAATTCATCAATTTTAAAAGAAGTTGTTTCCCTGTCTTAATGAGTAAAGGTTCCAGCTATAAATGGTTCTGGTTCAAACAGATAACGGATATATTGTAACATATCATTAGTCTGGCTCAGTTAAATCCACTAAATTACCACTGTGTCTGATCTACCAGAAGAGCTGAAGAAACCTCCATTTGAACTTTTACAGTTTAAAGAATTACCAGTTAAATTGTCAATGTTACTAACCATTATACTTATTAAAATGCATATTTGAGACATTGCTGGTACAAGTATGTATATTGCAACAGAGTTTGTTTCTGTGACCAGAATAATTGAACTGCTACAAGTTAAACCTTCCAGAGGCTTGAAACTGAATTGTGCATCAGTTCTGACTGCACATTACTCAGTGTGGTGTTCAGACCAAAACAGCTAACAGTGATTGATTACCTAATGACTGGGAGCTCTATTCCATTGCTTATATTTTAGTTAGCTGTTTTGGTCCCACAGCAGAGAGAACAAAAGCTGATTCTGTGTTTAATTGTGATTCAAGAGACCAATCCGGTATTCGAGGTTTGATTTTTTTTTTGTGTGTGTGGCTAGTAAAATGTTAGTGTTAATGTGCGGCTATACAGAACCACTGATTGTAGTAATCCAGGACATTTGAAGGTGAGAAAATGTAAACTACATGTCATTACATGATTACTTACAGAGCTTTGGGATGCAGCCTGCAGCTGAGACCACCCATAACACTAAGCCTGTAGGCTGTTCTGATTAGCTACTTGCAAAAGAGGCATTTTTCAATGGGAAGATTCACAATGGGAGCTATTGTGTCTTTTGTTGCTACCTTGTACAGTGGGGATTTAATTTATTTAAACAGTACACATAAATGTACAATACTTTTAACGTGAATACATCTGGCAGCTGTTATGACTTGAGTGTTGCTTTTTCTCTGGTTTGCTGAAATGACCTTTTGAGAGCATTGATTGTATATAATAAAGCTGACAAAAGGTTTGCTTTATATTTGAATTGATGTATAGGAGGTGACCTACAAATATTTATCAAAACCAATAAATATCCTGTTCCACATGTCTACACTCTTTGTATGAAATAGAAAACACAAAATTGGTATGATACCTCATGAACAGTTACTGCCGTTTTATATGGTGTGACTTATTGCGTTAAATTTTGTTATTTTTGAAAACTGCTTAACTCCCGATTAGGCTGTTTCCCTTCAATTCTCTAACTGAGAGAACAGGTGGTTGTTCTTCCAGCCCCTGCCAGTGGTACTCTAAAAATGGTTGTGACAGTGTTACCTCAGCAGAATGGGGGGTTGCGTTTTCTTCTCCAATTTTGCCCACTCATTGGCATTAGACTTTAAGAAACATGAATAAAATCAGGAATTGGATACATGAGAATGAGCAACTACTTCACAGTAAACTTGACAGTTCTAATTTACAGTTTAGGGAGAAATGTTCTTGTTCCAAGTGGAATTGGAAGGCCTAATCAATGTTTGACTAAATGAATTAGGCAAATTGTTGATTGGCTGTGGAAGTGAGTGTAAATTATAACCAAGAATCGCGGATTCTGGATCTCTAAAACAAAACCAGAAGTTGCTGGTGAAACGCAGCAGCTTTGGCAGCATCTGGGTGAAGAAAGCAGAGTTAATATTTCAAGTCTAGTGACTCTACATAAGAACGTTGTTATTGTGGAAGCTACCCATTGTACCAATCTTATAGACATGGATTGTCAATTCATGACTGGTGCCAAATGAGTCCAATTGAAAATTATCATGACCGAACCAAAGAAGGTGATTCTTTTAACCCTTTCGAGATGACCCTTAAAGAAATAAACCAGGGTGTGGCAAATCTATTGAAGAATTCCCCCATATTTTGAAAAGAAAATGAAATTGCGGAGTCATATATTAAGGCAGCCATGTTTTCTCTGTAAGCTTTAATTGCTGACTGCAGAACATAGCAACAACAGCAGCAGCAGACAACAAGGCAGAAGAATCATACCATGACACCGCACGGTCTCCAAGCCTGCTCAGGTCAGTTTTCTGGATTGGTGGACCTTCCAGCAGAGTGGCACAAGAAGGTAACTTTGTGACCTGCAGCATGTCCATCCGTACAAGAGAATCCTGAAATGACTTGACATTATCAATTTGGCTGCTAAATCCATCTAAAATAGGAGTGAAAATGTGATCTTCATCACTGTAAAAGTGTAGAATTCTTTTAAACTCTACTTTCCTTGAGTATAACCATGTGTGAGACTGTGAATGAGAGCTTGCGGTGAACATGTGAATAAGCAATCCTTGTAATTTAAACCATGAACTGCACCCCACCCCTTACTTTCAACATGACCATGACATTGTTTAGAGACCATCCACACTTGTTAACATTCCAATCTCTCCAGCGGATGAGGCGCTCTTCCTCCAACCGTCGTGTTGTTTTGTTCTGGCGATGGAGGAGTCCAAGGACCTGCATTGTCCTTGGTGGAGTGGGAGGGGGAGTTAAAGTGTTGAGCCATGGGGTGGTTGGGTTGGTTGGTCCGGGCGTCCCAGAGGTGTTCCCTGAAGCGTTCCGCAAGTAGGTGGCCCGTCTCCCCAATATAGAGGAGGCCACATCAGGTGCAGCGGATGCAATAGATGATGTACGTGGAGGTGCAGGTGAATTTGTGGTGGATATGGAAGGATCCCTTGGGGCCTTGGAGAGAGGTAAGGGAGGAGGTGTGTGCGCAAGTTTTGCATTTCCTGCGGTTGCAGGGGAAGGTGCCGGGAGTGGAGGTTGGGTTGGTGGGGGGTGTGGACCTGACGAGGGAGTCACGGAGGGAGTGGTCTTTTCGGAACGCTGATAGGGGAGGGGAGGGAAATATATCCCTGATGGTGGGGTCCGTTTGAAGGTGGCGGAAATGACGGCGGATGATATGCTGTATACGGAGGTTGGTGGGGTGGTAGGTGAGAACCAGTGGGGTTCTGTCCTGGTGGCAGTTGGAGGGGCGGGGCTCAAGGGCAGAGGAGCGGGAAGTGGAGGAGATGCGGTGGAGGGCATCGTCGATCACGTCTGGGGGGAATCTGCGGTCTTTGAAGAAGGAGGCCATCTGGGCTGTACGGTATTGGAACTGGTCCTCCTGGGGGCAGATGCAGCGGAGACGAAGGAATTGGGAATATGGGATGGCGTTTTTACAGGGGGCAGGATGGGAGGAGGTGTAGTCCAGGTAGCTGTGGGAGTCAGTCGGTTTATAGTAGATGTCTGACATCTACTATAAGATGAGGAAGAGCGCCTCATCTTCCGCCTGGGAACCCTCGAACCACAAGGGATGAACTCCGATTTCTCCAGTTTCCTCATTTCCCCTCCCCCCACCTTGTGTCAGTCGATTCCCTCGAACTCGGCACCGCCCTCCTAACCTGCAATCTTCTTCCTGACCTCTCCGCCCCCACCCCACTCCGGCCTATCACCCTCACCTTGACCTCCTTCCACCTATCACATCTCCATCGCCCCTCCCCCAAGTCCCTCCCCCCTACCTTTTATCTTAGCCTGCTGGACACACTTTCCTCATTCCTGATGAAGGGCTTATGCCCGAAACGTCAAATTTCCTGCTCCTTGGATGCTGCCTGACCTGCTGCGCTTTAACCAGCAACACATTTTCAGCCTCTGATCTCCAGCATCTGCAGACCTCACTTTTTACTCGTATTAAACCACAAAGCAGTCACCAACCTTCTGAGGTAACTGATCCACAGACATGTGAATACACATTGTATCATAAATAAGATTTGGAAATTGGAGGCACGGATGTCAGATATAATTATTTTGATTAGAATAGTTAGGTGGTGGTTTTTGACTGGCATAGACCTGATGGGCCTTTTTCTGTGTTGTAGGCCTTGATAACTCTATGATTCTAATTATGATGTACCTGGCTTAATGGAAGGCAGGACTGAATGTTAAATATTTCTAGCTACAAGGAAGATTTACAAAGAAAAGACAGGGAATGGGAAAGATGCGGTATTAGTTAAGGAGAACATTGCAGTGTTAGATAAAGGGGCACCCCAGAGTGTTAATTTGGCCACAGCTAAGGAACAAGACATTAAGATACATCACTGAATGTAATCTATAGACTCTCAACTAGTGGGAAGGTTGAAGAGGAATAAATCTGCAAGGAAATTAAAGGTGAAAACATTATCAAGTCTTTATTCTGGAGGACTTGTCGTTACCCAAATGCAGTCTGGAATACTGGTAATTTTAAGGTCAGAGAGGGGAAGCGTTCTTAGATTGAATTAAGGCTAATTTCTTATAACAGTATGTGTTTGATCTTTGGATACTGAAACACTTTCAAATGCAGACTTGGGAATGACAAGTTGCCAAGAACATTTGTGTCACTCAAGTGCCAGATAATGACACAAACACTAATGAGAGAATCCAACTATCACCTCTTGACATTCAATGGCTTTACCATGACTTTATCACCACTATCAACATTCCTGGGGATTATTATTTATCAGAAGCTGATCTGGACTACTCAAATAAATATTAGTCAGAGGCTAAGATAAGAAAATAATGTAACCCCAATGTCTGTCCATCACCTGCAAGGCACAAGATGGAATATTCCTCACTTACTGGGATGAGTGCAGATTCAACAACACTAAGTAGCTTGACACCAGCCAGGACAAAGAAGCCCCGTGATCGACATTCACTTCCTCCATCACCAACGCACAATTGCAGCATTTACAGGATACATTGCAGCAACTCATCCTTCAGCAGGTTCATCCAGATCCACAAGCACTAGCATCTAGAAGGGCAAGGGAAGGAAGTAAATGAGAACACTACCAGCTGCAAGTTCCCCTCCAAGCCACTCACTATCCTTGCCTTGGCAATAAGTGAAGAAGTTCTGAAAAGGGCTCATACCTGCCTTGAAATATTAACAGCTTCCAGACTTGCTGAATTTTCCCTGTATTCACTGTTTGTTTCAGATTTACATCATCTGCATTGTTTGCATTTATTTGAAATATATTACCATTCTTTCCCTATGGCTGGGACAACATCCTGGAACTCTTCCGTAATGACATTGTGGGTGTACCTTCACCAATAGGATTGCTGTATTCCAAGAGATCAGCTCATCAATACCATCTCAAGCAATTTAGGGCAGGCAATAAATGCTAGCACAGCCAGTGAAGCCCACATCCTTGGATGAATAAAAGCAGATGAATTAGCCAGAAATATTTTGGTCAGTTTAGTTTCAGTTTCTTTACAGATAGTGCTGTGATTAAGTACAACAAGAACACCTTTGTCTTGTATCATTTAAAATTACCTTCTGTAAACCAGGATGTCATACATGTCCCTTGTGCTTAGCAGTGCTATTTTCTGTTTGTGCATTTGATAGAGTACTTGCTTTGCATCTGTCCTTCAAATGTATGGGTATTTTTCCAGGTTGACCGCCAGGACCTCCTTATAGCCGGTTTATCGCTGCTGTTCTCCATGAACACTGTGCTTGGTCTTAGCAAAATAGGATATTCAGCCCCCAAACTCATAGACAATGAATCCCAAGATGTTTTAGGAAGCTCATGCAGAAAATTGACTGCTGTCTTTTTTTTCCCCTATTCATGATACGCTGTCTTCCAGGAGATATATCTTCTGGAAACCCAGAATTCTTGCAAATTTTTCTGTTGTATGTTTTGGCTTTATTCCTTGGATTTCTTTTACAGTGGGTTCCAAGTTTAGATGTTTTCTTTCATGTGTTCCTTCAAAAATGTTAGTGATACATCTATCTGTATGGAAAATTGAACTTTAGTAAATTAATCTGTTAAGCAGTCAATTATAGGTGTAAGGGAATGGTCATTGACTCTTTACCTCACGGTATTAAAAGCCTATGTGTAATTTTTTTTAAAGTTTCATTAATAGCTTACAGGTTTATTATATTGTGGTTGGGGAAGTGCCACTTATGCTTAATTTTAAGAATAGTGGTATTTTCTGTCCGAAGCTTGTGTTTTTATAGCGCAATTGTGTCTTGAGGTTTCCTAAAATGGTTTTTATGCAGCAAAGTTTTTGATGCGCAGTCATTCTTTATGTATTCGCTGATGTAATAATTACTATTTCAACAGAAAATCCCACAAGTAGTATTACCTGGCTGGTTAATCTGTGATGCTGCTGGAAGGAGGAGTGTTGTTGAGAATACCAGCAGAACTTGCTCGTCTTCTAGTGGTGTAATGAGATATTTAGCATTCATTTGAAATCAAGGAATAGCTTTGATGGACCTATATAATCCAGTGTCGAGAGTGTGGTGCTGGAAAAGCACAGCAGGTCAGGCAGCACCCAAGAAGCAGGAGAATCGACGTTTCAGGCAAGAATCCTTCACCCCATCAGGTTCCTGATGAAGGACTGTTGCCCGAAACGTCGATTCTCCTGCTCCTCAGATGCTACTTGACCTGCTGAGCTTTTCCAGCACCACACTCTCAACTCTGATCTCCAGCATCTGCAGTCCTCACTTTCTGCATAAATAATCCAGCTCCTTGTGAAGGGAACCATGGAAGCTGGGGTCTACTTGATCACAAGTGAGACTCTACATCTCACACAAAGCAGCGTTAAGACGTCCCCCAATTAAGGCAGGGATAAAGGTGCTCACAATGGGACAATCGATGCCAGTGGTGACAGTTAGATTAATTATCTTTAAATTAGTGGTCGCTCAGGAATTAATTGTAAGTAACGTGGCTTTCCTGAAAACAGTGTATGGTTTGCCAGCAAATTTCAGTTGAGGCACCTGGCATCTGAAGTTGAGTGGCACTGAGAACCCCACATCATTGCTCACCCTACCCTAACCTGTAATTCCCATCCTATCCTCATTCACCTTTGGTCCAGGCTCCCTTGATAGTCCTTAAACTCTAGTGAAACTAACTAGACTTGCTGCTGGTGGACAGGAAGAGATGATAGGTTGGATGCTTTCTGTGGGAGGGGCCTCCACTGTTGAGCTGCTGAATCCATTCCTCAGGTATTCTGCTGCTATAATCTGGTTTTACTGGTGACTTGAAGTCTAGACTGGTTGAATGTGTTATCAATTACTCTCTTTACTGTCAATCTGACACTCAAGTGTCTTTGCAATTTAAAAGTTTGAGCTTTGCGCTCTTGACTCACCAGTTGAGTCAAACCATTGCAACTGATTTAGAGATAGGTATAGCTTTTCCAAAATGCACTGACCTGGCTTTATCATCTGGAGCCAGGACATTATCTCCGTAATGATTAATCAAAATTATTAATAGACAATTTTGGCATCTCTCACAAAACAACAGACCCACTGACCAAAGCACAATTTAAATTCTCTGCATAATGGAAAAGTAAACAATTTCAATCAATCCAACATCGTGAAGCCGAGAGACTTTCAGCCTCTAGCTGCTCTCTTTCTCACTCCCCAGACTAATCTCATTATATATTTTATGAAAACTTGCAGTGGTTTCATCTGTACCCTTCCCATTTCAATCCCCAGCATGGCAAAGTGAACTTCAGTTTGGATTGCTGATTAGTTATCCTTGGGAACTCAACAGGCTCTCACTTGAGGATGGCCTCAACCAGGATCTTGGGTTCATGTCACACTACAGGTGACCCCACTGCGCTATACACTCTCTTGTACACGCACACACACACATACTCTTACGCACTCACACAGACCCTTTCACATGCACAAACTCTCTCTCATACACACACACACACATCCCCCACACTCTCACCCACGTGTGCACCCTCTCTCAGGCTTATACCCCATCACACTCACTCACATACTTTACCAAGCTTACACATATGCAAACACACACACTCTTACATGCACTCACACCCACAAGCGCACACTCACATGCACACAGTTACTCTGTCTCTCCTGCACGCGCACACGTAAAATGTTTATGGGGTGAATCTGTACCTACAGAATTATATTTGCAGAAATGTTCTACTTTGCTCAAAAATGCATAACCTACAGTCAGTCCATGTAATATTATATAAATCACATTTTAGAAAAAGAACCAGTCTGACTCAAGATTGGGACAGAGACAGACTTTAATCTCACACCTTTAATGCATTGTCTGAGCTGAGATGGCACCTTTTGTTAGAATACTTGAAGTTATCTTGAGAATGTGACTTAAAAGAAGTTCTGGGATTTACATATTAAAGAACCAAAATGAGCAAACCCATTCTAAAAGTTGAAAGATCTAATCTGGGTTGATCATTTCAGATGTATGATACTGTAATCTTTTGCTATAAATTCTGTGTCTTGTAGTCTTGCTTCACAACCACCTGATGAAGAAGCAGCACTTTGAAAGCTAGTGCCTCCCAAATAAACCTGTTGGATTATAACCTGGTGTGGTGTAATTTTTAACTTTGTCCACCCCAGTCCAACAGTGGCTCTTCCAAGTCATGAACTTAGTTCTAAATAGACATATTAAAGCACAACTATATATTGTGCTATATTGCTATATTCTCATTACTTCTCAGTTACTTAGGAACCACCAGGCTGTCATACCAGCCTACTGTTAGTACTAAGGCTGATATCATTGATTCCAAGTGTAAATACTTAGCAGCTTTTTCCCATTGAAACAACACAACCAGACACATGCCCCACACTTTAATTCCTAACAATCAAATCACTTAGACTTTCCGCAAGGTGGCCCATGGAAAACTCACATAGTCCCTTTCATTTTACTTTAAAGAAATAGTCCCAAAATGTTGTAATTTATCAACCTCATCATTGTAACCTCACAATTTGTGCTTCCCAAGATGAAATAAAAAATTTATATTCCAATTTGAATGGGATTGGGAGAAATGAGTGGGCAATTCTCTATAAATGCTAAATATTTGTATTGGAATTATCCTTCTCAGAGCTCAGACTTTACTCCAGAGTAAGTATTCCATTGCATGATGTTCTGCTTTTAAATTGACAATTGCACATTAAATCTCCAAATTATGGCTGATTAATGTGGCTGTATTTTATGGGTTAAAAACAATGACTGCAGATGCTGGAAACCAGATTCTGGATCAGTGGTGCTGGAAGAGCACAGCAGTTCAGGCAGCATCCAAAGTGCAGCGAAATCGACGTTTCAGGCAAAAGCCCTCATTCCAGTACCACTGATCCAGAATGTATTTTATGGGGGTCAGGCTGTTGAATTCTTGCCTTTCAGTCAGGAAAACAACAACAGGAAAGACAGTATAAATTATAACCATGAATCCAGGAAATATGCTGTTCAAGATTATTAACAAAATTTTTGTTTTTTTGTAGGCAACTAGGGAAACACTTACTCACCATTGTGAGGACCTAGGTGAGTCCTTGAACAAAGAGAACGAGCTTGCCCTAATTATAGATGGGCACACTTTGAAATACGCACTGTCTTTTGAAGTCCGTCGTTCGTTTTTAGATCTGGCTTTGTCTTGTAAAGCTGTCATCTGCTGCAGGTAAGAATGCTGGCTATATTGACAAGATTTCATTTTAATTTGTCCTTGGGATGTGAATCATTTTGGCAAATTAGTACTTTTGCCTATTCCTAATTGTAATGAGGTATCAAGAGTCAATCAGCAGAGCATGGGGCAAAAACATACCTAAACCAGAGCAATTAGGGAAAGGGAGGGGTAGAAGGTGCAGCTCCATTTCTTAAAATACAATGCTGAATCAATTAGCTATTGCTGACGATTTGGTCACTTTTTTGCAACCTTGTCAAAACGTATACTGTAGCATTCAAATCCTGTGCATGTAATTATAAAGTGGTGAGAGTGATATGCAGAGTATATGCCCTTATCTCAGCCCCCTCCAAAAACTGTTTTTTTAATATTTTGTGCTGGTTTGTATTATTATTGAAAGTTCAGCAGATATGTATTTGTATTCAAGGTGATCATATTTTTGCTGCATTCATAGTAGCAGTAGTACTAAGTTTCCACAATGGTGAAAGGACTTACTTCAGCTTTACTACACTAATGTCAACACAATTGCCAAGAAACTATGAAGCTACACAGACCTTGTCCGATTGGTGTCAGTGATGCCACTTTGGCACAGCCCAAGTATTATATATCTAGGGTACCTTATTTGTTACATGATGAAAACCTGGTCTCTGAATAGATAGGTTCAGTTCAGCTTTGTGTTTTAAATGTGCAGGACTGATCCCTGCCAAGGGGAGTATCAACTTTATTTCCTGATGTTTGTGCAGTTATCTTCATGGCACCACAACAAAAATAAATGAACATAGATGACCATAAGACTAACAAATGTTTTCAGTAAAATTGTTTTTAGTGCTGGATTTAAGAACCTGACATTACAATCTATTAATTCCAGGTAACCATAACTGGGCATTCATTATGTTTCTTTAAATAGGTCAAATGAACTGGACTTTTTCTGTGCAGACAACTTAAAGACCTATGCACACAATGGTGTGAGAATTTGATCTGTGTCTTTTCACTAACAAGTGATAAACATCTAAATGTGCTTGTATAGTTATAAACATACTGCATGTGAACTTTTTAATGAATGTGGTCATGTGGAATGGTTAGGCTCATCAAATCAGTCAATGTAAATGTTATCGGTTGCTGTTGGAAATGTTTGACTTTCTGCTGTAATCAGTTGTGTGGAAGGGAACTTTGCTGCCATGAGTTAATTTATTGTACTGTAGTTTTGTTTTTCTTTGGTGAGACAAAGTATTCATGAGTTGCTAGTATGTGTTTTTAATGCTTTGCTTTTAAAGCAGACACTGCATTTCTACTTACAACTTGATATCTAGATACTCATACTGAGATTTCTGTAGGAGCAATAAGGCTCATTATTGGTTATTCCATTTTGTTCTTAAAATTGGGATGTAGCTGATATTTCCACAAGCCCTATAGGTTATCTTTGGTACTGATATTCAGAGGTTTCAAATTGTTGGTGGATATTTGGAATGCCATTTTAGTTTCAAATGTGAACATATTCATGAGTGAAAACAGATGTCTAATTAAAGAATTCCTCATGAATGTGTTAACTTGCATTATTTTACTGCTTCTCACTTGTGTGTAGATGTCTTCTAGTGCTTTGCAGAATCCAGACTGAGTAGGACAATGCTTAAGAAATCGTGAAAACTACATGCAGTGAAGACAAAAAAAAACAGTAAAATCATGACAAAGAGAAATTGGTGGTGAAATTTAGGGTTGTGGAATCTATCTGGCTGGAAGATTCAGATGAGTTCCTTAACCCATTAACATCTTGCAAAACATGAATGGACAGTGCCATAGAGAAGCGACATGGGAGCTGGTAGACAAAAGAAAGGTCTATTATTAATAGATTCCAAGCCAGTTAGAAATATTGAACTCAGGCCCCATCTATCTTTTATTCTGTAAAGAGAGTTTATTGACTTACTGGATCTTGCCCTTCTCAATCCATGCCCATGTTACACTTGCTTCCTATGAATGATATATTATGACACTTCTGTGGAGCAGCTGGAACTTGAACCCAGGCTTTCTGGCTCAGAGGTAGAGATATTACCACAGTGCCATAAACCTATTACACACCTGTGGAGCAGCTGAGACTTTGAACCCAGGTCTCCTGGTTCAGAGGACATTACTACTATGCCTGAGGAGCCCCAGGGTTGCTCCCGATATGAGCTCAAATAGTTAACAACCACTGTCTGCTTTTCTTAACCTTAAATAAAGATATTAAGAAACTCAATGCATTAATCAGATATCAGCATCCATTTTGTTTAGATTTCTGCCATCCTGCTGGTTGCATGATACATTTACAGTGTATGTAGTTGTTGACTAATCATAACGATTCCTGAAGAAGGGCTCATGCCCGTAAAGTCGAGTCTCCTGCTCCTTGGATGCTGCCTGACCTGCTACGCTTTTCCAGCTCTGATCTCCAGCATCTGCAGTCCTCACTTTCTCCCCTAATCATAACAATTAGTTGTTATTACTTTGTCCAAAATGGGCAATTAATGCCTGCATAAGTAACTGAGAGACTGCTTGTGGGATTGTTCCCTGCTAAAGGCCCAGTGTAAGCTCTGGCATCAAAAGTGGGGGGTCCCTGCCCTTTACTGCTGATCCTATCATCTTTAGAGGCACTCATGTGTGGCCTGAAATCCAGCAATAATTCTAGGCCCCAGATGGATGTTGTGTAGACAGTAGCATTGCCATACAATGGAGCTGCCTACATCTGATTAGCCAGAAGCTCTTGATAAGCAGGAGTTTAGCCCTAGGCTCCTTGATCCTGAAGAATACCCAATAATGTAAACAATAAGAAAGTTAAATGCCTGAGTTATACTTAAATTTAGCCGGCCTTCCCTAAAAATGATGAAGCAGGCCTCCATTGTCTCAGTTAAATACCACCAATATCTTTTGAGTGGCTATTGAGATATGCAAGATTTAATTTTAAAGCAATTTAGGTAAATATTTCAGAGAAACTATAAAAAGGTATTTGAAAGATTAAGAGGGTTGAAATTAAAGTAGATAGTTTCAGTTGGCAAGCTTGCATAGGATACAATTTGTTGGATTGAATGGCCTGTTTCTGTGCTCCATAATGATTCAATAAAAGTGACATGCAAATATGTCAAAATATACTTTGAATGGTTCTTTACTCTGAAACCAAATTTCATGATGCTTGTTGCATCATAAGTTTTCAGTCACTTACAATGGACATCATGCAGTAAAATACTTGTTTGGGTTCTTCACATCATGGATGAAAATTCACAGTGTGCTGCTATTGATTAATAGATACTTGTATCTCATTATTGGTTACCTTAAATTCCCAACACACGTAGCATGGACCATTAACTCCTCCTCCCCCCCCCCCCCCCCCCCCCCCCCCCCCCTCAACGTCAACATCCCCCTACCCTGGCCTCCCCTTCAACTTCTAGAATTGTACACTGTGTAAGATCTGCATGATATTCATTAAATATAATGCCAATTTTACCTGGAACAGTAGGTGGTGCTCTTCCAGCTGTGAAACCGAAACCATCCTGTTTTGCAATTCATTGCTGCTATTGTCATAATGCAGTCAGAGCTGATGTGATGTGAATTTTGACTACTGGGTCTGTATTTAAGGTTTGAAATTATTGCATTTTTAGTGATTACTTTTTCCCAAATTTGTATTTCAATTATCCTTGTTTTGCATCCAGTAATATTCATGTGTTAAACTACTGGACTCTGTTCTAATTTAACGTAGTGACATTGTAACTGATGTGAGAAAGTTCATAATGTGTTATATGTCATCTGAAGCCTGTGTCAATTGTGAAAAGTGCTGGAAAGTTGAAGTGTAACCACTGGAAATGGTACAACCCAGAATAAGTTTTGATCAAGGGTCAGATTTAAAATGATAGAATTATTGAGCACAGAAAGAAGCCATTCAGCTCACTATTCCAACTAGCCTCAATCACTGGTCTTTCCCCATAGCCTTGAAAATATTTCCTTTCAAAATGTATATTGAAAAGCACATGTGAAATTCATTGGCCTTTACTTTTAGATGCTAGTTAACTTGATATTCAAATTTAGAACTTTTCGTTTTCATTTCAGCTTTTAGGAATGGCAAGGTGCTGACTTTTTAAAGCCAACAAGTGTTTTTGTGCGATTAACATTTGAAAGGAAATATTCTTGGAAGCGTTTCTCCCATTAAAGGGAAAAAGCAAAAAAAAAGTTATGTATGAAAGTCCCTGTTTTGGGGAACCAGACTCATGTTTTATTTGTAACTGACATCTTTCTGAATTACATGGTGTTGAGCTTTTGTTTTACTTGTTGCTAGATGGCAAACTATTCAGCTCTTCTCTATGGACCAATGAAGGCAAAATTCTTAGTGGCATCAAAACATCTCACAACAATTTAATAAAAGTGCACCCTTTCTACAAGGCATAAATAATCAAATTTACATCATAATAAAAACAGAGGAAATGTAGCAGATTAAATTGTTCGGCAGGATAGTGGCTCAGTGGTTAGCACTGCTGCCTCAGAGGACTGGGGACCCAGGTTTGATTCCAGCCTTGGGTGACTGTGTGGAGTTTGCACATTCTGCCTGTGTTTGTGTAGGTTTCTGCTGGTTCCTCTGGCTTCCTGGTGGATTAGCCATGGTAAATGCAGGGCTGCAGGGATAGTCTGAGGGTCAGTGCAAACTCAATGGGCTGAATGACCACCTTCAGTACTGTAGAGATTCTATGATCCTACAATAAATCATAGATGACCACTGAATGCTGGAGAAACTTAGCAGGTCTGGCAGTATCTGTGGAGAGACTTGCCAGATCTTCTGTGTTTCTCCAGTGGGGTCTGTTTGTTTAAGATTTCTAACATCAGCAGTATTTTGCTTTTATTTGAGAAGTAAATTAGAGCATATTTAACACTTCTGACAATTCACCAATCATAAAGCACCTCGTGTGCAGGCAAAGGAGAATATTCTGTTTGCTATCCATTTCTTTTATACTAGGATAGTTAAGTAAGAGTCAGTGGATCTAAAACATGGACTCTGCTTTCTCCCCACAGAGACTACCAGACCTGTTGCGTTTCTTCAATGCCTTGTGTTTTCATTTGAAATAAATTATTAGAACAGGTTGTGTTGGGGTAAGCTTACATTTCTTTGAGTATAGACGATGTAAGTGGGAATCTAGTTGAGATTATTAATGAGTTAATAAAGTAAATAGAGAAGCTATTTAGAAATCCGGATGAAGGGGGCATAATGTTAAAAATCTGGATTAGGCTATTCTGGGGTAATGTTATAAAGCATTCCTTTACATACAGGCAAGTGGACATCTTGAGCAGTCACCTCCAGAAAGATGTTGAGGCTAGGTCAGTTAAAAAATTCAAAACTAAGGTAGATTATATTTTTGTCTGGGATAGGTATTAAGAGATATGGGCTGGAATTTATGTTCCCCCTCGTTTGCCCGTAAACCTACTTTACCCAACCCTGCTCCCACTTAAATGTGATCAACAATGTGAGAAATGCTGAGTGACGTGGCAGCTTGTTGCGCACTTGACATCCTTCACTGAGCATTAATTGTCCACTCTGGTGGAAAATGCCACATATGTAGCCACTGTATATATGAATTATATGTATGTAGCCTCTACAATTGATTAATAGAATCAAATAGTATATTCCTTTGGTTGTTTGTAATAGTCAGAGTACCTACCGTACTCAACCAGACTGCACTTACATAACCCAAAATAAAATATCTGCTGTTCAATGTGATTCCATAATGTGGCAGCACTTCTTGAAAAATCTTTCCTGGGATGTGGGCATCAGTGTTAAGGCCCGCATTTGATTGTTCCTGAAATGAGTCTATAAATGACCATTTCAAAAGGCATTGAAGTCAATGACATTTTTGTGGATTTGTGGTTACATGAAAGCCCAAGCAGATAAAGGTAAGCACATTTCCTTCCCTAAAAGATAGGTGTATAGATGAGAAATTAGGAACCTCAAGCCTGCTCTGCCACATAGTAAGATCATGGCTGATCTGATTGTGGCCTCAACTCTTCACTCCTTCCTAACCCAACAACCTTTGATTACTATGTTAGTAAAGAATCCCATCTCTCCTTAGCAATACTCAACAACTCTGTTTCCACCTGTCTGAGGAAGAGTATTCCAAAGACTCATTACCTCAGAGGGGAAACAAATCCTCCACATCTCCACCTTAAATAGCAGAAACCTTATTTTTAAATTGTTTTCCCCAGTTCAAATCTTTCCCACATGAGTGATCATCTTTTCCGTATCCACCTTGCCGCATCACCTCAGGATTCTGTATGTTTCAAGAACACAACCCCTCATTCTTGTAATCTCCAGAGGATTGAGGCCTAGGCTGTTCAACCCTTCCTCAGAAAATAACTGCTCCAATCTTGGTATTAGTCGAGTAAACCATCTCTGAACTGCTTCTCATGCATTTACATCCTTCTTTATATAAGGAGACCCTAACTGCATATACTACTCCAAATGTGTCCATCCAATACTCCTGCACATCTGTAACAAAACCTTTCTACTTTTATCTTCTATTTCCCTTGTGGTAAGAAACAACTTTCTGTTTGCCTTCTAAATCAGTTGCTGTCTTTGCTTATTAAGCTTTTGTGACACATGCAACAGGACACCAAGACCCCTCTATACAGCAGAACTCTGATTTCTCGTTATATTTAAATAAAGTGCTATTCAGCTTACCAAATTGGACCAGTTCACATTTTGTCCAATTTATGTTCCAGCTGTCAATGTTTTGCTGAATCCCTTGACTTGTCTATATTCTTATACAGACTTCTTATGTGCAGAAATCTAAATTAAGCCAGAGTAGGCCACTCAGAATCTCAAACTAGATCCACCCTGCAATTAGATCGCTCTCCATTCCCACCTACCCTGACAACTTTTCACACCTTGCTTATCAAATATCTTGTGTAAATTCAGCGTAACCTCCTGCCTCCTATATTCTATGTTCCTGTTAATAAAGCCCAGAATACTGGATGCATATTAACTGTTCTCTTGGCCTAACCTGCCACCTTCAGTGGTGCTCCTGCTTTTCTCATACTTTTTCATATTGAAATTCATCTGCTTTTTATGTGCCCTCTACACCAACTTGTCTGTGTCCTTTTGGAACTCTGTACTGTACTTCCAGTTTACCATGCTTCTGAGTGTCATATCATCCACAGAATTGTCCCATGCATGTCAAGATCTACATCATGAATATACATCAGAAAAAGAAAAGTTCTAATACAGAGCTCTGAGGAACTCCCCTACAAACCTTCTTCGGCCATTGAAAATATCCTCTGATTACCACTGTTCCCTATAACTTTTGTATCCGTGTTTCTACTGCCCCTTTATGAACTGTAACTTTTCTCATATTTGTCGTTTGTATTAAATACCTTTTGAAAGTCCACGTTCTACAACTGAACAGCTTTACCTGTTGAAAAAGATCCAGCAATTATTCGAATGTGACTTTTGAAATCTTTTGAAATCAATGTTGGCTCTTCTGAATTGGCCCAGTGATTACTAATTCTATCCCAAATAATTGTTTGTGTTATCTTCCACCCTGATAGAATCTTAGCAGAAGCTAGGGAATTTGGATAATGAAAACCAATGCATCAACTATCTCCACAGCCGCTTCATTTAACACCCAAGAATGAGTTACATAATGTAATGAGCCACATTGGTTTTTACAACAATCAGTGGTCATTTCATGGCACCATTATCTATTCAGCTTCTAATTGCTCACTGCCACAATAACGTTGGTAGTTGACTACCTCTGGACTCTGCAAGGAACTGATACAATGACCAACTGGGAATTACTGTAAATTGTTAGAATGAATGGGACAAATCAAATAAAGATATCAATAGACATCCTGATCTAAATACAAGTTCTGCAGACAGCTCCCTACACAAACCCCTCCCCTCCCAACCACCACCAATAAGAGCAATTTCTCAGCAGCTGTGCTGTGATTTTTAGTGAACGTTGCAAAGTGATATGCCCTACCTTCACTGCTTTTGTTCCCATATACCATGACACCTAGCTTTTTTCTGGCTTCTGTTGTAAGGAGTCCTGTATATATATATATTTTCTCATTAGTGTCTTCATTTCTATTCTTAATTGTTTAACCCCTTCCAGTTACATCTGGTCAATCCCAGTGTTGACCAGAATAAAGTACTTGGGGGCAGATATAAGCCTAACAATACCTGTGGAGTGTGGTTATGAGGAGAAAGTGAGGACTGCAGATGCTGGAGATCAGAGCTGAAAATGAGTCTGAAGAAGGGCTCATGCCCGAAACGTTGGTTCTCCTGCTCCTTGGATGCTGCCTGACCTGCTGCGCTTTTCCAGCAACATATTTTCAGCGAGTGTGGTTATGAGTCATGATTTCAGTGAATCAGAACTCTTGCAGAGATGTTCAACTCAAAATAATTTGGAACAACTGCAATTGTAGCAAGGATAAAAATGGCATTTTAATGCTCATGTCCGTTGCTGCCCAAAGTGACTTTCTGGTCAAGCTATTCAGTGTATTACTAGGCAGCACAGCATAGAAACGAAAGGCTAAACCAGTAATCCAGTTCTGTCCAGTCAACCTGTGGTAAATGTCAGTGATCGTAATGGCCAACATTGAGTTCAAAATCAGATGTAACTGATATCCACATTATAAAAGTTTTTGATGTATCTTTTGTGTCAGGTCGAAAATATTTTCAGCACTATTGCTGTGAAGTGATTTTCAAATCCCATGCATGAAAGTTTCCTGATTTTTTTCAACAAGTCTGATAAACTGGAAAACAAACACAGACATGTCTTTAACACAATTTACAACAGCTTACTATGCATTTGCAGTATTAGTACAGATGGACAATGCAGTTGAGTTTGTTTATAAATATCAATTTTTACTTTATGGAGAGGGAAATAGCCTGTATAGGACATTCCCATATAGATCGAATCGAAAAGATTGGTTCAGAGATTCCGGTGTCAGGATGCTACTTGGACATTAAAAAAACGTCATTACCTAGTTTGCTTTTATTAGCAAAACCTGTGGTTAATTTTATTTCCATACCGTATCTGGGTCACTGAGGTTAATGATATTCCTTAAGCTGCTGCTGTAACACAGCTTGGAGTTCTCCTTTGTACAGTGAACAACTAATTCGTTTCGACAGTATGTTGGGTCTGATATTTTAAACAAATAATATATTCTTTTAAGTGTAAGATTTCTTTTATAATTAGCAAGAACATTTTTCCATCTTTTGAACAATGCAACATAGTAAATAGAAAAATATTATTCACAGTCTTGTTTCAAGAACATAACCCCTCATTCTTCTAAATGTCAGTGCATGCTGGCCCAACCTGTCAAACATTTCCACATAAGATAACTGCCCCATTCTTGATATTAGTGGGGTAACCATTTCTGAACTGTTTGTAATGTATAGATTGATGATAAACAACTGATTGTATTAGACCTAGCTTTTCTTTTATAAATGTTACTGATTTGGATTTTGAACTTGAGCAGATCAAATCAAATTGAAAATAGAAGAGTCTGAGGGACCAGAATTTCACGTATTGGGATTTTGTAATTTGACCTCCAATTTGCAGGTCAGCTTCTTGTGTGTCCTTCCTGCCTAGCAAATTTTACAAAAACATTCTGCTGTCTAGTCATCACCTGAAAGGGGGAAATTTATGCTATCCCTTGTAAACATTACCCTTACTATCTCTCAAATTCACAGGCTGTCTCTCTCGTACTCTCTCAGCATCTCTCTTCCTTTCTCTCATCACCCCCTTTGCTCTCTTCTCCCTTGCTAGACCATAGAGCAATAGAAACATCACAGCACAAAGATGATATTCAGCCCATTGCATCTGTGACAGCTGAATGGTCACCTATTCTCATCTCAGTTAGCAGCACCTGTCCATACCCTTGCAGGTTACATCACTTCAGATACACGTTCAAGTTCCTTTTAAATGAGTTGAGAGTGTCTGCCTCATGAAACTGGGCAGTGAATTCCAGACACAATCATCCTTGACATTCTTTTATCCATCACCTTAAATCTGGACACCCTAGTAATTGACCTTTCTGTCTGAGGAAAATGGTCTTTCCTGTCTATGTATCTTTCTTACATATGGACCATACATAGGCAATGCTGGATGGACCGATGTTTATTGCTCATCTGTATTAGCTCCTAGTTTGCTGCTTTTTTTGAACTGTAGCTATCTATTTGGTGTAGGTAGACCCACAATGATGTTGGTGAGGGAGTTTCAGAATTTTGACCCAGATGTTGAAGAAGCAGTAATATATTTCCAAGTCAAGGTGGTGTGGTGAGTCGCTTAGAGGGTAACTTGTAGATGGTGGTTGTCCCATGTATCTGCTACCTTTGACCTTATAGATGGTGGTGGGTTTAGATGTTACTCTTGAAGAATGCCAGGTGAATTTCTGCAGGGCACCTTGCCGATGGTACTCTCTGCTCGTCCTTAGTGTTGGTGGTAGGGGGAGTGAATGTTTGAGCATGTGGTGCCAATAAAATATTATATTTTTTTCCTGAATGGTGTCAAGCATCTTCAGCATGGAGCTGCAGTTTCCTAACAAATGGGAGTATTCCATCATACTCAATACTTTGTCTTACAGATGGTAGACATGCTTTTGACAACGAGGAGGTGAGTTACCATGTAGGATTCTTTGCCTCTGGTCTGCTCTTGTAGCACAGTATTTGTATAACTACTCCTATTCAATTTCTGATCAATGGTAACCCTCAAGATGTTGAGATGCAATTTTGTGATGGTATTGAATGTCCAGTGGAAAATGGTTAGATTCTGCCTTATTGAAGATGGTGGAACCTGGTACTTGTATAGCATAAAGTTACTTGCAACTTGTCAGCCCTTGAGCCGGATATTGTCCAGATCTTGCTTCATTTGGAAATGGACTGCTTCAGTATCTGAAGAGTCACAAATGATGCTGAACATCGTGCAATCATCAGCGAACTTCCCCACATTTGACGTTATGATTGAGAGTAGGTCACGTTGATGAAGCAGCTGAAGGCAGTTGGGCCTAGGACGTGACCCTGAGGAACTCCTGCAGAGATATACTATAACCAAGATGGTTGACATATAACAATCTTCTTTCTTTCTGTCACGTATGACTACAACCAGCAGAGACACTTAGCGCCATCCCACCCCAACACCACCCCCCGCCCCCCCCCCCCCCCCCCCCCCCCTGCCCTCCACCCCCAATACTTGTGTTCCCATTGACTCTTATTTTGCTAGGACTCCTTGGTCCTCACTCAGTCCAGTGCAACCTTAATGGCAAAGGCAGTTACGCTCACCGCCCCTCACGAGTTGAACTCCCCATCACTTCATTACTGTGTACATCTTGGTTTAGTCCCCATTCAGTCTCTTATATTTTAAGGAAAGCAATCCTAGCATATTCTATCTTTTATTACATTTGTGATTTTCATGCCTTGACAACATTCTTGTAAATCTCTCTCCCTCTCTGCCTTCCTCTGTAGCCTCCTGTCTGTTCCCATCACTACTTCCCTCTGTAACCCTCTTGCGTTTTACACTCCATTCTGTTTACCCACTTTCAGACCTCTCCTCTTGATTCTGCACATCCTCTTCAGTGTTCCTCTCCCATTGTTCCGCTCTCTCTCTCTCTCTCTCTCTCTCACTCGCACCCTTGCTCTCTCTGTCTCTACCTGACTCCTTTCTCCTTCCTCCTCTCCTTCCTCCTCTTTCTCTGTCTCTTTTTTGCTGTGTCGTCTTTCCTTCCTTTTCTTGCGCGCGCTCTCTCACCTTTCCATGCTCCTTTTCTTTTGTTCCCCCACCTCAATTTTAACTTTCTCTTTTATTCCCCTCCCTCTCCCTTTTCCTTCCTTTCCCCTCTCCTTTCACTCCTTCTCCCCTTCCCTGTCTCCCCCTCTCACTCCCTGTCTACCACCCCTGTCTCTCTCCACACTCCCACATCTCTCACCACCTGTCCCCGTCTCTCCACCTGTCCCCATCTCTCTCTCTCACTCCCTCCCCTGCCCCTCTCTCTTGCACATGCCTGCACCTCCTCCTCTCTCGCTCCCTCCCTGTCTCTCTCTTGGTTCGTCCCCAATTTCTCACACTCTCGCTCCATCCCCGTCTTTCTCACTTGCTCCCTTCTCTGTCTCTCCCTCTCTCTTATATATATATGTCGCTACCTCCCCATCTCTCTCTCTCTCTTTCTGTCTCTCTTGCTCCCTCCCATCTTTCTCACTCTCTTTCCACCCACTTTCCACACCTCATTTCTCTTTTTTCCCTCTTGCTCTGTCACCGTCTCTCTCTTCCTCCCCTTTCTATCTTGCTCCCTCTTCCAACTCTCTCTCTTCTCCCTCCCCGTTCCTGTCTCTCTTTCTGCCTTGCTCCCTTCCCCATCTCTCTCTCCCTCACTCCCTCCCCCTGTCTCGCTTGTGCGCTCTCTCTCTCATATACACACACACCTCTTCCCCGCTTTGTTTCCTTCCTCCCGTGTCTCTTTCTGTCTCCCTCACCTCTCTTCTCTCTCTCTCTCTCTCCCTCTCCATCCCTCTTTCTGTGTCCCTCCTCCTCTTTCTTCTGCTTTCCCCCCTTTCTGTCTGCCTCCCACTCCAACCCTTTCTGTCTCCTTTCCCTCTACTTTCTCTGTTCCTTCCCCCCTCTCTCTTTCTTTACATCCACCTCCTCCCCACAAACCACCTCCCCCCCCCCCCCCACCGGCCCTTTTTTTTGTCTCTGTAGGATCAGTGCAGACTATGTTCTGCCGAACAGCCTCTTTTTGTACTGTTGGAATTCTGAGACTCTCTGACCGTGCTGAATGGCAGCAATCTCAAGTTTGGTGTTGTCTGAAATCCCTTTTAACCTGTTGATTTTATCCTTTTCCAGTTTCATCCTTACATATGCAGCTCTGTGTTGTCAGAGGTCTGAGTCCAACCAGTCCACAGAGCCATTGCTCAAGATGCAGTGAAAGATTCTGTAAAGGCTGTTCCCCTAATCATAGGCTGTTCCCAGATTTGGAGCTGACAATGAGACTGTCAGCAGCAATATGCATAAAAATTAACATCAGAGTTGAGAAGCAGTGAGCAGTGCAAACTCTTCATGTTTGTTTTCACAACCATGGTGCATTCTTGGGTTATAGTTCTTTTTGGCCTTTGGTTGCACTTTTGTCTCTCAAACACACTCTCGTCCATACCCCCAACCTGTCTTTGGCCAAACAATCTCTTGCCTTCCACACACACCACCTTGGGCTTGACGTTCACTTCACCCCTCATCCACATTACACTTGCCTAGGCTGTCTCACTACCCCATCCTATCTGAGCTAAGATAGTGTTGTTGAACTCAAGACAGCACCCAGATTAACTTATTTAAGGCCTGGGTGTGCCTTTTTCTGGTAATACTATTTAATTGAAAAGGCAAAAATGATTTTATTGGTTAGCCCTGCTATTTAGCACCTTATAATGGTCATCCTTATTAATTACTCATTTTTTACATTCTCAATGTAATGCTTTGACCTTTTTTGCTCAGCATGCTTTCTGTTTTTTGTACATCTTGAAATTCATACTTAATGTTGTGGCAATCTTATCTCTTCGAAATGTGCCCATCAATCTCTTAAGTGAGGAAAAAAAGCTCAAAAGGCCTTTTGTATGAAAAGATTGGACACCTCATTCCAGCTTTTTCTTACGAGTTTAACATTTCGTAAAGGTCATAAGAAGAAGGAGCAGAATGGCCCAGTTGATTCAGCCCATCTCACCTGCTATACCATTTACTAATCTAATGTCTGACAGAGGGTTGCCTTAACTCCACATTCCCATTTTCAACCCTATGTTTCCTGATGAAGGGCTTATGCTCGAAACGTTGAATTCTCTATTCCTGAGATGCTGCCTAACCTGCTGTGCTTTGACCAGCAACACATTTGCAGCTGTGATCTCCAGCATCTGCAGACCTCATTTTTTACTCATCTCCATCTTAAATAGGATATAGCATTTTCTGAAAACGTGCCCCATAGTTCCAGATTTTCCCATGATGGGGGAACCTCTTTTTTTGTGATCCATTCTTCCAAGTCACCTCTGAAACTTGTAATATTCAATGAAGTCACATCCTGTTTTTCTAAGCTCCTTTGAGTATCAGGCCCAATCTGCTCAAACATGTCTCATAAGATAACCTATTCATCCTCAGAATCAGTCAAGTCAATTGCCTTTTCTCTGAAGTGACTTCAACACAACTATTTTCCTTCATAACTAAGTGGAACTGAACTGTGCATAAACACCAAATGTAATCTTGTCAAGCCCTGTACAAAGTAAAACAACTTTCCTGCTTTTATATTGTAACCCCATTGCAAATAAGGCTAACATTCAATTTGTCTACTTTACTTGTTGTAATTGCATTCTCTTTTGTGATTTAGGTACAAGAGCAAGCAGATCCCTCTGTCTGCAGCAGTCTGCAGTCTCTCTAATTAAACAATGTTCTGCTTTTCTATTCTTTCTATTAAAGTGGATGACTGCACAATTTCCCACATTATATTTTGTCTGTCCAAATTTATCAATATCCCTCCTCAGACATTTATGGCCTCAAGTAGCAGCTCGCGTTGTCGATGTTTAGTACTCATTAGCTATGAAAGTACTTTGGGATATCCTGAGGTTGCGAAAGATGCTGTTCTTTAATTCAGCATCATTTAGCACTGATCAGTGGAGTCTCTGTCAAATGCTGTTTTCCTTAAATCCTTGGTTGCATCTTAAAAATTGAGATTTTATACCTTCTCAAGTTCAAAAGCTCCTGCAAGTACATAATCTAAGAATCTTACGTTTGAGAGAATCTACTCTTCTGTGTATTTATTTGTATGATAGTGTAACCCAAGGTTCTAACAACAGGATGCTCTTGTGACATGAGACATATGCTGGTGTCTTTTTGTGAATGTGTACTTCATTAATCATTGGCAAGGTGGACAAATTAAATGATTGTTAAGGCAATGACAGACCTGAATTGTTAAACTAGCTTAGTTTGATGTTAGTTAGATAAGCAGGAAACAGTCGTACTCAAACTCACTTAAATCAATCCATCCATTTAAAATTTGTTCATGCACATCTTAATGCTCATTCATTGTGCTGCTTAGGTAATACAGCAGCTTGTTTGGAGTACAAGATCATATTAGAAGTATTTGCAAATAATAGTCATGTAGGAGGATTCCCTGACACTGGTGCAACTGATTACTTCAGCATTGTAAATTTATCATGGTGCCTTTTTGCCATTTGTTGAAATATCCTCGCTTGTCAAAAATAAGATCAGTTGTTTGCATGTAAATTCAGCAGTCCTGTACTCTAGATCACCATTGATTAGAGGTGAACAGAGGCGAATGTGGGTACTGCAGATGCTAGACATTAGAGTCAAGATTAGAGTAGTGCTGGAAAAGCACAGCAGGTCAGACACCGTCCAAGGAGCAAGAAATCAACGTTTTGGGCAAAAGCTTGATGAAGGGCTTTGCCCAAAATGTTGGTTTTCCTACTCCTAGGATGCTGCCTGACTTGCTGTGCTTTTCCAGCACTACTCTAATCTAGAGGTAAACATAGATGGGCTAAAACACAACAGTTTTCCGTATCCCCTTTGAATAAGAAGATGGAGGCACTCCGTTACCTTGTGATTTGCATTCATAATTGCCTCATTTACATAGTGAATTGATAACCATTGTAAAGCCATTGCAAATAAATGTAGGTCAGGATGTGCAGGATTTAATTAGAGAGAGTCAAATTTAACTGTGATGTTTATTTGTATTTTTTTTATTTTTAAGGTAGATTTACTGCATTCCCCCTGTTATCGGTTACACTTTTTAAAAACACTTGTGGTCTGTAGTTGTCTAAAATAAATTATTTTGGTGGCAAGCTACATTGAGCAGAGGATTGAATAAACTGCTGACATGCCCTGTTTCTGATCATATGGTTAAGGATTATGATCTTTCAAATAGTAATTCAGGAAAGAATGATCTCTCTTAAGGGAGAAGAAGATAACGGTGAGCATGGAAAGATCGTGAACACTCTGAATTGCACTAGATAAAACATAATCTCTACAATAATCTTTTTACTGACTCCTTGTGAAAAATATAAATAAAATTCCTGTTTTTGTTTAGTTTCAGAATATGAAATTTCTGAAGAAGTTATAACCTGCTGGATGTAACTGTATTAGATATACTAAGGAGCTTCTGTGGAGTGGTAGATTTTGCAGATATGGCAATAGTTATTTAGGAAGCCCTGTGGTATGTCTGATATTCCTGTACAGCTGACTGGTTTTGCCCTCTGTCTGTGACTCCACTAATTCACCACAAGGACTTTGGTCTATACAAGGTGACTGCAGCTGCTGGTTCTCAGTAGGGGGGCCGACTACTTAGCTAAAAAGAACTGGCTTCATTCTCAGTCTGAAATAACACAGCTGCTAACAGTATGGTGGCTTTCCTCTGCAAAATATAGCCTGTCTAATTCTACAGGAAGCCACTCGTTTTTAATAACTCACTAGCGGAGGTCAAAATTCTTTGACTTCATCTGGAGAAATGCAATTGCACCCAATTCACAGCACAGGAAAGATCCATACTATGGTTTCAACTTGACTGCAAACAATAGTGTTACTGAATTTGGTTGAATAAATGCTTATTCATTTCTACATTGAATCTAAGATTATGAATCTTCTATTGACTTTTATACATGCTACTTGAATTAACACACCTAGATTTAAACTTGATTAAGTTCACTGAAACAAAACAGAAACTGATACTGAATGAAGTGAAGTATGAAGATGTGGGAGCTCAAGTTTCCTGGCATTTTGCTTAATTCAGGCACGCCAGAGGATAGTGGTATACTGGGAACATCTACTGTGTCTTGCATAACATTATAATGGAGACTGAATAGAAAATAAGATATTTGATATTCTGTGCTTTATACATTCTGTGGTCTCCAGTCTGCAGGGTGCATGCATCAGCGAAAAGGACAATCTTCCATTTATAACAATATGTTGCTATTTCAATGTCATGCGGCAGATAGGATATCAGATTGACCCGGCAATCCTCAACATCACATCTTGGTGGCTATTGGAGAGAGACAGATGGCAATGAGCAGGTCCTAAGTTGCTTAACATAAGTAAAGAAATTGACAGTACATTGGAAACTGTCTTCCAAACAGGAATCTTGGGTAAAGAAATGTAATTTTAAAACAAAGCTAACCTGATTGAAAGCAGTAAGTAAGTCTTCATATTCAGGCTCAAGACAAGGTGAAATGTGGTGCCCTCGCCCTCCAAAAACAAGTCCAAGATGTAAAAGAAACATAGCTGCCCAGAGGTGTTGAGTAAGGGCAAGGAATTGAGATTAGAAAGACTAGTCATGGTTGAGCAAGATTTTAGATTTGGACTAATGACCTAACCCTGTCCCTATATTCCAACAAGAGACAAAGGCTTTTTGTACAGTGTTTTATGGACCAGACCAAACTACCTCAAAATATATTAATAAGACAGCCTAGACCCTAACTTTTTTGTAAAGTGTTGCATTCCAGATGCAATTTGATTGGTCAAATGCTTAACTTTCAGCAAAACACTTCATTTCTTCACTACAGTTAGACCATAATAAAAATATTATTAACTGTAACCCTATTACTAATTAACTGATCTAATATAGTAACATCCTATCAACACACCCTTGGCAAAAGCGAATTCAGGAAAATGCATTGTCTTCTCTGCAATTCTATCAGCAGAACGATAATCCTCACTTTTAGCTGTAACAGAGAGAGGAATAAGAACTTCGACACCTAGGTTCAGGACCTTAGCAACTGCTGAAAGCTAAAACTGAAAAGTCAGGTTCTGTGGGAGCTTGACCTCACCCACTCAGGCTGTTTCTATTATTCCAACTTTAAAAAAACCTGAGACTTCACAAACTGTTTGTTTTATTGGCTTTGAATGTTTCACTCAGCACCTCTGTCTCAACCTTCTTTCATTTAAAAAAAAGGGCAAAATGCATTTCTTAAAACTATAGCTAAAGTGGTAAATGATTTTTAATCAATCTCTTCAAATACAATATGACACATATCAGGTGAAGGTGGGACTTGAACCTGGAACCTCTGACCAGGAAGGAGGGATACTTCACTGCACCTCAAGTGCGCTTTTGTTCAGTGATAAGATCTGGTTTCTTTTAGTGTTGCTAGTGGTCAATGAACTGTGAGATTATCGATACACAAATTCACTAATTGTGAGCAGTTTTGATCCCCTTATTTAAGGAAAGATATCATTTCATTTTAAGCAGCTCAGGGAAAGGTTCACTAGGATGACTCCTGGTACAGAAGGATGGTCTTACAGGCATAGACTAAACAAGTTGGAACATTATTCTCTGGAATTTAGAAGAATGAGAGGTGATCTCATAGACACATATAGGATTCTTAAGGGGCTTGACAGGGTAATTGCTGAGAGGATGTTCCCCCTCATGAGAGCGTCTAGGACTGGAGGGCATAGTCTCAGCATTAAGGAGTGCCAGTTTAAGACTGAAATGAGGTGTAATCTCTTCTCTGAGGATTGCGTGTGTTTGGAACTCTTTGCCACAGCGTGTTGTGGAGCATTGTGCATATTTAAGACTGAAATAAGTAGATTCTTATCAGTAGCCGAGTCAAAGGTTACAGGGAAAAGACAGAGAAATTGATGTGAGGATGGTGGATCGGCCATGATCCTTTTGAATGGCAGAACAAACTTGAGGGGTGGAATAGCCTATTCATGTTCATAATTATTATGGTCTAACCAGACAAAATGGTATAATTTGTAGGAGTAGTGCCAAGAAATGGAAGATTAACATAAGCTATTTATCTTTTCTGAACGGCTAAACAAATCTTAAGAAAAAAAAATTTAAATAGCTGACAGTCATGATGAGGGCAGTATGGTGAGTGCAATCAACATGGGTTTTGGCCAAGTTTTTGACAATTTTCCAAATTATATTCCAAGTAAAAGTAAAAGCCTGTCGAATCCAAAGGAGACTGGTAAAGTGCATTCAAAATTGGCTTAATTGCAGGAAGCAAATATTTAACAAATTGAGTGTTCTACAACGGAAAATCGGGGAAGTTCGGCAGTATTCTATCCCTTGTTTTCTGTTTTTCTTTGTGTTGAAAATAATGAAAAAGTTTGCAGGTTAAAATTGGTTCTGTGGTTGACAGTGAGGAAGAAAGCTTAGACCTCAGGAAGAAATAAATACTCTGGTCAGTTGGGCAGGTAAGTGAAAAATGGAATACAATTGGATGAGGGAAAAACCGAAAGAACTGTAGATGCTGTAATTAAGAATCGAAAACGGAACATTCTGAGGAAAGGTCACTCGTCCTGAAACATTAACTCTGATTTCTCTGCACAGATGTAGCCAGACCTGCTGAGCTTTTCCAGCAATTATTTTTGTTCAAGAATTGAGCTTATGCATTTTGGGACATACAGGGGGATACGCAATAGCTGTCAGGATATTGTGTGGTATGGAGGGTCCTGGGAGTATTTGTCCACAGATCCCTAAAGGTAGCAGGACAAAAGGCTACAGATAAGACTGTCAAGAAAGCAGGTAGCGTTTTTTCTTCTATTACCAGAGGCATAGAATATTTGAACAAGGAGGCTGTGCTTGAACTGTGTACAAGACTAGTTAGACCACTTCTGGGTGCTGTATACAGTTCTGATCATCACATTACAAGCAATTAATAGGTTGAGGTTCATTTTCTTGAAAACAGACGATTTTATGGGGTGGTTTATTTAAGGGCCTAAATTTGGGAAATAAGAATGGTCTGTTTACCTTAGTAGTTGGATAATGGCCTGGAAAGCATATGATTTAAGCGATTGTGATTAGAGGGGAGATTAGGAACCATTTTTTTTCATCCCTAGGATGGTTGAGACACCCTAGGAGACATTGCTTGAGAGAGTGGTAGAGGCAGAAACTCTCACCATCTTAAAAAGTACATATGTGTGCATTTGAACAGCTGTGATTTGCAGAACTAGGGCTGGCAGGTAGGATTAGGTTGAATAGTTCCTCATCAATTAGCATAGACACAATAGGCTAAATGGTTTTCTTCTGTATTATAAATTTTCTTTGGTTTCCATTTTCATGAATGCACATCAGGAAGTTCCAAATTCAATTCCTGATTTGTGATCATCAGGAAAGTCAGAGTTAGGTTGCTACAGGCCATCTAACCTAGAAAAGATCAATATTCTTCTTATGATGTTTCTGTGGTGATTTCTTATTGTGGGATGTTATGTGTCAGCCCAGTGAAAACTAAATCATGCTCAACTTGGATGCTAATGAGAGCATGAACTTGCTTTCTACACTAAAAAAAAAGGTGTACTTTTAAACTAACATTCCATAATAATCACCATCAAGTAAGAAGGACAAAAGAATGGAGAGGATGGTGTGCTGCTTTATTTTTTAATTCTAGAGATGTTCCAATTATTAATGAATTAGACCAGAGTTTTAAAAGAATTTAGTTCAATTTTCAATTTAAAAAGTATTGTCTAAACTTCAGAAATGTTGTTTATTTTGTTTATTCAACCATTGTTTTAATCAAAATCGACATTCAAACTCGGAAAGATTTTTTTAGTGTATCCTACATTGTATGTATAGCATTGTACTTTGGCATGTGGGATTGAATGCTGATTTCTGATGGCAGGGTATGATACTTATTAAAAAGGATAATAATTTACCCTGGCATGCTTATAAAACATTTATTTACGAATGTACGTAGGCTTTTGTGTTACAAACTTGATATATATGATTTGGTATGGTCAATTTTTTGTTATTTGTCACAGTTATAACGGACTCTTGTTTAAAAAAAGAATAATTACGTTTGACTGATTGTGAGCACATATTAAGCGTTGTGTTCCACTCCAGTTGTTTGATGCAGAATGGCATCTGTCAAGAAATAAGTGAAAGTTGATTCCTTGGTGGTGTGCCTGACATCTGGCAGCTTGCTTGTGTGGCTGGTTTTTCCCGGATGCATTATCGCTCTGAGTCAGTTGAGAGGTACTCAGCTGTTTTTGATGTCTATTCACCAGCAGTGCTAGAAATTTAAAGTTCAGGAAGTTAATGTTTACATGGAAGCTGGGTTTGTGCAGCTTGTAAATTATGCATAAGTTGATTTTAACTTGTAAAACAAAAACTGAATTCTGCAAAAATTGGAAAAACATCTGTGCACGAGGGAGTGGCTGTGCAGAAAAGTGTTGATTTTGCTATTTTACTGCAAGGCTTCTTAAATCTTTGCTTCTGTTTTATGGAAATTCAGCCTCTGGTGTGTTGAGGCCCTCTTCCTCATAGGGTTTGAGCTAAAATTAATATTTCCAAGTGATTGATGTACATTGATATGGTTTTATTGGTTCATGTGAAATGAGATGACAGAAATGATTTTGGTTAATCCATGAATTCATAGTTTTGCTAGGCTTGTGTGCTTAAAAAAGGGCTTTCATTGAATTTTTAATTCGAACAGTAATGTTCATGATTATGAAAGAGAAATTGAGTTGTTGCAGATTATTAAGCTCCTGTACCAGTTCTCGTGCAATTAGTTTTCTTAGTGACTTAACTGAACGGAGATTGCAGGCATTCAGCTGGTTTCCAGATTCTGCCAAAACTGCTTTCTAACTTTAAGTTAGTGATATCATGCCAACATGTTCTCATTCTGTTGTGGTGAGTTGACCCCTAAATGTTAGGTTGAGATCAGTAACCTACTGTTGAATTTCAGAAATAGTTATCAAATAGAGTGTATCAACATCCATAATTTAGTGCCTTAATACATTTATGTAATGTTCTGAGGTATCTCAACTTTCAGATTCTGCATCAGCCTGCACATTTCCAACACCAATTTGCATTTATGTCATATTTTTAATTAAAATATTACAAAGCATTTGACAGAACTGTTATCAAATAAAGTTTTGGCAGGAACCCCATAAATGGATATTCATGAGGCTTATCGTAAGCTTGATGGTAAAGCCCAATTGGAAGGAACATTTTTTGGCTGAAAAGAGACAAGGAAAGAATTCCCGAACCTGGGACCTCAATAATTGATGGTATGCCAGCAATTGAGTAACTGAAATTGAGGATACAACAGAGATCCAAAAAGGAATTAACAACTATCTTAATTTGAAAACAAAGATGAGAATTTTAAAATCAAGATGTTGCTTAAACAAAAAAACAATATAAGGCAAAATGCACGAGCGTGGTAAATGAATTGGACTCTGTGGAAGTTCAGACATGAGCCCCAAAGTTTGGGCATGACCTGAACTTAAGTAGGGTTGAAGATAGGACGCAGGCCAAGAGAGTGTTAGAACAGTCCGGAGGAACATCAGCATAAAAATAAAAGTTTCAGCAACAGATGAGTTGTGATAGGCAGAGTGGAACTATATAGTCAAAAACTATATTTGTCATGGCTCAAAAAATGTGGTCAGAAACGCAGTTTGGTCAAATACAACATCAAAGGTGCAACAGTCTGGTTCAGCTTCAAGCAATTGCTGGTGAGAGGGAAAGAGGTGGTGTTTAGCTGATGGAGTCTTTTTTGCAGGACTGAAGAAAACACCTTTGGTCTTCTCAATGTTTAGTTCGAGAAAATTTCTGCTCATCCAGTATTGAATATTGGGGAAGCAGCCAGACTAATCGGAGGTGGTGGCTGTTGTGTAATGAGTCTCATGGAAATCATAATGATGTAACAGATTACACAGATCATCATTGAGAGAAACACCAGTCAGGAGTGAGCAAATGAAGAGAGTCGTCTTTGAAGCTACACAATTGACAGAAAGGGTGAGATTCAATCAGTAATCTTTGTCTTTAGGGCAATCAGTAAAAGCCTTTTTAACTGACTCATATTATGTAGCAGGATATTGCAAGTATAGTGTTTTGAAAGATTAATTAATCAGAGACTATATAGTGGTGTGAAAGATGAGCAAGTTATCAGACTTCCTTCAAACCTAGGAATATTTAAATTGGAAAAGGTAACATAATTGACTATACAGCCAGAAAAGAGAGGTACTATTGGACTAGTAATTCAAACCCAGACAAATGTTAAAAAAGCCACAACAGCAGATGGTGAAATTTGAATTCAACAAAAAATTGGAATTAAAGCTAACCATTAATTGTTGTAAAAACCCATCTTGTCCTTTAGGAAAGGAAATTTACCATCCTTACTTGGTCTGGCTGATATAATTCCAGACTCATTGTAAAATAGCTGACTGTTAGCTGCCTTTTAAAATGTTCCAGCAAGCTAATCAGTTCAGGTAGAATTAGAGACAGGCAATAATTCATGGCCTAGCCAGTCCATATCCCATGAATTTTAAAAATAAAAATCCGGGACCAAAAGTTGGTCAATACTGTGATAACACCTCAAGGATTCTTCTGACGTGATCAGATAGGCCACAAAATGGTATTGCCTGCCTCCTGAAGACTTTCCAGAACACCAAGTCTGTGTCATCAGTCTAGATTGTACAAGATACAATTGCAAATGTAACACATGACAAGCAGGGAAAGCTGAATGCTATAAATGAAGGCTAGTTGGGAAACATGAAAAATATTGCAAGTTAATTTTACCTCAAAATCAAAGAAAATTACCTACAAATCATACAACAAGAAAGAATTCATGAAGAGTTAAACATACAGAACAAAAGGCGAAGAAAATGTTGCTAAGTAAGGTCAAAGAGAGTCAAAATAGATCCTGGACCACCAACTTGAAAATACAAAGGTGTCAACTAGAATTTAAACATGATATCACAATAGTTTTTTCATTCGTACCATATAGTTTGCCATGATTGAAATCTAAGAGAATAGGACCAGCTAACAGAAAAATCCAAAGTCCAAGAGTCTCAGATCTTCAAGGAGTTTGGGAAAATTATCACAGAATTTGGTCACAGAGATGAAATATCTGTGAAATATATGTATTGAGGAATCACAATACTGCACAATTGAGCAGAAATATATGTATTCAGAATGAAGAAAATTTACAATTGGAAAGAATTTGAGCAAGAAGTTTGAAAGTTGCTTGAAGGTTTGCACAAGTTGAAGCAGGGATATCTCATTACTGTGCAAGAGAATACAAAGCCCCCGATTGTATACTGCCAGGGAAATTCTTTAATCTTTGGTGGGCAAAGTAAAATCTTGCAAAGCATATTGAAGGTGGGATTATATCACCAGTGATGAGGTCGACACTGTGATGCTCAGAGCTTGTTACTGTTCCCAAGACAAATGGAAAACTTAAGATTGTGTGTGGATTCTCAATTTTTTTTTAAAATGGGGAAATTCATCCCATTTCAACTGTCAATAGTAGGTTGGCAAAATTGGCAAGAGGCTTTTTTTTCACAAAATTGGATGCCAGAATAGGTCCTGGCAAATCTACCTTTGGATCCTGGGTGAAGACGCCTGACCTTTACACCATTCAGGCAGCATTGTTTCAAGTATCTACAATTTGAGATCTCTTCTGCACCTTGTATTTTCCATGGAATAATATGTAGAATCCTGGAAGGGAAAAGGAACCATTTGGAGTACTAATGACATCCTTTTAAAATGAAGAAGGAATGTGACCAGAGTAAGAGTCATGTTAAAGGCACTGCAGAATGCTGACCTTGCACTGAATGAGAAATGTCAAATCTCCATAGTGGCAGTTGAATTTCTAGGACACATGATTCGAGAATAAGAATAATGACTTCAGAAACCAGAAGAATTACCAACTCCTGTTTCCTGCTTGTAATGTGAAAATCTAGCCCAGTAAATGTGGCAAAGCTGGTATTTTACTGGAATTTTTGAAATGTATTGAAAATTTTTTTTGAAGGCATTTGAAAATATGTTTTTTATACATGTACGTTTGACAGAGGCAGAGATGGTTCGAGGGAGAAGATGCTAGAGAAGCCAAGTGCAGAAGACAAATGGCTTATTAATGTTAGTGAAAGAGAAAAAGAGATATAAAATAGATGTGAAGATGCGAAAGGAAAAGAATGGGTCATCTCGATGGAGAGTAGTAATGTCAAAAATATTTTTAAAAATTCTAACTCCTGTCAGTTCATAATACTCTACTTGCCACATATTTGCCCACTCGCAGTCTATCCATATTCCTTTTCTAGCTGCCTCTCACAACTTTAGGACTGTGATAAGTAAGGACAGGAATATACCATTCAACTCCTCCAGTCTACTCCCCCATTTAATAGCATCATGGCTGATCCGACAGGCCTCAAGTCCACTTTCCTGCCCTTTCCCCATAACCTTTGATTCCTCTGCACTGATGAGGATCTACCTCTGCCTTAAATTTACAGAAGGTCTCAGCTCCCATAGCTTTCTCTGGCAAGGAGTTCCAAACCCACTCAACCTTCTGAGAGAAGAAATTCCTCCTCACCTCAATCTTAAATTGGCACCCCTTAATTCTAAGACTGTGACCTCTGGTCCTAGACTTTACCGTGAATAAAATATTTTCTCTGCAATTATTCTGTCAAGCCTCTCAAGGTTCCTTTATGTTTCAATGAGATCACCTATCATTTCTTCTAAATTCCAATGAGTAGGATCCTAATCTCTCTACCTTTTTCTCATACCCTCCATTTTGGGGATCACCCTAGTGAACTTTCTCTGAACTACTTCGAATAAAATAGTATATTTTCTTAGATAAAGAAACGAAACTGCTCACAGTATTCCACACATGATCTCACCAGCACTTTTTACAGTTGAAGTAAGACTTCCCTACTCTTATACTCCAACTCCTTTGAAGTAAGGGCCAACATTGCAATAGCCTTCTTGATTACATCCTGCACCTGTGTGCTTGCTTTCTGTGTTTCATGCACATGTACTCCCAAGTCCCTTTGTGTTGCAGCTTTCTGCTGTTTTTCCACACTTAAATAATACCTTGCTGCATTTAAATATTTAAATACTTAATCATTTAAATAATATCTAAATCGTGTCTGCCTCTGTTCCTGACCTCAGTGAAGACTGAAACTTTAAGCTATTGTTTTAAGAATAAAAAAGTTATGTCTCTGTAAATGAGAGAGCAGATTATTGTCTGGTAGGACAATAACAACTTCACCTTTTACCTTAATTGAGTTACCTCTGACACTTCTAAACTCTAGAGGATACAAGGCTAACCTGTCAGGCCTTTCCTCATAAGGCAATCTGTTCATTCCAAGTATTAGTTTAGTAAACCTCAGCTGCTTCTGATGCATTCATATCCTTCCATGAGTACAGTGGCCAGTACTTTACGCAATACTCCAAATGCGAACTGACCAATGCTTGTACAACTGAAGCATAACTTTCCTATTTATGCTTTGAATTCCACTCTCAGTAAGCCATAGCATTCTATTAGCTTTAATGATTACTTGCTGTACCTGCGTATGAACCTGCAATTCATGCACCAGGACACCCAGATCTCTGTTACTCGTGCCTACTCTCCATTTCCTATTACTTAGCCAATTTTCTGTCCATGCCAAAATATGTTTCCCAGTACACCATGAGCTTTCATTTTCTGCAATAACTTTAATGCAGTAACTTATCGATGTCTTGTGAAAATTTGTGTATAATACATCCATCTTTGTCTTCCGCATCCTCTTTGTCCTCCACATCGTTACTACTTCAAAGAACTGCAATAAACTGTTAAATGTTATTTGTTAGACTGATTTCCCTTTAACAAAACCATGTTGACTCTGTTTGTTTGCTTTGACTCGTTCTAAATGCTCTATGCCACACCACACTGACTAGCACACTGGCAATTAAGCCCCACTATTCATGGAGTCATCAACAAGTTAAAGATTTTATCAGTTTTACAAAATTCTGCAATTTACCTGTCTTTTTAGACCCAGATTTCTGTACTTAACAAAAGTGACTATTTATTACTATTTATTAAATATTAAGGTTATTAAATAATCAGATTCTAACTACAAGCAATTAGGAATTACGAACATATACTGCAGTGAAAGCCCTAACCTCTGTTTAAAACTCCGACACATACAGATCAGCACAAAAATTAATAGTATTATGGGTAGAGGGCAAACTGGGAAGACAGTTCAATTGACCCTATTCAGAGTTTACTGAGAAGATCCTTTTTATTTCTGAGAACTTGCTGTTCACTCATCTCACTCTTTTCCATTTACATGCTTGCGGAAGGTACAGAGCAACTGGTTCACAATTTATGAAGTCTCTGACTTTTTAGTTAAAAGCAACAGATTACGGCAATTAGTAAGGGGGATATAGTCCTTCAGACTATAGGTATGTTGTTGTTTTAACTGCAGAGAACTGCTGTGAATAGGGGCAGCACAGTGGCTCAGTGGCTAGCACTGCTGCCTCACAGCGTCAGGGGTCCAGGTTCAATTCCAGCCTTGGGCGACTGGCTGTGTGGAGTTTGCACATTCTCCCCCTGACTGCGTGGATTTCCTCCAGATGATCCGATTTCCTCCCACAATCCAAAGATGTGCAGGTGAGATGAATTGGTCATGCTAAGTTGCCCATGGATGTGTAGTTTAGGTGCATTAGTCAGTGGTAAATACAGAGTAGGTGAGTTGATCTGGGTGGGTTACTCCTCAGAGGGTCAGTGTGGACTTGTTGAACCAGGGGACCGTTTCCACACAGTGGGAATCCTAATCTAATCTAATCTTTCTCACCTAAAGACCTCCCCTTTCTGGAGGTCTAAGGATGTCTACCTGTTTTGTTTCACCCACAAACTACTCAATTTCCTGGGATCCAATCACATAGCAAATGGCAGGAAGAAGGCCTTCATCATCAATAATTGGTCACTACTCCACAGAAAAGGTAGTTACTTGTGCCAGCTGAATCTCACTTCGTAGACATACCCTGCCTGGCTGCAGCCCATCTGGAGTAAGCTTCCACTCTGGATTGAGTCATAGAGTCATACTGCACAGTTATGGACTATTTAGCCCATATCCCTCCAAACCTTTCCTATTCATATGCTTGTTCAAATGACTTTTAATTGTTGTAACTTTACTGTATCTACCACTTTGTCTGGCAGTTCATTCCATGTATGAGCCACCCTCTGTGTGAAAGCATGCTTTTCAAATGTGTAGCAATCTCTTCCATATTCTTTTAAACAGTCCTTTCCTTATTTCAGTCCGCAATCAAAGAAACTGTGAATAACATGATGCAATAGCTATAGCATCTTTAATAAAAGCTTCAACATCTTCCCTATGACAGATGTTAAGTGGCATGCCATTTCCTGCTCTCTGCGTTCCCTTTGAATATAAATATTCCTAAAAGGATATGGAAGTGAATCCCTTTTAAACGGTTTGCTTTTTAAAACCATCTGCAGATAATATTTTTTCCAAACAAAGCATTTGTAGGGAAATTAGACAGTTGCAACTTTTTCTTTATTATCAATAAGTTCAAACACATTTATGGAGCTGATGAACAGTTGGCTAACCTTTGGATTGCACAAGTCTGAATGGTTGGGGCATCTTGAATTTTTTTTTCATTTTACTGAATACCACAAGAAAGACAAGCCTTGAAAATGTGACTTCTTTCAAATTATGTTAGTTTGTGAAATAATATTACTTTGATGGAGAACCATACTATTCTGCAGCTCTTCATTATTTGCCCTTCTCTTTAATTAGACCAGTCTTTCTAACAACGGAATTGTGAAATAGAAGTTTGTAATAGGCCTTGTTTTACAGGAGTTCAGTCATCAGGTTAGTGAAAACAAACTAACAGGATAGTTTTCAGATTTTATGGGGGAAACTCTGTACAAAGACAAAGTCCTTACAGACAAATAGCAGCCACCCTGTACAGAAGTCAGAGTTCAGTAGAGCTTGTCACTTTTTGTCAAGTTGTAACCAGAAAGACATTAGGTAGAAGGTAGGAACATGATGAGTTCTGACATTTGCTTTACTTACAGTAAAACATCATGGAAAACCTCATTAACTTAAAATCTAACAGTAACACTTGACGGGATACAGAACTAAATAGAAAGACTGCGAATCAGATTGTAGTATGCAGTTTGCAAGGTGAAACTTTCCATGTTTCCCACCCAGAAGCTAGGTTGAAGAGTCATAACATGTGGCTATTCGTTTGTCTGGCCGCTTACACAAGTATTTAAGTTAAGACAAGGTAAATCCAAACCTCAGACCTAACATAAATATGCTCTTAAAGGCCTTGCAGATTTTTATACATGCTCACTCAAGAGTATGAAAAGAAGTAATGATATTTGTGTCTCCATGCACTGCAAAAATACAGGGCGAATAATGGGTATCGCATAGTAAGAAAAAAAGAACTTTTTAAAATATTTTGAATTATACAGGTTCACAAATGTATATTTTTTAATTAAGTACAAATAGTCTTTGGGTTCCGCTCATCAACCCTAAATGCGACATCTGTTTCTCTCCGCAGATGCTGACCAAGGCCACAATAATTCCCAGTGAGGGCATGAGAAAATAATGCAGTTTAAAAGGAAGGGGAAAAGATTAGAGATTTGGCACATCAGTTGTACACATAACTTTCTTTACAATACTCAAAGTGAAAGTATTGCCTTTTCCAGAAGTAGACTCCAAAAACATAAAGTTGCCCTTAAAAAAATAAATAGCTGCTGTTGTCAGGATCTTAAATAAGATAGAAACATAGGGCAGCACGGTGGCACAGTGGTTAGCACTGCTGCCTCACAGCACCAGAGACCCGGGTTCAATTCCCGACTCAGGCGACTGACTGTGTGGAATTTGCACGTTCTCCCCGTGTCTGCGTGGGTTTCCTCCGGGTGCTCCGGTTTCCTCCCACAGTCCAAAGATGTGCGGGTCAGGTGAATTGGCCATGCTAAATTGCCCGTAGTGTTAGGTAAGGGGTAAATGTAGGGGTATGGGTGGGTTGCGCTTCGGCGGGTCGGTGTGGACTTGTTGGGCCGAAGGGCCTGTTTCCACACTGTAAGTAATCTAATCTAAAAATAGAAGCAGAATTCAGGCCTTCAAGCCTGCTCCGGCATTCAGTATCATCATGGTTGATCATCCAACTCAGTATTCTGTTCTAATTTTCTCCCCATAACTTTGTTGTCTTTTGACCCAAGAATTATATGTAACTCCTGGAAAGCATTCAATGTTTTGCCCTCAACCGCTTTTTGTGGAAGAGAATTCCTTAGAATCACCACTCTCCTCATCTCAGTTCAAAAAGGCCTACCCTATATCCTTAGACTGTGACCACTGGTTTTGGATTGTATGGTCATCTGGAACCTTTTTTGTGCACTAACCTTGTCTTGTACTGGTAGGTTAGGTTTTTAGGTTTCTGAGAGACCCCCCCCCCCCCACCCCCCCGCCTCCACTCCCAATTTTCTAAACTTTAGTGAATATAATTCTAACTGATCCCAGTCTTTCTTGATATATCAGTCCTGTTCTTCCAAGAATTAGCTGTGGTCTCACCACCACCCTACACAATTGCAGCAAGACATCCATGCTCCTGTACTCAAATCCTTTCACTATGAAGGCCAACATACGATTTGTCATCACTTTCTGGATCAGTGGTGCTGGAAGAACACAGCAGTTCAGGCACATCCAACGAGCAGCGAAATCAACGTTTTCGGGCAAAAGCCCTTCATCAGGAATAAAGGCAGAGAGACTGAAGCGTGGAGAGATAAGCGAGAGCAGGGTGGGATGGGGAGAGAGTAGCATAGAGTACAATGGGTGAGTGGGGGAGGAGATGAAGGTGATAGGTCAGGGAGGAAAGGGCAGAGTGGATAGGTGGAAAAGGAGCTAGGCAGGTCGGACAAGTCCGGACAAGTCATGGTGACAGCGCTGAGCTGGAAGTTTGAAACTAAGATGAGGTGGGGGAAGAGGTAATAAGGAAACTGTTGAAGTCCACATTGATGCCCTGGGGTTGAAGTGTTCCGAGGCGGAAGATGAGGCGTTCTTCCTCCAGGCGTCTGGTGGTGAGGGAGCGGCGGTGAAGGAGGCCCAGGACCTCCATGTCCTCGGCAGAGTGGGAGGGGGAGTTGAAATGTTGGGCCACGGGGCGGTGTGGTTGATTGGTGCGGGTGTCTCGGAGATGTTCCCTAAAGCGTTCTGCTAGGAGGCGCCCAGTCTCCCCAATGTAGAGGAGACCGTGTCGGGAGCAACGGATACAATAAATGATATTAGTGGATTTATCATCACTTCTGCTGCACCTGCTTGTTTACTTTGTGACTGGTATCTGTGGACACCCAGACCTTGTTGCACCTCCCCTTTCCCAAACTATCACCATTGAAATAACAATGTATCTTCCTGTTTTAGCTACCAAAGTGGATAATCTCACATTTAAATACATTATACTTCATCAACCATGCATTTGCCCACTCATTGAAGTTGTCCAAATCTCACTGAAACATCTCTGCATCCTCCTCACTTTCCCACCCAGCTTTGTGTTTTCTGCAAACGTGGAGATATTACAATCATTAATATGTACTGTAAACAGCTGTCATGTAAGCTCTGATACCTGTTGTACCCATTTGTCACTGCCTGCCTCTCGGGAAAAGAACTGTTTACTCTTAAACTTGTTTCCTGTCTGCCAGCTAGTACTCTATCCATGTCAGGACACTATCCCCAGTCCTATGCACTATATTTTCATAAGCAAACCTCTTATGTGGACCTTACCAAAAGCCTTTTGAAAGCACAAGAAAGTATAAGACTCCACTGGTTACAATCCCACAAATCCTGTGGATTTATCAAGTTTGATTCCCTTTTGTAAATCCATGCTGACACTGTGCAATCCTGTCACTGTTTTCCAAGTGCTGTGCTACTAAATGTTTTACAGTGGACTTTAGAATTTTCCAAATTATTGATGTGAGGCTAACTGTTCTGTAATTCTCTGTTTTCCTTCTATCCCCCTCCTTTAAGTAATAGGTTTACATTTGTTATTCTCCAAGCCAGAGGAGCTGTATCGAATGTATCGTATCTTGGATCTGTGACTACCAATGTATCTACGATTTCTAGGGCCACTTCCTTAAATACTCTGGGATGTAGATTATCAGCTGCTGGGGATTTATTGGCCTGTAACCCCATCAATAGCTATTTCTCTATGAATCCTGATTTCCTTCAATCACTTCCTCTCTCTATGCCCTGTGTTCCCTATCAGGTTAGGGATATCATTTGAATCCTCCTTTGTGAAAGTAGAAGCAAAATATGTATTTACTTGGTTTATCATTTCTTTGAGTTCAATTATAACTTGCCCGGATTCTGACTTTAAGTGACCGACATGTGTCTTAGTAGTCTTTTCCTCTTCATGGAACTATAGAAACTTTTGCCATCAGTTTGTATATGCTCCATGAGTTTACTGTTGCATTCTGTTTTCTCTCTCTTAACCAATCTCTCTCTTCTTCTTTGCTGAAATCTGATTGCTTTCAATCCTCAGGTCTGCTGGGGTTTGTTTTGGAAAATTGGGTCAGTCCTTCCTTAGATCTAATACGATTCCTAATTCCCTTGATAGTCATGGTCAGGCCACCTTTCCTGTTTTATTTTTGTGCCAGACAGGAATGAACAATTGTTGCAGTTCATCCGTGGACTCTTTAAATATTTAATTGTCGTGTATCCACCATCATCTCTTTCAGCAATATTCCTCCATGTATCATAACCAGCACACACCTCATACCATCATAGTTTCCTTTGTTCAGCTTCAGGATCCTGATCTCAGAATCAGCTACATTACTTTGTATCTTAATGAAGAATTTTACCATATTGGGGTCACTCTTCTCCAACGGCTGTCAAACAGCTCAATTCCCAATGTGTCCTTTCTTATTGCACAATATCCAATCTAGGATGGCCTGTTCTGTCACTGATTCCCCACTGCATTGATCCAAAAAATCCATCTCATATGCACTCCAGGAATTTTTCTTCTAGTGTTTATTATTGATTTGATTTTTCTAACCTCCTCGTGGTATAAAGTTGCCCATATAAACAGCTGTACCTTTATTGCTTATATCACTAAATTCCTGTTTAATGCCACTACATGTTGGGGTTTGTATATAATCTCTCCTATCGTTCTTTGCCCCTTAGTATTTCTAAGTTCTACACATACCGATTCTTCTTCACTGGAGCTAATATCCTTCCTTGCTGTTGCATAATTTTCTCTTTAATCAACCATGCTACCCCACAGCTTCCTCCTTTATGTTTATCCTTCACAAAAACTGAATACCCCTGGATATTCATTTCCCACCCCTGATCATCCTTAAGCCACATCTCCATAATGCTAACTATGTCACACCAATTTACATCTATTTGTGTGTCTAATTCATCCTCTTTATTATGAATGTTCCACGTACAAAGACACAAGTCTATTCTTTCTAATAGTTTAGTCCTGTTCACATTTCTTGGCACTATGGACCTGTTGAGGTGTTTACTTTTTTGGTTGGGAACAGACTTCTGTTCACCTCTGTCTCAATCTCTCTTCATAAAAACAACCAGGCTAAAATAGACTCTTAATACCAGAGTGTTGTCACATCATTAAGTTAATTCATAATTTTATATGTCAAATGTCAGAAATTTGGTATTAATTAGTATAGGGTTCTGAAGTTTAAAAAAGATCGGCAAAATGCAAATAGGTACTCGAGATAATAAGATTGGCATAAACACAGAAGAGAGATGGCACATTAGATTACTTACAGTGTGGAAACAGGCCCTTCGACCCAACAAGTCCACACCGACCCATCGAAGCCCAACCCACCTGGACCTATTCCCCTATATTTACCCATTCCCCTGACACTATGGACAATTTAGCATGGCCAATTCAGCTAACCTACACATTTTTGGATTGTGGGAGGAAACCAGAACACCCGGAGGAAATCCGGACATGGGGAGAATGTGCAAATTCCACACACAGAGTTGCCTGAGGCGGGAATTGAACCCAGGTCTGTGGTGCTGTGAGGCAGCAGTGCTAGCCACCGTGCCACCCACAAAGAAAGTGTAGAAAGTAAAGATGTAAAATTAGTTTGGTTGGAACTAAGATACCACCATAGCGGAAGACACTCATGGAAAGTCATACAATTATCATGGGGAAGTTTCATAAGGATGTAAGAGCTGGAAGTAGGAGTAAGCAATTCAGCTTCCCCCACCATTCAATCTAATGGCTGATTTCATCTCAGCCTCAACTTTACTTTCCTGCTTGTTCTTCATAACCCTTTAACACAGTACTAATTAAAAGTCACCTCAAATTTATTCAGTATCCCAGCATTCACTCCACTTTAGGATAATGAATTCCACGGATTCGTGACCCTTTGAGAGATATGATTTCTCCTCATCTCTGTTTTAAATCTGTTGCCCCTTATCCTAAAACTGTGACCTCTTGATCTAACTTGCACCAAAAATAGATATATTCACTCTCTCTGCTTTGTCAATCCCCTTTAGCATCTTGTATACCTCAATTAGGTCTCCTCTTGTCCTTCTAAGCTCTAGCGAGTATAGGCCTTAAACAATTTGAATTCTCAATATACTACCCAAGAAAACATTCCTAACAGAGTTTGGCAACTTTTGTCCTCCAAACCTTAGAACTATTCTGAAGAAGGGTCTCTGGACTTGAGACACTAATTTTGCTTTCTTTGCACAGACGCTGCCAGGCCTGCTGGATGTCTCTGGCGATTTCTGTTCTTGTCTTAGATTTTCAGCATCTGCAGTTCTTTGGTTTCTAAAACAATAGGAACAACACAACTTCACTTTAAGTTTACTTTATCTTTCTACAATTTACTTTATTGTTTTGTTTTACTTTGATTTTTTCTAACTTTATTACTGCTACTTGCATTTTTCTAGTTGTAACCTAGTTAAACTCACTCCCAAACAGCAGCTTATCACCAACCAATAAATTTAAAATTCCTATAATGTCACCTGCAGATTTTTAGTCATTCTTTTCACAGCTCTAAAATCGCCCCAAGTTGCAAATTTGTTGTGTCTGCTCCTGGAAGATCTGTGAAGACCCCAAGCCTTGCTCTCCCTTTATCCACTCCCATGTAGAGGTGTCTCCCACTCTGGCTGTCTGTCTTCGTGGAAGGTTCCCAGTCTTTGGATCCCCCTCTCCTGTGTTTTTATGTGCTGAAGTGCATCGTTGGTTCCTCCACTCCCACTTCTTCGGTGGCTTCACACGTAAGTGCCAAGAATCTATTCCATCCTCCCCTCCAGGGGGCTGAACAGCTAGAATTAGGGAATCATGGTCTCAAAAAAGGGATTGGCCATTTAGAATTAAGCCAAGATGCTGTTTCAGACAGTTATAAATCCTTGGCAATCTTTACTTCAGAAAGTTACGAATGCTTAGTTGTTGGGTATATTCAAATCCAAGATTGATAGATATTTGGATACTAAACAAAGCAAGAGACCTGAAGATAGTGCAGGTAAGTAGATTCACTGTGGAAGATTGTGCTTGATCATATTGAATGCTGGAACAGTCTCAAAGGTTGAGTTACCTTCTCTTGTTCCTATTTCTTATGTTCTCAAGTGTGAGTTGCCTCCATGGGAGCTGCAATTGTAATTTAATTGCATGCCTAAACTTAAGTTATGCTTTCTTTGACCTGAATTTGTTTTGCTGCAGTCAGAATAGGTATATGAGATAAAGGAGTTAACATTTTGAGAGTAGCCAAATTCTCACTGGCGATAATAGCTGCAGATTTCTTCGATTAGCATGCTTACTTTATGTTGAGTCTTGTTATAAGGCATAGAAGAGGAAGGTTACATAAATATGAGTTTGGGAGTTCCTCTAAGAGGCAGAACCAAATTTTCCTGCTGCATGTTAATGAAATCAGAGCATACCCCTGTGGGTTTTGCTGGAAGTGGACTGTATCCTGATGTCCCTGCAGACAAATTTCCCTCTCGGTCTCACTTTCTCTCTCACTTCTCCCCGATAGTCTTCTACTGCCAATGATGAAAATATTTCATTTTCCTGACCAGGTAAAACATCAATTTATTGTGAAAGGGATCTCAATTGCCCTTGATTTCTTTTGCTTAGATTCAGCAGTTCAAACTTTTACACTGGAGTATTCAAGAAAATATTTACTTTGGCATTGATAAATTTCAGCCAATTAATCACTTGCACACAATGCACAGTATAATAACTGTTACTTTTTCTTTCACTCAGTGTTTTATTTGTTAACTTGAATTAAAATTCAAATCTCTCAACACAGTATAGTGCAGACACTGGAAATCTGGAATGAAAATAGTAAATGAGAATTTATTTGGCCCTTTGAGGCAGGGTTGTGAATGGTGATGAACGTTAAGTCTTGGCAGTATTATCTCCTCACACCTTTCCTGGAGTAGTCATCTCTTTGCTGATGACAATTAAACTGCTTCACTGCAGAGGGCGATTGAGGTTGTTAAGGAAGCATTTAGGCATTTTTTGAGGACAGGAGGATTATACCAACCGATTATAGGAACAAAACAGTATCTGCATCTCTGAAACCACAGGAGGCAAGTGTGCAGCAGAAAGTTGGAACACTGAAAAATAACATGAAAACTATATGTTCAAAGCACAAATTGCAATTGCGAGGACATTTGCGTGTAGAGATTGTAGTTGTGTGGTCATTTCCTGGAGACTAATGATATAGATACTGCTGGTGGTGACCAGCCACTTCACGTTTTCACTTGGTCCATTATCTCTTGTCCCATTCGTGGTAACGCTGCAGCCACAGAAGGCTGCCAGCCATCCTTTCCACCTGATACTGAACCTCCATTCTATATCCTCAACCCATCTACTGTCCGTAATTGGATAGTGACCATGAACATGCCTTGTTAATTGGTCAATCCCCAGAAGCTTCTACTGGCAATCTCATTGCAGAAAAAAAATCCTTTGAGAAAATTCAGCCCAAGATTTCAGAACTGCATTCAGAATCGGAAAAAGTTAAAAGGTGCAGCTGGTCCCAAGCTAGTTCAGAAATGGGATACGGAAGAGGAGGAAAGAACAAAAGTGACTGTCTGTGAGAGGGTGAAATCAAAGAGAGATTAAGTGACAAGTGGGTTGATGCTGCAAAGCAAAAGGACATGGTAAAAAAAAGGTCCAGAAGAATGACAAATAGGAATAACAGAATCATGGATGAAGAAATTACAATCTGAAATTGTTAAACTCAGAGTTGAGTCTGGAAGGCTTTCAAAAGCCCAATTGAAAGGTGAAGTAGTGTTCTTCAAGTTTGTGTTTAGTTTCACTGGAACTCTCGGAGAGTGAGAACAGGAAGCTCAGAGTAGTAGTGAAATAGAGAATTAAAATGACAGATGGCCAAAGCTTAGAGACATACTTTGAGATGCGAATCTCCATACTGGCAGTTATCATTAACTCCAAAGGCATTTTGTAGTATATTTGGGGCAAGGGAATAACAAGGGAAAGGGTAAAAGGGTAGGGCCCATGACAGAGCAAAGTGGAAATCTGTCTGGAGCTGAAAAACATAGCAAAGGTTTTGAATGAGTACTTTACACCTGCATTCTCATAGAGAAGGACAGTGTAGGTCTAGAAATCAGGGAGAGGATTGTGATATACTTGAACAAATTAGCATTGAGAGTCAGTAAGTATTAAAAGTGGGCTTGAAAGTGGATAAATCCCAAGGCCCAAGTGAAATGTGTCCAGGGCTGCCGTGGGAAGCAAGGGAAGAGAATGCAAGAGCTCCAGCATTAATTTTCAAATCTCTTTGGCCACATGAGGGATGTCAGAAGACTAATCATAGAATCCCAACAGTGTGGAAACGTGCCATTTGGCCCAACAACTCCACACCAACCCTCCGAAGAGTAACCCACCTTGACCCATTCCCCTACCATATTACTCTACATTTACCTCTGACTAATGCACCTAACCTACACATCCCTGAACACTATGAGCAATTTAGCGTAGTCTATTCACCTAATCTGCACATCTTGGGACTGTGGGAGGAAACCGGACCACCCAGAGGAAACCCACACAGACATGAGGAGAATGTTCAAACTCCACACAGACAGTCGCTCGAAGCTGGAATTGAACCTGGGTTTCTGGCGCAGTGAGGCAGCAGTGCGAACCATTGAGCCACCATGTCATCCCTCATGTGGTTCTGTTATTCAAGAAAGGTAAAGGGGATAAACTAGGAAACCACAGGCTGGTGAATCTAACATCTGTACTAGGGAAACAATTGGAAAATGTTCTGAGACACAGAATGAATCGCCACTTGAAGAGGCAAGAATTAATGAAGGATACCAAGCATGACTTTGTGCGGGGGAGATCATGTCTAACAAATTTTTTGAATCTTTTGAGGAGATAGCTAAATGTGTAAATGTGGGTAGTGCATTTGATGTAGACTGGTTAAGAATCTAAGAGCCCATGTAACCTAGGGCAATTTAGCAAATTGGATCCAATATTGCCTTAATGGCAAGAAGGAGAGGATGATGGTTGAAGGCTGTTTTGTGACTGGAAGCCTATGTAGTGTACATTAATGATCTAGACACGAATGTAGGAGGCATGGTCAGAAAGTCCGCATATTTCATGAAAATTGATGGTGCCTAAATAGTGAAGAGAAAAACTTAAGACGATAGGATGATATAGAGTGGTTGTTCAGATGGGCTAGGTGCACACAAATGGAAGTTCATCCTGAAAAGTATGCGGTGGTATATTTTAGGAAGACTAACAAGTCAACGGAGTACATACTGAATGGTACAACTATAGGAAGTACAAAGAATCAGAGGCACCCTGGTGTGAATGCCCAAAAATCCTTGAACGTAGCAGGACAGGCAGTTAAGGTAGTTAAGAAGGTATGTTACGACATACTAGCCTTTATTAATCAAAGCATTAAATATAAATGTAAAGAGGTTATTATGAAGTGATATATAATGTTAATTAGGCCACAGTGTGCAGGTACTGATTGATTTGTACAAAGTTCACGATAGATAGGAGAAACCTTTTCCTTTAGCAGAAGGGTTAATAATTGAGGGGCAAAATTTTAAGGTACAGGACAGTAAGATTAGAGGGGATTTGAGGAAAATTGTTTTCACCCAGAGGGTTCTGGGGTAAGAGACAGAGTAATTGTTAACGGGTATCTGGATGGAAGAAGGTTTCCAGTGGAATTCCCTTAGAGTTGTTTTTATGCACTTGTCCTGTATATATGTATAAATGATCTAGCTCTTGATGCGCGGGGCACAATTTCAAAGTTTATGGATGACAAACATGGGATAATTTTTAAGCTGTGGAGGACAGTATAGAACTTCCAAGGGTATAGACAAGTTAGTGGAATTGGCAGTTAGGTGGCAGATGAAGTTCAATGTGAAGTATGATCACTTGGAACAAATAACATGAAGAAACAGTATAAATTTAAAGGTACTATTCTAAATGGTGTGCAAGAATAGAGAGAGCTGCTTGTATGTGTACATATGCAATGTTGTAGAGTCGTGCAGCATGGAAACAGACTCTTAGGTCCAACTTGTCTGTGTTGACCAGACATCCCAACCTGATGTGTCCCATTTTCTAGCATTTGGCCCATATCCCTCTGAACACTTTTCTCATTCATATACCCATCTGGATGCCTTTTAAATGTTGCACTTGTACCCATCTCTACCACTTCCTCTGGCAGTTCTTTCCGGATATGCACTACCCTCTCTGTGAAAAAATTAACTTTCCCATCCTTTTTAAACCTTTCTCTCTCACCTTATATCTATGCCTTCTAGTTTTGGACTCACTTACCCTAGGAAAAAAGCCTTGGCTATTCACCCTATTCACGCTTCTCATGATTTCATAAATCTCTATGTCACCACTCGGCTGCTGATGCTCCCACCAATTCAGCCTCTCCCTATAACTCAAACCCTGCAGTTCTTGCCACATCCTTGTAAATGTTTTCTGTCCCTCTCAAGTTTAACAACATCCTTCCTGTAGAAGTCATGTTTTGATTGGAGATGAGCTTCCAACCATGTTTTAGTGCCATAATGGCAACTGTCTATTTCCACCTGTAATGTTTTCAGATTTAGCCACTTTCTCAGCTTATCTTCTGCAAAACCGTCTTTGATTTCTGTCTTAATTTAGACTTGAATATTCCAAAGCACTGCTGGCTAGCCTCCCACATTCAATTTTCCATAAATTTGAGACCAAACTCTGCTGCCCGTGTCTCTATAATCCCCTCTAACACAATATACCATTATCTAATTCTGGCCTCTTGGGCAGCTCCAATTTTAATTCCTCTCTCATCTTTTGCCATGCTATCAGCTGCCCAGGACCAAGATCCCTGCTAAGCATTCTTGCTGCTGTTTGGACCTCCAAGGTTTGAACATGGCAACAACTTCTGGAAGGGGAAACTTTCAGCACATCAGTTGGCATGCATGGAGCTTTCCGGTGGTATGACTGTGCAGATAGAGGGAACATTACCTACGATATGAATTCTAGAATTTCCTCCTGCCACCCCTACCTGGTCTTCCTCCAATTAAAATGCTCCTGAAAACACATATTTTGTTCAACCTTAATCATATGAACTAATATTTCCTTATGTAGCTCAAGATTGCATTTGGTCTTCTTTAGTGCTATGAAAGTCATAGGACATAGAACATTACAGCACAGTACAGGCCCTTAGGCCCTCCATGTCGCACCAAGCTGTGAAACTAATCTGAAGCCCAGCTAGCCTACACTATTCCATTCTTGTCCATATGCCTATGCAGTGACCACTTAAATGCCCTTAAAGTTGGCGAGTCTACTACTGTTGCAGGCAGTGTGTTCCACGCCCCTACTACTCTGAGTAAAGAAACTACTCTGACATCTGTCCTATAACTATCACCCCTCAATTTAAAGCTATATCCCCTCATGCTAGCCATCACCATCCAAGGAAAATGGCCCTCACTGTCCACCCTATCTAATCCTCTGATTATCTTATATGTCTCCATTAAGTCACCTCTCAACCTTCTCTGTAACGAAGACAGCCTCAAGCCCCTCAATCTTTCCTCGTAAGACCTTTCCTCCATACAAAGCAACATCCTAGTAAATCTCCTCTGAAACATTTCCAAAGCTTCCACATTCTCTCCTTAAGTCTTTCCTAGCTAACTTGTAACTGTCAAATGTCTTAACTGAGCCATCACAGCTCATCGTAACATAAGCCTCCTTTTTCTTGAACAGAGTTTCAACTTCCTTAGTAAACCACGGCTCCTTCGCTTGACAACTTCCTCCCGTGCTTACCAAGGATCCACAGTAGCTGTTCTTTGAATAAGCTCCACATTTCAATTGTGCCCATCCCGGGTAGCTTATTTCCCCATCCTATGCATCCTAAATCACACCCAATTACATCATAATTGCCTTTCCCCCAGCTATAACTCTTGCCTTACAGTATATACCTATCCCTTTCCATCACTAAAGTAAACATAACCAAACTGTGGTCACTATCACCAAAGTGCTTAACTACCTCCAAGTCTTACACCTATCTGAGTTCATTATCCAGTACCAAACGTAATGTGAACTCCCCCCTTGTTGGCCTGTCTACATACTGTGTCAGGAAACCCTCCTACACACATTGGACAAAAACTGACCCATCTAAAGTACTTGAACTATAGTATTTACAGTCAATATTTGGAAAACTAAAGTCCCCATAACAACTACCCTATTGCTCTCGCTCCTACTGAGGATAATCTTTGCTATCCTTTCCTCTGCATCTCTGAAAGTATTCTGAGGCCTATAGAAAACTCCCAACAGGGTGACCGCTTCTTTCATGTTTCTAACCTCAGCCCATACTACCTCAGTAGATGAGTCCTCAAACTTCTTTTCTGCAACCTTAACACTGTCCTCGACTAACAATGCCACCCTTCCCCTCTTTTCTTTTATCATTTTCTCTGTTAGTCCTTCGGCCATTTTATCATGTTGAGGGGTGTTATTTAAATGTACATTGTTGTTGTAATGTTAAAACTGGTTGTAATGAGTGCAAGTCAATGATTAATGATTAGTTGATGTTTGAAAGACATCAAAACTATTACTTGCACTTCAAACAATGAAGGCTGAAAAACTGGACGTAACACAGCTGTGACATGAGAAGAACTATTACCAGGGTTGATTTAAATGTTATGCTGTTTTTCTCTCAATAAAAGAAATTAGAACAGAATTTTAACATTTCAAACAATTCCTGAAATGTGACTGCTCTTTCACAACAACTGTTTGAAATAAGAATAAATCTAGAGTCAGTGTTTCAACGTGCTGTGTGGCCAAATGGTATTTGCTGGGGTTAGGCCCACTAATCCAAATATGGTGTGTTCCCATTCTGAATCTTGCATTGCATTCCAGAAGGCATAATAAATTGAATTGAATTACAGGCACTGAACTATCTTCTTCACCACCCAGAAGCTGACTGTCTAACCTCCAGAAAAGGATCTGCCAAATGAATTTGAAATTTGTATTTTTTTGTTTAATATTAGGAAGTTGTTCAGGATCTTTGATGTGAATTTTCAGATATTTGGTTAAGAAATATAAATCTCATTTGACAATCTTTGTTTGTTTTTATGAGGACAGCTTCCCTGTACACTGCATTGGATTATCCCATATTGTTGTGCAAGCGCAACAGCTTGCATTTACAAAGTTTATTTAGACACTTACACTGGGATATTGTCCCTGAGCCAAGTGTCATAATAGAGCACATGATTAATGTTTTGGTAAGGAACATCGTATAGGATGAGAAAAGAGTAGAGAAGCAGAGAGATTTAGGGATAGAGTCCTGACCTCAAAACACAGGCAGCTGCGGGCATGGCCACCAATGTGAGTGAGTTAAAACCCCTCCAGAAGAAAACATTCATGACCTCGGAGCAAATTACTGTAGATGCTGGAATCTGAACTAAAAACAAAAAGTGCTGGAGATCACAGTAGGTCAGGCAGCATCCATGGAGAAAACGTAAGCTAACGTTTCGAGTCTAGATGGCTCTTCATCAGAACTGTGGTGAAGAGTCATCGAGACTCGAAACGTTAGCTTGCTTTCTCTCCATGAACGCTGCCTGACCTGCTGTGATCTCCAGCATTTTTTGTTAACATTGATGACCTGTTCTGTTCAAACCCATTTCCTTTTATGCCCAACCAATAACTAGTATTGACCATCTCTGTGGACGTGATGTCGACAGATATTTCTCCAGATTTACCACTACACCCTGAGGGGTGAGAACATGTTGAAGAAGGTTAGCATCAAAAAAGGTAGAAGAAAGTAGAGTAAAAACCTTCTAAATTGTGCCAAAACTCCGAACAACAATTGGTGAAAATTTACCGCAATAATAATTTCATGTATGCTGCTATTTAATTAGTTTCACTTTGCTTTTATGCCATCAGTGAAATTAAGTTGAAATGAATACTCCAGACTAAAAGAACTGAGTTGCATCCTAATTCCTATCTTCTACTTGGAGTAATTTAGTTTAATTTAAGTAGGTCAGTTAAACTTGAAAGAAGTAGATCAACTCACACAACTGTCTATTTGTGATGATATCTAAATGATATTTGCTCCCCTCAACAGTGCTGATGTAATCTGTGTTAGGATGTACATTCATACTTGGTAGTGTTATGATCCCAGCTGATGTTATTACTGGAAAAGTCAGATCCAGACTGAAATCTGGCTTAATCCATTTTTCATTTGTTTTGAATAATGAAACAACTTGATTACTTTTAAAAAAAACAATACATTTGTAAACTCTTCACTTAGAATCCATATTTAAAGATTTTGAAACACCCTATAAGACATAGGAGCAGATGTCAGCTATTCAATGAGATCATAGCTCATTTGATAATCCTCAACTCCACTTTCCTGCCTTTCACTATAATTCTTGATTCCTTTGCTGATTAGAAAATCTGCCTATCTCAGCCTTAACTTTTGTAATGACCCAGCCTCTTCAGCCCTCTGCAGTAAAGAATGCCACAGATTAATTAGCCTCCGATAGAAGAAATTCTTCCTCATCCCTGCCTTAAATGTGCAATTCCTCATTCTGTCCTCTAGTCCTAGATTCTCCGACAGAGGAAACAACTTCTCCACATCTATCCTGTCAAGTTCCCGAAAAATCTTTTTTATGCTTCAATGAGGTCACCTCTTATTTCTCTGAATTACAATTAGTACAGACTTAATATACTCAATTTCTCCTCAGTCCATGGCAAAATAGAATCCATTAATCTGAAAAACACTCCTTTACAGTACTTGCATCAGAGAGAATTCCGCTTAGTTCACATCTGTAAAGCTTCATTTAACTGTGGCTTCAATGCCCTGTCTTGAGACAGGTAGCCTCTTCTTGGAGGCTTCAGACAACTGAGCTTAGACTTTTTCAACTTTGAGTAAGCCTTTCATGGTTTTAACCAAATACTTCTGTCCAGAGCTTTTAAACCAAGCTTCTTAATTTGAAGTCGTCTCTTCATTAGCAGTTGTCAACTACATCCCTTTATCAGGAGCAACTGTTTTACAAAGCCAATACTTCTGTGAAACAGCCTAACTAAAAACCAAAAGTTTTTTTTTTCGAGCTACAGGTATTTCCCTAAACTCAAAACATCAATCCCAGGATCGTGTATCTGAAAACCTAATGGACTACACTGTTTACTTTGTTCACTCATAAACTCTCCCAATGAGAAAAAAAACATAGCTCTCCAGGAAGTATCTCTTCAGTACTGTGTTTTGGAAGAAATCGCTGTGCTACAGAAATACTTTCAAGTTAATCATTAAACACCTTCACAGTCAAACCCATTTGCCGCTACCTTAAAGTTCAAAGATCCAAAATAAATGATATTACTATATATGTCATCCACTTTACATCATGGTACTGCTAACATGTGAATTGTTCTGTTCTAGGCAGATTGTGTCATCCAACAAAATTGAAAACTGGCTGGCAATATACTTCCTCAAAATTAACCAAACTGAAAGTACAGTGACTGTGTTGTGCAGTGAGAGGAATAACCAAGTCCAGGTGCTTAAGGTGCCATCTCCTTTATTCAAACATATGCAGGGAAGTCATAGGACAGAACAATGTCTCTTCAGAACAAAGCTGACAGTGGATTGCAGTGTTGGATGAAACAAGAAGCTCCATCCAAATTTTAACAATCCAATTAATTTATCATTTTTGGTCAGATCCTACTCACAATCCTTGCGGCAGGGTTCCACTGCTGTCTGTGCTTCCTTAGACATGTTTGCGTTATATTGAGCCTCTCAAATGTGACAAATATTCACTCTAATTATGTTCCTTAAGAGATTGAATTATAGGAAAATTAATCTGAATCCCTAAAGCAGCAACTACATAGAATTTACTGTTGCAGGTGCCATAATTCACTTAAGGATGTAAACACACTGGAGAGTGTGCAGGAAAAGTTTGCAAAAATGATTCCAGGGATGAAAACTTTCAGTTATGACAGTAAATTTGAGAAGTTAGGACTTGTTTCCTGGGAGAAGTCAAAGATGAGATATAACACAAATTTTCAAAACCATGATGGTCTAGATAAAAGAAGTAAATTCTCTGAGTGAGAACGCTTTTTTACAGAGTGAGTAATTAGGGTCAGGAATGCACCAATTACTGAATACTAGAGGATATTGCATGATTTTTTTTCTATTTATACAAAGTTCAGAGTTAATGGGTAAAAGTTAGAGAACAACACTAAGATATAATGTTAATTCAGAAAAACGGTAAAGATATGATGAGCTGAATCGTCTCTTTCTGCATCAGACTATGCTATGTGCAGAATAGAAGTAGGCTATTCAGTCCAATGAGTATTTCTACACCGATTGAACTTCCTCCCGCTCTGACATGTCACTTGATCAGTATGTTTTATCCTTCTTTCCCTCATGTACTTATGTAGCCTCCACTTCAGTGTATGAGTCAGTGAGACCCTGTCAGTTGCTGCTGTTCTCATCCTTCAAACTGAAGACAGAAAGCAAGTAAATAGAAACTAATTTAGAGAACAAACAGCATTCTCTGGTTCTCTTGATAATATATGATTGATTCATATATTATAAATATATATGATATTTTTATGACTTGCCAATTGCAGTAATGTTAACATTGGGCTTTAATTTTCAAGTGTTGGTGGCTGTTTGTATTTTCTCATTGACTAGTCAGAGATAAGATCAGTCTTAGTGAGCTTTGAGAAGATTTGTAGCCCCGGTTGAGGTTCTGGATGTAGGTTTGCTCGCTGAGCTAGAAGGTTCATTTTCAGACATTTCACCATACTAGGTAACATCATCAGTGAACCTCCGGATGAAGCACTTTATCAACAAACGTCTGTAGTCCACTTTCTATTTGTATGTTTGGGTTTCCTTGGGTTGGTGATGTTGTTTCCAGTGGTGACTTCATTTCCTCTCTTTTTCTTGGGGGTGGTAAATGGGATCCAAGTCAATGTGTTTGTTGATAGAGTTCCGGTTGGAATGTCATGCTTCTAGGAATTCTCGTGCATATTTCTGTTTACCTTGTTCTAGGATGGATGTGTTGTCCCAGTCAAAGTGGTGTCCTTCCTCATCTGTATGTAAGGATACTAGTGAGAGCGGGCCGTGTCTTTTTGTGGCTAGTTTTCTGCCTGTTTGTCCAATGTAGTGTTTGTCATAGTTCTTGCAAGGCATTCTGTAAATGACATTAGTTTTGCTTGTTGATAGTATAGGGTCTTTCAAGTTCATTAGCTGCTGTTTGAGTGAGTTGGTAGGTTTGTGGGCTACCATGATGCCAAGGGATATGAGTAGTCTAATTTAACCTGGTCTAATCCACTGTATCCATGTCTCTCATCATCTTGTACACTTCCATCAAGTCACCTCTCATCCTTCTCTCCAATGAGAAAACCCCTAGCCCCCGCAACGTTACTTCATGAGACATGCCCTCAGCATCCTGGTAAATCTCCTCTGCGCGCTCTCTAAAGTTTCCACATCTTTCCTATAAAGCGGTGACCAGAACTGAATACAATATTCCAAGCGTGGTCTAACCAGGGGCTCTATAGAGCTGCAGCATAACCTCGTAGCTCTTAAACTCAATCCCCCTGCTAATGAAAGCCAACACACCATACACTTGCTTAACAACCCTATCAACCTGCATGGCAACTTTGAGGGACCTATAGACATAGATCCCACTGTTCTTCCACACCGCCAAGAATCCTGCCTTTTACCCTGTATTCTGCATTCAAATTCAGACTCCCAAAGTGAATCACTTCACACTTTTCCAAGTTGAACTCCATCTGCCAATTGTCAGCCCAGTTATGCATCTAGGAACTGAGAGTGTAATACTGGAAAAGCACAGCAGGTCAGATAGCATCCAAGGAGCAGGAAAATCGATGTTTCAAGCAAAAACCCTTCATCACTTTCTTCCACTTATGCATCCTGTCAATGTCCCATTGCGATCCATAACAACCCTCCACACTATCCACAGCTTCACCAACCTTCGTGTCATTGGCAAACTTACTAACCCACCCTTCCACTTACTCATCCAAGTCAGTTATAAAAATCACAAGTGCAGAGGTCCGAGAACTGATCCAAGCAGAACACCACTGGTCACCAAGCTCCAGGCTAAATACTTTCCATCACCACCCTCTGCCTTCTGATGGCCAGCCAAATCTGTATCCAGATAGCCAGATTTTCCTGTATCCCATGCCTCCTTACTTTCTGAATGAGCCTACCACGGGGAGCCTTATCAAATGCCTTGCTAAAATCCATGTACACCACATCCACTGCTCTGCATTCATCAATGTTTTTGTCACACCTTCAAAGAATTCAATAAGTTTGTGAGGCATGACCTGCCCCTCTCCAGCCATGCTGAACATCTCTAATCAATTATGGTTTTCCAAGTATTCATAAATCCTGGTTCTCAAAATCCTCTCCAATACTTCGCTCACCACAGACGTAAGACTGACTGGCCTGTAATTCCCGAGTTGTCCCTATTCCCTTTCCTGAACAAGGGAATAACATTTGCCACCTTCTAATGATCTGGCAGTACTCCAGTGGACAATGAGGATGCAAAGATCATCGCCAAGGTGCTGCATTCTCTTCCCTCACTTCCTATGGTAACCTAGGGTATATCCCATCTGACCCAGGGGATTTATCTATCCTTATGTTTTTCAAAATTCTCAGCACACCCTTCTTCTTAACATCAACATGTTTGAGCACATCATTCTGTTTCATGCTGTCCTCAGAAATGTCAATGTCCCTCTCAGTCGTGAATACTGAAGCAAAGTATTCATTAAGGACCTCCCCTACCACCTCCAACTCCAAGCCACAAATTCCTTCCACTATCCCTGATCAGCCCTGCCATCCTCTTGTTCCTCACAAGAGTGTAGAATGCCTAAGGGTTTTTCTTAATCCTACTGGCTAAAAATTTTTCATACCCCCATTTAGCTCTTCCAAGTCCATTCTTCAGTTCCTTCCTGGCTGCCTTGTAATCCTCTAAAGCCCTGTCTGGTTCTTGCCTCCTCAACCATAAGTAAGCTTCCTTCTTCCTCTTGTCTTGATGTTCCACATCCCTTGTCACCTGAAGTTCTTTCAATCTACCAACCCTTCCTTACCTCAGGCCAAATCTGTCCAGCAATATCAGCAAAAGCTTCCTAAACAATCTCCACATTTCTGTCATACATTTTCCTGAGAACATCTGTTCCCAATTTAGGCACCCCGGTTTCTGTCTAATAGCATTGTACATCCCCCTCCCCCAACTAAATACTTTCCCATGCTGTCTGCTCCTATCCCTCTCCATGAGTATAGTAAAGGTAAGGGAGTTGTGATCACTATCACCGAAATGTTCTCCCATAGAGCGTACTGACATCTGGCATGATTCGTTGCCAATCGCGAAATCCAATATGGCCTCCCCTCTAGTCGACCTATCTACATATTGAGTCAGGAACCCTTCCTGGACACACCTAACAAAAACTGTTCCATCCAAGTTATTTACACTAAGGACGTTCCAATCAACAGGGAAGTTGAAGTCACCCCTGACAACAACTCTGTTACTTCTGCACCTTTCCAAAACCTGCATCCCAATCTGCTCCTCTGTGTCTCTGTTGCTATTAGAGGAGTGGAGTCTGTAGAAAACTCCCAGTAAAGTGACTGCTCCTTTCCTGTTTTTGACTTCCACCCATATGAACTCTGTAGACAAATCCTCCTCAACAACGTCCTTTTCTGCAGCTGTGATACTATACAAAGAAACCTTGGAGTGCAGGTTCATAGCTCCTTGAAAGTGGAGTAGCAGGTAGATAGGATAGTGAAGATGATGTTTGGTATGATTTCTTTTATTGGTCAGAGTGTTGAGTACAGGAGTTGGGAGGTTAGGTTGCGGCTGTACAGGACATTGGTTAGGCCACTGTTGGAATATTGCATGCAATTCTGGTCTCCTTCCTATCAGAAAGATGTTGTGAAACTTGAAAGGGTTCAGAAAAGATTTACAAGGATGTTGCCAGGGTTGGAGGATTCGAGCTATGGAGAGAGGCTGAACAGGCTGGGTCTGTTTTCCCTGGAGTGTCAGAGACTGAGGGGTGACCTTCTAGAGGTTTACAAAATTATGAGGGGCATGGATAGGATAAATAGACAAAGACTTTTTCCTGGTTTGGGGGAGTCCAGAACTAGAGGGCATAGGCTTAGGGTGAAAGAGGAAAGATGTAAAAGAGACCTAAGGGGCAACATTTTCACACAGAGGGTGGTACGTGTATGGAATGAGCTGCCAGAGGATGTGGTAGAGGCTGGTACAATCGCAACATTTAAAAGGCATCTGGATGGGTATATGAATAGGAAGGGTTTAGAGGGATATGGGCCGGGTGCTGGCAGGAAGGACTAGATTGGGTTGGGATATCTGGTCAGCATGGATGGGTTGGACCGAAGGGTCTGTTTCCATCTCTTTGACTCTCTATCTGATTAGTAATGCCACTCTCCCACCTCTTTTATCTCCCCCCATTCCTGTTGAAACATCTAAACTCTGCAACATCCAACAACCATTCATGTCCCTTGATATCCAAGTCCCTGTAATGGCCTCAACATCATAGTTCCAAGTACAGATCCATGCTCTAAGTTCATCACCCTTATTCCTGATACTTTTTGCATTAAAATAAACATACTTCAACGCATCACACCGACTGCATCTTTGCTCTGTCAAGTGCCTATCCCTCCTCACAGACTCTCTGCATGCTGTATCTGACTTTTCACTACATACTCCATCATCTGATCTGTAGCTCTGGTTCCCCTCCCCCTGCCAATCTAGTTTAAATAAGATCTTGACCCATAAATGTCTCAGACCTTTTCATTAAGGCAGCACACATTGTCTATTGAATACCAGTAAATAAAATAGCCCCCTATTTACATCTTTACATAGGTTTTTATGACTCACAAAATGAAAAGTACATGTGTTCTAGCTTGGATAAACTGTTAAAATTGAGTGTGATAAGTATATTTCATTGCATTATTGCTGAATATGTTCCAGGACAAAGCATACCGCTTGACTGGCATCTCCTCCATCTGTTTAAACATGTCTCCCACAAATATCATTGCACAGTGATAGCCACGTGTGCCACATAAAAGATGCACTACAGCAATTCCTCAAGCTACCTTTGACAGCACCTTCCAAACCCATGACCTCTTCCACCTGGAAGGACAGTGGCAGCAGATGCATGTGAACACCACCAACTATAACTTCCTCTACAAGCCAAATGCCATCCTGACTTGCTACTACATTGCTGTTCTTTTGCTGTCTTTCCAGGTCAAATCCTGGAACTCCCTTCCCAACAGAATCGCAAGTGACCACTTCAACCACATGGACTGCAACAGTTCAAAAATGCAGCTGGCCACCACCACCATAAGAGCAATTAGTGAAGTGCAAACAATGCTGACCTAGTAGTGACATTTACTTCCTGTGGAAAAAATGAATTTGAACAAGATTGTTTGTGCTGTTTTCTCTTCATCCTCATTGCATACAAGAACATGAAGTTGACCTTGGCTTCAACAGAAAAAAATGCTGTCTGCTGATGCAGACACGTGCATGGAAATTCTGATGTAGTAGATGAGTTCTTAAGGTACAGCAAAGAAATAACAGGGGGAGCAGTGTGTGATGTGAAATAAGGAAAATAAATTATCAAAAGCAGAGCTGCACTGAACTTTGCAAAATGCTCTTCACGCTTTTCTTTCAAAATGCAGCCTGCAGAACAGGGATATAACAGTATATGACACTAGATATCTGGCAACTGATGGACTCTGCAGCTTGTGTCGGCTCTCAGTAATAAGACCCCTCTTTGGATGAAGAATCCAGTCTCAAGTTCTTGCACAGAGATATATACAAAAATAGTCCTGACATGCAGTGGCCTTAGTTATGTTACTGATGCCACATTTGTAACATATATATCACTTTGTCTGTCTTAGAGCAATCTGGCAGCAAAATCTCAGTACTTACCACATTTTTTTGTTTGCTGCTTTGTTTTACATGCATACCTTCCATGCCTTTCAAATATAATTTATTAAGATAATATTTCCTGTTTGGATTAAATGCATTTCCATTTCATTACTGTTTAGGAAACGTTTATTTAGTTTTACCCAATTTAAGTATGAAGTTAATTTTATCTTGAGGACTTTACTGTCCACTTTTCACTCGTAGTGCAAGATAAGTTTCAGTCTTCAACCTTCCTTCCAATGTCCTCCTCTCAAAAAAGTGGGAAGGAAATGTTAATCAGTAATTTATATGATTGAGCAGTAGTCATCAAAATGCTATGTCCTAAACCTAGGCACCATATGAATATTGCAGAGGTTATTATAGCTAAAGGATCATTATTTGCTAATTGAGACAGTGTAATAATGCATACCTAATTTAAGGTCTGAATTTTGCATGTGATTGTGGTTATAAGCTTTTATCATCATTTGAACTTGTCTGGCTACACTAAACTAGAAAGTTCTTGTGCTGCAGTAGTAGCATTACTGCCTTTGATCCAGGGAGCCTGGTTCAAGTCCCAGCTGTTCCAGGGGTGTGTAATAACAACTCTGAACAGGTTTATTAGAAAATATCTGCACTAAACCAGCCTCTATCACTCAAGTGCTTGGATGTACTTTTTTTTAAGCAATATATATCGGCTGCTTGTACCCACTGCTGTAGAAAGTGGAGAGTGTGCTGGCTTGCCTTCAATAACACATCCACAGATGACTCATGACTGAGAGAGGAGGGCATTCTCAAAAGTGGAAAACTGGAGGTTGTGGTGGAGTAGATCCTGAGTGGGATGTCCTAAGCCAACATGGTGAGCACGTGGTGTTGGGTACAGGGAGAAAAATGCCAACTCACCCTCCTATCCCCATATGTCAGCTCATGCTGCTCTGCTTAACCTCATATCTTCCTCCCATTCCTCACCTGACCCAAGTGGCCTAGCAGATATACTGCCTTCCGTTAACTCCTATCAGTAAAATAACAGGATAAACTTTTTTGGGGTGAAATCCTTGATTTCCAGAATAAGTGTTAGTGCTGAGTATTGGCAAAACATCCCAGAAGTTTTCTTAATGCATTTTTGAAGTTCTTTTTCCCAGTTCCAGCACCACATAACCAGCTGAATGTCCCCTTAGTTGGCACTCACGAAGACGATCAGTGCTTGACCTCTATGGACAGGATAGAAAGCAATTGGTGATTCTTAGGCAAGGGCCTTTATTGGATTAGTGCTTTCAATAAGATGTTATGCTGCAGCCTTTATAAATGCGATCAGGCATTTTAGGTAACAGAAAATCCTTTAATAAACCTCTGAGTGGCCATTCTTAACACAGGTTTCAACCTCCTGTAAAAAAAAAATGCTGTCTTAGACTAAACTTGGGTGAAACACGGCTTATAGATTTCAATGTAAGCAAGTGGGAAATTATCTATTTTGAACTGAAAAAGGATAGATCATAGTACTTTTAGGATGCTATGAAGTTAAATATGTTGTATGTTCCAAAAGACTTGGCGGTTCAGATATATAGATCATTAAAATGCCATAAACAAGTTTAAAAAAAAATCAAGAAGGCTAATCAAATGCTGGCCTTTAGAAGATTAGAATATAAGAATGCAGAAGTTATGTTGGAGCTAAACAAGACCCTGGTTAGACCCCACTTGGAGTACTATGAGCAGATCGGAGCACTACATCTTAGTAAGGATATAGTCACCTTGGATGGAGTACAATAGAGGTTTGAAAAGTAATGCTTGGATTTCAGGGGTTAGGTTACGAAAAGAGATTTTCTAAATTAGACCCATTTTCTCTAAAATTTTGGAACTCAAAGGGTGATCAGAACAAAGTCTTCTGGTATCGGTAGAAAAAGATAAACTATTTTTCCAAGTTAGAGATTCTAGAAATAATGGGCATTGTCGAAAAATCAGGATCAGGTGAGATGTTAAGAAGCAATTTAACACACAAAGGATGGTAGAAGTTTTGAACTCCTTCCACAAATGGTGGTTGATGCTAGATCAGTCCTTATTTTAAGTCTGAGATAGATAGTTTTGTTATGCAATGGTATTAAGGGAAATGGGCCAACAGCAGGTACATGGAGTTAGGGCAAGAATCAGCCATGATCTCACTGAATGGCAGAACAGGCTCAAGGGCTGAATTACCTACTTCTGTTCCTTTGTTCAAGCATTTTAGTTCAAGGCTTCATTTTAGGTATATCAAAATTATCCCATGTTTTTAGTTATTTTAATCTGCCTGTTCAGACATGTTATAAGACCATAAGACATAGGAGTGGAAGTAAGGCCATTCGGCCCATCGAGTCCACTCCGCCATTCAATCATGGCTGATGGGCATTTCAACTCCACTTACCCGCATTCTCCCTGTAGCCCTTAATTCCTCGAGACATCAAGAAATGACACTCTTCCAGGTCAGATGAGACCTGAACCTAGGCCTTTTGGCCCAGAGGTAGGACTGTGTTTATACAATGGGGAGAAAAGATTCAGTAATCAATGATCATAGAAACTTGGAATTGTTAAGCTTTGCCAATACCTTTTGAATATTCATCATGCTACTCGTGCATTATTAACTATTTCATGTTCAATATCTTACTGAAGATTTTCATCAATCTTACCAAGTGGTTAGTGTGTTTACAATGAGACATGTTAACAGCTTGCCAAAATGATGACACTTCTTGCTAGTGCATTGCTCGACTGTGTATTGTGATGATCTGTTGTCAAACGGATTGTCTCATCTGGTGAATCCAGCTGTTTAACCAACTGTGATTGGGACATGGCTGACAACTAATAAGTTATAGCAATGATGTAGTATGTGGTCTGCTTAGATTTAGACGTCTTGGAGCCATAAAAAGCTTCAAGGTATTTTCTTCCACTGACTGTAGTACATGCTTCTCAGGTTTCTTTTGGGATCTTGATTTCCCTGTGAAAAAAGTTGTGCTTTTTCGATGTACTTGTGTAGCAGATTCACTCTTCTGTAATGAATATGTGGAGTTCTTTGCTTTTGACTTCCAGCAATAAAATCAAATATTGCTTTATTGATTTTGGCCACAAATAGCCATTCGTTAAAAGGAATCAACAGTCCTCACATTTAAACTGGAGTTAAGGCGAAGTTTACAAAAAAGATTCAATTAAGAAACAAAAATATACTCTCCCGCTTACTGTTTTAATTCAGAGTTTGTCAATACGTTTCCTTGGTGACCATTCCTACAAGAAAGCCCAAAAACCTCCAAACTGCAGATTGCGTATTTATCTCTGTTACTGAGTTGATAAATCATCATAAATTACACAATGGGAAAACCTAGATAATGAATAAATAAGATGCTTATCACACCTCCTGTTAATTTAGACTTTTGAACTATGCAGAAGGACTAAAATGATAGGGAGCCATTCACCCTTATTTTAAGAACCAAGACCCAAGAATAAATGTTTCATGATTGAGAAATCAGAACAAACACACACACACAGGTCACAGACCAAGAAATGGAAATTAAATGGAAAAACAAGAAAGCAAGTATGCTACAAGTTACAGAGAAGTCATGACCAAAACAAAGGACATAAAAAGTCAAGAAGTGTTTGACAGATGAGATACAGTAAAATCATGATAAGTCAATTTGAAGGGGGCCCACATACAAACTTGCATTAAATGGAATCTCAAGATAGCTGAGGAAGCTCTATGTAACCTAATTTGCCTACAAATGTACTCAGTGTCAAAAAAACAAGCTTGTAAATTTGTGAAAAAATTCTTCAATTTGTTCATATCTTATAATATCTGATATTGTACAGTAAAAGGTATTGAGAAAAGTTGGAATTAGCTCTAACAAAACTTAATCTTTTTTTAACTTGCTGTCTTTGGACAGTTATGTTATCATACCAATTAAAAATGTTTTCTGTATTTTCGTTCTACAATATGAAATCCTGAATCATCTCTGTGATCTCTGCATTCATCTAGACACATAGATTAGTGAGTGGACAGACATTCATCAAACTCTTCAGGATCACAGATTTCTTTTGCATTCTTTGAATGATTTTTGTCAACTTTCTTTGCCACACCTGAAAGAAGCTGAGGTAATTGTTGAAACTGAGATTTTGTTATCTTCAGATTATGTGAATGGTATCTTGACAATCATAAACCAATGTGGCTTCTTGCACTTGCCAATCACAAGAAGCACAGTCTTTCAATTCCATCCAAGTTGGGGCAGACCGTAGCAGTGGCATGTTCCTTTCTTTATTTTCCACTGTTTACCCATTTCACCTTTAAAGAGTGATCTGGTAAAAGACAGTAAATAGCCTGGTTTCGAATTTACTAAAAATGTCTCTTGGTGCATACTTGTTCATGACACGGTGACATCAATTTGCAGCTATTGCTACAAACCTTCCTGTGACTTTGCATTCTCATGTAACTGATCTCTACTCGGTTGGTTAGTGAAGTCACATGGCAAACACCTCTGAGTTTGGTTAAGCCAGAGTTACTGATCTGAAACCAAAATAAACTGGTCCCAGGAGGTGTGTAATGAGGTATTGGAGCTAGAGTGAATTGTACAATGATCCAAACTGAGAGAGTCGTCAAGAGAGAGATAAATAATCGACAAAACATTGACATTATATGTGAAGAATGCTTTGTGATTGACAAGTACGGGGAAAGCACCAGCTGTAGATGGAAGAATAATAGAATATCTAAATCTTTTGAAAAAACAGAATTGAAAATGATAACAGCAAATTGTGGTCAAATATAAATTATTTGGTTATATTCCAAATGACTCATTACAAGTTACCTGAGAAACCTAAAGCAGTAGAGTGCAATCATATTAGAACTATGTGCAGAATGAGTCATATTGTTAAAGTGATCTTGATAATCAGTTAAAGAAATAATACATTTAAAGCAGAAATGGTGAAACATAATTTGTTTTTAAATCTAGAGAGGGATAAGAGAGGAAATATTTAACCTAAGAACAATCTTTGATAAATGACCGGAAGTAAACAAGAACATGTCAATCTACTTCATAGAGACGATGAAAAAGCATTGAATCATTTTATTACAAAAGTTAATCGATATGTTGCTGAAATATGACATTGACAGTAAAGATGTGAGATCTATTGGGGCTAAATGACGGGCTAGAAGAGGGATTGTTAGGCATTTCAAGTGACATGAGGAGCATAACAAGACTGTATGTTGTCTCCAAAATTATTCAAATATACAAAGAACAAATATTGAGTATTAGATGTACTTCTAAGGGTAAAAATTAGAGGCAAGCACATAAGCTTGCAGTATGCTGACAACACAACAGCACATATATCACACCCAAATCTGGGGTGTGGTTTCCCGATTTGTTGAAGTTTCAATCAGGAACCCCATACTGTAAGCTTCCAGGTGAGAAGGCCAGGTGAAATGGCTCCTCTCTTTATTCACCCACCACTTCAATTGGTTACAAAAAGGTTCATTTGAAAATGAATCCCTTATCTTGAGTATATCGCTCTCCCAGATCCAAATGAGCTTGTGATTTAGAAGGAGCCAAATTAACTCGGCTTTCTTGAGTTAATGAGGAGTGAGTTTATTAATTTAAAAAATGAGAAGAATTACTTACATAATGCACAATCATGCAGCTTAAAAATAAAAGTAAGTACAAAATGAGAAAAGTTTCATTAAAAAAGTATGGACCAGTCTCTGAATTGTTTATGATGTTGTAGCCATTGTAGTGAAGATTACCTGGTAGCGTTGATGTTAGTAGTAGAAAAATCTGTTTGAAGATTTTGTTTTACAGGTCAGTTGAGATTGTGGTGTTCTGATTTGCTTTTGATTGTGACTGAATTTCAGTATCAGAGCGAGAAAAAGTGTGTGTGTTTGTTGACCAATTTCCTTTTCCTTAGCTTACTGGTTAGCTGGCAGCTGGCACTAAGTGGCAACGTGGGATAGCTCCTCGACTCTGACCTGCACAGCACAGTAATGTTCGTACCACAGGCTGGCACTGGCATACATGGGTACCTTCGTGCCATTAAAGTTGATTCTGGCTTTTTAACCCCTGTTCTTGTCTGTTCTTCAAGGGGAAAAACGCAATATGTGTTTGCATTTTGTAACATAATCTGCAAAGGGCACCTTACAATTGAGCAGGAGGGTATCATCCTCTTGTATCTTTATAGTCAGAAGCAAACACAGTCCAATCTGTTTTGACTTGCCTGTTGTCACTTTGAAAGGTTGTTGCTTGAAGTTTCTTTTGCATCCATAGGTGTAACATTCCATGAGCCTCTCTTTCTACACTGTCACTTATCTTACATCCACATTTTTTGGCATGTAAACCCTCTATTTTTTAACACTCTAGAATTATAATTTAAAATGTCCATTGGAGTTGGGGTTCTGACCTATGACGCTTGCAGAATTAGAAAATGCCTCAAAAATCTTATCGGTCAAATAAATATCTAAATGTTTAGGATATGGATTGAGTGTGAACAGTAATAACACAAATACTGTAGTTGCTAAAAAGGTTATGTTCAAAGAAACTAGAGTGAAGACTGAAGTGGATGCTGTCACACTGGAATAAATAGATGGATTTGTCGAATTAATCAAATTGTAACTGAAGGTGGCTAATGTGATACAGAAATTAGAAAAAGGATAGAGACAGAAGTAAATTTGTGACAAAAAAATTGATCATGTAACAAGAAAACACAGTTACATTGTATCCTCTTAACTGTATGACTCAGCAACTTGGACAATAAATAAATAAACAGTTTTGAAGCAAATAGAGATCTTTGAAATGTGGATTCTGTTTCCATATAGAGCCATTGGACCATTGAGAACATACTTAAACTTTCAAAAGTACAAAACTTTAAAAAGTGACATACAGAACAGAAAATATTGGTATTTCGGTCAATTAAACAAAACTGAAAAGCTACAGACATCTCTTCTAGAGGGCAAAAGGAGGCCCAAAGAAAGGGAGGTTAACCTAAGCATAGTTGGAAGACGGATGTCAGAGTGTTTGCAGATGAGCTGCAGTGTGTGAGAGAATGGCGCAAGATGGATCAATGTAGCACACCATGACAGCAGATATCCCGGCAAGAGTAGCTACAAATAGCAGCAAATTAATAACACTAATATTTTAATTTGTCAGATCCACTTGTTAGTTAAATGCTAAAGCTAATGGAACGGGCATTGTTAATAACATAATGCAAATAGAAAACTTTTGGATAAGAGTATTGAAAGGAATAATTTTGCAAAAATTTATGTGGAGCACAGTGATTTCAGTGCTCTGAAGTAACATTTTCTACTTTGTCACAAAGTCACTGGAAGGCCATAGTTATTATAATATTGACAATGCAGTATAATTAAAAGTAATGCAATGGAAGAATCTAACAAGAATTGCAGCTAAATCATTAACCTCTGCATTGACTTTGCTTTCACAAGATTTGCTTGTCTTGCCATTGTTATCTGCTTTCAAAAGTGGAGCTTCAAAGAAGAATTATCCTCATCCTATAATCCCACAAGATGTACTGAATATTTAAATGAACAATGATCGATATCTTTCTTCAATAGTTTGGCTCGTGTTGATGGCATAGCAGGCATATAATTTATTGGGACAATCATTTCAGTATATGTCAGGGCTCCATCACTGGCCTCTTTCTGTGCCTTGGCTTTACCACCCAGAATTACAGAATGAGATGGAAGCTTCTTACAGTCACCTCTATCTCTCCATTTCATTCATCAATGCCTCAATTGTTACCAAGGCATGTAACCACCTGTACAATGTTGCGTCTTGGACAAATCAATTTTCTTTCTCCTTCCTCTTTTTAATTGTCAATCATGTGTTGAAGCATTCCAGGATATGTCAATCATCTGATACTCTCACACTACTGAGCTAACTAGGTTTTCTGTTAAGAGCAGGGAAACCTGTCTGATTTGTTAATGATCACAGCTCATACATAGTTTAGTACTCATTGCATTAGCAAGTGTAAGCTTTTCAAACAAAAACATTATGTGGTCAAATGAGGAGGGGGAGAAGAGTGGAGTCCCTCAACCTCTTATCATTCAGTTGTAATGGATAAAATTATCAGAGACATGACTGGAGCAGCCATATAAATTCTATGGCTCTCAGAGCAAGCAGAAACTGTGAATTGTGAGTCATAAATTTGTCCACCATTTGAAAATTTGCATTTTGTTAATGGTATTGTAGAGTAGTCCCCACTTGTATGGATAACTGCTGTTCCAATAACAAATAAGTTCAATACTCTCCAGGAGAAAGCTGCCCACTAATCTGCACTGCTTTCAGCACCTTAAATGTGCAACCCCAACGTACACTAGCAGCAGATTGTATCATCTGTAAAATACAATGCAACAGCTTGCCAAGCCTCCTTCATTAACACTTTCCAAACCCGCCATGTTTACTATCTAGAAGCAAAGGGGGAGCAGATACATGGGAACATCAGCCAGAGGTCATGGTACACATCAGTACTAATGACATAGCTAGGAAAAGGGATGATAACCTGAAAAGTCGATACAGGGAATTAGGTTGGAAGGTAAAAAAAATGGACGAGCAGAGTAGTAATCGCAGGATTGCTACCGGTGCTACGGGCTAGTGAGACTAGGAACAGAGAGCAAGTGCAGCTGAACATGTGACTGCAGAGCTGGTGTAGGAGGGAGGCTTCAGATTTGTGGATCATTAGGATACTTTCTGTGGAAGGGGAAATTTGTACAAAGAGGACGGGTTGAACCTGAACTGGAGGCGTACCAGTATCCTGGGCAGAAGATTTGCTACAACCTTTCAGGAGGGTTTAAACTAGTTTGGCAGGGGGACGAAACTGGAGCTATGGATCGAGGATAGGGTAGCTGGTGAACAGACAGATTTAGCGTGCAGAGAGTCTGTGAGGAAGGATAGACAGTTGATGGGATAAAGTTTCAGTCAGTGTGATGGGTTGAAGTGTGTCTATTTAACGCAAGAAGTGTCAGGAATAATGGCGATGAATTTAGAGCATAGATCAATACTTGGCATCGTGATGTTGTGGCTGTTACGGAGACTTGGATATCATAGGAGCAGGAATGGTTGTTGGATGTTTCAGGGTTTAGATGTTTCGAAAGGAATAGGGAGGGAGGTAAAAGAGGTGAGGGAATGGCATTGCTAATCAGGGATCGTTTAACAGTTGCAGAAAGGAAGATTGTCAAGGAGGATTTGTCTACAGCGTTCATATGGGTGGAAGTCAGAAACAGGAAAGGAGCAGTCACTTTACTGGGAGTTTTCCACAGACCCCCAATAGCAAGAGACACAGAGGAGCAGATTGGGAGGCAGATTTTGAGAAGGTGCGCAAGTAACAGGTTTGTTGTCATGGGTGACTTTAACTTCCCTGATGTAATTGGAACCTCCTTAGTTCAAATAGTTTGGATGGAGCAGTTTTTGTCAGGTGTGTCCAGGAAGGGTTCCTGACTCATTAGGTAGATAAGCTGACTAGAGGAGAGGCCATATTGGATTTGGTGCTTAGCAACGAACCACATCATGTACGAGAACATTTCAGTAATAGTGATCAGAACTCCCTGACATTTACTGTTGTCATGGAGAGGAATAGGAACAAGTGGTTATGGGAAATATTTAAATAGAGGCGAGGGATTTACAATACTTTTAGGCAGGAATTGTGGAGCATAAATTGGCAACATTTATTCTCAGTGAAATGCATGACAGAAATGTGGAGGTTGTTTAGGGAACACGTGCTGCAAGTGCTGGATAGGTTTGTCCCACTGAGGCAAGGAAGGGATGGTATGGCCAAGGTACCTTGGATGACGAGAGATGTGGTCCATCTAATCAAGAGGAAGAAGGAAGCTTAATTAAAATTGAGCGAGCAAGGATCAGACAGGGCTCTAGAAGGTTACAAGATAGCAAAAAAGGAACTGAAAAATGGACTTAGGAGAGCTAGAAGGGGGCAGGAGAAAGCTTTAATAGGTAAAATTTATGAAAACCCCAAAGCGTTCTACACTTATGTGAGGAACAAAAGGATGGCCAGAGTAAGGGTAGGAACCATCAGGGATAGTGGAGGGAACCTGCGCTTGGGTCGGAGGAGGTAGAGGAGGTCCTTAATAAATACTTTGCTTCAGTATTCACTACCGAGAGGGACCTTGTATTTGTGAGGATAGCGTGAAACAGGCTGCAACACTCAAACAGGTTGATGTTAAGAAGGAGGATGTGCTGGAAAGTTTGAAAAACATGAGGATAGATCAGTCCCCTGGGCCAAATGGGATATACCTTAGGTTACTACAGGAAGAGAGGGAAGAGATTGCAGTGCCTTTTGTGATGATCTTTGCATTTTCACTGTCCACTGGAGTAGTACCAGATGATTGGACGGTGGCAAATGTTATCCCCTTGTTCAAAAAAGGGAATAGGGATAACCCTGGCAATTACAGACCATCAGTCTTCCATTGATTGTGACCAAATTATTGGAGAGGATTTATGATTATTTGGAAAAGCATAGCTTGATTAGAGATAGTCAGCATGGCTTTGTGAGAGGCAGGTCATGCCTCAGAAGCCTTATTGAATTCTTTGAGGATTTGACAAAACACTTTGTTGAAGGTATAGCAGTGGATATGATGTGCATGGATTTTAATATGGTTCTCCATGGTAGGCATATTCAGAAAGTAAGGAAGCATGGAATACAGGAAAATCTGGCTGTCTGGTTACATAATTCGCTGGCCCATAGAAGACAGAGGGTGGTAGTAGTTGGAAAGTATTTAGCCTGGAGCTTGGTGACCACTGGTGTTTAGCAGGGATCAGTTCTGGGACCTGGGCTCTTTGTAATCTTTATAAATGAATTGGATGAGGAAGTGGAAGGGTAGGTTAGTAAGTTTGCGAATGATACAAAGGTTGCTGACTTTGAGAGTAGCATGGAGGGCTGTTGTAGCTTGCAACGGGACATTGACAGGATGCAGAACTGGGCTGAGAAGTGGCAAATGGAGTTCAACCTGGAAAAGTGTGAAGTGGTTCATTTTGTGAGCTTGAATTTAAATGTAGAATTAAGATTAACTCTTATAGGCAGATTCTTGGCAGTGTGGAGGAACAGAGAGATCTTGGGATCCATGTCCATAGATCTCTCAAAGATGCCACCCAAGTTGATAGGGTTGTTAAGTAGGCATATGGTGTGTTGGCTTTCATTAGCAGGGGGATTGAGTTTAAGAGACACGAGGTTATGCTGCAGCTTTATAGAACTCTGGTTAGACCACACTTGGAATATTGTGTTCAATTCTAGTCACTTCATTATCAGAAGGATGTGGAAACTGTAGAGAGGATGCAGAGGAAATTTACCAGGATTCTGCCTGAGCAGGAGGGTATATTTTATGAAGAAAGGTTGAGGGAGAGAAGGATGAGAAGTGACTTGATAGGGGTGTACAAGATGATGAGAGGCGCATAGAGTTGATAGCCATAGACGTTTTCCCAGGTTGAAAATGACTATCACCAAGGGGTTATAATTTTAAGGTGATTGAAGGAAGGCTTAGGGGAGAGATCAGAGGTAAGTTCTTTGCACAGAGTAGTGCATGCTTGGAATGCATTGCTAACAGTGGTAGTAGAGTCAGATACATTAGGAACATTTAAGCGACTGTTGGATAGGCATATGGGTGATAGTAAAATGTAGGGTATGTAGTTTAGTTTGATTTTAGAGTAGGATAAAAGGTCGGCACAATATTGAGGGCCGAAGGTTCTATGTTCTATCACCATCTGGGAAGTTCTTCTACAAGTCATACACAATCCTGTCTGACAATAAAGGAATGGTGATAATTCTAAATCAATTGAAACCTCCCTAATAGCTTTTTGGTATGCCTACACAGTCCAGGCAGCAGCATTTCAAGAAAGTTGTTCACCACTGTCTTTATATAGCCCAGTTAGGAAATAAATCAGGCCTTGCCAACAATGCATACAGCCTTGAACATATAACAAACGAATTGTTGAACCTTAAAAAGATGACATGTGCTGTATTGTTCTATGTTCTATAAACCATTAATTTCAGTGGTATTATGTGTTGCAAGTTCAAAGCTATTTTAAACCAATGGATTTGATGAAGATCAATGGCTTCTTAATGCAGCCCATCCTCTACAACTTTGGAGAAATAATGCTAATTGGGAATTTTCTCTTACCATGTAAGGTGCAACATAGTGGAGATTGCTAATGCTGAAGAAAGTTTACAATGTTTATGCAATCAGCTTACAATTTGGTGCAAAAATGTCAGTTCACAATCAGAATATTTCTCGCACAGCTTGGGCTCTTTCCTGATATGTTAACACTATAAGCAAAGTAACTCAGGATGTAAATAGAGGCAAGAAATATAGATGTTGATTACATGCATTTGCTTAAAGCTTTTTGTTGGAATTATGCTGAGATGGATCAGATTATGAGACAACAGAAAGTAAAACCAGAAGTAAATGTGATCCATATTACTCAACATTTTTATCAATGTTTTACAGGAAATGTAGGTAAATTCTTCTCATGTTTGACAGTTGGTAAGCAAATAGCAGGCATGATTATTCAATGGGAGATGTTTTTGGGTGTGGAAAGAGTAGAACGACTGGGGAGATAAGATTTGAAAAGTGTGACACTGGAAAAGCAGGTGAGGCAGCATTTGCCGAGCAAGAGGATCAAAATTTTGGACATAAGCCTTTCATCAGGAAGGGTTTTTCCAGTGCCACACTTTTTGATGCTGAGCTCCAGCATTTGTAGTCCTCACTTTCTCCTGGGGAGATAAGATGCCAATTGTCAAATTTAATATATAGTTAAATAAAATTCATTGAATCTAAAGAATGATGTGAAAATGGAGCAAAACAGAAATGGGATGTGGGATAAAAAGCAAGTTAGAAATAAGTATGTAAGTTAACTTGCTGAGCTTGAAGGTTTGTTTTCAGATGTTTCATCACCATGACTAGGTAACATCATCAGTGAGAGTCTCCAGTGAAACGCTGGTGGTATGGTCCACCTCTGTATTTATTGGTCTTGGTTTCTTAAGGTGGGTGATGCCATTTTTGGTTCTTTTTTTCAAGTGAAGGTAGATTGATTTAGATCCTATGTGTTTATTGATGGAGTCCTGGTTAGAATACCATGCTTCTAAGAATTCTCGTGCGTGTCTTTCTTTTGCCTTTTGACACGACCCACTGTCACTAGGTTCTACACGTATAGATAAAGAAGGACACCACTTTGACTGGAACAACGCACACATCCTAGGACAGGAGACGAAATGTCTGAAAACAAACCTTCAAGCTCAGCGAGCTAACTTTCATACTTACAATCAGCCTGAGCTACAAATCTTCTAAGTGTTAGAAATACTTAGGTCTGACAGCACCTGTGAAGAGACCATCAATTGACATTTCAAGTTAGATATGAGCCTGGATATGGTCCTAGTCTACTCTTCCATCGCTCCCTACATACCTTCACTGCCCATGGCACTTTCCATTTTAATCACAGAAGGGTATAACATTTGATCCTTTACCTACTCCCTTCTCATCGGCAAAAGCACCAAACACACCTTCCAGGTGAAGCACAGATGTGCATGTACGTCTTTTGATCTTCTTTGTATTGAGAGCAGTGAATGCAGTTTCCTGTATATGGGACAGACCAAGTAGGCTGAGTGACCACTTTGCAGGACACCTCTGCTCTGTCCACAAGAATGACCCTTCTAGTCACTTACCATTTTAATGAACTATCATGCTTTCATACTAATATTTCTGTCATGGGACTGCTACAGTGCTACATCAAGGCTCAATGCAAACTGAAGGTATAGTACCTCACTTTCCATTTAGGCATGTTAAACCATTCATTGTGTTCCATATGTGTCTGGCTGCAATTAGGAACAGAAATTAGATGCTTTGGCAAAAAGAGAAATAGCTATGTTGATCAAAGGAAATTTACCAATGCAAAAGGCATTTGTCAGGTTTAGCTTCTTTCATATTCTGTGAAAACATTGCTGCTGGAAGGTCTTAGGAAGTTGGGAAGCTCCTACTAGAATGATAAAGGAACTAAAAGCAGTCCCTGGATTATAAACAAGTTCCATTCTAGAATTGCATGTCAATTTGTACCCAAATCCAAAAACGATTCAAGTCAGTATAAAGGAGCAGTTCCAAAGTACACAAAATGTTTCTCTGTCAGTTCTTTAAAATTGCAGCCTTGTATGAGATCACATTCATAAGTCAGATATTTGGAATTCAGGGAACTCTTGTATAGAATAAAATATATCAAGATTGAGCAGATTTGGAATGCTTTTAGTTTGTGAAAAGGCAGGGTAACAAAAGAGGTATGCAGTGGACTCCAGTGGATCAAAGATGTTTGATTTGTTGTGGGACAGAAGTAGAAGACTATAAGTTGAAGAGGAGCTATTTCAGGATAAGAGGATGATCAGTTTTTGGAATAGCTTTTCATGGGAGATAATAGTTCAAATAACTGGATATTTTCAAGGTGAAATTGACCAGAAACATGATTTTCAATGCTTTCTATGCTTTCGGGACAGCAGAACGTTTTGCTATTGAAAGTGGAGGACAAGGAAGGGAAGTTGTAGTAGAATACAGGATTCGCAAGATCAGAGGGCACCTGCTGGCATGTAATAGTTCGGAAGGCTGGTGAGAAAGGAGAAGAGTAGGCTGCAGAGGCATTTAAAAACTGAGGAGTTTTAATCAAGTGTATTGAGAAATAGGGTGCCATTGAAAGATGATGTTTGTGCAAACAGGTTGGTGGCATAGGGGTGAGAGGGTGCAGGATAGGATATGGATTGTATATTTTGCATGAAGGACAGTTTATGTCAGGTGGAATTAGGAAAGCTGAAAATTGTTGGTAAAATTCATCTTCAAGTTAGTGAATCTGTGGGTCAACTTTTCAGAGGTTGTAAGAATAAAATATAAATGACAACAACTAATGTTACATAATAGAAATACACAGGCAGGAGACTCGAAGAACATAGCAAGCCAGGCAGCATCAGGAGGTGGAAAAGTCGTCGTTTTGGGTGTAACCCTTCTTGAGGACTGGGAGTATGACAGAATAGAAAAAAGGAGAAAGTGAGGGCTGCAGATCTGAAACGAGAGTGGTGCTGGAAAAGCACAGCAGGTCAGGCAGCAACAGAGGGGCATGACAGTCGATGTTTCGGTCAAAAACCCTTTATCAGAATAGAAATATGCAGACTACTGAGTTGAAGGTGGGATGCAAAACGTAGTGGTTTCTCAAGAATCCTAAAGAATTTAAATGGTATAGAATTGGCAAGCCCCTTTTAAAGAAGTCATGAAGTGTTTTGTTTTTGTAACCACAGGACTATCCTTGGGTTTTGTGCCCCTGGAAAGGCCTATAGACTTGTACGTAATAAGGTAGATAAATACTACTCCTTTGTCCATCATCAATGCTGTGTACTTTTTTTCTGTTGGGGAGAAGATGTATAGTTGGTTGTGATTTGAGATTGTAAAATTGGAATTCTTGCTCCATGCTTGCATTCAGCGTATCATCCTGTCAGATGGAATTTTTCTTGCCCATAATTTAATAATACAAGCTTGTATTATACATTGTAAAAAGGTAATTTTATGGTAAACTTCTCATGTGATTGTGTTTTGTTGCAGTTTATATAACAGTTGTGTTGTCTATATTGTATTGGAAAAATTATCAAATTCTGATTTTGCAAAGGTATAGTGGCCTCATTCATCATTTTGATGAATAGAATATTGAGAATGAGGATCATGTCCCTCAGACAATACTATATATCAGCACTATTATCCAAAGGTAGCTGTGGCAGGTCTCACCTTCTCAGAGAAGCATGCCCCAAAGAAATGCCTCAATTGAATCTGCCACTTCCACATTCCCAGATAGTGCATTGCAAATTCTATGTAAGAAAAATAGTTTCACCTGTCATTTGCTTCTTCTGCAACCACTGCTTTCAATTCTTTCATGACTGGCATCAGTTTTTCGCTATCTACTCTGCCCAAATACCTCATGATTTTGAAAACTTCTATGAAACCTCCTCTTAGCCTTTTCTTCTCGAAGAAAAACAGTTTCCTTTCTTCTTTCAGAGTAGCAAACCTCTGGAAGTCTTTACCACAGAGTGCTTTTGTGGCTGAGTAGTTGATATTATACAAGGTTAAGACTGATCATTAAACAGTAAGACAATCTAGGGCTCAGGGGAGCAAAGATAGAAGAGTGGAGTTGAGACTAATCAGATCAGCAATGCTTTATAGAATGATTATTTGGAGATGCTGGTGTTTGACTGGGGTATACAAAGTTAAAAATCAAACAATACTAGGTTATAGTCCAACAGGCTTATTTTTGGAAGCGCTAGCTTTCAGACCGCTGCTCCTTCATCAGGTGGTTGTGGTGAATAAGATTGTAAGACACTGAATTTATAGCAAAAGTTTACAGTGTGATGTAACTGAAATTATATATTGTTTGTTAAGTCTCTCATCTTTTAGAATGAATATGTTGGTTTCAGTTCTTTCGTATGTAAGTCCCAGAACTTCTTTTTAAAGTTACATTCTCAAGTGAGCTTTAACAATTGGTATTATATCGGCCCAGATAATACATTTAAGTTCTGAGGTACCCTGTGTGAGACTCTCTGTACCACAATGTTTAGACTGATTCTTATCTAAAAAAAAATGGATTTACAGAATCTCACGTGGATTCATGCAGTTTTTGAGCAAAATCAAATGTAATTCTGCAAGTACAAATTCGATCCACAAACTTGTATGTGTGTGCGCGCGCATTTGGGTGTGTATGTGTGGAGTGATGGGTTATGAGTATCTGTGAGAGAGTGTGTATATGAGTGTGAGTGTAAAGAGGTATAAGTCTGTGAGAGTTTGGAGTGCATGTATGAGCATATGAGAGAGAGTGACCGCCCTCCAAGGTGGACTTTGGGACAGGCAACAATGCAAAGTGGCCGAGCAGAGGATGATATCCAAGTTCAATACTCATGGGGATGGCCTCAACTGGGACCTTGGGTTCATGTCACACTACAGGTAAGCCCACTGCACTACACACGCACACGCACACGCACATTAAGACAGATGCACGCACACACACACAGACACTCCTACAGACACACACACTCTCCTACAGACCCATACACTCTCCTACAGACCCATACACAAGTGCTCTCTCATACGCTCACACATATATTCCTACACTCACATGCTCGCAAACTCTCACAGACTTGTACCTCTTTACACTCACACTCTCACACACACTCTCTCACAGATACTCATAACACACACACACAGTTTGTGGGGTGAATTTGTACTTGCAGAATTACATTTGATTTTACTCAGAAACTGCCTGAATCCATGCAAGATTATGTAAATCCGTTTTTTAGATTATAATCCATCTGAACCTTCTGGCTCAGACAGTCTCACACAGGACACTTCACACCATAAATGCATTATCTAGACCAACATGACACCAATTGTTAAAGTTCACTTGAGAATGTAACTTTAAAAAGGTTCTGCAATTTACATATGAAAGAACTGAAACCAACATGTTCATTTTAAAAGATGAGAGGCTTAACAAACAATCCAGGTCTTTTTCAGTATACAATTTCAGTTACATCACACTGTAAACTTTTGCTATAAATTCTGTGTCTTACGATCTTATACTTCACAACCATCTGATGAAGGAGCATCGCTCTGAAAGCTAGTGCTTCCAAATAGACCTGTTGGACTATCACCTGGTGTTGTGTGATTTTTAACTTAATTGAGTGATGGAATTGAGACTTGAATGTCTTACTTCTGTCTTATAGTCTAATGTTAATTGCAGGATGTTGATAGAATGGGGTTCAACATTAACAATACCATTGACAGCTCTATTCTGCCACCTTTAATGAGAGTAACAAACCGTCCATGTCTTTTTGCTCCTGCGCTCCTTTAGAATGTACATTTTAATTTAAACTGTCTCTCCATGTTCTTTTACTAAAGTGATCTCAGATCCCTGCAGTGTGGAAAATGGCCATCTGGCCTAACAAGCTCACACCAGCCCTCTGAAGAGTATCTCACCCATTCTATTACTTCACATTTCCCCTGACTAATGCACCTAACCTACACATTCCTGAACACTACAGGCAGTTTAGCATGGCCAATTTACCTAACCTGCACATCTTTGGATTGTGGGAGGAAACTGGAGCACCCGGAGGAAACCCATGCAGACACTGGGAGAATGTGCAAACTCCATACAGACAGTCGCCCGAGGCTAGAATCGAACCCGGGTCCCTAGCGCTGTGAGGCAACAGTGCTAATCACTGACCCACCGTGCTGCCCCTCACACTTCCCCTGCAATGAACTTCACCTGTCACCTGTTCACGCACCACCAACTTGTCAGTCTTTTTAAAGTTCTACACTTCTTTTCACAGTTTACAAGTTTTGTGTCATTCTCAAATTTTAGAAATTGTCCCTCCCAGGTCAGAATCTCGATCATTTATATATATCAAGGAATGCAAAGGCCCGTGAGGAACTTCACTACAAGCCACTTTCTTCCTGAAAAATACTAATTAACCATTACTCTCTCTTTCCTAGCCTTCCGTCAATTTTGTGTCTACGTTGTCACTGTCCTTTTGTTTTCCATGACGCGCAACTTTCTTCACAAGTCTGTTGTATGGCACTGTATCAGACTCCTTTTTGGAAATTCAAGTGCACCACACCAACAGCCTAGCCTCAACACCCTTCCTATTACTTCTTCAAAGAAACTGCAACAAGTGAGTTAGATACAATTTTCCCTTAATAAATCCACACTGACACATCTGAAATCAGCGCATACTTTTCCATGTGGCTATTAATTCAATCTCGGTGTTTTGTAGAAGTTTCCCCAATGTTAGCTCTGTTTCTTCCTCTACAGATGCTGTTAGACCTGCTGAGTTTCTCCAGCACCTTGCTGTTTATCAAAAAACAATGTGATGATGACTTGGAAAACCCATTATAATGTTGTTGGTTAGGGAATAAATGTTGAACAGGACACCAGCGATAACTCCCATGTTTTTCGAAACTTGCCACTTGCAAGTTTGATAGGGTCTCATTTTCATGTCCCATCTCAAAAGGCAATGTACTTCTTCAGTACTGTACAAAAGTGATAGCACTATTCATGTTCAAGTCTCTAGTGTGGAACATAAACCACAACTGCCTGACTCAGAGGTTTGAATGCTATCAACTCCCAGGACCAAGATTGAAGTGAGTTGAGAGCTGGTGAAAGCAACTAAATGAGGTAATGTTGAAAAAAAAATTATTTTCACCGGCGTGGCATATTATCCTTATGATAGTGAGCATATCTTTGGTGTAAACCAATACAAAATATTATTTCTTAAACCATGATCCTTCAGGTTTCAATTAGTCTAGTGTTTTGTATCACAGATTTATGTTGCAGAGGGTAACAATATTCGTTACAGGAGAATCTCTGTTATGATTTATTTAAAATAAACCAAATACTGTGGACCATAGCTACAGATTTTTAGTTGACTGAAAGCTTGGGGAATCATTTGTGTTGCACAGCAAAGTACTGCGAATGAAATGAGGCCAGAAGCTTTGGGCCATTGCACACTAAAATCCGCAATGAAATCAATATTGTGTGTTCATTTTTAGAGCACGAATCGGAAAGTTCATAGAGCAAGTATTGATTAATATGTAAATTCAGAATCCAGCAAAAAGACAGAACCAATTTAATTGTTCATATTATTTCAAATTTGCCATCAAAAGATGAGAGAATACTCAAACAGATTTGTTCTAAGACATTTGGGAATAAATAAAGAGGGAAGGTATTAGAAAATAGTTAACTAGAATTATGTCATGTATTTACATTGAAACTTGTGTTAGACTAACAAGTCCATTGTAGTTCACTCCATGTATGTAACTTAGTCACCAAAGCTTGGGTTTACTTACTTACAAATGTTGATTTTAACTGGGAAGGCAGTATTGATAACATGGATAACAGCTCCATGAACTGTTTCATCCAAAAAATGCAATCTCAGGTTTTAAGGATGATATCTCAAAAATGAAAATCATTGTTTTGAACTTAACCATGAGATATCAAGTCTAAAGTTGTCTTAGAGTGCATTATTGTTACAATCATAAGACAGTAGTACTGATGGACTTGTTAATTGACTATTCCTGCTCTCCCCTTAAGCACTGTGCTAGATTTTAACCTTGACCCATTGAATTTGATCACAACTGCCTCTTATTCAACACTTGCTAAACTTGCACTTGTTACACTCATCCAAGTGGGTCCCCTGAAAAAAGCTGTTGAAATCAATTGTGGTTATTATTCCTAACTGGAAAACATTTACGCTAAATCAGGACTATCTACGCACTTTTAATTTTCATTGAGACTGTTTTTAGTTTAGCTACCTTAGAAAGATTCCATAAGACAGTCCTTCCTTGCCAATTATCCCCTAATCTAAGGAAAGATATACTGGCATTGTGAGCAGTCCAGAGAGGGTTCACTAGGCTGATACCAGGGATGGAGTGACTGTCTAATGAAAAAAGGGCCAGTACTCGTTGGAATTTAGAAGAATGCGAGGTAAACTTATTAAAACATAAAGGTCGGGAATCCTTTGTTCATAAACCTCAGAACCACCCTTTTTAACAGATAAAGAATATTCTTGGTTTTCAGTTGTGCCAACTGTATGGATCTGTTTCGGCTAGTTTTTGAAAAGACTTGCAGTTTTTTTTTGGTCTTTTCGTTTTCAGATGTGCGCTAAGGGATATCTGGCTTGCACAAGATTTTGAAGGGGCTTGGCAGGATAGATGCTGAAAGATTCCCCCCCCCCCGGAAGAGAGTCTAGAATCAAGGGCATAATCTCATACATTTAAGACAGAGATGAGGGTATTTCTTCTCCGAAGATAGAGAATCTGTGCAATTATTGACTGCAGAGGCTTATCTAGTCTGCATCACTTAAGTATATTCGATGCTGAGATAGATTGTTAATCACTAAAGGTATCAAGTGTGGAAGGAAAAAGACAGGAAAGTGGAGTTGGGGATTATAAGATAAGTCAAGATCTCATTGAATAGAAGAGCAGTCTCAATGGACAGAATGGCTATTTCTGCTCCAATGTCTTTGGTTCTTAAATCCACAATTTTGGGATCACTCCTGACACATTAATTTGATGAATATACAGATGTGAAATGAGTAAATTACTGCAAAAAATGCAAGGACATAATAAACACAGCAGAACTTGAGGGAGTCAGAGGGTAAAGGTGAGAGTAGTGGCCATCTTTGAGGAGGTGCTGGGCAAGCTGAAAGTCTGATGATAAATAAATCGCCCGGACTGGATAGATTACACCCCAGGTTCTGAAAGAGATAACTGAGGAGACATTGGTTGTGATCTTTCGAGAATCGCTAGAGTCAAGGAGGGTCCCAGAAGACTGAAAAATGGCAATGTCACATCCGTGTTTAAGAAGGGATTCCTGTTGCAATTTCTGTTGCCAGCAGCAGGAAGAGCAGGAGCTTGGACCAGGAGCCTGTTGGGAAAGGATTTATAATCCTCTAGCAAGCAACAAATTTGATTGTAAATAGTCAACATGGATTCGTCAAGAGCAGACTATGTCTCACAATCCTCATTGAGTTTTTGAAGTGACCAAGCATGTAGATGAGGGTAGGGCAGTTGACGTGGTGTACGTGGACTTCAGTAAAGCCTTTGATAAGTTTCCATATACTAGGTATTTGAAGAAAATGCGGAAGCACGAGATTGAAGGTGGTTTAGCAATTTGGATTAGAAACTGACTTTCTGTAAGAAGGCAACGGGTGATGGTTGAATGAAAATATTCAGCCTTGCGTCTGGATACTAGTGGTATGCCACAAGGATCTGTTCTGGGACCACTGCTGTTTGTCAGTTTTATAAATGACTTGGACATAGGCACAGGTGGATGGGTTAGTAAGTTTTCAGGTGATACTAAAGTCAATGAAGTGGTGGACAGTGTGGATCAATGTTGCAGGTTGCAGGGGGACTTGGATCAACTGCAGAATTGGGCTGGAAGGCAAATTGGGCAAATGGAGTTCAGTGCAGATAAATGATTCATTTTGGAAAGAAAAACAAGGCGGCAGAATACTGGATCAATGGGAAGATTCTTAGTAGTGTGGATGTGCGGAGGGATCTTGATGTCCATGTACATAGATCCCTCAAAGTTGTCACTCAGGTTGATAGTGCTGTTAAGAAGGCATATGGTGTGTTATGTTTTATTTGTAGAGGGATTGAGTTCCGGAGCCATGATGTCATGCTGCAAATGTACAAAACTAATGTAGCCTCACTTGGAATATTGTGTACAGTTCTGGTCGCCCCATTACAGAAAGGATGTGGAAGCATTGGAAAGGGTGCACAGGAGATAAACCAGGATGTTCCCCGGTCTTATGCAGAAAGGCTGAGGATCTCGGGTCTATTCTCATTGGAGAGGAGAAGGCTATGAGAGGATTTAATAGAGACACACAAGATGATCAGAGGATTAGATCGGGTGGACGGCGAGAATCTTTTTCTGAGGAAGATGACAGCTGCTTGTATAAGGGGGCATAGCTGCAAATTGAGAAGTGATAGATTTAAGACAGATGTCAGAGGCAGGTGATTTACCCAATTTTGTTGTTCTCCACTGTTCATAGGAACATGGTTGGGCATCTGGGCCTGAAGCTTTACAAATACAGTTCATGAATCTCTGGCATTTAATCAAAAGATATTGTCAGTTTTAAGAACAAGGACTAGCCTAGAGTTGGTATGTGAATTTCTTTCCAGCTTGGACAGCTTACAAGCAAAGATTTAGTTATTGCTTATATTCAAAAGAATATTTCCTGATTTGTTCTTTTTATTCATTCAAGCTGCATCTCTGGCAAGACCAAAATTTAGTACCCATTCCTGATTGTTCTTTAAAAAGCTGGCAAGCCACCTTTTTGAACAGCTGCAGTTCTTGTTTATGGGCACCGAGTGTTATTAGGGATGGAGTTCCAGGAATTTGACTCCAAGACATTGAAGTACAGGTAGTTCCCTTATAATGTGTTGCACATCCTGTGCAACGTTGTGTTACAGAGAATGGTGCAATAGAAGTAATGGGGCCTCTGGGAAAAACAGGGTTAGGGATACCAGTTTAGCAGAACCTGTCTATTTCTGGTCAGTTACAGATATGTCAAGTTGTTACAAGTGAAATGTCCCAGTGTGTTATTGTATTCCCGGCTCCTTGTAGAGTGGGATTTATCCAGAACCTGGCTGTCTGCCAGTAAACTTTGTGAAACTTGCAGAAGTTTTTGTTTCCTGTGAGTAAAATCCTTTTTTTGAAGGGGTGGCTATAGGGCTGGGATGATCCGAACATTGATGGGAGTCGGGTTTCAGAGATATTCTCAGGTCCCTACCCACCACCCCCCCACCCGCCCACCCCCGCCTTCAAACGAACGCTGGGTGAATTTGGACCAGGCAGAACTTGGAAATAGGTGTGGTGGGAGAGATGAGGGTCACCAGTGGTCCGTACTTAGTTTAACACCTGGCCCCTTCCTCTCACATACACCCTCTCTTGTAAAATTGACATGTGTTAAAGCTTCAGATAGGTAGCAACTGAGCCATTGCTTAATAAAAGGCCCTGTTTACTCTCCAACACTTGCTGGACATCCCTGTATTTGCATCTTCTCTCACTCCCTTTCTCTTTCCCTCTCTCTTCCCACTCCTTGCCTCCCCACCCCCGTCCCATTACCCAACTCTGTGCATGGTCCTAATAAGTATTCCAACAGAGTATTCCAATGTTCACTTCCCCTATCTCAGTTGCAGATAGAAGCAAAAAAATACACACGCACAGGCAACAATCTGATGCGATTGATGCGCCAGCAGAATAAATCACAGCTGGCTGGTAATGGAATCGCATAACAGTGAACGGGAATTCACTGTATAACAAAAACAGTCTGCAATTCACAACTTGTGTTACAGCCAAATCATGTTTACGAAACACATGTTATAGAAGAACTACCTGTAATGGTGATATAGTTTCAAGTCAGAATGGTATTTGACTTAGTGGGGAAGTTGCAGGTGATGTCTACTGCCTTCCTCAGGTTGAGATCCTAAATTTCATGCGGGTGAGTTGCTGCAGTACATCTTGTATGTGATGTACACACTATATCATGGGGTACTAGTGATGAAGAGAGTGAATGTTCGAGGTGTTAAATGGAATACCAGGAAAATTTGTCCTGGATAATAGCACATGACTTGAGGTTTCTTTGGAACTGCATTCGTCCAGACAATTGGAGGATATTCTGTCACATTCCTGGCTTATGCTCTGTAGATGAGAGACAGACTCTGGAGTCAGAAAATAAATTGCATACCACAGAATCTCTAGTCTCTGACTTGCTTTTTCACCCCAATGTTTATTTAGCTTTTACAGTGAAGTTTGTAGTTTACAATATCCAGACTAGCCCTTGCCTCCAAGAATATATATGATGGGGTTTCAGCTATCATAATGCTGTTGTTTATCAGCGGGAGATATTTAGCTTCTGTCTTGTTGATTATGTTATTTCCCAGCACTCTGTGGCACAAATAATACTTGTCCCTTATCAGCTCAGGCTTGAGCATTGTCAGGTTTTGCTCAATTGTGGACATGAATGGTTTTGTCTTTAATGTGATTTATTATTGTCACCGTACCTAGGTATAACGAAAAGTTTTGTTTTGTGTGCAGTACAGGCAGATCATACCATATGAAGTGCAGTAAGGTAATAGAACAGAGCAAAGAATACAATGTTCAGGCTGCAGAGAAAGCGCACAAAAAGCAAGATCAGCATTAAATTTTCAATTTGAAAGGTCCATTCAGAAGTCAGTAACAGCGGGGAATAAGCTGTTCTTAAATCTCTTTCTATGGGTGTTTAAGCTTTTGTGTCTTCTCCCTGATGGAAGGGGTTAGAAGAGATTATAACTAGGGTGAGAGGAGCCTTTGATTACGTTGGCTGCCTTCCGAAGCCAAGCATGATGACGTACAAGATCTTAATTGGGGTTATGCCTTTCTGAACTGCTAAATATTTCATGCTCAGTGTTTCGTGAATTAACACCAGAAGCTAGCATGTCATTTAAATGATAAAAAGCTGGAGTGTACCAGTATTTGTTTCACAAGAAGGGGGCCTTGTGTATTATGCAAAAATCTTGTAGATCCAAAGCTGTCATAGTGATTTATATGTTATTTCATTTCAGAGTTTCTCCTCTTCAAAAGTCTGAAATAGTAGACATGGTGAAAAATCATGTTAATGCTATCACCCTGGCCATCGGAGATGGAGCTAATGATGTGGGGATGATTCAGACTGCACATGTTGGAGTGGGGATTAGTGGCAATGAAGGCCTACAAGCCACTAACTCATCTGATTACTCTATAGCACAGGTTAGAGACTTTAATTCTTTCTCTTATTGATCATGATCTAAAATCCACTTCATTATTTACCGTTTCTTACCAGGGCAAGCAAATTTATTATCAATTAAAATTTCATGTTACATAACCAGAAGGAAGGAGGAGAGTTTGGAGTGCAGGACTTAAGTGCTTGACTGACAGAATAATCATAACTGATTTTGGGATTCAATTCCATTCATCTGCCTGCTCAACCTTGGATTTTCGATGAGATCAAAAATTTGTCTCGCCCTGATCTTAAATGTATTTAATGATAGAAGATCAAAAACCCTCTCAGCTGGAGAATTTCGATGTTGCACACACTTTGAGTAGTGTAACTTATGCTATTTTCAATGCTAAATGATTGGCCCTCTGCAGTGTAGGTTCTTCAACCAGTGGAAACAATGTCTACCCTGTCAAGTTGCTTTAGGATCTTCTAAGTTTCATTGAGATTGCGAACCTTTTTAACCCTAAACCCCAAGGATTTTCTATTCAATTTCTCAGCCTCCCAACAAAGGACAACCCCCTCATCCCAGGGACCAGTCTAGTGCAACTTCTCCTCACAGCTTCACTTTCCACTTAACTTTGTATCATCAGTAAATTTCAATACATTACCCTTTCTTTTCATCAGAATTGTTAGTATAGATTGTAAATAATTGAAAATAACTTTCATTTAAAAAAAAGGTCTGAATATCATTATTCCAGAGAATTTGGTTTATTGAGAAGTACTTTGCTTGTAATTTTGGGAATTTTCTTCCTTATCATTTCAGTTACTGATGTACTTTTGGCACCAATTCCCTTTACAGTGGTTGATTCGCCAAACCCTATATGAGTGAAAATAAGCTTATAATATTTCTATTGGTCTGACACAGAGTATGGAGCTTCTTTGTTTTCAAACTTGCATAATACTATTATGAAGTTGAAGGTTTGTACTGTATCTTTAAGAGAGAGTGAATGCTGCTCTGAACTGACAGCTGACAAGCACCTTTGTATATGACTAGATGGCAATTTCAGAGTGTACTGGAAAATTGAAAATGTATAACATTTGGCTGTGAAATGAATACCCGAGTACTTGCTGTTTTGACAGCAATTCAGATTTAACCAGTTTGAATTATGCTAGGAGAAAGTGAGGACTGCAGATGTTGAAGATCAGAGTCTAGAGTGTGGTGCTGGCAAAGTACAGCTGGTCTGGCAGCATCTGAGGAGCAGGAGAATCAACGTTTCTGATAAAGGGCTTATGTCTGAAATGTCAATTCTCCTGCACCTCGGATGCTGCCTGACCAGCTGGGCTTTTCCAGCACCATGCTGTTGAGTTTGAATTATGCCACAGAATACTAAAACCCAATCGAGTTTGATTCAAAGTTGGCAAAACAATAAATTCAATGAGACGATCCGATGTTGGGGATATGAAAATGCAGGTGTTTTGAAAATTGGAGAGAGAGCAACTGCCATTGAGAGAGACCTAATAAATTAGGAAATACTCTCTATCAAAGATACCTTTTCATGTGAAACGTATTCGCAGTGAAAAGAAAGACAACGACATAGGGAGATCTTCAGCCAGAAGAAGGCAGACACCGGAGATGACAGCGGCTGTGTGGTTTTCAAATTAAGTTGATGGAATTTTAGTAAGTGTTTTATTGGAACAACATATTGTTATAGATTTGAAGGCAGATAATAAGCAAATAAGAGAATGGGGCAAATTGTTGTGTTTAATGTTCACTTAAAGAATAAATTGATGTTACTTTCTTTAAATAGTGGAATTTGGCAGTTCTCTGTCACTCATATTTTAACTGTTGAGGCATGGCGCTAACCCCTGTACTAATTAAACCAAATCCCCAGAAAACTTCAATTTGTCTCGTAATCTATTAAAATATGAATGACAGAGAACTCCCAAATTCCACTATTTAAAGAAAATAACATCAATTTATTTATCAGAGCATCCTAGATTTTAAAATAAAACAAAGTTGAAACAAATTAAAAGTGAAGGAAATGGCTCTTAACATTGCTGAAGAGGTTCTGAGATTTGAAGATGCTTCCCAAATGTGCCAAGAAAATTTAGAAAGACAGAGGAAGGACGTACTTTTAATATTAGCAAGTAGGTTAGAATTGGGTTTAACTATCCATTTAACAGCCAAATGCTACATATTTCCAATTTTCCAGTGCACTCTGAGACTGCCATCTAGTCATATGCACAAGTGCTTGTAAGCTCTTAGTTCAGAACTGCATTCACTCTGTCTTAAAGGTACAGTACACGCCTTCAACTTCATAACAATACTCACTTAACCTGGAAGAACTGACTTCAGGTTGATGGCAGCCATCTCTTGGGGCTCCTATGTACACATTGTGAATTTAACAGACTAACTTGCACCTCACAATCACAAATCATTGGTGAACTTTCCACTGCTTGTTCAGCAAGGACCATCTTGCCCAAAGAGTAAATTCTTAAGTGAAAGTAAAGATGAAATTCTCAAACCTTCCATCAAACTCCAAGTATAGATTGTGAGTTAATGTGGGATGTTAATCAGTTACATCTTTCATTGCGTGCAGCATCCTCAAGGCGATAACACTTATTCTGCACTCCTTATGCTGCCTCTAACCGCATTAACCAATCTCTGTCCAAGACACAGTATTGATCGCATGTTTTGTTCAAGGAACACTGTGGAACATGTCCCATGGAGTGACACAGTTCAGGATATACAGTCAGCTTGAGTAGATAGTTATAATACAATGGATGGGCTTATAATTGTAGAATAAAGGAATGAGTGCCAATAGTCTGGTGCCAAGCTTTAAATTGGGCCTTCTTATCTTCTGTACAGAAAGAAAGACAATATTTATCTTCCACTAAGAGTGGAAGAAATGAAAAATGTAGACCCTTAGCTAACTATGTATGTGCTGAAGCTGGGAGGGTTGTGTTTGGAGCCCCTGTACTGGTCAAAGAAAGGTGGACTGAAAATAGTGCCTGATCATGTTATAAATACCACCATATTAAAATGTTATCTGATTTTTAATGTAACACAATTTCAGCCTTACTGCACTGAGGAAATTACTGCATGTTGATCTTTGATTTTGTAAACCTGATTTTCTTTTGAATATTACAACACTTTTGGTATAATTTAGTATCCTTTTTTTGCAGATTTGTTCATCGTGTGCATTGTTTACTCTTTATTGTTACTTGAAAGATGTTTTTGTGATACTGATAAAAGCTTTTTTAATTCTAGTTTTCATATTTAGAAAAACTTTTATTAGTCCATGGAGCCTGGAGTTATATCCGTGTGACAAAGTGCATCCTTTACTGTTTTTACAAAAATGTGGTGCTATACATAATAGAGGTAAGGAGCTATGTTTTTTACTGTAGCAATTTTCAGATGGAACATACATTGTTGACTTATATTGTCTTCCAGGAATAGTAGCTTGGTTTTAGATAATAGGACTATTGGGAAAGAGGATGTTTTCTGCCATATTTAGGTGGGGTTTTGAGATTTCAGATTTATTTAGTAACCTTATTCAAAACATCTTGCATTTATTTAGTACCTTTGTCATAGAAAAATGTTGTAATGTTCAGAGAGACAGAAGGAAAGATGGCTGCATAGCCCAAGGACGAAATATTAGGAAGGATGAGCAAAAAAAGCACTGAATTAACTTCAGGTTAGAGTTTATTTCTGAACTTCTGTTCCCAAAATGAATCACCTTGCAGGTACTTAGAATGAATCCCTGTCATACCACATTTTAGTTCATTTTCCTCCATTAGCAAAATCTTCTTTTTAGTTTTGTTAGTTGTAAGGAGACTTACTTTTATTTCCCATTCATCAGCAAATTCTGGCAACACTCCTCTTGGTCTCTGTCCAATTTAGTCTTGAGTCATTAACATCACTAGCCTGAGAACTGTACTGTATTTTACACATGGCTACTCACTTCCATTCACAGTGAGAAAAACTGCGCTTAGCTCTCTGCTCTCTCCCTTGCGAACAACTTTTAATCCAATTTGCTAATTACAACTTCTTTCATTATTTCTAGTATTCTTGCTTCTGGTAACTTGTTGAAGATATTCCTAAAACAACATTTCCGGATTGATTTTTACACTCTTAAAGAATTTGATGATACTTGTCAAGCATGATCATCCATTCTGAAATTGTTGTTAGTTACTCCTAACTAGTTTTCCTTTTCCTAGATCAATATCTTTAATTAAAAACTTTTGAAATTCCCATACTAAGTTGGTATTATTCAGGTTAGTTCAGTGAACCTTTTTTAAATAAGTGACTATTATTCAGGTCACTCCTCCTGTACGTAGCAACACTCAGATCTACAGTAATCTCTTCAATAAAGACAGGTATGAAATATTTACTGTTGCCATTTATAAATTGTTATTTCTGTCCAGTCAGGAGTTGGACCTCATATTTAGCAATTCTCTTTTCATTAGTATACTTATAAAATAATTTGTGCAAACATTAATTTCAAAAACATGTAGGTTGGGATTGTATCAGTGGTTAAGATGCAAACAATGTGGAATGGAGCGAGAAGGAGTAAGACAAATAAATGGAGATGCCCAGAGAGGCAGAGAGAAAAAAAAGAAGCAGACACAAAGATTGCTGATTAATAAGCCAGGGAATAACTAAAAGCTGATTGGATGTTAATGGGAACAGTGAGTAGTTCAAAATGGGCTGCCTGTGCTGGGAGTATGCAATACAAACCATGACTTTGGGATGTAGTGGTGGGTAATAAATATGGAGGGACATGTTCACGCAGTGAAATGTTTAAACTCAATGTTGAGTCTGGAGGACTATAAGGTACGTAGGTGGAGTATGAAGTGCTGTTCCTCCAAGGAGACCAGATGTACCCTAATCCAATCCAACCAAACTATGGATGATTAATCAATATTATCCCAGCCAGCAAAACCATATCCAATGAGTGATTTTAAAAAAATCATTGATAGATGCCTGTCCCTGTGTGCAAGGTGTCCTGTCAGCAGCATTACAGTGGAAGGTGTTATTGTATTCCAAAGTGCAGCTTTAAATTGTAGAACTGAATGAAAATGGGTGGGAGCTGTGTCATGATGCACTAAGGCTTGTACATGTCTGATGCTGATGTCTGTAAATGGGGCGGGTTGAGAGTCACTGCCCACGGAATGTACATTGAGGTGTTGATGACTAATGTCCAAACGAGACGCCAGAAGAGTAAGTAATGAACTCTGTTATTGCATTGGCTTTCATGTTTGGAATTGTAATATTGTTGTTTGTTCTTGACTCATTCATGGGATGTGGGCGTCGCTGGCTAGGCTAGTATTTATTGCCCATTCCTATTTACCCAGAGAGCAGTTAAGTGTCAACTACATTTGCTGTGGGTCTGGAGTCACATGTAGGCCAGACCAGGTAAGGATGACAGTTTCCTTCCCTAAAGGACATTAGTGAACCAGATGGGTTTTTCCAACAATCAATTCATGGTCATCATTAGATCCTTAATTCCAAATGTTTTTAATGAATTCAAATTCCATCATCTGCCATGGCGGGATTCAACTCACGTCCCCAGAACATTACCTGGGTCTCCGAATTAACAGTCGAGCAATAATATCACTATGCCATCACCTCCCCTCTCTGGCAGGATATTATATGTAAGTGAAGCAAGATTAACTAATAATGAGATGTTAATCTATGCAATTGGCTCTCACTGCTCACTAACAAGATTTTCATCATGCCATTCAACACTTGTTTGGAAAATAGAACTTTTTGCTCAACATCAGAAATTTCCTTATGCCAATCACATGATTTTCTCAACTTTCTCTCAAATGAACCACATGGGTTCAGAAGAGTTACCTATGGGGTTAGTTTTAGTAAGTTGATTGAAGTCACTCCCGGCACTTAGGAAAATAATTGAGATTGTTGGAAATCAGTCATCCCAGCTTCAGGATATCTCATTGTAAGAGTCCCTCAGTGTTGTGTCCTAAGCTCGACCATCTCCAGCTTCTTCATCAATGGCATTCCCCCATCACAAGGTCTGAAAGGGATGTTCACCAGTCATCATGCCGTGTTCAGCACCACTTATGATTCCTCAGATACTGAAGCAGTTCATGTCTGAATCCGACAAAACTTGGGCATATCTAGGCTGGGGCTGACAAATGGCAAGTAACATTAGCCCCACACAAATGCCAGACAGTGACCATCTTCAACAAAGGAGAATCTTTGCATAACCCATTGACATTCAGTTGCATTACCATCACTAAATCCCTCACTATCAACAACCTAGGAGTTACTTTTGACCAGAAACTGAATTGAACTAGCCATATACATACTATATTGCAAGAGGAGGTCAGAGACTAGGTATCCTGCAGCAAGTAACTCAGCTTTTCCCTCTCCAAAGCCTGTCCACCATCTACAAGACACAAGTTAGGAATGTGATGCAACACTTAAATGAATGTAGCTCCAGAAACTTGTAACTCAAGAAGCTTGACACTATCCATGACAAAGAAACCTGCTTGATTAACATCACTTCCACAAACATTTACACCTTCCCCACTGACACTCATTAGCTGCTGCGTATACCATCCATAAGATGGATTGCAGAAATTTATCAAGTGTCCTTAGACATCATATTCCAAATCCACAACCTCTATTAACTAGAAAGGCAAATACAGCTGATGCATGGGAATGCCATTTCGTGCATGTTCCCCTCCAAGCATTCACCTCTCTCAACTGGAAATATGTATTGTTCCTTCAGTGTCACTGGTCAAAGTCCTGTAACTCCCTCCCAAAACAAACATGTGTAAACATCTGCACCAAATGAACTGCAGCAGTTTAAGAAACCAGCTCACTACCACCTTCAATGGGACAAGTAGGGATGGGCAGTAATTGGTCCAGCCAGTGATTCTCATATCCCATGAATTAATAACAAAAAATGTCATAAGTTATTCTTATAGATATTTTCTATACAGCCTGTTCAGAGATGTTACTGCACCCCTCTAGAACAGTTGGGACTTAGGTCTCCCAGCTTAGAGTTAGGGACACTACCACTGCACCACAAGACTACTTATATACTTGGCACTGTGAAGTCTAGACTTTTGTTTATATATGTGCATTTTTAATGAGATTTCATAATTCTTAAAATGAAGAGATGGAGTTTAGTGCATGAAAAGGTAGAAGAAAACTGTTGCCTAGCAACTGGGATCAGGGACACGAGATTCAGGGTGAGCTTGCCAATTGGATACAAAACTGGCTTAGCAGCAGGAGACAGAGTGGTGGGGGAGGGTTATTTTTCAGACTCGAGGCCTGTTACCAGAAGCGTTCCACAGGGATCAGTGCTTGATCCGCTATGTTTATCATTTATATAAATGATTTAGATGAGAATATAGAAGACATGGTTTGTAAGTTTGCGGATGACACCAAAATTGGTGGTGGCAATTTTGATCAATTGGGTCAGTGGGCTGACGAGTGGCAGGTGGAACTTAATTTGGATAAATGTATTTAGTAAAACAAACAAGAATAGGACTTACACAATTAAAAGTAGGACACTGAGTAGTGTTGTAAAACAGAGGGACTTAGGAATTCGGGTACATAATTCTTTGAAGTTTGCATCACATAGATAAGGTGGTTAATAAGGCATCTAGCACACTTGCTTTCATTGCTCAGACCTTTGAGTACAGCAGGTGGGATGTCATTGAGGTTATACAGGATGTTGGTGAGGCCTCTTCTGGAGTAGTATGTCCAGTTTTGATCACCCTGTGATAGGAAGGATGTTATTAAGCTGGAGAGGATTCAGAAAAGATTTATCAGAATGTTGCCTGAAAAGGAAGATTTGAGTTATAGAGAGAGTCTGGATAGGCTGAGATTTTTTTCACTGGAACATAGGAGATTGAGGAGTGACTTCACAGAGGTTTATAAAAATCATGAGTATAGATAAGGTGAATGACAGGTCTCTTTTCCCTATGGTGGGGTATTTTAAGACTGGGGGTCATATTTTTTAAGGTGAGAGGACAAAGATTTACAAAAGACATGAAAGGCAACATGCATTTTTTACTTTGGTTTCCCCTCTAACATTTCATTAACGCATTCCTGAACAGTAACATTATTCCAGCTCATCACTCAAGAAACTGCACTTATGTGCTTTTCTCTGGTTTTGGTTAATTTTATATTAAAAAGCATGAAAATAAAAGAACTCCTGATAAATGTAATCTTATTTATTTCTACTTGAATTCAAATTCGACCTCACCAGTAAATCTTTAAGTAGATTTGAGCTAAAAGTGTTCTACTTGGCACTATCTCATGTATAGCTTTGCCGTTAATTCAAAGTTATTTAACTGATAGGCTCGTAACATTAAAAGTGACTTGCCAGGTCATTGCATAAGATTAAAGATGCAGTATAACTCATTATGCTGCATGCAATAATGCTGGCACGCAGACTCACCTTTTCAATCATGTGTTTTATATTTAGTCAATCCACTGGATCTACAGAGTTCACCTTTGCTTTTTGTTCCAGGTAATGGAGTGGTGTCATCAGCAAATTTCTAAATGAATTTAGAGCTGAATTTGGCCACACAGTCATGAGTATATAAAGTGCATAGTGAGGGGCTAAGTATGCAGCCTTGTTGAGCATTAATGTTGAAGTTAGTAAACACCAGAGGCTGATATTAATCTCTCTTTTCACCAAAGTTTGCAGCTTGACTTGCTATTTTTTGAGTCCTTGGGCATTATTTTATTCTTGTTAATATAAGGACAAAAGTGTGCAAATACCATAAGTATCTTTTATTCTTTTGAGAGTACAAACATTTCAAATATTGAGATACTGGGGGTACAGTGACCTTGTGTTACTTGATCATGTATAGTGTAATTTCTTGCTTGGTATCTAATTTTGTGATCACTTGAACTGGGTTCCTTATTTTTTCTCTGTTTGTAGATTTCCATGTTGGACCAAGTGTGATAAATTTCAATATCTGTTGTTAAGCCCTTTCTTTTACAAGCCCGGTTAGAGACAAAAAAAACAGTAGATGCTGAAATCCAAAGTAGACAGGTAGGAGGCTGGTAGAACACAGCAAGCCAGGAAACATTCGGAGGTGTAGAAGTCGATGTTTCGAGTGTAACCCTTCTTCAGAACTGGGGGTGGGTATGGGGGGAGCTACAGATAAAGGGGGAGGGGAAGGCGGGGGCAGGGTGGTGAAGTAGGGATAGGTAAAGACAGGTACAACCTGGTTGGTCAATGGGAGGAATGAATCCAATAGGTGACAAGGAGGGGAAGGGGCTGGGAAGGGAGTCGGGGATGGGGAGGGAGGTTATTTGAAATTGGAGAACTCGGTGTTGAGTCTTCTGGGCTGTAGGGTGCCCAGGTGGAAGATAAGATGTTGTTCCTCCAATAGGTCTCTGTGGGTCTTCTTTACATCAGGGAGACCGAACGTAAACTTAGGGAACGGTTCACTGAGCATCGCAGCTGGGTCCGTAGGGGCCAACCGGACCTCCCAGTCACTGCCCATTTCAATTCCCCCAACCACTCTCTTTCCGAAATGACCATTCTTGGCCCCCTCCCTTGCCAAAACAAACCACAGCGCCTATTGGAGGAACAACACCTTATCTTTCGCCTGAGCACCCTACAGCCTGGAGGACTCAACATTGAATTCTCCATTTCAAATAACCTCCCTCCCCATCACCCCACTCCCTTTCCAGTCTCTCCCCTTCCCTGCCACTAACTGGATTCATTCCTCCCATTTGACCAATCAGTTCGTACCCTCTACCTGTCTTCACCTATCCCCACTTTACCACCCTGCCCCCATTTTGCTCTTTATTGCAGCTCCCCCACACCCACCCCAAGTCCTGAAGAAGCGTTAGAACCGAAATGTCGACTTCTGCACCTCCGAATGCTGCCTGGCTTGCTGTGTTCTTCCAGCCTCCTGCCTGACTTCTTTTACAAGCCCGCCCCTTGAGATGAAGAAAACTCAACAAAATATTTCATATTTCTTCTGTAACCAGGCTAAATCAAACAGTATCTGCTGAACCTTTCCTCTTTCTTTGACCCACTTTAACCTAAGAAGAATTTTCATTTATTTCTTCTGGCTTACTTGTCACCTGGCTGCTTCTGTCTTGGGATTGGCCAGCGCTGCTGCCAGTCATAGCTGCTATCACATTGCCCCATTCAAATCACTTAATGCTGTGAATGTAACTTGTCTCTTTGAGTTAAGATCTTATGTGAGTGTCTTATAGAAATGTCTCAAAGTAATGATTTTGACCACTTTAGCAAAGATTTTGTTCAATTGTTTACAAATGTATGTAATGCTAAATGAGATTAATAACTTTACCCCATTGCCTTCCATGTGACAGACAAGTGGAATGATTTAGATTTTCCATTAATATGTATATTAGTTGTCCTCTTGTTACCATGGAAAAATAATGACATACTGGTAATGTCACTAACCAGTTACCCAGAGGGCCAAACAAATGCCTTTGGGTTCTTGGGTTAAAGTGCCACTATGGCAGCTGGCAGAATCTGATTCAATTAATAAGTCTGAAATATAAATTTAACTTCAATCATTGTGACCATGAAACTATCATTAATAGTGTAAAATAATAGCTGATTTACTTGTTTCCATCAGAAAAAGAATTCTGCCATCCTTACCTGGTCTGGCCTACTTATGACTCAAGATTCACAGTGATATAGTTGACTTTTAACCATCTTATGAAATGGCCAAATAAACCACCCAGTCTATGGGCAACTATGGATGGAAACAAATCCTGAGCTTTCCAGTGATGCCCACTTCCCATAGCTCAATAAAGGTAAAATGAAGCTGATCGATGCAGTTTGATCCAGCAAACCCATTGACTAGAAGTGGATTCAAAATTTCACACATCAGAGTCAGGTCAATTGCCAAACACACCGTACACTGCGATTTCTGGTTTAATTTCCAAGCAGTTCACACTCAACCAAGACTAACCACCTCCAAACTTTCCTTATGTCACATGTACTATTTAGATTCATGCACGGTAAGGAAATGAGTTTTGAGAAGATTTGTAGCTCAGGTTGAGGTTTTGGATGTAGGTTTGTTCACTGAGCTGGAAGGTTCATTTCCAGACGTTTCGTTACCCTACTAGGTAACATCTTCAGTAGGCCTCAGGCAAAGCACTGCTGAAAATTCCTGCTTTCTGTTCATATGTTTGGCTTTCTTAAGGTAATGATGGAATTTCCTGTGGTGAAATCACTTCCTGTTCCTTTTCTCAGGGGGTAGTAGATGGGGTCTAACTCATTGTGTTTGTTGACAGAGTTCCAGTTGGAATGCCATGCTTCTAGGAATTCTCGTGCGTGTCTTTGTTTGGCTTGTCCTAGGAATGGATGTGTTGTCCCAGTCGAAGTGGTGTCCTTCCTCATCCATATGTGAGGATACTAGTGAGAGAGGGTCATGTCTTTTTGTGGCTAGTTGGTGTTCATGTATCCTGGTGGCTAGTTTTCTGCCTGTTTGTCCAATGTAGTGTTTGTTACAGTCCATGCACGGTATTTTGTAAATGACATTAGTTTTGCTTATTGCTTGGATAGGGTCTTTCAAGTTCATTAGCTGCTGTTTTAGTGTGTTTTTGGGTTCGTGGGCTACAATGATGTGAAGGGGTTTGAGTGGTTTGGCAGTCATTTCCAAGATATCTTTGATGTAGGGGAGAGTGGCTCGGGTTTCTGGACGTGTTTTGTCTGCTTGTTTGGGTTTGTTGATGAGAAACATGACAATTTTCTGATTCAGTATGTGGATGTACCTACTAGAGAAGGTGCAAAATTTGACCTACTCTTAGTCACCTGTGCCGCCTTATTTCCTGAGGTGTCAGTGGGGGAGCACTTTGGGGCCATTCTATTCATTTTCAAATAGTGATGGAAAAGGATACACCAGATCTAAAAGTTGAAGTTGTAAATTGGAGAAAGGCCAATTTTGATGGTATTAGGCAAGAACTTTCAAAAGCTGATTGAAGGCAGATGTTCGCAGGAAAAAGGGACAGCTGGAAAATGGGAAGCCTTCAGAAATGAGATAACGAGAATCCAGAAAAAGTATATTCCTGTCAGGGTGAAAGGAAAGGCTGGTAGGTATAGGGAATGCTGGATGACTAAAGAAATTGTGGGTTTTGTTCAGAAAAAGAAGGAAGCATATGTCAGGTATAGACAGGATAGATCAAGTGAATCCTTAGAAGAATATAAAGGAAGTAGGAGTATATTTAAGGAGGACATGAGATAGCTTTGGCAAATTGGGTCAAGGAGAATCCAAAGGGTTTTACAAATACATTAACAACAAAAGGATAACTCGGGAGAGAATAGGGCCCCTCAAAGATCAGCAAGGCAGCCTTTGTCTGGAGCCTCAGAAAATGGGAGAGATTCTAAATGAGGGTTTTGCATCAGTATTTACTGTGGAAAAGGATATGGAAGATATAGACTGTAGGGAAATAGATGGTGACACCTTGCAAAATGTCCCTATTACAGAGGAGAAAGTGCTGGATAACTTGAAATGCATAAAGGTGGATAAATCCCCAGGACCTGATCAGGTGTACCTGAGAACTCTGTGGGAAGCTAGAGAAGTGATTGCTGGGCCTCTTGCTGAGATATTTGTATCATCGATAGTCACAGATGAGGTACCGGAAGACTGGAGGTTGGCTAACGTGATGCCACTGTTTAAGAAGGGTGGTAAGGACAAGCCAGGGAACTATAGACCGGTGAGCCTGAACACGGTGGTGGGCAAGTTGTTGGAGGGAATTCTGAGGGACAGGATGTACATGTATTTGCAAAGGCAAGGACTGATTAGAGATAGTCAACATGGCTTTGTGCGTGGGAAATCATGTCTCACAAACTTGATTGAGTCTTTTGAAGAAGTGACAAAGAGGATTGATGAGGGCAGAACAGTAGATGTGATCTATATGGACTTCAGTAAGGCATTCAACAAGGTTCCCCATGGGAGACTGATTAGCAAGGTTAGAGCTCATGGAATACAGGGAGAACTAGCCACTTGGATACAGAACTGGCTCAAAGGTAGAAGACAGAGAGTGGTGGTGGAGGGGTTTTTTTCAGACTGGAGGCCTGTGACCAGTGGAGTGCCACAAGGATCAGTGCTGGGTCCTCTACTTTTAGTCATTTACATAAATGATTTGGATGCGAGCATAAGAGGTACAATTAGTAAGTTTGCAGATGACACCAAAATTGGAGGTGTAGTGGACAGCGAAGAGCATTACCTCAGATTACAAGAGGATCTGGACCAGATGAGCCAATGGTCTGAGAAGTGGCAGATGGAGTTTAATTCAGGTAAATGCGAGGTGCTGCATTTTGTGAAAGCAAATCTTAGCAGGACTTATATTTTTAATGGTAAGGTCCTAAGAAGTGTTGCTGAACAAAGAGACCTTGGAGTGCAGGTTCATAGCTCCTTGAAAGAACAGTCGTAGGTAGATAGGATAGTGAAGGAAGTGTTTGGTATGCTTTCTTTTATTGGTCAGAGTATTGAGTACAGGAGTTGGGAGATCGTGTTCCGGCTGTACAAGACATTGGTTAGGCCACTGTTGGAGTTCCACCAACAACCACTTGATCACAACTGATGCTGCTGGTTGAAAATGTTTGCAGATTTTTGTGTAAAAACATCAGCTGGAGATTATAATATTCCACTTATTACATTAAGCCAGTTATTTACATTTTTTAAAGTTGTACTTGTGTCTGGAGTTTTTGAAATCTTCCTCCAGCTCCATATGCACATTGCAATTATATAATACTGACTTCATCAAAGGAAACTGAAGTGAAGAATAGATTGAGCTAAGAACATTTCAAATTACTGTCCACAGGTTTCTTGTCTGAAGATAAATGTGTATTTTTCAGATGTTCTCAAATCTTTTTTTCTAAAAAACATTTGAAGATAAAGCAAATCTCTAATTCAGACATTGCAACATACAAACATCGAAAGCATTTATATGCTTTGGAGACGTTCATCAGCAGCAGCATTCCTTTTTGATGCTAAGCATAATCAAACTTCAAATCTACAAAGATTTATGACACAAAAGCTTAATTGAGTACCACCCAATTTTTCATTAATTATCCATGAATGTTTTGAACAGATTGCAGTACATAGTCTTTCAAATAATTTTGCTTTTGAGTGTTGATGTTTACAGGTTGCCCTTGAAAGTGACTTGAATCAGTTTTGTGACAGTGCAATAAAATAGTGAGGATAAATTGTACAATTTATACAATTGTATTGTCCTGTCATGATATGTCAAAGAAAGTTAATTGGTTTATACTCTGTGTTTGTGTATCCTTATTTTTGTAATGCAAGATGCCATTAATTTCTCAAAATATGCATCACCTTGAAAGTCCTGGCCTGATGGGTCTTTGCACTGGAAATTTTATTGCAATATTACCCAGCTTCACAATTCATTTATGAACACTTTGATCTCTCATTTATCATTTCCACAGAGATCTTCAGAGCTTTTGATGATCTCACACCATGTTGTTCTAAACATGTTGCAAATATATGGCATCCTAGCAAAGAAAGCTGTGTTCTTGGATGTTTAGTTTTCTCTCGACTGGTTGTGTGTGAGAGAAATGGCTGTTGCTGTTTGATATTCCAGTAATTCAGGATGCTCCTGGATGCTTATTTTATCATGTTAGTAACTTCTTGATGTACACATCTACACTCGTCTATTTCTGTATCAATCGAAGCAAATTGCTACGTGCTAGTGAGGCGAGGAATGGGGAGAGAGAGGAATTGAACACGTGGCTACAGGGATGGTGCAGGAGGGAGGGTTTTGGATTCTTGGGGCTCTTTCTGGGGTAGTTGAGACCTCTACAAGCAAGATGGTGTTCATTTGAACCAGAGGGGTACCAATATCCTGGGGGGATGTTCGCCAAGGCTTTTGGGGATGGGTTTAAACTAATCCAGCAGGCGGATGGGAACCAAAATTGTAGTTCGAGTATAGAAAAGGTTGAGAGTGGGGAGGTCCAAAATCAAGTTTCAGGGATGCAAGATGGCACCGGCACGTAAGAAGTTGGTTTGAAGTGTGTCTACTTCAACGCCAGGAGCATTCGGAATAAGGTGGGTGAACATGCAGCATGAGTTGGTACCTGGGACCTCGATGTTGTGGCCATTTTGGAGACATGGTTAGAGCAGGGAGAGGATTGTTGCAGGTTCCAGGATTTAGATGTTTCATTAAGAACAGAGAAGATGGTAAAAGAGGGGGAGGTGTGACATTGTTGGTCAAGGACAGCATTACAGTTGCAGAAAGGATGTTTGGGGACTCGTCAACTGAGATAGTATGGGCTGAAGTTAGAAACAGGAAAGGAGAGGTCATCCTGTTGAGAGTTTTCTATATAGGCCTCCGAATAGTTTCAGAGGTGTAGAGGAAAGGATAGCAAAGTTGATTCTTGATAGGAGTGAGAGAGACAGGGTAGTAGTCATGGGAGACTTCAACTTTCCAAATATTGACTGGGAGTACTATAGTATGAGTACAATAGATGGGTCAGTTTTTATCCAGTGTGTGCAGGAGGGCTTCCTGATACAGTATGTAGACAGGCCAACAAGGGGTGAGGCCACATTACATTTGGTACTGGGCAATGAGCCCGGCCAGGTGTTAGACTTGGAAATATGTGAGCACTTTGGTGATAGCGATCACAATTCTGTTCACTTTAGTGATAGAAAGATATAGGTGTATACCACTGGGCAAGAATTACAGCTTGGGGGAAAGGCAATTACGATGCGATTAGGCAAGATTTAGGAAGCATAGGCAGGAGAAGGAAACTGCAGGGGATAGGCACATTAGAAGTGTAGAGCTTTTTCAAGGAAAAGCTCCTGAGTGTCCTAGATAAGTATGTTCCTGTCAGACAGGGAGGAAGCTGTAGAGCACGGGAGCCATGGTTTACAAAAGAAGTGGAATCTCTGGTCAAGAGGAAGAAGAAGGCTTATGTTAGGATGAGATGTGAAGTCACAGTTAGGGCGCTTGAAGGTTACAAGGTAGCCAGGAAAGACCTAAAGAGAGAGCTCAGAAGAGCCAGGAGGAGACATGTGAAGTTGTTGGCGGATAGGATCAGGGTAAACCCTAAGGCTTTCTAAAGTTAGTTAAGGAATAAAAGAATGACGAGAGGAAGATTAGGGCCAATCAAGGATAGTAGTGGGAAAGTTGTATGTGGAGTGAGACAAGATGGGGGAAGCATTAAATGAATATTTTTCAACAGTATTCACTCTAGAAAATGACAATGTTGTCGAGGAGAATACTGAGAAACAGGCTACTAGACTAGGTGTGATTGAGGTTCACAAGAAAGAGGTATTAGAAATCCTGCAGAGTGTGAAAATAGCTAAGTCCCCTGGGCCAGATGGGATTTATCCTAGGATCATCTGGGAAGCCAGGGAGGAGATTGCCGAGCCTTTGGCATTGATCTTTAAATCGTCATTGTCTACAGGAATAGTGCCAGAAGACTGGAGGATAGCAAATGTGGTTCCCCTGTTCAAGAAGGGCAGTAGAGACAATCCTGGTAATTATAGATCAGTGAGCTTACTTCAGTTGTTGGTAAAGTGTTGGAAAACGTTATAAGAGATAGGATTTATAATCATCTAGAAAAGAATAATTTGATTAGGGATAGTCAGCACGGTTTTATGAAGGGTAGGACATGCTTCACAAACCTTATTGAGTTCTTTGAGAAGTAACCAAACAGGTAGATGAGAGTAAACTGGTTGATGTGGTGTATATGGATTTCAGCAAGGTGTTTGATAAGATTCGCCACAATAGGCTATTGTACAAAATGCAGAGGAATGGATTGTGGGAGATATAGCAGTTTGGATCAGTAATTGGCTTGCTGAAAGAAAACAGAGGGTGGTGGTTGATGGGAAATGTTCATCCTGGAGTCCAGTTACCAGTGGTGTACCGCAAGGGTCGGTGTTGGGTCCACTGCTGTTCGTCAGTTTTATAAACGACCTGGATGAGGGCTTGGAAGGGTGGGTTCGTAGATTTGCAGACAACACTAAGGTCGGTGGAGTTGTGGATAGTGACGAAGGATGTTGTAGGTTACAGAGAGACATAGATAAGCTGCAGAGCTGGGCTGAGAGGTGGCAAATGGAGTTTAATGCGGACAAGTGTGAGGTGATTCACTTTGGTCGGAGTAACCAAAATGCAAAGTACTGGGCTAATAATAAGATTCCTGATAGTGTGGATGAGCAGGGGGATCTCAGTGTCCAGGTACACAGATCCTTGAAAGTTGCTATCCAGGTTGACAGTTCTTTGGCTTTTATTAATAGAGGGATCGAGTTCCGGAACCATGAGGTTATGCTGCAGCTATACAAAACTCTGGTGCGTACGCACTTGGAGTATTGTGTACAGTTCTGGTCACTGCATTGTAAGAAGGATGTGGAAGCTTTGGAAAGGGTGCAGAGGAGATTTACTAGGATGTTGCCTGGTATGGAGGGAAGGTCTTACGAGGAAAGGCTGAGGGACTTGTTTTCGTTAGAGAGAAGAAGGTTGAAGGGTGACTTAATAGAGACATATAAGATAATCAGAGGGTTAGATAGGGTGACAGGGAGAAAGTGAGGACTTTCTTGTGGGGTCCGTTTGGCGGTGGTGGAAATGACGACGGATGATATGATGTATATGGAAGTTGGTGGGGTGGTAGGTGAGGACCAGTGGGGTTCTGTCCTGGTGGTGATTGGAGGGGCGGGGCTCAAAGGTGGAGGAGCGGGAAGTGGAGGAGATGTGGTGGAGGGCATCGTCGATCACGTCTGGACAGGGAGAGCCTTTTTCCAAGAATGGTGACGGTGAGCACGAGGGGCATAGCTTTAAATTGAGGGGTGATAGATATAGGACAGATGTCAGAGGTAGTTTCTTTACTCAGAGAGTAGTAAGGGTATGGAAAGCTTTGCCTGCAACGGTAGTTGATTTGCCAACTTTAAGTACATTTAAGTCGTCATTGGGCAAGCATATGGACGTTCGTGGAATAGTATAGGTTAGATGGGCTACAGATTGGTATGACAGGTCGGCGCAACATCGAGGGCCAAAGGGCCTGTACTGTGCTGTAATGTTCTATGTTCAAATACTCAGACACCTTCTTCACCTTTATTCTAAGCCCTGGAGAGAGAGCACAATCGCCCATGTAAAAGGAGACATGAGTTCTTGGTCTTCTCTCGAACAGCAGATTCTTACGGAATTATATAGTCACTTACAGGGAGGAGCATCCAAATAAGACATCATTTATATTGATTGCATGACCATTACAACCAACAAGCATCAATAGTAAAGCCATCTGGCATTACACAATAGATTTTCTTCATCTCATTAACCCACTATCCTTTCCTCCAGCACCTCATTGTTTACTGCAAGTACTTATTTGGTCAAAGTCAAGCTATCTGAGCCTTTGTCAGGCAACCCTAAACTTAAGTCTTTCCCTATCTGCTCATACCTTATACACATTCTCATTTCCACTTCCATAACGTGGCCTGTCTGTCTCAGCTCATCTGCTGTTTTTACCTATAGATGCAACTTTCCAATGCATTCCTAGCTGTTCTCCCACATTGTATCCTTCAAGAGCACCAAACATTAGTGTCTTGCCTTAACTTGCAAAAAAAAGTCCTGTTTGCCTATCACCCTTGTGTTCACTGACCTACCTTGGTTCCCAGTCAAGCATTGCTTGATTTTAAAATTCACCTTCTTATTTTCATCTTCCTGTGTAGCCTGGTTCCCTCCCTATCTCTGTAACTTTCTCCACGCCCTTATACCCTGGCCTTTAGTGCAACCCCAATTTTAATTTGCTGCAATTGATAGCTGTGCTTTAAATTGTCCACATCCCAATCTCTGGAATGCCCTTCCTACACCTCTACAACTTTTGACCTCACTTTCCTATCTTAAGGCACTCCTGCTACTTGACCAAATCTAATTTTACCTTGCGTGATTTAGTGTGATTCTTTGTTGTATAATACTCCTCTGATGTTTCATTACATCAAAGACATCATCAGAATACAAGTTGTTATTACTGATTGTATTCCATACTTTTGGGCCTACTTCAGAATGCAGGGTTTTAGACTTTAAACTCACAGAATCATTACAAAGAAAGAATGGAATAAAAGAGATGAAATAGCCTCTGGATTCTTGATTTGATCCAGTTGATCAAGCCAGCACACTGATTCTAGATGAAGCTGGATCGTTGTGAGCAGTGCCACCATCACAAAGGATTGTAAAACACATTTGTGATTTCTATACTTTTAAAGTTTTCTTTCCGATTTTTCACAAAATAATTTTACTCAAAGGATCATATTACATGTTGGTATTAAAGGATAATGGAGATAGTAAAATCTTAAGTTTTTATATTGATTTTTGTCTTACAATACAGATATCATTTCATTGTTTTTCACAAAAGCACAACCCACTTAAATCATTCATGCAGAACAGGCCATAGACCACCAAATGGATAACCTAGAAAAATATGTTTCAAACTGTGCATTAATCATGCTACATTAGGATGTGTAGAAGACTTCTGTTGTAATCACATTAGGAATTAAAAGCTTAAGTAAAATGTCATCATTGCTACTTGCATATTGTCAATGCCCTTAAAGAGAATTAATATGGTAAATTAATGTTGTCAATTACTGATTAAGTAAGTGTTAATCAGTTTGCCACAGCTACATATATTTGTCAGAGGAGAACTTCAAAAAAGGGCATTACTTATTACAATGCCCAAAAAATGCCTCACTTATGTATGAGAATAGTTTTGGTTTTAAGGCAAATAGAAAATCGAGTTTCTAAAGCCATACAACATAGACAAAAGCATCTAAGATTCGTTCTTCTACATTTACGTAATTATTTCATCAAACTCCTTTACAAATACCAGATATTAGCATAGTAGCTCAGTCGAAGAATGGAAACTGAGAAATATATGAGGTTTACTTGAGAGAATTAAGGTTTCAGTTATGATTTGACTTAAGAATACTTCACATTTTCTGAAGCTGGAATGTTTGAATTCTTGCCAGAAGCCAATGTGTCAGTGTTTCTGGTCTGTCTTTTTTTTAAGGAGGTAAAAACAATGACTGCAGATGCTGGAAACCAGATTCTGGATTAGTGGTGTTGGCAGAGCACAGCAGTTCAGGCAGCATCCAAAGTGCAGCGAAATCGACATTTCGGGCAAAAGCCCTTCATCAGGAATAAAGGCAATGAGCCTGAAGCGTGGACAGATAAGCTAGAGGAGGGTGGGGGTGGGGAGAAAGTAGCATAGAGTACAATTGGTGAGTGGGGGAGGGAATGAAGGTGATAGGTCAGGGAGGAGAGGGTGGAGTGGATAGGTGGAAAAGGTGATAGGCAGGTACGACAAGTCCAGACAAGTCATGGGGACAGTGTTGAGCTCCATGACTTGTCTGCTAATCCATGACTGCTAATCTAGAATGTCTTTTTTTAAAGGTTAGTTGATAATTTTAATTTAAATTTACCCCAAACCTGATCATTTATGGTCTCATGCCAAAAGAAATCATCTAATCTGATGGAATGTCCTGAAAAACCTAATAGTTCATTTGTGTCATTTTGGGAAGAGAGCCCATCCACTCCTGTTGGGTCTGTCTAACATGTGAGCTCTAATCCCATACTTTATGGTTGACTTTTGATGCCCTCTGAGCAACAACAGAGAGGAAGAATACATTGCCCGACTAGCGTACAAGACTGAAAAATCAGCAAATAACTTTCTGCAATAATCCATTTTTAAATCTTGTTTCAAGAATGATACATTTCATATCTGTCTTAGCTTTAAATAAGTCCAACATTTAGAGACACTTTCTGTCTCTAAATTTGACATTTTCTACTTGGATTGCATCAATCCTCACCAGGTCTACCTGAGCTTTTCTGAAGTTAGTTCGCTAGAATTATTTCTTACCTGTCATTTTCCAGAGTTTATTACCCGTGCAAAGATTAGAATCATTGAAACTTAGAACACAGAAAGAGATCTTTTAACTTACTGCATCAATGCAGGCTCTTTGAAAAAGCAGTAATGTTTGGCCCACAAACCCTGCAGGCTTTTTTATCCACAAGTAAGTGTCTGACTGCATTTAAAATTAGTATGAAAACAACTTCCACTGCATTTCATGGTGTGTTCTGGATGTGGAAAACTATGGTGTGGAAAAGATTCTCCTTATTTCCCTCCAAACCATTGCTAATGATTTTAAGCGTGTGGATAATCCTAACTGCAATCTCTCCTTATGACTGAAGGCTGACATCCCTGATGTATTGCTAAACCTCATTTTACGCATACAAAGTTATTTATATCTCTCCTGTTGTGCCCTGAATTGTCAACAGTACTCCTGCTGAGATTTAATCAGTGGTTATAAAGTCATAGCATGATCTATAAATTATTCTTTCTTGTGATATAGGCATTATGGCAAAAGTAGCATTTGTTGCCCCCAGTTGCGCTTGAATGGGTTGGCATTTTAGGCCATTTCAGAGAGCAGTATACATTTCTGTGGATCTCGAATCACGTGGGCTAGAATTGCTAAGAATGGTAAATAATCTTTCCCTTAAAGGATTTAGTGGACCAAATGAGTTCTGCAACAGTCTATGATAGTTTCATAGACACTATTATTGAGAATAGCTTTCAATTTCCCCTTTGCTTTTTAGAAACATAGAAATAGCAGGAGGAGGCCTTTTGAGCCTGTTCTGCTACTCAATTTGATCATGGCTGATCAGGTTGATGACTTGAATACCCATATGCCAACATTTTTATTAGCCAGTTATTTAATTCTGCTTCACTAAACTGCTGGGAATCGGATATTGATTTTCTACAGACACTTCTGTGATTAGAAGTTTCTAGTGAGTATCTGGGGTCACTGTAACTGACTGCCTCCCTAAACTACGCTAACACATGAGAATACTTTTGTCTCAGAACCCAGCACCCCAATGCATATTTCATCTCCATTTGCCATAATATAGCATGAATTTTCGGTGCAAAACAAAGATTAACGCTCAGAAAATAACAAATAACTTTACATTTCAAGGGAAGGGTTTCCTTTTTTTTATAGATTCATTCATGGGATGTAGTTGTCACTGACTAGGGTAGCATTTATTGCACATCCCTTGTTATCCTTGAGAAGGTGGTGGTAGAAGAGGCCCTTCAGCCCATCAAGTCAATCCAAAAATATATCAATACCTACAGTAGTTCCACTTTCCTACACTAGATCCACAGCCTTGAATGTTGTGATGCCTTGGGTGCAAATCCAAGTATTTTTGTTAAAGGTTGTGAGGTTTCCTGACTCAACTACCCTTTCAAGAAGTACATTCCAGACTCCCATCATCCTCAGATGGTGAGCTGCCTTCTTGAACTGCTGTAGCCCATTTGGTGTTCGAGCACAATGCTGTTAGGGACAGTGTTCTAGGAGTGCCAGTCAAGTAGCCTGCTACATCCTGGATGTCCTCAAACTTCTTGAATGTAGTTTGAGCTTATAATCATCCTGCTAAGTGGGGAGTATTCCATCGCATTTTGGACTTGTTCTTTGTGGACAGGCTGTGGGGAATCCGGAGATGATCTATCTGCTGCAGGATTCCTAGCCTCTGACCTGTTATTCTAGCCACCGTATTTGTATAGCGAGTCCATATCAGTTTCTGGTCAATGGTACCCCCAAGATATTGATACTGTATACTTTAAAAATTCAACAAAACAAAAAAAAATCAATTGGATCTTACAATTGTTTACCTAAATACTGACCATGAAAAGCAATATTTTGGATCATCAAATGTGTACTTACAGGAGTGGTCGGTAACACTGAACTGGAGTATTACATAACGTAAAAGTCAAATGTAATATTGACCTTAATGTCAGTGCTAATAACATCCATTGACTGAACACCTTGTTCACTACTTTCATTACCTCTTCAACCAGGATCATCTGACATGACCTAGTTACTGTAAATAAACTATATACTTTCAGGGCAGGTGTGACTTGAACCCAGATTTTCTAGAACCATGGTTATGGATATGTTCACTGAGCTGGGAAGTTGTTTTGCATATGTTTCTAGGTGACATCTTCACTGCTTTGGAGCCTCCGTGAAGTGCCGTTGTACTGTGTCTTCTGGAATTTATTTGGTTCTGTTTCTGCTGCTTCCAGTTGCTGGTTCTGGTTGTTCATTGTAGTGGCCAGTATATTGGGTCTAGGTCTATGTGCTTGTTGATGGAGACTGTGGCTGAGTGCCATGCTTCTAGAAATTCTCTGGCTCTTCTATGTTTAGCTTATCCTATGATGGTTGTGTTGTCCCAGTCGAATTTGTGGTCCTTGTCATCTCTGTATGGCTACTAGGGAAAGCTGGTTGTGGCTTTTAGTGGCTAGTTGGTGTTCGTGGATGTGGATTGCTCGTTGTCTGCCTGCTTGCCCTGTATAGTGTTTTGTGCAGGCTTTGCGTAGAATCCTGTAAATTATGTTAGTCTTGCACATGATGGGTATAGGGTCTTTTGGCCTGGTGAGTTGTTGTCTGAGCATAGCTGTCAGTTTATGGGCTGTCATGAATCCCAGTGGTCAGAGAAGTCTGGCTGTCAGTTCCAAGACATTTTTATGTAAGGTAGCAAGGCTAGTGAGTTAGGTTGTGGCATGTCCTCGTCACATTATTGTCTGTTAGTCTTCTAGAACTGTTACCACTATGCCACAAGTGCTATACCCTTTTGGACGTGCTATACCCTTTACAAATCCATGTTGGCATGTGGAACCACTGATAAATATCTGCGTGGCAGTTGTTCCACTCATTTGAGCTCATTTAAAGTTTTCCTTGACAATTAACTGTTTCCTATTGAATGCTGTGATTTTATCAATCCAATTATTTTAATAGGATGATAATTAGTGTAGTAGCTTATATACCTAATGCCATTTGTAGTTCAATTAAATAGTAACAAAGAACCATATTGATATTCAAAATGTTTACCTGGAAGATGGCACTTCATCTCCTAAACTTTATTTGCTGTCCAGATTTTAACCATAAAATTCTCATATAAATGTATTCAGATGATACAGGATAGATTATTCAACAACAACTTCTCAACATGCTTCGCACAAGCTGGTTGGCTTCTCTGTAGAAAGATGGAGCTTCCGTTTTTATTCTGCCTTATCTTGTCTCAAGATAACCCAAAATGTTTCTCAGTCAACGATCTTGTTTGGAAATGTAGTTACTGTGACTAGATAGGCAGATCTTTCTACCAGTTTGCCCACAGCAATATTCCATGGACCGTACTTTAGATGAATAACCAATTAATTTGTTTTAAAGTTAAGGTTACCACTGCTCTAAATAAGGCCTGGGAATTATAGCAGACTTCAGTTTATCTCCCTCAACATTAATTTGAGCTGTCAGTCAGATTAGTTGTTTAAATTTATTCATTTATAAATGAATGAGCAGTGTTGTGAATCATGTCTTTGCTGCAATCTTAATTTATTGCAGCTCTGTATATAGAGCTGTATACCAAACTGAAACACATTGATTTTGGGAGGGGAAAGTTTTTTACCTTCTAAAACTGTTCTACTCTAGTAGCCATCAGGTATACCATCTGATGTGTGTGACAATTGTTGAAACTGATCCCATTTACAGCTGGTAGTGTTGATCACAAGCTTTGCTCATGTGGATCCAGTTCACTGCTTTTGGAATCAATGGCTGTTCCTTTAGCTTTTATTTCTCTTGCTTGAATGGCTGTTGTGATTCTTTGTTCAGCAATATTGCTTGCATGTTTGACAAGTCTAACTTGTGACATATAGCAGAGTAAAAGCTACCATCCACATAACTGATCTCCACTGTCAAGCATGCCAATAACAGCATTAATCAAATGCTTGAGACTTCTGGCTAATTTTTCCCAAGCTGTCAAATCCCAGTTACTTATTATTTATACAGTTATGCAGAGCTTGTGCTAAGCATCTAGACCCTTTCCAATGTATAAAAGAAAGCTCAAGTTACTCCATTGAGTAGACTTGAATGTAAACCTTAAAAATTCTGAAGGAACAGGGAATTCTCCTGTACCTTGACAATGTTGCACTCAAACAAGTCTGTCATTTATCTTCTATCAAATGTGATTTACATAAGTAAGCCTCAAATGTCAGTGAGGTCTGCAATGTTTATACGTTCATCTCAATCCGAAGTCCATTCACATGGAAAAGAAACCGCTGGTATTGCTGGAGCTGAAGTTCTCTCCCTGGCGTCTACAGTTACCTCAAGACTCGTAGAAGTTGAGTCTGGAGTTGGGTCTGTGTTTATATTAGTTTAATACTGATGTCACAATATTTCAACATGCATTTATATACTGCTTAAAACCTCCAGATGTTTCACACAATGAATTCCTTCTGAGGTACAGAAGCTTTATGAAGCAAGTCAAAGTAGCCATTCTGCACTAGCAACATCATTCAAATGGCCAAGAGATGAATGATTAGTTGATCTCTTTACAAATGGTATTGAGTGAGGAAGTGAAGTAGGTCAAGGTCCTGGGACATCCCGTTCCTGTTCTCTCAATACTTGAATCATCAATGTCCACTTGTGTCACAGCAGCTGTCAGGTTGAACATCATCCAGTATGTGATGCCATTAAAACAGCAACCATTTCTCATTATAGCACTTCAGATTATGTGCAGAAACTCTTAACTGTGCAGGTTAGACCTTGATCAATCTGAATCAAAATTACATTAGTTAATTTTGCATGCTGTCAATGAGAATCATCTTGTTGCAAATTGGGATTTTTAAAAATTATTAATTAAAATTTATTTTGAGTTAATTTATTTATTTGTTTCAAGTCAGGATGTGGGTTATTACATGTGAAAATCATCTTCCACATGATAAAATGCTATTGTCTTATTTATTGAAGGAAAAGTATTATATACAGCTTGCAACATATCAGTTCAGAAAAATATATTAGTAGGAAATATTAATTTCTCCAAACTATTGATGGGGCAATGGCCTAGTGGTATTATCACTGGACTGTTAATCTAGATACCCACACAATGTTCTGGGGACCCAGGTTTGAATTCTGCCATGGCAGATGCTAGAACTTGAATTCTGTGAAAGTCTGGAATCAAGAGTCTAAAGATGACTATAAAACTGTTGTCAATTGTTGGAGAAACCCATCTGGATCACCAATGTCCTTCAGTGTCGTTCTTACTTGGTCTGTGATTCTACATGTGATTCCAGACCCACAGCAATGTGGTTAACTCTTAACTGCCCTTTGGACATTCTTATGAATGAATAAAATAAAGTTACAGAAGAGCTGACGAAATTCAAAGATTCATTCCAAGTGAAAACATGAAGCAGAAAGTTACATGGCCACAGCCTCAGTATTACTGAGGCCAGCTACTAACATTAAACATTATGTAGATTGTAGTTCAGGGATAAAGTTAAAAATCACACAACACCAGGTTATAGTCCAAAAGGTTTAATTGGAAGCACACTAGCTTTTGGAGCACCACTCCTTCATCAGGTGGTAGTTCAGGGGATTAAACTAGAACAATGCAGATCATTACTCAGGGAAAGAGGAGTAACACATCAACTGCAAAGAAAAGGGTATAAGTGACAAGATGATTTGTGTGAACAACTAAATGAACTTGTTTTTGAGTTTATATTAGCAGGCAATAGACTGTCAAAAAATAGAGTACAATACAAAAGATATGGAGGAACAGAGTAGCCAAGGATTTATGCCCACAAATCATTGAAGCTGACCCAGTAGATTGACATAGTTTATCCTGGGTTTTCTGGCCAAAAGAAGTTATGACAACCTCTGCATTGCTTCAGCCTCAACAGGAGTGTTGTGTTCACTTCTAGATGCCATATTTGAAAAGGATGTGAAGGGTTTAGAAAGTTTCAAGCATGAGAGACTTCAATTATGTGGATAGATTATCAAAATTTGGGTTATTCTCAGAAAGGGGAAGATAGTGAGAGGCCTGATAGAGGTGTTCAAAATCATAAGTGGCGGGGAACAGTGTAGATTGAAAGGTTGAGAACCAGAAGTCATCAAACTATGATAATTGGCTAAAGAATCAATAGCAATATGATGAAAAACCTAGATGTAGTGAGTGGCTCGGATTTGCTTAAATATGTAGTGAAAGCAGAACAGTCGAGACTTTGAAAAAGAAACTGGATAAGCACTTGATGAGAAATAATTTATGGGACTACAGAGAAAAAGCATGTTTGTGAGATTGACAATTGCTCTTGCAGAGACCCAGCACAGGGCACTTTCCATGCAGTAAGCATTCAGTGAAAACTTCAGTTTTAGTTCTTGATGCGAATTTAGTCAAACTCGAAGAGCAAGACCTTTTGGAAATCTCTGGTAACAACTAAAATGTTCCTAATACCCAGTCCTGCATGAATCTATCTTTCTAACTTTTCCATCATTGAGTTCAAACAGAAATGTATGTTTTCTGTTTTCCTGACTACTATATGACAGCTGACCAAAAGTATAAATTATCAAACTACCTGTTTAAAATTCAGTGCGGGAAAGCTTCAACTGATCAGCAACTGTTATTGTAGGACAAACTGAAGTTTTGATGTGCCCATTGAGGCACGGTATGATCATGCAAGGAGAATGGAATAGTGCGCTCTTCGTACCACATCAGTATCAAATTCCCCAAGGTTTGTTTAACTTCAGAGTGATTGAATGATGCTCCTTTTGTCCTATCAAAAAAAATTATTTCAGAGTTATCAAGCATCTGCACATTTCTGTGACAGTTATTCTACTTTCTGCAACAATCAACATTATATCTGTCTGAATGATATTGCCAATTTGTATTGATCTGCTGGTAGTTTTGGGCTGAACTAGAGGCTGAATTGAGTTTTTATGACGTTTAATAGGAACTGAACTGAGACTAGGACCCAGGGTAAAGTCCAATACAAAACTTTTCCCTGCAGTACACTATTCCGATATCAGCTATGGTGGAACAGTCTTGTCTGTGCTACCAGTTAAGATTACCCAATCAACTTACTCTTTGTCCATATTGTTGGATTAGAAGGGGGACACAAGAGAGGGCAGGGTCTTCTGGTATCTGGCTCCAGAACATTCAGTTCCTCAGTAATTTAGGCAATAACTAGCCCACTCAGTAGTTGGTGCCCATTAATCATTCAGCAAGACATCTTTGAGGAATACTGAGCAAGTGTATTGCCTTCTGTCCTGTTGAAAAGGAACTATTATGTTTGTAATGTTTTAAAACAAAAGAATGGTTAAACAAACAAAAATTATGATGTTCCTTTATATTACCTGGCTAGGTCTGCATAATGACATATCATGAATTCTTAGAGTGAATGCAGTTCTCCACACAAAGCCATATATTATGAAACTACCTTGCAACATATCAACAGCTTAGATTCTGGGAACATAGAAAATCAACAAAAAACCCAACATGGCAAATGGAAAAATGTATCAATAGACAATAGGTGCAGGAGTAGGCCATTCTGCCCTTCAAGCCAGCACCACCATTCATTATGATCATGGCTGATCATCCTCAATCAGTATCCTGTTCATGCCTTATCCCCATGACCCTTGATTCCACTATCCTTAAGAGCTCTATCCAACTCTTTCTTGAAAGTATCCAGAGACTTGGCCTCCACAGCCTTCTGGGGCAGAGCATTCCACACACCTACCACTCTCTGGGTGAAGAAGTTTCTCTTCAAACTCTGTTCTAAATGGCCTGCCCCTTATTTTTAAACTGTGTCCTCTGGTTCGGGACTCACCCATCAGCAGAAGCATGCTTCCTGCCTCCAGAGTGTCCAATCCTTTAATAATCTTAAACGTCTCAATCAGATCCCCTCTCAGCCTTCTAAACTCAAGGGTATACAAGCCCAGTCGCTCCAATCTTTCAACGTAAGATAGTCCTGCCATTCCGGGAATTGACCTCGTGAACCTATACTGCACTCCCTCAATAGCCAGAATGTCTTTCCTCAAATTTGGAGACCAAAATTGCTCACAATGTTCCAGGTGCGGTTTCACCAGGGCCCTGTACAGCTTGTTGAGGAAGGGCTTCACTCATCAAGCAAGTTCAGCCCAGGATTCTGTCAAACTAAACTTGCAGGTTGAATCTGTAGTTAGGAAAGCAAATGTAATGATGGCATTTAGTTTGAGAGGACTTGAATGTAAAAGCAGGGATATACTTCTGAGGAAGTTTTGGACCCCATATCTCAGGAAGGATGAACTGGCCTTGGAGTGTATTCAGAGAAGGTTCATGAGAATGAAAAGCTTAACATATGAGGAACGTTTGAGGACCGTGAATTTATACTCAATGAAGTTTAGAAGGATGAGAGGGGATCTAATTGAAACATACAGAATACTAAATGGCCTGGGTAGAGTAGATGTGAAAATATTTTCATTCGTAGGAAAGACTTGGGATCCAAGGGCATAGCCTTAGAATAAATGGAAGACTTTTTAGGCTGGAGATAAGGAGAAATTTCTTCAGGAGAATGTGGTGAATGTATGGAATTCATTGCCACAGAAGGCCATGGAGGCCAGGTCATTGAAAACTGAGATACATAATATCAAGGGTTATGGGGAGAAAGCAGGAGAATGGGGTTGAGAAATGGTGAGCTGAATGGCCTAATTTCTACTCCTTTGTCTTATGGTCTAATGCAGGATTGTTGTGGTAGAGTAGAAGGGTTTATGTTTTGTCTCCAACTCTGCTCGAAACCAGTGCTTGGTGTGTATTTCTAATTCTCATCAATTTTATCACCACCCTTCTGTAAAGCATTGGTATGTTTTTGGGGTGCAGCTGGATTGTATTTCTTATTTCTTTCTAAACTTACAAGATATTGGATGAAATTTCAAACTGAGTAAAGGAATAAACTATATTGGATTAGCCAATTATTGTACAACCTGCAAATCTTTCACTGTTCTAAGTGTTACCTCAATGGCAGAAGTGCTGGTGCTGCATCCTTTGGGACATACCTTCAGCATGGTGGGGCACTCCATTGTATATATCTCTAAAATTGACTTCTCGTTTCCCATTTCCAACACCAATTAGGCATCTTCTCCAGCATTTCCAGGGCTTTTCCTACATGGTCATTCATACACAGCACTTTTGTTTATTTGGTTTCAGCAACGCCCTATGTATGCAGAGGTACTCTAGTAAAGAATTCAGGATGTGTTTCATCAGAGTATATGAATTGGATGTGGCCATTCTTCCAAAAAATGTAGCAAGTGTCATGCTTAAGAAAATACTGTAAGTGATTAGCAGTTTATGATAGAAGCAAGGTGCTGCAAATACTCAGCAGATCATATAGAAAGTAGCTTGTTGGTCTGTATTAGAGCAGGAGGAGAAAAAGTCCGCCATTCAGCCAGTGAGTCTGCCATGTATTCAATGAGATCATGGCTAATCTGATAATCCTCAACTCCACTTACCTTCCTTTTCCCCCATAACCCTTGACTATACTTAACAACAGTCTCCACAAAGCAAAGGATTCCACAGATTCAGTACCCTCTAACAGAAAAAAATTCATCTGTCTTATTCTGTGATTGTGCCCTCCAAACCTAGATTCTCCCAGGATGGGAATAATTTGTTCACACTACCCTGTCAAATGCCCTACGAACTCAGTACCCTGTGCATCAATAATATCTCCCCTCATTCCAATAACCACAGGCCCAACCTCTTCAATCTTTCCTCATAAGACAGTCACTCCATACTCAGGATGAGCCTAGTTAGCCTTTTCTGAACTGCTTCCAATGCCAATTTGAATTTGAATTGAATTTATTGTTACATGTACCAAGGCACAGTGAAAAGCTTTGGCTTTCCTTAGATGAGGAAACCAAAACTATTCATGTTATTCAAAGTAGGTATTAGCAGTAAATAAACATTCGCACTCAGTACGTTAGGATGGGTCTCATCTCGGGTACTCCATCCATATTGTATGCTAGAGAACCTTTCTTCAGGTTATAAAGATAGACCGGTGATAATAGAAGATACAGAAACATGTCAGTGTTTTTTAAACACAAGTTATAGGGACAGTTTTCTCCAGATCCAAAACAGCAGTAGTTTGGATGTTTACAACACGTACCTACGCAACTTTTATATCTCCTAGTGTACCTTGCACCGCAGCTCCTGATTACTGTTTGGAGGCGTGTACATAACTCCAACTATGGTTTTTTTTTACCTTTGCAGTTCCTCAATTCTACCCGCACAGATTCTACACTATCTGACCCTACTTTGTTTCTTACTATTGATTTAACTTCATTTCTTACGAATAAGACCAGCCCAACCCGTCTGTCCACCTGCCTATCTTTTCGATAGGATGCATATCCTTGAATATTCAGCTCCTAACCCTGATCCCCTTGCAGCCACGTCTCCGTGATGCCCACCACATCATACCTGCCAATTTTGACCTACGCTTCAAGCTCATTTACTTTATTCTTTATTCTGCGTGTATTCAGATATAACACTATCAGTCCTGTGTTAACCATCTCTCTTGTCATTGTCATTTGTTTATCCAGTGTGCTTGAAGTTTGATTGCCAACCCTTTCCATACTCTCTCTCATATTTGTATCTGTGCTGGAAATTTTAATAACTTCTCCTGAGTTCTGCACTCTTAGCACCTCCTTTAATTCGGGCTTTCTAATTTCCCCTGTAACTGAAACCACATACCCCTGCCCCGCCGCTCTTTAGTTTAAAGCCCCGTTTACAGCCCTAGTTATGCAATTCACAAGGACTCTAGTCCCAGCATGGTTCAGGTGAAGGCTGTCCCATCAGATTAGGTCCAATCTTCCCCAGTACTGGTGCCAATGTCCAATGAATTCAAACCTATTTCTCCCATACCAATCTTTGAGCCAAACGTTTACCTACTTAATCTTATTGATGCTGTTCCAATTAGCTCGAGGCTCACATAGTAATCCAGAGATTATTACCTTCTTGGTTCTGCTTTATAATTTAGCTCCTAGCTGTTCATACTTCCTTGGCAGAACCTCTGCCCTAGTTTTACCTATTCATTGGTATCTTTACCCTCCCACTCCAAGTTCCTCTGCAGCCCAGGTGAGATATTCCAAGCACCAAGCAGACAATGTAACCTTTGGGGACAATGCAACCTTTGGGACTCTCGATCCTGGTCACAGAGAACAGTGTCTATGCCTCTAACTGTATGTCCCCAATTACAACGACATTTCTCTTCTGTTCATCCACTTGAATGGCTCCCTGCGCCACAGTGCAGCGGCCAGTCGCCTTATCCTCCCTGCAGTCCCCATTCCTGAACACACACGGAGCAAAACTCTTGAACCTGTTAGACAAAGACAGGGGCTGAGGCTCCTGCAACTCAACCTGCTTCACTCACAGCCACACCGTTTGTCCTGACCACTGGCTGAATTCAAGCTAGTTAGTTTAAGGGGTGTGACTGTTTCCTCCTCCTCTCCCCACCCCCTCCAGTAAACATAGCAACCAATTGGTGTAACATAAATAGAAAATGGGATAATTGACATAAATACTATATTGATTGCATGAAACTAAATGCTAACCATGAAATTGATGGGCTCCATAGCCCTGCCAATCTTTCACACCAACTTGAACAGGTAAGTTGTATTTACATTCTCAACTACCTAATGGTTATAATCGTGAGCATCTATGTTTTCTGGAGGGGGATGTCAATTTCAATTTTTTGCTCTCTGAAGGTCTAATGTTGCATCAAGCATAGGAGTACCGTGACAGGAATATAATTTTTCCATATTACTCTGTCTCTGGTTTCCTGGTTATTAGTTCATTCCTCTGAACATGATGATGACCCATGCTAGATGTGGTTCCACAGGAGCTGAACACCATTTAATGTAACAAGCAGCAGTATTTCTTTTGAAGTTAGTAACTTTTATTAAAAAGAAGGAAATGCATATGTTTTGCAAAATGCTGAGTCCAAATTATAAGGCTTTTACTGAAATTAAGTGACTTTTTTTTTCAGAAACATTCTGATTAGAATAGAATAGAATCCCTACAGTGTGGAAATAGGCCATTTGGCCCAACAAGTCCACAACGATCTTCCAAAGAGTATCCCACCAGGCCCATTCCTCTATGTTTCCCCAAACCAGTGCACCTAACCAATGCCTCCCTGAACTCTACGGACAATTTAGCTTGGCCAATTCACCTAACCTGCACATCTTTGGACCGTAGCAGGAAACTAGAGTATCCGGAGGAAACCCATACAGACACGGGGAGAATGTGCAAACTCCAGACAGGTAGTTGCCCGAGGTTGGAATCAAACCCGGGTCCCTGGCACTGTGAGACACCAATGCTAACTACTGAGCCACCATGCTGCCCTGTTTTCTAAGCACCTATCTCACAGTTGATGGACAGTTATCAATTCAGTCTGGAATAAACTGTTGATTTTATGTCTCTGTTGCAGCTTTGGTTTGCATTTGTCAATGGATTTTCAGGACAAATTCTCTTTGAGCGATGGTGTATTGGTCTCTACAATGTAGTAAGTACACTTGAACACTATATTATGTTGCAGAATAAATCAACGAACATGTATATGCTCTTCCTTGTCTCTCTCAGCTTCAATAAACAGGCCAACAGCCCTTGTGCATCAAAACATAACTCTGGACTGGATGTTATAGAGTGCTGTAATCCATGCCCCCCTTGACTAAAAAGTCAATGGAGAACATGACTTGGGAAACAATGGCTGATTAGTAATCAGTTGGCCGCTAATAGGCAGAAAGCAGATTAGATACTGGAAGTCCCAATTGGGAGAGCTGTTGGCCAGTCAATTGGCTGATAGCTCTGTGGTCCCAGCAACACCTCAGGCACAGCAGTGGTCACTGCTGTGAATCAAAGCCAATGGAGATCATTGTTGTAATGGACACCAAGCAGGTGTTCACTGGCATCAGGCTGGCAGACCCCATTGAGGTGGGGAGGGAACCAAGTTTGTGAGGCCAGGGAGGAGTGTAAAGAGAAAATGTGATTTCACTGAAAGGAAAGGAAGAATGCGTTCAATTTCAGCAAAATAGTGATGGGAATGAGATAAGACAAATAATTAGCCACATCAGGGCCTCAATAAGGGATGATAGGTCACCCAATGTTTCTACCATCCTTTGTAGAAGTTCAGATAAATAGGAGGGAGAGCACAAGGGTAGGTGATAACAAGGCCAACAAAGCTCCTTGTAGGGTGTGTAAAATCCAATCCATTATGTATAAATGAGTGTAAGAGGGCTTAAAATAAGAAAATCTTATTATGCTTTTGGTTATAATTTAACACAACCTTCCTGATCATTGGGCATCCGGTGGGGAGGAGTGGGCAGGTCAGTGGACTTTCCTTGTGGATCTGCTAATGGGCCTGGTCAAGTTGCCTATTAACAGCTTCAGGCAGCAGGCTATGGAGGTGTATACAACTGCTGACTGTCTGCCCCTCTATCTTCATGCCCAGCTGCCTTTGGAGAGGGAGCATACCGTGTCCACAAATACTCTTGATGCCTTTAGAGAGAGGTGGGCACAATAGTGGGTAGAGTGCCTTATCTCCCTATCCAACTCCATTTTGATTTAGCCATCTTTCTTCTCCCTACTTTTCCTTATAACTCCAGCTGTGGCCTAATCAGTAATTTGTACAGTTCCAATCTAACCTCCTTGCTGTTATGTTCTATTCCTCAACTAATAAAGGCAGCATCCTGTCTCGCCTGTCTTTTTAACCACCTTAGCTATTTGCTCTACTACCTTTAGGGATCTGTGTATATGCACACAAGGTCCCTCTGATCTTCAGTACCTTCCAGGCTTCTAACATTCACCTGCAGTTTACAGCTATCCTCCTCACTATTTGCCAATCTACCAATCTTTGTGACTTCCTCAAACTTCTTGATCATACCCTTACATTTACGTTTACACCATAAACAGCAAGGGCCACAGCCCCTTCCGTCCTCAGACACCTTACCTGTAGCCAGACAGATTTAAAAATTATTGCCAGCATCCCTGATACCTCCTTCCTGAATAACCTGGGATGCATTTTATTTGGGCCTGCTATTTATCCTTTATGATCCCCAATGCAATCTCTTTTGCTGTTCTCCTGCTCTTTATATAATTTTAGAAATACCTTTGCATTTTCATTTGTTCTGATTGCCAATGCTTTCTCATGCACTCACTTCGCTTACTTAATTTCTTTGTAAAGTTCTCCCTGCACTTTTTATCCTCTTCTAGGGACTTTGCCATATTGAGCCCTTGGTATCTGCCGTAAGCTTTTCTATTTTGTCTCTTCATCCTAATCTCTATGTCCCTTGACGGCCGGGGTTCTGTGGTCTTATGAGAACTTATTTACCCTGTATTCATGCTATTTTCTCCTTGAACACTTCCTATTGCTCCCACACTGGCTCATCTGCACATAACTGCTTTCAATCTTTGGGGCAAATTGTAACCTATCTTCGTAAAATCAGCCTTTCCCCGGTTAGGATTTCATTCCAGGCCTATCCTTCTCCTTTCCCATAAGTATCCTAAATCTAACTGAGTTATGGCCACTGCCTCTAAATTGATATACCTTTCACCTGACTAGGCTTATTTCCGAATTTTAGGTAATGAATTGCCCTCCTCCCTTGTTGAGCTTTCTACATACTGGCTAATAAGGTTCCTTGGTTGCAGTTTAAGAACTTTACTTCCTCCCTATCTTGCATCCTAAAATTATCCAAGTTTGGTGTTTGTTTAGTTATGATTCTGTACAACTACTGCTTCATTATTCTTACACTTGCTTGAAATTCGATTCAATACTTGATTCTCTAGCATTCCCTGGCTGTTTGGCTGCCTACAATTAATGCCCAACAGCATATTTCCCCCTCCAGCTTCTAGTGCCCTTCTATGTTGAAGATCTCGACCCCTGGGAGGGCGTCTCAGTTCCATGATCGGTCAAAAGAATCAGTAGGAGTACGGTCTGCTTCAGTAGCAAGGTTTACTAGTTTTTTATGATGCCGGGCACATGTTTGTCCAGCAACATAGAAGTTAACAGCTTCTGTGTTCCTGCACAATTTCACTTAGAACAAAGGCAATTTTTTATACGTTTCTCAAGAAATAGTACAGCCTTAATTACAGAATAAATCCAATAAAATGTAATAAATGACATAATGGATAGCAGGTTAACCCAATAATATTTTCTGGAAAACAAAGTTGTTTACTGCACATTTATTTCTTCACACCTATATTTCAAGGTTAACTAAAATAGTTAGTATTGTCCTATCTAGCTTAGTTAATTCCATGGTGTGAGGGATCCATTGTTCTGCTTTATCTTTAATTCAGCTTGCTCAGCAATGCAGGAATGCAGCCTTTAGCAGGGTGAGAAGCCATTTAGTTATGTTGCTTTGTATTAACAAGCTATTTTGTGGTTAATAAAAGCATGCATAAAAATGATTACTCCTGACAATGGTCCAGATTTTAGATCCTCATCATCACATCTGAACAGTCTCTACCAGGAATGTTCAACTCCCAAACCTCCCCACTAATCAGCCAACTTTTCATCAAAGCTATGATATTATGCTGTCATGTACCTATCTGTGCTCTACGTTTCTGTATTATTCCTTTGACTCTTTGCATTAAGATATATTTAATTTAGCCTTGTTAAACTCACTTCTTTCTTATCTAGCCATGTCTCCTGTGCCTTCCAGACTTGCTCACTTGTGTTTTAACCTCTCGTTCCATCTCAATCTCTCTCTTCTCCACAATCCCATGCCCTGCCAATTTACATAAAATGTACTGTGTAAATACAGGATATTTTTCACTTTGGCATTTATGAAATATGTATAGTGTATCGGCTGAATACTTCATTCTTAATTTTCTTATCTTGCAGAATTGGCCATTTTGTATCTATTAAAATGTATAAAGCCTACATAACTGTATCGTTTTTGTTTACTAAGTCTTTTCAAATTTCTCTGTAGATTTTTACAGCCTTACCTCCCTTCTCATTGGGTATTTTTGAAAGGACATGTAGTCAAGAGAACATGCTACGATTTCCGCAGCTGTATAAGATTACTCAAAATGCAGATTGTTTTAATACAAAGGTAAATATTACAGATCCCCAGCCCTATGTAAAATGCACAAGGGGTCACCTTCAGAATGTTGTTAAGAATGTATCTGTGCTACAAATTTTACTTTGGAATTAGGTATTCTCTCAGGTTTGCAACATTTTGCTATGAGAATTCGGTTCCCTCTGCTTGAGTGTGCCACCACATGTATTTTTTTGATCTATAAAAGGTTGATTATTGGTTTCTGAATGAGAAAAAGTCAAATTTCAATCACCAAACTGATTTTTTATATATTAGGAATCAAACTAAAGATTGCAGAAGTACAAAATATTTATTTTGAAAAGCTCCCATAATTTAAAAAATAACAAAATAACATAACAATGCTGTTTAATTTAACTTTTCTGGCAAGCATTCTCATTGAATTGAGTCAAAAATGTATTTACAGAGGTTAATTCTTCTAATCAGGTAGCGATTTTAAATTGCATCTTGACATAGACAATAAGGTGTTGCACTCCATGACATTACTAATTAACCATGACATTACTAATTAATTGTACATCATCACAGAATACTCAACCTAAAAAGCCTTTTTTTAACCTCAACTGGTTCCACAATATATTATTTGAATAAATACACATGCAAAAAATATACATCTTTTCAGCCACCCCAATATTGTTCAAATATGTAAGATGAAAGCACCCAATAATTACGTTGCTTTGAATTCAAGCTTAAATAATTTCTGGCGCAGTCCTGTGCTCAACTGGGGATCTAAATTACTCCCTCTTTTTCTGACTCCCCATCCATATATATGCTACTTTACAATGTTTTGAGCCTAAATTCCTTCTTTCTAATGCTGTGAGAAGTGTTTAAAATATTTCATTGTTTTCATTGTATTTTACAAAACTATTAAAACACAAGCTTTCATAATTATAAATATTTTGTTTTTAGGTAAAAAAAAGTGTTTAGGTTCATAGGTATTTTAAAAGGAAAAAGAAAGGGGGATTAAGATTGACAAATGTGGAAACATTGGATAAATTGAACAGGTACTTTGCATCAAAAACAGAAATTGCTGAAGAAACTCAGCAAATCTGACAAATAGCTGTGTAGAGAAAGCAGTGTTAACGTTTTAAATCCAGTTACTCATCCTCATGACAATAGACACAAATAAGATCCCAGAAATAACTATGTCTTGATAGGTGAATTGTAGGAAACAATGTAAAACAATTGCAACCACCAAGGAAAAGGTATTGTGAAAATAATTTAAACAATAAATTTACGACAGGTCATTATGGACTTTATCTTAACGTCGTAAAATAAATGGCTGCTGAAATAGTGAATGCATTTATCTAAATTCCATAGATTCTGGAAACATTCCATTAAATTGAAAAACAGTGAATGTGACCTCTCTATTCAAGATGAGGGAGACAGGAAGCAGGAAACTACAAGCCAGTCAGCTTAACATCTGTGATAGAGAAAATGCTAGAATTTGTCGCTAAGCACGTTTTCACGGGGCACTTTGAAAATATCAGTGCAAGCAAGAATTGCCCACATACCACACTCCTCACAAATGTTCCCTCTAAGCTGCAAAAGAAAAATAGAGGGAATGCTGTTCCCCAACTGCCATCCTACTCACCCATACATTCACTCACATTCAAATGGAGTGCAATACCTTATATGGTAGATAGTGCAGTAAAGAAGGAGTGTGTCCCATCTTTCACCCATGCACTTATTATGATGGAGTTTTTCTTGGGATGCCAAGATGCATTTCTTTTCAAATTGTCCAAACTCTGGAAATGCAGGGCAACGTTGGGCAGCAGAATTTTTGAGCAGAGCTGCAAGCTGATGATAAATGCTGCTCCCTGAAAGATCCAGGCTATGATTCAGCAATCACTTTTTCCTGAGGTCTCTGTTCAGTACTATTAAAATGGAAGTTATTATTAAAGGATCAATATTAGGAGAGGTTTAGAGGTCTAACCTCAAACTTTATGATTAGCTAAGAAGTAAAGTAACTCATTGTCCATGTCAAGATGCAATTTAAAATCTCTGGGAAACAGTGATCGTAATACCATTGAATTCCATATTAGGATTGAAAATAACATAATCCAATCACAGACAAAAATCTTAAACTTAGAGCTAATTACTTAGGTATGAGGAAGGATTGAAAATAACAAATGCTGGAGATCATGGCAAGTCAGGCAGCAACCATGGAAAGAGAGCAAGCTAATGTTTCGGGTCTAGATGACTCTGTAGACTAGAAACATTAGCTTGCTCTCTTTCCATGGGTGTTGCCTGGCCCACTGTGATCTCCAGCATTTGTTTTCAGTACAAATTCCAGCATCTACAGTAATTTGCACCTAAGGTATGAAGAGTGAGCTGGTGAAGCTTGATTGGCAAAAGGACTGAAAGGTCTGGTGATTATTATACAGTGATAAACATTTAAAGAAATGATTCAACATTTTCAAGCAAACGTACATTACATTTACAAAAGTACAGTAAGATGTGTGCATGGCTCACTAAGCAGGTCAGGCATAGTATTAGATGAAAAGAAGGGGCTTAGAATGTTGCAAAGAGTGGGAGGGAGGATTAGAATATTTTGAGAAAGTAACAAATGGCCACCAAAAGAAATCACTCATAAGGTATATTAACAGAGAATGAACAGAAACTAGCTTGTAAAATGGGAACAGGTTGTAAGAGCTTTGATGACTGTACAAAAGAGAAGAGAGTAGCTAAAGCCAATGTTCATCCCTTTGAAGCAGTGACAGGGCAAATTATGATAGGCAATGAGGAAATGACAGAGTTCCTGAGTAAATAATTTGTGATGATCTTCACAGTAGAAGTCACAATTGCATAGCAGAAAAGAAGGTAACATAGTGAGGAAATTAAGGTAGTTAATATCAGCAGAGAGAACTTAAGTGAGAGAGGAACTTAAGGGACTAAACGCTGAAAGTTCTCTGAGATGTGATGGACTACATACCAGGGTTCTAAAAGAGATGGTCGCAGAGATAATGGATGCACTGGCTACAATTTTCATGAATTCCTTTGGGAAGAGACCACTGGTTGGGAAGTTGGCAAATGTAACATTGATTTCCAGGAAAAAAAGAAGAGAGAAAACTAAGAACTACAGGTCTGTTACCAGACATTAATCATTAGGAAAATGCTGCAATCTATTATTAAAGAAATCTTAAGAATACACTTGGAAAGGCAAGTATGATTCAAGCAAGTCAACATGGTTATGCAAAAGGAAAATTGTGTTTCACAAACTTATTAGAGTTTTTTGAGAATGTAATTGGCAGAGTGGATAATGGTGAACTAATGGAGCCAATACACCTGGATTTCCAAAAACCATTGATAAAGTCACATACAGAAAGTTAATAGGGCAAGTTAGAGTTCATATATTAGCATAATGTATGAGTATTGAAAGCATGGGTGGCAGAATGTAAAAAAAAGGCATAACTAGAGCACTTACAAGTTGGCAAGGTGTGACTAGCAGAACAGAACTTGTAAAGATCAGAAGAGGCCTCAAAATATTTACAATTCATTTCAGCGATTTAATAATGTATCTAAATGCATTGATAATACAAAACTTGGAAAAAATATAAAGTACGCAGGCAAGCCACCAAGAGATGCAGACAGGTTAATTGAGAGGACAACATGATAGAATATAATATAGCTAAGTGTAAGGTTATTTATTTTGGTTGCAAGATTAGAAAGACAGAATGCTTTCTAAGAAATCTATGAGATGAGATGGGTGGTGGTGGTGGACTACCTTCTTGAACCACTGCAGTCCATGCGTACAGGCATCCTGAAATACAACTACAATAAACATTGTGCACCATACTTTGAAATTGATACAATGGAGTGTTTAATTGATTGCCTTTGCAATAATGGAAAAGACTTGGAATAAGAAGATGCATATTTTTGGTCCTTTCACATAAGAAATGAGATTGAGAGAGATTTGGTGTGCTCACACAAGGAACACAGAATTAGCATTGTATGTACATTGGACAATTCAGAAGTAAATGTCATATCACCTTTCTAGGAAGTGGATTGGAATTCAAGAATAAAGAAGTTTTGCTACAATTGCTTAGCATTTTGGTGAGACTGCATTTGGAATGCTGTATGGTTTAGATCTCAAAGCAGTGCAGCAAAGTTTCACTCGGTCCCTGGCATGTGATAATTGTCCTATGATGGGCTGCTGAGTAAATGGGCTGTTTGTTCTCTGGAAGTGATAAGAATGATAGGGGACCTTATTGAAACAACAAGATTCTGAAGAAACTTTATAGAGTCATAGAGCGGTACAGCATGGAAACAGACCCTTCAGTCCAACCCGTCCATGCCGACCAGATATCCCAACCCAATCTAGTCCCACCTGCCAGCGCCCGGCCCATATCCCTCCAAACCCTTCCTATTCATATACCTTTGCAAATGCCTCTTCAATGTTGTAATTGTACCAGCCTCAACCACATCCTCTAGCAACTCATTCCATACACGTACCACCCTCTGCATGGAAAAAGTTGTCCTTTAGGTCTCTTTTATATCTTTCCCCTCTCACCCTAAACCTATGCCCGCTAGTTCTTGACTGCCCGACCCCAGGAAAAAGACTTTGTCTATTTATCCTATCCATGCCCCTCATAATTTTGTCAGTGCTGAGAGATTGTTTCCTCTGCTGAAATAGTCTAAAACATTGGCATGGTTTCAGGATAAGGACTGAACATTTAGGACTGAGGTGAGGAGAAATAACTTCAGTCAAAGATTTATGACTCTTTGGAATTTTCTGTCCCAGGGTTTTGTTGTTGCACAATTATTGAATATTTTTAAGGCTGGGATAGACAGATGTTTGGTGTCTCAAGGAATCAAGGGATCTGGTGAATAGGCAGAAATGCTGAAACCTGAGATCAGCCGTGATCATATTAAATGGCAGAGCAACCTCATTGGGCCATTTGGTCTAATCCTGCTGCTATTTGTTGTATTTTATATTCTTATATACAAAGTATAATTTGTAAAACCATGTGAAAGGACCAAAAATATGCATCTTCTTATTCCAAGTCTTTTCCATTATTGCAAAGGCAATCAATTAAACACTCCATTGTAGCAATTTCAAAGTATGGTGCACAATGTTTATTGTAGTTGTATTTCAGGATGCCTGTACGCATGGACTGCAGTGGTTCAAGAAGGAAGTCCACCACCACCACCCACCACCACCACCTCAGGGGCAATTAGGAATGAGTTAAATGCTGGCCCAACCAGTATCATGCACACCCTGTGAAAAAATAAAAAAAGTTGAACTAGAACCTTTATTTTTCTTTTTTTTAGTCTATCAGTTTACCCTTATTCAATAGTACCTTCTATCAACAGATATTTTTAAGTCTCTTTTTTTTAAGAATTAATTATCTCTGGTAATTCTGTGTGTGCTATTCCCAAGGTTGTGTCTAGGAGTGGAGAATTTGAGGGTGGTGCAGTGATAGTGAGAGGAGACATAGATTTGAGGTCAGGGGGTGTGTGGATGGAGAATTATTCTAATCCGTCTTGAACAGGATGTGCTGATCTTATATTTCTATACTGTCAGACTACCACCAAGCTCAGTTTGAATGATCTGCTTTGAGTGGAACCTGATCAGCTTGCTAATACTTCCTCGGTATTACAAAACTGATCAAGTTAATCCATCACAAAGGTTAGAGCCTGTTTTCACAGAGTTTTCAAAGAAGATCAGCGTTATAGTATGCTCATTGTCCAATTATTCACTAATGTGATGTATCAATTTTTGAAGTACCCTTAGGCTCATTGCATTGTTGCAACTATTAATGTATTTCAGTAGCATGTAATTAAGGTTCAAGTACCGAACTGGATCAACTTAGCTTCAGTACATGGTCCTGATGTCTTATTTATGCGCTCTTTCAACACATTAGAAATCCTCTAATGTGTACTCATTTCAACTCATCAATTGATTTTTTTTACCACTGCAGTGTTTAAATTTGTGTAGTTGCAGAAATCCACAAACACAGTTAGTTCTGCTGTTTTGTTCATCTGGTTTGAATGATACAGGTAGGAGGACAGACCTACCCAAATATTGTCACAATATGTCTTTGTAAATGTTAAATATAGATCCAAATTGAGTAGGTTTCTGACATACCTATAAAAATTCTTATTTCATTAAGTCTTTGCACCACTTCAAACTAGTCCAAGAATATATCAATAAAATTCTTTTTGATTTCAACATTTTATTTACATGGAAATCTCTATCCACTGAAATTTAACGCATTAACATTTACTTTAGTCAATGACAGTTATTGTTTATTTTATTGAAACAGTATTGTTGCATCTTTAGCTTATACTTGGAATTTGGATATCTGTAGTGCTACACAAATAGTTTTCCACTAACTTATTGATATCAACACACATAAGTAACATACTAGCCAGTTGTATGATGGCATTCTATATTGCAGTGGCAGGAACCATTAAATGAATCGAAGATTCCAGACAGCTGAGGACCAAGGGGAATGAAAGTCACATTTGGTATTTTTCTTAGACCTATGTAGCAGATCACATGAAACTTGAAAAATGAACAATGCTTAATGCAGTCTCCATGAGGAATGCCAACAAATTTTTTAATTACACATAAACTGAATGGCCAGAGCATTCCACAAAACTAGAATCTCTGAACTTGCTACCTTCAAACACAAAAGGAAAAGATGGAGAATTGACAATATGATCATTTGAATTTATAAAGAAAATCTTTTTGGAGCCTACTTCAGGCTGCCTTTTATATCTATGAATTTTTGGTTTGTAATTTTTAGTATTTTTAAAAATGGGATGTAGAAGATTATGCTATTATGAATATAAATATTCCTGTGACGGTTTAAGAAAGTAAGAATTGGGATTCATTTTTATTTAGTTTTCCAGTCCTAACAATAAAACAGAGGAAATTGATTCTTGAAGTTTGTAACAATGCTAATAAAGACACATGAAAGAGTGTTAATTTTCATGCTAAATGTTGGTGTTGAAAAGCTTTGTGGCATGGTTGATCAATAATTCAAATAAAGGGTTTGCAGCTTTTTATTTCTTGTGTCCTATTAAGATTTATTGTGGAAGCCATGGTTCTCTACATGTGGTGAACTTAACATAATTCTTCTATATGCCAGTGGGAGACTTTAAGTAAGCTGTCAGTGCTTGTCACTATACAGTATTCTTTAAATGTAATTCTAGTAGCTTTCTCATCCCAAGTTTGGTACTTCGTATGTTTCAGACTTGAGTTTTTATAATTGAGTTTTAGTTTCTGATCCCTGATCCTAATGTGAGAGTGTTCCTGTTTTCTTTCGGAAAGTATTTTTTAAACCTTCTGATTGAAGGCTGTTAACCTTAAATGAAATATGCTTTACTTTCTCTAATCCTGCTTTGTTTGTGTTCCTTTAATATCCCTCAGCCCTTACCCAGGCCTCATGACATCCAGAGCTGGAAGGCTTACCTTCTTTGCTGTCTTCCTTAAATTTTCTCCTTTTCACAAGGACATCCCTAAAGATTATTTTGTATTTTCCTACACAGCATGACTGAGGTCGCGTCTAAGCCAACTAGCCCATTCCACTTTATCATTTCAGGTTCTGGTGGTTTAATGACCCAAAAGTATCACTGGATTGCTTTTCCATTTTTATCATGAGAGCAAAAATCTCAGAAAAATGTTTAGCCAGTATTTTCAGATGATACAAAATAATATATTTTGAAGTGTCCTGTCATAAAGGAATTTGTTTTTGTCCCTGTCAATACTTATGGTTTTGGTGCATAATAACTATGGAGAAATCAGGGCGATTTAATAAAAAAGAAATTGACTTCTTTCAAACATGCACTGGAATTAAGTCAATACAGTACTAAGTGATTATTGTCATTTTCAGAACCAATATCTAGCATGAATCAGAGTCATAAGGAGAAATAGCACAAAAAAGTGATGTTTTCTCCAGTAATTAAAATTATGACTACACCTTGACTTGAAAAAGATGCTCATTAAAGCAGAAGATAAAAAGATGCTCAAAAACCTTCATAAAAGTTCAGAAAACATGCATAGTACTTTTAAATGTATTTAAACTCCCAATCAGCATTTAATTTTAAAATGCCTAGAGCAGTTACAATGAAACTACACTTGAAAAACTCTGATTAAACTTAAGTTAGCAGTATCTTTGTTATAATGTAAATTTTGGCTAGTCTTCAAACAACATTGTAATGAAGAACAACTGAATTATGGATAAGAGATGTTATGTTCATTATCTAGAATTACATAATCCCACCGGTAACTAAGCTATTGGAATGTACACATTGTAGCTCAGTAACGACCAATAATATACAGTATTGCTTCTGGCTAACTTCCTAGAAATGTCTATTTATTCTATCCTTGCCCCTCATGAAAACAGCCCCAGCCTATTCAACCTCTCCCTATAGCTCAAAATCTCCAACCCTGGCAACATTCTTGTAAATTTCTTCTAAACTTCCTGCCTTCCACCTTAAATCTTTCATTTAAGGGGAATAGCTACTTTCTGTCCATCCTATCGATGCCTCTCTAATACACCATATATTAATCTTATACACCTATTGTGTCCCCCCTCAACCTTCTCTGTTTCCAGAAAGCCACCAGAACTCTCTTCACAACTAAAGCTCTCCATCCCAAGCAATATCCAGGTGAACGTCTTATGCATCCTTCCAGTGCAGTCTATCTTTCCAGTAGTGCAGTGGATGTACCTACTAGAGAAGGTGCAAAACTTGACCTTCTCTTAGAAAATAAGGCAGGGCAGGTGACTAGGTGTCAGTGGGAGGACACTTTGTGGCCAGTGATGGAAAAGGATAGACCAGATCTAAAAGTTGAAGTTCTAAATTGGAGAAAGCCCAATTTTGATGGTATTGGGCAAGAGCTTTTAAAAGCTGATTGGGGGCAGATGATCACAGGTAAAGGGACGGCTGGAAAATGAGAAACCTTCAGAAATGAGATAAGGAGAATCCAGAGAAAGTATATTCCTGTCAGGGTGAAAGGAAAGGCTGGCAAGTATAGGGAATGTTGGATGACTAAAGAAATTGAGGGTTTGGTTCAGAAGCATATATAAGGTATAGACAGGATAGATCGAATGAATCCTTAGAAGAGTATTAAGGCAGTAAGAGGGAAATCAGGAGGGCAAAGAGACAACATGAGATAGCTTTGGCAAATATAATTAAGGAGAATCCAAAGGGTTTTCACAAATACATTAAGGAAAAAAGAGTAAGTAGGGAGAGAATAGGGCCCCTCAAAAATCAACAAGGTGGCCTTTGTGTGAAGACGCAGGAAGTGGGGGAGATACTAAACGAGTATTTTGCATCAGTATTTACTGTGGAAAAGGATATGGAAGATATAGACTGTAGGGAAATAGATGGTGACACCTTGCAAAATGTCCATATTACAGAGGAGAAAGTGCTGGATGTCTTGAAATGCATAAAGGTGGATAAATCCCCAGGACCTGATCAGGTGTACCCTAGAACTCTGTGGGAAGCTAGAGAAGTGATTGCTGGGTCTCTTGCTGAAATATTTGTTTCATCGATAGTCACAGGTGAGGTGTCGGGAGACTGGAGGTTGGCAAATGTGGTGCCACTGTTTAAGAAGGGTGGTAAGGACAAGCCAGGAAACTATATACTAGCGAGTCTGACGTCGGTGATGGCAAGTTGTTGGAGGGAATCCTGAGGAACAGGATGCAAAAGTATTTGCAAAGGCAAGGACTGCTAGGGATAGTCAACATGGCTTTTTGTGTGTGGGAAATCATGTCTCACAAACTTGATAGAGTTTTTCGAAGTAACAAAGAGGATTGATGAGGGCAGAGCAGTAGATGTGATCTATTTGGACTTCAGTAAGGCATTTGACAAGGTTCCCCATGAAAGACTGGTAAGTAAGGTTAGATCTCACGGAATACAGGGAGAACTAGCCACTTGGCTACAGAACTGGCTCAAAGGTAGAAGACAGAGGGTGGTGGTGGAGGATTGTTTTTCAGGTTGGAGGCCTGTGACCATTGGAGTGCCACAAGGATCAGTGCTGGGTCCTCTACTTTTTGTCATTTACATAAATGATTTGAATGCAAGCATAAGAGGTACAGTTAGTAAGTTTGCAGATGACACCAAAATTGGAGGTGCAGTAGACAGCAAAGAAGGTTACCTCAGATTACAACATCATCTTGACCAGATGGGCCAATGGGCTGAAAAGTGGTAGATGGAGTTCAATTCAGATAAATGCGAGGTGCTGCATTTTGGGAAAGCAAATCTTAGCAGGACTTATACACTTAATATTAAGGTCCTAGGGAGTGTTGCTGAACAAAGAGACCTTGAAGTGCAGGTTCATAGCTCCTTGAAAGTTGAAAATGCTAAAACATGGTCGATGGAATACAACATGAATATGTGTGAAGCTATTCAACCTAGCAGAGAAAGAAAGGCAGAAAACACTCCAAGAAATGAGTGGCTGGGAAATGAGGGTGCCCAAACAGACCTTGGTGTCCCTGCCCACAAAATGTTAAAAGCCAGCTTGCACACAAAGAAACTAGGAAGGCAAATGGCTTGCTGACCCCCTATCACTTAGGAACTCAAACATAGGGGTTAAAAAGTAGATAGGATAGTGAAGAAGGTGTTTGATATGCTTTCCTTTATTGGTCAGACTATTGAGTACAGGAGTTGGGAGGTCATGTTGTGGCTGTACAGGATATTGGTTAGGCCACTTTTGGAATATTGTGAGCAATTCTGGTCTCCTTCCTATCAGAAAGATGTTGTGAAACTTGAAAGCTTTACAGAAAAGATTTACAAGGATGTTGCCAAGGTTGGAGGATTTGAGCTATAGGGTGAGATTGAACAGGGTGGGGCTGTTTTCCTTGGAGCGTCGGAGGCTGAGAGGTGACCTTATAGAGGTTCACAAAATTATAAGAGGAATGGATAGGATACATAGGCAAAGTCTTTTCCCTGGGATGGGGGAGTCCAGAACTAAAGGGCATAGGTTTAGGGTGAGGGGGGAAAAAATATGAAAGAGACCTAAGGGGCAACTTTTTCCACACAGAAGGTGGTAAATATTTATGGAATGAGCTGCAAGAGGAAGTGGTGGAGGCTGGTACATTTGCAACATTTAAAAGGCATTTGGATGCGTACATGAATAGGAAGGGTTTGGAGGGATATGGGCCGGGTGCTGGCAGGTGGGACTAGATTGGGTTGGGATATCTGGTCGGCATGGACAGGTTGGACTGAAGGATCTGTTTCCGTGCTGTACATCTCTATGACTCTAATCCTCACCTTTGGACTGACCAGCCAAGGGAGGTGTCTTAGAGACAAAAGAATGACTTCTCCAACTCCTGATGTTGCCTGGCTTGCTGTGTTCTTCCAGCTTGCCTTGCCTGCATCCAACCTGTGTGTTTCTGTAGGATCACCCCTCATTCCATGGTACAGTGGGGAGTGCAGGTGCAGGTCCTCAATCTCTCCTAATGGTATGGTCCCACCATCTCGGAACCATCTGGTGGGCCTCTGTTGCCTCCCTCACCTCCCCACCCCCCAGGGTAGATGTATCTTTCATTGGATTGGAGAGATTGGGCTGTTTGCAATGCATCAGGTGAGATCTCAACAGGGTCTACACTACTGCAGCAAGACATTTTTACCCCTATGTTTGAGTTCCTAAGTGATAGGACGCCAGCAAGCCATTTGCCTTCTTAGTTTCTTTGTGTGCAAGCTGGCTTTTAACATTTTGTGGGCAGAGACACCAAGGTCTGTTTGGGCGCTCTCATTTCCCAGCCACTCATTACTTGGAGAGTTTTCTGCCTTTCTTTCTCTGCTAGGTTGAATAGCTTCACACATATTCATGTTGTATTCCATCGACCATGTTCTAGCATTTTCTCCCTGATGGCATTGTGGGTGTAACTGCACCAAAAGGATTGTGGTGATTCAAGAAGGCAGCCTTCTACCAGCTTCTGAGAGGCAATCAGGAATGGGAATAAAATGATGCCACATGAATGAAAGAGAGTTGTCAGAAGAAGAATTCTTGGAGCAGGGCATTGTGGTTTAGGCATGCTTTAGGATACCAGTGTTTGCACATTCTGCTGGACAACTGCACAAAGGAATTGAACAGGGTCTTTAAACATTGAGAGTGGGTGTTTAGCTAAAAGATACAAACACTGGAAATACAGCAAGAGACAAGGCCAAGACCGCAGAGAGAATGGAAGAACACCCACTGTGGAGTAGGGTTGTTTTAGTTATTAGAAGATCTGATTTTCTTTTGCTCACTTGAAAAATATTATTTTTATGTTTATTACATGAGTAAAAATACATTTTTTGGGCATCTATTTGGGTGGTTGGAAAACCAAAGTGGTCTCACAAAGGATTTTGAGCTATTTGTGCACTTCACTGCTTTTGTGGTGGTTACTCGTTTATTAGCTGATTTCCTTCAGCAAACATAAAATATTTTGCTTTATAGTTATTTTTAGAGGTACCAAAAATGTTCTAGATAGCCTATTTTCTTATTAATAGAATATTTGAGCCCGTCACACTTATTTGGCACATTAGACACTTTTCTGTACAAAATGGATATGTCACAGGAATGAAGACAAAATATAATATTTCTTACAATCAAAATATTACAGCTAACACACAATTTTCATTCATTTTGCACAGATGGTTAACAAGTGAATTTTAGTTGCTTTGTGTTTATCATTTGCTATTGCACTTCTTTGGGAGGATAATTCAAAATACCCAAGCTGAACATCTTTACAAAACTGATTCTTTTAAAATGCATTTAGCTATAATAAGCTTTACCTGAGCAATTAACACATTTTGAAATGTTTCTATTGCTAATGTTGCCCAATGCAGTTAAACAAGTCCAACACAGTTATATTCTGTATAGCTGTGTTGGGGCTAGTAAGAAAGAAGGGGTTGCTGACTCTGGAAATTTGTTTTCTTCACAGGTTTTCTGGGCTCATTGTATAAATGCCTTGGTGCATTCCATCATCCTTTTCTGGTTTCCACTAAAGGCACTTGAACAAGGTATTTCATTTTTACTCTCAATGTAATTGGAGAACACATGCTTTTTTTCAAATTTGCTCACTCAGGAAATATATAACTTTATTGGCTCTCAGGGCCTGTATTACTAATTTACTTTTGAAAATTTCCTTCCAATCAATTTCTTTATTTCTTCTGAGAGTGCTGACTCCCTGCTGTCATATAGTTGTATCAGTTATTCTCTCATATATCGTCCAAATTATAATTTATTCATTGTAAATCTTGATTTTGAGTATTTCCCAACTATTTGACCAAAGCAAGTACACCAGAGGGCATTACTGATGTCTCTACACAAAGCAGTTGCTGCCGGTGTTGCTAAATGTTAATCAGATGTCAGAAAATTATTTGAATTATTTTACTTTCCCTCCTTTTCAAACCAATGAATGCTGGAGGTTGTTAATCTACTGTATTCTGGACTGGCTAAAGCTTGTTAACTCAGCATATTTTCACTTAACTAATCATGCAGTTCATGTGTTAAGCCATTCGGAGTTTACATTTTTTTAAAAACCAAATTTTACGTTCTACCAGTCAACTACTTCCCTCTCTAAAACGATAGGATTTCAGAAATGATGCACAATGAAGTAATTTCATCTTTTTCAGTTTTATGAGATTATAAAGGAAATATTTGCTAATTTTGAAAATAATGAACATTTCAATCTATTTATGTGATTCTGTTGCTTGGACTGACTTACAGTTTTACTTTGAGAGGCCACCATAACAAGATCCAATCTTGAGCCGATCTGATTCACTGTATGTGGTCAACAACTGGCTAACTTCGTGGAATATAGTAAAGATTGTGGATCCTGACAATATTCCACTATAGAATTGAAGACCTTTGCTCCAGGACTAGTGCTTAGACAAGCTATACCACAGGCATCTCTCCCAATAATGTGGACAAGTACCCATGTATGTCTGTCCTCAATAAGTAGTGAAAATCCATTCTGGCTAGTTTCCACTGACAATCATTAGCAATGCTCCCTCAAAACTGTGCATGTCCGCCGCCATTCATTGTTTATTGCATAGCGATTGGTGTCAGCACGCCAAACACAACATTGACTTCCAGTTCCAGAAATTGCTGCCATACATATGCTTTAGAGTCTATGCAGCCACTAAGAAAGTTTGAGGCAGTGCAGGCCAATAGCAAAATGATGCAAGATATCTTGGGCAGTATTACCAAATGGCACTTGAACAACAATGTGCAGTTTGGATTCTGCAGGATCACCTGTCTCTGGACCTCATTAGTCTCTTAGTCCAAACATAGACAACAGATCTAAATTCCAGGAGCGATGTAAGAGTGATGTCATAGAGTCATAGAATCCCTACAGTGCGGAAGCAGGCCATTTGGCCATCAAGTCCACATCGACCCGAAGAAAAGTACCCCACCTGGACCCATCCCCCTACCTTCTCCCTGGAATCCTGCATTTCCTGTGACTAACCTGCATATCCCTGGATATATGGGCAATTTAGCAATGCAAATCCATCTAACTGACACATCAAGGATTGCGGAAGGAAACAGGAGCACCCAGAGGAAACTCACGCAGACAAGGGAAGAATGTGCAAACTCTACACAAACAGTCACCCAAGTCATCGAACCTGGCGCTGTGAGGCAGCTGTGCTGACCACTGAGCCACCGTGTCACTCTCACTCTCTTGGAACTCAAGTAACAATGTACATTAGGAATGAGGAGAAGCTTTCCATGAGCTGCAGTCATACCTAGCACAAAGGAAGATGGTTATAGTTGTTTGAGGACTGCAGTAGCTTCTCAGCTTTCCTCATCCTGAGGTCAGAAATAGAGATGTTTGCTGGTGATTGTACAGTGCTCGGTTCCATTTGCAGCTCTTCAAGAATAAAACATTCCTACATGCAGCACATGAAACGTTTATGCTAATTCCAACAAAAGAGAATTTTATCATGATGCATTGGCAGTTAGCAGCATGTCCATTATTTAATTTCCCACCATCAACATCCTGGACATTACCATCATTACAATCCTTTTTGAGACACCAATATTTATAGAGAAATTCAAAATCTAAATTACCTACTAGAGTCATAGAGAGGTACAGCACAGAAACAGACCCTTCTGTCCAACTTGTCCATACCAACCGTATATCCCAACCCAATCTAGTCCCTCTTGCCAGCACCCGGCCAATATCCCTCCAAACCCTTCCTATTCATATACCCACCTAAATGCCTTTTCAATGTTGCAATTATAATGGCCTCTACCACCTCTTCTGATAACTCATTCCATACACGTACCACCCTCTGCTTGAAAATGTTGCCCTTTAGATCTCTTTTATATCTTTCCCCTCTCACCCTAAATCTCCAGTTATGGACTCCCTCACTCCAGGGAAGAGAGTTTTTCTATTTATCCTATCCATGCCCCTCATGATTTTATAAATCTCAATAAGGTCTTCGATGCTGCAGGGAAAACAGCCCCAGGCAATTTAACCTCTCCCTATAGCTCATCCTCCAACCCTGATGACATCCTTGTAAATCTTTTCCAAACCTTTCAAGTTTCAACATCCTTCCGATAGGAAGAGACCAGCATTGCATATAATATTCCAAAGGTGGCCTAGTCAATGTCCTGTACAGCCTTCTTCACTATCCTATCTACCTGCGACTCCACTTTCAAGGAGCTATAAACCTGCACTCCAAGGTCTCTTTGTTCAGCAACACTCCCCATTACCTTACCATTAAGAGTATAAGTCCAACTAAGATTTGCTTTCCCAAAATGCAGCACATCACATTTATCTAAATTAAACTCCATCTGCCACTTTTCAGCCCATTGGCCCATCTGAACAAGATCCCTGTGTAATCTAAGGTAACCTTCTTCACTGTCCACTTCATCTCCAATTTTGGTGTTATCTGCAAACTTACTAACTATACCTCTTATGCTCACATTCAAATCATTTACATATATAATGAAAAGCAGTGGACCCAGCACCTTGAGGCACTCCACTGGTTACAGGCCTCCAGTCTGAAAAACAACCCTCCACCACCACCCTCTTCTACCTTCGTGTCAGTCCTGTATCCAAATAGTTAGTTCTCCCTGTATTCCATGAGTTCTAACCTTGCTAACCAGTCTTCTATGGGGAACCTTGTTGAACACCTTACTGAAGTCCATGTAGATCACGTCTTTCACTCTTCCATCTTTGTTACTTCAGAAAACTCAAATTTGTGAGACATGATTTCCCACATACAAAGCCATGTTGACTATCCCTAATCAGACCTTGCCTTTCCAAATGCATGTACAACCTGTCCCTCAGGATTCCCTCCAAAAACCTGCCCACCACTGATGTCAGGCTCATCAGTATATAGTTCCCTGGCTTGTCCTTACCTCCTTTCTTAAACAGTGGCACCACGTTAGCCAACCTCCAGTCTTCTGGCACCTCACCTGTGACTATCGATGATCCAAATATCTCAGTAAGGGGCTCAGCAGTCACTTCTCTAGTTTCCCACAGAGTTCTAGGATACACCTGATTAGGTCCTGGGGATTTATCCACTTTTATGCGTTTCAAGACATCCAGCAGTATGTTCTCTGTAACATGGACATTTTTTAAGATGTCACCATCTATTTCCCTACATTGTATGTTTTCCATGTCCTTCTCTACAGTAAACACGATGTGAAATACTCGTTTCGTATCTCACCCATTTCCTGCTGCTCTGCACAAAGGTCACCTTGCTGATCTTTGAGGGACTCTATTCTCTCCTGTTACCCTTTTGTCCTAATGTATTTGTAAAAACCCTTTGGGTTCTCCTTAACCCTATTTGCCAAAGCTATCTCATGTCCCCTTTCTGCCCTCCTGATTTCCCTCTTATGTATACTCCTACTGCCTTTATACTCTTCTAAGGATTCACTCGATCTGTCCTGTCTATACTTGGACATATGTTTCCTTCTTTTCCTTAACCAACCCTTCAATTTCTCTAGTCATCCAGCATTTCCTACACCTACCAGCCTTTCCTTTCACCCTAAGAAGAATATACATTCTCTGGACTCTCGTTATCTCATTTCTGAAGACTTCCCATTTTCCAGCTGTCCCTTTACCTGCGAACATCTGTCCCTAATCAGCTTTTGAAAGTTCTTGCCTAATACCGTCAAAATAAGCGTTCCTCCAATTTAGAACTTCAACTTTTGGATCTGGTCTATCCTTTTCCATCACTATTTTAAAACTAATAGAATTATGGTTGCTGGCCTCAAAGTGCTCCCCCACTGATACCTCAGTCACCTGTGCTGCCTTATTTCCCAACAATAGGTACTAAGGGAATGCTACCACAAGGTTCCCTTTCTTTAAACAACTTTACTGCATATACACAAATAATCAAAGCAGGTATCACCCACTAAACATTATATTAAGTTGTCAATTACTCCTTATGCTAAAATAGAAACATGATCATATGCTAAAATGAGAACATCCTCTTTCCATTTTGGCTTCCCTCTTCAGAAAGTTTTTGTCTACTCATCTAGCTTTTGAAAAGTCCTTCATGTTCTTAAACCAAATCAAAGTGCCACAGTTCTAAGGAATTAACTTTTACTCTATGTTTCTGCTGTCCTCTGGGCTTTGAGATTTCTGGGATCCTTTCACTAGCCTCTAACTTAGCAACTCTCCACTGCTCCTTAATTACCTCATGAATTTGAAAATTCCAGTCAAAGTGTGGGTCTCACTGCACTTTGGCTCAGTGCTTCTGCATCAGAAATTCTTCTGATTTTTGATGACCCACTTACCTCTGGTGTCTAGCAATTTCCAACTCTTGGCAAACTATTTTACTGCATGCTGAATTCAGAACTTCGCCTTATTATCTTGGGTGATTTCAACTCCAATTCCCAAATAATTTTAGGAAAAATCCAACAGACAACTTCCCAGAATACTAACCAAGACTCTGGCAATTTCTAAAGTCCAGCATTTTAATGATCTTATCCTTCCAAATTTAATCTTCCCAAAACAAAAGGTTCCTTCTAAAATGTTCGTAGAGTCATTGAGTCGTCCAGCATGGAAACATTCTTTGGTCCAACTCATCCGGACCAGCCAGACATCCCAATCTGACCTAGACCCATTTGCCAGCATTTGGCCCATAGCTCTGTAAACCCTTTCTTTCATATACCTATCCAGATGCCTTTTAAATATTGTAATTGTACCTGCCTCCACCACTTCCTCTGGCAGCTTGTTCCATCCACACACCCACCTTCTGCATGAAAAGGTTTCCCCTTGTGTCCTATTTCAATATTTCTTCTCTCACCTTAAACTTATGCCCTCTAGTTTTAGATCCCCCACCCTAGAAAAAAAAGCCTTGACTATTCATTCTAACTATGATCCTCATGATCTTATAAACCTTTAAGATCACCACTTAACCTCTGACGCTCCTGGGAAAAAAGCCCCAGCCTATTCAGCCTCTCCCTTCAGCCCCGGCAACGTTCTTGAAAATCTTTTCCGGATCCTTTCAAATTTAACAACTTTGAACAGAAGGGCAACCAGAATCAGTATGCAGTATTCTAAAAGTGGCCTTGCAAACATTCTGTACAGCTGCAACATGACATCTCAACTTGTATACTCAATATTCTGAGCAATAAAGGCAAGCATACCAAACACCACAGTTACCACCCTGTCTACCTGCGACTCAACTTTCAAGGAACAGTGCACCTGCACCCCTCAGTCTCTCTGTTCAACAACAGTCTCCAGAACCCTGCCATTAACTGTATAAGTCCTGCCCGGGTTTGTCCTACCAAACTACAACACCTCACATTTATCTAAATTAAACTCCATCTGCCATTCATCGGCCCATCTGATCAAGGCCCCATTGTACTCTGAGATAATCTTCTTCACTGTCCACTACACCACCTATTTTGGTGTCATCTGCAAACTTACTAACCATTCCTCCTCTGTTCAGATCCAAATCATTTATATAAATGATGAAAAATGGAGGACTTAGCACCATTTCTTGCTGCACACCACTGGTCATGGGCCACCAGTCTGAAAAGGAACCCTCTACCACCACCATCTGTCTCCTACCTTCAAATCAATTGTGTATCTAATTTGCTGGCTCCTCTGGATTCCATGGGATCTAGCCTTGCTTACCATGCAGAGCGTTGTCAAACGTTTTACTGAATTTGGTATAGGCAGTGTCTACCACTGTGCCTTCATCAATCTTCTTTAACACCTCTTCAAAAAAACTCAAGTTAGTGAAACACTATTTCCCATGTACAAAGCCATGTTGACTGTCCCTAATCTGTCGTTGCCTTTCCAGGTGCATGTAAATCTGATTCCTCAGAACCTGCTCCGACAACTTAACCACATTGACTTAAGAGTCACCAGTCTGTGAACAGAGAGCTAGATGACACTGTTTATAACAACGCAGCATGGATATGCCTTCCACCAATGCACCATAATAGTAGTGAGATCATCAACAAAGTACACTGCAACAACTCTCCAAGGAATTTTCAATAGCACCTACCAAATGATTGACGATTACCATCAGAAACACCCTTAGGGAGTACATAAGAATACCATCACTCCCTAGTGACTTATCTTTGAAGCCATACACCATTCTGTTTCAGAATCATGTCATCATTCTTTCATTGTCATTGGATTTTCTTACCACAGTGCATGGACTGCAGTGATTGGGAATGACCAACAAAATGCTAGCCTTGTCAGTGATAACCAAGTTCCCTAACATAGTTCAAAGAGTAGAACCATGGATTCTGATACTTAGTATGCTTCTTACGTTAATACCTCAGGAATCTTTAAATATATAACTACAGGTAAGTGCCTAGCATCTCTCTCTAAACCCTTCTTCCCAGCAGCCCTCACCATCTTAAAAGCTGGAAACTTATGGTAGCTTTAGTTTAGCAATTGACTGTTACCAATATTTCAGCTAAAATTCCAAAGAGAGATGAAATTTATTAACTCTGAATTAAACTAAGCAAGCTGATCAATCTTGCAGTTACTTGTATTCAGTATGTACGTAAGGGTCTAGGATTTAGGAAATGCAGTTCCAAGGATGCAGTCCTGAGAACTTGTCAGTCTTTAGGTCCATTGGTTTACCAGCAACCTTTTACTGGCTGAGGCATTGTTTTATGCTCATCCTCCTTATTATTTTCGATTATCTTTGAGGAATTTTCGAAGTCTTTGTTTTCCATTATTAATTTCCCATACTTACTCTCTAGAGAACTGACACAAGCTTAGTTACTCTTCTGCTATTCAAGTACTTGTAGAAATCTTAATGTTTGCTTTTGTATTACTAGCTAGCTTTCTCCCATACTCTCCTTTCTTCCTCTTTATTATCTTTTTAATAATTTTTGTTGGTTCTTAAAGTTTTTCCATTCCTCTGACATACTGTGAATTTTTGAAGACGTGAACAGCCTTTTCCAAATTAATGCTATTCAGAACTTCTTTATTTAGTCACACATATAATATTTCCTTTTCAAGGTAACTTCTCACTGGGAGAAACCTTCGCTTGGAATTATTTAATGTCTTCTGAATAGTTTGCCTTTGCAATTTTAATGTCCTCCTTTTAATCTAGTTTCTCAGTTCAACTAAGCAGCTCTCTCTTCATGCATTTAGATTAGAATGGTGCTGGAAAAGCACAGCAGGTCAGGCAGCATCCGAGGAGCAAGAAAATCGACATTCGGGCAAAAGTCCTTCATCTGGAATGGAGGCAGGGAGCCTCCAGGGTGGAGAGATAAATAGGGGTTCGGGGTGCAGGGTGGGGCTGGGGAAGAAGGTAGCAAAGAGTACAATAGGTGAATGGGGGTGGGGATGGAGGTGATAGGTCAGAGGGGAGGGTGGAGCGGATAGGTGGGAAGGGAGATTGGCAGGTAGGACAGGTCATGGGGACAGTGCTGAGCTGGAAGGTTGGATGTGGGCTAAGGTGCGGAAAGGGGAAATGAGGAAACTAGTGAAGCCCAATTAATGCCCTGGGGTTGAAGTGTTCCGAGGCGGATGATGAGGCGTTCTTCCTCCAGGCATCAGGTGGTGTGGGAGCGGCGGTGGAGGAGGCCAAGGACTTGCATGTCCTCGGCAGAGTGGGAGGGGGAGTTGAAATGTTGGGGCACGGGACAGTGGAGTTGATTGGTACACGTGTCCTAAAGCAAGGAGGCATCCAGTCTCCCCAATGTAGAGGAGACCGCATCGGGAGCAACTGATACAACAAATGACATTGGTGGATGTGCAAGTGAAACTTTGCTGGATGTGGAAGGCTCCTTGGATGGAGGTGAGGGAGGCAGTGTGGGCGCAGTTTTTGCAGTTCCTGCTGTGGCAGGGGAGGGTGGGTTGTTGGGGGTGTGGATCTGACCAGGTAGTCACAGAGGGAACGGTCTTTGCGGAAAGCGGAAAGGGGTGGGAAGGGAAATATACCTCTGGTGGTGGGGTCCGTTTGGAGGTGGCAGAAATATCGGAGGATGATGTAGTTTATGCCATGCCCCCATATCTTTTATTTAGTTTTAAAACATGAGTTATGGACCCACATTTCTCCCTTCTACACCTAAAATTATTTCATATTGTGACAACTGCCATCTTAAAGACTCCTTTACCATGTTCAGGTATATCCTAACTCTCACCAAGTCATGTTCACTCAACATCCTGTGCACATTAATGTAGTGGCTCATGGTGTTTCAAATCCTCAATGTTAAAAACCTCTCTTAAAATTTGCATCTTCTATCTCTCTGTCTTCTTTCAGGTTTTCCTTTAAAACTTATGTGTTGACTCAGTTTCCAATTGTCTTCCTAATATCTATTTAAGTCAAGTATTGTCTGATTCTGCTGCTTTAGAGCCATGTTGCAGATGCAATACAAGTGGAATTTTAAATACTTATTAAGTTGATGGACAGTATCTCTTATAGTATCTATTTTTACAAGCACTTCTAGTAGTCAGCTTATGTGTTCAAATAACCAATTGAGGAGAAGCTGAGTGATGCAGAGAGTTGGAGTATTCTTATTTCTCCTTTGGGACATAGATTTGAATTCAACCCAGACTGAGGTGATGAAAATCTTCTATATTTGAATATTGAAAGCAAAATGAACCTGGACAGTCTCAAATCCCAGTGGACAGGGACAGTCTGCTCAAAATTGCCAGTAATTAAGCACTAAATTGACAGTTTCGCTCCAATGGGTCATAAGAATAGTTAATGTTGGTAAATGGAAATATCGCTGACACAGTAAGCGTCACCCCTTCTGAGACTGAGTTAAAGCATATCTGTGGAAGAGAGTGGAGCAGGCTTTAGCTCTGTCTAACCTATGCAATAACTGACTTCAAAATGTTTTGAGCTGAAACTAAGTCCAGGAAGTAGAATATATTAATTTCTTCATCGAATTGAAATAAATTCATTTCAAAGCTATAAAAAAAAGACAAATATGGAACAAAGAATATGAAAATGTATTTAATTGAATTTTTACCATTTGTAATCCATTAGAACTAGACACTCTATCTAGCTGTGCGTATGTAAACCTCAGTTGTAACTTGACACCTCAGAGCTCATTATGCTTCTAACTAGTAAGTGACATGACAGCCTCCTCCAGAAGTCAAACCCACAGACTACAGAAATGGAAGCAAACAATATCTTCACTTTGCATTATATGAACAATGATTTTAAATTTGAAATAAGGTAAGCATTTATCACTCAATGTGAAAGTGGAGGGAAAGAAACAATTTTCATAAGTTGAGTGACAGATCCCAATACTGAATTTTATACATCTAATTTTGTTAACTATTTCAACAGTGAGCATTTTTCTAACTTATTTACTCTGGACAACTGTAACTTGCAATTACATCGTGATGACATCAACTTTTGGAAAAATTTGCATTCCGATTGTGATTCTTTAAATATCAACATTACTGTTATGATTTTGTCATTTTCTGACCCCTTCTGAACAAGTAGTAATGTCAGTCACCCCTTTTCTGAGTAATGAGAAAATTATGCAGTTTAAAATGAATAAACCACCATTAAAAATATACACAGTCGGTTCTGGTATAACATGATAGTTCCGTTCTCATGCAATCTCGCATTATAAGAAAATCACGCAGTAGCAGCACCATTTAATGGGACCGGAACCGACTGTAGTCATTGGAAAGGGAAACCCACTGACAGTGTCTCCTCCACTGCCATCACCAACTTCAACATCTCTTGCCCTGATCATGAACCTGCAAACCCCCAATTACTGACTTGTGGTTTGACTACTGTGATCCTAGGACTGCAGTAAGTATTTTTTCTGAGCACAAGAATTGCCATCCTTTGACTGCTGGCAGCTCTCAGTAGGTAGAATCTGTGCTTCCAGTCTTGATTCCAAGAATGGCCCAACAGTGATTTCATTGACTAATGAGTTTTTGGTTTCTGCTTTGGCAGGCTTCTTGCCAGTTCTTAAATGGCAAGCAAGATGTGCCCCCCATACCCCCAGAACTTTTGTTTCTCCTTCCACAGATGCTGCCAGACCTGCTGACTATTTCTAGAATTTTCTATTTTTCTTTCATATATCCAGTATACATGCTTTTAATTCTTATGCTTTGCTCCAATCTCATTTTAAGTTATGAGGTTAAAAGACAAGCATATGGCCTGAGAATAGGTTAAACCAAAATATAGAATCATTGTCTCCGTACAGTGCAGATTGAGGCCATTTGGACCATCAAGTCTCAGCCAACCCTCTGACTCAGAATTACACTTCCACTCAGTCCCCTTAACCCTATTATATACCATGACTAATCCACCTACCCTGCACACTATGGGGCAATTTAGTATGACCAAACCACCTAACCTGCATATCTTTGGGAGCACCCTGTGGAAACCCACACAAACTTGGAGAGAATGTGCAAACGCCGCACAGTCACCCAACACCAGATTTGAACATGGGTCCATTGCACTGTGAGGTAGCAGTGCTAACCATGTAAAAGTGACATTATAGTGAGAAATTGGCAAGTTGTCAAGTTAGTCTGTTTTTGCTGTTGTTCTGCACACTCAATACTGCCTGAAAGGACAATACCGTTGACTCAATGTCTTCATTTAGTTTTTGGATGGAGCATCACTAGCTCAGATTCTGAAATTATTTCACGTATCCTAGGAGAGGATCTCTGGTTTTAATCCAGGATGGTCCAAAGTTAGTTTAAATTCATGGGATGTGCATTGTAGAATAAATGCTAGTATTTATTGCTCATCCCTAATTGCCCATGAAAAGGTCACGAAGAGCCGCCTTTTTGCAACACTGCAGTCCATATGATGAAAGTACAGTCATGGAGCTGATAGCTAGGGAGTTGCAGGGACCATATCAGGTATCCATATACAAGTTAGAATGGTATCTTAGAGATAAAAGTAACCACTAAGCTTGCTGCCCTTGTTCTTCTAGTTAGTAACTGTTGTGATGGCCGACAATGAAGAACATTTCCCTGTGATAGAAGAATGTTCTGTTATTAATCAAGTGGGTTCTTTTCTCATGGATTGTCTTGAGTTTTTTTGAGCACTGTCTGAATTGCACACTCTAGCCAATGGAGAATATTCTGTCACACTCCTGACTTCAGCCTAATAGATACTTGATAGTAAAAAGGTAAATCACTCACCGCAGTGTACCAGCTTGTTTATTGTCACTATTTATCTGGCTCGTCCAGGTTGATGTCAGTAGTAAAATACAACGTTCGATTTTCTCTTGTTGAAACATGTTGCTAAATGACACTTGTAAAGCACAAACATTACCTTGCACTGGTTTATCCAGCTTGAATATTGCCCAGGTCTTGCTGCACAAACTGTTTCATTATTTGAAGAAATGGAAACAGTACTGTATGCTGTCCGATTGTCAATGATCATCTCACATCTGATCTTATAGTGTCATACAGCACAGAAGCAAACTGTTTGGTCCAACCGGTCCATGCCAGACATAATCCCAAGCTAAACCCATCCTACCTGCCTGTTCCTGGCCAAAATCTCTCCAAAGTTGTCCTATTCATGTACTTATCCAAGTGTCTTTTAAATGTCGTAATTGTGCCCAAGTCCACCACTTCATCAGGACATTCATGAAGCAGTTGAAGGTGATGGGCCCAAGGACACTACCCTGAGGAAGTACTGATGCAGTGTTTTGACACCGAGATCATTGACTTCCAGTAGCACAGCTATCTTCCATTGTGCTTGGTTTGACTCCAGCTACTGGTGAATTTTCTCTCCTTTTAGTTTTCCCTCAAGCTCCTTGGTGGCACACTGCTGTCAGATGCTGACTTGATGTCACTTTCACCTGACCTCTGGAATTTGTTTGAACCAAGGCTGAATTGAAGTCTTGTTGGAAAGAACTGCCACAAGATTTTTTTAATATTAGATTATATTTTGGATCCTATGTAACAGATAATTAACTCTGGAGGCACATGGTTAAAAGTGGGATTAATACAAAGTGTATACCACGAGATTTCAAAAGTTTTTGACTTGACTTTACACTGTAGTACAGGGTTTTGACATTATTGAGGATGAGGATATTTGCGGAACCTTTTTTCTCTGATCTGTTGTTTAATTTTTCTATTCAAGAATGGGTGTGACATTATAATGAGATGGTTTATTGGTCATGGAATTGTTCACTGTCTATAACATATTGTTTCTAATGTTTAATATCCTTCTTTGTTGTAGCTTCATCAGTTGGCATGTCAATTTCATTAATGGCTGGTACTATACCTGGTATGCTATCCTACACTGCTCAGTGAACCATGGTTGGTCCCCTCAGTGATGATGGTAGAGTGAGGTTACAAGTTGTTAGAGGTTCCAATGAGCTTACAGATTGTGATGGATTACAATGCATCTGCTGATGATGCCCTTTCAGGTGTCATGGAAGCCGAGCTTTGAGCCCTTGGATTGGTTCTGAATTCATCCTATTAGTGTGATACCATTACATAATACAAGGAGTGAGTTCATTCTGAAACCAGATGGTGAAGTAGGAAACCAGATGCCAATATTTTATTTAACACTGAATTTATTTACCGAATGCAACATTACAGGTGTCTGCTTCTTTCGTAATCAACATTTGGTGTCCTAAAAGTTTCTTTTTCCACTCTTTTGAATATTCAATAAAATAGATTAACTCATAATCAAATTATCAGCACGTTAAAGAGGCAATGTAACAAAAAAAAAACAAACTTTAAAAGAAACACATAAAATGAAGGTAAGAGTTTGTACTGATGCACTCCAACTGCTATTGTGCCCACCAATCATGGAAGACTTCAACTGTACCAATGGACACTGTGCGTTCCCTTTCTAAGGGCACCCAAGGCCTGGACATAGTAATGAAAATAAGGCAGGCAGATGGGTCTGATGACTCAATCAACCACCACTGATGGCACTTGTTTATGGTTAGATTGGCCTAATTTATGGATAGGTTCAGAAGAGGTTCTTCTAATTGTTCAGCTCACTTCCGCACCCAGTCTCTCTCGAATTATTTTATGCCATATAACCAATAATTAACTCTACAAGTACATGGTTAAAATAAATAATGAGACACGTAGACAGCAGAACAACTAGTGTGAGAAGACCCTGATGGATTTTGAATCAGTTGCCTTCACGACAAGTGGCACGGTGACCAAGGGACCCAGATTCAATTCCAGCCTGCCTGTATAGAGTTTACACATTCTCCCTGTGTCTGCGTGGGTTTTCTCTGAGTGCTCCGGGTTCCTCCCACAGTCCAAAGATGTGCAGCTTATATAAATTGGCCATGGTAATTGCAGAGTTATGGGAATAGGGTCAAAGCTGCATCTGGATGGGATCTTCTTTGTATGGTTGGTTTGACTTGATGGGCTGAATAGCTTCTTTCCACATAGGGATTCTATGATGATTCACTTGGCCCTAACTATAAATCCCAGTCCATGTTTATATACCTTTGAGTAAAGCATTCATTAAATTAACAGATTAACTGAAGAGTCGTTCCTGAAAGGGCAGGCAAGTGGTCAAATTGATATTAATTATATAGCCGAGATAAACCAAGAATCAATAAACTAACTTGGAATAAATGAAATTGCTTGAAAAAAAATGAATATTTTATAAAAAGACATTGAAACTTATCCACTTATAAGACATGAAAAGACACTCCTCTCCTATTTTGATTCACACTTACATGATAACTTTCACATATTGGAGATGTCAATCATCACCTGCAATTATCAAGCTTGGAATCAATGAACTCAGAGTCATAGTCATACAATATGGAAATAGACCCTTTAGTCCAACTCATTCATGTTGATGAGACATCCTAATCTGACTTAGTCCCATTTAGAGTCATAGAGATGTACAGTATGGAAAGAGACCCTTTGATCCAACCCGTCCATGCCGACCTGATATCCCAACCCAATCTAGTCCCACCTGCGAGCATCTGGCCCATATCCCTCCAAATTCTTCCTATTCATATACCCATCCAAATGCCTTTTAAATGTCGTAATTGTACTAGACTCCACCACTTCCTCTGGCAGCTTGTTCCAGACACACACCACTATCTGTGTGAAAAAGTTGCTCCTGAGGTCCTTTTTAAATCTTTCCCCTCTCACCTTAAAGATAGGTCCTCTAGTTTTGGATACACAGCCATTGGAAAAAGATATTGAAATACGCAAACTAGGTTCTCAGGGCTGCATTTGGCAATGCAAGGCAGATAGATTTGTGACTGGAACCAGCTGGAAAACATGCTCTCCCATCTACGGTGGCTCATTGGTTAGCACTGTTGCCTCTCAGCACTAGGGACCTTGGTTCGATTCTAGCCTCGGATGACTGTCTGTGTGGAGTTTGTACATTCTTCCCGTCCCTGCATGAGTTTCCTCTGGGTCCTCCGGTTTCCTCCCACAGTCCGAAGATGTGGAGGTTAGGTGAATTGGCCATGCTAAATTGCTCATAGTGTTCATGGATGTGTAGGTTAGATGCATTAGTCAGGAGTCAATGTAGAGTAATAGCGTAGGGGAATGGGTTTGGGTGGGATATTCTTCAGAGAATCCATATGGACTTGTTGGACTGAAGGGCCTGTTGCCACGTGGTATAGATTCTAAGAAAAAAAGGAAGAGTGCCTGGTGATGGAGCTGATTTAAAAAAAACATTAGAGTACTGAGAAATCAAAGTTTAAATAAAATATTTGCTCCTACTGAGGATACAAGATTCAATTAAACAGTGGTCTCAGGTTAAAATCTTATTCCTAAAGGACATCGGTAAGGATTTTAAACTGTATATTCTTTTCATCTTCCTTTTGTACTGACACTAATGCGTTATAATTTTATGTCTTTATGTATATATGTTTGTTGTCATGTCTTTATCATTTTTCTCAGGATTAATAAATAAAACAAGCACTTTCTTTCACTTAAGAAACCCTTACAATTAGTTCCTTTTGAAACACAAGACATTGGGTAACTGCATTTTTAATAAAACAATTTACATACCATTCGCATGAGAGGGTGTTCAGAGTGTGAAGACTCGACTTTGCTTCAACATGAATTGTTCAGAGGTCACTGCTACAAATACTGTCATGGATCTCTTACGTACGTTGAAGGCCCTGACCATTTGTTGTTCATGATTTGATCATCTCTATTCCTGAAGAAGGGCTTATGCCCGAAACATCGAATCTCTTGTTCCTTGGATGCTGCCTGACCTGCTGCGCTTTTCCAGCAACACATTTTCAGCTCATCTTTATTGGTAGTCATACTTCTCTATCACTCATAGTGTCATAGAGTCATACAGCACGAATGCAGACCCTTTGGTCCAACCAGTCCATGCCAAACATAATCCCAATCTAGTCTCACCTGCCTGCTCCTGGTCCATATCCCTCCAAACCTTTCCTGTTCATGTACTTAGCCAAATGTCTTTTAAATGTAATTGTACTCGATTCCACCACTTCCTCCGGAAGTTCATTCCACACATGAACCACCTTCTGTAAAAATAATTGCCCCTCATGTCTTTTTTAAAACCTCTCTCCTCTCACATTAAAAATGTGCCCCCTAGTCTTGAAATTCCCCCATCTAGGGAAAGGATAACTACCATTTACTCTCTCTCTTTCTCTCATTGTTTTCATCTATAATGTTCCCTCTCAAACTCCTACGCTGCCGTGAAAAAAGTCCTGGCCTATCTCGTCTTTCTTCATAACTCAAACCTTCCATTCCCAGCAACATCCTGATAAATCTCTTCTGAACCCTCTCCAACTTAACATGACCATTGAAATCTCTGCTCTGTATATTTTGTTCTCTTGCTTCTTCCAACATGATTCATCAGGTGAATGTGCAGGGGAAGGAACAGGTAGATTATAATCAGCAGGCCAGCCAGCAATGCTCATATCCCACAGTGAATAAAAAAATAATTCCTTTGCCCAAATTTGACCTAATGCCAAGAGGCTTCATAACATGAAGAGTCAATTTTGAGAACACTCAGGAACACTCCCTCCTAACTGTTTATCACAATGCCACCATCTTTGGTGGGTCTGACTTGGCAGGCCAGTGATGATGCTGGAAGATTCTGGGACATTTCACATGAGGATTCTGACAGTGTGACTGCCGTACTGTTGCAAGTGGGATAGTTCTTTCAACTTTGACACAGATTTCCAGATACTGGTGATGAGGACTTTGCAAGGTTAACAAAGGAGTGTGGCTTTGATTTAACTTGTGCCTAGGTTGCTAGGTATTTTCTGAGGGCAGTTGAGTGAGACAATTTGTGTGGATTTGAAGTCACATGATTGCTAAAATAGCTGATTTTCATCCCTACAGGACATTAATGAACCAGATAAAATTTTAGAACAATCTGATGGTTTCATTATCATTATTGCTGAGACTAGCTTTATTTTGTTCCAGATTTGTTTAAATAAATTCAAATTCCTCATGCTGTTTCAGAAAGATTTGAACTCAAGTCTGGGAACATTAGTCCAAGCCTCTTGATCATTGGTGCAGTAACATTGCACTAGGCTACCATGCATTGTGGTACCAAATTACAATGAAATCCAACGTGAATTTTAACTAAATCTGCAGAAGTATCTTCTATATGAACTTACCATAACCACATTTTAATTTTGCTGTTCTCCTTCAGATTCAGTATTTATGAGCGGACAAGTTATGGACTATTTATTTCTCGGAAATATTGTTTATACAGTAAGTAATACAATCTCTGCATTAGTGTAGAAAACAAGTCTGGGGGCAGCAATAGTATTGGTTGTCTTTGATAATATATTTATTTTGTATCTGTTTGCTTAAGTATTTATTTGAAGTGCAAATTGTTCTGTTTGACATGGTCAACTACAAAATTGGAAAATTGGCTTTTGTATTATGAATCCCTTAAGCATAACATAAACCAGTATTATAAACATTGTCAATCCCACGGTGTGCCATGAACATTCACCTAGCTCAGAAATCGTCTTTTTTTTTGTTTGGGTTTGACTTGGTTTTCAACTAAACTGCCACCATCTATGCTTTTCTGATATTCCTTAAACATCCTGCCACTGTGTAATTTCTGGAACAAATATTGTTTGATTTGTGCAACAGACTGAGTAAGCTCCAGGCACCTATTTGGTCTTTTATGGACCAGCTCCTCTTTAGAAAACAAAAACAAAATTATTTCAGTGGAGAACTCATGTTTCCAAATCTGGAAGTGAAAAGAAACATGTTGACCTTTTGGGTGGGGATCTTTGTGAACACCAACTAGTCCATGTGAACCATTGTTTTGAGAGCTGAAGAACTTGAAGACGCTTACTGAGAGATACAATCAGTCTATTAGCCATGCACGACTAGTTCTACTTCAAAAAAAAGTCATTGATGGACTTATATAAGATTGTTGATAAAGATTGGTAAAACCACCAGCATTCTTGACTAAAAAAGATTTCAAGTTGCTTGATTTAATTTCAGAATGAAGTAAATCTTTATACTCTTATTACATTACAAAAAAATTGTATTAAAAAATCACTTTTTATCATAATACTTGTCCATTTTTTTCTACAGTATGTCGTTGTAACTGTGTGTTTGAAAGCTGGCTTTGAGACAACAGCATGGACAAAGGTACAAACTTTATATAATATTGCACATTTAAAAGCTATGTACAATGAGTGGCGTTTTTGATAAGGGATAGCATTACAGCTGTACTTAGGGAGGATATTCTCGAAAATATATCCAGGGAAGTGATTTGGATGGAGCTCAGAAATACGAATGGGATGATCACCTTATTGGGATTGTATTATAGACCTCCTAATAGTCAGAGGAAAATTGAGAAGCAAATTTGTAAGGAGATCTCAGTTATCTGAAAGAATAAGAGGGTGGTTATGATAGGGGGTTTTAACTTTCCAAACATACACTGGGACTGCCATAGTGTTAAGGGTTTAGATGGAGAGGAATTTCTTAAGTGTGTATAAGAAAATTTCTGATTCTGTGGATGTACCTACTAGAGGAAGTGTAAAACTTGACCTACTCTTGGAAATAAGGCAGGGCAGATGACTGAGGTGTCAGTTGGGGAGCACTTTTGAGCCAGCGACCATAATTCTATTAGTTTTAAAATAGTGATGGAAAAGGATAGACCAGATCTAAAAGTTGAAGTTCTAAATTGGAGGAAGGCCAATTTTGACGGTATTAGACAAGAACTTTAAAAAGCTGATTGGGCACAGATGTTCACATGTAAAGGGACGGTTAGAAAATGGGAAGCCTTCAGAAATGAGATAATGTGAGTCCTGAGAATGTATATTCCTGTTAGGGTGAAAGGAAAGGCTGGTAGGTATAGGGAATGCTGGATGACCAAAGAAATTGAGGGTTTGGTTTAAAAAAAAGAAGGAAGCATATGTAAGGTACAGACAGGATAGATCGAGTGAATCCTTAGAAGAATATAAAGGAAGTAGGAGTATACCTAAGAGGGAAATCAGGAGGGCAAAAAGGGGATGTGATATATGTTTGGCAAATAGAATTAAGGAGAATCCAAAGGGTTTTTACAAATACATTAAGGACAAAAGGGTAATTTGGGAGAGCGTAGCGCCCCTCAAAGATCAGCAAGGCGGCCTTTGTGTAGAGCCGCAGAAAATGGGGGAGATACGAAACAAGTATTTTGCATCAGTATTTGCTGTGGAAAAGGACATGGAAGATATAGAATGTAGGGAAATAGATGGTGACATCTTGAAAAATGTCCATGTTACAGAGGAGGAAGTGCTGGATGTGTTGAAACACATAAAGGTAGATAAATCCCCAGGACCTGATCAGGTGTACCCTAGAACTCTGTGGGAAGCTAGAGAAGTGATTGCGGAGCTTCTTACTGAAATATTTGTACCCAGAAGACTGGAGGTTGGCTAATATGGTGCCACTATTTAAGAAGGGTGGTAAGGACAAGCTAGGGAACTATAGACCAGTGAGCCTGATGTCGGTGGTGGGCAAGTTGTTGGAGGGAATCCTGAGGGACAGGATGTACATGTATTTGGAAAGGCAAGGACTGATTAGGGATAGTCAACATGGCTTTATGCATGGGAAATCATGTCTCACAAACTTGAATGAGTTTTTTTGTAGAAGTAACAAAAGATTGATGAGGGCAGAGCGGTAGATGTGATCTATATGGACTTCAGTAAGGCTTTCAACAAGGTTCCCCATGGGAGACTGGTGAGCTAGGTTAGATCTCATGGAATACAGGAAGAAGTCACCATTTGGATACAGAACTGGCTCAAAAGTAGAAGACAGGGTGGTGGTGGTGGAGAGTTGTTTTTCAGACTGGAGACCTGTGACCAGTGGAGTTCCACAAGGATTGGTGCTGGGTCCACTACTTTTCATCATTTATATAAATGATTTGGATGTGAGCTTAAGGGGGAGAGTTAGTAAGTTTGCTGATGACAAAATTAGAGGTGTATTGGACCGTGAAAAAAGTTGCCTCAGATTACACTGGGATCTTGATCAGTTGGGCCAATGGGTTGAGAAGTGGAAGATGAAGTTTAATTTAGATAAGATTTGCTTTTGCAAAATGCATTTAACAGGACTTATATACTTAATGGTAAGGTCCTAGGGAGTGTTGTTGAACAAAGAGATCTTGGAGTGCAAGTTCATAGCTCCTTGAAAGTGGAGTCGCAAATAGATAGGATTGTGAAAGACGGTGTTTGGTATGCTTTCCTTTATTGGTCAGAGTATTGAGTACAGGAGTTAGGAGATCATGTTGCGGCTGTACAGGACATTCGTTAGGCCATTTTTGGAATATTGTGAGCAATTCTGGTCTCCTTCCTATCGGAAAGATATTGTGTAACCTGAAAGGGTTCAGAAAAAATTTACAAGGATGTTGCCAGGTTTGGAGGATTTGAGCTATGGGGAGAGGCTGAACAGGTTGGGGTTGTTTTCCCTGGAGTGTCGGAGGCTGAGGGATGACCTTTTTGAGGTTTATAAAATCATGAGGGGCATGGATAAAATAAATAGACAAAGTCTTTTCCCTGGGGTCGGGGAGTCTAGAACTAGAGGGCATAGGTTTAGGGTGAGAGGGGAAAGATATAAAAGAGATCTAAGGGGCATCGCTTTCACTCAGAGGGTGGTATGTGTATGGAATGAGATGCCAGAGAAAGTGATGGAGGCTAGTACGATTGCAACATTTAAAAGACACCTGGATGGGTATACGAATAGGAAGGGTTTGGAGGGATATGGGCCGGGTGCTGGCAGGTAGACTGGGTTGGGATATCTGCTCAGCATGGATGAGTTGGACTGTTTTCATGCTGTACACCTCTATGATTCTATATACCTTTCGAAAACATTGCTTAATTGCTACTAATTTGGGATACTGGGAACTTAAGGAAATTTCCTGCCTTTTCTAGGTGTCATTTCTAAAGGTTTTCTTTTTCTTTTTCTGTTTTTGTGGTTATACATTGTCTGAAATGTTTGCTGTTGAAACATTAACGATAAAGAAATAACTTTAAAACATCATACTTTTCCCACTTCTCATTATATTTTAGAGGTTTTACTTTCACTTCATTTTCAACAAATATACTGTATTCTAGATAATTCATACCAAAGTCTGTAAACATTTTTTAATTGCTTTGGGCGGATGACCATGGAAAAAAAATGACTCTACAAACATTAAAAGGGTCAGTTTGATCAGTTAGCAAATATGTTAAAGAATTTTGCCAACAGCATGTGCTGATTGTGCTCTTTGACCTGCCCATGTTTAGTAGGGAATGTTGTCCCTCAAATACTACAATCAATTGTCTCTCTCAATGAAGAAAGATGCCTGAGATCTTCTATGGGCAACAGGCAATTGCTCTACCTATTTACCTGACAACCCAAATGTTTATTGATCATGTAACCACAGCACATCATAAGAGATTTCAAGTACTGTATTGTTGTTTGTCTGTTGATTTATTGAAGAAATCATTTCTTTTTCTTCAGTTCAGTCACTTGGCTGTTTGGGGTAGTATATTGATGTGGTTGGCGTTTTTAGGAGTCTACTCAGCCATCTGGCCCACCATCCCAATTGCACCAGATATGCTTGGACAGGTAAGCAATAATGCTGCTTCTATGTAAAATTATATCGAATAAAAATGATAATGATACTAAATATTGGCACAATTATTTTAAGATTTTGCCATCTGGGCTGCATATATTCAAAATGCTGGTTAGCCCTATGTCTGTCGTAGGGAAAATGCTTAAATCTATAATTAAGGAAATTATAGCAGGGCTCTTGGAACATTTTATTGCAACATTTTATTGCAAAATTGTTCTGGGAAAAGGAAACACTTAAGAAGCTTAACACCATCTGGAAAAAAAGCAACTCACTTGAGTGGCACCATATCCACAAATATTCACACCCTCCACGATTATGCTCAGTATAGCAGCAGTGTGTGCTGCTATAGATGCACTGCAGAAATTCACAAAGTATCCTTTGGCAGCATCTTCCAACCCATGATCATTACTTCTAGAAGGAAAAGGGCAGCAGATATGTGGAATACCACCACTTGCACATTCACCTCTTTTCTGTACTGAACACTTAGTAGGCTTCAGTCAGGATTAAGGAACACACAAATTTGTTATTTCCTGCAATCCTACAGGGAGGTTTTATTCTGAGGCAGTTATCTCTGAAAGAACCCAAAACAAGTGTGAACACATGTTCACACACACCTGACTGATGAGTCACCAGGATTTAAGTGATTCACCTCTTAAAGGGACATTGTCTCAACATGATCTATCCCTACTGTAATGCATAATAGCCTTCAAGCCACTCAGCATCCAGATTTGGAAATACATCACCATTCCTTCAGTGTCTCTGGGTCAAACCCTGGAACTCCTTTCCTGATAGCATTGTAGGTCCACTGACACAAAACAGACTGTGGTGGTTCAGGAAGGCTCAGCAACAGACGCAGCTCCAGCTGGCAACACCCACCTCCTGTGAATGAATTTTGAAAAATCATGCTTGTTTAATTTATCAATTAGAATAGAATTGAATGCTGTCACATACTCAAATGAATACAGTGAAAAGCGTACAAGTCACTGCTTACAGTGCCATCTTAGTACAAAGGTCCCAAAGTACCGCTCGTGGAAAAATAGAAAAGTCAAAAAAGTGTAGCATTGCAGATTTAGAAATAAATTATAAAATGGACAAAAAGTTTCAGAACAACGGTCGCTGACCCAATCCATGTTGGCACCAAGCCTCCAGTCCACAACGGGCTTCACTCCAGACCACGCTTGGCTTCACCTCAAGGTTCACAAGGCTGGGAGATCATTCTGGAATCACCTCAAGACCAGGAGGCCATGCCAGACCCAGAGACTGCTACATGCTGCCTGAAGACAACCATGCTGGGCCCCTGGGTTTTTGCCATGTTAGTCCAAGAGGACTCATGCTTGGCTTGCAGACTGGCATACTGTGCCAAGAGACCACCACACTGGGATGGGAGGCCACCATGCCAGGCCAAGAGGAGGCAGGCCACTTCTGTGGTGAGGCCAGGAGTTCTGAGGCTGCAGAGGCAGAGGCTGGGAGTTCCAAGGCCTTATTAAATGTCTTTGAGAAAATTTGAAAGAATATAGATAAAGGGGAACCAGTGAATGTATTGTGCTTAATATCAGGAAGGCATTTGACAAGGCGGCACACTATAAGTTACTACTCAATGTAAGAGGTTATGAAGCAAGGGCTATTTACAAGCATAGAGGATCGATAGATATAAATAATTGGTTTTAAGTGATGTCATGATAAGGATCATTGTATTTGGGCTTACAATCTATAACAGTGGCTTGGGTGCAGAGACTGAAAGTAAGTTTGTTGACTTCGATGATACAAAGTAGATAGGAAAGTAAGTTGTGGAGAGGGCATAAAGAGTCTGCAAAGGGATATAGGTGAGATGAGAGTAGCTGTGTTTGACATCAAGGAATCCTAATAAAAGTGCAGTCAATGGGAATCAAAGGAAATACTCACTGCTGGTTGGAATCATACCTGACACAAGGGAAGGTGACTGTGCTTTTTGGAGGACTGTTTTCTCAGCCCCAGGACATATTTGCGGGAGTTCTTCAGGATAGTGTCCTAGGCCCAACAATCTTCATCAATGACCTTTTTTCCATCATAAAGTCAGAAGTGGAGATATTCACCTATGATTGCTCAATGTTAAAGCGCCGTTCATAGCTCTTCAGGTCCCAAAGCAGTCTATGACCAAATACAATAATACCTGAACAATTTCCAGGTTTGGGATGACAATTGGCAACTAACATTTGCATCACATAATTGCCAGGCAATGACCATCTCCAATATGAGAGGATTTAATCATCGCTTTGGCCAATTTAAACAATCTAACCTTGGCATTCATTGGCATTACCACTGCTGCATCCTGCATTCATCATTGACTGGAAACTGAATTGATCTAGCCATATAAATACAGGGTATAAAAGAGAAAGGTGATGGCCTTGCTAATAATCCAGAGATCCAGGTAATGTTCTAGGGAAAACCAAATAACTGCAGATGCTGGAAACCAAACAAAAATAGAAATTGCTGGAAAAACTCAGCAGGTCTGGCAGCATCTATGCAGAGAAAATAGTTTAATGTTTTGGGTCCAGTGACTGTCTTCAGAACTGGTTTCTGTCCGCAGGTACAGCATCTGTGGAGAGAAACTCTGTTTTCTTTCCACAGATGCTGCCAGGCCTGCTGAGTCTTTCCAGCAATATCTGTTTTCGTTTCAAATGTTCTGGGAATCTAGGTTTGAAATCCATGGCATTTGAATTCAACAAATAAATTGGAGTTATGAGTCTAGTTGTTAGAAAAACCCACCTGGTTCATCCTTATGTGGTCTGGTCTACATGCTCCAGACCTAGAGTATAGTTGACATTGACCTGCTGTCTAGGTAATTGAGGATGGACAATAAATGCTGGCTCAGCTTAAAAAGCAAGAACAGGTCAGAATCTTGGGATCCTGCAGTGAGCAACTCACCACCTGAGTTGAAAAGCCTCTTCGCCCAAGTCAGGACTGTATGAGTACAGCTCCAACAACTCTCTGGAAGCTTGACACCATCAGGACAAAGCAGCCCAAACTCTCAGACATTCATTCTCCACACCTGATGTTCAGTAGTAGCAGTATGTACAACTAATCGATGCACTGCAGAAGTTCATCAAGGCTATTTAGACAGCACCTTCCAAACCCACGGCCACTTCCATAAAAGGATAAAAGCAAACTACTGCAGATGCTGGAAATCTGAAACAAGCACAGAAAATGCTGGTGAAACTCACCTGTGGAGAGAGAAACAGAGTTAGCAGATTTCTGGTCTGGTATGACTTCAGAACAGTAATGAAAGCAGACAATGAAAGCAAGCCAGCAAAGTTGAAGCAGGGGCACAATGTGGAGTATGGTAGAAGTAAAGTGGAGGTCTCACAAGGAGTGCTAGCCATCCACCCAATGTCGTATATTCCCATTCAATAACCTCTGTACCAAGAAAACTGGTAAAATCATCATACTCTACTGTCAAGGAAAATAAAATTAGTCATGGATTTTTAGAAAATTTGGAGATTGCTTTCTTGAAAATCTCTGAACGTGGACTTTCAAAGTATTGTATTCTTGTTCATTTTAAACATTTTTACATTTAACAGTTAACAGATGTTCAATCTTAAAAACTAGCATTTGGATTTTCAACAAATCAACATAATTATTCCAGTGTTAACTTCTTGATTTCAGTTCACAAACTGCCGACTGTTACTGTGTATTAAAATATTCAAGGAAACAATCCAAGCATTTATTACTAAAGTTTGTGCAGAACTTTCTGTCACGAAGCATAAATGCAATTCCCTCAGTAATCTCTCACCACCATACAGTAAAAACAGTTAGTAAATGAACGGAATAGTGATTTCATTATTTATGGCATCACTAGCCTAGTACATGCCTTCACACAGAAATGCTAATGAAGGATGCAATATTATTTTACTGAATTATTTCTTTAGACCTATTTCTTTTTCTCCCTAAATAAAACAGTAGACCAGTTCATTCTTGTCATCAACCTTATGTTCACAATGGGAAGTTGTTTTGGGATTTTTTTTTTCATTTCAGGACCAGTATTATACAATCCATAATGAAAGTAAATTCCATCATTCAGATTTAACGTTACAAATTGTGTGGTAAGATTAGCAGTGAGGTTATGAAAACTCGCCAGTATTAAAGGTTAATTGGGAAATTATTTCCAGTTTATACAGTGGTGCTGTTAAACAACAAGATTAGGGAAAAAAACAAAACAACTGCAGATGCTGTAAATCAGAAATAAAAACAGAAATTGCTGCAAGAGGTGAGCAGTCTGGCAGCACATGTGCAGAGAATTCAGTTACTGTTTCCGGGGAAGTAACTGTTCCTCGGAACATTAGACATTCCTCAGAAGATTAGAAAGTTGTCACAGTTGCCCTAATTCTCCAAAAGCCTTGCCATACTAAAAGACGTCAGGCAGGAGGCTGGAAGAACACAGCAAGCCAGGCAGCATCAGGAGGTGGAGAAGTCGACAGTTCAGAACTAGGGGTGGGTGTTGGGGGAGCTGCAGATAAAGGGGGTTGTGGGTGTGGGGGAGGTCAAGTGGGGATAGGTGAAGACCGTAGAGGGTACGATCTGGTTAGTCACTTGGAGAAATGAATCCGATTGGTGGCAGGGAGAAGTGGAAGGGAGGGGGATGGGCTGAGAAAGGAGTCAGGGATGGAAAAGGAGGTTATTTGAAATTAGAGAACTCAATGTTGAGTCCTCTAGGCTGTAGGCCACTCAGGCACAAGATGAAGTGTTGTTCCTCCAATTTGCAGTTTGGTTCGTTATGCAATGGAGGAGGCCAAGGATGGTCATGTCGGAAAGGGAGTGGGAAGGGGAATTAAAATGGGCAGTGACTGGGAGGTCCGGTCGGCCCCTGTGGACCAGGCTGAAGAGCTCGGCGAACCGTTCCCTAAGTTCACTTTTGGTCTCCCTAATGTAGAGAAGACTTTTGGTCTCTCCACTGGGAGCACCTGATGCAGTAAATAGATTGGAAGAGAGGCAGGTGAACCTCTGTCTCACTTGGAGGGACTGTTTGGGGCCCTGGATGGTGGTGAGGGGGGTGGTGTACCAACAGGTTTTGCATCTTTTCTGGTTGCAGGGGAAGGTGCCTAGGGGTTCTATGGAGATGGTGGGGAGAGTGGTGCAAAATCAGGACTGTCGAAGGGAACGGTCCTTGTGGTCAGCAGAGAGGAGTGGGAAAGGAAGGTGTTCTTGGTGGTGGGGTATAATTGGAGTTGGCAGAACTGTTTACAGATGATGCGTTCAATGCGGAGACTGGCGTAGCTATAGGTAAGGACCCGGGGTCTCTTGTCTTTATTGCATTGTGGGGTGGGTTAAAGCAGTGGAACAGGGAATGGAGGTCGTGCAGTGGAGGGCTGTTCAAATGGCAGAGGGAGGAAAAGCCCGTTGTTTGAAATAGGTGGACATCTGGGATGCTTGGGAGTAGAATGTCTCCTAGTCCAATGCGGCAGAGGGAGAATGGGATGGAGTTCTTGCAGGATACTACATGGAAGGAGGTGTAGTCCAGGTAGTTATGGGAGTCTGTGGGTTTGTAGTAAATATCTGTCTGGAGACTGTCGCCAGAAATGGATGGGTGCAGGATACTGCACCGATGCAGTCATCGATATAATGATAGAACAGTTGGGGCACAGTGCCTGTGTAGGGATGAAGAGGGACTGTTCGACATAGCTGACAAATGGGCAGATCTAACGGGGGCCCATCCAGGTACCCCTGGATTTGGAGGAAATGGGAGGAGTTAAAAGTTGTTGAGAGTGAGGACCAGTTCGGTGAGATGGAGGAGAGTATTGGTAGTGGAAGACTACCTTCCACAAGGACCATTCCCTTCCCAGCCCCTCCCCCTCCCATTCCTGTTACCAATTGGACTCATTCCTCCCATTGACCAACCACGTCATACCCTCTACCTGTCTTCACCTATCCACACTTCACCACCCTGCACCTACTGCCACCTTTATCTGCAGCTCTCCTCTCACCTTTACCCAGTCCTGAAGAAGGGTTACACCTGAAACACCGACTTCTCCACCTCCTGATCTGCCTGGCTTGCTATGTTATTCCAGCCTCCTGCCTGTCTACTTTAGATTCCAGCACCTGTAGTTTTTTCTGTCTCATACCAAAAGATGTGTCATTCAGACACCTGAAATACATGAAGTTGCTGTATTTGTGCACTATAAATCCACTAAGCATACAAAATAATTCATTCTAAGTTTAAATGAATTACATAATAGATCTTAATTACTGCCAAACCGCCTTTCTGAAAAATTATTTTACAAGCCTAGAACCGAATTCCTTCAAATTAAAAAATCTCCAACAACATATATAATCAAGGTAAAATTTAAAGGAAAGTTTTTAACTTTTCTTTCCGTGTCTTATCCATCTCTCTTAATCCCATGTTTCTTTCCTTCTCCACTTTGCTTGCATAAATGATTTCATTATAATATTTTCTGACTTAGACATCCTGAAGTAAATTCTGTAGAGATACCCTGTAGAGGGTGCTAGGCTGTGTTGGACTCTTAATGACTGTAATTTACCATGGAAAAGCATGTATAATATTTTTGGACAGCTGTAAACATGGAAAATATGTGTGCCATTTGTTCCTGATTGCAAAACTTTGGATTAGTTACTAAAATCTCTTTTCCATTCTAATTGGCGGAGGTTATGCAATTATGTAGATAGTGACGGAGCCAGAAAGTGAGTGAGAATACAAAGTAAGATATCATTTTTTAAATTTTATGTATGTTTTTGAAAATTTTATATCATTTTATTTGTGTTTGCGGATTGTTCAAGTGCCACCGTAGACCCTGTAGCAAACACTTTGGTACTTTCAATATCCTCAGGTTGTTTGTATTTTTAAGTATTATTTTTAGTAATTGCTGGAAATGGTGGCAGCAAATTTGTTGTACTTATGACTACAGGTGATTTCTGCTATCTTGGAATATATGCCATTGTTCATTAGTGGGAGGCAAAATTTGATTATTACAGTTAAAATTCATTCCCAGCACAGTGGCTCAATGGTTAGCACTGCTACCTCACAGCACCAAGGACTTAGGTTTGATTCCAGCTCAGGTGACTGTCTGTGTGGAATTTACATATTCTCCCAGTGTCTGCATGGGTTTCATCCCACAGTGCAAAGAGATGCAGGTTAGATGAATTAGTTTTGCTAAATTGTCCAGGAATGTGCAAGCTCGATGGATTGCCATGGGAATGGCAGGATTACAGGTATAAGGTAAGGGGCTTGGTCTGGATGGGATGCTCTTTGGAGAGTGGTGTGGACTTGTTGGGCCGAATGGCCTGTTTCCACACACTCAGAATTCTATGATTATTATTATTTTCAATCCGCAGTACATTTGGTAGTCCCTGGATAGAACTATACACCTCTAGTCTTTTAAATGTGTATTTTGGTGGTGATTTTCTTTTTCATAAAGGATTATGGAATTGAATGAAGCACAGATCCAAGTATTCTTTTCGTTCAGGACAGTAAAATTCCTATTTGGAGAAGAATCCCCTTCTAAACAGATCCACCATATAAGTATATAATTTGCAGCAAACATAAATAGCAATGGATGCTGATTATATGATCTTCTTTCCACCAACAAGTCATACTAATGAACTGAGGTTTGACAAATTCTATATGGCAGTCAGCAACAATAGTACCGGATCTACAATATACAAAGGAATGTTTAGCATGTTTCATCGTTGAAAAAATAAGATTTTTCCTTATATACTTAAAGAATTCAAGTCCTTGGCAAGCAGAGATCACTTTTTACTGCTGAAATCAACAAATTGCATCCCAAGGCACTTCACAAGGCATTATATAACAAGTTTTGGTGGTTATGACAAATTCGATTGCACAATGCACAGGAAACTAATGCAGTCCCATAAGATCTTTCACAGCCATTGAGAAAGCCACAGCACTAGAAGTGTAATACTTACAACTTTCTTTGGCAGCTTTCTACCCTGTTCACAGCCTGGAATCAGTTTCAGCATGCTTACCTCAGGGTCCAGAGGTCATAGACTCAAGTCCCGTACCAGAGATCTGATAATTTAGACTGATCATAGAATATCTACAATGCAGAAAGAGGTCATTCGAAGAGCAGTCATCCCTGTTTGAAAGTGTGGATGTTCAGCAAAATTAAGATTGGGCTAACCCTTCTATGATTGAATAACCTACCCCCACTCTCAATCTGCATTTATTAATGAAGAATATGCACCTTAACATGGTTCTGTTGGGTGACCCTGGAGCAATACCACGCACAAGTCACTATTTTCAGCAAAGAAGAAGGAAGTTAACAAAAAAACGTTTCTGCTCAGCATTCATGTTGTTTACAACATCCATGAAATAGCAACACTAAAGCTGTCTGATTAAATATGCTCTAATGCAGTGCTATATTCAGTGCCTAAATGGAGCTGGGCCCAAACATTGGTTTGTAGTTTGTGCTGTCTTTCTTACAGAGGAGATAACATCATTTCAGCTATTGTTCCTATTCAGTCAAATGGCCTTACATTGAGTGGCTGTAGCATACATTACAGGTTACATATCAGCAGTGCTTCTTGAAAAATAAGCCAATGTACAGCTACAGTAGCTCTACACCAATGAGTAATTTGGCCTATGTCATTCAGTTCCTTATTTTTTAAAATACTAATTCAAACAGATACTATAAGCGACATGGCAGTATGGCTTTTAATTTTTGAAAAAATATAACCTATCTGTATTTGAGCTAAAACATTCATAAAGAATGTGGAAGTTAAATTTCACCAAGTCTTTGCTGAGCTATTACCATAAATATCATGCAGGACAACAGAATAACCCACATTATGAACAGAAATTAGGAACTCCAAGTCTGAAGGTAGCCAGAAAATGGAACAAACCTGATGTAAGCCCAGTATAAGGTAAACCCACATGTGACAGATTGGATTTCTTTATGGGTAGGAATAGAGGGAAAAAGCATAGGACATCCAGTTTATGGAGTTAGTTCTGTTACTCTAGATTATAACTGATCATCTCCTCAATGTCATTTTCCCACATTCTTTCTATAATCTTTCCATTCTTTCTTTGGGCAGCACGATGGCACAGCAGTATGCACTGCTGACTCACAGCCCCAGGGACCCAGGTTTAATGCGTAGAGTTTGCACATTCTCCCCGTGTCTGCATGGGTTTCATCCGGGTGCTCTGGTTTCCTCCCACAATCAAAAGACATGCTGGTTAGGTAAATTGGCCGTGCTAAATTGCCCATAGTGATCAGGGATGTATACATTAGCTGCCTGAGTCAGGGGTAAAGGTAGGGGAATAGGTCTGAGTGGGATACTCTTCGGAGGGTCGGTGTGGACTTGTTGGGCCAAAGGGCCTGTTTCCATGCAATAGGTATTCTATTATTCTAATAACCATTCAACCCGTTATTCTCTAGAAACCTATCGATTTTTGTCTTGAATCTCCTCAGTGATTGAATTTTCACACTCTAGGGTAGAGAATTTCAAAGATTAATGTCCCGTTAAGTGAAGAAATTTCTCCCCATTCGTTCTTAAATGGCCTAGCCCCTATTCTGAGATTGTATTCTCTGATTTTAGAGTCCTCAATCAGGGAGAACTCCCTATTTGAATCCACCCTCTCATACCCTGTAAGAATTTTAAACATTTCAATGAAATCACATCTTATTCTTTGAGACTTGAAAGAATGCACATTCAATTTTCTCAGTTTCTCCTCATAAAATAATCTCAGAGATTAATCTACTTAATAAAACAAAGAAGTGCGGATGCTGGAGATCTGAAACAAAAACAGAAATTGCTGGAGAAAATCTGCAAGTCTGGCAGCAACTGTGCAGAGAAAGCAGAGTTTACATTTCAAGTCTAGTGACTCTTGATGAAACTCTGCTTTCTCTCTACAGATGCTGCCAGATTTTCTCGAGCAATTTCTGTTTTTGTATTAATCTGGTCAACTTTTGTTACACTGTCTCTCTGCCAAGCATATTCTTCCTTAGATAATGAATCCAAAACTGTTCAGGATATTTCAGGTGAAGTCTCTATACAACTGCAGCTAAACATCTTCATTTCTGTATTCCAGTCCCTTGTGATATAGGCCAACCCATCATTTACCTACTGCACCAACAGGATAGCTTTTAGTGACTCATGGATCCTTTTGAACATCCTCACCCCAATCACTTACCATTTGAGAAATACTCCTTTTTTTCTCTCCTCTGTTTGTACTAAAATAACATCTTCAAATCCAATTTTGTCAAACGCGATCCCTTTTCATAAATCCATATTGACTCTGTCTAATTTTATTATACTTTCTAAATCTTCAGTTATCAAATCATTTATAATATGGTCACATAATTTTCTCTATTACAAATTAATATGTTAAATGAAATTAATATGGAGTTCACCAATCTCTTTCCCCCCCCCCTTTTTAAGTAATGGGCTTACATTTGCTACTTTACAGTTATTAGGAACTTTTCCATAATCTATAGAATTTTGAAAGATAATCACCAATGCATCCATTGTCTCAACTACTATTTCTTCCATCTGTGATGAAGGCCATCTGGTCTAGGAGATTCATCTACTCTCAATCCAGCTAACTTTTAAAGTATTACTTCTTTATTAATAGTAATTTATTTTATCTCTTTACTAACATAAATTCCTTGGTTACCTAGAAGTTATGAAGATTTTCTGTATCATTCTCTGCGAAGAAAGATGCAAAGTGACTGTTGAGTTTCTGCCATTTCCTTGTTTTCATCTCTTAAGTTCTCCTATCCCCACCTGTAATGGGCCTAAATTTATCCTTGCTCACTTTTTTTCTTTAACATATCAACTAGAAGCTTGCACAGGCCGGTTTTATCTTCCTCACTAACTTACATTCATATTCTCCTCCAATCAGTTTCTTGGCCCCCTCTTGTCATAAATTGCTCCAATCCTTAGGCTTGCCGTTATTCATGCATGTTCTTATAAGAGAACTTCAATCAAAACATCAAGATGTAGAACTGAGTGGAGCTAAAAGCAAGAAGGAGCAAACATTAGTGAGAGTTGATGGCAGAAATCTGAATACCAAGATATTTCACAAACATCATCATCTGATCCTTATACAGTCCCCTCACCAAAGCACACATAAAACTTAATTCAACTAAATAACACTGTTGTTTCAAAATGTACTAAGTTAAATTCCAGAAGTTACATTTCTGTTGTGCCTTTCCTATTTTCAGTGCTTATCATAATGTTGTAGCACAAGCAAAGTCCCAAGAAGCAATGAGACAAATTACTAGATAATGATCTTGTTTGGGGAACGCATTTGGCCAGTTTACCAGGAGAACTCTATTTCAGTTTGAGTAGATTCATAGAATTTTTTATGACCAACCAGGAGGGCAGAAGGCTTTCAGTTCAAAATATTGTTAAACACACAGCTCCTCAATATAACATCCCTTAGTATTACACTGAAGCACCAATCTCCATTTCATGTTCAGATTTCTGGAATGGGATCTCAATCCATAACCTATAGACTTGGAGACAAAAGTATTAATACTGATCCTAGGCTGACATCTGGTCTAGAAATTATACGTCATGCTACCTAATGCCATATTCAATCCAATGTACTTCAGGGACCAACATCCTATACTTCAAAGATGCCATAAAGAAACCTTATACAGGGGAAGATCAATTCCAGGTATCTGAATTGGCCACCTAAATCAGTTATTAACATCTCAGTGGCATTGCATGTTTTTCAGAATGCTTTAGAAAATTTTAGTTTCCCTGAACTGGTGCCAAGTCTGGCTTTGCCTGGAATAAAACTAAAGTAGAAAAAATGTTATAAATTTTGACATAGCATAAGAAAATTTGGGAATGCTCTTCCCAGTTCAACAGAACACTGGAGAGCCCATAATCAGCCACTCCAAGTGCAAAGCATGAGTAATTTTAAATAAATCCCCACTCTATTTTCAAAGAATGTGTTCCAGAAATTCCTTTTTAAAACTAAAGAGAAAGGAGCTTGTTTGGTCATAGAAAACTTTATTGGTGCTGAAAAAGGGTGCATTTTGTTGAAGTTTTTCAGCTTGCATTCATCAGGACATTTTGCAAAAATACAAATCCAGAGGGAAGACTGACATTTCTACTACATGAGATGAGAGTACTGATTTGCCAATCTATCAGCACTATCCTCTCATGCAGTATAAATTTTAATTTTTCCCTTGAATCTCTTCTTAAAAATTCCTCAGGAGAACAAGAAGAAGTTTCAATAGAATTTCCCTTTCAGTACTACTCAAAAGGTTAAATTTACTGTGAAGCAAATGTTCACCTGAGTCAAATTTTTTCATTGTATCTGGTTGCTGTGGGATCTCTTGAAACAAACAATGGGGAGCTAACCAGCACACTCTTTGTCGTCTGTTGTGGCTGAAGCTTTTAGCTGATCATTGAAACTTATAACAGACCTACCCCAGAACAGCTGTCCTGTTGGTTTTTGAAGAATCTGAGAGTTTGGAGTGGATCTTTGAATCATTAGCTAACCTATAAGACATGCAATCTGATCCTTCTGCTGCAGTTACATAAAGCTGCAAGAAGCTTCTACTACCATTCACTTCCCCAACCAATGTCAGCTTAACTTTTAACTGGCCTTAAGATAGCTGATTAGAGAATTGCCATGTGGAGAAAGGAAAGCAAAAGCCGTCGTATGCAAAAAACATTTCCCGAGCCAAATTACTCTCATTAATTCAATTTGTGTCAGAAATCCATGTAAATAAATCCTGACAGCTGCAGCAGGTTTCATTTCAAAAGGGCTTTGACAGGAATGTGGGGACCAGCAAATCATAAAATCTGCCTGTGCAGAGTGAACCATTTGCTATGCAAGGAGGGAGGAAAAGATACTCACTGCAGTGGAACGTTGTTTTTTGATGACCTACCAAAGTGAGACTGGTACGTGCTTCAGGAATCTGTGTTAGCCCTTAGAAAAAAAGATGATGTCTTATGTGGAGATGTGCTGAACAGCTGGTACATTTTAAGGCTTGTCCACACTTTGGAAATTCCAGCCATCCCATACCTAATGCAGTTGCTGAATATTGAGGTTTAGGGTCTGCTGGCTCCAAGTCTCCTGAGAATTTTGCTTTGCGTAGCTTATTGTTTCTAGACCTAATGGAGCAAATTTTCTTAAAACTTCCTTTCATCATTCTTAAGCTGTAAATTGACTCAAGTAATTTTCCAAAGCTGGTCAGTCAGAGAGGGGAGTTTTAGAAGATTTTTCATGCTAACTTTGTAACTGTGAACACAATATCAATATATATTTGTTAGATAATTTGTGGCTTTTTTTTTAGTGATGTTGTCTGCCTTATCATCATGTGTTATTAACATTATCTAAATTACCTTAATCAGATTCCAAAGTTAGCTGGCAGGATGTTAGGTTCACTTTGTTTCACTTCTATTTGAGACCTGTGCTAAATTCTTGAGATTGTGCAGAAAAAGGCCACTAAACCTTTTGCAATTGCTTTGTGACGGTTTCTCACGGTTTTTCAAGTGATACAAATGGAAACACTTTGACTGCCATATTCTGAAAACATCCCTGTTTATAATCACTGGATTTAAGAATGTGATCAGGTTGTCAAACAAGGCTTGATAAAAATTAGTGATCACCTTATACAAATACCCAAATTTTAAGTTAGTTATCAATGTAAAAAAATGCAATTGTTTAACTTTTTTATGTAATATGTGCACAATGATTCATGACTATTGATTCCACTGAACTGTTGCACTCAGAAGATGTGAAATCTTTGATAGTTTAATGTTTAAAAATGATAGTTGTGACAGGTAGCAAATAGAAACTGATTGTGGAAACATATGTTACATTTTGGAGCCAAAATGCTCCTAAATTACTGAAATTAATCTAAATGTAAATTAACATGTAAATTTAATATGTAACAATACTTAATCCCCAGATTAGCATTGGAGCCCATTTAACTTCAACCTGAACGTAGTTTTGATTCTTAAGATAAAAATCAGTAACTTATACTATGGAGAAATTCATTGTATTGTGAGGGATCTGAGCAATCTATATAAAAGGAGCAAGTGATGGTAGCATTTGCACCTTTTTTTAGTCCTGGTGAATCTATTTTGCTGCATTTGGGTGATGTAGTGCTCCTTGTACTGCCAAAGGGACCATTGCAAGAGGTTGGGGTAAAGGTCACCGTAAAAACATAATCCCAAATAAACTGAAGAAATCTTAAAACTTTACAGAAAAAAATTACAAATGTATAATGCCATATGTTTTGGAGAAAAGGAATTTCATAATTTGTACTTCACTGCCAAAAAACTATGCACCTCACAAACAAATGCTCTTTACTGGAGGTTACTATATTCTCTTGCTCAAGTCTGATGTTTCAGCCCAGTATTTCCAGGAATAGTGGAAGGACAATGACAAGGCTGGATACCGTTCAGTACTATGTCTTTATATATACTTATAATCTTTTTCTTTCCCTTTCTGCCTAGTAACTAGCCTTAATGTAAACCAGTCAGGAAAGCTAGGGGTAGGAGGCCACAGCTGAAAACTTTGGAAAAAGCACCCAAAAAGGATGTGGGTGATAGGGAGAAATGTTGGGATTGGCTTTGTGAAATGCTGATGCAGTGAAGTCAAACATCATGGAATGAAGAAAGAGATCAGGAGTTGTAGGTGGGAAGGGAAAGTCAGTAACTGGGAGGGAGCCAGCAAGTGATCATTCTTTGGGCTGGGGGTGTCTTTACAAGAGATGGTCATCAAGAGAAAGAGGTCAGTCAATGCAGGAGGCAATTTGGCAGTGGTGTGTATGTTTGTGAGGGGTCTGGGGTTAAGGTGGTTTACATCTAGGAGTGAGTATGACATGTGGGCACAGGGGTTCTGCAATCACAATGGGGTGAGAAAAAAGCTATAAATGTCTCAGACAGCCAAAGGCTGCCTTGGTAGAGATGGAAAGAACACTGTCGCTCATCCTGTATTTCTCATCACAAGGAGCGGCACAGTGGCTCAGTGGTTAGCACTGCTGCCTCACAGCACCAGGGTTCCAGGTTCGATTTCGGCCTCGGTCGACTGTCTGTGTGGAGTTTGCACATACTCTCTGTGTCTGTGTGGGTGCTCCGGTTTCCTCCCACAGTCCAAAGATGTGCAGGTCAGTGAATTGGCCATGCTAAATTGCCCATAGTGTTAGGTGCAGTAGTCAGAGGGAAATGGGTCTGGGTGGGTTACTCTTCAGAGGGTCGGTGTGGACTGGTTGGGCCGAATGGCCTGTTTTCACACTGTAGGGAATCTAGACTAATCTAATCTAATCTTGAGCAGTAATTAAATCTTCCAATCTGATAAAATAGTATCTTGTTTGTCCTTGGGAAGTATCAAAGCATTTCACAGCCAATGGGATACTTTTGAAGCACAGTCCTTGTTGTTTTCAACCAAGATAGCTAATTTATACTGTGAAAAGCAATAGCTGCCATTCACCCCATATTTCGTGATATAGCAAATGAAGTATGTTTTGAAGTGTAGTCACTTGTACTAGTGAAATGTATATAGGAAAGTGCAATAAGCAGCAAATAATTAACTACAAGAAAGATATTGTGGCTGGTGGAGATCTGAAATACAAACCAAATGATACAAGTCTAGTGCTGCTCTTCATTAGAACTGCTCTAATGTCCATTAATAATTAATTAATCGGTTTTTGGTTTTTATTATTTGTGAGAAATATGTTGCCTTAGAATCTCTCAGAAAATCTAGCTCCTCTTGAAACAGTGGTTTGGGATGATTATGATTATCTGAATGTTGGCACGCAGCTTTAGTTTATTGTATTATTTTAAAGATGGCATCTTGGCCAATGCAGCTCTTCCAACTGACAGTCTGGCTGTGTGTTCAATGATAGATTGAGGAATAAAACCACACAGTATCCTGAAAAGTGTACATATGAATTTTTTTTTCAAAATGCTTTAGACAGTAGAGAAATGCAGATGAGGAAGATGACCTGATTTTCTTGTTGTGAAATGTACACATGCAGATTCAGTTGCACGTGATGGAGCCTATTAGGATAAGAAGCCCCTGGTGAGAGTGCTTTTGAAGAAATTAAATCAGGTTGCTTCTGGCTAGATATAACAATGCAGTGGGTTGGATCTGGTTTGTAGGTTTTGCATTGTGTACGAATGCTCCAGAGAAGTTTCTGTGGCCTCTCTTTGTTTCTGAGCAAGAAGATCTTTGTATGTGTTTGCATTTGTTCAATACAGGACAAACCTAGAGGAAGGGATTGCCTTGACATTCAACTAATTAGCGTGGAAGCATACATCTGGCTTTCTAATTACTGCTCTCAGCTTGCCGAGACCCAAGCTGTTACCTTCATTAAATCATAGCGCAATCTTGTAAGGAATTTATACATGAATTCCCTGTAAGAATTGTATCTAAATTAGTATCTGGCTGGGCTCTTTTCATTCTTTACGGATACAAGCTGACAGAGATTGGCAAAACATGCTAATTGGTAAGGCCGAATCAAGAACAATAAGTCTGCCTAATATAACAAAAGGACAAATGTGTCATTCAACACCAAGCAGATTGTATAAGTAACTTGTGAATTACTATAATTATCATAGGCCGAAGGCAATAGCATAATTGACCCTGAACAGCAGGAGTGTATTGCTAAGTTAGTAAATACCCTAGGCCAATTAAAAGAGCAAGTAAAAGGTGATTTTTCATGAGCTTAAAGTTTTGTTTTAACCTTTTGTTTTAACCAACATTGTAAAACTCCTGAGGTTTTGTGCGTAAAGACAAATTTGTTCTTAACTGGGAAGAATTTTAGTGAATCTCTTGGGCCAAGTCATGGGATAGTAGCAAAGCAAAGAAAACAGTATCAGGTTTAGTAGTTTGGCAAAAGGAAGACAAAAAGTGCTTCTGTGTGAGGATTTTGTCTGAAGATCATTTCCTGATCCAAGGAAGTGAACAAGAACTAAATACAGCTCATGTCTTCTTGAAAACAGTCTCCAATTTTTCTGTACTGTTCTGAGATGTTAGGCTGTATTTAAAGTTGCTCTTTTTTCCTTAAATAAATAGGAATTTAAAATTTTGTTATCAGGTTTTCTCCCCCTTTTTCTTTCTTTCAATAAGCCTCCAGATAGGTATCCTTTTTTGGAATTAAATTGAATTGAATTTCAATTAATTGTCCTGCATTAATGCTGCTTTGTGACTATTGGAGGTTATGGCAGCTGCACAAGTTGCCTTGCAAATTTTCCCTTCCTCCAGGAAAGTGCCTTTACTACTTTTATGTATCTTACTAGTAGGACACATTCCTCAATAACTCTGTGTAATTTTGAAAAGTCTATGATTTAAAAACATGGGGCAGCATGGTGGCTCAGTAGTTAGCACTGCTGCCTCAAAGCGCTGGGGACCCAGGTTGGATTCCCGCTTTAGGCTGTGTGGAGTTTGCACATTCTTCCTGTTTCTGTCTGGGTTTTCTCCAGATACTTCAGCTTCCTCCCACAATTCAAAGATGTACAGGTTAGGTGAATTGGCTATGCTAAACTGCCATTAGTGTTCAGGGATGTGTAGGTTAGGTGCATTATTTTGGTAAATGTAGAGTGGTAGGAGAATAGGTTTGTGTGGTTTACCTTTCGGGGGGGTCAGTGTGGACTTGTTGGGCCAAAGGGCCTGTTTCCACACTGTAGGGATTTTCTTTTAGATTACTTACAGTGTGGGACCAGGCCCTTCAGCCCAACAAGTCCACTCCGACCCGCCAAAGCGCAACCCACCCAGACCCATTCCCCTACATTTACTCCTTCACCTAATACTACGGCCAATTTAGCATGGTCAATTCACCTAACCTGCACATTTTTGGACTGTGGGAGGAAACCGGAGCACCCAGAGGAAACCCATGCAGACACGGGGAGAATGTGCAAACTCCACACAGTCACCTGAGGTGGGAATTGAACCCGGGTCTCTGGCGCTGTGAGGCAGCAGTGCTAACCCCGTGCCACCGTGCTGCCCATTCTGGGATTCTATTCTATGATTTTCCTTGTGTGTTTGTACATCTACCTGAATGCAGTTCTGTCTGGTCTACATTCTGTTCCCATCAACAAACATCGAACAGAGTCACTGACACCATTGTTGTATGATTGAGCAGTACATTAAGTCACATGGGATGGATACATATGTTAAATAGAAAAGAAAATGCAATAATTATTTAATGAAGAACATTCCCAAACTTATACAACTTGGACTTTGATTTTTTTTTTCTTTACATTGATTTTCCAGAGTCAGTTTCTAACATCCTTGTGAAACAAGGCATGGGGCAGGCCTCATTGCAAGAAATAACTAGCTTTCATATTAAACAGAGTTTATACAGATTCAAATAGATTCCTACTGTGTTGGAGATGAGAAATCCAGAAGCCTCATTTTTAAAAGGTTTGCACTGCCACTGCCAAGTTTCACAATAACTCTTCAGTATTTTGAAACTGTGATGTTTTTAGTCAGGAACTGCAGAGATTAAAATAAATCAATTTTTAAAAAAAATTTAAAATCAGTTATTTCAATTTTCAGCTTTTCTGCTTTTTTTCAAAGCAATGGTTTAAATTTTACAGCAGTCATTGCCTTAAAGGTGCAAATGACAGATTAGTGTGGCAAAAGTTCAGCATCACATCTGAATTTGGTCCACTCTTAATATTATGTTACCATTATGTTATTCAGTCACTACCCCCGAGTGTGGTGGACAACAGGACACTGAGTAAATTTAAGGAGGAGAGAGACAGATTTTTAATTAGTAACAGGTTAAAGGATTATGGAGAGTGGTCAGGAAACTGGAGTTGAGGCCGAGATAAGATCAGCCATGATTGTATTAAATGGCAGAGCAGCCTCAAAAGTCTGACTTTGCCTACTCCTGTTCCTTGTTGTTAATGCACATAGTTTCCATCAAGGGGTGTTAGGAATTGGACAGGAAAGGCAAACTTATCTGTGTGCGTTTTTCTTCCTACTAGTAAACAACTGAGATCAATTGTAGCAGTGCTCTGATGATGTATCCTCAAGCAGTTTTGTTCAACTATTCCATGTCAGTAGAGTCCAGCAATGCAGAGAGCTGTATTTCCTTCCCACAGTCCAACTAACCTATGTTAGTTATATATTCTTTCTTTCTGACTGAGTATGCTAGAGTATGCTAAAGTATGCTAAAAATGAGCTTAGGCTGGTAATAGCTACCAACTATGCATTATCAATACTGGTGCAAAAAAAATTTAAGTCTGCTTTAGTCCACTGTTGTGAAATCAGCACAGTCTGGGGCTTGAATCATTGTGCCTCAGTGTGAGATCAGAGAGCATATTCTTAATTGGACCTATGTTGCATAATATTTTCTGATGTTTACTTTATACTATGCTTTCCAAATTTGACTACACCAACTTCAGTTCAACAAAAGATCAACTGACATGTATAACACTCCTTAATCCCCGATCCACTGAGCTTATTTCATGTAATCAGATTCCTGTGTTGGTCAGCCCCTACTCCCTCCACAAATATTCTTACTTCCTTCTACAATGCGTCACTTAGACTGATGTAGCATCTCTATCCAGCTGCTTTCCCGCTCTAAATGCTGATTACATTTTTAAAGAGACATCGCAGTTAATATCTGCAGGCTTTTCAAGCAACAGATCCCAGCCCAATTAAATATTAAGATCAACTATTTAGTACGCACATATACTTCTGTGGTGATGTTTATTGAGGAATAAGTTTTAGCTAAGAAAGCTTGAGAACTCCTTACTCTTTAAATAGGCCCACAAGATGTTTTACAAGTACGTGAATGAGCAGATGGGATTTTGTTTCAACATTTCTTATGTAAAATGGCATTGCTATCAGTGCACTTCTCCCTTAGTCATTGCATGCTACATTGAATCAACCTATGTTAGTTATATATTCTTTCTTTCTGACCGAGTATGCTAAAGTATGCTAAAAATGAGCATAGGCTGGTAATAGCTACCAACTATGCATTATCAATGCTGGTCAAGATATAGTTATTCCCTTATACCCTCAAATAAGTATTGCGTGCTCACATCAGATCAGGTTGAGTGATTCTATTGACATTGGTCAATGTCACATTCAAATGATGTATATCTCTGGACTGTTTGGCACCTTCAGAATATAAATCTATCTATATTATATCTAACTAAATTTTGATGTATGTGGGACAGTCTCTCTGGCACACCTCTTAGTGTACAACTCAGTGGGGGCATCAACAAAAAACTGGGAAAGATTTTGTAACAACAACAAATTGCTTTTACTAGCATTCATGATAACTACTTGCAAAATGGTGATAATAGGAAGTTTAAGACAAAATACTTTATGTAGCAAATCCTTAAAATCAGCTTGAAGGCATATCCTATCACATCAGTTTAAAGGAAGGATCTAAGGAAGACTATTTCAGGAGAGACTATTCCATGATTGGTGTTTTATTTATTTGATGTCAAGTGATTTTTGGATCCAGGCTCCCTATATTCAGTGTAATTTAGGCTTGTCCTCTGATGATCCTAAAGCAGTTTCATTCAACAATTCCATGTCAGTAAATTCCAGCAATGCAGAGAGCTGTATTTCATTCATTGTTGTTCCCAGATTGTGCAAAAAACATTTAAATCTGCTTTAGCCCAATGCTGGCAGACAAACATGATCCTAACAGGATACATCATTAGAACATTGTGAAAACAAAACCTGTTCCTGACCAGACTGAAGATAGGAATTATTTGAGAACCATTCTTCTCTTTGCTGCTGCAGGAGCAAAATAAAAGACAAAGCACACTCCCATAAGTTTATTGATCCTTTCACGTGAGTTCCTGTTAAGATAGTCTAAAAATTATGTTTAGATTTTATTAAGGAATAAAATATTTTAATGATGCGGCACAACAAACCATTTACTTATTCTAAAATTTAATGCCTTTCACCCAGCTGAAAGTTATTTTGCCTCTCTTTCTGCCATTTGATTAAATTCATTAGTTGAATCTCAGTCACTTCAGCACCACTGTTTCCCCAAACCATATTGCTATCAGTCGAAGTTTTAACAGGATCATTGTCTGCTGAGGGATACAATGGTACTGCAGATTGCTCTTTCGGTCTCAAACATGTCTAAGACAGACAGCTGTGCAATCCTGTTGAAAGATATGTTGAAGGACAATGTTTTGATTAACCAATTCCAAATCCCAATTTCCCACACTAAATTTCCATACCTTTGGTTAGCATAATTAAATGTAGTGATTGAATAAAGAGTATTATCACTGTATTTTTTTTAGTATTCTTGTAAAATATTGTAGTAAACTCTAATTTTATTTTGATTAACTGTTGGATATTTCATTTATTTTCTTGAATGAGTGTTTATACTTTTTTCTGGACATTACAGTCTGACTCATTGAAGAGTTTTCAGCATAATTGAATATCTTTCCAATAGCCAGCAATATATTTTAAAGCACATCTGTTAAAAGCAGTATCCTCTTCATTATAGTTGCTTCTGGTTGCTAACAATGAACATTAGAAAATAGTTCTTAGATTTTTTTTGGGTTCTAATGTAGTGTGACAGTTTTTCTCATGTGATTAAGTGATCTAATCAGTAATAATGACTCATAACAAGATGGTCCAGATTACACCTCATGATTAGTGTATAACTTATTTTTCCTGGTTTTGCACTGTTAAAATTCTCATGAAAAATAGAACTGCAGTCAAATCTGTACAAAAAAGGATAATAATTATTGCTTAGAGTTTTATCTGAATTTTACCCCAGAGTGTTCATTATTGCATTCATAGTCTTTTAGAGGAATATTGAGTGAGAAAACAAGACAACTGCTTGTTAGAAAAGTGAATGTGCTGTGAGACTAAATGTATTGTAAAGATTTCCAGTTTTTACTTGGGTTATCAACAAGAATCTAATGCGATTATGACACTTTCTTTCGTATAAGTCTGTTACTTTTGCTGTTTTCTTACGGTTACAGACAAGAAGAAATGCTTTACAGATAGAAATTGCAATTATGAAACCATTTCTCAAATTATGTCCTTCAAACCACTAGAATATTAATTTAGCGTCCAGCTTTAGCAGTTACTCATATTCAGTTGCCTTCACTAATGGAATAAACTTTCCCAACTTTTGGGCCAAGCTGCTGAGTGGAGCAGTTGCAAAACGAACCCTTTTAAAAACACTGATACTGCGCAAAAAAAACCCCTCTTGAATGAACTTGGGAGTTAAAGGCCAACAATTCAATAAAAAAGTAATAGTTTGGGCCATTGTGTACACATGGTCAGAAGACAAAAGCAAAGTAGGAAAATGTAACAGAAACAGGATGGACTTAAGGTGAAGGCTTTTTTTTTGCACTGGTGCCAGGTTATGCTGAAGAGGCATGAAACAGCTGCTTTCTCTGCGGTCTGAGACCTACTAGTCAGAGCACAGTTCCTGTCCAGGGTTTCCAGCTGAAGTCACTTGAGACACAGATACTGCCGATTGCATGTTTACTCATCTGTGAGAATGCTGACAGCAGGCGTTTGTAAATTCCCACAGTTGGCCAGCTATAGACATAGAACAGATGCCTGGATTATTTGGACTGATTCTGTAAGGCTTTTACTGCCTGTGGATCTAATTCATTCTTTGTTATGGACTGAACTTTCTGAAATTCAGTTTAGTTAGGAGGCACATATTCTGTAGGTTTCATTGGAATAACGTTTCTTAATTAAACTCTCCTCAAACTGAATATTGCCTGACTTTTTGTCCAGAAATCAAGTTAGTGATTTAAATTATGGAATATTGGAGAGTAACAGCAGGGGATTGATGAGGAGAAATGTTCTAAAGCCACCAAAAAACTGTCAAGCACACAACTGCTGTGTAACTGACCCATGTATTGCATGCTTGAAAACATTATTTGACTTTCACATAATGCTTTTCATAAGAGAATCAAACTTGCATTTATGTAAAACTTTTCACAATCTTAGTTGTCGTGAAGTTTTTTTTTAGGTGAAAGAAAGCATTTTGATTGTTGTCACTGATGTAAAATCACATCTATTGCAATGATGCCATCTTCCACAGGGCTGCTTGTTTTTCCTGAATCAAGGAATGTTTTCCCCTATTCTCCCAAACCGTGGTTAACCAGCACTCAGTCAGGTCTGACTCATTTCTCACATATCTGGCCTTACTCCCCTTATATTTTGCTCTGGGCAACCTTACAATCTGTTCCACTTGATTTCTGAAGAAGAATCACTGGACTTGAAGTGTTAACTCTGTACAGATACTGCCAGACCTGTTGACTTTTACCAGCAATTCCTGTTTTAGTTGTGTTTTTCCTTCATTTGGCTCCCCTGCAACCTACCACAGACTTAGCCTAGCAATTACATCCTTTAGTGCTCAGTCAGTACTGGAGCTCTTGAGCCACTCTTGGTGATGGACATTGAAGTGCTCCCCCCCCCCCCCCCCCCCCCATTCAAACTTCATTCTGTGCCCTTGCCACCATCTGTGCTTCTTCCAAGTAGTATTAAACATGGAGAAATACTGATTTATCAGCTGAGACAGTACAGTAGGGAGCAATTGCAGGACGTTTCCTACTTTGTTTGACCTGATGCCATGAGACTTCATGGAGTCCAGGATAACTGTTAATGAGCCTCCAGAGCAGCTTCTTCCCAACTGTATACCACTGTTATGCCATTACTGTTGGCTCTGTTTTGGCAACTGGATGATGTACTGCACATAGTATCTGGGAAATGATCTGTAAGATAAGAATCCATGGGTACGACTGTCAGGTTGTGTTTGGCTAATCTGAGGGATAGCTATCTCAATTTTCACACACAAGCCCCCAGATGATAGTAAGGGGCTTCTTTCAAGGTCATCAAGCTGGGTTTGCCATTGTTATTTCCTGTGCCTTGTTCAATTCCCTGCGGTTCATCAGTTTTAATCATTCATTAAGACCTTGCTGTGATTTGATACAATGGAGAGACTTGCTAGGCCCTGTCAATGGGCCTGGAGTCACATTTAGGTCAGATCAAGTAATGACCATAAATTTCCTTCTCTGTTGAAACAGGTGATTTTCAAAGGTAGCCATGATGTGGAGGTCCCGGTGTTGGACTGGGGTGGCCACCTGACGAAGGGCCTGTCTCCAAAAGCTTGAGTGATTTCAAATAGACCTGTTAGACTATAATCTGATGTCATGTGACTTCTAGCTTCATATGTTTTCAAAGGCCTTGGTCTTCTAAGTCTTGAGTATGATGCAACATAAATCAGACCTGTTGCACTGTTATCATTCAAGTGTTTAACACTTTAAAACTTCCTAATTAGCTGTCATGGTAACTGCCCATCAGTCGTGTACAATAGTTAAAAGGTGTTTCATGACTAAATTAGAATGTGTTGTCTTGCATCAAGTTTTGATAATATAAAAGTAATGGAGTCTTTTTAGTCAGATTTAGTGGTTGCCAGAATGACTGTACACATCAGCCCTCACCTTGTGATTTGCTTCACTAACCTCCAAATTGCTGACAATCTCTTCTCTCGCAATAGATGATGATTATTTTGCCCTTAATTTTCTCTTTTACAGGCTGGTGTGATGGTAAAATGTGCGACATTCTGGCTTGGTTTGTTCGTTGTCCCCATTGCGTGCCTGCTAAAAGATGTAGTTTGGAGAGCGTAAGTATTATTGAACTGCAAAATCTTGAATTTAAGTAGCCTTTTTATGACAGTAAATTGTTTCAAGATATTTCATAGGACTGCTAATAAACAAAATGTGACACTTTTGAATGAGGCATTAAACAATGTTTTGTCTATTGCATTGGGTACATGTAAAAGAAAATGGCAAATTGAAGGATAGCAGCAGAAATCTCCCTGTGCCGTGTCCAATATTTATCCCTCAACCAACACCGTGTACAGAATGATCTTGTCATTCATCTCATTACTATTTGCAGGATCAAATTGTGCATAATTTGGCTGTCACATTTTTACATATTATAGCATTGACTAGCTTTGAAATTACTGACTACAAAGTCTGAAAAGCATCGTAGGGGTATTCTAAGATAATCCATAATGCTATGTAAAAAACAAACATTTTATAAGTCTCTTTTTCTCTTTCATTTTCTCTCTCCTGGTGTGTAAAATTGGCTTCGCTATCCATGATCAGATATGACTGAACTATATCATTGTGTTCTTAGACCATATTAAAACCTTAAGACAAAGAGGCAGTATAGGTCATTCAGCTCATTGAATCTTCTTTGCCTTTCGATGAGATTATGGTTGATCTAATAATCCTCTGCTCCACTTTCTTGCCTTTTCCCTATAACTTTGATTCATTTACTGATTAAAAATTTGTCTATCTCATGCTTCAATACATTTAGCAATCCTACCTCCACAGTCCTCTGTGGTAAAGAATTCCACAGATTCACTACCCTCTGAAAGAAGAAATTCCTCCTCCTCCTCTCTCTCTCTCAAATATGCAATCCCTTATTCTACATTTATGCCCTCTTGTTACAGACTCTCTCACAAGGTAAAACAAATGTCCTCATCTACTCCGTCAACTCCTCTAAGAATCTTGTATGTTTCTATAAGGGCACCTCTCACTCTTCCATATTCCGATGAGTACAGGTCAAATGTATTCAACTTCCTGTATGGAGACGGTTTCTCCATACCTGGTATCAGCATAATCAGCAGTTCTCTGGACTGTCTGCAATGCTACTGTATCTTTCCTTAGATAAGGGACCCAAAATTGTTCACAGTGTTTCTGCTATAATCTGACTAGTACTTTGTATATTTTTAGCAAAGCCTCTCTACTTTTATTCTCCATTCCCTTTGAAATTAAAGCCAACATTCCCTAATACCCACTGAATTTGGATGCTAACTTTTTGTGATTCATAGATGAAATCTCTCTGCTTTCTGCTGTTCTTTGCCATTTAAATAATATTCAGCTCCTCTGTTCCTCCTGTCAAAATGCTTAACCTCACTTTTCCTCATTATATCCCATCTGCCAAGTTTTTGCCCACTTATTTAACCTGTTTATCAAGCCACTTGATATTTCTGGATTCTTCTGTCCATTCTCTACACACTTTTTTATGCTATATGAGGTCTCCATCTGCTGATCGATCATGCTTCATATCAAATAGAGTTTTGGGGGAGATTTAGCAGGTTATACAGCTGGTTGCCCTTCCAACTGTGAACCCTCCTATTTATCCTGGCTTGGGATGGCAACAATGCATGTTGGTTAGCCTCCAACATCAGCTCAGTTTATCTGAATCCCTGAGATAATCTTTGAAAACCAAGCTAAATTATTTATTTTTTTCTACTAACAACAACCTCATTGGATATCCTGCTGAACTGCCTTCTTTCACTGCTGCAGTCCATTTGGTATAGGGATACCCACAATGCGCTTAAGGATGGAGTTCTAGGATTTTGATCCAGTGATGGTGAAGGAACAGAGATACAGTTACAAGTCAGAATGGTATATGGCTTGGAGGGGAACTTGTGAGTGGTTGCATTCTAATCTATCTGCTGTCCTTTGCCTTTTGATTATAGAAATCACCAGCTCAGAAATTTCTGTCTGAGAAGCCTTGATCCATGATAAGGTGTTGCAGTGTATCTTGTAGCTAGTGCACACTACTGCCTTTGCATGTCAGAGGTGGAGGGAGTGCATATTTAAGATGATATGAGGTGGTAATGAAGTGGACTGCTTTGTCCTGGGTGGTGTTGAACTTCTTGATTCATGTTGAAGTTGCATTCATCTGGACAAATAGAGATTTTTTTCATCACACACCTGACTTGTTTTTTGAGGAGTGTGGAGGTGAGTTACTTGCTCCAGAATTCTTAGATTATGACCTGTTCTTATAACCAGAGGATTTAATATGGCTATTTCAGTTCACTTTCTGGCCAATGGTCCTTGGTCCTCAGTCTTGCTCCCTAACCTTGCTTTACAGGTCCTTGACCTTGATCCCTGGTCTTGGCCTCCAATTGGCATGGCTCTTGGTCTCACTCCACTATCCCTTGGCATTGGTGCCCATTCCCATCACCACTTTTCCTGGTCTTGCTGACTGCTGCCACTCACCCCTGCATTACAGGCTCGTTCTCTCTCATGCTCGCTATGAAACTATTAGCATGAGCACAGGAGAGAACCCGCCTTTCCTTGAAGGAGCTGGTCCTTACCATTCCTTTCTATTTATTTAGGAGTCGTGAGTTTTCCTGGATTGGTTACACCAGTGAATGAATTTTTCTAGGCAATTTTTAGATTTTGGAGCCCACCTTCACTTGTGTATTTGTAACATTACCTCCAGCCCCCAATGTGGCTCAGTGTGAGAGTAGCACATGGACATTCAATACAATCAATGAACTATTCCAATTGAGCTAAACAAGTCTTCCCTCAGCTTTTCATGTCTTCTGTTTTCTGCCTGTTTTTTGAAATACTGAACTGCTTAAAAACTCTGTTCACCAGAGGCTGGCATTCTTACCGGAAAACTTTGCTGGAAGAGGTTCAGGAACTGGAAGCTCGATCTCAAGATCCATCAAAAGCGGTACTACGTGGTATCAGTACGAAGAGGTAGGATGAGAATAATGGTCATGATACAGACAATTCTATCTAAAAGGTTTAGTATAGAAATTCAGCCAGTTTTGCTTAATTCTCCTGTTGTGGCTTGAGGATATCTATTTTTAGATGGTTGAAAAACAGAAAATGTGAGAAATTCTCAAGTCAGACAGCGTCTATAGAGAGAGAAAAACAAGCATTACCGTTTTGGCCATTGACATTTCAACAGATCTAGCTTTCTTGGGCTTTTGGAAAAGTTGGGACTTTCTAGTCCATGAACTCAATTCTCTTCATTCTTTACTCTGTCCATCCACTCAGTTTAAAATGTACGAAAACATTTAAGAAATTAGGGCGGCACGTTGGCACAGTGGTTAGCACTGCTGCCTCACAGCGCCAGGGACCTGGGTTCAATTCCTGCCTCAGGCGACTGACTGTGTGGAGTTTGCACGTTCTCCCCGTGTCTGCGTGGGTTTCCTCCGGGTGCTCCGGTTTCCTCCCACAGTCCAAAGATGTGTGGGTCAGGTCAATTGGCCATTCTAAATTGCCCCTAGTGTTAGGTAAGGGGTATATGTAGGGGTATGGGTGGGTTGCGCTTCGGCGGGTCGGTGTGGACTTGTTGGGCCGAAGGGCCTGTTTCCACACTGTAAATAATCTAATCTAATCTAAACAGAGTGAAGAGAGGAGTAATTCTGAGAGCATTCGATTTTATGCCTGCATACACACCTAATTTGGGCAATTAGTTTTGCCTGCTGTATTGAAATTGTCAAACCAGTCGCATTGTGTTTTACATCCATTCCATCAAAATATATCCTCTGCAGTGATTCTTTTAAAAAAGACACTGCTGTCAGCCAAATTGTAGCATTTACTCTGAGAATGGAATCATGGATTCTTTTCTTCTTGCTTTAGCCAGAAGTTTATTTCCCTACTCTTTTAAGTTACATTCTTACATCTAGGCTATTTCATTGCTCTGTTCAAACTTGTTTGCAGTAAACTTCAGGAATTACAATTACATTGATGTGTGTCTCTCTAAATGTATATGTTTCTGTCTCTATCTGTGGTTGTGTGGGTGTATAATTTAAAATAGCATCTCTGCATTTTGCATAACCTCGATAGAAATCATAAACAATACAATTCAAACTGTATTCCACAGTATTGCATCTATGTTCATTCAGTGCAGGTCAGGATACGGTTTCAAACCTGTGCTGTCCAATTGTGTATCATCTGCAGAATTCTTGGCTAGCAACTCTTTACAAATCGGAGAGGCAATCTTCCTCTTGCACCTTTTAGCTAATGTGAAAGAATAGTTAGGAGGAAAGTAAAATGAAATATGCCTCCAAAACTATATTAACAATTGTTTGAAAAGAATGTATGAATGGTTTAGTCAAGGGTAGTGCATTTAAGGCCTAGATTATGAGGAGAAATAATTTTCCCAGAGAGGATTGGAAGTCTTTGGAAAGCTCCTCCTCAAAAGGGTCCTTGTATATTTTTAAGGCACAGTCGCGTAGATCTTTGCTAAGTAAGGGATAAAAAGATTATAGAGATAGGTGGGAATGTGGAGCAGTCAGATCAGCCATGATCTTATTAAATGTTGGAGCAAGCTCAAAGAGTTCTTGCTTCAAATTCTTCTTCTTCCTTCAGTTTGGATTCTCTGAACAATGTAACAGCAAGGATTCCATCTTTCTAGTTCATAAGTTTTGAATCTCACCATCCTTATTTTTTGTTGAAATTAGTAAAGCTAGCACCTGTTTTGGATCTGTGACATCTCTTTGCTAAAATATTTGAATAATTCTTCTGTAAATACCAGGATATTTAGCTGAAGGATCAGTGAGACCAAGTTTGGCATGCAGGTATGACTGGCATCATAACATTGCACCAGCAGGTTACATGGACTGTCTATATTGCATTGAATATCATGGTTTGGTATATTTTTCTTCTCATTGTTTCAGTTCCATTATGTTTGTCAGTGTCACAACTACATAAGACGGAATGATCTCATTCCTTAAATAATCTTAACTATTTGACAAATGACTGACTTCTCATTTTAATTGACCCAAATCTCTCAAAATGAGAGAGGTTTTCGAAAGTTGGGTTTTTGAAACAAAATCGTTAGTGAATCTGTGGTGTTTCCAGTTCCACGATTATTGAGCAAGTTTAGATAGTGAATCTATTTAATGGTCTTGTGAATTGATTTAGATTTGTAACAGAGCTCTTGGGATAAGCTAAATCAAGTGTAGCTGCAGAAGAATGCCTTGAAAATGTATAAAGAAAGTGACTACGCTAATGATAAGATTGGGACTAAATTGAGTTCCATCAGATTTTTATTTTACATAAAATTGATTGCTTAACATGATTTAATTCAGTCACCATGAGCACAATCACTAACCAGAGAAAGTGAGGACTGCAGATACTAGAGATCAGAGTCGAGAGTGTGGTATTGGAAAAGCACAGCAGGTCGGGCAGCATCCGTGGAACATGCAGATTCGATGTTTCGGGCATAGATTCTTCAGGAATACTGAAAGGCTTATGCCCGGAACATCGATTCTCCCGCTCCTTGGATGCTGCCCGACCTGCTGTGCTTTTCCAGCACCATACTCTTGACAACAATCACTAACCAACCAACTAATACTGACAGCACACACTTGTAACAAACCATTGTAACTTAGTACATAGATCACAAAGGTTCAAGAGTCGTAGATCAGATTTAAAAGGAAATAGTCAAGATCTGCATAAGTTCCAGTTGTAGCAACAATTCCATGAAAGATCTAAAATGTTTGTTATTGAGGTATCTTAATTAGTTTGACTGTTGTTCGGACCGCAAGGGCAAGAATGCAATCTTTTTATTTTATGCTTACTGCTAATTTTATTGCTTATAAAATGAAATTAATAATACATGCTAAAATACTTGATTATTCAGTGAAATGTGCTCGCAAAGAATCTCAATACTGTTGTACTGTGGTGAAATTTGAATTTCAAATGGCTGGACTCAAAAGGTTTGCTGAATTCAAGTATTTGATTTTCTACTGTATTGTTTAAAGTGAGGTAGTATTTGCTGTGCTTTGTTAGCTTTGATTGTAGTTCATGTCCTACTAGACAGAATTAAAGATACAATAGACAAGACTTTGCTCATAATTGTTGGCATTTTTTGTTGAGGTGAAAACTTAAGCTTTGCCTAACTGTTACTCTTAATTGAATGATCATAGCCATTTCACAGTTTCTTATTGAATGGGAACTTTATGAATGAAACTCCTGAAGTTCTGTTTCGATTTATTGTTGATGTTGAAGCACCTGAAAGTTGTAAGTGCTATTTTGTTAAAACGTGTTCTAAAGTTTAATATGTAAAACATAAACAAAGGATTAATTCAAGCCTGTTCAAAATTCAGTTGCAGTCAGGTTCTTCCTGGGTCAGCTTTAATCCTCTAATCTATTTATGTTCAGTTCCTTAGAGAATCCCTTGTTGATGTACGAATTCTGCAAGTTATTTGAAAATTGGACCAGTGAACATTCTTTTAATTACATTTGGGACCTTAATTGTTTCAAAATAGAATTAACTATAGTTTTAACATACAGATGAAGTGAACTATAATCTTAATTGTTCATTAACTATGTTTGATGTGGTTATCAGCTCCATTAGGAACGTGGAAGCAGCAATAGCCATTCGGTCACTCAAACCTGCTTGCTATTCTAAGTTATAACCGATTATCTAACTAACTGTCATTTTCCTGTGTTATCTTCATGTTTCCTAATGTCATTAAGTGGCAGAGTGATTAGTGTTGCTGCCTCACAGTATCAGGGACCCAGGTACGACTCCAGCCTTGGTGGCTGCCTGTGTGGATTTTCCACATCCTCCCTGAGTCCCATGTGAGTTTCTGCCAGGCTCTCCAATTTGCTCCAACGGTCCAAAGATGTGCAGGTTAGTTTGATTGGCCATGCTAAATTATCCCAAAGTATCCATGGATCCAGAATTGGTGAATTAGTAGTAAATATGGGGTTACAGGCATAGGGTGAGTCTGGGTGGGAAGCTCTTTGGAGAGTTAGTGTAGACCCAATGGACCGAATGGCCTCCATCTACACTGTAGGGATTCAATAAATATTTAGAAATCTGTTGATGCAAGTCTTGGACATAATCAATGATGACTCTTATACACCTCTCTAGAATAGAGAATTCAGAAGATTCAGAATCCTCTGAGTGAAGAAATTTCTTCTCATCTCAATCCTAAAAAGCTTGGAGGTGCCGGTTGGACTGTGGTGGACAAAGTTAAAAATCACACAACAGCAGGTTATAGTCCAACAGATTCACCTGGAAGTATTAGCTTTCAGAGTGCCTCTTCTGATGAAGGAGCGGCGTTCCAAAAGTTAGTGGTTCCAGGTGAATTTTCTAATGTTTATCTAGAATGGAGGAATAATAGTGTTCTCCAGGCTCCACAAAACAAGCCTGATCCTTATCCTAACCCAGGCGCACACACCCTCCCAATCAACATCTCAGACATCTCTTAACTCTTTCTCTATGAGCTTTCCCATATCTGCAGACGTTCCATACCTAAACACTGCCTGGCAATGCTAAGGAGGCCCAGCCATACACACAATAGTAGAATCACCAGTGCATTAGTAACATAGGGAACATGGAAACAGGAGTAAGCCACTCAGTTCCTAGAGCCTGTTCCACCATTCAGTGGGGTCGTGGCTGATCTGTGGCCTAACTCCATATATGGCCCATATCCCATTATATATATTTGCTTAGCAAAAATCTATCTATCTCAGAGTTAAAATGAACAACTGATCCAACATCAACTGCCAAACATCTATCACCCTTTGTGTATCAAAGTACTTCAAAGCTGTGGAGGCCAAGTCATTGTGTGTGTTAAATCAAAGATGAATAGGTTATTGATTAGTAAGAGGATCAAAGGTCACGGGGAGAAGGCAGGAGAATGGGGTTGAGAAACGTATCAGCCATGAGCGAATGGCAGAGCAGACTCGATGGGCTAAATGGCATTATTCTATGGTCTAACGCCTCTCCTGAACAGACTGGCCCTAATTCTCAGACTGTGTACCCTAGTCCTAGAATCCCCAGATAATTGAAATAGTTTATCTTTATCTACCCTGTCTTTTCCCATTAATATCTTAAAAACTTCAATCAGATCACCCATCAACCTTCAAAATTTTGGAGAAAACTGGTGCAATTTGTATAATCTCTCTTCATAACTTAACCCCAGTTATTATTCTTGTAAATCAACATTGTACACCCTCCAAGGCCAATATATCCTTCCTAAGCCTGTGGGCTACATACTTCGTCCCAAATTAGACTAAGCTGCTGGCTTTAAACATGATGAACAGGGGTCAAACAGCCAAGACAAAACTTTGTTCACAGATGTTGGATTTTTTAATTGAGGTGAGAAATTAAGCTTTGCCTAACTGTTGACTTTAATCATAACCAATTCATAGTTTCTTATTGAATGGGAACTTTATGAATGAAATCCCTAGAGTTCTGGTTCTTTATCATTTATTGTTGGTGTTGAAGCTCTTGAACATTGTAAGCGCTATTTTGTTAAAATGTATTATAAAGTTTCATGTGTAAAACATAAACAAAGGATTAATGTTGGTGTTGAAGCCCCTGAACGTTGTAAGCGCTATTTTGTTAAAACACGTCCTTTTAAAGAAAAGAAATAGAAACAGAATTATTGGGTTATATTTGCAGGCTGCTGGGAAAGTCGATTGAATAGACATCATAGAGAGGTGATAGAGTGTTGTCAATGGTGAATTGTCATCTTGACTTTCAAGATTTTTATTTATGCCTTGACCAATTTCACAAATAAGGATAATTTTGGTTATCTCTTTGCTGTTTGGGTACCTTTGTGGATAAGGCAACTGTCATATTTTTTAAAGTATTCACCAGACATTAGAAGTACTTAATTGGTTATAAAGTGCTATAGCTGTAGTGGACCTGAACTGCTGTGGAATGTTTTGGACCTGTACTTTAATGCAAGTGCACACTATAATGATTCTGAAAAATTTAAGTCTTTGTGTGAATGACTTAACTGTCTTCTAACCTTAGCCATTAACCAACTGCAAATATTGGACCTCTTCTCCTTTTAGTCAGTTTCAGTTACAGGGGTATAAATAATTCTGACTAACACTTTTGGAGGACTACTTAAACAATTTAATTTTCCGAAAAAACCTATTGATTTTGTAATTTCTTCCCCTCATTTTAAATTTTGCTGGCATATGTTAGTCGTTTTTGCATTTTATTTATTTTGTTATCTTTATTTTCTTCTTCATTCTGACTTTTACGTCCATTTCATCAGAACTGTTTTCCTTGGGACTGCAGTCTGAGGTCATTATATACGACGAGCATACAAGAAAGTTTGAGATTACGAATCACCTTCTTGAAGATTAGTAAAGTTGTTGAAGCGTACCATGACACCTATTAAAAATGGACAATTATTAACAACCACAAATAACTTATTATGGATGCAGGCTGAACCTCAATCTAGTACCACTTTCAGCTTTTGAATTATGGACAGCCTTCAGACATTTTGTTACTCAAAGCATGGGGGACACAGGTAACCTGTGGGTGACAATTGATGAAAGGCATTTTGAATAATGACAGTTAAATTACTCCACATCCACAACAGAGGATGGGTTGGCATGGTAGCTCAGTGGTTAGCACCGTTGCCTCACAGTGCCAGGGTTCAATTCCACCCTTAGGTGGCTGTCTGTATGGAGTTGTAACATTCTCCCAGGTTTCCTATGGGTGCTCTGGTTTCCTTCCACAGTCCAAAGGTGTGCAGGCTAGGTGGATTGGCCATGCTAAATTGCCTGAAATGTCAGGGATGTGTAGGCTAGGTGAATTAGTCATAGAGAATGCAGGATTATAGGGTTAGGGTAGGATGGGTGGGTGTGGGTGAGATTCTCTTTGTAGGATAGCTGTGGACATGATGGACTGAATGGCCTCCTTCCACACTGTATGTATTCTATGATTTTCTTACTCTGTGAAGCATAGAAAATTATAGTACATCACTTTCCAAGGAGAGGTAACTTTGATGGGTTTTCATGAGTATATGTCCCAAATAGTGTGACACTGAATAAGACAAACCAAGCAGACTTTCACAGTATTGTCATAGGCCTCAATAATCTGAGCATCCCTGAGCAAAGAAATGATAAATTGGCTGTGATTCCTTCAATCTTAGGAAAAGCTTGGTTTGGTTATGATTGTTTTCCCAAATGCTGACATTCACTATCTAAACTTGCATGTAAATAATGGTTACTCTGACAAGGTACCAATAGCATGATAGCAACAAAATGCAAAATATGCTGTGCCCTCTAGTGCTGATGATTAGTTCTCAATCATTTGTTACACAAAGTGGAAAACAAACATTTGACCAAATTCAGTTAGATTATATGCTTGAGACAGTCTCAACCCTCTTTAGTTTTTTTCAGGCAGCAACTCTGCATACTGGTAGAACCATCAGAAGCAGTGGTGACTATCAATACTGCAGATAGGCCGAGGAGGGTAGCAAAATTGAGCAGCAGTGGCTTGAATTGGCACCAGTACTTGGTAGGAGATTAAATGCTGACAAATGTCTCTTCAACTTAGTGACATCATGTTAGGTAAAATTATAAAGTACCTTTGTACCCAGACAAAGTGTATTGTTGCTAAGAGAAGAGATTGTTATGCCTAAAATAGTCTGGCCCTTGAAACAACTTCTAAAGAATTCCATTGCAGCAGCTGATGCTATGGAAACATATATTTGTTTCCAATATATACTGAAGTTACTTGCATAAAATTATTTCCCCCCCGACAGATAAAGACTTTTTCTTGGATAGAGAAAGACTGGAAATTCCATTATTGTTTAACAACACAGTACTTGTGTTGTATACCTCAAGTTTTACAGCAAAAGCCCAGTAAAGCACATTGCATTAGCTGAATGAGGGCCATTTTAGTGATTCAGTACATATCTCCATATGTTTGAGAACTTTTCAAGGTAGAAGATACTCATGTGATATCAATAACTATGATGGCAGATACAGAAGTAAGGAGATCCCCAGTCATCAAAGCTTGCTTGCCACTGGAACTGGATCAGCCTTCTGTCAAGGACCATGGGTCAGCTGATGTGCAACAGCCATTCCCAAATTTTAAAAAATGTGCGTAATGCGTCTAACTAGAGGAATTGAACTCCATCCCATCTATACACACATGATACAAGTCCTGCGGGTGATCAGTGAGAGGTGATGGGAACTGGATGGAGAGATCTGGAAGTCCCTAGATTCAGTTCAGCACGACAATGGTGGCGTTTGACTCAATCATTTCACTCTTGGAATAGGAGGAGAGCTTTCTTCAAGACTGAGCAACCTCTTCAGGATCCACTCAGCTCACCCCACATAAGGAAGGAGCTGGAATAGATGCCCTAAAAATAGTCTGTTCTTTCACCAAACTGGCTGGAAAACAACATCCAGTGGGCTCATCTACCTGCAGCCTGAAAACCAAAATGAAACTCAATCTCGGAACTTGGAATATAGAAACCCTCATGGACCATGAGCAGAACAAAATCTGTTGCCGGTGAACTCAGGTGCTTCAAGTTGAAATCTTTGCCTGCAGAAGACTCAAAAAGCAGGGGTAGGGCAGTGGAGGGAAAAAGATTATGTTTACACCTCTTTTGAGAGAGAAAACTTCAAGGATCAGCTCAGGATACAAGGAATTGGATCCGCAATTAAGGACAAATTCATCAACCAACTCTTGGAGCCCCCAATTGACTCATGACTTATTCCTGATGAAGGGCTTTTGCCCGAAACTTTGATTTCGCTGCTCGTTGGATGCTGCCTGAACTGCTGTGCTCTTCCAGCATGTTGTGGTTCTGCTCGCCGAGCTGGAAGTTTTTGCTGCAAACGTTTCGTTCCCTGGCTAGGGAACATCATCAGTGCTGTTGGAGCCTCGTGTGAAGCGCTGCTTTGATGTTTCTTCCGGTATTTATATTGGTTTGTTCTTGCCGCTTCCGGGTGTCAGTTTCAGCTGCAGTGATTTGTATATGGTGTCCAGGTCAATGTGTCTGTTGATGGAGTTTCCTAGCAGCACTAGAAAGCACACTCAGGAACAATGGACTGACAGAAGAGACACAACAAACAGTGAGACAAACGGTAGTACCCATGATGATAAGAAAACGACAAACACATAACCTCAACACCAAGGAGAGAGAAGCACTGAAAGCACTGAAAAATGACAAAACATAATCATACTACCGGCAGATAAAGGCAGAATGACGGTCATCCTAGATAAATCAGACTACATCAGTAAAGCACAACAACTACTCGCAGACACCAACACCTACCAAATGAAGGATTCCGACCCCACACCACAACTCACCAATAGAATAAACAACACACTAAGGAATCTACAAAAAAACGGACAGATAACCAAAGCGGACCAGCAAAGAATGAAACCTGAAAGCAACAACACCCCCAGATTCTATGGACTACCCAAAGTACACAAACCAGACATCCCACTCAGACCCATAGTATCACTACCAGGGACACCAGCATACAAACTGGCCAAAGAACTACAACAAAAACTGAAACACCTAGTCAGCGGATCCAAACACTCCATACAATCAACACAGGAATTCTTGGACGTCATCAGGAATACACACATAGACAAAGAAGAAACCATGGTATCATTCGACGTGACGGCACTGTTCACTTCAATTGACAAAACCCTAGCTAGAGAAACAATAGCCAACCTACTGGACATACATAACAGAACACAGGAGGCCGAACCTATCAACAAGGACGGCATACTTAAACTACTGGACCTGTGCCTCACCACACACTTTACATTCAACAATCAGATATACGAACAAATCAACGGAACACCCATGGGATCACCAATCTCGGGACTCATAGCAGAGGCAGTTATGCAAAGGTTAGAACATACAGCCCTACCACAAATCCAACCCAAACTCTGGATCAGATATGTTGATGACACCTTTGTAATCATCAAAAACACAGATATAGAAAAAACACACCGAATCATCAACGCCACACTCGCAGGAATCCGATTCACACGAGAAGAGGAAAAGGATAGCCAACTCCCATTCCTAGACGTGTTAGTAGAGAGAACACCCAATGGAGAATTCACCACAAGGGTACACAGGAAACCAACACACACAGACCAAGTCTTAAACTATGAAAGTAACCACCCCAACACACACAAACGAAGCTGCATCAGGACACTATTCAAAAGGGCCACAACACACTGCAGTACACCAGAACTGCGAAAAGAGGAAGAGGAACATCTATACAAGGTATTTGCCAAAAACGGATACCCACGCAACTTTATCACCAGATGCCTAAGAGATAGACCGAGGAACGAGGACATGCCACAACCAAAAGGACTAGCCACTCTACCATACGTCAGGAGCGTCTCAGAACTGACAGCCAGACTACTGCGACCCTTAGGACTCATAACAGCACACAAGCCAACATCCACGCTCAGACAACAACTCACTAGAACAAAGGACCCAATACCCAGCATGAGCCAAACTAACGTAGTTTACAAAATACCATGCAAGGACTGCACAAAACACTATATAGGACAAACAGAAAGACAGCTAACAATCCACATCCATGAACATCAGCTAGCCACAAAACGACACGACCAGCTATCTCTAGTAGCCATACACTCAGACAACCAGCAACATGAATTTGACTGGGAAAACACCACTATCATAGGACAAGCCAGACAGAGAACAGCCAGAGAATTCCTAGAAGCATGGCATTCATCCCCAAACTCCATCAACAGACACATTGACCTGGACACCATATACAAACCACTACAGCTGAAACTGACACCCGGAAACGGCAAGAACATCCATCAACAGACACATCGACCTGGACCCCACATACAAATCACTGCAGCTGAAACTGACACCTGGAAGCGGCAAGAACAAACCAATATAAATACCGGAAGAAACATCAAAGCAGCGCTTCACACGAGGCTCCAACAGCACTGATGATGTTCCCTAGCCAGGGAACGAAACGTTTGCAGCAAAAACTTCCAGCTCGGCGAGCAGAACCACAACAACGGATACCCGAGCTACAAATCTTCAATCAGATCTTCCAGCATCACTGATCCAGAACGTGACTCTCCATGTCGAACTTTCCATGAACCAGCATGAGTGCCAATGCTTCAATCCTTGATGCCACAGAAGTCTGAGAAAGGTTTCTACTCCATCCTTGACACCATATTTGCTAACGTCCTGAAGGAAGATAACATTATATAATTATAATTATAAAATTATCTTCCGTGGAGACTACAACACCAAGGTTGGAAAGTACACCCAATTCTGGAACTGAATCATCAGAAAGGAAGGAGTCGGGAATTGCAACCCCAATGGGATTCACCAAATGTGCAGAACATCATCTGGTCATCACCAACACACTGTTCTATCAAAAAGATAAGTTCAAGACTTCTTAAAGGCCTCTACGATCAAAGCATTGGCGCACAGTGGATTACATCATCATTCACTCCCAAGACAAATTGAATATCCTCATTACTGAAGGAATGACCAGTGAAAATGGCTGCCAGACAGACCATCAGCTCATCCGCTCCTCAGTGTTCATCAAATGTCATCAGAAGCAGCTGAAGACAAACAAACATTTAGAAGAAAATTCAATGTTGAGTGGCTTCAGGAACCAAGCTGATTGATGAACTTCCAACAATGTCTTCACCAAAAACTTCATTTTAAATGGAGCAGAGGAAATCAGAAAAGAGATATATGGTGAAGAAACCGTTGGCTCCAGACGAAGAAACACCAAGACTGGTTTGACAAGAATGACCGTATCATCCAAGACCTCATTGACAAGAAGAAGAAATCTCTCCATGTCTGCAAAACAACATCACCAGCGAGGTAAAAATGAGAACTCATCAAACAGCAAAGACAGAGGTCCAAAAAAGAACTGGAGGAATCAAGAATCACTGGTGGACTGAGACAGCTGAGGAGCTGCAACTCCTTGCTGATGAGCATGATACTGAAGTGCCACCAAGACAATAACAGACCCAACACCCTTAGTTTCAAATTGGTGTGGAGTAAGGATGACACTTTTTTTTTGCAAGATAAAGGAAACAGTAGTCTCTGGACAGAGCACTCCAAAGAACTCCTAAACTACAATATAGTCATCGAGGGTGTGCTTGAGGAAATTCCCCCAACTCCCCATTAAAGATGATCTTGGAGTCTTACTAGTGTGACAGAAGTTGAAGTTGCTATTAGATACATGAACAATGGAAAAGCTGCCATTCCAGTGGATATTTTTAAACTTAGAGGAGCAGAGTTCACCTGTCGCCTCTATCAACTGTTCCTGAAAATATAGAGCAACCGCAGGGATGGTGTCATAGCCACTGTCTTCAAGAAAGGGGACAAAGTGGACTGTGAGAACTGCCAAGAAATCTAGCTACTCTCCATTGCCAGGAACATCAAAGTCCAAACCCTAGCTAGGTGCCTTTTCCCTTTTCCCAGTCTCAGAGAAAATCCTCACTGAAAGCCAGTGTGACTTCCGACCAAAACGCTGGAACTATGGACAGATTTTCACTGCTCAACAGCTTTAAGAGAAATGCCAAGAGCAACACCAACCATTCTGCATGGCCTTCTTTGATCAGACCAACTCAGTCAGTTGGGAAATACAATGCAAGATCCTATCAAAGGCCAGCTGTCTATTGATATTCATCAACATCCTCCATTTCCTTCACAAGATATTAGTGATAGTCCTCACCGGGAATATGACACAATCCTTTGTGGTCAATAAAGGGCTCAAACAAGGATAGTCAGGGGTCAAACTAGGATTGGCCATCGTCCACACCTTTCTCTCCATCTTTATCAGCACCATTCTACATCTTGTAAAGAAAAAGCTTCCGTGGTGTGGACATTATCAACAGGATGGACGTAAAATATTTCAAACTCAACCAGTTGCAATTCAAGGAAAAAATGGCAGAAACCCTTGTTCCTTGTGAGGCTTACTTGTAGATGACAATGTCATCACTGCTGTCAAAAGAGAACCTGCAAGCTTCATCTAATGCCTTCACAGAAGCATACTGAAGAATTGGTCTTAGCCGCAACCTGAAGAAAACTCGAATCCTTTACCATGCCATCCCAGGTCAAGTTCTGGTCCATTCTTCTGTGAAGATCAACAGAGAAATCCTTCCAAACATGGAACATATCCTCTACCCGGGAAGCTACCTCTGAATCTAAGGCTGAAATAAGCAGAGATTCAACATCACATCCAATCTATGAGCACTGCCTTCAGACATATAAGGATGGCGGTCTTTGACCATGACATCTATGCTGAGACCAAGATCCTTGTGGATAAGGCAATTATCCTTCAGACTTTTCTAAACAGATTCGAGACTTGGACTACACATAGACACATCCCAAGACTCTTGAGAAGTATTGTCAATATCATTTGAGATGATTCTCTGCACTAGCTGGGAGGGCAGGCATACTAACATCAGTGTCCTTGAAGCAGCTAATAGCACCAGCGTCAAGGCAATCTGAAGCCAACTCTGCTGGGCCTACCATTGCTTACAAAGCCTGAGTTCTAACTACCAAGGTTAACCATCTTTGCCTAGCTCAAGGAAGGGACTCGAATAAGAGAACAAAAGAAACCTTTCAAAGATTCGTGAAGGCTTCCTTTAGGAAATGTAGCACAGATGTCAACACATGGGAGACCTTGTTCAGAGAAACTGACTTGGAGGAAAGCCTTGTAGGGACACAATTTTTTTGAGAACGTCTGTCAGCATGAGGAAGTACAGAAAAGGAACTGGAATAAGGGATGCCAGTGATCTCAAGGCCAAGGACTGACTTCCACCTCCCAGAGTAACCTGTAAAATGTGTGGCCGGAGTTGTGGCTCAAGGATCAGGCTCATCAGTCATACAGAACCCATGATCAATGACTTGGAATTTCCTAGGTAGACAATCATACTTATTAGCAAGTGATTGCCAATGATGACATGGTGTGATTAGCCTTGATCTTGCTGGACCTTGGTAAATTCAAAGTGTCAAAAGCAGTTTACTTAATTTAGTTGCGCAAAATGCCATGAAATTTGTGTTATGTTCAAATTTAAATAACATAGTCATTCCACATATATTCAGTAATGTCAAGTATACTATACATACAGTACAACATCATCAGAATAAAGAATACTTGAAGCACCTCCAGTTCAATTACATATCCAAGTTTACTTCAAAATTAGCAGAAGAGATTTCAATTCCAACTCAACATGAGAGAAAAAAAATTACAATCGGTAATATACCGATTGAAAAAGAATTGTTGGAAGTGTTATGTTAGAGAATTTGAATGAGAGAGTTCATGATATTGTTATTTTGAATACACTGAACTTATGTATTTATTTTTGGTCCATAGTGCTTATGGTTCAGGGTAGTTGTGCTGCCTCATCAAGTAATGCAATGATCTGCTGAGCTTTTCTTAAATGCTATGCTTGACTAATCTGAGCCATTTCATGTCCGAATTAGAAGGAGGGGTGGTGTGAAATGCAAGAGATTTTGAATACTGGTAGTGGTACTGAACACTTGTCCTCCCAGTATCATGACCTCAACATATTCCATTTCCTTTACCTTCTGTTCCATGACATTGTTGACATTTAATCCCTCTTGGCTTCTACCGATTTCCGACATTTTATTTTGTTTGTCTCCCCCCGCCCCAAGCATAAAATCCATCATATTTCTGCCTTTCCTCAATTATGAAGAAGTAATATTCAACTGGATCACAAAACAGAACAATTTAGAGGAAACATTCAATGCCGTCAACGATATCCTGACAGACATAAAATTCACAAAGAGGAGGAGAATGACTACATTCCTGTAATGACAGTTGAACATACAGTTAATGATGAGCTTCAAACCAGCGTCTACAGAAAAACAACAAACACAGGCCAAATACTTACCTTCAGAAGCAATCATCCCAACACCCCCTAATGGAACTGCATCAAGACATTATTTCAATGAGCTACATAACACTGCAGCACCCAAGAACTATAAACAGCAGAAGAAAAGTTATCTATATGGCGTTTTCAAGAAAAATGGGTACCCAATAAACAGAGAAAGTGAGGACTGCAGATGCTGGAGATCAGAGCTAAAAAATGTGTTGCTGGAAAAGCGCAGCAGGTCAGGCAGCATCAAAGGAGCAGGAGAATTGACGTTTCGGGCATAAGCCCTTCTTCACAATCTGCCAATTCCTCAGAAACAAACCCAGACAAGCTGACACAATGCAACCAAAAACTATAGATATATTAGCTTACACCAAAGACACATCAGAAATGACTTCCGGACTACTCAGACTCCTAGGCATTATGGTAGCCCACAAACCTACCAACGCACTTAAACAACAACTAATATACCTAAAGGATCCATTAGATACTACCAACAAAAGTAACGTCATTTGCAAGGTACCATGCAAAAACTGTTTTAAAAAAACTACATCAGACAAGCAAGCAGGAAACTTGCGACCAGGCTACACAAACACCAATTAGCCACCAAAGGACATGATCCATGATCACTAGTTTTCATACATACAAACAAAGAAGGACACCACTTTGACTGGGACAACTCTCACATCCTAGGACAGGTGAAACAAAGACACACATGAACGTTCTTAGAGGCATGGCATTCTAACCAGAACTCCATCAATAAACACATCGATTTAGATCCCATCTACCTTTGCTTGAAAAAAGGAACCGGAAATGACATCATCCACCTTCAGAAACCAAGACCTTTTAATAGAGAGGTGGGGCATACCAGCAGCACTTCACTGGAGACTCTCACTGATGATGTTACTAGTCATGGTGACGAAACATCTGAAAACAAACCTCCCAGCTCAGCAAGCTAACTTACATACTTATTAACTGTTTCTCTCCACAGATGCTGCCAAATTTGCTGAATGTGATACGTTTTCAGAAATTGTTTTCCAGATTTCCAGCAGCTTTTATTTTTGATGACTGAAATATATGTTGAGAATGTTTGAGGACAGTGGTTTCACTGGAAGCTGCAGAAACCCACCATTTATTAACACTCCAAATACCATTTACCTGATTCAGTTGGATTTTTGGGAAAATGCACTTCTTTAAAATCAACCATATGAAACTGATCCAAATTTCTATCAGAATTGAATGTAGCAATGAGTTTTTAAAAATTATTATAGCATATTGTTTTGTTCCAAAGGACACTTCAGGTAGAAATAAAACATAAAATGCTGGAAATATTCAGCAGGTCAGGCTGCATCTGCAAGGAGAGAAAATTAATTTCATACTAGAACAGTTTATTCTATGAAGGTAGTCACATTGAAAAGTTATTCTTCACCAGAGAGATATTTGCATCACTTTTAAAACACAGTGGGCCATTCAAGTAACAATCCCTTGATGTCATGCACAGCATTAAAATAAAATCTTGCATGTGCAATGGCAATGAGACATTGATATAGGTTTATGTTATGGACTCTTCCTCATCAATTATTATTTTATTAGTTTAGTTTTAATAACAGGGCTTGAGTAATTTTTTTAATAATACCAATGAAAAAACATTCAAAAATTGAAAACTGGTTTAATTCACAAAATCAATTGTTTTATTTTACTGAAGTAGGAGATGGCATGGGGCAGGATGATACTAGGCACACACAAGATGACCGCTGAGCCATCAGTTGGCCACTTGACACACAAGATGGCTGCCGGACCACAATATGGAGAGAGACAGCAGAGCAAACACAGACCCTGCCTGGGGCCACCAGAATGCCAGCACAATGCACTCACAACCTAGTTGATTAGCTTAAGGCAGGTGGGGGAGAGAATACACATGAGTAGCATATACTGCCCAACGAAGTGTCTGGCTCCAGCCAATATCTTTGATAGAAATGCTATCTGTTTGATATGGACTCAATACAAAGTGAAACTGACCATGTCTGTGCTAAAACTGATAACAACCACGCTGAAATTTACACAGGCTGCTCTGGAACTGACAATGACTGCACCGAAACTAGTCTGCAATGTTTACAATAAACAAACCATGTTACAGAAGCAATAACCTCATCACTGATCTATTATATCACAAAATGTATAAAGTATCTTGTTATGTGCTCTGGGTTGAGATAAGAATCGCATCTGACCACAGTGCTGTTGGTGTCTCTCTCTCTCTCCCTGGAGCTCCGGTATTTCCTTGTACTTTGAACTCTGTCATTAAACCCTGACTCTGACTCCGAGACTGGTGATTTTCCCCACTACAGTACATTCTCTTGAGTATCAGTGAGTTTTCGTTTAGTACATTTATATTTAAAATCTGCTTACCTTGAAAGGAGTGTCTGATATAAATGCAAGTTTTTAAGCTTTTAAGTGACTTAGTGATCCCATCTGAGAAATGTTATTGCTGTAGTTCTATCGTGGTTAATCACCATTTCTCCATAACAGAATTAATCTTGTCAACTGCTGTTTTGTGTTGGGCCTGTATTTACAACTGTCAGTTACTGAGCACCAGTGGCAAAGTGGTTACAACACTGTCACCCAAATATTTCAACTGCCGCTTTCATTGTCCAGCTACATGCTTCTAACAGGCAAGGACAATCCAACAGATCAGCAATATGAAAGAATTATTGTTTGTTTATACAAACAAGCTGAGTGGTCAGCCCAACCATGACCAACAAAGTGGCATCCTGTGGTATTCAAAATAGCATCCTGTTGTAATAATATGCTGATTGTGGTATTGTTGTCTCAAGCCTTTTATGGTCTTGAACTGAAACAATTTTTTAATTTCAAAAATATACTTTATTCATAAATATACATATATACATACACACATAGTCACTAGGGCACTTTGATTCTGTACAGTCTTTACACACGGAGAATAGACAAAAAAAACTCAAGGCATTTCTTACTTATACAAGACCACGTTTACATTCATGATCTGAAATGATCCTTGCATCCTTCAGCTGCAGCATCGCATTCAATAGGGTATTAATCCCAACAATCTGATTGTTATCCCAGTCCCATTATTTATCTGACAGTGACTGTTCAAACATTTCACCTGAAAATGGTGTAGCTATTAAAAGGCATATCAGTTTTCACATACTTCCATAGAAATTCTTTGACTGTGTATCACAGTACTTGTTGTAGCATGCCCAACTTAGATATCTGCTGATATCCATTTGTCTCTCTGTGAAGCTGAGTTACAGGTTCTATACAACAGAACTTGTACTTCAAAATAGTTCCTTTAACATAATAAAAGGTCCAAAGGTGTTTCAGTGGAGAATTGTAAACAAAACATGAAACCAAGTCATATGATGTAAGATGAGGGAAGCTTAGCTAATTAAGTAGTTTAGGTGGAAATATCTTAAAGGAGGAATGAGAGACAACAGCAGAGACATGTCAGGGTTTGGGAGCAAAAGAACCCAGACGTTAGGGCCTCAGCAGCTGACAGCATGGTCATCAATAGTGGAGCAATTGAACTTGAGGTGCCGAAAATGCTAAAGTTTGAGCTGGGGGAGATTATAGCACAAGGGGTAGGTGAGACCATGGAGAAATTCAAAAACAAGGATAAAAATGTTAATATTAAGACCTTGCTTGACCAGGTGCCAATGTATTCATTGAGCACTGGGGTGATGAGTGAACAGGACTTGATATGAGTATGGACAGGGGCAACAAAATTTTAGATGATCTGAAAGTGATATTGGATAGAAAGTAGGAGGCCAATCAGTGTATTGCAATAATTGTATAGAGAAAGGCTTCCTAAAGTGAGCTCAAAAAGTGACGTTTTTTGGGTTGCGAGATCCCAGGCACCAGTGACCGTTATGGAACTCTGACCAGACTACAACAGCTTAAATCTTGCATCTCAGATACCTAAACTCAAGAGGACCTCCCCCTACCTACACTGGTATCATGATAGTCTCTCCCCTTTTCCCTCCATCCCATCTCCTTTCTCTGATTGCTCCCACAACCCATCATTCTCACTGCAGGGTCATGACAATGTTCAAATCTTTAAATGGGGTCACGGTAGGTGAAGGTTTGGGAACAACATTCCCACTCAGCAATTCCAAGAATCAACACAGATAGGTGTGCCAAAGTAATGATTTCCAATTTTGGAAGTCGCTGCTGCATATAGAGTGAGAAAGTCAAAGAAAAATAATGAAAAGGAGTGTAGTTTGGGAAATACTATTCTTGAGGTAGCTGATTGGAGACAGGGTCCAACGTTATTCCAAGGATAGAAATAGATAGTCATAATGATTGAGCAGAAATATGCTTCGACATTCATCTTGTGGGCAACTATTACATCAAAGTTCCCAATTATCTCGCTCAGCTTCATGACAGTTGCCAGGGCAAGGAATGAAACTATTTGCTCAGGAATAGCATTTGTAATGGGGATCAAAGACAATGGCTTCAGTCTTCCCAATTTTAACTGGACAAAATTTAGCAGGGAAGTTGGATGCTAAACAATTTAATGGGAATATGGCCAAAGAAGCAGGAAGTGCGTCTCTTTGGCAAGATGACCATGCACAGGTTATAAGAGGGAGGTAGGAGAGAAACTAATAAATATTGCATGTTTATGATTACAGTAGGAATATCTTATGAAAGGTTTGGCCAGATAGGCTAGGGGTAGTGGCAAAGATAGATGTCTGGATGGCCTCAATCTCAATAATAAAGAAGTCTGTGGGTTCCTCACACTTACTGAAGGTGGAGTGGAGCAGATAGAGCGGGGGGGTAACTGAAGAAGCCAAAGAGGTTAATTTGCATTCCAGGATGATCCTAGAATAGTAAATAGTTTTACCATTTGGGATCAGGACCAGATTGTGCTTAATGTGGTCCCCAGCAAGATCAGGTGACAATTGGCTAAGCCAGTTGGTTGCTATATGTGTTGAAGTCTGCATCTCTTAGAATTATTGAAGACAAATGAGAACTGTCCCTGAGCAAACAGATAGCATGAGAAAATGTAGTGGTTTTAATGATTGAGCAAATTAATAGCTGCAGAACTGTTCTCGTGAACAGAGAGCCAAAGGCTAGATGTTTGTGACTTTCGAAGTGAACTGAAGATTCATATCAATAATTACTGCCCCCCCATCCCCTAAAGAAAAAGCATGTAAAGTTGGAACAGGGAAGGGGTCTGTAGATGGAGAGAAGAGAAAGGATAGATATAGGAAGGTTGTTCCCAATGGCCAGTGAGTCCAGAACCAGGGTCACAGTCTAAGGATAAAGGGCAAACCATTTAGGACTGAATTAAGAAAAGATTTCTTCACCCAGACAGAGATAAGTCTGTGAAATTCACAGGAAGCATTTGAGGTCAAAATATTGTATGATTTCAAGAAAGAGTTGAATGTCGCACCTGGGACGAAAGGGATCAAAAGATAGAGGGAAAAGTAAAGCAGGAACAGGCTGTTGAATTGGATTATCAGCCATGATCAGAATGAAAAGCAGAGCAGTCTTGAAGGATTGAATAGCCTACTCCTGCTCCTATTTTCTATGGCATGGAACTGATCCGATAGTCTTTTCTTTGATTGATATGAGGACAATAATGAGATCACCATGAGGTGGCGAGAGTGAGAGGATAGCTGTGAATTTGGATTGACGTGTTTATGTGGAGGGAGAAAATAAGGAAATGAAGTAAATTGAAGAAAGAGAGCATTGAGAGAGCATAAGTTAAAATGGAGGTTGAAAGTGTGATACTTTGAGAAACAGTGACAGTAAAGAAAAATTATAGCTATAGTTGTAATTCTATTTTGTTGAAGTGCACATTTCTACCCTCTGAATTTAGAGAAATGAAGTAAATTGAGAAGAGAAAGCATATGTTAAAATGGAGGTTGAAATCACTTAGAATGAGAACCATTCCATGCAGAGTTTGAATAGAGAATGAGGATTTCAAATGAGAGGAAATGATGGAACTGGGTGACATAGAATTCATTGATAGCATTATTGTTATCTTAACAAATGTTAACCTTACCAGGACACAATAAAAAAATGGTTTTGAAATTGGTCATTAACTTTTCCATCAACTTTAATGATAACATTTCACCCCTGCATAAACTGAGTTTCAACCAGCTTCAAAAATGAGCATTAGCACTACTACAAGAACATATTCATGAGTGATGAGTGAAATGCTCCCTTGGATGCCCTGAAGCTTTCGGCATGATCTTCCATCTGATTTTGTTTCCATGTCTCCATGACATTCTCAAACATTAAAAAGTGCAAAATACAATCCCCTCAGTCTGTCAAGTGGGACCTGTGTCCTCACCCAGAAGACAGCATGATTTGCAACAGACACACACATGTGAATATTTTCAATCAAATGGAATGTGTTCTTGTAAACCAAGCATTCTATAAATGCCCTTATTGTTTTAGTTTTTTTCCAATGAATTTTGTATGGTAAACCAACTTTAAGTGAAACAGTGACAGTAAAGAAACATCATAGGTACCGTTAAAATTATTTTGTTGAAGTGGATGTTTCTACTTCTTGAATTTAGAGAATCGCTTGTGTTCAAAATATTAAACATAAGAGTATTTGGAAGCAATTGTGTTAAAATGTTTTCTTTGTTAATTATTAAGCAGAATGAGTTTACTGTTCATGTATTTTACAGGGAGAGAAAAACAAGAGTCCTAGAACTTGCTGTCTTTTAAATTGTAGTTAGAAGAGTATAACCTCCTGTCATCTGCTGACTAGAGGCTGTAAAGCAATTAGGTAAAAACAATGACTGTAGATGCTGAAACCAGCTTTTGGATTAGTGGTGCTGGAAGAGCACAGCCGTTCAGGCAGCATCCGAGGAGCCTGAACTGCTGTGCTCATCCAGCACCACTATTCCAAAAGCTGTAAAGCAATTACTGATGTCTGCTAAATTGAAAACCTTTGAAGCTTTTTTAAACTCCGCAGATGAAATAAGGAAGCAAGTTTATCTTTGCAGCTAGTTATTGAGAAGTTATTCTGTGCTGATTGTATGTTTTTTGGAAATTGATGTTTTACTTTAAACTATATTTACTATCCTGCAGAAAATATTTAAAGATATGTAAAAAGATATGTAGATCTTCAAAGTAGCCTTCTGCGAGAACTGAACAGCATAACATTGTTTTTGTTTCAGTCATCACCTCTATTTTTTATTTTTCAGAGTGTCAATGTCTCTCTTTGATATCAGTATGTCAGTATAAGAATTCTTGATAGAACTCTGCTCCTGTTATTAAAATGTTGTGATGTTTTCAGCACAATGTTTAGTTTTCCTCTGTGCATATCAACATGAGTAATGTCACATAATAAGTAATCAGCCAATGTCCCAATGTATAGAATAAGTTGTTTTTTGAACACATGGAGTACTAGTTAACCCATTTGGCATTCAGGTTTAAAGGAATCTATATATTTAAACTGCAATGCTACATTGTGTTCACAGAGAACAAATTAGGTAGCTAAACAAATTTTACAACTTTGCAGACATTGCTGGAAGGTGGTTGAATGGCATAATTTTTCATAAACCTGACTACAACCTGCTACGGCTGGTGTCTGTGCACAGAACCACAGCCGACTTCATATACTTCAAGAGGAGCTGATTCATGTCCTTAAAAAGCAACAGGTGCAAATTTGCAGAAACAACAACCCTCGCCAGCCTTTCTTCTGCTGACATTTGCTTAGCTATGATGGCAGAGATAGGTCAAGAGGAATTACAAAAACACTTGAAAACCCATTTTATTTTATGTGTATGCATTGCACAGAAGCTTTGGGCCGGATGTGTACATAATTGTTTGAAAACTTGTTTCAGCTGGGAATATGTTTCAGTTATTTTGTTTACATGTTCATTTAAAAACCTTTTCATCTGCATGCTTCCACACAGACTCGCTTCGCTATCAAAATGCTTTCATGGAGATCATGTAAGATTTGCATCTCTACCACCCAGACTTGCTTTATATTGTTTTTATTTCACTAATTGCTCACAGATTCTCTGGGTGGTCCATCTGTGAACTAGATAATAGTGTGGCTAAATCTGTCAAATGTTTTCGTGTCTTTTTAACTTGTGCTGCTGTGGTTTCCAACTGGGTCTAATCACTGTGATGTTCCTTTTCTTTGTTCTTCCACAATTCCTTCACACCTGCTTATACTCTGCTATAGAAGAATTCAGACAGGCTTCTGTCGGTTTTCTCCTGCCCTCATTTAGAAGATTCTCTGAATTCTAAGTGGCACAGAGGTCAGGAAAAGACATGGGCTGCATTGTCTGTGATTTGTGTGTGTGTGTGCATGTCCCACATGCAGCCCTTCTTTCCTCCTGTGGCCTTGCTGGATGTCCCTTCTGACTTATGTGCTATTTTGTGTGGAGCCCTTCACTCTCTGTGAGGATATGTGGCTGTGGTCTGCTTGTTTCTATTTGGTTAGTGTTACAATATTTATAGAATTGGATCTCATCGGTTCTGTGACTTTAAAAAGATGGTGGTAAATCAAAGCATCATTTTTCCTGTTGATTTATTTAATTATTCTGGATGTCAACAGAACATTCTGTTTAACATCTTTTGAGTTGTTCTGGATAATGTAATTTGTACACATCTGGGGCTTTGTCAATCCAGATCAACAGAAAATACCAGTCCTCCTGATCTGTGTATAAATCCTAGTCAGTCAGCTCATGAATACCAAAAGGGTATCTCACCATTTCAGAGGCTCTGACCCCCAGCAATGACCTACCCACACTCTGGGTGCTCTTGAAGTGCTATTTTCTGAAAGCCCTTATTGTGTGTATAGGGGAGTTGACTACACAAGTATTTTTCTCAAGGCCAATACAAAACGTTGGTATTAAAGCTATTTTCAAAATCTTTGTTCATTCAAGGTTTCAGAGCTGTAGTTTTCATGATGCAGAGGGTGGGGGAGGTAATTCCCTTTCAAATGTTGTAAATAAATAATTACAGTTAAGCCCCTGACACCAAATCTTAATGAAAGCTTTATTTATCCTCTTCATTTGCCCTTAGCAGATGGTATTTAAAAGCCTATCCAAGCCTTTTTTCATGTTGTGATTCATTCTAATGCTAGTCTTTGAATAAAATGGATATTTAACTTTTAATCATTTTTTAGACTACTCAAAGTCCATTGTCATACAAGCCTAATCCTCCATCAAATCCCTCTCCCAAAATTCTGATAAATGTTGGTTATTAAGTAGACAATGATGTTGAAAAATCGCAATATTAAATAGATTAGGTCAAAGATATAAGTTTGCATCTGCCATTCCAGAACAGACAACTGTGATGTGGCATTCCCACAGGAACATCCAATTTTTCGATTTTAATTTTCTGCCATTTGAAAGCATTGATTTATGTTGAGGTGTCCACAAACACCTTTCGAAGTCTTGCCCAAGCAGTTACTCTGCATGGTTGAGCCTTCATGATAATTTTGGTAACAATCTAACTAGGGGAGACAGATATGCCCAGTCATCTCCCCCATTCTTTGTTTGCATGCATACATTGATTAACTCTGGAGTGGAGGCCTCAACTAAGTTTTTCCCCCCACCCAACCCTTTCCTTCATTAGCTGATCACCATTGTAATTAATGTCATCACAATACCTACTGCTCCTTGTGTGCTTTCCACTGCTTTGTTAGAAGAAAGAACAATAAAAGACAACAAACTTTGTCAACTGCAGTATCTGTTGTCATCATTCTTACTTGGAAACCTATCATCATTCCTTCAGTGTCCAAGGATCAAAATCCAAGAACTCCCTCCCTAACAACATTGTGGGTCTACCCACACCAAATGGACTGAAACAATTCAAGAAAGCAGCTCGTCATCCTTTCTCCCTGGCAACTGGGGATGGGCAATAAATGTCAGCCCAATCAGCTCACTTCCCATGAATTGAAAATAACTGTGTCAAAAAGTGATAAATGATACTTTTTAAAATTGCAATTTAAAAAAAATGCTATACAGCAGAGTGCTAAGGAAAAGTGAGCAAAATAACCTCTGGTTTTACTTTTTCAATGAAATTGAATGTAAGCATGATGATTGAAATTAATGGAAAATAGATGTATAGATGTTGTTCAACAGGACTTTTCACCAAGTTATAAATAGGAGTAAAATAATTCAAAACTATATTCAAGATAACTAACCAAAACACGAAGAAACAATTATCAAGCAGTAGCTGACCTAACATGGGAAGTTTTTTTTAAATACAGCTGATGCAATCTTCTAATGACTTTTTCTCAATTGAAACCTAATGTAGGGTGTGGGACTTATTTAAAGAGAAATGCTAGGAATGAGTACCCAGCCAGATTGTTGTGAAATTGCTCTGTATAAAATATGTTCAAATCATCCAACTGATGGCTCTGTTGACACTCAATTCATCCATTTTAGTGTCACGACCATGAGTGCTCTAACTTTCCTTCACTATGCATTACCCAGTTACTTCAATACATAGTACTTTTATAAATTCTTCTGCGCATCCACGTAATATCTTAAAGATGATAGCTTGCTATCAGTCTGCATCATAGATAGGACTGCTCTGTGATCCCTCAATAATGAGGATGCTCCATGATGTTCCACAAATTAGAAAACTGTTGCTCTCTTGTTTTCCTTTGGTCTTTCCATCTGCTATTTTCCAAATGTAAATAATGGATCATAATAGGTAAAGCTCACTGGCAACATTGTTGTAGAGATTGCTGGTGCCTGTAGCTCCAGAGATGTTTTTGTTTTAAGGCTACCCTTTTTACAGTAATAATTTGATCAATGGCCTAATCTTAGATTTGGTGTGATTAAGTTCATACTCAATTTTTATTTAGGGAAGGATCAATAACATTAAGAGGAGTAATTTAGAAGACAAACGCAAAACGACACTAATAAGAAACTCAAATAAAAATAAAATAAAATGGTTACTAAAGATCTGAAATACAAACAGAAAATGCAGGAGATACTCAACAGGTCTGGCAGAGAGAGAAACATTAAAGTTTTGAATCTAGATGATCCTCTAGAAGAGCTAAATCAAGTAATTGATAGGAATTTTCTTAATTGATTTCAATAACCAAACTGGTGCAGATATCAAGACCTTTACAAAGATGTTTTTTTTCCTGGAGCCATTAAATTGAAGGTTTGTTTTATTTAACTCCGCCTGTTCAGTGGTATTATGACACACCTCTGGAGAAGGTGGTGCTTGAACCCAGTGCTCCTGGTCGAGAAATGGAGATAATACCACTGCACCAGATGAGCCCCTGAAAATTTGTTTCATTTTTATTTTATTAATTAATTTTTCTAATCAACCTGTTCAATGGCCTAATGGATATGTTCTTACACAACTCTGGAGCGGGTAGGCCTTGAACAGGCCTCTCAGTCCAGGAGTAGGAACTCTACCTCTGCACCACAAGAGCCCTTTAAGGTTTGTTTTATTTGTGGTCAACCATAACACAGAAACCATGCTCATTGTCAGCATGTGTTAATCAGCACCTGCTATGTTAATTGTTGACTGAGAAGATTGTCCCTATTAAATTGCAAACCTAATAACTCACCCGGACTTTGTAATTTATTGTGAACATTTCTCTTAATATGAGTTCATATTCTAGATGTGTACTTGTTTAGGTTAAGACCTGCATGCTAGTATCAAAGCACGACTTACCACTTCATAATGTATGGAACTTACATGTGCTTTGTTTTGCTCCATAGTCTGAATGAACGTGCTTATCTGTTAAAAAGAGTGTTTAGGAAAACCCCTTCAAACCTCGTCCGGACCCATTCTGCTCATGGTCTGTCACGTAAGTATTGCATTACCTCTCACTGCTGTGATTACACATTTATGTGGAAAAGAAATGTTTGTTCCTTCAAACAAAATGCAAACAGGAGAGTGTATTCATTTTCACTGAATTTTTTTAATCAGGCCTTTTCCAACCATGAGAACATTTTCATGTGTAAACAACAGGAAATGTGTTAAAATATGAGAGTCCATGGACTAATGGTGTACCTTCAAAATTTAAAAAAGCGTCGCACTATTTTTGCTCTACTTTTAACTTAATTATATTTTTTTCTCTGGTGCTCTGTTATCTATTTGAACTTTGTCAGCTTTTTCATAGTTTTGGTGATGATGTGAATAGGTTGTTGAAAGCTAATTTCAACATCACATATGACACCGTGGTTATGAACAGCCTGGTTCATCTTCAGTAACCAGCAAGATATGTGGAGTTCGTATCCCTGAGATGGAATTTGTAGTGGAGACTAAAGACAATGACATTGATATTCCCAATATTATCTCTATGACACCACCTCCCCCTTACAGGGGATAGTTCTACTGAACGTCTCACTAGATGCCCACTGTCCATGTCAAGATGGACTGCCCTCCAATGGGGTTCGGTGCTGCCCTGCTAGGGCCTGCTGTAGGTACTTGGAGCTAAAAGTTATCTCTTGGTAGGCAAATTAGTAATGCAACAGACAGAAGAATTCAACAAAGAATATCTCAGGCTTAACTTCTGAAAAAGCCTGAAATTTTACTTTTGGCTTGATGACAAGTATGGATCCACTTAGTCTGTTCTGTCATCTCCACCCAGGCATCAAGGATAGATTCTATGAGACACTTGGTGCTGGGAACCAAGTGTCTTTATTGGTCAGAGCATTTAGTATAGGAGCTAGGACATCATGTTGTGGCTGTACAGGATATTGGTTAGGCCATGTTTGGATTATTGTGTGCAATTCTGGTCTCCCTCCTATAGGAAGGATGTTGTAAACTTGAAAGGATTCAGAAAAGATTTACAAGGATGTTGCCGGGGTTGGAGTGTCTGAACTATAGGGAGAAGCTGTATAGGCTGGAGATATTTTCCCTGGACCGTTGGAGGTTGAGGGGTGACCGTATAGAGGTTTATAAAATCATGAGGGAAAAGACTCTGTCTAGGACATTGGCTAGGACAACCTTTGTAGAGTTTTCTCTCAGAGCTCTTGGCCAGGGTTCCTATCCAATTCTTTGGCGGTCCCATGAGATCACATAGTTTCAGATGGCCTGCAGCATATACATTGTGATGCACAAGATATTACAATTATGCATGACAGGCTAGATAGACTGGTCTTTATCTCACCATCTGGCCTTGTACTGATTGTAGTCTCATTATAAATGGTTCGTATTGATATTCTGGCTTTGACTACTATCTAGTCTTTCCAAACTACTCCAGTGACAGTTGAGCCCTAATTCCAAATTTCACCTTGGCCAGTCTCTCTCTCTCTCTCTCTGCATCTCCTCTTTTCACTTCTAGCATTCTGAGTCACACGTCCTTCTCCAGGTTGTGCACAGCAAACATCTACATAAACAAGCCAAAATTAATGTTAACAAGCCAGTGCTGTACTGATGCACTGTCAGAGATACTCTCAGATTGAACTTTGTACTAAGGGCTGGTTAACCTGCTTAGATGGATATAAAAGATTGCCTGGTACTATTTCAAAGAAAGAAAAAGAAGGTATTTCTGTTGTCCTAGCCAATATTTATCCCTGAATCAACAACACAAAAACATGTCAATATTATTATTGCTGTTTGTGTAAAAGTTTGCTGTGTTCAACTTTGCTGCTGTGTTTTCTACATTACAATGTGGACTGCACTTCAAAGAACAATACAGCACACAAGCAGGCTTTTTGACACATCAAATCTGTGCAGACACATATTGCTTTTCTAAATTAAAAGCCTTCTGCCTCTATACTGTCTGTATCCCTCTATCCCTGCCTATTCATATGTCTGTCAAAATGTTTTTTAAATGTTGCTGTTGTATCTATCTCCATCGCCTACGCTGGCAGCACATTCCAGGCACTTTGCCACCCTCTGTGTAAAAAGAACCTACCCCTCACATCTCCTTTAAAATTACCCCTTTAACCTTAAACCTGTGTCCCCTAGTAATTGGCTTTTCTATCATGGGGTAAAACGTGAGGTCTGCAGATGCTGGAGATCACAGCTGAAAATGTGTTGCTGGTTAAAGCACAGCAGCATCCAAGGAACAGGAAATTCGACGTTTCGGGCCAGAGCCCTTCATCAGGAATGAGGAGAGTGTGCCAGGCAGGCTAAGATAAAAGGTAGGGAGGAGGGACTTGGGGAAGGGGCGATGGAGATGTGATAGGTGGAAGGAGGTCAAGGTGAGGGTGATAGGCCGGAGTGGGGTGGGGGCGGAGAGGTCAGGAAGAAGATTGCAGGTTAGGAGGGCGGTGCTGAGTTGAGGGAACCGACTGCGACAAGGTGGGGGGAGGGAAAATTAGGAAACTGGAGAAATCTGAGTTCATTCCTTGTGGTTGGAGGGTTCCCAGGCAGAAGATGAGGCGCTCCTCCTCCAGCCGTCGTGTTGTTACGTTCTGCCGATGGAGGAGTCCAAGGACCTGCATGTCCTCGGTGGAGTGGGAGGGAGAGTTAAAGTGTTGAGCCACGGGGTGGTTGGGTTGGTTGGTCCGGGCGTCCCAGAGGTGTTCTCTGAAGCGTTCCGCAAGTAAGCGGCCTGTCTCCCCAATATAGAGGAGGCCACATCGGGTGCAGCGGATGCAATAGATGATGTGTGTGGAGGTGCAGGTGAACTTGTGTCGGATATGGAAGGATCCCTTGGGGCCTTGGAGGGAAGTGAGGGAGGAGGTGTGGGCGCAAGTTTTACATTTCCTGCGGTTGCAGGGGAAGGTGCTGGGAGTGGAGGTTGGGTTGGTGGGGGGTGTGGACCTGACGAGGGAGTCACGAAGAGAGTGGTCTTTGCGGAACGCTGATAGGGGAGGGGAGGGAAATATATCCCTGGTGGTGGGGTCCGTTTGGAGGTGGCGGAAATGACGGCGGATGATACGTTGTATACGGAGGTTGGTGGGGTGGTAGGTGAGAACCAGTGGGGTTCTGTCTTGGTGGCGGTTGGAGGAGCGGGGCTCAAGGGCGGAGGAGCGGGAAGTGGAGGAGATGGGTGGAGGGCATCGTCGATTACGTCTGGGGGGATTCTGCGGTCCTTGAAGAAGGAGGCCATCTGGGCTGTACGGTGTTGGAACTGGTCCTCCTGGGAGCAGATGCGGCAGAGACGAAGGAATTGTGAATATGGGATGGAGTTTTTACAGGGAGCAGGGTGGGAGGAGGTGGTCCTCACCCTGAATAACTTCTCTTTTCAATCATCCCACTTCCTCCAAACTAAAGGAGTTGCCATGGGCACCCGCATGGGCCCCAGCTATGCCTGTCTCTTCGTAGGATATGTGGAACAGTCCATCTTCCGCAACTACACTGGCACCACCCCCCACCTTTTCCTCCGCTACATCGATGACTGTATCGGCGCTGCCTCATGCTCCCACGAGGAGGTTGAACAGTTCATCAACTTTACTAACACCTTCCATCCCGACCTCAAATTCACCTGGACTGTCTCAGACTCCTCCCTCCCCTTCCTAGACCTTTCCATTTCTATCTCGGGCGACCGACTTAACACAGACATCTACTATAAACCGACTGACTCCCACAGCTACCTGGACTACACCTCCTCCCACGTTGCCCCCTGTAAAAACTCCATCCCATATTCCCAATTCCTTCGTCTCCACCGCATCTGCTCCCAGGAGGACCAGTTCCAACACCGTACAGCCCAGATGGCCTCCTTCTTCAAGGACCGCAGATTCCCCCCAGACGTGATCGACGATGCCCTCCACCGCATCTCCTCCACTTCCCGCTCCTCCGCCCTTGAGCCCCGCTCCTCCAACCGCCACCAAGACAGAACCCCACTGGTTCTCACCTACCACCCCACCAACCTCCGTATACAACATATCATCCGCCGTCATTTCCGCCACCTCCAAACGGACCCCACCACCAGGGATATATTTCCCTCCCTTCCCCTATCAGCGTTCCGCAAAGACCACTCCCTTCGTGACTCCCTCGTCAGGTCCACACCCCCCACCAACCCAACCTCCACTCCCGGCACCTTCCCCTGCAACCGTAGGAAATGTAAAACTTGCGCCCACACCTCCTCCCTCACTTCCCTCCAAGGCCCCAAGGGATCCTTCCATATCCGCCACAAGTTCACCTGCACCTCCACACACATCATCTATTGCATCCGCTGCACCCGATGTGGCCTCCTCTATATTGGGGAGACGGGCCGCTTACTTGCGGAACGCTTCAGAGAACACCTCTGGGACGCCCGGACCAACCAACCCAATCACCCCGTGGCTCAACACTTTAACTCTCCCTCCCACTCCACCGAGGACATGCAGATCCTTGGACTCCTCCATCGGCAGAACATAACAACACGACGGCTGGAGGAGGAGCACCTCATCTTCCGCCTGGGAACCCTCCAACCACAAGGAATGAACTCAGATTTCTCTAGTTTCCTAATTTCCCCTCCCCCCACCTTGTCTCAGTCGGTTTCCTCAACTCAGCACCGCCCTCCTAACCTGCAATCTCCTTCCTGACCTCTCCGCCCCCACCCCACTCCGGCCTATCACCCTCACCTTGACCTCCTTCCACCTATCCCACCTCCATCGCCCCTCCCCCAAGTCCCTCCCCCCTACCTTTTATTTTAGCCTGCCTGGCACACTCTCCTCATTCCTGATGAAGGGCTCTGGCCCGAAACCTCGAATTTCCTGTTCCTTGGATGCTGCCTGACCTGCTGTGCTTTAACCAGCAACACACTTTTTTCTATCATGGGAGAAAGACTGACTATCCATGATTTTGTAAACTTGTAGAAATTGAACCCGTTCTGTTGGCATCACTGTGCATCACAAATGACCATCCAGCCAACTGAGCTAACCCCTTTGGTAAAACCACTTCAGTAATTAAATGACTGCAAAGTACTTTGACACATCCAGTGATCACAATTTAAATACAAGTCAATCCTTCCTTACTGCCACCTTTTGACAGCCCATGATTCCTCTCTTGCTTTCTCTTTGATAATGTCTCGTCCTCTCAGCATCAATTTGCCAACCAATTAGCACACTGTTCCAGTCGTATAAATTGTGTTTTTTTGAAATTTGGCATTTGTGTTTGTCCTGATTGGTGCAAGATGAAAAGCTTCAGCAACATGTGTCTCTCTCTTCATCAATATTCATATTTACTTTGCACTAATGACCATAGTGGGAGCTCTTAAGGCTGTCAACCAGCAGTGAAAGCTAGCTCATAGTGCTCTGAGATTGGTGACAAAACAGTACAACACTTAGACAGAAGAGATCATCCCCTCCCCAAAATAAGGGCACTCCAGAGAATGACCATGCTTCTTCAAAGCGTAATTGTGAACAATATTCTTTTGGTTGACATAGCACCACTTCCACTCTAGACTTTAAACACCACCTCACAGGAATTACTTATAATTATCTGACAATCCAAAACTCCCAACAGAACAAGCAGTTATAGAACATAAAACATTACAGCGCAGTACAAGCCCTTCGGCCCTCGATGTTGCGCTGACCTGTGAAACCAGCCTGAAGCCCGTCTAACCTACACTATTCCATTCTCATCCATATGCCTATCCAATAACCATTTAAATGCCGTTAAAGTTGGAGAGTCTACCACTATTGAGTTGCCGGCAGTGTGTTCCACGCCCTACTTCTCTCTGAGTAAAGAAACCACCTCTGACATCTGTCCTACATCTATCCATACATTACTTTGCTAAAAGGGGGACTGGGTACAAAATTTCATGAACCAATGGCTAAAAATCATTACACATTTACAGTGCCAAAATTGATTTAATTTCAATGGCTCCTTCCTTCAATTCAGGGATGTTTTGTTATTATTTGTCATGTAATTATCCTCCTCCACCTCCATTATTAATACTAAAAACTTGGGGAAAACTTTATTCTTCCAAATGTTTTGTAACCTCAATAATATTTTCAGCTAATTGGGACTTCATTTCAATCTGCTCAGTCTGTGACTTCGCATTATGTTTGTAGGTTACTGCCAAGGAGCCATAGATCTATTAATGCTTACTTTCACTTTACAGTTAAGTAAACTTCCTTCAGTCTATTTAGCTACAAGGCATTTGCTGTCCTTCAGCCCAAATTCATTCCCTGGGTAGTAACTTTAAAGAAAGCCTTTTAGTGATAGCTGCCTGTTTACCTAAACGGACCATATGTCTGTTCATACCTGCACATCGAGCCCTTGGGAGCCCTCCAGGACATTGCCAGAATAGTTAACATCATGGGGGGAGGTGCTTAAAGATAAATTCAATCCTTTCTTTGGCTAAATGCCACATTAAAGGGTCATTGATAGTCTTTCAAATCCTGTAACCTTACTACCTGACATTTCTCACCCTTCTATACCTCCAGCTGCCAATATTGTACATCAAGGACCCTTAATATGAATTTTGTGCATCCCTGGCTAGCAGAAGAGCATCACAAATATTGGACCTCCTTGGTTTTTATACAGCAGTGCCATGTCATGTGACACATTAGCAGCACTGCATTTTATTTTCTGATACTTCAAAAAAAATTTGTGTGTCTGTTCTTATATTTTTCTCTATTCTCTCCATGAGAAATAATCTTGTTCAGAAACCTTGGTGCTGTGATGATAGCATTGTGACTATGCTTTCAAACTGTCTTTCCTTTTTGGTAAGATTGCATTTTTCATTACTCTTTGATAATCCACAAATGTTAACCTCTGATGCTAAATGCAAATCCCATACTGTTTGTAGTGAGGCCATGACATAAGTTACAATCAAGGAGGAAGGAAAACAGTACTAGGTACAAACTTATGCCCTGCTATTTAGGATTCAGGAAGGGAAAGGGGTTGCAGAGATCCGCCAGAAAAGCTTTCTAAGGAATAGGCATCCCTCATGATTTCCGATACCTGACCTCACTAATGGCATTTGAAAGATAACTTTATTGAAATAATGAATACTAGATTAAGGTTGAATAATGAATCTTTATTTCACATTCATTCAGGATATCCATTGCAAATAACCCATAGCATCACAGCATGATGCATATCAGTTTACATCCTGTATAGGTCTAAGGCCAAAAACTGGTCCTGTCCAATCTTTTGGCAAGTCTGTAACCAGTAATACTAACACTGAGGTGACTGCTAGTAATAAAAAGGGATAAATCCTTTTGATGACATAGACATATGTAATTTATTTCATGAGAAAAAAAATTACCTTTTTGTTGTGAGGTTATTAACTAACTGTTAATAGATTTCTGCATTCATTCCTGGTGGTGATGAGTAGGGTTTGTTGGTCGTGTTAGTTGCCAAAATGCAATTTGTTTATTGATATCAGAGATAAGTATGAGCCATATTGAAAAAAACAATTATAAAGCAACGAGAATTTTCTTTATCTGGTTAAGGATATCGAACATTTGAAGAAGGGAAGGAGAGGAAGGACATTGGTCTGCTTTAAAATCAGAGTAGAATTTTATAGTGTATATTGTCAGTTACATTTATACAATAGCTTCTCAATGCATGGCAGTACCCAAGACCCAGCTCCAAAGCCATATGTAAGAAGGAATGCAGTAAAATTTTCTGTTTACATTATCTGCATTTTTCTATGTTGTTGTAAAGACCAGCAATGAAGTTTACAAATTTTGAATCAAAAACACAGTAATTAATACAACTATAAGGAAAGCCAAGGCTACTAAATACAAAATAGAATTCTGAAGTTTAATCATCTTATGCCATCCCTCAGAATCATAGTAACAGCAGGATGTTATTCAGCCACTGGGTCTGCTCTTCTATTCAATTAGATCGTCGCTGATCATCAACCTCAATTCCACTTGACCGTGAAACCGTCATATCACTTGATGTTGAGCACTTAAAATGTCAGCACATAGTTGGTTATGGAACAAATGGATGAGTATAGTGTGGTGTTTGTTGGTTGGCATAGCCATGTTGGGCCAAAGGGCCTATTTCTCTACTGTATGACTGACTGTGCTCCATGATGTCACTAATCTCACAAAATCTATCAACTCCTGTCTTGAAAATGTTCAACGACTGAGCTTGCAAAGGCATCTGGAACAGAAAATTCTAAAACTAGAGCTGAGTGAAGAAATCCTCCTCACCGCCATCTTAAATGGCCAGTTCCATATCCTGAGACTAAATCTCCTGGTTTTAGCTCATCAGTCAGGAGAAATATCTTATCTATAGTCACTCCGTCACACCCTAGAAGCATTTTCAATGAGGTCATCTCTCATTCAATGAAACTCAAGAGAATACAGATACTGTCTTTTGAGAAATCTATCCCACTATCCCAGGGATTAATCTGGTGAAACATAATTGCAATGTCTCCACGACAAGTATATTCCTTCTTCGATAAGTGGAGCAAAATTATGCACAGTATTTCAGGTGTGATCTCACCACTTCCTCAAAAAAACTCTCATCAAGTTTTTGAAATATAAAGTCATGCTGACTGTCCCTGATAAGTTATTCTTCTCCAAATGTGTGTAAATCCTGTATCTAAGAATCTTCTCCATTAATTTCCCTACCACTGATGCAAGGTTCACCTGCCTGTAATTTCCTGACGAGACCTCACATGTGGCTAAAGAGGATAGAAAGATCTCTGTCAAGGTGCCAGCAACCTAATCCCTTGCCTCCTTCAGTATCTGGGATATATCCCATTAGGCCTAGGGATGTAGCTGTCTGGGGATATACTTTTCAAGATACCCAACACCACCAACTTCTAAATTTTAGCATGCCCCAGAACATCAACCTACCCCTCTCTAATCTTACCATCATCCATGTCCTTCATTGGTGAATACAGATGCAAAGTACTTGTTAAGGACTTCACCACTTCATTTGGCACAATGCATAAATTGCCTCCTTTGTCCTTGAGTGGAAATACCCTTTCCCTAGTTACCCTCTTACTCCTGATTGTATAAATTGATTTGCCAAAGCATCTCATGGTGCCTTTTAGAACATACTAATTCCTGGTTTAAGTTCTTTTCTTTTCTCCTTTCTTCATACTCCTAAAAGGCCTTGTTTGATTAGTTTCCTAAACCTTAATTTGCTTTCTTTTCCTTTTTGACTAAACTTTCAACATCTCTTGTCATCCAGAATTCTCAAATCTTGCCATCCTGATCTTTCATCCTCATGGGAACATGCTGGTACTGAACTTTGAATAACTGGCCTTTAAAAGATTTCCACATGCCAGATGTGGATTTACCCTCAAACAGCCACCCACATCTGAATTCTCCAGTTCCTGCCTAATACTGTTGTAATTAGCCTTCCCCAAATTTATTACTTTCACCCGAGGACCAGTCTTATCCTTATCCATAACTATCTTAAAGCTTACAGAATTGTGATTATATTCCACAACCTCTTCCTCACACTGAAACTTCAATCACCTGGCCAGGCTAATCCTCCAATCCAGGTCCAATATGGCCTCTTTTCTAGTTGGACAACCTCCGTATTGTTTCAAAAGACTTCTCTATGTACAACTAACAAATTCTGCCTCATCTAAGCCCTTGGCACTGCAGGAATCCCAGTCACTATACACTTTGTCATACCTGTAAATGATAACTTCAGTCATTTAATACACCTGCATCTCTTAGTGTCCAGATTGATGGCCGTTGACTGTCTTTTTGGCTGTATTGGAAGTATTTTAGTGAAATGGCTGCTCCAACATGAACAAAGAAATAAGCAGATTAAGCCTAGCAAGCCATTCAGTTGTATGAATTGCTACAAAGTCTCAAAGAATGGAATTGGATGGATAATTTGGCATCGACCTAGGCACCAGAAAAGACAACGGCAGAAACAGTCCTGTTGACCCTGCAAGCAACGAGTGCCAAAATTGGGAGAGCTGTGTCACAGATTAGCCAAGCAACAGCCTGACATAATTATATTCATGGAATCATACCTTATGAACAATGTCACAGACACTACCATCTTATCCCTGGAAATGTCATGTTTCACTGGCAGGATGGACCCAGAAGAGATGGTGGCACAGAGGTATATAGTTAGGAGAGAGTTGCTGTAAGAGTCCTCAACATTGACTCCAGACCCAATGAAGTCTAGTGGCTTCAGGTGAAACATGGGCAAGGAAACATACTATCGTCCTCAGATTATAAATTGGTACTCCTCTTAGAGGAGCACTTGGAGAAAACACGGAGGAGGCAAGAGCACCAAATGTACTCTCGGTTGGGGATTTCAGTATCTACCACCAAAAGTAGCTCAGCAGCAGTACTACAGATCGAGCTGTTTGGGTCCTAAAAGACGTAGTTGCTAGACTGGGTCTGTGGCAGGTAGTGAAGAAACCAGCAAGAGGGAAAAACATACTTGACCTCATCCCTACCAACCTGCTGCTGGCTGCAGATACATTTGTCCATGACAGTATTGGTAAGAGTGACCATTGTACAGTCCTTGTGGAGACAAAGTCTTATTATTACATTGAGAATAACCTCTGTTGTGTTGTGTGGCATTATCACCATGCTAAATGGGACAGATTTCAAATAGATCCAGCAACTGAAGGTTGGGCATCCATGTGTCGCTGTGGGCAACAGCACAATCTATAACCTCATGGCCCAGCACAGCCCCCACTCAACCATTACCATCAACCCAGGGGATCAGCCCTGGATCAATAGAGAATGCAGGAAGGCATGCCAGGAGCAGCACCAGGCTGGTGAAGCCATCAAACAATACAAGCAGCAGGTGATAGACAGAGCTAAGCGATCCCCCAACCAACAGATCAGATCTAAGCCATCCAGTCATGAATGGTGCTGGACAATTAAACAACTCACTGGAAGAGGAAGCTCGATAAATGTGCCCATCCTCAATGATGGAAGAGCCCAGCACATCAATGCAAAAGATAAGGCTGAAGCTTTCCCAGCAGTTTCCAGCCAGAAATGCCAAGTGGGTGATCCATCTCGGCTTCCTCCATGGTTCCCATCATTACAGATATCAGTCTTTGGCCAAATTGATTCACTCCATGTGATATCAAGAAATGGTTGGATGCATTGGATATTGCAGAGGCTTATGGGCCCTGACAATCAGGCTATAGTACTGCAGATTTGTGGTCCAGAACTTGATGCTCCCCTAGCTAAGCTCTTCCAGTACTGTTACAATACTGGCATCTATCTGACAATGTGGAAAATTTCCCAGATATGTTCTGTACATAAAAAGCAGGACAAATCCAACCTGGCCATCACCACCCCATCAATCTACTGTTGATCGTCAGTAGAGTGATGGAAGTTGTCATCAACAGTGCTAACAAACAGAACCTACTCAGCAATGACCTGCTCAGTGACAAAAAGTTTGGGTTCTGCCAGGACCATTCAGCTCCTGATGTCATTACAGCCTTGGTTCAAACATGGACAAAAAAGCTGAATTCCAGAGTTGAGGTGAGAGTGACAGGCCTTAACATCAAAGCTGCATTCAATCAAATGTGGCACCATGGAACCCTAGCAAAACTGGAAGCTATGGGGGTATCAGGGAGAAAACTTTCTGGTGACACATAGGAAAATGATTCTGGTTGTTGGAGGTCAGGCATTTCAGCTCCAGCGCATCTCTGCAGGAGTCCCTCAGGATAGTGTTCTAGGTCCAACCATCTTCAGCAGCTGCTTTATTAATGTCCTTCCCTCCATCATAAGGTCAGAAGTGGGCATGTTCACTGATGATCGCACCATTCATGACTCAGGAACTGAAGCCGCTCATGTCCAAATGCAACAAGATCTGGACAGTATCCAAGCTTGGGCTGACAAGTGGCAAGTAACATTTGTGCCACACAAATACCAGGCTATGATCATCACCAACAAGAGGCAATCTAACCATTACCCCTTGACATTCAATAGTATTACCATCACTGAATCGTTCAATATCAACATCCTGGGAGTTATTATTGATCATAAACTCAACTGGGCTCACCACATAAACACACAAGAGCAGGTCACCCACTTGCCTGGATGAGGACAGCCCCAACAACAATCAAGAAGCTTGACACCATCCAGGACAAACCCACCTGCTTGATTGGCATTGCATCCATTCCTTCCACCACCGATGCTCAGTAGCAACACTGTGTATTGTCTAGAAGATGCACTGCAAAAATTCACCAAAGATCCTCAGACAGATCTTCCAAACCCATGACCACTTCCATCTACAAGGAGGGCAGCAGATATATGGGAACACCACCACCTCAAGTTCCCCACTGAGCCACTCACCACCCTGACTTGGAAATATATTGCCATTCCTCCACTGTTGCTGGGTCAACATCCTGGACTTCTCTCCCTAATGGCATTGTGGATTAACCCACAGCAGGTGGACTGCAGTGGTTCAAGTAGGCAGCTCACCACCACCTTCTCAAGGGCAACTAGGGACAGGTAATAAATGCTGGCCAGCCAGTGAGACCCACATCCCAAAAAATGAATCATTTTTTACAAATATATTAAGTTCTCTATAAAATACATTTCACTGGATGCCTCAAGATATTTTCACTAGTCTAGATTTACATTTTTGTGTAATGCACAGCCTGAAGGGTTCTGCAGTTTCCAGTCCTTCAGTGCATCATGGTTGAAAGGCCTTAAACAGCGACCGTTCTCCACTGTACTTCTGCTGCAACTGCCTTGCATTTTGGTATATCACTCAGTATGTAGTTAGGAATCTTGCAATGTGCCAATCTGCAACACTCACTCATTCTTAATTGAAGAATGCTTGGACAAGATACCAGAAGATGACTGGATTCCGTGGAACCACATTCCTGCATTAGATATTATTTTGAACTAGAGAGGGGAGAAAGAAAGAAGTAAGTAAATTAATACACACAATAAATTAGAAACTGGAAATGTGAATAGTAGATCTGTAGAACAGAAATATGGCATCCACCATCCCATTGATTCCATGTCTAAATGAGAAGTACATTATAGTTTTCAGTTCATTTAAATCAACCAAGAAAATTTTTGGCTGAGTCATAACTAGCACACTGTACACAATTTACTAATTTTTGCAAATGTTGGTTTTGAATGTACAACTGAATTATTATTGACCAAAAGGAGTCAAAATTTCTTGGATGAACTTTGGACAAAATTTAGCTACAACAGTTTACACTTTTTCCAAACAAAGTGTTAGATAAATGTCACATCTGAAATTATTGAAAAGAATATGGGACATCCTACAACTAGACAATGACCATCATAACTGTTTTTTGTTTGGAGTCCAATGAAAACTCAGTTTACTTTGAATTTGCTCAACTACTGTCAGTAAACTAACATTAAAAAAGAGATGGACAGCTGCAGTCAGAAACCATATGCACATCAAAAAATGTCCAGTGGGTGGATCAACTGCTTAGCTCTCCCATTACAAGCCAGCAGTGTGCTTAGCAATTGCTAGCTTCCATCAAATTTTACAAAGCCATATATAAAGTAACTGGCTTTCTTCAAAACTGCCCCACAAAGTATACACAGGTGATTTGACAAGCATTTAGGATCTAAGAATTTCTCAAAAACAGAAATAAGCCCAAACAAGCATTTTCAACTGTTATAATATAATCCCAACTCTCAGCAACATTTCACGTCTTTATAATACACTGTAGGGTTGTTAATCAATAATTTGGCATTGAACCACACGGAAATACTAAGACAGGTCCAAAACTTGCGTCTAAAATGGAATTGAGAAGCAGAAAGCAATTTCAGCCTGATATCTTATGTAGGTCAGCAAGCATGGTAGTGAAGGGTGAATAGTTGGTTCATGTTTAAATATAGGCAGCAGAGTTTTGGATAAGTTCAAGTTTATGGGAAGTGTTTATGGTCTTTTTCTGGCAGGGAATACCATAAAGTTTCCTTAACTGAGCACTTTTGCAGGGGATGGGCAAGGCTTTGTGCAACTCATTTACCTTCATCCTAACTGAAATCCTTAAGTGGTTTGTGCAGCTTCCCAGCCAGACACCCCTTTAAGACTGGTGGAAGGAATCCATAGCACAGGGGATGCTACTCAGGCCCCAGCCCAGGAGAAGAGGGATTCTTGTTGAGAACCCCATTTCCACATGAGGCATCCCCTCCCACAGGTGATCCAACAGTTGCTCTGTCACCATCCCAAGACCCCAGGCACTTAGCTGATCCTAGACTTTGAATCTGGAGATTGCTTATAATTCCAATCCTTACCACTGTTGCAATACAGCCCTTTTGAGATAGGGCTTGAGCAGAAGTCCTTTTCCGAAACACTTAATGCTGCTCGGATGGTTATCGTCTTAGCTGCAGGGATGCTGTGTTGGCAGGGTATATTAACCGCCGAATTTTACAGTTGGCTGGTGGGTCATCCTGCCTCCAAATGAAAGGATGCCCTGCGATGGATGTCGGTTAGGAGTCTGACCAGGAGAACATTTGAATAGTTGTGTCAGGAGGTAACAGACACATTGGCAAATAAGCTGATGCCAAAGTAGAGAAATGCAATTTATAGCAATGAAAGTAGTGAGTGTTGGTAATGGAGAAGATTTCATGTCAGAATCTCAGCTTAAAATCAAATGGAATGCCAAGGTACCAGCAGTGGCAAGGAGGAAGAGTAAAACCTGTGTCTCAGGAACTGAATTTGTTTTGAAGACCTCAGACAATGGCCCTCAGATAGACAATAGATCCATCAGACTTGAGTTTGTTTGGACGATTCAGTTCTATAGCATTCATGCTTAATTCATTTTTACTCCAAGCTTATTATTTTTTAAAACCTTCAATTTTATTATTTAAGCCCTCAATATAGAAAATAAGTTGCTTCCCATTTGCTTTGTCAATCCCTTTTAATAGAATTGAGAATTGCAACTAGATAACCTGTCTCATTTCCAGAAAAATATAGAACACAAGTTCAATAACCTTTCTTTATACCTTAAACCCTTGATGTTGCAAGTCACCTCTTCCCTTGTGATTTCTCTTACCCCAGTATATGTGGACATAGAATATTAGCATTTTGCAGCAATCAATGCTGTGAGTTGCCATATAATTTAAGCAAGTTTTTTAAAAACTGGGCATGGAGGTATTTACTTTTGAATATAAATGAAATGGATGCCCACATTAGCACTGTTCAATAACTTTGTTCTATTGCAGATGGCTATGCGTTTTCTCAAGAGGAACATGGTGTGGTTTCACAGAGTGACATGGTCCGATCCTATGACACCACCAAACAGAAATTTGTAGCAGATTGAATAGTGTCAAGTTCCTCAAGTATTGAACTGATATAAATTTTTATCAGACATTTGAGCGTGCTGACCGTATTCAGCATCAGCCAATGAAAAAAATGAATTCCTCTTTTCTGTGGCCTTAGCCTAATAGCTTGACTTAACTTTCATTCTCGCACTGACATCAGAGATCTAATGCTGTACCTAAACTAATACTGTGTTGCTGTTCTGATCAGATTCTAATAATGTAAAATTGTGGGTGCTTGTGAACAAAATTGTTTAAAACAGTATCATATCTTATGTGGAGCAGAATGGAACTGTCAACTCTCCGACCCTCAACCCCCTTCCCAGTATGCAAAGTGAGAAATATCTTTAATTTTATTTGAAATTGGAGGATGAGGTGGGTGAGACAATTATATGTTGAACTGATTTGACTTTCATAAGCTGAGAATTGTTCTGCATTCACCTTCGGTCATGCAGCTTCATAGGGGAAAGTCATGATTGCATAGGCTCCCCCTGAAAGGCACTGCCTGCATGAGACCTAATGATTATTATAAAATGAAAGCCCGAAAACAGCTCTCCAACTTGAAATAATAAAAATGGCAACAGACCTATTCAGCCATACCTCAATAAGGCTGTCAAAATGAGTAAATGTCTGGGACTTATATTTTTTAAACATTTTGGTGAGTCTATTCGATGTTTGTGTAAAAAATCTCATGTCTGATAATATTCCACAGCAGCATTTCTATGTAACATTCAAATTATTAATGCAGAAAAATCCTTTGCTTTAGATTAGTCATTTCGTGATTCAGTAAATTGGTGTCCTGGGATAAGGAGATGAGTGTTCACCAATAGTATCTCATGCAATATTCACCTGATTTCAACTTCCTTCCTGGAGAGAGAATGAGCTGAGAGCAGGTGTTTCTCTTCCACACCTGAGCACCGATGTAGACTACTCTGACACCTAGCCAGTTACAGTAGTTCATTGCCAGAGATTTTGCATTAGGTTAACTTTGCAGTAACACCAGTCTATGCCCCCGAGAGACTATGGGAAAAGAAGAAAATGAATAACATCCCTTCTTCTTCAAAATGCAGAACTCCTTTAGAATTTTGGTTCAGAGATCAATTGAAGCAAGGCAAAGAAAATCCTGTCTGAGCCACAGTTAGTGTCTGGATTGTGTTTTTTGTTATTTGAAGGGACATGCAGAAATAGGCTCGGGTAGCATCTTTTTAAAAAAATATATAACTTCTCTATTATCAAATTATCAAAGTGTGCGAATGTTAAATTAAAGTAGGGAAGGTTACACACTTTGCATGGTCTGTACGCTGTTCTGGTTTTTTCATCCCCATTAACATTGTTTCTATTTAATGTAATAATATGGAACTATGCTTTTGTTTCACATTAACCATGTCATCAAAAATCACTTGTGTACATACAATTACAGTTTCCTTAAATGTCCCTTGTATTCAGATATTTTTATTATGAGCTGGTCCATAGTCAGACTCTGGATGTATTGCTTATCAACAAGTGAAATTGTGCATCTTGTGTATCATTTCTAAAGGTTTTTCTTTAAGTATCCTTTTAGACACGCATTCGTAATCGATGTCTGCGGAATGGAGTGACACTTCAGTATTTAATTAATTCCCTGCAGATTCCCAGTGTCCATAGGTCTGCAATTTTTTTTTTGCAGTGATACAGGTTTCCTTGACCGATTAATATTCGCTGGTACTTTTAATACAAGGAATAAATTGCAGCAGTTCTTTCCATGTCTTGAAGCAAATTCCTATTAACTATTAACTGCTTGACAGTGGTGTTAATAGTTGCAGTAGATAATTCTTTAACAGCTTTTGAAACAGTGTGGACCTGCTTCTACAACACAGAAAAAGTTGTGAATAAAAATTTTATAGCTGTCTATGTCTGATTTGTGTTCTCTTGTTTTGAAATCACAGCTTTAAGTAAGAAATCCTCTTAAAGATGTTTTAAATTTGCTTAATTATTGTTTTAAATTAAGCAGCTGTTGCAGATGTGAAACACTAACATAGTTGCAATATAGTTTTGCCAAAGTGACATCGAAAATATATTGAGCCCTGTGATCTATACTCCTCCCTAAGCAACAGGGCTGCAATTTTCAGTGTTTGACTCAGAATGAAAGCCATTTAAAATGACTGTAATGGCCAGCTCTAAGATGCTGTCTTCTGTATCAACAAAATGTTCCTTCCTTCCTTCTCAAAGTAAGAAACTACTCCTCCATGAAGTCTCATAGCATCACAACAAACAAAAATCAGGAAAACTCCCAATGATCATCACATACTGTGCCCCACCCCCCACCTTCAGCTGATGAACTAGCTAATCCTCTTGCTAAGTACCAACTAGAAGAAGTGCCTGAAGGAGCAATAGCACAGACTGTTTAGACCGGTACTTGTTAAGGTGGCTAGGAAATCAGTGAGTGAAAATCCTACTCTCCTAGCCTCATGCTGTAATTGCAGTTGATGGTAATACTGGACAAGTCAGATCCCAGAAAAAAACCTGATCTAACCAATCAAATGTTTAATTTTCACAATTGCTTACTATAGGGGTTAGTCACAAATGTATTCACATGAAGCTCAACTGTTCTGTAACAATGGAATATGATTGAAAATCACACAACACCAGGTTATAGTCCAACAGGTTTAATTCGAAGCACACTAGCTTTCGGAGCACCGTTCCTTCTAAGGTGATTGTGGAACATGAGTTCATTATGCAAAAGATAAAAAGTGCTTTTTATATACATATTCTATACGACAGAAATTTCTTAATAGCTGTTTCCCAACAGTGTCCTTCTATAGATGTTGAAATCCAGATCAATTTCATTCCAATCTCAACTCTTTCAGGTTTATTTGACTGACGTTTTCAGTTTATTTTCTTTAGATTGCAGAGGTAACTTTGCGATGCATTTCTAAATCTGCAGGCACAGACCCTTCACAACTCTGACAGCCTCAACTGTTTCCGTTTTTACAACTTGAAGATGTCTAACCAAGCTCTACTGATTTGGACTCTCCAAAAGCTAAACATGTTAAAAGAAAGTGTATTCCATTCTGGACTGAATACTTGATTCTTCCAAACTGAAGATGGCTTTCTGGTCGGTTGTAAGCTCAGTAGTGTAAACGTCCAATCCAATAGCACTGCAGGAGTTCTCTCAGGCACTTGACTGCAGTCACATGCTTCTTTGGAACTAACATGTTACCAAATTACTTTCTGACGTGGTATTATTTAAAAATCAAATTTTACAGAATTACCCACATAATTCTGCTGCTATTTGGGCGGCACGGTGGTTAGCACTGCTGCCTCACAGTGCCAGAGACGCAGGTTGAATTCTCGCCTCAGGCAACTGTTTGTGTGGAGTTTGCACATTCTCCCAGTGTCTGCGTGGGTATCCTCCGGGTGCTCTGGTTTCCTCCCTCAGTCCAAAACTGTGCAGGTTATGTGAATTGGCCATGCTAAATTGCACGTAGTGTTAGGTGAAAGGGTAAATGTTGGGTGAAAGGGTCGGTGTGGACTTATTGGGCCGAAAGGCCTGTTTCCACACTGTAAGTAATCTAGTCCAAATCTTAAAATACATATAATGCCCCTTTGATCACACTTACAAATCTACCTATTGTGGATGCGTCTATCCATGACATTCTTGGTAGAAGTAACCAATGCACTGTCACTGTGGAGATAAGATTTCACCTTCATGTCTTGGGCCTGGGCAGATCAGCCACGATCTTGTCGACAGGCTTAAGGAACCAAAGGGCCTACTTCTGTTTCTTATGTTTGCCCTCCATAGTGTTGTGTGGCACTAGCATCATGCTAAATTTTAAATAAACCAAGTAACTCAAACTGGGGAATCCATGAGGCACTCTGGAGAATCAGTGGCAATAGAATTATATTCAACCACAATCTGAAACTTTATGGCCTAGTATATCCCTCACTCTACCAGTCCCATCAAGCCAGGAGCTCGTTCCTGGTTTAAGGAAGCGTAAAGGTGGCATATCAGGAGTAGCAGAAAGTGAGGACTGTAGATGTTGGAGAGCAGAGGTGAAAAGTGTGGTGCTGGAAAAGCACAGCAGGTGAGGCAGCATCCGAGGAGTAGGACTGTCAACGTTTCAGGCATAAGCCCTTCATCAGGAATGTCCAGGTCCAGAGAAACCTGGGCACCTTCAAGTTTATATTTATTTTAGTGTTCCAGAGTCACGGACTGACTGCCCTCAGAGTCACGGATGACATACCTGACACAGTTGCTTGCGAAAGACCTGGGCAACTTCAAGTTTTTATTTATATGAGGAGTAGCACTAGGCATATCTAAAAATGAGGTCAACCTGGGATGCTGTTCTACACAACTACTTACACACTAAACAGCAACTTTACACCATTTTGTATCTCTTAATGCTGAGAACATCGGTGAGGGACTGCTATGCTGAAGAGCTAAGGAATACCACAAACAATTAAATCCGACGTAAGCTTTGTAGTCTTGTCACAGTCAGTCATAAATAGTGGTGTTCAGATAAACAACCAATAACAGAAGGCTACACAAACATCCTCATTCCCAATGATGGGTGAGCCCAATACATCATTGCAAAAGACAAGCTTGAAGCCTTTCCAAATACCTTCAGCTTTAAGTTTTGAGTAAATGATCTATCTCTGCCAACTCCTGAAGATTCAGGCTTCACAGGTGCCAATCTTAAGCTGGCTTGATTCTGTTGACGTGATATTCAGAAACAGCTGAATCCATGGATACAGCGAAGTCTATGATCGCTAACAATGTTCTGTCAATGTATGAAGACCTCTTCCAGAATTAGCAATGCTCCTAGCCAAGCTGTTCCAAGTCAGCTACAATACTGACATCTACCTGGCAATTGCCCGGGTACGTCATCTACAAAAAAGACAACTCCAACCCAGCTAACCCCAAAATCAGCAAAGAAAACGGTAGGGCTCATGACAGTTCTATTAAGCAGCACATACTCAACACTAATCTGCCCAATGATGCTCACTAACTACTCAGCCCCTGACCTCATTACAGCTTGGACATGGGAACACAGGAACCAGGTCCATAGGACCTGGACCAGCTATTCAGCCCCTTGAGCCAATTTCTTCCTCTTGCAATAAAGGTCAACATATCATCTTATAATGAGGGAAGACTGTGACATACTGGTAAATCCAGACGAATGTTCTGGTGATGTGAGTTTAAATCGCACCAGGGCAGACAGATAGTGAAGTTTGAAATCAATACAAATCTACAATAAAAAGTTAGCCTGATGATGGCCAAGTAAACATTGACAATTTTTTTTAAAAAAATGTTTCACTAATGACCTCGAGGGAAAGAAATCTGCCAACTTTACCAGATCTGGCCAACATGTAACTCCAGACCCACAACTGACCTTAACTACCATGTGGACAGTTTGGGATGGGCAATAAATGGTGGTGTAGCCAGTGACACTCATTCCATGCACAGATAAACAAAAGTGCTTACTGTACTTGCACGTGAAGAAGAACATCTAGGTCCTTTTAGACATCACTATTCAAAAATTGCTCAGCATATCCATTCCTCGCACCAAAGTGAATTACCTTGTATTTATCCACATTACATTCTATCTGCCATGATCTTGCTAACTTATTCAGCTTATCCAAATCCCTGAAGCCTCATTGCATTATCATCATAATACATATTCCCAACTAATTTTCTATCATTGGCAAACTGGGTCATATTATAGTTTGCCTCCATCCAATTCATGGAAAAACTTGTGAATAGCTGGGGGTGGGACTAGATTGGGTTGGGATATCTGGTCAGCATGGACGAGTTGGACTGAAGGTTCTGTTTCCATGCTGTACGTCCCTACGACTCTAGCACTGATCCTTGCGGTACTTCACTAGCTACAACATGAAAAATTGAGGATGGCCCAATCTATGTTTTGTGTCCATGAACCAATCCTCAATCCATAGCTGTATACAATTCACTATGGTTTGCACGCTAATTTTATTCATTAACCTCCTCTGTGAGAACTTATTGAAAGTCTTCTGAAAAACTAAATATTCATTGGTTCCCCATTATTAACTCTGCCAGTAGTGTCCTCAAAAAACACCGTCAAGTTTATCAAACATGATTTTCCCTTCATAAATCCATCTTAACTTTGCCTAATCAGATCATTACTAAAGTTTTCAATTATCACGCTCTTTATAACAGATTATAGTATTTTCCCAACTATTGATCACATTATGACTGATCTGTAGTCCCCATTTTCTCCCTCCATCTTTAATAAATAGCAAAGTTTCACCTGCAACATTCTAATCTGCAAGCATGATTTCAGGATCTATAGAAATTTGAAAGATAATCACTATCCCTATAGCCACCACTTTCAATATTCCTGGACTGAATCATCAGATCTCAGGGATTTGTCAACTTTCAGTCTTGATAATTTTCCAACACTTTTTTTATGAATGCTAATTTCTTTAAGTTCTTCATTCTCATTGGTCCCTTGGGTCCCTATTAGTTCTTCTGTCTTTCTTCATGAGGACAGACATATAGTAATTATTTAGCTTCTCTGTCATTTCCCTATTTCATCCCTCTTCAGGATGATTAATAACTTCTTTAGTTAAGACATGAACAAAAGAGCTAAACTCAAGAGGCAAAGTGAGACTGACTGCCCTGACAATAAAGGCTGCATTTGATTGAATGCAGAATTGAGGAGCCCAAACAAAACTGGAGTTAACGGAATTCAGGAGGAATCCACTGGTCAAAGTCATGCCTCACACACAAAAAAATAGTGTAGTGTTAGAGATCAATCATCTCGAATCCAAGACATCTCTGCAGGAGCTCCTCAAGGTAGTCCCCTTGACCCAACTGTCTTTAGCTGCATTATCACTGACTTTCCTTCCTTCCATCGTAAAGTCAAAAGTGGGATGTTTGTTGATGTTTGCACAATGTTCAGGATGATTCATGATTTTAGATATCAAGAAGCACATATCAATATGCAGCAGGACCTGGAGAACATTTGGATGTAGCAAGGTACATTTGTGCTACACAAGTGCCAGACAATGACCATCTCTAAACAATTTAGAATCTAACCATATCTCCTTGACATTCAGTAGCATTACCATCACTGAATCCGCCATTATCAACATTCTGGGGATTACCATTGACCTGCAACTGAACAAGACCAGCCATTAAATCCCTCAATAACACCTTCCAACCCATGACCTCTACTAGTTAGAAGAATAAATATGGACATACTACCATCTACAAGTTCCCCTCCAACCCACACACCCTCCTGTCTGGAACTATAGTGTTGTTACTTGTTCAAAATCCTGGGAAGTCCTCCCTTTACACCACCACAACTTCCAAATAGAGTATAGTTATTCGAGAAGGCAGCTCACGACCACTGTCTCAGGGATAATTCGTGATAGGTAATAAATAATGGTCTCTCAGCCATGGCCATATCCTGTGAATAAAGAAAGAAATAATTCTTGTGAGTCTTTATTAAGATGATATTAAGAGGTAGTGATGCCCTCACTGCCTACTCACTCCTTTATCATGCTGATGCCTTCATTTACAGCTGCCACTGTCAGCTATAACTTGGTCTTTAACTCTTCAAATTGATTCATTCAATAATAACAAACAAAGTTCAATTCTGTGGCAATATTTATAAGAATATTTCACAAACCTTCTCATATTTCAGCTGATTTGTGCAGTTCAAGCAGGCATGTTCAGATACATGTTAGCTTTTGAACTCTATATTACACCTCATGGTGTATTCCATTTTATATGTTACTGAAGACATGGTGCACTGAACCGTCATTGTAACACAATTCCAGAAAATGTAATTTTACTAAGCGATACATAGCATAATGGATATCTTTTGAAAATATAAACTAGAAAAAGAATGTAAACCAAAGTATGTATGTTTGCCTTATTAGAAAGAGAGGGAAATGAGGAAACTGGTGAAATCCACATTGATGCCATGGGTTTGAAGTGTTCCGAGGCGTAAGATGAGGTGTTCTTCCTCCAGGCGTTGGGTGGGATGGAGCGGCGATGGAGGCGGCCCAGGACCTGCCTGCCCTCGGCAGAGAGGGAGGGAGAGTTGGAATGTTGGCCACAGAGCGGTGGGGTTGATTGGTGCGGGTGTCCCAGACATGTTCTTGTAGCGCTTTGCTAGAAGGTGTCCAGTCTCCTCAATGTGGAGGAGACCGCATCAGGAGCAACAGATACAATAAATGATGTTGGTGGATGTGCAGGTAAAGCTTTGATGGATGTGAAAGGCTCCTTTGGGGCCTTGGATGGAGGTGAGGGAGGAGGTGTGGGCGCAGGTTTTGCAATTCCTGTGGTGGCAGGGGAGGGTGCCAGGAAGAGAGGGTGGGTTGTTGGGGGGGCGTGGACCTGACCAGGTAGTCACGGAGGGAACGGTCTTTGCGGAAAGCGGAAATAGGTGGGGAGGGAAATATATCCCTGGTGGTGGGGTCTGTTTGGAGGTAGCGGAGATATCTTCGGATGATGTGGTTTATGCGAAGGTTGGTAGGGTGGAAGGTGAGCACCAGGGGCGTTCTGTCCTTGTTATGGTTGGAGGGGTGGGGTTTGAGGGCGGAGGGGCGGGATGTGGATGATATGCATTGGAGGGCATCTTCAACTACTTGGGAAGGGAAATTGCGGTCTCTAAAGAAGGAGGCCATCTGGTGTGTTCTGTGGTGGAACTGGTCCTCCTGGGAGCAGGTATGGTGGAGGCAGAGGAATTGGGAATCGGGGATGGCATTTTTGCAGGAAGTAGGGTGGGAAGAGATGTAATCCAGGTAGCTGCGGGAGTTGGTGGGTTTGTAAAAAAATGTCAGTATCAAGTCGGTCATCATTAATGGAGATGGAGAGGTCCGGGAAGGGGAGGGAGGTGTCAGAGATGGTCCAGGTAAATTTAAGGTTGAGGTGGAATGTTTTGGCGAACTTAATGAATTGCTCAACCTTCTTGCGGGAACATGACACTGGCGTCAATGCAGTCATCAATGTAGTGGAGCAAGAGGTGTGGAGTGGTGACGATGTAATTACGGAAGATGGACTGTTCTACATAGCCAACAAAGAGACAGGCATAGCTGGGGCCCATGCGGGTGCCCATGGCTACCCATTTAGTCTGGAGGAAATGGGAGGATTTGAAGGAGAAATTGTTTAGGGCGAGGACCAGTTCAGCCAAATGAATGAGAGTGTCGGTGAAAGGGTATTGTTGGGGACGTCGGGAGAGGAAGAAACAGAGGGCTTGGAGGCCCTGACCATGGCAGATGGAGGTATAGAGGGATTGGTTATCCATGGTGAAGATGAGGCGTTGGGGTCCGGGGAAATGGAAGTCTTGGAGGAGGTGGAGGACGTGGGTGCTGTCTCGAACATATGTGGGGAGTTCCTGGACTAGGGGGGATAGGACAATGTCAAGGTAGGTAGAGATAAGTTCAGTGGGGCAGGAGCAGGCTGAGACAATGCGTCGGCCAGGGTGGTCAGGCTTGTGGATCTTGGGAAGGAGATAGAATCGGGCGGTGCAGGGTTCCCGGACTATGAGGTTGGAAGCTGTGGGTGGGAGATCTCCCGAGGTGAAGAGGTTCTATATGGTCTGGGAGATGACGGTTTGGTGATGGGGAGTGGGGTCATGGTCGAGGGGGCAGTAGGAGGAGGTGTCTTCGAGTTGACATCTGGCTTCAGCAGTGTAGAGGTCAGTGCACCAAACTACCACTGCACCCCCTTTATCTGCTGACTTGATGGTGAGGTTGGGATTGGAGCAGAGGAAGTGAAGGGCTGCGCGTTGTGAGGGTGAGAGGTTGGAGTGGGGGAGGTGGGTAGACAGGTTGAGGCAGTTAATGTCTCGGTGGCAGTTGGAGGTGAAGAGATCAAGGGCAGGTAATAGGCCTGCACCGGGTGTCCAGGTGAACGGAGTGTGCTGGAGGCGGGCAAAGGGATCCTCGGAAGATGGGCGGGAGTCCTGATTGTAAAAGTAAGCTTGGAGGCGAAGGCGGCAGAAGAAATGTTCGACTTCGCAGCGTGTATTAAATTCATTGATGCGTGGGTGGAGGGGGATAAAGGTGAGGCCTTTGCTGAGGACTGATCGTTCATCCTCAGTGAGGGGGGAGGTCAGGGGGAATGGTGAAAACTCGGCAGGGCTGGGAGCTAGGACCTGGTGTAGGTGTGGAGCAAGGAGTGGGGCGGAGCCTGTAACTGGAGTGGGCGTGGTGTTAGAGGGAATGGGGTTGGAGTCATGAGCAGGGATGGTATTCCCCTCAGGGTTCTGGGGGCGGGGATGGTGACAGTGGGATCTGTCGGGGGGCATGTCAGCAGAATGCAGGTGAGTGGCATTGGTAGGGGTGGAAGTGATGGCGAACATGGCAGTGGCGGGGGGCAGTCACTGAGTGTGTGACATCAACGATGATGTGAGAGGCAGAAGTGATGTCACATGTGGTGCATGAGGCGTTGTGAGGGGCGGAAGTGGCTGTGGGAGTGGCCATGATGGGGATGGAAGTGATGTAATTTATCACTGCAGCAGCGACATGGCTAATGGCATCCGAGCAGTTCCAGAGGCCGGGGAAATGTTCTGGAATGTTTGAGGAGTGCTGATTATGGAGGTGGGTATATAAAAGTTCATTGTACTTACAATTTTTGATGTTTGAGATGGTGTTGAAATACTGTTTGCTGAGAGTATGGTCTTCTCTACACTGGGGAGACTGGACACCTCCTAGCAGAGTGCTTTCGGGAACATCTCCAGGACACCCATACCAATCAACCCCACTGCCCTGTGGCCCAACATTTCAACTCACCACCCCCCTCCCCACTCTGCCGAGGACATGCAGGTCCTGGGCCGCATCCACCGCTGCTCCCTCACCACCCAACGCCTGGAGGAAGAACGCCTCATCTACTGCCTCGGAACACTTCAACCCCATGGCATCAATGTGGATTTCACCAGTTTCCTCATTTCTCCTTCCCCCACCTCACCCCAGCTCCAGCACTGTCCCCACGACCTGTCCTACCTGCCTATCTTCCTTTCCACCTATCCACTCCACCCTCCTCTCTGATCTATCAGCTTCATCCCGACTCCCCCCTTCACCCATTGTACTCTTTGCTACCTTCCCCCACTGTCCTCTCTGACCTATCACATCCATCCCCACCCCCATTCACCTATTGTACTCTATGCTACTTTCTCCCCCCCCCCACCCCCTCTCATTTATCTCTCTACTCTGCAGGCACCCTGCCTGTATTCCTGATGAAGGGCTTTTGCCCAAAATGTTGATTTTCCTGCTCCTCGGATGCTGCCTGACCTGCTGTGCTTTTCCAGCACCACTCCAATCTAGACTCTGGTTTCCAGCATCTGCAGTCCTTGTTTTTACCTTATTTGAAAGAGGGCCTGATTTTGCAGTTAAAATACTGGTGAGACTAATAACTCTCCATTTTTCCGTAAAATCAAACAGCAATACCTGCCATATACACAGTTAAACATGAAGCCCATGATATTCCCTAAAGTGCCCTACTCTTCCAAACAAATTGGATTATAATGGATCGTTACTGACTTGCCTTTCAAACTCAAATACATGAAAGCTGTGAAATTGCTGTCCTTGCCTGATATATGCAAAAAAAAACTCATCAGAGAAAGTTAGGACTTGTCCATTTGAATGTAAGCTCTCTTTTAATGCTGTGATTCACTTTAAACAACCTCTCTAGAACTGAGAATCAACTTTTATAAGTGTGGATCTCATTCCTTGAAATGTTGAAGATTTCAAGATGTATCATTTTGTCCCTGTATGTTCCCTCTCTTTATTCAGCCTTTTATACTCTATCTTGCCTTTTGGGTGTTAAATATTCAAGTCTACCTATGTTAAATATCCAGATTCAGACTCCAGTGTTCACAAATGATATTTTAATTTGTTTGGTTTAGGAGATAAGTTGTTGGTCCAGTTCACATCAGTCTCAGTCGGCTCTATAGAGAATGCTTGGTCAAAATACTGCAAAATACCTAAAATGGAGATAAAAGTAGGTTACACGAATCATTTGTGATTGTGAGTTCACAAAAAATTTATGTTAATAAACTAGTGAACGATTGTCATTTTACTGTGGAGAAAATATGTTTGTAAATCCTTTCAGGCATATGTTTGGAAAACCGTTCAATCACAGACACTTGTGATAAAGCCAAAATTTCTGGAAATACACAGCAGGTCATTTAACATTTCCAAAGGAAAAAGTGAAATAGCTTCTGAATGGGACTCAAGTGATTTTCTCCTGATTAACAACAAATTGAAATAATTTCTCATCCTGGCAATATTTCATGAAGGATTCTTTTTTCAGATACTGACTAAACTGTGCATTTCCAACTTGCTCGATTATATGTTTGATTTCCAATAATTTTTTTAGTACATCCTTGTTGATGCCACTGCAAACAATTGTGCTTCAGGTGGCAGGACCACATAGCTTTTCACAAATAAAAACCAACTACAAACCTCATAAAAATGAAAATCAAGGTTAGAAAGCAAATGTGGCACAGTGGTTAGCACTGCTGCCTCACAGCGCCAGAGACCTGGGTTCAATTCCCACCTCAGGCGACTGACTGTGTGGAGTTTGCACATTCTCCCCGTGTCTGCGTGGGTTTCCTCTGGGTGCTCCGGTTTCCTCCCACAGTCCAAAGATGTGCGAGTCAGGTGAATTGGCCATGCTAAATTGCCCGTAGTGTTAGGTTAGGGGTATGGGTGGGTTGCGCTTCGGCGGGTCGATGTGGACTTGTTGGGCCGAAGGGCCTGTTTCCACACTGTAAGTAATCTAAAAAACTCAAATGTTCTAATGCAGTTTTTTTTAAAACAGTTCCTAATCTTAAAAGAAAAGCCTGCTTGAATTCACAATGGACATGTTCAATCTCACATTGAATTACTTACCTTTGCAACCAAAATCAAAATAATTCAACTTACTAAGAATGCTATTTGCAAATTCCAGGATAATTGAATGATCATTTCAGTTATGGAATATCACCCTCCCAGCCCAGATAGTGAGGCGAACGGATTTTCAGTTTTACAGGCTGGTGTGACAAAATATATCCATGTACGATTTCTCACTGAAAGAAATCCCTCGAAGGATCTAAGAAATAAAGAAATCTCCTGTAGACCAGGATTCCCAAACTTTATGTCATAATCTCCAGGGGGGTCACCAGCTGAAAGTGTGAGGTCACAAGCTCCAAGGCATCAATGTTTGGCATTGAAATATAACCAAGTGCGAACAAGAATGCAACTCCCTTAGAAATTTTATTTTCTTTTAGTGGGCTTAGCCCAACTGGAAAATTCTTGAGGCTTGATTGTCCTGCAAATGTAGATGCTTGTTCCTCTGTGAAGCTCCTTCTCACCATGCCAGGACAGATCTGTCACCCCTTTATGAACCGTCCCGCACTCACATCCTCTCACCATCACTGACACAGTTCTCTCACCCCCTTTACTCTCCAACCCTCTCAACTCCTCTCTAAACTCCCTTTATGCCCCAAGTCCACCATATACCATCCACCACATACCATCCACCATATACCATCCACCATATGTCATCCACCACATACCATCCACCATATACCATCCACCAGTCTCATGGGTCTGCAATCACAATATTTTTCAAGCTCCAATAATGGAGTCACAATGGGAAATGTTTGGAAAATGCTATTTAAGACAAGTTTCAGCATGGAAATATTCCTGACAAAATACCTGACTAGATGAAAAGTACTCTTTTCAGAATCAATTCTCACTCTACGGTCCTAACAGCCCTCATACAAACCCATGATAACCTATCCCAACATCTAATAATCACTGTGCCAATCCATGCCCATCAAACCTCCCCAAGACCTCTTGTAGCCCTCATGTCAACCCACTACCCTATTCATTCCATGCTAGCTCACTCAGGTTCCATCAATTATAAGACCCAGAAGCCAAGTTGAAATGAAATGAAATACAAAAATTAAAATCTGGCCGAATATGGGAAAAATATTCCCACTCATGAAAGCTCAATCAATCTTTTTAAATCTCAAATGGTTGATCTCTTTTAAAGACAAATTTCTCCCAATGCATCCACAGAAATATTATTGTTTGTTTAGAATCGGCTAAGCATTCATACTACTGTCACAAAACTGGTCCCCTTTTTTCTAAAAGCTGTTCCATTTTTCAAGGATACTGGGTCCTTGTTTGTTTTCAGAGGGGTTATAAACGGGTCAAGTTCTGATCAGACTGGTTTGGTACAGAGATGAAAAGGATTTTGTGAGGCCTTTTGTTGAAATGTAAACTGATGAGACTTCAGGCCAAAGTGGTCATGTTTTAGGAGTGACCTGTATAATGAAAGGGGAGTGGTCAGCTCTCTAGCTGAGCAGTTCCGTTCGGTCCAGAACTAGTTAGGGGTTCAGCTGTGTGGAACCTCTCTCTCTTTCTTTCTGTCCTTCTAACTTCAACCTGTAAGTATCTGTTCCATTTTTTAAACTGGTCTTTAAAGGGTTTTGCTTATTGGGACTGTTGTGCATATTCATAACAGTATAATTAAGTCTAGTTTGGATAGACTGAGTTCTATATGAGTTCTTTGTTCTGTTCTTTGCGTTCACTTGTATAATTTTGTGAATAGATTTCTGTCTATTTTAAAACCTAATAGTCAACCTAGCTAGCTTACTCTGGGTAAGCTAGTACACTGTACACTTACCAAACAAATTGCAAAGTTATGAACTGGGTTGGCTCTTTACGGGACTTTAAACAGCAAGTGGTTGGTGCTACTGTCTTTATTTTGGGTGTTGGTTTGGTTGGGTAGATAGAGCTTGGGATAGTAATGGCTCTTTCAGTCACCAAACGTTTTCTGGATGTGGATGTGGTGACTTTAGAAGGTTTGTAAAAAGTGAATAAGACCAAGTTGCAAGAATTAGCAGAGAAGCTGGAACTGGAACTGCCTGCTGCTTTGAGGAAAGGAGAGATAATTACAGCAATAGCTCAGCATTTCAACCTGCTGCAGAAACCCTCAGAATCCATCGAGATGGCAAGAATTCAATTGTAAATGAAGCAGTTAGAGGCGAGAGATAAGGAAAGGGCAGCAGAAATTAAACAGTTTGGGTTACAATTAGAAGCAGAAGAGAGGGAAAAAGAGAGAGCAGAGAAAGGAAAGGAGAGAGCTTTTGAACTTCAAAAACTGACACTTAAAAAGGAAAGTCAGCATAAAAGGCTGGAGATAAAGGCTGAGGGTAGACTTAGTGAGGAACAGAGTGAGGATGAGTAAGCCTCTGGTAGTCAGAAGCCCAGTGAGAAACTGTTTAAGTATGTTCAAGCATTGCCTAGATTTGATGAGAAAGATATGGAAGCCTTTTTCATCTCATTTGAAAAGGTGGCTAAACAAATGCGGTGGCCAGTGGCAATGTGGGTTTTGTTGATCTAAATGAAACTTGTAATTAGGGCTAGTGAGGTATTCGCATCACTATCAGAGGAGGTATCTGGGGAGTTTGAGGTGGTGAAAAAAGACAGTTTAAGAGCATATGAGCTCGTACCAGAAGCCAATAAACAATGTTTCATGAATATAAGGAGGGACCCTGGACAAACTTAAATTGAGTTTGAAAGGATCAATCAGAGTAATTTCAATAGATGGAAAGAGCTTTAAACATGGGGCAAACCTATGATGCCCTTAGAGAGGTAAGTATTTTGGAGGAATTCAAAAATACACTGCCTGACGTAGTGCAAACTCATGTGGAAGAGCAGAGAGTTAAAACAGCGAGGTTAGCAGCTGAAGTGACTGATGGTTATGAGCTGGTCCATAAAACTTGGTTTTGTTTCCAGAATCAATTTCAGTCTATGAGGGATGGAAACTGGGGCAAAGAGAAATCCTCACGTGGAAAGGGAAAGGTAGATCTCAGTGAAGATCATAAGGATAACTTACCACAGGGTAAAAGAAGAAACCCTTTAAGGGGACAAAGAAGTTATAAAGCTCCGGTATTTTCATTGTGATAAAGTGGGCCACACGAAATCACAGTGTTGGTGGGCTAGGAGAAAACCAGATGTAGGGAAACCAGACAAGCCTGGTAGTTTTGCTGGACTAGTAACAAAAAGCACAAGGGAAGGTAAACAACTGCCTTAGAGTGTACGAGATGATCAGAGGTTGATTAAGGAGGAAGCGCCAGATCTGCTTAAAAAATATACATGCAAGGGTAAAGTTTATTCGCATAGGCCAGAAGTAGTAGGTAAGGAGGTTACATTATTAAGGGACATAGGATCTTCTCAGTCTGTAAGGCTGAAGGATGAGGAGATATGCACTCCTGAAGGACTATTGCCTGCAAGGTACTGGTAACAGGAATTCATGGTGAGACAAAAAATACTCAATTATGTAAAGTGAGGCTAGAGAGTCCAGAGAAGTGTGGAGAATTTGTGGTAGGAGTACTGGACAAACTCTCAACTCCAGGAATACAATTTGTCCTTGCAAATGATATAGCTGATTCACCAGTAGCATGCTGCCTACTCTAGGTGAAAAGCCAGTGGAGATGAAATTAAGGGTGTTTATTTAGGAATTTTTCCAGATTGTAAGGTCACAAGATCACGGAGGCACAAGTTGAAGCAGGAGATTTCAAAAGGCACAGATATGGAAGCTGACATAGCTTTATCTGAGACTTTTTTTAATCAGATAAGTGGGACAGAGAAGAAGCAAATACGTAAACATGCAAGTACCTTTAGCTCTGCTAAGCTGGTTGAGTTACAGCAGAAAGATAAGAACTTAAAACAGTTATATCAAAAGGCATATACAGAGAAGGAGAGCGAATGCATCCCTGTGTGTTATTATTAACAAGTGATGTCTTTTTTGAAATATATCTTTATTGAAAAAATACATTTTTAATATTACAATAAGTACAAAACAATACAATTCAAAACAGTACAAATAAAAACAACCCAAGTTAAAAAACATTCCCAACCCACGCTCATGTGCATATGTATAAAAATTAGAGAAAAGTACAGAATAGAAGAAAACCAAAACTGGCTATTTAACTAAATAAATAAATAACTGACAAACAACTAATAAATAATAATAACTCAGCCCAGCCAAATAAAACGCTCATACGTTCACCGTTCCTCCTCGCTGGAGATTGGACTCGTAAAACGCAATCATTACAGCTATATAAAAGCCCTTGTTCGTGTGGCATATAAATCTGTGTCCAGGTATTCCAAAAAGGGCTGCCATGTCTAATAACAATTCTCAGGTTTGTGGTGTACCATATTTGTGAGAAAATCCAAGGGAACATGCTCCACAACAATCTTCCCCTATCTCGACAGGCCCGGGGGGGCGGTTTCGGATATCCAATTTAGCAAGATATTCTTTCTTGCACAGAACATGAGAATATTGAAAACCTTTTGCTTATGTGTGTCTGCAGGAAATACAATGGGCAGGCCCAAAAGGAGACAGATAGGGTTCTTCTCCACCCTTACACCCAAAATCTTCTCCATTGTGTCCATCACAGCGCTCCAATATATTTGAAGCCTACTGCAAGACCAGAGACAATGGGTAAGAGTGCCTGTACAGACCTTGCACCTGAGACATGTGGTAGATATTCCTGGTTTGAATTTTGACAAACGGTCTGGAGCCAAGTGGACCCTGTGGAGAATCTTCAACTGTAAAGCATGGGTCCTATTGCAAATTGATATCTTCCTTGCATTCTCCCAAATATTCTCCCATGCCTCTGAGGAGACTTCAACACCCAGCTCTCTCTCCCACATCCTGCAGAGTCGATCAAACTCATCTGAGGGGGCACCCCACAATTGATGATATAAGTACTGACAGAAAATGACTCTTAGCACTTAGCACCCCCTTCTCGATGTTGGATTTGTAGGGATCAGTCAAAAGTGTGGTCTTTCTTTGAATAAAATCCCTAACTTGAAAAAATGAAAGAGGTCTTTATTAGATAACTCATACTTCCATATTAACTGATCAAAGGACATCATTACGTCTCCCTCAAATAAATCATCCATACAAGACACACCCCTGGCTGCCTAACGTTTAAATCCTGAATCTATCATCCCTGGTTGAAAACCCAGCATACTCACTAAAGGTGTAAACAAAGATGTTTTGCCAATATTACTGTCCCTCTGCCGAATTGCCCTCCATGCTTTAACAGTATTGATAACTGTTGGGTTCATGGCAATATTCCCTAACTATCCTCATTTTTTCCAGAAACAGCAAACTGTTAAGGGGGCACCTTGCCTGGGAGACTTCAATATCTAGCCATATTGAAAGAGGATCTCCACAAACCCAATCACTTACATAGGACAAAAGTGAGCTTAAATGGTAATTTTTAATGTCTGGAAGGTCCACTCCCCCCCCATCTGTGAGGCAGTTGCAGTTTAGCTAATTTAATGAGGGGCCGCTTACGATGCAAAATAAAGGAGCTGAACCAGCTGTTCAGTCTCTTGAGTGTTTGTTTATTGAAAATCAGGGGAAGCATCTGTATAGAGTATAGCAAACGGGGGAGAATATTCATCTTAATAAGCGCATCCGACCCAACCACGAGACTGGAAGTGCCTCTCATCTTTGGAGATCTTGTTTGATTTTTTTTCAAATAATTGGATAAAATTGCCTTTGAACAGCCAATCCAGAACTGGAGTAATGAATATGCCCAAATACACAAAACCCCCTCTATGACCACCTCATTGGGAATCTATAGTCACCCTCAAGACCTAGCTCCTTCATAAGACCACCCATAGGCATAGCCTCTGATTTCGCAAATTTAATCGTGGACCTCGAAAAAGCGCCAAATGCACAAATACATTGTGTCAGACGAGGCACTGAACCTGCTGGGTTTGTCAAAAAAGTTAGGACGTCGTCGACATACAACAAAATCTTACGCAATTTTGACCCCACTTCTGGAGCTGATATATTGGGATCCCTACAAATGGCCTCCGCCAATGGTTCACTCACCAACGTAAAATATAATGCTGAAAAGGGACAGCCCTGCTGGCCGCCCCTAAAACTATTAAAATTGCTTGATTGTACCCAGTTGGTGATTACTGCTGCGAGAGGGCCACCGTAGAGAACCTTTACCCATCTTATAAAGACTTTGCCTAAACCAAATCGCTCCAGAGTATATAAAAGTTACGGCCACTCAACTTAAGTCAAATGCCTTCTCTGCATCTAGAGAAATCACCAATCCCTATATTGACTGCTGTTGGCAGGCTTGAATTACATTAAGCAGCCTCCTAACATTATTGGAGGATCTGAGACCATTTATGAAGCTTGTCTGATCCCCTTTAATAATAGAAGGTAACACAGTCTTCAGTCTTTATGCGAGAGTCTTAGAGAGGATTTTAAAGTTGACATTTAAGAGTGAGATGGGCCTGTACGAAACACAGTCTTCCAGGTCCTTCCCTTTTTTAAGTATAAGTCAGATATTGGCCTCTCTCAGAGATGGTGGAAGACAATGATAACTGTATGAATTGTTAAACATATTGAGCATCGGGCCTGACAGTATACTTATACATTCCTTATAGAATTCACTGGGTAGTCCATCAGGACCGGGTGCCTTTCCACTCTGAAGCTGTCTCACAGCTTCCTGCACTTCTTGCTCTGATAACAGAGCATTGAGAAAGGACTGTTGTTTGGGAGTCACACTCAGGAGCTTCATATCCTTAAAAGAAAATTCCATTTTGGTCTGCCCCTCCTCACAATTCTCGGATTGGTATAACTTAGAGTAAAATCACTGGAATGCCGCATTAATCTTTTTAGAATCACATGTTAGTTTCCCAGACCCTTCCCTAATCACCATAATGGCTTGTGGGGCCCTCCTTTTTCTGGCGAGATACGTTAAGTATTTGCCTGCCTTGTCACCATGCTCATATAACTTCTGCTTTGCAAAAGCCAGCTTCTTCTTTACCATCTGCGTGAGCATGGAATTCAATGCAGGCCGCAGCGCCGTAATCCTCTGTAGTTTGACCAACAAAAGGGCCTTCCCTGCTGCCTTCAACCATGTTTCAAGGAGACGTTGCTGCTCACCCTTCTGCTGCTTCCTACTGGTGGAATATGAAATAACTAACCCCCTAGCATAAGCTTTGGCAGTTTCCCAGAGAACAGATGAGCTACCAACTGAGTCCATGTTAATATTTAGGAATGCCCAAAATTCTCTCGAGAAATACTCCACAAACTTATTATCCTTAAGGATACAGGGATCCATTCGCCACTATCTCGAATCCACTGTAACATCCTTAATCTTAACCATAAGGTACACTGCAGCACGATCAGAGATGGTAATATTACTGATCGTACAAAATGCCACCAAATCCAGGATTACTGCAGGGGTCAGAAAAACAATCAATCCTAGTGTGACATCTGTGCGGATTGGAAAAAAACATAAAATCCCTACCTGCAGGGTGGAGATGCCTCCAGACGTCTACCAACCTAACTCCCCACACAGATCCACTAACTGTTTAGTTTGTACAGAGGGTATTGAGGACCTTTGGTCTACTGTGGGATCCACGAGACAGTTAAAATCTCCCCCTACAATGTTGTGCCGGGACTCGAGACTTATCAGTTTAGAGAAAGCTACCAAAATTTAAGGGGATGAGTTGGAGGGCAACTAACATTTAAAACACCATATTCTTCCCCATTTATCAAGGCTTTAAGAACTACAAACCTCCCGTGTGTGTCTTTAATACACTCTAACAAGTTAAATGGGAGATTCTTCCTAACTAATATAGCCACTCCCCTACTTCTGGTATTAAATGATGAAAAATAAACTCGGTCAAACCATTCTGCTGTAATTTCAGATGCTCCTTGTCATCTAAGTGTGTCTCCTTGTAACAAATCAACATCCACCTTCTCCTTTCTAAAACTCAAGAGTACCTTCTTCCTCTTAATTGGTGAGTTACTTCCCTTGATATTCCAGGTATACCATTTCATCAAGTAATTCGCCATAACCTTCTGCAATAACATTTAAATTCCAGAGAGGAGGAACCTGAACCACAAACCACTGAGCCTTAGTGTCACATGATCCACCAAATATAGAAACAACATAAATTAAAACCACTACATTTAACAAACCTACAAAACTATTGAAAATTAAAAACAACAAAAACCAAAAAGAGACCAATATATAAAGCACCAACAGCGTTGAGTAGGGGATCTCACCCCCTGCTGAGGGGGCAATTATCCATCCCAAACTGCCCATATGTAGGCATCTAACCATCCCAACCACCTTCACTTCTCCCAGCTAGGACTGCACCGCAAACACAAGCAGAAAAGAATAAACACCCCATAGAATATCGAAATGAATAAAAATACATTTTCTTGAAGAAAAGGCTTCAGACCCCACCCCTCCAACCGTAACAAGGACAGAACACCCCTGGTGCTCACCTTCCACCCTACAAACCTTCACATAAACCAAATCATCCACCAACATTTCCGCTACCTCCAAAATGACCCCACCATCAGGGATATATTTCCCTCCGCAAAGACCGTTCCCTCTGTGACTACCTGGTCAGGTCCACGCCCCCCTACAACCCACCCTCCCATCCTGGCACTTTCCCCTGCCACTGCTAGAACTATAAAACCTGCGCCCACACCTCTTCCCTCACCTCTATTCAAGGCCCTACAGGAGCCTTCCACATCCATCAAAGTTTTACCTGCACATCCACTAGTATCATTTATTGTATCCGTTGCTCCCGATGCGGTCTCCTCTACACTGGGGAGACTGGGCACCTCCTAGCAGAGCGCTTTAGGGAATATCTCCAGGACACCCGCACCAATCAACCACACCGCCCCGTGCCCCAACATTTCAACTCCCCCTCCCACTCTGCTGAGGACATGGAGGTCCTGCGCCTCCTTTACCTCCGCTCCCTCACCACCAGACGCCTGGAGGAAGAACGCTTCATCTTCCGCCTCAGAACACTTCAACCCCAGGGCATCAATGTGGACTTCAACAGTTTCCTCATTTCCCCTTCCCCCACCTCACCCTAGTTCCAAACTTCCAGCTCAGCACTGTCCCCATGACTTGTCCGGACTTGTCCTACCTGCCTATCTCCTTTTCCACCTATTCACTCCACCCTCTCCTCCCTGACCTCTCACCTTCATCCCCTCCCCCACTCTCACCCATTGTACTCTATGCTACTTTCTCCCCACCCCCACCTTCCTCTAGCTTATCTCTCCACGCTTCAGGCTCTCTGCCTTTATTCCTGATGAAGAGCTTTTGCCCAAAACGTCGATTTCGCTGCTCCTTGGATGCTGCCTGAACTGCTGTGCTCTTCTAGCACCACTAATCCAGAATCTGGTTTCCAGCATCTGCAGTCATTGTTTTTACCTCGGAATAAATACCCCACCATCTTTTGGTATATCTTAACTTAGAAATTGAAAATGTACATCTCAACCACCGCCAAACATAGTTTAAACCAAATTATTATTAAAAGAGGAAAAAAAAGGTAAAGCTCCAACCAGAACTTCCTCCGTTTCTTTTGCAAAATGATAAACACATACCCAGACAACACTATTTATACATACTACAATTGTTCAAATTAGGTGAGTTTGTCCACAAAGTCTCTCGCCTTCTCCGATGTGTCAAAGAGATGTATGGATCCATCTAAAGTGATCCATAGCACCACCAGATACCTCGGAGTACGAATCCCAAACACCCTCAGTCTTCTCTTGACACTGTCGTAAGATTTTCATTTCTGGATCACCATTGCTGAGAAGTCCAGAAAGAACATGATCATCGAGCCCTCATAAACTATGGCTTTTGGATCCTTTCCCTGGACTCTGGAAACCTCCATGGCTCTCTCTTTATCCCACCAGGAGAGGACAAGGATGTTGACCCAGCCCCAATCTCCATGCTGCAACCCGGTGAACCCTCTCTATCTTCAATCCTCTCATGTCAGCCTCCAAGTCAAGGAATTTCATCAGCCCATTCTCAATAAATTCCGCAGGCCACTCACTTTCCTTAGCCTCAGGCAGACTGATGATCCAAATGTTTTTTCTCCTGTCCTGGACCTCAAGATCATCCAGTTGGTCACGTAAATTATGGACCTGTGTCTCCAAGGCTTGGATCCTATCCTTAGATGAACTGGCATCAGCTTCCACCACTGTGACCTTGTGCTCCACCTCATCCATCCTCTTCTCCAGGTGTCTCAGCTGCTGCTCATGCATCTGCAGCATGAGAGAGATTGGAGCCAGCTTCTCTTCAATTTGTTTCCCCAACATCTCGCGAGATTTCGCAAGTTCGTTCACCAAGGCCTAGAAAGTAATCGACTCTGAGGATCCTGTAGGCTGAACTGCAGACCTGGCCTCGGATGCTTCTCCTCCCTTTTTGGGCATCTCTGGACAGCTGGAAATGCAGGTAAGTCAGTTTTTAATGGTTTCTTGGGACTCCACGATCTTTCCAGATCCTAAGATATCGCGATGGTCTGGTTTAGGTGGGTTAGACGTTCATTCTGCCAGTGCTGCGATGCGGAGCTCTGCAATGCGATCTTCTTAGATCGCCATCTTGAATCCTGTCCAACAAATGATGTCTTAATAAGGAAATGGAGACCATCACACATTCAAGCAGATGAGAAATGGGCAGAGATTCATCAAATTGTTTTGCCAGATTCATCAAATTGTTTTGCCAATATGGTATAGAAAGGAGTTGCTGCGAGTGGCGCATGAGCTACCACTTGGAAATCATTTAGGGGTGAGGAAAACACAGGTTAAAATACAAAGACATTTTACTGGCCTGGACTACTCAAGGATGTCATTGAATTTTGCTAGACATGTCATACAGGAAAGCACAGGAAGTAATAAAACCTGCAACTTTAATACCTATTCCAGCAGTTGAGGAACCTTTTACAAGAATCTTGATTGATTGTGTATATCCCCTACCTTAAACAAGAGCGGGAATAAGTATTTATTAATAATAATGGATATGTCGACTAGATTTCCAGAGGCAATCCCATTATGCAACATCACAGCTAAAAGAGTTGTGGAAGAATTACTTAATTTTGTTTTACTAGATTCAGACTACCAATAGAGATCCAGTCAGATCTAGGATCAAACTTCATATCCAAACTATTCAAAGAGGTTATGGATAACATGGAAATAAAGCAATTCAAATCTACTGCATACCATCCAGAGTCGCAGAGAGTGCTAGAGAGATGGCATCAAACACTAAAGACCATGTTGAGGGCTTATGGTCAGGATTATCCAAATGATTGGGATAAGGGAGTTCCATTTGTACTTTTTGTGATCAGAGATGCACTGAATGAATCGACCAAATTCAGTCCATTTGAATTAACTTTTGGGCATGAAGTAAGAGGACCATTAAAATCGATTAAGGAGAAATTAATAAGTCAGAATTCAGAGACCACCCATTTGGACTATATGTCACATTTTAGAGAACGATTAAATAGAGCTGTAGAGTTGGCTAGACAGCATTTAAAAATATCACAGCATACAATGAAACAGGAAGTGAATAAGAAATCACAAATTCACAATTTTGCAATTGGGGATAAGGTATTGGTGTTACTTCCAGTAACAGGTGAACCTTTAAAAGCAAGATTTAGTGGGCCATATCAAATTGAGAAGAAATTGAGTGAGGTGAACGACTTGATAAGGACTCCAGACAGGAAGAAATCTCACAGAATGTGTCATGGGAATATGCTCAAAAGGTATTTTGATAGGGAAGGAAAGCAAGAGGAGAAGGTGTTAATGATGACAGCACAGAAGGAAGAACCAAGTTTAGAGGATTCTGAATTGGACATTCCTCAAATCAAATTGGACAATGAGGAAGTTGTCAAAAATTGGGATAAATTATTGAGTTAACTTCCACAAGGAAATCGAAATGACCTGAAAGAGTTATTGCTATCATTTGGGGAGATATGCAGAAATAAACTGGGAAGTACGAATCTAATTGTGCATGATGTAGAGATAGGAGATACTGTTCTGATTAAGCAACATTCTTTTAGGCATAACCTTCTGAAGTTGGCACCGGTTCAGAAGGAGATAGAACGTATGCTCCAAGATGGCATAATCAAAGTGAGTTACAGCGACTGAAGCTCACCCATAGTCATGGTGCCAAACCCAGATGGTATCCACCAGTTATGTGTGACTATCACAAAATCATCACCATTTCAAAGACTGATGTATATCCAATTCCACAGCTGAAGGACTGTGTCGAAAAAGTGGGGCTAGCGACTTACATTTCTAAGTTGAACTTGCTCAGAAGCTACTGGCAAGTACCTCTGTCAGAGAGAGCAAAGGAGATTTCAGCATTCGGAATGCTAGATGGACCATATCAGTTCAAAGTCATGCCATTTGGTATGAAAAATGCTCCAGCCACATTTCAGAGACTGTCATTGCTGGCTTATCCAACTGTGTGGTGTATTTTGATGACCGGGTGATTTTTAGTCACTCATGGAAGGAACATTTACAGCATTTATTAGACTTGTTCGATCGACTTTGGAAGGCAGGCTTGGTGGTAAACTTAGTTAAAAGTGAATTTGCCAAAGCCCAAGTCACCTTCCTGGGCCATGTTATTGGACATGGACAAATGGCCACACAGGATCCGAAAACAAAAGTAATTGGTGAATTCCCCACATCATCGACGAAAAAAGCAGTACTATGTTTCCTGGGATTGAATAGGTTTTACCGAATGTTTGCATCAAACTTTAGCAGTGTGGTTGTTCTACTCAACAAATTGTTTAAAAAGCGTAAGAGGGGGATTCAAGATGGCAGCAACCCAGTAGGTCCAAGTTTGCTGAGACCTTCCCAGGACCCTAACAGTGGTTAGCACTGTTGTCTCACAGTGCCAGAGATCCAGGTTCAATTCCCACCTCAGACGACTGACTGTGTGGAGTTTGCACATTTCTCCCTGTGTTTGCGTGGGTTTCCTCCCACAGTCCGAAAATGTTCAGTTTAGGTGAATTGGCCGTGCTAAATTGCATGTAGCTTTAGGTGTAGGGGAATGGATCTAGATGGGTTGCGGGTTGGTGTAGACTAGTTGGGCTGAAGGGCCTGTTTCCATACTGTAAGTAATCAAAGTAAGGTAGCCACCCTCCTCTCACATTTTAAACCACTAAAAATAGTTTTTTCCCAGTTCCTAAATCCATTTTGCACCAAGCTTCAGCAGTTTGGTACATTTTAAAATGACCAAAGGAAAAGTATCTCTGAGTTCGGAACAGACAGGGACCACCTCTGCCCCCACCCGCGCCCCCACCTGCGCCACCCACCCCCCTCACCCCGCCCCCCCCACCTCCACCCCTGTAGCACAGATGCGTCTGCGGCTACCCTGGGGGCCTCACCTGCAAAGGCGAGCCTGATCTTGGAGTTTTTAAAGTTCTGAGAGAAGATCAACACGTCGATTGAAGAGACCAGGTCCAGGTGGGAGTCAATTTTGGTCATGCTGCAGAAGCATGATCGGGAAGCTCAGGCAACATTTTGGAGAGGTGGAGCATTGGGTCGCGGCCTCTGAAACCGCTGTTGAATCCTCTCTAGGTCAGGTCCGAGCTCTGAAATGTGGGGTTCAGACCTTGGAAGAACAGATCGACAACCTTGATAACTGAGGCCGTCGGAAAAATATTTGGTTGCTGGGCCTTCCCAAACGGGAGGAGAAAGGCCAGTTTATGGATTTTTTTTGGAGTAATGGCTCCCACAACTGCTGAGGCTGGAGTCAGGGCTGGGTTGGGTGCGAGTTGAGTGGACCCACTGGATTGCTGTTCGCAGGCCCGAGTTGGACCAGTCCTAGTGAGACTCCAGCACTACAGGGATAAGCAAATACTGCTGGAGGGCTCCAGAGGTTTGGGGATAGATCACCAAGCTATGATATATAAAGAATCCAAAATAATGCTGTTCCAGGAATTCTCACCGGTTGTGGTTCATAAGAGGAAGGCGTTTGACGTGGTAAAGAAGCGTCTGAAGGATTTAAATATTCAACACTCCTTGAGGTACCCAGCAATGCTTCACCTCAGTCATGGAGGGTCTGTGTATAACTTTGGTTCACCGGATAAAGCAAAAGAATTTTTCGATGCTCTTAAATAGACTGAAGGACTTGAATTATATGGATAGTTATTTTTCTTTTTTACCCCCACCTCACTTTTTTCTTCTCCTTTCACCCTTTTTTTCTTCTTACCTTTTCCTGGGGGGGGGCTTGTTTTTTAACTTTGATTTATAATTTGCTTGGTTTATCTGGTTGCTGGGGGGTATTGTCTAATTTCTTCGGGTTTTCCTTGAATATTTTCTGGGATTGTAATTTTTTTTGTAATGCTGCTTTGTTAAGAATGCCTAGGGTAATGATATGGAGGGGATGGGCTGGATGTTCATTTTAATTTCCTTGTTATAAGACATTGGTATCTGTTCATCTCATTTTGCGATGTCTGGGGCAAGGGCATAGTTCCGCTGGAAGGAGTTATGGTGGGATTACTGGACAGTAGGAGTGCTCCCTGTGTACAAGGGGGAAAGACCCCTCTGAGCTATATTTTATGGGAGTAATTTTTAGTAGTTTTGTAAAGGTTGTTTTTTATAAACTTAGGTGAATTGTTTACAGTTTTTATTCAATGTCTATTGTGTGGGGTTCTTCCTCCTGGGGGGTCTTGGACTTTCTTGAGCGATCATGGCTAGTCATTTGTTTAAATGGTGCACCTGGAATGTTAAAGGGAGCCACTCGCCAATAAAAAGGAAAAAGATATTATCGAGTCTTAAAAAAGAGAGAGTTGATGTAGCCCTTCTACAGGAGACACACCTAACTGATAAGGAGCACTTGAAGCTACAGCAGGGAGATTTGGTCAGGTGTTTGTTTCATCCTTCAATTCAAAAAGTAGGGGAGTGGCCATTTTTATTCGGAAAGATCTTCCATTCCAAATGCTAAGCCAGATAAAAGATGGGTCCAGACGGTATATATTACGTAAAACTCTAATATAAGGAGAGGAGTATGGGATTTTGAATGTATACTGACCCCTGGCACATCTTTTTACATTCATAACAGATGCGGTCTCCAGTCTGATGGCTCTTGGGATACGTCACATAACTATAGGGGGAAATTTTAATTGTATTATTGCTCCTGAGGTGGACAGAATACCTAGGAACTCTGCAGGCATATCTCTGAGATCTAGGCAGTTGGTTGATCTGAATAGGGAGCTGGGACTGGTGGGTGGAGATGTGTGGAGGTGTCTTCACTCTGAGGGCAGAGACTTCACTTTTTACTGTAACCCACACAAGTGCCATACCAGAATTGATATGTTTTTTTGTCTCCTCGATCTCTCTGAATTCGATACTGTCCTGTAAAATAGGGAATATAGCTATTTCTGACCACGCAACAGTCTATATGAAGGTTAAGACTAGCGGTGATAAGATAGACTCCCGACACTGGCGTATGAACCCTTTCCTACTTAAGGATAGTAAGTTAATAGAATACTTCTTCCAGGAATTTAAAGCTTTCTGGGACATTAATACAGGTACGGCCAGTAACCCATTGGTGATGGGGGAGACTGCTAAGGCATATGTGCGCAGCTTAAGTATTTCATATTCTGTGATCTGGAAAAGACAAAAGGGAGAACAGCAGCATCTGCTTGAGGCTCGCCTGAAGGCAGTTGAGTCAGCGTATGCTAATAGGCCATCCCGAATTAAATTACAGTGGATTACAGTCCTCAGGGCTACCTTGAATGCTACTCTTACTCAAACAGCAAAGAGGGAGATACTATTTGCAAAGCAGAGATTATTCGAGTGCGGTGATAAACCGGGCAGGTATCTAGCATACCTTGCTAGAAAGAAGAAAGTTCCCCAATCCATTACATCTATTAGAGATAGTGCTGGTAGTTTGACTTGTGACCCTAAAAAGATCAACTCAGCTTTTAGAAAGTTTTATTTTGAGCTATACCAGTCGGAGGGCTGTACGGATAGAGCCAAGAGGATGGAGTCTTTTTTTAAGAATCTGGATCTCTCGGGCATAACCGCGGAGCAGGTGTCCTATTTGAATGTTCCCCCCCTGACAATTCAGGAGGTGCAGGAGGCGTTGAGGCAGCTCCAGAGTGGCAAAGTGCCCAGGCCAGATGGATTCCAGGCTGAGTTTTATAAAGAGTTTATAGACGAGTTGTCGGACAACTTCTAGACATGTACAACTACTCATTTAGTCAGGGTTGTCTCCCGCCTTCCCTGAGAGAAGCAAATATCTCCCTCATCCTCAAGAAAGGGAAAGCCCCAGACAGTTATACCACATACAGGCCTACATCCTTTTTAAATGTGGCCTTTAAAATTCTCCCAGAAGTGCTGGCAATAAGGCTGGAGAAGGTTTTTCCATTTATTATAAAAGATGATCATTCGATGTTTATTAAGGATCACAGATCAACTAATAATATCAGAAGAATGTTAAATATGGCACAAGTGTGCCAGCAAAAAGCAATACTGGGATACGTTGTCTCCTTAGATGCAGGGAAAGCATTTGATAGGGTAGAGTGGCCATACCTGTTTTATACTGTGGAGCGGTTTGGTACTAGAGAGATCACAGTTTTATATAATGACCCGAAAGCAGCGGTGATTACTAGTGGTCGAATTGCTGGCGGAAGCCATCCGAACTGGTTTCAGTATAACAGCCCCGGAGGTAGGATCAGCCAAGCATAAAATTACTCTCTATGCGGATGATGTCCTTCTTAAATAATCCATTGACATCTATGCCCTGCTTAATTCAAGTGCTTAATTTACTTGGTGTGTTTTCAGGATACAAAATTAATTTTACGAAATCAGAGGCCATGCCGGTAGGGGGTCTTGCCACCATACCTAACTTTGCGGATGGATCCTGCTTCCCCTTACAGTGGTCACTGAAAGGTTTTCTCTTTTTAGGTATTTTTATCACACCAGTATTCAGTCAGCTATATAAAGCTAATTATATTCATTTATTAGAAAAACTAAGGCAGGACCTCCAGCGTTGGGAAGCTCTCTCGATATCCTGGTTAGGAAGAATAACTCTGGTTAAGATGAATATTCTCCCTCGCTTATTATACCCCATGAAAATGCTTCCCTTGATGTTGCTGAGACAGGCGTTGCGTAAGCTCTATGGTTGGCTTGGCTCCTTTGTTTGGAATCATAGATGGCCCCTTATCAAATTAGATAAATTACAGCTCCTACAAGTAAGGGGAGGTCTGGATTTTCCAGATTTTAGAAAGTACCAACTGAGCTCTCTGCTATCATATATGTCTGACTGGGTCTCTTGCAATTCACAATCAATTTGACTGGATATTGAGGCTTCCCAATCAAAATGCCCCCTCATCAATCTATTGTTTATGGATAAGATGAGAACTGTCATGGATCATTGTAAAAGCCCAATTGTCCCAAATACAATCAAAGCTTGGAGAGTGATACAACAAGGTGAGAGTAATTTACAAAAAACTTCCCCCTTTACTCCTATAGTGGAAATTCTGGGATTTCAGCCAGGCTTGGCAGACCCTGGATTTAGAATCTGAGAGTCCAGCGGAATCTCCTGCTTGGGAGATTTATTTGATGCGGAGGTCATGATGTCTTTTGAACAGTTACGTCAGAAGTTAGGGTTGCCTAGCAAGGATCTCTTTTGATATTTTCAAATACAAGATGTCGTACAAAAAAAACCCACATTGATGACCAATCCTTATAAATCAGATATGGAAAGGAGAGTGCTTTGGCCAATGGGTGCACCCTCGGTCAATACTCTCTATTACTCACTAGGTAATAATATATCGAAGGGCATGGAATGGCTATATAAAACAGGAATCAAGAATTGTGGATGTGGGAAGACATTTGGGAAAATGCCAGGAAGATTTCTATTTGTAATAGGACTCAAGTTATTCAACTGAAGATACTTCATAGGGCCCATATAGCACCAGATTGGCTTGCAAAGTTTCAGGAGCATCTTCAATGTGGCCTAAATGTAAAATAAAAGTCGGTACTCTCACTCTTTGCTTGTGGACATGTCATATGATTTGTAGATACTGGGACAGTGTAGAGAAAGCCTTGGCAAAGATTTTGGGAACGGAGATTGGGTTAGACCTCGTGTCTCTTCTTTTGGGCTCTTCAAATCTTCCCTTTCTAGATGGATATGGGAAGAAATTATTTTCTAACCTCACCTTCTGTGCAAGGAAAAACATACTAGCAAGCAGGGTATCTGAAGGTCCTCCTGGACTTTTGAACTGGCATCGGATATTTATGGAATATATCCCTCTTGACTTGCTTAAGAGTACGGTGCACCAAAAAAGTGGAATTGTTTTATAGAAGGTGGTGGCCCTTTCAGAACTATATAAACGCAAATGTGTCGGCCATACTGTCTAGGCCCTTTGTTTAACCATGAGGACTATGTCTGTTGGTTCGGGGGCCCCTGGAAGGAAGAATCCCGTATAAATACAGGGTTTTGTTATGACTTGACATAATTTTACTTTGAATGCTTATTTATTTATTCATTTACTTTTTCCTCTTTTTTTGTTGTTAGTTATGTTCTATGCTGTAGTTTCCTTTTTTTTGTTAAGAGTTTTTCTTTATATCTTATTTTGTGTTTTGGTAGTGTGTAGAGTAGATTAGTAGTTAGTTTTTTTTATACTGATATTGTCATTATACTGTAAAGAGATTACACTATTTAGTATTAGTTTTGTGATTTTGTAAAAAATCTAAAAACTTTCTTTCTTTTCAATAAAAATATTTATTTAAAAAATGGACAAGATGTTTCAGTGGTCAGTGGACTGTCAAAAGGCATTTGACAGCCTAAAAACTGTGTTAACCACTGCCCGGTATAAGCCACACTGAATTACACGAAGCCTTTCAAGGTGGCTATCAATGCCAGTGATTTGGGTGTCGGTGCGGTGCTCCTGCAGGAGGATGACGAGGGAATAGAAAGACCCATCGGGTATTTTTCCAGGAAGTTGAACATTCATCAACAGAAATATTCAACGGTGGAGAAAGAGACTTTAAGCTTGGTGTGAGCCTTACATTTCAGTGTTTATATTATCAGCAATGCAGCTGAGACAATCGTATACAGTGATCACAACCCGTTGACATTTGTGGAAAAGGTTAAGCACAAAAATGCCAGCCTGTTTAGATGGAGCTTGTTGTTGCAGCCATTCAATTTGGCAATCGTGCATGTGGCAGGTCGCGAAAACGTGATTGCTGATGTATTATCGAGACTCAAATGAGATATGGAGGCGTTCGGTGGTGGGTGTACCGCGGGCTGAATTTGCACGTGGTTGTGCACATTTGCATGTTTATAGTTAGTATAGTGTATATATGTGTTTAGACTACTAACCAGGTTTTTCAAGGGTTTTGAAAATGAAGCCACCGTTTGATATTAATGGTTCAGTTTTTTTAAAAAGGGGGAATGTGTCACAAAGCTGGTCCCTTTTTTTCTAAAAGCTGCTCCTTTTTTCAAGGATACACGGTCCTTGGTTTTTTTCAGAGGGATCATAAACAGGCCAGGGTCTGATCAGACTGGTTTGGTACAGAGATGCAAAGGATTTTGTGAGGCCTTTTATTTAGATGTAAACTGATGAGACTTCAGGCCAAAGTGGCCATGTTTTACAAGTGACCTGTATAATGAAAGGGGAGTGGTCAGCTCTCTAGCTGAGCGGTTCAGTTCTGTCCAGAACTAGTTAGCAGTTCAGCTGTGTGGAACCTCTCTCTTTCTTTCTGCCCTTCTAACTTCAACCTGTAAACACCTGTTCCTTTTTTGTACTGGTCTTCAAGGGGGTTTGATTATTGGGATTGTTGTGTATATTCGGAACAGCATAATTTAAAGTCTAGTTTGGATAGACTGAATTCTGTAGGGGTTCTTTGTTCTGTTCTGTGTGTTCAGTTGTGTAATTTTGTAAATAAATTTCTGTCTATTTTAAAACCTAGTAGTCAACCTAGCGAGCTCAGTCCGGGTAATTCTCATTATTATACCTACCAAAATAAATTGCAAAGTTATGGTCTGGGTTGCCTGCTCAGGAATGTTTTGGGTGATCTGGCCTAGTCCATGACAGTATCTTATTGAAAATGTAAGCAAACAACCCTTGGAACAGCGAGAACAATTTTTTTTCAAAAATTATCACTGAAACCATAGCCTTTTAACAAAAAAGGGCTGAGCATTTAAATAACCTCATATCATGACAGTTATTCCACCAGTCAAAAGCCTTTGTGTCTACTTCATAAATTTGTGACTTCTACCAATGGAATAAAGCAGTGCGTTTGAACACAGCATTGAACTTAAATTGCTTTGCTGAGTTCAGGTTTCTATCATGTGTGAATTGTACCTTGCCCTCTTTCTCTGACCCGCAAAAATCAGACAGGTCAGAAATGGCCCATGCTGTTCATATCTGAGTGCTGTTCATATCTGAGTGCTGTTCATATCCGAATGCTGTCCATTTTGCAAACCCCAGAGACTCCACAACTCTATGAAAATCCAAGCTACCTCAATTTAAATATAAGATAAGAAATTATGTTGCCACATAATTAACAGTTTATTATGAAAATGTAATTTTTGATTCTGGTTCAAGAAATACACAAATGTCCTTTGAAATATTACAGACTTGGCTTAGTCTTTTTCTTAGAAACAAACAAAATGTGTACAACATTAATTAGCCTTTGGGAAATACACTGTGTAATTCAGTTTCTCTTTCTTTTGTAACATTTCTACATGATAAAATTGATATTTCCATATTACAAAAATGCTGCATCAAACAGTTGCACCTGAGAGGGATTCACAGACAAATTATTAAGCACAATGTGAAATGCACACTGACCACTACGGTTCATGAGACTCTGTACTTTTATAGCAAGTTGGTCCAACTTTCTAAATGGAACAGAAAATTGGATCAAAGCCAATATAGTCACTCCAGTTCCAAAAAACTAACAGAAGCTGTACAGTCCTCTGAGCCAAGAACTTCCTGCTCATTTTGGGTTAAATCAAAAGACTGTTTTACTCGCTGATCATTAATCCATGAGAGGACGGTATTCTAGCATCGTTATATTCTGAAATACTAACTTTTCCCTGAATTTTTAAGTGACCACAAACAAGTGTCCAAAAGGTGCAGTGTGATGGAGTATCAACACACGATATCCCAAGCTACCACAGCATCCAGGATTGACTTCCTCTTTCCTAGCGCCAGTACTGATTTCACACATTGTTGTGTCTAGCACATGCAACACTAATGAAACCTGGAAAAGGTTGGGATCGAAAAACCGCCTCACAGCACATTGTGCATTGATAGGGCAGAATACAGAACAGAGGGGAAACTGGAATGATTTGAAAATTCTTGGAAATAAAGAAAAAACAAATGGGCACTTATGAGCCCTTAACCCGAGGTTGCATCCATTTTTTACTTAATTTTTTTTCTAGGGGGAATCATTATACTAACATCAGTTGGAGGATAGGAAAACCAAAACTTTAGACTTCCAACACAGACGTGATTAATGAAAGGACAACATATTCGTAAAAAGCTGCTGTGAGGACCAACTGTTCCACTGAAGAATGCAATAAATGTTGTGTGGTACTGGTCAGAGGCAGGAGGGCAGGGAACAAGAGGTAGAAGTTCTATTTTCACTTCTATTTTCAATAATTCTCTAAAATACAGTCAGAAAGTTGTCCACAGAGTAACACATTCTGTTTATAACTATGGTTGAATGCAAAGCAATTAAGGATGACATTACTGAATAAATAATTAATTTTCAAATACACGTCATATAACCTTACATCAGCAAGTACAACAAATTCCCTGGTGTACAAGTTAATTGCTTTGTCATCTTCACACAGATCATTTGGATGCTCTTGCATAAGTTATTTTGTTTGCATAGTTTTCACATTCAATGCAAATATTGAATAGATGCTTGGATACTCGAGAGATTAATTACACTGTCTTAAAAATGGTAATTGTTAACTTTACAATAATGAATTTGTGTTAAGAACAAACTTTTGACGGATAATCTCCATACCCAGAATTTCAGTACGTTTCACTAGAAAAGCTGAAACAAAGTGGAGTATTGAAGGTATGCATTAGTCTATATTTCATTCTTCTGGCGAGATATTCCAGTGTAAAAGTTGCTCCTTCATAGTTGTTTGTCTAACTTCTACCACAATATCAACCAATAAAATAAGGGAGGTATACTTCTGTAACTTGCATACCATGTTTTACAATATCACTTCGAAAAGCACAAACATAGGTGTTCTGTTTGAACTTCTTTTAAACATTTTGTTGAAATGTGAATATCATAAAGTAACTTAAATATTCTCAATATTTGAACATTCAAAACAAACCAATTCTGAATTGAACATCCATCTGCAGTCTACTGGTAAGGGTTCTCAGAAATCAACCAACATAAGTAAAATTACTGGTACAATTTCTGAATTATTTGAAATAAATGGGAATGAACTAAATACCTGATTTCTATGGAAAACTCTCTGAATTAATGGGGAATGATGGCTGAATTATATTTATGGAACCATCATTATGGAGGTGGAAATTGACATAATCTCACCATGAATTCCACGTTAATTTGTTGTTACACAAAAACTTCCATCACATTTAGTTGTTGAATAAAATCAAGGCAAACATGGATCCCTTACACTGTAGTGAATTGATTTCAAAACTATCAGAGATGGACATAATAAACTAATTATGGCATTTTCCATACTAACGAATAGATTGCTGTCAGCAGAATTGGCCATGTAAAGGTGATGACCTTCCATGACTGCAGCCAAGGTGCTAGCTTGCTTCACAGTTAAAATTTCGAGATAAAATTGCTTAAGATTCAAATCCATTTTTCATGAACATCTGTAGGTATTTGCATTTCCTTTGTTTTGGACTAAATTGTGATCCTTTACAACAAACTTAAATTTGGAGTATCCAAAATGTCCTTGCACTCTTAACAGGAATTGATTGGTTATTTCTGGAAACAGCTGTGTAGAGATGGGCCAGTGTAAGATATTGACAATCAACATGTGGTTTATGAAATAGTATGTTTCTGAGTAGATGGAGGGAGATGGATTTACAGACAGTGTAGTACCTAATAAGAAGTTGCCTATTTAACAAAGTCAAAATGTAATCTCCCACTCCTACTCTGAACTTTAATGTGCAATCATTAGTGCAGTTACACTGTCTGCTCTAAGCAATGTAACAGAACTAATTGCATGTACTGCCACGATCATCAATGAGACAGAACTGACCATCATATACATCCTCAACTCATCACTGGGCAACAATGGCCAGTGTTATACTCCCAATCAGTATCAGTATACTGTTACAGTATTCACCAATCAAGTGCTTCCAACCAACAATTGAATAGCAATGACCATCAGGTACTCCCAACATCTTTGGCTAGGCGGTACTAACCACCAGATATTCCCAGAGCATTACCTGGGCAGCATTAACCATCAGATATACTCCCAGGAGCATCACCATGACAGTGCTAACCACAAATATTCACAGGATCATTGCCAGGGTAGCAAATTTAAAAATACGTTTTCATTGTACACATAATAAAAGCTTTTGCCATCTCATCTGAGATACAGTTGACAAACTAATTGCTTTAAAAAAACTCAAATTGAGTTTCAAATTGAGTTATGCTTCTCACATTTTAAAGGAATAAACTTTTCATTGTAGATATTACAAAAATTGAGAAGTATCATTCTAAACAGTTACTGTTGTATACATCATCTGTTCAGTATTCCCACTAACATGAGGGAAGGGGGTCTGCATTTGTCGGAAACCATTCTGCAGTCCATCTATGTAGGGAGGAGTAGGGGTCATTGCCAAAGAATCATGTTGCACAGCATAACTCAAATACTGAGGGTGTAAAAACTGAGCCTGATGAGGCATAATCTGTGGAGCTTGCTGGCAGTTCATCACCGAGAAATTAGGTGGCATATTCAAGTATATATTATTCATGGTCCCTTCTGTTGGCAGACAGCAGTTTGTCTGTGTTCTTAGAGGAGGGGCCCTGGCCCCTGAGTTGGCACTGGAGCTGGAGCTGGCAGCGGTGCTGGATTGTCTGGATGAGGATCCTCTGGGATTGCCAGAACTCGAAATCATCGGGATCGTTTCCATGAGGCGATTTTCCGTTGGGGTTCTGCTCTGTTGTGGTTCCTGTTTAGGCTTGAGGCACCTGCAGCAGCAGATTGCCACAAATGAGCCCACGATGACAAAGGCCACAAATACAGAACCAACAATGAGGAAAGGCACGTAGATTGGCACTGGAGGGAAAGAAACATACCACGTTATTAATGAGCAGATACTATAGAAGAAGAAGTGTAAAAGATATAGTCAGCAATAGATTCTGAACATATACACCACCAGTATGGCCTATTTAACAGTAACAATGCTTTCTTAGCCAATATACAAATAACTAACAATAATACTGAACACGAAGACTAAATCAAGTGGATGGAGTGTACAAAAATACAAATATATTAAGCTGTCACAATGAGACAATTGGTTATGTGTTACATTAAATGTCATATATCTTCTACAATGATTAGAATAGACCTGCTCATTGGAACAATGGTAGTGTGACAGAGAGGTCCCTGGACACATTATTATTTAGGGAGAATCGCTGCATCTCAAAAGGGCTTCAGCAGCAGACGTAATTCTTTAAAATGTGTGAGTAGTTGGTCAGTCTCTGAAATGATGTGGAGGTGCTGGTGTTGGTCTGGGGTGGACAAAGACAAAAATCAGACGACATCCGGTTATAGTCCAACAGGTTTATTTGAAAGTACAAGCTTTTAGAGCATTGCTTCTTTGTCAGGTAACTAGTCTTAATCTCTGAAATGGTAAGTCATATCGACTATGTAATTGTCTGGACACTATCACCATCCTGTTTGCAGATAGTAGAATACATCAAGGTGTATCACAGAATCAGATCATTGGGCCTAACAGGACCATGCCAGTGCTTATGTTTCACATAAACCACCTCCTACCATTCTCCAGCTTTCCCTAAAAGCATAGCCTTCCGCTCATTTCTTTCTCATGTGCATACATAGAGTCACAGATTCATAGAGATGTACAGCACAGAAACAAACTCTTCGGTCCAACTCATCCATGCCAACCAGATATCCCAACCCAATCTAGTCCCACCTGCCACCACCCAGCCCATATCCCTCCAAACCCTTCCTATTCATATACACATCCAGTTGCCTTTTAAATCTTGCAATTATACCAGCCTCCACCACTTCCTCTAGCAGCTCATTCCACACATGCACTACCCTCTGCATGAAAACGTTGCCCCTTAGGTCTCTTGTATATCTTTCCCCTCTCATCCTAAACCTATGTCGTCTAGTCCTAGACTCCCCCACCCCAGGGGAAAAACCTTGTCTATTTACCCTATCCATGGCCCTCATGATTTTATAAACCCCTACAAGGTCACCCCTCAGCCTCCAACACTCCAGGGAAAACAGCCCCAGCCTATTCAACCTCTCCCTGTAGCTCAAATCCTCCAACCCTGGCAACATCCTTGTAAATCTTTTCTAAATCTTTCAAGCTCCTTCCAATAGGAAGGAGACCAGAATTGCACACAATATTCCAAAAATAGCCTAACCAATGTCCTGTATAGCTGCAATATGACCTCCCAAATCCTCTGCTCACTACTCTGACCAATAAAGGAAAGCATACCAAACGCCTTCTTCACTATCCTATCTACCTGTGACTCTACTTTCAAGGAGCTATGAACCTGCACTCCAAGGTCTCTTTGTTCAGCAACACTCACTAAGTCCTTACCATTAAGTGCATAGGTCCGGCTAAGACTTGCTTTCCCAAAACGTAGCACCTCGCAATAATCTAAATAAAACTCCATCTGCCATTCCTCAACCCATTGGCTCATCTGATCAAGATCCCATTGTAATCCGAGGTAACCTTTTTCACTGTCCACTTTTCGTCTCATCTGCAAACTTACTAATTGTACCTCTTATGCTCGCATCCAAATCATTTATATAAATGATGAAAAGTCAAGGACCCAGCACCAATCTTTGTGGCACTCCACTGGTCACAGGCCTCCTGTCTGAAAACAACCATCCTCCGCCAGTCTTCTACCTTTGAGCCAGTTCTGTATTCAAAATGACTAGTTCTCCCTGTATTCTATGAGATCCAACCTTGCTAATCAGTCTCCCATGGGGAATCTTGTTGAACACCTTACTGAAGTCCACATAGATCAAGACTACTGCTCTGCCCTCATCAATCCTCTTTGTTACTTCTTCAAAAAAACTCAATCAAGTTTGTGAGACATGATTTCCCACGCACAAAGCCATGTTGACTATCCCTAATCAATCCTTGCGTTTCCAAATACATTTCCATCCTGTCCCTCAGGATCCCCTCCAACAACTTGCCCACCACCGACATTAGGCTCACTGGTCTATAGTTCCCTGGCTTGTCCTTACCACTTTTCTTAAATAGTGGCACCACATTAGCCAACCTCCAGTCTTCTGGCACCTCACCTGTGACCATCGATGATACAAATATCTCAGCAAGAGGCCCAGTAATCACTTCCCTAGCTTCCCACAGAATTCTAGGGCACATCTGATTTATCCACTTTTATGAGTTTCACGTCATCCAGCACTTCCTCCTCTGTAATATGGACATTTTTCAAGATGTCACCATCTATTTCTGTACATTCTATATCTTCCATGTCCTTTTCCATAGTAAACACTGAAGCAAAATACTCGTTTAGTAACATATCTTACTGTTCACTGTATTTATGTTACCAGCCTCAACCACTCCTTGTGGTAGCAGGTTCCACATTCTAACAATCCTCTGGGCGAAATAAATTTCTCCTGATTTCCTGATTAGATTGGGTTAGCAATACTCAGGATGTAGCTAAGTAGACAGTAGAGAACCACTGTGATTGAAAAGTCATATACAATTAGTATTTTTGCCAAATATCCTGTTACAACTAGAGCCCACTGTTTGTAATGAAAATCAATTAAAAGACTTATAGAACATAGAACATAGAAAAATACAGCGCAGCACAGGCCCTTCGGCCCTCGATGTTGCGCCGACCAAAGTCTACCTAACCTACACTAGCCCAATAACCTCCATATGCTTATCCAATGCCCGCTTAAATGACCATAAAGAGGGAGAGTTCACCACTTCTACTGGCAGGGCATTCCATGAACTCACAACCCGCTGAGTAAAGAATCTACCCCTAACATCTGTCCTATACCTAACACCCCTTAATTTAAAGCTGTGTCCCCTAGTAACAGCTGACTCCATTAACAGAAAAAGGTTCTCAGTGTCTACCCTATCTAAACCTCTAATCATCTTGTACACCTCTATCAAATCTCCCCTAAACCTTCTTTTCTCCAATGAGAACAGTCCCAAGTGCCTCAGCCTTTCCTCATACGATCTTCCTACCATGCCAGGCAACACCCTGGTAAACCTCCTCTGCACTCGTTCCAATGCCTCCACATCCTTCCTATAGTATGGCAACCAAAACTGCACACAATACTCCAGATGAGGCCGCACCAGAGTCTTATACAACTGCAACATGACCTCAGGACTCTGGAACTCAATTCCTCTACCAATTCCTCTACTTGTCGAATAATTATATTTCTTTGAGAAACAGAAATAAAATGATTTCAGAAGTAAGCTTCCAATGTTATTATTCAAATATTTAACATGATTTAAATGAAGGATACTTCAGAATTATAGCGTACTAATGTTTAATTGGATGATTTTCATCCCTAGATCAAAATAGGTTTGATAAGAAATTTCTAATCTATCAGCTGCATAAAATAATCATTGCATCAGCACACTGCAGGGAATGCATTACACTATCCTCAATTCAGTTCATCAGTGCAATACAGGGAGTGCAGTACTCTGCCACCAATGCAGTTTATTAGTGCACTACAGGGAGTACAGGACACTATCTCCAATGCAGTTCATCACCTCACTGAAAGGAGTGCATTATATGGCCTCCAATGGAGTTCATCAACATACTGCAGGGAGTGCATTACACTGTCCCCAATGCAGTTGATGAGCACACTGCAGGGAGTGTTATCCTATCTCCAATGCATTTCAGTGATTTGAAATCAGAAGTCACAATGACACCAGGTTGTAGTCTAACAGGTTTATTTCAAATCACAAAGTTTCAGAGTGCTGCTCCTTCGTCACCTCACCTGACAAAGGAGCAGTGCTCCGAAAGCTTGTGGTTTCAAATAAACCTTTTAGACTAGAACCTGCTGTTGTGTGACTTCTGACTTTATCCACTCCAGTTCAACATCGGCATCTCCACATCATGACTACCATTAATTTGAAGATCATACTGAATTCTATTTGACTTTCAGAATGTATTCAAATGACTGTTCAGGTCAGATATATATTTGTTACCCATTTTGTGTAACCCTATTGTGTCCATTTCCATGCAAATTACAGCTGCTGCTCTGAATCACAGTCCATCACTTACAATTCTCTTTTGTATTCCCTTTGCCTTTCTATCTTGACCGTACCACCATTCTATTCTTCATTTCCTCATACTTTGCAACCTACCCCACAAACTAATCCCTACCCAAGTCAATCAGTACCCTTCAGCACTCCTACTCTCTGGTTGCCAGCACAGATTTCAATTTAGTTTTTTTTAAAATATATTCTTATTAAAGAAAAAAGAATTTTTTGACATTTACAACAAACATAAAACAAAACAATGCAAAGAAACCCACAAATTAAATAAATAGTTACTAATTTTTAAAAAAGACAGTAATAATAATAACGTATCTCAACAAAACAAAGGAATAGTCCTCAACCATCAAAAGCATACATTTATACATATTCATGTGTTCGTAGTTCCTCCTCCCTAGATACCAGGCTCATTAAACAGAATCACCATGGCTATACAAGGGCCCTTATTGGTATAGCGGACAAATCTGGATCCATGCAACCCAAAAATGGCTGCCACGTCTTATAGATATTCTCAGGTTTATGGTGCACCATACTTGTCAGGAAGTCCAAGGGGATGTGCTCCATGACTAGCTTATGCCAGCCTGACAGCTCCGGGGATTGGGGGGAGGGGGGTTTTCAAACACCCACTCTAACAGAATGTTCTTTCTTGCACAAAAAATAAGTATACTGAAAAGGATTTTTTCATGTGTGTCTAATGGAAGTGGGTTAACAAGACCGAGAAGAAGAGATATTGGGTCCATCTCTACCTCTGTCCCCAAGACCCCCTCCATTTCACCTACCATATTGGTCCAGTATGCCCGCAGTCTGTGGCAGGACCAGAGACAATGAGTGAGTGCACCCATACCCATTTTGCATTTAGGACACATTGGAGATGCTTCCATTTTCAATTTTGAAAGGCAGGCTGGAGCCAAGTGGATGGACCCTGAGGAGAATCTTCAATTGCAAGGCACTGGTCCTGTTGCAAATCAAGATCATTCTTGCATTTTCCCAGATATCATCCCATAACTTAGAAGAGTTCTCAACGTCCAGCTCCCTCTCCCATACCTTACAGAGCCTTTCAGACTCATTCGAGGGACCCTCTCCCAATAGATGATAGACATTGCTGACAGAAAGTGTGTTCTCAGCACTCAGCACCCTCTACTCTGTATCAGATCTATAAGGATCAGTCAGAAATGTGGTCTCTTTTTTTGTCTAAATTTCTAATTTGGAAAAAGCGAAAGAGGTCCCTCCTGCGCCACTCATATTTCTGAGCCAACTGGTCAAAAGACATCAATATATTCCCCTCGAATAAGTCACCCAGGCAAGACACACCTCTAGATGGCCATAGTTTAAACCCCCAAGTCCATCATCCCCAGCTGAAAGCCCAGCATACCAACTATGGGCGTAAAAAATGATATTTTGGCAATATTGCCCTCACTCTAACGCATTGCTCTCCACGCCTTAACAGTATTAATAGCTATTAGGCTACGGCAATATTCCTTAACCGTCCTCATTTTGTCTAAGAATAGCAGACTAACAGGGGGCATCTTGCCTGAGATGCTTCGATGTCCAACCCAAAGTGAATGAGGGTCCTCCCGGGCCCAGTCGTTCACGTAAGGTAGCAACGAGCTTAACTGATAGTTTTTGACATCTGGGAGGTCCACTCCTCCCAGTAGGTGAGGTAGTTGCAGTTTAGTCAGTTTAATAAGGGGTCGCTTAGTAAAAAGCAGAGGTAGCATTCACATTGAATACAACAGGTGGGGCAAAATGTTCATTTTAATGTGGGCTATCCGACCTAACCAAGAGATCGGAAGTGCACCCCCCCCCCCCCCAACCCCATCTTCAAAAGTCTTGTTTGATTCTGTCGAATAAATGGGCAAAATTGATTTTAAATAGCCGATCAAAGACGGGAGTAATGAATATACCGAAGTAGAGAAAGCCCTCCTGTGACCATCTAAAGGGAATCGAGATTTGTCCTCAGACCAGGCATTTTCAGAAGACCCCCCACCATGGGCACGGCCTCTGATTTCGAAAAGTTGATCCTGTAACCTGAAAAACCACCAGGTGCATCATTCAGAGGGAAAGGGGTCTGGATAGGTCACCCTTCAGAGAGACGGTGTGGACTGGTTGGGCTGAAGGGCCTGTTTCCACACTGTAAGGAATCTAATCATATTAAGCAACCTCCTGACATTATTCAATGATCTGCGACATTTTACAAAACCTATCTGACCCTCCTTAATGATGGAGGGCTGTAAATTTTCTCGCCTGAGTGCAAGAATCTTAGATAGGATTTTGTAATCATCATTCAGGAGTGAGATGAGCCTCTAGGAAGTACAGGCCTCCGGGGCCTTCCCTTTTATCAGAATAAGAGCGATGTTTGCCTCTCTTAAAGATGGTGGGAGGTGGCCATGATTGTGTAAGTTGTAAAACATACTAAGCATTGGTCCTGACATGCTTCTAAATTTTTGTAGAACTCATTGGGAAGTCCATCAGGACCCGGCGCCTTTCCATTCTGAAGCTGCCTCATAGGTTCCTGCACTTCTTGCTCTGACAACTGAGCATTAAGGAGAAACCCTTGCTCGGGGTCACTCCTGGAAGGTCCAAATTCTTTAAAAAAAGACTCCATCCTAACTCACCCATTTTCACAGCATTCAGACTGGTATACAGCAGAGTAAAATTTCCGAAATGCCGCGTTAACCCTTTTAGAATCATGGGTTAAATTTCCAGTGTCGTCCCTGATCAAGGCAATGACTAGGGGAGCACTCCCTTTCCAAGCAAGGTGCACTAAGTACTTGCCCGGCTTATCCCCATACTCAACCAGCCTTTGGTTAGTAAATATAAGCTCCCTCTTAGCTGTCTGTGCGAGCATGGAATTCAGCGTAGACCTGAAGTGCCATGATCCTCTGCAGTTTGACCAGCAAGGCCTTGTCAAAGTATGCCTTTTCAGCTGCCTTCAGACATATCTCGAGCAAGCGTTGCTGCTCACCATTCTGCTGTTTCTTACTGGCAGAATACGAAATAACTAACCCCTTAGCATAGGCTTTAGCAGTCTCCCAGAGAATGGATGGGTTGCTGGCTGGGCCTGAACTTATGTCTAAAAAAGCCCTGAATTGAGTAGAAAAGAATTCAATAAACTTGCTATCCTTGAGGATGAAGGGATCCAGTTGCCAATGCCTTGTACCTACCATACTGTCCTTACTGTTGACCATTAGATACACTGGAGTTTGATCAGAAATTGTGATATTGCCAATTGTGCATGACACCACCGAGCCTAAATGCATTGCAGGAGTCAAAAAAAAACAATCCTGGTGCAGATCGGAGAAAAATGTAAAATCACTGCCAGTAGGGTAAACATCACCCAATTCTAGATCAGAATGGTGCTGAAAATGCACAGCAGGTCAGGCAGCACCTGAGGAGCAGGAAAATTGATGTTTTGGGCAAAAGCCCTTCATCAGGAATACAACCCTAGTTCAACATATTATTCCCTTAATTGCTTAGACCGTGAAGAGAATATTGGTGGACCTTTGAGCAATCTATCCACCATAGGATCTATTAGACAATTAAAATCCTGCTCCTCCCCCCTCCCCCCCCCCCAACAATAATTTGCTGAGATGCAATGTTAACCAGTCTAGACAGCAATTCAATCAAGAACATGAGGCGCTGGGCCGGGGGACAATAAACATTTAAGATTCCATTTCCTCCCCATGTATCAAAGCTTTAAGGATTACAAATCTTCTCTGTGTGTCTTTAATACACTCTAACAACTTAAATGGGAGATTCGTCCTAACCAGAATGGCCACCCCACGACTCTTGGGGTTAAGACGACAAATAAACCTGATCATACCCATTTTGTTGCAATTTCAGATGTGCTGCATCATCTAGATGTGTTTTTTGCAATAGGGCAACATCCCACCCTCTCCCTTTAAAAGCAGAAAGTACCTTCTTCCTTTTGACCGGCGAGTGACTCCCCTTAATGTTCCAGGTGTACCACTTGAACACATCCTTAGCCATAGCCTTGTATAGCACCAATAGACTCCAGAGAGGGAGAACTCGAACTACGAATTGCTGAGCTTCAGTACAAGAAAGTCCACAAAACACAAAAACTACATAAATTAAAACAGCTACAACCAACAAACCTACAAAACTTGCAAAAATTATGTACATCAAAAATTAAAAAAACAAAAAAGCGCCAAAGGCACTAGAGGAATTTACCATGCCCCATTCAAAGGGGGCGCCTACACATCCCAAAATCCTACTCACCATCCTAACCTCCCTCTTAACTCCTACCAGCTAGTATCGCACCACACAGACAGGCAACCCGGCAGAACAAAATAAACAAAATTAATAATATACACAAGTAAATTAAAAGTAAATATGTCACCCATTCCTTGGTATAACGTAACTTAGAAATTAAAGGTAAATACTCTATCCATCCTGAGCATAATTTAACGCAACTTATATCAACAAAAGGAGACTCCACCAAGACCTCTCTAAAGAAGGACAAACCCAAACAACCCTGTTATCTGTGCCTATTCAATCATCTCGCTTAAGTCAGTATGTCCACAAAGTTCCTCGTTTTCTCTGGTGAGTCAAATAAATGTATAGATCCATTGTAATTAATCTGAAGCACCACTGGATATCTACGAGTTTACTGGATCCCAAGCTCTCAATCTCTTCTTGATGCCGTCCGTAGGTTTCCTTTTCTGGATCACCACCGCTGAAAAGTCTTGGAAGAACATGATCCTGGAGCCCTTGGATCCTTCCGTTAGGCTCTGGAAGCTTCCATGACCCTCTGTTGTCTTTATATTGATGAAACCTTCCCAGGACAGGGCTAGGGCACTGGTCCACACCTGGCTTTCGTCTGCAACCTGGTGGGCTCTCTTAATCTTTATCCTTCCCTTTTCAGCCTCTAAATTAAGGAATTCCAGGAACTACTTCTCAAAGAATTCCACTGACTGCTCGCCTTCCATCCCCTCCGGCATGCCAACAATAAGGATGTTCATTCTTCTGCCCCTGTTCTCAAGATCATCCACCAGGTCCAACAAATAGGCTGGTACAATTGCAACATTTAAGAGGCATTTGGATGGGTATATGAATAGGAAGGGTTTGGAGGGATATGGGCTGGGTGCTTGCAGGTTGGACTAGATTGGGTTGGGACATCTGGTCGTAATGGATAGGTTGGACTGAAGGGTCTGTTTCCATGCTGTACACCTCTATGACTCTAAACCTCGGACCTGTGTTTCCAGGGCTTCAATCCGACTCTTGGATGAATCAGCCGTTGCCTCCACCTCTGTGACCTGGCGATCGATCTCATTAGTCCTTTTCCCCAGGTCTGCCAGCAGCTGTTTGTGCTTTTGCAGCAGAGCAGAGACTACAGCCAGCCAGCCAGCCTTTCCTTCATCTCACTTCAATCTGCTTTCACTGGACCTTGCGAGATTTGGTAAGCTCCTCAACCAGGGCCTGGTGAGTAAGCAAGCCCACCACCTCGGTGGGTTGGGACGTGGCCCCAGCCCTGGATGACCTTCCTCCTTTTTTCAGCATTCTCCAGCAGCAAAAAAAAAGCCGAGTGAAATTTTCAGGTTCTGTAGCTCTTTTACTGTTTTTTGGCTCACACTAACATAGATGGGATGGGTTCTAGCTCTGTCCTGCCAATGTTGTTGTACGGAGCCTGGCAAACACAATCCCCCTAGGTAACTGCCATCTTGGAGCCACCACCCCCCCCCCCCTCAGATTTAAATAAGTGCAAGTGCAAGTGCCTCTCCTGGTACAGGTCTAAAAAGCCAATGGGTTGTTCTAGTAAGTAATAAGGTTAAACTGCCCCATTCTCTTTTTTTGTTGACCTTCTCACCACAGCAAACTCACTCTCATCCCATTCACCCAACTCACCATCTTTCACTGTGCCATCAGATAATAGCCCACCCCTCTCCACACTGTCCTGTACAATGACCGTCCCAGGAGATCATCCTAAAGAGTACATATAAAATGTGGTTTTCTTTTCTGCTTTGGCTATTCGACCTTTATGCTGCTTTTCTTTATCCATCCATCTTTTTATAAGAGTGAGTAGTTCATTGATTGCTACATCACTCTGGTAGAGACCACCCATTCAACTCCCTCTATAGCATCTTCTCTCCTCCAATAAGACCATAGTCATAAAACCAAAAGAAATAGGATCAAGAGTAGACCATTCGGTTTCTCAAGGCTGCTCTGCCATTCAACAGAATTATGGATGCCCAATAATCTTCACGTCCATTTTCCTGCTTTTTCCCTCTAACCTCCACTTGATTCCCCTATTGATCAAGAATCCATCTATTTCAGCCTTAAATAGGCACAAGGACTCTGCCCCACAGGTCTCTGTGGCAAGAGGTTAAGATTCAAAAACCCCTGAACCCCTCCTTATCTCGATCTTAATTGGCGCTCCTGTCCCATGAGGGGAGCATCTTCTCAGCATTTATCCTGTCAAGCCCATGAAGAATCCTATACGTTTCAATGAGATCACCTCTCATTCTTCTAACTACAATAAGGGGCTTCCCTACTTCTTTAATCTTTGGTCATTAGACAATCTCTGCGTACCAGGAATCATTTTAGTGACCTTCTCTAAACTGCCTCCAATGAAATGGTACCTTTTCTTAAGGGATAAGGGGATCAAACAACTCATAGTACTCCAGATGTGGTCTCACCTGCACCTTGGACAGTTGCAGTGAGATTTCACTCCTCCAATCCCCTTGAAATAGAGCCAACATTCCATTAGCCATCCTGATTACTTGCTGCACCTTCAGCCCTGAAGAAAGGTGACTGGATCCAAAATGCTTTCTCTGCTTTCTCTCCACAGGTGCTCACAGACCTGCTGGGTTTTTGCAGCAATTTCTGTTTTTGTCTTTCTGTAAACTGTTTGTATTCCCTTTGCAACTTGCCTTTCCACCTATTTCCACTTCACACCAAAGTCCACTTACCATCTCTATCTCCCCAAACTCTTTCCAAGATCATACCAGCTGAAACCAACCTAATCCAGGCAGGGTAGAGAGCAGATGGTGATGTGCTATGCTGGCAAATTGCAAATTTTACCAACAGTGTGCATAAAGATTAAGGGTGAACCTCTGACAAACTTAGAGATGGACTTTTTTTTAAATTCAGCTATCTTTCTATAGCTGAGCATTCTCCACTAGCCCACAGACAATGCTACTCTCTAAGTGGCAGAAGCTTCAGTTCAAGTTATTTTTTTTCCTCAAAACATTTCTTCTGTTTTATTTTAAATCATTATAGATTCTGCTTCTGGCAACAAGAGCTTTTTATGTTCTTTAGTGTTAAAAGTTATTGTAACTTCTTTGTCCTTTGCATGACAAATTAAATTAAAATCAAATTACCAACTCACTAACTGGTAGGTATAATTATTTTCTCTTGACCATCTCTATTGCAGCTCAGCCACACCTTCTTTGTGCTATTTAAAAAGCCAGAGTTCCTCTTGTCTCACACAATCAACAGCTGTTATCACTAACTCTGATGCATCATAATAAATCTCTTATGTACCCTTCACTTCTTCTTAAATTTCAGCACATAAAATTGGACCCAATATTCCAGTTGTAACATAACCAATCATTTTTACAAGTTTAGCACTGTTTCTGTGCCGTTGTCAGCTGTTCTAGTTCTTCATCATGGAACCATTCTTCCCGTAAGCAACACTCCACCAAGGGCTCAGATCAGCAGTAGTAATTCTGGATTAGAGGCAGCTCTAGGATTTCACTGACTAATTGAAAGTCAATGAATAACAGTCCAGCTTGATAAAAAAAACTACTGCATAATCACATTGGAATGGGATATTGGAAAATATTTGAACACAGGTACTGAATTGTCTTTGACTGCTAGTTATAGCAAGTTGAATGAGAGAAATCGGTGAGAGTTGTAAAGGGGCTTTCACACAAGTGAAACAAGACCTGAAGATCATTGTCACTGCAATCAAACATTCTGTCTAGTTTACAAGCTCACATGTCCTGTTAGATTCCCAGCGCATATAGTCACAGCAAATTCTTATGCATGAAAGGAATTATGGCACACTGCACATGAATGGCATCTATCACACAGCTATAATTAGCTTTATATTTTAATGATACAAATATTCATGCTTCAGTGGTAAAGTTGTGTAATGAATGTTTTTGGTATTTTCCTCCCAGAATAATTTCAGCATTATGGCCTTCAAAAAGTGCCTATGCATGAGCTCCAGTGAATAGGCTCAATGCGCAGTCCTCAAAATGCAGAAGTTATATTTTTATTTCCAGTTATATGGCACAACAATGCTTTACAAAAGAACATTAAAAATAGCAGAAGTAGGCCATTTGACCCATCAACCAGTCCAACCAATCAATAAGATCATCACTGATCTGCCTCAGCCCTCATCACCTCTTTCACTGTAGCTCAGCATTGCCCTCAACTCCCTGAAATTTCAAAAATCTATCTCATCGTTAAATAGTTAAAAATGCACTTTTAGTTATTTCAAATAATTACTTTCAAAGTACACTGACAGTGCAAATGTAAATACAGCAAACAATTAGCACCAGCAATTCTCTACAAATAATAGAGATCACTGAACACCTCATCTACTGTTTCCCTGATGATCAATTGTGAAATAAAGTAGTGAAATACAGAATGAAACACAATGTATCCGTTTACTGCAATTAGATTCTATGCTTAATGCCAGCATGATTTGCACACCGGCTTGATACATTCTTGGTTGATGGAAACATGGTGGTATAAAATAATTCAATGGAGTCAACACAAATGGGACAAATTACAAATTTCTTTTCAATTCAGCATGGAACTACAATTATCCTTGAATCTGAGCACTAAATGCCAAAGTAACAACGGTGTCAACCTAATATTTTCTTAATTGACAGCATTTGGAATCTACACTAGGTCACATTTCAGCTTTTGTTTCTAATTGAGCCACTGTTCATGAGGCTCGGTGGGAGGTGCTTTTGTGGTGCAGTGGGAGTGTCCCCAACCTCTGAACTATTCAAATCTTACTTCCTTCAGAGGTATGTAACAACATCTCTATAACAGGTTGATTAGAAAGTACATTATTTGCTGGGACTTCCCAGCTTTTTTTTTCTTTCACCAGACTAATCAAATAACTTTTTCTCCTTCCACACTATAAATTTTGATGTAGGTTACTGTGGATTAATGTGCTAATATGGGAAGGAAAAATTGGAAAATTTTATATTAACTGCACTTTCTCAACAAAAGATGAGAGTAGAGACTTTAACTGTCATGATGTTAGATTGCCTATATTAACATATTTTATTAAAGGGGAAATATGCTAGATATTGTACTTATTAATAGTACTTCAGTGAAAAAAAGCATCTATTGCCCAAACTAGATCATTTATCCTAGCTTAGCTAATCCTACATGACGAAATTGTACAATACTTTGCATTCTTCAATAAAGGCGTGTCATGGTTTAAAAAGTTATTTCTTTTACTTTTTGCAGCCAAAGCATTCATGAAACCATTTCCCAGGTTTAGATAAAAGACAAATGTCACTTTCAACTGCACTTCGACTTTTATCTTATCCCCAACTTTAGAAGGTTCCCCCTACATCTGCTGTGACATTTTCATTTGGCACATCATTCTAAAACTGGTATTCCCAATTTGGAAATCTAGGATGCTTTTTTGTATTTGGCTATGCAAAAGTAGATTAAATATATGGCAGTTATACTATTGACGGGCAAATAGGTCCAACACATCACATAGCCTGGGTTTCACAGGTTCCAGCTTATTTAAAGTTGCAATGAGTGCAGATTTTAAAACTGTCTATATGTCTGACATCCAAAAAAACTGGGCTATAAATTAATTTCAGTTATAAGCAATGGCTCTCAAGCTGTAAATCTCTGCCATTATGAATTGGATTGAAATGCATATGAATATTTTAATTAATGCCCTTTTTATAGTCCATTGAAAAGTGAATGCTCGTGATTTTTAGTGGAATCTATTTTATAAAGAATACTGTTAACTAGTGACGATGTTCCAAAAAGAGTACAAAACCATTTCTATTAAACTAGCTTTCATTAATGGTTTACTGCTACTAGTTGAAATTGTTAGTTGGTTCTCGCATATTGTCTTGCCCCTCGTCTGACAATCACAATACGGTCTACACAATGAGTGAGGGATTTCACTGGTCCATAGGCGTCACATTCACAATTTCATTGAATTACCAAACAGAAAACTTCAACATTTTGAGTACCGTACCAAACAAGGACCAGAGAAATTCTTGTTCTAATATATTTATGAAATCAAAATAAAGTAGATGCTTAAATATGCTAGATATTGTATTTATTAATAGTACTTCAGTGAAAAAAAGCATCTGTTGCCAAAACTAGATCAATTATCCTAGCTTAGCTAGCCCTACATAAGTAAATTGTATATTTCTTTATATTGTTCAATAAAGGAGTGTCATGCTTTAAATATGCAACAAAAAAGACTGATGAAAGTACTTTACTCAGTAGGTATTGCAGCATTCATGAAAAAGAAAAAGACTGATGCTTCAGGTCACACTGATATTTTGTATACTGAAAGCACTGGCAACTATTTGTATGTTGGGAGTTGGTTAGCTCAGTTGTCCTGATTGTTGGTCCATATTGCAGAGTGATGCTAATATCATGGGTTCATGATATCTTGTAGGACTCTCCTTCTTAACCTATCCCTTCCTCTGATGTGTGGCTAAACATCACCAGTATCTTTCTTTGATAGGAGAGCAGTTCCATGGTCAGACAGTTCTATGGATAGTTTACACTATTTTTAGTGTGCAACTTTATCAGGATTCAATGGACTTAATTTTTTTAATGACTGTGATTCAAGAATTCATAGAATCAAAAATCACAGAAAGAGGAGCTTCAGCCCATCAGAATTGAGTCATTTCTTTGCAAGACCTTTCCAATACCTTTCCACTTTCATGTTGATTCTTTTGATACTTTCCCTATAGATATTTACTGAATACCTTTTTTGAAAAATGCTATTGCATCCCTTTTCACCACACTTTCACACAATGCATTCCGAATGACAACTTGCTGAAATATAAAGCCCAGAACTGAACACAATATTCCAGCTGAGAGCTGACCATTGTCCCATATGTGCACAGTTTCTTCCCAAAAATAAATATCACACATTCCTTTCAAAGTCTTCTGTTGTTGTTTGCTACATTTCCAAGTTGTGTGTTCTCTGCAAACATTGAACTGATCATCTGTATGCTGAGGATAACTTATATATATAAAAATCAAAAAGAGCAGCAGACTGGCACTCACACCTGGATGAACAAGACAGTATACACTCTTTTATTCTGCAGATTCCTTAGCGACTGTCCATTTAGTCCCCTGGACTTTAATGTTCTTTCCAGGTCTATGGTATCATATTTTGTCAAGCACCTTTTGAAAATCCATTTAACCAAATAAAACATGATTTGGCCAATGAATTTTCCATTCATTTAAAAAAAAAGTAAGACTTATGGTTGACATCAATAGTAGGAGTGTCATGGTAACTGACAAACTGCTATTACAATCAATATGAGCTGGTTTACAAAAACACACAAAATGCCAGATGTTTCAGGTGAATCAGATTTGTTATAGATTCAGGATTCCATCTGAACAAAGTATTCAGAGAGACCCCATTAACCAGCAGGAACTTGAAATATAAAAAGAGTTTACATTAGCTCATTTTTCATTCAAATCATAGGAGACTGGCACATTCATGTACTCATTTCAGTGGTGATAAAATCGTTGATTTTTTTTCCATGGTTCTTATTGTATTGCCACAAGTCAGATGAGTCATTTCAGCAATGTAAACGTAGGCTGCCAGCAAACAAGCGCCAGCCTCCTGATCTGAACCAAACTAGTTGTGGTGGAAAAATAACTTTTCAATCTCATCAGCTCAGCCAGTTCCCAACAGGTAAAATGGCACATTGCAAACTCACATCGTTATTCATCCTTTAAAGTTTCTATCGTTCGTAATTTTTTTTGTATTAGTGAGAAGACATCATCTCTTATTGTCTTTGCTTTCGTCAACATGCCTAATAAAATTTTAAAATTCTTAAGATACATCTGGGACATTTAACTGTTGTCCCCGCACTAACATGCATTCAAAAGGACAATGGCTTGTATCAGATACTTCCTTAAATCTTGTAAGACAAAAAATTCATGCTCAATCTGTTGTTACTATAGCTTCATATTTAAGCACTGCATTAAAGGTTTCCAGCTTCTCTTTCAGTTTATTCATCCCAGCACTTAATATTTTTAGCAATCTTCTGCTTTCAAAAGCCAATATATGCTAGATATATTTCCTAAAGATTATTCAATGTCCATAAAGAAAGCTCATTCTTCCATTGTATGTACGAATAAAATACATACTATTGGAATAATAATAAAACAAAGGATTGTGGATGCCGGAGATTAGAAACAAAAACAAAAATTGCTAGAGAGACTCAGCAGGTCTGGCAGCATCTGTGGAGTGATGACTTAGAGGTACCGGTGTTGGACTGGGGTGTACAAAGTTAAAAATCACACAACACCAGGTTATAGTCCAACAGGTTTAGTTGGAAGCACTATATTTTGAAGCAACACTCACAAACCTGTTGGGCTATAACCTGGTATTGTGTGATTTTTAACTCTGTGGAGTGAAACAGAGTTAATGAGTTTGGTGGACAATATCATTCAACATTTCACAAAATGAGAAGAGCTTGTATTTTGTGAATAGTCTTTCACTTTCCAGTCGTTAGATGCAAAGGTTCAGATGTAGGAATCGACAGTGTGCGCAAATATTCTCAGTAAACCCCGGCTGGAGTAAATAGATAAAGAATCCAAATGGAACCCAACATTAGACAGATGGATTCGTAATTGACAAAATAACTCTTCAGATATGTGGCCATTTCAAGAGCTGTTCCACACTAGGAAGCGAATCACAAGTGATCACGCTCTAAAATAACTTCTTGTTCCGCTGGGGCTGGAAGCCATGGGAAAGTTACGATGCCACGTTATTTATTTTGTCTGGTTAATTTGTTGTGTTTTTGTCTGGATATTTTTGAAGCCTGGTTTCCGATCACTTGTGTGGTCTTTTAATTCTTCCGAATTGCGCTGTTAAAGAAATTGCAATGACCGGAAGTTATCTTCATCTTATTACTTAAAACAATTTGGGAAACGTTTAGTTTTTCATGATACTGAACCAACAATGTCAAACCCGCAGCCTGTATTTTGCATGCGCCCATTTGGGGAGAAAACCAATAACCTACGATCCAACAGTTGCTTTTCTCACACATACACGTGTGCATTGGGCCTTCGTGTGTTGCAGTGGTAATGTCCCTATTCCCTAGACTGAAAGACCCGGGTTCAAGTCCCATCCGCTTCAGAAGTGTATAATAACATCTCCAAACAGCTTGATTATGAGGAAAATAGGTTAAATTAAAAACAAATGCAGTTGGTTATTTACTGTGCAGAGGAATATTAATTGTGTCATAAACTAATCATGAGAACTATCACTCATAACTAAATTACTGTGACAGGCGGTAACTTTCCGGTTGTTATTCGCTGCACAATGTATAGGCCACGATTAGACTTCTGTGACATGTACCCTCTGACCTCACTCTAAGCAAATGCCCGGCATTCTGCCCGATTTTATGAGCCTGGAAGCCCTGTCAAGTTGGTATGGAGCTGTTGTCTCCAATGACTAGACCTCAATGCTCCTGATTGCAGCTTCCCTCTGTTTGGCTGGGATACCTCGGCCCAGGATTCCTACAGAACCTGAATGTAACCATTGAAGCAAGGGTCCAGCTCTAAGATGGGGATGGGGGCAGACGGGGAAGTAGAGTTGAGATAGCGAATGACTTTATAGAGGAGCAGGTTGGAAGGGCCGAATGGCCTGTTCTTGCTCCGAAGTCCAAGTTCCTATTTGAACCCCCCCCCCCCCCTTCCTCCCCCTAAATTAAGCTGCTTTAGCGAAAGATTGAAACTTCCAAAGGCACACACTTCTCGTTTGGACAGACCAACTTCTGAATATTAACACATTCAATAGGAAAACACAAAAGTCTACTTTATACAGTGTAGTCTTCATTTCATCATCATTTACATTATGGGGGGAGATTGAAATCCTGGTGAGTTGACAGAAATCTAACCCCTTTCACACAGGATTGAGAGTTTTACAGCAGGCCATTCGGTTCAACCAGTCCATGCTGTTCCTTATATTCCTGACCTGATCTCATGAGCCTTATCTGTCTCTCTAGCTGATCTTCTCACGTTGCTTTGTGATTGGAAGTAATCTGGATGTGGTGTCCCCTTACCTGCTGAGGAGTTAGCACTGTCCCTGCCCTCGCCGCCGGCCGCATCGCCGCTGCTCACCGCCGGTTGGTCGTTGTGACAGTGACCCTGGTCGAGTCTGGCCTCAGTACTGGAGCAGCAGTAGCGCAGGGAGCAGGAGCCGCAGCAGATGGTGGCCGAGCCCGAGTCGAAGCGCTCGGGACACTGGAAGCCTTGGTGCCAGGTCCCCTGAGAGTCCAGCCAGCCGTGGCAATACTCTCCGCTGGCACTGACCGCAACCGGGGCCACGAGGAAAGCAGCGGCGAGCAGGAGGAGCCGACCCGGGAGCACCCTGCAGCTTCTCATCATCAAACCCATTCCCCAAGTGACCAGGAGCCACAGGTCAGGGGTCAAACCACAGAGACAGGCAGCAAAATACAGCAATGAAGAGCCTTCACACACTCTGCCCAGCTTTTAAAACATCTTAATAAGTTCTGAAATTAGAAAAGAGGGGCAGAGAGACCCCGACATCAGACCCACAGTCTTTAAACAACAAAGCAAATGAAGGGGAGGCAGATTTCACTTCCCATCTTCATCCAGGAGATTCACAATTACATCTGATTTAGTTGCTGGAACAAGCAAGTGACACTTTCCCCAACATCTCCGCGGTGCTTCTGAACCGGGAGCAGTAACAAGAACAAAAACCAAGCGTCTTTCAATCCAAGCAGTGGACACCGGCTACTCCCCTTCCGTCTCCAGTCCAGCTCCGTACGCATCACCTTTAACTCTTCCTCCTCAGCATTGTAATCCGCCCGACCCGATTGACGGCAAAGACACTGTTGCTACTGCATTTTAGCACAGAATCCCTGAGCTACCCCTGTGCACAAGGGATTGTCAACTTTCTGTTGGGGGGAATAAAACGGTTCAAAAAGCCCGCTCTGTCCAAGACTTGGAACTAGCACAGACGCTGGCAGATTCTCGCCTCTATTATATGCAGGAGCTTGCAAAGACCGGGCGCAGTGAGGCGAGTGTCAGCGCCGGAGCTGCAGCCAACCCCACCTCTGGCTCCGCTCAGTACTAACAGCCTCCAGCTCCGACAATCGCTGCTTTTCACTGTCTCACCAGCAGTCTCCGCTTCATATTATACAGGACTTGCGCATAGGTCTGAGTCTGCGTGAAAATCAAGTTCCCATGGGAATTGGAGTTTCTTCAGTGGCCAAGCTGAATGTGCCTGATGCATTTCATTGTGTGCCATTTATTCCCTTGGCAAGATGGATAAACTTAAACTGACTGATTCGCTAGAAATATGTGCAATGCTTTGAAAAAGTCTTTGGCCACTTGATGCAGGTATCCGGGGGCTCAAACATTACGCCAGAGGGCTGTTGGTTGTGCAAGTTCACGACAAGCTGCATAAATAAATGGGGGAGAAACTTTGAGGACGGGTTCACATGGTTTCCTCACTCGGTCCGGACTCTGAATTAACGTGAAGTTGGTGTTGTGTTTGCAACAGCCTCCACACTGTTGGAATGGAAAGTAGTTACAGGTAATGGTTAAGAGGTCATAGAAATCCTTTTAACTGGAGCAAATGGTAAAAGCACGGTTTTTAGGGGGGAAATCCCACTGGGAATCGGGAGGAAAACACGCCGGAATTGTACAGCAAGTCGTTCAGAACCTTATTTCAGCAGAATCTCTGATCGAGGTGTGCAGTTGCTGTATTTGCTGTTGTTGCTATGGTAATATTCGTATTCAGAAAGTCAAATATGGAGATTTCATTGTTAAACAGGAAATGGAACGTGGGTGATTTTCCGATTTCTTTCATCGTAGTAATGTACCCGGATCATATATTGCTACCAAAATATGTCACTTGAACAAAGTTGTAGCCGGTAGGGACGTGGCGATGCACAGACTACGTTCAGTTGCGTTGGATCGTCTGCAATGTAAAGGGGAAGTTGGTTTTCCCATTCTGTTGGGAAGCTGTTAATATGAATCAATGAGATCAGGCCAAGACTATAATTGCGGTGCTCCAGAACCAATCCAATCACTCGGGAGGAGCGGGCAGACTGATGTTTCTTTCATTGTTTGTGACAAATGTGAGGTCAAACAAAGTTTGAAGACGAGCTTGTGGGTTCTGGGAATTACAGTAACAGGTGTTGGCTTTTCGGTCCTGCCCTCAAAGGTTCTCTGCGTAACGAATTATCTGCTTCAATGCAGATTTAACGTTTTGGAAGGAACTTTCTGAAAATGCCAGAAAGTTTCTCCAAGATACTTGCAAACACTTCTTTTGAAATAAAGAAATTGTTCTCTACTATGATACACGAATGGGTTTTTCTGGACTACTGTCATTCTATTGGGGAAATTGCCAGGATTAGAGATTTTTAAAAGGTAATAAATAATGAGCCTTATTTAATGTATACACATTTTAAAAAAAGAATTCCCATGCAGTATTTGGAATTTCACAACATTGTATCACAGTAACATGCAATGAAAAAGGTTGGCTTATTCATATAAAGCAATGGTCAACTTCGTTCAATGGAAAAGAAAATTCACAGTACAGGGTATTTTTAAAGTACAAATTGGCAGCAACAAGAAGTACAGTTATGCCACGAGATGTAAATCTCCAAAAGTTGCTGATCAACTTAGGCTGGTCTCATGTTTTACACAGTCATAAGCCCACATTTCCCTTTCTCTCTGCCTGCTATTTTTAAGAACTTGCTAGACTTGCACTTTAATTGCCCGATACATTCACTGCAGTGATTCAAGAAGACAGCTCACTGCCATCTTCTTTAGGACAATTGGAGTTGACAACATCCCCTAAATTAATAAAAACAAGAAGCAGGGGCACAGTATTAACATAGGTAATGTAACTCCAACCTATACTCTGCATCAGAAAGGGAACAATTCTTCTTGCAACAAATACTTTATTTTTAGAACATTTAAAAAGGACCATTTTGATTTCGTAGAAGTGAAGAACTGGAAAATAAATAAGTAAAAATAAATAAATGAATATGCTGGAAATCTGAAACAAAAACATAAAGTGCTGGACAAACTCAGCAGGTCTGGCAGCAGATAAAAACAGAGTGAATGTCTTGAGTCCAGTGACCCTTTGTCAAAACAGACAAAGTTATTTCAAAAGGTCTCTGGACTCAAAACATTAGCAGAATTTTAGTATTCTTCTTTTAGCCAAGTGACTAGCACTTTTGCTGTGAGTCTGAAGGCTGCGGGTTCAGAGATGTGAGCGTTAAAATCTAACACTGAATTCTGTTACGGTAAGAAAGTTTGCAGATGACACCAAAATTGGAGGTGTAGTGGACAACGAAGAGGGTTACCTCAGATTACAACAGGATCTGGACCAGGTGGGCCAATGGGCTGAGAAGTGGCAGATGGAATTTAATTCAGATATTATGTGAGGTGCTGCATTTTGGGAACGCAAATCTTAGCAGGACTTATACACTTAATGGTAACATCCTAGGGAGTGTTGCTGAACAAAGAGACCTTGGAGTGCAGGTTCATATCTCTTGAAAGTGGAGTCACAGGTAGATAGGATAGTGAAGAATACAGTTGGTATGCTTTCCTTTATTGGTCAGATTATTGAGTACAGGATTTGGAAGGTCATGTTGCGGCTGTACAGGACATTGGTTAGGCCAATGTTGGAACATTGCATGCAATTCTGGTCTCCTTCCTATCGGAAAGATGTTGTGAAACCTGAAAGGGTTCAGAAAAGGTTTATAAGGATGTGGCCAGGGTTGGAAGATTTGAGCTATAGGGAGAGGCTGAACAGGCTGCAGCTGTTTTCCGTGGAGCGTCGGAGGCTGAGGGGTGACCTTATCGAGGTTTACAAAATTATGATGGATAGGATAAATAAGCAAAGTCTTTTCCCTGGGGTTGGGGAGTCCAGAACTAGAGGGCAAAGGTTTAGGGTGAGAGGGGAAAGACATAAAAGAGACCTAAGGGGCAACTTTTTCATGCAGAAGGTGGTATGTACATGGAATGAGCTGCCAGAGTGGTGGAGATTGGTACAATTGCAACATTTAAGAGGCATTTGGATGGGTATATGAATATGAGCCAGGTGCTGGCAGGTGGGGCTAGATTGGGTTGGGATATCTGGTCAGCATGGATGGGTTGGACCAAAGGGTCTGCTTCCATGCTGTACATCTCTATGACTCTATGACTGTAAGAAGAGAGTGCTGCACTGTCAAATATGCTGCATTTTAGTTTCGACATTAAATTGACGTTCCGTCTATTCCCTAAAGTGAATGTAAAAGATTTCCTGGTAATATATTGAAGAAGATCAGGACAGTTATCCCAATGACAGATTACCTGGTCATTATCACATTTCAGTTTATGAGGACTATGTTTTATTCACTCATGGGAAATGTGTGTCACTGGCTGGCCAGCATTTATTGCTTGTCCCTAGTTGGCCTAGAGAAGGTAGTGATGAGCTGCCTTCTTGAACTGCTGCAGTTCTTACGCTGTAGGTAGACCCACAGTGTCCTCAGTGAGGACTTCAGGTGCGTGTCTGGATTCCTTTTCAATGAGTTGAGAATATTCATCTCAAACCCCAAACTGCATAACAAATTCCAGACATTCACCACTCTCTGGGTCAAAGAGTTTTCTTCATATCCCCTCTGATATTTTGCCAGTCACTGTAAATTTATGCCAGTGAGCTGTCTGCTCAAGGAAATTGCTTTTCCCTGTCCACTGTATCCAAGTCACATTTATTTTGTAGACCTCAATTAAGGCCCGCTCTCCCTCCTCTGTTCTATGGGAAACAATTTTAGCCTATCCAACCTTGCCTGATCCCTGCAACTTGCAACTTCTGGCAACATTCTTGTCAATGTCCTCTGCATACCTTGCACAAATACATCCTTCCGGTAATATGACTGTATACAAAACCACAGTCATGGCCTAACTGGTATCTTGTACTGATACTCACCAGTCCTCGACACTTACTTCCCAAGAGGCTTTGCTGTCCTACTTTTTCCAACTTCACTTCCTGCAAGATTAAGCAGATGGTCAGATTAAAATACCTGTAGGCAAACAAAGGGAGATCCTTTGTGTAGTGTTAATCCTCTTCATCCTTCTCAAAGTTCCATTCCGGTAATAACGACTTGATTTGGCAACGGCATCATCAGTTGCTCCATTCTCCATCTGATCCATTCACCCTCCCTTCAATAGGCTTGCTATGTGCAATTGTCCACTGTATATTCTATAATACAGTAATTACTAAATTTCAGAGGTACTTCAATGACTTTAAAGCCCTTCAAAACATCCTGTGAAAGGTATTGTATAATTGCAAATCTTTTTGCACCTTTTTTTTCCCACTCTACCTCTCTTTCTTGCACCTTAAATGGGTAAACTTGCAAACAATATCAAGACAGTCAGTGAGAACTTCTTTAAATATGTGAAAAGGAAGACAGAAATTTGGGTAAATAATAATGGGAACCAGGAGATATCCAAAGAGCTAAGTAAATACTTTGATTCAGTCTTCATAGGAGAAGACATTAATAGCATTGCAAAATTACTTAATATTTAAGGAACAAAATGAGGAGAGGGACTAAATATAATAGCGATAACTTAAACAAAATGCTAGGGAACCTAATGAGCTAAAGACCAATAAGTTCCCTGAAACATCCTGGGATATTAAAGAAGTAGCTCCAGAGATTGTGATGCATTGGTAGTAATCTTTGAAGAAACCTTACATTGTGGAAAAGCCCCAGAGTATTGGAAAACTGCCAATGAATGAATGAGTATTATAAAGGATGTAATAGTAGTATTTAGAAATACAAATATGATCAAACAAAGTTCACATGGCTTTATGTAAGGGAAATAATATCTAACAAATTTATTAGAATTTTTTGACTAGGTAACAAGCAGGATAGATAAAGAGAGGCAATGAATGGGGTATATTTGGATTTATAAAAGGCTTTTAGTAAGGTACCATACATTTGGTTATTTAATAACAGTCCACGCTGTTTGAGGTAGTTTATCAGCAAGAATGGAGGATTGGCTAACTAATAGAAAACAGAGAGTTGTAAGGTGAATATTTTCTTTTGTTTTGAAAGTAATAACCCTTTTAGTTTGGCTTACCGAAATCCTTATAACTATTTTTATTTTCACTATTTGACTATTTCTAGCATTTCATGAGAATTTCATACTCAAAAATTAGTTAAATTCAAAGTGCTGAAAAATGCATAAAACATTCCTCTACATGCCAACATTGCTATACATACTCACAATTAGCATTTTCAAAGCCCTGGCTAAGTACAAGTTCAATTTGTTCCTCCATGTCCTGCTCCTCTTAACTCTAATGGTTAATATTGAACACAAGGCCCTTCTTCTCCTCTCTATTTTGCTCTCACACAAATCCAGATTGTCAATTATATGTGCTCTTCTGCAAACGTGAATAAGAGGCATGGGACATTTCTGGTCTGTTAAGTAGGAGAAGATAGATGAACTTGAATGTCAAACTAAGATTAAAGGGAAGAATGCATGACAAGGAAAGGGACAGAGGTGGAGGAACCAGAAAAATAAGGGGTATAAACACGTGATGAGAGGGATAATGGATGGGCAGGAGCAAAGATGTGGTTGTTATGAAAGAGGGAGAAATGGATGGTGATGACGGAAAGGGGCAAACACTGCAATTGGACTTCGACTTTGTGGAGGAAGAGGAACGGCACCATTAACTGAAGGCTTGAGCAAAGGGATGCCGGCATGCTGTAGGTGATGGTATGTGAAAGAACTGAGTTAACTGAGGAGAAAAGAAGGCAAAGAAAAAGGAAACAAAATGTGAACATGAATTATGAGAGAGGAAGAAAGAGTGTTTCTTTGGATCAGATGTACTGATTCTCTGACTCCATCTGGAGAAGATACATGGGAAAATTAGGCACTAATGGGATAGCAGATATTGAGATAACTTTTGGATAAGTGATGATCTGTTGAAACTCTAAACATGACTTTTAATTGCCTTTTAAAATAAAAAAACTATCACAACTTAAACAAAATATTTGTCCATTTAACATTTCAAGTTTGTAATATACTTTCATGCATGAGTGCTTTATTCTTTTCCAAAGTAATTGAAGGAATGCTGTAAAAATCAAAAGAACTGCATATACTATAAATCAGAGCCAAAAATAGAAATTGCTGGAAAAGCTCAGCAGGTCTAGTAGCGGATCAAGTGACCTTTCCTCAGAACTGGACAGGAAAGAATGTTATGTACACTTACCCTTTTACACGTTATACCTGTTCCTGTGTAACCAGAGGTTTGCTGGTGCATAGACATTAAGGAAACTGTTTTCACTAATTTTTGGAATTGGTATGTTTGACAACCACAGGTTCACTTGTATCTTCTCAAGGGTGTCATAATTCTTATGATTAAATTCTGACCTGTAAGATATAAAATGATGTTTTTAAAACACTAGTTTCATTGGGCACTGAACTGGGTTAGTAAGGACAGTAGCAAGTTTGGAGGAGTCGATGATAACTACATTGTTAAATTGTAGATGTTAGTGATAAAAACTGCTAATATTGCATGTTTATTAACAATTCTCTGCACAGTTTAAGTAAGATTACACTGCTGCTTTCCTTCTAACAGTTTAATTACTATGCTAAGGAGGTTGTAATTGATTAATTCCACTGAATTGTCTCAGTGAGAAAGAGATAGTGGATTGACTATTGCATCTATTACTCTAGTTGATCAGTGGGAAGCCAGAGCCAAGGTGTATTAGACAACCACTAGCACATATGAGCTAATGAATTCACAATTAAAATAATAGTACTGTGCAAAGAGTGAAGATACATTAGTTTCATATTTGAAAAAGACTCTCATTGTTATGGGAGTTCTTTGGTGGTTCTTTCCAACAACGAAATAAATGTAACATTGATAAGTACCTTTGGTAAGTTAAATAACTAATGTTCATTGCATGCAGTCAAACTAATTCCTGGGAGCAAAAGGCAAGTTTTGCAGCTCATTGATTCGATTAGATTCCCTACAGTGTGAAAATAGCCCCTTTGGCCCAACAAGTTCACACCGACCCTCCGAAGAGTAACCCACCCAGACCCTCTGACTAATGCACCTAACACTATGGGCAATTTAGCATGGCCAATTCACCTGACCTGCACATCTTTGGACTGTGGGAGGAAGCTGGAGCACCCGGAGGAAACCCACGCAGACATGGGGAGAATGTACAAACTCCACACAGACTGTCGCCCAAAGCTGGAATCAAACCTGAGACCCTGGTGCTGTGAGGCAGCAGTGCTAACCACTGGGGATGGGTGCGGATTACACCAAATCAACACATTATTGTCAATCATTTCAAAAAACTGCACATTTATTGCCAGAAGTGTTAAACAGAAGTGAGATGCTCGGCAACAGATGTAATGAAAGATTTTAAGGACTTTTATGTGGAAATATAGTACATAGAACATTACAGTGCAGTACAGGCCCTTCGGCCTCGATGTTGCACCAACCTGTGAAACCAATCTGAAGCCCATTTCCCAAAGAAGGACTCATGCCCGAAACGTCGATTCTCCTGCTCCTTGGATGCTGCCTGACCTGCTGCGCTTTTCCAGCAACACATTTTCAACACTGAAGTCCATTTAAACTACTCTATTCCAAAACCTAGGTTAATTTATCAGATATCAATTTTAAGTTATTTAGAGAGTTTGCTGAAACTGAATTAAGGCTTACTAAAGGTTTTCATCATTACTTTCCACTGGTTGCCAGCTTAGGTAGTTTAAGGTAGACAAGCAGGACGCTGGACGAATACAGCAAGCCAGACAGCATCAGGAGGTGGAGAAGTCAACGTTTCAGATGTAACCTTTCTTCAGGACTGGGGATGGGTGTAAAGGGAGCTGCAGATAATGGGGCAGGGGGAGGGTTGGGATGGTCGTCGGGGTATGGGTGTCAGGGTGATGAGACAGGGATAGGTGAACACAGGTTGGTCGATGGGAGGAATGAATTCAGTTGGTAGGTGGAAGGAAGGGTCGATCAAAGGAATGGAAGGGAGGAGGAGGAGATGGGAAGGGAAGTTATTTGAATTAGGAGAACTCAATGCTGTAGGCTGCCCAGGCGAAAGATGAGGTGTTGTTCTTCCAATTTGCTATCTGATTCCCTATGACAATGGAAAAGGCCAATGATGGTCATGTCAGAAAGGGAGTAGGAAGGGGAATTAAAATGATCAGTGACTGGGAGGCCAGATAACCCCTGTGCGCCTAAGTGAGATGCTCAGTGAAACATGCTGAGTTTATGTTTGGTCTCCCCAATGTAGAGAAGACCACATCAGGAGAACCGTATCCAGTCTCCTAATGTGGTCTTCTCTACATCGGGGAGACCAAAAGTAAACTCAGGGAGTGTTTTGCCAAGCATCTCAGCCAGGCCCGCAGGGGCTGAACTTGACCTCCCAGTCAGCGCCCATTTTAATTCACCTTCCCACTCCCTTTCTGACATGATCATCATTGGCCTCTCCCATTGGCCTCTCCACAGCAAATCAGACCACAAATTGGAAGAACAACAGCTCATCTTCTGCATGGCTAGCCTACAGCCCGAAGGAGTAAACATTGAGTTCTCCAATTTCAAATAACCCCCCTTTCCATCCCTGACTCCTTTCCCAGCCCCTCCCTTCCATTCCTCTGATCGACTCTTCCTTCCAGCTACCAACTAGTTTCATTCCTCCCATCAACCCATCAGGCCGTACCCTCTACCATCCCTCACCACTCCACCACCCTCCTCTTCAAACACCTGCCCCTTTATCTGCAGCTTCCTCCCACACCCCACCCCCAGTCCTGAAGAAGGGTTACACCCAAAACGTTGACATCGCCACCTCCTGATGCTGCCTGGCTTGCTGTGTTATTTCAGCCTCCTGCTTGTCTACCTTGGATTTCAGCATCTGCAGTTTTTTTTTAATTTCTAAATTATGTAATTTAAACTGTTAAGATATACATAGCTCTCCAACACTGGCATTTTCTTAAAGTCTTGTTTGGCTTTGCCATGGGTTATTTGATAACGTTGATAACTATGATCAGTGAACATTATCAACACTAGGATGGCAGATGGTGAACTGAATGGAATTTAGTCTTTTTCCATGTAGCAATTTCTCTGTTGTAATGCTCAAGTCAGTGCAAATGGAAGCATTGTTTCATCTTGTGCTGTCATTCAAATTATTTCTGTTGATGTTTAGAATTTTATTGGTGTCATAACACAGTGAAAGTAGTTTTTAAAAAAAAATCATTCATGAGATAAGGGCAATGCTGGTTGGGTCAACTTTTATTGCCCATCCCTAGTTGCTCTTCAGAAGGTGATAGTGAGCTGCCTTTTTGTACCATTGCAGTCCATTTGCTGTAGGTTGATCCACAATGCAGTAAGGGAGGAGTTCATATAAGCATTAACATTGTTAATTCAATGTTTTTCACTTATCAATTCTTTAATCAGTACACACAACATAAGTGCGAGTAACACAGATACCATAAAAGCTACAGCTTGTTGTACAAAGGTCTATCAAAATGTAAAAAGAAAACCTGAACTAGTTCTAACACGTCAATGAAGTAATCTGTAACTGGTGTCTGATGTTGTTGCCTGATGTCAATTCAGCATTCCTATGAATATAGAAAGAACTTGACATCAGAATTATCAAATCTCAACTGAAAACACTATACATCATCAGCAGGCTAGCTGAACAGGGTGTGTTCTCCATGTTTCATATGATGGTAGATACTTCTTGCTTATTCACAGAGCAAGTTTGAGTGACCTCTATAGTTACCAGGTCACTGTACCTGCCATTTCTTCCTGCAGCAATACCTTAAAGAGGAAATCGATATGCTAAACTAAAATACATTGGATTAAATCAATACCAGTCTTAATTATATTACAACTGGAATTGCCTTGACTTCAGCTGAGGAAATCTTTAATGCTTATGATTCTGTCAGCGTCCAGCAAAATGGAAAGTGAATGAAATAATCTTTAAATTTTGCATTGAGTTAAAAATGAGACTTAGTTTAGGATTTTTTTATTTCTGCACAGCTAAGATGGGAGCATCACTGGATAGACAAACATTTGATGCTCATCCCTAATTATACTTGAGAAAATGATGATGAGCCATATATTCAAACATATAAATTGAAATTAAAAATGGCAATTTGATATTCATTAGGGAATAATTGAATCTTTCAATAACACAGACTATTTAGGATAAATATTATGATGTATTCCCATCTACTCTGTCTTTGATGTCAGATATCACAATAACCTATGGTCGCAGTGTAAACAAGAATTGGAGAATGTAACTGATGACTATTTTACAATATATTAACAACACAAAAAATTAAAAAGTTGGATAAACATGAAAGCCAAAAGGATTCAAATTCCAACAAAACAACATTTCTATGCCCAAGACTCTTTCTCATTTACTTCATTTCCTGAGGATGTGACTAATGATTGGTAATGCTGAAAAATGAAAAGAAAATCCACAGATACCAAAGTAAAGTGGTGAAAAGCTCTAGGATACCATGGCAACAACATATATGGTGCTTTTAAAAACATCAGAATTTCCCAAAACATTTAATAAACATTATCAAACTAACATTTGGCAAGAACTACATAATGAGACATTAGTTCAAATGACCAAAACCTTAATAAGTTTTTAGGTGAGTTTAGAAAAAGAAATGGAGGTAGTTGATAGAGAGTTTTTGACAAGGAATTCCAGAGCTTAAGGCCTTCACAACAGAAGGTACAGACATAATAGTGTTGTGAATAAAGTATTGAATACTCAAGAGGCCAGAATTGGTGGACCACAAATAGCTCTGTTTGTTGTTAGATTAGAAGAGATAATAGATCTAGGCAGGAGCAAGGTCTTGGCAAGATTTGAAAACAAAGATGATTTTTTTAAAATCATGATATTGCTTAATTGGGAGCTAATGTAGCTAAACAGGCACAGAATATCACATTCTATGTTATCTTACCTTGCAACATCCAGTAGATGGCATTTTTAAATTATTCTGATTACAGTTGTTTATGAAGTATTTGTTTATTATAATATTTACATTTCTTCTGGAAGTACCTTTTACAGTATGATGAACATATTCATGCTGAATTTCTTTTTTTAAATTCATTCACGGGATGAGGGCAGCACTGGCCATGCCAGCATTTATTGCCCAGAGGGCAGTTAAATGTCAACCATTCTACTGTGTGACTTGGAGTCACATGTAGGCCAGACAGGGTAAGGATGGCAGTTTCCTTCCCTAAAGGACATTAGTGAACCAGATGGGATTTTCCAACAATCAACATTAAACTCTTAATTCCAGATTTTACTGAGTTCAAATTACACCATCAGCCATGGTGGGATTCGAACCCAGGTCCCCAGAACATTACTTGGGTCTCTGGATTAACAGTCTAGCAATAATACTACTATTCCATTGCCTTTCCTTTACATATTACAGAAGCTAACTTACTACAAATAACACACAGTTTAAGACATCAATGTTTAAAATCATATAAATATGATTTACCCTCCATAATGGTTAGCACTGCAGCCTCACAGCGCCAGGGACCCAGGTTCGATTCCACCTTTGGGCAACTGTCTGTGTGGAGTTTGCACATTCACCCCGTGTCTGTGTGGGTTTCCTCCTGGTGCTCTAGTTTCTCTGACAGTCCAAAGATGGACAGGTTAGGTGGAATGGCCATGCTAAATTGCTAGGTGGTTTAACCATAGGAAATGCAGGGTTACAGGAATACAGTAGGGAGATATGTCTGGATGGGATGCTGTTTGGAGGTTTGGTGTGGACTCAATGGGCCAAATGACCTGCTTCCACATTGTAGAGATTCTATGGTTTTTGATGTGCAGGAAAATTTCAAAGGAGTTAATTAGTATACCATCACCTACATTTGATGGGAGTGTACTTTATACTTTTAAATGTGTGTAATGGGTGTGGGAAGTGGGTGACAGGTGGTTTCAAACCTTGCATTATTTTCAGATAGATCTGAGCTAAGAATGGAAACTGACTCTACTTGTTGCAAATGAAACTCAGACTAAAATAGATTGGAAAATAAAACTTCTAATTCTAACTATGTAAAATGAGACAGAACCATTAGAGCTTAGTGGTGGAATGTGATAAGGCCAGTGATGCAGCCCTGAAGAAGACAGAGGATAGACCCACAAGCTGAGAGTAAGAAAATATGCAGCTGTTGCAGCTGTTTTGATTATTTGAAGATAACATTGGTGGATCTGCATCAGCCAGACTGAATTAAGGAACTTCTGCAGACTTGTACTACTTTTGGTGAAGACTTTACTCCTGGAACCTGGGTTGGTTTTGCAGTGAGATCTCTAGAAGAGAAGCTGAAATTCTTCATAAGGAAGGCTGAGTTTTGAAGTACTGTATAACTGAGTGTGCAGGACTCTGCGCTAAACAAATTCAAAATCTCTGTCCTAGTCATATTTACCAGTTAATGCGTAATTCATAGTTGATAATGACCATTATTTTCTTGTTCATACATATTCAACTTCAGGTTTCGAGTAATTTTGACTTCAGGTTTTAGAGTAGACATGAACAACTAAGTTAGTTATTAGCATTTGCTTGTTTAACTCTTGAATAATAAAAATTCTTCTGTTGCAAATTATGGTATCATGTGGTTTCATTCTTTCAGTAAGTAACTAGGTTTTTGCATTTCTCTAATTAAAAATATTACCAACCTGTGCTGTGATTATAGCAAGTGAGGACAGCATTTCTTCTAATTGCTTGTACTTTTGTCTGGCAGGTTATTTTTTAAAATAATAATTCCTCAAGTAAAGGTTCTGATATGAAGTCGATTTACACAAATTTAAATTTTTGCATTTGTTACCACTCGCAAGGGTTAATTTAATATTTAGCATTTGCCTTATGCATACTGTTTATATTTAATTAGTGTTTCTTGCTTGACTGGCTTCCTTTCATATTGAGCTTATGTCACATATCATACTTTATTCTCTTTCCGTTTAAATCTGTTTAAGCACACAGCCTTGCACCTTTCTCAATGCCTGTATATATTTCATTATATGGTGACCAGAGTGAAATACAACAGACAATGCAGTAAATACTGATATATAGCAAAACACTCTGGAAGGCCGGCAATGCATGGCATCTACAGGGAGTGGTATTGGAAAATCACAAGTAGTGGGAAGGCAATGGAATGAAATCTATTATCAGCCAAACTACTTTTGCATTGAACATGCCAAAGAAAAAGATTTTGTTATTATATGTGATACCCAGATCAAATTGAAATTGTGAAATTACAATGTTAATTTTATCTTACATTCATTACAAGTTATTGTAACAGTCTACAATCATGCCTGAGCTATATTGCTTACTGGTACCTTATATCTTACTTGCTAATCAGCTTTTGTCCTTTGTATCATTCTAACTTGGATTCTTGTGGCTTTTAATTTAGTTGAAAGACTTTCACATAGATTTTACCAAAAGGTTTTATGTGAGTCTAAATAAACAATTTCATGCCACGTACTGAAATGTCTTCAAAGAATTAACTGACACATGAGTTGTTCCTCTCGAGTCCCTTTTACTCATCAAATACCACCCACACTTTCTTCAAATTCCTCAAACTGGATAGAAAATTACTGTAATCCTCTTGATGATTACCTTCAGTAAATATGCACTTTAGATATTAATAATGCATCTGTTTTCAAATTCAACATTTTTTTGAACTCTGAGTTTTCTATCAATTTCATCTTTCTGACAATCGCTTCCAAATCACTTTAGCATTATCCACTCATACATACCTTTCTTAAACTGTTATGGAATTATTACCAACATTTTCCTTGTTACTTGTGTATCATTTGTCTTTTAAATCTTGGATAGGAACTACCAGATACAAATTTATATCTGTGGATATAAGGTCATTCTGCTATAACATGTGTTTTGTTAATATGAATTCGCTAAAACACGGTTGATGAATTGGGGACATTGTTTCTAAAGCACAAACTTTTAAAGCGTATGTTGGTTATAATGCTATTCCTCCCCATTACTTTCAATAGTGCTGCTATTATGTGACTTTCTTATAACATGAGCTACACGAGAATGGAACTACCGTATTATTGCAACTGTACCATTATATTGAGTTGTTTCGTCATTCATGTCTTTAGCCCTGCAAACACAGTTTGTATTCTGAATCTTAATGATGGTTCATACTGAAACCTTTCTCTCAAATAAGAACAGTTTTGGTATTTTTAGGTTACTCCCTCTACCATGGCAGGTCTCCAATTTAATGGAGCTAGCTTTGCCTTTGCACCAGTCAATCACAATCTGATTTATAATAATTTGTCGTTTGCCATGCTTGACAGTTATAGTATTTGATAGCTTGTTCAGATTGAATAATAATGTAAGAGTAGTCAAGGTTCGAAAGCTAAATCAACCAGTCATAATCATAAGTTTATTAATCTTTTCTCCACTGAGGACACTAGACAGACCAATGTGACAGAGATCAATGGCTCACAGATTTCATCTGGAAAAACACACAAAGTGTCTGTCAAACAAGTTTTATCTAGCCATGGACTGAGCTCTGCCAAACACTTTGCTAATTGAATGCCTCATTGCTGAAGTACTAAAAACATATATTCCCTAGTTATTTGATCTTTCTTCCTTTCTCCTAATATTAACAACTTAACACCATCAGTAAAGTTGCTTTGGCTTATGGTATTTTGTAAGGGAATCATTCTTGGGCATGATTGTAGAATATTACAGTAACTTGTAATGAATATAAGATAAAATTAACATTGTAATTTCACAGATAATAACAAAATCTTTTTCTTTGGCATGTTCAATGCAGAAATAGTTTGACTACTAATGGATTTCAGTCCATTGCCTTCCTACTACTTGTGATTTTTCTAATATGCACTCCCTGTAGACGCCATGTCCTGCCAGGCTCCCAGAGTGTTTTGCTTTATATGAGTATTCAATTTGAGCACAGGAAATAAATTTCATCTAAGTGATTAATACATCAACTAAGTCACTACTACAAAAATGAAGCTACCATCCCTTTGTTACTAATTAATCCATTGATGGGTACAGAAAAGTGAATTTTGACTGGAAGAAAGTGATGAAACAATTTTTTGAAGCAGACATTTTGGTGAAAACTAGCAGTGACATTTTACTGGGAAAATTGTATATTGCTCTCCAAAATAACAACAAATGTGCATATCAATATGATCAATATTTTGGAACAGTAAATCATTAAACTCTTCCAGTGTGCCCATGCTCTGGATTTACTTAGAGTGTCCTCATGCTTGATCTAACTCCTGAAGCAACTCAAGAGTTCAGGAGCTCATTGGTTATTAAATGTTTTGAACATCATTTCCACATTCCCATGACTTAAAATTTGGCAATAGCCCATGTACATCTTTAGCATTTGTTTTCCCTGGCACTATTTTTTCTTTAACCCTTTTTTTCAATTCCAGAGAGCAGTTAAGTGGGTCTGGAGTCGCATGTAGGCCAGCCCAAATAACGATGACAGATTTCCTTCCCTAAAGGAAATTAATGCACTGGATGGTTTTTTACAACAATCAATGATAGCTGTCATGCTCATCATTACTGTGACTATTCCAGATTCATTCATTGAATTAATTTGAATAGCTCTGTTAGGATTTGAACCCATGTACCCAGAGCATTAGCCTGGACTGTGGATTACTACTCAAGTAACATTACCACTTTGCCACTTTCTTAAGCCCAGCATGAAGAAGTTGTATCTGCTAAACAGGCAGGATCTAATTGTGCAAGAACACTAATCCTCTTACAAAAGTGTAAGCAGCCATTCCATGCAGGCAAAACATGAGGTTCCAAAAATTCGATTTTTGAATGTTCAAGAATTAAGACCCAAAAGCAAGAACTTACATACATGCAAACATATAAAAAAATAATTTTATATTAGAAATTTGGACTGTTCCATATGCAAATTGAAAATTTATGGGGTAATTACTTCTACATTAGATTTAGCTACTTATATCTGTTACTAATGTTGAGTCATTTAAAGTAAAACTATCATCTTTCAATTTATGTGTAGCAGGGTAAGATTGCTCAGAGCATATGGAGTTTCCTTGGATCACTTGCAGGTTATCTCATGAAGCAGGAGAAATTGACATGAGAAATATTACTACATTTTTGGTTTTGGATTGAGTTTTGTGATTAAAAATAAAATAGAAACCATGAATTAGATTGGTATTGCAGGTAAACACCTGTAGTCAAATTGCAGTTAAACCTGTACAGATTACAATTGATGCTGAAGAAAAACTCCATGGATGTACATGTAGGGATTAAAATTATGTAAGAATATTGAATATATCTTTTCATGTTATGATTCAGATTCCTACACCTAACTTCCTTTAACTTGGAAGTGAGATATGTACTATTTATTAATTTGTGTCTACTTTAGAAAATTATTTTGCAACATTCTTTAACTCTTCAAAATAAAATTTTGACAACCTGATAGAAACGCACCTCACTATGGATTGTGACGTAAAGTGAAAGGATTTAATAGTACTGTAAAATATTTCAGAAGGTATCTCAATTACGGTATCAGATGGAGGCATACTACCACTATTTTGCAAATCAACAAAGGAATCTTTTGAGGTCCATTTTAAAATTGGACCAGTCCAATTTTGAAACAGTTTTTCAAAAACTTAAAATAATGTTTTTCCTGTACTTGTTAACTTGCAGTTTAGAGATATGTGAGAAAAAGTTAAAATGCAGAATGCTGACTTCAGTATTCTAAAGCAGCGACATGTAACTGTATTCAGAACAATAAATTCTCTGACTTATCAGCATTTTAAAAAAGCAGATTCCAATTGCATTCTGTGAACTATGTCAAGTGTCCATGTATGGTCATTGCACTAATACTCATTAAAGGAATATCTGGAGATCTAAGAAGAAACAAAATAAGAAATGTTTGTTTACTTTGGTTTGTAGAAGGGCAGATAACAGGATTATTGAAAGTTGACTAAAGCTTCACTCACATCAAAAATATTGTGTACCATGTACAGTGTAGCTCAGAAATATGCGGTTACACGCAGACCAGGCATGGTTATGATACATTGCTAGGCTGGTTGTGCCATAGAAGGGTAGTTTGATAAGAAACTTGTACAAAACTAACATATTTAAATCAATGTATTTTGATTTGACAAGGAAAGATTGAGAAATGGTAACTCAAATTACATTTTTCTCTTTTTCAGTCCAAGCTTGATTTGTTTGATATACTTAATTTTATTTGAAGTATTAATGCTTTAATTAAATTAACTTTTTTGTGACTTTAGTGTTTTGACTGTGAATGATTAAACTCATAACTATTTAACATTATTCGCACATTATTTTGATACTGTGTACTAGCGACATTCCTGATGAAGGGCTTATGCTCGAAACATCGAATTCTCTATTCCTGAGATGCTGCCTGGCCTGCTGTGCTTTGACCAGCAACACATTTTCGGCTGTGATCTCCAGCATCTGCAGACCTCATTTTTTACTCGAACATTTTTTTGTCTAACAAGCATCATCTTCAAGAAGAACAAGGACCACTAGATGAACATTATTTCTTGGATGTGATCTTGAGGGTTGGCTTCATATGATTTACATTGCCTTATACTATGTTGATGATTTTTTTTGCATGGAATTCCCAAGACGTAAGTTTGAAAACTTCTGTTTTGTGGGGACGTATTTGAAAGTAAGATTCAATGAGTATTTCTTTTGCCTTTGGGTTAGTAGGCTGCTATTTTGAGCACCATTTCAATGTTTGTGCTCATAACCCAGGCCAACAAATGACTACATGAACTGAGGGAATGCTGGATTGTATGAGAGTCTATCTTTTGGACCAATTGTCTTGTTTCAGTAGGTAAAGTCAATATTGTTAGCCATAGCTCATGGTAGCACTCTTACATTCAAGTCACAAAGTTGAGAATTCAAGCTCCACTCATATTTACTCCAAATGTAAATGTACATCTACATTTTATAACCTCTTACCATTTAAGAAACCTGTTCTTCCTACCAAAGTAGATAACCTCCATATTTTCCACATTATGATCTATCTGCCATTCATTAATTCTGTCCAAATCCTCTTGAAGTTGCATATATCTTCCTCGCAGCACACATTCCCACCTAGCTTTATATCACTTGTGTTTGCAAACATTACATTTGGTCCACATATCCAAATCATTGATATATATTTGAATAGCTACAGCCTAAATATTGATCCTGTCAGTATGACATGAGGTCGAAACATCTATTTCCACTTTCTGTTTTCTGCTTGCTAGTCAATTCTTAATCCATCACAGTACATTATCTCCTATCCCATGTGCTAGGGGGCAGTGCAACAGCTAGGATTTGGAAAGGCCTGGCAAACAGGATCATGACTTAATGAAGGGCAGAATATGCTGCTGAAGGCAACAATGTTTCACTGATTGCAGGCTTAATTTGTTCAATTTTTACAGGCTAATACAACAATTTAGGAGAGAGAGAGAGACACGGGGAGGACAGGCCTTTCAATTGGTGGCTGAAATTGCCTTCTGGCTCATAGCCTAACCTGCAGCTGTACACCTGAATGGGCATCAAGCCCCTTTCATAATGCTAATTGGACAGCATTCCCAATGACCAGCTGCTAATTGAGTAGCTGACACATGATTCAACAGCAAGGATGGGAGTGAGCAGAGAACACACTTCCTGTTGTGCCTCCCTTACACTGCTGGAAAGCATAAAACCTGGCCCTCTGTGAGGGATACATATCCTACCCTCTAGAGAAATGCTTGGTAATATTAGCTTATTAGATTCTGTTATGCTTTCAATCTTTTTCCTCATCAGCTCCCAGTTTTTTTTTAATATGATAGACATTGTATTTATGATCTGGCCCAATTCCTCTTGCAGATAGCTATCCTGGACAAAATTTCCATGCAGCCAACAAGATATCCAATGTTTGCCAAGTTCTTGAAGGAACAGATTAACACCTGTGTTTCTAAACATCTGTATTCTTCTGACACGCTGTATCGTTCCCTTACCAAAGCTTCCTCTGTGGCATTGAAACTGTGTGTGGACAAAAGCCACCCCATCCCTGTAAATCAGCACATTTATGTTTGTTTAAAAAAGAAAATGTAATTTGAGTGTTGCAAGAATTTTTCTTTCACAGTGAGATAAGTTCAGATAGAATACTGTTCTTAGAATTTATTTTACACTTTTACAGTTTTTTTTCTCGTCAACTCCAAACAAAAATTAGCCTTGATTCCTGTACTACTAGCCTGTTATCACTGTGAATCCTGTTATGCTTAAGCAATTCAGGAATGGGCATTGTGAATGTTTATTCCGTACTCAATTTTAGAAGTCAAGCTCGCCCCCCAGTGGAAGATGCAGCAAGTAAAAGCTGGATTTAGAATCGGTCGTTCATGGGATTGCTGATGCAGCACATTGACTGCCTTTTCATTGCGCTGTAACCCCCATGGAATAAAGAAAAACATTCTTGTTTTTAGTCACTCGCAGGATATGGGTTTCGCTAGCTGGGCCAGCATTTATTACCCATTTCTACTCGATCTGTTATTGCTATAATTACGTGTTAACTTGCTGTGACGGGTGGACAAGGAAAAGACACCCGAATCCCAACATTTGCTGTTCTCTCACCTTTTTTAAAAAAATCCCGCATCTCCAGTCTTCTCATCTAAGTTTATTAGAACACACTTTCCCACATTAAAAGACACTACTTTTTTGCCCAAGACTTATGTTTGTTTCTTGCATTTAATATTTGAATATTGTTTTGCAAAGTAGGTTTATTTAATGACCTGATGAATGACCACAATCACCTGATGAAGGAGCGTCGCTCCGAAAGCTAGTGTGCTACCAATTAAACCTGTTGGACTATAACCTGGTGTTCTGTGATTTTTAACTTAATGACAACAGTATATGTCAAAATTCAATTGTGCTAAAAATTCAATAAAATATTCATATTTCAATATTGCATTGGGAAACGCAACTGACAACGTTAGTTAATGCATTTGTAAACATTGCAACATTATTACGTAATTATAATAATTTGGTTATGTGGGATCATGTTCAAATAACAACCAAAATCAGTGGAAATAGCCTGCTTTATTCAGCAACTGCAAGTAGTACAGTTCGAGACAGCATTACAAATTCTTACACTGTCCCTTTTCATACACAGTTCATTCATATATTAAAATTCCATTACTATGGTGTTAAAGCTTTCATCCATCGAACACAAAGGTTGGAGGGGCTTCAGTCCTGGGAGATAGGAAGTGGGTTGAAACACGTGCTAAATGCGGGCTGCTACTCCTGATAGGATTAAGCCTTCAGTCCAGTCTGCTTGCATAATTAAGAGGTGCTAGTCCTTTTGTCTTTAATGGGAAAAAAATGTAGGCCTTTATGCTTTAAATAAGCTAGAAATAGTACCTGTACTTAATAAGGAATAAAGGATATTAAACTGATTACCGCAGCGAGATTTGTTTACTATTTCCCAGTGTTCGTTTAATTCATTCAGTTTCATGGAAGCTGTTTTGACAGTTTCTGAAAGGGATAACAGCCCAGTTAAACAGAATTTAACAAGTATATGTTAATTGTGGAAAATGTTGGTGTTCCAAGTCCGAGACACAGTTGATAAGGGCTGATTAATATTATAATGTTTTGTGGAGATTTGATGCGGATAGCATTGCTTTTGATATGCTACACTTTATAAGAGGTAAACAGGCCTAAAGGCTGGTAAGAATTGAAGGTGTGAAAAGGCGGTAATGGTTGAAAGGATTGTTCTAATTAGAAAGTGTTTTCATTTGGTCTATCCTGTGATAGTATAATATAGGACAGAACTATGGTTTTATGAATGCACGAATGAAATTATATTACAGTAAATAACGAGTTAGTAAAGGTTATGAATGAATAAATAGGTAGCCGGTATTAATTAATATAGCGAGTTAGTGAGTGAGTTAATAAAGATAACCTATAACACAATATTGCACAGTTACAAATCATGATTGTTGCCCATATTTAGCTCAAGCATTTAAGTTATTTCCAGTACTTTGTATCTGAAGATACTGTGCTTCTGACATATATGTTATGATCTCTGTGGAAGCAGTCTACAGAACTCTTGAATGTACATAAATACCACAGTTTTCAGACTTTGAATACAACAAAACATCTGTTTCAGTGACTAATCATTGGTAACCAACTGCAAAAAACTACCAGTACAGGGGCTTGGACATGGTCAGTCATCTGCTCAGGGGGTCAGTCAGGAAACTCTGCACAAAGTGAGTGAGGGAGAGAAAGGTGGGTGGCACACTTCTTATTGGTGCACGTGTGGAGATGTGCTGAAGGGATCAGTAGGCTGTTGCAGAAGAGATTTAGGGTTCATCAGGGTCAGGTGTTAATGAAGATGAGAGTGAGTGGGGAAATGTTGCAGGAAATGGTGGGTACAGTCGCAGAGATGGAGTGAGTGCGAGATACCAATGAGAAGATGGTGGCACTTTCCCTGGCAGAATGATGGTCATTGATCTTCCTACATTCTGTGAATTCATTCAGATGATTCAGACGCATTGACTGGATGGCAACCCTGGTCGAGATTGGCATGCCTCCAGTAGAATAGCATCCTCCATTGGCCAAGGAGGAAATGATGTCCTGCCTCTGCATCACCCCATCCCCTCATCTCCATTTCCCTGCCCACAAAGAGAGACACCAATTTTCCGTTGTCTGCCACATCCAGGACCAATGTCAGAAATCATGCAGGGCAGCTCTCGACTGACAGCTCTTGGCGGGATGCACAATATCTTTTTAAAGGTGGTTCTGCGCCACGGAAATTGGTCAATTCTGGGATATCCAGGAAGTGGTGAGTTGTTTTCGTAAATGGTACATGGTATGATGATTCCAGAATGTGTGAGAGAGACACCAAGAGAGGAGTAGGCAATAGATCAGGCGAGTTTTATAAAATAAGTTGATAGACGCATCATGATGTGAAACCCTCTGAAGAACTTGACAAAACTGACACTTTAGCAAAATAAACTGAGATTCAGCCCTTGATCTATCAAGGAAGCTTTCATTCTGGGATCTGACCTGTGCAGTGTTACCATTGGATGGGATCAGAAGACTAGAATGTAGTGCAGTCAGCAGATGCCAATCCAGGATAATCAGTTAAAGATTCTGATGAATTGCACTATACAATACCATACAACAGGTCAGTTACAACAGATCAAAATTTACTTAGACTGTGCTATCGTTTGTGTTAGGCTAACTATTATTTTTGTTTCAATTTTTACTGGTATTTTTGGTGGTTTCCCCCAACCCTGATTTTCCCATAGGCCCCATTATTTCTATTGCACGATTTTCTATAACACAGTATCGCACGGGATGGCAACTACGGCATTATAGGCGAACTACCTGTATCCCTTTTAATCTCGAACCATCAAATCATTCAGGCTTGCTGCCGGGCAGACTTCAGGTCATATGATCTTTCATACCTTAAACTAAAGACAGTCGCAAAACCTAATCTCATAAACCTCATGATTTTAACTAATACATACAAATTGCATGTTAAAAAGTACTCTTTCTCCGTATGCTCACCACCTGTCCGTAAACCGATTGAGATTTAATTTCCATCTTTTTAAACTAGTGCGAGTATTTTCGCAATCTCTCGGTTTATGGACTCTGACTTTATTAGCACAACAAAATATTGTCAAATCAAATCAGAGCCACACGTTAAGCATACAATATGATGATATCTTTCAAGCCTGAGCAAGTAGAAAGGCTTTGGTTTAATATCCAATCCAAAAGGCAGACCCTCCAAACAATACAACTGTCCCTTAGAACTGCACTTAAGTATCAGCCTATACTAAATGGACAAATCTAGGGGTGGAGCTTGAAGGCAAAACTATCATATTTAAAGGCAACAGTGACTTCAAAGATGATAGTTATCAAAAATTACTGAAGATAAGTAATCTTTATTTTGCAATTGTCACTGATATCTATAGAGCCCTCTTATTAGTTGTTGCAATGCTGTGATTCAAAGTTGAAGATTTTAGTTCCTTTTTACAATATATCAATTACATGAACATTAGTGTTCTATTTGGTTTTCCAGTTATTAAAAGAGATGGAGTGGAGATCTGAGATGGCGGCGACTCAGCAAGTCTGAGTCTATAGTGCTCCTCCCAAGACCTAGGCAAAGTGGGCCACCCTCCTCCACCACACTCACCAAATCATTTAAAATACTTTTTACTTAATGTAATTAATGGTTCAGTACTAAATTTAAACAGTTCAGTCTCCTGTAAAAATGACTAGGGGGAAAGGAGCCTGCAGTTCTCAGCAGGCAGGAACCCCTCCCCCACCCTCTCCAGCTGCAGCAGAGGCATCCACAGCTGCCCCAGGGGACTTACCTATGGTGGCGAGCCTCGTGGAAATAATCTCTAAACTCGATGCGAAGATCGATGCTTTCATTGAAGAGTCCCTAAGTCGATGGAATTCATTCTCGGCTGCGCTACAAAAGCGCAGCCGAGACAGCGAAGAAATTGAGTGCTGAGTCAGAGGGGCGGAGCTAAAGGCCGTGACCTCCGAGGCCATTGCAGGATCGGGTCTGGACTCTTGAGCAGCAAGTCCGGACCTTAGAGAATCACATTGACGACCTTGAGAATCATGCAATATGTGGGCCCCGGCTCAAACCAGCACCCCTGCCCGGTCCTGTTCTGGCTGCAGAGCTATAAGGTGAGGCAGATGCTCTTGGAAGCCTCCAGAAATCTTGGGAAAGATCCCCAAGCCATGACTTATAAAGGATCCAAGGTTATGTTATTTCAGGACTTTTCCCCAGCTCTGGTCAGAAAGGGGAAGGTGTTTGATGAAGCGAAGAAGTGTTTAAGCGATTTAAACATTCAATACTCCTTGCGCTATCCAGCTATACTATGCTTCAGCCTGAAGGGTCCTTGTATAACTTCAGCTCACCAGAGAAGGCCAAGGAACTTTTGGACTCTCTTAGATAAATGATAAGAGTTAATTGATGTTGTTTTGCCCTACCCCCACACCGGTTTACCCCCCTTTTTTTTCCTTTCATTACCTTACTGTTTAACATTATCTCCGGGGGATGGGAAGAATGGTTTATTTATTCGTTCTTTACTTGGCGATTTTCTTTCCTTTTTTTTATATATATATATCGGCCAGGGGGTCTGGTCAATGTAGATTGCGGGGGGGGCGCAGGAAGGTGGCTACCTTATCCTATTTTATCTTTGACCTTGGGAGTGGGGTTGTTTTTCCTGTTATTTTGTATTACTATATTTAATTATTGTTTGCTGAGACTGTAATTTTAAAGTAAAAAGTGAGGTCTGCAGATGCTGGAGATCAGAGCTGAAAATGTGTTGCTGGTTAAAGCACAGCAGGTTAGGCAGCATCCAAGGAACAGGAAATTCGATGTTTCGGGCCAGAGCCTTTCATGAGGCTCTGGCCCGAAACGTCGAATTTCCTGTTCCTTGGATGCTGCCTAACCTGTTGTGCTTTAACCAGCAACACATTTTCAACTGTAATTTTATAGTCATATATGTTCAGATATGGTATTAACATTACCAAATATATCCAGGTGTTGGTGTGGGTGGGGGGATGGGGGGTAGGGTACTCACAGTTAGTTCTAGTTCTGTAGTATACTTGAATTTTCTTTATCCTATCGTGGGGTTCCTGGGTCAAAGGTGGGCCACTGGTTGGGAGAGGTTATGATGGGTTTTTTGGAAAGGAAGTGATGCCCCCTGGGAATAAGGGGGAAGATCTCCGTTTAAATAAGTTTTATACTTTTTTTTATTATTTAGAAATAGTTTTTTTATTATATTGATCTGAATGTATTAAAGAGCTCTTGTTTTTGTGAATTGTATATGCTCTATGCTTGGGATGTTTTGGATAGGGTTTCTTCTCGGGGGAGGTCTCGGACTTGCCGGTGATTATGGATGATCGGTCGATTACATGGCGCGTCTGGAATGTCACGAGAAGTAATTCATCAATCAAAAGGAGGAGAATATTATCAAACCTCAAGAAAGAGGATCGATATAGTTCTCCTTTAGGAGACACATTTATTGGATAAAGAACACCTGAAATTACAATAGGGAAGAGATTATTTCCCGTTCTCTCTTTCTCTGCAGGGAAAAACATTTTAGTAAACTGGGTGGCTGAGGGCCCTCCTGGACTTTCAAGATGGCATAGAATAATTATGGAATATGCTCCCCTGACTTCCTTACAAATATGGTGCACCAAGAGAAAAACCAAATTATTCCATAAAATATGGCAGCCCTTCTTGAATTACACAAATACAGATATCTCAGTCTTCCTACAAGGGCCTTTATTTAATTGAGAGGGTGAACCTGGCTGGTCTGGGGCCCCCTGGGAAAAGAACCCCGCATGAATACGGGCTTTGTTGTGATCTGATGTTAACACATTCCGAGCATGTATATCACTGCTCAACTTATGCATTATTCGTTGTTTTTTTCTCTCTTGAATAATGTAAGAATTTTAATGATACACTCTGGTTAATTGTAAGTTAGACAAGTAGTTCAGTTTTAATTTTCTTTCCCTTGGTATTTCTTTTTTCTTGTTTGATAGATTTTGGTTATTATATATTTAAGATTTAACTGTATATCAATGTTTATAGTTGGGGTTTTTTTGTTTTTACAAGTTTACAAAAGAAAACTATGTTAAATTTTCAATAAAAATATCTATATAAAAAAATGGAGTATGGGGCTTGTGGGGTGCAACCTGTTCACTCCAACTGTGAAGTGCCAGAAGTAGTTTTTTCAATTTCCTTTGAGAGAATTGAAAGGAAAACATCACTATGATCTTGGAAGGCCCTGTGATCGGAGACAGTGCTCAACCTGAAGACTAAAGAAATGTTGTTTCTATAAACCCTAACATTCAGATATTTACAGTAACTATGACTTTGTAGTATGGCCAGAAATATACGTATTATCGACAATAAGACATGGGAGTGTAAGTAAGCCATTCAGCGATCAAGTCTGCTCAACCATTCAATGAGATCATGATCTATCTGATAATCTTCAACTCCACCTCTCAGCCTTTCCTTCATACCAATCGATTATCTTTGATTATAAAATGTCTATTTCATTCCTGAATATACTTAATAGCCCAGTCTCAATGACCCTCTGCGATAAAGAACTCCATAAATTCATCACCCTCAGAGAGAAGAAATTCCTCATCTGTCTTAAAAGGGTAATCGCTTATTCTAAGACTATCCTCTCTAGGCCTAAATTCGTCTACAAGGGGAAACAACCTATATGCATCTAGTCTGCCAAACATCCTAAAAAAAAATTGTATGTTTCAATAAGATCTCACCTCATTGTTCTAAATGGCATTGAGAACAAGCCCAAATCATAAGAAAATCTCCCCGCACCCAGAATCAACAAAACAACCTTCTCTGGACTGCCTCCAGGGTCTTTACATCTTTCCTCAGATAAGGGGACCAAAACTCTTCACAGTATTTCAGGTGTGGTCTAACTAGTACTTTGAATAGTTTTAGCAAGACTTCAGTATTCATATAGTTAGATCCCTTTGAAATGAAGGCCAAAAGCCCATTGTCTTCTCGTTTAGTCACTGAATTTGGATGCTGTTTTGCGATTTATGCACGAGGACATTAAAATCTTTCTACTGTAGCTTTCTCTAATAATTTTCTACTGTTACATTCTCCCTGCCAAAGTGCATCATTTCCAACATTGCATTCCACCTCAATCTATTTACCCCTCACTTATTTTTATTCCTCCACAGACTTATAGTGTCATCCTCACAATTTGCCTTTCCACCTGTTCTTGTGTCACCTGTAAACTTGGGAATATTACATTTACTTCTGCCATCTAAATCATGAAAATAATTATTATAAATATAAATAATTGTGGCCACAGCTCGGACCACTGTGACACGCCACTAATTAGCTTGCCAACCTGTGAATTTCCCATTTATGCCAACTGTCATCTATTAGTTAGTCAATCCTTTATCCATGCTAATATGCTAATCCAACTCCCAAGACTCATCTCATAAATCATTATTATATGGGGTGCTTATTGAATGCCTTATTGAAATCAAAATATGTTACACCTTGATCCCCTTGACCTATCCTGCTTATTACCACCTCAAAGAACACAATATTAAACACATCAGGCATGACTTCTCCTTCAGGAAGCTAAGCTGACTCTGCATGCTGTATTTCAAAATGCTCTATCACCTCTTTTATGCAAGTCTTTAATATTTTCTAATAACAAATGCTAACCTAACTGGCCTACATTGCCTGTTTTTGGTCTTTTTCCAATACAAGTATTATTTTGGCAGTTTTCCAATCTTCTGTGAGTCTTCCCAAAGCTAAGATCTCTAGTAGATCTCCATTAACTCTGTAAATAGTTTCTTTGAAATAGTAGGATGTGATCCATTAGGTTAAGAGTACTTATTGGGTTTCTCCCATGTATCTCTTTAGTCCCTTCAAATACTTATCTTTAAACACTAAATAATCACAGTTACTTTTGAATATCCAACAAATGCTCTTAATTTAGTAAATGGTGATTCTAAATAAAAAAGTTAATATCTGATTAACAATGTTATCTGAGAATGAGAAGACTCTAATTTATTGATAAAATAATGGCTTTATAAACTTCATAAATCCTGAAGACAATTTGAGTTCAGTTGAGAGAAAAAAAAAGAGATGCTTTCAAAGCTTTTCATCTTGTACTCAGAGACAGATGGAAGAATCAAATTTCGAAGGGAGGAATAACCATTACCACAACAGTAAACAGTGAAAAATGGTTGACAAGTTGACGCTGATTTGTTCAGATATTATTGAAAAATGCACCAAGATTATCACCCACATGTTAAATTAAACTGAATATGTATGTTCCTTCTTCCTTTATCATGTATAAATAGATTCTAGCAAAAGTGAGGAACGTTCTGAGCACAACTGAGAACCTTAAATTGCTATGTTGTGCAATCCTTCACACAAAGTACAGTATTATAAACAAATAATGCCAATTGCAGAACCACATTTAACATTACACCTGACATTCAGGTTTGTAAGCATGAATTAGTCAAGTGTAGTCAGTACTGTACCAATACTAAACAGATTGAAGCCATACCTTGTCTAATAGGATCCATAAATCATTGGAACATATGGTTCACATACCAGTCATTGTAGCGGTGCTGCAATTCACTCAATAGATCACATTACTGGGTGGTGGCAGAATCTCTTTTTGGAAATGGTAGTATCTGGTTAATGGAAAATTCTACTTGTGCTAGTGAACAGTAACATAAAACATATAGCTTCACTTATTATTCAGATTTCTGAGATACACCTTATCCTCTTGGGCATTTTGCACATGCAGAAGTAGCAGCCCTACGCAGATTCATGAGTCTGGCTCAGAGAAAGTAATAACGTTTTTTTTGTTTTTTCAGAATCCCTACAGCATGGAAGCAGGCCATTCGGCCCAGCGAGTCCATACCGACCCTCCAAAAAACATCCCACCCAGACTCCCTATTTCTCATGGCTAACCCACCTAACCTACACATCATTGGACTGGGGGAGGAAACTGGTGGAAACCCACAGACACAGGGAAAACGTGCAAACTCCACATAGACAGTTGACAGAGAGTGGAATCGAACCCGGGTCCCTGGGGCTGTGAGGCAGCAAAACTAACCACTGAGCCGGTATACTGCCTGATGTAGACATTAGCCTATTGGAAACTTCAATGTGCTCGACTTCAACACTGAGCTTGCCAAATGAACAAACATGATTGTGCTTGATTTATGAGACAGTAAATAAATAGCCACACAGAAATGGTCCCATCAGTCCAACTCGCTCATGCTACTTAAGTTTCCCAAACTAAACTAGGTCTGGCCCATATCCTGAAGAAGGGCTCATGCCCGAAACGTCAATTCTCCTGCTCTTTGGATGCTGCCTGACCTGCTGCGCTTTTCCAGCAACACATTTTCAGCTCTGATCTCCAGCATCTGCAGTCCTCACTTTCTCCTGGCCCATACCCTTTCAAACCCTCCTTGTTCATGAACTTGTCCAGACATCTTTCAAATGTTCTAAATGTATCTGCATCTACCACTTCCTCAAGACAGTTCATTCCACACAAGAACTACCCTCTGTTTAAAAAGTCACCCCTCAAGTCCCGTTTAAATCTTTCTCCTTTCACTTTAAATGTATGCCCTCTAGTTTTGAACTCTCCTATCCTAAGGAAAAGATCTTTGCTATTCACCTGATCTATGCCCCTCATGATTTTATAAAAACTTTTAAACCCATCAACCTCCCATGCTCGTGAAAATAAAGTCGCAGCCTCTCCTTATAACTCAAACCCTCCCATTCCAGTAACATGCTTGTAAATCATTTCTGAAGCCTCTCCAATTTAATAATACTGTCCTATAGCAAATTGTAGCAATTCCAATGGGAGTTGCTCAACTAGCACATCAAGAACTATTTCAGAAGAAAATTTTTTGGCTGTAGAAAATTCTTACATGCAGCAGTGACAGTATTTTTAAAACAATAGCAATATTTAAATTCAGTGGACTGAGTTCAAACCCCTTCTATTGATAGCAAATCCAATCATCTAAGATATACTGTAACATCGTGGGGTTCTACTTGATAGGCTGGAACTGACATTTTAGAACTTGGCTTTCAGCCAACCATCTGCGCAAAGTCCTAAGTGGTCTGTCCAATTGGTTTCTTCTCCAACAGCATTGTCAGGTTTCTTAGGTCCATAAAAGGCATAATGCTTCTACTCTTTTTTTGGACAACTACAATATTGAATATTTTTCAATTGTTGTGACACTATTGCTACAATGTACAAGCCTAATGAAATACCATTTTCAACTTTAAAAGGTGTTATTTCCCAATCCTGTCCAACCTCTTACACTTTTGCCCTCCATCAAGCTGCAGTAAAAAGATAAGACTAACCTGACAATAGGCACTCTAAATAATTATAAAGTCTAACTACAAGCTAAAAATGTTAGCACTATGTACCTGCATCAAGTTATTCCTTTATGGGAATCCAGTGAAGATTAATTAATTGATTTAAATGAGTTCAGAGAGTGATGCTGCAGAATTGAAGTAAGAGGTTTCCTTGGAAAGACATTTCAGACTGGTCAAGTGAAGAAAGATGTGCCAAAAGCCTTTTGAAGTAAAAAAACTTGTAAAACTGCAATTTTGACATGCAAATTAATTTACGTGCATGTGGAAATTATGAGCAGCAGTAAGCTGCTTGTTACCTGCTCCATCATTTGATGCTGATTGGATTATAGCTGCTTCTCTTATGACTGTCCACACCATAAAAGCACAATACACAACCCAAGTGGCAATTTTCTTTTCCCTCAATGAATGAATAAAGTGCAGATAAATTTGCATAATGAGTGTCTGGTCAGTAAAGTAATTATTCTCAACTTTTGGGGTAGAACTCATTAAAATACAGCAAGACAAACCATGTGAAAGTTGTTTTATTTTAATCCAAATTATCATATTTCTTGAAATACAATTCAATTTTCTTCCGATCCAAAACTTAATCTTCAAATACATTGGAATTTTAGTGACTATTTCACTGCAGTTTTGAAACAAATGTTATAAATAAACATGTAGTCACAATGAAAACAATTTTCATTAGATCTGGCCTTCAAAAGTCACTGAAAAATGAATGCAGGACCTCATGCAAATACATACACACATAACAAAATTCAGGACATCCCGTGGCATTCCTCAACCATCTCATCCAAATCAGCAAATCTCAATTTCCCTTCTCTCTAACAAAAGGCATTCAATAGCAGTATCCCTTATCTTACAAAAATAGACATTGACTATGTTAAAGGAAAGTCACCACTACTAAAGCTTTCTTCAAAGTACCTTAACAACTCATCATCAAAAGTAAGACATTCAATTCTTTTTACTGCAAAGACAAATATTGGGCAGTACCTACTGTATAAAAAAAGTGCAATGATTAAAGGAAATAATAGCTGTAAATTTCCATATTAAAACATATACATTGCTGACTTTACACAAATGAATTTTGCAGTTATGCAGACATCTGCAGCACCCATGGTTCAAATTCACTTACATAGCAGCTGTTCTTAGTTACATTTGTGATAATTCCTGAAGTAGAAAACAGATACAACTATGCATATGAAATTATCCAGGTACACAATCCATCTTGCTTTACTTTCAAAAATATAATCTTCAATTGTTAAAACTGATCATTATCAGAATCCTTTTAGAAACAAAGGAATTTCTGGTTAAAGCTCCCCAGCTGAAATATAAACGTTCTATTTGTTGGTATTTTTATATCTACAACTATTAAAAAAACATTTTTAGGACACAGAACCACATGAATCATGCCTAATTTAAGAAAATATATTCCCTTTCCGACACTGACAATTCCCTATCTTTTGCCTCGTTTGTTTCCAGCTGGAGGTTTCTTCAGTTGCAGAAGCTGTGTCCCTAGATTATTGGGGAAGGCTGATGTGGAAGGATTGGACACGCCAAAAGTCAGGCCAGCAGATGCTGTGATCCCAGGATTATTGAAGTTAAATCCAGATGTGGTTGAGCTGCCAAAGCCTTGCACAAGGAAAACAAAAACAAAAACTACTCATGAAGTAATTGACAACATGCATGCAAATATTAACAGGTTTAAAAGTAGGTTCCTTGTCTCCATCCTGGCTTTTGCTAAACTGCAAGTGTTAAATAACTACAAATGCAATCATTGCACTTAATAAATTTGCCTCAGCAATACAGAAAGGTGATTTTGATTTCAAAAAAGGAAACACATTGCTAATATAGTGTAAAAAGCACACAGATCTAATGCCAGTATTCCATGGATCTGGTTTTATTTCAAGTTTTGAATACTCAAGATAATGGCCCTGATTTTTCATTCACTTCTCTTGCCACACAAATGATTGGCACATTGAGTTATGTAATCCGACTATCCAAGAGGCCAATCATATTAATGAAGTGTCAAATGCAGCCAGGAGGTGAAAAGCACCAAACCCAAATCATTTTTTAAAAGAAGTTTTATATGGAACAAAATAAAGATTACAACACACGTACACTGGAGACGGGAGCTGAAATATTATGAAAAAATCTTTAGAATTTAAAAATCCAGTAATTTATGGTAATTGAGACATTTAACAGCATGGCACAAATATAATGTTTTTGGAGAAAACAATCTTCAGCAATGGCCATTATTCAGAGTTTCATATAAATTCAGACAATGTGTGCAATTCATTAACATAGGTTTAAACCTAACTAAGAAAATACTGCTACAAATAAAAGACAATATTTACTAGTATTGATAGTATGAAGATTGAATAGAGGATAATGTTGAAGATGATAGAAGATAACCATCAAGGGGAAAAAAAAATGACAGCACACCATTGCAGGAGAAAAGGAGCACAACAAGAAAAGGTATTTGATTAGAAGCTCCAAACCAATGGGAGGATAACACATCACTGACTAGGCCAGCATATACTGTCCAACCCATGGCCCAGATGTCATTATGAAGAGCCAACCACATTGCTGTAGATTTGGAGTCGCATGCAGGACAGACCAGATAAGAATGGCAGACTTTCCTTCTTAAAAGAAAGCCAATGATCCAGGTGTTTTGAATGACAATCATATTTAATTCAGACTTTGATAGAATTAAAATTTCATCATTACTACCATGTGGAATTCATACCAGTGTCCTCAAATTACCTTGGGATTCTGAAGTCTTAGTTGCATAATATTACCACTAAATCACTGCCTTTCCTCAGTCATAGGAGCAAAATTAGGCCATTTGGCCCATCAAGTCTGCTCCTCCATTTGATCATGATTGATATGTTTCTCAACTCCATTCTCCTGTCTTTGCCCTGTAACTCTTGATCCCCCATACCAATCGAGAATCTATTTTTGTCTTAAATACAATGACTTGGCTTTCACAACCTTAAGGCAACAAGTTCCACAGATTATCCACCCTGTGACTTCCCAAAGTTTTGAATTTTTAGAGAACAGCAGCATGTGACTTAGAACGTGTTTGTGTGTAAACTACACAAAAGACAGGCCTTAAAACTGCATCCCCTCTCCCAACATTCAGGGGAATGTGCTTTAAAAAGTCACAAAAACTTGTGCACTGTTTGTTCTTTGTTTCAGCAAGAAGGCTCTCAAATTCTCCACTGTAAGCACGAAACAGCAAATGCTGGGAAACCAAATATCATCATACATTTGTAAAAGGAGGTTATGTTACACATATTTACTTCAAATGTGAAGACAACTGATAGAATGCAGAAAACAAAATCAGAAGAATAGTTCCATGGATGAAAAACTTCAGTTATGTGGACGGATTTTGAAGTTGGGACTTTCTTGAAGAAGAAGAAAAAGGTTGAGAGACGATTTGCTGAAGGTATTCAAGATCATGGGAGGTCTGCACAGAGTAGATAGGGAAGAAATCTGTTCCCATTAGGGACACCGATTAAAAAAAAAGGTAATTGGCAGAAGCAATGGAGACAAAGAGAAATGCTTTCACAGATGAAGTGGTTAAGGTTTGGAATGTGCGCTCAAGGCATTAAAGGAATTAGATTATCCGAAAAGGATGAATATGCACGTTTACATGGAGAAGGCGAGGTAAATGGCAAAAACACTGCTCATTTAGGCAGACATGATGGACCAAATGGTCTACCGTGCTGTAATTATTTTGAAAACAACAAAATAACATCCCTGACCAGGAGGGTCAATATGCATTGAATCCTAATTAGGTGCAAAATGAGCATAAAGAAGAAAATCAAGGACTTCAAATCCTCAATGAAAGATGACCAAGCCACAGTGCTGCTTAGAAGCAGTTAGATTGATATTCTCAAAGTATTTTCCACAAACTCCATTAAATGCAATGAATAGTAGCATCCAAACTCACCCAAGAATCCATGACCCAGCACTAAAAATATTACAAACCACAACAGACAAGTGTACAATGCTGGATAGATAGTAGATTATTTTTGAAACTTCGTTACTCCAACTAAAATACCAACATTTCAATAACAATGAGCAGAGGAAAATATATTCTTTACTATTTAGGAATTTTGTGGTCTGGGACCCATGTAAACACATCTTCATGCTTATTTTTGTGAAATTAAATGGCAATTACAGCACATACATGTTCTTTGGTACATACAGTCATTGTTGGTATTTCTCTGTCACATCAGTGTGTGTCTTAATCCCATTTGCAAACCATGTTTCATTATTTTTCTTCAAGAATCTCCAAATTGAACCAAAATATCCACACAAGGCTTTGCTTTTCCAAAACGTATAAGCTCCCATCCCAGAATTATATTACTTAAACCCAAATTTAGATGCATATTAACAGAATCACTAGTTGATATGTCAGTAACAAGGGGCTACAATTTCAAGACTGTTAGGAAGAGGGCTAGGATAGAGATAAAGGAGAAACTTCTTTACTTTGAGTTTTTAGGTTTTGAAATGCACCATCTGGGAGAGTGGTGGAGGCAGATTTCGTAGGAGGTTTCAAAAGAGAGCTGGATATATATTTGAAAGGAATGAATTCAGAGGTAGAGCTTGGGAATGGGATTAGCTGCAGAGCTCTTTCTGGGCCCTGGTGCAGACATAATGGGTTGAATAGCTTCTTTCTGTACTGTAAAATTAGAGACCTTCAAAAGTGCAATTGGATGGTGGAGGAATTCAACGTAATATCTTACCAGAAAAGCATCGGCTAAATTATCATTGCTTATCCAAGCATGATCACCATGTAAATTAGAGCAGAGACTTGTAGGGCCACTTGAAAGCAAGGGAGATGAATTCTAGTCTAATAGTCTGTCCATGAAATAGCATTTTCCTCAATTGACAGATTCGGAGATATTGAAATATCTTCTTTGAGACAACTTATCTCAAATGGCAAGCCGTTTAAGAAAAAAAAAGGTACTGTCAAAGTATTTTGATGGCATTGTTCATAAAGGTGATAAAATCTAGACATTTAGTGTCACTGCAATACAATTTTGGCATCATAAAAATTATCCAGTACAAGTGCAACAGATCCACATTGGATTAGGATTTGAATGTTCAATTCTTTCATCAAAACATTTGAAAATTCAAATGCTTTCTGCTATATCACGCAGAAATGAGTTACTAGAATTCCTGACCATCATACCCACGGATGAACATTGACAGATACAAAATTACAAACAAACCTGCACTGAGGCTTCCTGAGGGCTTATTGGTTGATCCAAATCCAAATGAGGTGGTGCCTGAAGTATTACTTCCAAAGCCAGAAGTACCTCCAAATCCTACAAGAATAAGTACTGTACACTTAATATAATTTATGCTGTTGAAGAAGTTATACAGCAAACCCAACATGTAACCAAATGGGAATGGACCAAGATTATGTTTACAAAACTCCATTAAAATGGCAGCTGAAATAAACAACCCAGTATTTCATGTGGAGTATTTCTCAGCAAAAATCAAAATTCTGAGAACAGGGTTAAAAATGCTTTCCTAGGTTGATAAACTAAATAGAAAATATGCTACATAACATACACTGAAAAGTAGACAAAAACATAAGTGAAAACAAATAGTCTTTAAAGCATTTGTACCAAAGTACCATGATGACATTGGGGAACATGTTTGTGTAAAACAAGGAAAAAATTACCAAGGGAAAAAAAGCAAGGAAGTGAAAGAAAAGTGGAGATAACGAGAATATTGACTTTCTGTCATGTGTTTTTTTATAGAAAATGCATGCCTTAAATGATTATAATTTTACAAAGCAATGATTCTAGACTGGGTGAATTTGCATGTCGATCACAACTGATGTTTTTTTCATGATTTGGAGATGCTGGTATTGGACTGGGGTGTACAAAGTTAAAAATCACACACCAGGTTATAGTCCAACAGGTTTAATTGGAAGCACACTAGCTTTCAGAGCGACGCTCCTTCATCAGGTGATAGTGGAGGGCTCGATCGTAACACAGAATTTATAGCAAAAATTTGCAGTGTGATGTAACTGAAATTATACATTGAAAAACTGATTGTCTGTTAAGCCTTTCATCTGTTAGAATACAGTGATAGTGTTTTTTTCTTTTTTTTTAAAAGAAAAAAACACTAAGTGCATTTTTGGGCCAAAATAAAACCATCTTAGTCCCATAGGGCCATAGAACTGCTCTCTGAGACAGAGTGATGACTGGTGGTGGTTTAACAATGCCACCGACAAGGGGAAGAGGTCAAGAAGGACGGTCTTTCATGGAAACTTCGGTTGGTATGAAACTGAATCCTGTTGATGTCACTCTGCAATGCAAACTAGCTATCTGTCCAACTGAGCTAAGACCCCAACATTATAGTCACAAGTTGTTTATAATCTTTGTATAACTGTTGCTATTTTGTAAACTTAAAATTTTAAGACAACCAAGTTTAATGTTTTAGGCTTCAACATAACAATTTTTGGTGATTCCTCAGGGAGTTTGATTTTCCAATAGTCCACCTTCCTTCGACTATTGCCATTTGCAGTATTTTTTTTCTGTTTTACAATCAATCATTCACAGATCATATTGATTTTAATGCTCTGTTAACAATTTGGAATTGATTGAAAATGGAGATAGTAGAAAAAAAGTGAAATATTTGAAAACTGATAGATCATAAAACATGACAATTATTTCAAAGTGTGAGAATTTTAAATGGCATTTAAAAACTTGATGAATTAATGCTTTCATGTGCCGTTCACAGTTTACTATTATCCAAACCTAAATGTTTAAAATTGTACGAGAACTTTATAAACCTATACAAGTAACACACTTAAAAAAGCTCCATCCTCTTTCAGGATTTCACTTTCCACTTATCAGGAGGCAATGACGTCTTGAGACACAATAAGTTAAGAAGCCTGCCTCTGAGACCTGCATGTCAGGAGTAATAGGCACATGCCCCACTCCATTTCATAAAAGAACACTCAATAAGCAGTTCAAATAGATTTTGGACATTCAGCCTGGTGACCCTTTCAGCATCTCACCAATACTCTCCAAAAGAGAAAGAAGTGTGAAGAAATGAAACAAAGAATGGAATCAATTTTTTTTCCCTGTTTGCTTCCCCTCGTAAACTATTTTCTGTATTTTCGATTTGGGTGGGCATTCTGAGTGCTTCCACTAAATCCTCAATGTAAATTAGCACTGGGTCACCTAACAGCTGTTGTTTTAAAGTGTAACATTCAATGTACTACAAAATGATTTACATTTTCGTATTTCCTTTTCTCTGAATTTCAGTTTTAGATTTTCTCTCCCTTCCATCTTTTTTACCTTTCATCTGCTTCAGTTAGAATCAGGAAAACATGTTCTTTGCCAGACACTTTCAATGATCATCTAATCGATCTGTACTCCAAATAACACACAAATCATTACAATGACAATCATTTATATGTTGAGACAGTTGAGGAAACTGCACCATTAAACAAAAGCTGAGCGATGATGATCTGAGAATTTTCCAGAGAATTCTATAAATAAATCAACAAATGCTTTTAGGTGATTCAAATGTTTATTTAATAATTTTGGTCATGGAAAGAAAACTCATGCTTTGAGAAAAGCAACAAGCAAACATCTTAGAGTTAGAACACGAACTGAAGCAGGGAGTGCCCTAGGTTTATCATCAACTTGTATTAATCCATTTAAAATCAATGGTTTTCCCTCACTGTTAAAACAAATCAGCTAGCTGCACACAAATATGTAAGGATACTTCAAATGTGTTGGAATCAAAGTTGATAAATGTAGTGTATAACTTCTTCATTACCCAGTCAGTCACTCAGAGCAGACGGCCATTTGCTGAGTTGGAATAACTCAAGAAATGTTTAAAAATGAGTACATGTCAGGAGTAAGATGCAAAAGCCCTATTCCCATTTCTGGAAGATACCATTTTTGCCAACAGAGGGAAAGGGGACAGTCTATGAATTGTACAGGCAGAAGTTCTAAATTTGGCCAGGCCATTTGAAACAAATGTTGAGTTTAAATTGATCACTTTGTTGCTTCAAAGTTCCCACTTGTGTGGGAACTGCAATTTTACCAAGGAGTTGGAAATGCCAAAAGGAAGACTCAAGATCACAACACTTAAAATAAACCTTTAAGTAATTTGAATTCCCAGCTTTTGAATGAAAGCTTCAGTCACTTCATCTTTCATTTGAATAAAACAAACATGCAAAATAGGATGACTGAAAATTTGGCCACTCTAGCCTGCTTTGCCATTCATTACGATCATGGCTGATCTGACTGTGGCCTCAACTCTACATTACCATTGGAAACAAAGCAGATACCCACTTCTGGAGTGCACTGAACCACAGACCATCTGATGTACACGAGCAAAAGCCATTAGCTAGCTCTACCAGCAGTTTTAATTTGCTTCATCATTAAAAGTTCCTGAGTACTGTTATTAAATGAATAATTTATTACAACAGATTGACCACTTGAGCAAAGAACATGCCTGCTTCCATGGCTGCCTCTGGATGCGGCTGGCCCACATCCATCTCAACCCATCTTCCCAAATATGGACTGAACTATGGCTCCAGCTGCTCAAAGTCAAAGTCGTTACTTTTGAACTCGACAGTCAGCTGGGGTCATGCCGTGCCTCACCGGAGTAGCAAGAGGAAAATTAGGAGAATAAATCTGGTTTGAGGCATGGTGCGGGAGGAAAAGCTTCAGATTCTTCAGGCATTGGGACTAGTTCTGTGGCAGGAGGCTCTTATTCAATAAGGGATGAGTATGCACCTCAACAGGATAGGGACCAAAGTCATTGCAGGAAGTTTCAGTATTGTGGTTGGGGAGTGATTTGGAGATGCCGATGTTGGACTGGAGTGTGCAAAGTTAAAACAAAAATCACAACACCAGTTTATAGTCCAACAGGTTTAATTGGAAGCACACTACCTTTCGGAGCGCCGCTCCTTCATCAGGTGATCAACTGATGAAGGAGCGCCGCTCCGAAAGCTAGTGTGCTTCCAATTAAAACCTGTTGGACTATAACCTGGTGTTGTGTGATTTTTAACTTTGGTTGGGGAGGGTTTCAAAATACATTGGCAATGGTATACATAAGCAAGCAAAGCAATAAAAGGTGCATGAAGGAGAACATGCATTTGGTAATACTAGAAGAGGAAGCTTGTCCATTCCGATAGAAGCAGACTAAGGAGGACTACAAGAAACACAAAAACAGATTTGCAATGTACATGAGAGAACATATGTTAGGTTGGTAAGCTATCAGCACAAATAGTTATATAGGAATATGAAACTGCAATAAAAGAAATAGTATTTCAAAATAGTGAGGACAGATTTTCAACAAAGCTACAAAGTATTCAAAAAAAAAATCATCAGATGAATATTGCAATAGTTTTAAAAGAAAATTAGTATAGGGAGTACAAATTATCAAATGCCTAAATAGAATCTGAATCTTTGCAAAGACCAAGACTGAAACAAGCAAGCACAGGAAAAAAAATAGAAAAACCTCATAACACCCTTGCACTACAAGTATACTTAGAATAAAAACATTGAGCCATCAAGATTTCTGCATGTCATAAGATAATTAACAAAAAAGAGCTATCTTTTGACTCAGACAACCGTAACAAAAGAAATTCCTTAAAAAATTAGCCTCCATGGCTGAGTTACAGCCCAGTATCCATCTCTGGTATAAAGAGAGTTAAAGTCTCAACAAGGTTTCTTCTCAAAAGCAGAGACAATAAAAAAACCTGCAACAGTATACTGGGATTGTATGCATAAATTTTCATAAAATATTTTCATTTCTTAAATTTATTTCCAGGTAGATTTGAATATACCGAACATTTACTCCTAGGTGAATTTGAAAGCTGGGTCTTATATCCAATCAAATTGTTCCATTACATTTCTTTCCAATTAAATAAAAACAACCAACATCATCTCTAACTGGATTAAGTATAGCAGTTATGTTGAGATGGCTTGACTTATGTTAACTATCCTATAATATGTAATACTGTAACCATACCTACGATGTAGAGGAGGATTGATTCTTATAATAGATTAAGAAACCATTTTTAAAAAATTGTAGACTCCAATTTAATATCTCAAAGATCTGACCAACAAAACATATTGATGCGAATATTCTGGACTTCTTTATGTCAGAATCCTACAGATGGTTTAAAAAAAAGATGAAAGAATGATGGAAGTCAGAAACAAAAACAGAAATTGCTGGAAAAGCTCAGCAGGTCTGGCAGCATTTGTAGAGAGAAATCAGTCCTGACAAAGGGTCACTAAACCCAAAACATTAACTGAATTCTCTAGAATACACCTTTGCAGATATATTTTATACTAAAGTAAATTTGAGATTCTGCAAATTCCTGGTGGCAGGGGAGGACATTTACTTGAGATCAATCTGTAACTGATAATGTAACTATGTTCCTATGAAATATTTAAAACCAGTCCTAATTGAGGTTTTAGCCTAATAATAAGTTCAAGTGATAAATTTTAACTCACATAGATTTAATTTGGAGTGGGGGGGGGTTGGGGGCTGCAGAAAATGAGAGGGGTGAGGAAAGATAGTAGAACAATTAACATAAGGTCTATTATTTTGAAAATCAATACTGAAATAGGGCAGCTCCTCACCTAAATTCTAGATGCATGACATATCAAACAACTTCATGCATGACTCAGGTCAAATGTAACAAACATCTCCTTTAAATAATTATAATTTACTTCCTCAAAAAAAACTATAGTGTCTCTTGGAAGGAAACTTTGCATTTCAGGTTTATTTTCTCATCAGTAATTGATTCAGTGCATCTGAAAACCAACATTTTTAAGTATTAAAATGGAAACGTATATTAGGAAGATTTTAAAATTGTACCTCCAAGATTTGTAGAACCTAAGCCACTTGACTGCAAGCCTGCACCAATACATGTGGCGAATGGTGTTCCAAAATTAACTCCCAGAGGTTGTTGCGGTCCTAGTACAGAAAAACCAGAAAATTTGCCTTACTCTTCGACGTAGTTTTATTGAATAAGTATATATAAAATTCACCAATGTGAACATTTTTTATATTTGCTAATGTTGAGATAATGGACAAGAGCATCAACTGGAAATAACCAGACTTAAAGTTATAAATAATTGGTTTAGAACTAGATTGAAAACTATTAAGCAATCAAATGTTAAAATATAGACACATTCAATTTATTTCAAATTTTAAGTCCAACTGTATTTGAGCAAATTTACCCACTTTAGTAATGTGTAAGCTGAATTTTATAAAAACCTAATAAAGCTTTCTGTCTACCAATTTCTCTGTATATTTTTATAAAATGTAGTGGTAGCATTGTATGCATGATCAGCCCAAGTTAATGATGTTCCAAGTGTTACTTTTTAAATCAACAACTCATATCCAGTGACAAACCCCAATTGGCAGATTTGACACATGCATTACACTTAATTGTAAATCAATTTAGTAGTACTTTTTAAAATGAACAAAATACATAAAGAAGCAAGACAATAAAATCTTTCATGGCTCAATTTATTGTTTAGTTTTGAAACATCTCAATTACATGGCAACATAACAATGCAATTTCATTTTTTAAAACCATTACTGCTATTATCTTCATTTTAGTGCACTACAGATTGAAATTAGGCAACCTTTTATAAACCAAGGGAATAAATCATTCAAGTTCAAGGCAGTTACAAATGAGAAGTGAATTTCTTTGCGTGCGCAATTTGAAAAGGCACCACTGAATTTACACTCCAAATGTAGATTTAACACATCCATACTTTTCACAGTTCAAATACACTATTTATTTTTCTCTTCTTAAAAAGGTAGAACATAATATTGCTTTTGTATTCTGATATTCTAGAAGACCTTCAAGTTTCAGAGAGAGAATTTAGTGTAGAGAAATAGAAAAATGTAAATTAAGCCAGAAAACATATAAGCAAATTATGGGTCAAATTCTTAAGTAAAGAGACAGTATCATGTGCACCGACTTGGGCTTCATTTTAAAACTTTCAATAATTCTTACACAACTGCAATTTTTATACAGAATCCTAGTATCTATCTTTTTAAAACATTTGTTGGAAAATTAAAAGATGATTCAAGTAGAATTTTAGGCAAATTTGATCTTTCCTAGTATTCAAAAATTCAGCCATCTTTAAGTCATAGTAAACGGACACTGTCTCTTTGCATCATATAGATTTCGAAGAACAACGATAAGAGTCAAACGCACAAATGATTTTTAACACAAGTTTACAGATATGGTAGTATTATATAATATATAGTTTACAAAGACTGATTTCATAATCAAACCAGTGTCATAATCTAGTGTTATTTGGAAGGCAACTGTGGCACTGTGTTGGTATATAAAAAGAAATGGTGTTGCAAACACAATGCAACATTACAATACTGGGCAGAAGTGTTTTTTTTGGCGTTTAAGACATTTCAGTTTTCATTAGAACGACAATTTTATTACTGCTTCATCAGAAAGCAAAAGTTATATAAAATTGTATTTTCTGATCAAAATATAGCACATGATAAGTGCACCAACTTACCTGCATATTATTCTAGCAGCCTCATTTTCTAAATACTTTACCATCTTAAATTAATTTAAATGTTTATATTGTTGTTAACACTGGTTAATAACAAATATTTGTATTCTTTTACATTTATTTAAAAGATCCTTCATTTTCATTTATATCACATACTAACCAGCCAGTTTTACTGGTGGGGGCAAAAAGGGAGAGTTATCAAGTTAATAAATATTTAAAAACTGTACAAAACAAACATTACTTAGCTGAGATTGGCAAATTCAGTTATTTGCATTTTAAATGCTGCTCTGGAATATGCTAAACAAGGCAGAACCGTATTAATTATGGTGCAAGTATAAGAAAATGCAGCACATTAATACTGGTTAAGTACTCCTTCATTTCTTCTGTAAACATAATTTACTTTTTGTTGAGCCTCATTACTTATTAAAAAAGACCAACATGTATTAATACTATTGTAGAACTTTTTTTTGTTACACCTTCCCAAAAGTTATACTCAATGTATCTTTTTTCACTATTTTCTCAAAATTATATCCCTGACATTTCGATTCTAAAATAAAAGCCAGTTTAATTTTGTATTTCTGACACCTGTTTCTACTTGGATATAGCACCTGCAATGGGAATCTGCAATTTTTACTAAGGAACATTTCATTCAAAAATAATCAAGGCTATTTTAAAATTCCCACCAACCCAGTGTGCCAAAGAAAAATGGCATCTGATCTGTCATGGCCTATGACAAGTTTTCAAGCTGATAGGAGTGATGCAGGATCAATCAATTTAGAATGAGTCACATTCCCAACGAAATCCTTGTGGAAAAGTGTCTAACTTCTGCTCGGCACATTTTACCTCAGATTAGGAATGCACCACTTGGGGAACCCAAGCATAAATTACATTTTGGAGAGTACATTGGTATACCAATATATTATACAACACTTTCTCATGAATTAACGTAGTGAAAACATATGTCATTGTATAAATATAGTGGATATGGTATGAAATGTCATCCTTCAGTAGTATCAAGCCTATAGGTTAATCAAAGCAAAATCCAATCAAACACACTCAGGGCTATATATGGCTGAAATTCACCCATTAGCCATCTCTGGAGTTTAAATATTAACCAAGTTTTTTTGAACAAAAACATTAATTCTAATAAATATTTCATATTTGCTGAAATTTATCATCAGAAGTTGGTGACTCAACAATTCAACACTGAAAAAAACCTCACTGGTCACATCAAACTAAATTCTTAGTCATGGTTACAGTATAAAAAGTCACTTCACATTTTCTAAATTACTGTAGCAGTAATGATCTTTGAAACATCAATTTAAGAGATTAAGTACTTTGCAGTTTAGGATTATTGCTTTGCATACCCTGCATAATAATGATCTAGTAGTTATATATGCAGGTATCAATAATTAATCTTGATCATTTTATTTAAATACAAAAAAAAGTACAAAGTCTTAGTTGCTTTCTAATACAGCAGTAAGACCATGGAGATGTATCCAGGAAGACAATAAAGAGTAATATATTTGTTCACTATATGGTATGACCCATTTTAACCAGATATTTGTCTCAACACTATTCATCTATAACTTGAAGACATTCAGACCTGTAGCAGGCTGTTGCTGCTGTGATAATGTTGCAGCCATGGCAACTGCCGCTGCATTTGGTATGCTGAAGGGAGTTGGCCCAGTTGTAACTCGTGGAGCATTCTGCCATTTCTTAGTTTCAGCACGCCTTGCTTCAAAGACATCAGTAGCATCTCCAAGGAATGTTTTCCGATAGCCAAGATACTGCTCTCTTAAAATCTGAAGAAAAAAAATTTCATGTTTCACCACTGCTCAAATTCCAATGATATTACAGAGTAAAACAAAGGCTTTGTTGTTGAAACTCGTAGAATTAAAGAAATATTACTTATTGCAGAGCTAAGAAAAAGGATATTACAATATTTGATCATTCATAAATGTATCTATGCCACAAAGACAACTGTGCAACATCACCAATGTCATAAGCATTTGCAGAACTAACACATCAAATCATACCTGTGACGAATCTTCTGTTATTACATTTACATTAAAGTTCTATGTTATTTGGTTAAACATTAAATAAACTAACTTCTAACTGCGCCAGGTGAGGGCAAGTTGTGAGTTTGCTCCAGGAGGTGCACATAGCCCTTAGATTAGGCAATTCAAACTCAGACTATAATCAAGGATAGGAGGATATGAATGTAGGTGAAACAGAGATGGGAATTCAAGGGGCAGCTCTTAAAGTGTCTCTGTCCTGCAATTGTCTTAGTTACGAGTTTCTTGCAAGTTTTGTGGGCAAGGAGTACAGTAGGGACAATGACAACGATATTGTGGCAAAGGAAGCCATTTAAGTGAGAGAATGAAATAGAAACTAGTGGTGGTAGTAGAGTGTTAAAGTAGGGAACTAGATACTGTGCTCTGCAAGTGTGGCTTACAAAGCAAAAAGGGCTTGCAGGCTACAATAAGAAAACAGCAACAAATAGTCTCAGGGGTTGACAAAATGGCAAAAAAGAAAAATTAATGATTCTTTAATTCCGTGTGAGAGGTATTTGGAACAAATTAAATGAATTAACAGCACAAGTACAGGTTATTAGGTATGATCTTATAGGCACTACAGAGACATGGTTTCAAGGAAATCAACATTGGGAATTAAGTATTCAGGAATATGTGACTTTTCAAATGGGACAAGAAAGGAAGGGTGATGGGAAAGCTTTGTTAGTATGTGATGGAATAAGTACAAGAGCAAGAAAAGCTTTTGAGATGGATGGTTTAGAATCCATATGGATGGAGTTAAGAAATAAATAACAAGGCAAGAAGGCACAGTTGAGAGTAGTCCACAGACCCCTAACAGTAACTGTCCGATAATGAGGGCATATAAAAAAGGTAGAATACACATCATAGGTGACTTTAACCTTCATGTAGATTGGGAAAATCGAATTGGCAAAGGTAGCCACATGGAGGAATTCTTAGAGTGATAGTTTCTGAACAATCTTTTGTGGATCCAACCAGGGATCAGGCTGTTTTGGATCTGGCAATGTACAATGAGGCAGGTTTGATAATTATCTCAGCGTGAGAAATCCCCGAGGGAACACTGATCATAAACTTGACAGATTTTAGCATTCAGTTTGGAGACTGAAAAACTCAGGTGTTAAAAAAAACTCAAATAAGTGTGATTACAAAGGAATAAAAGTTGAGTTGGCAAGAGCAGGATGGGAAAGGGAATGCCAGAAAATACTTTAGCAGTCACAGCAAAGATATATCCCAGTAAGGACAATGGATTCTAGGAGGGGAATAAACTAGTTAATCAAGTTAAGGATATTATCAAATTGAAAGAGAAAAGCGAAAGGTGGAAAAGATTAGTGGCAAACCATAGGACTGTGAAAGCTTCAAAACCAAGAAGTTGAACAGAAGGAAGAAAATAAACTATGAGGGCAAATTAGCAAATAATACAAGAACAGATAGCAAGAGCTTCTTTGAATACATAAAAAGGAAGGAGGCCAAATACAGCTATCTTGGACAACGAGGGGTGGGGAAATAAAAATGAAGCAGGAATAATGGATTTAATGAATATTTAGCATTGTTCTTCACTGTTGAGGATATTAAGAGCATTCCAAAAGTACTGAATAAATGGGGGGGGGGGGGGGGGGGGTCAAGTGGGTGGGAGGAAATATACACACTAACTAATCGCTAGAGAAAAAATGTTCTCAGGAAACCAACAGGGCTAAAAGACAGTTAAGTGCCCTTAACCCTTTTGGGTTGCATCTGAAAATTAAAAGGAGCTACACAGAGATAGTGGGTGCACTGGCAGTAATCGCCAAGAGCTCTTAGATTCGAGAGAAGTTCCAGACATTTGGAAAATTGCCAATGTTAAACCCTTATTCAAAAGGGGCACACAGAAAACAGATAAGTCCAGGCCAGCTAGCTTAACATCTATCATCAGGAAAATGTTTATCTATCATAAAGAATATAATAGCAAAACATTTTGAAATAGATAATAAAATCAAGCAGATTCAGCATGGGCTTCAAAGGAAAAACATGCCTAACAAATTTACTCAAGATTGTTAAGAAGTAACAAGGAATAAAGAAAGAAAATGAAATCAGAAGATGTAATATATTTGGATTCTGAAAACGTAAAAGAACCATAAGTACCCATGATGTTAAACCTGTAGCTAGTGAAGTGCCACAGCGATAAGTGCTGGGGACACAATTATTTACAATGCATATTAACAACTTAGAAGAGGGACATGAATGTATCACTGCCATGTTTGCAGATGACTAAAATAATTAGAAAGGCAAGTTGTGAGGATGTCACTATGAGTCTGCAGAGGGAATGATCACTTTGCAGTAGACCCAGGTTCTGTCTGTGAAAATGACCTGGCGCTTCCAGTAGCTTGTCATTTCAACATGCCAACATTTGTGTCTCAGGCCTGCTACAGTGCTCTGGTGAGGCTCAACAGAAGCTGCCAGGACAACACCTTATCTTCTGCTTGAGAACTTTACAGCTGTCAGGTCTCAACATCAAGTTTAACAACTTTAAAGCATCAACATCTCCTGCCTTGTCAATTAGCCATCTCTTCACCCTAGGTCCTGTCATGACTTGGGTTGCTTTCAACACAGTCAGCCCACATTTATCTCCTGATTACCACCCTATCACCACCAAGCCAGCTTTTCTTCCTCCCTGCCTTACTATCAACATTCCCTTTGCTTGCCTAATTTTCTCCCTCTGGCTCCGTCATTCGCATCTGCTAATTTCTCTCTCTTTCTCACTCCTACCTGACAGCAGCATAATTATCATCTTTGCCTACCAGCTGCTATCAGTTCTGAAGAAAGGTAACTGGAGAAGAAGCCGGAACTGACAACCGGAAGCGGCAGATTCAAACCACTATAAATGCCGGAGGAAAGATCACAGAAGCGCTTCACAGGAGGCTCCCAAGCACTGAGGATATCACCTAGACAGGGGACGAAACGTCTGCAACACAAATTCCCAGCTCGGCAAACAGAACCACAACAAGGGTAACTGGACTTAAAACATTAACTTCTCTCTGCACAGATGCTGCCAGATTTGCTTAGTTTCTCCAGCAATTTGTTCTTCTTTGTTTCACTTTATACAAATAGTGAACACCTGCTGAAATTATAAAAGGCCACAGCTTGAATATTATGAGCAGTTGTGCTCCCCTTATCTAAGGAAAGGTATACTGGTATTAGAAAAGGTTCATGAGCTTGATTCTTCAAATGGAGAGACTCTCTTTTCAGGAGAGGTACAGAAGGTTGTAAGTGGATATTTAATATTCATTAAATCCATTATTCCTGCTTCATTTTTATTTCCCCATCCTCGTTGTCCAAGATAGCTATATTCACTTTGGCCTCCTTCCTTTTATGTATTCAAAGAAGCTCTTGCTATCTGTTCTTGTATTATTTGCTAATTTGCCCTCAGTTTATTTTCTTCCTTCTGTTCAACTTTTGGTTTTGAAGCTTTCACAGTCCTTTGGTTTGCCACTAATCTTTTCCACCTTTCACTTTTCTCTTTTCATTAGAGTTTGGAAGAATGAGATTTTGTATGGGAGATATACAAGATTCTTAGGAGGCTTGACAGAGTAGACGCAGGAGGTTGTTTCTCCTACTGTGAGAATCTCGGGACCAGAGGCATACCTTCAGAATAAGGGGTTGCCCATTTAAGACAGATACGAGGAGAAATATTTTCTGAGCCGAAGTCATCGTGTAATTCTTTATCACAGAGGGCTGTCTACGCCAGGACATTAAGCATATTCACAATTGAGATTTTTTTAAAAAGTTAGTACAGGAATCTGCGTTATGGTGATAAGGCAGGAAATTGGAATGGAGGTTCATCAGATCAGCCATGATCTCATCTGAATAGTGGAGCAGACTTGATGGGCCGCATGATCTATTTCTGCCCCTACACCTTATAGTTTTAAGGAGCAAGCAACTACTTTCCACATTTTTGTTTAGGTATCAGTGTTTTGAATAGTATTTCCTTAAAGTCGTACAGATTGGGAATTTAACACATGAAGAAAGATGCAGCCAATCCGCACTATTTTGCTGTTCATATTAAGACTAGCTAATTCTGTGCAACATTTAGAGGAATTAAGGGCTACGGGGAGGGAGATCCAAGATGGCGGCGACTCAGCAAGTCTGAGTTTACAGTGCTCTTCCCAAAACCTGGGTAAAGTGAGTTACTCACCCGCACCACACTTACCAAACCACCCAAAAAAAATTTCTAACCTTAATTAGCTGCTTACTATTATATTTAAGCAGTTTAATATTAAGTGGATAATGAGTAAACCAAAGGGATCCCGCAGCTCTCAGAAAACAAAGACCCCTCCCCCACCCTCCTCTCCTCCTCCGGCTGCAGCTGATGTAAAAACAGGCCTTGAAGAGATGATTGCCAGGCTGGAAACGACACTCGTCAATTTCATTGTAGAATCCAGACAGAGATGGAATGCATTCGAAGAAAAGTTACAAAAGCACAGCGAGGCTCTCGAGGAATTACAGGGCCGAGTGAAGGGGGCGGAGCTAAAGGCCACGACCTCCGAGGCTGCAGCACAAACAGCTGCAGAACAGGTGCGAGCTCTGGAGCAGAGAGTCAGGGCCTTTGAAATCTACATGGATGACCTGGATAATAGAAATCGGAGAAAGAATATCCGTCTTTTGGGCCTCCCTGAACAAGAAGAGAAGGGACAGTTAGTAGTATTTCTGGAGCGATGGCTGCCCCAGCTTTTAAACCTGGGGGCTGAAACTGACCGGGTAAGGGTGGAGTGGGCCTACCGGGTCGCAGCACGCGGATCTGGCCCAAACCAGCGCCCACGCCCGGTCCTGTTCCGGCTGCAGAGTTATAGGGAGAGGCAGATACTTCTGGACGCCTCCAGAAAGCTTGGAAAGGATCCTAAAGCCATGATTCATGAAGGATCCAAGATTATGTTATTTCAGGACTTCTCCCCGGCTTTGGCACGAAGGAGGAAGGCGTTTGATGAGGTGAAGAAATGTCTAAGGAACTTAAATATTCAATACACCTTACGCTACCCAGCGACGTTATGCTTTAACCACGAAGGATCAGAGTATAATTTTAGATCACCAGAAGAGACTAAGGAACTTTTAGACTCGTTTAAATAAATCGTAAGAGACAATTTATGTTGGCTTGCCTCTTCCACACTCCGTGGGGAGAAATGGATACTTTACTCTACTTTACTTTTGCTTCTGGGAGCAGGGTTGTCTTCCCTTGCTATTTTATGTTATTATACTTAACTGTAATTTGTTGGAGTTGTAATTTTATAGTTATGTGTGTTTGTACGTGGCATTGATGCTATCAGATATACTCAGGTATGGGTGGGGAGGGGTGGGGGTGGGGCGCTCACTGTTAACTCTAGCTCGGTATTATATCTAAATCCTATTAAGGAGCGCCTGGGTCAAGGGTGGGACACTGTTTGGGAGAGGATATGGTGGACCTTTAAAAAGGAAGTAAGGCCCCCTGAGAACAAGGGGGAGGATCTCCATTCAAACATGTTTTATTTTTTTTGTTCTTATTGTTTGGAAATAGTTTCCTTTTTATTATACTGTTATGAGTGTATTAGAGAACATTTTCTCTTGTTTGAAGGATGTAAGTGACTCAACTATACACTCTGGATAATTGTGGATTAGATTAGTAGTTAACTGAGTTTCATTGTTTTTCTTTCTTCTTTAGTATCATTCCTTTGAATTTTGATGATTATATATTTAAGATCTATTTTTATATTAATGTTTGTGCTTGAAAGTTCTGTTTATTTTTGTAAATCTGTCAAAATATTAAATTTCTAATAAAAATATCTTTAAAAAAAAGGGCTACGGGGAGAACGCTGGTAAGTGGAGTTGAAATGCCAATCAGCCATGATTGAATGGCGGAGTGGACTCGATGGGCCGAATGGCCTTACTTCCACTCCTATGTCTTATGGTCTTATTTCACATGGCGAGTAAGACCAAAACCCACCAATTGGTCAATCGGAGTATGAGGGAGAGGAACACAACAGGAAATATGAGGGTGGGAGAGCTGGTGATGACAGTTGAAGAATTAGAGAAAAAAAAGGAGAGAAAGAGATTGGTAAAAGAAGCAAAGATAGGTTAAAGGAAAAAGGGGGAGATTAAAAAAAAAGAAGAGGAGGAGGGGTATGTGGCAAGCAAGTTCAATAGGAACAGCATATTACAGCAGATGCAGTTAGAGAGATATACCAAAAGGTCACGGTGTCATTAGATAAATGGGACTGTTAGAGCCATACATCAGTGGGAGGGACTGGGGAAATTCCACAGCTTTGAGGGACTGAATGGCCTACTCCTAAGTAAAGAGTTCCTATTTTACTGAAAACTGCCTGGTCTCAAATTCTAATTCAAACTAGGGATTATTATTTCATAGTCTTATGTTTTACTGAAGTAAAAGTAACATGCTGCAGAAAATGTTTGTCTCAGATTCATCAGCACTGGAAAGGTATCAAATTTTAAAGAGGCCAACATTTCACTATTTCCTTAACTCTTATGAGCTGCGGGCATTACTAACAAGGTCAGCAATTGTAGCAGATCTCTAATTGCACTTAAACTGAGTCACTTTAACCAGACCAATTAAGAACTGAAGATTTCCTTTTCTAAAAATACATGAGTGAATCAGATAGATTTTTCCACTTGAGGCTCCCTGGCCATCATCACTGAGACTAGGCTTAAGGTTGGAATTTTAGCAAGGTTTGTAGCTCAGGTTGAGGTGTAGGTTTGTTCACTGAGCTGTAGGTTTGATATCTAGACATTTCATTACCTTTCTTCCTGTTTGACCTACGTAGTGCTTGTGGCAGTCCTTGCATGGAATTTTGTAGATGACATTGGTTTTGTCCATGGGTTGTACTGGAACTTTTAAGTTTGTTAGTTTTTGTTTGAGGACAAACAGGAAGAAAGTTAGCCACCAGGATACACGAACACTGGCTGGCCACAAAAAGACATGACCCCCTTTCCCTCGTAGCCCTACACATGGATGAAAGGAACCACCAATTCAACTGGGACAATACATCTATCCTGGGACAGGCTAAGCAAAGACGTGCCAAAAAATTCCTAGAGGTCTGGCACTCCAACACAACGCCATAAACAAACACATAGATCTAGATACCATCTTTCAATTCCTCAGAAAACAAACAGGAAATGACATCACCACAAATCCCAGGAATCTCATCCAGGACAAACATAAATAGAAAGCAGGAGACCACAGCTTTGCTTCACTTGGAGGTGGCCATTGATGATGTTACCTCGCCAGGTAATGAAACGTCTGGATATCAAACCTACATCTAAGCAAGCAAACCTACACCCCCACCCCTTAAGGTTGGAATGTTTATTAACTGAATTCAAACTCCCCAGTTACCATGGTGAAGTTTCAATCCATGTCTACAAAGCGTTATCTTAGGCCTCTGAATTATGAGTCCAGCTCATTATCCCTATTGCACCATCTCCACACATGTATGAGGAAAACAAGGTGGTGAGTGGTTGAGCACTGCTATGAAGAATCCACCTAGGGATAATCTTCACTAAAATTTTAATTTAAAAAAGGACATATTAACCCTGATTGGGTGAGGTTTCATTTTGGGGAGTTTCTCCACGAAAAAGTAAGTATTTGATCTTTAACTCCCATTTTCTGTTGGTTCTTCACAACTTCATGCCATGCTTTTGCACCATTTAATGCATTCCACCCCCCAGCTCATCTCGATTTAGAATAGAATAAGAACATTAGACTTAGGACCAGAAATTAGGCCATTCAGCCCACTGAGTCTGCTCTACCATTCAATCATGGCTCACACATTTGTCAACCCCATTCACCTTTTTTTTCCCATGACGCTTGATCCCCTTGACAATCAAGAACCTATCTCAGTCTTTAATATATTAAATGACCTAGCCTCCACAGCCTTCTGGAGGAGTGAACTCTACAGATTCACCACTCTCTGGCTGAAGACATTTCTCATTTCTGTTCTAAAAGGTCTTCCCTTCACTCTAAGGCTGTGCCCTTGGGTCCTAGTCTCTCCAATCAATGGAAACATTTTTCCATCATCTACTCTGTCCAGGCCATTCAATCTTCTGTATGTTTCAATTAGATCCACCCTCAACCTTCTAAACTCCATTGAGTATAGATCTAGAGTCCTCAAACGTTCCTCATGTTAAAATGTTCATTCCTGGGACCATTCTCATGAATCTCCTCTGAACATGGTCTAGGGCCAGCTCATCCTTCTGGAGATATGTGCACAATATTCCAAATGTGGCTTGACCAGACCTTAATAGAGCCTCAGAAGCACATCCCTGCTTTTATATTCAAATCCTGTCAACATTAATGCCATCACTGAATTTGCCTTCCTAACTACTGACTCAACTTGTAAATTTACCTTGAGGGGATCCTGGGCTAGAACGCCCAAGTCTCTTTACACTTCAGACTTCTGAATTTTCTCCCCATTTAGAAAATAAACTAGCACTGGGTCTTGCTAGCCTTGTGTAATAGCACAGAAAATAAATTAATCAGGATTTCGAATGATTGCACTGTGTGGATTAATTGTATGCAAAATCAGTTTCTTCCTTCCCAAAAATAAATATAGCCAAAACGCAAGAAATGATACAATGATTTGACACAAAAGAAGGAGATTCTCATCATGCCTATGTTGGTGCTTAGAAAGGGCAATCCAATTAGCTTCACTGCCCCATTCTTTCCTCGCTTTGCAAGCTGCCACAAAGTATTTGTCAGATTCCCTTCTCAAAATTATTACTAAATTTGCTTCCAGTAGCTTTCAAAAAAATTTTTTAAAATCATAAAATATTTTAGCTTTGCAGGTTTGCACATTTACCTCAAATCTGTCATTTATTTACTGATCTCTCTGGTACTGAAAACAGTTTCTCCTCATGTACTGTTATCAAATGCTATTTAAATCATTGGTGTTTGTTCATAAAGAGCTGACCACTGAATTATATCTGAAGAAATGGTTCGTAGGGTTGACAGAAAAAATAAGTTGAAGTGGTTTAAATAACTTAGACTCCAGGAGAAAAGGAAGACCATTTCCTATGTTCCCAAGATGAAGTAATCCTCAGTTCTTTGAATGGTTCTCTCAGCTTTTTAGAAATAATAGCAATCAGATTAGATTCCTACAGTGTGGAAACAAGCCCTTCGGCCCAATAAGTCCACACCGACCCTCCGAAGAGTAACCCACCCAGACCCATTTCCCTCTGACTAATGCACCTAATAACTATGGACAATTTAGAATTCACCTTACCTACACAGGTTTGGACTGTGGGAGGAAACCTGAGTACCCAGACGAAACCCACGCAGACACGGGGAGAATGTGCCATCTCCACACAGACAGCTGCCTGAGGCTGGAATTGAACCTGGGACCCTGGTGCTGTGAGACAGCAGTGCTAACCACTAATCCATCGCATTAGAACTTGGAGGCCCTGCACAGTTAGTGCTTATGATTCTGCACTTTTCAAAATGTATGGAAACACTGGGTTCCTGTAAAAAGTCTCCACTTTTAAAGTGGCTGTGATATTTTATATATTTACCATTGTAAGTGTTTGAAATCAGCTAACTGTTTAACACTAAAAAAAAAATTCTGATGTAACTTACATGTGAACTGATACTCAAAGCCTGGGGGTTGAACAAATCTTTCTGTAGAGCTCTTCAGTAGCAAGAATGTGAACATGTTGACAAAGTGTGGCCAGTCAGATACTGCAGCTACTATTAGTTTTCAATTTCATGTCATGTGAATTGCTACCACAGAAACACCTTCAGGTACCAACTTGGTTGTTGATGGGTTTTTAAAATGTATTTTGAAATCGAATTTTATGAGAAACCCATGGATTTTAATAGACAATTAAAGAAAATATTGCTGAGGTTGGATTTATCTGAACTAATGCCCTGCCATAGTTATTGCAAAAATTATCAGTTGTGTTCATGAAAATATGCTGAAACATAAATGAGCATATTATTCAGACTGAGGTTTCAGCCTGTGCCCTTGGCAATTTTATTTTGTAACTCTTGGTTTGCCACTGCCTTCAACTCTCAGGTGCAAAACAAGATGGAATCTGAACTGAACCCAAGTTACAGGCATGATTCTGAATGTAAGCCATCTAGCCAACTGAACAAAGCACCCCCTAAGATTATGGCAACCAATATCCATTCTTCAAGAATATTAACTATTAGAAGAATTCTGAAGATTATAATATTCAAATTCAAGCCCTACCTTTGCACTTTCATGAATTGACTGGAGTTGGGCAGCCAAAGCCACAAAAGTCTGGTATACTTTCTGCATTGCAAGAGACAAATCTGCAGGAATGACAAAAATGGTTAAACAATCAAAACATCCTTTATTAACTCAATGTTTATTATCATATGTTCTCAACTCCTTTGGTGTGGTTCCATATGTATGTTTTAAAAACCCATCCAAGTTGTTAATATCCAAATGCAAGCAATGGCTTGCTACTTTATTGTGAAGGAAATAACTGTTAAGTACAATTCTATCATGACCACCTATTCATTTCACAAGAATGTCACTGATTAGCATCCTGTTTTTTTTTTGTCCTAGTCAAGGTCTGGGGGACTGTTGGGGCAGGGGGGTGGGTAGTTATTATTTGAGCAGCAACTAAACTAGGGTTCCTTTTGCCTCAAAGATACACAAGCATAAATAATTTAAAATTTGCTGAAATAGTTCCTTTTTCTAAGCTGTTTTAGCAGGATTCACTTCTCCAAGGAGTTTGGTCTCTATTGCCAGTTTCTCTGCAACTGCCGCAATTAAGTTTTTATTAGTTTTCAACTCCCAAAAAATATTGACAAAAGGCAGTGTTGAGAAAATGGAAACTTCACAGTTTGTCATCACTTATGATCTGGCTGAGCTTAAATGTTGTTAGTGGGAAGCAAAAAAAAAGGAAAATTCTTTCATATTAGCTTTGATATACCTTAAATTCAGGAAACAAAAATACTTTTAAACTGCAGAATATGTTTATGACAGTAAAAATACACAGATTGCTGTTTAAACATTCTCTGCTAATTACATTCTCTATTCAGCTAATACAGTTAAGTTTTGCTTAAGAATATTTCCAGGACTTTACACAGAAGAAAGCCACTTAGCCCAGCATGTCCGTGCCACCACAAAGATTGGCCAATCTAATCCCACTTGCCAACTCTCAATCTGTACCATTTGTGGGTAAAGTCCATTCAAGTGCATATTAAATACTTCATAAATGTGATTTTCTGCCTTCAATGCCATTTCAGACAGTGTTCCAGACCCCACATCTGGTAGGTGAAAAATAAAGTTCTCAACTCCACCTTAAATCAATTATATTCCATCTATGCCCCCCTTGTTACTGACTTTTCTTTGATGGGAAATAGGCTGATTTAGGCTTTTCATAATTTTATACACTTCAATTATATTTCACACAGTCTCTATTCCAAAGAGGAGGACCCAAATCTATCTATATTTTTCCTCATAGTTAAACTTCTTGCATTTTGACAACACTGCCTGAAATAGAGTGATCAGAATTCGATGGAATTCTGAAAAACTTTTTAGTATGACAACTAGTTCACCGCTTAACCTTCTAAATTCAAAGGATCACAAGGTATCAATCTGGTGAATCAGCATTGTATCTATTGCAAGAAGTATACCAATCTTGATGTTTGATATTTAAAATTCAATACATCAATAAGGGTATGATCAAGGTTCTGTATAATCGAAACATCAACTTTAAATGTTATGCTCTTGAGATAAAGGGCAACATTCTCTTAGTCTTTCAGAGTAGTAGTAGTTTTCAATGATTTGTGCACTGAATGCTGAAATTTATTTGCTTACAATCCCTATCAAAGTAATTTGTCTCATCTTTTTAAATATCTAGTTGTGGAAAAGCAAGGAGTAAGGGTACAAAGCCAACAATGTTCCTTCCTGTTCCCAACCAACTTATTGAATGAATGGCTATGGGTTTTAGAAGACACTCTGACATCAGTGCAAATCGCTTGCCATAAATTGTTGGCTAAAGATGAGCTGAATAGCTCCCTTCAGTTCCAAAAATCGAGGTCACATAAGGCGTATAATAGAGTCATACAGATGTACAGCATGGAAACAGACCCTTCAGTCCAACTCGTCCATGCCGACCAGATATCCCAACCCTAATCTGCTTGCACCTGGCCCATATCCCTCCAAACCCTTTCTATCCATATACCCATCCAGATGCCTTTTAAAGGTTGCAATTGTACCAGCCTCCACCACTTCCTCTGGCAGCTCATTCCATACGCGTACCACCCTCTGCATGAAAAATTTGCCCCTTAGGTCTCTTTTATATCTTTCCCCTCTCATCCTAAACCTATGTCCTCTAGTTCTGGACTCATCCACCCCAGGGAAAAGACTGTCTATTTATCCTATCCCTGCCCCTGATGATATTATAAGACTCTATACAGATCACTCCTCAGCCTCTGTCGCTCTAGAGAAAACAGTCCTAGCCTATTCAACCTCTCCCTATAGCTCAAATCCTCCAACCTTGGCAACATCCTTGTAAATCTTTTCTGAACCCTTTCAAATTTCACAACATCTTTCCGATAGGAAGGAGACCAGAATTGCCTAAAACATTCCAATAGTGACCTAACCAATGTCCTGTACAACTGCAACATGACCGCCTAACCTCTGTACTCAATACTCTGACCAATAAAAGAAAGCATACCAAACATCTTCTTCACTATCCTATCTACCCATGTTTCCAAAATGCAGCACTTCACATTTATCCAGATTAAACTCCATCTGCCACTTCTCAGCCCACTGGCCCAGCTGATTAGGATCCCATTGTAATCTAAGGTAACCTTCTTTGCTGTCCATTACACTTCCAATTTTGGTGTCATCAGCAAACTTACTAACTAGATCCCTTATGCTCACATCCAACAATGATTTACTATAAAAATAAAACTTTGTATTCTGCTCTCTACCACTGGCCTCTACTGTGATTAAGCATTAATAGTTTTGAAACAGCAAAGATGCTTTAGAGAAGGATGGGAATAAAATATTTTCAAAATTTTACTATTAAGCAATAAAAAAAAGTGACAGACACAAGCAATGTAAATTGATGTTTCTGTTTAAAAACGGTGACTGAAAAGTAAAAGGGCAAATATAAAAAAGGGACAACTGTTATATACAGTTTTTCTTTTCTTCTAGTACTGGTTGTATTTACTTTATGCTAGAAATGGAAATCAAGACTACAAGTGTTTTTTCACTTGCTCATGGGATGAGAGTGTTGCTGGCTAGGACAGCATGTATACCTATCCCTAATTGCCTTGGAGAAGACAGGTTAGGGTTAGCTGAGGGGTTAAAGTGCCAATCAAGCAAGCTACTTTGTCCCAGATAGTGTCAAGCCCATATTTTATACTTCCAGCACTACAATATGTGGCAACGAAGTTTATCATTTAAGTGGTGTGGGTGTTGGGTGGTCTCAATGCATAGGATTTCCTTTTTCACTTAACCCTTTGCTCTTTTTTAAATTGAAATTACAAATTACTGGTGATGCCAAGCTTACATTTCAAGTTTATGCTTGATGGTGGAGAGCAATACCGCACTGCACTAGTGCAAAAAGATTTCACTACAAATGAACAAATCTTTTATAGTAGTCAGATATTCGACTCAAAAATGGTAAAAACATAATTCATGATAATTCACCACCATGCTTCTTTAAGTGACAAAATAAACTTTTCTTTTTAAATAAGCCAAACCTTGTGGAGTCATATGTGAACTGTTAGCCTGAGCAGCAAGGTGATTTTCCAGTTCCTCTATTTGCTGTCGGTACTGCTGTAACTGAACCTCAAACTGTTCAACCAGCTGTCTGAAATAGCTGTTAAAATATGACTCAAAATTAGCAGGCCTGTTGAAATTCAATGTAGCATATGATTATTTTCATGTGCATTAACTACTTGAATAGACAAAATTTACAAAGTTACTTGACTAGCTAAACTTAAATGCAATCAGTTAGCGAATGGACAATCATGATGTCTCACTGATGAAATCCATAATATTTCTTAATAAAAAGACAGAGCTCGTTAAGTGTAGAGAGAATGTGGTTAAAGAAATAAGATGAAGGAGGCAGTTTTCAGGAAACAACTGATGAAACTTCAATGGTGATGTATTTGGAACATGTGGATGATCTTGCCATGGACACATTTAGAAACTGTGTATCCTGAGAGACTAGTCAAAAACCTATAACATCAGAGTTAAAATAATTTAGGTGTTTCAAATGTAAACAGCAGACAAGTTTACATGTCATTTTTTTTTTAAAACACAGTTTCTATTAAGCAGCACAACCTAAAATTAAAAAGCAAAACCAGCAGGCCTAGGCTTTGTCATGAAGGAATTTGGCCTGCAGAATTCTCTGCCACAGTAAGTAGCTGAGACCAAAACATTTAATGTTTTCAAGGATTTAGATATAATTCTATGGACAAGAGAGATTAAAGAGTGTTAGAAGGTAGTGGAAACAGGATACTGTGTTGGATGATCAGCCATGATAATACCGAATGGCACAGCAAGCTCAAATGGCCAAATGGTCTACTCCTATCTAGTATATTTATATGTTTCACTTCGCCCATTATTTTTACAATGACTTTGAGTAGACAAGATCAGAGAACAACTTTGGGATGTATGGTGCAAATGTTCTCCCATCTCAGCCTAAATTTGTGTGTATGAAGTGTTTCCTGCAATTTGACACATTTGCTTATAGGACATCACTGAATCCTGCAAGCATTCAGGTCAGAGTTCAAATGTCAGAAGAAATGGTACTGTAGTTTGTACCTCCAACGGGTATCTCTTAGCAATATCTTTGCACAGCATGTCTATAACTGTAGAGTTGAAGGGATACTGCATGCAAATAACGAAAAGATAGGAAATCAACCTGGGATCACGAAGCCATCTTTGTTGAAGAGGAAAATCTTCACCCCATCAGAGGTGAACATCAATCAGCAAGTTTAGGGTGCGATTTCTTAATGTTATTTTCGAAATGCACAATTTCTTACTCAATATTCAGTTGAATCAACAGTCAGCTGAATACTATGGTCATTTGGCTTCGCACGGAGAGTGAAACTGGACTATGCAGATAAAAATATAAAGTTGCCGCCAACCAGCCAATTCATCTGCAAAGCAGCAACTTGAATTTGACAGAAGTGTTTATAATTCACGCTTTAAAAAAAACATTGTGCAAAATTCATATTATCAACATTAAAGACCTTCTACTGCAGCATTAGTTCAATTTAAAAACTTAAATTGTATCCTAGACCTCTCATTTGCTGACTCATCCATTAACTTACTCTGCTGGTGCTGTATTTTCATGTTGAAGTCCTGGTGGTATCTTCTGTGTCCTGAGTGCTATTTCAGCATTTTTAAGCTCCTATGAATAAATTCAATATTTTTATTTAAAGTGGCTTTTCTTCAATCTTATCTCTACTTGCAATTCAGGCTAACTTCAAAAGGTTTTCTTTCACCATTTGGTACTTTCAGATTTACAGGAGATCACTTTTCTGTTTGGTGGCTATGCCTAATTTGGAAAGATGCTTGATGCATCCAAAAGGCGTATTGCTAAGCCTAACAAATTATTTTAAGGTTTAGAGTAGTCTTCCTTAATAGATTTCTGGAAAGTTTATCACCTCCAGACAGCAGCTTAAACATGTACACCAGCTACAGCATAAAGCATCTGACTTCTGCAAGATTCCATAAAGTGGTCACTGGTGCCTGCAGGTCTTTCATTCCATTAGTAACCCCCCTCTTCTACAGAGCTTTTTTGTTGTAAATTTTCCAAAGGCCTCTGGTTAGTAGGTCAATACAGGAAACCTGTTGCATAGTTATTTTATACCATGTGTTGTTAGGATTGAAAACATGGTAAAGATTTAACTTGAGCACAATCACATTATTTGATGACGGAACACATTTTTGCTTCCAGCTAAAGTCACAATAAGTAAGTGACACAATTCAAGAGGAAAATCTAAGACTTAAAACCCATTTCTATATATGGTTAAAAAGGGATCAATGACCACCTTCTGTGCTGTACTATTCTACGCTGTAATTCTGTGCGATCTCCTGCATTTCTGTGAACACATAAAAACACAACTGATCTTACTTTGAGAATAAAATGGACTGGTCTCAATGCCAGCAAATCAAAATTCTTTTCTCGATTTTAATGAGTATTTTATGTTTAAAACAGTCTTTTTATTAAAACAATGGGGGAAAAAATTGAATATAGCTCAATGGTTATTGTAAAATATTACTGACTTTAATCTCTACCCTTGAAGTCCCAAATGCATCAGATTTTAACTTTTAGGTAGCTAGAATTATACCATTTATTTTTCAAAACTAGTTTTAATTACATGCTTATGAAAAATCTCTGGCAATTTTTATTTACCTGTGCAGATTCTATCTTTAGCTTGTCAATGGCAAGTGAATCTCTCTGAAGTCCGCTGGCAACTACTGTTAATAATTGTTTCAGGGCTTTGATATCCTCTTGTACTTTCAACATAGCTTTAAAGGACATTCGGCTAATTTCTTCTTGCACCTGCTTCTGTTCTTTCACAAACTTCCTACAAATGTGTAAAAAGAACACATGACTTTAAATGCAGATATTGGAAAATAGAGAGTGTTAATGATTGGATATCAAACTTGTAAAACTCACTGAAAGTGCTCCACATCTTGACAGATAACAGGCGGCAGATTTTCATCTTTCAGGGCTTTGCTATCACTGGAAAACAAACAGAAAAAGGACTAAAAATGTCAATAGTGAGAAATGTCCCTTTGCAAAATTTTTAACAGACAAACATTGTAGATAAATTCAAGGTAGGAGGATATTATAATAATCTACATTCCATCCTTACATCAACACTAGAAAGTTTAAAGAAAGAGAATATTTTAACATTTTTATTAAGAACTCCAAGTTCCATTATACAGTGAATTAATATTGTTTGGTTAGATGAATCACTTAAAGAAACACCAAGTTAACTTGGTGTGAAACCTGTTTAAAATTTCTTCAATTGTTATGTATTACAAATTTTAGACACCATGGTGAAATGGTATGTACGATATACTTCTTATAAAAGGCTTTATAATTTTTATATAATGCAGCAATATGACTGCTGAATCACAATAAAGCTACAATCAAATCATTATTAACATCTACCACTGCATAGCTGAAAAAAGTGTTCAGTTCACTCAGAATTACTGCTGAAATCCAGCTGCGTCACAAGATTCTCTCTACCTCACCCACTACTCTATATCATCAAATTGCTTCTCTGACATCCAACACGTTCAGATGATTACAAATTTTCTCCAGTTATAAAGGGAAAACACAAGTCATTTTATTCTGTCTGTTGTAAACACCATCTTCCTTTCTGGCAAACTAAAAGCTAAATCAAATTCTTTGCAATCTTGGTGTTGGATATGTTTCCAAGTTGAATTTTACTTCACATATCTGCACGATCACTGCCAATTTACACTTTTGTAACATCGTCAGACTCCACCCCTGCCTTTACCCTCATTCAAATCTTTGGCTTTCTCGAGACTGGATTATTTTAACCGACTCTTGCTTGGTCTCCAATATTTTTACATTTCATAAAATTGACATTCCAAAACTCTGCTATCTATGCACTGTTTACCTATCATCCCTGAACATAATAAGATTATATTGTCTCCTGGTTTGAAAAAAAAATCATGATAGTACATTCTTATCCCGGTTTTCAGATCTCTCCAGATGATTCTTGATTCTCATCTCTAATCTCCTTCAGCCCACAACTCTCCAGGGTAAGAGTTTACATCTCTTCCTCAAAATGCCAATTAATGCTGGGTCACTTACTAATTTTGAATCTAAAGACTGATAACAGCTTTTGATTTCTACATGTTTGGAAAAGGGATAAGGGAAATGGCATTTGGAGCATAAGGACAGCAGAACAAGTTTGAACAGGTAAACATTCCTAGCTATCTGTGCTAATCTAAATCTGGTCTCTTTAGCATCCCCTATTTTAGTTAGCTCACCATTTAATTAGGCCTTCAGGTGACAGTAATCTCTGAAATTCTTTCCCCAAACCACCAAGCCTTTATTTCCATCTTCAAGGTACAAAAGGATAGAAACTTAATGGTGCAAAAAGCAGCCATTCGATCAATCACCTTCAAGTCAAACAAAAAAAAGTATCATCACAGTCTAATGCCACCTTCCAGCTCTTCATTCATTGCCCTTTAACTTTTCTACCTCTTTTTCTTCTTTTAAAAGATGCTCATTAAAATCTATTTCTTTGATTTACTTTTAGCTACCTGCTCTAACACCTGCTTGTGGTCCGGTATCAAGATTTTGATTTTATGCTTTGATACTTCGTATTGCATCTGAAGTGCTACATGAATACAAGTCAATACTAAATTTTGAGAAGATGGTAGTGAGGCTCTTTCTTGAAGCATGCAGTCCTCAAGCCAGTATGAGGGTGACATCTTGCAAAATGTCCAGATTACTGAGGAGGAAGTGCTGGTTGTCTTGAAACGGGTAAAGGTGGATAAATCCCCAGGACCTAATCAGGTGTATCCAAGAACTCTGTGGGAAGCTAGAGAAGTGATTGCTGGGCCTCTTGCTGAGATATTTGTATCATCGATAGTCACAGGTGAGGTGCCGGAAGACTGGAGGTTGGCAAACGTGGTGCCACTGTTTAGGAAGGGCAGTAAAGACAAGCAAGGGAACTATACACCAGCGAGCCTGACCTCGGTGGTGGGCAAGTTGTTGGAGGGAATCCTGAGGGACAGGATGTACATGTAGTTGGAAAGGCAAGGACTGATTAGGGATAGTCAACTTGGCTTTGTGCATAGGAAATCATGTCTCACAAACTTGATTGAGATTTTTGAAAAAGGGACAAATAGGATTGAGGGGGGCAGAGCAGTAAATGTGATCTATATGGACTTCAGTAAGGCATTCGACAAGGTTCCCCATGGGAGACTGATTAGCAAGGTTAGAGGTCATGGAATACAGGGAGAACTAGCCATTTGGACACAGAACTGGCTCAAAGGTAGAAGACAGAAGGTGGTGGTGGTGGTGGAGGGTTGTTTTTCAGACTGGAGGCCTGTGACCAGTGGACTGCCACAAGGAGTGCTGGGTCCTCTACTTTTTTGTCATTTACATAAATGATTTGAATGCAAGCATAAGAGGTTGCAGATGACACCAAAATTGGAGGTGTAGTGGACAGCTAAGAGGGTTACTTCAGATTACAACAGGATCTGGACCAGATAGGCCAACGTGCTGAGAAGTGGCAGATGGAGTTTAATTCAGATAAATGCGAGGTGGTGCATTTTGTGAAAGCAAATCTTAGCAGGGCTTATACACTTAGTGGTAAAGTGCTCGGGCGTGTTGTTGAACAAAGAGACCTTGAGTGCAGGTGCAAAGCTCCTTGAAAGTGGAGTCACAGGTAGATGGGATAGTGAAGGCGGCGTTTGGTATGCTTTCCTATAATGGTCAGAGTACTGAGTACAGGAGTTGGGAGGTCATGTTGCAGCTGTACAGGACATTGGTTCGGCCACTCTTGGAATAGTGTGTGCAATTCTGTTCTCCTTCCTATCGGGAAGATGTTGTGAAACTTGAAAGGGTTCAGAAAAGATTTACAAGGATGTTGCCAGGGTTGGAGGATTTGAGCTATAGGGAGAGGCTGAACAGGCTGGAGCTGTTTTCCCTGAAGCGTTGGAGGCTGAGCGTTGACCTTATAGAGGTTTACAAAATTATGAGGGGCATGGATAGGATAAATAGGCAAAGTCTTTTCCCTGGGGTCGGGGAGTCCAGAACTGGAGGGCATCGGTTTAGGGTGAGAGGGGAAAGATATAAAAGAGACCTAAGGGGCAACTTTTTCACGCAGAGGGTGGTGAGTGTATGGAATGAAGTGGTGGAGGTTGGTACAATTGCAACATTTAAGAGGCATTTGGATGGGTATATGAATAGGAAGGGTTTGGAGGGATATGGGCTGGGTGCTGGCAGGTGGGACTAGATTGGGTTGCGATATCTGGTCGGCATGTACGGTTGGATCAAAGGGTCTGTTTCCATGCTGTACATCTCTATGACTTTAGTGCTCAATAAGGAATTCCAAGATTTGGGGAGGTAATGATATATTATCAGTCAATAGACCAGAAAAGTAGATCAGAAGCTTCGACATAGCACCTGCTGAAATTTAAATTCAATTACGGGATCTGTTTATATAAAGTTGGTATGAAAACAGATTATCGCCGATGTTGAAAAGACAATTCAATAAATAACTTCAACTTGTCCTCTTTCGGGAAGGAAATCGGTCACCTTCTTTGGTCTATACGTGGGTTCCAGACTCTCAGGTGCCCTTTGAAATGCAAGCCAATGCAAAACCAAGTGGAGGTATGAGTGGCAACAAGTAAAGGGGATTCACAGTAATTCAGACAAGATGAACAAGTGGGCTGATTGCATACCAGATGCAGTATAACATGGATAATGTGACATTGCCCACTTTGGTAGGAAAAAATTAAATGGCAGAGTACTATTTAAAGTGATAGACTGGGGAAATGTTCGTGTACAAAAAGGGACCTTGGTGTCCTTTTACACAGGTCACTGAAAGGAAGTGTGCAGGTGCAGCAACTAACTTATGGAGGACAACGAATCGTTGTCTTCCTCTGCAAGAGTACTGCAGCCGTGTGGCTGAAACCATATCCACATTCTTGACTTTTCCCCTACTGATCAAGAATCTACCTATCTCAGACTTAAACATACACAAGTTCGTACAGCTATTTGTGGGAAGGTGTTCCAAAGAATCTCAATCGTCTGATAGAAGAAATTCCTCCTCAGTCTTAAATTAGTACCTCTTTATTCTGAAAATATGCCTCTCTCAGGAGGGAAAACATCCTCTGTGTTTATTCTGTGAAGCTGCTTAAGAAACTGATCAGTTTCGATGAAATCACCTCGCATTCTTCTAAACTCAAGTGGAATCTCAATCATAGAATCTCTAGGGCAGAGAGGTCATTCAACCCATCAAGTCTGCACCAATCCTCCAAAGAGCATCCTACTTTCCCACACTATCCCTGGAACCCCAAATTTCCCATGGCCAATCCACCTAACCTTCACATCTTTGGACCGTAGGAGGAAACTGGAGCACCTGGAGGAAATTCACACAGAAATGGGGAGAATGTCTACGTGAAATCTGCACAGTCACCCAAAGTTGGAATTGAACCCAAGTCCCTGGCATTGAGAGTCTTCAGTGCTAACCACACAACAGTTGTGCTTTGTACAACAACCACCCCCAACCAAATCAGAATGTATGAATAAGAATTTATTTTTTATTCGTCATTGTGGAATCACTGGCTGGGCCATTTTCATGCCAGAACAGTTGAGAATCAACCTCATTGATGGGGACCTGAAGTCATATGTAAGACTGACCAATTAAGATTTCCTTTCCTAAAATGGACTTTAATGGACCAAAGTTGTTGTTTAAAAAAAAGACAATCAGCAGTGGTCATGGTGGTTATCAAAGATAGAAACATAAATTAATCCTCAGTTAATACCCACTTCATGCATACAATGAATAAATGTGGAATCAGAAACACTTCTTGGAGTCAAATAGAACAATGGAGTGTGATGGATATTCACCCTTCTGTTCAAATGAGTGAAGTTGTAAAGATGTAAGAAAACTGGGATTGTCAGGATGAAACACTGAACTTTGGTACAGTGTGGATGTGATACACAAGATCTGCAGGAAGAAGTGCTGTTACTCACAAAATACTTCAATAGCAAACAAACAGGTGGAATGAGCAGTGGCTGACTGACATTTGTGGCAGAAGTTATCCCTTCACAAGCTGCCTAAGATTTCTTTAAAAAAAAATTATACTTATGCTTAGATACAAATATACTTACTCAGGCCTAACTCCAGTTGAACCTTTATCATCTGTAATGGATAAATATACACCCTATTAATGCATCTAATTGCACTTTTTAAAAAGCAACATTACATACAACAAAGCAGAACATTTACAAACGAACAAATGTCAAGGAGAATGGAACAGGCCCAGTTCCCCTTCAAAAGGGATTCAAAACATCCAAGCAATTACTAGAGGAGCAGAATCAATGGAATGCAAATTTGGGAGTTGGCTGTTACTTGTACTAGATTGAAGTTAGCCTGCAGAGAACACACAATCTTCTTTTTCTTATATTTACCCAAGTGCAACCCAGTATGGTTCAATTCTTATCTAAAGTACCCCTCATTTAACCATCTGCAAAATTTTACCTTTTCTGTGCACCCTCCAATCAGCTATATCAAAACAGCATTTTTGAAAAAAAATCCCATGCAGTGTTTTTCCCCCCCTCATGCTTTTACATTAATGAGCATCTCTTTAAAATCTCAGTTAACAGCATAGACAAAGAGATTTAGAACACTTAATTCCTGCTTAACTACCCACCCTCAAACAACATTTTTTCATTGAAATTTATAGATTTTGGATGTAGGTTTGTTCGCTGAGCTGAAAGGTTCATTTCCAGACGTCTCATTATCTTACTAGGTATCATCTTCAGTGGACCTCATGCGAAGCAATGCTGAAAACTCCTGCTTTCTATTTATAAATATTTCAGCATTGCTTCGCATGAGGTCCACTGATGATACCTCGTAAGATAATGAAACATCTGGAAATGAACCTTTCAGCTCAGCGAACAAACCTACATCCAAAACCTCAACCTGAGCTACAAATCTTTTCAAACTCACTATTTATAAATTTATATGCAAATTTTACAGGAGACATTCATCAAATAAAATAAAGGATGCTGTGTTAAAATGGTGGGGCCAAAGCAACTTGGCTCCTTCAAAATTCAAACTTGTGCTTCTGCCCAAATGTTTGATGTCTTCTTGTGTGATTTAACTTTGTCAAGATTGATGACAGTTAATTTTCCACTTTTGTTGCAACAACCAAAGATCCAATACATTTCCAAAATCAAAGCAGTAAACTCAAATATGATCTGCTCCTTCTAGTTCATGAGGTTGGCTCAATCTAAAGCTGATCAGATTTTTTATAATTCTTATTTACTCTCCACAAAATAGACAAAATATACACTTCAAGAAGGAAGAGAAACACAAATGACAAGAAAAGGGAGACAACTACTGAAGGATGGAGAGATCAGAAAAGATCTGGAAGAAAATTAAGAAGGGAAGAGAGAGGTATATATACACAAAGTCTTGACAAACTGTGGATTAAATGGCTGTGTTCTAAATTTTAGTGATTGGCAAAAAAAAGCATTAGGGAAGGGATTAGACTATCTTATAGTTCAGACATACCACTAGTTGTACCCATTGTTAGACAGATTCCTTGTAAGACTGAGGCTTTCTTTCGAACTGAAAAGTTGATTTAAATTTTTTGCACACCTATATTTCATATTACACTCGAGCATGTAAAGAAACAAAGTTTAAAAAGAAGATACAGATGTCTGGCGAGTTGACTTCTGACTCTGGAAAAACAACTTTCATAAACAGGGGTCAACTTACATGTGCAGTATAAAAGTGAACTGCTGACACAAGTGTCAGTGGCCATCATTTTGAAGGCCACCAACCTCCAATGTAGAGGGGCCTGGTCTTTGCCTCCTCCATATCTTAACAACATACTTCACATCATCTGCTTGATTCCTTGTGCCAGTTAGACCAAGAGATGCAGGAGCTAAAGTAGACTATTCGGTCCATCAAGTCAGTTCCAACATTGAGATCATGGCTGATCTGATGATCCTCAATTCCACTTCTCTGCCTTTATCCCACAGCCCTTACTGATAAAAATCAATCAGTCTGTTTCAGTGTTGAACATATTCAACAACCCTGCCTCTACAGCAAAGAATTTCAAGTATTCATTCCCCTCAGAAGAAATTTCTCCTTATCTCTAACATAACTGGGCAAACCGTCACTCTGATACTATGCCCTCTGGTTCTAGATTTTCCCATAAGTGGGAAAAAACAACCACTCAGCACCTAACCTGTCAAGTCCTCTAAGGATTTTGTCAGTTTCTTTTTGGTTGCCTTTCATTCTTCTAAATTCAGTGAGCACAAGCCCAACGTACTCAAACGCTCCTCATAACACAATCTGTCCATGCCTGCACTTAACCTAGCGAACATTCTCTGGATTGCCCCCAATGCCAGTATATTTTTCCTTAGATACAGAGATCAAGACTGTTCACAGTATTCTAAGTCTGGTTTAAGTAGTGCCCTGCTGTCACGCTCCATTCCCTTCAAAGTAAAAGGACAATATTGCATTTGTTTTCCCTTTTATGCTCTTAAGTTGGATGCTGGTTTTTATGATTTATGCACAAAGATTCTCAAATCCCTACGCTGCAGCTTTCTGCAGTCTCTCTCAATTTGAATAACATTCAGCTGTTGTATTCTTCCTGTTAAAGTGTGAAAACACATATTTGCCCCACATTATACTCCACCTACCAAGTTTTTGCCCAGTTTTAAGTTAATAGTAAGTAAACATGCATTTATGGGGTGAAAGATGCATGCCATGGTAAAGAAGAAAGGATTTTTAAAAAATATATATGTTTGAAGGTGAAAGAATTGAATCATTGTGGATTCAGGGTGGACCTATATATTGCAGATTATGGTACTTTAACCAAACTAATTGATCTTAACAATTTACAACTATGCAAACCCACTATTAGACAAAAAGAGGTCCAATATGGGGAGCTTCATTGTTTGATGTTGCAAGTTCATGAGACAGGGATAAAGGCAACAAGAACAAAGAAAGCAAGAAACTTCAATTTAATGACAAAACAAACAGGTCTTCATATTTCATGGTGTTACATTCAATTTCTTTTGTTCAAAATCAACTTAACAGTAACTTACAATCTTAACCTATAGCGGAATCAAAGTGCTCTAAAAGGATTCCTCCATTTAAATGTTTTAGGCCCAGTAGATGCAATTACTTAATGTTGTGAATTTAGCTGCTGTATAATTAAAAAGATATGAAGATGATCCCTGGTTACTACTCACTCTTCTTATCAGACGACCCACTGAAATCTATTCCACCAAGACCTTCACTGGCTGTAGTTGTTGGGGCAGCTGTAGATACCCCAAGATTCAACCCCAGTGATTGACCAAGTCCTAAAATTGAAAAAAAAAAGTGAAAACCTTGTGGCTGTTCAATTTAGTTATCAAAGCTTCAGAAGACTTTTAATTATATCCAAAAACACAGGATGAAAACATGCTACCTGGATATGATCAGTGTGCTGCTCATTATTCTAACAATCCAATTTACCTACTATAGGATCATGAGGAGGAAATAAATCTAATTGCAATATATTTCTGAAACTGACCATACTCTCACCTCCATCTTCAATATCTCTTTCCCTGGAAAAGGCCTCACACCTCTTATACTTTGATCATTGCTCTAGTATGCCCCCTATTTTGCTCCATATGTCCTAGAAGCTCAAATCCCAATGAATATAGCACACTGTTTTATCTTTGCCAAATTTGCTCATTACTCAAGGAACTTGGAAGGTCAGGATAATTCTGAGCTTCTCTGTTTTACTACCATATCTCTACCTGCCCCTTTCGTCCCTCTTCAAATGGTCCTTGCCATTAAGACTGCAACTGTCTGCTTCGCTGCCTTGGCCATGTCCCATGCTTCTTGATATCAACTAAACAACAGGTCATCTCAACCCCTTGAAGCTCTGAGCTCTTACTCTTCACTGGTTTACTTATTTCCTCATATCTTCTCCAAGCTCATCCATTAACTCTATCTCCTCCTCCTTTGGTCCAGTTTCACAAGGGACACCAACTCTCTGCTATCTCAACAAATCACCCATCTTCATAATGATTCTGAACAAATATGTTCCGAAGATGATCATGTAGTTAAACCTATCCCTAACTAAGCATACTGTCAGTAAAGCCAGTAGTGGTAATGAGCATTAGCATGATCCTACCAATAAATTTTGTTCAGTGTCACAATAGCCCACACATTCACCATTAAAAGGTATAATACTTTCCACTTTATAAAGCTTTATAGTGCCTTATTATTCCAAAGAGCTGCAAAATGAATGATTTAATTCTGAATTGCAGTCTCCTGATGTTCATTCTGAAGCCAGTTCAAAGTGGAAACTTGATGCAAATCCTACACTTAATAATAGATCTAGTTACAGAATGCAACATTACCAAGGTCTGAATCTTTCCAATCTAAAATCCAGTCTCCCAGGAATCCCTCTTCATACTCTTTGATCCAAACAAAAATAAATGAGCAATCTTTGTAATGCAAAAAGAAACCGAACAAGAAAATTCAGCAAACTAAATTAGAATTTAGCTTTGGAGACATGATGCATTTCAGCCCCTGCAGCACTTATTTGTCAGATTAAGGCCTCAAGCAAACCGGCAGACAATGCATGCTCCCTCCCCAAGGTTATTTGATCACAGGTGCATCAACAAGAGGAGGAAAGGCAGTGGAGTCTAATGGGCCACATCCCAGAGTTGCTATGGCCGCCTTGGTGTGGAGGTCTTGCTTCATAATACTCAGGTATTTCTAATCAACCTACTCAGAAGTTATTAAACAACTCTGCAGCATGTAGGCCTTGACCAGAGCTTCCTACCACTGCACCATAGGAACCTTTGTCCACTTCATGTGCTCCTTATATTTTCTAAATCGATCTGTTTAGAAATATCATTACAGACCTCTGGAGCAAGTGGGACTTGAATCCAAGACCTCTTGGTTCAGAAGCGGAGATACCCACTGCACAAGATTCCACAATTCTTTTTGTTTAAATTTCAGATGCAATTCAAATTTGACTGTGTCCCTTGGTATGCTTTGAATCCATATCATGAGAACATTGCAGCCTAGATCGCTAATCCAGTGAAATTATCACGACACAATTGCCCTCATCCATTTTCTAATCACCTATTTTTCTAATCAGCCTGTTCAGAGTTATCACACAGCACTTGAACTTACTACCACTATGCCACATGAGCCCCAACTTAATGTGCTCAAGGTACCTCAAATCAATGTCTTCCACCTATCTATCCCTAGCCTAATGATCCAATTAACATACTAATACACTGTATTTCCGTGAAAATTTCCTGCAGCTTGATGGATCCACAAATAGCAACTGGGAGAATGACCAGCAAAGTCAATTTTTGATGGTATTGGCTGATGGAAAAGGTGCAAGCCATTAAATCAGGGGAAACCATCTGTTCTTCTTCGAATACAGCCATGTGATTTTTCACAACCACTATGAAAGATATCTCAGTTTAACAGCTCATATGAAAAACAGCACATAGTCCAATTCCTAGCGATCCTACAATGCATTTATGTAGCATTCAAGCACTTATATGCAATAGACTTCCCATGGTTCACAGGGAGTATTATCAAACAAAACACATTAATCTACATTAGGAGGTACAGAGAAGCAGTGAGGAAATAGCTAGTGACAATGCACAAGATAGAAGTGCATAGATGTCTAAAGGTCTGTCGGGTAGGAAAAAGGGAAGAATTGTGGCCATGGTGGATATTTGAAAATAACAATTTAAAAAATTAAAATCAAGGTGCTGTCCATGTAAGATCCAGTGCAAGTCAGTGACCGTGGGCTTGAAGGTGAAGGTGTGAAATGAAGATACAGGCAGTAGAATTCTGTATTTTCTGATTTCAATTCATGAAGGGTGGAAGAGGAGATATGGCCAGACGATCAATGAATTGATGAGCTAATAACAAAATGGATGTGCATCACAAGAGGTTAGCTGAAGCAGGACAGAAATGAGTCAAGCTGGTGGATAGAAGCAGCATTTTGTGTGGTACAGAAATAGTTAAATACAGTATGAGGTCGATTTCAGACTTGGAAGGGAGAGGAATACGGGCTTGATATCAGAGCTTGTGGCAGTAACCCTTTTCCTATCAAATGGAAATTTCTGCTCAGAGGACAGGATATTAGGAGTAGGTCATTCAGCCTCTTGAGTCTGCTCCGCCATTTGGTATGATCATGGCTGATCTGCAGCTAAATTCCAAATGCCTGCCTAGCGCCCATATCAGTTGATAGCATTGTTTGAAAAAAAAATTTCTCTCAGATTTAAATGTAACAAGTGAATTAGCATCGCCATTCTTGTTGCTGGAATACAGGATTCCATCGTTGGTATGAGGCAGAAGATGTAAAAACTCTTTTGTGACATTGCATATTATCTGATCCAGTCTTGTGAGTGTGTTCTGAGAGACTTTGGAAAGGATCAAGTGAAAACACACACAGTCTGGAAATGACACGAGTTTAAGATCTTGAGGCATTGTTTTGGTCGGAGACATGCTGCCTACAATCCACCTAACAAGGTCTTAAGCTTCTCATGCCACTGGCCTTCTGACACACCTGCACATGGGTTGACAAGGGCACCCAGGTATTTCTCGATTTCTCTTGGGGGTATACAGGATATAAGGTCGTCACGAAGCTTCCAATTGTCAAAGAAATTGGATAGGAAGGTTTTCCTCTTAAAATATAAAGTGGAAGCCTTTTGTCTTTGAAATGTTGATATTGAAGTCCATATGATCACAGTATGATTGGAGCAGTTTTAGATTCCTTCCCATAGTGGTATGAGAGTCACTCAGAAGGACTATGTTGCCTGCAAAGGCCAAAGTTGCGCAGTTGACTCTTCTACCTCCCATCTCTTTCTCGTACTGGTATTATTGTCAGTGTCTCTTTTTGTTTGACCTCCGAGACCTTTCTGTTTTTTTTTGGTTGATCTCCACAGTTCATGGGTAGGTCAGTTACGTTTTCCATTAGTCCAATGCCTAGGGCCAGAACGTCCGGGTCATTCCTCACGCCCAAACAATCTTCAGCTTGTTTCAATCGGTCATCTACATCCCTCTGCTTTGCGTTCAAAGCTGGCGGTCTATGATGAGAGCTTTGGTGCGGGCTTGATTTCTCGGAATTAAGAGCACTCTCTGCCTTAGATTCATGCGAATTCTCTGCTACATTTACATTATTCGGAATTTTAACCTCTGCTGGGGTGTTCGCAAGGTTTCTGCTTTTATCAGAGATTTGCTTTGGTGTTTTGGTTTTGAGGATGCTAGCGATCTCCTTAATAATGAATCTACATCTTGCAAATCTCTTGTCTAGTTCCCTCAGGGGTGATACTTTTCTGGTAACTGTACTCGATCACTTCTTCCTGGTTCACCTCTGACCGTGAGTGCTGCTTTGATGTGATTTTCATTACGTAGACTGGGATGTTGATGCCTCTAGTGTCGGCCAGGTCCAGCTTGGTTGTAAACGGTTGGTCACACGCACTGCACAGAAAGTTTCCTGCTGGAGGTTGTTTTTAAAGTTTGCATTTAGCATAATGGCAGGAGATTGTGTGGTACTCTCCTGCTTTCTTGTAGAATGAACATTTTGTTCGAATTAGCAAATTTTGAGAAGATTGGGACAACACATCCATCCTAGGACAAGCCAAAAAGAGACACACACGAGAATTCCTAGAAGCATGGTATTCCAACGGGAACTCTATCAACAAACACATTGACTTGGATCCCATTTCTCACCCCCAAGAAAGATAACAGGAAATTACATCACCATAGGAAAGCCTCTCACCACAGGAAATGACATTACCAATCCAAGGAAACTCAAACATAAAAATAGAAAGTGGACTATATCACCAGTGTTTCCTTTGGAGACTCACTGAAGATGTCTCCTAGTATGCTGACAAAACGTCTAAAAAAGAACCTTCCGACTCTGAGCAAAGCTACACTCATTTTGTCCGAATGTTGATTATTTGACATACTTTGGTCAGATGGATCTTAAGTAGGCTCACAGTCACATTTAGTGCAGAACAACTGACCGAAAGGACAATGGATCACAACCTCTCAAACAGATGTTTTGCCTTATACCAGTTCGATAACAACTCCTTCTGTATACATATTCATCTCTGACATTATGCTATCAGTCTCAATTTCGTCCTCGTTTGACGAGTTCTCCGTTCCCGGTTTCAATATCTGATCATTCTTGAATAGTAATGCTTATAGTGTCCAGTGGGCCACCCACATGAGCTCTTCTACAACATTATCGGTGACATCCACTACTGGACTAACAGGTTCTTTGGATGGAACAATCAAACTCAGATCCAAGTAGGGCCAAGTGGTATTGTCTCAGTTTCAGTTCAGACTGGTCTTGTTGCCGGCTCTAGACAGCAGGCGTATTTGCAACTTAATTTAACACGGCTCGCAGTTGTGGACAAGGCTGCGGGGAGGTTGTTTCTCCATGATGCTTCCCAAGCGGACTGCTCCATCGAATGTGGAAAACTCATGCTTTTTTCTGTACGTGATACTGGAGTATCAGGATGTTGTGAAATTTGAAAGAGTGCAGAAAATATTTTCAAGGATGTTGCCAGGGTTGGAGGATTTGAACTTAGGGAGAGGTTGAAAAAGCTGGGGCCGTTTTCCCTGGAGCGACGAAGGCTGAGGGGTGACCTCAGAGGTTTATAAAATGAGGGGCATGGACAAGGTAAACAGACAAGGTTTTTTCCCTGGGGTGGGTTTTTTCCAGAATTAGAAGGCATTGGTTTAGGGTGAGGGGGGGTGGGGGGAAAGATATAAAAGGGACCTAAGGGGCAATTTTTTTTTAAAACGCAGAGTGTGGGGTGTGTATGAAAGGAGCTGTCAAAGGAAGTAGTGGAGGCTGGTACAATTGCAATTATTTAAAATGCATCTGGATGGGTATATGAATATGAAGGGTTTAAAGGAACATGGGCCAAGTGCTGGCAAATGGGACTAGGTTGGGTTGGGATATCTGATCAGCAAGAACAAGTTGGACCGAAGGGTCTGCTTCACTGTTACACATCTCTATGACTGCCATTTAAAAGGAACAGGGTTCATAGATCCATATAGCTGGACTGAGAATTGGACCAGCAGCCTAAGGAGTCAGAGAAAACAAAGGGGTAATCAGCAGCAATTTTGAGTGATGTCATTGAGGGATAGCATGTAAGAAAATAAAACAGGATGGAGGAAAGCAACTAAAAAAGTCCTTGGGGGTGACTCCAGAGGTAACTGTGTCATAACAGGATGTTAAGCTTTTGCTCATGGTTCTCAGCCTACAGCTTATAGAATGGAATGGAACCAGCGAAGGTCACCCAGCTGGTTGACAATATCAAAAACTTCAGATATGCCAAGGATGAGGGTAAATAATTTACGTTAACCACAGTCACATAGGATGTTGTATGATTTGCATAATTTCCATTTTAACACTGGCTGAGATGGAAGCCTAAAAATCAGAGATGACTTCAATACCCTATAATCTGCTCAAGACCTACAGAAGCACTTCTTCCAACAAACATGTATGGAATGAGCTGCCAGAGGAAATGGTGGAGGCTAGTACAATTGCAACATTCAAAAGCCATCTGGATGGGTATATGAATAGGAAGGGTTTGGAGGGATATGGGCTAGGTGCTGGCAGGTGAGACTAGATTGGGTTGGGATATCTGGTCAGCATGGATGAGTTGGACCGAAGGGTCTGTTACAGTGCTGTACATCTCTATGACTAAGACTCTATAACCACCTGACTGATTTCATATTACCAACTAAATTTCAAATATGAACAAGCATCTGAGAATTAACAGACAGCATGAAATATTAACAAAACTGCAGCAATGTTGCTTCAACTATCACATTTTTCAAACAAATTACTTCATGTAAATTAACTTCAAATTCCATTCAATGAAGTGAACAAAGTTGAAAATGGCTGTAGAAGTTTCTAAAAATTTATATTTGATAACAAACATGCATACACTCACATACAAAATCTTGAAAATGCTGTAATAGCATACTGACCTGCAGCGGAAGTGCTTGCACCCTGAAAGAGGCTGCCACTTAAACCAGTCAAAGCCCCTCCCAATGTTAAGCCTGTTGACACTGTTGCAGTGGATGTGGGTGCTCCACCCAAATTTAACGCAAATCCTGTAGTGCCTGCGCAGAACCAGTTATTGGTAAATTACATGCAAACATAAATAAAGAAGCAAGAGTAGGCCATTTGGGCCCTCTAACTGGCTCAGTGACTCAATATAGCCATAGCTGACTGAATTGTGGCCTCAGTATCAGAGGTACACAAAGGAATGGGGATGTGAATCAGGTGAGGACAGAACCACACGGTGTTAGGAGAGGGTGCAAACATTGTAATAAGGTATAGGGGAGGGAAGAAATGCCAGAGACACAGAGGAAACAATTGAGCAGCAGTGAGAGATTGGAAGTGATAGAGTGCAAATGAGAGATCAGGTGTTAAAAAATGCTGGGGTGCAGGTGGTATGGTTGGGGAAAGAGCAACACAATTGGAGCAAGTTCCATCAGAGGGTGCAGGAAGTGATATGAGGATAGTCTGGATAGGAAGTGGGATCAGTGTTTTGAGGATTTCTCAGACAATTCCTGCTGTTACTCATTGTTTTGTCCCAGAGATTGACTGTGGGAGAAGGATAGGACAAATACCTCGTCAAATTTAGGATACGATAGTCAGTCTTAAAGATATTCTGAGAAGGTACCTGGGAAACTTAACTCTATCCACTGGAAGTTCAAACTTCCATGGTAAATGCAATGCATGCTTGTGGGTTGACGCTTCCTCTGGGTCCCAATGTACTATAGGGAAGATCTTAACATGCCTTTGATTTAGTGAAAATCCCACTAAATTGCAAGATGGTGACTGTTAAAGGGAAAAAAAAAATTTTTTTCAAAACAGCCTTTCAGGCTCAGGAAAGGAGGGTGTAACAAGAGAAACAGCATAAATAAATTGGAAATTTAAGTGGAATGACCCCTAAAGACCAACAAGGCTGCCTTTGTGTTGATCCTCAGCAGGTAAGAGAGGTATTAAATGAATATTTCACGTCAGTTTTTCCTTGGATAAAGAAATGAAAGCTAGAGAACTCAGGGAAGTGTTTTCAAAACACTTCCCTGAGTTCACATTACAGAAATATAAATGCTGGAGGTTTCAGAAAATAAAGATGGACACATTTCTGGGACCTGATCTAGTGCATCCCATGATGTTGTGGGAAGTTAGGGAGGAAATAATGGGGCCCCTAGCAGAAATCTGTATCATCTACAACCACAGGTGAGGTACCAGAGGACTGGAGAGTGGCTAACATTTTGTCTTTATTTTGAGAAAGGCTGTAAAGAAAAGCCTGGGAACTATAGATCTGAGAGTCTGACATTGTTGTGGGTAAATAGTTGGTGGCGATTCCAAAAAATAAGATTTACATGCATTTGGGGGCGTCAAAACTAGGTGGCATATCTTTAAAGTGAGAGAAGAAACTTTTTTTTTAAAAAAAAGGACATTAAAGACAATATTTTTACACAGAATGGTTAGTGTGTGGAATGAACTGCCAGAGGAAGTGGTGGATGCAAGTACAGTTACAACATTTGAAAGACATTCGGATAAGCGTATGAATAGAACCATCTTGGAGGAATATAGGCCAAACACAGGTAGGTGAGACTAGTTTAGTTTGAGAACATGGTGAGCATTATCTAGTTGGACTGAAGGGTCATGCTATATGACTCTATGACCAGGAAGCATGAACACCAAAGCTTACCTGTTGTAGATGTTGGCAGTGCAGATGAAAGGCACAATCCTCCAGTGGTAGAAGGTGCAATAGGCATCGCAAAAGGTGTTGCTGAACCTGCTGGTTTGTTGAATCCTAAACTAAAACCAGCTAATGCTGTGGTTGCAGGAGTTCCTAAAAAAAAGAATTGAGTCAAGACCAATTCAAATATAACAAATAATGTTACAATGCAACAAATTATTAGGATGACCAGATTACAAACTAAACCATGTTTAAAAAGAAAGAATAGGAAGATGTTTACTAAAATAGTTTGTTAACCAGCTTAACACTTCATTAATTGATTAAAAAAAACTTACCCAAAGTTAGCCCTGTTGTTGCTGCCGTTGTTGTCGTCCCTGCAATTTAAAAAAAGGCCACAATATAAATGGCAAAGTTTTGATTCTCCATAATCATAAGACACTAAAGTCAACACACTGTCAACCAGACAAAACAGAATTCAAACACAGACCCGGAATGGAACATGAAGTCCTTCAATTTCTATCGCTCTGTAATTATTCTAAGTCTGAATTATCTTTCAACAAGATGAAAACAATTCACAAGGTGGAAACAAATGTTTGTTCAAGATATTGATTTTACTTCAGCAAAATACATGTGTTCAGATTTAGTTATCTCCATTATACTAGTCATGATTTGGAGGTGCTGGTGTTGACCTGCGGTGTACACGTCAGCAGTCAATCTCGGACTTTCAGGTGACCATTCTCCAAGGTGGACTTCAGGATAGACAACAATGCAAAGTGGCTGAGCAGAGGCTGATAGCCAAGTTCAGTACCCATGGGAATGGCCTCAACCAGGACCTTGGGTTCATATCACACTCCAGGTGACCCCTGTACGCACACACCCACTCACGCAGACCTTCTCACACATACATTCCCACATTCAACCTATCACACTTATACCCTTTACACTCTCACACGCTCACACGTTCCCTGCCACACCCATCCCCACAGACACATTTGTGGGGTGAATTTGTACTTGCAGAATTACATTTTATTTTGCTCAAAAACTGCATGAATCCATGTCAGATTTTGTAAATCCTTTTTTTAAAAAAAAGATTAGAACTAGTCTGAACACTGGGGCACAGAGAGCCTCACACAGGGCACCTCGCACCTTCAATGCATTATCTGGATTGTTGCATTGTTATGCGTTGGAATGCACTTGAATACATTGTTAAAGTTCACTTGAGAATGTAACTCTGAAAGTTTCAGAATTTACATACGAAAGAACTGAAAGCAATGTGCCCATTCTAAAAGATGAGAGATTTAACAAACAAGCCAGGTCTTTTTCAATATATAATTTCAGTTATATCACACTGTAAACCTTTGCTATAAATTCTGTGTCTTACGATCTCATACTCCACAACCACCTGATGAAGGAGCAGTGCTCCGAAAGCTAATGCTTCCAAATAAGCCTGTTGGACTATAACCTGGTGTTGTGTGATTTTTAAACTCCATTATAGTAATAACACTTAAGTTATGGGAATGGTTAAATGTAAAATCATTAGGAAAAAAGATTTAGTTATATGCAAATTCTAAAAATTGTAGTTGCAATACTGAAGGAAAAAAAGTTGCAGGCTTATGTAGCTTTTCAGAAATCTACTGCAACTTGGGGCCATACATCTAGGATTAGCATTAAAACATAATGGGGCAGTCAGACGAACTTGTCGTCAAGTGGACAGAGCTACCATAATACAAAATGCATTACAAGGACTAGTAATTGAAGCCAGGTCAAATCAAATATTTCAGAGAATCAAAGAAGACCACTGAATGTGTGGACTACAAAGAATTCAATGGATATTTGCAACTTAGACAAAAAGCAGAGGTGCTTCATCTATTCATGTACAAACGTGATAAATGGTCAGAGCCTGGGAAGTGCTGAGGATCAGGAGCCTTGATGTGCACGCACTCTCATCCCTGAAGGTAGCAGGACAGGTAAAGTGGTTAAAGCAACATATGGGTTACTTGCCTTAAATAGCTCAGGTAAAGAGTTCAAGAGCAGGGAGGTGATGCTGGAAGCGTCTAAAATGTTGGTTTAGCCACAGCTAGGATATTGGAGGCAGCCCTGGAATCCACATAAAAGGAGGGTTGGGATTGCACTGGAGAGGGTGCAATAAAGTCCATAAACCATTTAAAGGTGGCAGGATACATAGAGAATTGCTAAGAAAGCACACATTATTCTAAGATTCATAAATAAAGGCATAAAAGTACAAGAGCAAGTACAAGAACTTATACAAGATATTGGTTAGACCTCAGCTAGATTACTGTGTACAATTCTGGGTGCCACTATTTAGCAAGTACTTGCATCTGAGACAGAGCAGACAGTATTTACAAGAGCGGTTCCAGGAATGAGGCACTTCAATAATGAGGATAGACTGGACCTTGTACAGGGCTGAAAGTTCTCAGGTCACAAAATGAGATTTGCCTACATGTGAAACTTTTGACAGGATATGCAATTTTTAAATCTGTGATGTTCTATCTACTTATTTCCTCTTGGAATGATATGTCCTGGCTTCAAACAGTCTTCCTTACAAACCATCCAGCTGTGGAAAAATTCAAGTAAAATTGACATTAGGTATTGAATGAGATTAGACAGTTTAAAAGCAAATAATAATGGATAAAGCAAAAGGATAAACAAATTCAGTCAGCAAAGGTTCCCAGATTCATTTTTGAATAAAATTCATTTATAAGCATGAACATTTGTTACTGCTGTAGCATGCATTTTCCACCTTAACAACATTCTCCATCCTGTTTCAGTGGTAAAAAGGTCACATATGAAGAACAGGAATACAAACTGGGGACTAAAGCAACAATAAAAAATTTTAATTCACCTGTTGAGGTAACTCCAAATGAGAATCCAGTAGTTTGTTTCTGCCCAAACAGTCCACTCCCAAGGCCACCAAATGTTGCAGTTGTGGTTGTGGTTGCAGTTGTGGTACCAAGATTTCCAAAACTAAATCCCCCTGTGGTACCAGGATTGCTGCAATCAGATAGGGGGTAAATGTTAGTCATCAGAAGGTCAAACTTACGACTAGCCATACATTTCATATTGCACTTTTATGTTTCATACCACCTTCTGGCTAACAATTATATAAAGCATTAACGTATATTCTGCAGCCATCGTTATATTTCAAGACTAACTTATAAATATAAGATGGTGCAAGACAACAGAAAAAAAACATTATGTAGCAAAAAGTTTCAAATGTTGAGTAGGATAGATGTGGAGGAATATGGACCAGGAGCAGACAGGTGTGATTAGTTTAGTTTGGGATTATGTTCAGGCATATGTTGGGATTAAGATAGGTTATCATTTGAAGAACACTACTTCTGCAGATGTGAAAAACCAAAGAAATCTAAAAGAAAATGAGAAGGAATTCATATGTGGCCAGTAAACTGCTTACATGAAAAGATAGATGTTATTCAACTATACAAAAAGACCACCACAGACAGGAAGATTAACAAAAAAACATCAAATAGCCAAGAAAATTAAAAGCACAAAAAAAAGGGCAGGAATAAAGAAATTGAGTCAGAAGTGGGAGGACATGGATTAGAAAGGAGAGAACCTAAAATGAAAATGTATTGCTGAATTGGCAAAAAAAATGTTACCAATGGCTACGTTTAGTTACTATAATCAAGATCCATTCCAAATAACTACATTTGTATAAGTTATTCAATCAAATTGTTAACAGCAAAGACCTGCAATTATCTTGCACGATTGAACTTCAAACACTTTCTCTAGATGCATCATGTAAAAGAAAAACAAATTATAATTATATCCCAAGAGCTACTGTAATTCAAGTGGATACTGCATGACAAATCCAATTAAGCAAATTTAAGGTGGTGGATGAGGTGCCAATTAAAAAGCAGATTGTTGACCTTCCCAGGTCCTGTTGGATCTGCACTCATCCAGGGAAGTGGGCGTTGTAAATAGTAGATAAACTTCAGGGAAGTAGAAGATGTGTTACATGCCTCAGACTTTCCAATCTCTGACCCCACTGTTTTAGTTATGCTGTGTATGTGCCTGGATCAGTTCAGTTCAGTTTCTGATAAATAGTAATCCCCAGTTGAAAGTAATTCAGCAATCATAATAGAATTGAAGATCAAGCAGAGATGGTTAGCTTTTTGTTGCAAATGGTATTGCCTGGCACATGTGGTGTGATTATGACTTGCCACTTGTCAGCCCTAGCCTGGAAGTTGGTAACATCTTGCTGTACATGGACAGAGATGTTTTCATTAATGAAAGAAATAAATCTGCAATCATGACAGTCTTCTCCAAGTATGCAGTAAATGCTCAAAGTAGAGCAGATCAGTAATTTAGGCATAGGCATCAACTTAAAAACACTTGCAAACAATAGGGCAGAAAAGAAATCTGGAGAGAAATACTATTCGTGAAATTATAACTAAATTCCGATATTTGGCTCATCAAAATGAGCAATCTTGTCTATCCCGATGAAAAATCAGAAAAATAGTATTTGCAACAGCATATTATTCAGCAATAATACACAAAAATTACAAAGGTTTGTGTTGACGTTCCATCATATTAGTGTTCTTGGGATACGGCAACTCTTGCAAGGCTGTATTTATTGCTCATTCCACAGTGTCCAAGGAGAAGTGGAAGTAGATACCTTTGACATAAAGGCAATATTTAGCAAAATCGAGAGTGTGGTGCTGGAAAAGCAAAGCAGTTCAGGCAGCATCCAAGGAGCAGGAGAATCGACGGTTTGGACACCCCCTGCTCCTCGGATGCTTTTACTTTGCTTTTCCAGCCCCACAATCTTGATTCTAATCTCTAGCATCTGCAGTCCTCACTTGCTCCTAATATTAAGCAGAGCATGGCACTGGAGAACCCTACAAAAGAAAATGGAGGTCAAATGGGGTTAATAGTGAAATGTTCGGGTAAAAAAATGAGGTCTGCAGATGCTGGAGATCACAGCTGAAAATGTGTTGCTGGTTAAAGCACAGCAGGTCAGGCAGCATCCAAGGAATAGGAAATTCGACGTTTCGGGCATAAGCCCTTCATCAGGGCTCCTGTTCTACACAGTCACAGACAGCAGAACAATAGTCATTGCTAAAAGAGACCAATCACTTCAGTGCAAACCATGCTGGAGGACTTTATTTAAAAAATCCTCAGTTCAATCATCTTCAATTGCTCTACCTGCAACATTCCCTTCAAAACCAGGTCAAGATTTGAGGTGTTGGACGATGATGCTACAGTATTCAACTCCACATACAATTCCAATAATGAAGCAGCCATTAAACAGGACCTGGTCAATATCCAAGCTAGAGCGGGCACCCAACAAATGGAAGTCCATCTCAAACGGCAAATAGCCAGCCACCATGCTATGACTTTCAAAATTGGCCTAAACCCCAGACTTCCCCATCTCAACCAGCACTACGCTATCCTGGAGATTATCTTTGACCAGATGCTTACATTGAACAGCCAGATCAACACATTGACAAAAGAGCAAATCAGAGACTAGTTTGAATAAGAGAACAGGAATGACAAAATGGAACCAAAAAATGCGGGACATGATTAGCAAGAGCCTTGAAAACTGGGAGATGACCAAACATACAAAATGGAGAAAATTAAGGCAAACAAAATATGAAAAGCTAAGAAGTCAACTATTATGACCATACAAAAACACAGCTGACAAATTATATTTATTTGCACTAACCCAGACTCCTGTTCAGTGAACACATACCAGATTCAATTCTTATCTGGAGCCAAGTGAGATTGCTTAAAAAAAAAACAAAGCAACATGATGCATACTGACCAACAATGCAGGTTAAAAATGTTACCAACATCACAGTATAAATCACTGCACACCACTGTTAGCTAGAAGGAAGGGTAAAGTTCAAAATGATCACATGTTCATTATTGGCTAGTAAAATTAGTCCAAATGAAAGGATCTATTTCTCTTAATTTTAAAATTGGGGATACGACAAATTTAGGTAAAAAGCATTGGTACTTCCAATGTCTATAATTTCCATTTGTATACATTACTAATATTAATCCAGTGGTCACATTTCAACTTGTAAAAAAAAATCAACTTGTCTCCATAATCCAAAATTGGCCTAACTCTACACAGACATCTGCTTATGTAACCTATAAAAGCCGTGTTACAACACAGTGGTAAACCCTTCTGCTAATTAAACCAAACAGACAGAAAAGCTCACCTCGCCTCATAATCTGTTAGAGTATGAGTGACAGAGAACTCCTCAAATTCCACTATTTAAAAGGAAAAGTTACAATTTTATTCTTGAACTCTAAAAATGAACATTAAACCACAACTATTTACAACTCTACACCTCCTTTCGCTTAAAGCTTTGTTATCTACCTCCCACTCTATAATAACATCCTGATCTAATAAAAGCCTCTATTAAATTTACAGCAACTCAATTTTCAAAACCAGACAGCCGCTGTCTTCTCTAGTGTCTGTCTTCCTCTGTTTGTAGATCTCCCTGGGTCATCTTTGGTCTTCTACTGCAAAGACGTTTCATATGAAAAAAGTGAAAAATAAACAACTCTTTGATAGAGATGTTTTTCTGGCAGTTGGTGCTCTCTCTCCCTCTGGCTAACTCTCAAACTGCCAGCTTATTTATACTCCAAACATCAGATCATCTCATTGGTTTGATGTCAAAACAGTAAAATTCAAATGCAATTGGGTTTTACTATCCTGGGGCATAATTTAAATTGATTGGTTGAATTCAAATGGTGGTCAAAACAATTGAGGTATCTTGTTTACAGCTTAATGTTAAACATTTTCAATTTTCCAATACACTCATACTGCTAGTCAGTCACATGACTGCCAAAACAGCCTTCACTATCTCCTAAAGGCACAGTACATGCCCTCAACTTCACAACAACCGAGCTGGGCATGAATAACTTAAATTTCTATTTCAAACCTGGTTTCAAAACTTTGTTTTACTTTTGTTCAAGTTACATTAATCTAGCATAATGCTAAAAGCATTGTATGACGTCAGATTATGCACGTTACAATTATAAGGATTAATTCCAAAACCTAACAGTCATTAAGCTAAAATGAAGGAGATAGTGTGCTCTGTTCTGAAGTCTCACTGGCAGCAAACTGTAAACTGCTCATTCACTCCCAATATAAGAAAACTGGGAATTTGCTATATCAAGCATTGTTTTTCAGTAATTTACCTGAGTGCAAGGCCCAAGTTAATTATGCTATCTTGAAGACAGGCTTTGAGAGAGCTAGGCTTTGTTAGATACCCCAGAAACTCTCATAGGAGGTTAATTTGCCGGCACTTGGGAAAGAGAAGTAGCAGCTAGAGGCCAAATGCATGGATGGTGCACCATGCCAGAATGTGGCTAGAATCTTGCACTTGGATTGAAAGGACCAAATTTTAAAAGTCAAAACATGCTGGAAGATTTACCCAGCTTACGGGAAAGGGAAGGACTCTACTAATACTCACAGTGAAGGACCATTTGACTTAAAAGTGACAGGCAATTAAAGACCAGAAATAAAACCTCAGGAACCAAGAATCACTTTGGACAAATTCTAGAGGAATTGAATGTCCACTTAGAAAAGGGTAGCGGATACGACTGAACCTAAACAGACACATTGATGTAGGAAATACAGCTCTGCAATGTTATACAGGTTGTGAAAAAAAAATTAGCAAAGAAAGTGAATGTAGGTTTGCTCGCTGAGCTGGAAGGTTCGCTTTCAAATGTTTCATCACCATACTAGGTAACATTATCAGTGAATCTCATGAACATCAACTAGCCACAAAAAGACATGACCCACTCTCACTAGTACCCTTACATATGGTTGAGGAAGGACACCACTTCGACTGGGACAACATATCCATCCTAGGACAAGCCAAACAGAGACACGCACGAGAATTCCTAGAAGCATGGCATTCCAACCGGAAATCTATCAAATATGTTGACTTGGATCCCATCGATCACCCCATGATAAAAAGAACAGGACCACAGGAAATGACATGACCTACCCAAGGAAACCTAAACACACAAATAAAAAGCAGGCCATGTCACCAGTGCATCATTCGGAGGCTCACTGAAGCTGTTACCTAATATGGTTGAGTCAGTTTCCTCGGATGGTGAAGGCTAACACGAAGGGACATAGCTTTAGATTTAGGACAGATATCAAGGGTAGTTTCTTTACTCAGAGTAGTAGAGCATGGAATGGCCTGCCTGCAACAGTAGTTGACTCGCTGATATTAAGGACATTTAAAATGGGTATCGGACATACATAGGGATAATAATGGAATGGGATAGGTTAGATGGGCAGATTAATTTCACAGGTCAGCGCAACAACAAGGGCCAAAGGGCTTAAACTGCGCTGTAAGGTTCTATGGTGACAAAACGTCTGAAAATAAACCTGCCAGCTCAGTGAGCAAATCTACAACCAGAACCTCAACCTGAGCTACAAATCTTCTCAAAACCTGCCACAGAAGAAAATCTTCTGTACCAGAAGTCCAATGCACAATGGCAGAATGAGTGGAATGATTTTTCTCTGCTCTTATGACTCTAATATATCAGCTATGGGGCAAATCTGCCAGATCTTTTAGTAAGCACGCTGTTCAACTTTCAGAATAAGCATCGTCTTACATCAAGAGACAGCGCGAGAACAAGACCTTTTCTAAAAGGTTGCTCAATTTTTTATAAGCAATAATTGAGCACAATAGAGTCTCACAAAATCACAAGGTAAACACGCCATTGCACAAACTGTCCGAAACTTTGATTTATCCAGTTTTCATTCATGTTACTGAATGCAACCATTTTAACTTTTCAATCTTAAAGTTTCATTAAAAAAAAAAGTAACTGTTCTTGGGAGTTTCTTGCAATGGTTAACAAAGGTTGATTTAAAGACTCATGGTAGAAAAATTGGAAAGATGTTTAAAATTAAGCTCTAAAAATATTTTATAATATTTGATCAATATTTGAACCTTGAGAAAGGAAAAGGTAAGCCAATCTGATTGAGCTGGCTAGGATTCAGTAACAAAGGAAGCAACATGAGAAATAAAGCTAAAAATGATAAATAAAAAAAACTTGAAAATGTATCAGATTTAATTCCTGACTTTGATTTGACAAGGAATATTGACCTACAACTGAAATGTTATACAGAGTTATAAAGAATGTTTGGTAGAACATTTAGAAATACATAAAGTCAGGCAGCATGGCTTCACGAGGAGAAACATCATGTTTTATAAAATTAGTAGAATTCTTAAAGGAGGTAACAAGCAAGTCAGATAAAGGCCATGATAAATTTAATTGCTTCATTTGTTTCAAAACAGAACGCAACTAAAACTTTGGAAATACACAGAAGTTCCATGTGATCAAATGTGATGGTCAAATCTATATAAGAAAGATGGGAAACATTACAACGGGTGTACAAAAGATTTATAAGCATGATCCCAAGTCTGAGACTTTAGTTAATGGACAGAATGGTAAAGCTGGGGTTTTCCTGAAAAACGTGAAGGTTGACAGGAGTTTTGATCAGAATTGTTTAATGCCTAGAAAGCGCAGACAAACAAAATGACTGGGGTGCAGGTGCATTGTACGATGAACATAGAAACACAGTCGGACAAAGTGGTGAAGGCTGCACTTGGCACGCTTGCCTTATTGGTCAGAACACTGAGTATAGGAGTTGGAATGTCATGTTGCAGCTATACAGGACATGGTGAGGCCACTTTTAGAATACTGCATACAATTCTGGTCACCCTTTTAAGATGTTGTTAAACTTGAGAAAGTGCAGCAAAGATTTACAAGGATGTTGCCAGGACTGTAGAATTTGAGTTAAACGGAGAGGCATCATTCCTTGGACTGTCAGAGGCTGAGGGATGCCTTTATAGAGGTTTATAAAATCATGAGGGCATGGATGGAATGAACAATCAAGGTCATTTTCCTCAGGGGAGTCCAAAACTAGTGGGCGTGAGTTTAAGGTAAGAGGGGAAAGATTTAAAATGACCTAAAGCTCATTTTCATACAGAGGGTGGAAGTGTATGGGATGAGTGCCACGCAAAGTAGTGGAAATGAGCACAATTACAACAAATAAAAAAGGCATCTGGATGAATACATAAAGGTTTAGAGGGATATGGGCCAAATGCTAGCAAAATGGGACTGGGTCAAATTTGGATGTCTGGTCAGCATAGACACGTTGAACAAAAGGGTCTGTTTCCATGCCGTACAACTCGATGATTCTGTCAGAAGGGACGTGGACAGATTTGATTTCAAAACAATTCCATTGGCTGAAGGATTAAGAAGGGGCCATAGAACTAAGGGATTTGGTAAAGAACAGACAGATCTGGGCATATTTTGTGACGATGGCGGAGTAGAATCAAATGTGACTTTCAAGAGGAATCTGAACATTATTTGAAGGGGAAAATAAAACTATCTGAAAAAATATGGGGAATGAATTAAACAGTTACAGGTACGGACTCAAAGGGTCGAATAACCTTTTTCTGTTCACCAAACATTACCATGAATAAAGTTTAACATATACAATAAGAAGTCTGGTGCAATAGTTCTCAAAGTTTGCAATTCTACAGATAAAAACTAAATTGGAGAACTCACGAAATGATTTTAAAACTGATCACACACAACTTAAACTTTCCAATGGGGAATTAGAAGGATATGAGCCAAATTGGACTAGGTTAGGATGCAGTTAGGACGAGGCACGGACCAGTTGGACCGAAGGGTCTGCTTCGCCGCTGCACGATTCCATGATGACTATTATTTTGTCGAATGCATGCGTGAGGTAACTTAGTGACCCGGACACAAGTTTGCTTACGACTTCGATCCATCAGTTCCCGGTTGAAATGAAACAGAACAAAAGCCAGAGATGCGTCGCCGTTAGTTAGTTACCTGGACGCTCCGAGGGTGAAGCCGCCAGTGTTACCGGCCGCAGTACCGAAACCAAATCCGGTTGTCATCCTGTATTTCTGGACGAGCTGGAGCTGAACCGTGGCCCTGCTGCGGAAGGCGCCGCTTTCTCGTGGTTACAACAGGCCTCCCTTCCACACAGAGGAAACACAAAAGGCCGTTTGAAAGACAAAGAATCTGCAAACTAACTACCAGATAGATAGTGCCATTAAATAAGGAGAAAATAATAGGTCAAAGAAGTTTCCGCTCTCTCTTTTTAAATTAATCATCGATTCCGCGGGTTTCCTGCAGCTCGGCTCATGAGAGGAAGTTGCCCGCTTTCCATGTACGGCATGTCGGGATACTGGAGGACTGTGGGGGGGAGGAGTCAGTCATCCAGGTGGGGGATGTGTTGGGGGTGGGGGGGAGAGAGGAGGAGGGGATGTCTTGGTGTAGAGAGACTTTGAGGGTGGGTTGATCATGTCACAGGGCATTGTGAGGGGGTGGGACCAGGCCAATTGGAGGATGACCTAGTGAAAGTGAAGACGCTGGAGGACCAGGTGGTGTGGGTACGCTCACTTACTGCACTCTATTCAAAATGATGTGGCAGAGCATAATCGAGGTCATAGAGATGTACAGCATGGAAACAGACCCTTCGGTCCAACCTGTCCATGCTGACTCCCCGACCCCAGGGAAAAGACTTTGTCTATTTATCCTATCCATGCCCCTCATGATTTTGTAAACCTCTATAAGATCATCCCTCAGCCTCTGACGCCCCAGGAAAACAGCCCCAGCCTGTTCAGCCTCTCCCAATAGCTCAAATCCTCCAACCCTGGCAACATCCTTGTAAATCTTTTCTGAACCCTTTCAAGTTTCATAACATCTTTCCGATAGGAAGACCAGAATTGCTCACAATATTCCAACGGTGGCCTAACCAATGTCCTGTACAGCCGCAACATGACCTCCCAACTCCTGCATTCAATACTCTGACCAATAAAGGAAAGCATACCAAGCGCCTTCTTCACTATCCTATCTACCTGTGACTCCACTTTCAAAGAGCTATGAACCTGCACTCCAAGGTCTCTTTATTCAGCAACACTCCCTAGGACCTTTCCATTAAGTGTATAAGTCCTGCTAAGATTTGCTTTCCCAAAATGCAGCACCTCACATTTATCTGAATTAAACTCCATCTGCCACTTCTCAGCCCATTGGCCCACCTTGTTGGGAGACAACATATTGCAGGGCTAGTTGTGGCACAATGGGAGAACACAATGTGTTAGTTGGTTCTTACCTCTAGACTTCAAGGCTTTGGGTTCAAGCTGCATGCCAGCGCTTGAGCGCAGAAATATAGAAATTGCATATGGTGTTTAATGTGGGAAAGTGTGGTGATGCATTTTGATCCAGAGAACATAGAGAGACTTTATAAAGCAAATGATACTTTTCAAAAATGTGTGTGTCGAGAGGCTTTGGTGTGAAATGCAGAAGTCATTCAAAGTGGCAGAACAGACAGTGAGTTAATAAGATATATTGAATTTTAAGAGTTAATAAAATGGGCATTGATTAAGTATTAATGAATGTATATAGGATAGTTAGACCTCAGCTGGACTATTGTCTAAAGTTCTGAATGCTACATGATGAAGCAGCGCTTTGAAAGGCAGTGCTTCAAAATAAACCTGTTGGACCAAAACCTGGTATTGTGTGATTTTTCACTCAAAACATTAACTCTCCTTTCTCTCCACAACTGCTGCTAAGTCTGATGAGTTTCTCCAACAATTTCATTATGTTATATTCAAATAGTTGTTAGATTATGCAGTTCCTAAAATCTCATACTTCTCAAATTTAGAATGTTGAAATTTCAGGATACCTTGGCAACTTTCCATGTAGCTGGTGGAGTGATACGCTATTGCTATAGACCTGACTTCAGTACAGCAGTAAATGTGGTATGCCAGATGCATATCCTCATAACAATTAGTTCCTAGGTCTTTGTGAACGATGCGACAATATAACAAAAACTAAAAGTGCTGGAAAAACTCAGCAGATCCGACAGAATCTGTACAGAGAGAGAAACAGAGTAAACATTTCAAGTCCAGTGACTCTTCTTCAAAACTGACAAGTTTCCAACCCGGAGGGGAGATTCTAACATAGAACTTGCTAGCCTCAAGAGGAAACAGGTCTACAGAGACTGCTACCCTAACAGGAGGTTCCTGCAGATAGCTTGCCGCCCTTAGACACAGCATCGAGTTACTCACGGCCCCAACTGAAGAGGGCGCAGTGGAGAAAGACCGACTGAAAAGGAACACGAAAAGTGAATGCACGTGTTACAGCCCAACAAGCGCGTGTGGGTAGGCGGTTTTGCGCAGGCGTGGTTTGTGTGTGTACACGCCCGCACATGGCTTTGCGCATGTGTGGTTTGTGTGTGTATGCACTTGTACATGGCGTTGCGCACGCGCGCTGTTTGTCCGTGTCCGCGCCCACAAGCGGTGTTGCGCAGGCGCAGTGAGTGGGGTGGGTCTCGGGGAACTGCGGAAATATCAACTTGCATCTGTCTGTCTATCCTTACCCTCCGTTAAAATGGAGCACATCAGGACCCCGAAGGTGGGTGATTGACGTAGCTTTTAAATTATGTGGTGCTTTGTAGTAATGTTTGTTTTTCCCTCCTCAAAAATTGTTTATTCGGGGCCCTGTCGCAGTTGTTGAATCAGAGATGTAATGGTGCGCGTTGTGAAGTGTTATTAAACCTATCTTGAGGCAATTAAGAAACATGGAGATAATTTAAAGAGATTCTGCTTTTGATATCGGCTTCATATGGTATTGTAAACATTCAATACTGAGAAGTTTTACTTCAAATGATGTGGGTGCACATTCTGTGTTGCCTATTATCGTGTCCAGGTTTTTGCTAGCCAACGTAGCCATAGTTACACATTACGGGAGATGGGGGTATTGTATATTGAGGAGTTGACAGGCTGCTTCTCCAGGATTGACAAGTTTGCAAAAAATGCTGAAGAATATTTAATAAGTCTGGTATATCTGTGGAGAGTGTGTTAACACTTCAAGCTTGGTGTGATTTCTTTGCAAATGAAGTACCTTCAAAAGTATGGATTTTGTGCTATTGAAGAAAAAGGTGAGGTTTGAGGGCTGGGGAAACTGGGGGTTAGAGTTTCAAGGAACAAAAGACAGTTGCCATGATTGTGAAGGAGTGGGAGATACAAATAGGTGTAAATAGTGGAATATAGGTAAGTTTTTTTTACTAAAAACAAAATCGAGAAAAATCAGACGCTGGAGAAGATGAAAGAAACAAAGAAGTTTGAATTCATAGTCTGACCTTGTTGACTCCAGAAGGCTGTGAAGTGTTTTAACTGAAATGAGATGCTATTTCCTTCAGTTTGTGTTGGACCACACTTGTAGAAAACTTAGGACAAAAATGTGAGCATGGAAGAAAGTTGGTGGTTTTAAAAAAAAAAGAGCTTGAAGGTTGGGGTTGTGTTTGTGGACTGAGGCAAGTGAGACTGCATTTAATCAACTAAAATGGTAGACCAGATTGAAAGAGAGACAAATTGCTGTTTCACCTAGGAGAGTTTATGACCTTGGATGGTGAGGAAGAAAGAGAAAGGACAAGTTTCCCACAATTACATAGGAAAGGAGTGATGGAGGATTAGAATACGGTGCTAGAGATACTGATGCTGAAGAAAGAGGGAAAAATGTTTAATGGTGGTGTCATGTTGGCAGTGGCAGAAATGATGGAAGATGATCCTTTGCATGTTAAGGCTGGGGGGGGGGGGGGTGAAAAGGGAGAATGGAGGAAGCCGATAGTGGCTGTGAGCAGAATAGGAATGTGAGAAGGCAGAAATGGGAGGAGTGAATTGCATAAGATTTGAGGACATCTGTTCTAGTGATGTTGCCTTCATAATGGGCAAGGCCACAGCAATACCCTGATTCTCTATTGTCCCAACTCCTCATCTCCCTCATACCATCGCAGAAGCTGTAACAAATGTTCCTTTATCGTCCCCAGTGCCCCAAGCACTCTTGCAAGTGACACAGTAAGGGATTGAAGGAAGTCTAAGTCTAGTCTACTGTAATTTGTTTACACTGTGATTTTTCTATGTTGTGGAGACCTAACAGACTGGTGACTGCTTTGCAAAGACCTTTGGGTTTTCAAGCATATCCCAACTCTCCAGTTGCTTGGCATTTTAATACGCCACCTTGCTCTTATCCTCTTATTTGTTTTAGCTGTGCTGCAATGTTAACACAGTTGGAGTAACAGCACAATTAAGGCACTTTATAGTTTTCAGGACTGAATATGACAATTCAACAATTTCAGACTATGAGCTCTATCCTCTTTGTTTCAACTCTTGTTCCCAGCCTATCTGAGTCGGCTGATATTCTTCTATTAAGAACCAATCATTGTACAACTGTGATTGCTCTCTTTGCTTTTTATCTGTGACATCTGTGATCTCTTATTTCCTGCACCTTCCAATTTTTCTCTGCTCTCATGTTGCGCATACAGCCACCCCCAGTATTTTTTTCTACAGTGTAAAATCTGTCATTGTTCCATCTCTGATTTTACCTGATCTCAGTTGTAGGTAAAATTCTAGAATCCATCATTAAGGATGAGGTTTCTAAATTCTTGGAAGTGCAGGGTCGAATTAGAACAAGTCAATATGGATTTGGTAAGGGGAGGTTGTGCCTGACAAACCTGTTAGTATTCTTTGAAGAGGTAACAAGTAGATTAGACCAGGAAAACCCAGTGGATGTTATCTACCTAGACTTCCAAAAGACCTTTGATAAGGTGCCTCATGGGAGGCTGCTGATTAAGGTGAGGTATGGATTGAGGATTGGCTATCTGACAGAAGGCAGAGAGTTGGGATAAAAGGTTCTTTTTTGGAATGGCAGCTGGTGACAAGTGGTGTCCTGCAGGGTTTGGTGTTGGGGTCTCAGCTGTTCACCTTCTTATATCTTATTGATCTGGATGAAGAGACTGGGGGTATTCTGGTGAAGGTCACCAATGATACGAAGTTAGGTGGGCAGACAGGTAGTTCTGAGGTGGGGGGGAGGCTACAGAAAGATGTAGACAGTTTAGGAGAATGATCCAAGAAATGGCTGATGAAATTCAAAATGAACAAATGCAAGGTCTTGCACATTGGAAAAAAGAATACAGGCAAGAGTTGTTTTTTTTCTGGTGAGAAAATTCATACAGCCAAAGTACAAAGGCTTCTGGGAGTGCTAGTCCATGATTCTCTGAAGGTTGACTTGCAGTTTGAGCTGTGGTTAAGAAAGCAAATGTAATGTCACTTATTTCAAGAGGGTTGGAATTAAAAACAGTGAGGTGCTACTGAGACTTTATAATGCCCTGGTTAGGCCCAATTTAGAATAGTGTCCAGTTTTGGGCCCCACACCTCAGGAATGAGATACTAGCACTGGAGTGTCTCCACTGGAGATTTACATGGCTGATCCCTGGAACAGTAGGCTTAACATACAATGAATGGCTAAGGATCCTGGGATTGTATTCATTAGTTTAGAAGGTTGAGGGGAGACCTAATAGAAACACACAAGATAATGCATGGCTTAGAAAGGGTGGCCGCTGGGAAACTGTTTCCGTCAGTGGGGATACGTGGACTCGTGGGCACAGTCTTTGAATTAGAGGGGGTCAATTTAGAATGGAAATGAGACATTTCTTCAGCCAGTGTGTGGTGGGCCTGTGGAATTCACTGCCACTGAGCGCAGTGGAGGCTGGGGAGGCACGGTGGCACAGTGGTTAGCACTGCTGCCTCACAGCGCCAGGCACCTGGGTTCAATTCCCGCCTCAGGCGACTGACTGTGTGGAGTTTGCACGTTCTCCCCGTGTCTGCGTGGGTTTCCTCCGGGTGCTCCGGTTTCCTCCCACAGTCACAAAGATGTGCGGGTCAGGTGAATTGGCCGTGCTAAATTGCCCGTAGTGTTAGGTAAGGGGTATATGTAGGGGTATGGGTGGGTTGCGCTTCGGCGGGTCGGTGTGGACTTGTTGGGCCGAAGGGCCTGTTTCCACACTGTAAGTAATCTAATCTAATCTAAATGTCTTCAAGGGAGAGAGTGATAAATTTTTAATCTCGCGAAGAGTTAAGGGATACGTGGAGAGTGCAGGTAAGTGGTGTTGAAATGCCCATCAGCTATGATTGAATGGCAGAATGGACTCGATGGGCTGAATGGCCTTGCTTTCACTCCTATTTCTTATGGCCTTCTTCCGAGGAAGAGTTATATTGGATTCAATGTTAACACTTTCTTTCCTCTCTCCTGTACGTTTTTTAAAATTCCAGATTTCCAAAATTGTATTTCACTTTTGAAAAGTTGCTTTGCTACTTTGTTTTAAAGATGGACAGGTGACATGCATGAGTTGCGTAGTAACTTGTTGCCACTTTGAAAATGGGGACAGTAAAAGTAATTAGGCATGAGGATTAGCTTAATGCAGTGAATGGTTAGGATCTGAAATACATTGCTTGAATGTATGAAGGCAGATTTAAATGAAGCATTCACAAGGGATTGAAACATTTATCTGAAAAAGAACTTGCAACGTGGTGGTTTGAAGGTGAATGGGTGGAGTTAAGTAAATTGCTCATTTGGGGAGTCAGTAGAGAGATGAGGTGTGGCCTTTTATATTGTAACCATTGTGATTCTGTAATTGAGGGACCTGTTGAACCAGTCTACTCTGCGAAACAATAGGAAAGAAGCTACTCCCTCTAGTAGCAGCAACATGTTGCACTTAAAAAGTTCCAGGATATTAATATAAAGTTACTTTATTATTTTTGAATATATTTCTTGAATTGCATTGTTGCTGTCAAATTTACCTTGCCTTCTCCCCAACAATGCAGAATCGCTGAGAAGAAGCTGATAGCCAAGTTCCGTAACTGTGAAGACTACCTCAACAGTGATCTTGTTCATGTCATGCTACAAATTATGTATCTATAACATCTTCCTTACTGACCTGTGCTTAGATACTATCACCTTGATAAATTTTGATTGCTACCTTAATTAGTTTCGTGTTTTGGATTACTTCTTATTACTTTGGTTCGACCCTCAGCATACAGCTCTTATGCCTATCATTTTATTTCAGTCAAAATGCTGCTACCTGATACTACAGTAGGTGAGGACTGCAGATGCTGGAAATCAGAGTTCAGAGGGTGGTGTTGGAAAGCACAGGTCAGGCAGCATCCAAGGAGCAGGAGAATTGAAGTTTTGGGCATAAGTCCTTTATCAGGGTACTGCCTGACCTACTGTACTTTTTCCAGTGCCACAGTCTCAACTATGTAGTATCAGGGAAACATTACAGCACAGAAGGAAACCATTCCATCTGAGAGATGCTGGCTGTCTGGAAAGTAATCCAGTCAATCCCATTCTTCGCTCCATGCCTGTGGTCCTCCAGTGCAATCAGATTTCAGAATGAAGTTATTAATCATCTCCATTTCCATCAGCCTCATCGTAGAGTGTTCCAGTTCATTATTGCTTTCTACATTTTAACAGAAAATGTCTTCCAGTGATGGAAGGCGTATAACTTATAAAATTTACAATAAAAGTGAATGGATTTTGGTTACTTCTGTGAAAGATTTTCCTAAAAATAAAAGCCAGAGTCCTCCCAGAACAGTGACCTAAGCCAGTTGTCAGAAAACAGGAGATTGAAAACCAATGTGTTATATCAGAAATATGTTTATATGGGTTATAACAGGTGAGGTAAACATTTTAAAGGTATAAGCTTTGTTTCCAGTTCAGAACAATCTCTGAGCAAGGTTTTAAAATTGAATTCAGGGTTGAGTTCAGGAGTAAGTTTAGCTTCTCTCAGATAGAGAATTCACAGCAGTTCAGAGAACTCTTACCTCAGAAGGGATTAGTTTATGAAACTTCCATATCAGGAGACTTTGGTTAAAAAAATCTTCAGGTTATTAGAACTGTAGGGTAACCAGTATGGGATCTCCGATTTGTGAAAAGATTGTTAACTTGGAAAGGACTCGTCAAATTATCTCCATAATGCACAGCAAAGAAATTGTAGAGACAATTAATTTGAAATGTAGAGTTGAGATACAAGTGTAATTTCTCTGGGCCCAGAGTACCTATGAGGAATAATGTTAGGAAACAAGTTGAAACTTTGTTTTGCTGTGCAGTTTAAGATAGTTTAAATTATCTTCCGCATTTAGCTTTTTTATTGTTTTATTGTGTAATAAAATAAAAATCTGGAGCATCGTACGTATGTTTCAGTGATTAGCACCACGTTTATGAAACAAATAGAAATGGTCTATCTCTGAACAAAAGGAAGTTGGTGCACAAGTCTGTAAATGCTTTTAATGTGTCAACGCAAGTAGTTATGGTGGTGAAGAAGGCACATGAGATGCTTGCCTTTTACTCAGGGCATAGAATACAGAAGCAAGAAAGTCTTGTTGCAACTTTATAAAACATTGGTTGTTTGCAGTTTTGATTGCCACATTATCAGAAGAGCATGATTGCAGGGGACATGGTACAAAGGTGATTCACCAGGATGTTGCCTGGGGTGAAATGTCTGTTATGAGTAGAAGTTGGAAAGGCTGGATTTTTTTTCCATGGACCAGAGGAGCTTGAAAGGGGAATCTGTTTGAGGTGTATAAAATTGAGACATAGACTTTGATTACTTCTGTGAATGGTTTTCCTTAAAAACAAAAGCCAGAGTTCTTCCAGAACAGTGACCTCAACCAGTTGTCAGAAAGCAGGTGATTGAAAACCAATGTGGTGTAACAGAAACATGTTTAATGGGTGTATATATCTTTTCCATATAGCAGATGTGTCTTAAAACCAAAGGGCACATGTGTAAGGTGAGGACTAAGTTTTTAGAGAACTGAGAAAACATTTTGTTTGGTAGAAATATGAAATGTGTTGCCTGAGAAGCTGGTGGAGGCAAGTTCTCTCACAACAGGGCCATAATAGCCTACAAACGAAGTGCAGGTAAATGGGATTGGTGTAGTTTGGTGTTTGTTAGTCAGTATAGACATGGTGGGCTGAGGGGTTGTTATCCATGTTGTGAGACTGACTGTACACAACTTTTCATTCTGGGATATGACTTATCCAGAATTTTATCACCACTTGGGATCATTACATTCCTCTCGTCCTTCCTGTAACTCTTGCCAGAAGTGTTTTTTTTTATGCCTGATCCCAGAAAATCAGCTAATAGGAACTGTTTCTTTGTCTACTTTAAATAAACCAATCATAATTTTGGATGTTTTTATGCTGTTTCCCTCAATCTCTTTTGCTCTAAGGAGAACAACCCCAGCTTCTCTAACTAGACCTTTATTGCTAAGTTCCTTCAGATTGGAACCATTCTAGGAAGTTTCCTCTGCACTTTCTCAAGAGCCTTCACATCCAGAAGCAGTACTCTCGTCGTAGCCTTATCAGAGTTTTGTAAGGGTTCAGCATAACAACTCTTCTTTGGCACCCAACAACTATATTAATGATTTGCAGGTTATTTGCCCTAGCTAACTTCAAAGATCTAAGAATATGTGTTTGCATGTCCCTATGTTTCTGAACACACTTTAGAACGGTTGTATTAAGTCAGAACTGCCTCCCCCATTCCTTCTATTAAAGTTCAGCATCTCACTCTTATGTTAAATTCCTCTACTCACTCTGTTAACCCTATTTATATTCTGATACAGTTGATGGCTTTCACCATTGTTTGCCACACTTCAAAATTTGGTATTGTGGGCAAATTGAAATTTGATTCTTTATTCCAATATTCAGCTCATTTATGTACATATTATTCGTCCTATCACTGATCCCATGGTTAGCTCAACTATCTACCACCTAGTCTGAAAAACAGCCCATTTGTCATGATTTACTGATTCCTGTACTTGAATTTTTTAATATCTAAGTTGATGCAGCTCCAACTATTTCATGAACTATAATTCTGTTAGTCTTTTATAAGGTACCTATCAAATATTTTCTTAAAATCTATACAGTCAATGGCATTTTATATTCTGTCCTTACATTGAAAGATTAAATCAGGTTACTTTTTTTTGTAGATATTTTTATTGAAATTTAACATTTTTGCAAATTTACAAAAATAAACAAAACTCTCAAATACAAACATTGATGTACAATTAAATCATATATACAATAGTCATAATTTAACAAAGAAAAGAGAAAGAAAGAAAACAAAAAGAAAAAAAAAGAAACGAAAAAAGAAAGGAAAAAAAAACTCAACTTTCTACTAATCTAACCTATAACTAACCAGAGTGTATACCTAAGTCTCTTACATGCTCGGAATGTATAAACATCAAATATAATAAAACCCGTATTCGCGCAGGATTCCTCTCCCAAGGGACCCCGGAGCAGCCCGGTCTGAAATCTTCACTAAATAAAAGCCCTTGTTAGGATAGCCGAAATATCTGCATTTATATAATTCAAAAAGGGCTGCCATATTTCATAAAATAATTCAGTCTTTCGGTGCACCATATTTGTGAGGAAGTCAAGGGGGATATATTCCACAATTAATCTGTGCCAATTTGAAAGTCCAGGGGGGCCCTCAGCCACCCAGTTCACCAAAATATTTTTCCTTGCACAGAAAGAGAGAATAGAAAATAGTCTCTTCCCATGCATACCCAGAGATGAGAGGTTCGAAAAGCCCAAAAGGAGAGATACAGGGTCCACCCTAATTTCCGTTCCTAAAATTTCTGTCAGGGTATTTGCCACTTTAGTCCAGTATCTGCGGATTTTCTGACAAGTCCACAGACAATGTACAAGAGTACCCACCTCTATTTTGCATTTGGGACACATTGGAGATGCTCCTGCCTTAAATTTTGCCAGTCGAGCCGGAGCTATATGGGCCCTATGAAGTATCTTTAGTTGGATAGCCTGAGTTCTGTTACAGATAGCAATTCTTCTAGCATTTTCCCAAATGTCATTCCACATATCCTCAGAGATTTCTAGCCCCAAGTCCTGCTCCCATGTTTTAAGCAGGTCATCCATGTCTCCTGAGACTCCATCATGTAGCAAATGGTATATAGTACTAACGGAGGATGCCCCCGCTGGTCGTAAGACATTACGTTCTCTATCTGATTTATAAAGACTATCTATTAATGTAGTCTTCCTCTGTATATAATCTCGAACTTGGAAGTATCGAAAGAGATCCCCATTAGGTATTCCGAATTTCAGACGCAGCTGCTCAAAGGACATCAGGATCCCATCTTTAAATAGGTCCCCTAAGCATGAGATGCCCCTGGATCTCCAGAGTTTAAAGGAGATCCCCGGTTGGAATCCCCATGCGCCTACTATTGGTGCATGGGGGGATGTTTTATGTGAGTTACCCACATTTTGCCGCATTATATTCCAGGCCTTAATTGTGTTTAATATTATGGGATTTTTACAGTGGTCTGTAATGATTTTCCTCTTATCTGAAAATAAAAGGTTAATAAGTGGGTATTTTACTTGGGAGGCTTCGATATCCAGCCAAATTGATTGTGGATCAGATGAAACCCAATCAGCTATGTAACTTAGTAGGGAGCTTAACTGATATTTCCTAAAGTCTGGGAAGTCCAGTCCTCCCCTTGCCTGTGGAAGCTGTAGCTTCTTCAGCTTAATAAGGGGCCGTCTATGGTTCCAAATAAAGGAGCCCAACCAGCCATATAATTTATGTAGGGCTAGCCTTGGCAGCATCAGCGGGAGCATTCTCATAGGATATAATAGACGGGGCAGAACATTCATTTTAATTAATGCTATTCTCCCTAGCCAGGAAGTCGGAAGGTCTCTCCATCGTTGGAGGTCCTGCCTTATCCTTTCCATTAATTGTACAAAATTAGCCCTATACAGCTGATCAAATACTGGCGTGATAAAAATACCTAAATATAAGAAGCCCTCCAGGGACCAACGGAAGGGAAAAGGGGATCCGTCCATTAAGTGGGGTATCATAGCCAGACCACCCATTGGCATGGCTTCCGATTTTGAAAAATTAATTTTATAGCCTGAGAATGCACTAAATGTATTAATAACTTGAATTAGACGAGGCACTGACATTAAAGGATTACTGAGGAATAAGAGAACGTCATCTGCATAGAGGGTAATTTTGTGTTTACCTGTACCAATCCTCGGGGCCGTTATATTAGGATCAGTCCGGATGGCTTCTGCTAATGGTTCGATTATCAGTGTAAACAACAATGGTGAGAGAGGACATCCTTGACGGCAGCCCCTACCCACACTGAAGCTATCCGATCTTAACCCATTAGTAATAACAGCTGCTTTGGGGTCATTATACAATGTTGAAACCCATTTGGTAAACACCTGTCCAATGCCAAACCTTTCCAATGTGTAAAATAAATATGACCATTCAACCCTATCAAATGCCTTTTCCGCATCCAATGAAATTACTACTCCTGGTATCTTTCCCTGATGACAGGCTTGGATCATATTCAAGACCCTTCTGATATTATTGGATGATCTGCGGCCCTTAATAAATCCAGTCTGGTCCTCCTTTATAATATATGGCAGTACCCTTTCTAGTCTTAGTGCTAACATTTTTGAGAGAATTTTAAAGTCTACATTTAGTAAGGATATTGGTCTGTAAGATGCACAATCTTCTGGGTCTTTTCCTTTTTTGAGGATAAGAGAAATATTTGCTTCTTTCAGCGTGGGCGGGAGACAGACCTGACTATGCGCAAAATTATACATATCCATAAGTGGGTCAACCAATATTCTTGTAAATTCTTTATAGAATTCAGCTTGAAAACCATCCGGGCCCGGTGCTTTTCCGCTCTGAAGTCGCCTAATTGCCTCAAGTATTTCTTGGACTGTTAAAGGGGAATTTATGGCCGACACCTGTTCTGGAGTCAGGCCCGGGAAGGTCAAATTTTTAAAAAATGACTGCATCCTCCTAATCCTATCTTCACAATCCTGCGATCTATATAGTTCAGAATAAAATTCTTTAAAGGTCGCATTGATCTTTTTATGATCATGAGTCAGGGTACCTGTACTTTCCTTGATGGTCGGAATAGTTTGAGGGGCTTTCTTTTTCTTTGCAAGAAATGCTAAGTATCTACCCGGTTTGTCGCCATATTCATATAATCTTTGTTTCGCAAATAATATTTCCCTTTTAGCCGTTTGAGTAAGCACGGTGTTTAAAGCTGTCCTAAGAGCTGTAATCCTCTGCAAGTCAGGTTACTTAGACGAAGTCTGCCTTTTACAAATCTATGATGGCTCTTTCATTAACTCACCATTCATTTTTTTTTTGGTTGTGAGAAAGGGTCATTGGACCCAGTATGTTAACTGTCTTCAGTCCACGGATGCTGTCAGACTTGTTTTTCCAAGAATTTCTGGATTTTATTTTTCTCAACCCTTTATCACAATTAATTGAGCCCCCTCTGTTTAGAAGTTCTACTTCAAATTGTTCATTGCGTATCTCTATTGTTAATCTAAGTCCTGGATAAGCTATCACCCTTATCCAAATGTTCACACAGACACTTAGTCCACTTCGACTGAGAACATACTGGCCAGGGGTGCTATAAATGCATTTCATAAGTTCCTCAGTCCTTTTCCATGTTCTAACAGTGTCTACATCAATAAATGAGTGAATAAGTTTTTGAGTATGATAGTTGCACATTTTTGCAATGCAAAATGCCTCGTTTAGTTCAAAGTCTTAAAGCAAGAGAATTTGTATGTAACTATTTTTACACAAGAATTACTAAAATATACATGATATTTCATTGTTACCCTATTAACATGGTGCTATTTTTCTGGCAAAGTATTTTAGAATTCATTTATGATTGTGCTGTTGCATACTAAGATATACAGTGAAATTTAGTTTTGTAAAACAAATTACATTTCAGAAATAGAGCATGATTCTTTTTCTTTAGTGATATTTTTGCCCTATGTGTCATTCTTTAATTATAGCCATTTACGTATTTGTACTGTTATCTCTGCTCACAAGTTCTGCCAGCTGTGAGGGAAGCAGTGCTCTGTTCTTAAGTACTCATTCCTATTTACGCAGTGTACGAAAGCCTCAACTTTGTTATATACGGCCTGTTTAATTTTGTACATCTTGACAGGAGTTCCTCAGGATAGTGTCCTCGACCTTTTCCTTGGACATGTCTGAAATGTTTAAGAAAGGAAAAACAACTGGATGTCATGCATTGGATTTTAATATTACATGACTGAAGACATTTTCACTAAAATGACACTGGTTTTGTCTTGAAATGAAATAAAATGGGGCTTTTCAGCATAATAAGGAAAACACTGGAAACTTTCAAATCTGGAAGGTGCAGAAGAAGATATCTCATTTATCTCTCTCCAAACCCCTCATGAGTTGTTTTGTACATCCTTCTGTTCTCTTTCCTTTTCCTAGATCTCATCCACTCTGTGATTCTTGTAACTAATAATTTCTTCTTTCTGCCATATTTCCCACCCATTCCACTTAGTATACATGTTAACAATTTGAGTAATGTGGTCCAATTTATACTAAATTAAGGTGACCATCTGATGCTTAACACTGTTACCATACTGCCTGCTCAATTTCTCATTGTTTCTTACATCATTCTTACAGGTGGAGCAGGTAAAATGTTTAGATCGGTTTAGCAGTAACAAGTCAACTACTGGAACTTTGCATCTTACTACAACCCACCTAATTTATCGGGAGTCAACTACTAGTGGTCCTAAAGAAATTTGGGTATGTACTTGTACGTTCACAAATATGCTAAATGATTGCAATTTTAGAAGGGTGAAAAGTGTATGCTAGAACATATGACCTGAGCATGCTGCAAGTTTGGAATACATGCTCATGCAGTGATTTCTAGATGAAAACAGCACTTTCATACTCAAATCTCAAATTGGCACCTTATTAACTGCCTTTGGAAATACAAATAAGCTATGTTTACTGGTTGTCCTTTATTCACCCTATTTTTCCAACACCAAACTGTGTTGACTTTGCCTGATTGTACCAGGACATTTAAAGTATCATCACTCCTTGAAAAACTGTTCAAACATTTTTCCCAATGATACGTTAAGCTAACATTGGGAAAATGTGAGACTCAATTATCAATGGGCAAGAAGCCTATCAAATTGATTAAATAACTGACTGGTTTGGGATGATACAAAATTAAAAATACAAAAATTCTTTTTGACTTTCATGGCAGCACAGAAATCATCTACAACAGTACTTCAGATGGATTGTAATAGGCATAGAGACCAAGTTCCCTAATATCCCTATCCTACTAACTTTAAACTGCTGGATTAGCTAGCAGAGGCCAGAAAATTGTGTATTCGGGATACATAGTTACACTGCTGCCTTTCCACTGACAACGTTTGAACATAGTCTAAGCCAAAATATTTAAGAATCTATTTCTAGATCTGATTTAGTGCCCACCCCTTTAAATTTCTCAAATACGATTACAGTTTTGCAGAGAAAGCTTTTTAAAATCTCATGTTTAATTGTGTTTAATGTTATAATTATTAATACCATGTCTTAGCAGAGAATATAAGAATTACTATTACAAGTAGCCAGTCAGCTGCTTCAGCCAGTTCCAACATGAAATAAAATTATGCTTGATCTGATTGTGACTTCCTTGATAAAGCTCCTGCTATTCAATGCTTTGGCCTCCTGGTCCTCCTTGACTTGTAACAATTGTCATGTCTCTAAACTAAATCCTGGTATATTGAAGGTTCAACAAATCTCAGGGTAGATTAACTGAAATAGAGTTCAGCAGATCCTTTCGTTATTCTGGCATTTTTATAAGCTATACCTACTTACCTTGAGGGCACTTAAGAGTCAACATTGAGGTGTTCAGTCAGTTTAGGTCAGACCAGTAAGGATGGGAGATTTCCATAAAGGACATGATTGAACCAGATGGGTTTTCATAAGAAAACAGACAATGGTTACATGGCCACTATCAGTAGCTTTTTGTTCCAATTTGTTTAATGGAATTAAAATTATGCCATCTGCCATGGTTGGGATTCAAATGCAACTAAAGTTCTGGATTACTAATCTAGCAAATTTGTCAGTATGCCATTGCTTCCTTTCTATAAGGTTAAAATTCCACCTTTGTGTGTGCACTTTACCCATATTTGAGGTATTGTTAATATAATTTTGAAGTACAGAGGTTGTGGTTTATTTATTGGCTCATTTGGGAACTTAAGAACCAGAATAGACTATTCAGAGTTTCAAATCTATTTTCCTCTACAGTGTCTATTGATTTCTACTTGAGTACTGCTTACCTATCATTGCTACTAATTCTTTTTTACTGTTGGTCTTAAAAATTTCAATTGCCCCCACAGCCATTATCATCTTGAATGGAATGTTCAAATTTCCCGTCCCATTTCTATCAGAAAGTATTTACTGATTACGCTTACATTCTAGCTCTGATTTGAACATTGTTCTGTTTTGTTTGGGTTCCTTCAGCCAAGGAATTCCCTTCTCTATCTCGACTAAGTCAATTCCCTTTTTTTCAATTTTTTTTTTAAAATCTGCATCCCATCTAAGAATATCCGCTACTACTGGCAAGACCAGCATTTGTTATCTATCCTTAATTGCCTTTGTCCTGAGTGACTTCCAGGATGATTTCAGAACAGTTCAGAGCCATGTTGCTGTGGGTCTGGATAACATTGACTAGGCATGAATGGCAGATTTCGTACTTTGGAGGTAATTTAGTGAAGCAAATGAGTTTATCCAACAGTTGGTAATTTCACGGTCACCATTTAGTGAGAGTTGTACAGCATGGAAACAGACCCTTCAGTCCAACTTGTCCCTGTTGACCAGATATCCTAAATTAATCTGGTCCCATTTGCCAGCATTTGGCCCATTATCAATCCAACCCCTTCCTATGCATGTGCCCATGCAGATGCCTTTTAAATCTTGTAATTGGATCAACCTGTACCACTTCCTCTGGCAGCTCATTCCATATTCTCGTTACTCTGTGAAAAAGTTGCATCTTGGGTCCCTTTGTAAACTTTTCCCCCTCACCTTGTGTCTAACTTTTTATATGACAAGTTTATTAATTGAATGCCACCATCTTCTCACCCCAATTATACAATTCTACCAAATCTAGGTTCAAGTGAATACTGACAAGTTTTTGCAACCTTCTTTAAGCTGCATAAAGTTAAGATGAGTCTGCATTGTTTCTTCTCCAAAGTTAATGTGTGTGTTCTTGGAAGGGTATTATTAAACTGGAGAGAGTTAGAAAAAATTAGAGGGTTTGAGTTATAAAAATAGATTAGTTAGGCTGAGATGTTTTTAACTGGGGATTGAACATAGAAGATTGAAGGGTGACCTTCATAAAGGCTTATAAAATCATGAGTATAGATAAGGTGAATAGCAAAGGCCTTTTCCCTAGGGTAGGAGGCTTAAAAGTAGGGAAGAATTTTTAAGGTGATAGGAGAAAGATTTTAAAAAGGGTGAGGGACATTTTTATTTGTGGTTCGTATGTGGAATGAACTGCCAGCAGAAGTGGTGGATACAGGGTTTACGGTGTTTAGAAGCCATTTGGATAAGTACATAATAACAGGAAAGTTTGGAGGGAGGTGGGCCAAATGCAGGCAGCTGGGACTAATTTAGTTTAGGAACATAATAGGCATGGACTAGTTGGACTGAAGGGTCTGTTTCTGAGACTGTATTCTTTCTTCTTTTTTGGTGTCTAAAGCTGCACATTCTCCTGATTAAGCCCTGATTGCATCTAGATTTTGTAGTGCTTGATGTTTTGCTATTTTACTTCAAATGATTTGAAAATAAAAAGACAACTTTTCTTCAGCCCTTTTGATGTATTTTTGCATTTGTGTGCTGATTTAATGAGTTGTGTGCATGGACACCCAGATTGCTTTGAACCTTTTGCAGCTTCTTGTCTTTGCTGCTAAAATGTTGTTTTCTATCTTGGAACTGAAGTAGGTGATCTTATGTTTTATTACCTTCTTTCTTTCTACCACAGTTTGTGCATTCACTTCATCTGTCTGTCCTTTGTCTTAATGTAATTTGTAAACTTGTATGCTCAAGATTCTATTTCTGCAACTGAAATAAAGGTGAGAAGAGTTGATGTATCAATGATAAGCATGTCCACGTCCATGAGGAATACCATTTGTCATATCCTGTCAGTCAGTAGATTTCTAAGTGTCCTATCCCTCTCCAATTTATATTTTTCGATTTTAAATTTTTGTGGTTTTCAATGTTATGAGTACTTATGTTCCTTACTGGCTTAGGTTCTGAAGATCTTGAATTATAAGATTTCCCTTGACGCAAAAATCCAAGTCTTATTTAGATTTTTCTGTTCTGTTAGTATAGTCATATTAGAGGGCTTGCCAGTTAAGTGTCTGTATAAGTTGTTTTGGGGTGCTTTTATTTTTCTAGAATAAAATTTTATGAATTCTAGCAGATACTTTAAATATGTACATCATTGCCTTTTAATGTTTGGGAATTTCTTTTTAATTCCTTTAAAAAGATACTTAAGGATGCAGTAATTTGGAAGAATCAAATTTTTGGAGAATATTTGAAAATTGATTAGTGTTAGTTTGCAGAAATCATGAATTTAAATACAACACAAACACTCAAGGGGTATTTCCTACTGACCTAGTCTTTTACAAACTTCAATAAAGTTATTTAATGGCAGAATGTTTAAGGGCCATGATATTTTAATTCTTTAACTGGAATCATCAATGATGATCTTACTTATCTGCATCCTAGCATATTTTCCTACACAAATCTAATTTATACAGTGGTCACTTTAGCTACTTTTATTTTTTTGTTTCTTCTCCACTCCCAGATAGTTAGCAAAAACAGAAATTGCTAGAAAACTCCAGCAGGTCTGGCTGCATCTGTGGAGAGAAAGCAGAATTAACATTTCTAGTGCTGTGACCCTCCTTGAGAACTCTGTCATTGTATTGGAATTGTGGGTGCGGGGCAGAGTAGGACTGGAACAAAAACAGTGTTCTACTTACACCACAGAGGCAGGTATAACTGGGGCGAATGTCACTCGTTTTGATCTGAAGAAAGTGGAAGGAATTAAAGGAGATGCTGAAAGTGAGGACAAGCTCAGCCAATTGGAGTGTGATAGATTGCACATCCATTGTAAATGGTTGGTGGCTGGAACCAGAGAACTGGAATTTGTGAAACTGGCATAAAGTGGGAAGGGATGGGACAAGGGGAGAAAATAGTTGAGGTAGGAAGGGACGTATTCTGTGAGGCTAGAGGATCTCTCCAGGCAGTCCTGTTTGTAAGGCAGTAGAGCCGAGTTGTGTGCAGTGACAGTTTTGAAGAAGAATCACTTGCCCTGAAATGTTAATTCTGCCTTGTCTCCACAGATGCTGCCAGACGTGCTGAGTTTTCCCAGCAATTTCTGTTCATCTGTTTGCCTGCATCTGAAGTTCTTAAGTTTTTAATTTAGCAAATATTAATTGCATATTTGATGTTTTAAAATGTGTTTATATGGTTGTTTTTTAGATAATGCATCATCACATTGCTGTAGTAGAAAAACTTTCTCTGACAGCAGTTGGGTGTCCATTAGTAATTCAGTGCAAGAATTTTCGTGTCATTCACTTCATCATTCCAAGAGAAAGGGACTGTCATGACATTTTCAACTCCCTGCTCAAGCTCTCACGACCAGGTATGCATGTTGATAAAGATCTCAAAACATTAAGTTATTGAATTTAATTTTGCTGAGTTCTTGCTAGTTGATAGATATCTTATAAAAAAGTTAATTATTGACTCATCTGTTCAATTTACTTTGTTTAGTATGGCACTACAAATGTTAGATTTACTTGTTACTTTTAAGCTGGACAGTTATGGAAAGTCGTAGCTTTGACCTGAAACAAATTTCAATTAAAATATAGTCACGATCTTACGTGACTATTCTTAATGTCTTATAGCCAACTTGCATCAAGTGAGTAATGAGTAGTTAAGCTTAAAAAGGATCCAGGCAAAAGTTTCAATCCGTAGGCAACAATAAATTCAGAATCACATTTGCAACAACCATATCAAAAATGTCTATTTCAAGAAATATTGAAAAAATTTTCCTTTGTCCTTTGTGAATGGGGCATAGAGCCTTATATAGTTTCATAGAACAGCGGGACCTAGAGGTGCATGTACATAATTCTTTGAAGTTTGCATCATATATAGACAGTGATTAAATAGACATTTACCAAGCTTGCCTTTATTGCTCAGTCCTTTCAGTATCAGAATTGGGATGTCATGTTGAGGCTGTACTGGACTTTGGTGAGACCTCTTCTAGATTACAGTGTCCTGTTCTGGTTGCCTTGTTAAAGGAAGGATATTATTGAGCTAGAGAGGGTTCAGAAGAGATTTCCCAAGATATTGCTGGGTATCGAAAATTTGAATTATAAAAAAGCCAGATAGGGTGGGTCTTTTATTTTTACTGGAGCATAGGTTGAGAGGCGACCTTTATAGAGGCTTATAAGATTGAAGGGTATAGATAAAATGAATGGCAAGGTATTTTCCCTAGGGTAAGGGGTTTCAAGATTAGGTGGCATTTTTTAAGATGAGAAGAGAAAGATTTTTAAAAAAAATACGTGGAGGGGCAACGTTTTAACACAATGGTTCGTGTGTGGAATGATTTTCCTGAGAAAGTGGTGAGTGTAGGTACGATTATAGCGTCTAAAAGACATTTGGATAGATACTTGAATAGGAAAGGTTTGGAGGGGTATGGACCAGGACCAAGCAGGTGGGGCTAGTTTGGTTTGGGATTATGTTCGGCATAGACTGGTTGGACTGAAGAAAGGTCTGCTAATGTGCTGTATGACTCGATGTACAATGAAAATTTCAACTTGACTGCACCTTTACATTGCAGGAAGGTGACCTTTTGGCCAATGCTGTGAAGTAGTTTTTAGGTGTGAAAAGCAGTTGGTTGTGTTGTACAACTCTACCAAAGTGTCACTTAAAGTTGAGTGATTAAGTAGGTTAACTCATTTTCATTGCATATCTTGGACCAGTCAGTTAATTCGGGTCTCACCAATTTAAGTTGGTATTGTCCTATGTATACCAGTTTGAGTCGTGTCAACTGAGTTTGGAGAGACTTTGCATCCATATCACTGAAACATTCAAAATTCTGAACAGTACCAGTAGTTTCCAGAGAAAATGGGAGTAATCTTGTTGTTACAGCATAGGTCCATTAAAATTAAGCCATTCAACAAATTGCATCTAGTTTGCCATTCTCGGTCATGGCTAGATATCTGCCTTGTCCTGTATTTTCTTGATGTCATTAGCAATTAGAACGCTATCAGTCTCTGTTTTGAACTTGTTAATGACTTAGTTTTCATAGCCAACTCCAGTAAAAAAAAATCAGAAGATTCACCACCTGAGTGAAGATGTACTTTTCTTATCTCAGTTCACATTATTTGCATTTCTTCCTCTTATCAAAGCATCCTCCTCAACTTTCATCACCATTTAGCTTTTATATTATCTATAAACTCGGGCATATTACAATTGGCCTCCGCATCTGAATCATTAATATAGATTGAAAACATCTATGGTCTTGTGGTATTGGTCATAGCCTACCGACCTGAGTGATTCATTAGTTTCTGCTTTCTGCTTATTGCCAGTCTTCATCCATGATAATATATTACTTCCATTCTCATGCTTTTTTAAGAACATATTCTCCAGTTTGAAAATCTAAATACCTACATCCACTGTTTCAAGTTTGTTAAAACAAACATTTTTTTTCTTTAAAAACCTATTGGGTTTGTCAAACATGATCCTATCTTTTATAAATCCATGTTGACTATGTCCAATTAAACAACCATTTCCTAAAGGTATCATGTCCTTTTTAAAATCTAGTAGTTTTCCTACTCTTGATATCTGATTAAGTTTCCTGTTTCCTGTTTGCTGTCTCCCTCTTTTCTTGAACAAGGAGGCTACATTTGCAGCCTTCCAATCTGCAGGCTCATTGGTAATCACACTTCAAAATTCTAAAAAACAATCTATCCAGTATTTCTGTAGCCATCTTTTGTAAGACTGAGTCCTGGGGAAATGTCAATTTTTGGTCCAGTTAATTTCTCCAATACTACTTTTGTGCCAATATGAAATTCTTTCAGTTCCACATTCTTGCTGGGATGTTAATTATTTCTAGGAGACCAGCTATGTCTTCCACTGTAAAAACATGTACATGGTCAGTTTGTTTCTCAAGCCTAATGGTATTTGCTCATCTTTTCCTTTTAACAAGGCTCTAGAAGTTTTTGTCATCTATTTTTATATTTCTTGCCATTTTATGTTCATATGTTATTCTCCATCAATTTCTTGATCCTCCTTTGTTATATTTCTCCAATCTTCAGGCAGCCAACTTGCTTGGCAACTTTATAAGCTGCCTTCTTTGTTAATTTTCTTTATTGGCTAGCCATCATTTTCTCTTATCTGGTTTCTTTAACATCACTTTTTTTTTGAAAAATCTATTCATTATTTACTAGACAGCCATTTTCTATGTGTCAAACCTTTTTAAATGCTTGCTTTTAATTAATTACAACCATTTTCCTCTTCATAGTTTTTATAATTGCTTTTGATGGATTTAAAATCCTTGTTTTACAACTGAACTATGTATTTTCAAAACTTTAGTGAAAACTTCTATCAAATCTTGGTGCAACAGGTGGTGAAGGTGGCAAATGGCATATTGGCCTTCATAGTGGCAGGATTCAAGTACGGGAGCAGGGATAGCTTGCTACAATAGTATAGGGCATTGGTGAGACCGGACCTGGACTATTGTGTGCAGTTTTGGTCTCCTTATCCAAGGAAGAATGTTCTGATAATGGAGGGAGTGCAATGAAAACTTACTAGTAGCATTCCTGAGATAGTAGGACTGATGCATGAAGAGAGATTAGATTGGTTAGGATTATATTTACTGTTGTTTGCAAGAAAAAGGATGTTAAAGAAACCTATGAAGTTCTAACAAGACTAGTTAGGGTAAATGCAGGAAGGAAGTTTTCAGTGACCAAGAAGTTCAGCACCAGAGGTCACAGTCTAAGGATATAAGGTAAGCCATTTAAGACAGATGAGGAGAAATGTCTTTGAGTGTGGTGAGTCTGTGGAATTCTTTACCACAGAAAGTGGTTGAGGCCAAAGCATTGAATCTTTTCTAGAAAGAGTTAGATGTAGATCTAACAACTAAGGGGATCAAAGGGCATGTGAAAAAAGTGGGAGCAGGGTACTGAGTCGGATGATTGGCCATGATCATATTGAATGATGGATCAGACTCCAAGGACTGAATTGCCTACTCCTGATGTATTCTACATTTTTATAAGATAGTGACTATTTCTGAAATATTTTCTTGCAACAAAGTTATTATTCAGGCTTTTCTCATTGAATAAAAGTGAATCTTAAATAATATGTGCTCGATTTTGGTCTTCAACATATTACTTTGGAAAACTGACTTGAATACATGTGAGAGTTCTTCCTCTATAATATTGTTATTCATAGATTTACCCAGTCTATTTAAAGTTGAAGTCACACGATTATAGAATTTCCCTTGCTATATGCACCACTATTTCACTGTTTACTGCCCCTTGCTTTTTAAAATTACATTCAAGCAAATATACATCTATTATTCCAATTGACAATCCTCTTTCTTTGTTAACCTGTTATTGCCTTTTATTGTCAGCACTAACCCACCCCCCTTTGTTTTTTTTTGCTTGAATATCCTTTAATATTAGTTCCCCATTTTGGTCACCCTTCAGCTATGTCTCCTGTATAATAGCAATTATGTACACTTTTACTTCTCAATGCCTTCGATTCACCTATATTGTTATGAATGCTCTGTGCCTTCAGAATATGTTTATAATTCTGCCTTTTTTGCATTATTCTCTAAATTTAACCTGGTTGATTCCAGAACTTGTTTTTGTTTTCCATTTTCACTCAGTTTTTCCACCTCCTATAACAAGCTTTTTTTCGTTTTTTTTATCTGAAATCTGTTTGCATCCCTGATTCCTTGACGAGTCAGTTGAATCCCCATTCCCCACTGCCACTATTATTAACAGCAGTTGCAAATTTTCCCCACAAGGATATTCATCCCAATCCTGTTAAGTTATAACCAGCTCTTCTGATTCATCGGATGGTCAGCTCAGTTAACAAATTAAAAACTGAAAGAACTGTAACTCAAACAAAAATAGGGATTGCTGTAAAAGCTCAGCAGGTGGAGACTAATCTAGTAACATTTTGGGTTGAGTGACCCTTCCTCAGAGCAAGCTGAGTTAATCGCACCTGTTCTTCCACCAATGTTGCTCTGAAGCCAACCACTAGATGGTGTACACGAGCAGCCTAATATTGCTTTAGACCGATTTTCTACTAATTCTCGATACTAAAAACTGTTTCAGTTCTGCTTTGTGCAATACCAAAACTGGTTATCTTGAACTTGCCATGTAGGAAAGGATCTGATGCGTTTAAAAATCTTACAGCAGTAGTCGATGATGGCACTGGTTCCTGGAATTCTTGGGTGATTCTATGCTTGTTATAATCATGATTTGGAGATGCTGGTGTTGGACTGGGGTGTACAAAGCTAAAAATCACACACCAGGTTATAGTCCAACAGGTTTAATTGGAAGCACACTAGCTTTCGGAGCGACACTACTTCATTAGTGTGACCATCAGGTACCACCTGATGAAGGAGCGTTGCTCTGAAAGCTAGTGGGCTTCCAATTAAACCTGTTGGACTCTAACCTGGTGTTGTTATAATCATGATTCCTAGTTAGAATTTTGCTTCTGCCATATTGCAGTTTTATCATTGAATATTGTATCTACGGAGTCAAATCAAATTTGATGTAATTGTCTTTAAACAAAATCACTACTTTGATATTTTCAGTCAACCTCTTTTTTTTAATGTAAGAGGCATGTGGGACTTGGGCTGTAAACTTCTGGTCTAGAGATGGGGACCCTACCACTGCTCCACAAGTACTTCTATGTTTGACAAAGTAGTGATATTGCTTGGAACAAGTGTGTGAATTTATGGGTAATTTTTGTCATTTTATTTCTCACAAGTGTTTTGTAGACTTACTGAACAATTGAATACACTCCTGTATTTCAGTGAAGTATGATGACCTCTATGCATTTTCATATACACCTAAGAAGACTGAATATGAGAGAACAATGGGCTGGAAAGTCATTAATTTAAATGATGAATATCAACGTATGAGAATTCCAAATGATATCTGGCAGTTAACTGATGTAAACCGAGGTTACAAGGTAAGACGGAGTTGCCAAGAATATAGGGTATGTCATTTTTTTTGGAACTGGTAATATGAAGAATAACATTTACTTGGATTTTCCTCGGTTTTCTGTCGTCTTACTGATGTTTGTATTTAGCAAAGTGAAGAAATCTTTGGTTGAAACAATGTTTTGTGCACATACTTGATTCTGTTTTGGTTCCAATTGTGGTTCCAAAAGCCTCTTCATCACATGTCTGCTGATGAAGGCCACATTGGTGAGACATAGCCAGTTTTTTTGGGAATGGTGATCTTGAACTCACTGTCCAATAATGCACACAATAACTGGGTAAGATGCTCCTCGTAACTTATTTCTCGCATGCAGTTATTTTGTATTATCTTGCTGTAAGAGCTGTGTTATGAAGGTTTAGGTATACCTTTTGAGAGACTGGAAGCTGGCGCGGAATTAGAGAGGCACAGAATATGCTGAAAGAATTTAAAGTGTAACATTTGACTGAAACCAACAGTACAGCTGAGTTGCCATGGTACACAACAAATTCAAATTCGTCCAATTAGTTTAAATTATGTCCCAAGGTACCAAACTCCAATTGAATTTGAATTTAGGCTTTTGATGATATCAAACCAATGAAATGATCTGATGTTTTGGGGTTTAAAAAACCCAAACATTTTGAACAGTTAGGGGGAGAACTGCCAAGCCACCAACAAACAGACTGCTAGCAGAACAGCTCTCTGAAAGGTGCCTATCTATAAGAAATTTTGTGCAGTAGAACATCAAACTCTGTCTAAGAGAAATCTGCGGAGACAATTTGACATCTGAAGATTGTACCTGGATTTGAAATTGATTTTGCCATAAATTTTAAGAGGGAATTTATCGGACCAGTAATGTACAGTGGGAGGTAAAAGATAGGGTTTAAGAGAAAGGAGTTGTAAGTAACTGTTGTTTTAATGTTCTCTGTTGGACTTAAAGAATAAAAGTGTTAATTTTACTTGTTGACCTCTGGCATAATTCTTTTGCCTTACCAAATTTAACAGATTATGGTACAAGGTGAGCTTTTCTAGGTGGTGGGTTGAAATTAGCAGAGGTTTACACTGTGTTGTAGCAGCTGTTTATTCTTTGTTATATTCTACCCTGTCTTCACCATGACAGTGTAGTTGTCTTTTGTTTTTCCTAGTCTTTTTGCAAAGTTGTACTTTCGGGTTTGCAGACTGGGTCCAAAATATCTTGTCATCAAAATAAAGATTGACATTAAACTAATAATTTAGAGTAAAATTGAACTGTTCTATTAAACTGTTAAAGCATTTGATACTTGTTCAATTCAAATACTTAGTCACTTCCCCTTTTGGGAGGTAGACCTAAATCATTAAAAATTCATTGTACTGCTTTTGTAATAACATTTCTGATTAATCAAATCTGATACTGGGAGTTATTTTAAATGACTTTGCATGCAGAAGTCAATATAAAGTAATAATGCTACTTCTTTGCTTTGTTATCTCTTGATTAGTTGATTAAATTAAATTTCTGTTGTTGAAACAACGCAAATGTAATGTGGAAACATACAGGAGTAGGCCATTCATCCACTTAAACCTTTTTCTGCCATTCAGTGTGATCGTGACCGTTATATGGACTAACTCTATATACCTGCTCTTGGTCCACCATGTCCATTAATACCTTGACGAAAAATTATTTATTCAGATTTAAAATTAACAACTGATGTGGTATCAACTGCCTTTGTGAAAGAGAATTCCAACCCCCCGCAAGGTGTTGTGTCCAAAGCTGTTCTGTGCTCCAAGTAGGGTCTACATTTGTTTAGGTGGAGCACAACTTCTGCGTCCTTATCGATATTGACTCTATTCTTCTCGATATCAAGTCCAGCATTCCACTGGCCACTTTGATTATTTCTGCACCTATTTGTGACATTTGAAAAATCTCTGGACCTGAGCTCCTCGGTCTCATTGGACATTCATTGTATCTGTAGACTGTATCCACTGTTATAAAATTTTTTTATAATAAATGGCACCTGGGAGTTGTGGATATTCTTTATGCTGGTAGAGTTTTTTAATTTTATGAATATGCTTGTTCATTTCCACCAACAGGTTTGTGATACATACCCAACAGAAGTATATGTTCCCAGAAGTGTCAGCAAGCCCATTATAGTTGGGAGTTCCAAGTTCAGGAGCAAAGGAAGATTCCCTGCATTGTCTTATTTTTTTTACCAGAAGCAGGTATTGTATTAATGTTCATTATTGTCATGTCACCAACAAGCACCCAGTTGACCAGTCTCAAGTTATATTTTTCTTTGTAGAGGGAGCTAGAATGTAGTAGATTAAAAATGAGACTAGAAAAAACACGAATGTGCGGAGAATGGAGAGAGATGCTAATGAGAACTATGGAGAATATTTAAAAATAAAATCAAAGGCAGACAGCACAACAAAGATTTAAACTGAAAAAGTCAGTTACAGAAGCTATGCATATCAGCTGAGATTTCTTCTTAAATCTGGTGCTGATCATTAAGCCAGTTCTGTGCCCAGTAAAATAACGACTGTACCTCTGATTTGAGGAAATAAAGGTGGAAGTTACTTGCTGCTGTGCTGTTTATTGTTGTTTTACTTACCATTATCTATCTCTTTCTTACCAGGCTGCCATTTGTAGATGCAGCCAACCATTATCTGGCTTTAGTGCCAGGTGTCTCGAAGATGAGCATATGCTGCAAGCTATAAGTAAAGCTAATCCCAACAGCCACTTCATGTATGTAATGGATACAAGACCAAAAGTAAGTGTGAATCTTGTTTAGCAATAAATCAACACAGACAAATGTTAAGAGTTTACTAGATATCTTTGACTAAATATAGCAATTGTAAGAAATATCACAAGCTTATTTTTATATTTTTCAGCTAAATGCAATGGCAAATCGAGCTGCTGGCAAAGGATATGAGAATGAAGACAACTATTCCAATATTAGATTTAAGTTTGTTGGGATTGAAAATATACATGTCATGAGAGCGAGCTTGCAGAAAGTCAATGAAGGTGTGTTTTGATCTGCTGTTCCTAAAGTATGGTATGTACATCTTTCAGGGCTCCATAATCCCTCCTGTCCTCTTTATTTCTCTTCGAAATGTACTGAGCTACATTTCTATTAGAAGTAAGTTCTTTACCACCTTACCAAGGTGCTGATTATTTAGTTGTCTTGTAGCATTTTGATTCAACCATGTAGCTTCCTCGGCCATTTCAGAGGGAAATTGAAAATTGAGCACATTGGTGTGGATTTAGTCAGTAATAGTGACTGAAGTCACTGAATTGTCATTAAAAATCCATCTGGTTCACTAGTATCTTTTTGGGGAACAAAATCCGCCATCATCTCAGTGTGGATTACAACCTGACGGCTAAAAGACAATGATTCAGCTGAAAGGCTGTGGTCACGACTATCTCAGCTTTTTCCATCATCAACACCATATACTGTGTTATGAGGACAGCAGAGATGACCGTGCAATGGTATGCAATCAGGAGTGAGCAATCTTGCACATTCGCAATATTTGACCTTGTGAAATTTCACAGTTGAGTTAAACATGGGAAAGGAAATTTCTCATGACTACCTACCACCTCCTTTCAACTGATAAGTTAGTATTCCTCCATGTTGCACACTACTTGGAAGATGTACAGAGAGTAATAAGAGCACAGAACTTACTCTGGACTTGAGTCTCCAGCATCCACTACTACTTTGCTAAATGGGAAAGATTCAGAAGAAACCTAGTAACTCTGAGTTGGTCATCAAAAGGTACTGACGGCCAAAACAGAATGAAACCTTATGCTCTGACATAGCTTTCACTTGCCCATTAACCGCAGGCTATTCACCAAACCTGTTTCAAATGAGGAGTGTAGGAGATCATGTCTGGCCTAACATATGACATTCTCAAAAAAAGCATTCCCTTGTGAAAATACAATTTGGGATATAATGGATGATTAGATGCAGGAGAGCATTCTACAAACAATGAACGAAGTCCACAACCAAAGAAAATGATTCCTGCAGCCCTGCTCTGTCATGAATGTGGGAGAAAATTAAACAACTGACGGGATGAGGACAGTGCAAATATGCCCATCCTCCATGAGGCTGAGCACCTTGTTGCAAAAGATCAGGGTGAATCTTTTTCAGTTTTTTTTTGCTTAAAGTTTCAAATGAATGATTCAGTTAAATTTTCATCAGCAGTTAGTGTACAAGGTAAAGCCAGCATTTATTGCCTATTGAGAATTGCCCTCCGTCTGAGTGGCTTCTCCTGAGGTGCCACTATCATGGAAGCACATGTTTAGTCAATAGAATCAGATGCTATCTAATTTTTTTTTTTGTGCATTGAACACTTGTTTATTTTTTTTTGTTTCAAGTCTTTTTAACATTTGGATATAAAGAATCATTTGTTATTTCCCCTGTAGTGTTGGAGGTAGGAAACTACTGTAGTGAAGTTCTTCAATTTGACATGGGAATTAAACCGTTTTTTCAGAGTTAATAATCAGAAGTGTTAACCTTATCTGTTACATTTCTTTTGGGCAGAATGTTTTTGAGAATCCAATAACAAAATTCGCACAGGATATAAAACAGATGTTGAGAAAGATTCCTTTTCGTTTTCATCTGTCACACAGAATGAGACATATTTCTTGGTTCCAAACTGTATAAGTAAATATGTTCTTACCAAGTGTACAAGCTAAAATTATTTGACTCATGTTGATTATATATTTCCTTGTTTTTAGTGTGTGGAACCAAAGAGTTGTCTCTGAGTGACTTCTTAAGTGGTTTGGAGAGTTCTGGATGGCTTCGCCACATTAAAGCTGTGCTGGATGCTGCTACATCTCTTGCTAAAGTACATATTAATTCATTTTACAGCATGTATGAAGTTCCTTCTTACATATAAAAATTATATCAAGCTAATAGTTTATAGAGGATGGATAAAGCTTTCTGAACAAGTAAGCAGTTAATGCCAATGTTTGGTGTATATTACAAAACTGGAATAGCCTTCAACAGAGTTGAAGCTTTTTGACGTTTTGCTTGTAAATGTCTTGCCGTTCCTTTGATCCAGGCTGTGGGGGCCTGTCTCCCTGCCTGTCTCCCTGCCTGTCTCCCTGCCTGTCTCCCTGCCTGTCTCCCTGCCTGTCTCCCTGCCTGTCTCCCTGCCTGTCTCCCTGCCTGTCTCCCTGCCTGTCTCCCTGCCTGTCTCCCTGCCTGTCTCCCTGCCTGTCTCCCTGCCTCCTGCAATATACAAATCGGAAGGAAGAAATCATGTCCTCCACAATCCCAACTATGAGGCCAACATGTTAGTTTTGTTTTTCTTTTTCTTCCTTGGGTGAGATTAACTGACTCAGACAGACTGGTGGTTCATCCCTATACCTTCTGTAAGGTTCTTATTTACCTAATTGGTTGTCCTTTGAGTAGAAAGCACTTTTACGATCTAACTTCATATGTTTTGGAGGTACTAAGAGTCCACTTCAAAAGTTTTGTTTTATTTAGAGCATGCTGAAGGTAAGTTTTAGAACTGATTTAGGATACCATTTCTATCTTCTACAAAAAGTGCTGTGAAAACTTCATGATTTCATGTTTGTATTGTCAGTTATGTCAAGGCATGGTACCATACTGTTGTCCGTTACATTTAATCCTTCAATGATCAGACACCAAAGGTGGTACAATTTTTTTTTGTTTCTCCATGTGTTAGACATGGAACAAAGTCTAATTATTCAAACTCTGAAGTAGTACCTTGCTCATGCTGCAAATGTATATTTACTTTGGCTAATTTGATGTGAATTAAAAGATTTACACATGGGAAAAGAAAAATTTTTATACTGAGCTTATATACTGTAACATATTACTTTTGCAGCTAAGGACTAAGGAATCAATCACCATTGTCATTAAAGTCATAGTATTAAATAAACTAATAGGAGTAAAGGCAGATTGATGACATGCGTCGTAGGATTCTAGAAGAGGTAGTGACAGAGTGAATGCATTGGGTATAATTTTCCAACAAAAGATAGATTCTGGAGAAATACCAGAGGATTGGGAAACTGCTGTTGTGACACCCCACCTATTGAAAAAGGGGGGAATGGAAAAGCAGGTATCTATGGCTCAATTAGCCAACCAGCTATTATTCCAATACTTTGCCAATAATCATTACAGAAGTAATAGCCGAACATTTGGAGAATCCTGATTTAATTGACCAGAGTCACATCCCTTCATGAAAGGGAAATTTTGGCTGACTAAATTTTTAGTGTTTTAAGGAATCCTCCACCACAGTGGATCAAGGTGAACCAGAAGTTGTTGTTTGGACTTTGAGAAGGCGTTCACCAAGGTACCTCTCAAAGCTGAAGTCTTAAGGTGAGAGCCCGAGAGGCTGGAGGTAGTATATTAGCATGGATTACAAATTCGCAAATGAGCAGGAAAAAGCAAGTGGGGCTAAGGGTTTTTTTTTCATTTGGCAGCCTGTGATCAGTGGAGTTTCACAGGGATCAGTGGGACCACTACTGTTTTTGGCACATATCAGTGACTTGGAGGAAGGAAGTGAATATATTGTAGTCACACTTGCGAATGACAAATATAAATGGAAAGGCAGGTTATGAGTGATGCAAGCAGTTTACAGAGAGATGTTGAGAGGTGAAGTTGGCAAAATGTAGGCAAATGGAGCATGATGTAGGTAAGGAGACCAAAGAAATGCAATATTCTTTAAATGGAAAAAATATTGCAGAAAGTTGCAACACAGCTTTGGGGTACTTGTACATAAAATGCAGTAAGTTAGACACCGGTGCAGCTGATATTCAGCAAGGCTAATGGAATGATGGCCCTTATTTCAAGGGGATTCAATTAAGAGTAGGGAAGTCTTACCACACCTGTACAGAGCACTGCTAAGACCACTTTTATTTGAGGAAAATGTCACTTCATTGGAGGCAGTTCAGAGAAGGTTCACTGGATGATCCTTGATATGGATGGATTTTCTAAGAGCCAAGGTTAAACAGGTTGGAACACTCTGGAGTTTAGAAGAATGGGAGGTTATTTTAATTGAAACATAGGATTTTTAAGGGGCTTGTTAGAATAAACTGAGGGTGTTTCTATGCTGGAGAGTCAAGGACAACCAGAGGCACACTCTGAATGCAGGGATACCAATTTAAGACTGAGATGAGGAAGGATTTCTTCCCTTGGAGGCATGCGTCTTTGGAACTCACTGCCACAGAGCTGTTGGGGCAGTCTTTGTGTATATTTAAGGCTAAGATTCTTGATCAGGGAAATAGTTACAGGGGAAAGGCAGGGAAGTGGATGCAAAGAGTTTTAGATCAGCCATGATCCTATTGAATTGCAGGGCAGGCTCAAAGGGCTAATTTCTTATGGACTCCAAATCTTACTAAAATTAACAAGATAAAACATTGAATAATGCAGATGGAATACTAATTAGCTTTTATTTATCTGTCTTAGAGGGGAAATTATAATCAACTGCAATAGTATCTTAAAATAACAATTATAAAATCCAAAATGATTTTTTTTTCAGACACAACTACTGTGGTCCACTAGCCTTGATGAAAGCTCTTTGTATTTAAATCAGATTAAAAGTCCCACAAAAAGTAACTAGCCACTGATACCAGTCTGTTCAGATGTAATTTTAAATTAGATATTAATATGATTAAATATAATTTCTTATGGCACACTTCCACAATGTAGTAAAATAGTTGCATTAGATGTTTGCAAAAATGGTCATTTCATTGAATCCCTACAGTAAGGAAACAGGTCATTCGGCCCAACAAGTCCACACCAATCCTCTGAAGAGTTATCCCACCCAGACCTGCATCTCTATCCTATTACTCTACATTTCCCCTGACTAATGCTCCTAACCTACCTGAATACTAAGGGCAATCTAGCATGGCCAATTCACCTGATCTACACATCTTTGGACTTTGGGAGGAAACTGAAGCACCCAGAGGAAACCCACACACTAGAGGAGAATGTGCAAACTCCACAGACAGTTGCCCAAGGCTGGAATCAAACCCAGGTCCCTGATGCTATGAGGCAATGGTGTGAGCCACCGTGCCGTTCACATTCCTAAACCATAATATCAGCTGTTCACTTTGAAATCTGATAAATAACAATTCTGTGTTGAAACAAACATTTTGCATGATAGAGCGCAATCAGAAAATGCTGAACTTGTTCAGAGTAAGCATAATTTGGAAAAGATATGAATCCTTTACCTCCATTGTTAATTTGTGTGTTTTGTTCAAAAATACTTTTTGATAGGTCGAATATTTGTTTTCTGCTGCTTTTCTAAAATTTCTGGCATGTTCAGTTTATTACCTTTTGTGCCTTGATTCTGACTCTCTGTCAGTAACCATCCCACAAGGAAAGAAATTTTTCCTTTGACAGGCGATTCCTTATCAGTAATTAATATAGTTGTAAGGGATTTCACTTTCCTAACTAACTATAAATAGATGCCAACCCTCCGTGCAGATGCAGAAGTAGATTGTTTTCTTGCTAGTTTGCATGAAATACTTATAATTTCTGAAATAAAATGATTCTTTGACCATAACTCTTCCATCAAAAGCATTTAATCATAGTGTCCAAAAGTGTCACAAGTGTGAATTCAAGTTAAGTGAATGAGCATGTATTGAAGATAAGAACTTGAAAATAGAGCTGTATTTTTTTAATCTCCTAGGCTTTGTGAATTAAGCATGTGTTCAACTGCAGCTAAAAACATAACTCTGAATAAATTTTTGTGTATAAGTGCTTAAATCAAACAATAAACCTGCTTCCACAGAATATGTGGAGTCATCTTCACTTAATGAAGAAATACTTATCAGTATTTGATCTTGAATTACAGACACCAAAGCCATCAGAAGTTTTAAACAGTTTATTTAAGAACTTTGGATGCAGGCATAAGAGGTACAGATAGTAAGTTTGCTGATGACACCAAAATTGGAGGTGTAGTGAACAACGAAGAGGGTTACCTCAGATTACAACAGGATCTTGACCAATGGGCTGAAGTGGCAGATGGAGTTTAATTCCGATAAATGCGAGGTGCTGCATTTTGGGAAAGCAAATCTTAGCAGGACTTATACAGTTAATGGTAAGGTCTGTGGGAGTGTTGCTGAACAAAGAGACCTTGGAGTGCAGGTTCATAGCTCCTTGAAAGTGGAGTTACAGGTAGATAGGATAGTGAAGAAGGCGTTTGGTATGCTTTCCTTAATTGGTCAGAGTATTGAGTACAGGGGTTGGGAGGTCATGTTGCGGCTGTACAGGACGCTGGTTAGGCCTTTGTTGGAATATTGCGTGCAATTCTGGTCTCGTTCCTATCGGGAAGATGTTGTGAAACTTAAAAGGGTTCAGAAATGATTTACAAGGACGTTGCCAGGGTTAGAGGATTTGAACTATAGGGAGAGGCTGAACAGGCTGGGGCTGTTTTCCCTGGAGCGTTGGAGACTGAGGGGTGACCTTATCGAGGTTTACAAAATTATGGATAGGGTAAATTGGCAAAGTCTTTTCCCTGGGGTGAGGGAGTCCAGAACTAGAGGGCATAGGTTTAGGGTGAGAGGAGAAGGATATACAAGAGACCTAAGGGGCAACTTTTTTACGCAGAGGGTGGTACGTGTATGGAATGAGTTGCCAGAGGATGTGGTGGAGGCTGGTACAATTGCAATATTTAAGAGGCATTTGGATGGGTATATGATTAGGAAAGGTTCGGAGGGATATGGGCTGTATGCTGGCAGGTGGGACTAGATTGGGTTGGGATATCTGGTCGACATGGATGGGTTGGACCGAAGGGTCTGTTTCCATGCTGTACATCTGACTCTAAGAACTCTGGATTTCACTATGCTGAAGAAATAAATTTGCATGAATGGCTTAATAACATTGTCTGTCTTCTGTTTTGAACAGGCAGTAGGACATGAAGGTGCTAGTGTCTTAGTCCATTGCTCTGATGGTTGGGATCGTACGGCCCAAGTCTGTTCTTTGGGTTCCCTGCTGTTGGATCCGTACTATAGAACAATAAAAGGCTTTATGGTAAGAAAAGCTTGCTTTCTTTTTGAACATAATTCCAGCATTTCTTTTCAACTATTGTTAATAAAGTTCAATTTGGTAAACATGTATAGTGCTGTACTTAACTGGAGTTATTAATTAATTTAACCCATTTCCATTAATCATAGAAGTGAATCTTTATGGAGATTTAAATGATGGAGTACATTTACACACAGTACCAGCTCTAATGTCACACACAAACAATGACTTCAAATTTGAGCCTAGAAAATGCGCATTAGCAAGATGTATATGTGCAGGAAGACATGGAAGCTAAATCTAACACATCTCCAACAAGTCCCTTGCTAGGAGGGAGGAGGGAGAATAATAGTAGTATCCTCATCACTAACCGTATTCCCGACCAGACATTTTAGAGGTCCTGAACATCTTCCTTAACTGTAGGTGCAACCAATCCCCACAATCATCCTCAACCTGGTTGAACATGTTCCCAATGTTTTTGTTTGATTATACGGATTTCCTTTAAGCGGCAATTGGATAGGTACATGGATAGGTGCTTAAGCTAGGACAAATGTTCGGCACAACATTGTGGGCCGAAGGGCCTGTTCTGTGCTGTATGTTCTATGTTCTATAAAAGACAATGCACAAGTGGCTCTTCTACCTCAGGAGAGGAGAATGTGAAAGATGTAAAGATGGGAAATTAATCATTTGGGTCTTTATCACTGTGGAAAACTTGGAGGAAAAGGAATATTCTAACAGTAAGTTCACATCCTTTGGCGAGAAGCTGTAGTGGAGCAGGTTTAATTACTTGAGAGAATTAATCCTGTTTGTTTCATTATAGCATGTTGCAATGTTAGTCAGAATTTCACTGATACAGGAGGCTGAATAGGTTTTAATTATGACTTCTGCATTTGTTTTAACAGTGTAATATCTGAGATACTCTTCCACTCCTTGTAAGCAAAAAATCAGGTGCTGAAATGGGCAACATTTTCGGCTGTTATGTCTCTGCAAGTCTCGGTGAAAAGACTATATTTACTTTGTCACTTGAATTATGTATACCTTTTGCTGATTCCTATCTTGAGCCTCCAATTAGCTTGGCTCCTTTAATTTCTGGTGTGTTGTTGACAGAAGTGTAAACAGTAGGTGTTTCTCTCTGCATTCCTATGTTTCAGAATTGCCTCCGTACAGCAGTGACGTATTCTTATTAATACATATTGTCAATACTTTAAATGAAACTGTAATAATTTTACAGCATGAACTTGACTTATACGCTTAATGGTAAGGTATTGGGGAGTGTTGCTGAACAGAGACCTTGGAGTGCATGTTCATAGTTCCTTGAAAGTGGAGTTGCAGGTAGATAGGATAGTGAAGAAGGCGTTTGGTATGCTTTCCTTTATTGGTCAGAGTATTGAGTACAGGAGTTGGGAGGACATGTTGTGGCTGTACGTGTATGGAATGAGCTGCTAGAGAAAGTGGTGGAGGCTTGTTCAATTGGAACATTTAAGAGGCATCTGGATGGGTATATGAATAGGAAGGGTTTGGAGAGATTTGGGCCAGGTGCTGGAGGGTGGGACTAGATTGGGTTGGGATACCTGGTCAGCATGGACGAGTTGGACCAAAGGGTCTGTTTCCGTGCTGTACATCTCTGACTCCATGATAGCATGAATGGCTTGCTTTTGTGTTCTGAGGGCAGCAAGGCCATGGGATAACAACTTTGGGTGCACAAGCCTGATGTGGTGAACAGGCAGTTGAAGGTTGTGCTTTCCTTACACAAGGTCTAAGTAAGCTGACTTGCAGGTTCCTGCCTTTGAACTGTTCCCACCAGCCTCAAAACTGAGGCCAAGTAGACGATGGCCCTTAAATGGTCATTAATGGCCACTTGAGGGTCTGAAATAGTGCAAAAGGTGAGACACCCCCCACCCCATAGAGAATTTGTTGACCCCCACATGTCTGCAGAATAACTGGTGAAGGACCATAAAATTATGCTCAGTGATTTTAAACAGGTAGAATTTGGATCCCAAATAAAGGTCAAACAGACGTCTAAGCAAAAATGGCAGCAGACACACCAGTAAAGTAGAAGTAAGGCAAAGTGTTCATAGCATAACTAAGTAATTTGAATCCATAACTCATGGCTTCATAAACATTGTGTTTTAGAAGTTTGATAAAACCTTGTTTGAGGGCAACTTGATTAATTAAACATAACTCATCTCTGAACTTTTTTGTTTGAAGCTACCAAATCGAAATTTCTCTGTACTACTCTAATTTTCAGGCATTAATGCTATGACAGAACAAAACACATCCTGCCCTAATTGAGTAAATTATTTTTCTAAAATGTTTTTTTCAAATGCAAAATTGTTGAATGTTCTAAGATTTTTTTAAAATCGCATTTAACTTTTTTTTCCTGTTGTAAGGTTTTGATAGAAAAAGACTGGATTACATTTGGACACAAGTTTGCGGATAGGTAATGTGAATAGAATTTGGAGGAAATTATATTTTTTTATTAACTAAAATGAACTTGCATTTTTGTATTGGTTTTCAACTGCCAGATATCTCCAAGCAGATTTTGAACTGTTGTGATGTAGGAAACGCGGCAACTAACTTGTGCAATGCAGTGACACTGATCTGTTTTCTACTATGTTGATTTGATTGCTATTAACTAAGACACTGGAGATAACTCCGGTACCATTTCTGAAATAGTACCACAGGAGGTTTTAAATTTATCCAAGCAGTCAGATGATAGTTTGGTTTAATATCTTGTCCAAAAGATGGCACCTCCAACACTTTCAGCACTGCAGTGGATATCAGCAGGAACTTTGAAGCTCAAGCCCTGGAGTGGAATGGAACTTAAAACTTTGAAATTGTACAACTTGGAGGAAGTTCCATGTTTGTTTTAGCATTAACTTTGTTTCTCTCTACATAAAACATTGTTTCTATTATTTGATTTCTTTACAATACATCAGTACTCTAGGCATTGATTAAAAATATCCAAAACAGTAAAGTTTATTCAATTTACTAAAACCTAGTTAGCTTCAGTTTTGGTAATATTCTTGAAACCTTTTTAAGTTAATTGTTTCCCTTATATTTTTCTAATAATAGAATCCCTAGAACGCAGATAGAGCCATTCAGCCCATTGAGCCTGCACCAATCCTCCAAAGAGCATCCCACTCAGACCCAGTCATCCACCTTATCCCATAACCCCACATTTTATCATAACTGACTTACCTAGCCTGCACAACCCTGGACACTATGGAAAATGTAGCATGGCCAATCCACCTATCGTGCATGTCTTTGGGCAATGTACGTTACTTGCTGAATAATTTGAGCTTTTGTTTTATTTGATTTTTATATACACAATAGAGTAGGTATTGTCTTAAACTGCCATACTAACTCAGCCACTCCTCCATCAATGTAGATGGCTTGTACTTATGGATTACGGGTTTGCATCTGAAGTGTTTGAAACAATGCGGTCTTGGTCTCTTCGGTCTATCGGACATAGCAAGAGCATAGTACTCCTGGGGAAGGAAGGGAGAATGGAAGGAGTTTCTGTATTTACAAGTTTCAATGTCTTGACCAAAAAAAAAGTTTACCTCCTCTCTATCTCCACCCCCTCCCACCAAACCCAAGAGGTTCTTGCACCAAGAGTACTGCTTTATTTTCTTGATGAAGAAATAAAGAGCATCCAAAAAGAATTAGAAAATTTAATCTAATACTATTTTTTTCTCCCCTTTTCTGTTATGTAGATGTGGCCAGCTTGATGGAGACCCCAAAGAAATATCTCCTGTGTTTACACAGTTCATCGAATGTGTTTGGCACCTGACTGAACAGTTTCCTCGCGTTTTTGAGTACAACGAAACTTACTTACTTGAGATTCATGAACATGTCCATTCCTGCCAGTTTGGAAACTTCATTGGAAACTGCCAAAAAGAAAGGGAGGAAATGAAGTAAGATTTATTTTGTACTGGCATGGTAAATTTGATTGATAAAGTAAAAGATGAATTCTGAAAAGAGATTCTCCATCTTTAGAAGCTTGAGAGACATGCAGGTTGTTTCCTATCACAGCACATTGATTTTAATAAATATCTGAAATTTTCAATTTGAGAAAGTCAATGACCATCTATTAGTATGAAACTCTTTTAATGCAAGCATTCTTGCAGATGTAATATTTTTAATAAAACCTACTTTTCGCAGAATTCAACAGAGAACCCATTCCTTGTGGTCATTTCTTTTGGAAAATCAACGCAAGTATTTGAATCCACTCTATGACAGTAATCTTCCTTGCGCTCGTGAAGTACTTCAACCAAATACTGTTTCTTTCAATTTCAAGTAAGTTTTAATTATTCTTAAAATTCCCTGTCATGTATGCAGTTTATTCTTCTCTAATTTTCAAATCTTTTGATTTTGACTTCAGATTTTGGCGCTGTATGTATCATCAGTTTGACATAACAGTACATCCCAGGCAATCACAACTCACCCGAATTTTATCTTTAACTGAACAGAATAAACAACTGGAGATGGAAGTCAAAAAACTGGAGGAGGTGAGTTGAACAAAATTTAAATGAAATAGATTTGAAATTTACTTGCAGTATATTCCATTTAGTGCTTTTCATAATACAGGCTAGTTTCACTTTGTAACTTGGACTAAGTTTGCAATCTTTGAGTCAGTCATGGTTCAGTTGGTAGTATGATTGTCTGTCTGTGCCAGAGGGTTGTAGTATCAAAACCCTTTCCAGGATTTAACCCAATCGTCCAGGCTGGTTCTCTGCTGCTTAACTTTGAAACACCGGTCTGTCAGGGGTACTACCTTCCAGACGAGACATTATACAGAGGCTTGTCTGCCATCTTTGGAATGATCCTATCGTGTTTAAGGAAAAAGACTTCGTGTCTTTGCCAGTTACTCTTCCTTCAACCAACGTCAGAAACAATTGTCGTCTATCATACTACTGCTTGTGGAAGCTTGCTATGTATCATATTTCCTCTATGATAACTAATACATTTCAGAAAGTCCTTTATTTTCTGTAAAGAACTTTGGAATGTCCATTGATTATAAATTACACCTTTTAAGTGCAAGATCTTTTTACTCAAAACAGCTGCAGAAAGATGGCTCAGACATTGGTGTAATATCATAATGCTGGGATAATGGCTGTATTTTATGATTTTGCACATGGTCTGTTTAAATCACATCATAGCATTGGGGGAGCAGAGGCTAATATCGTAAATTTGAATCATCTTGACCTCATACCAGTGGTCTGAAGTTGATCATTGGCAATAATGTAGGAATGATTAATACAGATCTTGTAGTCACTTATTCAATGTAACAAAAAACACAATACTACAAAAGACACATTTTATTTGCTTTTATTTTTGGATTGAGCAAAAGATACTGCTTTAAATCAACAAAATTGTGCAAAGAGAACTGAAGTTTTAAAAATCATGTTTACTGGAGCACATTGTGTATTGTATATACAATATTGTATTTTCTTGGAACAGCGGGCAGAAGCTGACACTAGTAAGCCAACAGGTTCTGTACTAAGGGAAAATTACTTGTTGTTGATTGGCTTCTGACCAGGTGATCGTGGCTACTGTGGTAATAGTGCAGTGTGGAACCATATGGCATGCAGAAAGATCATCTTGGTGTCTCTCCCTTGTGTGGAGGTACTGGAAACTTTCCAATAGTTTTTTGCTGTCTTATACTCTATTTTTTGATAATCCTCCTCTGAGGAGGAGTAAAAGACGGTGAAAAGATGAGTTCTCAAAGTGAATGGAAAAAAGCATCAATGTGTAAAGAATCTTGCATCAACTGCACAAACTTAAGAGAAATTGGAAGAAACTGAAAGGAATAACTAATTGAATCCCATAGTCCAAACTGGTGCAATTGAACAGTTTCCTTGATTTCTGTTTTCTTCCGGTTTAATATCTGTCTTGCATGTCTGTTTGAGGGTCAAAAATTCTAAAGGGGTAGCATTGGAGTTATTTATGTAAGTATATTCAGATTCAATAGTTAGCCATTCGAATTTCCTAATTGCTGTTGGTTTTGAAGACAATTTGTTCAGTTTCTTAAGTATTAACCTGTATTTGTCAGTTGTGGCGTTTTGACTGAATCGCTTTTATATTTTTGACAATTCTGGGGTTAATGGAGTTTAATTTCCAGTATACTACTACAGTGAGTTAGGACTAGAAGTACATTCTATAAGGTTTGTTAGAGTGAAAACCCAAAAGCATGTATTGATTATGGGCAACGTGTCATTGTTACAAACAAGTTAGATATATTCCTGTTAGGATGAATATCTAACTTGAATATATCTATGATCCTCCTGCCCAGTCAAACAACCTTTACATTCCACCTCCAATATAATTAAAGAAAATGAATAAAGGCAATAAACTAAAACAACAGGGAACGCTTTTTTTCAATGCTCTCCAAAAAAAATTTAACTCCAAGTTTTCTTGCAGCAGACTCCAGATTAAATTTAAATTGAGATTCCAAGGTGTCCCTGAGAAGTTAGAATTCAACTAAATGTTAATTACAGTTCATCTTAAAATGTAAACTATAACCTTAATCTTTGATTTAGTCATAATACGTACCCGCTAATTTAGGATTAACTGTGGTTAACCTTGTCTTTCTGTTACAGCAAATAATAAAACTGGGTCAAAAACCATGTGCGGTCTACAGTAAGGAACCTTTTCATCCAGTTAGCCGATTGTCACAAATGCTCAAGGCATCTGAGATTATGTGTAAAGAAGAACAGCAAACAACTATGAAAAATAACTCCATTAGAACACCGGAAGATGGGAACGTTTCTGGAGATGAATGCAAAGAACTCAAAGCTGCTTTCTCTAAAACTGAGCCGATGTTAGTTAACTTGGAGCTTGGAATGGCAAAGATGACCTGTTGATTCAGAATGGGAGAGAGTTCCTCATACACTTGGAGAAGTATTTGTGGTGATCAGAAACTGCTAATCATCAGTTCAATAATATAGAAAAACATGGTTTACACCGAGCCAATCAGATTGGTAGTTAATGGCAAGGTTGAGTTTTACTTGATTTTTGCTCTCATTACTGAAGTAAATTTTCTTAATTCAAATAGTTGTCAAATTTAGATCTGTAATATCTCAAAGTAGTATTTCTGCTATTTCAATCTGAAAGGTACTAGATCCACATCAGGAAGATTTGCACTGTTCGTTAGTGTTTTCCAACATAATTAGATGCACAGTAATTAGACCTTGCAGACCTGAGAATTGATAAGCTTAATATAAAAATTTAGCTGTGTGTTATGTTTGGGTCTTGCATGAACCATTCAAAGTTTTGGCAGAGGATGCACTTAATCGTGTTGTTCCTTTTGAAGTTCAGACGCATTCATAAAATGGTGACATTGCTGCAAATTGCCTATTTGGAAAGTTCCTATTTGTCTGCTTGCAGGAGAATCATGTCGCCATATTTTATGATGTTAACAGAACACTTTCAGCAAAAAATATGGAGTAGCTACCTACTGTTATTACCAAAGTATGTGCCTGCTGCTAGATGATCATATTAGTTCCAATGTAATATATCTAGGAAGCAAACTACTTGAAATCTAACTACTGAAAAGTCATACTTCTAATTTCTTTCCCCTTCTGCTCATTGTTGCATTGAAAAATACCAGTTGATTTAAAGGTGGTCTACTGTCACTTCATGACTTGCTGTATATTTGGCACAATGCTATGTGCTGTATATGCACAGCTGATGGGTGTAATGCATTTAGAGAAAACTGGGTGCCCTGTCCCTGCTGATACAATTTGATAGCAACAGAGCCCAATATGGAAAAGGTGTTAGTTTCAAGTATTGAAATGTTAGAGTAGTTGTTGGCATTTCCTGAGGTTTGTTTTACCACATTGAGCAGGTTGAGTCAATTGTTTTGAGGCAGAAATTTGCAATATTTAGAAATTGTTTTAGAAGTCTGGATTTTGTTTTTTTTTATAGCACCCATCACAAATATTGTACTGAATTAATTTTGTTTTTGATAGAACTAACGTAACAGAAGGTGAGAGCAGTTGTAGTATGATTTTTATCACTTTTTTAAAAAAAATCTGAATTGTTACTTTCACACATTTTCCCCCTCGCACTTATCATGGGCTGATAAAGGAAAAGAAACAACACATTTCTCATTCTCCTCTGATCGTAGAAATTGACTCCCACTGTAAAGAAAGATTTGAAAAGGAGCAAAGTGTTTACTATGTAGTTCTCTGGGATGAGTGAAATGATTAACTTCATATATAGAATTGTGTGGACTATATTTATCACTGTACAGTAAAGCAAACAAGTATAATGCACTATCTGGTCAATTGGTTTGATCTTGGGTTTTGTGAAATATACGATATTATTTTCCTGTGGTTCTCAGTTTGGTCCTTTTTTATGGTCTGTTGTATTCTCAAATGCTTTTACAGCCATAGCAGAGCTTGCAGAAAGGCAGAAAAAACCTTGCTCTGGTGGAAATTTTGTTAAATTACTACCATAATTAAAACTGTTTCTCTGGTCTGTGGATTTTCCTTGCACTGAGTTTAAGTAAATGTTTAAGTAAAGCCCCTTGTCATAAGAACTAATTGTAAAGTAGCACATTCAGAGCAATCAAAGTAATTCAAATTCATATTGTATGTGATGGATACAAACCTATTAACTAACCTTGTTGAAGCCTTTTTGAAAACCACTGCTTTTTCTTAAATTCTGGAAATTATTTAAGTTGCTGTGCCATAATTTCTGTGCGGTGCAAAGTACTGTGCATAGTAAAGCAAGGCTACAAAGGTTGTCTGTTCCAAATACAATGTCTGGTAATTTTATGGGAGATAAGTTGTAAATAGATGTCAGAAGGTGTGTTGTATATGCTTACTGTTCAAGTATTTGCTCTTTATTATAGTAAAAGATGTTACTTCAAAACAGAGCTTTTAGAATTTGTCAGTTCATAACACAAGAAACAGATTGGAATACTTTACTAATAGGGACATACTAGGACAGATTTTACTCAGGCACATTGCAGGCATCTATCTCACCTACTGGGAACACATCAAAAGATCATTGACACCATGTAATTTTCTGTTCTTTAATTTTAAATCACTGGGTTTGTGCCTTTAATTTTCTAATATGCTGCCAGCAGACAAGGCTTCATGCCAGAAGCAAATATTGGGAGCTTTGTTTTCTGAAAATAATATTTGGAGAATTTTCTTAGGTATGTGAAAATCCACTCCTGCTTATCCTTCTAACAAAATGCCGGTGAAGCTTCATTCATCTGTAGCTACACATAGATTCACTTTTACGTGCCCTAAATCTTACATGACTTGAGACTTTAAAGCTGATTTTATTGTATTTATTTAGAGGCTGAATAGAATATCTGAAATCGATATACATTTCAGATAAATGTGTATTCGGGAATTATTTTGGAAGAAGTATGTACATTTTGTTTTAAACCAGTAGGAATAAGATTGTAAGAAGGTAGAAATTCGACATTCAACTTAACTAAATTGTGTCAAATGGTACAATGTGGCAAAGATGGATATCAATAAATGGATATTTGATTGGAAGAGTAATAGGTAAATAATTTCAAATAACAATACAGGTATGAACTTTTCTTTCTTTGCTTGTTTGAAGATATTGCACTTTTAAAAATAAAATATTAATTCTCACTGATTCTACTATCCATATAATGTTCAACCACAATGTGTAAATTCTGAACTCTTCTGTTCCAGTCTAGTTCAGCAGGTGGCATAGGAACAGCATTTAGAAAGATGTAGATTTTTATTAGATTAATTCTTTCAACAATTGGTTTGAAACATTTTGCATTGTAGCAACCTTAAGATATTAAATGAAAGCATTCTAACTTGCCATTATGGTAGATGAGATCACTTCTTCATAAGGCACTTCATCAACTTGGAAACTTTGTTTTTGTATTTTAACATGTACTGTCCATGTTCCTATTGCCCCTTTCTGTTTGGAAAATTCAGCGGTAGGCTTAAAGTAGGTACCTTTTTTAATACCATTAAAAAAGGAAATAAACTGGATGCAAGTAACTAGACCTGGATAAATCTTTTTTTCAATTTATCCTAATCCTTCATCCTCACTGTTACGCACACATCCTTTACGTACTCTAGTGCAGTATCACACCATTTGTTACCTTTGTAATTTGTGTAAAACAAATATGGGCTATTATCTAGTTGTTTTGTATTTAGGAGTTTTATTTGAACAAATTTTGTATTGAGATGTAAATTATGTACAGATCTGTTAATGATTTAAACTTGCTGTAGTTCTTTTAAATTCAATTCCAGGGTAGGGACTACTGCATAGCCCTTGTGGACTAAATTTCCCAAGACACTGACCAGTTAACATTTTTTTCCGCAGTAAACTTTAGGTCAGCAATGTAATTTAGCAAAACATCTTTTGCATTTGAATTCTGTAGACATCACTTAGGTTTATTTTGTAGTAATATTGCCTGTAATAATGAGTAAAGTTTATGTACAAATGATTTATTGTCAGAAGTAAATTATGAATGATGGTGTACAATTTGTAATTTTTTCCCATTAACATTGGTTATATATGAAGTTTTAAAGTTTGGATGAAATTCAGTTATTGGAAAAAAAATTACCCTTTTTGCATGATATTTTTGTAAGTTATATCAGGTCAACACAAACTCTACTTGTATGATCTTTTCAGCATTCCATCTGTGTGGCCTGAATGTGATCTTAGATTGGAGTAGATTTTCTTTGTGCAGGAATATTTTTCATTATGATCTTTATTGGCTTTCAAGTGAGAGTAGGTGCTTTAATCTAGTAAGACTCTGTACTGAAGAACAGTCAGAACAATTCTGAAGAAGGGTCACTGGATCTGAAATGTTAACTCTGATTTATCTCCACAGATTCTGCCAGACCTGCTGAACTTATCCAGCAATTTCTGTTTTTGTTCCCTATTTAACACTGTCTAGTACAGGTTGATAGTTCTGCAACCAGGTACCTAGCCACGAATGATGTGGCTTTTAGCTGTAACTTTTAAGTGGTCATAGCAAGATGTAATTCTTTGGGAATTTTTAGATTTTCAATCTACTGGAACAGGGCTGTTAGTGACCACAGTATGTTAGTGATAGAGGATCCACAGCAGTGAAATATGGTTAGATCATATTTTATAAATAGACTGGAGAAAAATTTAATGCTCACAATAAACATTATAATTTATTTGCCTGTTTTGGTTATCTGATGAATTCCAAGAGCTTTCAAGGGACCATGCAAAAGAAAGTGCTACAGAAATGATAAGTAGTACATATCGCTAGAGACATAATTTTAGTGACAGTATCTCAGACTCTGCTTCAAATTCAGTGCCTAGTTTTGATGTATAAATGAAACATATAGCTAAATGCGTATAATGCACTCATGCTAATTAAGAAAGGAAATGCAGGGAAAAATTACACTTCTATGAACTAAATAGACGTTTTTTTGTTGTGCTGAGTATTCCTACCTCTTCTATTTATATGTTTAATTTTTTTTCTTAATGGACACATTAAATAGAATGGGCACAATTTGAGTTTCCTAATTGTAATATATATATTTCAAACTCGGTAGTTAGTGTTTTACTTCTTGGCCTGATGCATGATTACATGCTGCAATACACAGGACTATTACAGAGATGTGAATGGGTAGTGGGGGTAGAAAGAAGTCATTGTATGATTTGAACTATGGCAATTATTCAAACTTTTGGAATGTTTGAAGCAGGAGCCTTTTCCAAGTTTTTTTTTATGCTGTTAAACATTCGACATTCAGCTTTGAAAGTATTACTGTTGACCCCCTTTGATTAGTCTTATTACAGTATCTTGTACTGCTGAGTTTGCCATGTAATCTTGAGTTGGGCGAGTATATTGTAAATATTAACTCTTTGAGAAGAGTCTAATTTTTAATGTGACTATAGAATGCCTACGAAGAGTGTTACATTTAACAACTGTTTTGGACACAATGTTGCCTTATTGTAAATCCAAAAATTGAATTTAAAAGACTTGGGTTCTTGCTGTAACTGTTTGTTATTTAAATAAAGCTTTAAATGACTTTGAGCGTATGCCCTCAGTTTTATCTCCTTTTAAAATGCAGTTGTAAATAGATCTTTCTTTTTATTCCTGCGCAATTTGGTTAAAACATTTCTTGTGACCATGTGCACATCACGGGGCAAGGACTACTGTACATTGCTGTATTCAGGACCAGGGAGAGAAATCATGAGTCTTCGTGCACCTTTTATTTTGGCTTTTTCTTTTGTTAATTTGTAGGATTTAGGCATTGCTGGCTAGGATCCCTAATTACTGCAGAGAAGTTAGTGGTGGCTGTAGTCTTGGTGTAAGGACACGGGCAATGTTGAGGAGAGTTCCAGATTTTAACTCAGCAACGCCAAAGCGAACATAATATAGTTCAAACCTAAAGAGTGTGGGGCTTGGAGGGAAATATGATGTTCCATTGCACACCTGCTCTTATTGGAAGTTTGAGACTCAATTTAACTTATTTTCAAAAGAACTAGCAACAACATGGAGCAAACCTTTTTTAATACAGGGCTTATATAGGATCAGAATTACTGCCTGAAAGTGTGATGGAGACCAATGCAATCTGGGTCTTTTAAACTAGTAGACAATCATAAAAATGTGGGGAAAAGGGAACAGGATAGTAGATCCAGGTACTTTGATTGGCGAACCTGCATAGCAACAGTGGGCTGAATGGTGTCCTTATTTATGTGTTCTATAATTCTTTGTGAAATGTTTCTCACTGCCCCTGTACTTTTAGCAATGTATTGAAAATCTGTTTTCTAGTTCATTGCCAAAGGAGTCCAACTCCGGCATCTCCAAATCATTGCCAAAGGGGAGATTCTTCAGGTTTCCTCCATTTAAATTCCTTTATAATTTTGAATGACCTCTATTATTAGTCTTGACTTTCTCTACTCAGTGGAGAACAATCTCCAGTTCTCTCATTTCTCCACATAACTGAAAAACCTCATGATGACAATAGTGCAGCTGAATCCCAGACAGTGATTTGTAAAGGCTTTGGAAGATTTTCTTTGTTTGTACATGGTGTGCTTTTTTACAAGGCCAAGTATCTCGTGCACGTCGTTCAGCTATAATGTGACAGTTGTTCTTCTGCAACCTCCCACTTTGGAAAAGTGCTATAGAAATCGCACCATAAAAGATTGCGCTATGGAAAACTTGCTGTAGCTGTTCAGCAAAAGGTTTGTTTTGCAAGCAATGTCCACAACTCATTAATAACGTTATAGCCAATTCACACTGATAAAACACATGTAGCAGAGCAACCTGAACTACAGAAGAATAGTCATTGGACTTGGAAATGTTAACTTTCTTTCTACGCAGATGTAGCCGGACCACCACAATTTCTCCAGTGTTTGTGAATGAAAAAAACACTTGCACCTCAGAGCACTGCCATCCTGTCTGTTTATACAACATACTTTTTAAAATCTTACTGCCACAATGGACCAGTTCACATTTTTTAACTTTATGCTCCATTTGACAAATCTATGTTCACTCACTTATTTGTCAATATCCTTGTAATCCATGTCCTCTTCACAGCTTACTTTCCTACCTTGTCAGCAAAGTTGACAACTATACCTTTTGTCCCTTTATCAAAGTCACACATACAATTTGTCAGCAGCTGAGGTCCTATAAGGCATTAAGATTTAGGAGCAAAAGTAGGCCAGCCCATCCAGTCTGTTTCACGATGCAATGAGATTGTGGCTGATCTGATAATTCTGAATTTCACTTTTTCCTACCTTTTTTCCTCTTAAACCCCTAATGCCTTTACTGATTAAAAATCTACCTCAACTTTAAGCATAGCAACAGTCTCGACAACCCTCTTTCCATAGTTTTACTACTCTTCAAAGAAATTTCTGTTCATTTTTGTCTTAAATGTGAGACCCCTTAATCTGATATTATGTTGTCTGGTCTTGGACTCTGCCATAAGAGGAAATAACCTTTTCACCGTTACCCTATTACCTGATGAACTTGAATGCTCTGCACAAGGACTCCTAAGTGTCTGTTCTGTGGCTTTCTGTAGTCTTTCTCCATTTAAATAATATTGGACCCCTTGTGTCTTTCCAGGCAAAGTGTATAAACTCACTTTTTCTCAACATTCTATTCCATCTGCTAAAACTTTGTCCAATTGTTTCACCAGTTTGGGGAAGTTGAAATCCCCTAATGAGATTGCTGGAAGTGGAGTACAATCTCCCAATGTGACTGCTCCCAGTTTATTTCCAAGTTCTACCCACAAGCCTTGTTTTAAGACCCTTCCAACATATTGTCCCTGTTCACTCCAGAAACTAATGACTAACAGTAAGGCAGTACCTCCTCCTTACAAAAACAAATTGCTGGGAAAGCTCAGCAGGTCTGGCAGTATCTGTGGAGAAGTTGCATCCTCCTTTACATCCTCCTCAGGCTCGCCTGAAGACGGTGTTATCTTCATAGCCTCCCTTCCCACATTGTTGTATTTTGAATGTGGCTATAGAACTTTCCTCATCCAAGTCATTAATGTTCTTAGCTTGGCATGTTCAGTTCATGCAAACCAAAGCTCAACATATTCTAATATAAAGTATACATGTGTCCTGACATCCTAAGTACTGCAGTGGTTCAACATATAGGTATAATGAGGGTTGCATCAAGAATTTAGGGATTCAGGCAGTAGACGAAGAGGAGGAGCTCAAAGATCGTAATTTCTGGATTATGCCTGGTACCAAATGTTAGCAAATATAGAAAAAGGAGCATAGGGCAGACAAATACGTGACTCAAAAGTTGGTGCATAAGTGAAAGTTTAGATTCCTGGATCACTCTGGGTTTCTGAGAAGATGGAACCTATACAAGCAGAACTGTCTGTCCTTGAAGCAGAATTGGACCAACATCCGTGCTAGTGGGTTTGCTAGTTCCATTGGGAGGAATCTAAGACTAGTAGGAATAGCGTCACAGGACACTTTTTAAGAAAGGAACAGAGCCAAGGGAGTTCAGCCACAATGAGTTTTAAGGGAGTTGGTGAGGTTAGATGGCCTGTACATTAACTCTTGCTGTATTCCTAGTATTAATGCTTAAGAGTTATGGATTGACACATGGAATTGTGATTCTGTTGTAATTCAGAGATCTGGCCGTGGGAGGAATGGGACTGACATATCAACATTCTGAGATATTGTATCTTCAGGCAGGATTGGGGAGGGTATAAAGGAGGAGTTGGTGCCTCATTATTAAGGAATCAGTTACTGCGGTAACAGGGACAATATGTTGGCAAGGTCTTCAAATGAGACCTGTGGTTAAACTTAGAAATAAAATGGGGCAGTCACATTGCTGAAAGTAGGTTACAGATTCCCAAACAGAGGAGTAGATATGCAGACAAGTTCAATGAGGTGAATAAAGACAATGTGATTAATGTTGGCGGAGTTGAAAACCCCTAAGATGAAGTTTAACAGTATGACTATGCAAGTTAGATTTCTTGAGATATCAGAGAGAGCTTTTTATATCATCATGTAGAATGTCCAGCTAGAGATGTTGCAGGTGCTGGGGAACAGACAGATGTTCGAGGTGGAGATGGGCAAACATCTTCGTGACCACAACCACGACACACATGTTTAAAGTTTGTTTTGGTAAAGGAAAATGATGGTCTGTAAAAAGGTTTGAATTGCGGAAAAGCAGATTTTATTAAAGGAATGTGGGATCTGGCCAAGGTAGAGTGGAAATAGTTTTTTTTTCTGGGTAAAACTACAGAACATTTGGGGGTGGTGGGTATTATTGACCTTCAAAAGAGTATAAGTTCAATGTTTTGTCTCCGAACGGAACTAGCAAACCCACCAGCAAGGATGTTGGTCCAATTCTGCTTAGAGTACAGACAGTTCTGCTAGTACAAGTGGAAGCAATGTAGAAGTAACAAGTCCAGGTAACCTTGGATGTCTGGGAAAATTTAGCAATGGATAAGAAGAAAATGTCAGGTTCTTAATAGGTACAGAGGGAGCAAAACAACAGAGGCCCTAGTGAAGTATAGAAAATGCATGGGGATACTTAAGAAAGCAGTTAGAGTAAAGAGGGTGCAAGTGAAAACACTAGTGATTATGATTAGGGAGAATCCCACGATATTCTATAAAAACATCAAGAGGAAGAGGATAACTCGAGGAAACCTAGGGGGCTACAGGACATTGGCAGAATATTCAACATTACTTCTTCCTTTCCTCAAATGAAGAGAAATGTGATGTTGATACAGAATTTGGGAACCGGGACTATGAGCTGGTTGAGCAAATTGACTTAGAGTGAGGAGATGGTGGTTTTGAATGGCTTTTGAAGTAGACAAATCTCCAGGCACTAATGAATTGTATGGGAGATGGAATTTTCAGGGGTCTGACTCATGTTTAATTATAGAGGGGAGGTGCGAGAGGACAGCTAATGTGTTTCCACTTTTCAATAAGAGGCTGCAGTTCCATGGAATGTTTGGGTGTCCTTGAAGAGAAACCAGTAACACTGGGGATCACCAGGGCCAGTCAGACAACCACAGATGATCACAGAAAGAGGGTGTAGTCATGAGGCAGAAATGGCACTATTGTTATAGGGTGGCCATTGACTCTGAGATGACTCCCAATTAGACAGAAGCCCAAAACCAAAGGCTTCTAGTCTATGCTAGGGTTGAGAGGGCACCAGATTTCAATGGGTTGTCTTCCCAAATGGCACTGGCACAGTTTGGAATTGGCCTTTAATGGCTTAAATACACTTAAACAGTTTGTACCTCCTAAATGTTCACCACTGGCAAAATGTCATGATGGTGGGAAGCTTTCAAGCTCAACATCTTGCCACTTTGTCAGCAATGTCTACCTTTCAGCCATCAAGTGAAGACTGGTAATTGTTCAGGTTGTGTCTCTGGAATAAAAGTTAAGGTCTTCAGTTTACTAGTCCACCTTATATGATGCATTTGTAATTCTATAATTGAATTTATAAGTGGGAGGATTGTAATTCACTGTTTGATATACCACTGCTAATTAGAATTGTACCCAGTACCATACATATATAAGCACTTTTAAAAAGATGTTCATTTAAGGTGCAAGGAACTTGCAAATTCAAGGAGCATTTTGAGAGATGTTTCTATTCAGACTGGAGGAAAGAGATTCTCATTTCCAAAAAAAAGGGAAGACTGGAGCATATATTCTTAAAGGAAATAAAAGAAGAACAGTCGTGTTTAATTATACATTTTATAATACTGGAAAAGTGCTTATATTCAAGGTTGTGCAAATGTTTGATAACACAAACAGTGACCCTCTGGACCAAAAAATGTCAAGATCCCTGGAATTTTCGTCCTCTTTTCTTAAAAAAAATCTGATTTTTCTAATACTAATGTTGTGCATTTTCATAATGACAAGATGTTCATATCATGGAAAATGTGCAAAAATCAGGGAAGTTCAAATAATTGGTTGTTCCTACATGATTAGCACTTTTGTTTAACTGCACTTTAAAGGGATACTTCATACAAATAGTTCATTCAGAAGACTAGGTAGAGAGTGGGGTCAGAAATTGCATTATATACATAAATAGGATGAACGTTGGTCCAAACTTTACTCTTAAAGTAACATCAAGGCTTATAGTGCATGCTGACTTTAAATGCACAAATACCTAAACTTCAGACACAGGCATATGAACAGTTAAACAGAGAAATCAAAAACCTACTGAAGAAAGACATTGCACTCTCTGCTTCCCCATTCAAATGTACTGAGTTTCTGAACTTGTTGATGCAAAGTAAACCCTGTAGTGAAAATTAAGCCAAATATATTCTCTCTTCATGTGTAAGAAATGAAAGAAGTGCAACTATCATGGTATTCAAGCAGATGAAAGACTCAACAGACAAGGTATTTTTCAATGTATAATTTCAGTTACATCACACTGTAAATTTTTGCTATAAATTCTGTGCTTAACAATTGTGTCCTCCACAATCACCTAATGAAGAAGCGTCACTCCGAAAGCTGGTGTTTTTCCAATTAAACCTGTTGGACTGTAACCTGGTGCTGTGTGATTTTTAACTTTGTACACCCCAGTCCAATACTGGCATCTCCAAATCATGGCATATGTTTGATATTGAACCCACTGATCTAAATTACACTTCCTTCTCAGTCCTTGAGCTGTTCATTTCAGAATCTGTCAATCAGAGTGATGATTTACATGCTTTGATTTGCCTGTTGACTCAGATTTCAGATAGTCCAATGCAAACATTTACCTAATCCACTTCCCAATTGTTATTCGTAAAACTGTCGACCTTACATGGGCAAGTGCATGTGTAACTAACAACAGTTAACTGGCCTGCCATAATCATAGTTAGGTCATTGTTACATGTTCAAATGTTAGACTCATAGAAGTCTACAGCTCAGCAAAGGCCCTTTGATCTGTACCAACCAAAAACAAGCACCTAACTATTCTAATCCTGTTTTCCTGAACTTGGCCCATACCTTTGTATGTCTTGGCATTGCAATTTACACCAACATATTTTATCATGTTTATCCTATCTATGCCCCTTGTTATTTTATACACCTCAATCATGTCTCCACTCAGTCTCCTCTGCTCTAAGGAAAACAACCTCAGATTGTGTACCACATTTAATTTGAATCGCAGTATGAAAGAATTCCGTACAGGGTACACCTTTTGCAATCATAATGTGTGACTGGTGGGTCATAAATAAGTTAATGGTTACAGTGGAGAAAATCTAACACTGCTAAATAAGTTCTTTTTTTAGTGCAGAGATCTTTCCAGGGATGAGATTGAGTGATGATGCTTCCAGTACATTAATTGACAATATTATTTTTTTTTTAAAAAAGTGATGATTGAAAGTAAATTTACAAACTAAGTTAGTCACTTTGCTTTGTAGTATCTCAAGTATGAAGCTTGTTCTTTACTGATAATTGGGGTTTATATGAATAGCTATTTCTGATTACGATCTCCTAATATGCACAGGATAGTGCCAGCTATCCACTTTACTGCAGGATCATACATTTGTAACCAATGCTTCTGCTTTTTATTAGTCTTATGAAACTGCTAAAACCTGAAAAATTATTAACAATTTTAAGGGTTTGCTGACAATCTCAAACAAAATATTGAATGTCCAGTCATAGAAAATGCAATGCCAAAATGCTGCATTTTAAGAGATGTTGTGATTCTTAATCAGTTAAAAGAACAATTCTATATCGAACTCTTGGGTACTGCAGCCAAGAGTTAATCTTAATTGATGCCTGAGGTATTCAAATTTTGAATCTCAAAGTAGTTTCATTCATTGCACAACCATAATGAGACAGTCCTTTGAGCAAGAATTCCCTAAGAGAAACACAAGGATTGAATATCAATTGAAAAGTGTTCTGTATACATGCTGAGCATAAACTGTAACAGGAAACTAATTGCTAATGCAAGATTTAGTTTTCCTACAGCTGGAAGAGCAATGTTAGATAAGTGGACTTGTGGTAATCAAGCTTTCATGTTGGAGTCATGGTAATGATTCTGTGCAGATGTAATTCACCATAAAAACAAGTCAGACTCTTAGTTACAGGTGCAAGCATGATGAGATTGTGTCATTAATATTCACTATTTGCTGAAAATTTGACTGTTAAATTGACTTCTGCTAATTTCTGTGACTACTTATTTATATCTGTTTAATCTGATCTTGTGACAGTTCTTGAAATAGTAATTAAATATTTGAATAAATGTAATATACCGAATTATAGCATACTCATTTATAGAGGGAGGAATGTGCATGGCCACTGAGCAAGGTATGTATGGTGGAACAGTCTTTTAGAAAAATGAGAAGATGTGTCTAGTTCTGGATAGAGGCTTCAGGATAGTGTACAGAGAAAAGGTTGAATATTGTAGTCTTTATAAAAAGTTAAGCACACAATCATGATGGAACTACTTCTAAACAGGGCATTAGAGAGTAATTTACTATTCATTTTTTATTATTTAAAAATGCTAACATGGTACTGTGTTCAGAAAAATCCATCTCTTCTAACAAAGAGTTGACATTGAATCTAAGGAGCTGCACCATTTCACTATTTAATGTTTTCAGAGATATTTTCTGTTTCTCAGATTTTGGATCCTCATCTAAATAATACAGAATGTAGTTTTAGTGCACTGCTTCTATATCAACCAGCTGAGATCTGTGAGCACCTTAGAATCTTTCTGACTGGGGTCACAAAAGTAATTCAGGGTAATTGGGATCTCTCAAACATTGGGACATTCATTTATTTCTGAGCACAGGATAAGTCTTTCACTTGCTATTGTAACTGTATTCATGAAAGCCTTTGTAGAAACTGTAATAGTCTCGACAGGTGGTAGACCTTGTGCCCTCAGCTTGTCCCACTTAGCAGCTTGGCACTTGGAGGCTGATTAGATGTCGAAACACAAGCTGAAGCCTAAACAATGTGACAGCGGGTCATTCCTGGCTGACAGGAGAATGGGAAGGCCTTCAGTCAAATAAAAATTTAATTTTCTTGCCTCCTGCCCTCCTACTGATAGAATTCAGTGTAGCATCTCCATGGCAACAAGTATCAGTTCTCAGGATTAGCTATACCAATAAAGTGGAACTAAAATTCATGAGGACACAAATGAAATAATGTTACAATAAATATTAGATTTTTGATTGCCCTATATTTTAAAAAATTGCTAATGTGATTGAACATGTTAGAAAATACATGTTCAGAACTTATTTGTGTTCTACTTTGAAGGACTTCAGAAGAATCTTGAAGATCACGTCAGACTTTTAGGTGTTGGTACTGGGTTTATTAGACATTCTTTCCTCTCTGGTTAACTCAGAGAGGATCCAACCTGCAACTATTTTCAGCAGAACTGCTCAATGACCACACACTTTGATTGCAGCCTGGCCATTCTTTTGGTACTGAGGAAGATCATGGATTTGTTAATCTTTAATATTTAAAACTGCAGCAATGAGTCCAATTTTGCTGTAAAGGTGAGATTACCTGTGTTTACTTTGTTTCATGTAAATCAGACAATATCTTTTGTCAAATACACATGTTCAGTGAAATTAGAGCATTGCTGGTTGAAAGATTTCTAAAAATAATGTCTCATATGATGCCAGCGTTCTGCTGAACAAGCAGGAAAGTGCATCTGAGGTCATCATCAGGTCAACCATGATCCTACTGAGTGACAAAGCAGGCTGAAGAGCCTGATAGCCTACACTTGCTCCTAAGTTATTTTACGATGTGAGGTTCCTGAACTTATGAATATGGTCTATACTCACGAAAAAAGTCAGGGTTTGTCCATTCCAGTCTATGAATCTTTTAATGATATGCTGAGACTTAATTGTTTCCAGATTAGCTCTTTGACAGTGAAAATTAACTTTCATAAATTTGTGGCAGAGGATTTAGGAGCAGAAGTCTGTCATTTGACCCTTTGAAACTGTTCCACTATTTGAAAAGATCACGGCTTGTCTGGCTGTGGTCTCAACTGTACTTGTGTGCCCTTCCACAATCCTTGCCTCCCTGATTCTCAAAAACCAACACAACTCAAACCTGAATAAATTCAATGACCCAGCCTGCACTGCTTTCTGGGGAAGAGATTTGAGTACAAGGATGAACTTCCTGAGCAAGTGGACACAATTACAATGTTTAAAAGACACTCAGACAAGTACATGAAAGAAAAGGTTTGGTGGGATATGGACCAGGTGCAGGCAGGTGGGACTAGTTTACTTTGGGGATTATGTTCGACATGGACTGATATTAAAATTAATTTCCCTTTTAATTTATTTCTCTCCAGTTTTTAGGGCGGCATGGTGGCACAGTGGTTAGCACTGCTGCCTCACAGCAACAGAGACCTGGGTTCAATTCCCGATTCAGGCGACTGACTGTGTGGAGTTTGCACGCTCTCCCCGTGTCTGCATGGGTTTCCTCCGGGTATTCTGGTTTCCTCCCACAGTCCAAAGATGTGCGAGTCAGGTGAATTGGCCATGCTAAATTGCCCGTAGTGTTAGGTAAGGGGTAAATGTAGGGGTATGGGTGGGTTGCGCTTCGGCGGGTCGGTGTGGACTTGTTGGGCCGAAGGGCCTGTTTCCACACTGTAAGTAATCTAATCTAATCTAATCTTTTTATTTCAATCTCTCTCATTTTGCTTTCTGCATGATTTGACCCTGAATTTATTGTTCCAATTGACATTTCCTGATTCAAACTCAGCTCGTTAATGATCTTTAATCTGATTGATTAGGGAGCATGCTGTTACTTTATCAGTTCACTAGTGTTCTAAATGCACTGTTTGACAAAAATTTCCCATGCAAAAGCCCACTGAAAGGCAAACGGAAAGTACAAGGTCAATGAGCATGATTCATTCACTGCACAGAGCAAAATCTAGCCTGATGTTCAATGTATCATCATGTAAAAACAAGTAGGAAAATTATTCACTTTCTCTTCTAACAGGAGCCAGGTTGTTCTTTGGTTTACTGCCATTTTACTGGATTTCAATATTGGCGATAATGTATTCTCAATTCTAGTCATTTTCCGCACAGTGCAGGCAAGCAACAATACATGGATGCAAACTATTAATGATCCTAAGGAACCAACAGGAGTAGAAATGCAAGTGAAGATTTAAGCCAATACTTCATTTGGCTGAAATCTAAATACATTTGAACCAGCAAGAAAGGTTAAACATGCATGATTAATAATTCTAACCATCCTGCCAGGTAATTCTTCAGGATTGAATTTTCCCACAGTTAAACGCTGCTTCTCACAATGGCTGATCCCCTGTAGCGCTGTTAGTCTTTTTATCTCAGATCATCTATGTTAAACATAAGCCATACATAGGCTCCAAGACAATATAAGCTTCTAGCTTGTCATTGCAGTGTGATACTAAATGGTTCAGTCACATAAACTGTCAAACTATCCAAAGATTTTTCTGTTAAGAGGTTCTGCATGCAGAAGAGTCAAAGTGAGCATTATACGCTGACACTGTTAGTCTCCAGTATGCATTTAGTTCAGTGATTGATGAGTCAAATTGAGATTAGATCTGGTGATAATCGACTGATCTGCAGAACTAAATACTTACAGCACCTCAATACCACAATCATAGGATGAGGTAACTTAATTCCAAATTACCACTGAATATAATTAAAGTCGTTAAAATCTATTAATCGTTTAAGGTAAAGAAAATAATCATTGCCCTTTCAAACATTTATTGGGACTTCAAATTAGGTGACGATTTAAATATTCCAAGCAAAAATTGCATTAAAGTCCATTTCTACCTTGTCCAGGCTGCAATGAAAGAGTCAGGTGTAGTTACTGTCAAAGGTGTGGTCTTATGTGTCCTCAACTGGATTATTTAACTGGCATCAGATATATATCTTTATAACTATATGAATGGGATATTGCTCTTTTCAACATATTTATTTATATTCCTTTTCATTTGAATATGTATTTTCAAAATGATTTAAGGACCTACAATAATTATATATAATGTAGCTGAGCTTAAAATATTTCACTCAGTTCTTTGTCTGGTGTGTTTATATATTACTTGTTTATGGAATTACTGACAGCAGATAGTGGAGTGAGGAATCCCAGATTAAAATAAACTTGCACGTGAGAAACTTTTGTTCTCCCAAAACACAAAGGTTAGTATTGCTTTCTAGTTTTCTGTTCCCAATCAGCGATTGCAATAATGCCCTGGACAATATGGGCATTGACAAGTTGGAAAAATTCAATGAGACCAGCAAGAATGAGCTTCTTGATGGCAAGAACAAAAATGCCTATGAGTTGGGTGCGAGCAGGTAGGACTAGATCGGGGTGGGATACCTGGTTGGCATGGACAAGTTGGACCTAAGGATCTGTTTCCATGCTGTATTTCTCTAAAACTCTAAGTGTTGTATTGTGACACAAGAATTTCTAATAACTGGCAGGACGCCCATTTATATCCATTTGTATTTATTAACATCTCATTATTAGTGATTCTCACCTCATTAATATATAGTTTTCCATTCACCCACCTGTTGAATAAAAAATGTTGCAATTGTACTAACCTCCACCACTTCCTTTGGCAGCTCATTCCATACACGTACCACCCTGTGCGTGAAAACGTTGCTCCTTAGGTCTCTTGTATATCTTTCCCCTCTATGCCTATGTCTTTTAGATCTGGACTCCCTCACCCCAGGGAAGAAACTTTGTCTATTTATCCTATCCATGCCCCTGATGAGTTTATAAATGTCTTTAAAAGGTCACCTCTCAACGTCCGACGCTCCAGGAAAACAGCCCCAGCCGATTCAACCTCTCCCTATAGCTCAAATCCTCCAATAGGAAGGAGACCAGAATTGCACACTATATTCCAAAAGCCCTCCACTGCACCATCTGGTCCATCAGAGACTCAAGTCTCTGTTGGCAAAGTGAGGTGCCAATATTCCTCTATCTGCTGTGTCCTGGACAATTCACATGAACTGTGCAGGGTAGCTCGGGACTGACAGCACTTGGTGCATTTTGATATTTAAAATATGGCATCATGGTCAGGAATCCTGGGAGGTGCCAACAGGAGGCCAGTCCTTCCATCTATGGAAGATACAGCCTGTTCGAGGCTGTGAGAATCCTTGCAAGGCCCTTAGGGAATCACGAATTAACCTCCTAATGGAGCTCATTGAGAACGAGTTCCCTTGGCAACAGGCAGCAGCTTGCCCAGCTGGAACTCATCAACCTGGTTCTTGTGGCACAATGACGATGGGGTTTTTTTTTAGATTAGACTTACAGTGTGGAAACAGGCCCTTCGGCCCAACAAGTCCACACCGACCCGCCGAAGCGCAACCCACCCATACCCCTACATATACCCCTTACCTAACACTACGGGCAATTTAGCACGGCCAATTCACCTGACCCGCACATCTTTGGACTGTGGGAGGAAACCCACGCAGACACGGGGAGAATGTGCAAACTCCACACAGTCAGTCGCCTGAGGCGGGAATTGAACCCAGGTCCCTGGCGCTGTGAGGCAGCAGTGCTAACCACTGTGCCACCGTGCCGCCCTATAAGGGACAGTAGTAATGACCCTGCCCCTGAAGTGGGAGGCCCGGGTTCAGGACCCCACCTCTTCCACGGGTGTACAATTACATCCCTGAACAGGTTTATTCAGGAAAAAAAGGTTAAATAAAAAAGGCACAATGGTAGGGACTCTACCTCGGGGCCAGGAGAACCATGTTCCAGTCTAGCTGCTCCAGAGGTGAGTAGTAGCATAATTGCATAGGTTGATGAGAAAATTAAAACTAAAATAAAGCAGACCTTAATGGTCTTGCAGTACAGTGGTAGTGTTCCTACCTCTGAGCCAGGAGATATATGATCAAGTCTCATCTGCTCCAGCTGTCTGTATTAACATCTCTGAAGTAAGTAACAGTAAAGCAGATACTAGGGCAGGACTCTTGTGATGCAGTGGAAGTGTCCCTCATTCTGAGGCAGGAGACCATCTGCTCCAGACATGTGTCATAACATTTCTGAACCCAGTCCCTCTCTTTGATTGTTTGCATTTCCTCCAATGGAAATGCAAACAATCTAATTTGTCACATGGGTAGTCACTGGTTAATATTGAAACCTAATAAAAAAGTCACGGTGATTTGGTGGTGAGAAAGCCGTTCCATTGTGTGTAAGAGCACTTCCGGATATGGGGAAAAGAAGAGAAAATATATAAAAATGAACCGTCAATACTGTCTGTCCTAAGCAGGGACTAGCCTATGTATGCCACAAGCAGTGGTCCTATTTTGGTGTTCAGCAATAAATGATGTTCTTTTCCTGAGTTATTACAGAGGCCTAATGGGCAGAGTGCATAGGTAATGTGGCAAGTTTCATAAAATAGTGTGAAAAATCTTGTTAGGCCTTACCGAGAGAATCCCTCTATGAAACTCACCAAAATTGACACTTATCCAATTTCTTGTAAAATTCAGATCAATAACTTCATGTAAATTGTAGTTTAATGGTTTAAGTGACAGAGGAGAAAGTGCTGGATATCTTGAAACGGTTAAAGGTGGATAAATCCCCAAGACCTGATCAGGTGTACCCAAGAACTCTGTGGGAAGCTAGAGAAGTGATTGCTGGGCCTCTTGCTGAAATATTTGTATCATCGATAGTCACAGCTGAGATGCCGGAAGACTGGAGGTTGGCAAACATGGTACCACTGTTTAAGAAGGGCGGTAAAGACAAGCCAGGGAACTATAGACCAGAGAGCCTGACCTCGGTGGTGGGCAAGTTGTTGGAGGGAATCCTGAGGGACAGATGTACATGTATTTGGAAAGGCAAGGACTGATTAGGGATAGTCAACATGGCTTTGTGTGCGAGAAATCATGTCTCACAAACTTGATTCAGTTTTTTGAAGAAGTAACAAAGAAGATTGATGAGGGCAGAGCAGTAAATGTGATCTATATGGACTTCAGTAAGGTATTCGACAAGGTTCCCCATGGGAGACTGGTTAGCAAAATTAGATCTCATGGAATACAGGGGGAACTAGCCATTTGGATACAGAACTGGCTCAAAGATAGAAGACAGAGGGTGGTGGTGGAGGGTTGTTTTTCAGACTGGAGGCCTGTGTCCAGTGGAGCGCCACAAGGATTGGTGCTGGGCCCTCTACTTTTTGTCATATACATAAATGATTTGGATGCGAGCATAAGAGGTACAGTTAGTAAGTTTACAGATGACACCAAAATTGGAGGTGTAGTGGACAGTGAAGAGGGTTAGATTACGACAGGATCTTGACCAGATGGGCTGAGAAGTGGCAGATGGAGTTTAATTCAGATAAATGCGAGGTGCTGCATTTTGGGAAAGCAAATCCTAGCAGGACTTATACACGTAATGGTAAGGTCCTAGAGAGTGTTGCTGAACAAAGAGACCTTGGAATGCTGGTTCATAGCTCTTTGAAAGTGGAGTCGAAGGTAGATACTCAGAGTATTGAATACAGGGGTTGGGAGGTCGTGTTGCGGCTGTACAGGACATTGGTTAGGCCACTGTTGGAATATTGCGAGCAATTCTGGTCTCCTTCCTATCGGAAAGATGTTGTGAAACTTGAAAGGGTTCAGAAAAGGTTTACAAGGATGTTGCCAGGGTTGGAGGATCTGAGCTACAGGAAGGGGCTGAACAGGCTGGGGCTGTTTTCCCTGGAGCGTTGGAGGCTGAGGGATGACCTTATAGAGGTTTACAAAATTATGAGGGGCATGCATAGGATAAATAGACAAAGTCTTTTCCCTGGGATCAGGGAGTCCAGAACTAGAGGGCATAGGTTCAGGGTGAGAGGGGAAAGATATAAAAGAGACCTAGGGCAACTTTTACACGCAGAAGGTGGAACGTGTATGGACTGAGCTGCCAGAGGATGTGGTGGAGGTTGGTACAATTGCAACATTTAAGAGGAATTTGGATGGGTATATGAATAGGAAGGATTTGGAGGGATTATGGACCAGGTGCTGGCAGATGGATCTAAATTGGTTTGGGATATCTGGTCGGCACGGACGGGTTGGACCGAAGGCTTTGTTTCCATGCTGTACATCTCTATGACTCTAAGTGGTTTGTAAGTAAGAAATGACAGTGAAATTACATCATGTTGATTTGTTTTGTACTGACTACGTGTGTAACCATGCTCCTATTTGTCATCAGTCAATTTGGTTGACTTATTTTATCAGCCTCATGCAACGTCTTGGCAAAAACTGATAAATTCTTATTAAATAAATCAAATCCACTCTACATCATCATCCTGCAATTGGCCTGACAACTAGAATTGCCTTACTGAAAGCTGTGGTTGCAGTTGATAAAGTGAATACTGGCTGCAATAGTTCTGAGAGAATAACATATTCCAGAGTGCAGCAACACACCCTGCAACCCATAACACAGCCACAATAATGCAGATATCACTCTAAGAAAGAAATCAGACTCAACCATTAATACAATATGCAATTAAACTGTTGACTATCAAATTTCCAAAATTAGAGCTGGAAATTCCAACAGAACACTGTATCAAATGTTGTAGCAAAGCTGAAACAATCAACTGAAGACCACTATGTCTGTGTGAGACTAATTAACACACAGTAGGTTAAAACTAGAATTATAATAAGGCTCCTGTTTGCTCCTTGAAACATCTCAAAAAACTAGAAAACATTTTAATTTGACACCTTGTGAAATGAGTCTTTGACCTACTTGCACATGCTGGAATGCAGAAATGCACTGTTTCTCAGATAAACATTTTCATCAATGCCCTCATGGAAAGGAAGCAGCAATATAAAAGGGCTCGTACAATTAAATGAAAGTCAGAAGAAGTATGAGTGGAATAAATAAGGACAAGCTGTTCAACTGGCAGGACGGTCAGGAACCAAATTCAGCTGCATCAAACTGCTACAGAAAAATCGCAATCCATAAAACATTCGGCAGCCTCCAAGGCATCAGAAAATAACAATAATATATCTTGCCCTATTGACCCTGCTAAAATCTGAGGGCTGTGCCAAACTTTGGAAAAGTTGTCTCACAAACCTATTACATAAGTAGCAGCCTGACATACCCGAATCGAACCTCACAGACAGTATCCCAGAAGAACCACTATTATCAGCAAGGTAGATATCATGTGGTCTAGCTGTGACATGCAGCAACCCTGGGAAAGGTTAACTGTCCTAGATGGCTTCATTTGCAGGAGGTGTGTATAGCTGCAGCTCTTAACCGATATCACTTAGATTGACTGGAGCAGCAAATGGACAGACTTAGGAGCATGCAGGAGGCCGAAAGTGCCAGAGGCATCACTTTCAGGGAAGTGGCCACACTCAAAGCTGGGGCAGATGGATGGTGATGGTCACTGGAAGCAGGCAGTCAGTACAGGAACCTCTATGACTGTCCCCTTCTTGAGCAGATGTACTATTTTAGATACTATTTGAGAGAACAGTCTATCAGGTATGATGACAACTGTAGCCAGGACAGTGGCACTATAACTTGTTCTGTTGTACAGCAGGATGGGTCGAAGTGCAGGCAAGCAGTGATAGTTGGGGACCCAATAGTTAGAGGAACAGAAAGATATTTCAATGGCTGCAAATGAGACTCCTGGATGGTGAGTTGCCTCCTTGGTGTCAGGTTCAAGGACGTCTTCAAGCATGCTCACGACACACTGAAGGGGAGGGGCAAACAGCCAGAGGTTATGGTGCATGTTGGTAACAATGACATAGGGCAGAAGAGTGACAAGGCCCTGCAAGAAGAGCTCAGGAAACTAGGCCATAAATTGAAAGGCAGGAAGCTCCAGTGTTGCAATCTCAGGATTAATCTCAGTGCCATGTAGTAGTAAGGCAGAAGAAGGGTTCATGCCCGAAACGTCTATTCTCCTGCTCCTTGGATGCTGCCTGACCTGCTGCGCTTTTCCAGCAACACATTTTCATCTCTGATCTCCAGCATCTGCAGTCTTCACTTTCTCCTAGTAGTAAGACAAGGAATATGAAGATATCACAGCTTAACATGTGGCCAAAGACCTGGTGCAGGAGAGAGGGTTTCAGATTTTTGGATGATTGGGATCTCTTCCAAGGCAGGTATGACCTGTGCAAAAAAGACAGATTACATCTTAACTGGGGAGGTTTGCTAGTGCAACTTGGGTGGATTTAAACTAATAAGGCAGGGAGTGGGAACCAAAGCAACCTAAGAAGTATATAAAATCCTAAAGGTGGATGTTGAACAGATGTTCCCCTTGATGAAAGAGTCTTGAACAAGAGGGCATAGACATAGAGTGAGAGGAGGTAGGTTCTCAACTGAGATAAGGGGAAACTATTTGTCTCAGAGGGTTATGAATCCATGGAACTCACTGCCACAGAGTGCAGTGGATACAGAATCAAGCAACAATTTCCAAGAACGAAGTAAGTATGTTTTTGATGAAAAGTGGGATAAAGAGCTATGGGGAGTAGGCAGAAAAGTGGAGTTGCGATTAGAGTAAGATCAGCCATGCTCATGTTTTTTTTTTGTAAACACTGCGCAAAGCAACACTAATAAATATGTAAATAACTAACAGATCAAAAAAGGAAAGAAATGCAAAAAAAATCACAAAATACAGAACAACTATGCTTGGCGCAAAACTCTCCAACAAAGGAACGGGAGCATTTTATATATATATATTTTATATATATACCATTTGTATAAGACATGGCAGCCCTACTTGAGTTATTTGGATATAGATTTAGATATAGATTTGGATATAGATTTGGATATAGATTATATATATACCATTTGTATAAGACATGGCAGCCCTACTTGAGTTATTTGGATATAGATTTGTTGGCTATCTTATATACGTATCGGTATTAACTCAGGAGATCCCCTTCCAGAGCTCAGAGCCTGACAAACCTAGCCATCCTGGTTAAACAAACGCCCTAGTTAAGATAGCCAACAAATCTATGTCCAAATAACTCAAGTAAGGCTGCCATGTCTTATACAAATAGTCTGTTGTGTGGTGCACCATGTTTGTAAAAACATCCAAAGGAATGTGCTCCATAATTAATTTCTGCCATCCCAGCAAGTCAGACAGGTTCTCAGACAGGTTCATCAGAATATTCTTCCGTGCACAGTATGCAAGAATATTAAATAGTTTCTTCCCATGTCCGTCTAAAGATGGTAAATTTGGTACAGTTACAAGGAGAGATATTGGGCCTACTTTAACTTCAGTCCTTAATACCCTCCCTATCTCTCCCACCACAGCGCTCCAATAAACACGGAGCCTATGGCAAGTCCAGACGCAATGGGAAAGAGTACCTACACTAACTTTACATTTGGGGCACATTGGAGATGCCCCTTTTTTAAACTTCGCCAGACAGTCCAGTGACTGAAGAACCCTGTGCAGGACTTTTAACTGCGTAGCGCATGTCCTATTACAGATTGAGATCTTTCGTGTGTTCTCCCATATGTTCTGCCATGTTTCAGACGAGATCTCCACTCCTAGCTCTTGCTCCCAGACCTCGCATAACCGGTTAATATCCTGCCAGGCCCTGCCACCCAGCAGGCGATAGAGGGCAATAACCGAAAGGAGGCTTGTGGAATGTAGCAACATCCTCTCTGTATCGGGCTTATAGGGCTTAGTGAGAAGCATAGTCTTCTTCTGGATGAAATCTCTAAACTGAAAAGAACGGGAAAGATCTCTGCTGGGCAACACGTATTTGCGGCTCAGTTGCTCAAAAGATATAATAAACAAGTCTCCCAAACTAGAAACTTCTCATGCTCCCATAATTTGAACCCTGAGTCCATCATCCCTGGTCAGAATCCTGGCATATCAACTAAAGGTGTAAGTGGCAAAGTCTTGGATAAGCAAACCTCAGTCTGACACATTGCCCTCCATGCCAAGACTGTACTAATAACAATGGGGTTCCGGCAGTGGTCCATAACTGTCCTCATCTTATCCATGAACAACAGATTAATAAGAGGGCATTTTGCCTGGTAGGCCTTAATATCCAGCCATATTGAGTTTGGATCGTTACCTAGCCAATTGCAGACAAAGGACAGCAGGGAACTCAATTGATACCTCCTGATGTCTGGGAAATCAACTCATCCCCCTCTTTGAAGTTACTGCAATTTAGTAAGTTTGATGAGGGACTGCCTACAATGCCAGACAAAGGAACCAAATCATCCCATAAGTTTCCGCAGCGTTGATCTGGGAAACATTATAGGGAGCAAACGCATGGGACAAAGCAAATGAGGAAGACCCATGATCATGTTAAATAGAAGAATGGGCTCGAAAGGCTGAACTGCCTATTCCTGATCCCTAATTCCTATGCTCCCATGTTCCAAAAAGTTTTGATAAGGACTTCTACAAATTGAAACCAAAAGCTTTCCAAGATATGGATTTTTCCCTCAGCAGAAAGAAAATCCTAATTCTACTAAACCAAAAGCAAGTTAATAGAGTAATAGATCATAGAGATGTACTGCACGGAAACAGACCCTTCAGTCCACCGTGTCCATGTCAACCAGATATCCTAACCCAATTTGGTCCACCTGCCAGTACCCAGCTCTTATCCCTCCATAGCCTTCCTATTCATATACCCATCCAAATGCCTTTTAAATGTTGCAATTGTACCAGACTCCACCACTTCCTCTGGCAGCTCATTCCATACACGTACCACCCTCTGCATGAAAAAGATTCCCCTTAGGTTTCTTTTATATCTTTCCCCTCTCACCCTAAACCAATGCCCTCTGGTTCTAGACTCCCCCAACTCAGGGAAAAGACTTTGTCTATTTATCCTATCCATGCCCCTCATAGTTTTGTAAACTGCTATAAGGTTACTCCTCAGCCTCCAACGCCCCAGGCAAAACAGCCCCAGCCTATTCAGCCTCTCCCTATAGCTCAAGTTCTCCAACCATGGCAACATCCTTGTAAATCTTTTCTGAACCCTTTCAAGTTTTGCAACATCTTTCCAATAAGAAGGAGACTAGAATTGCACGCAATATTCCAACAGTGGCCTTACCAAAGTCCTGTACAGCCGCAACATGACCTTCCAAATCCTGTACATAATACTCAGGCCGATAAAGGAAAGCATACCAAACGCCTTCTTCACTATCCTATCTACCTGCGACTACATTTTCAAGGAGCTATGAACCTGCACTCCAAGGTGTCTTTGTTCAGCAACACTCCCTAAGACCTTACCATTAAGTATGTAAGTCCTGCTAAGATTTGCTTTCCCAAAATGCAGCACCTCACATTTATCTGAATTAAACTCCATCTGCCACTTCTCAGCCCATTGGCCCATCTGGTCAAGATCCTGTTGTAATCTGAGGTAACCTTCTTCGCTATCCAGTACACCTCCAATTTTGGTGTCACCTGCAAACTTACTAACTCTACCTCTTATGCTCACATCCAAATCATTTATATAAATGATGAAAAGTAGTGGGCCCAGCACTGATCCTTGTGGCACTCCACTGGTATAGGTCTCCAGTCTGAAAAACAACCCTCCACCACTACCACCCTGTCTTCTACCTTTGAGCCATTTCTGTATCCAATTAGTTAGTTCTCCCTGTATTCCGTGAAATCTGACCTTGCTAACCAGTCTCCCATGGGGAACCTTGTCGAATGCCTTACTGAAGTCCAGATAGATCACATCTACTGCTTTGCCCTCATCAATCCTCTTTATTACTTCTTCAAAAAACTCAATGAAGTTTGTGAGACATGATTTCTCACGCACAAAGCCATGTTGACTATCCCTAATCAGTCCTTGCCTTTCCAAATACATGTCCATCCTGTCCCTCAGGATTCCCTCCAACAACTTGCCCAGTCAGGCTCACTGGTCTATTGTTCCCTTGCTTGTCCTTACTGCCCTTCTTACACAGTGGCACCACATTTGCCAACCTCCAGTCTTCCAGCACCTCACCTGTGACTATCAATCATACAAATATCTCAGCAAGAGGCTCAGCAATCACTTCCCTAGCTTCCCACAGAGTTCTAGGGTACACCTGATCAGGTCTTGGGGATTTATCCACCTTTAACCGTTTCAAGACATCCAGCACTTCCTCCTCTGTAATCTGGACATTTTGCAAGATGTCACCATCTATTTCCCTACATTCTATATCTTCCATGTCCTTTTCCACAGCAAATACTGATGCAAAATACTCGTTTCGTATCTCCCCCATTTTCTGCGGCTCCACACAAAGGCCGCGTTGCTGATCTTTGAGGGGCCCTATGCTCTCCCAAGTTACCCTTTCGTCCTTAATGTATTTGTAAAAATACTTTGGATTCTCCTTAATTCTATTTGTCAAAGCTATCTCATGTCTCCATTGTGCCATCCTGATATCTCTCTTAAGTATGCTCCTACTGCCTTTATACTCTTCTAAGGATTCACTCGATCTATCCTGTCTATACCTTACATATACTTTCTTATTTTTCTTAATCAATTTCTTTAGTCATCCAGAACTCCCTACACCTACCAGCCTTTCCTTTCACCCTAACAGGAATATACTTTATTTGGACTCTCGTTATCTCATTTCTGAAGACTTCCCTTTTTCCAGCTGTTCCTTTACCTGTGAACATCTGCCTTATTTCCCAAGAGTAGGTCAAGTTTAACACCTTCTCCAGTAGGTACATCCACATACTGAATCAAAAAAATGTTCTTGTACACACTTAACAAATTTATCTCCATCTAAACCCTTAACACTATGGCAGTCCCAGTCTATGTTTGGAAAGTTAAAATCCCCCACCGTAACCACCCTATTATTCCTACAGACAGTTTGTTTCTCAATTTCCCTCTGACTATTAGGGGGTCTATAATTCAAACCCAATAAGGTGATCATCCCTTTCTTATTTTTCAGTTCCACCTAAATAATTTCCCTGGATGTATTTCCAGGAATATCTTCCCTCAGCACAGCTGTAATGCTATCCCTTAACAAAAATGCCACTCCCCCTCCTCTCTTGCCTTCCTTTCTATCCTTCCTGTAGCATTCGTATCCTGGAACATTAAGCTGCCAGTCCTGTCCATCCCTGAGCCATGCTTCTGTAATTGTTATGATATCCCAGTCCCATGTTTCCCCTAACCATGCCCGGAGTTCATCTGCCTTCCCTGTTAGGCCCCTTGCATTGAAATAAATGCAGCTTAATTTATTAGTCCTACCTTGTCCCTACCTGCCCTGAATGTTTGACTCGCTTCTGTTCTCAACTGTACCAGTCTCAGATTGCTCTCTTTCCTCACTATCTCTCTGGGTCCCCCCCCCCCCACCCCCACTAGTTTAAATTCTCCCGAGCAGCTGTAGTAAATTTCCCTGCCAGGATATTAGTCCCCTTCCAATTTAGGTGCAATCCATCCTTCTTGTACAGGTCACTTCTACCCCAAAAGAGATTCCAATGATCCAAAAATGTGAATCCTTCTCCTATACACCAACTCCTCAGCCATGCATTCATTTGCTCTATCCTCCTAGTCCTGCCCTCACTAGCTCATAGCACCAGGAGTAATCCAGATATTACAACTATCAAGGACCTCCTTTTTAAATTTCTACCTAACTCTCTGTAATCTTCCTTCAGAATCTCAACATTTTCCCTTCCTATGTCATTGGTTCCAATGTGGACAATGACCTCTTGCTGGCCCCTCTCCCCCTTGAGAACATTCTGCACCGTCTCTGAGACATCCTTGATCCTGGCGCCAGAGAAGCAACACACCATTCTGCTTTTTTGCTGCTAGCCACAGAAACGTCTGTCTGTTCCTTGGACTAGAGAGGCCCATAACACAATTGATCACTTGGAACCCGACATACCCCTCATTGCATTAGAGCCAGTATCAATACCAGAAACTTGGCTGTTTGTGCTGCTTTTCAATGTTTATTGAAACATGTTCGATTCCAGCTTTGGGTGACTGTTTGTGTGGAGTTTGCACATTTTCCCTGTGTCTGTGAGGGTCCCCTCCAGGTACCCTGGTTTCCTCCCACAGTTCAAAGCTGTGCAGGTTAGGTGGATTAGCCACGATAAATCGGGGTTATGGGGATAGGGTGGAGGGACGGATCTGGGTGGGATGTTCTTCGGAGGGTTGTTGCAGACCTAAGACCATAAGGCCATAAGACCATAAGACATAGAAGTGGAAGTAAGGCCGTTCGGCCCATCGAGTCCACACCGCCATTCATTCATGGCTGATGGGCATTTCAACTCCACTTACCCGCATTCTACGCAACCTGATGGGCTGAATGGCCTCTTTCTGCAGTTGGGATTTTGTGATTTTATGAAATCTCTCTTTCATATGGGTTAGAAAATAGGCTCCATAAATGTTGATAAGTTAATCATTAAACCCCTTCATATACACAGACCAATCCTCACAATATATACATAATATGTATATTAATAAATCACATATTTTACTTCACGCCTTTCAATATAAGATCAGTACAATTACAATCCAGCCAATTAGAGCCCTATGTCAGTCGACTCTCATCTTTTAGAAAAGTAACAAAAGGCTTCTTCAACAGTGGTATCAAGCAGCACTTGGACACACTAATCTGCTTGCTGACTCCCAGTAAGGCCATTAACTCTTGCCCTCATTACGGTTGGATCCAAATATGGTCCAACATGTTGAAGTGAGGCAAAAGAGCCTGTTGTTGACATCAAGCAACAGTGTTTCCAAGTTGCTCCATGCTCTCTTGATAATACAACCTTAGGCACCAGCAGTCATCAAGTCCCTCATCCAAAATCTTTGTGTGCATGCTTGGGTAATGAATGCCCCCAGGTTATTCAAGCATGGAGAGCATTGCAGATGAACTGATTTTCCTTTCATTTGATTCTCATGCATCTGTGCCAAAGTATCAGTCAGAATTGGGAACTTTGCCCGATTCTTTTCCCTCCTCATCTCAGGTCTGCTGAAAATAATCATAGTGACTACTGCTACCCTAACCATGTTCAGCTAACACTACATACACTCGGATAGTTATCCCGGTGACTTTTATAGTCCATATGGTCAGTACTGCATTTGTGCCTTATCATTGCTTCATAAGTTCTATTTCATGCAAAAATATAAGCATCTGTAAGCGCAACTGAATAAAAGCTATTGGAGATGTCCACTGTGTATAAAAATCTCTGATAATCCAAGTAAAGTGCCAACAGAGATGTTATTTGGTTGCAAGTTAAAAGAAAGTATGATTTTAAGCTAAATGGACATACTTAAAGGTGACTAAGAATTTTTGGTTTAAGAGTTTCTAATGAATTAGAATTTTTCTTTCTTATTTATTCAGACCAATATGAAATGGCACAAATAATTGCCATATCAAACAGATTTATTTCTGCTAAGTGAGTGCAAACTCATTTTACCATTAATAGTTAGCTGTAGTAAAAATAGAAAATGCTGTAGAAACTCAGCATGTCTGACGTTATCTGTGGAAAGAGAAGCAGAATTAATTTTTAGATCCAATATGATTCTTCTTTCGAACTGACAGTTCATGTTCTGATGACTATGTGTGCTGTGAAGAGCTATTCCTGGATGGCAGCATTTGAACTAAAACACAGCTAAGCTTTAAATATGCAACTGGCAATGCAAATCCCGGAAGGTGCTGGCAGTGACTGCTGCTGAGTGTATAATAGTGGGATCACAGTGCCATAAAGGTGTGGTGCATACATAATGAGGTGACCAGGGGAGAATCTCATGAATTAACCCCACTAGAGCTCATGGATAGAACTCCTTCATGAAACTCCTCAAATTTGACATTCTCTTAGCAAATTGCTTTCCTAATTATCTTTGTGTCATTAGCAAATGTAGCTAACAATGCTTGCACCCTTTAACGATATCTTTAACAGATGCAGAATGTTCTTCTATTCAATCAACCAGCACTTGCAAAACCCAAAACAAAATGTCTGCTGTTAGATTTGCTCTCACAATTGCTGAACAATCCTGAGTGAACTAATAGCTACACCAAGAACTAATTTAATGTAATTGATCAAACCCATAACACAGCTCTTTTACAGTTGCTAGAATTGCCATACCATCATGTGCAGGGACGCACTGTCTTCAGACAAGGAATTCTTTCCAGCCTTACATTTTCTGGAATTATCCAGAAGCTTGTTGATTCTTCCTTGGCAACACCTTGGCAAATCAGAGTCATTTGCCAACAAATCAGCATTCTTTACTCCTGGGGTATAAATCATTGTGGTAGTTTGAAATTTGACCTGTTGAGTACAAGATAAAAAGCTTAAACAATATGTTTCTCTTTTCAGTAAGTTTTGTACTTTATTAATATGAACGAAAGCACAAGAAGTAGCAGGTATTATTAGTCATTTTGAGGATGACACAAAAATTGATGGTTTTGTTGATACTGAGAAGGATGGTCTCAGGCTACAGTCTGATATTGATCCGCTGGTAAATTGGACAGAGCAATGGCAGATGGAATTTAATCCTAATAAGTGCAGGGTGATGCATTTTGGGAGGTCTAAGAAGGGAGGGGTGTACACAATTTTCTCAGCAGTAGTTGGAGTGGGAGGAGCGACAGCGAGGACCAGTGGCCCGATGGGAAGGTAATTTTTAAATATAAAGACATACCTTGGGGGTTTCAGGCATATATTTGAGCAACGGTTGAATCCCGAGACACTATGCGAGTAGTGTCTCCCACCTGCCCTCCTCCTTTAACCAAAAAGAAGGACTCTTGCATGGCTAAGGTAAGCTATTTCAATTGATATTTCTTGTGTTTTCTGTGATTGATTAAAGTTTACTATTAGTTGGTTAAATGAATAAGATGACAGAGAAGTACTAGAAATTATTTAACTCATAAATTTGTATAAATTAATAAAGTAAGTAGAGATGGTTGGACAGGTGATGTGCTGTAGCTATATGATGTGGGAGCTGGTTGATCCCATTGTGAACGGCAGTGACTACATCTGCAGCAAGTGTTGGTTGCTGGAAGAACTCCGGATCAGAATTGATGATCTGGAATCTGAGCTTTAAACTCTGCGGCACATTCGGGAGGGGGAGATTTGTTTCAGAAGGTAGATACAGCCGGTAGATGACGTTATTCAAATTTAATTAGTGATCAGGAACAGCAAGGTGTGGCTGTAAGTGAGGCAGATAGGGGGATTTTGAGTTCAGGAGTGGAGGAGCCTCAGCCCTTGACCTTGTCCAACAGGTATGAGATTTTTGCTCCTGTTTGGATGAAGAAATGGGCTGTGGACAGGATGAGCCAGCTGACCACGACACCATGGTGCAGGAGGCCATTCAAGAGGGGAAAGCAAAAAGACAAGTAGTTGTTATAGGGTATTTTATAATTAGGGGAACAGATAGTATCCTTTGTGAGCCGGATAGAGAGTCCCGCATGGTGTATTGCCTGCCTGGTGTCAGGGTGCAGGACATCTCTGACCGGCTTGAAAGGATATTGGAGCAGGAGGGAGAAGATCCAGTTGTTGTGATCCACGTTGGCACTAACAACATCGGCAAGGCTAGGAAGGAGGACCTGTTTGGGGATTATCAAGCACTCCAAATTGATGCAGGAAGGCTAGTGATGGGAGATAAGGAAATAGCTGAAGAACTTAATAAGTACTTTGTGTCAGTCTTCATAGTGGAAGACATGAGTAATATCCCAACAATTAAGGAGAGTCAAGAGGCAGAATTGAGCATAGTAGCCATTTCAAAAGAGAAAGTTACAAAAGCTAAAAGGTCTAAACATTGATAAATCTCCTGGTCCCGGTGGGCTACATCCTAGAGTTCTGAGGGAGGTGGCAGAAGAAATAGAAGAGGCATTGGTTGTAATCTTTCAAAAATCACTGGAGTCAGGGAAAGTCCCAGATGATTGGAAGATCGCTGTTATAACCCCCTTGTTCAAGGAAGGATCACATCAAAAGATGGAAAATTATAGGTAAAAACAAGGACTGCAGATGCTGGAAACCAGAGTCTCGACTGCTGGAAAACCACAGCAGGTCAGGCAGCATCCGAGGAACAGGAAAATCGATGTTTCGGGCAAAAGCCCTAGCCTAACCTTGGTGGTTGGTAAAATTTTAGAATCCATTGTTAAGGATGAGATTTCTAAATTCTTGGAAGTGCAGGGTCAGATTAGAATGAGTCAGCATGGATTTAGTAAGGGGAGGATGTGCCTGACAAACCTGTTAGAATTCTTTAAAGTGGTACAAGTAGGTTAGACGAGGGAAACCTAGTGGATATTATCTACCTAAATTTCCGAAAGGCCTTTGATAAGGTGCCTCACAGGAAGCTGCTGATTAAGGTGAGGATCCATGGTTTTGGGGTGAGCTACTGGCATGGGTTGAGGATTGGTTGTCTGACAGAAGGCATAGAGTTGGGATAAAAGGTTCTTTGTCAGAATGGCAGCTGGTGACACGTGGTGTCCCGCAGAGTTCAGTGTTGGGGCCGCAACTGTTCACTTTATGTATTAATGATCTGGATGAAGGGACTGGGAGCATTCTGGTGAAGTTCGCTGATGGTATGAAGTTAGGCAGAGAGGCAGGTAGTACTGAGGAGGTGGGGAGGCTGCAGAAAGACTTAGACAGTTTAGGAGAGTGGTCCAAGAAATGGCTGATGAAATTCAATGTGAGCACATACGAGGTCTTGCACTTTGGAAAAAAGAATACAGGCATGGACTATTTTCTAAACAGCGAGAAAACTCACAAAACCAAAATACAAAGAGATCTGGGAGTGGTGTCCAAGATTCACTAAAGGTTGGCTTGCAGGTTGAGTCCATGGTTAAGAAAGCAAATGTAATGAAGTCATAGAGTCATAGAGATATACAACATGGAAACAGACATTTTAGTCCAACCTGTCCACGCTGACCAGATATTCTAACCCAATCTAGTCCCACCTACCAGCACCTAGCCCATATCCCTCCAAATTCTTCCTATTCATATACCCATCCAAATGCCTCTTAAATGTTGCAATTGTTACAGCCTCCACCACATCCTCTGGCAGCTCATTCCATACATGTTCCACCCTCTGTGTGAAAAAGTTGCCCCTTAGGTCTCTTTTATATCTTTCCCCTCTCACCCTAAACCTATGCCCTCTAGTCTGGACTCCCTGATCCCAGGGAAAAGAATTTGTCTATTTATCCTATCCATGCCCCTCATAATTTTGTAAACCTCTATAAAGTCACCCCTCAGCCTCCGACGCTCCAGGGAAAACAGCCCCAGCCTGTTTAGCCTCTCCCTATAGCTCAAATTCTCCAACCCTGACAACATCCTCGTAAGTCTTTTCTGAACCCTTTCAAGTTTCACAACATCTTTCCGATAGGAAGGAGACCAGAATTGCATGCAATATTCCAACAGTGGCCTGTACAGCCGCAACATGACCTCCCAACTCCTGTACTCAATACTCTGACCAATTAAGGAAAGCATAGCAAACGCCTTCTTCACTATCCTATCTACCTGCGACTCCACTTTCAAGGAGCTATGAACCTGCACTCCAAGGTCTCTTTGTTTAGCAACACTCCCTAGGACCTTACCATTAAGTGTATAAGTCCTGCTAAGATTTGCTTTCCCAAAATGCAGCACCTCCCATTTATCTAAATTAAACTCCATCTGCCACTTCTCAGCCCATTGGTCCATCTGGTCAAGATCCTGCTGTAATCTAACCCTCTTCACTGCCCACTACACTTCCAATTTTGGTGTCATCTGCAAACTTACTAACTCTACCTCTTATGCTCGCATCCAAATCATTTATGTAAATGACAAAAAGTAGTGGACCCAGCACTGATGCTTGTGGCACTCCACTGGTCACAGGTATCCAGTCTGAAAAACAACCCTCCACCACCACCACACTCTGTCTTCTACCTTTGAGCTATTTCTGTATCTAAACGGCTAGTTCTCCCTTTATTCCATGAGATCTAACCTTGCTAATCAGTCTCCCATGGGACACCTTGTCGAATGCCTTACTGAAGTCAATATAGATCACAACTACTGCTCTGCCCTCATCAATCCTCTTTGTTACTTCTTCAAAAAACTCAATGAAGTTTGTGAGACATGATTTCCCAAGCACAAAGCCATGTTGACTATCCCTAATCAGTCCTTGCCTTTCCAAATACATGTACATCCTGTCCCTCAGAATTCCCTCCAACAACTTGCCCACCACTGAGGTCAGGGTCACCGGTCTATAGTTCCCTGGCTTGTCTTTACCGCCCTTCTTAAACAGTGGCACCACGCTTGCCAACCTCCAGTCTTCCAGCACCTCATCTGTGACTATCAATGATACAATACAAATATCTCAGCAAAAGGCCCAACAATCACTTCCCTAGCTTCCCACAGAGTTCTCGGGTACACCTGATCATATCTTGGAGATTTATCCACCTTTAACTGTTTCAAGACATCCAACACTTCCTCCTCTGTAATCTGGACATTTTGCAAGATGTCACCATCCATTTCCCTACAGTCTATATCTTCCATGTCCTTTTCCACAGTAAATACTGATGCAAAATATTCATTTAGTATCTCCCCCATTTTCAGTGGCTCACACAAAGGCCGCCTTGCTGATCTTTGAGGGGCCCTATGCTCTCCCTAGTTACCCTTTTTTCTTAATATATTTGTAAAACGCCTTTGGATTCTCCTTAATTCTATTTGCCAAAGCTATCTCCTGTCCTCTTTTTGCCCTCCTGATATCCCTCTTAAGTATACTCCTACTGCTTTTATACTCTTCTAAGGATTCACTCGATCTATCCTGTCTATACCTGACATATGCTTCCTTCCTTTTCTTAACTAAACCCTCAATTCCTTTAGTCATCCAGCATTCCCTATACCTGCCAGCCTTCCCTTTCACCCTGACAGGAATATACTTTCTCTGGATTCTTGTTATCTCATTTCTGAAGGCTTCCCATTTTCCAGCCATCCCTTTACCTGCGAACATCTGCCTCCAATCAGCTTTCAAAAGTTCTTGCCTAATACCATCAAAATTGGCCTTTCTCCAATTTAGAACTTCAATTTTTAGATCTGGTCTATCCTTTTCCATCACGATTTTAAAACGAATAGAATTATGGTCGCTGGCCCCAAAGTGCTCCCCCACTGACACCTCAGTCACCTGCCCTGCCTTATTTCCCAAAAGTAGATCAAGTTTTCCACCTTCTCTAGTAGGTACATCCACATACTGAATCAGAAAATTGTCTTGTACACACTTAAGGAACTCCCCTCCATCTAAACCTTTAACACTATGGCAGTCCCAGTCAATGTTTGGAAAGTTAAAATCCCCAACCATAACCACCCTATTATTCTTCCAACTACCTTATTATTCTTACTGGTTTCTCTGGGTGGGCTGTTGCACTTATCTCAAGAGGGTTGGAATGTAAAAGCGGCGATGTGCTACTGAGACTTTATAAAGCTCTCGATAAGCCCCAATTAGAATACCGTGTCCAGTTTTGGGCCCCACATCTCAGGAAGGGCATACTTGCACTGGAGCATGTCCTTTGGAGATTTACACGTATGATCCCTAGAATGGTAGGCCTAATGTATGATGAACGGCTGAGGATCCTGGGATGTTGCATGAGATGAAAAGTCTCAGTTATGAGGAAAGACTGGATAGGCTGAGTTTGTTTTCCTTGGAGCAGAGAAAACTGAAGTGATTTGATTGAGGTGTACAAAGTATGAGAGGCATAGATAAAGTAGATTGTAGAAAACTCTTCTCCATGGCAGATGTGTCTAAGACCAGAAGATATATGTTTAAAGTGAGGAGCAAATGATTGAGAAGAGATCTGAGAATTTTTTTTATTTAGAGAGTGGTAGGAATATGGAAAGTGCTGCCTGAGAGGGTGGTGGAGACAAGTACTTACACAACACCATAAAAGCATTCAGATGAGCACTTAAAATGCTATACAAATGATGGAATGAAGGGCCTGTTTGTCTGTTGTATTACTATGAATCTATGTTATGAAATGACAAGGAAATAATAATCAGTCAGCCCGGTGAAACGCACCCGGAATATCACAGCTTCCCAATTAAAGCAAATAATTGTCTTGTGAGTTTCTTTATCTTAGGGAGACTTGGCATTGTAGTCATTGGACTAGTATTCCACAACCCAGGTTAATATTCTCAGGATATGGACTTGAATCCTCCCATGGTAGATGGGAACATTTTAATTTATTTTTAAATAACTGGAATAGAAAAGTAGTCTAATGTCAACAATGTAACTACTGTCAATTGTCATAAAGAAAACCCATCTGATTCACCAATATCCACAAATAGCCTTCATGTGACTGCACACCTACAACAATGTGGTTGGCTCTGAACTGTTCTCTGGGCAATGAGAGGTGGTCAATAATGATTATTTAGACAATAAATAAATTAATAAACACAAAGTAGCCATGACATCCACATTCCATGAATGAATAGAAAGAAAAAGTCTCTTGGCAAATTATTCGTAGCATTTATGAACATTTAAGTAGACAATTTCCTCAATATCCGTTTCAAATCTACTTTCACTAATTCCAAGTACATTGGTGAAAGATATTCCTATTTACATTCTCTAGACCTTTCTTTATTTCTGACTTTTATAAGTTTGATGAGCTTTGTCCATTACCATAAGACCATAAGACGTTGGAGTATTCTGCCCATCAAGTATGCTCCAACATTCAATGAGATCATGGCTGATCTAATCATCTTCAATTTCACTTTCCTGCCTTTCCTCATCACCCTTCTGAAATCTGTCTATTTCAGCCTTGAATATACTTAACGACCCAGCCTCAACAGCCCTCTGCAGTAAAGAATTCCACAGATCCATTACCTTCTGAGAGAAGAAATTCCTCTTCTTTTCTGCATTAACAACATTTTTTTTCAGTTTATAGTTTAAACTTCTCTAATCTTTCCTCTCAACTCATGACTTTTCTACATTTGAAAATGAATCATACTGCCCTTCTCAAAATTCTAGTTAATGTATGATTTGTTTATAATTTGTTGTGCTAACTACAATTATTCATATTTAAAGTGTAGCTTGTCCAGCGAATTGTAATCTGTGGAGATTTATGTCTTCCATGGTTAGGCCAATATTTATTGTCCATTCATATTTAATTGTTTTGGTTACATAGCCCAGCATTCAATAACTGTAATGAAAAGAAAATACAATAGATGCTGGAAATCTGAAACAAACACAGAACATTCTGGAGAAACTCAACATGTCTGGCAGCATTTGTGGACAGAGAAACAGAATTAATATTTGGAGTCCATTTTCACTCCTCTTCAGACTGAAGAAGAGTCTGACTTGATTCACTAAGTATAATTGCTTTAGTGCATTGCCCATAGTTAAGAAAGTGAGATGTAATTTGAAATAGTACATTCATGGACAAATAAATTTTAAAAGACCTGCAATTTTGTGGTATTTTTCACAACAGTTGGATGATTGGTATAACTAATCAATACAGAATTAAATGGGAGATCTTGTAAATCTGAAATTGTGCTCCCATTGGGAAGAAAGCTTCTCTCAGCATCTACCCTGTCAAGACTTCTTAGAACATTATATTTTTCAATAAGATTGCCTTCAAAACTTCAATTAGTATAGTTCCATCTTTTCTCATAATGCAACATATTTGTTCAAGGAATCAATCAAATCAAATCACAATTTGGGATATTTTGCATCCACAAGAGCAGGTAGATAGATTCACAGTTTATCATTTTGTCCACTGACCACTGTTACATTAAAAAAAGTGGAGGAGCTGTTGTATGATGTGGAGTTATGGGGAAGTGGTGATGTATTGGTAATGTCACTGGACTAGAAATTCAAATCCTAAGCTAATGTTCTGGGAAATGGGTTTGAGTCCCACCATAGTAGATGGTGAAATTTGTATTCAATAGAAATTTGGAATTTAAAAACACGCTAGCCTAATGACAATCATGTAACAGCTGTCAGTTGTTGAAAAAAAACTTACTTGGTTCACGAATGTCCTTCAGGAAGGCAATTAACCATCTTTACCTGGTCTGGCCTACATGTAACTCCAGATCTATAGCAATGTAGTTGACTCTTAACTAGCATTTGGGCAATTGGGGATGGACAATAAATGCCAGCCTAGCCAATGAAACTCATGTCCCACGAATCAATAAATAAAAAAAGCAATGGATATATAAGGGTTCTTCTAGGATACTCTAAGATACTCTACCTACTCTCGTACATAGCGTAGCACTGGGGAGCCTTAAAAGGAGTCAAAGGATTCTTACAGAGATATGGGTGGTTTCTGAACAGTTATAATTGGAGTTAGTCATGACATCAACTTCTCTTGTTGCCGTAAGTATAATGTATATAGTTAGTAATATGTAATAAACTTTATTTTGTTACCTAAGAGATGTGTCTCCTCTGGTGAGAATTATTCTTGGTTGGTTCTTTACAACAAACAACGAAAAAAAAAACCAAACACACCAATAACATGATAACACTGCAACATCAGCTTTGATTTTTGTGGTCAGGCTCTGGAGTGGGACTAGAATTTTCTAATCAAAAGGTGAGAGCACTACTAACTGAGCTGCAACAGGCACTATTTCGATTTATTGCAGCTCCTCATTTTCTAAATTTTCATTCACAATGCATATGGTGCTGATTGTTTCTCGTTATTATTTCTGTTTCTGTCTATGTTATTTTCTGACTAGTATGGAGGGTAGACAATCTGTTCCCAAATGTTTGCCAGTTCTAGTAACAAGTCATCAGAAATGAAAACAATTAAAAAAATTCAACCTCCATTTTCCTCCTCTTTCTCCTTGTGAGACTGACACACATTATAATGACAATTCCTACTCCATAGTTTGCCCGATGTAAATCATCTTTTGTTTATATTTATTACTCAGCACCTAAGCAGAACTAGAACTGTTTACCTATTAAAATGTGTTTATTTGTGTCAGTCATCATTTCTATTAATCATGATTAAATATAATTTGCTATGTTAACAAAAACAGAAACTTCAATTCAATGTATAATTGTGCAGAATGCTAATTTTTCCAGTGATTTGACGAAATTCAGGTTAATTTACTGTCACTGAGGGTGGACTGGCTCTAGTCCACAGATGACGAAAGCTGCTTATCCTCTTGGTTGCCATGGAGTTGAATTTGAGCAGCACTGAGGCTGCTAGAGGGAAAGTCAGCATCAGGCAGCTGCAGTGGTCTGCAGAAAGAAAACAGGGACAAGATCGTGGCAGACATGGACTTGCATTGTGATTGTAATGATATTTCGGCTTCTGAACAACAAACTGGCAAGATAAGTAAGACAGCATTTAAATTATTTGGGAGGAAAAAATCAGGGGGCACCATGCCTAGTATTTTTAATCTGAAAAACAAAGGGGATAGGAAAAGCTCCTTGAAAATGGGGCTTGTTAGAAGCAAAACGCATGATGGAATTGCTGATATGGGACTAGAAGTAAGCACCAAGGAAGAATCTTTGAGTAATTATCAACTGGACAATGATTCCAGTACAAAAATTGTCAACAGTATGAGCTTTGCTGCTGGTGGTTGCGGACCTATTGCTAAGTCTCACAGCTTTTTCTCTTTACTAAAAAGGAATAGTAGGTTAGAAAATGGTAAGGGGGAGTCAGTACATTCAAACTCTGAGCAGGTGAAGGAGAAGAGTTGCAACAGACAAAAGAAAGGACTGAAAGGGTTGTTCAGCAGCATGAAATGGAATAAAAAGGACAAAATTAGTAAAGAGGAAAAAGAGGAGTACCTGGAAATCCATGGCACTATTACACTGCCTAGTTCTTTGACTGCCAGCCTGGAATGTGTAAAAGAAGAGACACAGAAATCTTGCTCTGAACCTGAAAGTGCTGCACTGGAAATGCAAAACAAATTATCCTGTGAATTGCAGTATGATAATGAGGACACTTTCACTGAGGAATCAAAACACACAAATAGTGGGAAGTGCCTTCCAGAATTATGTAAAAACTTGGAGAAAGTCACAACTGACCGCCAATTATTGGACCAAGATTCTAATGTCAAGGCTTTTGAACAGCTGGAGGAAAAACAGGATGGAGGATTGACTCATGTGGGGCAGGATGTACAAGAAGAATGTATTTCTGTAACTGGATCTGAATCTCATCACACTCCTGAAGCTTCAACACTCTGTGCACCCAATAATGATCCATCCTCAGAACAATCAATTGATCGTATTTGCTTAATGTTTTCTGATGTTACATCTTTAAAGAGCTTTGATTCATTTACAGGGTGTGGAGACATTATTGCTGACCAGGATGATGAGGGGAATGTCTGTGAAAGAGGAGCTCCTGCAGAAAAGGGAAAGGGTGGTGCAAAGAAACGCTCAAATATTCTGACTTATCAAGGTGGAGGAGAGGAGATGGCAAGCCCAGATGAAGTTGATGATGACTATCTACAAGAATTTTGGGACACACCTCCATCAACTGTTGAACCTCTTAAAGACAAACAGGACCAGAGCATGGCTGACCAAATTCCCTGGATAGCTTCAGAAATTCCAACTTGCCTTGGTGATGTGGCAGAGGGAACCTTAGTCAAACAGCTTCCTTTGAATGATTTTCCCAAAGCTAAAAATGATAATGAAGACCCAATGACCACTAAGAGTGATCAACAAGATTGTGTCCCAAATAGTGATGAGGGATACTGGGACTCCACAACCCCTGGACCTGATGATGAAAGTGGGAAAACACTTGCTACCAGGGCAAGTATTCCAAGAGACAGTTACAGTGGAGATGTTCTGTATGATCTGTTTGCAGATGTAGATGAAAGTCTGACAAGTATTGTTTCAGATGAAGAAATGTCCTCTGTATCTGAACCTAAAATCCAGTCTCCAAAACCTCTTGTGTCCACATCTAATATTACTGCCTCCAACATTACTACAATTTCCAAGGAGAAGAATGTATCTGCTATCCCCAGGCATCGGGCCACTTCAACTGCACGACAGAGTGAAGCAAATCACACTCACTGGCCTCAGACACATCAGCAGTTGGTAGGATATGAGCCTGCAAGAACCAAAATTCCTGTTGCTAAGACATCAATTCCTAGACCCAATAACAAAGGCATCACTGGAACAAATGCAAAGGTCTTGGCAACCAAGGGAACTGCAAAAAAAATAGTCTCTGAAAAGCTACGGTTGGAAAATTAAGAAGTGCATGTTACATCACTCCAGAAGCATGTATTTTGCAAGGATAAGCACAATAGTGTGATATTCTGTTTGCACTCGTAATGTTTACACCGTGTGACAGAACTTTTATCACTTGGCAAAGAGCTTCTCTTGTGATGTCATAGAATCGTGCCTAGAAACATTAAGCAATTTGAAATTTTAAGAAGCACAGATGCAAACACAAAATTTATAGCTCACAAATGCTTCTTAGAAAAGAACAAGAATTGTTTGACACACTAAATTTTAAATAGAACAGCTAATGTGAACAAAAAGGGTGTTTGTGAGGGAATACAAAATATATTTGTCAAACAGTGAATGAGAAGTTGAACCAAATCCCATACACTTTCATGATGAAAAATAGACAGCATGCCGATATCTTTTGCTCAGATGATATTCTTCAAAAGACGATCATGAATTTCCACCAATACAAAGTACAGCAGAGGAAACAAACTGCAGTAGGATGGCACCTGAAGCCAATCCATTCTGTGATCATATTGTGTTGATTCATTGGACAGTTGGGATCCACAGAAGAAGAAACGAAACTGATATGTAAAATGGTTACATAATTATGATCAGGGAATGATTACATAATCAGGCCAGATTGTATTCATCACAAAGAAAATACTTAAAATGTTAAATGGTAAATAGTACAACATTTAGTCCCTTGAAGCTATTTTTGGAAGGGAGAGAAGTCTGCCTTCTATATTGTTTTATTACCTTCATAAATTTGATTCCTTTTGAATTTTCAGTCTGACAATGCTTTTTGCGTAACTAAATCTTACTTTCCACATGTAGTGACGATAAGTATAATTGAGTGAATGACCACCAGAAATGTTCTCACCATGGTGGGAGGTAATATATGATTATATAACTTAGTGATACTTTCTAATTAACCGTCTCTGAGATATCATACAGTTCTGGAGCATGTGGGACTTGATCCTGGATCTCCTGGCTCAGAAGTAGGGGCACTGTGATTAAGCCACAAGAGTCCCCTTATATTGCTTAGATTGTTCAATCCAACATTTTGTGTTTAAGTCTATATAGTGAGTGAAATTGATAGTCATACAACCTTTTTTTATATCAAGTCACTTTGTGCAGTACCCATTATTTCTGTGCAGTGATTCTGACAGAGACCAGCTTATGCAGAGGAAAACAGAAATGGATAATACTTATAACATATTTCTACTATAGAATCCAGTGCAAATGTTTAAAATTGTTCTTATTTATTTGCAGAAAACATACTATCCAATAATCTGGTGTGTTAAACTTCTGTCTTTTCTCATTTGATATTTTTTTCCACTTGGGATATGGGCCTAGGGAATGATTCCAGTGCCTGAATGGAAAGGCTGAAGGCCAAAGCAAACTTTGACCTCAGGCCTTATTTAAATGATGTAGATGTGCTGCTGACTCCTGCTTACATCCCAAGGCAGCTTGCTGGTGTGGAGGATAGCCCTCACGAGCCTGAGGATGGTGAGGAACTAATAGGGGTGGAGGATGGATATAGGAAGGATATAGGAATTGGATATGGGAGAGACTAACAACCTTCAAAGATATATTAAGTGCATATTTTGGTAAATAATGAGTGCAATGACCCATTTGCCATATTTTTTGAAACATAATGCCTATTTTCTTCATCCAAAAAGAGGACAATATCATTTAAATTCTAAGCCACAAATCTGAAAAAAACTCATGTACATAGAAAATAAAAAGGAACAGCCTAAAACAGCAGGAGAATGAATCGTTAGGCATCTGAGAATAAAAGTATTCAAGAGTAAAGTTAGTTGAGAGATAATGCTTCCATTTCATGGTTAATGCAGGGGAGCAACAATATGAGGTAAACTGCTACATTTATATTAATGAAATGATGTCAGAAAACCAGTAACAGATATATGGGCTGGATCTTACATCTTCCAGAAGGCTGAGGGAGGTGGAACAGAAACTGCATGGTCTACTTGCTCCTGTCCCTGCCATCTGGTGGGAAGGGAGCCAATTGTAAATGCAAAGGAAGCTTTCTTTCCAACAATTAACCCGATGTGTTATTCCCTCACAATCTTGCAACTATTATCAGATGCCACAAACTAAAGCTCTTGTGAATTTGAGTCACTGGGAAAAAAATGTTGGATTGAATTTTTTTGTTGCAGCTATATTCACATAAGAAAATGAATCATACCTTGGTGTGAATAAATAACTTGTGGATTCTGAGAAACTGGTACAAAAGAAGGCTGTACAGCAATTGGCCCTTTAGACCGGAATGTCATGTGGTGGAAGGGTAATGCCATGGTCCTGACTAGAATTTCAAGTCTCCCTGCTCTCAAAATTAGACTTTATTATTCATTCCATGCACAACTATTTTCTAAAAAAATGTAACCTCCCCCAGCAGAATGTGCTAGTACGATCAACCACAGCCGGTCTTTTCTACTGCACTTGTGCCATAAAATCTTGCCAACTTTTTTATAATTGACTCCTGAAAAATGCAGCAGGAAATGAAGTATTGTGAGTGAATGGCTTACCAATGATCTTAACGGCTTATTAATAAATTATTTCAAATTGGGCTAATGAATGGAGGAGCCACTGGTACTGCAGTTGAAGACTGACTTAATGATGTCACGTTGCTGATCTGACACCATGAATGTTTTTATCAGCACATGTGCTTCATTTGGGAATGTAAAATCCAGCCAATTGTCTGTTGAGTTTTCAACCAGAAGTATGATACTCCTAAGTGTTAACCTTTTTAGAAAAACATGTAGAGCTGATGACCATAGTATGCGGCTCTGTGTTGGGAATGAAGTAAAAATGTTTACTTTTTTAAAAAAATTAATTGTTTGTGAAACTATACTAGCTTCCTTACAGGAAAACAAAAGGTTCAAGTGCACAGCAAAAAATATCCCTGTTGCTGGCTAGTTGGAGAGCTGTTAGACTGAGGCAGAGAAGCAGGTCACCTTCCAATCAACAGTTGAAAATATTGTAAGAGAAGATCCTTAAAAGAGAAGAAATCAAATATGTTGACTTTGTTCCAATGAAATGTTATCCTGTATGATACTGCCTGCTGAGGAGTTAGATGTTCTCAACTATTATTCATTATGGTTAAATCTAGGAGGACTAAAATATGGCTACCTTAACTTGGTAAAATCAGTTAGGTTATCCTGAGCCTAGTCTTCAAATGGCTTGCTTTAGATTGCTTCTAAAATGATTTGATCATTTATTTTACAAAATTTCTACATGTAATTGGTTGAGGTTACTCTGAAGAATTCTCCTTCTTAACCTCTCCTAAGGCTAGGCTAAACCACAAGTGATCTGTCTGCTTGGCTCTCTCTCTTATTCCTGATGAAGGGCTTATGCTCGAAACGTCGAATTCTCTATTCCTGAGATGCTGCCTGGCCTGCTGTGCTTTGACCAGCAACACATTTGCAGCTGTGATCTCCAGCATCTGCAGACCTCATTTTTTACACAAGTGATCTGTCTCTAATGAGAGAGCAACCCTATGGTCTGATAGGACTTTGGCAACTTTTACTTTTTACTTTTACTTGTTTTTGGATTTGCCAGCTACATTTTGTTTTGTAAACTTATACTGACAACTTTACTGTTGTGTTGTTATTGGTTGGTTCAGATTGTGATTTCAATGGACACTGATCAGTTTCCCTCTACTGCACCAAAACAAAATAAAAGGAAGAACTAGCATTAAAAGAAATAACTAAACAACTAAAAGTATTTTCATTCGATAAATTACTTTAAAGAGCAACAACTGTTCCTCTGTAGGCAATTGAAACAACATTTTGCATGCAACAAAATTACACTAATATCATTAAGACGACTAGTCAGTTAATCTACTTTTGGCAATTTTGATCTTGGCAGGGACATTTAGGAAGACACTGAAATAATTTTTAAATTTTCTGTGAATAGTGTCACAGGATCTTTAATATCTACTGATAGAAGCAGACATCCTTGGTTTAGCATCTTCTGCAAATGATTGCATTTCTAACAGTGAAATTATGCTACTGTACTATGCTGGATTATCAGACTGTGTGCTTAGATCCTGGAGAGGGGTTCTGATCTATAACCTTTTGCATTAAGACAAATATGCTACCAACTCATTCATTGTTATTGAATACATTGTGCTCTTTTGAATTGAATTGAATTGAATTTATTGTCACATGTACTGAGGCACAATGAAAAGCTTTGTCTTATGAGCACTACAGGCAGGTCACATAGTTAAGTAGCATAGATAAGTAAATAATAGATAAACAACAGCAAAACCCAAAACACAAGTACAGGCGAATGCTAAAAGTCTGTGAGTTCATTCAGTCTGTTATCAAGAAACAACGACAAATGAACCTGTCTTGGCTCCTGAACTTTTTTTCCTTTGGGCACACCATATAGAAAAAAACAATGTAAAAGTGCCTAAGTTTCAGTTTGAGTTCAAGAACAGTTTAACCTTTCAGTCTACTGACCATTTATTTGTCCAACTATGTTAAGCCTCACTTGTTTTCTTCTACCATCAGATGTTTGTTTTAATCATCCAATTTATGACATTTGAATTACATCAAACTTAATTTAAATTTAAAAGCTTTTGCAATTCAGCCTCTCTAAATTCAAAACAAATCTCAATTCTTCATTGAATTTTGTTCTCAATTTGTCCTTTTTCATTTTTTGTCTCTTTTTTTAGAAGCTCATCAATCACTGTTGTCCTGAATGCTGTTTCAGTTAATGTTATTTGTATCTGATGCAAGGGTGCAGCCTGGGTTTATTGAGTTTGTTTTTATCCCCGCCCTTTAAGGAAACACCTTCTCTAAACCAATTTTCCCTTGAAAAGCAAAATTGTCTTCTGCAATTTCAATTTTGAACTCTGATGCATTAAAAAAGGACAGCTTTTTTTTGTTTTCCTTCACGCAAATGCAATGTTACAGATTGCTATTAATAAGCTTAGGGTCAGCAATCTCACCTTAATGGTAAAGGAGCAACTTTGTGATAGTGACCATTATGATTAAAATTTACAATAGGTTTGAGAGTGAGATGCAAGAATCACAAATCAAAGTTTCAAATTTAAGTAAGGCAAAATTCGAAGGAATAAGAAATGAATTTGTCACAGTAAATTGGCTGAGTTCTTAATGGTTAAAGCTATGGACAAATAATAATAAACATTTAAAGTAACATTTTGTATGATATGAAACTAGTGTGTACTCCTGAAAGACAAAGGCACTACTCATGTGGTCAAGTGACAATGGCCAACAAGGAGACATGGAATCACAGAATGACTGTGTTTCAGATGGATGAAATATATAGAAATGTAAGAAAAATAAATTTGACGTTATTAAGCATCATTCATGATATTCACATTAAACTCAAGTAAGCACTTTTGAAGGGTGGTCACAGTTACAAACTAGGAAGCAAGGCAGTCAACTTCATGCAGCTAGGTCCCAGAGCAAGCTCTCTTTGAGTTGTTGGAAGGGATGAACATTGTCCAGCACAGCTGGTAGAGTATCTCAGATCTTTTTCAGTGAAATACAATAGGATCTTTTCTTTCTACTTGTCTGGCCCGATAGGGCCTCATTTCAATATCTCATCTGAAAGTTGGAACCTCCAACTGTCTGGCACTTCTTTAGTACTGCACTGGAGTATCGGGCCTAGATTTTGTGCTCAGGATCTTTAAACCCACAGCCTCGATCAGAAGACAGACCTACTAACTAAACCGGAGTGGACATTGGAGGGAAAGCAAAATGGATTAAAGCCAAGGGCCTGAGAGTTATATAATATAAGCAATAAAGAGAAATAACTAAAGAAGAAGAGGTGGAAAAGGGAAGATATAAAATTTTAAGGAATGTAAAGCTAACAATAATAGTTTACTGAATATATTAAAAGGAAAAGAATGGTAAAAGGGACTAAAGTCCCTTTAAAAACAGGTTGATGGAATATATGAAAATAATGATCAGGAAAAGACCAGCTAGTGCATCAGGCCCAGCCCACAGATCATTTAGGAATTAAATATGCCCTCTGTCCCATGCCTGTCATATTGGTAGGAGTTAACATCAAGTGATCTCTGCAGAATCCTGACCAATTTCCATATGTATTCAAGATTTGCAAGAAGCAATTGAGTTCTATGTATAAGTTTACAAATAGCAGTGGAAAGCAGAGCAAAGGTGTGGAGAAAGGAGCAAGAAGTTGCAAAGTGACAAAAACAGACTGAATGAATGGACAAAACTATGGCATGTGACAGACAAAGTAGGGAAATTGATCTGAGACTAATCTTAATATTTTCTCATTATTAAGAAGAGAGAAGCTGAAAAAGAGCTAAGATATCCATGTACATAAATGACTTAAAGCTCATTTGCAGTCAAATGTATTGAAAAAGGCAAAAGTATGTTAGAAATTAAGTTTTAAAAAGAAAAGTAAGGAAAGAAGTGGTTTGATTGTATCGACCCTGATCAGACCCCATTTGGAACATACTTTCAGTTTTGGGCACTGATTCTCAGGCAATATGTTTTGATTTTAGAGAATTGCAATATAAATTAATTAGAATGGTAAATACTGGAAGTAGGCAGCAGATATCTTGCTTCACTGATGCTACCAAACTTTCTAAACATTTTCAGTATTTTCTGTTTTTAGTTCAGATTTCCAACATCTGCAGGATTTTAATTTTGAATGAAATGAAGGTGAAGAGAATTAAATTATGGTGGTAGGTTACATAAGTTTGACTTGTGTTTAACTAAGACATGTAAAATGATGAAAGAAATTTGTCTAGGTAAATACAGAGAAATAAATTCCTCTGTCAGTAGAATCCAGAACAAGGGGACACCAATCTTAAATGAGAGCCAAAATTGAAATCAGAAAATGTTTCTTCACACTGAGGATGATAGCATTCCAACAACTTCTCCAAAAGTGGTTGTTGATCTTGGGCCAATTGAAATCTTTAAGACTAAGATTGGTAGAATATTGTCAGGCAAGTGTATCAAGAGATATGTAGCAAAGACAAATAAACAGAATTGAGCTGCAGCATAATCTCATTGGATGACAGGACAAGTTGAGTGGATGAATGTCCTACTTATGTTTCTATGTCAATTAGTTACAAATACAGATTCATGAGGGTGGAGATTACACACTAGAAAATGGGGTACAATGCTGGAATGGCTGTAGTCACTTTCATTTGCCTGTCTCTATTTAGTTGCTGTGAGAAGTCTCTAATGTGCTTGAGTATTTTCCTAAAGGGATGAAACTTCAAGATTGCAATTATCCCAAGTCTTCTTTCACATTCCCACTAGAAACTAACTTGGAGAAATACTAAATAAAGACTCAGAACAATTGCATATTCATCCTCTTATCACAGTCAGAAGATGAGTACCTGAGCTATGATGTGTATTTGCTGGAGAGAAATATATATTCTCACTAAAAGGGGTATGACTTGTTCTAAAGTTAGTTCCCTAATATATGTTGAGAGAAATTGCCTTACAGTGACTACAGTTGGCATGGTACGTTGTGTCCAGATTAGGAAGAGCAAAAAACAACACTAGTTGGCTACTGGGGGATCCCTGGTCCATGTGGTTGTTTGGTGAGAACAACATTAGGTGATATTGCTGTCCATACCGAATTGATTGCTTACACACTGTGACTGACTTCTTGGATAGTAAATAAATGGTTTGACTCTGCTCATGGAAACCAAACCTAATATCTCATAGAGACAGAAAAAAAGACAAAGAAAAAAATAAATGAGTTTGAAAATGTGTTCATGGCAATCAAGTCATTATATAACAGGTTGTTTCCAATGGCTGCATCATGTCAATATTTGCTGAAAATGTGTTGCTGGTTAAAGCGCAGCAGGTCAGGCAGCATCCAAGGAACAGGAAATTCGATGTTTCGGGCACAAGCCCTTCATCAGGACTCATGTCAATATTTACCGATACTTGGTCAATGTCAAAATGAACAAATTTTGTGAGTGGGTATAACTAATTTCTCAGAAATCAACATGACTAAAACCATTCTGTTTTAATTGTTAATTTGCCTGCCTTTAGAATCAAAACAAACTACTGTCAGTGCTTTAAACAACTATTCATCTGGATTTAACATCATTTAGAATTTTACGAAGTGCCAAAAATAGGCAAAAATTGCAGCTTTACACTCTGTACTTCTACCATCTAGTACAAAATCTCTGTGAAAAAAACTGGAAATGTGAAATTGTTTTAGTAGAAAGATATTTTTAATTTAAAAAACAGTTTTGTTGTAAATGAAATGGCATTTTTCACGATACAAACTGTCATCAGTATATGCAACTTCCTACCATTTGCTGCAAACTAAACAATCATTGTGTTCAACATTTTTATTAATCAGACCAAATTTATTTTGATAAATATGTTTGATTCTTGTTCTGTCCTTATTACTTGTATCAATCCATGCCGTTGAAGGTAGACAGAGTGAAAGGAGACTGGAGAATTTTACCTTTATGTAATCATGTAAAATGGCAAGAAGCAAATTGGAAGATTATGAAATTGTTTGATAATTATTATCCACTTACACTATTGCACAATGTCCAAATTAATCCTAAGGTGTCTTTATGCACACTGCATTGATGGAATGTAAGTGAACAGTACTTCCCTTGAATGCATAAGCAAATATAAATATTTGTAATTTTCACATGTAATGTTGGATGTGATTAATAAAATCAACATTTTGGTGTTAATTTTATGATAATCTGTGTGCCTGTGATAAAGTTAGTGTAACATTCAGAGATAAAAATATTAGAGTAAATTCATTTTGAATGAAACATTTTGAAAATAGTGATCTAAATTAGAATTGTTATTCCACAATACCAATCTCGGGAAGGTATTGACCAAAAGGTATTATTGATAGATTATTAATTCAGACACCCAGGTAATGTTCTGGGTCTTGGGTTCAAATCCCACCACGGCAGATGACAATATTTGAATGTAATAAAAATCTGGAATTAAATGTCAAATGATGACCACAAAACCTATGTTGATTGTCAGGAAAATCCCATCTGGTTCACTAATGCCCTTAGGGAAGGAAAATGCCATCCCAACCTGGTGTGGTCTACACGTGACTCAAGACCCACAGCAATGAGACAATAAATGTGGTCTAGCCAGTGACACCCATAACCGATGAACTAAAAAAACTACTGAAAAATTCAGTAAATAGTTGCTTTGACAAGCAGTATGTCATCATGGCAAAATTACTTTGATGTGTTCAAATTGGAAAGCTGATGATTAAGGCAAGACTTGTGCAACCTGTCCGAAACCTACCAATATTATTTTTCAACCATTCCACTCATAGAGTCATAGAGATATACTGCATGGAAACAAACCCTTCGGTCCAACCTGTCCATGCCGACCAGATATCCCAACCCAATCTAGTCCCACCTGCCAGCACCCCGCTCATATCCCTCCAAACCCTTCCTATTCATATACCCATCCAAATGCTTCTTAAATGTTGCAATTGTACCAGCCTCCACCACTTCCTCTGGCAGCTCATTCCATACAATAACCACCCTCTGTGTGAATACGTTGCTCCTTATGTCTCTTTTATATCTTTCCCCTCTCACTCTAAACCTATGCCCACTAGTTCTGGACTCCCCAACCCCAGGGAAAAGACTTTGCCTATTTACCCTATCCATGCCCTTCATAATTTTGTAAGCATCTATAAGGTCACCCCTCAGCCTCCAACACTCCAGGGAAAACAGCCCCAGCCTGTTCAGCCTCTCCCTATAGCTCAAATCCTCTAACCCTGGCAATATCCTTGTAAATCTTTTCACAACATCTTTCCGATAGGAGTGAGACCAGAATTGCAAGCAGTATTCCAACTGTGGCGTAACCAATGTCCTGTACAGCCACAAGATGACCTCCCAATTCCTGTACTCAATACTCTGACCAATAAAGGAAAGCATACCAAACGCCTTCTTAACTATCCTTTCTACCTGCGATTCTACTTTCAAGGAGCTATGAACCTGAACTCCAAGGTCTCTTTGTTCAGATTACAACAGAATCTTGACCAGATGGCCCAAGGGGCTGAGAAGTGGCAGATGGAGTTTAGTTCAGATAAATGCGAGGTTCTGCATTTTGGGAAAGCAAATCTTAGCCAGACTTATACACTTAATGGTAAGGTCCACACTCCCTAGGACCTTACCATTAAGTGTATAAGTCTGGCTAAGATTTGCTTTCCCAAAATGCAGAACCTCGCATTTATCTGAACTAAACTCCATCTGCCACTTCTCAGCCCCTTGGGCCATCTGGTCAAGATTCTGTTGTAATCTGAGGTAACCCTCTTCACTGTTCACTACACCTCCAATTTTAGTGTCATCTGCAAACTTACTAACTGTACCTCTTATGCCCACATCCAAATCATTTATGTAAATGACAAAAAGTAGTGGACCCAGCACCATTCCTTGTGGTACTCCACTGGTCACAGGCCTCCAGTCTGAAAAACAACCCTCCACCACCACCCTCTGTCTTCTACCTTTCAGCCAGTTCTGTATCCAAATGGCTAGTTCTCCCTGTATTTTGTGAGATCTAACCTTGCTAACCAGTCTCCCATGGGGAACCTTGTCGAATGCCTTACTGAAGTTCATATAGATCACATCTACTGCTCTGTCCTCATCAATCCTCTTTTATACTTCTTCAAAAAACTCAATCAAGTTTGTGAGACATGATTTCCCAAGCACAAAGCCATGTTGACTATCCCTAATCAGTCCTTGCCTTTCCAAATACATGTACATCCTGTCCCTCAGAATTCCCTCCAACAACTTGCCCACCACCGAGGTCAGGCTCACTGGTCTATAGTTCCCTGGTTTGTCCTTACCGCTCTTCTGAAATAGTGGCACCACGTTTGCCAACCTCTAATCTTCCGGCACCTCACCTGCGACTATCGATGATACAAATATCTCAGCAAGAGGCCCAGCAATCACTTCTCTAGCTTCCCACAGAGTTCTCAGGTACACCTGATCAGGTCCTGGGGATTTATCCACCTTTAACCATTTCAAGACATCCAACACTTCCTCCTCTGTAATCTGGACATTTTGCAAGATGTCACCATCTATTTCCCTACAGTCTATATCTTCCATATCCTTTTCCACAGTAAATACTGATGCAAAATACTCATTTAGTATCTCCCCCATTTTCTGTGGCTCCACACAAAGGCCGCCTTGCTGATCTTTGAGGGGTCCTATTCTCTCCCTAGTTACCCTTTTGTCCTCAATGTATTTGTAAAACCCCTTTGGATTCTCCTTAATTCTATTTGCCAAAGCTATCTCATGTCCCCTTTTTGCTCTCCTGATTTCCCTCTTAAGTATACTCCTACTGCCTTTATACTCTTCTAAGGATTCACTCGATCTATCCTGTCTATACCTGACATATGCTTCCTCCTTTTTCCTAACCAAACCCTCAGTCCGTCAAATGATTTTAAACTATCTGAGTATTTCACTGTAAATATTCACCTCCACCAGCAGAAGTAGGAATTAAATCTGAAGTGTTCACCTTTGGTTTCTTCAAATTGATGTCCCTTGGTTCTAGACTTGGTGTCAACGTCAAATATAATATTGGAATTAAGGGATAATTCAATGATACTTAAAAGATACTTAAAGGAATAATCCTCTAAGAATCTTAAATACTTCAATAGTATTTCCATGAACCTATTCTCTCCTCATATTACAAATGCCATTAGCTCAGAATACAGTTTGCTTTTTTTTACACTGGATGGACTGTAAAGACTGTGTCTTTGTTATTTTACTGTATTTTTAATTGTGGACAGAGGTGGGAAAAGAAATGTTATTAAAAAAAAGATGTGGAGGAGCCAGTATTGGACTGGGGTTGACAAAGTTATAAATCAAGAGAAAGTGAGGACTGCAGATGCTGGAGTACCAGAGTTGAAAAATGTGGTGCTGGAAAAACACAGCAGGCCAGGTGGCATCCGAGGAGCAGGAGAATCGACGTTTCAGGCATAAGCCCTAAAGTTATAAATCACACAACACCAGGTTATAGTCCAACAGAAGCACTAGTTTTTGGAGTGTTGCTCCTTCATCAGGTAGTTGTGGAGCTAGACCATAAGACATAGAATTTATAGCAAAAGATTACAGAGTCATGTAACTGAAATGATAAATTGAACAAACCTAGATTGTTGGTAAGTCTTTCATTTTTTGGAATAGATTGCTGGTCTTGGTTCATTAATATGTAAAGCCCAAAACTTCTTTTAAGTCACATTCTTGAGATAACTTAAGATTTTTTTAAAAAGGTGACATCTCAGCTCAGGCAATGCTTTAAAGTTCTGTATCCAAATCTTGAGTCAGACTGGTTCTATTTTCAAAATGGAATTTACAAAATATTAGATAGATTGAAGCCTACATTTTCTGCCTGCAGATTATGCATTTTTTAAGCAAAATAGAATGAGTCTGCAAATATAATTCTGCAAATACAAATTTATCCCACAGACGTATATGTGTGTCCGCATCCATGAGAGAGAGAGAGAGAGAGAGAGAGAGAGAGAGTGCATGTGAGTGTGAGTGCACATGAAAGAGTGTGTGTTTGCATGTCTGCAAGCTTGGTAAAGTATGTGTCAGTGTGTGTGATGGAATATAAGCCTGTGCGAGGCTGTGTGAGTGAGTGTATGCGTGTGGTGGGTGTATGCGTGTGTATGAGGGAGAGGGTGTATATGAGAGAGGATCTGCATGAGTGTGTGATTATGTAACTGTGTGTGTGTGTGTGAGAGAGAGAGAGAGAGACTGTATAGTGCAGTGGGGTCACCTGTAGTGTGACGTGAACCCAAGATCCCTGTTGAGGCCATCCTCATGGGTACCAAACTTGGCTGTCAGCCTCTGCTCGCTCACTTTGCATTGTTGCCTAACTCGAAGTCCGCCTTGGAGGACAGTCACCTGAAGATCCGAGGCCGAATGTCCATGACCACTGAAGTGTTCCCCAACTGGGAGGGAACATCCCTGTCTGGTGACTGGTGCGAGATGTCCATTCATTGTTTGCCATAGTCTCTGCTTGGTCTCACCAATGTACCATACCTCAGGGCATCCTTGCCCGCAACGTATGAGACAGACAACATTGGCCAAGTCACATGAGTACCTGCCATGTACATGGTGGATGGTGTCCACACTGTAATGGGGGTATCCATGTCAACACTCTGACATGTCTTGCAGTGATTACCATGATGTTGTTGTGGTCAATGTTGTCCTGAAGGCTGGGCAGTTTGCTGCGAACTCTGGTCTGTTTAAAGTTTGGCAGTTGTTTAAAGGTGAGAAATGGAATGGCATGGGGAAGGTCTTAGGTGCTCATCCTCATCGATGTGTTGCAGGCTGCGAAGATCCCACTACACTATACACTCTGTCACTCACACACACACTCTCATATAACAACACACTCGCACAGCCCCTCTCTCATACACACATTCTCTCTCAGACACACACACATACACACCCACACTCACACCCAAGTACGCATCCTTTCACAGGCTTATACTCCATCACAATCATACACATTTTACCAAGCTTGCACACACACAAACACACTCTCTCATGTGCGCTTACACTGATGCACACACTCACTCTCTCTCTCTCTCTCTCTCTCATGCACGCTCACACACACAGTCTAGGAAGTGAATTTTTATTTGCATAATTATATTTGTAGACTCATTCTGTTTTGCTCAAAAAATTCACAATCTGCAGGCAGTCAATGCAGGCAGTCAAACCAACTAATATTTTGGAAATAGAACCAGTCTGACCCACGATTCGGATACAGACAGACTCTAACCTCACACCTTTAATACATTGTCTGAGCTGAGATGTTGCCTTTTTTTTCATAAAAGCCACCTCCAAATGGACCCCACCACCAGGGATATATTTCCCTCCCCTCCCCTATCAGCGTTCCGCAAAGACCACTCCCTTCGTGATTCCCTCGTCAGGTCCACACCCCCCACCAACCCAACCTCCACCCCCGGCACCTTCCCCGGCAACCGCAGGAAATGCAAAACTTGCGCCCACACCTCCTCCCTTACTTCTCTCCAAGGCCCCAAGGGATCCTTCCATATCCGCCACAAATTCACCTGCACCTCCACACACATCATCTATTGCATCCGTTGCACCCGATGTGGCCTCCTCTATATTGGGGAGACGGACGCTACTTGCGGAACGCTTCAGGGAACACTTCTGGGACGCCCGGACCAACCAACCCAACCACCCCGTGGCTCAACACTTTAACTCTCCCTCCCACTCCACGGAGGACATGCAGGTCCTTGGACTCCTCCATCGGCAGAACATAACAACACGACGGTTGGAGGAAGAGCGCCTCATCTTTCGCCTGGGAACCCTCCAACCACAAGGGATGAACTCAGATTTCTCCAGTTTCCTCATTTCCCCTCCCCCCACCTTGTCTCAGTCGATTCCCTCGAACTCAGCACCACCCTCCTAACCTGCAATCTTCTTCCTGACCTCTCCACCCCCCACCCCACTACAGCCTATCACCCTCACCTTGACCTCCTTCCACCTATCACATCTCCATCGCCCCTCCCCCAAGTCCCTCCTCCCTACCTTTTATCTTAGCCTGCCTGGCACACTCTCCTTATTCCTGATGAAGGGCTCTGGCCCGAAACGTCGAATTTCCTGTTCCTTGGATGCTGCCTGACCTGCTGTGCTTTAACCAGCAACACATTTTCAGCTCTGATCTCCAGCATTTGCAGACTTCACTTTTTATTCTTTTTTTTTATAAAACCTTGTTATCTCAAGAATGTGACTTAAAAGAAGTGCTGGTGTTTACATATTAATGAACCGAAAACTGCAACCCACTCTAAAAGATGGAAGACCTAACAACAATCTAGGTAGGTTCAATATATCATTTCAGTTACATGACACTGTGATCTTTTGCTATAAATTCTCTGTCTTATGGTCTAGCTCCACAGCTACCTGATGAAGGAGCAGCACTCCGAAAGCTAGTGCTTCCAAGTAAATACTGTTGGAATATTGTGTGCAATTCTGGTCTCCTTCCTATCGGAAAGATGTTGTGAAACTTGAAAGGATTCAGAAAAGGTTTACAAGGATGTTGCCAGGGTTGGAGGATCTGAGCTATAGGGAGAGGCTGAACAGGCTGAGGCTGTTTTCCCTGGAGCGTCGGAGGCTGAGGGGTGACCTTATAGAGGTTTACGAAATTATGAGGGGCATGGATAGGATAAATAGACAAAGTCTTTTCCCTGGGATCAGGGAGTCCAGAACTACAGGGCATAGGTTTAGGGTGAGAGGGGAAAGATATAAAAGAGACCTAAGGGGCAACTTTTTCACGCAGTGGGTGGAACATGTATGGAATGAGCTGCCAGAGGATATGGTGGAGGCTGGTAAAATTGCAACATTTAGGAGGCATTTAGATGGGTATATGAATAGAAAGAGTTTGGAGGGATATGGGCTGGGTGCTGGTAGGTGGGACTAGGTTGGGTTGGGATATCTGGTCGGCATGGACGGGTTGGACCGAAGGGTCTGTTTCTGTGCTGTACATTTCTATGACTCTAAACCTGTTGGACTATAACCTGGTGTTGTGTAATTTTTTTATAGATATTGTTATTGAAAATTTAACATGTTTTTACAAGTTTACAAATAAAAAACCCAAGTGTAAACATTGATATACAATTAAATCTTAAATAAATAATAACCAAAATCTATCAAACAGAAAAAAGAGATACCGAGAAAAATAAACTCAACTAACCACTAATCTAACCTATAACTAAACAGAGTGTATAATTAAGTCTCTCACATTATTCACGGAAAAAAACCTGACGGATAACTCATAAATTGAGTAGAGAGATAAATGCTCGGAATGTGTTAACATCAGATCGTAACAAAACCCGTATTCGTGCGGGATCCCTCTCCCAAGGGGTCCCGGACCAGCCAGGGTCACCATCTCACTTAAATAAAAGCCCTTGTTAGGATGGCCGAAACATCTGTATTTGTGTAATTCAAGAAGTGCTGCCATATTTTATGGAATAATTCGGTCTTTCGGTGCACCATATTTGTAAGGAAGTCGAGGGGAATACATTCCATGATTATTCTGTGCCAATTCGCAAGTCCAGGTGGGTCCTCAGCCACCCAGTTTACCAAAGTATTTTTCCTTGCACAGAAAGAGAGAATGGAAAATAATCTCTTCCCATACATATCCAGGGAGGGTAAGTTCGAAAAGCTCAAAAGGAGAAATACAGGGTCCACTCTAATTTCCATTCCCAAGATTTCTGTCAGAGCACTTGCTACTTTAGTCCAATATTTATGGATCTTATGACAGGTCCATAAGCAGTGTACAAGAGTGCCCACCTCTAACTTACATTTGGGACACATTGGAGATGCTCCTGCCTTAAATTCTGCCAATCGGTCCGGTGCTATATGGGCCCTATGAAGTATCTTCAACTGAATGGCCTGAGCTCTGTTGCAGATGGAGATTTTTCTGGCATTTTCCCAATTATCATTCCACATTTCTGTAGAGATTTCCAGTCCCAAATCCTGATCCCATGTTTTAAGCAGATTGTCCATATTTCTGATACTTCATCATTTAATAAATGATAAAGAATGCTGACCGATGATACCCCCATTGGCCATAACACTCTACATTCTTTGTCTGAGTTATAAAGACTATCTAATAGCATGGTCTTCTTCTGTATGTAATCTCGAATTTGGAAGTATCGAACGAGATCACTATTAGGTAATCCAAATTTCTGATGAAGCTGTTCAAAAGACATCCGGACCCTTTCCTTAAACAGATCCCCTAAACAAGAGATACCCCTGGATCTCCAGAGTTTAAAAGTGGCATCTGTAAGCCCCGGTTGAGACCCCCATGCTCCCACTATCGGAGCATAGGGGGATGTTTTATGTGAGTTGCCCTCATTTTGCCACATTTATATTCCAAGCTTTAATTGTATTTAGTATTATGGGTTTTTACATTGATCCGTGATGATTTTCCTCTTGTCTGAAAACAAGAGGGTTAATAAGTGGGCATTTTATTTGAGAAGCCTCAATGTCCAGCCAGATTGACTGCAGGTCAGACAAGACCCAATCGGCTACGTAGCTTAATAGGGAACTTAACTGATATTTCCTAAAATCTGGAAAACCCAATCCTCCCCTTGCCTGTGGAAGCTGTAGCTTCTTCAGCTTAATGAGGGGCCGTCTATGATTCCAGATAAAGGAACCCAGCCAGCCATACAAGTTACGTAGTGCCAGCCTTGGCAGCATCACCAGAAGCATTCTCATAGGGTATAAGAGACAGGGCAGGACATTCATTTTAATTAGTGCTATTCTACCCAGCCAGGAAATTGGAAAGCCTCCCCATCGCTGGAGGTCCTGCCTGATCCTTTCCAGTAAATGCACAAAGTTAGCCTTATATAACTGACCAAATACTGGGGTGATAAAAATGCCTAAATATAAGAAACCCTCCAGGGACCACCAAAAGGGAAAGTGGGATCCATCTAATAGGTGGGATATATTAGCAAAGCCGCCCATTGGCATAGCCATCGATTTTGGAAAATTAATTTTATAGCCTGAAAATGCACTAAATATATTAATAACTTGGATTAAGCGAAGCACGGACGTTAGGGAATTACTGAGAAATAGGCGAACATCATCTGCATAAAGGGTAATTTTATGTTTACCTGTACCAATCCTCCGTGCCGTTATATTAAGGTCAGCCCGTATAGCTTCTGCTAGTGGCTCAATTATTAGCTTAAATAGCAATGGTGAGGGAGGACATCCCTGACGGCAGCCCCTATCCACACTGAAGCTATCTGAGCCTAATCCATTGGTAATTACAATTGCTTTGGGATCATTATACAGTGTTGAGACTCATTTGGTAAACACCTTTCCAACGCCAAACCTTTCCAATGTGTAAAACAGATACAACCCTGTTGAATGCCTTTTCCGTGTCTAATGAGTCTACTACTCCTGGTATCTTTCCCTGATGGCAGGCTTGAATCATATTCAAAGTCCTTCTAACATTATTGGATGATCTACGGCCCTTAATAAACCCCGTCTGATCCTCCTTTATGATGTATGCCAATACCCTTTCTAGCCTCAATGAAAAGATTTTAAAATCCACATTTAGCAAGGATATTGGTCTGTATGACGCACAATATTCTGGGTCTTTCCTTTTTTGAGAATAAGAGAGATATTTGCCTCTTTCAGCGAAGGCGGGAGACAGCCCTGACTGTATGAGTAGTACATGTCCACATGTCCATAAGTGGGCCAGCCAATATTCTTGTAAATTCTATATGGAATTCAGCTTGAAAGCCACCTGGGCCAGGTGCCTTACCATTCTGAAGTTGCCTGATTGCATGAAGTATTTCTTGGCTTGTTAGGGGAACATTCAGTTCCGATATCTGTTCTGGAGTTAGGTCCAGAAAGGTCAAGTTTTTAAAACATGACTGCATCCTCCTAGCTCTACCTTTGCAATCTGTGATTTATATAAATCAGAATAAAATTTTCTAAAGATTGCGTTAATCCTTTGATGATCATGAGTCAGAGCACCCGCACTTTCCTTGATAGACGTGATAGTTTGAGGGGCCTTTTTTTTCTTTGCGAGAAATGCTAAGTATCTACCAGGTTTATCGCCAAATTCAGATAACCTTTGTTTTGCAAATAATATTTCCCTCTTAGCCGTTTGGGTAAGCGTGGTGTTCAGAGCTGTCCTAAGGGCCATAATCCTTTGTAATTTGATAATAGAAGGTCTGTCAGCGTATGCTGTTTCAGCCACTTTTAAGCGAGGTTCAAGCAGACGCTGTTGTTCTCCCTTTAATTTTTTCTGTGTCGCTGAGTATGAATGATCAAACTTCGCGCGTAAGCTTTGATGGTCTCCCACATCATTGATGGGCTGCTAGCCATACGCGAATTAATTTCTAAAAAAGTTTTAAATTCTTGAGAGATGTACTTTACAAATTTACTATCTTTTATCAGGAAGGAATCCATACGCCAATGCCGGGGGGATGGCTCATTGTTCCTCGCCTTGATTTCCATATATACAGCAGCGTGATCAGAAATTGTTATACTACCTATTTTACAGGATGATATGGAAATTTAAAAAATCATGGGGCAAAAAACATATCAATTCTGGTGTGACATTTATGTGGATTGGAGTAAAAAGAAAAATCTCTGCCCTGTGGATGAAGGCATCTCCATACATCTACTAATCCTAATTCTTTGTTCAAATCCACCAATTGTCTGGATCTGGGAGATACTCCTGCAGTACTGTTGGGAATCCTATCTATTTCCGGATCCATAATACAATTAAAATCTCCCCCTATAATTGTATGATAAGCCCCGAGAGCCATCAATTTTGAGAAGGCTTCCGCTATAAATTTAAAAAGATGTGCCAGGGGACAATACAGATTTAAGATCCCATATTCCTCTCCATTTATAAGGGCTTTAATCAGAATATATCATCCAGATTCATCTTTTATCTGATTTAGGATTTTGAAAGGGAGATTCTTATGAATAAGGATAACAACTCCCCTACTTTTTGAGCTGAAGGAAGAAAAGAAGGCCTAATCAAATCCACCCTGTCGTAATTTCAAGTGTTCTTTATCCAATAAGTGTGTATGTCCCAGAGATGCACCCTGAAACGTTGTTCCTAGGGGGCATCACTTCCTTTCCAAAAGCCCATCATATCCTCTCCCACCCAGTGCCCCACCCTTGACCCAGGCACCCCACGATAGAAATAAAGAAAATTCAAATATACTACAGAGCTAGAGTTAACAGTGAGTACCCTAACCCTCCCCCCCACCCACACCAACACCTGGATATATTTGGTAATATTAATACCATGTATGAACATATATAACTATAAAATTACAGTCTCAATAAATAATAATTAAATATAGTAATACAAAATAACAAGGGAAAACAACCCCGCTCCTAAAGACAGAGCTAAAATAGGATAAGGTAACCACCTTCCCCCACCTACATTAACTAGACTCCCCGGCCTATCTATGAAAAAAAAGGGTGAGAAAATCACTAAGTGAAGAACAAATAAATAAACCTCTCTCCCCACCCCTCCCCCCAGAGATAATATTAAACAGTAAGGTAATGAAAGGGATTTTAGAAAAGGGGGGGGGTAAACCGGGGTTGGGGGAGGGCAAAACAACATCAATTAACTCTTACAATTTATCTAAGAGAGTCCAAACATTCCTTGGCCTTCTCCGGCGATCCAAAGTTGTATACGGACCCTTCATGGCTGAAGCGTAGCGTTGCTGGGTAGCGCAGGGAGTACTGAATGTTTAAGTCCCTTAAACCCTTCTTCGCTTCGTCAAATGCCTTCCTCTTTTGGACCAAAGCTGGGGAAAAGTCCTGGAATAACATAATCTTGGATCCTTTATAAATCATGGCTTGGGGATCTTTCCCAAGATTTCTGGAAGCTTCTAAGAGCATCTACCTCTCTTTGTAGCTCTGCAGCCGGAACTGGACTGGGCGTGGGCGCTGGTTCAAGCCGGGCCCGCGTATTGCAACCTGGTAGGCCCATTCTACCCATACCTGGCCTGATCCAGCCTCCAAATTTAAAAGCTGTGGAAGCCACTGCTCGAGGAATGCTGTAAGCTGGCCTTCTTCTTCCCATTAGGGAAGGCCCAGCAAACGAATATTCTTTCGATGACCTCGATTCTTGAGGTTGTCGATGTGATTTTCTAAGGTCCGGACTCACTGTTCAAGAGTCCAGACCCAATCCACGGCCAATTCTGCTGCAGTCTCGGAGGTCGTGTCCTTTAGCTCCGCCGCACACTCCCTTCCCCGACTCGGCGCTCGATTTCCTCGATGTCTCAGCCGTGCTTTTGTAGCGCGGCCGAGAGTGAATTCCATCTGCTCCGGGACTCTTCAATGAAAGCATCGATCTTCGCATCAAGTTTGGAGATTATTTCCGTGAGGCTCGCCACCATAGGTAAGTCCCCTGGGGCAGCTGCGGACGCCTCTGCTGCAGCTGGGGAGGGTGGGGGAGGGGTTCCTGCCTGCTGAGAACTGCGGGCTCCTTTACCTCTAGTCATTTTTACAGGAGACTGAACTGTTTACATTTAGTACTGAGCAACTAATTATATTAAATAAAAGCTATTTTAAATGATTTGGTGTGTGTGTTGGAGACGGGTGGCCCACTTTGCCCAAGTCTTGGGAGGAGCACTATAGACTCAGACTTGTTAAATTGCCACCATCTTGGATCTCCCCTGTTGTGTGATTTTTAACTATTTAAAAAAAAAGGATCGCCGGATTGCTGCATGTTTTTAAAATCAAGTAACCTGACATTTGTAAACATTTGTTTGCGTAGCTGCTGGTTCCAGAAGTAGTTGAAGTGTAATTTGCAGATGAGCTGGAACTGAAGGATTGTCTACAAATGGAGCTTTGCTTGGCAAAATGGTCAGTAGACTAGTGACCAATTTTTCCCTGCAATCTGGAATGCCATGGCCCAGTATATGCCCCACTCAATGATTACCATCTAATTGGAAGTTTAACCTTTGTTCGATGAAGAGTGCTGGAGGGTCTGCCAGTAGCAGCCCCAGGCATACCTAAAGCTGGGGAGCCAATCTGGTCAAGTTAGAGAATTAAAAAATTACATGCATACCTAATGCTATAAGCAATGTGTGATAGACAGGGCCAAGCAGTCCCACACCAATATATCAGATCTAACCTCTGCAGTCTTGTCATAGCCAGTCATGAATGCAATTATACAACTAGCAGGAGGAGGGCGCCCTACAAATGTCACCATTTTCAATGATGAGGAAGTCCAACACATCAAAACAGTTGACAAGGCAGACGTATTTGCGTCCATCTTAAGTCAAAAATGCAGATTGGAGAGTGTGTATATGTTTTCTCTTGAGGTGCATCTCTGTTGTGAGTCTTCAACCAATTCTATTTACTCCATGCATTACCAAGAAATTGTTGAAGACACTAGATACTGCAACATCTATGGGGACAGGCAGCATTGGTATTGAGCTCTTATTCTTCAGAGGTAGCGGTGTTCCAAGCTGAGCTGTTCCATTACAACTACAGCACTGGCATTTACTCAGCCATGTGAAAAATTGTCCATTTATATCCTGTCCATAAAAGCAGGACAAATTCAATCTTGCCAATTACAGCCCTATCAGTCTCATTGCTCTTGAGAGAATACAGAGATTTACAAGAATTTTTCAGGACTTGAAAATTGCAAGTATGAAGGATGATTGAATAGGCTGAGATTGTTTTACTTAGAACAAAGGAACTAGAGGGGTGTCTTAATCGAGGAGTACAAAATAATGAAGGGTTTAGAATGGACAGCGAAAATCTGTTGCATTTGAACAGAATAGTTAGTTACCAGGGGCACAGAATTAAGCTGATTAGTGGAAGAATTAGAGGAGACATGAAGAAAACCTTTTTCACACAGAGGGTGGTGAATGGCTGGAATTTGATCTCCAGTGTGGTGGTTGAGATGGAACCTCTTAACCCATTTAGAAGGAACATGGAATAGCATATGAAGTGCCGTAATCTGCAAAAGTACAGACTAGGTGCTAGAAAGTGGGATTTGAATGGGTGGTTAGTTTATTTAGCTGGTACAGAGAGATGGTCTGAAAGGTGTCTCTTTGCACTGTAACTTTAGAACCATCGAAAAGTTAGTGCTATCAGGCAGACAGTGGCCTCTGGTGGTATAACACCTACCTGAGGCCTATGTAATGGATCCCATGCTACAGATGAGCAATGGCACAAGGGGGAATTTACAGGGTGGAAGCTGTTTGGGGCCTTGGCAGCAAGAGCACTTGGGTGGCTCTCAATGGATTGCCAGTCTTCCCGATATCAAGTAACTTGATCAGGCATCAAGTGCCTTTGACTCACCATCTGGAATAACCATGCAACTCCAACAATGCTTGCTAATCATGATCTCTGCATGGTGAACCCTTGCCTGCTGTTGGATTAATGTAAATGACAGTGGGATGAGACCCTTAAATGGTATTAACTCACCACCTAAAGGCCTCAGTTGGCGACATGTCAGAAAAGCAGTTCATGCTTATTTGGGCTGGAGGCAGAAGCACAGGGCAACTCTCTGATGAACACTCAACATACCTTTGATTTGGACCTTGGGTGAGCTGCTTTCCATCAGTTCATTTGTGGCATGTATGTACATACCCTCTCCAGATGACCTGAAAGTATATCACTACGTTGACGATTGTCATTGGCAAGATGTAACCCTGTTTGACCTTAGTACAAGAAAAGGGTTCCACTTTTGCTCCATCATACTAACTTTGCTCATCATGTTGTTTAACAAGACAAAATCAACATTGATTTCACCAGTTTCCTCATCTCTCCTCCCCCCACCTCATCCTATATCCAACCCTCCAACTTAACACTGCCTTCTTGAAGCCCTACCTGTCTGTTCTTCCTCCCCACCTCTTTGCTCCATCCTCCGCTCTGACCTATCACCATCACTCCCCACTTGCATCTACCTATCATCTTCCCAGCTACCTTCCCTCCAGCCTCCCCCCACTCTCGTATTTATCTCTCAGCAACACCCCCCTCCACCCCCCAACCCCACCCCAACATTCCTGATGAAGGGCTTATGTCCAAAACGTTGATTTTGGATGCTGCCTGACCTGCTGTGCTTTTCCAGTACTACTCTTTCAACTCTGATCTCTAGCATCTGCAGTCCTCACTTTCCTGTTGGAGGGATATGGGCCAAATGCAGGCAGTTGGACCAGTTTAGTTTGGGAACATGGTCGGTGTGGACTAGTTGGGCCACGCTCTATGATTCTGTTACTCTGTGTGACTATTGAGTGTGGACCATCTGGCTTCAATGACAGGTTCCATTAGTGTTGAGTGAATCAACATTTTCGACCTTGCTTCCCAAATGTATAGCGTGATGTATTGACAAAAGAACCTTGAAGTATGTTTCATTTTGTTTCTGCAGTCTGTGTGGAATTGTGGAGATTGTCTGTTCTGTTGACTTGAAGAACTTGAAGGTCTTTATTTGGTAGGCAGTTTGATATGGGGATCAAATTTCTAATTTGAATGAAACAAGATCAAAGATTGCATCCTAACTCTAGTCCACACCAAGGAATGATCAGTACCATAGTCTGAGCTAATCCTGACCCTGACCCTGGCTCTATCGCACGTGGTAACCTATGTTTATTGAGAGTGCGTTCAGAGTAAAGTCTGTTCTTGAATGCTTCCAGGATTCTGCTATGATCAAGCCTGAAGGGGTGAATAAATTTCTTCTCACTCCTCGACTTGATAACGAGTTTTCCAATTTAATATCCAATTAAATAGGCATTAAAGTTTTGAAGAACATGCCAGACAGATCTCCTTGAGGTTATCAAAATTAAGGAGTTGATTATTTGTAGGCTTCCTCAATAAAAGTATAAACTTACATGAAGGAAAATAAAAATGGTCCCAAATTTTGTGACATGTAGGCACACACATTAAAGTTTTAGGGAACAGAACAATGCACAGTGTGAAGGCAGGTGGAATCGAAAGAGCATTTACAGTTCACCAGTGAAGGAATTATACAGAGAACACTGTCCAATTGTACAGAGCAGATTTCAATCTTTTTAAAAGAACTTAGTTCCCAGCTGGTTTTCTCTCAGGACTGAGCACCTTTTCCACTTTAGTGCATGCCACTTCCAAAGGGGGGGACAGAGAGAGGCAGAGAGAGAGAGAGAGAGGGGTCTTCTTCATGACTATAAGATAGTCCATGGTTGCAGAAATTGCTGGAAACATTACATGTTTAAATATTTGTCCATCTTTTCTCCTCACTCCAGTGTTTGTGTCAGGGTTTAGTCCCTTAACTACCAACTCTCCTAAGGTATCCACAAGATAACTACCCCCACGTCTATAAATGCCACACACTGTATTCCTGGGGCTAAATCATTGGAAGTCATCTGAAGGTTTAGCCTGGGGTTGAATGGAACATTGTTTCCATGTATCGTAACGATGGACTTGCCAATGGAGAGGCTGTGTTCTGAGAGGGATAGACTTTCACCTTTAACTCTTTTGTTCAAATTGTTAGTGGTGCAGGTTGAAAAAGGTTACTTCCAGCACTATTTGCTTCAAAATCAGGAAAAGGAAATAGACTGGATGCATACTTGGCTAGAGAGATGGTGAAGGAGGAAGGGGTTGAAATTCTTGGGGCATTGGAACTGATTCTGGACAAGCTGGATAGGTTTCATCCAGCAATATCTATGCAAGTGTGTTCTTGAGTACTGGGAATGAGAAGGGTTTAAGTCATCATCTTCTAAGGTCCTTCAAGGAATAATGATTCTAACATGATAGAATTCTTCACTGATGTTGAAAGTGCAGTACAATCCAATGTTAGAGTCCTAAATCTAAACAAAGAAACTAAAATGTAGAGGCAGGATTTGGCTACAATAGATTGGGTAACTTCATCAAAATGCATGAGATTGATGTGCAATGGCTAATATTTAAGCAACAAATGGATGCATTGCAATAGTTAGATATGCCTTACTTTTGGAAAAGTGCAACAAAAGAAGTGGCCCAACCACAGGGAATGGGAACCTGAGATTCAGGAAAGGAAACAAAGTTAGCAATGGAAGACAGAAAAATAGAAAGTAAAAGTGGAAGGCAGTGGAAACAAGGAATGGCAGAAAACAGGGTCATAGTACAAAAAGAGATGCGAAAACATATTAAAAAGACAAATCTAAGGATTCTGTATTTAATGGCATAGAGTATTCATAGTATAATGGATAAATTAACAATGCACAATGTTGTAAATTGTCATGGTATGATTTTGGATATAGAGACAGGGCTGTAATGTGATCAAAGCTGGGATCTGAATTTCCGAGAGTATTCAATATTTTAGAAAAGACAGGCAAAAGGTAAAGGAAGTGGATAATGTAGTTAGTGAAGAATTAAATCAATGTCATAATGAGTAAGGATATTGGATTGGAAAATCTAGATGTTGAATTAATCTGGGATGGAGGTACAAAGCAAAAGCGGGTTGTCTATGGACCTACAAACAGTACTAATAAGGTAGAGATGGCATTACATAAGAAATTAGAGATGCATGTAACAAGGACATTACAGTATGCATGGGTGACTTTAATCTGCACATAGACTGAGCAAACACGTGCTCAATAATAATACAGAGCCAACTGAATTCCTGGAATGTTTACAAGATTTTATTTAGATCAAATTCCCTACAGTGTGGAAACAAGCCCTTCGGCCCAGTAACCCACCCAGTCTAATTTTTCTCTGACTGATGCACCTAACACTATAGGCAATTTAGCATGGCCAATTCACCTGACCTGCACATCTTTGGACTGTGGGAAGAAACCCACACAGAGAGAACGTGCAAATTCTGCACTGACAGTTGCCCAAGGCTGGAATTGAACCTGGTGCTGTGAGGCAACAGTGCTAAACACTGAGCCATCATGCCACCTAGTATGTTGAGGAATCAACAAGGAAATTGGCTATCCTAGATTTGGTATTTTCCAATGAGAAGGGTTTTTAAGTCATCATCTTCTAAGGTCCTTCAAGGAATAATGATTCTAACATGATAGAATGTTTCACTGATGTTGAAAGTGCAGTACAATCCAATGTTAGAGTCCTAAATCTAAACAAAGAAACTACAAAAGTTTCATTAGATTGGGTAACTTCATCAAAATGCATGAGATTGATGTGCAATGGCTAATATTTAAGCAATAAATGGATGCATTGCAATAGTTAGATATGCCTTACTTTTGGAAAAGTGCAACAAAAGAAGTGGCCCAAACACAGCTAACAAAGTAAATCAGGACAGCATTAGCTCTAAAGAGGAGTCATATAAAGCTGCTGGAAAAAATAGCGAAAGTGAGAATTGGCAGCATTTCAGAATTCAGCAAGTGAGGCCAAAAGATTAAGTAAAAGGGAACAACGGAATATGGGAGTAAATTTGCAAGGAATATAAGAATGGACTAGGATAGCTTCTATAAGTAAGTTAAAATGGAAAGTTACTGAAGACCAATGTAGGCACCTTACAGTCTAAGATGGGGGAATTGATCATGGAGAACAGGGAGTTGGCAGAACAATTAAACTACCACTTCAATAAAACAAAGAGCTACAAATGCTGGAGATCTGAAATGAAAACAGAAATTGCTGGCAAAATTCAGCAGGTCTGGCAGCATCTGTGAGAAGAAAGCAGTCAACATTTCAAGTCTGGTAACTCTTCGTCAGAATACCAGCGCTGATGAAGGGTCACTGGACTCAAAACATTGACTCTGTTTTCTCTCCAAAGATGCTGCCAGACCTGCTGAGTTTCATCAGCAATTTCTGTTTTTGTTTCAAATACCTACTGAAGTTATGTCTTCACAGATGAAGAAATAAGTAAAATCCCAGAAATTCTAGGGAAGGAGAATTGAAGGAAATTCATATTACTTAAAAAACACTGCTGGAGAAATTAAGGTGATTGAATGTTGATAAATCCCTAGGCCCTAGTAGTCTATTTTAAAAGGAGGCCCTGGAAAGAGTGGATGCATTAGTTGTCATCTTCTAAAATTCTGTAGATTCTACAATAGTCTGAGCAGTTTGGAGGGTCACAAATGTAACCCCACAATTTAAAAAAAGTGGAAAGGAGAAAACTGGGGAAAATGGTGTAAAATACTGGTGTCTATTTTTAAATGGAGAAATAGAAGATATCAGCAGGATTAGACAAAGTCAATATGGATTTATGAAAGGGAAATTATGCTTAACAAATGGGGAGATTTTTGAAAATATAACTGTTAAAATAGATGAGAGAGCAACTATAGACATGGTGTATTTGGATTTTTGAAAAAAATCCCAAATAAGAAATTAGTGTGCAAAATTAAAAATATTGCAATGGTGGTAATATACTGGACTGAGAACTGTTTAGCAAACAGAAAACAGAGAATAGAAATAAATGGGCTTTTTGGGAATGGAAAGTGGTGACTAATTGGGCACCAAAAGGATCAGTGCTTCGGCACAATACATATCAAGAATTTGGATGTGGGCACCACATATAATATTTCCAAGATTTCAATAACACAAAATTAGGAGGAACTGCGAGTGGTGAGGAGAAAGTCTTCAAGATAATTTTAATAAGTTTCATGAGTGGTAAAATACATGGCAGATGCAGTAAAAATTGATAAACATAAAAATATGTAAGTAAATATAAAGTTTAGTAAAATCAAAATGGAAGAATATTAGTTAATCAGTGATAGATTGGGAAACATTGATGTATAAATAGACCTGGGTATCCTTGTACATTAGTCACTGAAAGCAAACATGCAGGTCCAGCAAGCATTTAGAAAGAGACATGATATGTTGGCATTCATTGCAAAGGGACTTGAGCACATGAACAAAGATGTCTTGCAGCTGTATAGGGTCATTGTGAGATCATACCTGGAGTATTTTGTGCAGTTTTGGTCTCCTTTTCAAAGAAAATACATACTTGTCCTAGGGAGAGTGTCACAAAGTTTCACCAGATGGATTTCTAGGATGGCTGAGTTTGTCACCTGAGGACAGAGAGGGCTGACTGGGCCTGTTTTCACATGTTTAAAAGAATGAGCGGGGATCTTACTGAAACATATATATTTCTGATGACCAAGACAAACTGGATAGGAGGGTGATATTTCTCCTAGTTGATAACTCAGTCATGAGAAGACATGAAGCATTTGTCAGTTTGACCCATGTTCTGCCAGTATTTGATTATAGTTTAGTGTGTACTTGGAACAGATGTAACTCTGGTTTATCTGAATTACCACATCCACATGCCTCCGCTGCCCCATCTGAACAAATTCTGGTCCTCTAAACTTGGACTGCTCTGAGTTGGCACCAAAATATATACTGAAATTTCAGGGTTAGTTTCTTCCATTAAATCTTCTGAAAATAGTTCACATTTTTATAGTTAACTTGATTGATATGGATTTTATGAAACTTTAACTTTACTTGAGCACAGTAAAGAAAGCAATTGATTGTGACTCTGATAATAAACAATAAAATGTCTCTGTTACTTCCATTTTTTTGAAACCAATGTATTTCTAAATTTACAGTCTGTATAACATAGTGTTATATTCATGTATTTAGAAGTTATTATTTTCAGGCATTCATTAGAATTATAAAATCTCAACGCTGTGTAAATATTTCTAGAACATAAGAGACACAACAATGCAACTCTTTATAAATGCTGAAAAAAACTTGTCATTAATAGTAGTTGCATGGGACTGACTCCTTTCCCAGCCATTTGCCATGGTAACAAATATCAATGACAATTGTTACTGCCAGCTGTACAAGTGCAATGCGAAACAGATCTATGGGTAACTTGCTAATAAGTCTGTTATTGTACTGGTTATTTTCCTGCTGTCTGGAAGGGATAGTTACCAATTTAGAGCGTTCACCATCAAAATTGACCTTTGATACTTCATTTCTTTTGACTGCATTTCATACCTTTAGGTTAGTGTGACTAGTTCAGACCTATATCAGAATGTTCCATATTGAAGAAATTTGTTTTTTATAGGATTGAGGTTCTATTTTGGCAAATGGAACTTTGTACCAATGGCCTGGAGCAATCTCAACATGTTATTATGTCATGTCAACACAAGTGGCATCAGTGAACAAAGAGGGGGAAGGGAGACAGATTATCAGTTATATACAAAATAACTTCAATATGTATCCAACTAAGGGATATGTACCTTTCAATATTTATAAAAATGTAAACTTTTTAAAGACTGCTGATTTAATACTTCTTTTCCAACAAATATGGAATAGCTCAGTTGTTAGGTATTTTATTCTTCAGTTTGTAAAACATGCGGTAAATTAATTGATGATTGACCCAGAGTAACATTGTGATCGGCTACAGCTTAACTTTTCCCATTTTTAACCATGCAAGATAAACATGTTTTGACATGAGAATTAGAGGATTTTTTCTGTAGCAGCTGCAGTGACCTAATTTTAAAGTAGGTCATATTCCACATTTACTATTTCTGCTTGATTTCTGATTTTTTTTACTGTGAAGAGTAAAGGGAAAGCTGGGGATTCGGATTACTTGGTTTCTTTCATAAGCCAAATTTATTTTGATTGACTTGCAAATTTTGTTGCCAACCTTTAACTGCTCTTGGGAAAGATGGTGGTGATTCATAAATTGCAACAGTTCCTGTAGCAGTTTGGTATGACAGTATTTAGCACCATTTCAGATGACAATTATCAGTCAACTTTTTGCTGTGGGGCATCAGATTTCCTTCACTAAATGTCTCGTTATTATAATATTTAATGATAGTTTTGTGGTCACCATTGCTGAGGCTAGCTTCAAATTCCAGATTATTACTTGATTGAATTGACCAACTGCAATGTTGGGAGTTGAAATTATTGCCCATGGGGTGTTAGCCTGGAAAAAGCTGGATTTGCTAGTTCAGCAACACGAACACCAGGCTCCCAACTGGCCTTATGTCCATGCTCAATGTTGGAGTGAGCACCTCATATATAATTGCCTGAACTGTTCTTGGCTACTTGAGACCTCTATGTAATTTAGCATTGGACTAAAATGGGAAACATTGCAAAACAGATGATGAGAAATTATTCTAAAAGTTAAAGATCACACAACACCAGGTTATAGTCCAACAGGTTTAATTGGGAGCACTAGCTTTCGGAACACTGCTCCTTCTTCAAGTGGTTGGTGAAGGAGCCTGCTGAAGGAGCAGCGCTCCGAAAGCTAGTGTTTCCAATTAAACCTGTTGGACTATAACCTGGTGTTGTGTGATTTTTAACTTTGTACACCATAGTCCAACACCGGCATCTCCAAATCATTCTAAAAGATTATACTTAAAGTTGAAAGTGGTCTGAGTGTTCAACACATTGGTGGTCTTGGTCTTTCTTTCCCATCGATGATGCAGTGAGTCCTTTTTCAAACAAGTGATGTCGAGCTAACTGATATGATTTGTTTCTCTGTCTTTCCAAAACAGTGATGTAAATTTCAAAACTTTGATTGTTCAGAGACTGTTCTAGCGTCTAGGGATTTTTGAACGAGTTCATAATCAGTGTACATCCATGGCCTTTGCAGCTATCTCTTTAAAACCAAAGGATGTAAACCCTCAAGGCATCGAGATTTGTCAGTTTTTTGTTCATTAAAGTTTCAGGTATATAGCTATGGCTAAAGCTTACTGATATCTAAAACAATGATGCTTCCCAGGTTGTATTTGTGTGATTCAGAATTAAATGGGATTGCATAGTTTTAAGTCCTCACAGCAGTTTGCAGAATTATCACAAATATAAATCTAAATCCCAATAAAATTTGGGAAATAAAATCAGAAGTTGCACGCGATGTGAAGTGACACCATTGCATGCCCACTAAGTGCGTTGGTTCCTCAGACTAAAGTGGTGCCCAAATTTTAAATAAAAACTGAAAGAACTGCAGATGCTGTAAATCAGAACCAGAAACAGAAGTTGCTGGGAGGTCATGTTGTGGCTGTACAGGACACTGGTTAGGCCACTGTTGAAATATTGCGTGCAATTCTGGTCTCCTTCCTATTGGAAAGATGTTGTGAAACTTGAAAGGGTTCAGAAAAGATTTACAAGGATGTTGCCAGGGTTGGAGGATCTGAGCTATAGGGAGAGGCTAAACAGGCTGGGGCTGTTTTCCCTGAAGCTTCGGAGGCTGAGGGGTGACCTTATAGAGGTTTACAAAATTATGAGGGGCATAGATAGGATAAATAGACAAAGTCTTTTCCCTGTGGTCAGGGAGTCCAGAACTAGGAGGCATAGGCTTAGAGTGAGAAGGGAAAGATATAAAAGAGACCTAAGGGGCAACTTTTTCATGCAGAGGGTGGTACGTGTATGGAATGAGCTACAAAAGAATGCGGTGGAGGCTGGTACGATTGCAACATTTAAAAGGCATTTGGATGGGTATATGAATAGGAAGGGTTTGGAGGGATATGGGCCGGGTGGGACTAGATTGGGTTGGGATATTTGGTCAGCATGGACGGGTTGGACCGAAGGGTCTGTTTCCATGCTGTACATCTTTATGACTATCGCATCCATGCTGCAGAAACATGAACAGGAGATCCAGGGCCTTGGGGAGAGACTGGAGGAGGTGGGGGTCAAACTAAGACCTCGGAAGCTGCAATGGAATCCTCACCTAGTCGAATCCAGGTCCGGACCTTGCGAGACCATATCGATGACCTCAAAAATCGAGGTCAGAGGATAAATCTTCGAATTGTCAGGTTCCCTGAAGGTGAGGAAGTGAGCAGCCAGTCAGCTTCTTTGAAAACTGGCTGCTGAAGTTTTTGGGCCTTCACATAGAGTCCAGCAGGCTACAGATTGAAAGGGCGTATCAGGTTACAGTGCACAGGTCAGGCCAAGTGCAGAGCCCCTGCTTGGTCCTATTGCACTTCCATTCATATAAGGGCAAGCAAAAAGTCATAGAAGCTTCCAGATCCCTGGGAAAAGATCCGCAGGCACTGCTGTACAAGGGGTCAAAAATCATGTTTTTCCAGGATTTCTCTGCAGCTGTAATTCAAAAGAGGAAGTCTTTCGATGAAGTTAAAAAGAGGCTGAGGAACCTGGGCATCCAGTACTCCATGTGATACCCCGCACTGCTCCATTTCAGCCACGAGGATTCAGTTTATACATTTGATTTGGCAGATAAAGCAAAAAAACTTTGAAAACACTTTAAAATAGACAGATTGGCCTAAAGAATACGATTAATGTTTGCTCTCTTTTCTATCTTTCCCCATGTTTTCCCTTCCTTTTTTTAAAATTCCTTTCTTTCTCCCTAATAATTTATTTTTTGGAAAGGGGGAAAAGACCTTGAAATAAGTTGTTCCTTTCTTTTAATAACTGGATTTTCTGATGGGAAAGTCTGTGGATGTTCTTTGTTGACTCTCCCCTTTTTTTTGTTTGTTCTGTTTCTCTTTTAGTCACCAATAAGGGGTGACATGAAGCCAGCGATGGGTGGAGTGCTCATCCTGACTTGGTCTTTTTTCTGTTGATTTTAGGATCATCTCCTTGTTTTTCTTTCTGGCTTAAGGATGGGGCACGGTCTGGGTTTGAAGGAGCTGTGAAGGAGGGGATGGGTAGGTTGAGTGCCTCCTATGGGCAGGGGGAAGAGTCTTCCATTCAAGGTGTTATAGTTGCTTTTTTTTTTGTTGTTGTTTTGGTAGTCATAGTTGTTCATAGTTATGATAGAGTAGTTTTTGTATTTTTGGTTTCTCGAATCCATGATTTCTTATTTACTTTCGCTCGGCACTTTGTATTCAGGGTTCTCCCTCCCAGGGGTTCAAGGGTGTTTGAAAGGATATATGGCTAAGTGTCTTATTAAATGGTGCACCTGGAACATTAAGGGAAGTCATTCACCTGTTAAAAGGGAAAAAGTACTTTTTAGCCTTAAGAGGGAAAGGGTTGATATAGTTTTTTTGCAGGAAACCCATCTTGATGATGGGGAACACCTGAAATTACAACAGATCGGGTATTCTTTTCATCCTTTACTAATAAAAGTAGGGGAGTGGCGGTACTTATCCAGAAAAATCTTCTGTTCACATTATTAGAGCAGGTGAAAGATGAGCAGGGATGGTTTGTGATACATGAGGAGGAATATGGTATTTTAAATGTCTACTGTCCTCCGGCACATGCCCTTAAAATTTTGATTAATGCTTTCTCTAAGTTGAGTGCATTTGGAACACGGCACATTATTATGGGGGGGGATTTTAATTGTCTTTTGGATCCGACAGTGGACAGGATGCCTTGTGGGCCCCCAACTGTTTCTTCACAGGCCAAGCAGATGGTTGACTTATGTGAGGAGTCGGGGCTGGTGGATATTTGGAGATGTCTTCACCCCACCAGCAGGAACTTCACCTTTTTTTCAGACCCACATTAATGTCACACGATGATTGACCTCTTTCTGGCTCCCTTGGCCCTTCTGGATTTGATTATGGGTTGTAAAATTGGGAATATAGCTATCTCTGATCATGCAGCAGTGTATTTGCAGGTTATGGCCAAGAGTGAGAGGCTAGGTTTGCGGCACTGGCCTTTGGACTCTTTTCTCCTTAAGGATTCCAAATTTGTGGAATACGTTTTGAAGGAGTTTAAGGAATTCTTGACTATCAACTCAGGCACGGCTAGTAGTCCATCTATACTATGGGAGACTGCTAAGGCCTTTGCCAGGGGATTAGATATTTCGTAATCGGCAAGCTGGAAATGACAGAAGGAGGAATAGCAGCATCTACTTGAGATGCAGTTGAAACCCGCTGAAGCGGCACATTTTGCGCTGCCTTCGGTGACTAAGCTACAGCGGATCACGGCCCTTCAGGCTGTCTTGAATTCAATATTGACACAAAACGCAAAGAAAGAACTTGCTTTTGCAAGACAAAGGCTGTTCGAATATGGGGATAGGCCAGGGAAGTATTTAGCGTACCAGACTAGGAAAAAGCGTTCTCCCCAATCCATTATTGCAATGAGAGACAGTGCCGGGATCCTTGCATACGATGCTAAAAAGATTAATGAAGCTTTTCAGAGCTTTTACTCTGAATTGTATTGGTCTGAAGGTTGCTAAGACAGGAGTGCTAAAATGGAGACCTTTTTTAAGAACCTCGACCTCCCAGAGGTAACCATGGAACAGGCCTCTCTCCTTAATGCCCCCTTGACAGTTCAGGAAATACAGGAGGTAGCTAGGCAACTTCAGAGTGGGAGAGCGCCTGGCCCTGATGATGTTCCGGGTGAGTTTTATAAAGAGTTTATAGGGATTCTGTCAGGGCCGATGTTGAAGATGTACAATCACTCCTATGTGCATGAATGCCTACCACCATCTTTGAGAGAAGCTAATATTTCCCTAATTCTTAAGAAGGCAAGTGTTCCTGAGGATTGTGCCTCATACAGGCCCATCTCTATTAAATTCAGATTTCAAGATTCTGTCCAAAATCCTGGGACTGAGATCGGAAAGGGTGTTGCCCCATATTATTAAAGAGGACCAGACAGGCTTTATAAGGGGCCGTAGGTCCTCTAATAATATTAGAAGTTTGCTGAATATGGTCCAAGTTTCAGGGGTTGGGTGATTTCCTTCGATGCAGAGAAAGCATTTGACCGGGTGGATTAGCCATATCCTGTTTATCTGAAAATGTGTTGCTGGAAAAGCGCAGCAGGTCAGGCAGCATCCAAGGAGCAGGAGAATCGACATGTTGGGCATGAGCCCTTCTTCAGGAATGAGGAAAGTGTGCCAAGCAGGCTAAGATAAAAGGTAGGGAGGAGGGACTTGGGGGAGGGGCGTTGGAAATGCGATAGGTGGAAGGAGGTCAAGGTGAGGGTGATAAGGTAAGGGCGATAGGCTGCAGTGGGGGTGGGGGCGGAGAGGTCAGGAAGAAGATTGCAGGTTAGGAAGGTGGTGCTGAGTTCAAGGGTTGGGACTGAGGGTTGTCCCAACCCTCGAACTCAGCACCGCCCTCCTAACCTGCAATCATCTTCTTGACCTCTCTGCCCCCACTCCCACTCCGGCCTATCACCCTCACCTTAACCTCCTTCCATCTATTGCATTTCAAACGCCCCTCCCCCAAGTCCCTTCTCCCTACCTTTTATATTAGTCTGCTTGGCACACTCTCCCCATTCCTGAAGAAGGGCTCTTGCCCGAAACGTCAATTCTCCTGCTCCTTGGATGCTGCCTGACCTGCTGTGCTTTTCCAGCAACACATTTTCAGCTCTGATCTCCAGCATCTGCAGTCCTCACTTTCTCCATATCCTTTTTATGTCTTAGAACAGTTTGGATTGGGTGGGGTCTTTGCTAGGTGGGTGGAGGCTTTATATCGCCACCCTCTGGCCGCGGTCATCACCAACAGGGTGAAGTCTGGGAATTTTACAATTGGTAGGGGTAATTGGCAAGGCTGCCCCCTCTCACCGTTGTTGTTTACGTTGGTGATAGAGCCGCTGGCAGAGGCCATTCGCCAGTACATCCACCTAACCGCTCTGGAAGTGGGATCGTGGGCACACAAGGTTACACTGTATGCGGATGATGTCCTTCTGTTTTTATCGAACCCGATCACCTCCGTACCCCATTTGATACAATGTATCAATTCATTTGGGGTTATTTCAGGATATAAGATTAACTTTACAAAATTGGAGGCTATGCCTTTGGGGAACCTTAAGGATGTGCCAGAAGTTGAAGGTGGCTCTAAGTTCCCTTTTAAGTGGTCACAGGCAGGGTTCCGATACCTAGGCATTTTTATTGCCCCCAAGTTTGATCTGTTATTTCGGACTAACTTTGCTCACTTGCTCGGCAATATTAGGCGAGATCTCCAGAGATGGGAGGCTCTTCCAATTTCATGGATGGGCCGAATATCTCTCATTAAGATGAATGTTCTTCCTCGTTTGCTTTATCTCATGCGTATGCTGCCTGAATGTTTCCCAGGTCAACGCAACGGAAGCTTATGGGGTGGTTTGGTTCCTTTGTCTGGCATCGTGGGCTGCCTGTCATCAAATTTACTAAATTGCAGTTGCCTCAAGGAGGGGGAGGAGTTGATTTCCCAGACATCAGAAGGTATCAATTGAGTTCCCTGCTGTCCTTTGTCTGTGATTGGGTAGGTAATGATCCAAACTCAATATGTCTGGATATCGAGGCCTCCTAGGCAAAGTGCCCTCTTAATAACCTGTTGTTCATGGATAAGATGAGGACAGTTATGGACCATGCCGGAACCCCATTGTCATTAGTACAGTCGGGGCATGGAGGGTGATGCATCAGAGTGAGGGTTGTTTATCCAAGACTTCGCCACCTACACCTATAGTTGGCATGCCAGGGTTCCGACCAGGGATGATGGACTCAGGGTTCAAACTATGGGCAGCAAGAGGAGTTTCTCGTTTGGGAGACTTGTTTGAGGGGGAGGTTATGATGTCTTTTGAGCAACTGAGCCGCAAATACGGGTTGCCCAGCAGAGACCTTTTCCATTTTTTTCAAGTTAGGGGTTTCATCCAGAAGAAGACTATGCTCCTCACTAAGCCCTATAAGCCCGATACAGAGAGGTTGTTGCTACATTCCACAAGCACTCTTTCGGTTAGTGCCCTCTATCGCCTGCTGGGTGGCAGGGCCTGGCAGGATATTAACCGGTTATGTGAGGTCTGGGAGCAAGAGCTGGGAGTGGAGATCTTTTCTGAAGCATGGGAGAACATATGGGAGAATGGTCGAAAGATCTCAATCTGTAATAGGACATGTGCTATGCAGTTAAAAGTCCTGCACGGGGCTCATCTGGCACCAGATCATCTGGTGAAGTTTTAAAAAAGGGGCATCTCCAATGTGCCCCAAATGTAAAATAAGTGTAGGTACTCTTACCCATTGCTTCTGGACATGCCACAGGCTCCGTGTTTATTGGAGCGCTGTGGCGGGAGAGATAGGGAGGGTATTGAGGACTGAGGTCAAAGTAGACCCGATATCTCTCCTCTTAGGTCTACTGAATTTACCATCTTTAGGCGGGCATGGGAAGAAACTATTTAATATTCTTGCACACTGTGCACGGAAGAATATTCTGATGAACTGGGTATCTGAGAACCCGCCGGCTTGCTGGGATGGCAGAAATTAATTACGGAGCACATTCCCTTGCACTTTTTCACAAACATGGTGCACCACGCAACAGACAATTTTTGTAAGACCTGACAGCCCTATTTGAGTTACTTGGATATAGATTTGTCAGTTATCTTAACTGGGGTGTTTGTTGAACTAGGATGGTTAGATTTGTCAAGCCCTGGGCCTTGGAGGGGTATCCCAAGTTAATACGGGTATATATACAACGCTCCCGTTCCTTTGTTTGGGAGCTTTGCGCTGTGCATAGCTGTTCTGTATTTTGTGTTTTTATTTTGCTTTTCTTTTTTTTTGGTGTTGCCTTGCACAGTGTTAGGGTTTGCTTTGTGTTATAGGGTAGGTTAGTAGTTAGTAGATAGTAGTTGCATTGTAATTTGTGGGTTTTTTCTTTTTATTATACTGATATTTGTCATTGATTGTATTTTTCAATAATTTTATATGTTTGTAAAGTTTAAAAAATTTGCTAATAAATATATTTACAAAAAAAAGGAGCTAATGTTAGCAGATGAAGTTTAATGTAAATAAGTATGAAGTTATCCACTTGTTGGAGGAATAGAAAGGCAACTTATCTAATGTACCAATAGGGTGGCATAGTGTTCAGTGGTTAGCATTGCTGCCTCATAGCACCAGGTTCAAAGGCTCAATTCCATCCTTAAGTGACTGTCTGGAGTTTGCACTTCTCCCTGTATCTGTGTGGTTTCCTCCCACAGTCCAAAGATGTGCAGAGTAGGTGGGTTGGCCATGCAAAATTGCCCATAGTGTCTCGATAGATTAGCTATAGGAAATATAGGGTCAGAGGAACGGGGTGGATCTTGGTGGGATGCTCTTCAGAGAGTTGGTGTGGACTTGACAGGCTTGAAGGTCGAGATTAGATTTAGATTAGATTGGATTCTACTTCCATGCTGTAAGGATTCCATAATTCTAATAAACATTGCAAACATTAGCTTGCTTTATACACACACACATATATATATCCCAGGGACAGTCTTAAGTCCACTCCTATTCTCAGGACATACAGTTGACTTAGATGTCTTTGCCCAAAATAGAAAATACCCTTGTTTGAGACTAGGTTAAATACTGTCACGGTAAAAGGCCAAACTGTTGTCTTTATTTCAAAACAATATATAGAAAATATTTAATATGTAGATTATTTCTTTGTACTATAGGTGGCACTAACATACCATACTTTCATGTTCAATTATCTATGTTCAAAAGGTGTCTGAAAAGTGGACCTATTACAATTTTCAAACACGGAGGAAACAGGTTTCGATTTTATAAAAACTGTAAAATTTATGAACTTAGAGAATATTTGTTAAGAAGCGAATTAAATTCTCAAATTATCACATTTCTTTCAAAGTATCTGTTAAAAAGGTTATATTGCTTTTTTACTGTCATTTAAATGAAGATAAAGGGTTACATTACAATCACTAACCATCTCCTACTTCTCTGGTTAATAATAATTCTAAACATTATTCAGTTCTGCTCAGAAATATCTGATGGTCACCAGTTTAGTGACTTACGGGCTAAATTTAAATTGATTTGCAGGGTAAGTGCAGGTTGGCAATGATTAAATTTAAAGTGCTGCTCTCTTTGTTCCATTCTCTCTCCAATCCTGCTGTGATAACTTTGTGCAGCATCAAACGGGTTACCGAGAGGAGAATCTCAATTAATTATGTAATTTTGACTAGGTAATTTGTTTTATTGGCATTGGTTGAGATATAATGTTGGAGAGGATGGTGGGAGAGCTCCCATTAACAGAAATAAATATTAGTAAAGTAAACAAGCAAGCAAAAAGTATTACAACTTGGTCTTCATTTGTACCATTTGAAAAACATTTTCTTTGCTGTATCGTCCTATAATAGTTCGATTATTTTCTCTCAGCAACAAACAAGTTGGAGTGAGTCCAGGCTGGTTACCATAGTTAATTGTAATGTTAATGAAGAAAACAAAGGGAAGATTGCTGTGTATAATCTCAACCGTATTACACCATTGTGATGAATTTATTTCTTTATGTCACCGAAGTGACCAGGAATTTTCTTAATTCATTCATTTAGTGAGGAGGCAGGGAGGTTGTTTAACTAAGTCTGACACTTCGATGTCTCATGTTCCAACATCAAAGAAAAGGCATTTCAAATAGAATACCAACTCTGAATGATGACTTGATGGGTTTAAAACCATATCAAATAGTTAAAGACAAGTGAGAGATTTTTTTTCTCAATGACAGAGTGAATGACAACCTAGAGCTGAATTTTACAGAGGAGATTACAGAGGTACCCAACCCTGGCTACAATGCACCTGCTAACAGAAGAATAGGTGTGAAGGAGGTACATGTGTATATCTGGAAATTAAAGGCAAGGTGGAGTGTCATCTTGGGTGTGTGTGTCCCATGTGGTCTGTACAGTGAAAGCTGCTGGACTGCTCACGACTCTGAGACTACCCCCAGTTAGGTAAAAGTTTGTGGAGTCAGAATAAAGCCCTTTTGTGGCAATTAGTTGTTGGCTCAGTTGGGAGCCAACCACCTCTGAGTCACAAGATTCTGGTTTCAAGCCTGACCTTAGGCAATGACACAAAAATAAAGACGCTCCTGTGCTGTACTGGGGAAATGCTGCCATTTGATGAGATGGTAAATCAAGCTCTGTCTATGTCCTCAGTTCAATGTAAAAGGTCCACTTAGGGCCAGACTAACTGCCTGATATCACACTCGCCTTCCAGTAATATAGAGGACAGAGTGGATTGGCTAGGGCCATCATTTACAGTAAAGCAATGTCCTCTCATATACAATTGTCTCCCATTTTTATATGTTGATTTACCCTGGCACAATTATTGCCCACTCTGTAGCTAGCATGCTGCTTTCAATCTCCACAATAGACGGCACCTACAACCTGAACAAGGCCTCTGATAAGCTGGCTTTCAGTGAAGAGACACCCAGGACTGACCTTGTTTCACCACTCTGACTGACAGCCAGAGGACAGCCCTGACTGGTTTCTGTGCAGCTGCCCTACTGACCTTCTGTTCATCCCTGGTTTGATTGCATTGGGCCTGCAGGATGACAATGGCGTTCTCCCCATACTGTTGAACTATTGATCCTGACCACTCCAATTTGCCAACTGATTATATCCAAGACTTGGACTGTGATCTGACACTACCATTGACTAACTGTGGTGCCACGTCCTGACTGACATGGTCTCCCTTGGCTTGACTGAGTACTACCCCCTTGAGGCTTCGAGAAATATCCATTATTGAAGCGCATGCAGTTTGTTTGCCACATAATCTGCTGGTACATGATTTAGCATGACATTGATGTAGCACACTGCTGTGCTGCAACATTGTCCACTCCCTTCACTGATCAGTGCTGACAACCATGACATGTAGCCTGGCTTTGTGTCTATGCTGAAAGGCAAGGCAAGACAGAAGCACTTTGAGCCTATGAGTTCTGAATGAGGCACAAAGTTAAAAAAGCAAGGCAGAAATGTTGTTAACATCCAAGTAAAGACAAAGTGAGTGAGCGCTAAGAAGGCACGTGAAGAACCCTGAGGTGCACCCTACTTCACTGTATGAGATAGGTGCCTGTCCAACTGTGCAAAGCAGTCTGGTAGCAGCATTACAATGCTAGTACACTCCAGAGTGAGCATTGAAGTGAATAACTGTATTCTAAGTGAGTCGAAGATGTGTTGTGAAGATGTGTTGAGGCTGTTGCATGCCTGGTGTCTACCTCCATGGATGGGTGTGGAACACAGTTGGCCGAAAACCATGGAGTGAATCACAAGGTGTCGGGGTCTGCTGACCAAGATGGAGGATTGGAGAAGTATTTAACAAACTGGAGCCACGAGGTATCTCTCTGATTTTCGTGTTGGGAATTGTTGCTATTCTCCCCCACTGCCATTGGGGGAGAATAGAAACTGTATGTAAGTGAGCTGAGAATAGGTAATAATGAGATGTTGACTCATGCAAATGAACTTCTTGACACTCAGTAACAAGATTCTTGTCTCACCATTTAAACCTTCGGCACAAAATTTACCTTGATGTTTATCTCTTTTATATTGATATCAAGATTTGACCATCTGGTTGTTTTTTGTGGTGTGAAGTAAGCAGTGAGCGGATGTCAGGTAAGTTTGATATTATAAAGTAATGTTTGGACATCATACGAGATGGTTGTCTAACTGCAGGGAGGTCAGGCACAGCTGAAGAGATGGATGCCAGCTGATTAAAGGATTCCTAATTTCTGGTTCTGTAGGTTTGTCATTTTTGTAGCTGCCAGGTACTCTGAAACACAAGGTGTTTTAAGATATGTTTCTGTTCCTTTGTTTTTCTTAATTTCTCTCTGCCTCGAGAAGTCTTGTTTTCCCCTGATGCTTCCAGATGGAATCTCTTTCTCCCTCTTGGCCGAAATCCCTCTCCAAGATTGGTTCTCAAGCATCTTTCATGGAGTTCTGTACAATGGCTGTTCTTTGCTAGGTTTCTTTACACAGCTCAAAGTTCAAAATGGGATCTGATAATTTTGAGAAATCAAGGATTCCTCAAAGCAAACAAAAATTAAAAGGGGGAATTTCAATGTTGAGTAGGGGTGGCATGCTGTCTCAGTGGTTAGCACTGATGCCTCACAGGAGTGAGAATCCTAGGTTCGATTCCAGCCTCTGGCAACTGTCTACATGGAGTTTACGCATTCTCCCCGTGTCTGCATACTGTTTCCATCGGATTCCTCCCACAGTCCAACGATGTGCAGGCCAGGTGAATTTGCCATGCTAAATTGCCCATAGTGTAAGATACGTTAGAGGGAAATGGGTCTGGGTGGGTTATTCTTCTGAGGGTCAGTGTGGACTGGTTGGGCCGAAAGTCCTGTTTCCACACTGTAGGGAACCTAAACTAAACAATCAATTTTGCTGAGTCTCTTTGAAGTTCTTGCTTCTCTCTGCTGTTTTTCTCCTGAACTAGAACTCACACAACTCCATCGCAGACACCTGGTCTTTTAAGAGTTTTTACTGTCTAGAAATCTTCCTGCCATCTACCCCAAGCTTGAAGCTGTATAATCAGGCCACTCATAGCAGCCTTTTTTTTGTGTTTGCTTCAAGACAGTTTTTTTTTAGAAATATAACTAATGTTTGCACATCAAATAATTGAGAAGACATTATGCCAGATATGAAGCAGCTTAGAATCTTCAAAGAAATAAAAGAGAATAGGCCAGACGTGATTAATAATTTTTAGGAATGCAGACAAATATACTCTGAGGATTTTAAGAGTTCAAATGCTATTTAAATACATAAACATGTAGAACATAAATAGACTATAAAATGCAAGCTGAATAGATTTAAAGAAGCAACCTTTGCTATGTTAAATTTAGGATTGTTTTCCATTTAAATCAATATAAAGGAAAATCTAGCATGGTAAATAATGGGAAACTAATTCACAGTGCTGAGTTTCTGACTCAAGTTGAAGTTAAAATCCTTTACGTTGAGGTGCCGTTATCGTCTCCTGACAGTCTGGTATTGCCAACCCTCTGAGTGAAACCATCAAGGTACTTTCCTTGGACAAGCAGCATTGGGTGTCCACCAAGGGAAACAGTCAAGAGGAACATCAAGAGGTTCTTCATCCTTCATGGACCTCAGAAAGTGAGAGAGTGATAGGAAAACTGTCCAAACCCGATAAAGTATGCAAAACCTACTCACCTGCAGATAATGGTCAGTGTCAAGGAGAATATTGAAGAGGTGAAGAGCCTGCAGGCTTCAATGTTGAAGCCTCTAAGATAATCTTCCGGTCAGGGTCCACATCTGGAGGAGGATGAGAAGTGCTCACGTTTCTTCTTCCAGAAGCGACCTTGAAGAGCAGGTTTATAGTTCCTTGAAAATGGAGTTGTAGGTAGGTGAGGTAGTGAAGGCATTTGGTACGCTGACCTTTATTGGCCAGTAATTGAATGTAGGAATTGGAAATATCATGTTGCACTGTACAGGTCATTGATTAGGCCACTTTTGGAATATTGCATTCAATTCTGGTTTCCACTGTATGGGTAAAATATTGTTAAACTTGAAAGGATTCAGGAAAGATTTACAAGGATGTTGCCAGGGTTGGAGGGTTTGAGCTACAGGGAGAGGTTGAATAGGCTGGGGCTGTTATCCCAGAAGCATCAGAGGCTGAGGAGTGACCTTATAGAGGTTTATAAAATGATGAGGAGCATGGATATGGTGAATAGACAAGGTCTTCTTCCCAGGCAAGGGAGTCCAAAACTAGAGAGCATAGGTTTAAGATGAAAGTTTTAAAAGGGGTCTAAGGGATAACTTTTTTTTTAGGCAAAGTGTAGCTGTGTATGGGATGGGCTGCCAGATGAAATGATGGAGGCTGGTACAATTACAACATTTAAAAGTAATCTGGGTGGGAAAAGGGCCAAATTCTGGCAAATGAACAAGGATGAGTTGGACTGAAGGGTCTGTTTACAAGCTGTACAGCTCTATGACTCTATGACAGAAAGTACACAGGGAGAGTTCTGCGCTTAGCAGCCTGAAGTAAGAAGATGGCTCAGTGGTGTCATCTCAGTCTGACATCCTGAGGATCAGCAAATCCTTTTCTGCCAGTCTGCATGACACAAAGCCCACAGACAGCCTGGCCTCCCAATTGTTCCTGTCCACTATCACAGAGATCTTAGATGACAGTACGCAAAAGAAGCAGGACCAGCCATTATCACTGGATGAGCTGATCAAGGGCCTTGAGTCCTTACAAAAGAAAAAAAACTCCCAGAAGTGATGGCTTACTGGCTGAGTTGTATATATTTCTGTGGGATTTGATTGGCCAAGATCTGCTGGAGGTGTATGACAGTATGCTTTGAGCAGGTAGCACGTGTGAATCCATGAGGAAAGATATCATCACCCCCATCTACAAGTGAAAAGGGAGAGGGACAAAATTAGAAATTGGCGACTAATTCACTGTTCCATAATTCGCTGTTGAAAATGGACAACAAAATTCTATCTAAGGTCATCACCAACCGGGTCAGGTCTATGCAGGGATTTGTGATTCACCCTGACCACACCTGGGCTGTACTAGCTAGGACAATCTCTGAGAGTCCTTCACTTTTCATGGATACAATCACTCAAGTGCAGGACACCTGCCTCATCAGCCTGGACTAGAAGAAGGCCTTGGACAGGATATTGCACACCTACATGTGGGATGTGCTTTTCAAAGTGGACAGTGTGAAGGGTGTCAACAATTCGATTCAACTGCTCTACACCACATCAATAGTGCAGTCTCAATCAATAAGAACAGAATCCTGTGATACAGAAGACATTGCTTGGCTGTTGATGAGAAGGGCATTACCTGTGAGATCATTCAAGTATGCCTGATTGATCTGCGCCATCACATGCTGCCCTTGAAGTGGCTGCAGAAGGAGGGAGGGGATATTGTTACATTTCTCCTGCTGGAATGTGCCTCTGCAAAGGTCTGGAGAAAGATGTAGCGGTTTTTGTTGAGGATTGTCCAAAGCAACTCCGTAACATAGGATTCTGTTCTCTATGGTCTGATCCCCAGGATGCACACTGAGACAAATATCGACTGTGCCTGGAGGACCATCAACTTGGTGAAAGATGCTCTTCAGTCTGTCTGAAACTTGTTGGTCTTCCAGTGTAAATAGTTGACCCTGACCGAGTATTGCAGACTGGCACATTCCAAGGTTCAGGACTACATGCTGAGGGCACATTAAAGTTTGGGGCAGCTGCTGCCAAGGTGCAGTGGGGAAATACCACCTTCTGAAGTCTTTCTGCTGAAGTATAACAAGGATCTCTTCAATTACCAGACCCTCTCTTTGCCTCAGAATGAATATAAATAGTTTTCTGCATGAGTAGAAAATGTTTTTGTTTTCAAATGCAAGAAAGCTCTGAGGAAAATCCTATTCCAATTGTGTTTTGTTTTCTGTCTACAAAGACTGTACAACTGTTTTAGGACCTTTTGTATGTACTTTTAGATAATTTGTTGTGAATAAAATACACTTTTGTAATATTAAAATTGAGTATCTACCAAACATCCTTAATTGGATATGAGCACATAAGTGGCCAGTTAGAAAGCTTCCTCTGACAAGGTTATGCCCTTGGTCTTGCTGCCAGTGTGCGTGCTCGGGTCCCTCAGTTAGTCCAGATTTGGGGTCTGAAGCTGAGGGAATATACAACTCAATGGCAAATATACAAATACCTTTTAGTTCATGGGGATGAAGAATTGCTAATGAATATTCTTAATTTGCATGCTGTAATACATACAGTCGATATTATCACTCAGTAATGTGACCTAGTGCTAGGTATTGGAGAGGTAAACAGCACGGAAAGAAAGGTAGAAAGTTGGAGCAGTATATTTCAAACTGTTTAATGTGTGGGACATGTTGCCAGAATTCACACATCCTCAGGATCCCTTTAATCACTCCTGACAAACATTGCCTTAATCTGCAAAGTAAATTATTGCTTTAAAGTAGCCAAAAATAAGAATGACATGTCAGAGTTACAAGAAAAGCTGCAAATAAGTGAAGGAACAAACTAGATTCCATGGAAATAAAGAAAAGATGCTGAGCACAATATTGAGACTAAAAGGAAACAAAATTCCAAGACCCAGTGGTTTCTCTCCAGAGTATTAAGTAAACGTGGTGAAAAGACTTTTAACCACAATCTTCCAAAATGCTCTTGATTCAGTAATTGTAATCTTTAGTTGAAAATTGCCAATGCTACTCCATTACTTATGGTGGATAGGATGGATAGACCACGAAATTAAGCGAGTGAGTAGAAGGAGTTCAAAAATGTGTGACAGCATTTATGTTGGACATAAGGTAAGTGTTATTTATAAAATAGTAAGAATTTAGAAACAGTCATGAAAACAGAAGTATTTAGTGCATCTGTACAGAAGATCATTATAAGCCAACAAGAGGTACAAAATAATCAACAAGGCTCGCAGAATCTTTATTTGAAGGGGCTTGAATACTCATGGATTGAAGTTAAATTACAACTGCATTAGCCTCCAATCAGTCCCCATCTGGAGTTTTTCATTTAGTCCAAGGCACTTGGCCTCAGAAAAAGGATATACTGTTCTAGGGGTGGATGCAGCACAGATTGCATGGACTAGGTTAGCAATTTCTTGACTACAGAATGCTAAAGAATTATCTCATTCAAGTGGTTGAGATGAACAAGAGCTGATTTATGAAATTATTTCCCCTGGCAAGGAGGGGTTTAGCACATTCAATCTTGGCTGATGAAGGGCTTGTGCCCGAAACATCGAATTTCCTATTCCTTGGATGCTGCCTAACTTGCTGTGCTTTAACCAGCAACACATTTTCAGCCATAAAATTAGAGCTAGGCCATTCAAGGATGATGTCAAAAAGCATTCTTCACACGAAGTATAAAATAAATCTGAAAAAAGCCTCTCCAAAATACTGCTGAATCAATTACAGGTCAATTAAAAATTTCAAAACTGGTGTTTATAGGTTTTTATTAACTATGGGGCAGCACGGTGGCTCAGTGGTTAGCACTGCTGCCTCACAGCGCCAGGGTCCTAGGTTTGATTCCAGCCTTGGGCGACTGTCTGTGTGGAGTTTGCACATTCTCCCTGTGTCTGTGTGGGTTTTCTCCAGGTGCTCTGGTTTACTTCCACATTCCAAAGATGTGCAGGTCAGATGAATTGGCCATGCTAAATTGTCCATAGTTGTAGGTGCATTAGTCGGGGGAGGGGTTACTCTTCGGAGGGTTGGTGTGGACTTGTTGGGCTAAAGGGCCTGTTTCCACACTGTAGGGAATCTAATTTAATCTATCCGTATTAAAGATAATGGAACCGGAGATTCAAGAAGGTGGTGACCCAGCAAGTCTGAGTCTGTAGTACTCTGCGTAAGACTCGGGAAAAGTGGGGCATCCGCCTTCACCACACCTTTTAAATCATTTAAAATAGCTTTTGCCCAGCATACTCAGTCAATTTACATCAAACTTGAGCAGTTTGGCGTTGTTATTAAAATGACTAAGGGCAAAAATTCCCGCAGTTCACAACAGGCAGGACCCATCTCCCACCCCTTCCAGCAGCAGCAGAGACTTCTGCGGCCACCTCGGGCGACTTACCTGTAGAGGTGAGCCTGATCTCCGGGGTCAACAAGCTTCCTTGCTATGTGATTCCTTTTTACAGATCATGCGACTTACTCGATTTGTGTGGGAGTGGGGTTTGTTTTGTTCTACCCTTTTTTAAGAGCGGGGTTTTCTTCTGTCATTTTACTTAGTTTTGTCATAATTGCTGGGATTGTAACTTTTGTAGTTTTATATAGTTATATTTTGTATTATGCTTGCTAAACACTCCTAGGTGTTGGTGTGGGGGGGTGGGGGTGGAGGTGGGGGGGGGCGCTGCGTGAGTCACTCACTTTTAACTTTGGTTTCATAGAACACTCGAATTTGTCTACTCCATTTTATAATGCCTGGGCTGAAGGCGTGGCACTACTTAGGAGGTTATGATGGGGTTATTAACAAGTAGTTACGCCCCCTGGGAGCAAGGGGGACAATCTCCTTTCAAATGTGTTTTGTATTGTTTTCTTTACTTAGGAATAGTTCTTAATTGAGTTGGTGTAAACGTCTTAAAGAATTTCTGCTTTTGTGAATTTTCTATGGTCTTTATTCAAGGTGTTTTGGGTGGGCTTCTTCCTCCTGGGCACCTCAGGCTTGCCTGGACGATCATGGCTAGCCATTCGCTTAGGTGGTGCACCTGGAAGGTTGGGGGTGTAATTCACCAATCAAAAGGAAGAAGATATTATCAAACCTCAAAATCGAAAGGGTTGATATAGCTCTCTTACAAGAGACACATTTACTTGACAAAGAGCACTTAAAATTACAACAAGGTGGGTTTGACCAGGCTTTTTTTCATCTTTTAGTTCAAAAAGTGGAGGAGTAGTCATTCTCATTTGGAAGAATCTTCCTTTCAAAATCTTAAGTCAGATAAAAGATGAGTCTGGACGATATATACTGATCAAAGCCCTAATATGTGGAGAGGAGTATGGAATTTTGAATCTTAATTGCCCCCCAGCGCACCCCTTCAAATTTGTAAAGGAAGCATTCTCCAAGTTGATGGCTTTTGGGGCCCGCCATACAATTATAGGAGGAAATTTTGATTGTATTATGGATTCAGAGACAGATAGGATACCTAAGAGTACGATGGGTTTATCTCTTAGCGCTAGATAATTGGCAGACCTGAAAAAGGAGCTAGGGTTAGTAGATGTGGAGGTACCTTCACCCCCAGGGTAGACACTTTACTTTCTACTCTAACCCACACAAGTGTCATACTAGAATTGATATGTTCTTTGCTCCCTCGACCCTTTTGAATTCCATATTGTCCTGCAAAATAGGTAATATAGCAATCTCTGATCATGCCACAGTATATATGGAAGTTAAGACTAGGGACGATGGGACAGGCCCCCGACATTGGCGTATGGATTCTTTCTTAATGAAGAATAGCAAATTTATAAAATATTTTTCTCAGGAACTCAAACCTTTTTGGAAATTAATTCAGGAGCGGCCAGTAACCCATTGAAGATGTGGGAGACTAGTAAGGCTAATGCACGAGGTTTGATCATTTCATATTCTGCGACCCAGTAATGACAAATGGGTGAGCAACAGCGCCTGCTCGAGGCTCACTTGAAGGCAGCTGAGAGAGCGTATGTTGATCGGCCCTCTATTACTGAGCTACAAAGGAGCACAGCTCTTAGGACAGCCTTGAATACCGCACTTACCCAAACAGCAAAGAGGGAAATATTATTTGCAAAGCAAAGATGATATGAATCTGGCGACAAGCTTGGCAGATACCTAGCATATCTTGCTAGGCAAAAAAAGGCTCCTCAAGCTATCACGTCCATTAGGGAAAGTGCTGGTATGCTGACTTGTGATCGTAAAAGGATCAATGCAGCCTTTAGAAAGTTCTATTTTGAACAATATAAATCGCAGAACTGTGAGGATAGAACTAAGACGAAGGAGTCCTTCTTAAAAAACTTGGCCTTTCCGGACTTAACCTCGGAGCAGGTGTCTTGAAAAAGGCAAGGCCCCAGAAGACTGCTCATCATATAGACCAGTATCCTTGTTAAATGTGGATTTTATAATCCTTTCCAAAACATTAGCATTAAGTTTGGAGAGGGTCTTACCATATTTCATAAAAGAGGACCAGATGGGTTTTATCAAGGGCCGTAGATCAACTAACAATATTAGAAGTGTCCCCTCGTCAATCTTTTATTTTTAGATAAGATGAGAGCTATTACGGACTATTGCAAAAGTTCTATTGTATTAAATACAAATAAAGCCTGGAGGATAATGCGACAAGATGAGGGTAACCTACCAAAAAACCTCTCCTTATACTCCTATAGTGGGAGCATCGGGTTTTCAGCCAGAGCTGACACACGCTACATTTAAAACCTGGAGGTCCAGAGGTATCTCCTGCTTGGGGGACTTGTTTGATGGGAAGGTTATGAGGTCTTTTGAGCAGTTGCACCAGACGTTTGGACTGTCTAATGGAGACCTTTTTCGGTATTTCCAAATACAACATTATATACAGAAGAAGACCACATTATTAGACAGTCCCCCACCCTCGGTCAGTACTCTTTATCACTCATTACATAACGAGGTATCGAAAGACATGGAACGACTGTTTAAAACATGGAACCAAGAACTGGGGTTGGAAACCTCTTTAGAAATGTGGGAGGACATCTGGGAAAATGCCAGAAATGTCACTATTTGTAATAGAACTCAAGCTATTCAATTGAAGATACTCCACAGGGCTCATGTAGCACCTGAACGACTTGCAAAATTTAAGGTAGGAACGTTCCCAATGTGTCCTAAATGTAAAATAGAAGTGGGCACTCTCACGCACTGTCTATGGACATGTCACAAGATCTTTAAGTACTGGGACAGAGTAGTAAATGCTCTGACAGAGATCTTGGGAACGGAGATTAGATTGGATCCAATGTCTCTTCTCCTGGGCTTTTCAAATTTTCCCTCCCTGGATGTGCACGGGAGGAACCTATTTTCCATTCTCTCCTTTTGTGCAAGGAAAAGTATCTTAGTGAATTGGGCAGCTGAAGTCCCCCAGACTTTTGAATTGGCACAGGTTAATCTTGGAATATGTCCCCCTTGACTTCCTCACAAATATGGTGCACCAAAAAACTGAATTATTCTATAAAATATGGCAGCCCTTTCTGAACTATATTGACACATATTTTGGCCATACTGTCAAGGGCTTTTGTCTGGCTGCGGTAATGGTTCTGGTTGGTCCGGGGGCCCCCCCAGGAAGAGGAATCCCGTATAAATATGGATTTTATTATGACTTGATGTTAATTCATTTTGAATATGTACTTAATTATTTAATTATTCCGTTATTTTTCACTGGTAATTTGTGATATCCTATTTTATGTTTTGGTTGTTTGTAGAATAGATTAGTAGTTAGTTGGGTTTTTTTCTCTTTTTTTGTGTTTTGGTTACTTTTTTTTCATATATTTAATTGTATATTAGCATTTATACTTGTTTGTATTACTTTGTAATTTTGTAAAAAAATGTTTAAAAATTTCCTTTTTTTTCAATACAAATACCTATATAAAAAAAAATAATGGAACCAAAATGTGTATATGGGCTTAAAATACAGATCAACTATGATCCAATTGAAAGAAGAGGCTTATGAGTGACTGGTCCCTCCTGTTCCTAATTCTTAAGTTTGTGTTTTATAAAATAGTAGAAATAACATAACAAGCAATGTAGTGTGGTAGGGTCCAAGGAGCAGGAGAATCGACATTTCGGGCATAAGCTCTTCATCAGGAATGAGGCTTGTGGGTTGGGGCTTGTGTGGTTGCAGGGTCTCAAGGTGGAATATGAGGCGTCCCTCTTCCAGGCATCGTGTTTTAACGGTTTGACGGTGGAGGAGGCCCAGGACCTGCATGCCCTTGATGGAGTGGGAGGGGGAATTGGACATGCAGATCCTGGGCCACCTCCACCACCAAACCTTTACCAACAGACACCAGGAGAAGGAACTCCTTGGGACCCTGCATCCAAAAGGGATAAATGTGGATTTCAACAGCTTCCTCATTTCCCCTCCCCCACATTATCCCAGCCCCAAGCCTCCAACTCGGCACTGCCCTCCGGAGCCCCTCATCAATCCCCCCTCTGACCTATCACCTTCTCCCTCACCTTCATCCACCTATCACTTTGCCAGCTACCTTCCCCTCCCATTGATCTCTCAGCCCCGACTGACAGACCGACACTCCTGATAAAGGCGTTATGCCCGAAACGTTGATTCTCCTGCTCCTCGGATGCTGCCTGACCTGCTGAACTTTTCCAGCACCACACTCTCAACTCTGAGCTCCAGCATCTGGAGTCCTCACCTTCTCCCAATGTAGTGTAGTATTTCCATTACTGTACTAGTAACCTATAGACATGAATTAATAATCTATCATGTCTAGATAGATTGTGAATTAAATTTCCATTTGGCATTTTAAGAACTGGAATTCAGGTTTTTTTAACATCTGGAAGAAAATAAATTATACCAGTGAAAATGATAAACTGTAGTAAAAATCCAAATTGTTCACTAATACTGTGTTCAGAATTAAATAATATATTTATTCTATCTCATCTTGCTCTTAGGCCACCTAGGTTTCACAGTGGATAATAAACACCCATTTCTTTCTTGTGACATAACAAATGATGTAACTCAACAAAGTTGCAGTTGGAAGAAGAGTTCCTTAAACACAGTATATTGCATTACTAAACATGAAATATGTGCATCTGATGAAAGGGTATTTATTACAAGAGAGTTTCACTTGAAACTGTTGGCGATAAGGAAGTATTTACATAGAACCTGTTTTGATCATGATCCTGTGAATTGTAATATTAATGCTGCAGCTAAAACATGCTTCAGTAATCATAATTTCTTTGTCCATCAAAACTATGATGTAACTAATTTGTTAGTGTGTGGGTCTCATTCACATGAGCCAAGAATGCTGTCATTGAAGTTTCTGTGTGCTAAGAATAGCCTTGAAGTTAAATTTAAATCTGGGCTCCATACTGTTGCTGACTTCCTCTCATAAGTCCTGAAGTTAATAGTGTTCACAATAATTCAGTGCTAATTATCCAAGAACATGGTATTATTAACCTTGATAATACAGTCAGTCTTCTATAAAGCAATGGCTGCGTTCTTGTGCAACCCCGCATTATTGAAAAATCGCAATTTAGAATCAGTGCTTAAAGTGTTGGCAATGTAATCATGTTACAGCCAATGCACATTTTAAAACTTCACACTTTAGAAAGTGTCCCCAATTAGACAATCACCTTACAACAAAATTGTGTTATCACAGAATAACCTGTAATGTTGTTTAATAATTTATATAGAGTACCAGCTTTTAAAAAGTTGTCATGTCAATATTTCAACACTGCATCTAATGCAGAAATGTATTTTAAGGAACTGCAAACATATTTGAATTTGAATGCTTTTTTGTCACTTGCATTTCACAGTGAATAATACAGTGAAAAGCTTCAATGTTGCAACAATCCAACAACATTTTGAACAGTTTAAGAATAAAAAGAGTAAAAATGTATAATGAAAGAGAGTGTATCTTCATTCTGCTGCCTCCTCCATGAATCCTGAGCAGGCTCACCTGTCACACCTGTACTGCCACCCCTCCTCCATCGCCTCGTTGCCATCTGCACCAGATTCACCAACATAGAAATCACATTCTTTAGGTGCCATCTCTTTGCCGCTGAGCCCACCTTATTGATGCCAAATCCCATACTGAACCCACACTCATCTCACAACCATGGTTCCCAGTTCCACTACAGCCACCACCTCACCAATAACCAGGAGTTCTGGGCCGAACACAACCGCAACGAGGAATCCTTGGCTCTGCTGCTTCTTCAATAATAAACAAAAACAAAAACAGTGTTTCCACAGCTTGGTACAAAATTTTGTTAAAATAGTTGGAATTTATTTAGAAGTTCAAACAAAAAAAATGGCAGTAATTAATGAAAGTACACAGAATGAGCCAAAAGCTTTCAAGAAATGAAAAAGCTTCTTTGATTTGCTGAAGGGAACTGTTCTGTATAAACCACAAATTTTAAACGACACTAATCTTAATCAGGAAAACTTTTAATGTTTGTCAATTCTATTATTTGAGAAATTAATTATGACAATCTAAAATATCAAATTGGATTACTAGATCTCACGCATGCAATAATAATCACAAAGGAATAACTTCTTTCACAAAATAGAAAAATGATTCTGAAACCATTTTCCTGAACACAGTTACCTGGAATTTTGATAGTTCTCTTGATTTGATTGTTTCTTCCACCATAAGTCCAGAGGAAAACTTTGGAGAAACAGTGTAAATGCTAAAGGTATAGTAGTTAATTGAGATGACTTGGACAGAAAAGTATTCTTCCAGTCTTTTTTTAAGCGTTGGATTGTTGAGGTAGTGAGGTAGTGATAGATGAAAGCCTTTCAGTTAGACAAGGAAGTAGGTACAGGATTTCAGGATTTGATGGATTTCTCGCCTGTTTCTTGTGCAGTCCCCTCCAATCCAATTATCTTCTTGCCTTGTTTTCTCTGGTAAGTTCCATAAATCTCAGGAAGCCCATATATCAACAGTTTCAAGAAAAGTCTATTAATGAGCACGCTATGTGTTATACTTGGCAAACAGGGAATTTCTTGCATGCAGTTGACCACACTTGGGTTAAGGGCAAAGGTAGGTTGCTACCAGCTTTCTGGTGTGATAGTACTTTCAGACCTTAAAACTCATCAGCTCTCTCACAAATGTACTCACCTTTTGTAGTGAAAATTCCCCGCAATGTCTCAGAAAATCACATTTGAAAATCTGACACAAATGGTAAGGTTTGACACAAATGTCAGAGTCAGAATTAAGTCAAAACACAAGGATGATTTGTACTTAGGTCCCTGATAGAGAGGCTTCCAGATCTGTTGATATGTCCAACATCTATGATTTGCATCTTCAGGTATTGGGATATCATTTAAAGAGAAGGAAGCCAACTACCTTCTGAGAACTACAGGATGCCATTTCTTGGGGTCTGCAGCATTTAACTTCCACCAAATTTGCCCTCCTGTTGAGCAATCTAAAATGTATCAAAATGGGTTACCAGATCTCATTAGGGTAAAAAAATTAGGTCTGCAGATGCTGGAGATCACAGCTGAAAATGTGTTGCTGGTTAAAGCACAGCAGGTCAGGCAGCATCCAAGGAATAGGAAATTCGACGTTTCGGGCATAAGCCCTTCATCAGGAATGAGGAGAGTGTGCCAGGCAGACTAAGATAAAAGGTAGGGAGGAGGGACTTGGGGGAGGGGCGATGGAGATGTGATAGGTGGAAGGAGGTCAAGGTGAGGGTGATAGGCCGGAGTGGGGTGGGGGTGGAGAGGTCAGGAAGAAGATTGCAGGTTAGGAGGGCGGTGCTGAGTTGAGGGAACCGACTGAGACAAGGTGGGGGGAGGGGAAATGAGGAAACTGGAGAAATCTGAGTTCAGACATTTCGGGCATAAAGATTTCTCCAGTTTCCTTATTTCCCCTCCCCCCACCTTGTCTCAGTCGGTTCCCTCAACTCAGCACTGCCCTCCTAACCTGCAATCTTCTTCCTAACCTCTCCGCCCCCACCCCACTCCGGCCTATCACCCTCACCTTGACCTCCTTCCACCTATCACATCTCCATCGCCCCTCCCCCAAGTCCCTCCTCCCTACCTTTTATCTTAGCCTGCTTGGCACACTCTCCTCATTCCTGATGAAGGGCTTATGCCCGAAACGTCGAATTTCCTATTCCTTGGATGCTGCCTGACCTGCTGCGCTTTAACCAGCAACACATTTTCAACTACCAGATCTCATTAAACTATTTTCCTGAAGACAGTTACCTGGAATTTTGATAGTTCTCTTGATTTGATTATTTCTTCCACCATAACTCTGGTGAAAAATTTGGAGAAACAGTGTACTGTAAATGCTAAAGGTATGGTAGTTAATTGAGGGTGGTACATGTATGGAATGAGTTGCCAGAGGAAGTGGTGGAGGAAAGTACAATTACAACATCTAAAAGGCATCTGAATGGGCATCTGGATAGGAAGGGTTTGGAGGGATATGGGCCAGGTGCTGGCAGGTGGGACTAGATTGGGTTGGGATATCTGGTCGGCATGGACGGGTTGGACTAAAGGGTCTGTTTCCCTGCTGTACATCTCTATGACTCTATGACTTAGATAGAAATGTATTCCTCCAGTTTTTTTTAATGAATACAAACAAATTGCAATTAAGTATTCCAAATTTTATGTCACAGAAATAAAATAACATTGTGAATAGCAATTTACATTAGTACTAAAATATTATTTAAAAGCACCATACTGCAAAACTCTACTTTTATCTATTGTCTGGCAGCCAGAATGCCGAAACTGAGCACCCATTCATTCTGACTGGTCTCATTGTAAAGTACAAATTAGTCCCAGCTCTGGAAAACTGGGCATTAATTACCTGTGAGGAGGTATTGCTTAGCAGATTGTGAGATTTTACTAACGTCACCTGAAAATCTCTGGAAGAAACCAAAGATGAATGAATGTGCTCACCAGCAGTTTTCTTTCAGGAGCTCAGGTGTACAGGTCAAGGACTCAGTACAAATTGATGTACCTACAGTGCAGTTTCATGACACGACTCCTTTTCCCAATAAAGTATAGGAGTCCCTTATAGCTGACCTCCTCGTGCCTGCCTTCATAAATGTTAGGATACAAAACCAAGCAGTCTATCCATTTGTGGTGGTGATGCAGCCTCTCAGAAAGCCCCTCCAGGATGTAGAAACTCTGAAATGAGACTCATATTTTGATTGAAAGAGGCTCATCAATCTCAGCACAACTAATGTCTCTTGCTTTCAGGTGACACATTGGCAAAATGGCCCACATAGCAGCTAGCATACAGGGCCATTGGAGTATATTGTGTATTTTAATTTGACTTCATTTGACTCATTGATTTAATTTATTTATCGTTACATGTACTTTCTGACAAAATATAATGAAAGCTATTGTATGGAGCAGACTTGCTCAGCCTGTTTCCACACTGTAAGTAATCTAATCTAATCTAATCTTAGAAAATAAACCAAAACATAGATTATAATGTCAGAAAAATGAAGAAATAAAGAAACAGTGCTTGACTTTACAGTCCTTCATGTTAAGTGCTTCACCACTGGCCATGGGCCTGGCCCATTCATCATACCTCCTGTGGAACGAAAGTCGTCACTCTTCGGTGCTATGTTGCCTCAATCTACACCATCACCACTATGAGTCCTCACTGGATCTCACTAACGCAGATGCCATTGATGCTGCCAGCAGCCCATTCTCAACTCTGCCATTGCTGTGTGTCCACTTCAGGCCCACCTCACCAACGCAGCTACTGCTGAGTCTCGTACTGAGCCCACAACTGCCTCCGCCATTACACCCATGAGTCTGTGCTGGTTGCAGATGCTGCCGGGGACCCAATTTGCCACGAATCAGCACCAGGATCACCTCGATGATGCAGAAGTAGCTTGGAACCCAAATTTGCCTCCACTGCTGCCACGAGTCCACACTGCTCGGCCTACTCAAGTCTGTGCTCGGCCCACTCGAGTCTATGCGAGGGTCATTCACTGCTGCTGATGCTGTCGCCACAACTGAGCTCTTCAACTAGTGGTAAATAAATTTAAAAAGGAGAAAAAGAAAATAAACCAAGAGAAAAAAAATAAAGAAAAGAAATAAAAAGAGAAGTGGGTGGAGCAGACGAGTGAAATGGATGTATTTACATTTGATTTATATTCCAAATTCTAAATTCCCACTTTGAATATGCACAACAAAGATTGCAGATTTTCTGCTCCACTATACAATAATTTCTTTTCTGTGGCTACAGTCAGACGGTAGTAACACTGTAGAACAACGAAACAATTGATAAGAATACAGCAGAAAGCAAGTTTCATTTTTTAAGGCTTTTTATTTCCTCAAGGCTTCCCAAAATACTTCATGACTAAATGAATCGTATTCAACATAAAGAAGTGGAACTTCTGAACCTAAAATAGGTTGAGGGAAAACCAGTATTACGAGACTTAATCACAATCATGCCAAGGGCACTTATTGAAGAGAACAAGTACAGGTAAGTGGATACTGGAATTAGCATATTCAATGCACAAATAATGTAATGATATACTGCTCCTGTAAGGCAACCAATGCATTGGTTCTTATGTGACAAAGATGTTGACCCCTATCCAACATTCAAGTAGAGAATCAGGGCCTGGTTATTGTTTTTCTGTGAAAATGTACTGGCTGTCCGGTTCACCTGCTCTATTGTTCTGCCTTTACTTAACCTCCCACCACATCTCAGATTCCATTTCCTCCATTTGCTGTTCAGAGTCTAAGTACCTTAGGTTTTTTCCAAAGAGAAGTGAAGACTAAACCATTGAACATATTCAAGTCATAATTAGACAGTTTGCCGATTGACATGAGTATTGAGGGTTTGTGAACACAGACAGGAAAGTGAAGTTAAGGCCACAATCAGATCAGGTGTGATTGGTAGCACAGTTTCAATGAGGTGAATGGCCTATGCTTGCTGCAATTTCTTTGGATCTTATACGTTATTGAGAACAATTTGGAAAGGTAATTAATAATTTGATAAAGAGAAAAAAGGGTAAACAAAAAATAAGTAATATGGTAAAAAACTGTTGATATGAGTTTTTTTTACAATTTTGAAAAAGGACTGTTGGACCCTTGTAGACAGAAACAGAAGAAATTGTCAGTGGGAATGAGTAAATGGCGGTAACAAACATTTTAGGCTGGATTCTCCTTCTGGACATGGAAAGCAGGAGTCAGGACTATCTGAATCCTGAACTCATTGCGAGGAGGAAGCAGTTGTTCAGAGGTGGACAATTCTGATGGGCCCGGACCAGCTTCTTTATGATAGTTAGTATTGGGCTTGGCAACAGGAAACTGGCACATTGGTTGCTGTCCACATTTTTTAGCCCCATTCACCTCCATTCACATACCTAAGGCCCAAAAATCTTGACCTTTGTGTAAGTCTCATAGTAGAATTCAAAAATTACAAATCAGAACTAATGGATAATCAAGGGTCAATTACAGATAAATGTTTTAAAATAATATAGCAGAGCAATGTTGGTAAAATATAAGAGAAGAGAAGCTGGCAAATCCCCGTAGCCTGAAAGCATGGAATTTAAAAGAGGTTAGTGTTAGCAGGCACTGTAGCAGGATAAGGTGTAATTTGGAAAAAGATAAGGGAAAATTTGTTCATTCTCTCTGGATTGTGAATCTTTGAATGATTGTGGATGCCTGATTGCTAAGTATATCTAATGCTTAGTTAGACAGATTTTTGTTCTTACAAGAAATTAAGAGGAAAGGGAGTGCAAAAGTGAAATTGAGACAGAAAATCAGCAATAATCATATTGATTATTAGAACAGGCTTAATGAAGCAGATATGGTCAACTCCTATTTCTGTTTATTAAGTTCTTAAGTATAATGAACAATTCTATGGTATCACGAATTAATGTCTTTCTGAATCAAATGGTTGTAAGTTTAAACTGAGATCTAGAGACAGAATCTTGATTCTCTGTGCAGTACTGATAGGGCATTACAGTATCAGAGTTACGGGGTTTCAAGGAGGCATCAAAACATCTGCTTTCTCAAATAAAAATAAAAGATCTCATCACATTCTACAGAAAGAAAAAAGAAGTTTATCAAATAATGATAGTATTTTATTGATAGAACTAGATTAGACACATACATTTCTAACTCACTGAGTGCAAACTGTCAAATTTCCCTGTGTCACAATAATAACTATATTGAAAAATTAGTAATTGACTGTCAAGAATTTTGTATGTCCAGAGATTATGAAACTTTCTTTATGAACTCAAGCTACTTATTTCTTACCTATGCTATAATTCTTTATATATGACCCAGTAAATGTTGACAGATTATTTGACCAAGAAAAATGAAATGTATGGTCTAATCTAGTTCTAGCTCAACATCCATAATCACTGAACTCCAAAGACGGATAGAAACCAGATGATGTTCTGACTCTTTAGTTCAGGAATGCGCGGCCAATTGTTATGCCCTAGCTAAGAACAACAATTTAGTGCAGATTAAAAACTTAGTCCTTCTGGTTTCTTACTATTCGTCATAACAAGAATTGCATCTTCGTATCAAGAATTCAAGAGAACCAGAAAGAACTGTCAAAATTACACTAAGAATAAAGGGATATAGATGTGAAGATATTGGGACTTGCAAGAGCAGGAAATATGACAGATGGAGTGAGGTAATTGGTGGGAGCTGATATTTCAGATTCCCAATGGTGCCTGAGTTGCAGAAATTAAGTCTTCTTTGGCAGTGAGTTGAACCTCACACAATGTTGTGGTTTCAACTAGTAATACATGTTGCATTCTAGGAAGACTATTAAAATATTTTGAAATTGAGTCTTATGTTCAACATTAAATCAGTGGTGCACAACAATCTTGAGAGACCTGGTTCATTTTCATTCAAAGTTGACATGGACTTTGTATATTTGTGTCTGAAGTCAGTGATCTACTATGTTGAACTCTGTGGCACAAGTGAGCCGGGCAGAAAAATGGCAGCTTGTATGAAGGCAAGGTCATGTTGGCATGAGGAGTTTTGTGGAGTCTGGAATGGAATTAGGGACATGGGGGAGTAACAGAGAGATACAAGAGAGGTCAAAGGGAGAGGGCTGGGACATAAAAGAGTGAAGTGAGAATTGGGATATCTTAGTTGTGTCAGGCATTGGGGTAATGAGAATCAGTGAAGGTAAAGAATGATGGATCTAAAGGGTAGGGTCAATATTCTCTATTTGTGAGTCTAACTTGGAATATTGCTGAAAATGTGTTGCTGGAAAAGCGCAACAGGTCAGGCAGCATCCAAGGAGCAGGAGCAGGATGCTGCCTGACCTGCTGCGCTTTTCCAGCAACACATTTTCAGTTCTGATCACCAGCATCTGCAGTCCTCACTTTCTCCCACCTTGGAATATTGACCGGCAGAAGGAACAATCAAGGTGGGAAGCAGAGGAAAGTCAATGTGGTTTTTGATATTCCAGACTAATGTTTGGATAATCAAATGTCTTGTTGGGTGTATCATGGGATCTTCTAAAATGTCCAAAGATAATGCAGGGTTAATAGAGGATAATATAGGATTGAAGATGAAATGTTGATGGGGATAGGTGTATGCTCGGGACAAGGATGGTATTTCCAATTTGAGGGTGATGGAGTAGAGGACATTGGGGAAAGGTTGAAGGGTAAGAGAGAGAAGGCAGAAAGTGATGCTGAGAGAGTCATGTATAATGACAAGAAGATGACAGGAGAAGACGGAAGAGTCACAGGTTATAGCACAAACATTTCTTTTTCTATTTTGCCAAAATGTCTCTGAACATACATGTTGCCCAACCAAAATGGGGTTCAAGGTGGGAAGAGCCCAGTGTGGGGTGGCTGGAGCTTTGACTGTGCACAGTGGAAGAAGTTGGAAGTTTCACCGTCCATCAGTAATGTGGAAGAAATTCACACATACACATGTTCTCTTATCACTGTCTGCCTTCTTCATACATTTTCATTACTAGAGTAACTATGGCTGTCACACACCCAATAGCCCAACAACATCGGGTGTAGGAGGAGTAGATGTAAAAAAGGAAGGCTCTCATTGGTCAACAGTTGAGGCTGTAATACCAGTAGCAGACAACACTAGAGAGGAAGGCTGATTGGATGCTGTCATTCTGGGACAGCTTTATAGGAAACAGGTACTAGCACATAATCAGGTCTTCGAGACAAGACTAACTGTTCATGCAGAGTACATGTATTGATTCAGATAGCAAAAGATTTTCAGAGATTTATAATGTTTTATTGTAAATCTATGCTGTAGTACAAATATCAGTTTCCATATTTCCTTCTGTTCCCTTTCCTCTTTAAAAGCCGTCAGTCCATGAGGAACCCTTCTTTTTAAAATTAACTGTTGGAACTTGTTATGATTAACTTCTAATGTAGGTGAGACTTGAAACCGAACCTTCTGACTTAGAGGTAGGGACACTACTACTGTGCCACAAGAGCCCAAAACTTCAGCTCATTTTTAAAAATAAAAGTCAAACCCATTGCCAAAATACAAATAACAAACACTGTCTAACAGGGGCAGTGTGACAATGACCAAACAAAATCTCAAAGGTCAAAAACCAAAAGAATTAAAAAAAGGGGGTGGAGACTATTAAATCAAAATAGTGCTGGAGATACTAGATTCCAGTCATAGGGTGCACACCTCTCTTTCAAAACTTTGAGGATTCCTGTGAATACTGCCTGCTCCCTTTCCAAGTAGAATAAAGATTTTTATTATTCAAAAAATATTTTTATCCACCACCAAATTACTCAATCACAAAAATTACCAACATTGCATGTAGTTGGCATGGACAAGTTTGACCAAAGGGTCTGTTTCTGTGCTGTACATCTCTATGCTTCTGAGAGTGTAATGATATCAGAAATGTTTTTAAAAGGAGAGGGAACAAGGGAAGGGATGAATCAAAATGGAGTGGTATGGGGTAATAATGCCCTTCATCCTCTGAGATGACCAACTCTCTCTGCAAACTTCGAAGCTGTTCCTGGACATGGTATACTTTCTCTCCAAGGACATCCTGGAGTGAACGCTACTACAGAAGAGAAGCAGGCATTTGGAAATTGCAACTGAGGTCAGCTCTTCACTTTTGAGCCACAAGAATCCTCAGAATCCAGCTTTTCTTTTATTCTGAAAATCCACTGCCAAATCACACAATTAACTAGTTAAACAAGTAACAACTTATAACCAGTTACATAAAACAAAAAAAAGGGAGGAAATAAGGAAAGGAACGAAATCAAACTTAAGCTTACACCACTGTTATGCTAAGATTAATTAATGGAAACAATGCACTTCTGTAATATGGAGCTCAGGTTTCCTTTTCCTACATTCTTCCCTCTCTTCACAATCTAAAACTCATAAGTTTGTTGCAATCAGATTTTATTGTCAATTAGCACAAATGTTGAAACTCAGAACATTTTGATTAGGAGTTCAAAAACTCTGACATCATATAGCTGTGACCACAAGACTGACTCGCTTCATACAGAATCAAAGAGTCATAGAGATGTACAGCACGAAACAGATCCTTCGGTCCAACGCATCCAAGCCAACCAGATATACCAACCCAATCTAGTCCCACCTGCCAGCAGCCGTCCCATATCCCTCCAAACCCTTCGTATTCATATACCCATCCACATGACTTTTAAATGTTACAATTGTACTAGCCTCCACCACTTCCTCCGGAGCTCATTCCATATACGTACCACCCTCTGCATGAAAAATTGCCCCTTAGGTCTCTTTTATATCTTTCCCCTCTCACGCTAAACCTATACTCTCTAGTTCTGGACTCACCCACCCCAGGGAAAAGACTTTGTCTATTTATCCTATCCATGCCCCTCATGATTTTATAAACCTCTATAAGGTCATCCCTCAGCCTCCAACACTCCAGGGAAAACAGCCCCAACCTATTCAACCTCTCTCAAGAACTCAAATCCTCCAATCCTGGCAACATCCTTCTAAATCTTTTCTGAACCCTTTCAAGTTTCACAATATCTTTCTGATAGGAAGGAGACCAGAATTGCATGCAATATTCCAACAGTGGCCTAACCAATGTCCTGCACAGCTGCAACATGACCTCCCAACTCCTGTACTCAATACTCTGACCAATAAGGGAAAGCATACCAAACTCCTTCTTCACTATCCTATCTACCTGCGACTCCACTTTCAAGGAGCTATGTACCTGCACTCCAAGGTTGCTCTGTTCAGCAACGCTCCCTAGGACCTTACATTATGTGTATAAATCCTGTTAAGATTTGCTTTCCCAAAATGCAGCACCTTGCATTTATCTGAATTAAACTCCAGCTGCCACTTTTCAGCACATTGGTCCATCTGGTCAAGATCCTGTTGTAACCTTCTTCGCTGTCCACTACCTCCAATTTTGGTGTCATCTGCAAACTTACTAACTGTACCTCTTATGCTCACATCCAAATCATTTAAATAAATAATGAAAGGTAGAGGCCCCAGCGCCAATCCTTGTGGCATTCCACCGGTCATAGGTCTCCAGTCTGAAAAACAACCCTCCACCACTACCTTCTGTCTTCTACCTTTGAGCCAGTTCTGTATCCAAATGGCTAGTTCTCCCTGTATTCTGTGAAATCTAACCTTGCTAACCAGTCTCTCATTGGGAACCTTGTCGATTGCCTCACTGAAGTCCATATAAAGCACATCTACCACTCTGTCCTCATCAATCCTCTTTGTTACTTCTTCAAAAAATTCAATCAAATTTGTGAGACATGATTTCGCACATACAAAGCCATGTTGACTATACCTAATCAATCCTTGCCTTTCTAAATACACGTAAATCCTGTCCCTCAGGATTCCCTCCAACGACTTGCCCACCACAGACATCAGGCTCACTGCTCTATAGTTCCCTGACTTGACCTTACCACCTTTCTTAACAGCACCATGTTAGTCAACCTCCAATCTTCTGGCACCTCACCTATGACTATCGATGATACAAATATCATGTTTAAATATATCACTAAAAACAGGCAGGAAATATTAGCTGGTTTGATAAATGAAATGTATACATAAAATGAAAATAAATAAAAATAATAAGTGTATGGAAAAACAATTAAGTCGCTCATGTATTGAGAATCATATGGCACGGAAGAGGCTGCTCAGGTCGCTACCTTTAGAACGGTGCTTCGAACCAACTACTTAAATTGACCACTCCTCTTTACTAAGAGGCCTGAATTTGCTTTCTTGGTTATAGCAGAATTAAAGTCAGAATTAATGTTGGTCACCTAAGTTCTTCTTCCATTTAACTAATTCAAATATGCTCTACAATAAAGATGACAGATAATAGACTTTTTCCTGATATCCTCTTAAAATTTGGCTCTGAACTTTAGTTATATATTCAGCATGTATTTATAAGTATCACTGTGCCAAATTGAATACAAACAGTTACATTGCAATGAAAGACGACATTGTAAGTATAGTGGAACCACATTATTTTCCTATGCTGAGTTTCAATCCCTCAGGGTTCACTATCTGCACACTGTTTTACTGTATTTATTGGCAGAATATAGACAGGAATGCTGACAGACCTACTTAGTAAACTGATAGGTTGAGACTAGACAGTCTGTTCTGAAAAAATATTTCATCCAGTTTCCCCACCATGGAAACTGTGAGGACACCTCTGTGCTAACAAGTTGGCAGATACTCAAGACTTTCTGTTGAATCATGACAGACCATGTTTTTTTTAACTGTAGTGCAAGGGAGTGATACATAATAATGATGGAGTGTTCCTAAGAGGCCATACATTGCTTACAAACCTCATGAAATATCATAACATTATGCCAAGTAGGAGTAAGAAGCCATCTTGCTGATCAACAACTGTGTGTTGTGATGTAAGGTGCGTGATTATATATATATGTTAATATTAAATATTTTGGATTATTGGATTTTGAATGAGGTTTGTTTGTATTTATTGAAAGGTTTAATTATTAACTTGTAAGTATTTCTGTGGTCATGGTGATTTTTTGAAACATAGGAGAAGACCATGAGATCATAAAAAATAGGAGCACATGTAGGTCAAGCCAGTTCCTCTATTTAATAGGATCACGACTGATCTGACATTCCTCGTGCCCAGTTTTTGCCTTTTCCTTGTAACCTTTGAGTTCACTATCTTTGAAGAGTACTCCAGAATCAGCTCAAACCCTGATTCCCCTACTGATCAAGAATCTATCTATCTCAGCCTTAAATATGCACAATGACTCTGCCCCACAGCTCTCTGTGGCAAAGAGATCCCGATTTCAGACTGGGATCTGACTTGTCAAGTAATAACATCAGCTGGGATCCTAACAGTTCTCTAATTTGTACCAAGCACAGCACTCTTGTCCGTGTTGACTTACAAAGGTTCTGTTTTAAGTAAAGCAGTCATCTTGCTTCCATATCCCACAGGCCTTGTCCCTCCCTATTTCTTATTTCTCCCAACTTCACACCTCTTTAAAATATCTGGGTTCATTTACTTCAGGCCTCGTCAGCATCTCCTTATGTAAATACAAAATAAGATGCAGCTGAGAATTAATATTTGAGGGACACTAGAGTTAACAATGAGTGAATGGAAAGAGAAGTTGTTCAAACTAATATGATGAGATGAGAATGGAACCACGTTAATGCAGCACCAATCAGCTGGACAACAGTGGAAAATCATTAAAGGAGGATGCTGTGGTTAAACATGTCAAAAACTGCACGCCAGTTGAAAAGGACAGAGAGAGATTGTTTACCTTTGTCACAATCATAAAGTATGCCATTTATGACTTTGCTAAGAGCTCCTTCAGTGCTGTGATTAGGGCAGAAATGTGATTGGAGGGACTCAAACATGGGAGTTCCAAAAAATATGAGTACAGACTTGTGAGGTGACCATCCATTCTTTTGGTTTGAGTTGATGGAGTACTCTTCAAAGATAATGAACTCAAAGGTTGTATTCATGAGAAACTGGATAATGATAAGCCTATAAGATCACAAGACATAGGACTAGAAGTAAGGCCATTTGTCCCATCAAGTCCACTCCACTATTCAATCATGGCTGTTTGGCATTTCAGCTCCACTTACTTGCACTCTCCCCATAGCCCTTAATTCCTTGCGAGATCAAGAATTTGTCAATCTCTGCCTTGAAGACATTTAACGTCCTGGCTTGCACTGCGCTCCGTGGTAATGAATTCCATAGGCCCACCACTGTCTGGCTGAAGAAATGTCTCCTCATTTCTGTTCTAAATTGCCCAGGGGTCTGAGACTCTTCGCCTAATGGAAACAAATTCCCAGCAATCCCCCCCTTTCTAAGCCATGCATGATCTCGTAAGTTTATATTAGATCTCCCCTCACCCTTCTAAACTCTAATGAATACAATCCCAGGATCGTCAGCCATTCATCATATGTTAGACCTACCATTCCAGGGATCGTCTGTGTGAATCTCCAGTGCCAGTATGTCCTTCCTGAGGTGTGGGATCCAAAATTGGATACAGCATTCTAAATAGGGCCTAACTAGAGCTTTATAATGTCACGAAAACACATCATTGCTTTTATATTCCAACCCCCTTGAGATAAATGACAATATTACGTATACTTTCTTAACCACGGACTCAACCTGCAAAAGTCAATCTTTAGAGAATCATGGACTAGCACTCTCATATCCCTTTATACTTTGGCTTTACGAATTTTCTCACCGTTTAGAAAATAATCTATGCCTGTGTTCTTTTTTCCAAAGTGCAAGACCTCGCATTTGTTCACTTTGAATTTCATCAGCCATTTCCTGGACCACTCTCCAAAACTGTCTAAATCTTTCTGTAGCCTCCCTACTTCCTCAGTATTACCTGCCTGTCTGCATAACTTTGTATCATGATGACAGTTTTAAAGGAGAATGACACAGTAGAGATGTATTTAGAGAGAAATGTGTTAAGAAAACCAGTTAACAAAGGATCTAGGACAAATATTTGGGCAGCCAACTGTTTAATGTGAATGGGGTAAAGGGAGCAGGGGATGGATCTTACAGACAAGATGATCTCAGACTGCAGGAGGGGAGACAGGAAAGAAATTCAAGCAAGATGTGAGTTCAGGGTGAGGAAAACAAGAGTAAGAAGCTAGTGGAAGGGACGAAAGCAGCAGAGGAAGCTGATTGATTGCTCTGGATCTTAAGGACAAAATCATCCATGAGGTCCTTATACATATTGTTGGAGATGTAGTTGGAAAAGACTTAGGAGAAGGATTTAAGAAGACAATTTGCAATCCAGAAAAGAAGCCAGTGATTTTCTTTACATGACTTTGGTACAGAGAAGAGTTTTAGCAGGTGACAACAGCACCCTTTGTGATCCAGCTTGAACTTACAGTTATTGGTGAAACTGGTTGTTTGCCACATCCATTCAAGTTTGGGACCAGGGACAGCCAAGTTAGGGAAAGTTTTATTGGAGACTAAAGCATTAATGAAGTCAGAAAGTCAGTAGCTGCAGAAATACAGTGGCAAATGAAAAGTCAAAGCCTAGACCCTTGGAATGTTTGGAGTGAATGTTATGTGAATTAAGAGATGGTTTAATTTGGGCGTGGGTATGGAGATATTGATATAACAGATGAGGAAAATGATTAAGCGTCTAGAATATAGATTTTGGACTTTAAGTAGAGGAAGAACTTTAACAAGGATGAGAGGACAGTGAACTCAGGAGAAAAACAGCATATTGTGTAGAAATGGAGGTTAAAATCACTGAAGCTGAGAATTGGTTTAAGGTGGAACTGAGGGAGGAAAGCAATGAAGAAACCTTGGTTAGAATATTTTTATCTTATTTGGGAGGGCGATAGAGAATGATGATCTTGACTAAGCTGAAAGCAAGCTAGAACAAGGTGAGATGCTTAAAGGAGGAGAAAATGTTTGAGGAGTAGAAGTTCAGATCAAGGTGAGATATTGTGTTAATTAGCCTATTGCACCACAATTTGTTTTGATGGGGCAAGATTTAATCAATATTCAATCAGGTTTCTATTAAGCCTAAGACATAATTCCCATCACCTATCAATAGTTTGTAGATGGAAAAGCCTTGTTTACAAGTAAATGGACATTCTGGAGGGTATTGCTGAGCAGGGCAATGAGAGATAATCCAATGGCAGAGTCCAACAGGTTCAGGAATGGGAGAGACAAGTTGAATTCAAAAATTGGCATGATCAGCCCATCAGCAGATATGCACAAATATGCAGAGTGGGAATTTTTGGTGAGAGACTGAGATGTGGTAATTAGGTTTGCTACTGTGAGGAAAGGTAACATGAATATTTTCCACAGATACAACCAAACTGATTGTTGAATACTAAAGATGCAAGATTACGAGCTGAAAAATCTGAAGCACCAAAATGTCATGTTACATTTTCAGATCCCAACATCTTAGGTAAAAGAAGAAGCAGGGTTTATTTCTTTTCATCCAAGTAAACCTAAACAAAAATCAAGCTAGGGAAGCAGAAGAACATTCTTTCATAGATCATAGAACATAGAACATTACAGCGCAATACAGGCCCTTTGGCACTCGATGTTGCACCGCCCTGTCATACTAATCTGAAGCCCATCCCACCTACACTATTCCATGTACGTCCATATGCCTGTCCAATGACGACTTAAATGCACTTAAACTTGGCGAATCTACTACCGTTGCAGGCAAAGCATTCCATACCCTTACTACTCTCTGAGTGAAGAAACTACCTCTGACATCTGTCTTATACCTATCTCCCATCACTTTAAAGTTTTAAAGTTGTGTCCCCTCGTGTTTGCCTTTCCCATACTTGGAAAAAGGCTCTCCCTGTCCAACCTATTTAACCCTCTGATTATCTTGTATGTCTCTATTAAGTCACCTCTCAACCTTCTTCTCTCTAACAAGGACAGCCTCAAGGCCCTCAGCCTTTCCTTGTAAGACATTCCTTCCAAACCAGGCAACATCCTAGTAAATCTCCTCTGCACCCTTTCCAAAGCTTCCATATCTTTCTTATAATGCGGTGACCAGAACTGTACACAATACTCCAAGTGTGGCCATACCAGAGCTTTGTACAGCTGCAGCATAACCTCCTAGTTCCTCTATTAATAAAGGCCAAAACACTGTATGCCTTCTTAACAACCCTGTCAATCTGGGTGGCAACTTTCAGGGATCTGTGTACATGGATACTAAGATCTCTCTGCTCATCTGCACTCCCAAGAATCTTACTATTAGCCCAGTACTTTGCATTCTGAGTACTCCATCCAAAGTGTATCACCTCACACTTGTCCACATTAAACTCCATTTGCCACCTCTCAGCCCAGCTCTGCATCCTATCTATGTCTCTTTGCAACCTATTACATCCTTCGTCACTATCCACAACTCCACCGGCCTTAGTGTCATCCGCAAATTTACTAACCCACCCTTCTAAGCCCTCATCCAGGTCACTTATAAAAATGATGAACAGCAGTGGACCCAACACCGACCCTTGCGGTACGCCACTAGTAACTGGACACTAAGATGAACATGTTCCATCAACTACAACCCTCTGTTTTCTTTCAGCAAGCCAATTACTGATCCAAACTGCTATGTCTCATTCCTCCCATTTTGCATAATAGCCTACTGTGGGGAACCTTATCGAACGCCTTGCTGAAATCCATATACGCCACATCAACCGGTTTACTCTTATCTACCTGTTTGGTCACTTTGTCAAAAAAGTCAATAAGATTCGTTAGGCATGACCTATCCTTCACAAAACGGTGCTGACTGTACTTGATCAGATTTTTCTTTTCTAGATGGTTATAAATCCTATCTCTTATAACCTTTTCCAACACTTTACCAACAACTGAAGTGAGGCTCACTGGTCTGTAATTACCAGGGTTGTCTCTACTACTCTTTTTAATCAAGGGAACCACATTTGCTATCCTCCAGTCCTCAGGCACTATTCCTGTAGACAATGATGATTTGAAGATCAATGCCAAAGGCTCGGCAATCTCTTCCCTTGCTTCCCAGAGGATCCTAGGATAGATCCCATCTAAACTTGTCTATTTTCACACTCTGCAGTATTTCTAATACCTCTTCCTTGTGAACCTCAATCTCTTCTAATTTAGATGCAAGTATCTCTGTATCTTCCTCGCTAACATTTTCATTTTCTATAGTGAACACTGTCGAAAAATATTTATTTAGTGCCTCCCCTATCTCCTCTGACTCCACACACAACTTCCCACTATTATCCTTGATTGGCCCTAATTTAACTCTCGTCATTCTTTTATTCCTGACATACCTATGGAAAGGCTTAGGGTTAACCCTGATCCTATCCGCCAACAACTTCTCATGTCTCCTCCTGGCTCTTCTGAGCTCTCTTTTTAGGTCTTTCCTGACTTCCTTGTAACCCTCAAGCTCCCTAACTGAGTTTTCACATTTTGTCCTAACATAAGCCTTCTTCTTCTTCTTGACCAGGAATTCCACTTCCTTAGTAAACCACGGCTCACGCATTCTATATCTTCGTCCCTGCCTGACAGGTACACACTTATCTAGGACACACAGGAGCTTTTCCTTGAATAAGCTGCACATTTTTAATGTGCTCATCCCCTGCAGTTTCCTTCCCTATTCTACGCTTCCTAAATCTTTCCTAATTGCATCGTAATTTCCCTTCTCCCAGCTGTAACTCTTTGTGATCTACTTTTTTTCAATGGTTTCATGAGTTTCTTGTCATAATCTTTAATTTTATATCACTGGGTGTGAAATTGGCCTTGGTGGTTTGCAACATTGGCACCTCTTTTTGACACCAAATACAATTCTCTTTTCCATTGGGTTTGAAAACATTGATTTGCATTACAGCCTATGATAAATTTTACCCTCATTATTTTTCCTTTTGGCTCATGTTAATATCAGGTAAAAACAATGACTGCAGATGCTGGAAACCAGATTCTGGATTAGTAGTGTTGGAAGAGCACAGCAGTTCAGACAGCATCCGAGGAGCAGTAAAATCGATGTTTCAGGCAAAAACCCTTCATCAGGAATACAGCCTTCAGTTATTTTAAAATTTTCCTGTTCTTATATTAGTTACTTCACAAGGTTTGGTTGTGCGCTTCCTTCTTGGTTCTGTAACTTTTAAAATTCTGCTCACCTGTAATTTTCAAAAATTCTCTCTTATGTTAACTCATCTGACTACTCTAAAATGTCTCTTTTGGTTAAAATCCAAATGTCATCAAACCAAAATAATCTAACAAGGGTGTATCTTTTTAAGTTGGAGATAGCTAATTTAGACCTAAATCATAAAAAACAAACAGTACATTATAAATTAAAAAATAATATTGTAACTAATAGCGTAACACTCCAGTCCCCATGGACACAATTAAGTATAGTGTGCTTCTTCACTAGGACAATCAGGGTACACACGTGATGGAAAAGAGGAACCACATCCAAGGTCCACACCGCCAACAAGTGCTAACTAACCTGTAAAATGTTTCCAGTATTTTCTGCTGTATGCGCCTTCTGCAAAATTAATTCTGATAGTTATAACTCAGATTACCTCATTGGAATCAAATCAGAAATCTCTGAGAGACCATAAAGCGGCTTATATTGACGTAAGAATGGGTACTCATCTGAGGTTGAGAGTTTTACTTTCAAGATGACTATATTAAAAGCTCTTTCCTGTCTGCTTTTGCGTGTAAGTTAGATGAAAACATTCTGTCCACAGTACTGGCATCCCTGTAACAGATGAACACAAAAAATAAAAACTAAGAGAATACAAGAATTAAGAGTCTTCTCACTGGAACACATTAATATTATCATATTTCACCATGTCTGTTGAGCACGATCGAACTAAACATTTCCTAGTTGACTAAGCATAAATGATAGAAACTTAAAACTATACAATAAAGATCAGCCATGGCATTTTATTGCTGAATTTTTAAATATTCAAGTTATCTGTGTAAATTACAACACTAAAATACATTAATATGGAGAGCCACAAATGATTACAGGAAAAGAATGGATGCTTAGAGCGAGTTACATCCAACCATGCCTTTCAATCTTGATAAAGATTCCAGAATGAATGAATCAAATCATGTAAATCAAATAAGACTAAAACCTGTCTAACAAGCTACAACTCAAAGTGACTAACAATGATCTGTTATCATAAGATTTATCTGTATTTTTGATCTATGTATTCTTCAGGAAGTAAAATTGTATTATGAGAGCAGGAAGTAGATATTCGTCAATTTCACACCTCATTGAATGGAATATTAATTTCCTGTTACTTGAACTATTATGCCAGGTGGGAAGAGAAATATGTGAAAAGCTAATTCTTTTTTTTTGACATCCAAATATTTATGAATCCTCAACACTTTACCTGAAATCTGTCTGCAGAATTTAACTCTAAAGCACATGGTTTTGGTGCTTTGGGAGCCCCGGAAGGTTAAAAATTTTGGGGGTGCTGCACCCAACCACTGCAGCCAAGATCAGTATTGATAGTCATTTTGTGAATGGCTGGTATATTTTCTACAAGTGCTGGTGATCTGCAGAATGCACAGTTTGCGACATCAGTTGTGTTCTGTTGCATGAGAGACAACTCTGCCACAGAACTACTTAAAACTATTACTAACCAATGTAAATGTGAATAGTTTTTAATTATCGATTTACTATTGTTGAGTTAAAGTTAGAAGTCACTCAACACCAGGTTATAGTCCAACAGGTTTATTTGAAATCACAAGCTGTTGGAGCACTGCTCCTTCATCAGGTGTGACTTCTGACATTGTCCACCCCAGCTCAACTCTGGCACCTCCGCATTATTGCAGTTAGTGAAGGTTCTGTGTAATTGGGGAGTGATGAAAAGTTCTTTAAGCCAGCAGAAACTTTTGTCAAGAATCGTTTGCTTTTGGAAGACCTCTTGGTACATAATTTCCTTCCAGAAAGTGGGCTGCAGTTGCAGTTTCCCTTGAGCTACAGAATCTCAGGAATGTTACACAGAGGCAGTAGAAAAATCATGCTGACCATAGAGGGAAGAGAAGAGTACTCAGTGGAAGGCTTTTCTTCTTGTGGTGTTCGGGCAGCACTTTCTCCAACCTGCACAAATACATGAAGTGGCTGTTGCATTTCAGCAAGGAAGTGCAACTTAAACTTCAGCAGCAGTGTACAGCCAAGATAGTGCTGCCAATGGCTGTCTGATTGCCAATGACCATGAATTTTTATGCCAGTTTTTCCATCCAAACTGGTATATGTAGCAATGTCATCGTATCACTTCGGTAAAGTTGCAGAGTTTCTATATGTCAGGACAGGGTACTGCAATTATTTTCTCTCTAAACAGATAGAAGTAGGGGATGTAGGCCCTTGGTTTTTCTAAGATGTCTGACTCTAGTTGCATGCATGGGGTCTTGCAGGCACAACATCTCAATGTGGATATAATTTCAGAAACTATAATCGGTACCACTCATTCAACAAGCAAACTTAAGGAGAGGAAGCGGGAGGGGGAAAGCAGCTGGCATATTAGTTAGGCCTTACATTTTACATGATTTTATCATAAATATGGATTCATCTGAATTGATCCAAGGATATGTAATATTGATCACATCTGAAGGAAGGTCACTGGACTTGAATCATTAACTCTGCTTTGACTCATAGAGTCATAGAGTCATACTCACATAGCAGACCCTTCTGTCCAACTTGTCTGCTCTGACCAGGCATCTCAATCTGACCTATTTGCCAATATTTGGCCCACATTCCAAATTGTAGATAGTATTTCAAAGGTGTCCTCACCAATGTCCAGTATGGCTGTAACATGACATCCCAACTCCTATATTCAATGTTATAACCAATATTATAACCATTTGGCACGTGTGCCAGATGCCTCCACCACCCTGTCAACCTGTGACTCCACTTTCAAGGAACTGTACACTTGTATCCCAAGGTCTCTTTGTTTGGCAACACTCCCCATGGCCCTACCATTAACTGTATAAGTTATGCCCTGGTTTGTCTTACCTCATATGTATCAAAATTAAACTCCATCTGCCACTCCTCTGCCCACTGGCTCATCTGATCAAAGTCTTGGTGTACTCTAAGATAACCTTCTTCACTGCTAGATCTGCTGAGTTTCTCCAGCAAATTCTGTATTTGTTTAATGCTGAACACATTCCCACCTTACAATCTCTCTGTTATGGACTGTTATAGTATCCCCTTGACTGCAGTCCTGAAATAACATATACACACAACGACAAAAGAGTATCAAAACTTTACCCAACAATACAGCCAATTCTCCAAAAATGAATGATGGCTCAGTGGTTAGCACTGATACCTCATGGTGCCAGGGACCTGGGTTTGATTCCAGCCTTGGGCAACTGTCTGTGTGGAGTTTGCACATTCTCCCCGTGTCTGCGTGGGTTTCCTCCAGGTGCTCCAGTTTCATTCCACAATCCAAAAATGTGCATGTCAGGTGAATTGGCCATGCTAAATTGCCCATAGTGTTAGTGTATTAGTCAAGGGTAAAATGTAGGGGAATGAGTCTAGGTGTGTTACTCTTTAGAGGGTGGACTTGTTGGGCCAAAGGACCTGTTTACACACTGTAGGGAATTTAATCTTAAAAAAAACTGCATTCCTTTGGCATTAGTTTGGTGAGCGTCTTTGCTACTCTGCAGTGCAGCCCCAGTGACTGTGGCATGGATGGTAGAAAGCAGCTGACTTTCAATGGAGTAGACTGCAAATGGCCTGTAGAATGCCCTCAAGCAGCTTTGGACTGCAGCAACTCCATTTGAATGACATAGAAGACAGCAGTCTAGGGTAGGTGGCTGAGAGACAGCAGCAAAGCAATTGGAAGAGTGGCACTGTTTGGAGCACAAATGCTACGAGAAAGGACAGCAGGCTTGTGTCCCTGCTAGCGCTACTGCCAATCGCACCTGGCCATTAGCTATTATCATTTATGTTGCTTGCTGTTATCATTTGAATTTCAGACAATGTAAAGTTGGCTTGCTGGCTATATTTTAATGAATAAGCTTAGATTAGTTATATATCCTGGTTCCTATGTCCATTTTCAGCCATTATCCAACTTATCCATCTTCATTCAGATAATTTGTATCACATATCTATCATCCCTAAATCTAGTAGTTTATTTAATTTCATCTAAATATTTATAATTTTATTTAGTGAATTAAAATATTTTAATGAAGTATCTAGTTCTGAATAATTTCTGGTTTAAATGTGTATTTTATTTGTGGGAAAGTTCTCTATTTAAATTCAACAGTTTGTTTGGCATTTTAACATAACATGGCACAACATTCCAATTTACAAATCTTTCATTAATATTTCTTTTGTGAGAGCTTTTCTCTGAAAGCTAATTAAATCATTAGTCTTAGACTTTGGGTTTTTTTTCCATGTCTAGTAATGTTTGAGACAGAAAAAGCATGTACTTCTATGTCTTTCAGCAACTATTCTTGGAATCGGTTGCTAGCCTGTCTCCAAATACAGAGGAACCTCGTTTATCTGAACGAGATGGGTGGGAACTATTTCATTTGGATAACTGGTTATTCGGATAACTGATTCAATGCCTCTCCTCTAGGACTTGGAGTTTTCTGAAGTTTCCTTTTTCCTTGCTCTGCCTGCCTTGCTCCGATGGGACTCCAGAACAAAATTAAGTAACAGAATGGAGACTGCAGCTGGACTGGACACCAACAGCAAGACTGCTGCTGCCTTTGGTGGTGTGAGTCTCAAAATCGCACATACCACACACAACCAGACACATGACTTTTTGACAAATTCCAATTCTGCCCTGCACAGGACAATGTTGGAGAGATTATCTGGGGAAGTGGGATTTAAGGTAAAACTCCAGGAAAAGTGTGGAGACAGAGAGAGAGGGTGGGAGGTCAGTCATTTGGAGACAGTGCCTGGGCTCCCATCAATGTCCAGCACTGTTCTCGGCAGCATTTCAGTGAGCCGAATTCACTTTTAATCATTGTAAACAAAAGACATGATCAGTGTTGGTAACCCATCTTTGATGTACTGTTTCTATCAGGGCCTTGAGATCGTCATCAGATAATCTGAAGTTCAGATAATTGATATTTGGATAATCAAGGTTCCTCTGTAGTATATCTTGGGCATGGGGTGTATTATGGCTCAAGCACAGTTGACCAGGAGACTCTACCATTCTTACTGTCTGCCATAGGCCTACTGGAAGAGCATACAAGCTGAGAATTAAGCTTTTTGACCATATTGTGATAGAGAGCTCTCAAACCTGGAATTTCTGGCTAAAAGGCATGGGTCTACCCACTATGCTACATGAAATATTATGACCTCAATTAATATTTTACTAACTTTGTCCATATCTAAAACTGGAAATGAGATCCAAATATTTATTTTTAAAATTAGAACTTCATTACAACTGATCATACCCTTTCAAGAATGTAGATTTGATGTCCACACTGACAATAAGTCTCTTAATCAGAATGTATAATAGGAAGACAAACAACTTACATTTATTGGAGAGAGAGATTTCATATAGAGCATTATCCTGGTCAATAGAAAGTAGATTTTTCGGTCAATGATGATTGCTGTACTTGGTTGTATAAGGTACACAGGGCAATGATGCATCTTATGTCCGCATGCGTGTTGAATACACTTACATCTTCTAATAAATCCAGCATGTTCCATTTGAACTTACATTAATATATCGATGCATTTGAGTTGTAGCTGTATGCCTCATACAGAAAAGCAAGTCGTGTTTTTCACTCTTGATCTGTCTAAACTAGCTACATATACTAGTTTAAAATGATCAATGGCGCTGAAAATTAGGAAACAGGATTTGTGCAACGCAAATGCCAGGCAATTGAATCCTTTTGTAGTGGGAATTAAATAATATTTTATTAAAAGAGGTTGCAACTGGACTAAGACAACACCTTACGAGTTAATATTTAAGGTATCTTTTAGCAGGCATGAACCTTGAACACTCTTAGAGTCTATGTCAGCAGAGATGATGAGAGAAACCTTGTACATCCCAATGCCTGTATCAGCCTTGGGAATAGATTAGAGAGTGTAAACAGATATCTGTAGACAAAGTAAGAGAAAGACCTAGAGTATTGTGCAAAAATGAAATGTTGAGAGTGTGTTGCTGGAAAAGCACAACAAGTCAGGCAGCATCCGAGGAGCAGACGAATCGAGGAATCAACGTTTCAGGCATAAGCCCTTCATCAGGAATGTTATCCCAAAATGTTGATTCTTCAATTCTTCTGCTCCTTGGATGCTGCCTGACCTGCTGTGCTTTTCCAGTAACACACTCTCGACTCTGATCTCCAGCATCTGCAGACCTCACTTTCTCCCAAAAATGAAATATAAACAATTTATGTGTCTATGATTATGGATATATATAGAATTATAATGATTTTTCTGCATGAATCATACAGAGATTGGACTGAAGTCAAACTAAATGCGACAGAGAATCAGGCAGAAGTCTGTGTAGCCAGCCTAAGACAGGCTCAGAAAAGGAAGGAACCTGATAAGATACAGCATCCCATACTTGCACACGTGAAGCACCAACCCTGAGATTTGCACCTTGGGTAGGTACACATATATCTGAGAGGGCCACCTCTCAGGGATCTTCTGGTGTAGGAGCCTCTTCTTTGTCTCTTTGTCAGTGACACCCACACTACAGGATACTCGCAACAGAGAAGTTTGCCAACACAGTGCATGAGAACCGATGTACGGTAAAGGAGCATCTGGGTCAATAGCCTGCCTCCAATACAGTTTGCAATGAACAAGGAGCACCACAGCATATATAAAACATTTTTAAAATCACTGTGGACAAATGTGGGAAAACATTTAATCAATTAATTACTGATTTCATTCGTGAATGGTCTCATGGATGTACATAAGTGACTGGTAATCAAAATATGACAGTCATGTGCACCTTAAAATTCCCTTTTGGTGTCCCCCTTGCAGTTGACACATACACAATAGCCCTGGTGTTGTTTGGATTGGTGTGCCACAAAGTAAGCGTATTGTGAGTAGAAACCTTTTCATACAGCACATAGTTACTGTATGGAATACACTGCCTGGAAATGTGGTGGAGACAGATTCAACTGATGCATTCAAGAGGGCATTTGATGATGATTTTGATTGAAATGGTATGCAGGAATACACAGAAAAGGCAGGAGATGGGCACTAGGGAACAAAATTTGTGCTGGCGTGATAGGCCGTTTGGCCTCATTTCACACCATACCAATTCTGTGATTCTGTGACTGGTGGTGCTGATAGTTTGTAGTGACTCTGCATATGTTGATGCGATTATGACCCTTTTAACAGAAGACTTCCACATTCTCCAGTGAAAAATTATGGAATGAAAGACTCTGGTGACCAAAGCCTATTGATTATCGGTTTCTGCCATTGTTAAACAATTTCTGAAGGTGGGCATGCTTCTGACATTAGGACCTGCTAACTTTCCATCCGATTCAAGTTGATGTTGGGTTTTCGACATGATAGAAATATAGAAAATAATAATGGGAGTAGGCCATTCAGCCCTTTGAGCCAGTTCTGCCATTCAATATGATCATGGATTATAATCCAACTCAGTACCTGTTCCTGCTTTCTCTCCATTTCCTTTGATTTCTTTAGCCTTTATATCGAAATCCTTTCTGAAAACATTCAATGTTTTCTGTGCCAGAAAATTTCACAATTTCAAAATAAAATGATAGGAATTTTTGGTTATTAAAATGCTCATAATACACCACACAGTGACATAAATAGTGTAGTCACCGAACCAGCAAACAGACTGATGGTGAAGTTGCTTTTGTCTATGTGGAATTCCATTATTACATTCTTCAGCGTCTACTTCATCACTACTGGCAAAATGGTCACATTTTCAGTAAACCAAGTCCATTCTCATTCTTCCTGCATTCTGCATTGATGTGTAAATGGACGAGTCATAGAATTTTAAAACAATCACTCCTCTTCAATGTTGAAATTAGTTTCTTTTCTGGACCATTCTTTTGGAACACAGTAATTATGCAATTTACCTCATATGCTTAATTAGAACCAAAGCAACTGCAGATTTTGTTTAACAAACTGTACAAATTATTTTTCGAATGACACCATCTATCAACACTATTCTGAAAGGAGGGATTGAATGTACATTTAAATAATTAATGAGATAATATCTTCAGTGAAACATTGTATTTACATTATTCATTATAACTTATAAGCTCATAGGTTAATTTTGGTGAGATCACCTTCATCAGCTCATCATACACATTGACATACCACTTTGTGGTATTTCATTGTTTCATCCTTGGTGTTGCACATAAACCTTGTGCTCTAGTAATCATTGCTCCAATGAACGATTCCTACACAATGACATGGTAATTAAAATGACAGTGAGCTGCAAAGACATTATAAATTTTGCAACCAATTAAATCCATACAAAGTCAATGGAAATAATTCAGTGCCTTTTAATATGGCTATGATGGTTTCCCTAGTGTCAAAACCATAGCAAAACGCAAAACATTTATTAGTATCTTGTGATTTTGGAGATACATTTCATGAGAACTTCTGCTCCACTGCAGAAAGTTTGTCAGAAATTCAGTGAGAAAGTGGGAGAAGACCAAAACATGCATAATTTTATCATGCAAAACACTTTACATGTGGCCACTCAGTGCAGCGCAGGAATTGTTTCATTTGTAAAATCACTTAAGTAACCAGACTGAAAACAAAAAGACCACCTACTTTGGAGAAAAAACACAATGAGGTGAAGGAGCCATCTCTGACCTGCAATTTAATGAAAATACTTTTCTTGATTTATGTCAGTGAAATTGTATTAAAAAGTTTAATAGCTTGAAGACCTTTATCTCTGAGGAATGACATTTATATAAGCAAAAATTGTAGGCTGTTACGTGATGGGGACCTCAAGACGTAAGCCACAAAAGCAAACAGGATCCCAAAAATGCATTACTACATTGACTGCACACACAGTCATTTGCATGCGGGTCTGAAGTTTGTGGCTGCATGTATTGCAGTACCTAAGCACATTTTAATTTATATGGAGATGTGCTATATTTTCTGTCTGAGGTAGATTCATAGAGCTGTAGAGTTATACAACATAAAACTTTATTTCTGTGCTGTACATCTCTATGACTCTACAACTCTTCGGTCCAACTTGTCCATGCTGACCAGACATCCCTATCCAACCTAGGCCCATTTGCCAGCATTTGGCTCATATCATTGTCAACCCTTCCTATTCATACCCATCACATGTCTTTTAAATGTTTTACGCTACCCATGCCCTTCATGAATCACTACTGAACAATGGAGATATGAATTGACTACCAAGACAATAAAGCTCGGACTGCAGTGACTCAAGAAGGCAGCTGACCACCATCTCCTCAGGTTGTTAAACTACCGAGTTTGAGTTTGATTTATTGTTGTTAAGATACGGTGAAAGTGTTGTTTTAGTTGCTATTCAGGTAGATCATGCAACACAAAGTACACTAGGGTAGCAGAACAGAGTGCAGAATACAGTGCTACAGCTGCAGAGAAGATGCATAGACAGAGATCAATATTAACATTTGAGAGGTCCATTCAAAAGCTGACAACAGGGAAGAAGCTATTCTTAAGTCTGTTCACACGTGTTTTCAAACCTTTATATCTTCTGCCAGATGGAAAAGGGTGGAAGAGAGTATAACCTTTGATTGTGTTGGCTGCTTTCCTGAGGCAGCGGGAAGAATAGATAGAGTCAATGGATGGAAGGCTGTTTTGTGTGATGGAGTGGACTGTGTTCATGACTCTCTGTAGTTTCTTGCAGTCCTGGGAAAAGCAGTTGCCACACCACAGTGATGCATCCAGATGAGATGCTTTCTAAGATGCACCTATTGGTAAGAATCCTTGTGGACATGCTGAGATACTATCCTCTCTATTTTTTGACGTGAATAATCAAAACATATTAACATTACTCAAATAACTCCAGGTCAATGTTTCTTGTTACACCAGCATCCAAAAATGGATTTGCTTATCAGTGTGTTCATGGCCCTTTGTGAGATGTTGTTCTTGCGACATGGTATTGACCTACACCATATTGTATGTTGGTGCAGCTGTTTTAGTGCATATCTGATGTAAGTCTCACATCCACTATACCTCTTATAAGGCATGTTCACGAGATCATCACTGTATCATAGGATGTGACCTTATGTTATAAAAGGATTAGTCTTTAATTTACTGTGTCCACTCTCAGCATGACACATTAATGAGAATGTGCTAACCCACAGTGGTGCATGTAATTGAAAAAGATATATAGATATCAAGAGCGGTAATAAACATTTGTTGAATCTTTCTGTATTACATGATTCATATTTAGCTTTTAAAATCTAGTTCTTGTATTCTCAGGGCTAATAAATATATCACCTCAATTAAGAAGGATTAAAAGACAAGCCCTCGGGCCAAAAAGTCACACAAATACTACACTTGGGATAATGGAGATATGCTTGCAGGATAAGCAGAGATAGGAACTGTATAATAAGGGGTTTTCATGTTTTAGGAAGGAAAGGCCAAAAGAAAAGGAGATGGGTAGCATTGCTAGATGAATAGGACATTAGCGCAATTGTGAGGAAGGATATTATTAGCTACAGTGGAGTCTGTATGGGTAGAGTTTAGAAAAACCAATGGCAGAAAATGATGGTGAGTGTTGTATGTAGACTCCCAAATTGTATTGGTAAAGTTGAGGAAAGCAGATAGGGGTTGAGGGATCTATCTCGGGTTCCTAGACCTTTCCATCTCTATCTCGGGTTTCCTAGACCTTTCCATCTCTATCTCGGGCTTCCTAGACCTTTCCATCTCTATCTCGGGCTTCCTAGACCTTTCCATCTCTATCTCGGGCTTCCTAGACCTTTCCATCTCTATCTCGGGCCTCCTCCCTCCCTTTCCTAGACCTTTCCATCTCTATCTCGGGCCTCCTCCCTCCCCTTCCTAGACTTTTCCATCTCTATCTCGGGCTCCTCCCTCCCCTTCCTAGACCTTTCCATCTCTATCTCGGGCCTATGCCTGCCTCTTCGTAGGATATGTGGAACAGTCCATCTTCCGCAACTACACTGGCACCACCCCCCACCTTTTCCTCCGCTACATCGATGACTGTATCGGCACTGCCTCGTGCTCCCACGAGGAGGTTGAACAGTTCATCAACTTTACTAACACCTTCCATCCCGACCTGAAATTCACCTGGACTGTCTCAGACTCCTCCCTCCCCTTCCTAGACCTTTCCATCTCTATCTCGGGCGACCGACTCAACACAGACATCTATTATAAACCGACTGACTCCCACACCTACCTGGACTACACCTCCTCCCACCCTGCCCCCTGTAAAAACGCCATCCCATATTCCCAATTCCTTCGTCTCCGCCGCATCTGCTCCCAGGAGGACCAATTCCAACACTGCACAGCCCAGATGGCCTCCTTCTTCAAGGACCGCAGATTCCCCCCAGACGTGATCGACGATGCCCTCCACCGCATCTCCTCCACTTCCCGCTCCTCCGCCCTTGAGCCCCGCTCCTCCAACCGCCACCAAGACAGAACCCCACTGGTTCTCACCTACCACTCCACCAACCTCTGCATACAACGTATCGTCCGCCGCCATTTCCGCCACCTCCAAACGGACCCCACCACCAAGGATATATTTCCCTCCCCTCCCCTATCAGCGTTCCGCAAGGACCACTCCCTTCGTGACTCCCTCGTCAGATCCACACCCCCCACCAACCCAACCTCCACCCCCGGCACCTTCCCCTGCAACCGCAGGAAATGTAAAACTTGCGCCCACACCTCCACACTCACTTCCCTCCAAGGCCCCAAGGGATCCTTCCATATCCGCCACAAGTTCACCTGTACCTCCACACACATCATCTATTGCATCCGCTGCACCCGATGTGGCCTCCTCTATATTGATGAGACAGGCCGCTTACTTGCGGAACGCTTCAGAGAACACCTCCGGGCCGCCCGAACCAACCAACCCAATCACCCCGTGGCTCAACACTTTAACTCTCCCTCCCACTCCACCGAGGACATGCAGGTCCTTGGACTCCTCCACCGGCAGAACATAACAACACGACAGCTGGAGGAGGAGCGCCTCATCTTCCGCCTGGGAACCCTCCAACCACAAGGTATGAATTCAGATTTCTCCAGTTTCCTCATTTCCCCTCCCCCCACCTTGTCTCAGTCAGTTCCCTCAACTCAGCACCGCCCTCCTAACCTGCAATCCTCTTCCTGACCTCTCCGCCCCCACCCCACTCCGGCCTATCACCCTCACCTTGACCTCCTTCCACCTATCCCACCTCCATCGCCCCCCCCCTCCCCCTAGTCCCTCCTCCCTACCTTTTATCTTAGCCTGCTTGGCTACTCTCTCTTATTCCTGATGAAGGGCTTATGCTCGAAACGTCGAATTCTCTATTCCTGAGATGCTGCCTGGCCTGCTGTGCTTTGACCAGCAACACATTTGCAGCTGAGATCTCCAGCATCTGCAGACCTCATTTTTTATTTGCAGCAGTTGAGGGATTAAGGTCTAGCAATATGAATACAAATGGGCACTGGGACAAATTTTAGTGCGATTGGTATTTCTGGGCTTAGCCAAGGAACTGTTTCTTTTCCTCCTCCACGTCCAAAATAATAAATTCTCCTGGGACCAGTTAGCTTCACCTTAAGGAACTGGCATCTCCTTAATGAACAAAATGGAATTGGCACCTTTCCTTAATAGGTATAGGTGCCACTAGATCCATCAGAGACTGGACACAGTTACCTAGGTAGCCTATTTAGTCTTCCAAACACAAACAAGGTGATCTGTGTATTGACAACGTAGAGGACAAAAGCAAACTTGGAAGAGGGTGAAATCTGGAAGAGGTAGCCTATTTAGTCTTCCAAACACAAACAAGGTGATCTGTGTATTGACAACGTAGAGGACAAAAGCAAACTTGGAAGAGGGTGAAATCTGGAAGATTCATGTTTTGCAACAAATTCTAACTGCACCCCACCCAGCTATCCATAATTGTACCAGTTCCACCCGCCCCGAAGATCTGTATTCCTATACTACAAGGAGGGGAAAAAAATCCTTCCAAAAGGAAACTCGAATCTTATCTCAAAAACATGATCAAACTAAAAATATTTGCTCAAACTCAAATGTCTATTCACATGACTGCGAATTGTACTCAAGGCATTGCAAAAAAAACTTGAAAACAAAGGAAAGGTTTACATCTATGTATTTTAGTGTTATTTCCTCAACACAAAGAAACAGACATTTCTGGTAGTTTTCACAACAATGATCACATTTTAGAGAAAAACATCTAAACCTTCTGATGAAAAGAGCTGTGGGTGGGGGGGGGGGGGGGTTGCAAAAGGCAGTACATCTCGGATATCGACAATTTACTAACAGCCTGTTAATCGCACGCTTAAAAATTTTGTTTGTGGGAATAACAGAGGTCTCTCCTCAGAAGCAGAGCTTTCACCTTTTAATATGCAAATGATATCAGGAGCCAGGCTGACTCTCCACCCAGATGCGGCGGCCCCTCTGACCGAGCCGTGGGAAGGCAGCGCTTTTTAAAAGTAGTTCAACTAAACCGCACGTGAACGAGGAAACGAGACGGTCATGTCTGGCGGGGCGGGAAGAATGACCGATTGAGCCGAGTCCCGGGCGGCCATCTCCGGCATGTGGAAAGGCAGAGTGAGTTTGTTCACAAGAACACTCGTAGTAATTGTAAGGGATGTGATTGGGAAAAGAACAGGTGGCTGGGATGGGGAGGGTGGTCCCGAGTGAGTGAGTGAGGGAGGGGAGCGCAGCCTCTTCTTAGCTGCCAGCCCGAGGCCTGTTCGGTGCCGGTCAGGATTCACCACAACATGGGTGCCGATGAACCAAACCGCCTTCACACCAGCTGGCAGTGTACTTTTAACTGTCGGCTGTTCCGAGTGTAACAAGTTGTTGTGGTTCCTGACGGGGGCTGCTGTGCAGAGAATCTCTACTCACATCTTTCAATTCACCTGTAGCCATTAAACCGACTCATTCGAAAGCGCCCCCCCGTTAACGGTTGTTGTGGCGACGCCAACTGCCAGTCTGGCTAGTCATGTGTTTAGTTACAGTAGCTGGTTCCTACTTGTTTGTGCAATATTGTTCGGTTGTTTTAAAATCTGTCACCATAAACAGTCCGATAACAATGAGTAAAATACTTAGGGTTTAGTAGTGCAGTTTTACTTTACGTATTAAAAAACGCCATCGTTAAATTTATTACTTAGAACGGGGACGCTGCTGGTTTGAGGCACGAATCCATGAAAAACAATAAATCATCACAAGCACCAGCTTTCATTTGTATGACATGAAAATGAGTTTGCTTTTTTGACGTCGTGGAGAAAAACATTTGATGTATCAGAGGGTGTAGGATTGCAACGGTGAGTTGAAAAGGAAGCACATGAGAATGTTATTTTGAATCTTAAATGGTGAGAGAAGTTTTAGGGAGGGAATTCCAGCGAGTTGGTGGGGGTGGCTGTTTGGCCACTGTTAGTTATGGTGCCGTCGCTAAAATCTGGAATCTGATACAAAAAAGTGGTAGGTATTAACAATGTGGTTGATTGGCTGGAAGGAAGAGATAAAATAACAAAAGAATTTAAACACTGAGACGAATAGCTTGGTCCTTTTAAAGAAAATGAGCGATTCTCAACTGCAGCTGTTAAATAAAATATAGATGAACCTGGCAGTCGTAGGTTTAAAAACTGACCTTTCCTAAGGAAGGGACAGGCCTCCAGTGATGTATTAAAAATGAACTTGTTTGGATTCTTGTCTTGTGCTCAATTTCTGGCATCCTATTAATTTTTTTATTCAGGCTTTATTCTGTTTTTATGTTTGCTCTTTGTAGAATTTGTCATAGATGCCTCCTACTACTTTGTACATATGCAACTGTTTCATATCGATATTCATACTGTAGGTTGAAGTGGCTTCCTTGGTTTTTTGGGCTTTTAATCTACATTTTATTTTACTTTTTAATGTGATTTACTTGTAATGCAAAGTGGATTTTACTAACAAAATCTTTGAATATGTCTGTGTGAAAAACTATCAATTCACAGCTGAAAAAGCAGGCTGTTGTAGGAATTTGACCTACCTAAAAAATTGCATTCTTTTGTGATGCCCTTTATGATTATGCTGTTGTTATTGGCAAGCTGAATAACTTGCTGTTGATATAAGGTGGGGAAAGTCTGTTGCCAGTTTCAATTTAGTTCGGTTGTACCAAGTTGCAAGAGTAATACACTTGGATTCTACAAACAAATACACTGAAGGTCCAATAGCTTCATTACTTCCCTTCAAATTCCTATTAGCTGTAGAGTATCAGTGAAGTTATGTACAACACAATCCTTGAAAGAGTGCATGATTTTCCATGGTCTTGGTGATTGGTCCAGAGGTGAATAATTGGGTGAAAGCTGAATTCATTTATGGGATGTGGGGGTCACTGGCCAGCATTTATTGCCTGTTCCTAGTTGCCCTTCAGAAGGCGGTGGTGCACTGTCTGTTCCTAGTTGCCCTTCAGAACATGGTGGTGCACTGCAGCCTTGAACTGCTGCAGTCCATTTGCTGTGGGTTGACCCTCAATACCATTAGGGAATTCCAGGATTTTGACCTAGTGACAGTAAAGGAATGATAATATGTTTCCAAGTCGGTCAGGTGAGTGGCCTAGAGGGGAACTTGAAGGGGATGGTGCTGTTCCCATACATCTGCTGTACTTGTCCTTCTAAATGGAAGTGATTATGGATTTGGAAGGTGCTGTCTGAGTCTCTGGTGAATTTTGGCAGTGCATCTTGTAGAAAGTATCAGGAGTCTGTATTGAGCGTCAGTGGTGGAGGAAGTAGATGCCTGTGGATGCGGTGCCAATCAAATGTGCTGCTTTGTCCTGAATAGTGTTGAGCCTCTTGTGGTGTTAGGGCTGCATTCATCCAGGCAAGTGTGGAGTATTCTATCACACACCTAACCTGAGCATTTAGATGATGGACAAGTTTTGAGGAATCAGCTGGTGAGTTATTTGCCATGGTATTCCTAGCCTCTAACTTGCTCTTGTAGCTGTTATGTTTATGGTGAGTACAGTTGAGTTTCTGGTTAATGGTAAATCCCAGGATGTTAATGGGGGATTCAGTGATGGTAACACAATTTGATTTAATGTCATGGGACTTTTTAGATTTTCTTATTGGTGATGGTCATAACCTGGCATTTGTGTGGTGTGCAAGTTACTTGCCACTTGGCCCAATGCTTGCATATTGTCCATATTGTATTTGAACATGGACTGCATCAGTATCTGAGGAGCTGTGAATTGTGTTGAGCATTGTGCAATTGTTGGTGACAGTCCCCACTTCTGACCTTCTGGAGGGCAAGTCGTTGAAGCAACTGAAAATAGTTGGATCTAGGATACTACCCTGAGGAACTCTTGCAGAGATGTCCTGGAACTGAGATTATTGACCACCAACAACTACAACATGGCTCAGGGATGGGCAGGATTGGCAGCTTAATGTTCCAGGATACAAATGCTACAGGAAGGATAGGAAGGGAGGCAAGAGAGGAGGGGGAGTGGCCTTTTAGATAAGGGATAGCATTACAGCTGTACTGAGGGAAGATGTTCCTGGAAATACATCGAGGGAAGTTATTTGGGTGGAACTGAGAAATAAGAAAGGGATGATCACCTTTATTGGGATTGTATTATGCCCGCCCCCCCCCCCCCCCAATAGTCAGAGGGAAATTGAGAAACAAACTTTTAAGGAGATCTGTGTTATCTGTCAGGATAATAAGGTGGTTATGGTAGGGGATTTTAAGTTTCCAAACATTAGACTAGGACTGCCATAGTGTTAAGTGTGTACAAGACAATTTTCTGATTCAGTATGTGGATGTACCTGCTAGAGACAGTGCAAAACTTGACCTACTCTTGGGAAATAAGGCAGGGCAGGTGACTGAGGTGTCAGTGGGGGAGCACTTTGGGGTCAGCGACCATAATTCTATTAGATTTAAAATAGTGATGGAAAAGGATAGACCAGATCTAAAAGTTGAAGTTCTAAATTGGAGAAAGGCCAATTTTGACGGTACTAGGCAAGAACTTTCGAAAGCTGACTGGGGGCAGATGTCTGCAGGTAAAGGGACGGCTGGAAAATGGGAAGCCTTCAGAAATGAGATAACGACAATCCAGAGAAAGTATATTCCTGTTAGGGTGAATGGAAAGGCTGGTAGATAAGGGAATGCTAGATGACTAAAGAAATTTGAGGGCTTGGTTCAGAAAAAGGAAGCATATGTAAGGTATAGACAGGATAGATCGAGTGAGTCCTTTAGAAGAGTATAAAGAAAGTAGGAGTATACTTAAGAGGGAAATCAGGAGGGCAAAAAGGGGACATGAGATAGCTTTGGCAAATAGAATTAAGGAGAATCCAAAGAGATTTTACAAATACGTTAAGGACAAAAGGATAACTAGGGAGAGCATAGGACCCCTCAAATATCAGCCTTTGTGTGGAGCTGCAGAAAATGGGTGTGATACTAAATGAGTGTTTTGCATCAGTATTTACTGTGGAAAAACATTGGGTGGCACAGTGGTTAGCACTGCTGCCTCACAGCACCAGAGACCCGGGTTCAATACCCGCCTCAGGCGATTATGTAAACTCCACACATTCTCCCCGTGCCAGCGTGGGTTTCCTCCGGGTGCTCTGGTTTCTTCCCACAGTCCAAAATGTGCAGGTTAGTTGAATTGGCCATGCTAAATTGCCTGTAGTGTTAGATGAAGGGGTAAATGTAGGGGAATGGGTCTTGAAGTTCTCGTATGTTGCTGGTGTGTTTGGATCTGGATGGGTTGCGCTTCGGCGGGTCGGTGAGGACTTGTTGGGCCAAAGGGCCTGTTTCCACACTGTAAGTAATCTAATCTAGTCTAGAAAAAAGATATAGAAGATAGAGACTGTAGGGAAATAGATGGTGACATCTTGCAAAATGTCCAGATGACAGAGGAGGAAGTGCTGGATGTCTTGAAACGGGTAATGGTGGATAAATCCCCAGGACGGATCAGATGTACCCTAGAACTCTGTGGGAAGCTAGAGAAGTGATTGCTGGGCCTCTTGTTGAGATATTTGTATCATCGATAGTCACAGGTGAGGTGCCGGAAGACTGGAGGTTGGCTAACGTGGTGCCACTGTTTAAGAAGGGTGGTAAAGACAAGCCAGGGAACTATAGACTAGTGAGCCTGATGTCGGTGGTGGGCAAGTTGTTGGAGGGAATCCTGAGAGACAGGATTTGTATTTGGAAAGTACATGTATTTGGAAAGACAAGGACTGATTAGGGATAGTCAACATGGCTTTTTTTTTAGACTTACAGTGTAGAAACAGGCCCTTCGGCCCAACAAGTCCACACCGACCCGCCGAAGCGAAACCCACCCATACCCCTACATTACCCCTTACCTAACACTACGGGCAATTTAGCATGGCCAGTTCACCTGACCCGCACATCTTTGGACTGTGGGAGGAAACCGGAGCACCCGGAGGAAACCCACGCAGACACGGGGAGAACGTGCAAACTCCACACAGTCAGTCGCTTTGTGCATGGGAAATCATGTCTCTCAAGCTTGATTGAGTTTTTTGAAAAAGTAACAGAGGATTGCTGAGGGCAGAGTGGTAGATATGATCTATATGAACTTCAGTAAGGTATTCAACAAGGTTCCCCATGGGAGACTGGTTAGCAAGGTTAGATCTCACGGAATACAGGGAGAGCTAGCCATTTGGATACAGAACTGGCTCAAAGGTAGAAGACAGAGGGTGGTGGTGGAGGGTTATTTTTCAGACTGGAGGCCTGTGACCAGTGAAGTGCCACAAGGATTGGTGCTGGGTCCTCTACTTTTTGTCATTTACATAAATGATTTGGATGCAAGCATTAAAGGTACAGTTAGTAAGTTTGGAGATAACACCAAAATTGGACAGCTAAGAGGGTTACCTTAGATTACAACAGGTTGTTGACGAGATGGGCCAATGGGCTGAGAAGTGGCAGATGTAGTTAATTCAGATAAATGGGAGATGCTGCATTTTGGGAAAGCAAATCTTAGCAGGACTTATACACTTAATGGTAAGGTCCGTGGGAGTGTTGCTGAACAAAGAGACCTTGGAGTGCAGGTTCATAGCTCCTTGAAAGTGGAGTTACAGGTAGATAGGATAGTGAAGAAGGCGTTTGGTATGCTTTCCTTAATTGGTCAGAGTATTGAGTACAGGGGTTGGGAGGTCATGTTGCAGCTGTACAGGAAATTGGTTTGGCCACTGTTGGAATATTGCGTGCAATTCTGGTCTCCTTCCTATTGGAAAGATGTTGTGAAACTTGAAAGGGTTCAGAAAAAAATCTACAAAGGTGTTGCCAGGGTTGGAGGATTTGAGCTATAGGGAGGGGCTAAACAGGTTGGGGCTGTTTTCCCTGCAGCGTCGGAGGCTGAGAGGTGACCTTTATAAAGGTTTACAAAATTGAGGGGCATGGATAGGGTAAATAGGCAAAATCTTTTCCCTGGTGTCGGGGAGTCCAGAACTAGAGGGCATAGGTTTAGGATGAGAGGGGAAAGATATAAAAAGAGACTTAAGGGGCAACATTTTCACACAGAGGGTGGTACATGTATGGAATGAGCTGCCAGAGGATGTGGTGGAGGCTGGTACAATTGCAACATTTAAGAGGCATTTGGATGGGTAAATGAATAAAAAGTGAGGTCTGCTGATGCTGGAGATCAGAGCTGAAAATGTGTTGCCGGTTAAATGCAGCAGGTCAGGCAGCATCCAAGGAACAGGAAATTCGACGTTTCGGGCATAAGCCCTTCATCAGGAACCATTCCTGATGAAGGGCTTATGCCCGAAACGTCGAATTTCCTGTTCCTTGGATGCTGTCTGACCTGCTGCGCTTTAACCAGCAACACATTTTCAGCTGGGTAGATGAATAGAAAGAGATTGGAGAGATATAGGCTGGGTGCTGGCAGATGGGACTAGATTGGGTTGGGTTATCTGGTCGGCATGGACGGGCTGGACCGAAGCTGTTTTCATGCTGTACATCTCTATGACTCTATAACCATCTTCCTATGTGTCAGGTATGACTAACCAGTGGAGAGTTTGCCCCCGATACCATTGATTTCAGTTTTGCCAGGGCTCCTTGATGCCACACTTGGTTGAATGCTTGATGTCATTGGCTGCCACTCTCACCTCACCTCTGGAATTTGGCTCTTTGTCCATTTTTGAACTAAGGCTGTAATGAGATCAGGAGCTGAATGGGGCTGGCAGAACCAAAACTGGGCATTGAGCAGGTTGCAGCTGAAAAGAATGAAACCACATGGTCAAAATGTTTAGAGGGAGTGGATACCTTCAAATGCACCTCGGAGAGTTTTTTTTTAAAAACCAGAATGGAGAAGGCCTTACAAGGGAGGAGACTCAAGCTTTGGTAATGATGGTTGACCTTATTAGTGGGGGAGCGTTTTGCAGAAAGCAGTCATAACTTTATTATTTTCAAAGTTTGTTCTTTTGGAAAAAGGTGATGATGAGACTGAAATCTAAGTTCTAAACTGGGAGAAGGCTAATTTTAATGAGATCAAAGTGTGATTTGGCCAGAGTGGCTTGTGATCTGGTATTTCTTACCTAAATCTGTCAGGGCAATTGAACACCTTTTAAGAAGGAAATAGGGGGACTAGAGGGATGACCTCGTCAATAAAGACAAAAGGTGGGTCCAGCAAATCCTGTGAACCTAGATCGAGATACTTGGGATTGGATAAAGAAAGCTTATTGCAGGTACTGAGGAATTAAAATAGCAAAGTAGTAGAAGCCTGAGAGAAGTACAGATGTGCAAGGGAAACAACATTTTTTAAAGTCATGAACAGATTTTCTTGATTTACTTGCCTTTTAAGTTATTTCATAAGTACACAAAAGATTAAAAGATGAGGAGGGTCCATTGAGGACTCCTGGTAACTTTGTGTGTGCAGACAGAGGATGTAGGTCATGTTCTAAGTGAATACTTGGTCAGTATTCAGTATTGAGAGGGATGATGTGATTATAGAAATCAGGGGAAAGGACTGTGGTATACTTGAAGCAGTTAGTATAGAGGATGTTCTGAGTGATCTGGCAGGCTTAAAAGTAGATAAATTACCAGGGCACGGTGAAATGTATCCCAGGTTGTTGAAATAAGGCAAGGGAGGAAATAACTGGAGTGATGGCAACTATATTTCCAATTCCTCCCTGGCCACAGGAGAGACACTGGAGGACAGCCAGTGTGGCACAGTTATTCAAGAAGGGAGCAAGAGACAAACTGAAACTACAGGCCTGTCAATCTAGCCTCTGTGATGGGAAACTACTGAGAAGACAAGTTCTTGGGCAGAATTAATCTGTTGGATAGGCAGGAATTAATCAAGGAAAGTCAGCATGGTTTTGATGAGGGTTGATCATCCACTTGCTGATATGAATATTGGGTAGGTAAATAGCAAGGATAGCTTTAGAGGATAGATTACAGAAGGATGTAGGTGGGCTGATCAGTGGTAAATGGAATTCAATCTGGATAAATGAGTGGTGATGCACTACGGCAGGACAAACAAGGAAAAGGAATACATGAATGCTCGGACCCTGGGAAGCACTGAGGATCTGAAGCATGTTCACTGGTCCCTTAAGATAGTGGGACCAGAAGTGGTTAAGAAAGCATATGGGATACTTGCCTTTATTAGCTGAGGTATAGAGTTTAAAACCAGAAGTTTGTTGGAACTGGATTAAAATAGTTAGCCCTTGCACTGACGATTACATGCAATTCTGGTATCCACATTTATAGGAAGGATGTGATTGCTTTGGAGAGGATGCAGAGGAAATTTACAAGAATGTAGCCTGGATTGGACAATTCTAGTTAAGAGATTGGATAGACTAGGTTTGTTTTCTTTGGAGTGCGTATGATTGGAGAGATTGAGGCCTGATTGATATCACTAAAATTGATGGGCATAGACAGGAAGAAATGTTTCTCTTGGTGGAGTGATCAAGCCATAGGTTTAAGGTAAGGGTCAGGAGGCGATATGAGGAAAAATTCTTTCAGCTAGAGGGTGGTGGGAATCTGGAACTCACTGTCTGTATGGGAGGGAGAGGTAAAAACATACTTTGGAAGTTTTTAGATATACACCTGTAATGCAAGACATACAAGGCTATGGGTCAAGTGTTTGATAATGGGTTTCTGATAGTTGGATGATTTTTTTTTTCTTTTTTTTTTGTCTGGCCTTGAATTGAAGGGCCGTTTTCTGTGGTGTGTGCTATCTCTCCATTTGTCTTTGCCTTGTCAAACTGCTTATCCAATATTTCAGATATGGATTGACCACTATTTCCTTGAGTTAAACATTGGGAAGTAGAGAATGTTTCATCAGTCTTGCCAAAAGCTCCATCCCTCCTTCACCCTGCTGTGGCCACCCCCACAGATTGTTTGCAACATTTGATACAACTGTAACCATTTAGATTTACGTGGCGCCTTTTGTGTCGTCATTTTCAAAGGCTGTTCAGAGGATGTAACCAGATAAACAAGGTGATTGAACCTATATATCTAATTAGGTGTAATTTCAAACAAATTAATTTGTTTGTATTTCAGCCGTTTAGTTACATTATAATTTCTAGCCGGGAAAAGATCCAATCATAAAAAGCCATTCGTCTACTGGATACAAATTACACAAGGGAGTGTGCTGATTTTCCTATGTAAAGTTATGTTAAAATTTTTGCTTAAATGTAATGTCAGTTGTTGGTCACAAAACTGGCTTCAGAGTTCCTGAACAAGCCAGAAAGATAACAGGTAAGGATTTTTATGCAGTGAGTTCACAAATTTTAATGAAATTACTGATCGAAATATTTAATGGGTACTACTGGAAAAGCTGCCTTGTCATAGGTGATGTTTTTGTTTCTCTTAGCCTACTCTTTTGGTTAATCCTCCTATGATGCAATGCACTTTTTGATGTTGCTATCTTTTAACACCCCAGATGATGCCTACAAGCAGTTCTGCACCCAATCCCTACTTGGGTAACCTAACTGCTCAAACCAGAGGTCTTGCTGGAGCTGTTTTGTTACAATGTTTTCCAACTATGTGACATTAAGATCCTCTATGCAAAACCAGAAGTAGCAATTCTGTATTTTCTTGTAGCTGAATGCAGTAATTAGTCACTAAGCCATTCTGAATCTTTCCATGGGGAATACAAATTGCCCATCCCTAATTGACCGTGAGAAGGTGATACTGAGCTGCTGCCTTAAAACTGCTGCAGTTAATGTGCTGTAGACCCACAATGCCAAGGAAGGGAATTCCAGGATTTTGACCCAGTGACACTGAAGGAAGCATATTTCCAAGTCAGGATGGTAATGATTGATAGGGGAACTTGCAGGTGGTGATGTATCTACTGTCCTTTATTCTTCGATATGGAAATGGTCATGGATTTGGAAGGTTCTGTCCAATGAGCCTTAGTGATATGGATTGGGCTAACCTGTAGATCCATTCTGTGGCGATGGAGCCAGTCCCATCCTTCACAACGCTGGCTGATAACCCCCACAATGTTGATAGTGAGGAATTTGGTGATGGTAACACTGTTTGAATGCCATGGGGTGGTGGTTATATTGTCTCATTGGAGGTGGTTATTGCCTGGCATTTGTAGTGCCAATCGTTACTTGAGCCCAAACTGGATACTGTCCAGGTCTTATTGCATTTGAGCAGGGACTGTCAATGTCTGAGAAGTTACGAATGGTGCTGAACATGTGCAGTCACTGGTGACTATCCCTAGTTCTTTTTATAATGTAAGCAAGGTCATTAATGAAGCAGCTGGAGGTGGTTGGGCCTAGGACCCTCTTCTGAGGAACTCTTCCAAGGACATCTCCTGAGATATCTGTCCTCCAACTGCATAATCTTCCTATGTGCCAGGCATGACTCCAACCAGCAGAGAGGTTGCTCTGATACCCCTTCATTTCAGTTTTGCTAGAGCTCCTTGATGCGATTCTCTTAACTCGAAGTCTGGAATGAGGTTAGGAGGTGAGTAGCCCTGTTAGAACTCAGACTGGTGTCAGTGAACAGGTACTGCTTGATGACACCTTCCAACACTTTTTACTAATGATAGAGTAGACTGGGGCAATAATTGGATGAGTTAGATTTGTTCTTTTTGTGTACAGAACATACCTGGGTAATTCTGTACATAGTTGAATATGTCAGTTTTGTAATTACTGGAACAGCTTAGCTAGGAAAGCAGCATGCTCTGGAGCACAAGTCTTCAGTACTATTGCTAGAATGTTGTCAGGGCCCATAGCCTTTACAATAGCTAGTAACTCTAAGCATTTCTTGATATGGATGTAGGTTTGCTCGCTGAGCTGGAAGTTTCATTTTCAGATGTTTCGTCCCCATATTAAGTAACACTGTGAGTGAGCCTCTGGAGAAGCACCGTTGGTGTTTCTTGCTTTCTATTTATATGTTTAGGTTTCCTTGGGTTGGTGATGTCACCATGACAATATCATTTCCTACAATGATGTCTTTTCATAGGAAATGTCATCACCAACCTAAGGAAACCCAAACATATAAATAGAAAGCAGGAAACACCAGCAGTGCTTCGTCTGGAGGCTTACTGAAGATGCTACCTAGTATGGTGGTGAAACATCTAAAAATGAACCTTTTCAGCTCAGCGAGCAAACCTATATCCAAAACCTCAACCTGAGCTACAAAACTTCGCAAAATTTGCTAATTTCTTTATCATATAGTGTGTATTGAATTGACTGAAAAGTCTGTTGGCACCACTGGAGGAGGCAGGGATAGGTCCTTAACTAGATACTTACAGCTAAAGATTGCTGCGATTGCTTCTTTCTTTTTTTTAATGCTGTGTGATCTTCCTGATCATTTTGAGGAGGAGGGGATATTTGTGGAGCTTCCTCCTCCAGTGAATTTAATTGCTGACCATTTATGACTGGATGTAGCAGGGTTCTAGAGCTGAGGTCTGAACTTTCTGTCACTTGCTGCTTATTTTGTTTGACTCATAAGTAGTTCTGTTTAGTAGCTTCAGGTCAGGTGTGTGAAATAAGATAAGAATAAACTATGCAGACTGTCTTGATAATCTCAGGCTCTGATTTTGAATGTTTTAAGTTTCAAAGCCTGTAGCTGAATTTAAAAACATATGTGGTCCAATGGCTGTAGTGTAGGGTCAAGGCTATGAAAGTCAAGTTAATATAAATGGGAGTAATTATTTATTTACAGAAAGTCAGCTGGAATGTGTTGTTAGGAAAAATGACAGAGTGCATGGTACTGGACTCATTTAGAGGTACATAGCAGGAGTGGTGGTTTGCTCTGGAAAGAGGAGTTTAAATGTGATTAATGGCCTTCTTTCTTCAAACCTATTTTGCACACGTTTTTGCAGTATGTCAGTTACATAACTTTCATTTGGAAATGCAGTCAAATTTACCATATTATTCCAGATCGACCTTGGATAATGCTGCAGTAAATAAATATTATTTTACAATTTTAAGTAAATGAGTTTTTTAAAAAAATCTTTTAAAATCAGTGCTTTGGAAAGAAGCTAAATGGTTGTTGTGCTGCCATAATTGTTAGTAAGGATGAAGGGCAGTTTGATCCTGTCTGATACTTCTGCAAGCAAAAAATTTGAAATTCAACTAAGTTGGTTATAATTTGTTACCTGTCTGAAAGGTCTGGCTTATTCATCCTATAATTAATGTCTAGAAATTAATGTTTTGTTCTCAAGTTATTCATTCACCGAAAATTTCACAGTTTTGGTATGTACACTTACAACCTCTAATTTTATCCCTCCCACCCCTTTTTCAGGACTCCCTCATTTATCTCTGATTTTGTCAGACTTTTTTTTTGTCCCAATGCACAATACTGGATCAGTAGAAAATTTGTTCAGCTAAATATTGAGAGGATGTTTTTAGTAGGGACCATATACTTATCCACCTTCCTCATGAATGCCTGTACCTGACCAGACTTTTCAAAGCCATGGCACTATATGTGACCATATCATCCATTAAGACCAAATGTTTCCACTTCTCATAACATCTGACATCACCTACCTCAGCTTCTCTGTTGCTGAAACCCTCCATCTGTCCCTTTTGTTACGTCTTAACGTTCTAATTTTCAATATACTCTGAGCTGGCCCCTCACATTTTACCTGCAATAAATCTGAAGTCATTAAAGTCTCAGCTGCTCAGGTCCTATCCAAGTCCTGTATACCAATCACTCCTGCACATAGTCATAGAGCTGTACAGTGTGAAAATAGACCTTTTTTGGTCCAACACGTCCATGTTGACCAGATATCCTGAATAAATCTGGTCCCATTTGGCCCATATTCCTCTAAACCCTTACTATTCATGTACCCATCGAGATACCTTTTATTTGTACTTGTACCAGCCTCCACCATCTCCAGTAGCAACTCATTCCACATGCAGCACCCTCTGTGTGAAAGAAATTACCTCTCGGTAATTTCTTTTTAAATTTTTTTCCCCCTCCCCTTTTAGATGTAAATCCTCTAATTTTAGACTTAGGATTTTGGAGGGGTCAGAAATACATGGTGGAGATGAAAATAAATTTGTGTGCAGAGAATATCTGCCAAAAATCTTGAGGATTGCTGTCATGCTTATCAATACATAGGGCATAGAATGTTGGATTCACCTTTTTGGATTAAATATATTCTCAGGTTTCTGCTATAACTTGCCAGGAGCCATCACTTTGAATCCAGAGCAGATTATGATCAGTTTACATGAACAATAGTTTAGTGATTCAAAAATATGTGGATAGGAAAGGATTAGAAGGAAATGCGCCAAGTGCAGGGAAATGGGGTTAGCATGGACAGACATCTTGGTTTGCATGGACCAGTGCTGAGCTAGAGATGTTTGAAAGGGTCAAGTTCTTTGGAGTGATGATCACCAACAATCTGTCCTGATCCACACTCATTGACAATAAGTCAAGGAAGCACAGCAATGCCTCTCCATAGGCTAAGGAAATTCGGCATGACCACATAGTCTCTTACCAATTTTTATAGATGCACCATAGAAAGCATCCTATCTGGATTCAGTGTGGTATGGTAACTGCTTTTCCCAAGTCTGCAAGGAACTACAGTCATAAACACAGTCTACTCCATCATGCAAACCAGCCTCTCATCCATTGACTTCAATTATGCTTCCTGTTATCTCGAAAGCAACCAACATTAAGACTCTCCAGCCTGATTATACTCTATTCCTCCCTCTCCTGTTGGGCAGGAGATTGTAAAAGTTTGTGTACACTTACAAATAGATTCAAGAACAGCTGGTGTTATCAGATTTTTGAATGGATCCCTCAAATGTTAATGTTGATCCATGTCTCTACCCCTCCTCAGCTGTAACATCTTATTCTGCATTGTGTTGTTACCTTGCTGCATTTGTATGGTTTGATCTGCCTCTAGGGCCCATAATGCTTTTTTTCCCCCACTGTACCTCAGTACACATAACAATACTAAATCAAATCCATTCCAACTTGGTTGACCCTCCTAGTATTGACATTTTTCATAATGTGCAGCTCTGACCATCATTGCTTGAATGTCCTGAACCCCTTGCATAACATGACCTTTCACAACAACAATTAGAAGTTACCTCTTTCTCTCAACACGTGCTACTAAAGTTTTTCCAACATTATTTTGCTATTTATTTGGGACCATAATTGCCTGATGCTTATTGCTGTCCTTCCATTCCTGGATGGCATTTATGAATTTGAAGATGTGTCAAATTTCAAAGCAGTGAGAATAAAATTTTAATTAAAATGAATAACAGCATCAGTGCAATAAAGTTTTAGCTCCCTCTACCCCCTCATTTTAAAAAAAACTTTAAAGAGTGGGCGATTGAATAGTGTTTACTGCCCATCCTTATATATATCACTGACCAATTGTTGCTAATTTAATTTGAAGGGAATCTTAGGAAAAGATTTTGGCAAACCTGAGTGCTGGGAGTAGGCATGATTGACTGGATCCCGTAATGAATTGAGTTAATAAAATTGATTTCTTTTACTTTTTTAAATGGTTTAATCACATGGAACAGAAATTAATTTCAGGAAAAATATTGTCTTTAAATGGTTGCACTTGTAGTTGTGCCACAGAACGTATTTGTTTTTTGTCATAGCTAGATTTTCTATCCTGAGCATGTATGTACTCTTTTTCTAAATATGTCAAAAGACACCTGTTCCTCTTGGTCTGTTTCAATCATTGTTATCCATATGGTGAATTCAGCAGCAAAAATCTTTTTTGAGCCTTACAAATGTTGAGTTCATCTATAGTATAATATCAACCCCTTTTTTGACTCTTTCTTTCAGGACTGATTTGTCCATAAAACAGTCATTTTATTCTCATTTTTGCCTGTATTGTCCAAAAACTCAAGACCTCTGGGGTAGGAGCTTTTGATTTATTGATTCCATGGATGCCCTCACAAAAAAAAACTAAGACATCATGTGCCATTTCTTGAATACTCTTAAGTTTCACCCCTGCATTGTCCTAAAGATACAGTTATGTTTGGCAGCTTGGCCATGGAAAAACTTACTCATTAGCAAATTTCGGTGTTGAAGAGCCGAATTGGTCTGTCTGGCGTGGACAGTTGCAGGTATATTTGAATATCTTGTCATGTGAACCACAGATTTGATTAAAACCTCTATAACCTTCAACCTTAAGTCCAATGCTTTGTCTATTACATGGTGCTTGCTTTATGAAAATTAGAGCACAGACATGAATTTAATAACTTATATCGGACACCTACCTGAACCTACCCCCAGAGTTTTGAGTATTAAGGTGGAGTTTGCATTCCAACAGGATGCTGAAACTGGTTGACCATGAATGAACTTCTTCACAGGCTGGAATTTTAATACTCAGCCTAGCTTGAACCAGTGAGGATGTAATTTGGGACTAAACAAAGGACTGAGGAGTTAGCAGTTTTCAGAACAAGTTATCTCTGGATGAATGGTAGAAGAGTTCCCTATTTCTTTGGATCTCCTTTTTTAAAAAAAATATATCTAGTCTTCCTTGACTTAAACCCTTCCTAAGAGCTTAAGTAGCCAGACTGTGAAGGGAAATTGTTCTGCTAAATTTGCTATCTGGTCAAGGTAATTTTAAGGCAAAATGATGTTCAAAAATGTAGGATGCTGCAAGAGGTTAAGCCTTTCATTGAAAACCAAGATAGCCTGCATGCTTAATACATAAATTATTTTAATCTACTTCACTTGTAATCAACACCTACTTCAATGGTGGATTGTCCTGAACCATTTGTCCAGTGCATTAGGCTGTCCAGTTAAGCAGGTACAACACAAGTGGGTGGATGGGGTAATGCTTTTGGGAAGGTTCAATAATGGGATTTGGAATTAAGAGCCTTACTGAGAAGAACTGTCAAGGTAAACAAGTCAACTGCTGCATTAGCCGAGCTGTTGTGCAACTGCTATAAAATAATTACAGTTAACACACCAGAAAATCCAATGTTCTCTGAAGGGTTGTGAAGTGAGTGATAACACAAGATTCTGGACAAGGTCCTCTGAGTTGCAGGTAGCTAAAATAGATTATTAACCTGTATGAAAACACACGAGATTACATAGTAAGATATTTTGTACTGACCTTAATGTTTGTAAATGCTTTTATTATGACATGGGGTAAATACACCTGCTCAATTTAAAGCAGCAATACAAAAAAGACTTATCCCTTGCAGTAATCTATGAAAATTCGAGGGGCCCAGAACCATTTAAAGTAAAAAGAACAACTTTATTTCTTAAAGTATAGCAGAGAATAATTAACTAACAACTATTTACAACTACTTCATCTAACCTATCTTTTACTTTCCCTTCTATAATAGTAGTCTGATAAAACCCCCAATTAAGGTTTACAAAACAACACTACTTACCCCAACCAGGCAGCTTTTAGTTTTCTCTGTATTCCTGTCACCTTTTCTTCTTAGGGATTCTGCTTCACAGGTTACTGATTGATAAAGGTACCTTTTTAAGAGAGCTATTTTTCAGGCAATCTTTACATGCTGGTAGCTTGGCAGTTTTACTCTCAACTGTTCAATTTTCCCCGGTCTTATCCTCTAAAGCCTCTATGTCATTCTTTTTAAATTTTAAGATTGTCAACATACTAAATTCAAATTGAATTGGAGTTTGGTATTTTTCAGGATATAATTTAAACTGATTAGCCTAATTTGAATCTGTTTTGTCATTTCTAGGCAACCAGCTATACCAGTAACTGCCATCATAAAAAAAATTCTAATGGGAATAAGAGTAATGATTTTTTTGTTGATTTCTGAAAGAGTTGGATTTGCAAGCTTCAGTTAGTCTGCCTAACAAAAAAGGAGCCTTGTGTCCCAGTTAAATGTTTGAATAACTAGCACCCACAATGATAGTGTTACTTTCAAAAAGACTCATTGTTTTCTGAACTATGCATTTCTAACTGTATAATATAAATCGGAACCAAAATAGAACTGATCATTAAATGTGAAAGCAGCTTAGTTTTTTTGAGTGTGAATATAGTGCTTGCTTCTGTCCAAATTGCGTTTCATTTCATGTAACTTTTGGGGTGCAGGAAAAAATATCTTAGACTGGTGTTGACAAATTTTGCCAACTAGTAACTTTAAGGAATAGTGACGTCTGTGATTTTGACAGTATTAGGTGCTCCTTTTTGTTTCCTAATTATGCTTACAACCCAAAAACACTAATGCTTTGCAAATGCACTTCAATTACATGTGATTGACTCTGACTCTGACCTAAATGAATAGTGTTAATAATTTTTGCATTACAAACTGTGAATGTATTGGCAAGCTAAAAATGTATTTGTTAATACACTAGTCTGTTTCTATGATAAATCCTTGAATTAGGTAAAAGCCGACAATTTTCTTAGTATACAATTTGGATGCAATTTCTGCAAACTAGTAGTCGTTGCAATATCATTTAGCTGAAAAAGCAGGTGTGTAATAAATAGTGCCAGCATTGTTCCCAAAATATTGTTGAGGGCACTGTTGTACATAGTCATAGAGCTACACAGCACAGAATCCAATCCTTTGGTCCATCCTGTCTATGTTGATCAGATATCCTAACCTAATCTAGTTGCACATGCCCCCATATCCCTCTAAACCCTCCCTTTTGTGAGACACCAGCAGATACATTTTAAATGATGTAATTGTACCTGTCTCCACTACCACCTTGAGCAGTTCATTCCATACACTGCATGAAAAAGTTGCCCCTTGCGTCCTTTTTTAAATCTTTCCCATTTTTAAACTGATGTCCCCTAGTTTTGGACTCTCCTCTCCTTGGGACTAGATCTTGTCTATCCACCCTATCCATGCCCCTCATGGTTTTCTAAACCTCCAAGGTCACTTCTCAGCCTTCGATGCTCCAGGGAAAATAGCCCCAGCCCATTTAACTTCTCCCAATAGCTCAAACCCTCCAACTCTGACAATATCCTTGTAAATCTTTTCTGAACCTTTTCTAGTTTCACAACATCCTTCCTATAGCAGGGAGACTGGGATTGCATACAATATTCCAAAAGAGATCTGGGAGTTCAGGTCCATTGTACCCTGAAGGTGGCTGCCCAGGTGGATAGAGTGGTTAAGAAGGCATATAGTATACTTGCCTTCGTGGAATGGGGTATTGAGTATAAGAGCTGGCAGGTCATGTTAAAGTTGTACAAGACTTTGTTTCGGCCACATTTGGAATATGGTGTACAGTTCTGGTTGCCATGTTACCAGGGTGAGGGATTCAGCAATGAGAGGTCACGTGTTCAAGATGGGAGGTGAAAAGTTTAAGTTGGATACATGCGGAAAGTGTACAGAGGGGGGTAGATGCCCTGGAATGCATCACTAGCGGAGGTAGTAGGGGCAGGCATGGTAGATTCCTTTTAAAGCGTGTCTGGACAGATGCATCAGTAGGTGGGGAGCAGAGGGATACAGATCCTTAGCAATTGGGCGATAGGTTTAGACAGTGGATTTGGATCAGCACTGGCTTAGAGGGCTGATGGGCCTGTTCATGAGCTGTAAATTTTCTTTGTTCTTTGTTTAACATAGAATAGGATCCTGACAGCACCACCTGCTTATATTTTTTTTAAAACTGCAAGGTATTGTTAGCAACTGTTACTTGACCTGTCGGGTTTTGGCACATGATTTTACAACTACACCGACAATGCAGGAAGAAAAGTATGAGAAAAGCACTGGGCTGTTTCAAACATTGAGTTTGTTTAGTGGTGTTACATGAAAAATATTTAAGACAAAAAGCTCAACATTGTTTATCCTGATTTCTTGCTAATGGGTTAGCATTTTTTTTGTCTAAAGTTTGCTTGCACTTTGAAGAAGGTAGCTTTATATACTAAAGGCAGTAAGAGTGCAAATATTGAAATGCAATTGTAACTTGGGATATGCATTGTTTTTCACACTTCATCCAAAAATGTACAGTTTAATTTCTTTAAAATTTGACTTAGGATGTCAAAGATGACTAATTTTGTTCATTACACTTTCTGAATTCCAGGCTGTAACCAAAAAGTATGAAAGTGTAGGTATTTATTTATAAAATCCTGAAAGGAGGAGGCTTGTATCTGGATCAAAATAAATGCTTGGTTGTACAGAATTGAAATAGCATTGGTAAAAGGCGAATAATAGTTAAAGCTTTCCATTTATGGGCTCATCAGAACTAGGATGCAAGAAACAGACCATTTTCAAAGATTGAGGTTTCCCACCTTCACCATTTTGCCCAGGCATTAATTCCAGGTTACCACCATCAAAATGAAAAATCTCCTCAAATCCCCTTCTAAACCTCTTGCTTTTTTATCTTAGTTATGCCCCCTTGTTGGTGACTCTTTAAAGGAAACTGGTGTTTCCAATTCACCCTGTCCATGTCCCCCAATCTTATACACCTCAATCAGGTCCTCTCTCAGCCTTTTCTGCTCTCAAAGACCCTGTGCTTATGCAACTTGTCTGCATAGCTGAAATCCCTGGCAATATCCTGGTGAATCTCCTCTGCTTGCTCTCTCGTGCAATCACATACTTCCTACATTGTGGTGACCAGAACTGGGCCAGCACTTGTGGCCCAACTGAAGTCCTGAACAGTTCCAACATAACCTCCCTGCTCCTATAATATGTGCCACAACTGCTAAAGGTAGGTGTTCCATGTGCTTTGTTAACTACCCTATGGATCTATCCTGCAACTTTCAAGTATCTGAGGACAAGCTCCAAGATACTTGTGTTGGTTTTGAGCTTCCTAGTGTCCTGTCCTGTCTTGTCCAAAGTGCATCATCTGATCGGTCCATATGATTAATACCTCTCTATCTTTGTGACCTTAGATCTGACTCTGAATGATTCTATAGGTATGTAAGAGGAAAAAGCGTGATGAAAACTAAATCAAAACAGATTAAAGACTCTGAATGTCAGACATCAAAAATGCAAATGGAAATAGCTGAGAAAAACTCTCCATTCCTTTTGGTATCTGTGGAGAGAAAGCAAATTTAATGTTTTGGGTCTAGTGAAGGTTTTTGAAGGGTCACCTAAGCAGCCATGGATGTAACTCCTCTGAATCTGGGGGTTTATCCACTTTAAAGACGACCATAACCACCTCCCTCCCTATGCCAAACTGCTTAAGAGCTTCACAGTCAATTTTTCTTCTCCACAGTGAAGACATGTGACATACTCATTTAACACTATACCTCTGGCTCTCCACACACCTTATGCCTAATGCCCCCTGCTCTTGGTTCTTTTCTCATTGATATACTTGGAATATCTTGGGATTCTCCCTAATCTTACCTGCCAGTTTATTTCATGCTCTCCTAATTGAAGTAAGTTCAACATCTTTACTACACTAGGGCTGCAGTTTCAATTGGATGAAGTAATTTCTCCACATTTCAATCCAAAATAGCTTATGGTCTATCCTGAGCTTAAGACCTCTCACTGTCATTTCCATCGCCTATCCCAATCCCCTTAACCCACAGGGGAAACATCATCTCTGCATCCAGTCTGTCCAGTTTTCCACTTCAAGCAAATCAGAATGGCAATGTATTATTTAAGTGTGATAAATTGGAAAAGGTTAATACACAAAGGTACCTGGTTGTCCTTGTATACTGGTCACTGAAAACAAGCGTACAAGCAGTTAGGAGGGCAAATGTGTATAGTAACAAGGAAGTCTTCACTGTAGCTGTACAGAGCTTTGGTGAGACCACACCTGGAGTATTTTGTGCTGTTTGCTTGCTTACCCAAGAAAATATGTTCTTATCCTGAGCAGACCTCTATGGGCAGTAGTGACGTCTGAAACGGGACGTCAGCTCTGCAAATGGCAGCAACGCGCTGATCATCTTTTTGAAGTGTCTATATGCAGAGTCCTGTAGCTTAGGGAGCATTTTGTCAAAGTGGGAGTTCAGCAAATATTCACTGGACTCATTCCTGGTGTGTGGGAACCTCCAGCAGCTAGTCATGATAGAGGATGCTGAGCACCTCCAAGTAGGTAGTGAAGGTCGGGGAGGGACAGCTGGAGAAGTCGAATGGACTCTGACTGGAAAGAAGGGGCCTCTTTGTTAGGAGAGGGCTGATGGAAGGAGAGCAGACTGACAAATATGTCAGTCCAATGTAACCTATGTGGTCATTCCATGTACATAGTATAACTTGTTCCCTGTATATTCTTAATGTTGCCTTCCTCATCTTTTGATCATCTACATTCAAATCTCACTTTACACTGGGTGGCTGGCTCATCATATAAGAAGAGATGGGGTTGACTGGACTTTTACTCACTGGAATGTAGAAAAATGAGTAGGTTTTGTATGGAAATACAAACTCTAAGGGCTGGGCAGACTGGATGCAGAGATGATGCTTCCCCTGTGGGTTAAGGGGGTTGGATGGGCGATAGGGATGACAGAGTAAGGGGTCATAAGTTCAGGATAGATCATAGGCCATTTACGATTGAAATGTGGAGAAATGACCACTTGATTGAAAGTGGAGTTCTTTACCACAGGCTTTTGAGGCCAAGTCACTGACTATGTTTAAGAAAGAGTTCTAAAGGTTAAAGGTTGTGAACAGTATCGGAAGAGATTTAGGAGTATGGAACTGAGATCATGTTCAACGGTGGAATGTTTTAAATGGCCAATTTTTGATTTACTTGTAGAATGTGGAAAGATATTCCTTCATTGGAGGCAGTTCAGAGAAGGCGAACAAGAATGATCCCTGGTGTGGAGGGCTTGCCTGCTGGGCAAGGTGAAACAGTTTGGGACTCTCAGGAGGTTAGAAGAATGAGAGGTGATCTCTTTGAAACAGTGTTTTTAAGGGGCTTGATAGGATAAATGTTGAGGGAGTGTTTTACCTTGTGGGACAGTCTAGGACCAGAGGGCATAGTCTCTGCATAAAGGGGCACCAATTTAAGGCTGAGATGGGGAGGATATTTTTCTGTCATAATGTTCCAAAGACACTCAACATTTTGTCACAGACAGCTATGGGGGTAAAGTCATTGTATATATTTAAGGCTGAGTGATTTTAGATCAGTAGGGTAATCGGGAGTTATTTGGGGGGTGGGGGGGGGGAGGCATGAAAATATCGGTGATGAATGTTGGATCAGCCATGATTCTATTGAAGACGCCAAACATCCTACACTCATTCCTATTTCATCTGGTCTTATGAGCATTGGACTTGTTCAGGGATTTGTGAATAAATCACCACAAAGTACCTTTTTTATTCAATTACTTACTAAGTAGTACTTAATCAAGTACTGAAGTAGACATTCAAGAACTGAAATAGTGATTTAAACTTTATTGCATGTAGCAACCAAAATAAGACCCTTCAAAGTAGGCAAGTAAAGTGCCTCAACTCAGCCTGGCTACTACCAAATAATAGTGGGACTTGGCCAGATTCACCCACAGTGTCTCTCTGGAGGTGCCCAGGGTTCTGGGAAGTCCTGTTGAATTCTAATGTTTGCAGTACATTTGCAGGTCCTTTCATCCAAATTACTGCACCTCTGCAGACTTGGAGTAATTGGAAGTAGCTTCACTGTTCTTTACATTTGGTATTGACTATCTCTTTGGGGAGACTGCCTTTCTCCACATAATTCCTTAAATTCTTCTGCAAGGCAATCTTTGTCCTTTTTGTGGCAATAAAGCATCCTATTTATCAAGCAGGTGTCAAAGCTTTGATCATGTAATCTTGACTTCCTTCCTTGCCAAGATATGGCTAATTGCTTTCAGTCTCGATGCAACAGTGTCTTTGTTCCTTCAATCTATGAAAAGCAATAAAATATGTTATGTTGTTTTGTTCATTCAATCATCAACAGGTATTAAAGTTCTGAAGTTTGATAGCTCTCATTTTATTGCCTTGCCATTTGTCCTTGAAGGTGGTAGTGAACTGCTGCAATCCCTGTAGAGTCAGAGAGATGTACAGTATGGAAACAGACCCTTCGATCCAACTTGTTCATGCCGACCAGATATCCCAACCCAATCTAGTACCAACTGCCAGCACCTGGCCCACATCCCTCAAACCCTTCCTATTCATATACCCATCCAGATGCCTTTTTAAATGTTGCAATTGTACTAGCCTCCACCACTTCTTCTGGCAGCTCATTCCATGCATGTACCACCATCTGCATGAAAAGTTGCCCCTTAGGTCTCTTTCATATCTTTCCCCTCTCACCCCAAACCTATGCCCTGTAGTTATGGACTGACCCACCCCATGGAAAACACTATCTATTTATCCTATCCATGCCCCTCCTGCTTTTATAAACCTCTGTAAGGTCACCCCTCAGCCTCCGATGCTCTGGGAAAAACAGCCCAAGCCTATTCAACCCCTCCCTATAGCTCAAATCCTTCATCCCTGGCAACATCCTTGTAAATCTTTTCTGAACCCTTCCATGTTACACAATATCTTTCTGAAAGGAAGACCAGAATTGGACACGATATTCCAACAGTGGCCTAACCAATGTCCTGTATAGCTGGAACATGACCTCCCAACTCCTGTACTCAACACTCTGACCAATAAAGGAAAGCACACCAAACGCTTTCTTCACTGTCCTATCTACCTGTGATTCCACTTTCAGGTCCTTGTTAAAATTTGCATTTCTAATGTCTGTCCTGATGAGTATAGACCAAAGCATCGGGTGGTTAGGATTCAGCACTTTCACTGCCTCAGCATGTGTTATGTTCCTGGTCAGAGAATGCAATTTTGCCAATTACTGTTGTATATAAACCCACAATGCCACTAGAGACGGCATTTCAGGATCTTGACCCAGTAATGGTGAAAGAATGTTGATGTCTTGACTTGGAAATCTAAAGAGCTTAGAGGGGAATTTGCAGGTGGTGGTGCTTTCATTTATCTAATGCCCTTGTCTTTTTTGAGATGTAATGATTGTGGGCTTGGAAAGTGTCCTCTAAGGATCTTTGGCAAATTTCTGCAGTGGTTCACACTGCTGGTCCTGGACATGAGTTGTAAGTGGATGCTTATAGGTGTGATGCCAATCAAGCAGGCTGCTTTTGTTCTCTGCACTTATAAATCATTAGAATCTCTACAGTGTGGAAGCAGATCATGAGGCCCATTGAGCTCACACTGCCCCTCTTGAAAGCATCCCATCTAGACCCACCCTCATATCTTATCCCTGTAACCCTGTAGATCCTATGGCCAATCCACCTAACCTGTGCATCTTTTTTGGACTGTAGGAGGAAACGCGTGCAGACATGGGGAGAATATTTACTTGGTGCCGACACAGTTGTCTGAGACTGGGATTGTGAACAACTGAGTCACTGTGCTGCCCATCCAGGCAAACAATGTTCCATCACGCTCCTGACTTGTGCCTTGTACATGATGAACAAGCTTGAGGGAGTTAGATGAGATAGCTAATACAAGATTCCTAGTCTCTGACCTGCTCTTGTAGCTACTGTTTATATGGCACGTCCAGTTGAGTTTTTGGTTGGTGCTAACCTAGGATGTTAGGATATTGTGATAGTAACACCCTTGAGTATCAAGGGGCACTGGTTAGAACAGTCTGTTTCTTGTTGGAGATCCTTGCCATTTGTGTCAGGATTGTTAATTGGCATTTGTCAGCCCAAGCCTTGATATTGTCTAAATCTTGATGCACTTGAATCTGGATTGCTTCCTTATTTGAGGAGCTGCAAATAGTGCTGGTTATTGTATGCTGATTGCATATCCCTACTTTGTTTTTTCTTTTTATGATGGAAGAAAAGTCATTGAAGTAGCTGAAAATGGTCAAGCCTAGATTATCACCCTGAGGATCTCCAGTAGAGATGTCCTCCGCTCACATGACTGACCTCCAACCATAACCATCTTCCTCGGTGTTAGGTATGACTTCAACCAGCAGAGCTCAACTACCCCCTCAAACTGGTTCCCATTAAATCCAGTTTAACTAGGACTTTTTGATGCTAAATATGGTCAAATGTGACCTTGATTGTCAAGGGTTGGCACACTCTCTCACCTCACCTCTGGAATTCAGCTCTTTTTTTTGTGTCCTGGTTTGAACCAAGGCTATATGAGGTCAGGAACAGTAGCCCTGGTGGAACACAAGCTGGGTTTCACTCAGCAGGTTATTGCTGAGCAGGTACTGCTTGATAGCAGTGATAACACCTCCTATCATTTTACTGATTGAGAGTAAACCATTGGGTGGTAATTGGTCAGTGTTTCGAGCTGTGTTCTCAACTCATTGGACATTTGGTTCAAATTTGGAGTGAATTCAAGAGATATTTTTGGTAGAACATTTCAGTACTTCAATGACCTTTTCTTCCATCACACAAAAAAAGTAGGGATGTGTAATCAGCAAATTATGTCCAGCACTATTTGCAGCTCCTCAAATAAGAGATTTCAGTCTGCACTCAAGGAATTGGAGGCACTTTGAAGCAATTGACAGGCTTATGTACAGTCCCACTGAAAGTCAACTTGACACTAGTTATTCACACCTACAGTGTTTTGCGGAATGTAATCTCGCATTGAACAAGGGAAAATCCTTATTCAACAAAGGCAGAAACCAATTCTTCAGCTGTGTATCCAGGAAGGAAGGAGTATAGCCTCATTCATGAAAAGTTTTGAAGCCATTGCAAATGTTGCAGACCTAACCATGTGCTAGTCTAGAGTCTGTTAGGTTTCACTATAGGAATGAAGTGAACTTCCTACACTATTTGTCCCTGTGTGTAATTGATTAAGATACTATGATGTGGGAGTGGATTACATTACATAAACAGGCGTTACACCAGCAAGTTTACAGCAAATTGCATTAAAGCCAATTTCAACACTGCAGGAATCACCCAGCAAGTCATGAATGCAAGCTTGATTGGCTTGTGTAGTTGTGCACAATTAAGTGAAGGCCATCAATTTTTGAGAGTTGGGCGGCACGCCTCAGCGCCAGAGATCCCGGTTCAATTCCCGCCTCAGGCCACACTCTGTGTGGAGTTTGCACATTCTCCCTGTGTCTGCGTGGGTTTCCTCCCACAATCCAAAAATATGCAGGTTAGGTGAATTGGCCATTCTAAATTGTCCATAGTGTTAGGTGAAGGGGTAAATGTAGGAGAAAAGGTCTGGGTGGGTTACGCTTCGGTGGGTCGGTGTGGACTTGTTGGGCCGAAGGACTTGTTTCCACACTGCAAGTAATCTAATCTAATCTAAGATTTGTTACCACCTTCAGAGTAACATTGATAATCCTTCTCTCAATTATATCACACATCTTACACTTAAAATTAGTTTGAAATTGTAATGCTTTACTCGGCTATCATACTATTCAATCCTAGATTGTTTCTCCTCGTGAGACCATCCCTTGGCATCTAACCTGTTAAGCTCCCTGAGAATGTTCTATTTCAAAAAAAGTTTGGAGTTTGGAAGAATGAAAGACAATGAATACAAGTCCAACTAACTCCACCTCCATTCCCAAAATCCAAAACAGTCTCCAATGCCAGTACAGAGGAACCTCGATTACCCAAACAAAATGGGTGGGCACTATTTCGTTCAAATAATTGATTTATTTGGATAATCGATTTCAGTTTAAACAGGGGAAACCATATTGATTGAACGCTGCACTCTACCTGAGAATTTGTTTAAATCTATAATTTTAATGAGTTTGCCATTCAAGCAAACTAATCTTTGCAGCCCGCAAAATTACTACATCTTAAAATGAGAAGTACTAAACCCTTACCATGAAATTCCAACATTAAACAAGGTCCCGAACAGCTTTGTCGATCACAAGACTGTTTACAGCATCCGTTTCCGGAAATGATTTGGAGATGCTGGTGTTGGACTGGGATGTACAAAGTTAAAAATCACACAGCACCAGGTTGTAGTCCAACAGGTTTAATTGGAAGCACACTAGCTTTCGGAGCGCCGCTCCTTCGGTGTTTGAGAGTTTTTGGAAACTCAGTCTCGCGATCGAAAGGTGGCAGCCCTGCCTTGCGCGCCAGTTTACGTTCTTGGCCTTTTTAAAAAATGAATGGCCTGGTAAAATGCTGGGAATACTGTAAAACACTTACTTTTGCAAAGGGCTCTGTAATGACCCTTACCAAAAAAAATCCAGTTGGTGATGCTTGAGCTGCTTGTGTTTCTTTGTTTTCACTTCATCTTCAGTACAGGTAAATCAAATTCACTTACCTCTTTGTAACATTTTTGCAGGGCCTTGAAATCCTCTTCAGATAATCAAGGTTCCTATGTATATCTTTGCTTAAATAAGGACCCCAATATTGTTGACAGTATTTCAGCTATGGTCTGACTAGGGCATTGTAGAGTTTTAGCAACCCTTTCCTATTTTCACGCTCCATTGCCTTTGGGAATAAAGGCCAGTAGTTCATCTACCTTCCCTAATACATGTTGGCTTTGTATGCTTGCTTTTTGTGATCTATGCACGAGAACCCCCAAATCCCTGCACAGTTCTCTACAGTATGTATAGTTAAATAACACTCATCTCTTCTTCCTGCTAAAGGACATAATTTCACAATTTGCCACATTTTATGTTCAATCTATCAAGTTTTAAACCACTTGCATAAGCTACCTATGTCTTTCTGCAGGCATATCATTCTCATACTTGACTTCCCACTTATGCTTGTCATCCACAAACCTGCCTCTAGCATATTCACATCCCTACGAAGTCACTAATGTATACTGGAAGTATTGTGCCTTCAGTACTGATTCTTGTGGCCCTCCACTAGTTACAGGTTACATTTCTGAAAGTATCCCCCTTTTTATCCCAACTTTGTATTTTAATATTAATGAACCAATCCTCTATCCGTACTATAATACTATTTCTAACACCATTGACTCTTAAGTAGCCAGTGTTGTATCTTTTTTAAAATTGAGCACCTTTTGGTAATCCAACTTTGAAATATTGCATCTATTGTTTCCCTTTTGTTTCTATCCTATTTGTTACATCCACCAAAGAAATCTAATAAATTTTGGCAAGCGCAATTTCCCCCTTTTTGAGCCCATGACTCTGCTTGATTACATTAGCCCAGATTTTCTGATGTCTAGAGTTTCTTTGTTTGTAGCACATGAGGGCCTGGTGGGACAACAGCGCAGAAGTTGTCTAGAAAATTGCCGTTTTCATTTGGAACCCACAAAGTATCTTCAAATCCAATAAGTCATTGGTTCCGCAGTAGTTATTTTACTAGGTACTTGGAAATGTTAGGCTACTTTAAAGCTCGTATGGCTCCTGACTAAACCTCACCTTGCTCCTTTTCACCCTCTATTATACCTTCCCAACTCTCCCCGCATGCTCATGTTTCTCAGGACCTGAACTTCACTCCCTTGCCTTTGGTTCAGACCATCCCTCCACCCGCCTGACTGGGCCTGTTGGACCTGTCTTCTGTCCAACCCAACTTACCCATCACTAACCTAGTCTTTTGGCACCTTGCCCAGCTGCTACCCTATTTTCTCACCTTTTATGTATCTCACTTTGACTAGGGCTGTCACAGCTGTCTCTTGGTCATGAGGAAAGGATTGCCAAATAGCATTTCAACCACAAGACTAAACATGGTACCAAGTTATTAAAACTAGCTCTCACCAAAACCACAATGAAACTAGATAATGCACTGCAGGTTTGTATTTATGACTGTAAAATCTCAACTAGAAAGATGTGATTTTAAAAAAGTGTCTATGAACAAACTTTGGCAAATATTGAATCTTGGCAATCCTTTCAACATGTCTGAACTGCCTCGAGGATAGTTTGCGTCGATATTTTTGATTTTCCCTGCTGGCTGTTACAAATGACTGATTGCAGACTGAGTCATTTGAAATAGTTACAACATATTCAATGAAGGCTGTCATCCACAGCTTGACCAAAGTCTTTCCTTTATCCTGAATCCCTTCAAACTATGATAAGTGACCATGGATATCCATTCAATAGTAATGTTTCCTTACTGCTGATAGTACTGGACAATTCTGTTTCCAGAGTGTGAACAGTGATGTGATTGACTACAAATTATGGTTTGCTATTTGTGGTGATTTTAAGTGCAGGGCAGTGAATGACTACACCTGACATGGTTGTCTCATAAGCTTGGGACTGGATGGCAAGGGTAGATTGGCCAGTAAGAAGAGGAAGTTGATATTTTTGAGAGCTGAGCATGCCTTTAAAGCTGGCACAAGAATATCTGTTGCCACCTTCCATCATGCTTGAAATTGAAAGTGGACAATGAAGGTAATAGCTGAGAACATGCTTATGGTGGATGGGATAAGTGAAGGAGGAAGTGCAGTAAACCAGTTAATGCCTACACAGACTGTAAAATTTATGAAAACTAGCAATAAATATTTATACAGAAACTGAGTGACATACAGGCCTTTCTCACCAATGCCACAAAAGCACCCTTTAAGTTTAGGTGAATCCAACAGGTTTTTACAAATACATTAAGGACAAAAGGTAACTAGGGAGATAATAGGGTCCCTCAAAGATCAGCAAGGTGGCCTTTGTGTGGAGCCGCTGAAAATCGGGGAGATGCTAAACAAGTATTTTGCATCAGTATTTTCTATGGAAAAGGAGATGGAAGATACAGAACGCAGGGAATAGAAGGTGACATCTTGGAAAATGTCCATATTATAGAGGAGGAAGTGCTGGATGTCTTGAAACATATAAAAGTGGATTCCCCAGGATCTGATCAGGTGTACCGGAGAACTCTGGGAAGCTAGGGAAGTGATTGCTGGGCCACTTGCTGAGCTATTTGTATCATTGATGGTCACAGGTGAGGTGCAGGAAGACTGGCGGTTGGCTAATGTGATGCCACTGTTTAAGAAAGATAGAAAAGACAAGCCAAGGAACTATAGTACTGACCTCGATGGTGAGCAAGTTGTTGGAGGGAATCCTGAGGGATAGGATGTGCATGTATTTGGAAAGGCAAGGACTGATTAAGAATAGTGAATATGGCTTTGTGCATGAGAAATCATATCTCATGAACTTTACTGAGTTTTATGAAGGAGTAACAAAGAGGATTGAGGGCAGAGCGGGAGATGTGATGTATATGGACTTAGTACGAACATCAAGGTTCCCCGTGGGAGATTGGTTAGCAAAGGTTAGATTTCACAGAATACAGGAAGAACTAGCCATTTGGACACAGAACTGGCTCAAAGGTAGAAGACAGAGGGTGGTGGTGGAGGGTTGTGTTTCAGATTGGAGGCCTGTGACCAGTGGAGTTCCACAAGGATTGGTGCTGAGTCCACTAGTTTTTGCTTACATAAAAGATTTGGATATGAGCTAAGAGGTATAGTTTTGCAGATGACATCAAAATTGGAGGTGTAGTGGACAGTGAAGAAGGTTACCTCAGATTAAAGCAGGATCTTGATCAGATGGGCCAATGGGCCGAGAATTGGCAGATGGAGTTTAATTTAGATAAATGCAAGGTGCTGTATTATTCGGAAAGCAAATCTTAGCAGGAATTATACACTTAATGGTAAGGTCCCAGGCAGTGTTGCTGAACAGAGACCTTGGAGTGCAGGTTCATAGCTCCTTGAAAGTGGAATCGCAGCTGGATAGGATAGTGAGGAAGGTGTTTAGTGTGCTTTCTTTTATTGGTCAGAGTATTGAGTACAGGAGTTGGGAGGTCATGTTGCAGCTGTACAGGACATTGGTCTGGCTGCTGTTGGAATATTGCGTGCAATTCTGGTCTCCTTCCTATAGGAAAGATGTTGTGAAACTTGAAAGGGTTCAGAAAAGATTTATAAAGATGTTGCCAGGGTTGGAGGATTTGAACTATAGGGAGAGACTGAACAGGCTGGGGCTGTTTCCCTGGAGCGTCGGAGGCTGAGAGGTAACCGTAGAGGTTTACAAAATCATGAGGGGCATGGATAGGATAAATAGGCAAAGTCTTTTCCCAAGGGTTGGGGGAGTCCAGAACTAGAGGGCATAGGTTTAGCGTGAGAGGGGAAAGATATAAAAGAGACCTACAGGGCAACTCTTTTCACGCAGAGGGTGGTACATGTATGGAATGAGCTGCCAGAGGAAGTGGTGGAGGCTAGTCCAACTGCAACATTTAAAAGGCATCTGGATGGGTATATGAACAGGAAGGGTTTGGAAGAATATGGGCTGGGTGCTGGCAGATGGGACTAGATTAGGTTGGGATATCTGGTTGGCATGGATATGTTGGATCAAAGAGTCTGTTTCCGTGCTGTACAGCTCTGACTCTATAACCGTATTAGGTTTTCTTTTATCTCCCATCCTCTGTCTTGGTGTCATCCCTGGTTCTGCAGCTGAGGTAGAGGGAGTTTGCTTGGAAGTGGAGCATGTTCTCTTGGAAGTTTGATAGGGTGATCGGAAGGGCACTTATGACTAGATAAGAAAGGCATGCCAAGGGTCTCTTTGCTAAAGGCAAGTTGACACACGCCTTGGCTTGAAGTTCAAAGGGTTGGAGGAAAGCAAGCAGTGTCATGACTGGAATGTTTGAAGGGGCTGGTGTGTGGTTCCACTTCCCAGATGGGTACCTCCTGGCCTTGCCCTCTCTCCTTTGTAGTAACCCTTCCCTGCAGTTTCCATCCCTTTGGATCAAATGTGGTCATCTGCTTCCTGGCTCTCCATGGCAGCCACCATGGAGGCAACCTAATGGTTGCTGGGTTTACTGCACTGAACACAGCTTCTGGGCAATGAGGGCTTTGACTTCGCATAGCTTCCCTGCCGGCTGGCTGCTGCAGCTCTGCCGTATGCGCTTGGTGAAGTCTCTGATTGCTGGTGTAACTGTGTCAGCTACTGCCTGGGTCTGAGCAGGTGGCTAGTCTCTGATTGTTCTCCAAGTGCTAGCAGCCTAGGGCTTTGCTTCCTTGCCTTGCAGAGCTATTGCTATTAGATGCTCAACAGATTGTGCTCCCACACTTTCTAAGGCTAGCACTTTCAGTGACATCAGTAGAGTGTCTAGACTGGTGAGGGGTACAGGTGGCAGTTTGTCAGTGCTTTCTCTGAGGCCTCTTGTCTTCAGATCATGGATAGCACTTCTGTGGAGCCAGGTATTTCTCTGAAGGCTGTGAGCAAGCAGAACCACCAAGATAAAAGAGAAACTGTCAAGGTAAGAGGTTAGAATAGTGTGCAATGATTGCGTGACAGCAGTATTCATGTGACAGCTGCTGTGGAACAAATCGCATATCCTGCCAGAGGCGGTCAGGATCGTTGCCTGTGAGTTTTCTGTCTTCATAGAGGGTGAGGAGACAGATGTGCATTACTCTTCCCAGAAGTCTCTCTATCCTATTGTGGGCTGTCTTTTGTAATGAGAGAAAAAGAGAGACCATTGAGTAAGATTCGTGAGTGACATGTTTTAGAGTTGGTGCATTTTGGAGAAATAAGTTGTACCAAAGGACTGAGGTGGCCGCACAGAGGGCATGCAGATTTGTAATGAATGATTGGGTGATTATTGCATGCAATCATAAGTGTGCCAGAGCTTGGACCTTGGTGTGAGATTTGATGCAATAGGAGAGAGAGAATGATTGCGAGATGGCAGAGAGAAGAATGTGGCACTTGCGCTCATATATGAGACAAGGTCACAGACCTTTTTGCTCTTCTTGCTGTTCCTTTGCACTTGCTCCCCAGCCTCTTGTTTAGACCACCCCCAGTCTGTTGGAGACTATAGTGCTGTCTTCCCTTTCTGTTATACTCTAGACTCCATCCTTGACTAGTTTTGGAGCATCAGTGCTTGTCTGTGCATAATGCGCTTTTAAAGGTGGTGTTTCAGCAGGTATCTGGTGAGTGGTGAACTATTCCACGAATAATGCATGGAAACATGAAAGAGAGTTGAATGTAATAAATGCCAAAGTGGTAGGGTAAGTAAGTAATGTGAAGAGTTTGATAGGGCAAGAACTTGCTAGGCCTTGTGGTATAAAACCTTCGAAATGATTTGACTCCACTGGGACTTTGGGCTTATTCCTTTTTAAACAAAAAGGTACTATTATAGCAAACTATTTGAAACCGCAAAAACAGATACAGGTATCAGAAATAGATATTTTAATTCTGTTATCCTCTCCAACAACCTTAGACATACTCCAACCTTGGTGAAGATTTATCCTGCATCCACATTGTGGTGGCTTTAATATTTCTTATGATGATACTGCTCCTTTAACATGGTTATGGTATCATTGGCTTTATTTTTCAGGGCGGTCATAAAAACAGCAAATTGGTACGGTCTAGATTTGGATGGGTTTCAGGACCAATTTGCTTATAGCCAACAGATACTGCCTCAGGCACAAGACTTTCAAGTTTTAAAATAAAGCACTTGCGCAATGAAAATGGAGTGGCCATTCTCTCAGCTCCGCTTTTCTCAGTTTGGTTTGGTTTTTAGCAAGCAGAGTTTTGAAACTGCTGGTGGAAGAAACCGCTACGTGGAAGGTGGTGCTCATGCTGAATCTCTACCAACTCTCTCTTTCTCTGGTAAGACCCTGTGTTTGATTTCTCCGTTTTTCTTTTTGCCAAAGGGTGTTTATGGTGATTGTTCCCAGTATTTGAAACATCACCATTAATTTGGGATAATATGTTGGGTTTTCGGATAGCTTGTTATTCTGTTTTCTTTTGTTTTGTTTGGTAACTTTGCAAATAAGTAGTGTTTTGTTTAAAACTAAGTGATTTGACTTAGTAAGCTGCATCACTTCTGGAATATCCACTTTACACCTGCTGAAAATAAATAGTAATGTTAGGATCTGGGCTACTTTCTTGAAACGTTTTGTGGGGGTCTGGCCTGGTCCATAACGTTCGTCATAGCACATTTCTGCATTACTTGAATATTTTCTTCAGTTGATGTCTCTTCCTGAAATCCTTTTTAAGCTGCTAATAGCTCACTTGTATAACATGGATTCCTTAAGATACCTGTGAAAGGCACGAGTTTAAGGTTAATTAGACAAGAGCATTAAATGCTGGCTCAGCACATGGCACCTTTCACCCATAAACAAATAGGGTAAAATCTCAAAATAGCCATTACCCTAAATGAAAACAAATGAGGCCATCATGTATGCACAAAGCTAGAAGATTTTAATCAGGTTCTTGCTACCCTTTCTCCTGCATCTCAAATTTAAAGCACTTTCAGCTTTAAGGTATAGATTGCAAACTAATTTTGCAAGGAATTAGACTCCTAGAGATGTACAACATGGAAACAGACCCTTCGGTCCGACCAGTCCATGCTGACTAGATATCCCAACCCAATCTAGTCCCACCTGCCAGCACCCGGCCCACATCCCTCCAAACCCTTCCTATTTCATATACCCATCCAAATGCCTTTTAAATGTTGCAATTGTAGCAACCTCCACCACTTACTCTGACAGCTCATTCCATGCATGTACTACCCGCTGTGTGAAAACGTTGCCCCTTGGGTCTCTCTTATATCTTTTCCCTCGCCCTAAGCCTATGCCCTCTAGTTCTGGACTCCCCAAACCCAGGGAAAAGACTTTTTTTCTATTTACCCTATCCATGGCCCTCATGATTTTGTAAACTGCTATAACGTCACCCCTCAACCTTCGACAGCCCCAGACTGTTCGGCCTCTCCCTACAGCTCAAATCCTCTTACCCTGGCAATATCCTTGTAAATCTTTTCTGAGCCCTTTCAAGTTTCACAACATCTTTCCGATAGGAAGGAGATCAGAATTGCACACAGTATTCCAACAGTGGCCTGACCAATTCCTGTACATCTGCAACATGACCTCCCAACTCCTGTACACAATACTCTGACCAATAATGGAAAGCATACCAACTGTCGCCTTTACTATCCTATCCAGCTGCGACTCCACTTTCAAGGACCTATGAACCTGCATTCCAAGGTCTCTAAATTCAGCAACACTCTCTAGGACCTTACCATTAAGTGTATGTGTCCTGCTAAGATTTGCTTTCCCAACATACAGCATCTCTCATTTATCTGAATTAAACTCCATCTGCCAATTCTCGGCCCATTGGCCCATCTGGTCAAGATTCTGTTGTAATCTGAGGTAACCCTCTTTGCTGTCCACTACACCTCCAATTTTGTTGTCATCTGCAAACTTACTAACTGTACCTCTTGTGCTCGCATCCAAATCATTTATGTAAATGACAAAAAGTAGTGTCCCCAGCACTGATCCTTGTGGCACTCTACTGGTCACAGGCCTCCAATCTGAAAAACAACCCTCCACCACCACCCTCTGTCTTCTACGTTTGAGCCAGTTCTCTGTCCAAATGGCTAGTTCTTCCTGTGTTCTGAGAGATCTAACCTTGCTAACCAGTCTCCCATGGGGAACCTTGCTGAACGCCTTACTGAAGTCCATATAGATCACATCTATCGCTCAGTCCTCATCAATCCTTTTGTTACTTCCTCAAAAAACTCAATCAAGTTTGTGAGACATGATTTCCCATGCATAAAGCCATGTTGACTATCCCTAATCAGTCCTTGCCTTTCCAAATACATGTGCATCCTGTCCCTCAGGATTCCCTCCAACAAGCAAGGTTCCCTGGCTTGTCCTTCCCACCCTTCTTCAACAGTGGCACCACGTTTGTCAACCTCCAGTCTTCTGGCACCTCATCTGTGACTATTGATACAAATGGCAAGAATTAATTTAGCTCAGTGACTCAGTTAATCTAGCTCTTAGTTGAATATTCCTTTCACTGGTTTTTAAAGTGTACTACTTCATCCTGCTCTTTCCCACCTCCCCCCCCCAAATCCTTTGGAGTATCCTCCATCCCCACCTCAGTAACGTTTGGTAGACAAATATCCTCTGAGCATTATCTTCTGTCTTTTCCTCCCATCCCCACCCCATTTTGAGAGAGGCTTCTTGGTGGCGAGAAACAACTATTCACAGCAAATGCAGGAAAGGAACAGCCTATGATTGGAGGAGCAATTTCTCACCAATCCTGTCTGTTCTACCTAATGTTTGGTATGTAAGTCCCTTAGAAATGCACAGGAATAATACTGGATGTACTCAGTGGGTTTTGTTGCATTTTTGGAATGAGAAACAGTCAAGGTTTCAAATTCAATGAGTCTGCAATGGAGTGGTAAGGTCACACTTTGAGGTTCTGGTCCCCAAGGTGCAGTAGTGCAAAAAGTAGTCATTATGTTGACTGCTTCTGTTAGGAATCTGAGTTATGAAGCACAATTGCAGAAAATTAGACTTCACCTTGACAGGAAGCATTTGAGATATGGTCTTGAGACAGATGAAAGTTCTGAGGAAATGAAAAAAGATGCAGCAGATTAGAGAAAAATTGCATATGTACTTGTTTCTGTGAGATTAAATAATTTATTCATTCTTGGGGTAGTGGGTACAATTTAGGGTACAGCTTCAGATCTGTGTTCTCAGCACGGAAAGTATAGTGCTAAAGTATTAATCCTTTCAGATCCTTACGCAGAAACAGCATAATCAATGGATTAATTTGCTAACATTGCAATAAGCCTCTTTTAATACAAAAGCTGCTTGTAGTTAGATCAGTGTTTTTTTTTTAACCATGACTGACCAAGCAGGCATTGTAAATCATTACAGTTAATGAGGACCATAGCAAACCTAATACTTGGCACATACAAAATTTGGCTGTGAAGTACTTTAAGATATTGATGTATGTATGGAATGAACTGCCAGAGGAAGTGGTGGAGGCTCGTACAACTGTAACATTTTAAAAAGCATCTGGGTGGGTATATGAATAGGATGGATATGGACCAAGTTCTGGCAAATGTCACTAGATTAGGTTAGGATATCTGGTCAGCATGGGCAAGTTGGACAGAGGGGTCTGTATCCATGCTGTACATCTCTATGACTAAGTCTTTTATACTTGTGATCAGTTCAAGTTTGTTGTGGTTGGTAGTTTTTGTCAGGACATTGCAGACTTTGAACGCAACTTGCCTGGTCTAATTCTGTTTTTGTTGCTGAGTTTGGGGTGTTGGTTAGGCCTCAAAGAATTTATGGTTCATCCCCAAAAACAAAAAGTTTAAAAATACTTTTGACTTCATTGCTAGCTCTGCTTTAGTTATTCATGTTGAACCTAAAAAGATTTCTACATTTTTCTTGGTTTCAAAAGCAGCTAAGCTATTTCACCTGTCAAACTGCTTTGATATGAATGGGCCAAAATGAATTCTCCAATATTTGTGATATAATTGACTCTGTGAAAGTTTGTTGCACTTTCAATTAGTTGTCTATGTTTTATCTTTTCTGTTTCTTCTTAGAATTTTAGTAGGGCGTAGTAATTTGTTTTTGACCTACGTAAGGGGATTATAAACACAAGATCCAGTGACTTGAAGAAAGTATATGAAGTTCTAGAAATGAGTGTCACTAAGTTACAATCAATGTGATCCACCATTTTAGAATATAAATTTGAGGTGTGAAATGGCAGAAATATTCAAAACAAATTTTCTCGTCTTTCCTCATTTTTTTTTTAAATACGAGGGGATGGGTGGGGAAAGGGGGGAGAAAAACTCCTTAAGGTTACTTTCCACATCTATCTCTGTTCCTTTCAAGAATGCCCTGTAGATTTGTAAATTCCATTGCTTTTGTGGAAACTTGTGAAGGAAGCATGTAGCTGACACAAAAGCGACTTATTGCAACTGGTTAAAATTTGTATATCAAATCTTTCTTTTGTTTTTAAAATGTGAAATCTATGTAACTTTTCATTCTGATCATATTTTCCTGTTTGATCTTTCCAATGACTTTTATGTTGCATCTTTGTTGCAGTAGCACTTTACAATAACCCAAGGAGCTTCACAAAATGAGATTTAACATAGAAGTGTATTGAGATATTAGGGCAGATGATCGAAAAACTTGGTCAAATCAGTAAAACTGTTGCATAACCTTCTCAATTTGCCAATACATGCTAAATAGGCTGCTGGACAATAGTTCGAGATCAGATTTGCCCAGTTATTTCCGTGGATAAGGCATCTCAGAATTTTTTCAGTTTGGTTGATGCCAGTGGTGTAGTTGTACTCAAAAACCTTGGTTAGATGCATGATGCATTGCTGTTCTGAAGAACCAAGTCTTTAGTGTTAGAGTTGAGATATTGTCAGGGCCATGGTCTTTTATATTCCATTCATTCAGTTGTCTCTTGATGTTATGTTGGTGAGTTCTGTTGCCTGGTGACTGGCTTCTATAATGGGAATTTTAGAAAGGGCCAAAGATGAATCAGTGCTTGGACTTGAACAACCACAAGCTTACAGTGGGTATAAGAGGTGACAGGCCAGGAGTATGTTGGGATAGTTGAGTTAATGAAGTAATGGATGAACATTGCAGTTGCATCTGAGCTGATGCATGCACAGATTGAAGTTTTATGGAGGTAGAACTAGGTGATCTTGTGGTGGAGGGGGTTTATATTAAAGACTTGGTGTCACATTTGATTGGAATCAAAGATCACCTGGTTCAGCCTCATAGTTGCAATGCTGCAGGATGGCTGGAGATTGGAATTTATGGCAGGAATCAAGTGAATTATTTTGAGTCACTGGACTGTAGCAGTAACTACTGAGTTTCACCAGCAATTTCTGTTTTCGTTGCAGTGGAATTCCACCTGGCTGACTGGGTAACAACAGAGGTATTGCTATCTTAGGGTAGTTTACCTTTTGTTTTCTCATAGCTGCATAAATGCTTTTACAGAATTGAGATGGACAGAAATTTCAGATTTGAACATGTTCTAGGAAAGACAGGCATGGATGTAAGATATACTGGCATAGAGTCCTACGCGGAGACAGGCCCTTCAGCCCAAACTGTTCCATGCTGACCAAAATGTCCATCCACACAAACCCCATTTCTCTGCACTTGGCCCTTATCCTTCTAATCCATGTATTGTCCAAACACCTCTAAGTGTTAATGTACCCGCCTCAGCTGCCTCCTGCTGGCAGCTTATTCCATATGCATACCACCCTGTTTTAAAACAAAAGTGCCTCTCAAGTTCCCACTTCCTTATCTTATCTTAAACTGATGCCCTCTAGTCCTTGATTCCCAAACTCTGGGGAAAAAGATGGAGTGCATTCGCCCTATCCATCCTTCTCATTATCTTATACACCTCTATAAGGCCCCCACTCGTTTTTCTTGAGAGCACAGAAAACTATGCTAGTTTGTCCAACCTCTCCCTATAACTCAGACTCTTCAGTCCAGGCAACATCCTTGTAAATTACTTCTGCACTCTTTCCAGTTTAATAACTGTTCCTACAACAATGTTACCAAAACTGAATGCAATGCTCAAAGTGTGTCCTCGCCAATGTCCTGTACAACTGCAGCATAACTTTCCAATTTCTATACTCTGTCCTGACTGTTGAAGGCCAGCATACCAAAAGCCTCCTTCACTGCCCAGTCTACCTATGAATCCACTTTCTGAAAACCATGCACCTGAACTCCAAGGTCCTTCTGTTCCACTACACTCCTTAAGGCCCTACCATTCACCATGAAACTCTTACCTTGATTTGACTTTCCAAAATACAAGACCTCATATTTATCTATATTAAACTCCATTTGCCCTTTCTCAGCCCATTTTCCCCAGCTGATCAAGGTCCTGCAGCAATTTCTGATAACCTTTCTCACTGTCCACATTACTGCCAATTCTAGTATTATCTGCATTCTTACGAATCATGCCTTGTACATTCTCATCCAAATTGTTCATGTACACAACAAACAGTAATGGTCCCAGCACTGACCCCTGAAGCACACCATAGTCACAAGCATCCTTCACCTATTACCCACTGCTTCCTACCATCAAGCCAATTGTGTATCCGATTTGCCAGCTCCCCCTGGATTCAATGTGATCTCACCTTCCAGAGCAGGCTACTGTGGAACTTTCCCAGGTTTTTCCTTGTAGCCCTCCTTGAATAAGGGTACAACATTTGCTACCCTCTCTAGTTTTCAGGGACCTCACCCATGACTAATAATGATGCAAATGTATCAGCCAGGGCCCCCATAATTTCTTCCCTTGTCTCTTGCAATGTTCTTGGATTTCTGGTCAGGACCAGGAAATTTACCCATCTTCATACATTCTAATATGTCCAATATCACCTTGACTTATGATATGCACTGTCCCCAAGATATTGCTACTAACTTCCCCAAGTTCCCAAGTCTCGTCTACCTCCACGGTAAATGCAGAAGAGAAATGTTCAATGAGGACCTCTCCCATCTCTTCCGGTTCCACACATACATGTCCACTTTGGTCCTTGAGGGGCTCTATTCTCTCTGGTTATTATTTTTCCTTTAATATAATTCAAGAATCTCTTTGGATTTATGCTAATATTCTCAGCCAAAGCTATCTTGTGCCCCCTTTCCGTTGTCCTGATTTCCTTCAGTTATCCCCTGTATACTCGCCCAGGGATTTACTTTGTCTGGGCTGCCTTTACCTGAGCCAAGCATCTTCTTTTTTTTAGTTGTCAAAGCCTCAATATCTCTTGTCACCTAGGGTTTCCTACTCCTGCCAACCTTGCTCTTCACCCTCTCAAGAACATATCGACCTTTAATTCTAGTTCTCATGCTTTTCTGTCTCCCGCTTGCCAGATGTCCCTTTTGCCTGTAAACAAATTACTCTAATCAACCACTGCAAGCTTCTGTCTAATTCCATCAAAACTCTCATTACCCCAAATTAGAACTTGAACCTGTGGACCAGTTTTCTGTCCCTTTCTATAATTATTTTAAAATTAATAGAACTTTGGTTACTAGTTCCCAAGTGCTGCTCCTCCATCACCTGAGTCAATTGTCCTGTTTCCAAGAGTAGGTAGAGTTTTACACTTTCCCAAGGGAAGGTTAATATCTCTATATATACTGCTTGAGGAAGTTTTTCTGTGCACACTAAAACAAAACAGAAATCCAACTCATCCAAGACCTTTATCACCGTGGAAGTCTGTTAGGAAAATTAAAATCCCATACTATGATAAACCTATTGCTCCTGCAAGTCTCCTACATATTTGTTCTTCTAATTCTCATTTACTATCCCCTTTGTATTTATTAGCTCCACCCACAAAGCCTCACCTGATGATCTGTTATTTCAACTGACTACTGCTGTGATACTTCCCTTAATCAAAAATGCATCTTCTTCTCCTTTTCTCTTTTCTCCACATCTGTCCTGTCTAAACCACCTGTATACTGGCACATCAAGCTGCCAGTCCTAACCCTCCCATAACCATGTTTCTGTAATGGCTGTAATATCAGAGTCCCATGTACTTTTCTGTGCTTGGTGTTCATCGGCCTTAACTGTCAGCCCTGTTGCATTGAAATATATGCAGTTTAATCCAATAGGTATTCTTCGCTCCCTGTTGTGCTCTAGCCTGACCTGTCTCTTCAGCTTGCTATTTCTGATTACTGTTTCTCCTTGCAGCCTTGCACTTGCTTCACTGCTGTTAAACCAGATTGGCAGGGGGAGAAATCTTTAAACCCTCCCCTGTAGCACTAGCAAATCTGCCATCAGGGTATTGCCCCTGCTCCAATTCAGGCGCACCCTGCCCCTCTTGAGCAGGTCACCTCTGCCACAGAAAAGATTCCCATGATCTAAGAATCTGAATTCCTGTCCCCTGCACTAATTCTTCAGCCACACATTCATCTGCCATTTCCTCCTTTTCTTACCCTCACTACCATGTGGCACTGGAGATCACCACCATTGGTCCTGGTTTTTAAAATTTTTCCTCGTTCTCTAATTGCCCTCCCCCTTGAGAACATTCTGTAGCTGCTTCGAGACATCCTTGACCCTCATCCTGGATTCCCACTTGCAGTCACAGACTCTCCTGTCTGTCTCCTTAACTATCGAGTCTCCTATCTCTTAATGTCCTATTTATCTCTTTACCCTTTTCCTATTATGCCCTAAAACCTGTTGTACTGCCACTGACCTGACTACTGCTGCTTTCCCCTGAACAGTCATCATATTCCCACCCCACAAAGAGTCCCCAAAATGTTTTCAAGGAGAATGTGCCAATCTCTGCCTACTCGCTTTGCCTTTTCTGGTAGTCACCTAGCTATTCTCTGTCGGACCTTGGGTGTGGCTACCTCACTGAAACTCTTCTGTGATGCACTCAGCACTCTAATACCATCTCCCAGGAGCTGCAGCTGGGTGCATTTCCCACACATGTAGTTATCAGAGGTGATGGAAGTCTCCCTGAACTGTCATCCTGCAGAAGGAACATGCCAGTACCCTAACTGCCATCTCCACCCTCAAACTCAGCACCACCTTCCTAACCTGCAATCTTCTTCCTGACCTCTCTGCCCCCGCCCCCACTTCGGCCTATCACCCTCACCTTATCACCCTCCTCTTAACCTCCTTCCACCTATCGCATTTCCAACGCCCCTCCTCCAAGTCCCTCCTCCCTACCTTTTATCTTAGCCTGCTTGGCACACTTTCCTCATTCCTGAAGAAGGGTTCATGCCCGAAACGTCGATTCTGCTGCTCTTTGGATGCTGCCTGACCTGTTGCGCATTTTCAGCAGGTTATTTTAAGGGAACTGATGGTGGATTTAAAGGAGGTGTATAATAGTTTAGGCAAAAGAAATGTTAACTATATCAGCTGGGATGTGGACTAGAGAAGGAAGGTAATTGGTCATCAATTTTTTAAAAAAAAGATGGGCTCCCCGATCAACAGTCGGCACAGTTAGCTCATAACACACGCAAAGTAGGAGGAAAAATGAGACCTGGAATGCCCTCTTCCCATCCGCCCCAACAACACAGTTCTGCAGCACTGCTGTTATTGATTGGTCAATACTTGACCTTGCTATATTTTTCAACTCCACAAGTGCCTACAGTGCAGCAAGTCCATATATGATCCCCAATAATTGGGCACGCTACTTGAGGTATGATAGTTGACCGCATCTTGCTTTGTGTTCAGGTGAGGCCCAAGACTCCATTTTGGGTATGCCTAAAGTTTCTGGTGCATATTTGAATTTCAATGCCACTATTTTATCTCTGCAGGTAGTTGGCTAGTAATATGAACTTCTTCAGAAAATCGCCTTAAAGAGTTTCATTGTATTTTCAAATGTTGCAATCTTTTGTCACAGCTGCTCACATGGGCTTTCCATTCATGTGTACTAAAATGTAAAATGATTTCATTATTATTTCAAATTTTGGTGGGTTTACATAACTGAAACCAAATATATTCTGGGATAGAAACTGGAAGCACCATACTGAAGGCTTTTGCCAGAGCTTAACAGTTTTTGAGAATACCACATATTCCTCATTATCAAAGGCATTAGAGTGTTTTTTTTTCTGTATATAGTGAAAATCACAACTGCTAGGATATTCTTCCCCTCTAATCCCATCTTTAAGCTGTTCCTTTTTTGCTCGACCATATCTGTCTATTAATCTTAACACTCCTTGAGCAACAAATTGGAGAAATGAGTTAATCAGTTGAATTTATATAATTTTTGTATCTTTTGGAGTTTTAAAACCCTTCCTCTTTCAATAAATAAAAAATATATCTTAAATATATAAATGCTTAATATCTTGGAGTCTGTCAGCCAATTTTTGTATTTTTCAGATTTTTAATCTGTTGTCCATTATACTGTGTTCAGATTTTTTTTGTGTGCGAGTAGACTTAATGGTAATCTAACAAACTATTTCTGCTTTCAGGGTTTCAGTGGTCGCTCTGTCAGTGTTCCAGACTTGGTAAGGTGAACTTAAATGAGTTTTATTGACCATAGTTTTCCTTGCTTTTAAACGAAAAATACTTTCATCCAATCTGGTTTTGTTTTTATCATTTTGTGTTTTTATATTGTGGGAGTGCCAGGTAAGCTACAGTGTGTAGAAAACAAAGGAGGTTTTGGGTAACAATCTATAAGGTAGCCTATGGTGATTAGCAGTAGATGCTAAGTTGCAATGTCATAATTGGTTAGAACAAAAGGTCAAATTAGCATACTCTGTAATAAATTTAATTTGGTTTAAGATCAGTCAAATAGGTTCATATTTAATGATCTGTTGGACAGGATACTGGAATACTTTCGTTAGTCACTCATGGGACGTGGGTTATACTAGGTAGGCTGGCATTCTTCTGCTAAATTCTAACTTGTCAAGCCGAATGTAGTATTGAGCTGTCCTTTTTTCCAAATGCAGTCATTAGGAGGGAGTGCCAGGCTTTTGATCCAGTGACCATGAGGGGTGGTGTGTAATTTGGAGGGGAACTTTGCAGGTTGTGGTGGTGTTCCAATGAATCTGTTGCCCTGTCCTTTTAGATGATAGATTGCAAGTTTAGAAGGTACTGTTGGTGAGTTACAGCAGTGCAACTTGCAGGTAGTATATGCTGCTGCCACTGTGATGAAGTGAGTAAATGGTAAATATGAGGTGTCAGTCAAACAGGCAACTTTTGTCCTGAATAGTTTTGAGATTCTTCAGTGTTGTTTGGCACTACTCACGTCCAGGCAAACAGTAATTCATCACACCCCTGACACACATCGTGTTGTAGAATGAGGAGATCGAAAATGAGTAACAAACTGCAAAATTCCTCGCCTCTGACCATTTCCTGTAGCCTGAGGATTTGTGTGGTTCTCCAGTTCAGTTTCTAGTCAGTGGTGATCCCCAGGCCTTTCTGTGGATTGCCACCTTGCTGTGATGGAGAAGCTTGAATGTTCCATTGAATGCTAGAATGATGCCATTGAGTTCTTGACTCCTGGGAAGGCCAGCCACAATGGAAAGATGGGAGGGGAGGCATTAGACAAAGCACAATCCAACTATGTCTGTAAAGGTGATACAGGTGGAAGATATTTGTGTGGTATCATGGGCTGTGATAACAAAGCCTAGCAGTAAGGTGATCCCCAGCTGTCAATCTTTCCTTACCAATAGAATTGGATCGACCTTTTGTGAAGGACTATCTCTGATTATGTGCAACAGTGTTTCCACATGTAACAGATGTCCTTAACACCCAAACGCATATGCCAACAAGTGCATGCCATACTCACTGTCCTGTGGTACAGACTGACGTGTAGATAAAGGACTTTGATTCAGTTGTTCACTCTTGGAATAGGAATGCAGTTTTGGCAGCTTTCTTCAAAACTGAGCAACCTCTTCAGAGAGCACTCTGCTTGCCCTACATGAGGAAGGGTGTAGAAAATGTGCCCGAGAAGTAGTCTGTTACATGACCGACCTGACTGGAAAAGTTGCTTTTGGGGGCTCATTTACTCGTGGTCTGTAAACCAAAGTGAGACTAAATATTGGAACCTGGAACATTCAAGCCCTCCTGGATAATGACCAAAGCAGTTATGTGGAAAAAGATTTGTTCTTGTTGCCCATGAACCCCGGGGTATTAATGATGTCCTACAGGAGACATGAAGGATAGCTGAGAAAAAAATCTGAGGATCAACCCAGGACACTTGGAATTGGGTTCACTATCAAGAAGTAACTCATCAAGCAACTCTGAACTCCCCGTTGGCATCAACAATCGTCTCATGATTGTCCATCTGCCATGTGCCATGGACCAGCATACAACAGTTATGACTGCCCATGCTGAAACTACTCAAATGTGAAGAAGGCTGGGCACCATACTCACCAACATCCCAGAGGAAGATTTGAAGTCCTCAAGTATGATGATTTAATGCTAGGGTTGGAAAGGATACCTGACTCTGAAAAGAACTATCAGAAAGAAAGGAGTTAGGATTTGCCACATTATCAGGATTTTGCTCAGCAAATATGTGGGCCTTCTCACAGTTCTACCAAAAGGGGATGTTCAAGACTACTTCAAGGCCTCTATGATCAAAGCAATGGTACTTGTTCAACTACGTCATTTAATCCTTATTACCAAAGCAATATCCTGCAACCTGCACTGGTTGTACCTATAGTTCATCTGCTCCTCAATGTCCATTTTAATTGCCATCCAATGCAGTTGAAGATAAAACAGTTCAGAAAAGAATTCAACATTGAGCAGCTTCAAGAACCAAGTGAACTAGCAAGCTTCCAACAATGTCTTCACCGAAATCTCAGTTCTTTTTTTTAAATGGAGTGGAAGAAATCTGGAAAGAGCTGAAAACAGCCAGCATCCATGCTGTAAAGAAACCATTTGTTACATGACCAGGAACCACCAAGGGATGTTTAATGGGAACTGACTACATCCTCCAAGACCTCAATGACAAAAAGAGGAAAGCACTCCTTGTCTAGTAAAGCAACATTAGCAGTAAGTTGAAGAGAGAACTCATCAAGCAGCAAAGTTGAGTTGGAAAGAAGAATGAGGAAATCGAGAACCAGTAGTGGACTTGAGAAAGCTGAGGAACTGGAGCACCTTGCTGATAAGCATGATGCCTAGACTTTCTTCAGTACCACCAAGTCAACAGATGAACCCAATACCCTTTGCCTCAAACTGGTATGGAATGTAGATGAAACTTGTTAGACAGAAATTAGCCCCAAGTTGGGAGAACTTTTAAAGAATTCCTAAAATGTGGTATAATCATTGAGGATGTGCTTGAAGAAAGCCCTCAACTGAACATCACTGATGATCTTGAACTCCTACCTAGTGTAGTAGAAGTTAAAGCTGCCATTGGACACAAATGGAAAAGCTGTGAGATTCCATCAGAAATGTTCTAATCGTAGAGCAATGTCACCTCCAACTGTCCCTGACAATCTGAGAGAACCAAGAAATCCCTGTCAATCTCTTCAAACCTTGTTTATTGCCTTCGCGGAAGTGGACTGAGGAATTGGTCTCCACTTCAATCTCAAACTCGAATCTTTCACCAACCCATTCCAACTCTGCTGCATCCCTCTGAAGATAAATGGAGAAATCTTCCCAAACGTAGAACTTTTTTCCCTACCTGAGAAGCTACATCCTATCTAATGCTAATATTGATTTTGAACATTCAACATCGTACCTGATCTGAGAGCGCTGGCTTTGGGCACTTGAGTATCTTCGACCATGACATCCATACTGATACCAAGGACCAGTTCTCTTAAAATTCAGGTAGCTTGTCCAGTGCAGATGCTGCTGAGCCTATGTTGGTGATAGTCATTCTGTGCTCTTCCATCTTCATAGCTTCCTCCATGTGGTATTTAGCATGGAGATTTATCAACTGTGTTTTGAGATGGTAGGATATAGGTGGTGGCAGTAGTTGGGAATCAGCAGTAGGTTTCCTTGCCCATGTTTGACTTGATGCCATGAGATTCCATATAGTCTGGAGTTAATTTTAGGACTCCACAGTGACTCCTTCCCCAACTAAAGACCAGTTCTGAGATTGTGAAACTCATGTCTGGAACTTTGACAGGTACAATTCTGAGAGTATGTTTTAGGCTATTGTTTGATCAATATGTGGGGCAGCTTTTGTCTGGTAATTAGGACCTGTATCTCAACAAAAATGAAGTCTGCTGGAGATGCAGAGGGGGAAGAATACTGAACTATAGCTCCTCTTTAGGTGGCTGAGCATGTTTAAAATACTGCAGTATTAATGGTTCCATGCAGAGCGGGTAAATATTAAAAAAACCCTGTTCTTCCATTCATTTTAAAGAATGGAAGTATGTGTTGCCCTTTTTGTTTTGAGGAGTAGACTGAGTAAATTTCCAATTGTTTTCTAGCATGTAGGTAGATGCTAAGGAATTGGCAAATTGACATGAGCTAACTAAGGTGTTTGACAAAATTTCAGCAGACTAAAATATGGTGATCTTGATGTTCACTTAGTTAGACGTGTGGCTAGCATTTATCACTTTGAATTTCTGTGTACAGTATATAATGCAAGCCCCGTGGGGGTTTCATGAACTACTGGATTTGTTAAAGTATGTTTGCTTTACAAAATTTTGTCTTAGCCTGCAGTTGAAGAACTGTATGCAGTCCTGTTCACCATGTTATAGAAAGGATGTGATAGCATCTGACTGAGTGCAGAGAAGATTTACTAGGTTGTTGTCTGGGTTGAAACATTTTAGCTGTGAGGCTAAATAGAAGCTGGTTAGGTTTGGATGGTTTTCTTTGGAGCAGAGAAGGCAGAATAATGACTTGATTGAGGTGTATAAGATTGATAAGAAGCAGCTACTTTCCAACCTTAGGTGGAGGATTGATAATGAAACATAACCTTAGGGTTAAGGGCAGAAAATTGTGGGGATTTGAAGAAATTTTTTTTTACCCCAGAGGGTGGTGGGAATCTGGAATGCTTGGGAGGGCAGTTGAGGCAGGGAACCTCTCAACCTTTTTAAACAAGTATGTGAATGAACACTTGAAATGTTATTAGGACATAGAACTTAGAACAGTACAGCACAGTACACAGGCCCTTTGGCCCTCTATGTTGTGCCAACCTTTTATCTTACTCTAAGATCAAAAAAACCTAAATACAGTAGCGCCTCGACATACGAACGACCCCGTTCATGAACAAATCTGTTTACGAACAGGATTGTACGTAAAATTTTGTTTCGACGTCCGTATGAAATTCAAGGTACGAATCCAAAAAGGTTTCATTGTCATTGTTCTGCTTTGCTACGCGCGCTTTGAATATCCGAACAATGGGAAAATTGATTCAGTTCGCGAACCGGGTCCTGGAACGGATTAAGTTCGTAAGTTGAGGTGCTACTCTACTCCACATTTCGCTATCATCCATGTGCCTATCCAAGAATTGTTTAAATGTCCCTGATGTATCTGACTCTGATTCTACTACCACTGCTGGCAGTGCATTCCGTGCACCCACCATTCCGTGTAAAGAACCTACCTCTGACATCTCCCCAAACCTCCTTCCAATCACCTTTTAAAATTTATGCACCCTCGTATAGACGTTTTCACCTTGGCTATCCACTCTATGCCTCTCATCATTTTATACAACTCTATCTAGTCACCTCTCATTCTCCTTAGCTCCAACGAGAAAAGCCCTAGCTCCCTGACCTTTCTTCATGAGACATGCCCTCCAGTCCTGGCAGCATCTTGGTAAATCTCCTATGCGCCCTCTCTAAAGCTTTCACGTCCTTCCTGTAATGAGGCGACCAGAACTGAACACAGTCTTCCAAGTGTGGTCTTACCAGAGCTCTGTAGAGCTGCAGCATAACCTTGTGGCTCATAAACTCAAACTCAATCCCCTTGCTAATGAAAGCCAACACACCATATGCCTTCTTGACAACCCTATCAATTTGGGTGGCAACTTTTGGGGATCTATGGACGTAGACCCCAATATCCCTCTGTTTCTCCACACTGCCAAGAATCCTACCTTTTAACCCTGTATTCTGCATTCAAATTCAACCTTCCAAAGCGAATCACTTCACGCTTTTCCAGGTTGAACTCCATTTGCCAGTTCTCAGCCCAGCTTGCATCCTGTCAATGTCTCATTGCAACGTGCAACAGTCCTCCACACTATCCACGACACCATCAACCTTTGTGTCTTTAGCAAACTTACTAATCCACCCACCCACTTTCTCAAATTACATTGAAGATTGTGGGTCAAGTACTGAAAAATTGGATTAATGTGGAGAGGTCAGTACAGAAGGGCAGAAGGGGTCACTTCTGTGCTGGTAGACTCTGACTCATTAAACTCTTAATGCTGTTTCCAGTTTCATTTAAAAAATTTAATCTTGAAATCATAATATCTACAAAGTTCAGTAATTTATGTTAAGTTTTCAGTCGAGAAATCTAATAAAATACTGGCCCCTTTAAAAGTTCCTTAAATTTGTGCTGTATTTCTCTGTACCATATTGAAGTAACCAAGGACATGCCATTGTTCATGTTTCTGTGAATAGCTGACTCAGGAAAATGAGTTATTCAGGGAGCTAATAAGTAACTTTGAAAGTAAGTTTGTTTTGGTCTACTGAGTGGTTTTTTGACCTGCTTTGAGTTTGGCAGCAAGATGTTACTAATTGTTGAAATCTGAAACTGCAATGAGTGGACTGGTCAGTTGTGTTGAATGTAATTTTGTGAATATAGAACTAAGTGTCTGTAGCAGCTGACCATTTTGTAAAGCTATCCTGCTCAATCCTTTTGCCTCTCGCAGTAGTTTGAAGTAACTGATAATATTAAAATGATAACAAATGAGTACTTGTCTGTTTCTGTCCTGTACATGTTGTTATATAGCAACTTCCATTGTTTTCAGTTTTTAATTTCAGAAAATCAAGCCACATTTATTTGAACGTCCAACCATCCCAGAAGTCTCCAAAGAAAGTTCAAATTTGAAATAGGTTTTCGTGTAAATTTCTGACCTCAGCCATAAATTATACCCATGATGATGGTGTCATGGTATTGTCCCTCTACTAGTCATCCAGAAACCCATGCTTATCCAGTTTCAAATCCGCTGTTAGAATTTAAATTCAACCAATAAATGTGAAGTTGAAATTTAGTCTAAATAATGGTAACTGAAGCGATTATGGATAACTATAAAAGCCAACTGGTTCACAAGTCCTTATTAGGAAATAAAATCTACAGCACTTAACTATACTTGACTGCAGACCCTTGGCAATGTTGATTTTGTTAAATTGCATTGAGTGAGCTAGTTTGTTAAAGGGGCAATTGGGGATGGCAGCAAATATTTGCCTTGCTAGTGATGCCCACGTACCATAGCTGTTCATCATGGTTCCATTATTACTGTGCATGTTAACATAAAACAACTCTACTGAATGTAGTTGATTTTTAGCATTTATAAAGTCACCAGATCTTCCAAAAGACTTGGTTTAAAATTTTTTTAGTAAGAGTATTAACAGCCAATTCACTCAAATAGATGTGAACATTGCCAATGTGAAATATTTATTTTTAATTTGCAGAAAGTACTTTTTATTGTTGGTTATTTAGTAATCTGATATTAAGAAATGAAACTTCTTTCAACTGATATGTTGAGTAAATCAGTTGAATTGCTGACATTGCTTTGGTGAAAATTTCCAATGAAATTATGAATCTTCTATGAAATTCTAATTAAAATTGTAGTTTTTCCATGAAAATGTTAAAATCAAACAAGACTTCAATTCTGTCTGTAGCTGAGAGTAGTTCAGTGAAAGTCATCAATACTTTGGTCATTTAACTTCCCTGACAATTTTGGGCTATGGTTATAGTTACCCAACACTTTTTATCTGGCATAATTTAGAGATGCTGGTGATGGACTGGGGTGTACAAAGTTTAAAAAATCATACAACACCAGGTTATAGTCCAACAGGTTTAATTGGAAACACACTAGCTTTCGGAGCAACGCTCCTTCATCAGGTGATTGTGGAGAATACAATTCTAAGGCACAGAATTTATAGCAAAAGTTTACAGTGTGATGTAACTGATTATCTGTTGAGTGTCTTTCATCTGTTCAAATACCATTATAGTTTCACTTCTTTCATGTGTAAATCACAAAACCTTTTTTAAAAGTGGCATTCTCAGGTTAACTGTAACAATTGTTAGCTAGACAATATGTTGAAGGTGTTCTCTGTCTGCCATGATGTTTAGATTGATTCTAATCTAAAAAGTGAGACAGGAGTTTTACATGAATTCGTGCTTATTGAGCAAAGTACAATGTAACTCTGCAAGTACAAATTCACCCCACAAATGTATACTTAGAAATTGACGTACTTGGTGCCTGAAATCTGTATTATATTTAATAACACTTCTAAGGTGAGCAGCTATTTTGTTTTGGTGAGAGTACCCCAGACTTGAGATGAAATATTATTGTGGTCATGCCAATCTGGACAGGGTGAATAACTGTTGTAGGTTCTCAAGGCATCTGAAATAGTCAGAAGATAAAAATGGGGAATTTGCAATGCTTTGCAGAGCAAATGTTCAAGATTATATAACAAGTGAAGTCTCCAATTTTGATTCCTGGTTGATACTTAGTTAACTGGTCTCAGCATCAAGAATCTTTAATTCCTCCCTGCACCAATAGGTCAGGGAGAGGAAAAGATAGATCATGTTGCTGATTCTCTAACCAGTAACTCCAGCTCAATGTTGCTGCTGATCAGCATTTTAAAAAAAAAGTATCCGATCAGTTTTGTGCCACTATTACTTCATCTTTCTGGGGGCATCAGACAGAATTCTGAAACTAAGCTTCAACAGAGTGACAAGCTGAGAAAGGTGCCAAAAGGTATTCCGAGGGAATCCTCACAATCCAGAAAGGTTGAGTTTCAGGAAAGTATCCAAAAAGAGCTGGAATTTCCCTGTTGCATTTAAACTATCCGTTTAAATAAACAGATGTGAGGAAATTAATAGGTACAGTCAGAGTAAGAAAATAATGAAGTCTAAATCAGGGTTAAGTCATGTGTGTATATGTACTGAGCATAATGAATAAAATTGTAGGTACAGATTTTTTAGGTGGCTTGTATACAATTCAGTGGGTTGTTTGGCTGTTAGAGGGCAGTTCAGTCGACTGCATTGCTGTGGGTCTGGAGTGACACACGAGCCAGACTAGAGTCGTGGTCATACAGCATGGAAATAGACCCTTTGGTCCAGCCATGTTAACTAAACTAGTTGCACCTGCCTGTGCCTGATCCATATCCCTTCAAACCTTATCCTATTTATGTATTAATCCAAAAGTGTTTTAAATGTTGTAATTGTACCAGTTAGGACCACTTCCTCTGGCAGTTCATTCCACAAACAAACCATTGTGTAAAAAATAAAGTTGCTTCTCATGCCTTAAAATCTTTCTCCCCTCTCTCCTTAAAAATATTCCCCCTAGTTTTGAACTCCCCCATCATAGGGAAAAGACATTTACTATTCACCTTATCTATGCCCCTCATGATTTTATAAATTTCAATAAGGTCAGCCCTCCACCTTCTATGCTCCAGTTTAAAAAAAGAAAAAGGTCTCCGCCTTTCTACTTTTATAACTCAAACCCTTCCTTCCTGGCAAATCTTTCCTTCCTGAACCCCTCCAATTTAATAAGGTCCTTCCTAGAACAGAATCACCAGAACTGCACACAGTACTCAAAAAAAAAGTCAGTCCAACATCCTGTACAACCATAATATTCGTCCCAATTCCTATACTCAATAGTTTGAGCAATGAGGGGAAGCATGCCAAACGCTATTTTAACTACCCTGTCGGCCGTGATGCACATTTCAAAGAATTATGTACTTGAATCCTAATGTCTCTCTGTTCTACAACACTGCTTAGAGCTCTCCCATTAACTGTATAAATCCTGTTCTTGTTTGTTCTACCAAAAATGCGATACCTCTCGTTTATCCAAAGTAAACTCAATTTGTAACTCCTCAGCCCAATGACCCAATTGGTCAAGATCTTTCTGTAATCTTTAGTAACCACCTTCAATGTCCACTATACCACCAATTTGGTGTTATCTGCAAACTTACTAATCATCCCTACCATATTCTTAACCAAATCAATTATTTGCCTTCTGAATGTTTTGAAGGGTTTTGGTCTGTCCATAACACATTTACGCCCCCTCTTCCATGCACACTATGTTCATATCTTATGTGGCAGTCTTAGTGGTAGCTTGTTGAATGTCTTTTGGAAATTCAAGGATGCCACATTTACAGATTTCCCCTTTGTCCATCTTGCTTGTTCCTTCCTTAAAGAACTCTAAACATGTGACAAGTACTATTTCTCTTTCTTAGTTACATTCCATCTGCCTGACCACAGGATGATTTTCCAAGTATCCTGTTCCAACCTCCCATTTTTGATGGATTCTTGGAATTTCCCTATGACAGACTTTAGGTCAATGTGTATGGTTCCTGACTTTCTGTATTACATTAGATTACTTAGTGTGGAAACAGGCCCTTCGGCCCAACAAGTCCACACCGACCCGCCAAAGCGCAACCCACCCATACCCCTACATTTGCCCCTTACCTAACACTACGGGCAATTTAGCATGGCCAATTCACCTGACCCGCACATCTTTGGATTGTGGGAGGAAACCGGAGCACCCGGAGGAAACCCACGCAGACACTCTTCCTTTCTTGAATAAGTATGTTACATTAGCAATTTTATTTATCCAGCATTTTTCCTTTAGTCATTGTTTTAAAGTCCTCACTCCTATTCACTGCTTACTTTCAAAGAAAAAGCATTTTAAGTTTTTTTCCCTGCTGCATCAGTGTTTCTTACTGCAAGTTAATAGCAAAATGTAGGTATGCAAGTGAATAGAGACATGGGAATGTGAAAATAGCAATGCACTTCATGCTTATAGGACTAAAATATGAACAATTGAGGTAACCAGATATATATATGATCTGAATTAGATCATTTAGCCCACTTCAAATTGCAACCACTCTGCCATTTGATTATGACCAATATGCTTCTCGACCCCATTCTCCTGACTTCTTCCTTAACCCTTCATTCCCTTAGCAATCAATTTATTGAATAGATGATGCTTATTTTAGTATTCCACATTGGTGGCCTGTCTTCTACAAACAAATTGTAGCTGAGTGCAGAAACAATTTACCAGAACTGAGGAAGTACAGTAACTATTAGTGAAGATTGAGTAGGCTGATATTCTTTTATCTGGCTTTTGAGGGGAAGAACAGAAATCTGGTGTAAGCTGCAATTAGACTAGATTCCCAACAGTGTGGAAACAGGCCCTTTGGCCCAACAAGTCCACACTAACCCTCCGAAGAGTAACCCACCCAGACCTGTTCCCCTGCATTTACCCCTGACGAATGCACCTAACACTACAGGCAATTTAGCATGGCCAATTCATCTAACCTGTACATCTTTGGACTCTGTGTCCAAAGTAGTACCTCAATGTGGACAGCGGTCAGTGTCAAACCGTGGGTGTCGGTCAGTGCCAGTTGTAAAGGGGTTGAACATGAAAGTTTTATTCAGAATAAGGGGGCACAATAGGCCAAATTTAAACATTTTTTGGGGGGAAATTTCTTTACACTGTGGACCATGTATTGTGCTGCCAAAAGGAGTAGACAAAGCAGATTCTTGCCAGCATCTGTGTGAAGTGATGGATACGTAGTACTCGGACACGATACATTATCCAAATCCCTTGACACCAGCTGGCTTTCAGAATTTGCAATTTTTTGGATTTCTGAATAAGTGACAGTTTAACAGTGAAATTAAATCTTACAGCAGACTCACCTCTGAGTACTATGAGCTCTGAGACACACTTGATACCTGCCAGTGCTAGGTCATGTCCCCATGTCGCATCTGAGTGATGTGGGTCAAGTGTGTGTGGAGTTGGGTTAACTGTTTGCACGCCAAACAACCTTGATATGGAGAAAAGAACTCCCAAAAAAGCTTCAGATTTCAGATAAAGGATTGCATACCTGTAATTGAAATTTGTCTGCAGCGATAGCTAGAGGTCACTGAAACAGATCACATTGACACATTTAGGGGAAACTTAATGTTTGTATGTGGCAGGAAAGGTAAGAAGTATGGGGCAGGTTGAAAAGACGCAAATAGAATGGAAGACAGCGTACTTGAATCTAAGAAGTAATGGTTTGTTTGTGCTATAGATTACATGTAAGGAAGGACTGAAAGTCAGGAAGTTTTGATCAGAAAAATTCATAGTATACAACTGTGCTAATATATTGCAATTTACTATTGAGTTAGAGGCCTTAGTCATAAAAGGGTGACCGTGTTATCTCCATTCATTCTGTTGCCGTTGTCAGGGAGTCTATAATTTTAATGAAAGGCCTGAATGATTGTTCTCATGAAAGGTCGTTACCCTGAAACATTAACTGTTTCTTAATATGCTAGCTGACCTCTTATTTTCTGTATAAATTCCAGATTTCAGCCACTTGAATGTTTTGCTTTTGTATCTGTCGGCCAAATAATGTCCAAACATGATACATGTATTCGTTACTTCCCTGCTTTCCAAAAGGAGAAGGACCTATTGAAAGAAGTAGTAGATGAAGTAATTAAGCAACAGAGGACCTTTTTATTCAGAAAATGTTATATTTTGAAGTGATGTAAAGGGAAGTGTAGAAACGTTCTCAAAGATCCAGAAGCTAGGTTACCCCTCGGCCTCTGACGTTCCAGGGAAAACAGCCCTAGCCTTTTCAACCTCTCCCTGTAGTTCAAATCCTCCAACCCTGACAACATCCTTGTAAATCTTTTCTGAACCCTTTCAAGTTTCGCAACTTCTTTCCGATAGGAAGGAGACCAGAATTGCAAGCAATATTCCAACAGTGGCCTAACCAATGTCCTGTACAGCAGCAACATGACCTCCTAACTCCTGTATTCAATACTCTGACCAATAAAGGAAAACATACCAAACACCACCTTCACTATCCTATCTACCTTTCAAGGAGCTATGAACCTGCACTCCAAGGTCTCTTTGTTCAGCAACACTCCCTAGGACCTTACCATTAAGTGTATAGTTCCAGCTAAGATTTGCCTTTCCAAAATGCAGCATCTCTCATTTATCTGAATTAAACTCCATTTGCCACTCCTCAGCCCATTGGCCCGTTGGTCCAGATCCTGTTGTAATCTAAGGGAACCTTCTTTGCTGTCCACTACACCTCCAATTTTGGTGTCATCAGCAAACTTGCTGACTCTAACTCTTATGTTCGCATCCAAATCATTTTATATAAATGATGAAAAGTAGTGTCCCTAGCACCAATCCTTGTGGCACTCCACTAGTCACAGGCCTCCAGTCTAAAAAAAACAACCCTCCACCAACACCACCACCATCTGTCTTCCACCTTTTTGAGCCAGTTTTGTATCCAAATGGCTAGTTCTCCCTGTATTCCATGACATCTAACCTTGCTAACCAGTCTCCCATGGGGACCTTGTTGAACGCCTTACTGAAATTCATACAGATCACATCTACTGCTCTGCACTTATCAATCCTCTTTGTTACTTCTTCAAAAAACTCAATCAAGTTTGAGAGACATGATTTCCCACGCACAAAGCCATATTGACTATCATAATCAATCCTTGCCCTTTCTAAATACATGTACATCCTATCTGTCAGGATGCCCTCCAACAACCTGCCCACCACCAACATCAGGCTCACTGGTCTATAGTTCCCTGGCTTGTTCTTACCACCCTTCTTAAGCAGTGGCATCATGTTAGCCAACCTCCAGTCTTCTGGCATTTCACCTGTAATTATCAATGATACAAATATCTCAGTAAGAGACCCAGCAATCAGTTCCCTAGCTTCCCACAGAGTTCTAGGGTACACCTGATCAGGTCCTGGGGATTTATCCACTTTGTGTTTGAAGACATCCAGCACTTCCTCCTTTGTAATATGGACACCATCTATTACCCTACATTCTGTATCTTCCATGTCCTTTTTCACAGTAAATATTGATACAAAATACTCATTTAGCATCTTCCCCCATTTTCTGCAGCTCCACACAAAGGCCTCCTTACTGATCTTTTGAGGGGCCCTATTTTCTCCCTAGTTACCCTTTTGTCTTAATGTATTTGTGAAAACCCTTTGGATTCTTCTTGACACTCTTTGCCAAAGCTATCTCATGTCCCCATTTTGCCCTCCTGATTTCTTTCAAGTATACTCCTACTGCCTTTATACATTTCTAAGGATTCATCAGATTTGCTGAATTTCTCCAGCACTTTCTTTTCAATTCCAATTTTCAGAATCTGCAGTATTTTACTTTTGCTCAAATAAGTTTCTACAAAACTCTCAAAGGTTTGAATTGCTTGTCTTGATAGTACACAATTTATGAAGACCAGTATAAACTAGAGGGGATCTGCTTTTTTAAGCTTGCAAAATTGAGACACTGCTATCAGTAACAGAGTTTAACTGCCAAATGACTGTATAATGCAGATGGAGAAAGCTACCTTGATGATGCCTCATTATTTTGCTTAGTTGTGGTGAGTGCATTAACCAAATAAACCCTCAATGGTGGTAATATTCATTTCCATTAAAGTTTGGTCTTCATTATAGGTTTTGCATATTGATTTCTTATAGAAAATACAAAATGTTGTCTAACTTGAACTGCCTTTACCTTGTCTGGAAATGATTCTTTCAACTTCATTTTGGTTTTGCTAATTAAAAGCAAAATGTAGCTTTTTATTATTGTTAGCTATGCCTATATCTCTTTAATGCGTGAAAAGAACTATTAGGTTTCAAAAGCTCATCCTTTTTTCATAATTATAAGATCAATGTGGTTGGAGAGACCATTTTAACTCACTCATCCAGAAAGTCTGAAGTTGCCTATCTCACAGCTTGCAGCTATTACTTAAATGATTCCAGGACTTTTTGTCTTTAATGATTCTCAGGTTTTTGTCTACTGTATCTGGAAGCTATTCCATGTGTGGTTCCCTTTTTTTCTAAGATCAGTTTAAGTTCCCCTTTACCAGTTTGAATCTGAACCACCTCTATCCTCCCATTTTGTTTTCTCTCTTTAATTCTGGGCAAACTTTTTTTTATTTTACCACTTCATATAGGGTATACTTCTGAGGTTGTCTTGATCTCCTTTTCAAATTTCTTCTGTTTTGCTTCTAATGCTTTGCCTTTAAAGGTTCAATCTTGAATAGAATTTGACAAAAAACTCATTGATGTCTGAGCAGATCAGTCATCATGAAATGATAGTTCTGTACATTATGATATGTTCCATCTCCATATTGCTACATTTCTAGAAGACCTGCCCACCATCTTTTCAGGGCAACTAGGGTGAGACAATGCTGACATTGCAAGTGATAGTCAGATCCTTATTGTTATTGGCATATCAGTTGTGTTTAATCATATACCGGTTGTTTCAGTAAAGGTTTTTTTTTATTTAAGCTGATGTTTTCTGAAACTTGTATGTAGTTAACTTAGGGGTGTATGGTTACATTGTTTCACTCTACATAAATGTCAGCCTAAACACAATTGGCTATCCATTTGAATTGGCTTTCGTGATTATAATACTGAGGATCATTCCTTTTTAAAAAGGCTTTTTATGAGGGCTGTTTGGCTTTCACTTCCAAATGAAGCTTTGTAAAATGGCTGCTGCACGAGGAAAGTCTTTTCTTGCAGTTCGACCAGAGTCTGAACATCATTCTTGTGCGTTTGGCAAATAAATTAAACTTTCTTGAACGGCGAATGAATTGGTGTTGTCTATTTGTTTTCTGAATTGTGAATTTTAGAGGTGAAATTGATGTTCTGTCCATTCTCCCTCTAGTACATCCTTTTAAAGGAAGGAATAATGTAATCTGTGTCGGCTTTGTGATGGTATGGATAGATTTGAGGCGTGAATGCCCATTTTAGCGGAAGATATTAATTTCTAAGCTAATTATGGTAACTATCTTGTACAGAATGCGCATGATGATAAGGACGAGTCATTGTGTGGATGTTCTATATGAACGTTATATTACTATACTTCTCGTGTCTTTGTTTAAGATTAATCAATGTTACTATAATACAGTTAGGATCTGAAGAGTTATTGGAAATTATAAGGTAAGGTTTACCTATCAGGATATGAAGAATTATTTCTGGGAGAAGCTAACTAGAGTTGTGAGTTCTCTATGTGCTCTTCAACAATATGCAACCAATGTTGTAGTAGTAATATGTATTTACTCTTAAGTTGTGCCTGTCTCTCACACGAGACGATCTTGTCTTTCTAATTTCTGTGATATGCAATGAACCCTTCTGTTTAACTAAAACCAAACTTCTCTTCTGCCAAGTGTTAACATGCTGGCATCCTTCTCGACATTGGTACCAGTAGTCTAAACTAGTACCAGCAAGAGTTAGTGGCAGTGATTCTGTGCAAGATATCCCAGATCATATCTGGCAATTTAAGATCGTGATCGTAGTGAAGACATTGCTGATTTATAAGATGATGAGACATTTTTTGCATATGTGTAGTTTGTAGAAGTGCTGTTCGTTTTTTCACAAAAGTATGTCAGTCAGTTAAACTAAATGACAGTTCTTTTAAACAGCAAGAAGAATTGCATGATCTGGCTAAAACATCTGAATAGAATTGTTTGGAGGATGCCTCTGCTGAAGGGACAAAATAATTGTATATTAATGAGAGATTTATGTTTAGAGGTCCAACATTATAGAATGTAGCTCCTGTAGAAGAACGAAATCATGGTACAATGAGATAAGATTCATGTCAATATTTTAAACTGCCTTCGTAGTGAGTCTACTTTGAAGGATGATCATGAAGGTCACTTTGCGAAAACATTTAGGTTTTTTTTTAAATATGAGGAGTATTTTGATATTCAGACTGCATGCCTAAATTTATTTACACTGTATTAAAGATGGTCATGACTGATTTGATTTCATTTTGGTTTGGCACAAACTGTACATCAAGTTTTTAAAAATTTTCTTCATAAAGATAAGTAACTTGACAAACCATAATATGGTTAGTGTTGGCTCCAGTTTATTATCAACTGTTGCTCAGTTGGTAGCATTCTCTTCTCTGCAGCAAATATCAAAATTCTGATTCGGACACTTGAGTCTAAAATTCCAGGCTGAAAGTATACAGTAGAGAGGATGCGCTGCATTGCTGAAGATGCTGATTTTTGGATGTAACACTAAAAGACCCCATCTCTTCTTACATGGATCGTGTATATCTCATGGTATTACTTGGAAGAAATGGAAGGGAGTTCTCACTCATGTTTTGGTCAATAGGTATCTCTCTCTTAACATTGTAAAAGCAGATTATCTGGTTTAAATTGCATTGCTGTTTTTGGGGCGTTGGCTATGAGTAAATTTGCTGCCTGCATTTCCAACTTTGCTGCACTTAGCATACTTGAAAAGCATGTAATTGATATTAAAATAATTTGGATGTTGAGGTGGTATTAGGAGTGAATAACAGTAAATACTTTTTTTGTTTTGATTGGAGGCACTGATAAGTAGTCTTATCCAAGATGAAACATTAGTATCAGCAGTCTGTTTGATAGTGAAGGTATCAGAAATCAACTTGTCCTGTGATTGGTTTGCTCAAGCTGGAAGCTGACAAGGCTTTCCTGTTTTAGTGTGGCTCTGTTACTACCACCTTTTATTCAACCGCATTTACACATTAAACCTATGCCAACAATGATTGCACTTCAGAAAACAAAATTTTTATTTTTGATTTTATTGTCATTAATAATGATCATGATTAATAATGGAATGCTTTGGGTTGCCCTGAAGTCTTTTTTTTAGTTATTGTGCATGACTACAAATCACCAGACAACTAGCTTTTACTTAAAGGGAAATTGTTGGAGAGACTGAAGTCTTTACTTTTGTCCTAACTCACTCAAATGCCATTCCCTTACTGCACATTAAATATCCCTATCTGGTTATTTCTGATGCTGAACCAGCTTGTTGAGAATTTTGCTGTCCTATTTAACTCTAATATGAGTCAGAACTTTAGACCACATAGCCACACTATTACAAATTAGAGGAAATTTCTGCTCATTCAGTTTTGAATGTCTGAATAGCCGTATGAAAATGCAATATGAAGGAGTCTAGAAAGGTGATTACTTAGAGCTGAATGTTGTCTACATGTTTGTGAAAATAATGAGCATTGTGCTTTTAGAATATGTCCTCTAGGGACAGGAATGCATGAGTTATGGATGAGGATCAAGAATAGATCCTTAAGGGGCTCTCTGGTAATGGTGCAGGAACAGCAAGAGAAGCCACTTCAAGTGATACTCCGGATATGATTATATGAAATGGAACCAAGTGAAAACAGCCCTATCTAGCTGGACAATGGTGTAAAATATTTTGAAAAATTATGTTGTGGTCAATTATGTCAAAGGCTGCAGACCAATCCAGAAGGATAAGGAGGGATTGTTTACTTTTGGCACAGTCATATGGACCTATTTCAATACTTGGCAGGATGGAAACCTGATTGGAGGGGTTTAAACAGGAATTCATAGGGAATTTGGTCGAGGACAATATGTCCAATTTTGGAGGAAGTTAAGGATGTGCGAATAATGATGTCAAGAGTTTTGATTTTGAGGATGTGACCTGATTAGCAACGATGGACAGCACCTGAATAGAAGGCATTCAGAACTCCTCCATGGTCTTCCCCTCCCTGCCTGTGATCCCTTCCAACCGATAACAATACAAAGAACTGCACTCATCTAACTCTGGCCTCTTGCGGACCCCTTACTTTGATTCATCCACTATTGGTGACTGTTTCTTCACCACCTCAGGCCCTAAACTCTGGAATTCCCTTCCACTTAACCTCCCTTTTCTTTGGAGCTTAGGAACTGTAGTTGATCATTTAGCCTGTCAATCTCCTCAGTTAGTTTGTGGATGAGCATCTCCCTTAATGCTGCTTTCTCACACTCTTTATTCCCTGTTGTCATTAATATTCAGAAATCCTATTGGTTTTTCTGTCTTGAACAAACTCAGTGGTTGAGCTTGCACAGATCCCTAGGGCAGAGAATTCATAGATTGCCGCCTCTGAAGAAATTCCTCCTCTTCTCAGTCTTAAATGGCCAACCCCTTATCTGAGGTAATGACTTTTTGGTTTTAGACTCACCAGCCAGTGAAGGGCATGCACCCTGCCACTCCCTGGTGAGTGTTATTTAAATTTGAATGAGATCATACCTTGTTGGTTAAGGAGACATATGAAATACTCCATTAGTCAAGGCATTGAATACAAGAGCAAAGTGGTTATGATGGAGATGTATATAACAATTAAGCCACAGCTGGAGTAATGTGTGTAATTCTGGTCATCATACTATAAAAAGGATGTGATTGCATTACAGAGAGTGCAAAAGATCATCACCAGGTTGGCTGGGGTGACTCACCTATGGACAAAGACTAATTAGTTTGGGGTTATTTTCCTTGGTGCAAAGCATGCTGAGGTGAAATCTGATTTGTGGTGTACAAAGTTTTCTAAGTGACAAAGACTGGGTATACAGGGCGAATAAAAATTCCCTGCAGTGGGTTCAGTAACCAGATAGCAAAATTTTAAAGGTGAGAAGGTTTAAGAGGGGATTTGAGGCAAATCTTTTTACCTAGAGGGTTTACATTTAATGCAAGGGATATCATAGTTACCCTGGGTTAAGTGTGGTTTGACATGTGGAATTGTGATATTGTTGCCATCAGGGATGTGGTTGAGCAAGGGACAGGACGGACAACTCAACATTTCGACATATAGCATCTTCAGACAGGACAGAGGAGAGTGTAAAAGGAATCAGTGACTTCAGTAATGAGGGATGATATCTTGGAAGAGTCTACAAATGAAGCTGTTAAATTTATTCAGCAATTTTTTTTTATATCAACATTTAGAAGGTCCTACAAAGGAGAGTGGAGTATTGGATATAACAGTTGGGTAATGAAGCTGGACTGCTGATTTAAGATGGTGATGACAGAGCATTTTGGTGTTGGGGTGACCACAACAATGTACTTCTAAGTTTGTTCTGGCAAATGAAAAAGATGATCTGCAAAAAAGGGGTTTGGCTTGGGGAAGGCAGATTTGTATCAAAATAAGGCAAGATCTGGCCAAAGTAGACTGGGAACAGCTACTGGAGGGTAAATATACAGCAGAACAGTAAGAGGCTTTCAGAAATGAATTGGAGAGAGTACAGGCCCAACATGTTGTTCCTACATATGACCGAGATGGGAACAAGTCCAAAGAACCTTGAAAATCTAGGAATGTTAAGAACTAGATAAGAAGGAAAACAGACGTACAGCAAATACAAAAAGAGCAAATCAACAGAGGCCCTAGAGCAGTATATAAAGTGTTGGGGGATCTTGAAGCATTTAGGAAAGCAGTGGAGCCATGAAATAACACTGGCAGATAAGATTAGGGAGAATCTTAACTTATTCCACAACTATCTCAAAGGGAAGAGAATTAAAGTGTTAATAACTTCACATGGTTCTGCAGTTTCATTTTAGCCTCTAGCTGCTCATACTTCCTCAGCAGAACCTCTTTGCACCTGTATTGGTGGTATGTACATGGACTACGACACCTGGATTCGTACTATTGCCACCCACTTGAGTGACTCTCAAGAGAACCAATAAGATGCAGTGTTACTGATTCCTTGATGTCTTTCTTGACACTCTAACAAGTTAGTTAATGAAAGCATTCTCTGTGAAATCCATTAGCAGCATTAATGGTGTAGGTAAAAACAATGACTGCAGATGCTGGAAACCAGATGTGGATTAGTGGTGCTGGAAGAACACAGCAGTTCAGGCAGCATCCGTGGAGCAGCAAAATCGATGTTTTGGGCAAAAGCCCTTCATCAGGAATAAAGGCAGAGAGCCTGAAGCGTGGAGAGATAAGCTAGAGGAGGGTGGGTGTGGGGAGAAAGTAGCATGGAGTACAATGGGTGAGTGGGGGAGGGGATGAAGGTGATAGGTCAGGGAGGAGGGTGGATGGATAGGTGGAAAAGAAGATAGGCATGTAGGACAAGTCATGGGGACAGTGCTGAGCTGGAAGTTTGGAACTAGGGTGAGGTGGGGGAAGGGGAAATGAGGAAACTGTTGAAGTCTACATTTCCCTGGGGTTGAAGTGTTCCGAGGCGGAAGATGAGGCGTTCTTCCTCCAGGCCTCTGGTGGTGAGGGAGCCGTGGTGAAGGAGGCCCAGGACCTCCATGTCCTCGGCAGAGTGGGAGGGGGAGTTGAAATGTTGGGCCACAGTTGGGCGGTATAATTGGTTGGTGCGGGTGTCCCGGAGATGTTCCCTAAAGAGCTCTGCTAGGAGGCGTCCAATCTCCCCAATGTAGAGGAGACCACATCGGGAGCAACGGATGCAATAAATGACAGTAGTGGATGTGCAGATAAAACTTTGGATGTGGAAGGCTCGTTTAGGGCCTTGGATGGAGGTGAGGGAGGTGGTGTGGGCACAGGTTTTGCAGTTCCTGCGGTGGCAGGGGAAGGTGCCAGGATGGGAGGGTGGGTTGTAGGGGGGCATGGACCTGACCAGGTAGCCACGGAGGGAACAGTCTTTGTGGAAAGGGGTGAGGAGGGAAATATATCCCTGGTGTTGGGGTCGTTTTGGAGGTGGTGGAAATGTTGGCAGATGATTTGGTTTTTGCGAAGGTTGGTAGGGTGGAAGGTGAGCACCAGGGGTGTTCTGTCCTTTTTATGGTTGGAGGGGTGTGGTCTGAGGGCGGAGGTACGGGATGTGGACGAGATGCGTTGGAGGGCATCTTTAACCACATGGGAAGGGAAATTGCAGTCTCTAAAGAAGGAGGCCATCTGGTGTGTTCTGTGGTGGAACTGGTCTTGCTGGGAGCAGATACGGTGGAAGCGGAGGAATTGGGAATACGGGATGGCATTTTTGCAAGAGGTAGGGTGGGAAGAGTTGTAATCCAGGTAGCTGTGGGAGTTGGTTGGTTTGTAAAAAATGTCATTGTCAAGTCGGTCGTCATTAATGGAGATGGAGAGGTCCAGGAAGGGGAGGGAGGTGTCAGAGATGGTCCAGGTAAATTTAAGGTCAGGGTGGAATGTGTTGGTGAAGTTGATGAATTGCTCAACCTCCTCGCGGGAGCACGAGGTGGCGCCAATGCAGTCATCAATGTAGTGGAGGAAGAGGTGGGGAATGGTGCTGGTGTAATTACGAAAGATTGACTGTTCTATGTAGCCAACAAAGAGACAGGCATAGCTGGGGCCCATACGTGTGTCCATGGCTACCCCTTTGGTCTGGAGGAAGTGGGAGGATTCGAAGGAGAAATTGTTAAGGGTGAGGACCAGTTCGGCCAAACGAATGAGTGTGTCGGTGGAAGGAGAGGAAAAAATGGAGGGCTTGGAGGCCCTAGTCATGGCGGATGGAGGTGTAGAGGGATTGGATACGGGGCTGAAAATGTGTTGCTGGTTAAAGCACAGCAGGTCAGGCAGCATCCAAGGTACAGGAAATTCGACGTTTTGGGCCAGAGGGATTGGATATCCATGGTGAAGATGAGGCGTTGGGGGCCGGGGAAACGGAAGTCTTGGAGGAGGTGGAGGGCGTGGGTGGTGTCTCGAACGTATGTGGGGAGTTCCTGGAAGAAAAGGTCCTAGCCATTGCTGCAATTTCTCATTTAAACCTAGTGGGAAACAGTGAACTGATATTAAGTGAAAAGTATAAGTTACATTTAAATTTGTTAACTTAAGGGCATAGTCAATAGACAAAATTATGGCAGACGACAGTAAATGACTTTAGACAAAAACTTCGGAGCTCAGTTTATTTATCTTGCTTGACTGGCTGTATAGTTAATTAGGCAGTGGATGTGCTAGGTTAGTGGATTGTTCCAGGTTGGCATCTGTAAAATGTTGAATGTGTGTATAATGTAGTCATAACTTCCTGTATACTGAGTGGGAGATGTTGATTTATTGAGGTTGCTTTTCCCCTTGCAAGGAGAATGAGAGTGACCTTTAGAACAAAGTGATAATTGTTGTTTCAGTCTGTATAAAACTATTTTGTGACTCAGCCTTCAAAATGAAGTTACTGTCCGAAATGAGCAACATATGCTGTGGTGGCTTTGTAGCAAGTAAGCAAGTGAGGAGAGTTAAAAATGATCTTCATTTGAAATAGGACATTTTCCATAGTTGACTAGACAACTTCTGTGTCTGCTAATTCACCAAGTAGTATTGCATTTGTGAGAACATTATAAACGCTGGATCTCGCTGGTAAATATAAGACTTTTGAAGTTGTTCACTGTTATAATTGAGGAAATGTAGCAGCCGATTTGCACATAAAGGTGTCTCAGAAATGGTGATGAGCAAATGATCAGATTTGATCTCATGGTTTTGAGGGATAAAGTTTGTCCAGAATGCTGGAGCTAGCTCCCGAGTTGTTTCAAACAGCCATGAGAAGGCAGTTGGGAATTTTGCAGTCTTTTTATTCTAAGATTGTCCAAGTACAAATGAAACATTCCCTGCGCTGGAATGGTAACCTTTTGTTTTCATTCTGTTGTCCATTCAGAATGATATGGTTCGAAGTCATTGCTACACAATGGCGAATGGATTGTTCGGCTAATTTACGACTTGACGGGTCTCAGCAAATTTCTCATTTGTTGAGTTTTGTGTTCAGTGACAGTCAGTCTAGGAATGTATACAGTTTAAGTTTTGGTTTAAACCCTAAACAATAGTGTGAATTTTACAGATTGTTTTCATCCTGTTGTGTCCATTCAGAGGAGGGTTTTAATGATCCATGGTTTTAATCAATTATGATCAGATGCATAAAAGAGTAACTCATAAGTCACTTAACCCATAGTGCTCACTTTAATTCAAGGTAAATTGTCCACATCGCATGTTCTTTTGTATTTATGTCCATTGTCATGGCATATGTTCATGGACAATGCATAATTTACCTTATGGGCATAGAAGAGCCAAATATCTGAAATTTCTCATTTTTGACTGCTTTAAGTAATTCCCACAAACAAGTATATGAATATTAAAGTCACAACAATTTGTTTGATACATAACTCCATGAAGTCAAAGTATCTGCTCAGGCCTTTTACCTGCACTCAATCTGTTCATTGAGAACTGTTGATGAGGTATTGGTTGTCTCAATTTCTCTGCCCCTCCTCCATAACCATTTCAACCTTAAAAAAACTTTTCTCTTTTAACTCATCACACTCACTACAGGTAGTGGGTGGCTGTGGGTACCTGCCTGGACCCAATTTATGCCTGTCTCTTTGTACAGTACAGGGAACATTCCTTGTTCCGGTCTTATTCTCAAAACTCCTTTCTCTGATACATCGATGACATCACTGGTACTGCTTCCCTCTCTCCTCCAGAATTGGCAAGGTTTATTGATTTTTTTTTCACTTCCAGTTTCCACCCTGTCCTCACTTTCACCTGGTCTGTCTAGTGAGTCCTCCCTTCTTTTCCTCAACATCGGTTTGTTTCTATTTCGAGGGAGAAACTGGTCATGAGTATCTACTATAAACCCACCGACTCCCACTGTTACCTGGGCTATACACCCTCGTGTCCTGTTTCCTACAAAGATTGTATTCCATTCTCCCAATTCCTCCGTCTTCACATATGTTCCAATGAGGCTGACTTCGACATGGGAGCCTCTGAAATGTCCATCTTCATCCTCAACAGAGGATACCACAGCACTGGTATTGATGGGGCCCCCTCAACCAGAATCAATCCATGTTCCACACTTCTGCCCCCTCACAATAGCAATAGGGTTCCCCTTGACCTTACCTTCCATCCCACCTGTGTCCACATCCAGAAAATCATTAACTGCCATTTCCACCACCACCAGACACACGTTGCCTTCCTTGTGGACTGATGCCTCTGGGATACCCTAGTCTACTCTTCCTTCACTCTCAACACCCTCTCTCCACCACTAATCACCAGTTCCATGTCACCTTTCCCCCAGTAATTGCCAAAAGTGTAACACTTACCTCCTCCCTCTTGAGTATCCAAGAGTCCAAACATACCTTCCAGCTGAAGCAGCGCTTGACCTGCAGCTCACTCAATTTAGTCTACTGCATTCACTGATCACCATGGGGCCGCCTCTACATTGGGGAAACTAAGCATTGAGTGGGTGACCACTTTGCAGAACACCTATGTTCTGCTTGCAAAAATGACCCTGAGCTTTCAGTTGCCTGCCACCATAACACACCACCCTGTTCCTTGGCCAATATCTTCGTTCAGGCACTTCCCGTCTACACCCGTGACACCAACCACACCCTCCATCTCTTCAGTAACTTCCAGTTTCCAGGCCCCCAATGCTTTATCTTCACTATGGACATACAGTCCTTATATACCTCACAACGATGGCCTTCAGGCCCTCAGCTGCTTCCTTTTCAACAGTTCATTCAGTCCTCCTCCTCCAATACTCTCCTCTGCCCTGGACTACACCGCCTCTTACCTAGCGGCATGGTGGCATAGTGGTTAGCACTGCTGCCTCACAGCGCCAGAGACCCGGGTTCAATTCCCGCCTCAGGCGACAGGCGACTGACTGTGTGGAGTTTGCACATTCTCCCTGTGTCTGCGTGGGTTTCCTCCGGGTGCTCCGGTTTCTTCCCACAGTCCAAAGATGTGCAGGTCAGGTGAATTGGCCATGCTAAATTGCCCGTAGTGTTAGGTGAAGGGTGGGTCGGTGTGGGCTTGTTGGGCCGAAGGGCCTGTTTCCACACTGTAAGTAATCTAATCTAATCTAGTATCCTGCGAGAACTCTATCCCCTGCAAGAACTCTATCACGTTCTCCTAATTCCTCCACCTCAGCAGCATCTGCTTGGTGGAGGAGCTATTCCATTCCCAAGCATCCCAGGTGTCCACTTATTTTGAACAATGTGCTTTTCCCCACTCTGTTATCCAGACAGTTTTTCACCGCCTCCATTTCTGTGCCACTGCTCTCCTGTTTCTCACCACCCCCCCCACCCCCCCCACCAAATGCAATAAAGACAGAGATCCTCTTTTGCTCACTGACCATCCAACCCAACATCCTTACAGTTGCACCAACTCCAACTAGACCCCACCACCAAGAACATCTTCCCCTCTGTATCCCCCTCTGCCTTCTGCAATGACCGTTCCCATCGATAGTCCTTGGTTTGCGGCACTCTCCTTACCATCCCCTGAACCCCCAGATATTATCACCTGTAATCGAAAAAGATGCTCCACCCCCTCGTCCCCCATCCAGGACTCCAAACAGTCTTTCCAAGTGAGACAGAGGGTCACCTGCTTCTCTTCCAACATAGTTTACCGTGTCAGGTGCTCCCGATGTGGTCTTTTCGACACTGGGGAGACTTACGGAACAGTTTGTCGAGCATCTCGGCCAGACCCGCAGGGGCTGATCGGACCTCCCAGTCACCACTGGGAGTTTTGATTCCCCTTCCCACTCTCTTTCCGACATGACCATCCTTCGCCTCCTCCATTACAGCAACAAACCAAACTGCAAATTGGAGGAACACCACCACCTATGCCCGGAGGACTCAACATTTTGACTTCTCCAGTTTCATATAACCTCCCTTCCCAGCCCCTCCCCCCTCCCTCATGGTATTGGTAGACTCCAAAACCATGCTTCAGCATGTACTTTTCCTTTAAGAAAGATGAATCTATAGAAGTAGGATTAAATTTACACTTGGCAAAACTATACAGTAACATTTTTGAGCAATTAAAAATTGAAATATTCAACACTAAACAAACTGGGCCAATGTTCTGTGGGTTACATTTTGCATATTGCTTTCAGTTTGAGCAAGGAACCCCAGGAGTAGTCAATTGCCCTTGGAGGTACAATGCAGAGTCATAACAACATAACTAGGATCCAGAGTAGGCCATCTGGTCTTTTGAGCCTGCTCCTGCTCTGCCATTCAATAAGGTATTGGCTTAGCTCCACTTACCTGCCCACTCGCCATCTCCCTTCATCCTTTTATTGTTTAAAAAAAAAAGCCTTTCTTAGCTTTAAAAAACATTATCTGAAGTAGCATCAACTACTTCACTGGGCAGGGAATTCTGTCGATTTACAACCCTCTGGGTCAAGAAGTTCCTTCTCAATTCAGTCCTCTCATCCCTTCTAGTGTCAGTGTACCTTTTCTCAAGTAAGGAGACCAAAACTGCATGCAGTACTCCAGCTGTGATCTCGCCTCTAACATTATGCCCCTATTTCAAGACCACCCCACCAATGAAAACATTAACCCTGTTAACACAGAATCTTTTATGTTTTAATAAGAACACCTCTCGTTCTTCTGAACTTTAATGAATAAAGAATCAAAATTTTACAGTACAGAAGGAGACCATTTTGCCTGTGGTGTCTTAAGGGCTGCTGCAAGAGCTACTCCCGTTCTCCAGCCCCATTTCTGTAGCTCCCTAAATTAATCACTTTCAAATATATCTGGCTCTGTTTTGAAACCTCCGGCATAAGCTGTTTCTACTTTTCTCTCACTCCCTCCCCCCGCCCCCCAACTCCAGGTCTCTCGCGCTCTCGCTCTCGTAATGCTTTCCAAATTCTAGCAATTCCAAAGTGATGTAACATCTTAATCAATGAAACAAAGCAGAGTAGAAAATCTAAAACCTCTTAACATTCATCAAGTTAAAGGAGACTGTTTTGAAATCTTATCAGGAATGCAGTTGATCTAGGGAACTATGTCTGAATTTACGAAATGTTTTGTAGGTAACGGGCCTCTGTAGATTAAAACTACAAATTTCTCAATGTATCTGTGATTCATTTCTGTAAGTATTTGGTCACTAAATGTTGCCATTTCATTCTTTTGCTTTGATAAAATCAAATACCAGTTTAAATGTTAAAACAAAACAAGCATCCCCAATATTTTATTTTGCCTTTCGGGTGTGTAATACACTTGTCCTGAATGTTTGTTTGCACTGATAAGATTAAATGCCAGTAATTTTCATGATTTGTAGTGAGTAAATTAACAAAGCAAACGTTTTTGTTTTTACTGCCACCCATAAACAGGCAAAAGTATGCACCTCAACCACCGTAAGATTATTATTGCAATGTCTGAGTAGTCAGTTGACTGTGCAAGTGAGGACTGTCTGCTAAGTTTTATTTGAGCTGAAAAATGTGTTGCTGGAAAAACGCAGCAGATCAGGCAGCATCCAAGGAGAAGGAGAATCAACGTTTCGGGCATAAGCCCTTCAGGAATGAGGAGGGTGTGCCAAGCAGGCTAAGATAAAAGGTAGGGAGGAGGGACTTGGGGGAGGGGTGTTGGGAATGCAATAGGTGAAAGGAGGTTAAGGTGAGGGTGATAGGCCAGAGAGGGGGTGGGGGCTGAGAGGTCGGGAAGAAGATTGCAGGTCAAGAAGGCGGTGCTGAGTCTGAGGGTTGGGACTGAGAAGGTGGGGAGAGGGGAAATGAGAAAGCTGGAGAAATCTGCATTCATCCCTTGTGGTTGGAGGGTTCCTAGGCAGAAGATGACGTGCTCTTCCTCCAGGCGTCGTGTTGCTTTGGTCTGGTGATGGAGGAGGCCAAGGACCTGCATGTCCTTGGTGGAGTGGGAGGGGGGAGTTAGTGTTCAGCCATGGTAGGGCAGTTGGGTTGGTTTTAGATTAGATTAGATTACTTATAGTGTGGAAACAGGCCCTTTGGCCCAACAAGTCCACCTGACCCCGCTGGAACGCAACCCACCCAGACCCATTCCCCTAAATTTACCCCTGCACCTAACACTATGGGCAATTTAGCATGGCCAATTCACCTAACCTGCACATTTTTGGACTGTGGGAGGAAACCGGAGCAATTCCAGCAACACATTTTTCAGCTCTGACCTCCAGTATCTGCAGTCCTCACTTTCTCCTAAGTTTTATTTGAGGCAAAGTTGTATTATTCAAGTCATTTAAGATGTAAATAAAGTATGCATGTAGTCCCCCCTTCCCATCCCCACATTGTTATTACTTGGTGTATTTTTTTTCATTGATTATGTGGGCGACCTCAATTATTTGGAATATTTGATCAATCAACACACTCCTGGTACCATAAATACTGGTTAATTAAAAAGTTGCTGGACTTAGTTAAGCAGTCTTTTATTTACATACAAGTAACACTATTGGGGATGGGGGGAGCATGAAGGAAACTGGTCAACTTAGTAGGATCTCCATTAAGTCAACAGCCAAATCTGTTTTGTGCAGTTGTTGCATGGGATTTTGTACACTACGTTGGTTTTGCTCATGCTGGGTATCGGGTCCTTCGTCCTGGTGAGTTGTTGTCTGAGAGTGGCTGTTGGTTTGTGTGCTGTTATGAGTACTCCAAACAGCACACAAACCAACAGCCAGTCACGGACAACAACTCACCAGGGCGAAGGACCCGATATCCAGCATGAGCAAAACCAACGTAGTGTACAAAATCCCATGCAAGGACTGCACAAACCACTACATAGGACAAACAGGCAGACAGTTAATGATCCGCATCCATGAACATCAACTAGCCACGAAACGACATGATCAGCTATCCTTAGTAGCCACACAAGTAGATGACAAGCAACATGAATTCGACTGGGACAACACGACTATTATAGGACAAGCCAAACAGCGAACAGCCAGGGAATTCCTAGAGGCATGGCACTCATCCACAGATTCAATCAATAAGCACATCGACCTGGACCCAATATACCATCCACTGCAGCGGACAGCTGAAACTGGCAACCGCAAGCGGCAGATTCAAACCGCTACAAATGTCGGAGGAAAGATCACAGAAGCGCTTCACAGGAGGCTCCCAAGCTCTGAGGATGTCACCTAGACAGGGGACAAAAAGTCTGTAACACAAATTCCCAGCTCGGCGAACAGAACTACAACAATGAGCACCCGAGCTACAAATCTTCTCCCAAACTTTTCATTTAAATGTCTCTATTTTGATTCTTCCTACCAAAAATGCGTGACTGTACTCTTTTGCTACATTGGGGAAAACCTTAGCTGACGTAGTTCAATCATAACCTGGCTGACATCTCTGTCTCAGGCTCACTGCAGTGCTTCAGAGAAACTTGCTGCAGGCTTGAAGAATAGCATCTCATTTTTCACACTGGCACTCTGCAACCTTCTGGAGTCAATATCGAGTTCAATGATTTTAGGGCCTGAGCACCTTCTCTCATCTCCTTAACCCAGCCACCCACACTAGGCTATGTCACTGCATGGATTGTTGACACATACAATCCACTATCAACCACCAACAATCCCCAATAGCAGCTATTCAGTCTCTGAGACTGACCTTTATCCATTCCTTTTACTGTCCAACTATTTTTCTCTCTATCTAGGCTCCCTCTATTGTTTACTATTTTTCTTAAATTTCCTCTACCTACCCCATCTTTAGCACTCATGCCAACCTTGTCCGAGCTTGAATCAATTCTGAAGAAGTGTTACTGTATCTGAAATGTTAACTTTGCTTTTTCTTCACAGATCTGAGTTTTTCCAGCAATTTGCTTTTGATTGACTTCCAGCATCCGCGGTTCTTTGTTCAAGTGCTGAACACAAGATTTGTAATCGAACTATGCACTGACTCAAACTGATCTTGCACAAGAAAGACCATCTGGTATCCTGACAGATCGTTTACATGATGTAATCAGTAATTGAGTTTTGCTACTTCTGTGACCAAAATTTTGTACCGAGCTACTAGTAGCAAGATGGTACAGTGTGTACAGATGGTACATTTCACTATAAGCCTATACCCCATATTTGAGGACCTGTGACAATAAAATCAAAATCGACAAATCTCTCTCAGAAACTGCAGCAGACTGTTCAAGAAACATTTGCAGAATTGATTCTGAAAGAAGAATGGAACACTACTTCTGAGTTAGTGAGCTAAAGTTGCAGCTCTTGCTGCAAGGTTCTGGATCTGCCACATCTGCAGTATGGTAAGCAGTTTCAGTCCCCTTAATTAAGGAAAGGTATGATTACATTGGTGTCGGTTCAGAATAAGGTTCATTAGGATGATTCCTGGTATGGAGGGATTGTCTTATAAACAAAGATAATGTTAGGAAACCACTCACTAGAGTTCAGAAGAATGAGCGATGATCTCATTGAAACAAGTAGGGTTCTTAGGGTGCTCAATAAGGGAAATGCTCAGAGGATATTTCTCATGGTAGACTCTAGGACCAACGGACATTAACTCAGAATAGAGGTGCCAATTTATGACTGATATGAAAAGGAATTTCTTCTCAGGGTTGACAAGTCTTTGGAACTCCTTGGCTCATATAGCTTAGGGACAGAGTCCTTGTGTATATTTACATCTGAGATTCTTGTTCAATTGGGGGATTGTGCTGTGGGGAAAGGCAGGAAAGTAGATGTGAGCAATGTCAGATCAGTCATGATCTTATTGAATGGCAGAGGAGACTATTCCTTATGGTCTTGTTGAGGTAAGAATGAAAACTCAAAGGCTGAATAACTAACTCAGGATCTATAAAATTGAGAATACCATCTTAGAGGTGGAAGTTTTGAGGGGAAAGTACAGTTCACAAAGATGAAGGATTGGAAGGAAGCAGGACAAACTCTTTCATATATCGGATAAAAAGATTTCTGGTTTTCCAGAAAAAATCTGGAGCCCCTCCCACAAGGACCGATCTGTCTCAGCAGGAGCAGCTGTAGAACCAACCACTTGAGTTGAAAGCAATGCAACGAAAATGTTGGAGTTGCAAAGACAGGTGGAGATCGTCGCAGTTGCAACAAGACAGTCTTTCAGAAATTAATGCTAGCAATGATACTCTAGTGAAATAATTCAGCAGGAGATCAGGGAAGTCAAGCAGCAAATTGAAATAATCCAGGCTTCAAAGAAACCAAAGAAATCAATTGGAGAAACTGGATTGTTATTAGAGCAGGTTATTAAGGAGAAAATGTACTAGCTGAATAGCGGTTAAAGTTTCCATGGAATCGTAACCAGTGTGTTTTTACCAAAAAAAAAGCTTCAAAATGAGCTCAAGGATCAAAACAGTATATGCCAATTAGAATTCTTCACACAGTTTTGAATCGATTAAAATCTATCAGGCAGTGACTAATCAGGAACAGGACTTGGTTGTGGTACTTTAACATAGGCAATTATGATTATAATATAATTGTCATTAATATAACATGTCCAGTAATTTCCGATCAGAACTTCTGCCCTTTTGTTTCTCTGCAGATATTGATGACTTACAATCCCTACAGTGTGGTAACAGGCTATTTGGCCCAGCAAGTCCACACTGATCCTAAGAGTATCCCAACCAGACCCATTCCCCTACCCGATTTGCTGTACATTTTTTCTCATGACTAATGTGTTTAACCTTTACACTATGGGCAATTTACCTCATTCCCACGTCTTTGGACTGTGGGAGGAAACCCAGGCAGACACTGGGAGAATGCGCAAACTCCACACAGACAGTCACCTGAGGTTGGAATCGAACCTGGGTCCCTGACGCTGAGAGGCAGCAATGCTAGCCACTGTGCTGTCCTGCATTTCTTCACCATTAGATAGTTAGTTATTTCTTTTAGATGTGCCATTATTACTGCATTTTGCCTTGTACGCATCATTTATCTTGTCATTCAATTTCTTTTGGCTTCCACTCGTCACAGTCCTTCTATTTTGTTCTCCTTCCTTCCCCCTTGCCTTTCCCTGCTAGTGTACTCTCCAACTTTTAGTGACAGGTCTTTGACTTGAACTTTGAATCTTGTTTACTCTCCTTAAGTGGCTCCCAAACATGCTAGGTGTTTTTAGCTTTTGTTATTTCACATAATCCTATGAAAACTAACAGAATACTGAGTGGAATTGAATGCAAAAGTAGGAATGTTATGCTACGGTTATACAGGGCACCAGTGAGACTACATCAGATTTTGTGTGCTGTATTGTCACCTTTTATTAGAAGGATCTAAGTGAGTAAGAAGCAGTGCAGAAAAGCTTTACCAGATTAATGCCTGTAGTGAGTGGATTGTCAGTTAAGGTAACGTCAGATAGGTTAGGTTTTTCACTTTTTAAAAGAATAAGAGGCAACTTGGACTTGAGGCCTGAGACTACTGGTGTGCTGCAAGAATCAATGCTGGATCTACTGCTTTTCTTCATTTCTATAAATGATTTGGATGTGAGCATAGGTGGTATGGCTTTCAGATGACAACAGAATTGGTGGGATATGGACAGTGAAGAGGATTGCTTCCAAAGTACAATGGGCTCTTGATCAAATGGGCCAATGGGCTGAGTGGCAGATGGAGTTTAATTTAGATAAATGTGTGGTCCTGCATTTTGGAAAGGCAAATTCGGGCAGGGTTTTTACGCTTAATGGCTTGGGGAGTATTGCCAAACAAAGGGACCCAGGGGTGCAGGTGCATAGTTCCTTGAAAGTAGAATTGGAGGTGAAACAGGGTTTTAAGAAGGTGTTGAGTGTGTTGAAGGGCTCCAGCCTGAAACGTCGACTTTCCTGCTCCTCGGATGCTGCCTGACCTGCTGTGCTTTTCCAGCAGCGCACACTCAACTCTGTGCTGTTTTAAGGAGGTGTTTGGTATGCTTGTCTTTATTGGTCTGCTTTGAGTAGAAGATTGGAACATCATGCTGTTGCTGTGCAGGATATTTTTTAGGCCACTTGTTGAAAACTGTATTCGGTTCTGGTTTCCCTGCTTTAGGAAAAATGTTCTTAAACTCAAAAGGGTTTGGAAAAGGTCTACACGAACGTTACTGGAATTAAAGTTTCAAGCTACAGGGACATGTTGAAGAGACTGGAGCTTTTTTACTGGAGAGTTGGAGGCTGAGGGATGACTTTATAGAGGTTTATAAAATCGCGGGCATAGAAACTGTAAAAGCATAGGTTTTGTCTTAGGTGGTGAAATCAAAACTAGAAGGCATAGGTTTAAAATGAGAGGGAAAAGATGTAAGGAGAACCTAAGGGGTAATTTCCCACACAAGGTGATGTGTGTATGAGACCTACCAAAGGAAGTGGTGGAGCTGGTACAATAGCAACAGTTTAAAGTCACCTGGATGGGTAACATTAATAGGAAAGGTTTAGAGGGATATGGGCCAAATGCCACTAAATGGGGCTAGATCAGTTTGGGACATCTGGTCGGTATGGATGAATTGGACCGAAGGGTCTGTTTCCGTGCATTATGACCCTAAACGTACAGGATTATTAGGGAACTTGACAGGTTAAGTGTGGAAGAGTCGTCATCTCTTGTGGGAGAGTCTAGAACAAGAGGGCATAATCCCCTAATAAGGGGTCAATCTTTTAAGGGAGATGAGTTTTATTTTTTTGCTCATGGGCCAGCATTTATTGCCAATCCCTAATTGCAGTTAAAAGTCAACTACAGAGTTGCATGGAGATCAGACTAGGCAAAGATGGCAGTTTACTCTCAGGATATTGGTGAACCAGATGGGTTTTTTGAACTGCCAGCAAGGTCATATTTAGACTCTTAATTTTAGATTTTTAGTGAATTCAAATTCTGCTATCTACCGTGGCAAGATTCATACCCAAGTCCCCAGTTACCTGGGTCTCAGGATGAATATCCCAGCGATAATACTGTTCAGTTGTCACCTCCCCAAAAATGATTGCGGGCATGTTGTGATGAGGACTAAATGAATCTGCAATGGGATATAAATGGGTTGAGTGAGTGAGTAAAACATTGGCGAATGGAGTTTAACGTTGTAAAGTGCGAGTTTGAGCATTTTCATAGTTATAATCAAACGGTAGAGTTTTTTTTTAAAGAGACTCCAAACAAGTGCAACACAGAGGGGATCTTTTGTGTGTAAAAGCTAACATGCGGTGTAACAATTATTTAAGAAAGCAATTTTGCCTTTATTGCAGTGGAATTAGTCTAGTTACAACTGTACAAAGCGTTGATGAGGCTACACCAGGAGCACACTCTTGGTCCCTGTATTTAAGGAAGAATGTACTTGCATTGAAGGCATTTCAAGAGAGATTCATGAAGCTGATTTCTTGCATGAAGAGGCTGATTTATCAAGAATGGTGCAATAGGTTAAGTCTGTCTTCTAAACTCCTCTAATGAATAATGAGGGGTGATCTTATTAAAACGTAGAAAATTCAGAGAAGGCTTTACTGTTAAGGAAACTGATTCCACTAGTGGGGGAATCTTGAACCTGGGCCATAGTTATCGAATAAGAGGACACTAATTTAAAACTGAGCCGTAAAGGGATTTCTTTGAGGATAGTAAATGCCTGAAATTCTGTATCCCAGAGAACTGTGGAGGCTAGATCATTAAACATTTTCAATGAAGAGGTAGGTAGATATTTAAAAATTGATGGCTATGAGGATCTGGCGTAAAGGAGGAGTTGAGGCCTGGGTACATCAACCATGATCTTGTTGAATGGTGGGGCGGACCTGAGGCTGAATGGTCTACTTCTTTAGGTTTACACTATTTTAATTTGCAGAATTTTGCTTTTGTGTATGCGGTTAATGGATGACTCTGTTTCAATCACACATGGACTTTTCCTAATGAAACAGATGATAATGCTAACAGAGTCATAACTGAGTAGCTATGATTTTTCTAGAGGAAAGAAGGAATTTAAAAATAGAGCAATGCTCTTCACTAGAGAACCAATTTTCTTAGTCTGAGAATGAAACATGAAGTTTTGTGCATAAATTTGTGTGTATAAAGGGGACCCCAACATGTGAAGGTTGTGATTTAATGGGAAAATGGTAGAGTCAAACCAGTAACATTGGAGAGAAGACAAAGAATAAGTAGGAATCCTGCAAATTAACCTTCCCATTATTTGCTGTAGGATGAATAACCAACAAACTGCAAAATGTACGATCTAAACAGTGATGAAAATGAGCTTTTCATCTCTCTCATAATACTTCAACCATCATTTTGCAAGATTCGTTATGAGATGAAAGTTTTGTACATAATCTTACAAACATAATGCTGTGAAATGAAATTTTTTTGGCTTTAATTCAAAATACACTGATGCTGGAGATTTTAAACATGCACAGAAAATATCAGAAACTCTGCAGATCTGGCAGCATCTGTTGAGGGAGAAACCAAGTTAATGCTTCATGTCTAGTATGACTCTCTTCTGAAGAGTCATATTGGGCTCAAAGTGCTAATTCTTTGTCTCTCTACAGATTTAGCTGGACTTATTTTTAACTCATTGTTATTGCTCAGGTAAACATTGATCCTGAAAAACGGTTCACTACTTTTTGATTTAGTCTGTGTAGTACAATTTGAGTTTGTTCATACAGTATGGAAATAGACCCTACGGTCCAGCTAGTCCATGTTGACTATGTACCCAAAATAAACAAGCCCCAATTGCCTGCGTTTAGCCCAGATCGCTCCAAACCTTTTCTCCACATGTATTTATCTAAATGCCTTTTAAACATGGTAGTGGATGCAGGTATAGTTACATCCTCCCTCATGGCAGTTCATTCCATACACCAGCATGAGCTTCTTGTAAAAGTTGTAATTTGCTGTAAAACTGAGTTGATTTTTTAAAAAAAAAATTTGTCCGCTTATCTGGGGCTAGGCCCTCTCGTTAAGGTATCTAGATTTAAACATTTTGCTTTCACTTTACTTTTTAAGATGCCCTTTACCTCTATTAGTTTTGAATTCGAATTTAGTTTATTCTGTTCAATCTGCCTATTATGCACCAACATATATTCTAAAATATTCCACTATGATGTGGAAAAGGATATGGAGGATATAGACTGTAGGAAAATAGATGGTGACATCTTGCAAAATGTCCAGATTACAGAGGAGGAAGTGCTGGATGTTTTGAAATGGTTAAAGGTAGATAAATCCCCTGGACCTGATCAGGTGTAGGCTAGAACTCTGGGAAGCTAGGGAAGTGATTGATGAGTCTCTTGCTGAGATATTTGTATCATTGATAGTCACAGATGAGGTGCCGGAAGACTGGAGGTTGGCAAACGTGGTGCTGCTTTTTAAGAAGGGTGGTAAGGGCAAGCCAGGGAACTATAGACTAGTGAGCCTGACATCGGTGGTGGGCAAGTTGTTGGGCTGAATTCTGAGGGACAGGATGTACATGTATTTGGAAAGGCAAGGACTAATTTGGGATAGTCAGCATGGCTTTGTGCGTGGGAAATCATGTCTCACAAACTTGATTGAGTTTTTTGAAGAAGTAACAAAGAGAATTGCTGAGGGCCGAGTGGTAGATATGATCTATATGGACTTCAGTAAGGCGTTTCACAAGGTTCCTCATGGGACACTGATTAGCAAGGTTCGATCTCATGGAATACAGGGAGAACTAGCCATTTGGATACAGAAGTGGCTCAAAGGTAGAAGACAAAGGGTGGTGGTTGAGGGTTGTTTTTCAGACTGGAGGCCTGTGACCAGTGGAGTGCCACAAGGGTTGGTGCTGGGCCCTCTACTTTTTGTCATTTACATAAATGATTTGGATACGAGCATAAGAGGTACAGTTAGTAAGTTTACAGATGACACCAAAATTGGAGGTATAGTGGACAGCGAAGAGGTTTACCTCAGATAACAACAAGATCTGGACAAGATGGGCCAATGGGCTGAGAAGTGGCAGATGGAGTTTAATTCAGATAAATGAGAGATGCTGCATTTTGGGAAAGCAAATCTTAGCTGGACTTATGCAGTTAATGGTAAGGTCCTAGGGAGTGTTGCTGAACAAAGAGACCTTGGAGTGCAGGTTCATAGCTCCTTGGAAGTGGAGTCGCAGGTAGATAGGATAGTGAAGAAGGTGTTTGGTATGCTTTCCTTTAATGGGTACAGAAGTTGGGAGGTCATGTTGCAGCTGTACAGGGCACTGGTTTAGGCCACTGTTGGAATATTGCGCGCAATTCTGGTCTCCTTCCTATTGAAAGTGGAGTCGCAGGTAGGTAGGATAGTGAAGAAGGCGTTTGGCACGCTTTGCTTTATTGGTCAGAGTATTGAGTACAGGAGTTGGGAGATCATGTTCCAGCTATACAGGACATTGGTTAGGCCACTGTTGGAATATTGCGTGCAAATCTGGTCTCCTTCCCATCAGGAAGATGTTGTGAAACGTGAAAGGGTTCAGAAAAGATTTACAAGGATGTTGCCAGGGTTGGAGGATTTGAGCTACAGGAAGAGGCTGAACAGGCTGGGGCTGTTTTCCCTGGAGCGTCGGAGGCTGAGGGGAAACCGTAGAGGTTTACAAAATTGAGGGACATGGATAGGATAAATAGACAAAGTCTTTTCCATGGGCTCGGGAGTCAGACTCGAGGGCTTAGGTTTACAGTGAGAGGGGAAAGATATAAAAGAGACTTAAGGGGCAAGTTTTTCACGCAGAGGGTGGTACGTGTATGGAATGAGCTGCCAGAGGAAGTGATGGAGGCTGGTACAATTGCAACATTGAAGAGGCATTTGGATAGGTATATGAATAGGAAGGGTTTGGAGGGATATGGGCTGGGTGCTGGCAGGTGGGACTAGATTGGGTTGGGATATCTGGTCAGCATGGATGGGTTGGACCAAAGGGTCTGTTTCCATGCTGAACATCTCTATGACTCTATGATGTGGTATACTTATGGTATAGGATTCTTTGACTATCAATAATAATTAATTTGAATCCTCCCTTCGCACGCAAGGATCTGTGGTATATACAGGTACCTTCTAATTAATGGAAACCTGTTCAGATGGAAAGTGTTTGATACATGTCAACAGAATAACTGAAGCATTTCTTTTAAGATAAGCTGTCATTTTAGTCAAGTTACACCGTAGGGGTTAAGGCTGCACTTTTATTTTGGCAAACCATACATCTGTTTCGGTTCATGGTAATATTTTGATGAAAAGGAAAATTTAGCACGTTCTTTAGATTAGAGAATCTTGGATTCGTTTTGAGAGTTTTAGGAATGCACCAGTACCAAATGTGGTTAACTGTAACTGAGCTAACTTGCTGCTTTCTCTGTTTCCTCCAGTTGCATGTCATAACTTTTTTAAAAACTATTTAAATTGCAGAGGCTGAAAATGGAATTGTTGCAATCAGTGGGTGAGCAATTGTAGGCATTAAGCCTAGTTATAAAATATCTTTCGAAGAGTGAATAAAATAGATATTTATTTTGTATTACTTTTAATGGTTGTTATGACCTCAATACAACTATTGTTTTACAATTTAATGAGTGCTTCTATGTTTCTTCACTGTTGAAATGAAGAAAGCAGCTAAATTGTACACAATCACTCGCAACAGTTTGTTAATAATTAAATGTTGTTTTGGGATTGTCTGAAGGATAATTATTGGCAAGGTTACAAGAGGAACACCCCACAGCCCCATTGCGCACTTTTTCTCTTGCAGTGCTGTGGGTTTGTTTATATTCATTTGAGAGAGAAGTAGTGAGCTCTTCATCTTCTGAAATATGCTAACCCTGTCTAAATGCAGTGTTCATAGATTTATGGAGGGAAAGGAGGCTATTCAGCCCATCATTTATGTGGGCTGTATAACTTTTGAAAACATAAAAAAGGTTATTTGACTTAATTCTATTTTCCGGCACTTGGTCTGTAGTACAAAGGTAATGGCATCTTAAGGGTGGATATCTCTAACTTTGTGTCAGACAAACTGAGGTTTGAAAGATACAGTCAGCTAGAAATGTCAGTAAATGGGAAGTGTTTTAACCCATCAGTTCAATTTTCATCAAGATTCTTATTGCAGTCATCTACGATGAAGTCATGATCATGTTTGTAAGTAAGCATGTATTCTGGAGGAATGAATGTTGATCCACTATAAGAATGCATAAAATCAATGGTGGGAAGGTTGTGTGGTGAGAAGGTTGGTAAGATTGCTCCCAGTTTTAGAGTTGACTGGTTGAGTAGTTGTTTGGTTTGCTGTTTGTAAACAAATAGTAGTCTAACAATGCTTAGAGAGATGCAGAGGGAAGTGTATAATTCTGCTCAAGAATGATTGAACATGGGACTGTGGCAGGACATTGGAAATCAGAAAAATATTTTGCAAACTGGGGGAAAACTTTGGCTGGACAATGTAACTGATGGGTCACATGGAACGAGGCATGACTGGGAACCAAGGCCAAGAGAAGAAAAAGAGGTGCAAGCAATGAGCTTGAGTAGAGAATGGCAGCCAAAAATGAAACCAGGGAAACAGCACTTGAAAGCTTAACCACGAAAAGTATGAATTATAAAATATCTAAAGCTTCTACTTGACTATCATGAGAGTGATTTATGTTTATTGAGGCTTTACTCCCCACCTCGCCTACTAATCCAGAATATGGATACAGCATCAGGACTAGGAGTTGGCCATTTAAGGAGAAATTCCTCTATTCAAAGCATTGTGCATCTTTGGCATTCTTTACCCAGAGGTTTGTGGATTGTCAATTGCTCTTTAGATTTAGCTGAAAATGTGTTGCTGGTTAAAGCACAGCAGGTCAGGCAGCATCCAAGGAACAAGAAATTCGACGTTTCGGGCCAGAGCCCTTCATCAGGAATGGCCCGAAACGTCGAATTTCCTGTTCCTTGGATGCTGCCTGACCTGCTGTGCTTTAACCAGCAACACATTTTCAGCTCTGATCTCCAGCATCTGCAGACCTCACTTTTTACTCTTTAGATTTAGGGCTAGGATAGATTTTTGGCTTCTCAGAGAATCGAGAGGTATGAGACGTGGGTGGGAAAGTGAAATTATTTCCTAAAATTAGCCATGGTCATATATATCCTTGTCATCTTCTCCACTCCTTACCTGAAGAGTGATTCAGTAAGTGTCAGGCACCCTCTAGCACTTCTCTTTGAGCCACACTGAAATTGTATATAAGTGAGGGAAGTTAAGAGGTCCTGCAGAAATTGTTACTGTCCGAATAGTATAGTGAACTCATTACCCATGGGAGCAAGGAGAATAGTTGTAATGCTGTTGAAGGCACTGGCATAGGTTGCCTGGGGACATTGGTAGGGGAGTATTGAATAGAAATGTGGCAATAATAGGGGACCAATACAATAAAGAATGAGAATCCCAAAGGCATGTTGCTGACCTGGTGCTCAGGTAAGAGTTATTTTGGTGACTGCGGAAGAAGTTTGCTTTGACAGGGAGGGTTGCAGTGGAACAAAAATAAGTTGTGCCAATGTGACCACTACAATGTGTAAGAACAGGAGAGGAGTTGCAGGAGTTGGGCTGCAAATTCAAAAGCAGGACTGCTTAGATAAGTTCTGGATTATTAATTGAGTAAGTTGGAAATTGGGGATAGAAGCAGACAAATCAGGAGGAAGGTTGATCAGAGCACCTTTTTTGTGGGGCATTGATCACTAGTTCAATCTAATTCACTGATCGAAAAGAACAAGCTGAAGAAAAAGGATTGACTCATTCATTCTAATGGAAAGCATCAATAAGGATGTGACTTAACATTTAGATTGATAAATTGTTTGTAGGGAGAGTAATTTTCTGATAGATTTACTTTGTAAAAAGCATAAATGTGAATAAAGCTGGGCAGGAGAACATAGGAAAGAATAATATGAGGGGTGACATTGATAATAAAAGAAGGAATAGAACGGGAGTCTGAAAAGATAGTTGAAGTAGAAAACCTATTTAAAAATAAATTATTTAGTTGTCTGAAGGACACAGAGTTGGTCATAATTTGTTTATATGGATATGAGACATGGCTGTGTAAACATTGCAGGATACAACATCTTGAGAAAAGTAGAGAAGTGAAGTGTTGATGAAGAAGCTGTACATGTTTGGCTTACTAAAATGGCAGGAGAAATTATCAATGTGTCTATAAGTAAGACAAAAACTTGATCACTGTGGACGAGATAGAAGTTAATAAAGGATTAACTTTATTAAGTACACTAAAAGATACAATTCACTGATCACCAGATTTGAAGGGAAGTAGAGAGAGAAATATGCTGACAAATTAGGGAATTGAGTCAGAAAAAATGTTTAATGTTTTCAGCTACCTTGATGTGAATTGGATAGATTCTCTGTCTAATGGTGATCCTGTCATCATTTTATTTGTTATAAATTCATCCATCTTGTTTTGAATGCACTGTATGCTTGGATAAAGATAAGGGAGGTTTTTTCATACAGTAACCTTATTTGTTATTTTAACTTTATATGCTCTGTATCTTTCTATCAATGTGGTTGTCATCCCTATATTGCTACTCCGGCATTATTGCTTTCTCCTTCTTCTTTAATTTTCCAAATCCCTTGTTCATGTGAATCCTCCCCTGCTTTGTTTAAATGTTATGATCCTGTTAGGGGCTGTTAAAGTTTAAAGAAGAAATTGTTTTTGGTGGAGAAGGGGGAGGCAGTGGGTATGCTGAATTTGAGTTTGAAAACAATTGCAATTCGTAAGGTACCACAGTGGTTTCTGTAAAATTCAGGTTCATAGCATTAGAATCATAGATTAGGATGCAATTGGTATTGGTTAACAGGTAGAAGACCAGAATTAGGAATAGAATGATCACCTTTGGGTTGGGAAGTAGAAATCTGTGGAACTCAGTTCCAAGTCTACCTAATATTTTCTCAAGCTGCATTTTTTCACTCCTGGCAGTATCTTTTATAAATTTCCCAAGGCTCTGAACACACCTGCAGGGTCAAACAGCAATTTATTTGTATCTCTGCATATTGCATTTGCTGTTCACAATGCAGTCTGCTGTATGTTGGGGAGACCAATGGAGACGAGGTGACCACTTTGCAAGACAGCACCTCTCAGACTGCAAGTATGACCTTAACGTTCTGGGTTGCTTGCCATTTTAATAAACCTTTTCATGCTCGTGGTTATTTTGTTCCAGTCATTGTAATGGACCAGAACAAATCACTCAAAATACATTAAGGAGATAGCCTAGACCCTAACTTTTATCTATTTAAAGGCAAGTGTAAAGCACTGTGCTCCAGATGTAATTTTGATTCATCAAAATACTAGGCTTTTAGCAAAACGCAATTTATTATTAAACCACAGTTAAAATACAAACAAAATTTGAAAAAAAAACTGGCATAACATAAGCTCTACTGAAATACTTAATGTTTAACAACTACTACTCCTCAACGGTTTCAATATAACAATATCCCATAAATGCACCTTTTGCCAAAGGCAATTTCAGCAAAACAAGATTTTTTCCCTCTTGTGATCTCCCCCAGTCCAGGAGAAATTAAAAACAAAGAATCTAACAGCAGCAAGAGAGCTGTATCCAAAAGCTTCAACTCCAAAAACCGCAACTTCATCTGAAAGCAAAACTAAAACCCCAGGTCTATGTGATCCTAACTCTACATACTCTTGTTTCTTTTGTCTCATTTAAAAAAGAAACATTCTGCATTCCGTGGAGCAGACATCTTGCCCCCCAGATTGACAACACCCGTCCTCAGAACTAGGACAGACCAAATCCCTCTTAAAGGCACGTCATTGAATTTATTGAATTCACATTTTATGTCCTTGGGATATAAAGTATGAATTCTTCTCTTATTTTCTCCTCCCTCACCTGGTGTCTATATTTTTTTTCATATTTTGCTTTCCTCTCCCTGTAATATTTCTCTATCCTTGCCTTCTGTTCCATTTGCTCCACTCCACTTTTCAACAGCACAAAACCTGTCACGTCTTCACCCCTCCAGCTTCAAAGCAGAGTCATTTTGGACTTGAAATGTCAACTGCTTCCCTCTTAAATGCTGCCAATCCTGGAATTTTTCCAGGATTTTCTGTTGGCTTCATACTGATTTTCCTCTTCTGTTTGCCTATGACTGTTTAATATTTTAGGTTAAGATGAGTATTAAGTTTCTTTTACAACCACCAGCATCTTGAGAACTGATATCCGCAAGAGTTTTAATGTATATTTTGTTCTTTGGGTATTTTGGGCTCTGGGTGCTGCTGACAAGACAGGTGAGGATAGTGGATTTCTTTCCTTCCCTAAAGCAATTTTATTTTTCTACTTGTTTTTTGTAATTCATTGTAACTGATTTATTTAGTTTTAAACTAAAATCAACTGTAGTAAGACTTGAACTCATTCATTGAGTTACGAGTCTAAGGTCCTGATTACTCTTCAGTAAGCCAACAATTGAATATGAGACATTCCTGGGAATCTGAGGCTAAGCAACTGATGAGCTGCAGTGAAGGAGACACTTAAAGGTAAAATACTGCGGATACTGAAAATCTGAAATAGAAAGAGAAATTACTGCAGAAATTGGGTATGTCATCTGAAGAGAGAGAGAGGAAAAAACAGGGCTGACTTCAGAACTGACTCAAATATTTGTTTCTCTTTCCATAGATGTCAGATCTGCTGAGTTTCTCCAGCATTTCTCTCATTAAAACCCCACCTTCCTCCATCTTAACTGGGAGTGTTATTCAAACCAGTTAATAAAGTGAAGCGATTAATGCTAAACTAATCATTGAAAATACAGAATCAGACAGCCTGGAAGAGGCCAGTTGGACTATCGAGTCTGTATCGCCAACAATACACACGTGTCCCCTTTTCTAGCACTTTGCCCATAGCTGAATGTTATGACACTTAACTGCTGATCCAAGTACTTTTTAAAGGTTATGAAGTTACCCACCTCTCTCTATCGTCCCAGGCCTTGCATTTAAGACCTGACTACCCTCAGGTGAGAAATCTTCTCTCCAAATTCCCTCAAATCATCCTGTCTTTCACCTTAAAAGTGTGCCCTCTTCTCATTGACCTGTCAAGTTAAGTGAACAGCCACTGTTTATCCATTGTTTATGCCCCTCATAATCTTTAGACATTTCTATCATGTCTCCCTTCAACCTTCTCTGTTCCAAAGAAAACAGCCCAAACGGCCTCTTTTCGTAGCTAAAATGCTCTTTCGGGGCAATATCCTAGTGAATATCCTTTGCACCTTCTCCAGTGTGATCACATCCATCCTCTGATAATGTGACCAGAACTGCACACAATACTCTAGCTGTGGTCTAACCAAAGCGCCATAGGTAACTACCTTTTTGTAAATGAGAGGCATAAAGGATAGTAAAAACAGTACTCTAAACTGTTTATAATTCCTGATATTGTGAATCAACAATATTTGCCTTATGTCTTGAAGTTATTGTTTGGCTGGAATATATGCAGCCTACTTGCTTTTCAGAAGAATCACCTGGGGTGAACAGTTTAAAAGTATTGGAAAATGTAATTTTGCAAGAAAAGTTAAGAATTTGTTCAGATTTTGGTGCTGTTTTCTATTTTGTGAAAGAATAAATATTTTTGAGAGAAATGTTTTGGAGGTTCGAACCTGCACTGTGAATATAGTGTGCAATTCCCATGCTGCTTCTGTGGCCTTGTTGACGAGGCCCAACCTATTGTGCTAAACCTGAAATGAAGGGTGGTTCGAATGAGAAAGAAGATTGTGATACCAACAAACAAGACTTTCTGAGCACTTAAAGGTGAATACAGCCTCTATTGTGAAAGTTTGCCTGATGTAGATACTAGATTGCTTCCTTTTTTTGTACTGAAACATGTGTAAAAGAAACAAACAGACCGAAGGCCTGTGGCCAGTGGACAAGGATCGGTGCTGGGTCCATTACTTTTCATCACTTACATAAATGATTTGGATGTGAGCATAAGAGGTATAGTTAGTAAGTTTGCTGATGACACCAAAATTGGAGGTGTAGGGGACAGGGAAGAAAGTTACGTCAGATTACAACGGGATCTTGATCAGATGAGCCAATGGGCTGAGGAGTGGCAGATGGGGTTTATTTCATATAAGTGCGAGGTGCTGCGTTTTGGGAAAGCAAATCTTAGCAGGACTAATGGTAAGGTCCCATGGAGTGTTGCTTAACGAAGAGACCTTGGAGTGCAGGTTCATAGCTCCTTGGAAGTGGAGTCGCAGTTGGATAGAATACTGAAGAAGGCGTTTCCTTTCCTTTATTGGTCGGAATATTGAGTACAGGAGTTGGGAGGTCATATTGCAGCTGTACAGGACATTGGTTAGGCCACTATTGGAATATTGTGTGCAATTCTGGTCTCCTTCCTATCGGAAAGATGTTGTGAAACTTGAAAGGGTTCAGGAAAGATTTACAAGGATGTTGCCAGGATTGGAGGATTTGAGCTATAGGGAGAGGCTGAACAGGCTGGGGCTGTTTTCCCTGGAGCGTTGGAGGCTGAGGGGTGACCTTATAGAGGTTTATAAAATCATGAAGGGCATGGATAGGATAACTAGACAAAGTCTTTTCCCTGGGGTGAGAGAGCCCAGAACTAGAGCATGGTACATGTATGGATTGAGCTACCAGAGAAAGTGGTGGAGGCTAGTACAATTGTGACATTTAAAAGGCAGTTTGATGGGTAAATGAATTGGAAGGGTTTGGAGGGATATGGGATGGGTGCTAGCCATTGGGACTAGATCAGGTTGGGATATCTGGTTGGCATGAATGGGTTGGACCGAAGGGTCGGTTTCCTTCCTGTACATCTGACTCTATGTTCTTGGTGTGTTTTTAATGTTCTAATTTAGTACAAAATGTATTAAATGAAACCCCTTGGCAATTTTTTTTGTCTTGTTTTCTTCTTCCTTGCCTTGTGAACAAGCATTTCAACAGCTTTTACATTGGGCGATGGTGGTAATGATTAACCTGGCTCTGGCTTACCAGTCCAGAAACATTAATGTCCTGGGGACATGGATTCAAATTCTGTCATAACATTGGCTGTTAGAATTACAAACGTTACTACCAGTAACGGTGACCATGAAATTATATTGCCAGTTGTTTTTATTTTTAAGAAAGTGGTTTAGTGAAGGAAATCTGTCCTTGTAAGTGACACAGAACAATGTGATTGATTCTTAAAAATTGCCGTGAAATCTGGACCAAAGCTGGATGGACCATGTGGCATTAGCTTAAGTATATGGGAAATTCTGCCAAATTTAGGAGCACTGTCCCATAACTGAATCATACCTTTGAAACAGTGTCTCTCTTCCCATCCTTTGGCATAAGATATCCTGGTGGCAATACAGTTAAACACAGCCAGGAGAGAATTGCCTGAGGAAGCCTCCATACTGACAAAAACATGTCAAGCATATGACATAATGATGTACCACTCTTGTTCTCCCCCCACCTGCTTGCTGTTGACCACCAAGACTGAAGGTGAAGGACTTCAGTGTCCATCACCAAGAAGGACTGATATGTGACAAATAACATTTCTCGATGCAAGTGCCAAGCAATGACTGTATCCATCAAGAAAGAATCTCTTTTTTTTTTCTCTCTCCCTTGGACAGTTAGTGGCGTTACCAGCATTGGTACACTATTATCACCATCCTGTGGACTATTGTTGACCAGAATCTGAAATGCCATATAAATGTATGGTTAAAAGTGCAGGTCAGAACATAGGAGTTCTATGGACAGTAACTCACCTCTATGGGGCAAAAGCCAGGAGAGTTATAGAATATTTTCCACTTGCCTGGATGGATGTCAATCTAGCAACAGTTGAGCCTGACATCATCCAGGCAAAAGTTGTTGACTTGATTTGATGTTGTATCCAGCACCTTAACCATTCACTCCTTTCACCAACAATTTATGTTTGCAGTAGTGTGCATCGTACACAAAATGCAGTGTAGGAATTCAGTAAGGCTTCTTCAAGAACACCTTGCAAACCTGGACCCCTTGTCACCTAGAAAGTCTGGGACAGCAAATGGATGGGGATATAATCAGCTATAAGTTGCCCACCAAACCCCACACGATTCTTGTCTTGGAACTTTCTCATTGTTTCTTCTTTGTTGCTGGGTCAAAATCCTGGCCTTGCCTTCCTTATCGACTGTGGGTGGTCTTGGAGCACGTTGATCCCGCAGCAATTTAGGAAGCTAGGCCAATAAACATATTTTCAAAGGCAATTGGGGATGGGAAACCAATGCTGTCCAAACTAGTGACACTCCACATTGTGAAATTTTAAAATAATCAATTAACTAGTTTGAGTAAAGGAGTAACGTTTTAATTTCAGAATTCCTGAAATCAGGTTTACATTGTTTGCAAATCCACAGCTTGTAATATGGATATGGTTAGATGTGGGATAATGTGTGATTTGGCAGCACGATTTGGCTATAATGTCACTGACGATTTTTCTATTAAGCGCGGTTTTGCTGGAATGCAACTACAGCGTTATAGGAGATCTACCTGTACTTCTGGCTGCTCCAGATTTCAATACTGATTAAATGGCACAGTGGTTAGCACTGCTGTCTCACAGCGCCTGTAGACCCGGGTTCAATTCCCGACTCAGGCGACTGACTGTGTGGAGTTTGCACGTTCTCCCCGTGTCTGAGTGGGTTTCCTCCGGGTGCTCCGGTTTCCTCCCACAGTCACAAAGATGTGCGGGTCAGGTGAATTGGCCAAGCTAAATTGCCCGTAGTGTTAGGTAAGGGGTAAATGTAGGGGTATGGGTGGGTTGCGCTTCGGCGGGTTGGTGTGGACTTGTTGGGCCGAAGGGCCTGTTTCCACACTGTAAGTCTAATCTAATCTAAAATGTGTATGCTGGTCCATCAGGGGTCCACATTTCAGGGTATTCTGTTATTTCTTGTCTGAAGATGTGTAAATGGATTATTGGTTTGTCATGATCTAAATTTCTATTGAACTGGAGAACATCCATGATTTGGAGGTGTCACTGTTAGACTGGGGTGACAACTACCTGATGAAGGAGCAGTGCTCCAAAAGCTAGTGCTTCCAAATAAACCTGTTGGACTATAACCTGGTGTAGTAAGATTTTTAGCAGAGAACATCCAGTAAGTAAAATGGAAAAAAACTGCAGGAAATGTTGCCTGAAATTAGCAATTTAAAATAATTTATTTCATGTTTTGTGACACGTTTTTATGGTTATGTCCCTGAAGTGCCATAGTGATGTGTATTCTACTTTAGTCCTTGGTTGTGTGTACTAAGAACCATTTACTGTTCACCCTGGAAGACTTAATTAAATAGTGATTCTTTGATTTGCATACCAGTGGTGCATACCTGGGGTGAGGGGGGCTTAGTGCAAAGTTGCTATTAAAACTCTGGACCTTCACCAAACCTCTGCAGACACAGAACCAGCTTGCCCTTTATATACTACTAGCCCATCCACCTTTTTCATTTGCAGCTACATGAGGAATGCACTCCCCACAGGCACATCCTTCAAAATAAGTTTACTGTAAGGCTGGAAGCCAACATATCCTGGGCAGGCCTTCTATCCATCCATTTGAATGAGAGATTATTGTAGTGTGTCAGGTTTGCTCCTGAAATTTTGGAATCTCTATTTTGAAGTGTTATGAGGTGAAATCATGCGGTTTTATGTCAAAAAGTGAACTATTTTACTCTATGTTCGAGCATTGACCATGTTGGAACTCATTTTCTGCGCAGTTGTTCTAGAGATGGTGTTGTAAACCTCACAATGTACAGATTCAATTCCAAAGAATGTGGATGGTTTACTTAGTATGATAACAAAATATGCTGCCCACAGTGTTTTTTAATTAACTGCGCAATTTTTAAGTTCATGATAAGGCCGGTTTATTGTGGTTGCTTAGTTTATCTAAGCAGCTGACCCATGCAGGACACAGTGGTCTCAAATTTAGTTTCGATTTTGTGCTGAGTTAGCTGTTTCTTGATGTTGGCTTTGCTAGAATGGTGTCTCTTGGGTTAAAGTTGAGATAATCAGCCAGGATTAACATCACTATCCAGGATTGTGTAGATGTTGGATGAAGAAATTAGTAAATATGGCTCTGATGTTATATTTTGTCTTTAACACTTGAATTGGAAATTGGGGTTGGAATAGATAGATGCTTGATGAACAGCATGGAGATGATGATGGACTGAAGGGCCTGTTTCCATGCTATACAAATTCTTGACTCTAGACAATGTATTGACAAAAGGCAAATGTATATTGAAGAGATTAAAAACATAATCGTGGAACTAAAATGAAATATCAAGTAATAGGATGTATTTGATGGCCACACATGTATGGAAATCACATGCTTGAGTTTATGGCTGTCAGGATTTAAATTTTTTTTTGAGAATGTTGAGTCTTTGGTAAGCAACAGCTTTAATTTTTCCAGTTTTATTTTGCTGAATGAATATAAATGTTTGTCACTTGCAGACAGTCCCTCTAGTGCTTGCTTCCAGATTGTTGCATGTTTTTTTTTTACCCAGATGGTGGTGGGAATCTGGAACTCACTGCCTGTAATGGTGGTAGAGGTAGGAACCTATTAATTGACTCTATGACCTGGCATACAAGGCTATGGGTCCAATGCTGGAAAAATTAGATTAGACTAGTTGTGTGGTTGGTTTTGACTGGCATGGGTGCAAGATGTTTGAAGGGCCTTTTTCTGTGCTGTTATCTCTGACTCTAATAAGATCTATCTGAATGTGTGATTCATCTAGTCTAGTTTACAAAAACTGGTGACAATAAATAGAAAATAGTGTAGTGTGTCGCAAGTCTGTGGCAGCGTAATTTTAAACTTCTTAAATTTTCTATGTAGATCAGATGTACATGGTTTCAGAAACATGTGAAACAAGGTTCTGTGTGGATATTTTGTAAATCAGTACTTAGACTGTTTAACATTTTCACCCACGCTTTCAATATTTTCTCTTTTTAGAAAATGATTATCAATGAGCCTCTTGGAGGGTACACTTCATGTAGAAACTACAAATACTTCGTGTCATATCCATTTAATATTTACATTAAAGGTATTTGCATTTTCTCACTCTCTAATTTCAGTTTAACTTTAGGCAAGCACATCATCCTTTACAGGTGTGAATTGTCCATGCTAGACTGGTCTTTCTGTATGAGATTGTCAATCATTCACAGATTATAAGCACCTTGTTCTGTGAACTTGTGCTGCTAAAGAAATGAATAGAGACAAACTGTTTGTTTCATGGAGCCCCTTCTGTTGCCTTTAAATTTAATTTGAAGTGTGATTGCATTAGGCTAGCCCCATGTCCCAGTCAGTCACTATTGCATTTAAAACGTAAATCTCTCATTCTTTGAGGTAAAATGGGATATTTCCTCCAATTTCTAATAAAATGTAACATTTACTTTTATCAAGACCATCATTTTATTTAAACTCCAAGTTCAAATTAATTTTGCTTCTGAAGGAGCTGGAGTAATATTCAAGTGAGTTGTTATTTCAGAGTTCCTCTGGCTTTTCTATGTTAATTTACCTCCTTATGCTGAAATTGCATTCCTTTTTATCCTCTGTTTTGCATTGAGCATTGTCTGTTTAGTGATTTTGACCTGCCTGAAATTTGTGTTCAGTCTCTTTCGTACCTCTCTTGTCTCCATCTCAGCCCCTACATAAATTCTTCCATGATAGTAATAATCACCCCTTTTATGCTACTGTCATATTAAAGGGTGGAAAATTGGTGAGTGTGCTGGCTTTATTATGTGAAGTTGTAATATATTCCTGCTGTAAAAGGTTCACCCTTGTGTTTAACTTTTTAAAATCTACTCCAGTGTCACTTCAGCAGCTGTGGTCACTGACCAGACTATCTTGTATGATCCCCTCTCTAACCTCTTTCCACAGAAAAAGAAACAGAAACTGCGTCTTAACTCTTACAAACACCATATTTTAACCTGGGGTTTTGACCAAAATTAATGTACTAATGGACTATTAATCCAGCGATATGGGTGAAAAATTGAAAGACATGAGTTCCATGTTCCACAGTAGCTGCTAAATTTAAATTCATAGTAGTAAATAACTGAAAACAGAGGCTACATGATGGTTGCCAAAACCGATTTGATTCATTTAATGTTCTACTGGGAATGCAATTAGTCATCTTCCCTGGTCTGGCTGATATGTTCCACAGCATTGTTCGACTAAACTGTCCTCTGAACTGGCCTGACAAGCCACTCAGTTTTATTTGGTCAAGTGTTTCATCACTACCTCAGGGCATTTAATGTTAGACCTGCCAGTGATACCCACAGCCTGTGAACAAATAAAAATAAATATCCTCTTCTCAACCACTGCTGATTCACACCCTACTTTATCCAGATTCAGTAGCTACTGCTGTGGACTTGAGCCTGGACTGCCAATTTGAAAACTTTGGCTTATCAGCAGAAAACAATCCATTTTAACTTGCATTCAATCTTTTTTTAAAATTTGTTCATGGGACATGGGCAATGCTGGCTGTCCAGTATTCATTGTCTGACCCGAAAACCACCATCTCCCATTCAAAGTCAGCATGTTATTTGAGAGGTGTTCACTGATTTCTTCATGGTCAAAATTGTAAACCTTTTTTTAACCTTCTAGCTCTCAATATTAGGCTTTAATTTCCTCTATGCTGTTACTCTTCTAATTTCCTCTGTCTTCAAATTAATTGTTCTATGAAGCTATCACTTTCTCTCTCCGCTTGCACTTCTTCAACCTATGAAGAATATCTGCCAATATTTTCTGTTCACCATTTTTATCTTCCAGCTATGTCAGCTATAACTCAATGAGTAGAATTTTCTCCTTGTCCCACAGGGCGTGGCTTCAAGTTCACTGCTGTGCAGAACTGAGTGGTGTACTGTTAGACATGCCATTTTTCTGACGAGAATTTAAGACGAGATTGACCTATTGGATAGATATAAATGATCCCATGGTAGTATTGAAAAATCAGATGTGTTATCCCAATGTCTCAATCCAAAACGTAATTTGGTATTTATTGTATTGTAGTTTGTAGAAAATTGGTATTGTATTTCCTACATTACCATGATAACACTGAAAGCAAGGTTAGATCACACGGAATACAGGGAGAACTAGCTATTTGGATACAGAAACGGCTCAAAGGTAGAAGACAGAAGGTGGTGGTGGAGGGTTGCTTTTCAGACTGGAGGCCTGTGACCCGTGGTGTGCCACAAGAATTGGTGCTGGGTCCACTGCTTTCTGTCATTTGCGTGAATTATTTGGATATGAACATAGGAGATATGGTTAGTAAGTTTGCAGATTACATCAAAATTGGAGGTGTAGTGGACAGTGAATAAGGTTGCCTCAAATTACAACGGGATCTTGATCAGATTGGTTGAGGAATGGCAATTGAAGTTTAATTTAGATAAATGTGGGGTGTTGCATTTGGGAAAGACAGAACGTGCATGCTAAATAGTAAGGTCCTGGGGATTGTTGCTGAACAAAGAGACCCTGGCGAGTAGGTTCATAGTTTCTTTTGAAAGTGGAGTCATACATAGTTAGGGAAGGGAAGAAGGTATTCAGTGTGCTTGTCTTTTATTGGCCAGGTCATTGAGTATAACAGTTGGGAGGTCATGTTGTGGCTGTACAGGACATTGGTTAGGCCACTATTGGAACACTGCGTGCAATTTTGGTTTCCCTGCTATAGGAAGGATGTTGTGAAACTTGTAAATCTTTTCTGAACCCTTTCAAGAATGTTGCCAGGTTTGGAGCGTTTGAGCTGTAGAGAGAGGCTTAATTGGACTTGGGCTGTTTTTCCTGGCGTGTCAGGGGCTGAGAGGTGATCTTTATAGAGGTTTACAAAATCATGAGAGGCATGGATTGGGTAAATAGACCAGGTCTTTTCCTGGGGTAAGGGAGTCCAAAACTAAAGGAACCTAAGGAGCAACTCTTTCACACAGGGTGGTATGTGTATGAAATGAGCTGTCAGCAGAAATGGTGGACGCTGATACAATTATAACATGTTAAAAGATATCTGGATGGGTATATGGATAGGAAGGGTTTCGAGGGATAGGGGCCAAATGCTGGCAAATATGGCTGAATTAATTTTTCTGGTCAGCATGGACAAGTTGGGCCTGTATATCTCACTATATTTCTTGAAATGTACTTCATTAGCTGCGATCTTAGTGTTCCACTTGTATCCAGCCTGCACCAATGACTGAATCCCTCTTATACTGAACCTTGCATGATCACCTCTGTGATCTAGGGTTCTAATATTGGTGCTATTTCCTTTTTTATTTTGAATGCTTCATTTCAGTAATATTATCTCTAATTTTTACCATGAGACTGAGCATCACCTTAATGACATTTCTCTGTCCAATAATAGTTAAAAGCTGCTTTGTACTCTCAATCTGTCTCCCATCAAGTCCTGAATGAACTGAGTTTTGCACATAATTCCATTGTATTTCAAGAAATTAGTGACTTTGTTTAGATATGATAATGCATCAGATAAATGCTTTTTCTCTCCAGTGATTTGTTGGGCAATGTTCCTACCTTTCGGAGGAACCCAGGTTATCTGAGCAAGGTGGTTGGGCGCTATTTCATTCAGTTAATTGATTTAGTGCCTCTCCTGGGGCTTGGAGTTTTCTGAAGTTTCCTTTTTCATCGCTCTGCCCGCCTTGCTGCCTGTCTCTCTCTTGTCTCAGGGTTTGTTTCTGAGCTGGGACACATTTGTGTGTAAGGGACCTGCAGCATAGCTGAAGCCATCAGTGCAATGGGATTGACACAGTGAGCACTTGCTAAGTCCACTGCCCATTTAGGAGACTAGACAGCAGCACCGCGCGTGAGCCTCTGCCTTCCAATCTCGCCTCCGACTGCCCCAACCCTGCATCCTTGTGCCCCCATCTTTCAACCCTGTCCACCCCCACCCACCGACCACATTCCCACCCAGCCCCCACCCCCGGACTGAACAACAACAATAAGACTCCAACTGCCTTCTGCAGGGGCGAGGGGAGAAAGAGTCTCAAAATAGTGTGCACAACGTTTTACTGCAACATTTTGACAGGGTCTACCTTTGCCTTATACAGGACCATGTTGGAGAGATTATCTGGGGAAGGGGGATGTTTAGGGTACACCCTTGTGTAGAATTCCAGGGAAAGTGTGGGGAAGAGTGTGTGCGCAGACGGACGGTCAGTCATTTGGAGTTTTTGCCTGGGCTCCCATCGATGTCCAGGACTGTTCTCGGAGCATTTCAGTGAGCTGGGTTCATTTTTAATCAAAAGGCGTGAACAGTGTTGAAACACCTCTTTGTAATGTTTCTGTTGGGATTTTGAGATAATTTTCAGAGAATCTAGGCTCCTCTATTGCCCTAAGTTAAGACCATAAGACATAGGGGCAGAAATTAGGCCATTCAGCAAATTGGGTCTGCTCCATCATTCAACCATGGCTGTAAGTTTCTCAACTCCATTTTTCCTGTTTTCTCCCCTTTAACCATTTGATCCCCTTGACAATCAAGAACATATCAATCTCAGTCTTCAATATATTCAATGACTTGGCCTCCACAGCCTCTGTAGCAGTGAATTCCACAGATTCACCACCCTCTGGCTGAAGAAGTTTCTCCTTATCTCTGTTCTAAAAGGTCTTACCTTTAGTTTAAGGCTGTATCCTCCGATCCTAATCTCGTACCAATGGAAAGATCTTCCCAACATCCAGTCTGTCCAGGCCATTCAGTATTCTGTAAGTTTCAATCGGATCCCCCCCAATATCCTTCTAAACTCTGAGAGTATAGACCTAAGAGTCCTCAAACAATCCTCGTATGTTAAGATTTTTATATGTGGGATCATACGAGTGGATATGGGGCCCAAAACTGCGCACACTACTCCAAATGTGGTATGACCAGAGCCTTTTAGAGCCTCAGAAGTATAATCCTGGTTTTTATATTCAAGGCGAAGGGAATGAGCTGCCAGAGGAAGTGGTGGAGGCTCGTACAATTGCAACATTTGAAAGGCATCTGGATGGGTATATGAATTGGAAGGGTTTGGAGGGATTTGGGACGGGTGCTGGCAGGTGGGACTAGATTAGGTTGGGATATCTGGTCGGCATGGGCGACTTGGACTGAAAGGTCTGCTTCTGTGTTGTGCTTCTGCTAATGTGTTTCCACTGAATAAATTCACCTGATGTGCATCTTTTATTGTTTTTAAATGTCTCCATCACTCTCCAAATAGTTCTGGCTTGGTCCCTCTACTTCACCATTGTTGGAATATACCTAGTAACCCAACTTTCCTGTTTTAAAAATCTCTGCCTGTTGCATTATAATTTTTCCTATCAACTTCTAGTTCCATTTTTACTCCGTCTCATCCCACTGAAGTTAGCCCTCTCCTGTAGAAGTTTTACTTTAGATTATTCCTTTTTATTTTTAAACTACTTTAAATCTGTGTCCCTTGCTTACACTTTTTCTGGTACTGGAAATAAAGGAGAAAATATTCAAGTCCTTCGTGATTTTGAATACCACCATTAAATCATTTAAGAACAAAGGTCAGTACAGCACAGGAATACTTTTGCCCGTCAAGACTGCTGACACATGATGTCTTTCTAAACTAAGGACTTTTGCCTCTCTGGCTGTATTCCTCTGTCCCTATGTGTATAAGATGTCTCTTTAAGCTATTGTATTCGCTTCCACTATCTCCCCTGGCAGTGCATTCTGGGCACGCACTTCTCTCTCTTGCTTTTTTAAAAAAAACTTATCCTTCACTTCTCCTTTTAAACTTCCCTCTTTTACCTTAAACCAATGTCCGAATAATTGACATTTCTACCCTGGAGAAAGTAGTTTGGCTTATTCATTTTATCCAAGCCCCTCATAATTTTGTAAACTTCTAATAGTTTGCCCTTTTATCCTGCAATGTTCAAGTGAAAACAATCCAAATTTGTCAAATCTCTTTGTAGCTAATACCCTCCAAAACAGGCAACAGCCTGGTAAGCCTCTTCTGTACTCTCTCTCCAAAGCTTCCACATCGCTTAGGTAGTGTGGTGACCAGAATCTTACACAATATTCTAAATGTGGCCTAACTCAAGTTGTATGCAGCTGCAACGTGACTTGCCAATTCTTATACTCTATGCCCCAGCCAATGAAGAAAAGCATGCCATACATCATCTTGACCACCTTTTGTCTACTTGTGTTGCCACTTTCAGGGAACTGTGGTCCCGTGCGCCTAGACCCCTCTGTGTATGTTGATGCTACTAAGGGTTCTGCCATTTACTGTGTACTTTTCTGCATTGGATCTCCCAAAGTTCTGTACATAAGCTTGCATTTGTCCAGATTGAATTTTGCCTGCTATTTCTCTGCCCAAATCTCCAGCCTCAGTCCTCTTCACCATCTGCAGTTTTGCCAATCTTTCTGTCTGCAAGCTTGCTAATCTACCCACCTATGTTCTTCTGCACATCATTTATTTATACATATAGATGTGCAATAACAGATCTCCGGTCAGAAATATGCCCTTCCACCTCTACTGTCATCTATGACCAAGTTTGTTCTGCATCCATCTTGCCAGCTCACTATAGATCCCGTGTGACTTCACTTTTTATACCTGCCTGCCATTAAGGGCCTTGTTAAAGCCCACATAGACAGCATCTACGTGGCTGCATTGTCTTTGTCACTTCCTCAAAACAAATTTCAATCAAGTTTGTGAGATATGACCTTCCTCCCACAAAGCCATGCTGCCTGCTCGCAATAAGTCCATAATTTTCCAATTGAGTGAATTCTATTCCTAAGAATCTTCTCCAATGATTTCCCACTGATGTAAGGCTCACCACCATATAATTTCCAAGATTATCCTTGTTGCCTTTCTTGAACAATGTTGGGTATTCTCCAGTCCTGTGGAACCTCTCCTGTGACTAGAGGATACAAAAATTTCATACCACGACCTAGCAATTTCCTCTCTCACCTCCCTCAGCACTTGGGATAGATCCCATCAGGTCCTGGGGACTTGTTTACCTTAATGCTTTTCAAAACACTACACAATTTTTTAGATTGATACAGATATCAACAAACCCCTCCTTAGACTCACCATCCACCTTGTCTGTCTCGTTTGTGAAGTCACTCACTCAATCATCGCAGCCCTTTTATTTATGCATTCTTCTATAATCTGTCAGAGGATATTGGTGAAAAGTGACAGAGGTGGATTCTGAGAGAGGTTGGCTCAGCCAGTAGAACTGAGAAGGGTATTACAGACATGGTTGGCTGTTCAGGAATCAGGTTTGCAAACAGAGTAGTTAACTGGAGAGAGTTAAAAATACGTTTTTGAAGTTGTAGTCTGCTCAAAATAGAGAGTGGACATAAAAGGCCCGGGATTGGTGACTAGCGGATTAAGTTGTGTAATCAGTTATTGTACTGTTGTCTGTAGTTGAGAAGACTAATTTAGTTGATAAGGTTCAAAACAGCAAGAGAGCCTAGCCCTGTGGAATATTCCTCCCATATGTGTGAAATCAGAGACACTTCCAGTGTCTGTGGTGACTACGTCTGCAGGAAGTGTGTTCAGCTGCAGCTGTTATGATTTGCTTCATGGAGCATTGGAGCTGCAGATGGACTTACTACAGAGCATCCATGAGGCTCAGAATGTCATGGGTAGCACGTTTAGCAATCAGGTCATATTACCAGTAAGGGCTACACACTTGCCAATATCTGGCAACTTATACACCCCAAGTCCTTTACTGTTACTGTTAATATTAATTAAGGGGACTCCTGCACTATTGTAGAGGGGATTGTTTTGTATTAACTTTCTGCAATGATTCTGATTCACTTTCTGCATAATAAGACATTAATATGTTCCATTCAGTATTGGAAAGAGCATGTCATTAGATAGAGAACTGGTATGTGTGGTAGTTGAGATTTTGTTTGTTAACGCAACGGAATGTTGATGTCTGAATCAATCTGTGGGTGGGGAAGCAAGCATGCATGTTATAGTCACTGTGGTCAATTGGCACATGGTTAATACACAGAAATGAACACAGACTGTAAGTTTGGAAAATGTTGCAACCCAACAAGTAAATGTGAACTGCTAGTTTCCAGTTGTGTAAGCCAAACTCAAATGTATGATTTTGTGAGCAATCGTTATCCAAACTGTTCTAAAAATCCAGCTTTGATTTTTTTTATTGCCAAAAGTACGTTTTGGTTCTTAATTATTAATGGTAATTCACTGCAAACATTGTTTACACCGTAATTGCTTCTCATTCTGATGTTGTCTTGAGGAATCAATTTAAGGTTCCTGCTTCCCTATCTGTTCCATTCAGAAAGCTGTTCTTCATTTGCAAGTTTCTTAAGTTCACTGGCACAGGCTCCGATGTTGAGATTGGGAAGTTTGTCAATGGCAAAACTCTCATACTTGCAAAAAATGTATTTACCTTGTGATACTCTCTGCCAGAATTGTTAAGCTGGGAATATTCTTGTTACAATGTTTTGTGCCTGACTCTTAAAAGAGGGCGAAGAATGCCTAGAATATTTACTTCAGGCTACTTTCATAGATCAGAAGAAAGTACAGATGCACAAATGGGTGTGACTCAGTCAGCCAACTAAGAGCGATGTCTGAGAGTTCTTGGATGATCTAGAAGGTATTATTCCCATTGACTAGGCACCAAAACATTTGATACTTGAGGATAAGGAGAAAGGCTAGCCACAATATTTACCAAAGCACTGTGGAACAGGAGTCTCTCAAGGGGAGTTCTTGCAGAGCACTTAATTAACTTGAAGCAATTCTTTGAAGCGGTATTTGAAAAAGCAAATGACAATGTAATAAATGCCATAAAATGCTTTTGGTAAGAGACTCACATGATAGCTACAAAGTTAAGGACATGTGGAGTCGTGGAATAAGTAGCTGAGTGAACAGCAAATTTTCTAAAATAGAAAACAGTAGATGTAAAGAATAGTAATTAAAATTGGAAGTAGTTCGAAATTGGGCTTTCGCAAGGATCAGTGATGGAACGCTTATTCATAATTTATATTAATTTTGACTTGAGTTTAAAATAGCTCAGTATCAAAATGAGAGAATACTGTAGAAAACTTAGATTGGGCAGTTAAATTTAAAAAAAGTATCAACTTTAAACACCAATAAGTATGAGGTAATGAACTTTGATAGAAATACAGGGGCGGCACAGTGGCACAGTGGTTAGCACTGATGCCTCACAGCACCAGAGACCTGGGTTCAAATCCCACCTCAGGCGACTGACTGTGTGGAGTTTGCATGTTCTCCCCGTGTCTGCGTGGGTTTCCTCCGGGTGCTCCGGTTTCCTCCCACAGTCCAAAGATGTGCGGGTCAGGTGAATTGGCCGTGCTAAATTGCCCCTAGTGTGAGGTAAGGGACAAATGTAGGGGTATGGGTGAGTTTCGCTTCAGCCGGTCGGTGTGGACTTGTTGGGCCGAAGGGCCTGTTTCCACACTGTAAGTAATCTAATGTATCACTGACAGTTCTTCTAAAGTGGAAACTAGTGGCATAGAAGAACAAAGGGATCTGAGGCACAAGTACACAGACATTAGAAACTCAATTGGTTGACAACAAAGCATTTAGAATGCCAGCAAAGCACTGAGATTTATTTCTAGGAATATAGAATTCATAATTGGGAAGCTACTGAAATTAGTGAAGCATTCTAATTATGTTTCATTTAGTCCTTTTGAATGTTCTTGTACACAAAAAGAATAAAGAAACATTAGAAAAATGTGTAATCTAGATTGGCAAAGATGGTTCCTTCCCAGAACTAAGATTTCACCGATTAGCAAAGATTGTACAGGATGGGACTTTTTTTTTCTTTAGGAAAAGCCAAGATTTGGAGACCCCCCCTGTTTAAAATTGGAAATGTGTTTGGAGTGTCTGTGGAAGGGAATGTTTCCTACTTGTGGGAGAATCAAAAACTAGAGGTGATGCTGTTCCTTATGAATTCAACAGGGAAATTGAGAAGCTTGTTTTAACATGATACTTAGAATGTGAAAATTGCTACCACAGGAAGTGGTTGAAGCAGAAAACTTGGATGCCTGCAAAAAGAAACTAGACTTTTAAAATTTGTTCATAGAATGCAGCCATTGCTGATAAGACCATATTTATTTAATGTGTATCCATTTTGCCCTTGAAGCTCAAAGTGAGCTGCCGCCTTTGAACTCCTGCTGTCCATATGATGCAAGTCCACCACAATACTGTTATGAAAGGAACTGTGGGATTTTTTTTACATGGGAAATTCATCTCCACGAAAGCTGTTGAAATTTTACAGGGAGATGGATAGGTTTACTCGCAGTACATGAGAGAAGGAATTGAAAGAAATGCTGAAAGGTTGTGATGAGATAGATGGAATAGCAAGAGTTGTGTAGACTGTAAGGCACCAGCTGCCTCCTTTGCCATTTGTTTGATGTAATTCTTTGTCCAATATCATGATGATTTTGTTCAGACATTCTGGACCAGTACAACACCATGATACACTTTGTATAGGCAACAAAAGAGGCATGCAGCTGGCACTAGGCAAAAAAGTTACACTACATCATTCTAACCAACAGTGTTTAAATGCAATGTTGATGATTGCAACAATTAAGTTAAATTTGAGGGGGAAAAACACTTGAATGTAGAGGTGGGAGGTCCAAACCAGCATGAACTAAATGCGTGGCCAGTGAGGAGTAGTATGTGATCAAACTGAGCCTGATGTTGTCCTCATCCACAATTCCAGTACATGTTTATTTTCAGCAGGAGCTATTAGACAAAAATCAGTCAATTATTCTGACTGATGTTTTTTTCTCTCTGAACAGGATATTCAAGCTTATTGTAACACTCCAATGACCGTGTCCTTGCAAAAAAAAAGTCTTAACTCATCAAGATTGGAGATCAAGCTACAGTGAACATTACATCTGTGTTTATCGTTAGAGAATAAATTTATTTTTAATTTAGCAGACTATTTAGACTTGGAGCATAGCAAGGGGAGGCTGGTATAGCATGTTAGTAACCACCTTGATCTACAGTTGAAAGTGCACAAAATACTTTTGAGGAAACTGAAATTATGGAATCTTGTGTAAACTTCTTTTTATTTGCTTTCAGTCAATCCCAGAGAATTTTAAGATTTGTGAATTTATTGAAAGACCGTAAATGCAAAACAAAATTCATTTTTTTTGTAATTAGAAAATCTGGCTTTCATTTAATTAAAATAGCACAGATGGTCAAGATATCACACGGTTTAGTGTTTTGGATTACAGATGAGATGTTAGGTCTGTTATATCAATTGCGTTTTTATTTCAAGTCTGTGTAGTACCACGTCAGAAATATCAAAACATGTGTATGTAGGCAGATGTCAAATTTACTAATTTAATACAGTGTGTGGCTGGTGAGCTAAGAGAGCACTTGCCAAGTTTAGAATTAAGTATAAACATATAGATGGTCTTTTATTGTTACTTGACAATAAAAGGTAATTTAGTTAGCCAGGCATTTTTTTATGACTCAATTTCAGTCAGTTTACTCATTTATCACTTAATTTATAAGCAAAATACTATGAATGTTGGAAATCCAAAGATAACACAGAAAATGGTGAAATATTCAGCAGAGCATGAAGCATCTAGGAAGCGATAATGAGAGTTTATGTTTTAGGTCAGTGATTTTCTCTAAGAACTAGAAAAGTCTAGAGAACCTAATCACTTTTAGGCCAGTATAAAGGCAGGGAAAGAAGCTGGGGAAGTAACAAAAAGGCAGGCCTGAGATGCAGTAGGAGAAATTAAATAACAATTGATTGGTGTGAGACAAAAGAGGGTGATGGACTATTAAGAAACAGTAGATGGAAGGATTAAAATAACAAGCAATTGGAAGCAATCTTAGGAGCCAGTTGGGAACTGACCACAAGTGTTCCATTAAATGGTCATTCAACCTACATTTGCTCTCCACAATATTGAGGAATGAGCTAAATTGGAAGAACCACAAGTCACTTACTGATTCACCTGAACAGTGTTTGAGGCCTGGATAGTGAAATGGAAGGAAATAGAATGCTGGTGGTGGGCAAGTTGTTGGAGGGAATCCTGAGGGACTGGATGTACATGTATCTGGAAAGGCAAGGACTGATTAGGGATAGTCAACATGGCTTTGTGTATGGGAAATCATGTCTTGAAAACTTGATTGAGTTTTTTGAAGAAGTGACAAAGAAGGTTGATGAGGGCAAAGCGGTAGACGTGATCTATATGGACTTCAGTAAGGCGTTCTTCAAGGTTCCCCATGGGAGACTGGTTAGCAAGGTTAGATCTCACAGAATATAGGGAGAACTAGCCATTTGGATACAGAACTGGCTCAAAGGTAGAAGACAGAGGGTGGTGGTGGAGGGTTGTTTTTCAGACTGGAGGCCTGTGACCAGTGGAGTGCCACAAGGATCGGTGCTGGGTCCTCTACTTTTTGTCATTTAGATGAATGATTTGGATGCAAGCATAAGAGGTAGAGTTAATAAGTTTGCAGATGACACCAAAAGTGGACAGCGAAGAGGGTTACCTCCGATTACAACAGGATCTTGACCAGATGGACCGAGAAGTGGCAGATGGAGTTTAACTCAGATAAATGTGAGGTGCTGCATTTTGGGAAAGCAAATCTTAGCAGGACTTATACACTTAATGGTAAGGTCCTAGGGAGTGTTGCTGAACAAAGAGACCTTGGAGTGCAGGTTCATAGCTCCTTGAAAGTGGAGTCGCAGGTAGGTAGGATAGTGAAGAAGGCGTTTGGCACGCTTTGCTTTATTGGTCAGAGTATTGAGTACAGGAGTTGGGAGATCATGTTCCAGCTATACAGGACATTGGTTAGGCCACTGTTGGAATATTGCGTGCAAATCTGGTCTCCTTCCCATCAGGAAGATGTTGTAAAACTTGAAAGGGTTCAGAAAAGATTTACAAGGATGTTCCTAGGGTTGGAGGATTTGAGCTATAGGGAGAGGCTGAACGGGCTGAAGCTGTTTTCCCTTGAGCGTCTGAGGCTGAGAGGTGACCTTTTATAGAGGTTGACAAAATTGAGGAGCATGGATAAGATAAATGCAGTCTTTTCCCTGGGGTCGTGAATCCAGAACTAGAGGGCGTAGATTTCGGGTGAGAGGGGAAAGATATAAAAGAGGCCTAAGGAACAACGTTTTCACACAGAGGGTGGTACGGGTATGGAATGAGTTGCCAGAGGAAGTGGTGGAGTGTTGTACAATTGCAACATTTAAAAGGCATATGATTAGGGTATATGAATAGGAAGGGTTTGGAGGGATATGGGCCGGGTGCTGGTAGATGGGACTAGATTGGGTTGGGATATCTGGATGACATGGACGGGTTGGACTGAAGGGTCTGCTTCTGTGCTGTACATCTTTGACTCTAAAAGGCCTGGCATTGCATCATCTGTACTTGCATGGGAAGGTATCATAGAAGCAGAGGGAGTTTTAGTGCTGAGGAGTGGACTAAGGTGATACAGAGGGACTGTCACTTTGAACTGTAGAAGAGAAATATTTTTGTTGTTCTCACTCTGCAAGTGGTAGAGTTGGCGACTGATGATTTGTTCGATGTAGAGGTTGGTAATGTGGAATATGCAGATAAGGGAGGCCATACTGAGGTACAGGGAGGGAGAAGTAATGCAAGCAGAAATATTGTGAATAGAATCAATGCAGGTGAGGACTCCAGCTGCTGGTGGAGTTGCTCTTTTGTTTTGATTAGGCACTGCTGGACTTGTTGTATTGAACAATTTCAGTTCATAACTCATCCTGTTTTTTTAAATATCTGCTGTTTGTAACGTTTCTGATTTTCTCCTGTGACCCTACTCAGCAACCTACTCATCACTTGACATCCCCAGCCTTCTGTTGTAATGAGTTCCATAGATTTAACCACCCTCTCTGGTTTAAGAAATTCCTTTCAAACCAGTTGACTCTTTAGAACTGTGCCGTCGGGCCCTAGTCTCTTCTAGTGAAACCTCATCTCCACATTTACTGTTTGCAGACCTCTCCGTATTCGCACCCCCCACCCCACACCATATTTCCATCCTTCAAGCACAAACTCAAAGTCCTTAACCACTCCTCATATGGCATCCTCAGTAAAACCTGATGTGGTTAATCTGAGAGGCTGCTTACAAGCATCATATTTAGGATGCTGGTAGGGTGGAAAGGATACAACATTTTATTTAAAATCTTCACTTTTATTTTGAATTCTCATTCTAATTTCAACAGATGAAATAATAATAATTACTGAGGGGAATGTAAAAAGCAAATACTCTGGATGCTGGAAATGTGAAACAGAAATGGAAAAGAACGGATATACTCAGCAGGATTGGCAGCATCTATGGAAAGAGAAACAGTAGGTCTAGTCAGTATCTCTTTTTAGTATTTTTAATACTGTCTTTACCGTTCATTCTGGGTACCCTAAATATCTGATCCACTTGCTTCTCTTGACGCTCTTGCTTCACTTCAGTTTCTCGTTTACCACCACTGGTATTCCCTTTTCATTTGGTCTGTGTTCCTTTACATCTGTCACATTTGCTACTCCTCCCCCTCTGTGTTTACAGTGTAAAACCTGCCATTTTCCAGTACCTTTCAGTTCTGTAGAAGAGTTCTATTGGACTCAAATGTTCCTCTGTACCTCTGCACAGATGCTGCCATTCCTGCTGAGTTTCTTCAACACTTTAAGTTTTAATTACTTAAGGGAATATGGTGGATGTTTTTTGTATTCACTCATGGGATGTGTTATCGCTGGTTAGGCTAGCATTTATTGCCTGTACCCATTCCTCCTTGAGAAGGAGGAGGTAGTTGTGGTGACCTGCTGTCTTCAACTGCTGCGTTTGGCTTCAGTAAACCCTAATGCCATAGGGGAGGAGTTCTAGAATTTTAACTCTGTGACACTGAAGGAACGATAAAACAGTTGCAAATCAAAATGATTCATCTTAGAGGAGACCATGCAGGTGGTGGCATTGCCATGAATTTGCTGAGCTGGTCCTTCTTGATGATGGTGGTGATAGGTTTGGAAGGTGCTGTCTAAGGAGCTTTGAATTTCTGCAGGGTATCTTATAGATGGTACACACTGCTACTAAGTATCAGTGTTGGAAAGGAATGAATGTTTGTGGATGTTGTGCTAATCAAGTGAGCTTTTTTCTGAATGGTGTCAAGAATCTTTAATGTTGTTAGAGCTGCACTTACCAGGCAAGGGTGGGGGGGGGCGGGGGGGGTTTTCCAGCACACTCAAAACTTGTGCCTTGATGGTAGAGTGTCTTTCGAAAGTTATGAGGCGAATTACTTGATGCAAGGTTCTTAGCATCTGACCTGCTCTTGTAGCCACAGTGTTTATGTGGCTAGTCCAGTTCAGTTTCTGGTCAATGGTAACCCACAGAAAGTTGATAGTGGGGCATTCAGATTTGATTATGCCACCTAATGTGAAAGAATGATTTGTTAGATTTTCTTTTGTGGGGGATGGTAATTACCTAACATTTGTGTTGAGTATGTTTGATGCCATGTTTTAGCCCAAGCCTCGATATTGTCCATGTCTTGATGAATTTCAGTATGGTATGCTACAGTGTCTGAGGAGTCATGAATGGTGCTGAACACTGTGTAATCATTGGTGAACATTCCCCCTTCTAATCTTTATGATAGAATTACACTGAGAAACAGTAGAGGGCTCTTGTGGAGCAATGGCAGTGTCCCAGCCTCAGAGCCAGGTGACCTTCATTCAAGTCCCACCTCCTCCAGTAGTGTGAGACAACATATCTGAGCAAGTTGATTTAGAAAATGTCTAACCGGAGAGACTCCTGAAGAGGTATCCTACAGCTGAGATGACTGCCCATCCAATAAGCACAATTATCTTCCTTTTTGCCAAGTCTGACTCCAAGTAACAAAGTTTTTCCCTGATTCCCATATCATTTTGCTATCGCTAGGGTATTGAAGCCAGACTCATTCAAATGTAGCCTTGATGCTTAGGACAGTCACACTTGCCTCACCTCTGGAATTCCAGTTCTTTTGTCCAAGGCTGTAATGAGGTCAGGAGCAAACTTGATGGGCCAAACCGCCTACTTCTGTTCCTTGTGGTCTTTTGAAGACATAATCTGAGAAACTACTTGATAGTTGTCACTTAGCATACAACTTTTGAAACTTGAAATATTGTTGCACTTACATAATTCAGAATAAATGTTGGCAGAAAGCTAGCAATTTTGAGACCAAGACAGATATCAAAGAGAGCAGCAATCCTGCACAATTGCCTTTTATAACTTATTGGCTGTTGGCAGTTTAGTTACAAACTCTGCAAACATCATTTTTAATTATTCTGCCGTGAACAACATTCTCAAAATGGAAAGGCTGTTTCAGATTTTTACAAAAAGCTTTTGCCTTCATTATTGAATGTGGTCCAAATTTAGTCTGAAGTAAAACATTTGTATAAATTGGGTGTTTGTTACGTTTCTTGGGCCAGTGGTGGATTTTTCATAATACAAGTCTGTGTACATGTTTAAACTACTGCACAAAACTTCTTGAGAGTATGTTGTTAATTATTTTAGATTTCAAAATTCACCTAGCTACACACTGAATTAATTTTAGCTCAAGTCAAATCCAGTTCTTATCAATGGCTGCCTCAAAACCAAAAATATATATTTGATAAGAGCAAATACATATAATTGTGCCACATGAAATGCATCACTTCCTGCCACACTGACAACTCAGTGCACACTCCAGAGATTAAAGACTGGTGAAGTGAATTTGTTTTATATCTCCTCTCAGAATATTGTATTTAAAGAATTTGTCCAACTGCAGAAGTTGCTATATAAACAAACATAATGCATTACTACATTGCTGAAGGAGGCCAAAGTGCTTTCGTACTACCGGTCCAAATGACTGAAGGAAAGTATGAAGCATATTTTTCGTTCTAAAATGCTTTGCCTTGCAACACCGCCCACCACTGTGTGGGTGGAGTCATCTTACTGCCAACATATCCTACTGAGTCTCAGTGCTGTGCAGCTCACTTGGGAGTATTGCAGTAGATTTAAATCGAAGAATATGTCCGAGGAACAAGAAGTTATTTAAATGCAGGTTGAGCATTCCCTGCCATTTGAAAGCTGTGCATTTCGAAAAGTATTTCCTCACAAGATTTGGAGACTTCATGTGAGGTAATTTAGATCGTGAAACAGTTTCATGTTAAAGATGAGCAAATTAAATCTCTGTCAATATGAGTATTTCTTTAAAGTAACCTTGCTACTTATACTGTAATAAATTATGAATTTTCCTGAGTTTTTTTCTAACACTTTCTAACCATGTGGGGTTTAATGCTTTAATAAAATGGAGATGTTCTGTCAAAAGACTGTGTTCAATTTAATTACATTTCAAGAATTGATGATTTGGGATCAGTTTGCGTCTTGACAACTTGTGTAATGATGGACCGTAGATTTGTTGTATTTGGATGAAGGGGTCTGTCTTTGAGAAACATTATATACTATACCTTGAGAAAAATGCTGTGCTTCATTGCTATAAAGTGGCCTAAAAGGTGCCAGTTATGAGCACCAATGTTAGTGTTATGGTTAACCATCCCAGATAAATCAAGGTAATTTATTCAGTGTTATATATTCTCCTTTTGATTAAAAAAAATGATAATGCCTGCTGATGTTTAATATCTTCATTTTTTATTGATCTGTGGGTATTGAGTAGTTTCAGCAGTACTGCTCTGCCTTGACGGAGTATTGGCAGATTATTTGACCGTAAGGGCTTCACAGTCAAACCTGCTTGTCCTTTCCTCTGAAGTCCAGTTTTATCAATCAAAAGCAGGAAGTGTTGCAACTGTTTTTCTTCTGACCCAGAAACTAACTTTGCTGAATCCATATATACACTCCTGGTTAGTTGAATGAACTGGTCACAAATAAGTGACCAAATTTGAGACTTTCCTTTTTGCTTTGCTAGCTGAGAAATAAAGACTCTGACCTATCTAGGGAAAATTTTTAAACCAAATAGCTGTCTTAGTGGGATTGGGAATTGTCACCTTTCCAATGTTCTCAATTTTTAGCAATGTAATTCCAAACAAAGGTAAACTTTGGAAAAACTAGGCTATTTGTTGATGTACTTTTTTTTAAAGTTAATTGATTATTAACTGATTATTGAAAGGCAGTTGTGCAGAAGGTTCAGTTTTATTATTCAGAAAGCATTTCATGTACTGGTAATGCTAGACTTAAGATCGTACAATATTTCCTTAATGAGAAACCTCCATAAGGAATGTAGCCCACTCATGACATTTCCCCCCCCCTTTGCCCCAGCCTCCATGTGATGATGACAGCAGGTATTGGGATCAAATTGTGAGCTGACTCATTTCCCCATTGTTTTTGTTTTTGTTTCATCTTTAGTGTTTTTTAACCTGAAATATTAGTCATTGTGGAGTACAATTTCAAGGGGTGACAGCAGCTTGACAATAATATTTCCCATTCATTTGTGCTAACTCTGCTCTCACTTTTATAAAATTTCTTTCTGGCAGAAGCCACTGAAGAGTGTTTAGGAGCAGGGGAAAAGACTGGCCATCTTTTTCTCCACCTTTTGCTATGACATTTATGTTTGTGTGTGTGTGTAATTCTGCAATTGCACTTAAGGTGCTAAGATGGACCACTGGCAAACCTGTGTAAATTGTAAACCTATAGTGTAAACAGCCCAACCCTATTTCTCAATGGAGCTACCAATGTTTTCCTCGGGTTGCTGTTTTTACCCAGTGTTCTTGAACAAGATTGTCGATAGTGACACATAAGCTATGATATTTGAGGCACTTGACTCATTCAGATCATTTTAGTGCCAAACTATTTTAAACTGAATAAGAAAGCTGTGGTCTATATGTATTTCAAATGACTTCTGGGTTTTTCTGTGTATGTATTCTAAAATCTCCTCCTGTATATTTGTTTTGAAAATAGATCTCTATATTTTCAATTCCTTACAAAATGGGTAGTTTCCCTCTGTTCCCAGAGGCTAGGGCATGAAGTCAGCATATGCTTAGTGTAACCTTGATTATCATTGTTTTTAACTTTTTGAATGTACTGAAAAGTGAACTTTATGTTTTGACTCTCCTGATCCATCATCGGCATTCTTTTTATCACCTTTAAATTACCTTGCTGATTAAATCTGCAATTTTTTTTATAAAGATGATTTGGGAAAGTAAGAAAGGAAATGTTTGGGTTTTTAAGGATTAAGTATTTGTGTAGCAAAAGTTAATAAATCTAACTTTCATTATACAGTTACAATATTGGTTTTGTTTTAAAAAATAACTTCATTGAATATTACTGAACAATTGACAAATCTGTAGAACAGTACTTTTTTTCTTGAATTGAGAATTCTAACTAAGAATTGAGAGAGCTAGTATTTAGATCCATATACAGCTACTGTATTTAGAAACTAAGAAAAGTGTTACAATGATTTCTGCACATGTATCTAAAGAGACTAGAAAATATCCTTCGTTTTTGCTGATTTCAACAGGTTTAGGCTAAAATTGGACAGATTTCCTGGCCTTAATTCTAAATGTTTTCTAATCCAACCTGTTCAAAGATACAATTAGACACTGTTGGAACAGATTGGTTCCAGGGATCAGAATCCTTTCTTATATGTCTCCTCTGCATTCTCTCCAGTGTGTTCACATCCTATTGTGTGGTACCTAGAATTGTATACAGTACTCTGTTTGATGTCTAACCTTGTATAAATGCAACAGAACCTCCTTGTTCTTGCACTCTGCCTCTATTAATAAAGCCAGTTTAACTGCTCACACCACCTGTTCTGCCACCTTTGAGCTCTGAAAAAAAAAATCCAGATCCTCTGCTGCTGTATCTCCTTAAGTATTACACGCCCTATTTTGTATTTGTTGTACCCCTATTTTTATACTTTTTGCCCATATTTTCCTACAAAATGCATCACCTGTCTTTCCTGCATTGAACTTAATTTGCCCCACCCGACCAACTTGAAGTTGACCAACTTGTCAACTTCTTATTCGAGTTCTCCACGGCTTCCAGGTTTTGTAGCAGGCAGTTAGGAGCTTTCACTAAAGGTATCCATGGTTCCAGCATCATTCTTAATGAAAGCTTATTATACTTTTGGTCTATTTTCTAAGCAAGGTAGATTTGCAACTGCTGGGAAATAAAATCTCTCATTTCATTTTGAATCCAATTGACGCTAACCTCACCACTTCTAGATCTAATGGAGGTAGGATGAGGGACAGGTGACCAATTTTCTCTGGAGACAGGCTGTTTGTCAAAAAAGGGGCTGTGTGCCATGACCCCTTGACGTAAATAGCATGTAGCCACTTGAAATCTGGGAACTGAACAAAAACTGATTTCTATGATCCTTCTTTTAATCATCTTTTTGCATAATTAAAAGTTGAATTGGTCATGTTTACATTTGGCTGCATGGTTGCGTCTGCCCTGCTAATTGGACATGATGTGGGAATTGCTGGCTAGGCCAGCATTCTTTTACCATTTAAGAATGCCATAGATGTGAAGTCCCATGTAGGCCAGATCAAGTAAGGACGACACCAAAGGACATTAGTGAACCTGATGGGTATTTCCCTGACAATCAACAGATCATCACCTAATTTCTGGATTAATAGTCAAGCAATAATACCACAAGGCCATTGCCTCTCCCTATATAATATAGCAAAATCTTTAGCAAATCGTGGCGTATGCTAATTGTTCTCCTTCAGCTGGCATATACAGAGCTGTTCTCCATTGAGATGAAGTTACTGGACTAAAAACATGAATTTTGCTCTCTCATCACAGATGCTGCCAGATCTTCTGAGCTTCACCAGTAATTTCCATTTTTGTTATACGCCTAGCTGTCCTGTTTTTATTCTAAACTAAACCTCCAGGGCAGAGCGCTTTTCATTTAAATATGTAGCTTGTAAACGTCTACCCACTGTTACGATAATTTATCTGCTCCGTGGACTTTGCTTTTTTTAAAGCCAACATATTACAGTCAACCAATTAAAATAATTGTAGTTTTTTTTAATTTCAAAAAGTATCTTTTTATAAATAGTCACAAATGCAATTTGGTTCTTTGCAGTAGCATATCAAGTAAACAAATATTGGAATTTGGCAATCCAAACCAAAGCCATCTCTTACACATACTAGAATATATTTATATACATTTGAGGCACTAGGAGGGTCTGATAAACAGGGGTCCATTTGAGTTAATTTCAGAGAGATCTCAGATGGTGGTCTTTCCCCACTGTCCCTTGGTGGTAACTACTCCAAGTTTTAGTATGTTCCTCAGCACTATAGTCCTGGACCAGGGAGTGTGCTAGTCTGCAACACCTGGTCAAGGTCAACTCTTTGCTCTGGAAGACCAAGATATTTTGGGCAGACCACTGCCTCCACGCACATGTTCCTTGCTTTGTCCTACCCTTTCCCGAGTTATCCTCTTGCTCCTAATATGCATATAAAATGTCTTGGAATTCTCCTTAATCCTATTTGCTGAAGTCATTTCATGGTCCATTTAACTGTCCTAATTCCTTGTAAGTTCTTTCCTGCTCCCTTTATTTTCCTCAAGGGACTTGTTGAATTTCAGATTCTTAAATCTTAGATCTGCTTGCTCTTTTTGGCTAAAACTTCAATAGCTTTTATCATCCAGGATTCTCAAATTTTGCTATCTTTACCTTTCATCCTCAGGAGCATGCTGGCCTCTATCTCTCAGCTTCCTGAAGAAGGGCTCATGCCTGAAACATCGATTCTCCTGCTTTTTAGATGCTGCCTGACCTGCTGCACTTTTCCAGCAACACATTTTCAGCTCTATCTCTGATCAGCTGGCCTTTAAAAGATTCTCCTATGTCAGATATGGATTTACTCTTGCAAATAGTTGCCCCCAATCTATTTTCTCCAGTTCCTGCCTAATACTGCTGTAAATAGCCTCCACACCCCACCAACACCACCACCATTCATTCTCCAATGCAAGTTCTAATATGGCCCTGTCCCTAATTGGACTAGCTATATTTTGTTCAAGAAACACTCCTGATGCACTTGACAAATCCTGTTCCATTTAAACCCCTGGCATGAAGAGTCCCAGTCAATGTTGGAAGTTACAAACCCCTTTTGTTTTCATGATCTGCCTACATCTCCCATTTCTTCCATCTCCCATTGGCTGTTGATAGGCCCATCATTGTAATTGCCCCTTTCTCATCCCTGAGTTCACTGGATGAGCCCTCCAAGATATCCCTTTCTTAGTGCACCTGTGACATTCTTTTTCATCAGTAATACAGCTCTCATACCTCTTTAACATCCCACTCTATCACACCTGAAACAGCTAAACCCTGGAAAGTTGAGCTGCTAGACCTGTGTTCTCTGGAAAATCTCAGTAGGTCTGGCAGCATCTATAAGGAGAGAAGAGAGCTGACATTTCGAGTCTAACTGACCCTTTGTCAAAGTTTTGACAAAGGGTCAGTTAGACTCAACATCAGGTCTTTTCTCTCCTTCTAGATACTGCCAGACCTGCTGAGATTTTCCAGCATTTTCTCTTTTGGTTTCAGATTCCAGCATCTGCAGTAATTTGCTTTTATATAACTGCTGTGTTCTCTTCCCAGTTTGCTTCACTATGATGCTGACTGCAGGCTGCTCTTCTCAATCTAGGTGTTGGTTAATTCAGTTGGCTGGAGGCCTGGTTTGTGATGCACTGTATACCAATAGCATGGGTTCAATTCCTGCATTAGTTGAGGTTACCATGAAGTACTGTCTTTCTCAACCTGTCCCCTCAGCTGAGGTGTGATGACCCACAATGTGTACCTATACCTTACTAGTCTATTTCATTGTAATGCTGACTGCAAGGCCCTCTTCCTATGACCAATAATTAGTTTATTGATTTTAAGCTTGGGTAATCATTGCCATCAATAATTGTATTGGCAGTAGCATGTGGTAACTTAGCATGTGGCAACATAACTTCCTGATGAATGGCTTTTTGCCTGAAACATTGATTTTCCTGCTCCTTGGATGCTGCCTGACCTGTTGTGCTTTTCTAGCACCACTCTAATCTCCAGCATCTGCAGTATTCACTTTTACTCAACATCATTCAGGGAGTTAGGAGAGACGCTAAAAAGGAGGACCTCAAAGGTAGTGATCTCTGGATTACTACCAATGCCATGTGCTAGCCAGTCTAGAAATAAAAAAAAAGGCAGTATGAACATGTGGCTTGAGAGATGGTGTAGGACAGAAGGATTCAGATTTGTTGGACTTTGGGACTGGTTCTGGGGAAGGTAGGACTATGACAAAATGGACGGTCTACATCTGAACCAGACCAGAATCAATGTCCTTGGGGCAGTTTTTGCTACTGCTGTTGGGGAGGTTTTGAACTAATGTGTCTAGTGCCTGGGAACCAAAGAGGAAACCAGTAGGCAGTGAGGTGGAGACTAAGAATTATGAAGATAGCATTAATAAAGGGAAGAGTAAGCAGAGAGCAGATAAGTGCAAAAGAACTGAAATGCATCTACTTTAATGCAACGAGTATAGTGTGTAAGGCAGATGAACTTAGGGCTTGGATTGATGCCTGGGAGTATGATGTTATTGCAAACACAAAGACTTGGTTGAAGGAAGGGCATGATGATTGGCAACTAAATGTTCCAGCATGTAGACTCTTCAGGCAGGACAGGGAGGGGAGTAAAAGTGAGGGGGTGAGTTGCATTGCTGGTTGGGGATGATATTACGGCTGTGCTCAAGGAGGACACTATGGCGGTCGTGGGTAGTGAGGCATTATGGGTGGAGCTGAGAAATAAGGGTGCAATTACTTTGTTGGGGCTGTATTAAAGACCTCCCAATAGTGAATATAAGGTAGAAGAACAAATAGGTAAACAGATTATGGGAAGATGGTAGAGGCAATAGGGTAGTGGTGATGGGAGATTTTAATTTTCCCAACATTGACTGGGATACAGTTAGCATCAGAGGTCTGGATGGGGTAGAATTAAAGTGTCCAGGAGAGTTTTCTAGAGCAGTATGTCAATAGTCTGACGACGGAAGGGGCCATATTAGACCTGATACTGAAGAACGAGCCAGGACAGGTGGTAGAAGTAGCAGTGGGGGTTTGTTTTTGGGAACAGTGACCACAATTCTAAGTTTTAGAATATTCGTAGATAAAGATGATAGTGGTCCTAAGGGAAGAGTACTAAACTGGGCCAGGCCAATTGTAACAAAATTAAGCAGGAGCTCAAATGTGGATTGGACACAGCTATTTGAAGGGAAGTCCACATTTGATAGGTGGGAATTGCAGGATAGGTATGTCCTGTTGAAGGCAAAGGATCAGAAGGGCAAGATTTGTGAACCATAGATGACAGGAGAAATTGTACGACTAGCTAAGAGGAAAAGGGAAGCGTACATAAGGTCTAGGCAGCTAAGAACAGAACAGGCCCTGCAGGAATATCTGAAGAGTAGGGCAAGTCTTAAATGAGGAATCAAGTGGGCTAAAAGGGGTCATGGAATAGCTTTAGCAAGGAGAATCCCAAAGCGTTTTATTCTTCTATAAGAAGCAAGCTGATAACGAGAGAAAGGATTGGTTCACTAAAAGTTAATGAAGGAAGGCTGTGTGCCGAACCTGAGAGAATGGGTGAGATTCTGAATGATTTTTTCGCATCCGTGTTCACTGAGGAGAGGAACGTGATGAATGTTGAGATTAGAGATAAAGGTTCGATTAGTCTGGATCACGTTGACCTAAGTAGGGAAGATATGTTAGGTAAGCTAAAGGATATTAAGGTGGTCAAATCCCCAGGACCAGATGGGATCTATCCCAGGTTGCTGAGGGAGGTGAGCGTGGAAATAGCTGGGGCCCTGACAGATATCTTTGTGGCATCCTTAAATGCAGGTGAGGTGCCAGAGAACTGAAAGGTTGCTCATGTTGTCCCCTAGTATAAATAGGGTAGTAGGGATATTCTTGATAATTGCAGACTAGTGAGCCTGACGTCGGTGGTGCTGGAGAGGGTACTGGGGGTTAGGATCTATTTATATTTAGAAAAGAACGGGCTTATTAATGATAGGCAACGTGGTTTTGTGCGGGGGAGATCATGCCATACCAACTTAATAGACTTCTTTGAGGAAGTGACCAAGTTGATAGATGAAGGAAAGGCTGTTGATGTCATATACATGGATGTTTGATAAGGTTCCCCATGGTAGACTAATGGAGAAAGTGAAGTCACATGGTGTGCAGGATGTTCTAGCTAGGTGGATAAAGAACTGGTTGAGCAACAGGAAGCAGGGAGTAGTAGTTGAAGGGAGTTTCTCGAAATGGAGAAAGGTGACCAGTGGTGTTCCGCAGGGGTCAGTGTTGGGGCCACTGTTGTTTGTAATATATATAAGTGATCTGGAAGAGGGCACTGATCGTGGTATGATCAGCAAGTTTGCAGATGACATGAAGTTTGGTGGAGTAGCAGAAAGCATAAGGGACTGTCAGAGAATACAGGAGGATATAAATAGACTGGAGAGTTGGGTGGAAAAGTGGCAGATGGATTTCAATCCAGACAAATGTGAGGTGATGCATTTAGGCAAGACTAATTCTAGAGCGAATTATACAATAAACAGAAGAGCCTTGGGAAAAATTGATGGACAGAGAGATCTGGGAGTGCAGGTCCATTGTACACTGAAGGTTGCTGCTTAGGTGGATAGAGCAGTCAAGAAGGCATATAGTATGCTTGTCTTGATTGGGCAGGTATTGAGTACAAGAGCTGGCAAGTCATGTTAAAATTGTGCAGGACATTAGTTCGACCACATTTCAAATACTGTGTACAGTTTTGGTCGCCACATTCACTAAAAGGATGTGGACGCTTTGGAGAGGGTGCAGAGAAGGTTTACGAGGATGTTGCCTGGTGTGGAAGATGCTAGCTACGAAGAGGGGTTAAATAGGTTAGGTTTATTTCCATTAGAAAAAGGAGATGGGGGTGGGGAACTTGATTGAGGTTTACAAAATCATGAAGGGTATCAATGGGGTAGATAGAGACCAGCTTTTCCCCAGGGTGAAGGATTCCATAACGAGAGGTCACGCTTTCAAGGAGAGAGGTGGAAAGTTTAAGGGGGATACATGCAGCAAATACTTCACGCAGAGGGTGGTGGCATCTGGAACGCGTTGCCAGCAGAAGGGGTAGACGCTGGCATGGTAGATTCATTTAAGGTGTATCTGGACAGATACATGAGCAGGTGGGGAGCAGAGGGATACAAATGCTTAGGAATTGACCGATTAGTTTTAAACAGTACATTTGGATCGGCTCAGGCTTGGAGGGCCGAAGTCCAGGAACAGGCTCTGTAAGTTTTCTATGTTCTTTGTTCTTAACATAACTACAGTTGGGTTCTGCTCTAACATGCATTTCTTGAGCACAAATTGGCTTTAATGTGATTGAAGAATTTAGATTATTATTTCCTTACCTGTATTGGCTATAACATGATTCTGGCCCTGTTTAGTTTAAATGGCATGGCTATTGCATGATCATCTTCTAACACAAGATTGCACGAGAATAGACCTATCAGGTTTATATCAGAATGGACTGTACTACATGTGAGGAAATCTCTGTTTTGGGTTTGACTGCTTTTGGTATCAAGGTCTAAGGATCATGGTACTTGCAGGGCCCCAGTACAGGTACAGATAGCAGCAGAGGGAGCAGCCTACAATTTGGCTTAAAATGTTATTTTGTAATTCTAGTGCTGACCTGCCTAGATTTGAATTCAGTTAGATCACCATGACAATTAACAGTTCCTGCTGCATCTCAACGGCCTCCATACCTAAACCAATCGGCTGCCTCTTCTCATGCTATATAAATTGCTGATGTTTTTCCTACGTTGGTTTCTTTGCACTTCAGTCCTGATGAGTGTAAAGTGAAAAGCCTAAACTTTGTTTATAAGTAGTGTTTCAAGTTCTATGATAGCAAGAATTTATATAATTAATAACAATCAACAATTTTAAGCAAATGTAAGCATTGTGGTGGGGGTGGAGATGACTAGGACAATGAGATTCTTTTCCCCTGAGTCATATGGTGACCTGGAAATTATTTTTTAATGATATTTGTATTATAACCAGTTACGCTGGTATTGAGTGTTAAACTGCTAATCATCCATTTAGGGGTCAGTCCGTTTTCTACAACGATTCATTTGAATTTCATAATTCAAACCACACTTCAGTCCGTTCTTTCTCATTCATAAAACTTTCTAGGGAAAACCAGCCTTTTTTTGGTTAATTGAACCATCATCTTGTCATCCATGTTTTTAATTAAAGTTACGATTAACAGGCACTACCCACTGGGGCAGTGCAACAATAACTGAAGGGTATGAAAGAGGGAGGTGATTAAATTAAAATGCAGTTGGAAGAGGAGAGCAGACAAACAAGCCCATTTTTTTGTTGTTGTTTTTTTCACATACTATATCACACCCTTGGATTTTTTTTACCAAAACCAAATTGCACGTACTGTGAATTTAAAGGAATGATCGGTAAGCACTACCCATCAAGGCCATGCACAAGGTAAAAAAGGAGAGGATTAAATTAAAAAGAGGTGAATCAGCTCTGAAATATATGCTCCAATGAAAATAATATGTTCTCCATTATCATTGCTTCATTCTTAAGAGGGACCATCAATGCTGAGGACAGTGTCAATAGGATGCAGGATGGGTCTGAAAATGCCTTTTGTTCATGTGCACACTTCCCACCTGGGAATTTATGATGAGGGCGTTTACCTAAATCAGCCAATAGTTGCTGTTTTGAAGTCAAAGTTTGATTCCATTCTACTGTGCACCCCCCCCCCCCCCAAAAAAAGTCATTGAGAGACTTGGAAAAGTTATAAGTTGGTTTTGATGTGCTTTGGAATATATTGAGGGCTTAAAGGACAACTATGCAAGATCAATTTTCTGATTTATCCATCATCTATTCCATGACCTTTTGACTGTTTTCATGTATACACAAAGCCAGTTCCCATAGAAATGACTAGTTAACTATTTGAAATTGCTTGAGAGCTAAATGTCGTTTAAAATACCAAAAACATCAAAATGATCTGTTAGAATATGTAGCTGGAGATATTTACAGATTAATGGGATTATTGATTTAACTTTGGTTATGACCTGTATGGTTCCATGGTATTTAGTAATTTGGTTCACAAGACAAAAATCTGGGGGCAGCAATTTGGTCTGATGATCATCCTGACTTCAAAATATATTACCATTCCTTCAGTGTCGTTGGGTCAAATTCCTGGAACACTTTTTCACTAACAGCATTCCGGGTGTTCCTACACCAAATGACTGCAGCAGTTCAAGTAGATGGCTCAGCATCACCACCTTCTCAAAGCTAGTTAGGGAATAAATGGTTCCACTAGTAAATTCCACATTCTGTGACTGAATATTTTTTTAAAAATATGTATTCTCATTTATAAAAAGTAATAAGTCCATACAACCCTTTATCTAAGCCGAATTCAACTAACTTTTGGGATCAGACAAAATACTTGTCAAAATGATATTTCTTGCACATCCTTTTGAGACCATGGAATTTGTTAGTTTTGATGACATTTACACACCATCATGTTGGAAAAACCTTTTTCAGTTCATTCCAGTAATGAAAATGTGTAGGAGTATACAGGGAAAGAGTTATGTTTCAAGTTTTGTGAAACAAGGGGCTCAGCTGAGCATGCCTCCGATCAGATAAGAGCTTGCAGTTAACAATGGTTTGCTGCAGGCAAGGGTAATAGGTTAATGAGGTGGAAATGCATTCATTACGTAGAGCCATTCACCAATACTAGGAGCATTCAGTATGTAAAGTCAGTTAACAAGGTGAAAAGTATTCATTATGTGAAGCCGGTTATTCATTGTGTAACAGCAGATGACTTAATCTTTACTGTTGATACTCGTTACTGTATCTGGATGATCCTTCCTGTAAAATGAATGTATAGTTAATTGAAAAATTGCTGTTCCGGAGAAGACAGTGCACTCATGTTGCTGTGCACTTGGGCGATCGTTCTGTCTCCCTCTCGAGCCTGGAATAAAGATGAAGGAGGTAAAACTATTGCATCTTCGGAGTGTTTCACTTCGACCTGAGTTGGGGTGGGGGGAATGGGACAGCAGCAAGGGTGGCTGTATTGATTCCCATTCTTAATGATCCCAATTTTGTCCGTGAGTAGTTAGACATGCATGGCTTAATCTTTGAGTAGTGCGTGAATATGATTCTTAGACAGCCTTGTCAATTGAATATGTTGCTATAATTCAGTTATTCACTGCAAAGTAATTGTTTAAACCTATCTGTGATAATGATGAATGAATGATTTTATTGTTGCTTGTACTCCACAATGAACAACACCGTACAATACAGTGAAAGGTTTCAACTGTTGTCACAATCCAGTACCATTTTGAATAGTTGGAATGAAAAGATATGGCTGAAAGAAAGTTTGTAAATGGAATACAATATAGGAAAATGTGGTGTTATGTATTTTAACAGGAAGAATAGAGGATCCGAATATTATATCTTTAGGGAAAGCTGCAGCAGAGGGGGATTTGGGTGTCCTTGTCCATGAATCTCAAAAAGTTAACATCTAAGTTCAGGTGATAGGGAAACCAAATGGAATACTGGCCTATATTTCAATGAACAGTCTTGCTCAAAGTGTACAAGGCATTAATCAGACTACATACAGAGTCATAGAGATGCACAGCATGGAAACAGACCCTTCGGTCCAACCTATCCATGCCAACCTAATCTAGTCCCACCTGCCAGCGTACCCATATCCTTCTAAACCCTTCCTATTAATATACCCATCCAAATGCCTTTTTAAATGTTGTAATTGTACTAGCCTCCACCACTTCCTCTGGCAGCTCATTCCATACACGTACCACCCTCTGCATGAAATAGTTGCCCCTTTAGGTCTCTCTTATATCTTTTCCCCCCTCACCTTAAACCTATGCCCTCTAGTTGTGGACTCCCCCACCTCAGGGAAAAGACTTTGTCTATTTATCCTATCCATGCCCCTCATAATTTTGTAAACCTCTATAAGGTCACCACTCAGCCTCCAACGCTCCAGGGAAAACAGCCCCAGCTTGTTCAGCCTCTCCCTATAGCTCAAATCCTCCAACCCTGGCAACATCCCTGTAAATCTTTTCTGAACCTTTTCAAGTTTCACAACATCTTTCTGAAAGGAAGGAGGCCAGAATTGCATGCAATATTCCAACAATGGCCTAAACAATGTTCTGTACAGCTGCATCATGACCTCCCAACTCCTGTACTCAATACTCTGATAAAGGAAAGCATACCAAATGCTTTTTCACTATCCTATCTACCTGTCACTCCACTTTCAAGGACCTATAAACTTGGAATGCTGTGAACGGTTCTTTTTTTTTCAGTCATCCACACTATGTGGACTTTGGCTAGACCAGCATTTATTGTCCATCCGTAATTGCTGTGACAGTAGTTTAAGACTCCATCATATTGCTATAGTTCTTGAGTTACACATAGGCCAGACCAGATAAGGATGGCAGTTGCTGTCCCTAAAGGATATTAGTGAACCAAACTAGTTTTCTTGACTATTGACAATGATTCATAATCATTAATAAACTCTTAATTGCAGATTTATATTTTCATTTGCCAAGGTATGAATTGAAGTGTGGTACCCAAACATTGCCTGTATCTCTAGATTTCATAATCTTAGTGTTAATAATACTCTGCCATTGCCTCCCTCAATCCCCTTATCTGACATTGGACAAAGTCCAAAGAAGGTTCACTGGGTTAATCCTTGGCATGAATGGATTTTCTCATGAGGAAAGGTTAAGTAGGCTGGGTTTGTGTTCATTGGAGTCGACGTGAATGAGAGACTATCTTATTTAAGCATACAGGATTCTTAGGCAGTTGGATAAGATAGGTGCAAACAGGCTGTTTCCTCTGTGAGAGAATCTTGGACTAGAAAGCATAATCTTAGAGTAAGGGCTTGCTCATGCAAGATGGAGATGAGGAATTTCTTCGCTGGTGGTGAATCTGTGTGATTCTTCAGTGCGGAGGTCTGTTGAGACTGGATTGTTACTCAAGGCTGCAAGAGAAGTTTTTACTCAGTAAAGAAGTTGAGGTTTTTGGGATGAGGCAGGAAAGAGATGTCAAGGATTATCAGATTAGTCATGATCTTGAAGAATAGTGGAGCAGACTTGATGTGCTGAATGGCCTCCTCCTGCTTCTTGTGCTTCAATGCCTTTGTTCACATGCACTTTTTTTTTCAGTCAATCAGCCTGATAGGTTTAGCAATTTTTAGTTGCACATTAAGAAATGACTCAATCTCCTTTTCGGCTGGTGACCTTTTCCATTATGCTTCTGTGGCAGCTGCCCCAAGCTGTCATCATCCTTCAAGTAGTCCTGCATGTGACAGTCTGCAACAGTCAGTCAATGACAGCACTTTGCTTGGGAAGTCCAGTGTGTTTTGGTCAGACCAAGGGCCATCTTTCACAGAGTTGCTTGTCCTGCAGACTCTCCCACCTCCATTCTTCTGAGCTCCAGCTAAAATAATCTTAACTGATTCAACTTCTCCCAGTAAGACCGTCCAGATATCCCAGGGGTTATACTGGTCAACATTCATTGCATTCTCAGTAAAGCAAGAGCATCTATCCTCAGATAAGGAGACCAAAGCGCTGTGATGCCATCATCTCTACTCCCGTAGTGAAATCCTCTTGCAATGAAGACATTCTTTCAATCTCTCTCTCTCTCTCTCTCTCTCTCTCTCTCTCTCTCTCTCTCTCTCTCTCTCTCTCTCTCTCTCTCTCTCTCTTTTTCTCTCTCTCTCTCTTTTTCTCTCTCTTTTTTCTCTCTCTCTCTCTCTTTTTCTCTCTCTCTCTCTCTTTCTCTCTCTCTCACTCTCTCTCTCTCTCTCTCACACTCTCTCTCTCTCTCTCACACTCTCTCTCTCTCACACTCTCTCTCTCACTCTCTGTCACACTCTCATGTGCAGTAAAAACATATTTCTCCTAGAAAATATGAACAAACCACCACGGATTTGGAAATCTGAAAATGGGCACAAAATATCAAAGAGACTCTGTGGATAAAGAAGCAAAGTTAATGTTTCAAGTCTGATGTGACTTCTTCCAGCATCTTTTCTTTAACATCTGAAAGGAAGAGAAAAGGCATCAGCTAGTCGGAGTGACACGGTGACTCAGTGGTAAGCATTGCTGCTTCAGCACCAGAGACCTGGGTTTTGATTTCATCCTTTAGATGACTGTGTAGAGTTTGCACATCTTGCTGTCATCCACAAACTTGCTAACTGTGTATCCTAAATTCTCATCCTTCTGTAGTCGGAAAGTTTACTTTGTGATAAAGAAAATTTTCTTGAACCCGTTTAACAAAGTTCTTCACAACCTTTGACTGGGACTGCCATTGTGTTAATGTTTGGAAAATTAAAATTCCTGACATATATTTGAGATTTCTATATACTTGCTTCTCAATTTCTCTCTGACTGTTGGGATCCTGGTGGTCATCCCTTTCTTCTTTTGGATTTCAATCCATATATTTTCACTAAATGTTCTCTCAAATCTTCTCTAATTAAGGTAGTAGTGTTTTCTTTAATCAAAAATGCCAACTCTCCTTCTATCTCACTTCTTTCTATCCTCCTTATAATATCTAAAACCCAGAATGTTGAACTTCCTTCAGTCAAGTCTCTGTAACCGCTATGCTGTCCCAGTCCCATGTTCCCATACTTGCTGTTGAGTTCATCAGGTTTACCTGTTAGCCTCTTGCATTGAAATAAATGCAGTTAAATTCTTCAGTTACTTTTGTTCTGACTTTTCTAATGAACTTGCTTTTTTTCTGATTCAGAACCATCCTCACTCTTTCTATTTTCCCTGTTATGAGGGAGGAGCCCCCCCCAAAAAAAGTTTACAGGTTCATGAAATAAAACTAGTAAGTGACCCTGCCAGGATCTTGGTCCTTTCCACTTCAGGTGAAACCCATCCTTTTTGAAAAGGATTTTTCTGTACCAGAAGAGATCCCAATAACCAAGAAACCGAATCCCTAGATGTTGCACTATCCCTTCAGCCATTATATCTCCTATTCTTTTATTCCTTCCCTCATTAAACTTGGCGCTGGAAGTAAACCAGAGATGATTAATTTTGATCTGTTTATTTAACCTTCTACCTATCCTCTTATATTTACTTTGCAAAACCTTGACCCTTAACTGTCGTTCTTACCAATGCATATAAGACCTTCTGGTCTCTCTGTCTCTCTGTCTCTCTCCTGCAGAATCTCCTGTCTGCACCCTGACATTGATCCTGTAGCAATTATTCTTTTCAATATGGACAAACCTTATTTAACACAAAATTTGTTCATAATGCCCTAAATCTGACTACGTTGTCCTCTGAGGCACTATTTCTTTCAACAGTCTCCAAAGCAAAACATCTTTTTGAGAAAGGAACTGCTGCAGGAGACTTCTGAACTACCTTCTTACCTTTTCCTGGCAGTCAGCCATTTATCTGACTGACCCTGCTGTGTAATCACTTCTTTAATTCTACTCGTCGTCATACTCATGTCTCTTGTATGCTCTCAGCGACACTAGGCCTAAAAAGAAGCTCTCAATAGCTCTTTTAAAAAAAAACTACTTTACTTACCCACAAAATTAAAAATTGTACAAAAATAGAAAGAAGTCTGAACATGTAAATATTAAAATAAATCAAACACTTAACTGAACAAGTGAGAAAGAGACTCTTCCTCAAATAATCCAACATTTACCTTTCAATCTGTGGATTTAAAAAAAAGTCCAGAGCTGTCCACATATAGACTTCTCCACAAGCTCCATACGCAAAATAACCTATCTTTCACATTTTTTTTGTAATATTTTTATTGTCAAATTAAAAGAAAATTGCTCTGCAGATTAAAAGTTCACAGACCAATTCTGTTGGGAAAAGTCTTACTTGAAAGAAAAATCTCTCCTCAATTGTAAAAAAAAAAATTCTTTGTTGTGTTTCTGGCTTTTTAGGTGTATAATTTTAGAAATATAAAAGTTTTCAAACCGGAAAAAAACTACACATCAAAACTTGACGAACACGTGGAGGCTCCTCCCACACAAACTCTCTATTTTGCATTTTTTGGTAATTATTTGGGGGAGTTCCCAGATGGCTAAAAAAAAACATGATTTTGAATTTTAGAACCTAGAGCATTACAGCGCAGTACAGGCCCTTCAGCCCTTGATGTTCCGCTGACCTGTTGAACCAATCTGAAGCCCATCTATCCTACACTATTCAATTTTCATCCATATCATTATCCAATGACTGTTTAAATTCCTTTAAAGTTGGCAAGTCTACCACTGTTGCAGGCACTGCGTTCCACACCCCTGCTACTGAATAAAGAAACTACCGCTGACATTTATCACCCTTCAATTTAAAGCTATGTCCCCCCGGATCACCATCCGAAGAAAAAGGCTCTTACTGTCTGCCCTATCTGATCCTCTGATTATCTTGGTATGTCTCAAATAAGACACCCCTCAACCGCCTTCTTTGTAATGAAAACAGCCTCAAGTCTCTCAGCCTTTCTTCATAAGACCTTCCCTTCATATCAGGAAGCATCCTAGTAAATCTACTCAATCCTTTTCAGAGCTTCCACATCCTTACTCTAATGCGGTGACCAGAACTGTACACAATACTCAAGAGTCCAGCCACATCAGAGTTTTGTACAGCTGCAGTATAGCCTCTTGGGTTTGAAATTGAATCCCTCTACCAATAAAAGCTAACACACCTTATGCCTTCTGGGTGCCAACTTTCAGACATCTATGTACATGGACACAGAGATCTCTCTCCTCATCTACACTAGCAAGAATCTTCGCGTTAGTCCAGTACTTTTTATTCCTGTTGCTTCTTCCAGGTGAATCACCACACACTTCAGCATTAAACTCCATTTGTTACCTCTCAGTTCAGCTCTGCAATTTATCTATGTCCCTCTAACCTGCAACATCCTTCAGCACTATCTAAACTTCTCCGGCCTTTGTGTTGTCTGCAAATTTACTAACATCATCTAAGTCATTTATAAAATGACAAACAGCAGAAGACCCAAAACAGATCCTTGCGGTACACCACGAGTAACTGAACTCCAGGATGAAACTTTCCCATCAATTACCACCCTCTGTCTTCTTTCAGCTAGTCAACTTCTGAACTAAACCGCTAAATCGCCCTCAATCCCATGCCTCCGTGTTTTGTGCAATAGCCTACTGTGGGGAACCTTATCAAACGCCTTACTGATATCCATATATACCACATCAATCACTTTTTACCCTCATTCATCTATTTGGTCACCATCTCAAAGAACCCAATAAGATTTGTGAGGCACGACCTACCTTTCACAACCGTGTTGACTATCCCTGATCAACTTTTTCCTCTTTAGACCGTGACAACATAAAGATTAAAGCTAAAGACTCTGCAATCTCCTTGCTGGCTTCCCAGAGAATCCTAGGATAAATCCCATCAGGACCAGGGGACTTAGCAATTCTGGAACGTGTGAAAATAGATAACACCACCTCACTGGGAAAGTCAATCCCGTTTAGTCTATTTATCTGTATCTGTGTTCTCCGCGACAGCATTTGTCTTTTTCCAGTATGAATACTGACAAGAAACATTCATTTAGTGCTTCCCCTATCTCCTCTGACTCCACGCACAACTTTCCACAACTATTTTTGATTGGCCCTAATCTTTCTCCCATCATTCCTTTGTCCCTGATATTCCTATGGAAAACTTAAGGGTTTTCCTTGATTCTACCTGCCAATGACTTCTCACGTCCCCTCCTGGCTCCTCTTGGCGCTCTCTTTCGGTCTTTCTTGTAACTCTCAAGTGCTGTAACTGAACCTCCACATCTCATCCTAACATAAGCTGCCTTCTTTCTCTTGATGAGTGGTTCAACTTCTTTAGTAAACCACCATTCCCTCGCTCGACTACTTCCTCCCTGCCTGACAGGTACAAACCTATCAAGGGCGTGCAGAGTAGCTGCTCGTTGAATGAGCTCCACATTTCAATTGTGCCCATCCCCTGCATTGATCATCTCCATCCTGTGCATCCTAAATCTTGCCTACTCACATCATTGCATTTTCCCGCAGCGATAACTCTTGCCCAGTGGTATATACCTATTCCTTTCCATCACTAAACATAACCAAATTGGGGTCACTAGCACCAAAATGCTCACCTAGCTGGATTCATTACCAAGCATCAAATCAAATGTGGCCTTGCCCCTTGTTGGCTTGCCTACATACTGTATCAGGAATTCATTTTGCACACATTGGACAAAAACTGATCCGTCTAAAGTACTCGAACTATAGTGTTTCCAATCAATATTTGGAAAGTTACAGTCTTCCATAACAACTGCCCTATTACTCTCGCTCCTATCCAGCATTATTCTTGCTATCCTTTCCTCTACATCTTTTGAACTATTCATAGGCCTGTGGAAAACTCCTAAAAGTGGTGACCTCTCCTTTCCTGTTTCTAGCCTCAGCCCATACCACCTCAGCAGACGAGTTCTTAAACATCCTTTCTGCTTCCATAATACTGTCGTTGACTAACCATGCCACACTATTTTGTTTTACAAGAGAGCCTGCAATTCAGGAGTGGCTGCAATATCCATGCCACTCTGTCTACCGTTTCGTTGATCTGAAGATCCAGAACGGAAAACTGATGAGCAAACAAAATCCATTTCCAGGTGACTAATGCGCTTTCTGCCTGGCTGTCTTGGTGACCTGACCGTCATCCACTCCCTATCTGCCTGCATGCCCCTATTCTGCAGTGTGACCACTTGCCTTGCTGTGCTATCCATGTTGTCCTCTGTCACCACAATGACTCGAGCTGCCAATTGAGCTGCAAACCTCGGAACTCTAGTTTCTGTGGCTGGTGATACTTACTTCCTGTATGTATCCCTCTGTAGGTCACATGAGTGTGTTTTGGACCAGACCAGACCCCTCAATATTTTAGGAAGGCAGCCTAGACCCTAACTACTAATTTTAAAGGAAAATGTGAAGTGTCATGTTCCAGATATAAAGCGGCTGGTCGAACTGCATAACATTAAGCAAAATGCTATTTATTTAAACACTGTAGTTAAAATACAACCAGAGAAAGAAGAATTTAGAATAACTTGTCTCTGCTGAGAAAATTTATCCGAATAATAGATATAGTAACTATAGCTGTTTCAACATATTAATATCCCATAAACACACCCTTTAGCAAAAAGGCAGATTCTCAAACGCCATTTTCTAATTGGAGAGAAAAAAAATGGAAAATAACAGCCAGGAAGCAGTCACTGAAGCCTCCAAATTTCTGAAACTCCAACAGCTTCTGATGCTACTGAAGAACCACTGGAATCCTGATCGGTGAGAGCTGGTCATACCTATTCAGGCTGTTTTTTTCTCAGAAAAACCCAAGGCCTCCCCTCATCTCTGTGGCTAACCTGCTCTGCAGTACTCTAAGCTTGGCTTTGAAATGTTTATTTTAAACTAGAGATAGGGAGTAGGAAATAAACAAAAAAGAAACTCATCCCTACTCACCAGTCAATTCTTCCTTCTACGTCTATAAATTACATCATTAAAGGCAGGAGCAAAAACCAGTTCTTATGTGGTGAGGAAGTTTTTTTGATTAGCTTACTTAGTGTGGAAACAGGCCCTTGGACCCAACAAGTCGACAACGACTCGTCGAAGCGCAAGTCATCCAGACCCATTCCCCTACATTTACCCCTTCACCTAACCCTTTAGCAATTTAGCATGGCCAATTCACCTTACTTGCACATATTTGGATTGTGGGGGGAAACCCGCGCAGACACTGGGAGAATGCGCAAACTCCACACAGACAGTCGCCTGAGGCAGGAATTGAATCCAGGTCTCTGGCACTGTGAGGCAGCAGTGCTAACCACTGAGCCACCGTGCTGCCCCAAATTCTTTAAAAATGCCAGCAAAAGAGCATCCTTTTCTCTTCTGCCACCCCCCCCCTCGCCTAACTCCCTCAGCTCAACAAACTACCTCAGCATGCCATTCAAGCCACATAAATGTTCTAATTCTGCAGAGTTAGCTGAGCAGGGATATGCATGTGATCTGTTATGGATTGACTGTAGTTGATTTAGTGGTTATTTTGAACTTGGGCTCAGTTACCTGTAAGGACTGAGGAGGCAAATTTCTTATGTATTTCAAACATGAAGTGTTGGCTGGAGAGGAATGAGCTGAATGCTGTAACCTGTGGGTCACCTATTGGACATGTCTGGCCTATATAGTAGATGCAGGAATGGAATGGAACCTTTATTGTTCCATAATTTTAAACAATAGATGTTTTTGTATTAACTGAAGGAGTACCGCAACATCATTTGTCTAGATCATTCATGTCATTTTTGATGGGGCCATTTTATAGGATCACAGAATTGTTACAATGCAGAAGGCTGCTATATTTGACCCATCATGCCTGCACTGACTCTTTGATCATTTTAACTTTGTGATAATCTTTCGCTTTTTCCCTGTAATTGTACACACTAGATGATTTATTTAAATAGAAACAATGCCCTTGGATGCCTCAGCTGAATCTTCTTTCTTCAAACGTCTAGGCAGCATATTCCAGACCATTTATATAACTTCAATAAGTGCCAAACTAATTCTGCTGGTCTGAATTAGTTCTTAAGTATCTCATACTAGTTACCATTCTTTGTATTGTGAGATAGTACATATAGTAATTTGGTGTTTGTGCAGTTGCCCTTTCCCTCCCATCGCCACCACCACTTGATGCCATGGCTTACTGCAAGCTACCATTTTTCTGCTATCAAACTTGAGTGGCCATGTTTCATTTTGAGCTCATACACTGGCTATTTCAAGCACGGATAAATTCAGACCAAAACCTGGCTTTCAGTTAACAATGAATTTAGCAGGAATTGTGAATTTGAAAACAGCATTTTGATAATTCCCCCCCTATCGTTGAACTTCTTATTCTTTTATTTTTCTAGTTTATATTTCTTTCTTTTTTGACTTAGCCTGTGAAGGTCTGGAATGCTTAGGATAAGAACATCAGTGTTGAAGAGTTCTCTGATCGAGATTTGTTGTATCTTTGTCTTTGCTTTCACTTTGAACTGAAGTTTTGGAGGGCATGTGCAAATCAGCACACTGAGTTGTGTAGGTGTACTGTAGCTTTTGAGAGAAAGCTGGCAAGGACTGAAAGTATAGTGTGTTGAATGACTTAATGTGACATTTGGTTGACACAACTGGTGCTGTGTTGTCATAGTACAAAAACAAATTCAAATCAGGCCAATCAGTTTAAATTATGCCCCAAAGACCAAAATCCAATTGAATTTGAATTTTACTTTTTTGGGATGGCACCATATCAAATGAAAAGATCTGATGGTTTTAAACCTGAAAACATACATTTTGAACAGTTAGGGAGAACAGCCACAAGTAAAGACTGCCAGCAGAATAGCTTTCTGAAAAGTGCCTATCCATAAGAAATTTCTTCAACAGAAGACTGAAGCCAACCTAGAGAAATGTACAGAGAAAGATTGCCATCTGAAGATGGCAACTGGGTTTGAAATTGATTTGCTATAAATTTTAAGAGGGAATTTATTGGACCATTATTGTAGAGTGGGAGGTAAAAGACAAGTTTAAGAGAAAGGAGTTGTAAATTGTGGTTTTAATATTCTTGATTGGACTTTAAAGAATAAAATTGTTAATTTTTACTTAGAGGAATCTGGGATAGTTCTTTTGCCTCTTGAAATTTAACAGATCTCTACACGAGGTGAACTTGTGTGTTGGGTTTAAGTTGGCATGGGGTTTACCCCATGTCATAACAAATGGTAATTGGAAACAACTACAAACGGTGTTGAGGAATTCACATTTATGGTTCGATTTGTAAATTGTTAATGCTTCACTGCGGCACAGATGATGTCAGTGACAAAGAGGCCAAGTTGATTAACTTCATGGAAACTTCCTCAGTATTTTGATATATTACTGGCCAGCCAATTGTTTCTATAAGGCTGAAGAAAACCACCTGTTAGATTTTAAAAAAAAAAGAATGCTTAGGTTTTCTTTTAATGTTACTCTATCTTAAAATTAATATAAAACTCAATAGAAAGTAAAATTCTCACAGACTAGTGGCCTATTTCCTTCAGTAGCTTGTCAAAATGAAGCAAAGAAAGCCACACTTTGTCATCAAGGTCCGGGGAAGGCATTGATTCAAAAATGTTTACATATTAACTGAGAGAGCACTTACAGTGCTTGGCAGTAAATTAATTTATTGTGCAGAGATTCCGATGTTCAGCATGGCTGAAGGTCTGAGGGGTTAGAATGGAGATGGAGCAAAAGTAGGTTCTCAGGGTTGTAACTATAATTGAATACAGGGGATCCATTGATGGTCTTTTACAATGCATAATAGTTGCTATCTTCAATGAGATCATGTAGGCTTTTTGCCAACTTATAAATCATGATTTCATTAGGACTTGTCAGAGACTGGTAATTTGAAATAAAAGAAAAATTGAAATTGTTGATAGTGGAGGAACACAGCTTTGCAATGATGGTTTGGCATTAGGGGTGTGGACTGCAAATTTATCATTGTAAGTTTCTAACATAATGTGCTGAAAGCACCTTGAGAAATTGCATTTAGAAGATAATTCAGTCAAAAGGAAAAACGTAAGCAATTGACTTGAACTAACTGTAATATAGTGCCTGATACAGTGGATGTGCTGGTCCAAAGAAATAAGATTTGTTAGTAGAGATTTGTATTGTGAACATAATAGCATTGATTTTCATGATTACTTTTAATGGAAGTTTTGCCAAATTCTATTTCTAGTTCTTAGAAGGCTAGTATTTTACTAATTGCTAAAGGATAAATTGTGTATTGCAGTATATAGAAAGCATTCATGCTGGATTTTATTGACAGACTTTTGGGAATATAAAGCCACAAAGTCAGAGTGGGATGACGAAAGTGAAAGTTTTAAATTTATTTTCTGCTCGAAACTCTTCTAGCTTGTTAGCAGTACAGCTCCTTTATCAATATTAAGATTAACAATTCAAAATTAACAATCCTCTAGTTCGTTCATTCACGGGTCAATGAGCTGAATGCCCTTGGAACGTCCTTTTGCCTTTCTTTTTCTTTCAGCCTCAGTGAGGACGATGTATAGTGAGGCTGTTTCTAATGACAACTTTACACAGTGGATTAAAGGCGGAAACAAGCCCCAAGGGTTATACAGCTGTGACTTTGCTTGCTTGTGGGCTTTCTCTCTTTATTGTTCTCTAGAGATACAAACCACCAAACAAACAGGCAGTTCGTCACTAGAGCTCTCTGACTACAGCCACTTTGCTTTCTGACTGGTTATGACTGGATCTCTTCTGTTCCTCAGCTGAGATTTTACTCTTCAGGTTTATTTTTCTTTCCAAAGAGTCAGTGAACTTTCAGTTAAGTCCTCAAGACCTCTGAACTATTGCATTGTCTGAGGCTGGTCCAACTGGTTTGTGATATGATCTGCTTTCCTGTATGAAGGAGCCACTATTAGAAATGTGTGTACTCTCTCCCAGCTCACTCAGGTAAGATGTATTTTCTTGCGGATGTATTTTAAATGCAAATTGATGATTTTCTTTCAGGGATAGGGTTAGGTTCCAAAAGGCTTTTGATAAAGTACCTCACAAAAGATGAAGTCATGGATGAGAGCATAGTGTGTTCAAGGTAATATACTAGCATACAGAATTGGCGATTTAGGCAGGAAACCACGAGTGCGGTGGGAGTACTTTCTCAGGTTGGTGACCTGTGACAGTGTGTTCCACAGGAATCCGAGCTGGCACTGCAATTATAATATACATTAATGACTTGGAAGAAGGAATTGAATGTGCAGGGTACTGTACCCAAATATGCAGACCACACAAAACAGCTGCAAAGGCTGGTTGCAAGAGGAAGGCACGTCACTTATAGAGAAATAGTGATAGGTTTAGTAATTGGGCAAAATATTACCAAATGGATTATAATGTGGAAAAATATGAAGATACATTCCGCTATAACATGCATTTCATCAATGTGAATTTGCTATAATATAATTGACGAACTGGGGATGCTGTTTCTACAACATGGATTTTGAGTGTATGTTGGCTATAATGAAATTACAATGCCAAAACTTTAAACGCAGTTTCTCAAGCACAATTGTTTTACAATGTGGTGTTGCTCAAGAACACAATCATTGTGTTGTGGAAGAACTGACTATTCATTTTGAAATGAAGAGCAAAAGAACAGTATTAATTAAACGGAGAAAATAACTGCAGAAAGCTGCAACACTGGGACTTGGATGTATATATGCACGAAACACAAAGCTAGCCAACAGGTGCAGCAGGTAATCAGGAAGGCTAATGGAATGTTGACCCTTATTTCATGAGCATTGGAGTATAAGCATAGGGAAGTCTTACTGAAACTACCTGGTGCTAGTGAGACCACATCTGAAAGCAGTTTTGGTCCACTTATTTGAGACAACGTGTTATTTCTTTGCAAGTGCTCAATGAAGGTTCACTAGAATAATTGCTGGTATGGAGGGATTGCCTATGAGTAAAGGTTAACCAGGTTGGAATTTATTGGAGTTTAGTAGAATGAGAGGTGATCTAATTGAAACAGAATTTTTAAGGAACTTGAGAGGATGTTTCCCCTCCATGGGAGAGTTGAGGTTCAGAGGGCATAGTCTCAGAAAAATGTGGGCATATATTTAAGACTGAAGTGAGTGTTGGATCAGTCATAATACTGTTGAATGACAGAGTGTACTTGAGGCCATCTGGCCTACATGTTTCATTATTTACGGATGCAGAATCTCAATATTAATGAGTACAACCAGTGATAGCTTGATAAATGTCCTAAAGCTGTAATGGTCATTGCAAGTTCTTGTTCGCATTACCCTTTCAAAATCAAAGTTGATACATTTGAAAAGTTGACTGGGATTTTTTTCTTTGTTGCTTCAGTATAATGTGCTCCGTTTCCTAGCCATTGTGACCCAGGGTAAGATAAGCATTGTACTCTGGCTGAACTTCAATAAAATTACTTTTTCAAGAAAGTAATTATGGAAAATATTTTTTTAAAAAAGTGAATATAATTTATGTAAATGGCTTCATCACTATTGGCAATGGTCAGTTGCACAGTTTGAATTCAAAAGCCATAGATTTCTCTTTAAATACTAAACACAGTTGTAGAACCTGGCATCTGTTTGTTGCATTGCTCTTGTGTTCAGGAACAGCAGTTTTTGTTTGAAAAAACTATGTCTGGCCATAGATACCCTGGCCACTAATTGCAGTGGTATGTTCGTATCTTTAGTACAGTTCAGAGGAATTGTCATTGTACAGGATGTGAATGGTCCAATGGCAGATCCACATTTAATTCACTTAATATATTTTTAAAAATAAAGATCAATTGATGTATTAATGCAATTCACCTATTTGTATTATCAACTATTTGTTAATATCTTTCAAATTTGTAGCTCCTGTCATTCATTTCATTTTTCATCTGTAAAGAATATGAAATAGAAGTTTTTATTTGTAAGTTTGGGTCTAATTGACCTCTGGTTTTCCTGATTTACATGTAATCTAAAACGTCTTGAAAGTTTAAAGTTAAAGAATTTATGAATGTTTGCATAATTCAGAATGGGTTAATAACTGATAAAAATGGGGCATCCAAGTTTAAACCTGGAAGTTGCTTGTTTTTAAATTATGTTCAGCTTCTCCATTTAATTAATGAATTTAATGCAAGGTAGAGGTGGAACTTTTTTATTGTTCTTTTAACAAGGGGTAAGTTCATAATTTAATATTCCACTAGGCAGCTTTGCTTTAACTCTAATGATATAATGCTCTGGTCAGACCACCCTGATCTTTTCATAAAACATGTTCTCAGTCTTTCAAACAACTTGTCGAAATTGAATGATAATATGCATGAATGTTTACATCTCAATACATATTAAGATAATGCAGCCTCACTAAATTAGTTCAAACAGGCAAGAGAATTTGTTAACATGGCATTTGTACTTTTGTAATAGGTGGAAGTCAACACTTAATTCTTCATTCATCTGGAGTATTGCCAAGCCACAGCCTGTAGGATATTTAACTTGCCATACTACAACAGCCAAATCCTTAAAGACTGTTATCTTCTGCAAATGTCTCCAAGGTCAAATTTGCCATTGTTGGTCCTTAATTGTGAATTAATATTCAGACATGTAGTTTATCTGTTGCAGGTTTTGCTTGTAGCAGTTTGGACCATGATATCCAATCCGTATCAAAGAGCAACATTCATTGGAACTCTTGGTAGCATTTTGTCACAATTGCATTAAATGACTTTTGCTTTCTATCCATCAGTTGATTATTCAAATTGCATTCACAACTGGGTATTCTATTGTCAGAAATTGCATCAGCATAAATCTCAGTTTTTCCTGCATTGAAGAAGATTACTGACTTCTCATTGTGTCTTCCTGGTTGTTAGTGTTCTCACTAACCTAGTAAATGTTTTGTTGTATGAGCACCATGTATCATGCGTGAACAATTCAGTTGTCTTTGTAGTGATGTCATGTTGCAATTAACTGCTCCATGTAGGCATCCTGACCATAATGTCATTGTGTCTGGTCTGATCCATAACATTCAAAATTATTTTAGAAGGTAGCCTAAACCTTAAACTTTTATTTTAAACGCAGATTTGAAGCCAGGTGTGATGCAACTGGTCAAACCACTCTGCTTTAAGCAAAGCACAATTTATTTAAGCACTACCATTGATACACACAAACAAACGAAAGAGGATTTTAGAGTAACCTGACTATTGGAAAAATTAACCAAACTGATATAGCAACTTAACTAAATGTTCCAATACAGTAACATTCCATAAGCACACCCCTTGGCAAAAAGATAAATTCAAATACTGAATCTTACAGGCATGAAGGAACAACATCCAGAAAGAGATTTCAGAGAAAGTCGGGGGAATCCTTTACTTAAGCTTGCAGCTGAACCGACCACTCCCCTTCCATTGTTTACCTGTTATACCCTCGACTCTTTGGTACCTCTACCTTTTACCATCTCTATTCAAAAAAACTTTTTAAAGTGACAGCATCATCACAGTCATAGCTACCTTGCAAAAACATGGAATTTGGGCATCTATTTATAGTACAATTAGATTCAAAGATTGATTGCGGGTTAAATAAGGAAAGTAACCACTTGGTAGAATACACATCTCCGTGAAGCTGTATTAATTCAAGGTTAATAGAATTATGTAGTTCTTCATTGAGATTTTTCCCTTCCTTGTTGATGTCCTGTAACCACTGATTTTCAAGCCAATTCACATCCAAAAGCCTGCTCTGAAAGGTCTGATCACATTTTGACAACTCTCTCAAATTGTGCCACATCAGCTTGTACAATTCATTTCACATCAAAAGAACAAAGTCAATTTATCCAATCCCCAAATTTAGTAATCGGATCCTTTACATTAAAGAAAATCCACAATTTTGCCAAAAGCATTACTCCTTTCGGGCCCAACCCTACCTATCTATCAAATGGAACTGTGTAATGTATTGTAGACGGGCCTTTATAGGGGTGCATATGCTACTTCTGCCCGTGTTCCGTGATGGTGCAAGTGACTATACGAGAAGGGCAATTCCGCTCATTCTTCCAAGCCTGTAGTATCAAAATAATTTAAAGGAAGTCATTCTGCAATTCATTGCTGACCAGAAATTACTGATGCCCTCTACTATTACATATCAGCCTGTGTATAGTGTTGCCAGGCACTGTTACAAGTAAGAGAATATGTTTCACACAAAACAATTTGGTTCTCCAAGTACAAAGGATCATTGATTTCTCTTGCATCTTCTTTGCTTGTGCCCTCAACTCGTCATTTAATATCCCCTTGTAAGTCACGGCCATGATAATCTGGTTTTGATAGAATTGGGCTTTGCAGTTGTATAGGGAACTCCTGAAATTGAAAGACTGTTCACTTTAAATTTGATCATTCACATTTTGGCAGAACTATCTTGTCCTGTAAACTGCTGGTAATGAGGCTTCTTGTTAAAGAAGAAACAAATAAGGTGCAGATTTAATTTACAAATCATTTGATGTTTGAATTAAATTGGTGTAGGTGGGATGGCTGGTGAGTATATGGTTGGGCCATTGTTATGTTGGTGCTTCCTTTGGAAACAGGAATTATCAATGGTAAACCTAAAGAGGAGCACTTTTTATTAATGATGCTCTCTCCCCTCCACAGCCAGTTCTAGGCTGGACCCAAGCTCTACTGCTCTGGGTCAACTGACCAGCTGTCTTAAAAAGAGCAGTACCTCCAACTATGTATATGAGACAGTCATCATCTCAGAATAAGACCAAAGTAATGATGGTGTGAAATCTTTGGAATTCTCTACTCTATAGGGTAATAGAAGCTAAATTGGCCACCATATTTAGGACAAAAGTCACTACATTTCTGGAAAAAAGAAAAATGATTTACAAATAACACAACACCAGGTTATAGTCCCAACAGGTTTATTTGGAAGCACTAGCTTTTGGAGCTCTGCTCCTTCGTCAGGTGGGTGTGACTACCATCAACACCACTAATTGCTGGCTCAAAGTGGAGAAGATATCCAAGAAGATCATACACCTGATGAAGGAGCAGGGCTTCCAAATAAACCTGTTCGACTATAACCTGATGTTATGTGATTTTTTTTAACTTTGTACACCCCAGTCCAACACTGCCACCTCCAAATCAAAAAAAATGAGGATATTGTGGAGAAAAATTGAGGTAGATGATTGGCCATGGTCTAACTAAATGGGGGAGTAGGCTCATGGGCCTAATGGTCTATCATTGTGCCAAAGTTTGGAACCATTGTTTCAGTCTGCACCTTTAATTTGATTCATGTTAATTAGCTACAGTGTTTTCACCTTGGAAGTTATGGCGTCTTTTGTAACTAAATTGAGGAATAAAGCACCCATGATTTCCAAGTTCTGAGTAACAGAAAATGTACTTCGGATTTGATTCTGTATAGTGGAAAATATGTAGCCCTTATTTTTCGCTGTTCCAACAGGGTAGATAGAGAGATTATTCCTCTCTATAAATATACAATTCAATCTAGACCTGTGCTTTTTGGTGTGAGTGGAACGTACCGTTTTGTTTGTGGGACTGAAACCTGTTTGTTGTAACAAAGAGAAGCAGATTTTGTAGCCTTAACTCGAAGCAGAATTCAGTTAAACAACATGCATTTATTGATGCCTTTATCATTGTAAGTTGGCTTAAGTTTTGCTAGTGTTATCAAATAATAATTGATTCTGAGCCCCATAAGGCGATATTAAGAATTATGTCTCCAAATTTGACTCAAGTTGTAGATTCTAGGGACCATCTTTTAAAGAAGAGAAAGAGGTAACAAGGTTTTGGTCAGGGTTTGCTGAGCTTACAGCTTTGGCAATAGGAAGCATAGCCACAATTAGTGAAATGATGAAAATCCGGGATGCTCCAGTCTACAATTGAAATCTGGTTATGTCGATTAGTGGGCTGACAGAGACCAAAGAACAGGAAAGGTCAGGTCATGGAAGAATTTGAAAATAATGATTTGAATGTTCAAAACAAAAATGGCTGTTTGCAAGAAACCAGTATAAATCAAAGAGCAAAAAGTTGATTCATGAACTGTAGTTAGATTAGATTCCCTACAATGTGGAAACAGGCCCGTCGGCCCAACAAGTCCACACTGACCCTCCGAAGAGTAACCCACCCAGACCCATTTCCCTCTGTCTAATGCACTTAACGCTATGGGCAATTTAGCATGGCCAATTTATCTGACCTACACAATTTTGGACTGTGGGAGGAAACCGGAGCTCCTGGGGGGAAACCACGCAGACACTAGGAGAATGTGAAAACTACAACAGATAGTCGCCCAAGGCTGGAATTGACCATGGGACCTTGGTGCTGTGAGGCAGCAGTGCTAACCACTGAGCCACTGTAATTGGTGCACTTTAAGATATGGCAGTAGACTTTTGGATCATCTCAAGTTTGATGAAAATCTAGGAAAACCATAAGAAATTTGACCCGTGTTACGCATTTGTTCGTTTTTTTTTAGCTCCTTATGTGATGTTATGCTGTATGGGAATCACAGATTTAAAATTAGTGGATTTATTATAGCTTTTCATTTTGACCAAAAAAATGTGCTACTGAACCCATCTATTGAAATGTTGCACCATTAAGTGTTATATCAATACCATTTACTTCCTGCGTTGCAACTTAGTCTCTGGTCTTAACAGAATATTTTATAGATTTTTTTTCAGTTCTGCAGATAATATCTGGTTTACTTGAAATAATAATAAAGATCTTCAACTTCACAATTTAAGAAGGGAGGGAGAGAGAAATTAATATAGATTTGTTGGCCTTTTATCAGTAGTACAGGAAAGGCTAGAATTTACTATTAAGGATCTGAAAAATTGACCTTTGGATATTAGTAATCTCTTTATACATAATATGGATATGAGAATCTGAAATTGTTTAAACCTTTGATTTTTGAGTATTTTACTAATGGAATTAATAAAGGAGTGTGTGGATAGAGAATATACTGTACTGGCATTTTCAGACTTTTGATAAAGTTCCCCACAGGAGATTAATGAGCATAATACAAGCCCTTGGATAGACAGTAACGTCCTGGCATGGATTAAAGATTGCCAAACTGGCAGTAAACTAGCCACTCTCACCTTGGCAGGCAACAAGTACTGGTGTATCTCAAGGATTGATTCTAGAGTTTACAATATATATCAATGGTGCAGACATGGAGTCAAAATGTAAAATTTCCAAATTTGGGGATGTCTAAGAAGCCAATTTGGAACACTTGCTGTGAGAAAGATGACAAGACTCCGAGGATTTGGACAGATTGGGTGAGTGAGCAAGAACAAAGCAGATGGCATACAATGTGCAAAGTATTTCTTAAATGTTGAGAGGTTGGGATATAAATTGATATGCAAATAGACCTGGATGTCCTTGATGATACGTCATTAAAAGCTAACCTGTAGATACAGCAGACAATTAGGAAGTTTTGAGTGCAGGTGTAGCCTAGTCTTGTTTCAGTTGTACAGAAGCTTGTTTAGATTGCACTCTGGAGTACTGTGCAGCTTTTGTCCACATGTCTCGCATAGGATATTTTTGGCAAAGAGAGAATGCAACAAAGGTTCATCAGGCTTGTTTCCAGGATGATGGGGCTATCCTATAAAGATTGGAGAAACTGAGGTTTCAAAGGGTGAGAGGTGATCTAATTGAAATCTATAAAATACTTTCACATGATAAACCTGAGAATTCCCCTGGTTGGGAGTCTAGCACCAATAGAAACAACATCAAATTAAGGAAAAAAACACCTCTCTTTAAGGGTCATCATTAAGGAGCATCTATTTACCTATTATTCACTAACTATGCTATGTGATCAGCCTGTATTGCTCGCAAAATAAAGCTTTTTACTGTGTCCCGGTACACATGACAATAAATTCAATTCAATAAGAAACATCTTTAAGGAGCATTTTTTAAGGAAGAAAATTTTGAAGTTTTGAGAGGTAATTGCTGAGCTTATGGTCACAGCAGCAGGAAGTATGGCCTAATGACAGTCACGTAACCACTGCTGTACAAAAAAGACATATCCGGTGGGTTTACTAATATCATCTTTAGAGAGAGAAATCTGTCATTACCTGGTTAGGCCTCCATGTGACTCCAGACCCATAACAATATGGTTAACTCTTAACTGCCCTCAGGCAATTAGGGATATGCAATAAATGCTGGCCGAGCCAACGATACCCATAATCCTTGAACAACTGAGACAAAAATTAGTGAACTGGCAAAAATCAGAGATGCTATAGTCTATAGTTAGCATAATGCTGAAATGTCAGCAAATTATTAGGTTGATGGAGCCCAGAGATAGGGAAAGATTAGGAAAGATTTGAAATTGATGTGAATTTTAAAATTGAGCTGTGTTTTCAAGAAACCAGTGTAAGTCAAAGAGCAAGATGATGATTTATGAACTGGACTTGATGCAAAGTAAGACCTAGCAGAGTTTTGTACAACCTCAACCAAGTATGAGGACTGAGATGGAATTTTTTTGTACTTATGGGATGTGAATCTCTGGAATTCTCTACAACAAAGAGCTGTGGAAGCTTATTCATTGATGATGTTTGAAATGGAGATTGACAGATTTCAAAATACTAACTACATAGAGATACGGAGACAGTATGGGAAAACAATGATTATTCACAATGCAAAATAATTCTCACGCATGAGCAATAATATCATGACAGACTGCAGCAGCTTCTCTGCATATGCAGCTGGCATCACTATTTGTGTGCAGTGGCACAGCAGCAGCAAATGTGCAGATGTCCCGCATTGAGGCTGTTGACGCTTCACATGCCCCACTGACCTATCTCTCCTTTTGTATTGCCTGAAGATTAGGAGGAATGTGGGACAATGGGAAGACAGAGGCTGAGACTCTGCGGTGGAAGTAGAGGCTGGGCCTAATGAAGTTAAAAATCTCACAACACCAGGCTATAGTCCAACAGGTTGGACCTGTTAGACTATAACCTGTGTTTTGTGATTTTTTAACTTTGTACACCCCAGTCCAACACCGGCGTCTCCAAATTGGGCCTAATGAAGAAGAGGTTCATCTCCTGGACATATCTCTTCAGCTGCTCCAGCTGTTAAATGTGTGGAACTTGGTAACCAAGTATTTGTGAGACAAGTGGGCGGCACGGTGGCACAGTGGTTAGCACTGCTGCCTCACAGTGCCTGAGACCCGGGTTCAATTCCCGACTCAGGCGACTGACTGTGTGGAGTTTGCACGTTCTTCCCATGTCTGTGTGGGTTTTCTCCGGGTGCTCCGGTTTCCTCCCACAGTCCAAAGATGTGCGGGTCAGGTGAATTGGCCATGCTAAATTGCCCGTAGTGTTAGGTGAGGGGTAAATGTAGGGGTATGGGTGGGTTGCGCTTCGCCAGGTCGGTGTGGACTTGTTGGGCCGAAGGGCCTGGTTCCACACTGTAAGTAATCTAATCTAATCTAAAAAGTGTGGCGAAGGAACAATGGCCGAGGAGACTCTGTCACTGCCAGCTTCTGATTCCCTTTCAGCTGACTTGAAAGGCTTACTCCTATTCCTGTGTTCCTATGTTTCACGTTTCCAAAGCCAAAGCAAATTCCTATGGTTCTGCTGTGAAACAAAGTAATCAGTAGGTTAGGCAGCAAATGTGGAGAGAGACAGTTTACATATCAGGTTAATAGGACTAGAAAATGATATGGATGGAACAGTTTTAAACAACAACTGTTGTTTAAATGGGGAAGAAGACATAGGAGACCTGCAATGGGGTGGAATTCAGAAGAGAGTCAACGAATAAAGAAGTTGGAGAAGGGGAAATAAGAGTTAATTTTTCTTCAAGAACTTTTTTTCAATCTTGGTGAATGTGTATAAGGGCAGCTGGAATATGTTAAGTGTTCAGATCATGTCAATCATATAGCTGTTTCATGTTTACTTTTTTGTTACTTTCAGTTTCCAGCTATTTTCAAAGAAGTACTTTTACCAGGTTTGTTAAACGCTTTCTTTATCTTTTCCATGCAGGCACTCCAGTCCAGTGAAGTGCTAACCTCTCTCAACATATATGTAGAGCTGAAGGAAGGAAGTGAAGCTGAGGTGGGGCCACTGAATGACAACATCCAGTTGATCAGTAGCCTTGATCTTTCTGACGTTTGTAGTAATGGCAACATGAAATCTCTCCATAATGGATGCGCAAGTGCCAATATCTTATCTGTAGATACTACGGATTCCAGAATGTTCGAGAATTCATCTCATCCGAAAGTAGATAATGGCTTTCGTGACCATTGTAGCAACAGTGGTCAGGAAATGGGAGAGAGTAAGTTGACCCCTTCAAAAATCATGCATTTCATTTCAAATCCTAGGAAGTATACGAATTGTAACTCTGACAGTCGACCACATTCTGTGATATTGCTGGGAAATTCTCCCACTTGGAATGCCTTGTCATCTTTCAGAAAAATGAGTTCTTTCAAAAAACTCAAGTCCTCAGTTTTTCAAGGAATTCAAACCAAAGGAAATGCTGAGGTCATAAATGTGGACAATTTTGAAAATGTGCCCAAAGTTGTGCAAAATGGCCATGGTGTGCAAATGCAGAATAAATCTTCTTGCACAGCCACGGTGCAAGATTTGTGTAGTTCCGGGGGGGATTTGGCTTCAGATGTTTCCGAAACCGAAGATGTTGATGAAGCTTTTTTGCGCCATACCCACCGATCACGGAGCATTAGACGTGCTTATCGGGTTGGGCGGATAAATTTATTAGACTGTGATAAATCCCCAATACAAGAGGGCTGTACCAAAGTTGTGTCTCTTGTGCCCCAAGCATCCAACATTAATGATTCAGTGGTAGCAAATGATGAAAATCACAAAACTATCTATAGGAGAAGCAAAAGCACAGACAATTTAAGCTTTTTCAAGAAAAGTTCATTTAAAAGGAAATCAACCTCTAACCTCACAGAGATAAAAGTGACCCATGAAAATGAAAGATTACAATGCACAGCAAGTGCTTCTTCAGCAGAAGAAAAATCTGGCAACACTGAAAGGCGATCAAAACGCTGGAGGAGCCCAATCAGAGCTAAAGATTTTGACAGAATGCTAAAATTAGTGAGTAATGTTGCAGATGTTGCAAGGAGACTGGAGAGTCCACCAAAGGAAAGCTCATCTTCATGTGAAAGTAGAAATGGGACTCGCTGTAATAGCAGGCTACATGATGATTATTCTCGAAGAGTTTCTCAGAGTATTGACAGTGAAAGACATGGATTTGCCTCCCCTAACTGGAACCAACCCTCTGCCTTTCCTGAATCCCCCAATTTATTTACTTCCACAGTCACCCTGACTGCTGTTACACAGTTGGAAAAGTCATTATCCTCACCAGACTTTAAAACCAGCAGGTCTTCCCAATGTTTGAACCTGGCTGTGCTAAAATCAAATAGTCAATCTACTTTCTCTGCTCTTAGCCCTTCTGCCAATGAAGTATTCTTTGATTCAAATGAGTCCAAACAGACCAGTCCATTTGTGTTTGAAGCTGAGCCGTCTGCTATTCCAGTCAGACCAACTGCTCCTAAACCTCAAAGTCCGAGCATTGAAAAGACTAAACACAATATTACATTCAACTGTCCAAATCAACATAGTACTTTATCACTTAGTTCTATGGATAGTGATGGGCGAACTGAAGGAACTGTCTCAAAAGCTGGAAAATGTTCAGTATCATTTAAGGATCTGGGACAAGCCGTTTGCTTTGATGATGGTAATGAAGACAGTGGAATAAGCAGTCATTCACAGCTTAGTCTGAATACAACCATTTCTGGAGTGGAAGAAAAAAAAGAGGTAAGATTTTTTTCTTTTGTTTTTAAAAAAATTTAGTTTAATTTGAAGATGAAATTAGGTGGTTGTATATACTGTATGTATGTTGCAGGCCTAGATTATTGTACTCCAGTTTTTGGAGCTGGATTTAAACACTCAATGCTGACTCAAGACAAGAGTGCTACCCACTGAGAGATACTTCGCAGTATACTTTTGAAAGTACAATGGAAAGATTTTTTTTAAGAGTCTTAGTTCTTACACAAATGTTTGTGCTTGAAAATATCTTACAGCTGCCAAATGAGCAAAAATTAGAATGGAAAACTGCTGAAGTAGAGGCTTTTGGTTTATGGAGTTGTATGTTATCTAGACCAGTGACAACAGTAGCTAGAGAGTAACTGAAACTACAACTTTCCCATGGCCAGAATTATTTTCATTTTGATTGCTTGGATTGTAGCTGAAATTTTAGGCATGTTGGATATTTTGGCTTCAGAGTAGTAATAAAAGAAGTCTGATTTCCTAAATTATCAATCAATTCCAGATAAGCTATTTTATACTGAAGTGACTCTTCAATGCTCCACTGTACCACTGTGCATAGGAATTCTGAGGGAGCAATATAAATGACTCTGCTCATTTTGCTTTCCTAGATTCTGAATGAAATGCCATCAATTTCATACTATGGTAATATGAGTCAGATGTTTCTGCTGTGGCTAACAGTGTGTTTAGATATAGCAAAAGCATTTCTTATAAATAATAATTCAAAACTTAATAAATTTATTGCCATGATCGAAAATGATTTCAAGCACGAGTCAAGTTTTGAGAGAAAAAACTGAAATAGCCGGAGAAAAACAGCAGGTTTGGCAGCATCTGCGGAGAAAGCAGAATCAATGTTTTGAGTCACTGGACCCTTCAGTCTTTTTTTTTCTATCAGGTCTTGAGGCTTTTTTTTAGTTTGCATGTTGTTGGTCTCTAGCCTTTGAGGTAGAGAAGAGAGAACTTGGCTAATGTTGTTAGTTCAGAGCTCTCACAATTCCAGTGGGGATCATTTAGAATGTAGGGAAATTAGATTAGATTGCTTCACTGTATCGCTCCCCTGATGAGGAGACTGTTCTTTCCAGGCTTGCACTACCATTCAATGAAAAGTTGAGAACTTTTTGTTTTGTGCATATAAACATAACTGTTTAGAACTATTAAAAGTCTCAAGTTACTTGGAATGAATCCCTCGTGATATATATTGAGTCATATAGATGTACAGCTTGGAAACAGACCCTTTGGTCCAACTTGTCCATGCTGGCCAGATATTGTAAATTAATCTCGTCTCATTCGCCAGCAATTGGCCCATATCCCTCTAAACCCTCCATATTCATATACCCATCCAGATGTTATAAATTGGTCAGTGCATTGAGTATAGGAGTTGGGAGGTCATGTTGCAGCTAAGGACATTGGTTAGGTCACTTTTGGAATGTTTATAATTGTACCAACCTCAACCATGTCCTCTGAAGCTTGTTTCATACATACATCACCCTCTGCATGAAAATGTTGCTGCTTAAATCCCTTTTAAAACTTCCCTCTCACCTTAAACTTATTCCCTCTAGTTTTAGACTCCCCCACCCAGTGGAACGACCTTGTCTACTCACCCTATCCATGCCCCGCATGATTTTATAAGGTCAGCCCTCAGCGTCCGATGTGACAGGGAAAACAGCTCCAGCCTATTCAGCCTCTACCTGTAGCTCAAATGCTGTAATCCTGACAACCTTGCAAATCTTTTCTGAATCCTTTCAAGTTTCACAGCATCCAAGAGCAGGGAGACCAGAATTGCACGCTATATTCCAAAAGTGACCTAACCAATGTCCTCACTGCAACAAGATCTCCCAACTCCTATACTCAATGCTCTGACCAATAAAGGAAAGCATACCAAATGCTGCCTTCACTATCCTGTCTATCTGCGACTCCACTTTGAAGGAACTATGAATCTGTACTCGTAAGGCCTCTTTGTTCAGTAACACTCCCCAGGACTTTACCATTATAGGGTGTACAAGTCCTGCCATGATTTGCCTGTCCAGGACAGGATTTATGATTACTTGGGAGACCATAGTTTGGTTAGAGATCGTCAGCATGGTTTTGTGATGGACAGGTCATGCCTCTCAAACCTTATTGAATTCCTTGAGGATGTGACAAAACACATTGATATAGGTACAGCAGTGGATGTGGTGTACATGGATTTTAACAAGGCATTTGATAAGGTTCCTGAGGCTCATTCAGAAAATAAGGAGGCATGGCATACAGGAAAATCTGGATACAAAATTGGCTGGCCTGTAGAAAACAGAGGGTGATGGTAGATTGAAAGTATTCAGCCTGGAGCTTGGTGACCAGCATATAGTGTGCTGCCTTTCATTAGCAGGGGGTTTGAGTTTAAGAGTCGTGAGGTTATACTGCAGGTCTATAAAGCTCTGGTTAGACCACACTTGGAATATTGTTCAGTTCTGGTCACCTCCTAGGAATGATGTGGGAGCTTTGGAGAGGGTGCAGAGGAGATTTACCAGTAAGCTGCCTGGACCAGAGGGCATGTCTTATGAAAGGTCATGGGAGTTTTCTGATTGGCATGAAGGAGGATGAGAAGTGACTCTAGATAAAGGTATACAGGATGAGATGCATAGAGTGGATAGCCAGAGACTTTTTTCCCATGACAGAAACGTCTGTCACGAGGGGGCATAATTTTAAGGTGATTGGACGAAGAGTTAGTGGAAAGGGTTAGATAGGTTCTTTACACAGAGAGTGATGGGTGTGTGGAATGCACTGTTAGCAGTGGTAATAGAGTCAGATACATTAGGGACATTTTAAGTGACCCTGGATAGGCACATGGAAAGTAGTACAATATGGGTCTGATCTTCGAGTAGGATAACATGTCGGCACAACCTTGAGGGCCGAAGGGCCTATAATATGCTGTGTGATGTTCTATGTTCATTAATTTCATCCATGTCTGGACCTTTTTCTGTACACATTAATGTCCAAGCATTGTTTATCTCTATTACCATACTGTTTCATCCACTGTTTGTGTCTATGTTTAATCTGCCCAATCAGATTATTTTCTAAATGTATAGTTATTACATTTTGTAACAGATCCAAGGTTTTCCTATAGCTAAAATTTCAAGTTCACAGCATCCCTGTAAACTTAGTGAACACTTGCTCATGCAGTAACATCCTCTTTGTAATGTGATGTTTAGACTGTGCATAGTAATCTCTAGCTGTAGCCTAACTAATATTTTAATCAGCTGAAACATGGGTGTATTATGTTTGTGGTTCACTGGAACCATAAATAGAACACGAGGCAGACAGAGGGTAAACTAGAACAGGGAATACTTTGTGTAAACTGTCAGTTGCACAGTTGGTTTCAGACTTCCCTCCTCCCAAGCTCCTGCCTCTGGGTCACCTGACTGGTCTTAAAGTAACAGTACACACCCATCCACATACGTAACAACAGGGTGCTTTTATATAGTATCATTCTGCTAATTTTACATTCTCTTGCTATTTTGCCATTTCCAATACAGTACCTGGTTCACAATTAATTGGCTTTTGCTCACCTGGCCATTACTATTTTCAACTAGCTTGCTTTCCTTTTGATTATTTATGTGGCAACTTGTATTTTGTCATCTGCAAATTTCTTCAGAGCTGCTTGAGGAAGGATTGGTTGCTCCAAAAACTTGCAGTTTCCAATAAACCTGCCAGACTATAACCTGGTGTTGTGATTTTTGACTTTGTTCTAAATTTATGAGCCATTGATGTATACAGTGAAAAGCTGGGGACTTAAGTGGAGCCCTACAGAATCCAATAGCTATTTTCCTAAACAACACGTTCAGATGTATTATTAGATAGTGACAGAGCAGATGAATTTGAACCCAGGTCCCCTGGCCCAATGATAGGGGCACTACCACTGCACCACAAGAGCCCTAGTAAGCCAAGAGGAGAGTTGATTGGCCTGCTTGAAATCGCTAAGGCCTGTAATCAGAAAATATAAGAAAAACATTTAATTGCTTTGAAGGTAATATTTAAAGGTCCTCAACAATTAAATGAAAGGAGAGGTGCATAGTATGTTTTCTGAGCATTGTGAAGACACACACAATGCTGTCTTAAGCGCTGTGATGGAAGTAGAATCGGTAGCAATTTTTGAGAGAACTGTGTGGTTATTTGAACAGAAAAAAGTTAAAAGATGTGAAACATTTTCTAGAAGAAAGGTGTATTTTGTCTGCCATCATCATTGATTCCCTGAAATGAAATGACTATGTGAATTAATATTTAAGCATGAGCATTTTATTAATTAATACTAATTCCTTTAGAAACTGCTAATAGTGTTTATTTGGATAACAGCGCAATCTTGTGGGCCACATTAAGGAGAACAAGCATAAACTGTAAAACCATTTTGCAGAATGCCTACAATCTGTCTGCAAAAATGACCCTGAGCTTCATAACTGTTGCTATTTACATACAACACTGTTCCCTGACCAGCATCTCTCTTGTGCTTGCTGCAGTGCTCCTACCAATCTCAATGCAAGCTGGAAAACAGCACCTCCTATTCCGCTTGGGAACTGTACAGCTTTCTGGACTCTATTTCGAGTTCATCTATTTTAGGGTCTGAGCACCTTTTTACCCCAAACCCCATGCACCAGCCCTTGTCATCGCATGGGTTGCTACCAGACCCGACCCATTGTCAGCCACCAATGGCCTTGTTATTCCAGAAATGTTGGAGAATGCAAGGTTTAGTGAGAGGGAAGAACTGAGGGAGATCAATAATGGTAGTGAAATGGTGCTGGGAAAATTGAGGGGGTTGAAGGTGGATAAATCCCCAGGGCCTAATAATCCACATCCCAGAGTGCTTAAGGAAGTGACTCTAGAAATAGTGGATGCATTGGTTGTCATATTCCAGGATTCCATCGACTCTGAAAGAGTCCCTGCAGATTGAAGGGTAGCCAACATTACTCTAGTATTCAAAAAGGGAGATAGAGAGAAACCGGGAAATTATAGACCAGTAAGCCTAACAAATGTAGCAGGGGAAATGCTTGAATCCATTATCAAAGATGTTATAGGGAAGCGTTTAGAAAGTAGTGGCAGAATCAGACAGTCAGCATGGATTTATGACGATGAAAACATGGTTTACAAATCTGTTAAAATTTAATGAAGATGTAACTGGTAGAGTTGATAAGGGGTGCCGGTCGATATGATATATTTGGACTTTCAGTAAGCGTTTGGCAAAGACACAATCTGTTATGTGTGAAGATTTAAAGTACATGGGGTTGGGGGATGTATACTGAGATGGATACAAAACTGGTTGGCAGAGATGAAACAAAGAGTAGGAATTAATAGGTCCTTTTCAAAATGGTAGGCAGTAACTAGGGGCTGTCACAAGAATTGCTGCTCAGACCCCAGCTATTCACAGTATATATTGATGATTTGGATGAGGGAACAAAATGCATCATCTCCAAGTTTGCAGATGATGCCAAGTTGAGTGGGAGGGTGAACTGTGTTAGAGGGTGCAGAGATTTTTCAATATGATCTGGACAGTTTGGGTGAGTGGCCAAATCAACGGCAGATGCAGTATAACTTGGACAAATGTAAGGTTATTCACTTTGGAAGCAAAAACAAGAAGGCAGATTACTACCTGAATGGTTGTAAATTGGGAGAGGGGTGTGTGCAGCTGGATTTGGGTGTCCTTGTGCACCAGTCACTGAAGGTAAGCAGTAGGTGGTTAAAAAAAGGCAAATGGAATGTTGGCCTTCATTGTGAGAGGTTTTGAGTACAAAAGCAGAGATGTTGCATTTATACACCGCCTTGGTGAGGCCACACCTAGAATATTGTGTGTTGGTTTGCTCTTTCTGAGCAAGATTGGGTGCAATCTTGGTGTGCAGTGAAGGTTTATCAGGCTGATTCATGGGTTGGCAGGACTGACATATGAGGAGAGATTGACTAGGTTAGGATTGTTTTCACTGGATTTCAGATGAGTGAGGGGGGATATCTCAGAGACATTAAAATTCTAACAGGTCTAGACTGGGTAGATGAAGGAAAGAGGTTTCTGAAGGTGGTTGTGTCCAGAACCAGGGTCTGCAGTCTGAGGATTTGGAGATGAGACATTTCTTCCAAAGAGTGATGGGCTTGTGGAATTCATTGCCATAGGAAGTAGCTGATGCCAAAACATTTGAATATGTCCAAGAAGCAGCTAGATATACCAATTGAGGTGAATGGGACCAAAGATTATGGGGAGAAAGCAGGATTAGACTGTTAAGCTGGGCAATCAGCAATAGTTGTGATGAATGGTGGAGCAGGCTTGAAAGACCTCCTCCTGCTTCTATCTTCTGTGTTTCTATGTTCATTCTGCCAGGCTGACCTTTGTCCATGACTTTGGCCCAACTGGTCTTCTGTCTCGCTGTCTTAACATATCATTTATTCCTACCCCTCTCTCTCTCCCTCTTCTCCCCCCCCCCCCCCCCCCCCCAAACCCCTGTGGCATATATCCCAACCTTTTCCTGACTACAGTCCATTTTGAAGAATGTTTATTCTGCTTTCAGCCCACAGATACCGCCAGACTTGCTGAGTTTTTCGAGCAGTTTGTGCTTTTGTTGCTGATTTCCAGCATCCACAGTTCTTTGGTTTTTTTAAAATCTTAAATGTAGGAATGGGTATGAAGAAAGGGGCCATACTGAACTTGGTATTGGGGAATGAGCCTGGCCACCATGGTCAAATTTTGACAGGGAGCATTTTAGAGCAGTGACCATAATCCTGTATGCTTTAAGGTATTTATAGATAATAAGAGTAGTCCTCGGGCGAAAGTACTAAGTTGGAGAAAGGCACCTGTGGAATGTTGACTAACTGTTTGATAAATCCACATCGGTCATGTGGGAATCATTTTTAAAGGCCGGCTGATTAGAGTTCAGGGCCAACATGTTACGGTGAAAGGTAAGGGTAAGGATGACAGCCACCTGATGAAGGAACAGCGTTCCAAAAGCTAGTGCTTCTCAGATAAACCTGTTGGTCTAGATAACCTGGTGTTGTGATTTTTAACTTGGTCCACTCCAGTCCAACACCGGCACCTCCAAATCAAAGATCAGGATGGCTGGGTTGAGGAATATTGGATAACAAGAGAAATTAAGCTCAGCCAGAAAACAAAAGGAGCCACATGTAAGGTTCAGGAAACTGAAGAATATTGTTTTTAAAAAAAAAAGCAAGAAAGGACCTAAGCAAGGAGTTAGGGGTCTAAAATGGGTCATGCAATGATCTTGGAAAACAGAATTAAAGAAAATCTAAGTTTATTTTGCTTATAAATAAGGAGCACAAGGATAAGAAGGGAAAACATACATCACTCAAGGACAAAGGAGGGAATTTATGCGTGGAGCAGAGGATGTGGGTGAGGTTCTTTAATGAATACTTTGTATCGGTATTCACAAAGGAGAAGGACATATTAAATGGTGAGTCTGGAGAGTGGTATGATATTCTAGGGCACATCAGTATAAAAAAGGTGGTATTGGGTGTTTTTGAGAAGTGTTAAGATAGACAAGTCTTCAGAACATGACAGGGATCTATCCCAGAATGTTGAGGGAGGCGAGAGAGGAAATTGCTGGGCCTTGTATGAAATATTTGTATCCTCTTCAGTCATAGGCAAGTTCCCAGAGGACTGGAGAATAGCCAGTTTCCTTTCCTTGATTAAAAAGAACAACTGATAATCTGGGAAATTAGAAGCTGTGAGCTTTACATCAGTGATAGGGAAACTATTGGCGAAGATTTCTTACGGACAGAATATATTCACATTTGGAAAAGTATGGGCGTATTGGTGACAGGCAGCATAACCTTGTGTATGGGAGGTTCTGTCTCTGAAACTTAATATGTTTCTTGAAGTAATAAAGGTGATTGATGGCAGGGTGGTAGATATTGTCCATATGGACTTTAATAAGATCTTTGACAAAGTCCCTCATGGCAAGCTGATACAAAAGGTGAAGTCACCTGGGATTCATGGTGAGCTGGTAAGATAGCTACAGAACTAGCTATTTTTCTGACTGGAGATCTGTGACTAGTTGTGTACTACAGGGATCAGACCTGGGATCCTTGTTGTTTGTTCTGTTTATATTTAGACCACAGTTCCTGAAAGTGTCACATAAGTGGATAAAATTGTTAAGAAGACATGTGTATGTTTACCTTCATTGGTTGGGACATAAAGTATAAAAATTGGCAAGTCATGTTGCAGTCAATAGAACTTCAGTAAATCCACATTTGGAATATTGTGTACATTTCTGGTTACCACATTACCAGAAGGACTACCATATGGTTTACAGGATGTTGTTTGGTTCAGAGGGTGTTTGCTATGAGGAGAGATTGGATAAACTTGGTTTGTTTTCATTTAAACATTGAAGGATGAGGGGTGACCTGATAGAAGTTTACTAAATTGAGAGGCATGGATAGAATTGGCAATGTTATTTTTTCCAGAATAGAGATGTTAATTATTCAGGACCATAGGTTTAAGGTAAAAAGGGTAAATTTAAGAGATGAGGTAATTTTTTTTTACATAGGGGTGATAAGTGCCTGGAATTGAGACCGTGTATAGGGGATGAGCAGGCAAGGGAAAAAGTTAAGTTCTGAATTTTGTGAAACAAGAGGTTCAGCTGAGCATGACTCAGGTCTGATAAAAACTTGCAGTTAACAATGGAGTGCTGCAGGCAAGGGTAATGGGCTAACTTGGTGGAAAAGCATTAATTATTGTGGGGCTATTTAACAAGATGAGGAAGCATTCAGTATGTAAAGTCAGTTAACAAGGTGAAAAGCCTTCATTATGTGAAGCCACTTGTTGACTATTGACACTCGCTGATTGTAACGTTCACAATCAATATTTTAGTTGCCTTTTCTGGATGTTCCACCATGTAAATGACTGACTGAATAATTCATTAAGAAATTGCTGTTCAAGAGAAAACCGAGAACTCTGGTCTCTGTGCATGTGGGTGATTTGTTCCCTTGTCATCCAGGACCCAGAATAAAGATGAAGGACGTAAAATTATACTGTGTCTCTAAGGGTTTTGCTTCGACTGAGGCAGGAACGGTTTGGCAATATTGGTATAGTTAGCAGGATTCAAACAAATAGTTATAATCGGACAGTGTCAATGATCAACTCAACATTGATATCTCGAGATGGATGGGTCCACAAGGTAAGATTTTAAACTGTGGTCCCACTCAAGTGTGCTGGAGATGGTCCCCTCGCTCGATCGCTCCCTTCTACAGATTCCTTGAGTCGTAATTAGCTCAATCAAGATACAACATTTTTGCAAGCATGCCAACAAACAGCTGTATTGCGGTTGAAGTCCCCTGGGTGGGTTTAATTGAAGTTCGAGTCCTCCATGCTGTATTAGGGCTCAAGTTCCCAGGGTTTAATTGGGATTAGAGTCCTCTGTGTTTAATTGAAATTCAAGGCCTTTGTGTTTAATTGGGGTCCGAGCCCCTGTGAGGAGTGAAGTGAGAAATGGGTTAAAGTCCCCAAGTGGCGAAATTTGAGGCTCTGAGTCTTTGTTCTGGGGGAAGAGTGGCTTGGGTTGCGGTGCCATGATGTCCCTTGAGAATTTTCTCTTTTTATAAAGTATGATTTCAGTGAGAGGAATATTGAACTTAAGGTTGTACTAATACTTGGGTCAGAAAAGGAAGTTTTAATGTAGATTGTGTCATGCTGAGTGGGTTTGATGTTTAAAACTTTTGCTTGGTTAAAATAGTGGTTCAAAAAGTCCCTTTTGAGTAACTGTTTGGCCTTGTTTGAATCAGGGTTTCAATTCAGTGTGCTTTGTGAGCTATGTTTGGCCGATTTTGTTTTTATACCGAAATTGTACAATATTATGTCCTTTTTAAAATGATCAAACTTGTAATCTGAAAACAAATTGAGTGCCTTGAGCCCCTGATTTGTTTGAAATTCTACAATGCCGGTTTGAAAAAAACAGTTGGGTTAGTGATCATGCATTAGCCAGGTGAGAGTATTGTATTAAAATATCTTTGTGTTTTTAATGCATAGTGTTCACAAAAAGAAATGCATTTTTGTTTGATGTTTTAAGATTTGAGAATATTAGAACTTGAGACCGAGCTGTTTCGGTTCTGTTAATTATTAAGACTTCATTGGCCCGATTCAATTGCAAATTCAAAGAATGTCGATCTTTACCAAAGTTGCCACTGTATTTCTGACTTTTATTTTGGAAAGTTTCATTTGGAGAACATATTATAATGTATTCTGTATTTGTTTAACATGAATATTTGAGATTTAAATCTGAAAAACTGTCTGTTCAATTGCTAAAGCCCAGGAAACATTTTGTTTTCTTGCTGTTCCATACTTTTTCTAACAGCTTTCATATTTGCCAAGTATTAATTTGTTAAAGGAAAATAATTTTTAATAACCTGAATGGGGTCCCTGTACAGTTGAATTTTAGGATCATTGATGTTTGTATGTAATTGACTGACTAAGTTGTTTAGGCAGTATGGTTTAGAAGTTTATGGATTGTATAAACCTTGACAATGTCATAAATAGTGAACAGAGTAACAGACTTCAAGAATTCAAAGAATATTGAAATAAGCAGACTCAATTTAGTGTAGTTAAATGTGTGACTGTCTTCATACTGATATCCACCTTGGCAAGGAAGGAATGAGAGGCGAAATGCAGAGATACTTTCAGCAGCTAACATTGTCTCGAGTTCCTCCGTTCACAGGTAAAGCACATCTTCGGACCACCGCTCACTCCTTCATATTTTGATCAACAGATTCAATCAGCTACTCAGTCATGAGCATGAAAAGTGAAGAAGTTAACAACAGTAAAGAGGAGCTTGGTATGCTTTTTGTCAGTAGCCTTTCTATGGACAGCCATAGGTAAACCACGTGAGCTTTACCTGCTCTTTCGATCATTTAAGGGTTATGGAGGATGAAGCTAACACCACAACAGCCAGTTGGCTTTGTTACATTTAACAGCAGAACAGGCGCAAATGCAGCAAAGAATGCGGTGTTCACCTAGCCTGCAGCTACAGCTGCTGCACTGCACAGATGCACTATTATCCTCCCTCTGAAGCATCTCTGGAAGGATGGAAGTCTCGTCAGTTTTGTTAAATATTTAACTGCACTTATCCAAGAATTCAGATTTCTCTGAAGAGTGATGCAAGGACATATACTGAATTTTGTTTTCAGGTTGGACTTTACTAAAGGAAATTTTGGAGAACTGGCTCATTTCCACTTGACTTGGAGGGACTGGAATGGTCACTAAGGACTGTGGATTTAAGAACTTGTGAATTTTGTTTTCCCCATATGGGAAGATTCTTCAAATTCTATTTACTATAACAGACTAGTAACTTTATTATAATTGCTGCATGTTGTGTATCAATAGCTTGCTTAAATGCTAGCTGTTAGAGTTATGAAAGCTGGTAATGCCATCTTTTATCGTGAAATGATAAAATGAGGGAATGAGAATGTGGTTATGGTATGAGCAGATAGGGAAAGAGTTAAGTTCTGAGTTTTGTGAAACGTGGTACAGCTGAGCATGACTCAGATCAGATAAGAACTTGCAGTTAACAATAGGGTGCTGCAGGGAAGGGTAATGGGTTAGCATGGTGGAAAAGCATTCATTATTGTAGAGCCATTTAACAAGATAAGGAAGCATTCAGTATGTAACAAGGTGAAAAGCCTTCATTATGTGAAGCCAGTCATTCATTGTGTAATAGCAGATGGTTTAAAGCTGATTATAATGATCACCCAACCAATATTTTAGTTGTCTTATCTGCATATTCTTCCATGTAAGTGACTATATAATTCATTTAAGAAACTGCTGTTTGAGAGAAGATTCGATTCCCTACAATATTGAAACAGACCCTTTGGCCCAACAGGTCCACACTGACCCTCCAGAGAATAACCCACCCGTACACATTCCCCTAGCCTATATTTACCCCTGACAAATGCACCTATCACAATGGCAATGTAGCATGACCAATTCACCTGACCTGCACATCTTTGGATTGTGGATGGAAACCGGAGCACCTGGAGGAAACCCATGCGGACGCTGGGAGAATTGCAAACTTCACACGCAGTCACCTGAGATGGGAATCGAACCCGGGTCCCTGGCGTTGAGGCAGCAGTGCTAACCATTGAGCAACTGTGCCACCTGCATGGTGAAGACCAAGAACTCGTGTCTCTGTGCACATGGGTGATTTGTTCTGTCCCCCTCCAGGGACCGGAATAACGATGGAGGTAAGCCTATACTGTGCCTCTGATTATCTTCCTTCGACTGAGACAGGAACAGAATGACAGAACTTGCTAACAGAGGATGTGCTAGAAGTATGTGCAATAGCAAAATTTGAGACATTTTAGAGGCACTTAAAGTAATAGAAGAATAGACATGGATTAGAGGAATTTGTACCACATTAGAAACGAAAGGAATTTAGTTTAGAAAGGTGTAATTTTTCGGCGCAAACTTGGTGGGCTGAAGGGACTGTTCCTGTGCTGTACTGTTCTTTATGGAATCTTGTTATCTGCACTTCTTACCTTTCAGAAATTATAGTTGGTGTCTTTCAGCTCATGCCATGTCAGTGTTAAATTGTAGGATTTGGATGTTTTTGTTTCTTTGCATTTTACAAAGAATAAACTTAATCAGTTTGTTTTTATGTCTGTGGCACTTGGCACAAATGGCTAGGCATCTGAATGGATATTCAAAAAAAAAGTTGTGTTTCTAAAAAGTATGAGTTTGGAGTGTGATCAGGCAAATAACCTAGTATTAAGAGTATATTGTTCATAAATTGATTTGACAGCTGTTGTCTAACATTATTAATGCTGTGTTAATTCAGATTTTTAATGTACCAAGAGTGCAACTGTGAGTGAAATTGCAAAACTGAGAGCTTCATTTGACAAATCTCACAGTTTAAGGAGGTGTTTTGAAATTGATTTTTGCTCTCTGCTGGCCATTTCTGGTATTTCATTGTTTAGCAAAAGTAGAATACAAATTGCTGTCACTGACATAACAAATGTTCACTGAGTTGCAGTGGTGCGACTTGATTAACCATTTTCTATTCAATTTCTTCAGATATAATAATTCTGATCAATGGTAACAAATATTTGTTGGCATTCAGCAGAATAGAGTTCTTAAATAGCTTAGTTCAATTATTCAGAATCAAATTGTACAGCTCATGCATTATATTTGTTCATTCTCAAATTATAAGTTTTTCATCAAATACACTCTTAAACATTAGTATTGGGAAATAAATAGAAATTCAGTTATGTGTGGGGCAGAATTTTATTGGAAATTGGCTTAGTGTCAATTTTGATATATATCACAGAGGATTTCATTCTGTGAGGCCTAACAAGATTTCTCAAATTATTTTCAGAAACTTGGTTCATTACCTGTTGACCATATCCCATAATGGTACATTTGTCATATCCTCCCACTCATTGCAGGTCACTGCTGAGACCTCTCAAAACTCCTGGCTAGAGCACCATATTTAAAACACAGTTGTACAACAGGTTAGATGCTGTCAGCCAGAACTGCTCTGCCACGTTCCTGTCATTTATCCAGTTAAGTCCGACAAAGTCAGAATTGCACCCCCACTTTCCTGATAGGGACCTTGAGCTCTCAGTGGAGTGGGTTGTGCACAGGGCGGTCATCTCTTCTCCCAGGGCCAACAGAGGAAATTATGACCAGATGCTTCCAGCCTAATTTGAGTTTGTCACTCAGTCAGTGCGATTCCCACAATCCGGCCGGATAATGCAATTCTGCAAAGTGGTCAACGAGTACCTCTACTGCCATCTTCAATTTGCTATTTTGCACTTGACTATTTACTGTAATGCACACACCTCCCACCCAAGGCTCATAGCCTTCCATTCTCACTTCTGTATGCAATATCTCCTTTTGCTCTCGATCCCAGCCAAACCCCCGACACAAGAAACTCTACATCCATGCAGCTTTGTTTACTCAAACTCTGGGCACCTCTGCCTCACCTGCCAGGAGGCCTGAAGTTTGGCTGCTCACCCTCTGCAAGAAAAGGATCCTGGTTGTGGCTAATGAAGACTGTGTGCTAAGTGAGAATCATTGTCGATTGTTGTGCTACTCTCCCCATTACCATGGATGTGCTTTCAATATATTCACGCGCACTCTCGCCTGCTCCCTCCCTCATCCCCTTTGGCACAAATGACACCTGCACACTGTGATTACAAGGGCAACCCCGCAAGTCATTGTCATCTCCACATCTGGGGAAGAAGTCATAGATCGCTCCTGAGGATGCATTGGCAAGGCTGCCTCCTGTATTCTCCAGTGCAGATACTTGCATCTCAGTATTTTTGTTAGATTCAAGTCAGGATCTCAAGTTTATGACCATATCATTGACATTTGGAGGATTGTTGTGATGTTGCCATTTTAAGACTTCATTGAAATATGCCAGCAGTTGCAGAAGCAGTGGACTGGCTTATTGGAGGCACATGGCAAAGTAACTGTGAAGTTGTAGAATTCCTCAAACCCTGGTTTCCATAATGCTGCCTGTGACCTGAGAGTATCTGGTTGCCTCCATGAAATATATTTGCTTCGATCCGTACTCCATCATACTAGCCATTGGTGTTCAGCCCTACACAGGCCTCCTAGATATCTCCGAGAGGTTGCTGAATCTTCTACCTCAACCCTGCCTGCTGTCCTCAAACGTGTGAGAATTCAAGCTCAGGAGGAAGAGCCTGTGATGGGGCAGGACACACTGCGCGTGCCTGGATCCTCTTGTCACAAATGCCTAGGTTCACCTGACCAGAAGTCCAATTCCAACAAGCTCCACTGTTGGGTAGCCTCAATCCTCCATAGCCACGGATCCAGGGACAGTGCCAAAACATAATGGGAGGGAAGGGAAGAAGATGACCTTCCTGAGATCACGTTGATAGCACACCGCTTCATTATAAATATGTTCTTAAATTTGTAAATGCATGTTTGTGTTCATCTTGGTTATGGGAGTAAATGTCTTCTCAGTTGCAACTAAATGAATGAAGGTGCAGACCTACAGAGTTTTATGGTCCACAGAATTAAATGAGCAACATCTGCACCATGTGCAGTTCTATAGGACCTTGGAAGGTGCTTACTACTTTTGTGACTAGGGTGAATCTTTCCTGGCCCATATATATTGCTTGGTCAGCTCAGTCATTAATGGATTGATTCCTGAAAGTGAAGTAAGAGAGCCTGGTGCCAGGATTTGGACTCCACAAAGTAACTGAATTTCTAAAGGCTTACTCAAGCATTTGCTGCTCACTGATGTTATTCACCTAGACTCTGGGTGTCTGTTTTATGCTAATGCCTTTTTAAAATGCTTTACATCACACACATGAAACAGCCTCCCTGCTCAGAATTCAACCTTTACCCCATCCACTCTGGATATGCATTACAGTAGCGCCTCGACATACGAACGACTCTGTTCACGAACAAATCGGTTTACGAACAGGATTGTACGTAAAATTTTGCTTCAACATACGTACAAAATTCAAGGTACGAACGCAAAAAGCCCGTGTACACGCTTGTTGAACACAAAAGCTCTCGGGGCCCCACGTGATCTCATTCAGTTAGTCTTTGGTGCGTGTTCTGTGAACAGCGTTCGTTGCTACGTCCAAGCATTCTTACGCTGTCTGAACAATGGGAAAAATTGATTCAGTTCGCGAACATTTTGGTTCGCAAACCGGATCCCAGAACGGATTAAGTTTGTAAGTTGAGGCGCTACTGTACATCGGAAGGAAGCAGCAGGCATGCTTCATACAATCGGTCACAGGCATGGCTTCTCAGTCTAGATGAGCCCCCTTTCAAAATCTACACGTTACCTTATTGATTGCCCTCCCCTTCAATCCCCATTTGGCTTTGGACTACTTCGTGTTCCCACCCAACCCATTTATTCAACTATTCGTCTCCAGATTTTATCCCCTGAGACCCAGGCATATCAAATCCTTGTGCCAGATACGGTAATGCACAGTGGCCACAATTGAAACCAGGGTGGGGCTGATAGTCAATGAGCTTCCTGCCTCCCCACCCCTTTCCCTCCTATTCTCCATTAATGTCCAGCAATTTTTCATGCATTGACAAAAACCACACACCGATGATCTGGATTGTTCTGTTTCTTAATATGCCTGGATACCTGTTTCTGGCACAGTTTTATCTCCTACCTTTTCTAATATTGCTCTTAACTGTCAAATTTCCCAGCACCCTCCCCATTGTAAAACCGCACAAAAATGTGTAAACAAAACAGGCAGCCAGCTATTTCTGCACCATAGACCCAAGCGCACAAATGAAAGAAGGATTACATTGAATTGTTAACTTAGTTATACTCAAACAAAACACCGATCATTCTTGGCACATAATTTGCTCAGTAAGCTTCTGTAATATGGTCCATATAAATAAAGTGACTACAAAGTTACTGGATATGTAGACTGTTAAATACTGTAGAGCCAACACCAAACGTGATGTCTTTTTTTTAAACATTTGAGTATTTCAGCTGCTACGTTGAGCTTTGAAGAGAAGAAACTGTCTGGCTGTTTGATTCCCAACTCATTTTCCTAAAATAAAACAGCATTTAAATGGCTTAGCATAATTTCCTACTGCAAAAACCAGTGCAGTTGTCAATACAGCTTCAAGCTATCAAAGACATTCTGACACTCCTCTGTACATCTGAGTTTTTTGCCTTTATTTTTGTACACATTTATCAAGGGAGCCACTTGAGTACTGTCATTTAAAACAAACCTCTGATTGAATCCACTCATGCCTACGTAACTCCTACATTTGCCTTCCTAACTACTGACTCAATATGCAAGTTTACCTTGATAATCCTGGACTAGAACTCTCCAGTCTCTCTGTACTTCAGACTTCTGAATTCTCTCCTCATTTAGAAAATAGCCCATACCTCTTTTCTTCCTACCGAAGTGCACTACTTTTGTGCACTCACCTAACCTATCTAAATACTTCTGCAGCCTCTCCACTGCCCCAGTGCTACCTGTCCCTGTATCTCTTTTTACTGTCTGCCCTCCGTTCCTTCATCTAGATCATTATGTATAAAGTGAAAAGTTGTGGTTCCAACACTGGCTCTTGTGGAACACCACTTGTCACTGGCTGCCATCCTGAGAAAGACTTTTTATCACCCATTTTGTGCTTTCTGCCTGACAGCCAGGCTTCTATCCATGCTAGCACCTTGCTTCTGACACCATGGGCCCTTATCCTACTCAGTAGTCTCCTGTGTAGCACCTTGTCAATGGCCTTTTTGGAGTCCAGGTAGATAACATTCATGATTCTCCTTGGTCTAATCTACTCATTACCTCCTCAAAGAATTCTAGAAAATTTGTCAGGCATAACCACCGCTGCTCCTCCTTCCCACCCCCACCCTGCCTTTGATGAAACCAAGCTGACTTTGCCCTATGTATCCATACATTTCCAAGTATTCAGAAATCTCATCCTTCGCAATGGATTCCAGGATCTTAACCATGACTGAGGTTAGCCTAATTGGCCTGTAATTATTCATCTTTTGCACTTATTCCCTTTTTAAACAGGGGTGTTAAGTTAATGATTTTTCAGTCCTCTGGGACCATCCTTAACTCTAGCACTTTCTAACATCTTCAGCTACCTCCCGTAGAGCTTTCTGATACAGTCCATCTGGTCCAGGTGGTTTATCCACTTCAGGCCATTCAGTTCTTCTAGCACCATCTCCTTTAGTGATGACCACCATACTCAGCTCTGACTCCTCTCTCTTGATTTTCTTTTTGGGGAAATTACATGTGTCTTCCAACGTGAAGACTGATGTGAAGTAATTATTCATTTCCTTGTTCCCCACTGCCATCTCTCCAGCATCATTTTCCAGCAATCCAATGTCCTCTTTTGCCCTCTAAAGAAACTCTTACAGTCTCCCTTCATATTACTGGTAACTTACCCTCCTCTTTAGTGTTATTTCTCCTTTTTTTTGTTTGCCCTCGGTTGATCTTTGTAACCTTCCCAATCCTTTCCCATTGCCTTCGCCACATTATATGCTTTGTCTTTTGCTTTAACATATCTCTAACATCCTTAGTCAATCACTATTGGCTCATCCTCCCTATAGCAGGCTTCGTTTCCCTCTGGATGAATCTCTGCTGAGTCCCCTGAATTACTCCCAGAAACTCCCGTGTTTGCTGTTCCACAGTCTTTCCTTTGAGGTTCCTCTCCCAGTTAATTAAAATTTACCTAGCTCCTTCCACATGCCTCTGCAGTGCATTTATTCAGCTGTAATACTGTTATCTCTGAATTCCCTCTGCAATTTTAGAGGGAGAAGATCGTAATAATCATATTATGACTGTTGCCTTCTAAGGGTTCCTTCTCCTTAAGCCCCCTTATCAAGTCTGTCTCATTGCACAACACTAAATTCAGAATTGCCTGTTTCCTAATGGACTCCAGCACAAGCTGCTCCAAAAAGCCATCTTGTAGACATTCCACAAATTCCTTTTCTTGCGAACTACTGCTAATCTAATTTTCCCAGTCTACTTGCACTTTGAAATCTCCACATGATCATGTAACTTTGCCTTGCCTGCACACCTTTTCTATCTCCTGGTGTATCTTGCTCCCCAGACTACTGTTTGGAGGCCCGTATGTATCTACAACTGAGCTTTTTTTTTACTTTTTTTGTGATTCCTCAATTCTACCCACACAGATTCTATGCCATTTGACCCTTCATCTCTTACTAATAAGGCAACCCACCCCCTCTGCCCACCTGCCTATCTTTTTGATGGAATGTATATCTTGAATATTCAGCTCCCAATTCTGATTCCCCTTGCAGCCACGCTTCCGTGATACCCACCATGTCGGACCTGCCAATTTTGATCTGCACCACAACCTTATTCCTTGTACTGTGTGTATTTAGATATAACGCTTCAGTCCTGTATTAACCATCACTCTTTTCATTGTCATTCATTTGCTCAGTATGGTTGAAGTTTGATTGCTAACTTTCCATACACTCTGTCCTATTAGTGTCTGTGCTGAAGATTTTAATAACGTCTCCTGAGTTCTGTACTCTTACTCCTTTAATTTGTATTTTATAATTTCCCCTATAACTCAATCCCTCCCCTCCGCCGTTTAGTTTAAAGCACTGTTTACAGCCATAGTTATGCAATTCGCTAGCACTCTGGTCCCAGCACAATTCAGATGAAGACCATCCGTTTGGACCAGTCCCATCTTCCCCAGTACTGATGCCAATGTACCATGAATTCAAACCCCTTTGAGCCACATATTTATCTGCTTAATCTTATTGACCCTGCGCTAATTCGCTAGTGGCTAACGTAGTAATCCAGAGATTTATTACCTTTTTGGTTCTGCTTTACAATTTAGCTCATAGCTGTTCATATTCCCTCAGCAGAACCTCTGACCTAGTTTTATCTGTCATTGGTACCTATGTGGACTACGACCACTGGATCTTTACCCTCCCACTCCAAGTTCCTCTGTAGCCCAGATGAGATATCCCAAACCTGAACCCAAGCACCAGACAGACAGCACAACCTCTGGATTCTCGATCCTGGTCACAGAGAAGTGTCTATGCCTCTAACTATACTATCCCCAATTTGAACAACATTTGTCTTCTGAACCCCTACTCTCCCAACCCCCAACCATGAATGCACTATGGTGCTGTGGTCAGTTGGCTCATCCTTCCTGCAGTCCCCATTCCTGTCCACACAGGCAGCAAAAACTCTTGAACTTGTTGGATAAGGAAAGGGGTGGAGGCTCCTGCAACTCTATCTCCTGGATCCACTTACCTGCTTCACTCAAAGCACACTCTCCTGTCCCTGACCACTGGCAAAATATAAGTCAATTAGTCTAAGTGTGACTGTCTCCTGAAACATATCATCTAGGTAACTTCACCCCCCTTCCTGATGTGTGGCAATGTTTGAAGCGGAGACTGCAGCTCATAGACTCTGAGATAGAATTCTTCCAGCAACCAACATTTAGTACAGACACAGTCACTGGGAATCACAATGGGGTCCAATAGCTCCCATATCATGCAGAAACATCGCAAAACTTCATAGCTCTCTTTTTGAATGAGGCATAATATCTTTCAATTCCATCCTCTCATACACTTAGGCAGTAAACAGGTGATTTTAAGTTTAATGAAATACTTCCATGGGATTAGAATCATCCTGTGAACTACCATCTTTCTCTCCTTTTTATTCTCTGTCTAACCATCAATTGTTGTATTTCCATTTCCCTTTCCCTTTCTCTTTCTTTGCCAATTCAAGCCTTTTTAATACCATTTCTCTACTTTTTTTTCTCTCTAATCAAAATGTTTCAATTTCTAACTGAATTTCACTAATACTAGCTGTAATATATCACTTCCAGGTTTCTTTTCTTTATCTCTTAAGTATTGAGTAATAATTTTATTGAATAATTCTCACAAGGTCCCTGTTTTTATTTCTACCTTCAATTTGTCCACTAACCCACTGTTTTGTCTCAGTTCTATGATTTGAAATGTTCCACTTGAAAAAAGCTTAGCAAAAGTTAAATCCTTTTTTCACAATCTGACTCTATCCCATGAATTTGTTTATGTAAGGGATATTTCTCTGATTCAAAAAAGTTTAATTTTAGCTGGCCCCTACTTCATGATCCCAGTTCATGTTAATACTCGAAAGTGGACATCTAAAGTGAAATCTGCCTTGTTAGATCCTCATTTTGTTCTTGTGTGCTGTAGATGTCAATGTCTGAACACCCATAAAGATGCTGTTACTACAAAGAATAAATATTTATTCAAAAACACTACAAATATTTTCTATTTCTGTCTGAGAGGTTTAGTAAGGTGGGAAGGTATGTGGATGAGCACTTGAAATATCATAGCATTCAAGGCTATGGGCCATGTGTGGGAAAGTGGGATTCGTGTAGGAGTGATTTACTTTTTTATTCAGACCTGATAGGCCGAAAGGCTCTTATGTACTGAGAGTCAACATGGACAAAAAGAAAGATTTGGAAAGGGTTCAAATACACACTTCCCTTTTCTCCAACAACATACCCTTCTTAATATGAATTAGGAAAATAGTTAAAGTTATACATTGTACTTAGCCATGCAGGAGCAATATAAAATAAAGGGTACAATTGTAAGTGGCACAAAAGTAGGAGGACTGAGGTGTATATGTGGGAGTGTCTATCCGCATCTAGAGCTGATGGCAAACCCAAGATTGCATGCAAAGACTAAAGTGTGTAAGGTTCTAGCCCAAGAGATGCTGTTTGTTGCTAACTGTTCTGGTTGCTGCCTCAGAAATTCATCCTCCTGGACCTGCAAGGCATTTGGACTGACAATTAGCACCAGGAGGTCGAACGTTTTGGGCAAGGATTAGAAACTTCACTTTGAGTCTCCAGAATAGATTGTCAGTGTTGATGCACCTAACTTGGATTTAGCAATTGCTAACAACGTGTCCATTGCTTTTGTAAATAAGCAGTAGATTAATAAGGCTGCAACTAGCATATTGAAATTGAGTTGTCAAATTTGGAGCAACTGCAAACTAACAAAATACAAAGCTCCGTATGTATGAGGCTTCGTTTGTCAACACCCTCCTTTTAAAGGAGCAAAGCATGAACAATTTATGCAAGTCACGAAAATGAGATGAACAGCTTTTACCTCTGCTGCCTCAGATAAACATTGCGCATCTTATGGCAAGTCAAAATGTTGAACGTGGAAGTAGACTCATATGCAGAGGTCCTCTGCATGTATGCTCTCTCGATTAAGTGGTAAGTCAGATGGCTGGGTTATGTAAATTGAATGGATGTCAGCTGCATTCCAAAAATATGCTCAAGGCAAGTTTGCTATCGCCTGCATCTGCAATACAAGGATGACTGAAACCAAGACAGTTAGTTGGATGAGAATCCTCATTGTTGACTTGAGTACCTGGAGATGCGCAGTCAGGAATAGCATGGAGAAAGCAAATGGCATAAGCAGTTAGATAGCAGAAAATAAAACCTGGTGGAAAGGAAGTTCATCAGTCTACTTTTGACCAACATTTTCTTCCTGCAACTAGCACAGATGAGTTACCACTGGCATACTGATGTATGTAGCAATACTATTTTTTTCTTCCTGAGATCATGCCATCAGCTGAATCATAAGTGCAAAAATATCCGAGGCTTGAAACTTGGGCAAGGGAGAAAGAAATTCCGTTGGGATTCTTGGTTGCTCATCTTTTGAGCAAATTGTGTGTGCATGTGCCACATGTCAAGCCTGCTGCAAATTTAAGTATGATCATTTAAGCTCAATACCCTAAACCCACCTTTCCTCCATATCTCTTGATTCCTTTAGATACGGGCTATAGCTATGTCATTCTTGAAAACAATATTTTGGCCTCAACTACTTTCTGTAGTAGTGAATTCTATGGGCTCATCTCTCCCTCTCTCCCTCCTCCCCCTCCTTCCCCCTCTCCCCCTCTCCATGTAGAACAATACTACTGTGAACAGAATTTTACCTTTTTTCTTATATTGTCATTATTTACTCGTTATTGTCATTATGTATAAGTAGTTACTATTCTCTTTCATAATGAAGATGTCAGTGCACAGCCAAGATGATGATTACCAATGTAAACACAGCCAAATCCTAGTAGCCATCACTGGTGAAATACTATTTATCCATGTTTTGAACAGGTGGTTGGGTCACAATGATTAAATATGGTCATGAAGCCATTGTGATAAAACCAGTTCTGTTAAAATTTAACTGGCTGAACTTCCCTTCCCTGCTGTTAATGCTCAAATTATGTACAGTAGTATTATATCTGATTAGTGAGTAATGAATTTAAAATGCATATCTTTGTGTTAGTATGGTGCATTGAAAAACCAAAGTGCTTTCCCACGAAATAACATCCTTTTCAACTTCTAATTGTTTACATCTATAGATCCAAGGGGAGTGCAACATTCACTGTTTTCAGTGACGTGTTCAGAACTATTCTTGGCCAAAGAGAATGATGCATGTTCAGTCTTTTCAGTAACAATGCAGATAATTGGGAGGAGTTAAATAATTTGTCAGAAAAGTTGATCCAAATGTCTTGTTACCTCGCACTGCGATAAGTTCCAGCCTTAACTACCATTCAAACTATATTGCTGTTGTGGTTTAAACATCTGTCTAGTGTTCATGGGACAATCAATTGTGAAGAGAGGGGGGAGCAAATATTGATGGACCTTTTATTTGTATTACACTACAATGTGTATTAATTACACAATTTAAAGAACACTCGGGAACTAATTGTTTTATTGCCCTAGTTAAATTAGGATGGTGAAAGTATGACGCATCGCCTTATTTTTCAATTTTGCCTTGTGTCAGGAAGATAGCCTTCAGTGCTACGTCAGGTGTCAACAGATGTTGGCGGTCTGGTATCGCACCATAAGCAGTTGTACAACTTTTAACGATATCAAAAGATGCTTGACTCTTAAACTTCACAACTGAGATCCAATATGCCCTTACTTGAGCGATGTTCACAGGCATTTGCAGTTGAGTTGGTGCTTAAGCAATTAGGACTTAATATTGCTTTTGTTTTCTTCATTCTGGAATCTGAAGACCTGTTATGTTGTTCACACTGTTTCTGGTTGAGTTTAATGACCTGAGAGCATAGATCAGTATTGTAGCCTTCCTGATTTATATAATTCAGCGTAAGTTTTTTGTTTTAGGTAGGATTTATTTGGAATGTTTAATATTTTGGCATGTGATCACCACACCAGAATGTTAATGATTAATTTATTTAAACAAAAAAACTTTTCCAGGTTTCATGTCGCCTGCACACAAACCTTATCTCAATTTTCTCTGAATACTGATGTCATAATAATGTTTTTCTCCGGTGATCTTCCATAGCATTTTCATTTAAAAAATTGTGAAAACATGGGAGAACTAACAGTCACTGAAATTTCTAGCCCAGTAATTTCCTTTAATTAAAAACTGAAAGAACCGCAGGTGCAGTAATTCAGAAACAAAACTGGAATTTGCTGGAAAAGCTCAGTGAGTTTGGCAGCATCAATGGAGCGAGATCAGAGTTAACGTTTCAGGTTGAGTGACCTTTCCTCAGAACTGGGGGAGTTTTGAGGAAGGGTCACTTGACCCTTATTATTATTCCAGTAATTTCCTTGTTTCTGAGTTCTGTCGATCTAACTTTGAGTCATTGAGGTCTGCAGCATGGAAACGGGCACTTTGACCCAACTTGCCCACAACACCCAGTTTTCACAATTAAACTAGTCCCGTTTGCTTGTGTTTGGTCCATATTCCTCCTCTCCAACCCATCCATGTACCTGTCTAAATGTTTCTTAAAAGGCAATATTGTACTTGCTCCCACCACAACACAACTAATCACAGGAAATGTTGAATATGGGCAGAATAATGATACTTATCCCTCACAAACCTAACAGCAATTGAAACGGGCTGCAGAAACAGCGTCATAACCCTAATTCAAGATAACAGCACTGCATATGGCTATTAGATATGCATACAAACTTAAATCCATCCCATCTGCAAATAGATCAATAATGCAGAACATAAAGAGTAAGCATTAAATATACAAAACCTCCCTTGCCGCCTCTAAAATCTGAAACTTAATGCTGCAGTAAGGCACTGCCCATGTTCAAAAGTTTTATTTCCTGCTAAACAGGATTTATTTGCAACAGGATTAAGGATTGTCTCTGAGCAATGACATTGGATTTATCTATTGAAGTGACCAGGCAATGGGAAGTATTTTTATTTCTAATCCCTGGGAGATTGATTCTGCACTTTGGGGTAGTTCTGGCCAATCCTTGTGGGCAGACTGATACTAACTTTGCAATTACAAAACTGGATTAGGGCTTCTTGGGTTCATAATGTAATTGGAGTTTGTGGTTAATGCAGTCGTGCAAATTTGTACGAAGCTGTGGTACAAGTTGTGATCTTCTGTCTTTTTTTTCAGCTGTTACTAATTATAAAAGTGCTGCGCAGAAAACAAAACCTGCTGTTCTTTTCTACATCTTAATGTTCAATATATTAATAAGTGGAGATTTTGTTGGGAGAATGAATGTCTTGGAGACTTGCAAGTTAGAGAGGGTTAACCCATGACATATGTAAAACTCTATACATAAAATGGTGAGGTGAGGGGTTTGTGTGGGGATTCTGATGGGTGTTCTGTTTAGATGTAAAACCCGAACATCTGAATATTTTAATTATTCACTATCATTATGTACAATATGCTTATTTTATATATTTGACTAAATTTCATTTACAAAATACCAGTGGTTACATATAAGGATTGAACTTCATTGAATCTTATTGCTTCTGTGAATAGGGATGTGATAAGCCATAAATGATAAATAATAAATTATATCCACCATTACATTGAGGATGATTTGTGGAGTTAGGTTACACACTAGAGGGATGTTGTGTGTCATGGGCTTTAATTTACAATTCTCCACCAATTACAAGAGGCACTCTGCTGCAAATCTTTACATTTGTATTTTGATATGCATGGTGCAGAGTACTCATGGACTGTTCAGTGTGCGGTAGATATCTGACTTTGAAGTCTTGAACAGTACAGAGGTAAAAGTACAGTAATGGAATCAGCATCATGAGTCATAATGTTCAAACCTTGGCTCAGTGTGGCTGAATATTGTCAGAAGGTTGATGTGTTTTAATATTTTAAAAAGAAGAGATAAAGGATCAGCATCCAAATGACTACTGTTAATAAGTACTGTGTGGTATTTCAGTGCATGTGCAGGACACCAGTAACTCTGCCTGATCATGAGGTAAGCACTGCGATAAATAAGGTTGCAACAAAAAAAATTGCTGGAGAAACCCAGCAGGTCTGGCAGTATCCGCAAAGAGAAAGCGGATGCTTTCATTTACAAAGTATCAATTTGCTTTCTCTCCAAAGAAGCTGTCAGAGTTGCTCAGTTTCTCCAGCAATTTGGTTTTGTTTGATTTCCAGCATCTGCAGTTCTTTGTTGTATTTTAGTCATTAAGTTTAGTTTTAGTGTCTTATTCAGTTTTTATCTGCCACATATGCAGTCATTAGTTACTAACTGGATTTAAAAGAAATGAATTTGATTGAAATGGTTTAAAGGATATAAAAAAAATAGATCTTTGTTCCTCCTCAGCCTCAACAAATGTTCATAGTTAATAACTGTTAAAAGGCTTCTAACATATGGATAGTATTTATTTTTAAAGTTAATAAGTAACTGCCCTTTTTTTAACCCATATGTAATTTTCAAATAAACCACTTGAAAGCTGGGATTTGGCCTCTGAACCAAACTAATGCATTAAACACTCCGATTCAATATTAGTGACACATCTAATTTCATCGGAGTCGTAGGAGTGCTGCAATTAGGCTCAATGCAACTGATGTTGATAATGTGTACAGATCACACCAATAATCACTGTATAGTAACTTAGATCAGAATATCAAGCGGATCCTATGATGTATATTTTTTGTATTTATAAACCCCTTAATATATTTTATGTGCAATGTCTGTCTTTAACCATTTCAGGTTTTTAACAGTGAAATATTTGTGCATCAAAAAAAAATGCTTTGTCTCTTATTACTGGTATCAGTGGACTGATGTTTGGAAACCTAGATGTTGTAACTCTGTAAGAAGTAATGCTAATCAGAATGATGACACTCAGTATTCACATTTGAAAGGTTTCTTCTGAAGATCAATGGAGGAACCAACCCCCTTCTACAGAAGACGAAAAGACAGATGGACTAAAGGTTGGGCAAAGAAGGTGGAACTCCTGGAAAAGCAGGCAACGACAACGACCTCTTTCAGATTATGGTCAATTCGCTAACACAAAGTTTTCTATCCCAGAGAACGGTTTGCCTATTCAGTCTCAAAAAATTGACACTGCAGAGAATGAAGTCACAGTTGTTGACTCCCAACCAGAGAAATGTGTCAGTATTCAGCTCCACAGAAATCCAAAAAGGAGGCCGATCTCTCTAATTGGTGGTGTCAGTATCTATGAGAGTAATCGCTCAGAGGAAATAGTGGATCTTCTTACAATACAAGTAAGATGAATTTCTTTTGCTGCATCAAAATCAAACTTTACTGCTTTGCCTGCTTCGTCTGCTTCTTTGGCTGAAAGCTTTGCTTCAGTTCTTCAAGAAACTCTGGAAAGGAATGTGAGCTGTTTGCTCTCCTCTTTTCGGAATCACCTATTCATATTCTTGCAAATACCTCTCAGTATTTTTGCCAAAAATTACATGCCTAAATAAATTTGCTTTTCTGGGTTGCACTTTAATTTTTTGCCAATTTCTTATATTTAGTTAACTGTTTTACTAATGTAACAGTTTTGAAAATTGCTGAATCTGTAAATCGGATAGCAAACATGATGCGTGTATACAGTTGTGTTGCGTCATTTGGTGAACAATTCATGTATTTTAAAATACAAGTCATGTGAAAGGTTATTGAGATTACTATGGCTTATTATATATTAAGTATCCATAAAAGAAGTCTCCTTTCAGTACACCAACAGTCAGCATGTTTTCACTATTAGGATAAGAATAGCAATATATTGGTTTTAAATTATCTGTGTGGTGAATGTTATTGATGAGAATTGGAAATTTTCCAAAACTCGATATGGTAATCAGTGAACAAAAAGTGCATTTCCTGAATGTAAAGCAGCAATTGGCACAAATGTTCCCTCAGTATTTAGAAAGGGAAAAAGTTAATGGTAGGAATATATCATCGGTTACCACATGGTGAAATTGGTATGGATATTCTGAAGTGTGAGAGAGGTGCGCCAGAAAGATTAGTGTGAAAACTTTGCAATATTTTGGATTTTTTTTTTCAAACTTAAGACTCTGATTTTGTTTTGAGGAAAATCTGTACAAGTAAGTGCAAATGTACGTGCAGAATACTGAGAGGTCTGAACCGATTTTGAGAAGGTTTTTCCACTTGTAGCAAAGACTAAGATCTGGGGGTCAGCCTCAGAGTTAAGGGTTGACCCCTTAGAACTGAGATGAGGAATTTCTTCAGCTAGAATCATTGGAATTCATTGTGGCAGAAGGTTGTGGAGGCCATGTCATTGAATGCCTTTTAAGGCAGAGATAAGTTCTTGATTAGTAAGAGATCAAAAGTTAAGGAGCAAAGGCAAGAGAATGGAATTGAGAAATGCATCAGCTGTGATTGAATGGCAGGGCAGATTCAATGGACTGAATGGCCTAATTCTGTTCTTATCTCTTTTGATATCAAACTTAATTTAATAATCTTTCTATAAACAACATGTAAGCAAATTCATGATATAAAGTGTTATTGGAATTTAAGTAAATAATGAAGTGGCATGTAATTAGCCAAACTGAAGTAAGAGGCTATTTGAGATCCCCTAATCAGAAAGTTGTTTGTTTTCAAGGTGAAATGATGGAACAGAAAATAAAAACTTTGAGGGAATTGGATTTTAGTGAAGCAGATTTTGTGTAGAGGAAACATGTTGGACAAAATACTAGTCAAAATTCCTTCTATTGATAATTTGGCAAAATGTTTAGCATGAATACTATACCTGCACCTTTTTTTTGTACTATTGGAAGGAATTTGTCATTTGTGGGCAAGAACCTTTGGTATGTTTTCCCCCCCTCACTCTAATCATTTAAGCCAATCCTGGTACCTTTTTATATAATGAGTACAAATAGAAGCCATTTGGCTCATAGTAACTTTGTCTCTGTGAAATATCTGCCAATTTAGTCCCAAGCCATTTTTCCTTTCTCCACCACCCCCCCCCCCCCCCCCCCCAACCCTGAAAATTACCCCAAAATTAACTATCTTCAAATGCTTGCAAAACTATGCCTTTTAAAAGTTTCTATGGAATCTGATTCCACCACCCTTTCAGATTGTGCATTAGTGATTCCTATCTTAACTTTCTGTTTGCAGGGATGGAGGCAGGAGGTGGGTGTGCTGCAGTGTGATGGGCACAGACAATAGTTTTCTTTTGACTTAAGAATAGTTAAATGCCTAGCATTGAGTTGAATCTTTGCACATTCTTGACCATAAAGCTTTGGGAACATTACAACAATAATGTTGCCAGAAACATACTACTGGAGAAACCCTGGCAGCATCTGTGGAGCAAGAACCAAAGTTAATGCTTCAAGCCTGATATGATTTCTTCAGAACTGGTAGGGTTTGGAAAAGTGACCAGGTTTATGCTGTTGACAAGGCCATAGAAGAAATGAGTGCTAATGGTATAGGTGGGGATTCCTTTTGTCTATTAGACAAAGGGTATTTTCAGTTTTTGGGTCCACTATAATCTGTTTGGGATTTTTTAAGGTTGTGTGAAAGTTTTTCCGTCTTCTAATGGACCCAAGAGTGAAATATCTTTTCCAAGGAACTAAACAGACCTCTGGATGTGCTGAATTTGGCCCTTTTGAGGAACAAAAAGGCTGAAAGATCTGTTGGGTCTGTTTGGGACAAGCAAAGTTTTCTTTTCCAGAGAACAAGAACTCAGCGTGTCTAAAGGTCTGTTTGTCTCCACTACCGAAAACACCTTTAGGTATTTTGGTTTTCAGATGTATAAATAATGGATACCTGACCTGTAGTAGAATAGTGCTAATAGTAGGTGAGAGTAGAAAACAGGTCAGCTTGGATGAGAGCAAATCCATGTTAATAAGAAACTGGTGGCAATAAGTGGTGTCATCAAAATGGACCATTGTATACGTGTTCTGAATTTTTTCTACTTTCAGGGCTCAGCATTTGAGTTTAAAATGAGATGCTGTTCCTCCAACTTGGGTGCAGTTGCTTAGTTATCAACTAAGCACATATTTGTGACCAAAATAATGTATGAATATTAAATGACCAGGTTTTGATATGAGGTGTTATGGCTACATGCCCTGCCACCATTCACCGTTTAGGTTGAAATATGATGTATAAAAGATTAAAATATGCTGGAAGACGATTGGCATCTCTAGATAGCCCAGCACTAATTAGCAACACAAGGCAGAGAGCAGAAGATTGACAGAAAACTATGGACCTAGATACTGTTTTTGAAAGTTGATGGAGTCAATTAAATATCTGAAGAGTTTGAGTTTTATAGGTCAGAAATTCTTGAAAGTTGGTTTACATTCTATACTGAGTTGATTACTTTAATTCAGATGGCATTTGAGATTTTAAAGTTGGCTTCTAAGTCCTTTGTCAGAAGGAAAATGCATATTGATGACTCAGCTGCTGATTGCTACCCAATTTTCACTGAAGAAAACTGTATGAAAGGGAACTTGAATGTAATGCATTGTACAGTTGAATATTCCAACTTGGCTAACAACAGGAAAGCTATCAATTCTGTAAAGACTGGAGGACAGACAGTGTGATTGAAGATTATTTAGTCATTCCTCCAGAGAATTGAAGAGATTGTTGCAGGGTAGAGAATTACCACGTGGAACAAAATTAATGTGCTTTATTAGTTTAATATTTAATATTCAGCAATTTTTTTTCCCCCTTTAAAGCCTCTTAAGCTGTATGTAGCATTTAAGAAGTGCAGTGTTAATTCTTTTTCTTTGTGTGGATGGTTAGCTAAAAGCTCTCAGAAATCACTAATTGCATTTTCAATGTTGGAGGTTTACAGCTTATCAATAAACGGTACACAGGGTGCAATGTTTCAATCTGCTTTGTTTCCAAGGATTTGAAAACTGAAGTAATTGGCATTGTGCAAGAGCATTACTGCATGGATTTGTATTGCGTACCACAGCACTGCAAGTCAAAGGTTGAATGCACAGTGAAGCAAACTCAGTGAGGATTTATTGAGTTTAATGATTTGTTTGGTGATATTGTAGTTGAATGGGTTTGGTGAGAGTAGTTTTTTATCCTCGTTGAATAGAGCTCTCAGCTCACATTTTCTTTTTTTTTATAACTACTTTTTTTATGTAAAGGAAACACCTTTATGTAAATTTTTTCTAATTTCAGAACAAGGAAGAATTTTGTTTACATGACTTCAGTAAGGCATTTAACACGTGGTAGATTTGTTAACAAGGTTAGACCACATGAATATAAGGAGAATTAGCCAACTTGGTACAAAATTGGCTCAAAGCTAGGAGACAGAATGTGATGGTGGGTTGATTTGAGGTGGAGGCCTGTGACCAGTCGTGTGTGTCATAATGATCGATGCTGGGTCCACTGATTTTTTTCATTTGTGTACATGATTTGGATGTGAATTGTTTCAACTTAGTGTTTATAAAGTGCTGGGGGAAGGAATAGCATTGTGTGGTCCCTTCAAAAGATGGTTTTTTTTCTGTGCTTAGAGATTTATAATGGATGTTTGCGAATAGCAGCTTGTCAGCACAGGAAGAACCCCAAATTGAAACATTTGTATTAAAAGGCCATTCTTAGCAGACCAAACAGCAGTTTTACCAAGACAACAGTCTTTTGAATTTAGCCAATCAATTTGAACCTAAGTACTTATATACCAAAAAACTATTAAATTTAAATTTGATGGTTTTCACAACAAAAGACCAATCTTATTGCAAAAAAATTGACATGTCATCACGGGTATTAAAGAAGGGGGCAGTTGGACAAAGACCCCAAGGTAATGCCATCTGCCTCCGCTCGAGAGAGTGGAGACCTAACAGACCTCCACTCGAGAGAATTACTGACTCTCTCAGCACCCTTTATGCCTTAGACAAAAATGCTATCTAAATAACAATGGTACCAACGATACGATCAGTGAATGTTCCTGATAAAGTAATTGATAGAGAAGGCATAGAACATTCTGGAAGACATGTAACCTGGCTGTAATTTTGAGAGACTAAATTCTATTTTTTTTTTAAAATGAGTGGGACTTGTGTTTGTTGGAACAGCATACCATTAGAATTTTGTTTTATTCAGGAATAGTTAGTAGTTAGAAGGGATTTATTCGGCTTATTAATAGTTCAGTTAATTTGTTCATTTTAAAGTGAGTGTCAGGGATTTATTTTATTTAACTAGAAGTTTCTGAAAAGCGGGTTACACCACTTTTTACATTGTTTTTACAAAATACAGGGCGAGGTATTCCTCTTTTGCTTAGGTTTTATTTCTGAGGGGGGGGGGGTCAACCTCCGCTTTATAACACAACATAGGAGGTATGGTTAATAAGTTTGACACCAGGTAACACCAAAATTGGTAGTGCAGTGGACAGCAAAGAAAGTTGCCTTTTGACTACAGTGGAACCATGATCAGTTGAGCCAATGGGCTAAGGAGTGGTAGATGGAGTTTAATTTAGATAAATGTGAAGTGCTGCATTTTGGGAAGGCAAATCAGGGCAAGACTTACATACTTAATGGTAAGGGCTTGGGAAATGTTACGGAACAAAGAGTTCTTTGGGTGCAGGTTCATAGTTCCAGGTAGAGTCGCAGGTAGATAGGAAAGAAGGCATTTGGTATGCCCACCTTTATTGGTCAGTGCATTGAATATAGGAATGGGGATACCATGTAACAGCTATACAGGACACTGGTTATCCCACTTTTGGAATCTGCATGCAATTCTGGTCTCCCAGCTCTAGGAAAGATGTTGTGAAACTTGGAAAGGTTCAGAAAAGATTTACAAGGATTTTGCCAGGGTTGGAACATTTGAGCTAGAGGGGGGAGGCTGAATCAGCTGGGGCTTTTGTCCCTTGTGTGTCAAAGGTTGAGGGTGACCTTTTTAGAGAGGTTTATTAAATTATGAGGCGCATGGATAGGGTGATTGATCAAGGCCTTTTCCCCCAGGTAGTTAAGTCCAAAACTAGAGGGTATAGGTTTAAGGTGAACAGGGAAAGGTTTAAAAGGGACCTAAGGGGCGGCAACTTCACATTGAGAGTGATGCATGTATGGAATGACGTGCCAGAGGAGATGGAGGCTGGTACAACTACCAGTCATTTAAAAGGCATCTGGATGGGTATATGAATAGGAAGGGTTTAGAGAGATATGGGCCAAATGCTGGCAAATGGGCCTAGATTAACTTAGAACATTTGGTCGGCATGGACATATTGGACTGAAGGGTTAGTTTCCATGCTGTACATATCGGAGTCTGACAGGTTTAAGTTAACAGTCTGTTTTGCCTAAATTACCTTCTTGCACCTAAATAATATTACATTTACATCATAAAATTGGAGTGTGTTTTGATGCAGCATTGGATATTCCCAAGTAGTTCTCTGTAATTCTGTTGTCTTTCAGTCATTTCTCTGTTTAGTGTTCCTCCAAATATAAATGATCTATTAAGGAAAAATATAAATGTTTTCCCTTACCATTCCTAAAAGGTGGGATTAATAGATGGCTATTAATGGGATTTTGGTGAGTCACAAAAAGTATTCCTAGTTACCTTCACTTTATATCAGAAAAATGTAAGAACTTTCTTTGAGAGAATTTAATAACTAGCTGTGTTATTTTATGAGGAGCCTTTTTCAGGCTCAGCCAGGCACTGGTATGCTGACAGAGTACCTTAATGTCAGTATAAAATTTATTAACGTGGCATTACTTGCAATTGTCTTAACAAATTAATGATGTCAAACAGAATAGCAGCATCAGTTTACCTGCATTAATGTTTTACCTGGAATTAAATGTTCATATTTAGATCAGGTATATTGGCAGAGGAAATGTTGATTTATCTGTTTACCTACGGTGTCATTACAAAGATGAGATTTATAAGATTGTTGTGTTCTAGAACTCTCATTCTAATTTAGAGTGAAATGTAGGGAGTCATGAGTCATGTTCTGAAGACAGTTTGGCAAAGTGCTGAGGTGATGTGGCTGTTAAAAATTGAAAAGTGTGTCCGAGTTGTTTGCTGCAAAGAAGAGATAAGATGTTCGCGCTTGGAGAAAATGGCAACATCATCTTCGGTTGCTGTGGAAATGGGCTTTGACTGGGAAAGTGTGTTTCTAAGGTGTCCCTGAAACTCCCCATCAGTCTTGGGCAGAATTGGGAAGAAGGAGAACAGCTAGAAACTGCAAATACTCTATGGTTTGCTGTGTAGGAATGTAGATGAGAGCTCCCTGCCTGATCAAAATGACAAATGTTGAGGGTTTAAAAGGAGATTGGAATGTTTGCCTTGTTCTCACTAGAGAGAATCACCAGGAAGAAATGATGTCAGTGGAAGACAGTCAGGAGTTAAAAATTAAAAGGCTAGTAAAGGAAGCCAAACCTTTGGTAGTGAAAAATCACTTTGGACTGAAAATTAAGAAACCACTTAAAAGACAGTTCACTGTACCTATGAAGTGAGTGCTTCAGTTATGGTAGAAGTAAAAAGGAAAGTTCAATTCTGTATTTTAAGGTATAACTGGACCACAGCACAGAGCTGGTTGTTTACAGTAAGTCTTAAAATGAAATCTGTGTCATCCTTTCAGCTATTGAAACAAGTTAATATGTTTTTAAATTTAACAGTCTCTACAGTATATACCATATAGGCCTGCGCTTCCCAATGTTTTCCCCACTGACTCCCATTTTGAGGCTTGAAAGTAGTTGCAATCCTTCGGTGAGAATTCAGAGAGCAGGGGTGTGTTAGAAAGGGGTGCAGATGTTCTAACTCAGTCCCCTGGAGGCAATTTGCTCCTTCAGAGCTTGCATATCCACTTGTGGCCCTAATCTCCACTTCAGGAAGCCCTGATATTGGATTCTTAGGAATTTCAAATCTAATTTATTATCCATTAAGTCTCAACTTATGAATATAACAGACATACAAATCCTTTGGTAATCAGATTTACACTCTTGGTTCAGTAAGAAATAATGTAAACCATTGCAATCTTAAAATGATTGAATAATATACCTTGAGCTTGAAAGACTCTCTTCAAACCAACTTCAAAATGAAATCACATTGAAATCTCAAGTGAACATATATCTAAGGAACAGGAGAATCGACATTTCGGGCATAAGCCCTTCTTCAGGGACGTCGATTCTCCTGCTCCTTGGATGCTGCCTGACCTGCTGCGCTTTTCCAGCAACACATTTTTCGGCTCTGATCTCCAGCCTGTGCAGTCCTCACTTTCTCCTGAACGTATATTTATAAAATTAATCTTTGAGCTAAATTATTATACCTCTACTTATGAGTGGAGTTGGTTTTTTAAAACCTAAAATAATTGTATTTGTTTGTTTTCAGCCAGTTGCTCGACCACCCCTTCCCTCACATCAGGTACCACCATACAAAGCTGTCTCTGCCAGACTTCGACCTTTCACTTTCTCCCAAAGCACACCCATTGGCTTAGATCGGGTTGGGCGTAGGCGGCACTTGAGAACATCAAATCGTAAGTAATACATATCTACATCAAGCAGCATGTTGGAATCTAAACTGTAAGCGTGCAATAACTTAAATCCATCTGTAATATAGTGCACGTTTGTGAAAAGTGTACAGTTCTTCCTCATGACAGGTAAGTGATATTTTCAAGGCCTCACTTCATGTAACTGCGTCCCATCCCCTCCTCACTTTGCCCTTGAGTATTTAGTATTTTTGGAATGCTATTATTGTTTCTTAGCTTGAAAACCGATGCAAAGTATTTGTTCAATTCCTCTGCCATTTCCTGATTCGCCATTTCCCCAGCTTCATTCTCCGAGGGGCTTATGTTTGAATTTGGCCTCTTTTGCACATTTTAAAGAAACTTTTTTATATCCTTTTTTGTGCTGCTTGCTAGATTACCTTCTAAGTTTACTTCATCTTCAATTTTTTAAAATCATCCTCTTTGCTATGTTTCTCTTGTTAACCGTGGGTCTGGGTAGGCAACAGTGTTTGGAACTACCACTCACATCTGTAGAAGACAATATATGTTCCCCCTAATTACACTATTGCTACCTCTACTTTTGATCCTATTTCCAATCCCAGTTTGAATTGTTTGATGTACCATGGTGCTGTGGTCAGTTTGTTCATCTTCGTCCTCCCTGCTATCCCTACTCTTATCTACACAGCTTGTAAGAACCTCTTAACTGTTGAACAGTGCTTGAATGCTACCCTCTGGATCCCTTTATCTGCCTTATCTGCAGTTGCACCCTCCTGTCCCTGATCACAAACAAATTTTGAAAGGTATAATCTGAGGAGTATTACCACCTCTTGGAGCAAGTGTCCAAGTGACTTTCACACTCCGTAACATGGTGTATTTTCTGCAACACTCACTCCTCGACTCAAATTCAATTTCCTTGCGTTGCAAACACATATTACAGATATGTTCATCCTGGCTCATCTTGGCGCTCAGCAGCTCCTACAAGGTGCAGCAACACCTGAAGTGCCATCACTGTTGTATTTTGATTAGTTAATTAATTTATTTCAATATTTCTGCCCTGTACAATTGAATCCCTAGTTCTTCACACTTTTTATTGTTTTAATGCCAATCTGAATCTTATACTTTTTTCTCAGAAAAAAGAGAAGTAAAGATCAGAGACTTTCTCACAATCTGAAAATTTTACTTTTTAGTTTAAAAACCAGGATTAGTCATGAATCCTATTCTCCAATTAGCAGCTTACCTTGCACTTATACTACTGTTGGTCTTCTAATGTGTGAGTCTCTTGATCTGTGCCTTTTATCCTCTCCCACTCATCTCCTGCTCTGGAGGTTTGTCTTCTTGCAGTAAAACGTACTTAAAGCATCTCTTCTATTGCATTGAATTCCCATGTTGAACTAAATTCTCAATATACTTATTCAGCACCTGTCTGTCTCATGCAAAGTATCCCTCACACTGTGATTTTTTTATTTACTGTCTGATTTAAAATGTCTTCCTTACATTGAGTTTTGAATTACTTTTTTAACTTTATTCTCTGCCACTGTAATTAACACTTCATTCAGGCAAGGAATTTCAGGCAATGATAACTTCCAATGTTTTTACAGGCCATTGTAACTTAAAGGCTATTTATTCTAGGTCTAAATCTGACTTACACTCTATAAAATTGAATTTGACAAAGATCTCCCAGTTGAATCTCTACTTTGAACCAAATTCCCAGATCTTTAGAAAGTAAATGTAGTCAACTGAAACCACATCCAGAAATGTTGTCTTGAAACCACAAAGGGAAACTCTCAGACATCTTTATGATGCATGCTGATCTTCTACATGAAGATACTGTGGAATCTAAACCACTTTGTTACAAATAAGATGTAGGCAAATTTAAGCTTGGAAACCAGGATTCCTATTGGCTTATCTATTATGCAGATTCAAGCTTGAATCACCAATCTTATCACGTAGCCAAAGAAATGTCCTTTGGGTTTCTGAGGAAAAATCTTTTGATTTTGCAACTAAAATATCAGATGTATAACTTGCAGAACATTAGTTTGTCCAATTCTAAGTTTCACGTTGTGAGATACTATAAGGTGAGAGATATAAATAACCTTGAAGCGATCCAAAGATGTACTGCATGATTCTGTATTTCCCGTACACTAGTGCTGTATTCTTGCTGAAAGGGTTTCCATTCTAAATCCTTGATTACGTAAAGGAGCAAAATAAAGTGACTGGTATGTTCAACAGAATATGATATGGATTAGTGGGAATTAGCAGGAACGTGTATCTTGAGCCCTCTGGGAATGACAAAACATGAGGTAGCCATACACACAAACTGCAAAAGACCACTTCTTACCTCCAATACAATGCATCAATAATGTTTCTTCCCATGGACAATTCTATAATGGAACAATTTGCCAAAGGAAGTGGTGACAATCTCATTACTTGAAATCTTCAAGATGCATCTTTAGATTATTTCCATTGAGTTTTCATTATAACATCTATTATTTTATATCTGTTGTGCTACCAATAAAAATGTTGGCAGAATGCAGATATAATCTGTGATGTTACACAACTGAAGCAGAAGCAAAAATTATACTAGTATCATAATAGGTCATCACAGATGATCTTACATTTAAAAAGAAATTAAACAGTTATGCGCTTTCGTAAGAACAGATGATATTGGATGTAGGTTGCTCCAGTTCAGCAAACAAACCTACATTCAGAAACTCGGCCTGAGCTACAAATCTTCTCAAAACTCATTAACACATGCTAGTTCTGATGTTTTAGAATCAATCAAAATGGTGAAACACTCTACAAATAACAGATATTTTAAAGGCCAATCAAAATTTATTATGATGAACTGCATGCTCAAGGTTGAGGCTTGGGGATCCAAAGGATGCATAATCAATCCTATTTGGTGATACTTGTGAAGACAAACTTCGAGATGGATATTCAAGTATAGCTGATATTGTAATATTTTTGTTGAGTGAAAATAGAAAATGTCCTTTGGCCCAAGATGTGAAGCAAATAAAAAGGGTTTTAAAAGTACATTAGCTGCTGAAACACAAAGCTGTCTTCGAAATAAGAGATAAAGATTGCCTTGCCAAATATTTAAGGGAGTATTCCATTCTTTTTGAATTCTGAGAATAGTTTGCCCATTGGATATGATATCGATAATTGTTCTCTGGATGACATACATTTGACCAAAATTATTTTTGTTTAGAACCCCTACAATGTGGAAACTGACCATTTGGCCCAACAAGCCCACACCAGCCCTCCGAAGAGCAACCCATCCAGACCCATGCCCCTAACATATATTTACTCCTGACTAATGCATCTAACACTATGGGCAGTTTAGCATTGCCAATTCACCTGACCTACACATCTTTGGACTGTGGGAGGAAATGGGAGCACCTGGAGGAAACCCATGCAGACACTGGGAGAATGTGCAAACTCCATGCAGACAGTTGCCTGAGGGGGAGGGGGGGGGATGGAAGGAAGTGAAACTGGGTCACTGGTGCTGTGGGGCAGCAATGCTAAACACTGAGCCACCATGCTGCCACCTCGTTAGCATAGAAGAGGTGTGAGAAAGACAAACATCTCTGAGCCAAAATGGGCTGATGCAAGTTATCAGTTGTCGGATTGCTTCACAAAATATAATATTTGCACAAAGAAGCTGTTAAAGACAATTAGAAGTGAGTTCGATGTGATGTACAGAATATGGGAAGTCTTACTTTTTTCTCTTTTCTCTGATTTGTACGTGCAACATTGTATGGTATAAAGTTTTGATGTAAAGAAAGGAGAATGTTAATTGTATATTAGTTTTGTAATAGAGGTAATGGGTACAAAAGATGGCATTGATGAAGTACCTTTAACTGCAATAAAGAAATGCTCATCCATTCTCATATGTTTCTGGAAAGGGAGCATATGGCATCCCATTGAGGCTTGCCATGACTGGTGAGTTCGGCAGGAGTTGGAGTGCTTGACATTACATTGTAAAATTGACAATGTCAGACTTGTCCAGAAAGTTACAACTTTCCCAAAGGTGATCCAAATTATAAATTGCTCCATTCAAAGTAATTTTACAAGTTATAATTTAAGAATGGATATGTTAATTTAAGTCTCCCAAGACCAAGATCTGCAATTGCGTAAAGTGTGCATTGAGTACTTTTCTATTTATGTAACTTCGGTGTCCCTAATCTCAAGGTGACTTTGGAATATTAATTACTTGTGTCTGATAAACTATGGTCTAGAAACCTTTGATTAATCAGATTTGGAATGCAGAAATTGATTTTAACAACGCAACTTAAGTGGTTACATCTCTTGTACTGTTTGTGTTTATCCAAAGAGTCAATGTTAGAGAAGAGTTAAAACATTTTCAGGATTTTGTGTGAAGACATTAATTCATTTAAAGTTTGGAGATTTAAGTTATTTGCTGTAACTTGCACTGTAAGGATTGCCTATATAATTTGGATAAAAGTATTAACTCAAGTATGTTCTGTTTGAACTGTAATTTGTAAATAGGTCTGTCAGTTTGTTGCAATTTTGGAACTGATGTTAAGTGAAATGTAAGTGTAGACATCAGCTTTTTTTATTTTAGAATCAGAGGACTTGTATGCTGATGAAGTATCATTAATAATGCAGTGTAGCATTTAACTGCTGCTTCCTATCCGGCTGCACTTACGCTTGTGACAGTCAGGTCTTTACAGGGAGCTATTATCTGGTTGCAATTAATGTTTAGAGGAGGAGAGGGGGTTTCTGAGCATGAAGAAATATAGACTTTTAGATTAGGGATTTCTTTTTTTGTTTAACACACAGTTTGACTTTTTATTTTTCATAGAACAATTCCTGACCAGTTCAAAGGTTTAGGAGCTATTTAGAAATTTAGTTCTAAACTTTCAACTATTTTGTTTCCTATTTCCTTAGATACATTATTACTTCAAAAGTTATTCTCCACTGCCCATTTCTTGGCTATTTTAGCTGTTTTGTTTCATGGAATAATCTCCCTTGAGCTACCCCATGACATCACAGGGAAAAAAAACTAAGTAGTCGATGTATAGTGAGCAGTGGACTGTTGGTGTCTTGCCTGATGAAGCTGACAGGCAATCGACCCAATGAATAAGCCATTGCAGATATTCAAGTAAATAGCAGTTCCTATGCAAGGAAGCAACAGCAATGCCTTTAAGATAAATCAGCTGTTTTGCCTTAAAATTCATACGCCAGAATGGTAGCCAGGGGAGAATTGACAAGATTTTGGAGTCTAGAGAGTCTGCAGCTTGGTATGTATGGTAAAAAGATTACTGTTGATTTGCATGAAACTCTGAAATGAATGCACGAGCTCACATGGAGAAGATATTTCTCATTTAAAATGGAACTCTGATGTGTGAAGAGTATACTTTAAAATATTGTATTCTGAATTTTCACTTTCAAAAGAATAACTTCGGACAATTTAAGACCTAAAGATAGAAATTTATAAAATGTTCTGTAATGTACAATTTGCTCTTGTAAATTGCAAGTACCAATGACTAAGCATATCGCTACGTGACATTATTCTCACTATAGCTTTGTTATTTGAAAAGAGAAGTAACTGAGTCCAGTCCAAAATTGAGAGAACAATAAAGGTTTTGAACTTCATGTTAAATATGACAGCATCAAAAATGTTTAAATGTAGTTCTTAATATCACAATTCAAGATTTCTTCTGTCTTAAGGTTTTTTGGCAAACATTATTGTAATTTTTGGGAAGTTCACACCCTTTGCACTATGTGAATGTGCTAAGCTAATCAGTGTATTCATTTGAGATCATTTGATTTTCTAGTAAATCTGAGTTGTTCTATTTTATAGGGCAATAATGACCAAATCTTGGAGTAATGTTTTTGGATGATAGAGGACAGCACAAACATATGGATACATTAAATATTATTTTAAAGCAGTTTAAATTTAGAGATACAATGTTCTTGTACCCAGGAAGTGAGAAGAGCTTTTATTGTGTCATACTGTGCAACATAATTCTTCTCTAATGTGCTTAGAAATAAGTGCATGCAGTTTGGTTAGTAACCACAAAAAAAATTACTTGTCCAGATAATAGCCCTTTAAAAGAATGCATGAAGAGTGTGCCCTTAAGCAGAATATACTCTGCTAGAGAGAAGATATTGAACACAGTAAATTACTTTTATTTTCAAATTTTGTGTACAATATTCTCAAAATTAATTGACTTAACCTTCACAAATGTTTTTGTTGTGAGTTAAAAACATATGGGCTGATTTTTTTCATTTGGAAAGATGGAAACTTTTTTGGGAGAGAATAGAAAGCTAAAATTGGAAAAATTGACAGCGTTTTGGGGAAATGGCTGCAACTGCAGACATGCATAAACACCAGGAGCAGGAGTATGCTATTCAGCTTTCAAGGCTGATTTGATATCTGTGGTTGGTCTGCCTGCATTCAATCACTTTGAGAAGCGGCTAATCAATTTTCAAACACTAACCTTTCAAATAGAGTAATATTGGTTTCTCATAGTTCCCCTCAGCTTCCTGAAACTCGGCTATCAAACCAATAACTACATAATGACAATTAAGGGCGCTAAAGCAATCCCAGTGAAAGATGCCAATAAATACTAAATATTCACAGCTGTTTTCCTACCTGCTCATGGGATTGGATTTGTTCAGAATACTTGTGGCTTTGTAATTTACAGGTTACTTTTTATACTTAAGAAATTTACGTTATCAGGCTTTCAATGCCTTTCGCATCACTTGACTTGGCAAATCAGGTATAGAGCACCAGTGACTGGTATGTAAGGCAATTTACAGTCCAACCAGCCAACCAACCAAACTACAAGGGCTTCCACTCCATCAATATGCAAGTGATGTGCTGCACTAGCAGTGGTGTACAAAAGAAAGGATTTTTATGCTCATCTGTGTAAAATTCCTGGGCTGTGATGGTTTCATCCAATGGCAGTTTTGACTGTCAAATTCCAGTTATGGCCATTATCATACTGTTGGGCAGCGTCCTCTGCATTTGGAAGGTTGTGAGGGTCCTGATAAAGACTGTATCTAATAAAGAGGTCTGTTATCATCAGATCAGGACCATCTGAGCAACTGATTGAGAGGTGGGCTTTTGGTGAGAGGTAAAAGGGCTTTGAGTGAAGACTCTATTACTTCAATAATTCCTTTCCCTATCTTTGTTCCCAAGGACCAGCTGTACTTCACAGATCCTATTGTGTTAGAGAGCGCTTGCAGATAAGTGTGGCTTAGCAAGGCTGAAGCTAGGGTATCTGTCAACTTATTTAAATGGGAGGCATCTTTGCATTCAGTATCTGTATTGTGGTACTAACAACACTGATTTATTTGATTTTAAACTGTGATGATCCACAGTGCTGATCACTCCATCAATGGATTGTCACTGGGCAAAGTTTGAAATGCTCATGTTAATGTGTGAACTCATCTAGCACAAGAGACCAGAGCTCTTGCATCTGCGCAAACGTTTCTGTCTTTGGATGGAGATGGCAGTTCCTCAGGGTATATGTGATTGCAATATTGTCATCCTGTACATGAACGAGGGCAACCACAGCAATTGCAGTAACTTTTGAGGCATCTTCTTGCTAAGCATCATAAGAAATGTGTTCGTCAACGTTGCACTTGTTGGACTGCAGATCTTAGCTGAATGCATCTACCCCAAATGCCAATTTGGGTTCAGAACTGGAAAATCCAGCCTGACTGTTGCAAGAAAAATAAATGCGTTTATCTATCTCACTGAGGCATTTGACCCTGTGAATAGAAGATGCCTATTTAAGCAGCTTGAGAAAGCTGCCTGACATAACTGCTCAATGCGATCAAAACATAGAAAATCCATGCAGGAGTAGGCCATTCAGTCCTTCCAGCCTGTGCTGTCATGCATTCTAATCATGGCTGATCATTTATCTGCCTCTTCCCACTTTTCTCCCTCATCTTTTGATCTACAGTATTCCAGAAATGGTCTCACCAAGGCCTTCCATAATTTCAGCAAGTCATCTCTTTTCCTATATTCGAGTCCTCTCAATGAAAACCAACACACCATTTGTTGACTTGAGTGCCTGGTGCACTTGCATGCTTGCTTTCAGCCGACTGGTGTATGAGGACACCTAGGTCTCAGTGCACTTTTACCCTCTGTCAATTTATAGCCAGTCAGACGATGGTCTGCCTTATTGGTTTTTGCACGCTAAGAGAATTTTAACAGTAAACTAGATAGCTTGGGACAACAGTCATATAAAGGGCAAACTAGCTAGAGGTGAGGAATTGTAATTGTAAATCAGTTTGTTTTTATGACAATCTGGTAGTTTTTGTTTTTTTGTTCGGGTCCTAACCCATAAACTGTACAGCACTTCATCCAAGGCAGTGGTGCAAGTAGCAGAACTGGCTTTTCTGTCCAAGCACTGGGAAAATGAAGCAATTAGCCAGATTTCTGCCCCAATTGCTATCTACTGAATCAGGCAGAAAACATGCTTGTGTAGCATTTGAATAGGTGCCAGATTGCGTCTCTATTATGTTCTTTTTGTGAAATATCTGACTATAATCCATATTAAAGTTAATATATGAAGAGAAGTGTGTAGGTTAGGTAATGATGTTTGACATCTTGGAGCAATGCTTTCACGAGAGAAAGTAAAACAGTTTTTTGGTGGGGGATCAAGTGGGAGGAGGTCATGACACACAATGAAGGTCATACATGCACATTTGTTGCACTTTTTTGTTCATTCTCCATGATAGCTGCACATTCTGTCTGCTAAATGACATTAGAAATAACATACAGGGTTTTATAGCATTGCTTCTGTTTGGTCAGGAATAATATGGTTACTGTGCTTACTGCCTTGCTGAGCAACAAAGTGGCAGTAATTGGGACAATATTTTCTGCATGGCTATTTTTGTTAACAGAAGAAAGCATTCATGTTGGAATATTGCCCAAATTATTATTCTATGTTTAATACTTTAATTCATTCACAGGATGGCCAGACTAGTATTTATTGCTTATTCCTAATTATCTGGAAGTCAGTTGAGAGTCAATCACATTGCTGTATGTCTGGAATCACATATGGGCCAGACTGGATAAGGATTTTTTTCAATTCACTTACAGAATGTAGGTGTTACTGCCTAGGCCAGCATTTGTTACCTATCCCTAATTGCTTGGAGGGTAGTTAAGTGTCAAAGACAGGGTGGGTCAGCAGTCACATGTAAGACAGACCAGGTAAGGACAGCAGTTCCTTCCCCTAAAGGGCACTAGTAAACCATATGAGTTTTTCCTGATAATCAGCAATGGTCATTTGACCCCTAATTCCAGATTTTTATCGAATTCAAGTTCCATCATCTGCCATGGCAGGGAATTTGAACCCCACCACATTATGTAGGTCTCTGGGTTAGTGGTCTAGCCATTAATACCACTAGGGCATCACCTCCCCTGATGGCAGAGTCCCTTTCCTAAAGAGAGGTTTCTTTTCCAGCAGTTGGGAATGGTTTTATGTTCACCATTAGACGCTTAATTCCAGAGTTTTAAAAATTGATTTGACATTTCACTATCTACCTGGTAGGATTTGAACCCAGGTCCCCAGGATGTATTTGCAAAAACATAGAAGCAATAGAAAATTGATGCAGGAGTAGGCCATTCGGTGCTTCAACGGAATTATGGCTGATCATGCAATTTCAGTATCCCATTCCCACTTTTCCCCCCATATCACTAGATTCCTTTAGCTGCAAGGGCCATGTCCAGCTCCGTCACCGATGTCAGGCTAACCAGTTTATAATTCATCACCTGTGTTTGTCTATGGAAAGTGGAGGTACGTTAGCTATCATCCAGTCCATTGAAACTTCTAGAGTCTACTGAATCCTGGAAAATGATCACCAATGCATCAGTTGTTTCTAGGGCCACTTCCTTAAGTACTTTAGAATGCAGAGCATCAGGCCATGGGGATTTATCGGATTTCAATCCCGTCAATTTCCCCAGTACCTTTTCCTGACTAATAAGGATTTCCTTCAATTCTTCCTTCATGCTTGACTCTCTGCCCCTGGCATTTTTAGAATGCTATTTGTGTCCTCCTCAATGAAGACCAATCCAAAGTATTTGTTCAACTTGTCTGCCTTCTCTTTACCTTAATGAACTCACCTGATTCTAACTACATAGGACTTACATTTGTCTTCACCAGTCTTTTTTCCTTCACTTATCTATTGAAGCTTGTGTAGTCAGTTCAGCAAGCTTACTTTCATATTCTATTTTCCCCTTCCAAATTAAACAGCTTGTCCTCCTCTGCTAAGTTTTCCTAGTCCTCAACTTTGCTGCTTTTTCTAGCCATAATAACTACTGTACCTTTACTGCAATCATCTCTGATTTTCTGTTTGATATAATCTCCAACCTCTCAACTACTGTTTGAGCTTGGGGATAAGGCTGGTCAATGTGAGTATGTTTTTTTTTAAGAAAAAGAACATTTTAAAATGTTTAGTTCATGTTTAACTATGGCAAGGGGTGTATCAATATACTGCAGGGGAACAAGGACATCAAGGGATATGTCCTTTAGTAAATTTCAAATTGACAAAATCCTTGGATGATGCAACTTGTGCTTCAGAATCACATTATGTTCTAATGGTGCAAGTGAAAATTAACTCTGTTGCATACTCAAGTTTTTGCAAACTCTGAGCTACATTCCAATATATTATGTTGTTTTGTTTACCAATACTTGCATTTTGGAGCAGCACGGTGGCTCAGTGGTTCGAACTGCGATCTCACAGTGCCAGGAATCTGGATTTGATTACGGCCTCAGGGACTGCCTGTGTGGAGTTTGCACATTTTCCCGTGTCTGTGTGGGTTTCCATCGGGTGCTCCAGTTTCCTCCCACAGTAGAATGATGTGCAGGTTAGGTGAATTGCCCATAGTGTTCAGGGATGTGTAGATTAGGTACATTATAGTCAGAGGTAAATGTAGGGTAGGGGAATGGGTCTGGGTGGGTTACTCTTCGGAGGGTCAGTGTGAACTTGTTGGGCCTAAGGGCCTGTTTCCACTTTGTAGGGATTCTAATTCTAATTCGTATATTGCCTTTCAGAAACTCAGGACATGCAGAAACATCTCACAACTGATGAAATATTCTTGAAGTGTAATCTTTGTTCTGTTGTAGGGAAATTCAATAACCAATAGTAATGCAATGACTGGCATTATACTCTATCTTTCTCAATTTGAGGTATGAATGCTGTTTTGGATTCGAAAAGAACTTCACTGCTTATCCATTTATCATACATTTTATGCCCACTGGACTGAACCTTAGTCAAATGTCTCAGGTGAAAGACTATATATGTCTGATAATTCAGCACTTTCCCAGTGCACTAATTTAGTTTCTGGAGTTGGGATTGAAACCCTGACTTTCTAACTTAGTGGTGAGATAGCAAAGCTAAAGCTTACTCTGGCCTTATCTGACTAGCTGAAAATGTGTTGCTGGAAAAGCACAGCAAGTCAGGCAGCATCCAAGGAACAGGAGAATCGACGTTTTGGGCATAATCCCTTCTTCAGGAATGAGGAAAGTGTGTCCAGCAGGCTAAGATAAAAGGTAGGGAGGAGGGACTTGGGGGAGGGGTGTTGGAGATGCGGTAGGTGGAAGGAGGTCAAGGTGAGGGTGATAGGCCGGAGTGGGGTGGGGGCGGAGAGGTCAGGAAGAAGATTGCAGGTTAGGAAGGCGGTGCTGAGTTGGAGGGATTTGACTGAGACAAGGTGGGGGGAGGGGAAATGAGGAAGTTGGAGAAATCGGAGTTCATCCCTTGTGGTTGGAGGGTTCCTAAGCGGAAGATGAGGCGCTCTTCGTCCAACAGTCGTGATGCTATGGTCTGGCGATGGAGGACTCCAAGGACCTGCATGTCCTTGGTGAAGGGGGAGTTGAAGTGTTGAGCCACGGGGGGGTTGGATTGGTTGGTCCGGGTGTCCCAGAGGTGTTCCGCAAGTAGGTGGCCCGTCTCCCCAATATAGAGGAGGCCACATCGGGTGCAGCGGATGCAATAAATGTGTGTGGAGGTGCAGGTAAATTTGTGGCGGATATGGAAGTATCCCTTGGGGCCTTGGAGGGAAGTATGGGTGCAAGTTTTACATTTCTTGTGGTTGCAGGGGAAGGTGTCGGGAGTGGAGGTTGGGTAGGTGGGGGGTGTGGACCTGACGGAGTCACGGAGAGAGTGGTCTTTTCGGAAAGCTGATAGGGGAGGGAAGGGAAATATATCCCTGGTGGTGGGGTCCGTTTGGAGGTGGCGGAAATGACGGCAGATAATATGCTGTATATGGAGGTTGGTGGGGTGGTAGGTGAGAACCAGTGGGGTTATGGAGGTTGGTGGGGTAGTAGGTGAGAAATGGAGGTTGGTGGGGTGGTAGGTTATGGAAGTTGGTGGGGTGGTAGGTATCTTGACTAGATGCATTTGACAAAACTATTGGGATGTTATAAACCATTTGGCTTACATTAATTAAACAACATTCTGCGGTGGAAAACATTTGATTTTCAGCCAGTCTCCCAGTTTCGATGTGGTGAATAATATTCCCCTTAACATCCATGCGTGCATGGCTGGGTAGTAATCTGGAATGTAGTTGTCCGTTGAAGTCAGTTCTCTCAACTTTGATTGTTGGTTGGGAGACATTTTCTGTATGATTGAAGTTATTATTTTAAATTGTAAACTGTCTATATGCGCCAGAGAGTTTATAGCTTGACCACTACAAAGAAAATCTAGAATGAATATTGGTGGTTACGTCATTTTGAATACATCTCATTTTATACCATCACCTGATTTGTTCAGAGAGCAAGGGTCAGTGTGGCTCAGTTGTAGAATAAATGCAGCATGAAAGGACACATTACTCATTGCGTTTTTGCTGGTTTTCTTGTACTGCAAGAGCAATTTAATTTCTTTCTACTGTAATTTCCCTGTACTGTTACAATCTTTTCTCTTCAATGTATCCAGTTCTCTTTCGAAAACCACAATTGAATTTACCTTCACTGTACTGGAACAGTCTGTTTCAACTACAAATTGCATGCTATGTTAAAAGCTTTTCCACATGCCATCCTTGGTCTTTTTCGCTAATCATCTTAAATCAGTGTCTTCTAGCTCCTTAACATGAGTACAGTTTCACTCTATATTGTCTGCAGCCCCCATTATTTAAGCATCCACAACAAATCTTCTCTCAATGTCGTCTTCAAGAATAACCACTTTTTTCAACTGTCCATAGATTGAAATCCCTAATCCCTGGAACCACTCTTGTAAATCTTTTCTACACTCTCTAAAACCACCACACCATTAAAACCATTAATCTTAAGGTATAGCACAAGCCACAACACTTCAGTTGAGGCTAAGCAAGTTTTGTATTTTTATCTTAAACAATCCCCAGATTCCGTATGTCTTTTTAACCAGTTTCTCCACTTGCTCGCTGACCTTTATTGATTTATGTAATAGCACATGGCTATCGGAATTGCTGATGTACCGCCCGTTTCAGAATTATATCCTTCATATTGCTTTCCTCGGTCATCAGCCAATGTGTCACTCAACATTCCTCTACATTGCAATTTATCTGCCACTTGCCATCTTTTCCATCAGCCTGTAAGTTCTATGTACATTCCTCTAGGTATTGTAAGCATGTGCAAATGTTGACATTCTGCCCTGAACAACCAGGTCTGGTCCTTTAATATATAGAGAAAAATAGTACCAAATTTGTCATCTACCTCTGTGTGCTTTCTTGATATTTAAAGCAACTGCTCATTAATGCAATCTGATTTCTGTCAGTGCCACCTTTGTAGTTGTGCTTCTGAACTTTTTAATCCATGGGTTTCAACTTTGGTTCATCATTTCTTTAAAGTTTGTGCACTACATCAATCACATTACCCCATTGATCATCTTTGTCGTTTCACTTTGCAACTCAATCAAATTATTTCACAATTTGTCCTTATTAGATTGTGCCTACTTTCCTTTCTTAATCTACTGTTGCCCAAGCAATGGCTCATTTTGTCCTAGATTATCATCTCCATCAACTTTTCACCAAGTTTAAACTTACTGGTCAGTGGTTACTGGTATTATCCTTCACTGTCTAGTCGTTTGGGAAGCAGGGCTTGAAAGATTATGGAAAGTGCTTCCACATTTTTCAGCCTTGCTTCCCTCAGTATCCCTTTCTGCATCTTGTCAAATCCAGATGACTGATCAACTCCCAAGTACAGCCAGTCTTATCTATTTTTACCCCACTCACTTTTTGGCTGTCTCCTGTTTCACTATTGCTTTGTCACCACTGTCTTCATGATAAGTATAGATATGATGTATTCATTTAGCATTTCAGCCATACCCTCTAACTACACAGATGCCTCTCATTTTTTGCCCCACTTATCCCAACTGTTCCTCTTGTTATCCTTTTTAATATTTATGTAAGCCTATAGAAATTATTGGGAAGTCTGGAGTCACAGTCAGTTGCTTCCCTGCCTCTTAGTCAGAAGCCTTGATTTTGAGTGCCAATATAAAACTTGACCAAGGCATTCATAAAGTGGCTTAACAAGTTAATGTTGACTTGCAAATCATCCAGCACACATCAGTAGCAAAGGGTAAAAGTGGGATAGTTTCTCAGTCAGTTTGAAAGAACAAATATCTATCATCGCTGTTCATTGCACTGCACTGCAACATGTATGTAAAAGTCATGTTGCCACACAATATAGATTCCCTAACGGATCTGTCACCTCCTACTACTACTACTACTACTACTACTACTACTACTACTACCAGCTGCTCCTTTGTCAGGTGGTTGTGGAGTAATTCTGTGTCTTATGATCTTATACTCCACAACCACATGATGAAGGAGCAGAGCTCCGACAGCTAGTGCTTCCAAATAAACCCATTGGACTATAACCTGGTGTTGTGATTTTTGACCAGCTATTTGGACTGCCTTGTTTTTTGAAAGCTACCTTTGTCTTCCATTACTGTCCCTTTGCCTATCTAATTTCCTTTTTCACTTTCCCTCGGAGTACTCGATATTCAACTTGGCTTTCATTTATTAACCTGACATTTATCATACACAAGTTTTTTCTGCTTTATCTTACTCTTGCCTGTTCAATTAGCTCAGTCATTTGGTTGTTCTACCTATCCCATAAATGCAAATCTACCCTAACTGTATCCAAACTAAGTTAGCTTAAACGGCAGCTTATTATTTGATTACAGTTTTGTCTGCCAATTTGAATCCTACTGACTTGGGTGCATCTGTTCTCATCCCAATGAAATTGCCCTCCATCAATTAAGTTTTTTTTTACTGAGGGTCATTCCTTGTCCCTTTGCAAACTAACCTATTGTGATAGTATGATTGCTGTTCTTTGTGTTCCCTGCTGACCCACTTAATCACCTGCATACCCTGAACCAGATTTAATAATGTCTCCTTCCTTGAGGGGCAGAAACTCACTGATTTAAGAAAATTCTCCTGAGCAAACTTCAGAGACTTTTTCATCCTCTCTGCCCTTTATACTGTTGTTATCACAGTCTGTGTTAACATAGAATACACACAATGCAGCATGGGGGAGCAGGCCTTTTGGCCTACCATGTTTGTGCTGACCATGATGCCATTCTAAACTAATCCTATCTGCCTGCACATGGTCCATATCCCTGTATCCCCAACCTGTTTATGTGTCTGTCTAAATGACTCTTAAATGTTGATTCATATCTGCTTCTATCATGTCTCCTGGCAGCATGTTCCACCCTCTGTTTTTGAAAAAAGAATTGCCTTCATTTAAACTTTTTCCTTCTTGCCTTAAACCTATGTCTCCTTATATTTGACATTTCCACTCTTAAGGGAAAAAAAATACTCTGACTATCCACCCTATCCGTGCCTCTCTTAGGTTCATTTACTTTGATCACATCACCCCTCAGCTTCCAACGCTCTAGTGGAAACAATCCAAGTTTGTCCAACCTATCCATATGGCTGATAAATTACTCCAGGCAACATCCTGGTAAACCTCTTTTGCGCCCTGTCAAAAGCCTCCATATCTTTCCTATGATGTGGTGACCAGAACCATGTACAATATTGCAAATCCGACTTAACTAAAATCTTATACAGCTGCAATATAGACTTCAGCTTTTATAATCAATAAAATGTGGAGCTGTTAAAAGCACAACAGGTCAAGATGTATTAGAAAAGCAGGGCTAGACTCTTCAATCAGCTATTACCAACTTTTATAACCAATAATCTGATCAATGAAGGCAAACATGTCTTGCACTTGCTTTACCATATTATCCACTTGTGTTGCCACTTTTAAGGAGTTATAGGCTTGCACCCCAAGATTCCTCTATGTATTAAAGCTCATAAAGGTTCTGCCATTTACTGTGTATTTTGCTCTCGCATTTGACCTCACACTTGTCCAGATTAAACTCCATCTTGTTTCTCAGCCCAACTTTCCAACTGATCCATATCATTCTGTATTCTTTGACAACCTTCCTCGCTGTCTGCAACTCCACCAATTTTCATGGCATCTCCAAATTTACTAATCAGACCACCACCTTTTTCATCCAAATCATTTATACACATCACAATAAGAGAGGTCCCAACAGGTAATCCTATGGAATACCACTGATCACAAACCTCTAGTCAGAGTGACGCCCGCACTTGCTCCTCGCACTTTCTCCCCGGACCCATTCCTCTCCTGCCCCTCACTCCCTCCCTCTCCTCACAAACTTCAATCAAGCATGAGGCAAGGCCTCCTCCAAATCAAGCCATGCTGACTATCTCTAATACACCCATTATTTTCCTTTTATTTAAGTTGATGATGGCACTCAATGCTGCAGTTTTCCTTTTTTAAATTTTCCTGCACATTTGCTTCTTTTGTATTTTTGCTGCTAGATAGTGGCATTTGGAAAATACCCAAATGATACCTCTGTTTCTTAAATTAGCTAATTACAATCTGTCCAAGACCCCTCCCCTTTCTTCATAGTAATATTCTCTTTGATCAATACAGCCAAGCCCCATCTGACCCCATCATTTTGTTTTCTGATTTGTTTTGTAATGAGAGCCTTGTATCCAGGAGTATTTTGTAACCAGTCCTGAGTCAAGTCTCAGTTATCACTCTGCCATATTTCCATGTAGCTGTCTCAATCTGCAACTTACTGGCCTTATTTATTGTGCTTCGTGCAGTTACATCCATGCATTGTAAATCTTATTTAGACAAAATTAAGTTCTCATTTAGTCTGACCCATGTAATACTATACCATTTATTTTTACTTGTGGTATTGGTTCTCCGAATCCTTTGTTTACTTTAAAATGTGTCTTTTTAATGTTATATCCAAAAGAGTGCTAATAATATTTCATTATAGGCTAATGATACTGTACAATGTAAAGGAGAAAACTTAGTTCGCGCTACATCATGGTGCATGTATAAAACCATCCCTGAGGAGGTTTGGCTGCCGCTGTAATTGTGAAATACTGGTATTTGAATTGTCGTTGGTTCTTTCCCTGTTTAAAACAATCAAACCAACCAGCTTGTATACTGAAAATTACAGAAACTAATGTTCTTTACAAGCTAATCATTTGACAAAATATTTGACTGCATCACAGGTTATCGAGGTGTATGAAAAATTTGCATATGTTTACCCGCTAATGGACAGTGGCCTTCAGCTGCAGGTTTAGAGCCATTCTGCTCTGCTCTGCTGCTTGAAACAGAACCTGCAATCAACAATGCTTTATCCTTTCTGTCACATTACAGCTTCCCCTTTTAAACAATTAGCAGCTTTTCAAAAGTTGTTATTGTATTGACCTATGCTTCTCATTTTGCCCCACTCCCTGCAAACCCTCTGCGCAAGTACATATTTCATGTGTCAAGATTTTATTGAAATTTGGGCTAAGGGTTTCTATTTGATAACTTGGATGGTGTGCTTTTTTGAGCTGAATTTAATTGGTAAAGCACATCTGTACCATAATAATTTAAAATAATTTAAACTTAATATAATTTAGTTGTGGCATGCAAGCAAGTTCTGAACTATAATGCAGTTACAAGTTAAGATGCAGTGCAAACTGTCTAGACGTGGATCCTTTAAACATTACATTTTTATTGTTAGTTTCTGCAGATGGAAGCACGGAGTCTTCTGCACTTGCTGATGACAATGGCAGTGAAGAAGATTTTGTATATGAGGAAATATGCCAGGCAAACCCCAGATACCTTCAACCTGGTGGAGAACAGCTTGCTATAAATGAGGTATTTTGGTTGATTTAAAGTTTGATTCCATTATTTCACCAAATAAAGTTCAGTTACTTCCTTACTGTGCACTTCAACCTGGGGTTTGAATTCTGTCATTTAAATTAATGAAGAGTTTGTGTGTGTGTGTGTGTGTGTGTTCATTCCTCCTTTCTTTTCTCTTTTCCTCCTTTCTTTGGTTCGTTCCTTCTCACTTGCTTTCCCTTCCTCCACCATCCTCCCCCTCTCCATTTTCTGTTAATTACATGAATACAATGCTGCAACATTGCTCAAGACATGTCAGAGATATTCTGAGACAATGATTGTTTTACTGTTAAAATATCGGCAAAGCGACACAGCAGGGAAGGATTGGAGCAATGGTGCAATTCTGACTTATCAGGATGTACCCATTGGGGTTATGACTATCAGCTTTTGCCTCACTAGAGAGGTTAATTGTATTCAGAAAGTTTCCTTTCACGTGTTTTCACTTTGTCAACTTCAAAGACTGGTATGTATTCTAATACTTTCTGTCCATGTTCTGCTCACTCGGTAGATTTTCTTTCATCCTTAGGAGTGCTAGTTATATTTTCCACACAGAGTTTTCAATGCTGTCATGTTTGGCCTTGGATTTTCATAGATGATTTTTAAATTATTGCTAAAATCAGCTTCTTCGTCCATTTCCCTGTTCAAACATTCTCCATTCTTCTCTGAAGTGCTTGTAATGTTTCATACAATTATTTAAAAACAGTTTTGTAGCTTTTCCTTTCAAGTTATCCTTTTCAGTATCATATCACATAACGATATATTAAGGTTTTGCTTGTAGCCTCACCTTCAGGTGTAAGGTTCACCCTATCCTCTCAATGTATTTAGTGAGCATTTAAATCCTATTGGACAACACTATCTTAATGACACACAAAGCTGCAACAGGTATATTTTAGGAGGACACTGCATTCTTTAAAGTATCTACCATGAGCAGTACTATGCAAGATCTAAAATTATATAATAACATCAGAGTGTATAGTCACTTCACTTTCACTGTCGATGTGCTAAAAGTCAGTGGTCAACTTTTGGTTCACTAGGTCCGATTATGTTTCATTTTTTGTTAGGCACTAGTTAATTGCCAGAGATAAAAGAAATATTATAAATAATGGAAAAATAAAGACTAAAATTTTTTCATGTTCAAAATGATTTTCTCCAGTGTTCTTCCTACAGACTTGTGATATGGCTGTTCTGTAGATGCCAGGCACCCTCTAGCATTTCAAGCAATTAGTCTTTTTCCATGTGGAAAATTACAGGATAAGTCTATGTTCCAGTTTCTAACTCTGACTGAGGCCAATTTTAGTGCCCCTTTGCCTGTCCAATCTGAGATTGGGCAATAAAAGACTACTGATATTCATATGATAAACTCTCCAACTCATTGAGACCTTGCACTATTTTTGTGTATTTTTTTCATTCCTAGTGGAAATGGTACGTATTTTTACATTTCGTTTTAATTTATTGAAGCAGTTGTAAACTGATTGATTTTTTTTTCCCCCTGTAGTTGATCAGCGATGGCCACAATGTCTATGCAGAAGCGTTATGGGATCATGTTACAATGGATGATCAGGAACTTGGATTTAAAGCTGGAGAAGTCATCAGAGTCCTTGATGCCTCCAACAAGGAATGGTGGTGGGGCATGATTGAAGAAAAAGAAGCCTGGTTCCCTGCTAGCTTTGTTCGAGTATGTTTTTAATACAAAACTGCAGAAGTATAATAACTTTTCAGGGCAGGTTGGCAACTTTTCTTGAAAACTTTTAATTTGGCAGTAGGCCTCCTTTCCTTTTGCACTCCTCCCAATGCCTCATTTCCTAATTCTGCTGGAATATAAAGAAACTGGTAAAGTGGACAGTAAATTCTTTCATTACCATTGAAATCCAGTTGCTGACTCTCACGATTTGTTGTACTTCACATTTAAGATGAAAGCTTAACGTCTCTTTGCATTTTGCTGCGACATGCCTAATTTAAGAACTTAACTGTGAGGGACCATATGTAGAAAAAGAACTTTCATGATGGCATGTATAATTGGAGAATTTTAGGAACCAGCTATGGATTGATCAAAATAAATGAAGTATGGATGTAAACCAGCAAGAAATACTGATTTAAGAACTAAAAACTCAACCCCGGTAAAAATACCAAAAGGAGAGCAATAAAAGGAAATATGGGCCCCTTAGAAGCTAAGAGTGCAGACCTTATAAAGAGAAATAAGGAAACAGTAAAGACATGTAAATATTTTGCCTGTCTGCAGAGTAATAAAACAAAGTGGGGAATCAAGGACTTGATGAAAATAGAAACTTAAAATTATTTTCCTCTTGATTAATAATAAACAGATCAAAAGCTAACAAATTCCATTAACCCAGTGGCATATGTCCAAGTCCTCTTAAAAATGTAGCTTCAGAGATAATGGATGCAGTGGTTATGATCTTCTTAAATCTGTTGATTTCAGTCTCGTTTCATAAACTATCTTTGCTATGCCTATTTCTTTTTCAATACTCATCAAAAGTTTTTATATTCAGTCTGGTTCTCAAATGTAAATAATCAACATGACATTAGTCATGTAAACCCATTATTGAATCATGCTGCCCCCTCTTGCATAAAAGGAGCTATCAGTTTGTCCTCTGTCTTTTCGCTTTGTACCTCAACTGTATTCAAACCATTTTTTTCTAAACACAGTGGGTTACTTACTCTGATCCAGTTCATGGAGTTTGCATAATCTCCCGTGTATGTGAGTTTCCTCCACATGCCCTGGTTTCCTCCCACGTGCAAAGATGTGCAGATTAGGTGAATTTGCCGTGTTAAATTGTTCAGGGATGTGAAGGCTGGGTGCATTAGTCTGGGGAAATGTAGAGTAATGGATCTGGGTGGGATCCTTTATTTAACAGTTCGCTGTCCAAAGACAGATTTACCTGCCATCCTTTGAGTCCAATTTACCTGGACCAGGTAAAATGGGAAGCTTTCAGAAATGAGATAACAAGAATCCAGAGAAAGTATATTCCTGTTGGGGTGAAAGGGAAGGCTGGTAGGTATAGGGAATGCTGGATGAATAAAGAAATTGAGGGTTTGGTTAAGAAAAAGAGGGAAGCATATGTCATGTTCTAGACAGATCAAGTGAATCCTTAGAATAATATAAAGGAGGTAGGAGTATACTTAAGAGGGAAATCAGGTGGGCAAAATGGGGACATGAGATAGCTTTGGCAAATAGAATTAAAGAGAATCCAAAGGGTTTTTACAAATATATTAAGGACAGAAGGGTAACTAGGGAGAGAATAGGGCCCCTCAAAGATCAGCAAGGCGGCCTTTGTGTGGAGCCACAGAAAATGGGGGAGATAAACTAAATGAATATTTTGCATCAGTATTTACTGTGGAAAAGGATATGGCAGATATGGACTACAGAGAAATAGATGGTGACATCTTGCAAAATGTCCAGATTACAGAGGAGGAAGTAAAACAGTTAAAGGTGGATAAATCTCCAGGACCTGATCAGGTGTACCCGAGAACTCTGGGAAGCTAGAGAAGTGATTGCTGGGTCTCTTGCTGAGGTATTTGTATCATCGATAGTCACAGGTGAGGTGCCAGAAGACTGGAGGTTGGCAAACGTGGTGCCACTGCTTAAGAAGGGCGGTAAAGTCAAGCCAAGGAACTATAGACCGGTGAAGTGGCAGATGGAGTTTAATTCAGATAAATGCGTGGTGCTGCATTTTGGGAAAGCAAATCTTAGCAGGACTTATGCACTTAATGGTAAGGTCCTAGGAGTGTTGCTGAACAAAGAGACCTTGGAGTGCAGGTTCATAGCTCCTTGAAAGTAGAGTTGCAGGTAGATAGGATAGTGAAGAAGGCGTTTTGTAGGCTTGCCTTTATTGGTCAGAGTATTGAGTACAGGAGTTAGGAGGTCATGTTGTGGCTGTACAGGACATTGGTTAGGCCACTGTTGAATATTGTGTGCAATTCTGGTCTCCTTCCTATTGGAAAAATGTTGTGAAACTTGAAAGGCTTCAGAAAAGATTTACAAGGATGTTGCCAGGGTTGGAGGATCTGAGCTATAGGGAGAGGCTGAACAGGCTGGGGCTGTTTTCCCTGGAGCGTTGGAGGCGGAGGGGTGACCTTATCAAGGTTTACAAAATTATGAGGGGCATGGATAGGATAAATAGACAAAGTCTTTTCACCAGGGTCGGTGAGTCCAGAACTAGAGGGCATAGGTTTAGGGTGAGAGGGGAAAGATATAAAAGAGAGCTAAGGGGCAACTTTTTCACGCAGAGAGTGTATGGAATGAGCTGCCAGAGGATGTGGTGAAGGCTAGTACAATTTGCAACATTGAAGAGGCATTTGGATGGATGTATGAATAGAAGGCTTTGGAGGGATATGGGCCGGGTGCTGGCAGGTGGGACTAGATTGGGTTGGGATATCTGGTTGGCATGGATGGGTTGGACCGAAGCGTCTGTTTCCATGCTGTACATCTCTATGACTCTATATCATACCAAAATCATTTTCCCGTAAATGTTGCTCTTGATCTTGATTCAATTGTACCACCTCCTTTACTGAAACCATTGAGGAAGGAAGGAAGCATTGCCAAATCTGGATCAGTGGTTAGCACATTATCCTTCATTGATCCTTTATTTAACAGGTCTCTTTTATCAGGGCAATATTATGCTCCCATATGGCTGCCTGCATTTGCAACTAACCACCCATATTTATTAAATTCCATGCGTTTGCATGCATACTCTAGTAAACCTAATTTAAACCATATTCCATTCCTCCTCACTCTGATCCCAGTTCATGGAGTTTGCACATTCTCCTGTATCTCTGTGGCTTTCCTCCAGATGCTCTGGCTTCCTCTCTCAGTGCAAAGATGTGCAAATTAGGTAAATTGCCCATAGTGTTCAGGGATGTGAATGCTAGGTGCATTAGTCAGGGGAAATGTAGAGTAACAGGTCTGGGTGGGATACTCTTCGGAGTGTCGGTGTGGACTTGTTGGGTCAAATGGCCTGTTTCCACACTGTAGGGATTCTATGATTCTATCTCAAGAAACTGCTTTGGAAAGCCCCCAGCGACAATTGCATGTGTTCAGATGTGCACGCGATATGTACCAGGCTGCCAGACCATACAGTATGTGGAACATTTTCATACCATATCCATTTTTCTTCTGATATTACCGATTATTTCACCAACTATCTTTTGTTTTACAACAGTTAATCTCCACAGAGAAAGAGCGTTTTTCCTCCTTAATTAGTGTGCATACTCGCATGTGTGTCAGGTAACTTAGATGTGATGGTTTGGCGGTTTCACTTAGCTGGCCACTCCCTATTTTTGATTTTTCCAAACAATGTCCAAAACTAATGTAAAACCCCAGATAACCATAAACCCAGACGTGTGTAGTGATTGCAATGAGGTTGTCTAAATTGACGACATGGAATGAGTCCCATGGTTTGGGTTGTTAAATTGGTCTGGTCAGGAAGCCCTGGCTAACAGATAAAAAGGAGTGTGTCAGAGATGCTGACAGTCTTGACAGCTGACTCTGAAGAGATCGTACTAGAATCAAGGACACTTCATGTGTAAATAAAGGGTTCGCTTGGAGATTGGATACCAGCCTCTGTGAAATTATTTCAATAGGGCTTCTTTGTAAACAAGTCCAAAAAATTCCATAGTGTCTAAGCTCCTGCCGTTTACTTCGCTTTGAAGTCTCTTCAATTTTTTTAATTCAACATGTCATTCCCATAACTCTTTTTTTAAAGGTCACAAGTCCTTTTCAATCTTTCGAATTAACCAATTTGGAGAATTTTTTAAGCAGAAATGACAGAAGCACCTTCTTGCCACATTGCACAACTTTAACATGCTTTAAAAAATCTAACTTTGCATATCAACTGTTCCTTATATCCACTTTATAATTTGTTCTATCACAATGATACATTTATTTTAGTTGCGCACCTTCAAAAAACAAAAGGACTTGACAATGACAAAATTACGTGCAACATGTTGGATTTACTTCCAAACTCAATATAAAAACACCAGATTTTATTTCGTATTAAGTACTATTAAGTATCATTTAGTATTAAGTTGACTTTTAAGAAAAAAATATAAATCAATGTCCAAAAAGCTGAAAGAATTTTTTTCCCCATTTAGTACAACATTCTATTATAAGTAGACAATCCTTTATCTGAAATTCTGAAATCTGAAAAGCTCCAAAATCTGAAGATTTTTTCCTTATTAACAAGGCGGTTTGGCATGCAAACAGTTAACCCAAGTTGACACCCACTCGATGCATATCAGTCAGATGCAACGTGGGTGGTGTGGCCCAGGGTTTAGATCAGAGTGGTGCTAGTAAAGCACAACAGGTCAGGCAGCATCCAAGGAGCAAAAGCCCTTCTTCCTCAGGAATAGGTGTGGTGTGGCCCAGCACCAACAGGCATCGATTCTGTTTCAAGGCCCTATTTTACTTAGTGAGTGTGCACCTCTGGTAAGATTTTTAAAAATTTCACTGTCAAACTGTCGCTTATTCTGAAGTTCAAAAAATTCTGAATTCCGAAAATGAGCTGGTCCCAAGCATTTTGGATAAAGGATTGTGCACCTGTATGTATATTGCCGGTTGTAGAGTCGTAGAGTCATATAGCACATTAACATACCCTCCGGTCCAACTAGTTTATGCTGAACATAGTCCCAAACTAAACTAGTCCCACCTGTTTGCCTATATCCCTCCACACCTCTCCTATGCGTGTATCTATCCAAATGTCTTTTAAACATTGTAATTGTACCTGTATCCACCACTTTCTCAGAAGGTCCATTCCCCATACAAAATGCCCTCTGTTTAAAACAAAAATTGGCCTCACGTCTTTTTAAAATCTGTCTCCTGTCACTTTTTAAAAATGTGCCCCGTTGTCTTCAAGTCCCCATCCTTTGGAAACGTCAGCCACCATTAACTCTATTTATATCTCTCATTATTTTATCACCTTCTATCAGATTGCCTCTCAACCTCCTACCAGCCTGCCTTTCTATAACTCAAACCTTCCATACCCGGCAGCATCTATTCTGAATCCTCTCCAGCTTGCTAATACCCTTCCTATAACTGGGCAACCAGAACAGGACATAGTCTTCCAGAAGAGACCTCACCAACATCCTGTACAATCTCAGCATGACTTCCGAACTCCTATACTGAAAGGACTGAGCAATAAGGACCCTTTTAATCATCCTGTCTCTGTGATGCAAACTTGAAAGAATCATGTACCTGCACCCCGAGATTCCTCTGTTCTATAACACTACTCAAGGCCCTACATTAATTGTATAAGCCCTACCCTTGTTTATTGTGTCAAAATGCAACGCCTCACATTTATCCAGATTGAACTCCATCTGCCATTTTTCAGTCCGTTGACCCATTTGATCAATATCACTTTTTGTAATCTTAGAAAACCATCTTCACTGCCTACAATATTACCAATTTTGATGTCACTTGTAAGCTTGCTTATCGTGCCTACTATATTCTCATCCAGATCATTTATATAAATGATGAACCAAAGAGAACCCAGAACTGATCCCTGTGGAACACAGTTGGTCACAGGCCTCCAGTCTGAAAAACAGCCCTCCACCATTACTCTGTCTCCTGCTGGATTCAACTAAATTGTTTTGATGTAGTTTGAAGATTGTTGTAATCTTATTTTTTGTTTACAGCATGAGACTGTCGCCTATGAAGTGCAACAGTTCAAGTAAATTAGACAGGTTTAATCCAGTTTATATATTTTCTTCATCAATAATTTGTTTTCTTTTACCCAAGAAATTTCAGTGTATAAAGCGACATTATAATCTGATCCATTCTGATGTGATTGTCATTTATAGGGTTATCATCCTTCTAATAAGACAGAAGGACAGTAAAGGAAAATTCATCTAGACCTACAATGTGTTGAGAATCACAACAAATCATTTACTACAACAACAAGAATTGTAGTGACATTCATGAAGGTTACTGAAGAAAGAATAGGCATGGGCATGCGTAATTTAGAATTTATAATTACTTTTAAAACACAATACTATTCAAGGGGTATGGAAGCTTTTCTGGTTTGAATATATGTTACTCCTAATGGACAGATTTCCTAAATCCTTCATTATTTTTAATAGCTGCGAGTGAACCAAGAAGATGCTGCAGCTGAATGCACTGGAAACTTTGAGGATGAACAACTGAATGCCAGCTGCAGTAAACACCTACACAAAAATGCAGAGAATCAGAGGCAGATGCGAACAAATGTTATCCAAGAGATCATGAACACAGAGCGAGTTTACATCAAGCATCTGAAAGACATCTGTGAGGTACTGCAAAAATGCAGTTTTGAATTGGGGAAGTTTACTGTAACTGATGATGCTGGATAGGCAATGCCAAACATTTGTGCAAAGGTGAGGACTGCAGATGTTGGAAACCAGAGTTTAGATCAGAGTGGTGCTGGAAAGGCACAGCAGGTCAGGCAGCATCAGAGGAGCAGGAAAATCGCCAAACATTTAAAGAGCATATGGATGAACAGCAAAGTTTGATCGTTATTGTCTGGCACAAACGTAAAATGGGAAAGGTGTTCCAACCATGGGTTATGAAGGCAATTAGGGAAAGCCTTGGACCCAAGGAATGAGCATACAAATTGGCCAAAAAGAGGAGCAGATCTAAGGATTGGGAGCAGTTTAGATTTCAGTAGAGGCGGCCAAATGGATAGATGAAGAGCGAAAATTTTAGTATGAGTGTAAATTTTCAGGAAACATACAAAACTGATTACTTTTAGAGGTATGTGAAGAGAAAAGGATTACTGAAGACAAATTCAAGTCCTTTACAAGCAGCAACAGGGCAGTTAGAATGGAGAATAAAGAGATGGGAGACCAATTAAATATATAATTTGAATCTGTCTACACAAAGGAGGATACCAATAACATCCCAAAAATGTAGGAGAGCAAAGAGTTTGTTTAGAGCGAGGAATTGAAGGAAATGGTACTGGGGAAATTGATTCATGACCAATAAATCCCCAGCTCTTAATCTACATCCCAGAGTATTTAAGGAAGAGATAGTGGATGCGTTGGTGCTCAGCTTCCACTCTGAAACAGTTCTTATGGATTGGGGTGTAACCAATGTAACCTCATTACTTAAGAAGGTAGAGAGAAAACAGGGAATTATAGATCAGTTAGCCTGGCATTGGGGGGGAATGCTAGACTGTATAATAAAGGTTTAGATTATAGTGGTGCTGGAAAAGCACAGCAGGTCAGGCAGCATCCGATGAGCAAGAAAATCGATGTTTCGGGCAAAAGCCCTTTCGCAGGGCTTTTCCAGCACCTGCAGTCCTCACTTCTGCCCTGTATTATAAAAGGTTTAATAACAGCACATGGAAAATAGTGACAGAACTGGATAGCGCCAGCACTTAAGAAATCTTTGAAGACTTGTAGAGTTGTTAAGGGGTGGGGGGGGAAACAGTGGATGTCATTTAACTTGGACTTTGAGAAGGTTTTGTATAATTTGCACAAAAGAGATTAGCATGTAACATTAAAGCACACGGGATTGGGGATAGTTTCCTGACATAGATGGCAGATTTGAAATCAAGGGTAAGCTAGTCTTTTTCTGAGAGGCAGGCATGATGGGTGAGATATCTTGGGATCGGAGCTATTCACAATATTTATTGATGTTAGATGAGGCAACTCTTTGAGATATTACAAAGTTTACAGACAACACACATCCTGGTTGGTGGATGAGCTGTGGGGGGGATGCAAAGATGTTTCAATATGAATTGGACAAGTTGAGTTAGTGTGCGGAGTGCATGGCAGATGAAGTATAATGTGGATAAATGGGAGATTATTCACTTCAATAACAAAAATACAATGATGGATTGGGCGTGGGAGAGGTGCATTGAGATGTGGGTGTCCTAATACACCAATCACCTGAATCTAAGCATTCAGGCACAGTTTTTTAAAAAAATTCATTCATGGGATGAGGGCATTGCTAGCTAGGCCAACATTTATGGCCCATCTCTAGTTACCCAGAAGGCAGTTAAGAGTCAGCCACATTGTGTGGATCTAGAGTCACATGTAGGCCAGACAACGATGGCAGCTTCTTTCCCTCGACATTAGTGAACCAGATGTGGTTTTATGTCAAAATTCCAGACTTTTTATTGAATTCAAATTTCACCATCTGTTGTAGTGGTGGGATTTGAACCTAGGTCCCCAGGACATAATAGATTAATAGTCTAGTGATAATACCACTAAGCCATCACCTCCCCTAGCAGGTGGTGAAGAAGACAAATGGTTTGATTTCCCTCATATTGAGAAGATTGGAACACAGGGTTTGGGCTGTCTTGCTGTAATTATATAGAGTCTTGTAATGACTATACCTGGGGGAGTTGTGCAGTTTAGTCTCCTTACCTGAGAAAGGATCTGGCTTTGGAGTGAATGCAGTGCTGGTTTACCAGACTGATTCCTTGGATGGCAGGACTGACCTATGAAGAGAGACTAGACTGTTTTGTCTATGTTTACTGAAGTTTAGAAAGATGATTGATTTGAGATCTGAGAAATATGTTAGCTTCTAACAGGACTAGGCAGGATAAACACAAGAAGGATGTCTTTAGATTAGATTAGATTAGACTTACAGTGTGGAAACAGGCCCTTCGGCCCAACAAGTCCACACCGACCCGCCGAAGCGCAACCCACCCATACCCCTACATTTATCCCTTACCTAACACTACGGGCAATTTAGCTTGGCCAATTCACCTGACCCGCACATCTTTGGACTGTGGGAGGAAACCGGAGCACCCGGAGGAAACCCACGCAGACACGGGGAGAACGTGCAAACTCCACACAGTCAGTCGCCTGAGTCGGGAATTGAACCCGGGTCTACAGGCGCTGTGAGGCAGCAGTGCTAACCACTGTGCCACCGTGCCGCCCACAATGCCACCGTGCCGCCCAGTGAAGTCCAGAACTGAGGGTCAAATTTTTAGGTCACATGTAGGCCATTTCAGGCTGAGGTAAGATTTGTTTTCACCCAGCGTGTAATGTGCTTGTGGCATTCATTGCTGCAGAAAATGGTTGAGACCACAACATTAAATATTTTCAAAATGGTGTCAAATATTGGGGCTAAAGGGATTAAAGTGTATGGGCAAAAACTAGGAATAGGGTACTGAATTGGATGACTTTAGTGAATGATAGAGCAGGCTCAGAGGGCCGAATGACCAGCACCACCTATTTTCAATGTCTCAATGAAACTGGTAGAAAGCTTGGTTATTTTGCAGCTGAAGCATCTTTACAAATACATTTTTTTGACTTTTGTAGAACCATAGTCATAGAGGTATACTGTATGGAAACAGACCCTTTGGTCCAACCTGTCCATGCCGACCAGATATCCCAACCCAATCTAGTTCCACCTGCCAGCACCCGGCCCATTTCCCTCCAAACCCTTCCTATTCACATACCCATCCAAATGCCTCTTAAATGTTGCAATTGTACCAATCTCCACTTCCTCTGGCAGCTCATTCCATACCCGTACCACCCTCTGTGTGGAAAAAGTTGTCCCTTAGGTCTCTTTTATATCTCCTCCACACACCCCCCCCCCCCCCCCCCCCCCCCCCCCCCCCGACACCCCCAACCCCAACTCCAACCCCCTCATCCTAACCCTATGCCCTCTAGTTCTGGATTCCATGACCCCAGGGAAAAGACTTTGCCTATTTAACCTATCCATGCCGCTCATGATTTTGTCAACCTCTATAAGGTCACCCCTCAGCCTCTGAGGGAAAACAGGCCCAGCCTGTTCAGTCTCTCTCCATAGCTCAAATCCTTCAACCCTTTTCTGAACCCTTTCAAGTTTCACAATATCTTTCTGAAAGGAAGGAGACCAGAATTGCATGCAATATTCCAACAGTGGCCTAACCACGTCCTGTACAGCCGCAACATGATCTCCCAATTCCAGCACTCCATACACTGACCAATAAAAGAAAGCATACCAAATGCCGCCTTCACTATCCTATCTACCTGCGACTCCACTTTCAAGGAGCTATGAAGCTGCACTCCAAGGTCTCTTTGTTCAGCAACACTCCCTAGGACCTTACCATTAAGTGTATAGGTCCTGCTAAGAGTTGCTTTCCCAAAATGCAGCATCTCTCATTTATCTGAATTAAACTCCATCTGCTACTTCTCAGCCCATTGGCTCATCTGCTCCAGATCCTGTTGTAATGTGAAGTAACCCTCTTTGCTGTCCACTGCACCTCCAATTTTGGTGTCATCTGCAAACTTACTGACTGTACCTCTTATGCTCGCATCCAAATCATTTATGTAAATGACAAAAAGTAGAGGGCCCAGCACCAATCCTTGTGGCACTCCACTGGTCACAGGCCTCCAGGCTGAAAAACAACCCTCCACCACCACCCTCTGTCTTCTACTTTGAGCCAGTTCTGTATCCAAATGGCTAGTTCTCCCTGTATTCCATGAGATCTAACCTTGCAAACCAGTGTTCCATGGGGAACCTAGGCAAATGCCTTACTGAAGTCCATATAGATCACATTTACTGCTCTGCCCTCATCAATCTTCTTTGTTCCGTCTTCAAAAAAACTGAATCAAGTTTGACCATTAGAATATTTGCCATAAAAGGAGTACGGCAAAGGTTGACCAGACTGTTGCCTGGGTTGGAAGGATTATTCTGCGAAGATAGGTGACTGTAACCTGTAATTTCTAAACTTTAGATGAATAAGGGATTACCCCATTGAAGCATACAAGTATGTAGAACTAGGGCGTATTGCCTTTGAATAAGAGGTAGCTTATTTAATATTAAAATGATGAGCAATTCCTGCACTCAATGGCGAATTTGTGGAATTCTCTATTTCCAAGACAGCGATTGAAAGATTAGATGATATTGAGGGAAGTAGGGATACTGTGGGGAAACTACTGTTGATGGAGAAGATCAGTTATAATCTATATGAATGATGGAGCTAAATGCCCTATGCTTATTCCTAATTCCTATGAAACAGAAATACAATCCAAGAGGTCCAGCAGAGGGACAGGATTTCCAAATCTTCCCTCTCTGCAATTCCCAAAAACAAGTGACTATTATTGAATTAAGACCAGGGCAGTAAACTGCCTGAATGGATTCCAACTAAAGAACTGAAGATAATGGGGGGACAAAAATGTTTTTTTTGTGCTGACTTTGACCCTAAAATGGCCTCAAGTTAATATCTAGGATTTCTTTTTAGCTTTTGTTCAAGAAGTAAATATTCATTTGGGTACATTCTAATTGAATGGTGAAGCAGTCTCAAGTGACTGAATGACCCACTCCTGCATCTAATTTGTATTTCCTCTTCTCTTGTTTGAATAGTGTAAACTTCTCAGATTGATCAACATTTCCTCCAAATATTAGTACCTCCAATGATTCAGCATTCCTTTAGTGCTGCATTGAAGTGGCAACACTTAAACTAGCACTTTACACAAGTCACTGAACTGGGTCTTGAACTCACTGCTTTAAATCAGAATTGAGAATGTGATTACCATGAGCACATTGAAAATCAATGGAGAAAATTCATGGCCCATTTCTTTTGGGATTTGCAGTCCTGTTTCTGACTGACAATAAAAATTGCACTTGATTTCCTCTGATTTCTTTGAGTGATTTTCTTCATAACCAACTCAATGCGGCAAATCTCAGAGCAGAGTAGAGAATCTGGATTTCTTTTCTTACATCACTGGTTATCAATTTCTAGCAAATAGAGTTTAAATGTCCTGAAGTTTTTTGAAAAGCCAAGGAGTGAATGTAAAAGTATAAGGGATAGAGTCATAGGTGCATGAGGTGATTGGGATGGCACTTGAATAGCCTGGAAGGTGGATGAGATAGGCAGTTGGGTCCGAAGGGGACAAGTTGGATGGGTTGAGGCTAGACTAGTCAAGTCAACACATTGGAGAAAATTGGATCGGAAAGATTTGAGAAGGAGTCAGCATTGGGTCAGATTTTTAAAAATTACTTGGATGGAAAATGGAATATGTTATTGCCATAATTTCAGTAGACCCTAAAATAGATTGGAAGGCAACTATTAAGGATGAAAAGCCTGAAGGGATATAGACAAGTTGAGCAAGTGGATAAAACCCTGGCAGATTGGAATATGGGAAAATGTGGTTTCACTTTGGCAGGAAAAACAGGAGCTGAATGTTATTTAAAGGGAGAAAGGCTGCAGAAAGCTATAGAACCAAACAATTTGGGAGTCCTCGTACATGAATCACGAAAAGCTGGCATTCAGATTCAGCAGGTAATAAGAAAGGCAGATGAAATGTTAGCCTTTTATTTCAAAGTGAGTGGAGGGTAAAACCAGGAAAGTTGTGCTAAAACTACACAGCTGGAATATTGTGAACAGTTTTAGGTGGCTTCTCTTGGGAGAGATATCCTGGAATTGGAGGCAATCCAGGGAAGATTCACAACACCAGTTCAGAATATGAAGGGACTGTCATGTGGAGAGGTTGAGTAGGTTGGACCTGGTTTTAGAAAAATGAGAGGTGACCTTTATTGAAATATACATGATTCTTGAGAGCATTGACAGTGTAGATGTGAAGAGATTGTTTCCCTTTTTGGGAGTGTCTGGGACCAGAGAGCATAAGCTAAGTGCAAGGGGTTGCTCATTTAAGACTGAGATGAGGAATTTATTTTGAGGACTGTGGATCTGTGGAATTTTTTTACTAGAGGGCTGTTGAGAGTGGGCCATTAAGTATATTCAAGACTAAGATTTTTAATCATTTAAGGGAATCAAACATTTGAGGGAAAGGCAGTAAGATGAAGTTGAGAATTATCCGATCAGCCATGACCTCAATGGATGGCAGAGTAGACTTTGAGCTGAATGGCCTACTTCTGCTTCTATGTCCTAAGGAAGGAGTTGATATCAAGTCAGTAGGAGTCAGGATTGAGAGAAAGGGTGAAGTCCGTTCAGGCCTAATTGGGTGAGGTTGATGGAATTTGGGTTGGGGGAGAGTCCAGGGCGAAGGTGTAGGGGATATAAATCTGAATGATTCGAAGGGTTACTTTTTTGGTCACTCTGGAAGTAGTTGAAGATTCTTCTTACCACCTAACTATGTTGGCATCTAAGTCTGAACTGTTCAAAGCCTCAGCCTCTAACTCAAACTTGAGGGTTCAAGGCAGTAGGTAATAGCCCATTGGGAGTTCAAGTGCCCTGGGCAATTTCCACAAAATCCTTAATTTGAGACTTCTGAGGTATCCCACAGCATAGCATAGTCACATACAAGACTCTAATTAAACCACACCTAGAATATGAACAGTTATAGTTCTCTTATCGAAGGAAAGATGTACAGTCTAGTGAAGATTCACCTAGGTTGATCCCAGTTGTGGGAAGGATTACTTATGAGGAGAGTTTTTTTTACCGTAGAGAGCTGTGGAGACTATGTTGTTAAGCATATTGAAACAAGATGGACAGATTTTTAATGAGTGAAGGAATAGAGGGTGTTGGGAAAAGGCAAGAAAATAGAGAGTATGGCATACCTGATCAGCTATGGTGAAGGTTCAGATGCTCAGAAGTACATTGGATTAATTCTGGAGATGAAAGATTTGTCTTATAAGGAAAGACTTTTGCATTTTAGGCTGGATTTTAGAAGTATGAGAGGAGATTTAATTACAGTACTGCAGAGAATTGTCAAAGTAGACATAGACCAGATGTTTCCCCAGGTGGGGCAATCTAGAATAAAAGGTGATAGTTTTAGGCGAAGGGGTGGCAAATTTGAAACGGTTGAGGAGGAATTGCTTCTTAAAAGGTAATGGATCGGTGGAATTCACGACCTAGTGTATGATGTACATGGGATACAGGTAAATTTGGGAGATTGTAACCCTTTAACTCATTATTAATTGAAACTGAGAGCTGGTAGGGAAGTTGAGGCCAAGGTGAGATCAGCTACGATCATGTTAAATAGCATGGTAGGTGCAAGGGGCTGAATTGCCTACTTATGGTCCTCCATCTTATATCATTGTAGCTATATTGCAGACTGACAGAGTATGGCCCAAAAATCCATCTGAATGCTTGCATGCTGTTTCTATTTGAAAGCACCGCATGTGTATGAAACTGAGACTTATCTATCATCCATACTTTTCTCATAATACTCAGTTGGATAAAGATCAGCAATAGTGACTTCTGTGGAACAGTGATAGTGTCCCTACCTCTGAGCCAGAAGGCCCAGGTTGAAGTCCCAACAGCTTCAGAAGTGAGTAATAACATCTTTGAACAGATTGATTAGGAAATATCTAAAGGTGAGGTATGGGAATCCTTGGCTTTCTTTTCCAGCACTGACTAGGCTTGATATAAAGGCCTCTTCTGGATGCCTCAGTATTGCAGTTACTAAATGGAAAGCCCTTTTAAAAATTAGTGATAAGTAGCAATAATATAGCAAATAATTGGTTGGTAGTTAATTATAAATGTAAAATTGTACCTTTTTATAAGCAAAAAAAAACTACTATCAAATTTAAGACACATTATGGTCGCTCAGATTCAAAAATGACAGTAAATTTGGAAAATTGATTTTAAACAATCAGGGAAGCATTTACATGAAGATTTTTAATAGTGGAAATTTTCCTTTATAAAATATTGACATTTCCAAATTGTATGTTAACATATTTGTTAAGCAAGGGTCACATTAGTTATACTGAGTTGTGTACATAGACCAGAATCTTGCCAAATTGTACATCTGATAATTTTCAAAACTTTTAAAATTTCCCTCATATGATGTGAGCATTGTAGCTTGAGCCAGCACTTATTGGCCATCACTGGTTGCCCTTGAAGGTTGTAGTGAGCTCCTCCTTGAGGGATTTCTTCTTAGGAATTCTCACAAGTTGTGATCCTGAGTTATTTCCTATAATGAGACCCGGTTAATAATTAGTCAGCTCTGTGTCATTCGAGCATGCTGTCTTTGTACAGCTGTATGTTTGAAGTAGTGACTTTTGAATAATTGATTAAAGCTGACATTTGTGTGATGTTAAATGGTCATACCCAACCTTAGAATTTTCTTTTCAAATTATCTTACATGAAACATCAAGAGCATTTGGAGCCACTTTTTTAAATTTGATGTCTTGTGTAAACTGCTTTACAAGTTATCTTTCACTTGACTTTTTAGGGATATATTCGTCAGTGTCGCAAACATACAGGGATGTTTGCTGAAGCGCAGTTAAGTATCATATTTGGGAACATTGAAGATATTTATAAATTCCAAAGGAGATTTTTGAAGGACTTGGAGAAGCTATTCAACAAAGATGAACCTCACCTGAGTGAAATAGGATCCTGTTTCCTTCAGCACGTATGTTAAATGCATCATTGCAATGCTTTGATAGAGATAATTTCTTATCAATTACATCACTGGGGCAATGTTGCTGTTTCCAGCCAGAAAAATAAATGGATTTACCTTCAAATTTCATACATCCAGAACATTCAAATTTCATACTTCAGCTATAACTAAAGTGATAAGATCCATGATTTAATTAACTAAAAATATTAAAGGTAGTAGTGAACTAAAGTTTAAAATCATACAATTGAATAAAGGTGGATGAGAGGTCAGAAGAATGGACACAATTTTAAAAAAAAGGCAAGATGCCTTAAAAAAAAATTAAGGAGGGAAAATGTAAATGTGAGATTATGGAGTCATCCAATCAGCCATGACTTTATTAAATGGCAGTGTAGGCTCGAGAGGCCGAATGGCCTACTTGTGCTTTTAATAAGCATGTTCCTGTGTGATAGTTTAAGACCATTAGTAAGCAGTAGTAATGGCATCGTAAGGAAAATATTTTTATGCAGATTGATTATCTGAATCTACTGCCTCAGAATGGTTGAAACAGATTTGATCATGGTTTTCAAAAGAAAATTAGATTTTTTTTGCAGAGTTAAAATCTGCAGAACAAGGTGGAAAGGTATGGGACTAGCACTTGGTGAATATCTCTTACAAAGAGCTAGTATAAATATGACAAGGTGAAGGGCTTCCTTCTGTGCTGTAACCCATTCGATCCTGAGCAAAAGTAATTTGTATTGATAATGTAAAATATTTGCCAATGAGCACAATCATTTCAAATAATCAGTATTCAGTCTCAGTATTTGATTTTCCAAGACTCATTTTAGTGCATTCTTTAATATCAGACCACTTGTCCCTTAACCTGTGTACCATCTGCAAGATAGTATCTTGCCAAGACTCCTCTGATATCATTACCTAGACCCAATGACCTCAAGCAGTGAGAAGGACAAGGGCAGCAGATGCATGGAAATACCATCATCTGCAAATCTCACATCATCAACAATAACACCATTCCTTTTGATCATCACTGGATCAAAATCCTGAAATTCCTTCCCAATTACACTGTGGATGTCTTTGCATCTAAAGGACTGCAGCTGTTCAAGAAAACAGCTCTTCACCACCTTTGTCAGGACATTTAGGGATGTGAAATAAATACTGGCCTGGTGATTCTCCCATCCCATGAATGAATTTTAAAACAAAATTATCTTCAGCATATTCTTTATGGTGAATTATTTTTTCCCATTCTTGCACCAGCTTTTCATGAATGTTAAATTCCATCACTGTGGCACAGTTATTAGATGAGTTTGCAAATTTGATAACTTTAGCTAAAGCCAGTTTCGTGCTTCACTCTTTTTGTAATGGAGGTCCCATTCCTGATTATCATTTGTCATGTTCATTTCTTTGTTGAGACTTCATTGGGATACAATTGAGTGGTTTGCTAGGCCATTTTCAGCAGGCAATTGAGAGTCCACATTACTGTGGCTCTGGAGTCATATGTAAGCCAGATCTGGCATGGTCTAGATAGATTTCCTTCCCTGAAGGACATGACTGAAGCAGATGGATTTTTCCCAACATTCAGCAATAGTTTCATGATTGTAATTGTTTTGAATTCAAATTCATCTGCCTTGATGGGGTTTGAACCCAGTCTTCAGAACATTAGCTGAGTTTCTGAATTAATAGTTCAGCAATAATACCACTTGGCCATCACCTCCCCTTTCACCTGAGGAAGTAGCTGACAATGGTTGTACTGAGGACAATGCCCTGAAAGATCTCCTGTGGTGATATCCTGGGACTGAGATGATTGACCTCCGAAAACTGCTGCCATTTTTCTTTGTGCTAGATATGACTTCATCCTGCAAATTAAATTTCCCCCTGATTCCCATTGAGTCTTTTTTTTCTCGAAGGCTATTGACAGTCAAACCTGCCTTAATGTCAAGGGTAGTCATTTGCCTCTGACTTCTAGAGTTTAGCTAGTTTGTCTGATTCTTGTGGAACCCAAACCGAATGACACTGATTAGATTGGTTCTTAGTGAGGAAGAGCCACTTAATATCACTGACAACGACTCTTTCTGTCACGTTGCAGATACAAGATGTGAAAAGAAGTGATTTGGAATTAACTTTTTTTAATTGATGCAGAAGAGATCTGTGAATATGCTCTGAAGAAGTGTTGATTACTGGTAATATTTTTATAACAGTAGTGAGGCCGTGATGCAGTTCAAAATGTTGTTTCATGAATTGGTGATGTTTCTTTCAGCAAGAAGGGTTTGGAATATACTCGGAATATTGCAACAATCATCCCAGTGCATGTGTTGAACTTGCCAACCTAATGAAACAAAGCAAATATCGACACTTTTTTGAAGCCTGTCGACTGCTTCAACAGATGATTGATATTGCCATTGATGGCTTTCTTCTTACACCAGTCCAGAAGATCTGTAAATATCCACTACAGCTTGCTGAGTTGCTCAAATACACTAGCCCTGATCACAGGTATGAAAATTTGAAACATTAAATTCATTTAAACGTGCAGGCCATGAAAATATATAAATAAGACATTTTCTTTTTCTCCCATTGCTTCAGTTTCTCTTGTGACCAAGTATCATCCTTGACTGAGATTTGCATAATCTAAATGTAAAAGAACAACTTTCAGCACAAAAAATTGCACTTAAATTGCTTTATTGGAGTGTCCATCATGTTGATGATCAAAGTTTATATTGTGTAGCTGTACTTTGCATTGGGGCGAAGAGCCTTTTTATAAATGACAATTTGAGATTTGATAAATTTTACTGCTTGGTTATAGAAGGTGGCCATATTCCAGTTTTCCCTTGAACACTAGATATTTCCTAAATTTAGGCATTTTATTGTAGTGTTGTTTGGATCACAGCAGGTTCTTATATGAAGTTCTTACATGAAGTTTGGTCTTTCGGCAAAGAAAATAGTGTTGAATTTGGGCTTTAGCTAGATGGTTATGGAAATAAATGATGAAGCTCGCTCACTCCTTTGAACTTATGGGAGAGAGAGCATAAAAAGTATGCTTCAGTCTGGGGAGGAAACAAAAAACAAGAGGCAAAATAGAGTGCCTACTCTATTATTGGCACAACTCAGAGCTTTACTTAAGGTTTGTGCATTTTAGTGATGGAAACTACAAAATAAAGAAAATGTCTCCTGATTCAAAAGCAAATTTAAAATCTACCGAAAATTTAAAAACTCATTTTTAATAGATCCTTTTGAAAACTTTATTTCCTGAATGCTTTGATCAAGGATACAGTTCATTAAAAACATAGGAGCAGAGGAAGAGGACTAGGCCATTCAGCCCTTTGAGGCTACTCAGCTATTCAATAAGAACATGGCTGATTTGTGGTCTGCCTCTGTGTGCATGCCTTGGGCCCATATCACATGATATCCTTGCTTATAAAAGCCTGTCAATCCCAGATTTAAATTTAATGAATCAGCGTCCACAGCCAGTTAAGGAAGAGTTCTAAACTTCTACTACAGTACTCTGTGTGTAGAAGTGTCTTCTAACATTTCTCCAAAATGGCTTGGGCCCCCTGCTTTTAGAATCTTCAACCAGAAGAAATAGTTTATCTTTATCTACCCTGCCTTTCCCTGTTGAAATCCTGAAGACCTTGATTAGATCACTCTTGACGTTTTAAATTCTGGAGAATAAAGGCCTAATTTGTCTAATCTTTCCCCAAACCTAACGTTGAATTCCAGGGATAACATCTTTGTATACCTGGGTTAACTCCATCCATGGACAAAACATCCTTCCTAAAGTGTGGTGCCTAGATACACACTCAGTACTCTTAAGTGGGGCCTAAATGGGGTTTTGTATAACTGCAGTAGACATCTGCATCCCTATACTCCAGGGATGTTAAGGCCAACATTTCATTAGCGCCCTTGATTACTTTCTGCACCTGCATTGGCATGTCCTAACCTGCAATCCTCTTCCTGACCTCTCCGCCCCCACCCCACTCCGGCCTATCACCCTCACCTTGACCTCCTTCCACCTATCCCACCTCCATCGCCCCTCCCCCTAGTCCCTCCTCCCTACCTTTTATCTCAGCCTGCTTGGCTCTCTCTCTTATTCCTGATGAAGGGCTTATGCTCGAAACGTCGAATTCTCTATTCCTGAGATGCTGCCTAACCTGCTGTGCTTTGACCAGCAACACATTTGCAGATGTGACATTAACGTTGAAGGCAGGTGAATTATTTTTATCATGACTACAATACAGCTGTGCCACTTCCCACCTTTGCCCAATATTCACAAATGCATTTTTTCCAGTTGCAATCACAGGTTGGTAGTCAGGAATGATAACCTTGGTCAGTTACTCATTACCTGAATGGGACTCAAATCAAATGTAGTAAACCAACTGATACTAAGGTCAGTTATACTCGGGGCAAGATGGAACTTCTTATATCTCATTAGCTCAGCTGGTCACAGATTTAGCTGAAAATGTGTTGCTGGTCAAAGCACAGCAGGCCAGGCAGCATCTCAGGAATAGAGAATTCGACGTTTCGAGCATAAGCCCTTCATCAGGAATGAGAGAGAGTAGCCAAGCAGGCTAAGATAAAAGGTAGGGGGGAGGGGCGATGGAGGTGAGATAGGTGGAAGGAGGTCGAGGTGAGGGTGATAGGCCGGAGTGGGGTGGGGGCGGAGAGGTCAGGAAGAAGATTGCAGGTTAGGAGGGCGGTGCTGAGTTGAGGGAACCGACTGAGACAAGGTGGGGGGGGGGGGAAATGAGGAAACTGGAGAAATCTGAATTCATACCTTGTGGTTGGAGGGTTCCCAGGCGGAAGATGAGGCGCTCCTCCTCCAGCCGTCGTGTTGTTATGTTCTGCCGGTGGAGGAGTCCAAGGACCTGCATGTCCTCGGTGGAGTGGGAGGGAGAGTTAAAGTGTTGAGCCGAGGGAGATCCAAGATGGCGGCGACTCAGCAAGTCTGAGTCTACAGAGCCCTTCCCAAAACCTGGGTAAAGTGGGTTTCCTGTCCCCACCACACTTGCCAAACCACCCAAAAAATTTCTTTAATCTTAATTAGCTGCTGAATATTATATTTAAATAGTCTAATACTGAGTGGATAATGAGTAAATCAAAGGGACCCCGCAGCTCTCAGAAAACAAAGACCCCTCCCCCACCCTCCTCTCCTCTGGCTGCAGCTGATGTAAAAACAGGCCTTATAGAGATGATTGCTAGACTGGAATCGACACTCGTCAATTTCATCACAGAATCCAGACAGAGATGGAATGCATTCGAAGAAAAGCTGCAGAAACAGAATCAAACCATGGAAGAGCTGCAGGGCCGAGTGGAGGGGGTGGAACTAAAGGCCACGACCTCCGAGGCTGCAGCTCAAACAGCTGCAGAACAGGTGAGAGCTCTGGAGCAGAGAGTCAGGGCCTTTGAAATTTACATCGATGATATTGACAACAGAAATCGGAGAAAGAATATTCGGCTGCTGGGCCTTCAAGAGCAAGAAGGGAAAGAACAGTTAGTAGCATTTCTGGAGCGATGGCTGCCGCAGATTTTAAACCTGGGGGCTGAAACTGACCGGGTAAGGGTGGAGTGGGCCTACCGGGTCGCAGTACGCGGATCTGGCCCAAACCAGCGCCCACGCCCGGTCCTGTTCCGGCTGCAGAGTTATAGGGAGAGGCAGATACTCCTGGATGCCTCCAGAAAGCTTGGAAAGGATCCTAAAGCTATGATTCATGAAGGATCCAAGATTATGTTATTTCAGGACTTCTCCCCGGCTTTGGCACGAAGAAGGAAGGCGTTTGATGAGGTGAAGAAATGTTTAAGGGACTTAGATATTCAATACACCTTACGCTACCCAGCGACGTTATGCTTTACCCACGAAGGATCCGAGTATAATTTTGGATCATCGGAAGAGGCCAAGAAACTTTTAGACTCGGTTAAATAAATCGTAAGAGACAATTTATGTTGGCTTGCCTCTCCCACACTCCGTGGGGAGAAATGGTTACTTTATTCTACTTTACTTTTGCCTCTGGGAGCGGGGTTGTCTTCCTTGCTATGTTATTATACTTAACTGTAATCTGTTGGAGTTGTAATTTTATAGTTATGTGTGTTTGTACGTGGCATTGATGCTATTAGATATACTCAGGTATGGGTGGGGTGGGGTGGGGGTGCGGCGCTCACTGTTAACTCTAGCTCGGTATTATATCTAAATCCTATTAAGGAGCGCCCGGGTCGAGGGTGGGACACTGTTTGGGAGAGGATATGGTGGAACGTTGGAAAGGTAGTAAGGCCCCCTGAGAACAAGGGGGAAGATCTCCATTCAAACATGTTTAATTTTTTTTTTGTTTGTTCTTATTGTTTGGAAATAGCTTCCTTTTAATCATACTGTTATGAGTGTATTAGAGAACATTTTCTCTTATTTGAAGGATGTAAGCGACTCAACTATACACTCTGGATGATTGTGGATTAGTTGAATTTTGATGATTATATATTTAAGATCTATTTTTATATTAATGTTTGTGCTTGAAAATTCTGCTTATTTTTGTAAATTTGTCAAAATGTTAAATTCCCAATAAAAATATCTATATAAAAAAAAAAGTGTTGAGCCACGGGGTGGTTGGGTTGGTTGGTCCGGGCGTCCCTGAGGTGTTCTCTGAAGCGTTCCGCAAGTAAGCGGCCTGTTTCACCAATATAGAGGAGGCCACATCGGGTGCAGCGGATGCAATAGATGATGTGTGTTGAGGTACAGGTGAACTTGTGGCGGATATGGAAGGATCCCTTGGGGCCTTGGAGGGAAGTGAGTGTGGAGGTGTGGGCGCAAGTTTTACATTTCCTGCGGTTGCAGGGGAAGGTGCCGGGGGTGGAGGTTGGGTTGGTGGCGGGTGTGGACCTGACGAGGGAGTCACGAAGGGAGTGGTCCTTGCGGAACGCTGATAGGGGAGGGGAGGGAAATATATCCCTGGTGGTGGGGTCCGTTTGGAGGTGGCGGAAATGACGGCGGATGATACGTTGTACAGATTTAACCATGAGCTATGTTTTTAAAATAACTTCAGCAGTAATTTTTTCGAATAAATGCAGAACAGTTGGTACATAGACAATTGCAGTTGAAAGTTTCAAAGAAAGATATATGTAGGCACTTCTTGTTTCCTGCTTTATACTGCCACCAATCTTAAAAAAAAATGTTATGATCCCAACTTGTGTTTATTATTGAACAGGTCAGATTCCACATTGAAATCTGACTTAAAGACGACTCTTTAAAAAAATTTCTAATAAAGTTAGTTGACTGAAACACAAGCATGCAATAATGCAAATTTGGTTTTAGCAATAAAACAAAGTTTATTATGCAAAAGAAATAAAAATAGAATAAACCAAACTACTTACACAAGTTTAAAGATTTCAAAGCACATAGAGAAATCCTGTTTATGAGTAGGACTCACTGGAGTAGCACACTGGAAATTGAGCCCCACTATGCCTAAAGTTGAAGATTTTATAACATAGGTAAATTGTGGAATTTTGCCTGACTTTCAGACCGTGTGATAGAGCACGGAAAAGTTTTCTGTACTGAACAGCAGTGACTAATCATTACGAGTAATTAGACTCTAGCTGCAGGTAATTTCCTTATAAACAGTCAGCATGCAACAAAATGAACTATAACGTGCTGCCAGAGGATGTGGTAGAAGCAGACACAATAGCAGCTTTCCAGAAACACCTGGGCAAAAACATGAATAGGAAGGGAGTAGAGGTATGTGTATCATGTAAGTGAAGATAGCTTTAGTATGGAAAGGCAAGATGTATTGGCGCAGGCTTTCAGGGTAAAGTGTCTGTTCCTGTGCTGTATTGTTTTTTGGTTCTTGTCCTAACTTGTAATTCCTTTATGAACTCCCCCCTTTTAAGACACAGATGTGCAGACATATGGAAACGGGCACGGGTAATAGGTTATTTGGCACAGGGCAAAATCTGGAAAGATGGTTCAGGAGTCTTTTGTTTCCAGCAGCATTCCTCTAATTTTCTTTCCAGCTGCTTAGTATCTAAGGTCTGTGTACATCAGTGATTTCCAGAACCAGAAGTCAATGATGCAATCAATGTGCCATCACCAGTTACCATGTGTAGAACCTTGGAGTGGCTGTGCAGCCTTGCAACTTTGAGGAAACATAGTTCCCAGGTTTTTTTGCTGAGCTACTCCTTATGACTTTTCTGCTGACCAACATGTAGCTTCATTCACTTCTTCAGATGCTTCCATTGATTGTCAGTTCACTTATGAAAGGTTTCTGACCTATCAAGTAAAAATAAATACTTACAACAAGAATTGTAGGTAACATAAGCTGGTTTTCTTCAAGCTTACAGTCGGTTTTAACTGCAGAGGAGACCACTCCTGAGCTTGGAAAGAACTGAATACTTCTCCCTCTCTGTGCCCAGATCCAAGCTGTAAATTATCTGAGAACCAACCACAGTTGTTGGCAGGGAAAAGGTCTGTGTGATTGATAATTGGTCTCTAGTTCATAGACTGATCAACTTCTTATTGTCAACAAAAACAGGGTCTGTACAATCATTTATCTCCAACTCATCTGCAACTCAAACTTCAGTTACTGCTTGCTCAGTTGTTTCCATGATGCTTAGCATGGTGTCATGTTACTTGCTTTCAAAACATATAGCCAACCTTTCAAACTCTGGTCTTAAAAAGCTCACTCTTTCAATCCATGGTTTTAAAAGCTGCAAAAATAAAAAAGATACATTCTTTACAATACACTACCATTGTCCCTTTTTTCTATTGGGTAAAAAATGAGGTCTGCAGATGCTGGAGATCACAGCTGAAAATGTGTTGCTGGTTAAAGCACAGCAGGTTAGGCAGCATCCAAGGAATAGGAAATTCGACGTTTCGGGCATAAGCCCTTCATCAGGAATGAGGAGAGTGTGCCAAGCAGGCTAAGATAAAAGGTAGGGAGGAGGGACTTGGGGGAGGGGCGATGGAGATGTGATAGGTGGAAGGAGGTCAAGGTGAGGGTGATAGGCCGGAGTGGGGTGGGGGCGGAGAGGTCAGAAAGAGGATTGCAGGTTAGGAGGGCGGTGCTGAGTTGAGGGAACCGACTGAGACAAGGTGGGAGGAGGGGAAATGAGGAAACTGGAGAAATCTGAGTTCATTCCTTGTGGTTGGAGGGTTCCCAGGCGGAAGATGAGGCGCTCCTCGTCCAGCCGTCGTGTTGTTATGTTCTGCCGGTGAAGGAGTCCAAGGACCTGCTTGTCCTCTGTGGAGCGGGAGGGAGAGTTAAAGTGTTGAGCTACGGGGTGGTTGGGTTGGTTGGTCCGGGCGTCCTGAGCTAGGGTAGGGCTGATTGCAGGGAATGTAGGTAGCGACGCATGGCTGCAAGGGTGGAGCGGAGGATCCGGAGGGAGGTCTGATGCTGGAGGCTTCGGATTTGTTGTAGGTACAGGTTGGCCTGGTTGGGTCCAAATTTTGTTGGTTGGAACGTAGTCCGGAGTCCGTGTGGGATTTTCTATTGCCTTTGAGAATGTCTTGAGAATGTGATAGCTTCTTCCTCAAGTCCTCATACAACAGAATCTAAATTTTCTTAGCTTCATATAACCCCTTCAGCGTTTTTAACCAACTTCTCTGGTCTGGAACTCGCAAACTAAACTCCTTTCACTGAAGTAACCTATTTCCTAATAGTTCTCAAAAATCTTCCCAAACCCACCCCAGGCCGCACAGCAACAGTCTTAGACATCCAACTTCAGGCAAGATTTTGCAAACTCTGAATACGAGGTACTTTCTTCAAGTTATGCGAGTTTTCTCTAAGCCAAACCATCTTTCATAAAAGTAGCCCCTGCACCATTGTCACCGGCAAATCCCAATCCCTTTGAATGGCTTTTCATAATTCTGCATTGCTAAAACTGAGGCAGATGTCAGTACAGCTTTCAAGTTTTCAATGGTACTTTGATACTCTTGTGTCCATTCTAATTTTTGACAAATTTGTTAAAGCCGCAAAGACAGGGCTGAAGTTTGGAGTAAGCTTGCAATAAAATCTACTCGTGCTAACCTAACACAACTTCCATGTCCCAGTCATGGGAGAAATTTTTTAAAATTGCCAGGACTTCCACTTCTCTAGATGTTACGTGGCCTTGGTTGACAGTTTGGCCCAAATAATTCCTTTGCTTTGGCAAATTTGTTCTTAGCCAGTTTTTTAACTAAGTTCAAATAGTTCAATCAAAAGGTGGTAATGCTCTTCCCAGCTAAAACAATCAAATCATCAATGTAAACAATACAGTTACATCATCCTTCACTTACTTTTTGGTTTATTGGCTGTGGGCTGAATGCAACTTGTGCATTTTTTGTTCCAACCAACATTGCAAAAGTCAATATTTCTTTGGTTCCATCAAAGGAATTTGCTAGTATTTTTTCAGTAAGTCAATTTTTGTGACGCATCATTCACGTACAGTTTGTTCAATGTAGCTCTCCAGTCTTGGAATAGGCTATGAATTTTTGTGACCCATCTGGTATTTGGCACATCATAATAGGTATGCTCCTGATACTATGATTCACTTCAGTGATGTCATTCTGTAGTTAACTTTTTCTTCACTCAAATTCATCCTGCTGGATTGAATGCATAATATTATTGTTTTACAGCTAACACATATGTCATATGAAGTTGAACAGCTAAAATTCATTTTTTTTCCTAGCTTGTTCCCATAAATTGATTTGTATTTCTGTATTAGCCTTTTGAAGTCATTTTGGTTTTCTGGAAGATGAAATGTCATACTTTCTAACCTTTCCTAACCACTGTTTTTAGCTAACTGACTGTTGGAAGGTCAGATTCAGAATTTTCAATTTCTAATCCATGCTTTATTGTTCCAATACTTATATTTCACTCTGTACTAGTATCACTACCTTAAATACATTTTTCTTCTGTCTGTGACCTTTGCCATAGTATCTCTTCAGCATGTTAACATGATACTATTGCTGATTCTTTCTGTTGTATTTGCTGGAGTACTTGCTACATTTCATTGAGTTTCTTTATGATTTGATATGGTCCAGTAAATCTTGCTTTTTAATTGTTCCCCAGAGATAGGTAACAAAGGTAACTGCCTGTCACTAGCAATCACATTTGAAGTTTGGCCTTTTAATTTGCTCTGGTTTTCATTGTTTGCTGAGCATCCTTCAGATGCTTTTTAGCTGTCAGGCATTCATCAAATTTACAGGTTGGAAACATAGTCCCTTGAGTGTTGACTTATTTCTTAAATTAATTTCGGTTGTCCTCTCACCTCTTATCCACATGAGTTCAAAAGGATTGAATCCTGTGGATTCATTAGGAGTGTCCCTAATGACGTGGTACGAAAACTATTCCCTAATGCCAATCATTTGGGCAAGCTCTAATTATGGTCTGCTAAGTTTGATATCATCTCTCAAAAATCCTTGAAATTGTGGTGAGAAGTAGAAAATGTAAATTGGTTTGTTCCCATAATAATTTTCTTAGGATATTTGTGGCATAAAATTTTAAAAGCGTAACAATTCTTCCACTACAATTTTTGCAGTACTTTTCCAAAAAAGGCACTGCTTATGTAATTCTGAATATAGGGATGTTTTAATATTTTAGCCTAGGTTTTCCTAATACCCAGTAACCTGCCATTCAGAATTTCATGAGCCAATTATAAAATTTCATTATGATAGTCAAATGGGACAACCATCTGATGGACACTGCCCATTCCTCATTGGCTGGCATTTGAGGTAGTCTTCATTTCCTCATTAATACTTGTCTTTCAAGAAATAGTACACTCTGGTATTGTTTCTGATTAAATCGGAGTACAGTTCTCTTTATTCCAATCCATTTATTGCATTTCTAGTTAAGAAAACAGACTAAGCACATCAGCCTCATTGTCTTTCCCTTTATACTTACATTTTGAAAATTCCATTCAGTAACTGAATTTCAATATCATCTCCTTATTTCATAGCTTGGGCCTGAGATCTAGTCATGACACAATTATGAAATAATCCAATATGTTTTGTCTATAACATTTCAGTTTCTTTTACTTCCAGTGGTTGTTCTACCATCCTTGGTGATGTCAATATTCTTGAATTTGCCAGGTCATTTCCAAAACTAGAGTCAATTCCTTCTGCATGAATTTGTTTTACTACTTTTGCTATAATTTTTCCATTTACTAAATTGCTGCTTAATCTGAGTCTCTATAATTAGACTGGTTTGTAACCTCCATGTATTCCACCAATTAAGATTTTCTTCTTCTTTAGCCCTTCTGGAAAATGAATAGTATTATCAGCTAGGATGAATGACTGACTTCATTCACTATTTCACAATACTTGACTCAAAGCATAAGGGAGTCCCCTGAGTCAAAATACACAGAATTTCTGGTGCTCTGATTCTCCCTGTTACCATTAGAAAAATAATATTTGTGACCAGACTGAGACTCCCTGTGTTTAGTACATTCTAAGGAAATTTGTTTTCTTTATAGTACTGCTATAGTTTTATTATCCATTTCCTTTCCTGGTTTTTCTTTCCCCTTATTCCTGCAAACTGGCTGTCATTCAAGTTCTAGCAATTGGCTTCAGTATGTTGAATCTTGTTGCAGTAGAAGCGTGTTAACGTTTTGGTTCTAACCTTTCTACTTGTTACTTTGGTATCCTTCTGATTTTTCTCTAAAACTAGAACCTCTTCAATCCTCCCTTGCTCTAATCTATTTCATTGTTAGCTCATGTTCTATAACTTCCTTATTTCTTTGGATTTTACTTAATTCAATCTCCCCTTCCATTTCTTTCTTCTTTTGCTTCCTTTCTCTTTATCTTGGTCTCTATTTTCTCTTTCTCAACTTCCATTGCACTTTTTTATTTTTTGTCCTTTTCAGTTTCAAGTTTTTATAAAACTCTTCATACCTGTTTTTCTCTCTCTCATTCAAATCCATTCATTTCTCTTTCTCTAAGTCCAGTCTTAACATTACTAACTGTACCATATTTAATTCCAACTCCTTCCCTTTTTTGAGTTTCTTTTTTTTCCTCCTGTTCAAAATGTTTTTTAATCAGTTGAAGCATCTAATCCTTATGAAAGCCCATTTTCATTCTACCTTCAATTAATCTGCTAATGCTCTTGGTTTAGCTTTAGTCAAAGATTTCAAAAAATCCACTGTCTTCCACTTCCAGAATGTTGTTAGCAATGCAAATCTGTCTTCAAATTCCATGCAACAAACTTCATTACAATAGAGCCATTTTATATCCAGAGCCACCACCTGACACTTTAAAACAAACTTCAATCCCTCTTAAATCCAGTGAATTCAAATCCTCTAACCCCCACCCCATGATGATCCTAGCTAATACTGTTACTAAACAAGTCCGATCCCAGACTAAATTCTGGTTTGATAGATTTTTTTTTTGCTCTTATGATAAAACCCAAGCACACATTGCAGATTTGGTTTTAACAATAAAGCAAAAGTATAATATGCAAAAAAGATATTGAATAAACTATTCACATATAAGTTTAAAGATTTTTTAAGTGTTCAGTAAATTACAAGGCCATTAATTGCAACAGCGTTCTTTGATAGTATTTACATCAGAAAGAATTCCCTATTTAGTACCTTAATTTAATGGTATCTTCAGTTCCTTGTCTCAAATCTGATCGCCTGTTTCGTGAGTTTCGATACAACTGAGTTTAGACTTTCTCAGCTTTACCTTATCCACTTCTGGTCTTGAATTTTCAAACTATACTCTGCACACCCAAAGAAACTGTTTCTTAACAGGTCCACAATTTCTCCCTGCTTAGCGATGGTTGTCTTGCACATCTAACTTCAACCAAAACTTTTATAAACTCTGAAAGTCAAAGGGTTTTCTTCGAGCTGTGGGTGTTTCACGAAGTCAAAATCATGTTTTGTATCCTTCTACCGGAAATAAAATGGTTCTGTTAGTTCATAAAACTCTGCCAATGGAAATAAAGTCCCATTACATTCCTGGTTTTTCTCTTTACTGTTTTTAAAATAAATTATCATCACTACAGAAATAGTGACAAGTTAATCACTAAAGCCTTTTAGTCACACATGGACCAAATTTCATGTGCCACTAGTTCAAAATCCAAACTCTTAAAGGAAATGTTGTTAAAATGTATATGAATCACATTCCTTATATAAATATTTCAAACTCTGTTTCGAGAAACTAATTTTGTTATAACATGATCTATCGTGAGAGGCTGAATCGGTTGGGACTGTTTTCCCTGGAGCGTCAGAGGTGTAGGGGTGATAAAATTGTGAGGATCATGGATAGGGTAAATGGACAAGGTCTTTTCCCTACGGTGGGGTGTCCAGAACTATAGGGTTTAGATTTAAGGTGAGAGGGGAAAGATTTAAAAGGGACCTAAAAGGCGGCTTTATCACCCAAAGGGTGGTACATGTTTGGAATGAGCTGCCAGAGGAAGTGGTGGAGGCTGATACAATTGCAACGTTTAGAAAACATTTGGGTAGGTACATGAATAGTAAGGGTTTAAAGTGATATGGGCCAGGTACTGGCAAATGGGACTAGAGTAATTTAGGATATCTGCTGACTCGCTTGTTCTAAATTGTATTTGGTGTAATTCTAGAAACCTTTGTTATCGTGGCAAACATTCATGAAATCTGTTACTGTTCCACAGTGATTATGAAAACATCAGAGCTGCATATGAAGCAATGAAGAATGTAGCACATCTGATTAACGAACGTAAAAGACGATTAGAAAGTATAGACAAGATTGCTCAATGGCAAGTGTCCATTGTAAACTGGGAGGTCTGTATTATATTTCTGACTTGTAATTCAATTGCTTTCATTTAAAAACTTTAGAATATTTCTATTTGTCTTTGACAAGCAGCTCAAAAATAATTGCTGAGATTTGCTGAAATCTCACTTACTTCAAATTCTCCTAGAAATATATTACCTGAGAAAATGCAATGGGAAATGTCTGTTACATTCCAAAATTTCTTTTTGCATATTATACTGCATACAAAGATGTAAACATGCCAGTAGTGAAGTAAACACTTGGTTTTAGTGTCAAATTTGAAAAGAGACAGATCTCCTATACAGTTCACACTATTGCATTAAGCAAGGAAACTCTAGTCACATTTTGTAGTGTTTTATGGTACAATAACACTTGCACACCATGGCTCAACATGAACTTAGGTTTTTAAAATTGAGATTCATAAATTGCATTGAAAAACTTGCATTAAAGTCAATCATTTATCCAAATCCTCCAGTGACTGGAAGAGAATGACACTTACGCTACTAATAAAATTCTACAAATTTGAGTGAAAAATCTATTATTAGTACATGAACATTCTGCAGATCCTTTGTTTCACATCTAGAATGAGCTCTGTTACTTTATTAGCAGCTCATTGTGGTCTCTGCTTGTACTGCAAAATCTTAGGAAATAAATGCATTGAAGACTTCCTCAACATCGAATATTGAACTAATGCTAACTCAACACTCTGACTGAATAGCACATTACAGCTATATGTATCATGTTGTTTTTCTGTGTATTTTTTTCAGGGACAAGATGTTTTAACTAGAAGTTCAGAATTGATTCATTCTGGCGAGTTAATGAAAATCTCATGTCAAGGAAAGAGCCAACAAAGAACATTTTTTCTGTTTGACCATCAGTTATTTTTCTGTAAAAAGGACTTGTTGAGACGAGATATGTTGTACTACAAAGGACGTATTGACATGGATGAGGTAAAAGTACTGGACATAGAGGATGGTAAAGACAAGGATTTTAATGTTAATGTGAAAAATGCATTCAAACTGAGAAATAACGCAATGGAGGAAGTCTACCTATTCTGTGCCAAAAAGCCAGAAGACAAACAGAAATGGCTCCAAGCATGTATAGACGAAAGAAAAAGGGTGGAAGAAGACCAAGAAATCGGTAAGCTTGATATCTGACTTATTACTTAAGGGCAAATAGTTGCAGCAATTGATTTCCTGTACTCCAAAATCAGTAACCGTTCTTCGCAAAAGAATCTTGGCGGAAGGTTTTTTTATGTATCTTCAACTGCAGAGCTATAGGACAGTGTGTAATAACATTGCCTGAGGATATAATTTGCTCTGTGGGCAGCCTTTTAGCTGGGGTTTTAAAGTACAGGAAGAATGGTTCATGGACTCCATTTCTTGTTCTGACTCTTTTTTTTTTGTTGAGCTTGTGATCTTAGTTGGGAGAAAGAGAATGAAGGTCAGAGGGAATCTCCTTCACAGTTTTATTCAAGCAATTTACTCTAACACTGGAAGGAGCCTAGGTCCAAGCTATGTGACCTCACCTATGACCCAAGATATGGTTTCTGGAAGATAGAGAAAGTATGAAAAGGATTTCATATCTTAAAGTTGAATTCAGTGATGGTTCAGATTTATTTGACAAATAAATATTTAAAAGCCATAAGCAATTACTGATGTGATTAATATGCTAACATGTCATGAATTGTAGTAGTGACTTCAAATTAATTTTAAAATTCTTAAGGGTTCTTAAAAGTTGGAGAAGATGGCTCACGCAGCCACTGCAACTAGGGATAGGAATAAATGCTAGCCTGGACTGATACCCAGATACCACGACTTAATAAAGAAATCATTCAAGCTGAATTTAGACTCTTTGTTACTATGAATGTGATTAAGATTCTCCTTATTTAATAAAATCAGGTCATCAAAGTATAGATCAGTATGTTAAAGACAAAAATGTGGTTTGCCAAAAATAAAAACTGGAGGCACTGGAACTGTATCATACATCAGAAATCATTTGAACAAAAATTAAGTTAATATTTCATTTAAGGATACCATCTTTACCAGGTGCTTTCATTCACCAGTACAAAAATATTAATGTTAATGACTGAACAGACCAAAAGGAAACTCAGTTGGTAGTATGCTTATTTCTAAATAGCAGTATGTCGATTGAACTCCCACTCCGGGTCATGAGACCAAAACCTAATGCATTGCTTAGAGACTATTGTGCAGTTGCAGATGTTGTCTTCTGAGTTAGACTTTGTTAGGGCAAATAATCCCTCACTTTGAAGTGGACATAAAAATACCTCAGCACAATTTTAAACAAGAGCAAACTAAGGAAGTTGGAAAGGTTTTCAATTAAACTGAATGGGAAAGGGATCAGGTATGAAAAAGATGGTGGGCAACTGTTAATTAAGCTCTTCTTACAGCTTTCATTGAGTCATTGGTGCAGTGGATCTGAAATCACACATAAACCAGAACAAGTAAGGAAAATAGATTTCTTTCTCTAAACAACATTCGTGAGGGCTCTTCAAATGACAGAACAATAATATTTGATGATAAACTGAAAATGAAAAGCTAAGTAAGATGCTGTGGAGACTATCGAATGTGATTGATCATAATGCAGCATGTGATATTGCTTTTGCACAGTAACGAGAATGTACATTCAAGCCTTTGCACCAATACACAGTGCTAGCTTCATCAAAATTAAGTGGGAAAGCAAGTAGTTCAAGGCAAGTGCTTATTTTAAGAAAAGCGATCATTGCTTTAGCACCAGTTTCATGCACTGACTGAAACTGAAAATTTACAGCTGTGATTGATGACAATGCATTCTGGGCAAGACCAGGAAGAACAGTTCATTCAAAACTGATTTTTCACTCCAGAATCCATGGATAATTTTCTCTCCTCTGCAATATTGCAAAAATGCTCATTTTCTTTGATCAAGTAAATTGTGGGGCTTGTTTATAAAGGTAACATATTAATGAAGAATTTTCTTTTGCATTAATCTTTCAGGATTTGTAATACATGAAAATCAGAAGAAACAAGCAATGTTAAATGCCAAAAAATCCAGGCATGGGAAAATGAAGAGTAAGTAGAAAAGCATCGATATTCTGAGACATCACTAAAGTTTAGAAGATTGATTTTTATTCAGTTATGGGATGTGGGTCACTGGCTGGGTTAGCATTTACTGTTCTTACCTAGTTGCTCTCAAGAAGGTGGTGATGAGCTGCTGCTTTGGGCTGTTGCTGTCCAGTTTCATTGTGTAATAAGGCAAAATATTTGAGGAGACCCCACAGATTATAGATTTTGAGGACTGTTTCAGCAATTTATTTTTAAATGAATGGAGTCAAACATTTAGCATTTTAAAGACTTGAAAATTAATGTCTATTTTCAGGGTCACTTTTTTTGATCGCCAAAGATGTTTGGAATTTTCTGGTCTGGGTTGTATTTCATTTTTCTAAGAAGATTACAGTGTATACATACCTAATGATGTCATAACTCTGTAGGGTGGAATGATTGGACAAGCTCATTTCCTATTTGTCATTCTTCATAATTTTTGCATTATAAAGGAATTGGCAAAACTGCATCGCACAGCAACAAAACATCTTACTTCTCCACTGCATATAATGTTAAGAAAAAAATGACTGCACAGTATGTTAATTTAAGAGAAAGTACCAATCATATTTTTAATTAATATATAATAAAATCTTAGCGAGTAACATTTTTTTCCAAACATTTTATGTAAAGGAGTATATTGTCTGTTCTTTTTATGGGTGAGAGGAAAGATTAATTTTGTTTAGCATCTGTAGTAAATAAGTAAATCAAGTTCAGTTTTATTATACAGGATATCGGGATTTTCCAATTTAAAAATAAAAATCATTGTGACATTACAACATTTCTGAAAATTTCTTAGACCTAAAAGACTGGTAAGATACTATGTCCAAGTATTTATTTGGTTCAAATGTAAACAATAGAGCTGAATTCCAGAGCTGTGGTGAGAGTGACAGACCTTTGCATCAAGAAGCCGTGGCAAAACTGGAATCACAGGGTATCAGGATGATGGGGACAAACTCTCCACTGCTTGAAGTTATACCTGGCATAAAGGTTGTTGGAAATCTTTAAAATAATTTCTCAGGGTAGTGTCCTAGGCTCAACCATTTTCCACTGCTCTGTCAATGACCTCCCTCCATCATAAAGTTAGAAGTGGAGGTGTTCACTATTGATTGCACAATGGTCAGTCCCATTCGTGACAATTCTGATATCGAAGCATGTTCAAATGCAAGAAGATCTGGATAATATCCAGTCTTGGGCTGACAAGTGGCAAGTAACATCGGTGACCCACAAATACCAGTCAATAACCATTTTTAATAAGAGAGAGTCTCCATCATCCCTTGACATTCAGTGATGTCACCCTCCCTAAATCCCACAAGATCAACATCCTTAGAAGTACCATTGACCAGAAACTCAACTGGACTTGCTACATAAACACTGGCTACAAGAGGTGGTCAGAGGCTAGGAATACTGCAGTGAGTAACTCTCAGGCTGAGTCCCCAAAGTCTGTTCACCGCCTAGAAAGCACAAGTCGGGAGTGTGACGGGATACCGGTGCAGCTCTAAACAACACAGGAAGCTCGACACCATCCAAGACTAAGCAGCCTGCTTAATTAGCATTGCATCCACTCCCTCCACCACTGATGCTCCACAGCAGCAGTGTGTACTACCTACAAAGATGCACTGCAGAAATTCACCAAAGATCTTCAAGCCTTCTAAACCCATGACCACCTCTGTAGAAGGGCAAGAGTACAAACACATGGAGACACAACCTCCTGCAAAGTCCCTTCCATGTCACTCACCATCCTGACTTGGAAATATATCACTATTCATTTAGAATCACTGGGTCAAAATCCTGCGATTCCCTCCCTAAGGACATTGTTGGTCAATCTATGGCACATGGACTGCAGTGATTCAACAAGGCAGTTCACCATCATCTTCTCAAGGGCAACTTGGTCCACGCAATAAATGCTAGTCAGCCAATGAATCCCATTTGCGAATTTAAAAAGAAAATACCAATCAATGAGATATTGAGCTAATTCTATTGTATAATGTAGAACCTCATGATTTTCTTACTTTCTGACTGACGGTCAGTCCTCTTGATAAATGTAAGCTGATTTAGGAAAATAAAGCCATTTGCCCAAAACAAAGCTAAGATTTTGAGTTAATGTCATTTGGGAGATGAATTGCCTTAATGTAGAAGTAAAGTCGCAAGAACCACATTTGATGCAGTTAGCTATCAATGCATGCATGAGGGCATGCAAGTTTGTCTTGTTCATTAGCTTGATTCTGACTAATTGACCTCAATAACAATTCTCTAAATTTACTGTTGTAGGGGTGAATTATAGCGGATTTTCTGCTCCTCCTCCGCATCAATCTCTGCATCCAATCCACCAGCGACATATCACTGTGCCTACCAGCCTTCCTCAACAACAAGTGTTCGTATTGGCTGAGCCCAAACGCAAAGCTTCGCCCTTCTGGCACAGCTTTACCAAGTTGACTCCTTTTAAGAAATGAAAATACAAGTTACCACAAAGTGAGAAAAATGAAATCTGTCACTGTTGCGATTTAAAGGTTCTGAAAAAAATATCCAGCTCTGAGAAGTTCAACAATAAAGAACTATCAATTATGTACATTACACTTTATTTCTGCCCCCACCATAGCCCAGTTGAGGCCTTTCTGACAACTGTCAGCCAAGCAGTGAAGATAATAGAACTATGTGGCAAGCATTCACAAAATCCCAAGCTTCAAAATGTACTCTGAACTCATAGCATACGCCAACAGATTATTTTACAGGTGATGTGAATTATTTTCCATAACTTTAAAACGCATTAATATTGAGAACAGTTGCCATTATTTTAACATGCTGTGTTTGTTCATTCCTTTCTGTGCATTTGTGTTTGACCTCTTTATTTGCCTTAAATTCTATTTTCCATAGAATAGCAAAATTTGCAAATACCCAGTTGAAATGCGAATCTATTAAAAAATTATTCAAGTAAGTGTACCACAATGAGAGCTGATGCTGGTCAGTATATGCACATTTTAAGTAAGCAAATGTTTTGAAGTTTGCAATATAAAAAGCACATTGCATATTTTGTGGTTAGAATTATAATGGAATTCCATCTTAATATGGAAAGAAATATAATTTTTTTTGTAATAGTGTCTGGTATGTGCTTTAAATGCAAATGAATGTATATGAAATACTTCATTGCAATGCAAGTGCCATCTTGTGTTCAAAAGGGAAACTAAAGTTTATTTTTTCCTATTGGATCAGTATTTCAACCTGTCCAGGCCTTAAAATTCCTTGTTTACTTGCATTGGAATAGCACAATAGGACTTCTTTCTCATCTGAATGCGGCAAAAATTATTGGCGGTAATGCAGAGTTAATCTCTTCTTACCATTAAAAGTGAAGATTACCAAAACAAGCATATGGAACTCGGTGTTTTTTGTTTTTATTTTCCTGTTTTGGCATGGACTATAAGCACCAAATCCAAACTACTGTGTTACCAATTCTAGCTGGAATGTTTCTTAGTGAAAACAATAATAACTCATGGTTTCCAGGAATGCTGTGCAGCCTTAGATAAGCATGGCATCTTGAAAATGTGTCAAAGTTCTTGGCTGTATTTATTTTAAGTCTTGTCATTAAACTCTGCTGTCTGTAGCAGCAGTCTTTGTTTTGCTGCTGTTGAAAATCTTTTTTTATGAAGGATGTCTTAAAAATTTTTAAATGCTCTTAGATTTTATTTATAACAAAAACATTTTGAAAGCATGTATCTTTAAATTACAAAGGAAACCGGTTGTTGGGGGTAATGTTACTGCAGTGCAGCTTTTATGAACCAAAGAACATGGTGACTAGTTATCATTCAACATTGCATTACACTTTGTGATTTTGAAAATATCCAGCAAATGGATACTTCCAAATTATCTGTAATAAGTGGGTTGCTCTGTACATTGTGAGGATTTGTGTGTCTTGATACCTTTATTGAGACTGGTTTTCCTCTTATGATGTTACCACCTAATATGTGATATCTGGTATGTACTGTTAGATTTCCACACAGTCCCCTGTGCAGAAGACTACTTCAAAACCATGTAATTGACTGCTGTACAATATTAGTATTTTGAGCATAAATGTACATAACTAATGTAACTATTTTTTTTGTAGATTAGTTTTTATGTTGCAGTGAGTGATTTATCTGCAGTTAATGTAATAAAACAATTGCTTAAAAAGTCATTTATTTTGGTGAAATAAATATGATTTTCTTGTTCCATAAAAGGCTTGTTTACTCTTAATTAACACAATATGTAAAAAGGCTGCTTTTTGTGATTGTGGGCAATCAATATGACTGCCTGTACTGCATATAACAGTGGAATACCTTGCCTTATTGCATGATATGTTTTTCTCATTATTTGTAATGGTCCCAACTTCCAAAGAACTTATACCATTGAAGTATTTTCAATGTATTGTAACGTAAGAAATATAACAGCCAATTTGCACTCAATCACTACAATCATCATGACAGTGACCAAATAATCTTTTGTTGTGATATTGTTGCAAGGTAAGTGTTGGTCACACCAAGAATAACTTTTCTCCTTCAAAAATACTTCATATGTCCATTAAAATTTGGGATTCGTGAACACAATTATCCAAAATAGACAATTGACTATTTATAAGAAATTTTCATATGGTTTATGAAATTTGTTAGGGAACAGTAATTTAGATATAATGCATTAGTTAATTAGATTTTAAAAATGTATATGGCTGGGATCAATTGAGGATGCTTCACTGATACCAGAGGACAAATAAGCCGTTGGTGAGGAATGTCCTGTCCTTGTTGAAGTTATAAAGTTATATCCTGGTCTGTCACTGAAGTGTTAAGGATCCTTCATAAAATTTTATAAAGGTTTATAAAATCAAGAGGGATATGGATAGGGTGAATAGACAAAGTCGTTTCCCTGGGATGGGGATGTCCAGAACTAGAGGGCATAGATTTAGGTTGAGAGGGGAAAAATATATAAGGGACTTAAGGAGCAACATTTTCACACAGGGTAGTTTGTGTATGGGATGAGCTGCCAGAGGATGTGGTAGAGGTCCAATTACAACATTTTAAAAAGGCATCTGGATGGGTATATGAATAGGAAGGGTTTAGAGGGATATGGGGCAAATGCTGGCAAATGGGACTAGATGAATTTAGGATATCTGGTTGGCATGGATGGGTTGAACCAAAAGGTCTGTTTACGTGCTGTACATCTCTATGACTCTAAATAGCCATGTCTGGAAGAGTGAGTCAAAAGCAACATAAAACAGTTTTGACATCTGATAAATGGCTGCCTTATGCCACAAGGACAATTGATTGCCTGCAAAAGAATTGAAGTAGTTAACTTGCAGGAAAGCTGTGCCTTCAAACAACAGTCAATGCCAAATGTAACATGGAACAGGGAAGCTGATACTGATTAGACAAGCTGCCAACTTGGTGGTTTCAGAAAAGTAACCAATACATTGGATTAAAGAATTTAAAGAATCATCAATAATCTCACATCACAGACAAGGATGGAAAAAATATAAAAATCCAACACCAGAATGCTCTCTTTTAGTAGAACTTAAGACAGCACCACACAAGGATCAAACCCTGCACATAAGAGACAGAACTGCTGTGCTCTTCCAGCACCACTAATCCAGAATCTGGTTTCCAGCATCTGCAGTCATTGTTTTTACCTTATTTCAAAACCAGGCAGCTTTCAGTTTTCTTTGAATTCCTGTGTTCTTTTCTTCTTCTTGGGGAGCTTGTTTCACAGGTTACTGATCGATAAAGGTACCTTTTAAGAGGGCTATTTTCTGGGCAATGTTCAGATGTCATTGGCTTGGCAGTTCTGCTCTGAACTGTTCAATTTTCCCTGGTCTTATACCCCCAAAGCATTAGATTGTGTTATCGGCTTTTAAGATTGTCAATATACTAAAGTCAAACTGGATTGGTGTTTGTATTTTTCGAGTTATAATTTAAATTGATTGGCCTAATTCAAATCTGCTTTGTCGTTTCCAGGCAACCATCTAATCAAATTGTTTGACCAAATGTTACATTGTATTTCTTTTCAGATCACTTGGTTATGTCAGAGTTCTGTTGCTGCAGATACTGTTGGCTGGAATCGTAACTAAATTCCACCATTAATCCAGTTATAGCTCAGATGAGTGGTGAGGCTTAACTTGCTTACTCGAGGGGTTTTATTTCGTTTGCTATGTGCTATTTAAATCATTGTTTCAGTACTTGATTGGGAGATTTCTTAATAAGTAGCTGAATTAAAGATGGCTTGTAGTGACTTACCCACAGCAATAGCTTTTTTTATTCAAAAAAACTTAGTTTTCTTTTTCCCCCAGATAGGAAGACAGTCACTTCAACCGGATGGTGAAAGATGGTGGCAGCATGTGGAAACTAAATGCAGTAAATATTAAACACAAGGCTACAAGATAGCAAATCAATGATGTACTTCAATGGAAGAAAGAAACTGTTCTAAATTCACCAAGGAGCAGCCAACAGGAACTGTTGATTAGAATTGACCAATATTGGAAAGTGAAAACAGCAACAAAGCTTCAAGCAGGTATCATTCCAGGGTTCCACAGCAGTGAGGAATTGTCACTACACCTTCCAAAGCCAATCTCCAATACTCAAGTGGCACAACTGGAGGAAACATTTTGCCATGTACTAAGCCTCAGAGTTACACATAAAGACAGTGTGATCAGGTCAGCACTCCACTCTTTGCAATCAAAACCATCACAAATGTTGTGTTGACCAGACCGTGTTGGATGACAATTCAGTTTCTGATGAGAGTTTTTTTGCAACTACCTGTAATGCATGTTCTACTGTCTGTAAGAATCTCATAAATGGAGGAACTAAATTTTAATAAATAGAGATAAAGAACAAGGGAATCCTTTGATTCCTTTATTAACAACTTTGTTAGCTAGAAATTGCCTGCTTGGTGATCTAAGAATAACCTAAATTAATTGTAAGTTGCAAAAGCAAGAAGTGCACTGAAGGAAGAGTTTGCCAAAATTAATAAATGTGCACCAGACATTATTTTGAAGTGCTTTGATGAAGTGGGAAAAAATGTTGCTGTACTGTTAAGCAAGTTAGAATAGTTAAAACCTTCTCCAAACAAGCTGCGAGGCCTGGGGCACAATTCTGAAAGCAAAAAGATCAGATCATGGCAAGGATTAAAATTTTAAAATCAATTAACAAATCTTACATATTTTACAGACTTTAGAATTTTCTAAGCAGGAAAACCAGCTCGAGATTAAAGCTAACCTAAAGGTAGGTGAAGTAGCTGAGGAAAATGTAACGTTTGGAATTTGGAGAAGAGTTTTCTAAATTATGCTCAGGACTGGTAAATTGAGAGAATATCATATTATAATCTTACAGTCAAATGTAAAACCAATCTTCAACATGGGTAATTTCAATAAACACAGTACCAAATAATTTTGCTCATCTGCGTTCGTAGATCCTAAAGTAAATGTTATGATCTATATGGACCTGACCTAAGGCAACAAAGCAGTATGGATGAATTTCACAATGTCAGTTGCTGATAGTCTAGCTAATTTGGCAAAGATTACAATATTGACAATATTACTAAATGCCAGTAATGCATTTTTCCAGGTACCAAGTATCTTGCTTCTGTCATTATTGCTCCTTTGAAATAGCACAAACTATTTCAAGGAACAATATAGAACTTACTTCAAGGGAAGGATGTAATTTTAAAAAATTCATTCATAGGATGATGGCATTGCTGGCTAGGCGAGCATTTATTATCCGTCCCTAGTTGCTCAGAGGGCAGTTTAAAGTTGACCACATTGCAGTGGGTCAGGAGTCACATTGCCCAGAGCACTTGAGGATAACAGCTTCCTTCCCTAAAGAACATTTTGATTTTCCAACTGACATTTCCAGACTTTTATTGATTTTTAAAATTTGGCTATCTGCCATGGCTGGATTCAACTTTGCATTGCCAGAACATTGCCTGGTTCTCAGTTAATACTGTCAGAACTACTACTAGGCAATTACCTCTGCTATGCTATAATGGGTAATACTCTAATACATCTTTTGAAGAAGGAGCATGATTGGAGGACTACAAACATTCTGAAAATATTACAGGATACAGTTGTAATGTTAATTGAAAAGTGTGAATTTGCAAATCCTGTGGTCAAATTTGCATCATGGGGGCCACAGGGGTTATGGTCAATCGTCAGAAACCAAGATGGTCAGTGAAATTTCACTAATATACAAACATTACAGAATGGTTAACCAAGTAGGGCAATTTGTACTTAATCACTGATAGATTAACAAACCATGGAAACAGCTATTGCAAACTCACCAACAATGGTTATGGAATGTTGATCAAAGAAATTGTTTTGAAGCAATGAAGAAATTGTTAACTACTTCCAAAGTTTAGCATATTATGAGCGAAACAATAAAAGCTGCAGATGTATCAACCATAGGCCAGTGTGAAAATTTTCCACAAATCCAAAAAATGAAACATTTAGGCCATTAGATCAGTTTGGGAGAGGTGATGGAAATGTCGCTGGACTAGTAATTCAGAGGTTCAAGCCAACCACTGAAGACGCTGATTCAAATTCTACCAAGGCAACTGGTTAATTTAATTTCAATTTGGTGAAGTCTAGAATTGAAAGCTAGTCTTACTGCTGACCATGAAACTATCATTGATTGCTCTGAGGACCAAACTGGTTCACTAACGTCTTTGTCTGCCATTGTTACCTAGTCTGGACTTCATGTGTCTCCAGAGCCAGGGCATGGTGGTTTAATCTTAACAGCCCTGTGAAATGGTCTGGTAAAGTCATTCAGTTCAAGGGCAATTAAGGATGGACAGCAAATGCTGCCCCTGCCAACAATGCCCACATCTTATGATAGAATATATATTTGAAAAATGCTTCAAGTTCTTTCCCAGAAGGATGATATACCACAATTGAAAAGTAGATCTTTATGGCATTGTGGATGTGCCAGAATTTCTCTCTTTTATTTGTGGAATGTGACTCTGGCTGAATCAGAGCCTTTGAGATGGGGATGATGAGCTACCTTGCTGAACCACTGATGCACCAAAATGCTGTTAAGAAGGAAGTTTCAACATCTTGACCCAGCAGCACTGAAGGAATGACAATATACTTCCAAGTCGCAATGATGAATAGCTTGGAGAGGAATTTACAAATAGCGATGTTTCGATGTACCCTTGCCCTAGATGGTAGTGGTTTTGCATTTGGAAGCTGCTGTCCAAGGAGTCATGGTAAATTTCTGCAACACATCTTGTGGATAATACACATTGTTGCTACGGAATGCCAGTGGTGGAAGAAAGTGAATGTTTGTGGATGTGGTGTCTGTCAAGTGGGCTGCTTGAGTGTTATTGAAGCTGTACCCATCCAAGCAAGTGAAGTGTTCCATCACACTTCTAATTGTGTCTTATAGATGGTGGAAAGACTTTGGGGAGTCACACGAAATATCATATTTGCTGTAGGATACCTAATCTCTGATCTGCCCTTGAAGACACTGCATTTATGATGAAATTCTAGTTCAGTTTCTGGTCAATGATAGCCTCTCAGGATATTGATAGTGGGAAATTCAGCAATGGTAATTCTATTGAATGTCATGGGGTAATAGTTAGCTTGCCTCTTATTAGAGATGACCCAAGTTCCTGCGAAGGGAAGGATATGTAGTGAATTGGGTTCCCTTAGAGTGAGGAGCTAAATATTAGTTGCAGACCAGAATTATTGCGATAAAGCACTTGAGGTTACTTGAAGCTGAGTAAATTTGTGCAAGGGTGTATGATAGCATCAGGAAGTGCTATCTGTAGTTGCAGTCTAAAAGTCATAAGTGACCATAAGTATCATCTCTCTGCCAATTAGGGATGTGCAATAAATGCTGGTCACCTTGTGATGTCCACATACTATGAGCAAATAATAACGGATGGTAACAATGGCCTCCTATCACCATTGGGAAACCACCTCGAGGATGTCAGCCACTTCAAACAAGACTGAAGGTCAGATATATAGACATTCAGTTTGTAAGGATTAACTAGGCTGCATTGCTCTTCCTTGAGCTACATACAGTTTGCATATTTAAGATCAGCTGCATGCCCATGAAGCTGTGATTTTACATCTCCATAGTGTCAACTGTAATCTGTGTCAGTGAGACAAGTGCAAGGGTGTAAATTGAACATCTTTCACCACAGCTACCTGTATACGATCTTGGGTATTACACAGAATGACATCCTCACCAATAAAGAAGTTCTGCATCAGATTGGTCAGAGGGGCTTGACAGAGATAATGGATGCTGACAAGGCACATTCTTCAGTTCCTGAATATTCACCTACCAAACTGGTGAGAGTACAAATTATGAGTTGGAAGCATCATAGAATCCCTTCAGTACAGAAGCAGGCCATTCCGCTCATTGAGTCCACATCCAGCCTCCAAAGATCATCCCACCTAGACTCGACTCCTACCCTGTAGCCCTGCATTTTCCATGGCCAATCCACCTACTCTGCTTATCCCTAGACACTATGGGCAGTTTAGCATGGTCAACACCTAATCTGCACATCTTCGGACTGTGAAAGGAAAATAGAGCACAGGAGGAAATCCACACAGACACGGGGAACATGTGCAAACCACGCAGACAGTCGCCCAAGGCTAGAATAAAGCCCCAGTCCCTAGTACTTTGAGGCAGCAGTGCTAACCACTGTACCACCATGCCATCAGGTATATTATGATCTTGCTCATAAAGAAAAAGGTAGCATATGTAAGGTCAAGGAGGATGGGAACTGACAAAGCCCTTGAAGTATATAAGGAATGCAGGAAAGAACTTAAATGAGGAATTAGAAGAGCAATGAATACTTTGTGTCGCTATTCACCAAAGAGAAGGAATTGCTCGAGGATGACCTCAGGGAAGGGCGTGTTGAGATTTTAAGCCAAGTTGCTATTAAAAAAGAAGAGGTATTGTCCGTTTTAAGAATGTAAACAAGTTCCCCGGGACGTGATGGGACCTATCCCTGAACATTGATGGAGGTAAGACATCAAATTGCTGGAACATTGACAGACATCTTTGGGACCTCTCCTGAGACTAAATAGGATATAAAGGTTGGAGAATAGCCAATGTTCTCCCATTATTTAAGAGTAGCAGGGCTAATTCTGGAAATTACAGATTGTGAGTCTCATGTCAGTGGTAGGGAAATTATTTGAAAAGATTCTCAGGGGCAAGATTTATATGCATTGAGAAACAAGACTTATTAGCAATAAGCAGCATGATTTTCTGCAGGCGATTGCTAACTTGATCAAGTTTTTTTGAGGAGGTGACGAAGATGATTACTGAAGTCCATGTAGACAATATCAACCGATTTTCCCTCAAAGCCTTTGACAGGGGGTCTCATGGCAGACTGGTACAAAAGGTGAAATTGAGGACTGCAGATGCTGGACTCAGAGTCGAAAGGTGTGGCGCTGGAAAAGCACAGCAGGTCAGGCAGCATCTGAGGAGCAGGAGAGTGGATGTTTCAGGTATAAGCACTCTATTAGGAATGTGTGGAGAAGGGGGCTGAGAGATAAATAGGAGGGTGGGGATGGAGCTGGGGTGGGGAAAGGCAATAGGTGGATGCAGGTGGGAGGTGATTGTGATAGATCAATGGAGAGCATGAAGCAGGTAGGTGGGAAGGAAGATGGACAGGTGAGACAGGTCAAGAGGGTGATGCCAAGATTTGGAAACTAGTGAAGTCAATGATAATGGCAGTTTCCAAATCTCCCCTCCCTCACCTCACCCCAGATCTAACCCTCCAACTTAGCACTGCCCTCTTGACCTGTCCTACCTATCCATCTTCCTTCCCACATATTTGCTTCACCCTCTCCACCTACTTTTAACCATTACGCTGTTCAACTCTGATATAGAAAGTGAAGGTACATGGTTTTGGGGTGAGCTGGAAAGATGGCTACAGAGCTGGCTTAATCACAGGAGACAGAGGGTAGTGATGGAAGGATGCTTTTCAGAATGGAGGCCCTGTTCCACAGGGATCAGTGCTGGGACCTCTGCTGTTTGTGATCTACGTAACTAATTGGAAGAAAGCGTAGCTGGTATCATTAGTAAATTTTGGAATGATACAAGGTTTGGTGGAGTTGTGGATAGTGAAGCGGGTTGTCAGAGGATACAGCAGGATATATATAAGTTGGAGGATGTGCAAATGGAGTTTAATTTTGACATGTGAGGCGATGAATTTTGGAAGGTCAAGGACAGGTGGAAATTATGCAGAGTGTGGCAGAACCCTTTGTAGTATTGATATGCAAAGGGATCTGGGTGCGTTGGTCCGCAGATCACTGAAGGTCCCAACGCAGGTAGATAAGCTAGCTAAAATGACCTACGGCATGCTTGCCTTTATTGGAAGGGGTATTGAGTATAAGGATAGACAAGTTATGCTGCAGCTTTATAGAACTTTAGTTAGGCTACACTTGGAATATTGCACACAGTTCTGATCACCACACCACCAGATACGGATGCTTTGGAGAGGGTACAGAAAAAGTATACCAGGATATTGCCTGGTATGGGGAATTTTATCTCTGAAGAAAGATTGGATAGACTGGGTTTGTTTTCACTGGATAGTGAATGGTCTGATAGAGTGGACAGTATGAGGCTTTTTCCCCAGGTGGAGAGGTCAATTACTAGGGGACACCAGTTCAAGATATGAGGGGGTGGTTTTAAGAGATGTGAGAGGCAGGGTGGGGAGTGTGGTTTGGTGGCTCAGTAGTTAAAACTGCTGCTTCACAGCACCAGGGACCCTGTTTCAATTCTAGCCTTGGGTGATTGTGTGGAGTTTGCACATTCTCCTAGTGTCTGCATGGGTTTCCTCCCATAGTCAAAATATGTGCAAGTTAGGCGAATTGGCCAAGCTACATTGTCCATAATGTTTGGGTGTGCAGGTTAGATGCATTAATCAGAGGTAAATATAGAGTAATAGGGTAGGGAAATGGGTTACTGGGTGGGTTACTGTTCAGAGAGTTAGTGTGGACTTGTTGGGCCAAAGGTCCTGCTTCCAAACTGTAGGGATTCTGTGATTCTATGAGTGCCTGGAATGTGCTGCCAATAGCAGCATTCAAGAAATGTCTGGATGGATACATGAATAGGAAGGGATTGGAGGGATACGAATCCTGTAAGTGAAGACTGTTTTAGCATGGAAGATCAAAACATGGTGGCGCAGGCTTGGAGGGCTGAAGGGCCTGTTCCTGTGCTGTGTTGTTCTTTGTTCACCAGAAGAAAATAGGGTCAGCTATGAAAGACCTAGTGAAGTACAATTAAGGAAGATTCCAAGAGTGGGACATCTTGTCTGGAGCTGAAAAGATTCCGATGGATTGAGGCTGGTGGTGGAATCTTGCTGCCCATTGTCCCACATGAGCCTGACCGACCTGAGTCTCCCAGTGTGTTGATATCACTGCAGCATTTTTCTTCTTGTTCTGTTTACAGTTTCACTGACGGGGAGCATCCTCCACTACGGGGCCTAGGCTTGCAACCTTATCCTTTCAGATCTCTCCGCTTCTGGCCTCGCTATTCCTAGATGAAACATTTTAAGTTGCATTATAGGAACGTTACAAAGGAAACTCTCTGGGTTTAAAGAAAAACACTTGTAGATGATCAAAACCTAGTTTAAAGAGGAATGGAGAAAGGTGGGGGAGCTTTAGGAAGGAATTGGTAGGACACAGGCAATGGAAATTTGAATGAGCTCAAGTTTTAACAGTGTAGCATTTTGAAGACCAGACAGGAATGAATTGCTATAGTCAAGGCTAGAGGTAATAATGATATGAATTTGGGTTGCAGTCGCAGGATGAGCTGAGGTGGAGTGGGTTGAACAATATTATGGGAAGTGCAAGTAAGCAGTTTTACTGAGTTTCTGAAGTTCATCTTGGGGATTAAATTTAACACCAATGTTGTGAACCAAGCAGTTCAGCCACAAACCTTAGCCAGGTAGAGAGACAGGGTTGGTAACTAGGGCAACAGATGTTACAGTGAGACCAAAGACAATGGATGGGATCTGAACACCTTTTAAAGATTTTCCAAGGTTAACTCAAAAAGCAGGCCCTTATCCCAATTGGTGATCCTGGGCTGTTTACCTGCACAGGCCATTTGGCTATAACATGACAGCCATAACCCCATGCTGTAGAAAGTCGTACTATGGAAACCTGCTGTAGAAAATCAAACTTCTCAAGATCACTAGTAGAAGGTTCATGTTATCCAAAATGTCCACAATTCATCAATTGCATTAGAGCAAATTCATATTAATGAAATGCATATTATAACAACAGAACGACCTGTAGTTGGTCCAGTAGGACAGCCCAAATTAAAATCCTGCTGGCACCTCTAACAACTGCCATTAGGATCCCAGCAGAGTTCCCAGTTTGGGCTCATGTAGCCAGTTAGTTGGCATTCATTCGCTAGCCACTGCTGGTATTTCTGTTGCTCAGCAAGGTTAACTGGACTTGGGAATGCTCCAAGTGTCCGACCTATCAAGACATTTTGGCTGAGATGCTTACTGCTTTTGGATAGATGTGAATGAAAGCTGGTGAAGGCAATCCCATTGGGTTAGGAAATGATGGGAAGACCTGGGTAGGATGGTTCTTCATATCAAAAACTATTGACAAGTTGAGAAAGAGGACGGAGGAAAGTTTACCTAAATTACATACAGGATATTGACCTTCAGGCCTTGGTTAATAATCTAGTCACCAGATCAATTCCATATTATAGAACGTGCAAAATTAATATTCCATTGATTTCAGGCATATCCCGTAAAGGGTAAGAATTCTCAGGGAAAAAAATGCATTTTCCTATTGATGATTTTTATGTTCCGATCCCAGGTGAGGAATCTGGAACTTCGACAAAATTGAAGTGGCTGAACCTGGGAATTAAAGTCGGTTGAATCAAGTAATGATTTTTGTTTCCTCTGAGAATTTGCCATTGTAATTATTAATGATTTATTGCAATAAGGTGTTTTTACCTAGATACTAGAGATATATTGGCATAGCAGAGTTTCTAGTTTGTCTTTGATGGAACACATCCAGTATTTCTAGTTTGTGTTTGATGGGACATATTTCTGAATAACTAATCCAGTTTACTAATTACACTCTGAAGAGATGCAATCTATGTATGGTAAAACTATTCTATGTGCTTTAAAGAGTGTGCAGTTAGAGGTGGCTTCTGTTGTGGTAAGTTGGCGTTAAACTTCTCAATGAGCAATATCTTTTCACTTTGTCAAGTCTTATAGACTGCCTGTCTAATCAGAATTACATTATAATCTGAGTTTTCTTAATTGATAATTTACGCAATCTAATTAATATCTTGAATGATGTTTAATTATCATGGTTTGCATTTTATTGAGCAAATTGTCCAGGACACTGATCTGCAATTCTTTGAAGTAATGCAATGGGATCTTTTCCAGCTATCTAATTTTAGCTATCTAATTGTTATAAGGTGCATGTAAATAAGAACTGTGAGGTAGTGATCTTGTAATTTGTAACCATGTTCAGCGACAACCTTTTTGGAGTTTATTGAAATCAGTGGTTCTACTTTACTGAAGTTACCCCAGAGCTGTTTACGTAAGGCATGGTCTGGAAAGTTAATAGTGTTAAGTTTCACACTTTGCCACTAGAGAACTTGTTGAAATCTGAAAGACCCTGAATATGTGTGTGTGTGTTTTATTTATTTATATATTTGGTTATGACTCCATCAACCCATTCTGCAACCACCGTGTGTTGTATGGACGTGTAAAACATTTAACATATGAACAGACAAATTATGAGCAGAACTGGGCATTCAGCCCATTAGGCATGCTCTGCTATTTAATAAGACCATAGTTGATCTCATTTAACCTCAAATCCATATTCCTACCTGACCCTGTAACCTTTTACATCTTTGCTTATTTTAAGTATATTACTGTGCTGTGAGAAAAATTCAAGGATTCTATTCCCAATATCTTTTCAGGATGACTGTTCCAAAGACTATATTCCTCTGTGAGAGAGAAAAAAATCTCCTTAGCTTTGTCTTAAATGGATGACCCATTACTTCTGAACAATGACTCCTGGCTCTAGATTGTCCCACCACAGGAAACATCCTTTCCACGTCCACCCTGTCGAGACCCCTCAGGATCTTATATTGCAATCAAGACACCTTTTTTACTTTTGTAAATACCAGTAGATACAATCTTACCTGGCCAGCCTTTCCTCACAAAACAATCTAGTCTTAGTCTATTAAACCTTTTCTAAACTGCCTCTAGTGTATTTACATCCTTCCTTAAATAAAATGATCAATACTGTGCTCCACATGCAATCTCACCAATGTCCTGTATCATTGTAATATTAGCTCCGTACATTTGGGTTCAATTCTCCTTGCAATAAATAATACCATTCAATTAGCTCTCCTAATTACTTGCTTCATTCATTCATGTAATGTGGACATCATTGGCTGGGCCAGCATTTATTGGTAATTTCTAGTCATCCTTGAAAAGGTGGTGATGATGTACCTACATGTTCACTTTTTTGCAATGCATGCAATAGGACATCCTTCAGCATTATAGACCTCTGCAATCTCTCACCATTACATAATTTAAAAACAATTCTTTCTGCCAAAATGGTCTTTCACATTAGATTTAGTCCCTGCGATATGGAGCACCGACTCCTCCGCCCCCCAAAAGCCTGAAACAAATGGAAGCATAAGTCACTATTGTGAGGGAGGCCTGATTTAAATACACATACAGAGAGAATCTAACCCTCTTTCCTTGACATTTCATGGCATTTTCAACACTGAATTCTGCACTGTCAACATCCTGGGGGTTAACATTGACCAAAAACTGAACTCAACAGTTTAATAATTACAGTGGGTACAAGCGCAGGTCAGAGGCTAGGATTCCTGCAATGAGTAGCTCACCTCCTGACTCTTCAAAACCTGTCCACTGTCTACAAGACACAATTCAGGAGTGTGATTGATTATTCTCCACTTGCCTGGATGGGTTTAGCTGTAATAACACTCGAAACTAGATACCATTCAGGTCAAAGCAGCCCGCCTGGTTGGCTCTACATCCATTAACATTTATTCCTTCCATACTGAAGCTCAGTCACAGCAGTGTGTACCAAGCTACAAGATGCACTGCAGAAGTTCATCATGGCTCCTTCAACATTTCTTCCAAATCCATTCCACTTTCTTCCAGAAGGACAAGGGAAGAGATACATGGGAACACCACCACCTTCAAGAACACCTCCAAGTCAGTAACCAACCTGACTTGAAAATGCTTCAATGTTACTGGGCGAAAATCCCTGGAATTCCTTCCCTGACAGCATTGTGGGGGCTGGACTTGACACATTAACTCTGTTTTTCTCTTCATAGATGCTGCCAAACTTGCTGAGTTTCTTCAGCAATTTCTCTCTTGTTTCTTCTATATGTCCAGCATCTGCACTTCTTAGTTTCTTAGTCCTGGACAAAGGACCCGATACCCAGCATGAGCAAAACCAACGTGGTTTACAAAATCCCATGCAAGGACTGCACCAAACACTACATAGGACAAACAGGAAGACAGCTAACAACCCGCATCCATGAACACCAACTGACCACGAAGCGACACGACCAGCTATCCCTAGTAGCCATACACTCAGATGACGGACAACACCACCATTATAGGACAGGCCAAACAGAGAACAGCCAGGGAATTCCTAGAAGCATGGCACTCATTCACGAATTCGATTAACAGACACATCGACATAGACCCTATATACCGACCACTGCAGCGGACAGCTACTGACAACCGGAGGCGGCAGATTCAGACCAGTATAAATGCCGGAGGAATCAGCACAGAAGCGCTTCACAGGAGGCTCCCAAGCACTGAAGATGTCACCTAGAAAGGGGACGAAACGTTTGCAAGAAAAACTCCCAGCTTGGCGAACAGAACCACAACAACGAGCACCCGAGCTACAAATCTTCTCACAAACTTTGATTTTATGGTTTACTTTTTTTAGAAAACATCTTGGAGACCTGAGTCATCTATAACAATGAATAAAACAGCTATTTTTTTCAGCTGTTGTCATTGTCTAATAATATTAAATAGTCAAAACATGTGGCTCTGGAAAAGCACAGCAGGTCAGGCAGTATCCGAGGAGCAGGAGAGTTGATGTTTCAGGCAAACGCTCTTCATCAGGAATGTGACAAGTAACATTCACACCACGCAAATGCCAAGCAATAGCTATCTCCATACAGAGAGAATTGGACCATCTTTCCTTGACATTCCATGGTATTTTCAACACTGAATTCTGCACTGTTGAAATCCTGAGTGTTAACATGACCAGAACCTGAACTCAACAGTTAAATAACTTCAGTGGCATTCCTGAACATGACATTCCTGGTGAAGGCCTTATGCCCGAAGCATCAAGTCTCCTGTTTCTGCCTGAGCTGCTGTGCTTTTCTAGTGCCACACTTTGTCTCTGATCTCCAGCATCTGCAATCCTCACTTTCCCCTAATATTAAATAGTGCTGATATAAAACCATTAAACAAGAAAATAATTGAGATAACTAATTACCTGTTAACAATTCAAGTGAGATATCATTGAATGACATAAACTCAAATAGAAATTAATTTTGATGACAAGGAAATATAGATCATAAATGAAGGTGCCAAAAAATTAGTCATCTGCTTATTGTGGATTAGCTTCCTTTGGTTAGATAGAAACATCAAAAATAGGAGTTGGGGCAGGTCATTCGGGCCCTCAAGCCTGCTACACCATTCATGTCGTAACTTTTTAATCTCAATGCCGTATTCCCACTTTCATCTCATATCTCTTGGTGTTTTTAAAATCGGAAAAAAAAACTCTTTCTTGAATATATTCAATTACTTGCAGCTACAGCTTTCTATGATAGAGAATTTTACAGGTTCACTATCCTTTTCAGTGCAGAAAATTTTCCTCACCTCAATCTTAAATGATTATCCTGTAGTCTTATGCTCGTTCTAGACTCCCCAAGCAGGGAAAATATCCTTCCTGCATCAACTCTCTGTATCCCTGTTAGAAGTTTATAATATGCTAGTGTCATACTAGTTTCAAACTAGTCCCCTCTTAAACTTATAAATGTAGTGAATACTGGTCCAGTTGGACCAATCTCTCCTCATAGGTCAATCCTGCCATCCCTAGTATCAACCTAATGAACCTCCACTGCACTCTCAATGGCAAATATATCCTTTCTTAGGTAGGGAGACTAAAAGCTAACTGTCATACAGCTAACTGCAGTTAAATGTATATCTGACTGTCACAGCAGATGTTGAGCTTGACCCAATCCTATGGTTTCTGTGACAAGATCATCTTGCACCTTTTTCCCTAAGTTCATCATACCCATACCCTTACACATCTTTCCAAGCTCATTTCTTTCTGTATTTACCCTGGAAAAAATCTCTGTGGTTATTTAGAATTGCTCTTTTCAATTCCTAGCAACCTAGCCATTGGCTCTCCATTCACAATAATAGTTCTGTAGCATTGATCTGCTTAGCCCTTCCCTCATATTCATTTTGGCTTCCTTATTGCAGCAAAACCTTCAGTTCTTCTTTTATCCATTCCAGTTGATCCATAGGGTGTGGCCTCATCTTCATTTCTTTGTTTAACAGTTGGCTTAGCCACCTATCACCAGATCTGTATACCTCCTTGCATGCCACAACAATCCTTGATTCATAATTATTTAAAAATAATTATTCACTAATAACTTCTATGAAGTGTTTTTGCTGTTCCTTTATGTCTGTGCTCTGCAATGAAGCTGTTTTGATCATTTGCTATTAGATTTGTGCTGTGAAATCCTGACATTGAGGATCTGAATCCAGAATGCAGATCTGGTTACTTTTTGTTCTGATCATGCTGGCAAATACTGAGGTACTCCGAAGGGAAATGTGCACAGGTGGACATCCTGGAATTCCAGGAAATCCTGGTCACAATGGAATACCTGGAAGGGATGGAAGAGATGGGTCTGTGGGTGAAAAAGGCGATACAGGTAGAGTATTCATATACCTTTTCCATTTCTCATAATTATAAGTATTGAACTTTACACATTTCTTTACTAGCCAATCTGATAAAAACGCTGAGCTAAAATGTTAGTGTTTTTAGTAAATAATAACTTAATCTGTATCACATTTTACTGAGCTAAAGAAATTCTCCAATTTTGCATCTGACAACAGAAAAGCCAATTTCTTTTGTAAATTGTAAAAAGGATGTCAGGATAGTAAGTTAGCGAAGAAATAGTTCACAGTATTTACTCATTTTCATATGCAAAACTCAAAACTGTGAAAAAAAACTTAAGGAATAAAGAATCAGGATTCATAAATCTGAAAATGCTCCCTGACATGTGAATTAAATTGGTTAACAATTATCACAGCCAGTATTGTCTGAATTCCATGATTTTATCTTCATTCAGCCTACTTGATGATGCGTCATGGATGCCATGGACTTCAGGGGAGAACAGTTAGGATTGCAAAGGAATAAGATTTATCTTCTACATCCACCTTTATAGTCTCTGTAACAATGCATATTATATCAATGGTGGGAACATTCCATTTTGCTACAAAAAAAAGGGAAGCCAACACTTTACCTGTAAATGGCAGGAATCTTCCATTTTGACCACAAACACAGGACAGATATTATAAGCATCACTGAGCGACAGCATGACTATTTCTGCAAATTTAAATATTTTAATCATGGAATATAAAAAAGCACACTGGGTAGACATAGCACTTCAAATGATATTATCAAATAATAATAATTTCAGAGAGGGGGCAAATAGACCATCCAGACATTTGGGAACAAACAATTCTTAAGACATAAAATACCTTCCAAATTCGATATTAAATCAGAAACATATCAAAGTTAATATACTTGTATATATAACTGTGAGAAGGAGCAGATATTTTGGAAGTAGTAGTAAAACTTCTGAAACTTACTTTAACCTCAGATCAACTAAAATTCTTGCAAGACTGTGATTTAGCAGAAGAGTTAAACAAGTCAGGAGAATCCAAAGCTAATTTCATTAATGATCTCTGCAGATTGGTGGAGATATGAAACTATGGTGATTTAAAGCCTTGGTTCATAAGAAACAATTATTGTTAGAATTGCTAATGTCTATTTCTCACATTTATTGCAGTCCAAAAAAAATCCAGAAAAAGTGATATAGGTGGTGAGTGAAGCCAGTGTGGAATCAGCACAGAACAATCCTAACAGGGAAGATTTAACTTATTGCAGGGGATAGTGGAGTTTGTCCTGTTAATAAAGCCTAAAACCACAAAAGACACACATGAGAAACCAGTACAGTGACAAGGACAGACATCAGATTCTAAAGGTTCCTGTCAGGGCTAGGGAGCAAGGAAAATTCACAAGTAAAGACCATGCCCAGCTATTTAAAAGGAATGTTTTATCTGTAACACACTAGGTCATTCAGAAAATGTGCCAGTGTTGGGCACAGTCACAGCAAAGCAAAAAGTCAAGTAACTGTCAAAAGTCAAACAAAGAGATTAATGAGGGAGACGATCTACAACAGGAGTCAAGCCAAAAGTATTCCTCAATGGGTTAGGTGATCCAGACTTGGTCTTCTGGCAAGATGATCTATCAAGTCAATAGGCATCTTATTAATTTCAGTTTGATCCAGAGCAGTTGTCAATTAGGAGAGGGGCAGGGTATGGCAACTTCTTGGTGACTTACTGCTCCCCAAACCGAAAGTGTCTAACAGTGAAGTGCCGCCCACACTTTCTGCTGGGAGTGTTTACTTCTGCCATCCAGACAGCAGTTCACATTCCACCCCGTGCGGAAATGAAGAGCGCACTTGATGAAACATACACTGCCACAAAAAGCCTTGTTTAGAATACCCTAAGGCATTGCTCATCGTGGCCGATGACTTCCACCAGGCAACCTCAAGAGCATGCTACCAAAATACCATCAACTCCTGTCTATCAGAGGACCAAATGCCTTGGACCACTGCCATGCAATCATTGATGACACCTACCGCTCCATACCCACTCCCATTTTGATAAATCAGACCATAAGGCTGTGTTCCTTCTCCCAGATTACAAGCAGAAACTGAAGAGTGAGGATCTGGGACAGAACGTTGTATATTGCTGGTCTCGGGTAACAGACAAGTTCCAACGTGATTGCTTGGAGTCAGTGGACTGGTCCATGTTAAAGAACTCAGCGGCCAACCTAACTGAGTATGCTACTACCATCACAGACATCAGTAAGTGTGTAGAGGACTGCGTGCCAAAGAAGTTTAATCTGAGTGTTCCCCAACCATGGATGTACCGGGAGTCCAGGTCCTGGGCATTCAAGTCAGGCAGCCCTGACATATCCAGGAAATCTAGGTACAATGTTCACAAAGTCATCAGGGATGCCAAAAGACAAAATTAGATTAAATGCAAGTCCTGCAAACTAACTATATAAACACATGTCAACTGTGGTGAGGCTTACATGGGCTAAAAGCTAAGTCGAGTAGAATCCCTACCCAATGAGCTCAATGCATTCTATGCTGCTTTTGAACCGAAGGTCAATGAAACGATGTCATGTGCCCCGACAGCTATCACCGCAGATGTTGGATCGGCCTTCCTGAAGGTGAACCCTTGGAAAGCAACTAGCCCCGATAGAGTCTTTAGCCATTCACTCGGATCCCGCACAGACCAGCTGGAGGGAATATTCATAGACATCTTTAATCTCTTTTTACTCCAATGTGAGGTTCTCACCTTTTCAAGAAGGCCACTATCATCCCTTTGCCAAAGAAAAATCAAACAATGTGCCTTAATGACTAACACCCAGTGACTCTGACATACATCATTATTAAGTGCTTCAAGAATTTAGTAATGGTACACATCAACTCTAGCCTCCCAGACTGCCTTGATCCACTGCAATTTTCCTACCATCGCGTTACATCCATGGCCACCTCCTTGACCCTATACTCATCCCTGGAACATTTCGATAGCAAGGACACCTACATCAGACTACTATTTATTTAGCTCTGCCTTCAACAACATAATTCTAACCAAACCCATCTCCAAACTCTGAAATCTAGGACTCTGCTCCACACTTTGCAACTGGATCCTTGACTTCCTGACCCAGAGACTGCAGTCAGTAAGGATAGGTTTCAACACCACCTCCACAATAATTCTCAACACGGAGCATACGCAGCCCCTAACTGTATTCCTTATACAGTCACAACTGTGTGGCCAAATTCAGCTCTAACTCCATTTACAAATTTGCTAAATACACGATCATAGTCGCTTGGACCTCAAACAACAACAAGACAGAGTACAAGAAAGACAGCCAGCTTAATATCACGGTGTAAGGTCAACAATCTCTCCCACAATGTCAGCAAAACCAGGAGCTGGTCATTGAATTGGAGTGAAGGACACGTCCTTGTCTGCATCAATGTTGCTGAGGTGGAGGTAGTCGAGAGTGTCAAGTTCCTAGGAATAAATGTCGCCAACAACCTATTCTGGTCCATCCACATCAAGGGTACAGTCAAGAAAGCACACCAATGTCTCTACTTCCTCAGAAGGCTGAGGAAATTTGGCATATCTACAATGACTCTTACCAAACTTTAGAGCGTGCCATAGAAAGCAGCCAATCCAGATGCATCACAGCTTGGTATGCTAACTGCTACTCTCAAAAAATTAGACAGCTGTGAACGCAGCCCAGTCTATCACTCAAACCAGCCTTCCACTGACTCTCTACTTCCCACTGTCTTGGGAAAAAAGCCAAAATAATCAAAGACTCCTCCCATCCCAGATATACTTTCTCCCATCGGGCAGAAGATGCAAAAGTTTGAAAATACATAACAACAAGTTCAAGAGCAGCTTATTCCCCTAATGAATGGACCTCTCATTTATTAGATCTTTCTACGTACATTCTCTGTAGCATTATATTCTGCATCCTGTTCTATTACCCTAATGTACTTATGTAAGGTATGGTTAGTTGGGATAGCATGCAAAATAATACTTTTCACTGTCTCCGTTCATGTGACAATAATAAGTCAAAAATATCAATTCAATAGAATATATTAGATAGTGAACAATGGTTGATAATACCTGCTACTGACAACAGTGCAATTACATGGTCCAGGAGCTATACAACATAAGCTTGCAAGTTGCTATAATCAACTCTTTAATACATTAAATAGTAAAGAGTCAACATAATATTTCATAGTGAAGAATTCTTACTTTTAAATCTGAATACAAGTTTGGACTGCAATCTTCTTTAAATAATGGAAATAGCAGCTGGTCCAGGAATAACCAGTCAGAGAGCAAAAGTCAAGGAGCATTCAGTTAAGGAACTGCCATTCATGGAACAACCTATCATAGACTCATATAGATCTACAGCAGAGAAAAAAGGCCCTTCAGCCCATCATATCCACACCAGCCAAAAATAGCAACCTAACTATTCGAATCCCATTTTCTAGCAATTGACCCATAGCCTTGGATGCCTTGACATTGCAAGTGCATATCTACATACTTCATAAATGTCTTGAAGGTTTCTGCCTCTATCATCCTTACAGGCAGTGAGTTCCAGATTCCCACCACCCTGTGAGGGGGATTAGGACCTTCATCAGAGAACTCCATCCAAACAGGTTATGGTAAATTGTATTACTGTTTACTTAAAGTTGAACACAGACAACAAACAGTTTAGAGTAAATTTTCACCTTCACTGCCTGGATGTATATCTCATGGAAGTGATTGACCACCAATTTTAGAATTGATACAACTTTCTTTGTTGTAAAACTAAAGGTCTGGAATGCAGATTGTATAAAAGGTACATAAACTACCTGCTTAGATCATTGCCCAGTGCTGAGGATTAACATTTGCTGTCTTAATGTGAGGGAGGTTGACACCACAAAACAGGTTTTTAATATCTCAGTTGTGTTCTGCAGTGTTGCCTTACATTGCACTGAATTCAAACTATCTAGCCTAATACAAAGGTTCTCTGGTGAAACAACAGGTGAAATCGGGAAAGTTGGACCTCCAGGCCCCATGGGACCAAAAGGTGAACCTGGCGAACAAGGCAAGAAGTTTCATATTTTCCAATAAATTACTATGCTGTGTTCACCAAGTCTGAGAGTGCAATGATCAATATTGTCTGTATTACAATAGTTTAACACAATGTGTGTTTGGATTTTTGATATTTGATGATTAAGTAGAATTAATTATACAGATTTTCCACTGGCTGGGCTGTTGCTATTCCAGTATAAATGCAATTTGCACATTAGGATCTTGTGGAATCCCCATTATGGCACACTGAAGGAATTTCCTGGCTCATTGAAGATTTTCTGGGAATTTCCCCAATGTCTGGAACACTCTGAAAGTCTGTATTTAAATTGGAGAATGAAAATTAAGTAAATAGTTACTCAGGAAACGTTTGACCAGTAAATACATAATCTAAGTCCTGAGTAATTATTAAACTGACCTCAGACTTAACCCTCACAACCCCAACTATTACCTCCCCCTGACTCTTAAAGCCTAACACTGCCAGCAACTGAACCCCCCCTTTCACCAGTTCTGGACCTGACCCTGCCCCCTACCTCAGCGTTTACAACCTAGGACTCGGCACCCCTCTCCCCTATCTTCATCTCCCAGGACACAAATCCTTTACAACACCACCTCAGTCCCAAGATTTGACCCCACTCCTCCCATCCAACTTCTCTTGAACCACTTCCCCCTTTTGCTAACCCCACTTCTCCACTTAAGAACCTATTTGTCTCTAACCCACCTACTCCTCCTTGTGACCTGGCACCCCACTGTATCCTTCCACCACCCTCACTACTGGAACCCGGCTCCATGTTTCCCTGCTATCTGACCTGACCCCCAACTGGATCTGAAGCCCACCCTTCCTACTGCCCCCAGACCTGATTTCTCCCAAACACCTCAAACTACCTTAAGCACTGCATCACTTACCTCACTCACTTGCCAACATGTAGCTTGGTACTCTACCCACATGGTATCCTACCCCCTGACACTCCTACTCAGTACCCGTCTGTAAACCCACCCACTGGCAGTCTATTTACCTGGCATTCAGATGGATTCTGAAGAAGGGGTCACTGCATTTGAAACATTAACACATTTGAAACACTAGACTTGTTGAGTTTCTCCAGCGATTTATATTTTTGTTTAACAAGTGGCCTGTTTGCTATGAGTTCTTGTGAAGCCAGTGAAATGGTCAATATTTGACTATCTACTGGGTATAATAGCAAGGCCTTTAGTTTCCAACTGCTCACATTTTTTTGATGAGACAGAAGGCAGTCAATTTAATGCAGTTCTCAAAAGGTTTGCTGTGCCAGGTAAGTTAATAGCATTCATTTAATTCCTTCAGAAATGCTCTATTATTCATGTATGAACCCAAATGCATCATGGTATTGTATCTCCAATCTTACGGTTAAACCTGAATGGAACGAGGGCTGAGTTCCTTTGCTCATGTTGCTGTTGAGCCATTAAAACTAACTTTGTAATGTTATGTGAGCCAGGAGAGTTGACCAGATTGGCCCTTGGCCCATCATCCATTCTCCAGTCATCAAGCACCTATCTACTCTAATCCCATTTTCCCCTCGGCTCAGAGCCTTGAATGGTATGGCATTTCTAGTGTTCATCTATCACTTAAATTTCTTGTTGGTTCATGATTCTACCACCCTCTCAGGTAGTCCCTTTCAGTTACCTACCAACCTCTCAATGATAAACATCTTCCTCAAATTGCTTCTGAAACTCTCACTCCTTGCTTTAAAACTATGCCTCTTGATTGTTAACCTATCTACTAAATCTATCTTTAGATAAAAGTTTCTCCCTAGCTACCCTATGTAGATGCCTCATAACTTAGTACAGTTCAATCAAGTCCTCTCGCAGCTTTCACTACTCTACATCTGGTAAATATAATGTCTAACTCCACTATCTGTATATATATAACTGCACCACACTTTGAGAACTGCAGGTTGAAGGTTTTTCAGATTTCCCACGTGCTGGTGTGACAAGCTGCTACTAAGTAGTAGAATTGGAAACATCAGTCTCACCATGCATGGTTAAGTGAGGCTAATCCTTTTATTATTGCAAGGGTAGCATCTGTTGCCCACCCCCATTACCCTTGACAAGGTGGCAGTGAGCTGTCCTCTCAGCCCACTGCAGTCCACACAGGGCAGTAACGCTACCTGCTATTGGGAAGAGAGTTCCAAGATGTTGAGCCAATGGAACAGTGAAGTTAAGATGATCTGTGGCTTGGAGGTGTAATTGCAGGTGGTTGTGTTCCTATGCACCTTCTGCTTTTGCTCTTCTAATGAGTAATTATGTGTTTTAAGATACAACTTTCAGCAGCTAATCACTTTCCGGTTTCCCAAAGCCTGCCCACCATCTGTATGGCACAAATTAGGAGCGTGGTGGAATGCACACCGCTGGCCTGGATAAGTGTACTTCCACCGTCACTCAGTAAGCTTGACACTGTCCAGCAACCCGCTTGACTGGCACCACATCCAAAAAACCCTCAGTCCCTTGATCATTGACGCTCAGTAGCAGCCAAATGTACCATATACTTGATGCACTGCAGAAATCCACCAAATTTCCTGAGACAGGACCTTCTGAACCCACAACTACTTCCGTCTAGAACAGGGATGGGCAATTTATTCTTCCAAGGAACCACATGAGAAACTTGTTGTGTTGGAGGGCCAAACCAACAATAAGTTGAACATAATTCTGCTCAGTATTAATTTTCTCCCATTGTAAAAAGTACTAAATTCTATAGTTTTGCACTGAAACTTATAATCAAATGAATAAGGATATTCTGTTACAATAAAGATATGAAATTGTGGAGTAGGGCAAATAAAGAAGAAATAAATAGTAAAAACAATAATTTCAGTATTTCATTTTATTTTTAACATATAGATCTCACAAACCAATAATGAAAAGTTGTTTCATTATTGTTCAGTATTACAAACAACTCTACAAAAATCAATTAGTGTTTTTGATGTTTTTCAGTTCATTTTACTTGTTTAGTGAGAAAAATCCAGTCTGTTTTGAGCTTGAACAAGTGCACTGAAATCTGGTTGAATGTCTGAGGTGGATATGAGAAGGGCAGCTGCGAGGTGATCATCAGTGATGGAGGGTCTGTATTTGGATTTGTAGAACTTCATCACTGAGAATGTCTGTTCACATATATAGGTAGATCCAAAGAGGACTAGAATCTTCTGAGCATGCCTCCTCATGTGTGGAAAATTCTCCTCTTTGAAGGAAAAATAAAAATCCAGCAGTGAGACTGACCTAAAGTACTCTGCCAGAAGTGTGTCAGACTGCAGGTCAATGGGTTCAAGCTGAACATCACTAGGTGCCTTCTCCACACTGCATATAAATGGGGAAAAAAACTCACGTGCACTTCATTCTCAACCATTTTAAAGTCTTGAAATCGCCTTGAAAATTCACCATGCAGTGCTTCTGACATAGATGAGTACCTGTGGGGGTGATCAGCTGAAGGTGCGGCTTCCTTCAGTGTTGGCAAGTGGGTGAGAATGTTGTCCTCCATTTCTTGAGAGAAGCTGCAACTTTCTCATAAAAGCCTTCACCAAGTTGTACATTTAATGCACAAAAAGGCCCTTGCACTGCAGTTTCACAATTAGTTCATTCATAAATGCAGTCACATCAACAGCAAAACCAAGGTCTGCAATCCGGTCTGCATCTGAAAGCTGTGGAATGCCATTCCCTTCCTTCACACACAAATCTTGAATCTCTTCTCTCAGGTCCCATACACCTTTCAGCATTTTGCCCAGGCTGAGCCACCTGACAGCTGTGTGGTAGCCTATGTCACGATGTAAGGTCTCATTTTCCTCCAAAAGTGCAACAAACTGCATGTGATTCAAAGCTCTTGCCCTGATGAAGTTAACTATTTTAGTTACAACATCAACCACATGGTTAATTTTTTAACACTGACTTACACAACACTTCCTGATGTATAATATAATGCAAAAATATCAACTTCTGTTCAGGATCAATTTCTGTCACTTTATCCTGCATTCTCTTTAAGAGTCCGACATTTTGTTCCCGTTAGATTTGGACAACTATCCGTTGTCACACTCGCCAGCTTGTCCCATTTTAGTTCCAAAGTGTCCAAACATGCATTTACCTCCTGTGAACAAATCATTACCAGTTGTTGTTCCTTTCATTGACTGCATGGCTGCCAGCTCCTCCGTGATTTTAAAGTCCATAGTTATCCCACGGACGAAGATGAGTAGCTGAGCTGTGTCACGTACATCGCAGCTCTCACCCAAAGCCAAGGAAAACAAGTCAAAGTTGACCGCCCTGTGCTGCAACTGAAGCTCCAGATTTCTCGTGATGTCCCCAGTCCTTCTCGTTACAGTGCGTCGGGAGAGGGGCACATTCTCAAATGCCTCCTTTTTCTCCAGGCATGTTAGTTCTGCAGAGTCCAACAAGCACTCCTTAATAAACTCTCCATCAGAAAACGGTTTACTGTTTCTGGCAATTTTGTGGGATATGACAGAACTTGTCTTGGTGTTAGCTGACATTTTGAGGGCTAGCCAGCAAGTATTACGTTTGGCTGTTCATGCAGGCACATACACGCGCATGTACGTCCATACGTAAATAAAAAAAGCATCCTTTTCAGAACAAAAGCAACACAGTTGTATTGCGTACATGGCATAAATACATTTTCATTTATGTTCTAATTTAAGATTGACCTCATGCGGGCCGGACAGGAACGACCAAAGGGCCAGATATGGCCTGCGGGCCGTAAAATGCCCAGGTCTGGTCTAGAAGGACAAGGGAAGCAGATACATGGGAACACCACCACCCACAAGTCTTTTCCTCAGCCACTTCCCCATTGGGACTTGGAAATATATCACCATTCCTTCAGTGTCACAGGATCAAAATCTTGGAACTCCCTGCTGTGTGGTATTGTGGGCGTAGTATACCAAATGGAATGCACCAGTTCAAGAAAGCAGTTCATCATCACCTTCCCAAGGGCAACTGCAGACAGGCAATGAATGCTGGCCTAGCCAACAATACATATGTCCTATGAGTGAGAAAAAAAACTGGAAAATGGTGCAGTTGAAGGAGCTTGTATGAATTGCTACAGTAGATCTTCCTCGGGACACATTGCTGCCACTGTTCATCAGCGTGTATAGTGTAAATGCTGATGGAGGTCAATAGTGTAAAATGTATCAGTACTAATTGGCTACTTCCTGTTAGGCAAGATTATCTTCAGATTTGAAGTTGATTAAAGGGATTGTAGCTGTGTCAATTTGATGGGAAAGTGTCAGTTAAATATACCTTTCTATTATATACAAGTGGTTAATTATATATAGGCATGCTAAAATGGCAGGTTTTAAAATAACATTCTTTTCATGACTTTAGGGCCATCTGGTGCACCTGGTGCCAAAGGAAGAAGAGGTGAACAAGGAAGTAAGGGAACACCTGGCAAAATAGGACCAAAAGGAATTCCTGGACCATTTGGGCACAAAGGCCAAAAGGGAGAACTAGGACTGCAAGGATGGCAAGGTGTAAAAGGGGACTTAGGACCTCGAGGTCCAAAAGGGGACAAGGGACCTATTGGATTTCAGGGGAATATTGGTTTACCAGGTCCTATTGGGCCTACTGGTGTAAGAGGTCCCAAAGGAGAAGTAGGAAGGGAAGGCCCCAGGGGACGTCCTGGAATTCAAGGTGAAAAAGGAGATAAAGGGGAAATAGGGGAGAAAGGGAACACTGGAGAGAATGCATTGATAAGGAATAGTGCATTTAGTGTTGGCTTGACAGAAGTTTCCAAATGGCCTCGTTCAGGCAGTCCAATCAAGTTTGAAAAAGTCATATATAACAACCAAAATCACTATAACGTCTCCACAGGGAAATTTACCTGTGTATTTTCTGGGGTTTATTATTTTGTTTATCATATCACTGTCTATGTCAAACATGTCAGGGTTGCTTTATATAAGAATGGTGCTTTGGTTCTCAATACTTTTGATAGCTATCAGAATAGTGAGGATCAGGCTGCAGGAGGTACTCTACTGCATTTACAAACTGGAGATCAAGTATGGCTTCAAGTAATTGGTGGGGATTCTTACAATGGACTGTTTGCAGACAACGATGATGATACTGTTTTTACGGGGTTTCTGTTGTTTACTGAATAAAGAATCATTAAGACAGACAGTCTTCAATGACGATGTAAGTATTCAGATTTAAAAAGAATAAAGCAACCAATCTCTCAAATAAAAAAAATGATTACCTGGTCATTGTCTCAATGAGACCTTGCTATTCAGAAATTGGTGTGCTTCTTACAACAGTCACTCCACTTTAGCTTTTAAAGTGCTATGAGACTTCCTAAGGCCGTGAAAGGGTAAGTTTTCATATCCAGTTGCTAATGTTGATGTCCAAAAAGGTCCTTTTTTAATGGTTGATTTATTTGTGTTTGAATTGTTGACATAAAATGGCTGAACATACCTATAAGCTTATGTTAAAATTTGTTTTGCCAGAAACTCAATATAATCTTGAGCTATGTTGTCCTCTTGGCACACATATTGGGTTTATAGGCTATTTCCACCACTTCTTTGATCCTACCAGCTCGGTTTCCTTCATTAGGCATGTAAACATCCTATCAGAAAGCCTGAGTTCTTGTGTAATCCTAAAATAAAATCTAAATGACCTTGATGTAAGGCATAAGAGCATAAAGTTAATGAGTCATTGTAGGCTATTCGGCCCTTCCAGCCTGATCTGTCATTCAAGGAGGTCATAGCTGATCATTTGTCTCAACCTTCCTCAATTAGTCCCATACCATTCCCTTAATACTCAAAACTCTGCAAAACTCTGCTCAGTACATATACAACTGAGCAAGCACAGCTCTTTGAGGTAGAATATTCCAAAGATTCACCACCTTTTGAGTGCAAAGATTTCTCCTGATCTCAGCCCTAAATGGTTGACCCCTTATTCTAAGGATGTCAACCATTACTTTTACTCCGGTCATGGCTATCACTCTCCGAAGGTCAACTTTGTTGAGCTCCTTAAGAGAATCTCTCATAACCATCAGGGAACACAGGTCTAGTCTACTCAATCTCGATTCTTAGGATAAAACCTCTCAGCACATCAGGAGATCACAACTTCGTAAATCCTCACTGTACTTCATCGAGGGCAGTTATGTAATTTCTTTGGTAACATGTCAAAACTGCAGTACATTATTTTAGGAATGGTTTTAATCAATGCCCTCTATAATTGCACAAAGACTTATTTTCTTTTATAGTCCAACACTTTTGGAACAAAAGCTAACATACCTGCTGACCTCTTAATTGCTTGTGTGTTTGCTGATCTGCATATTTAATTCCACTGATTCACATACAAAAACACCAGACTCCTCTGAACATAAACATTACCCAGACTCTCACCATTCTCAAGGTTTTCTGTTCCTTTCAAAAAGTCTTTGCTACCAAATTATGGGCCAGATTTTCCAAGGATGGGCGGTCTGACAGTAGGAAGGGTTGAGTAGGATCCAGTGGGTGGGAGGGGTGATATTATTAAGCTGGGCCAATGGCAGAAAGGGGCTGGTTTGGATTGGCATGGGTCAGGGGTGATGATGGGGGGGGGGCAGTGGATGTGGTATGGTGGTGATAGGGGAGTTGGGGACTAGGAGGGTGTTATGTCCAGCAATGGGAGTTCAGGTTGGGTTCCATGGAAAGAGGTCAGTACACTGGGGGTGTGTAATGGATTCTACCGAATTGTTACTCAGGAGTTAGACTACGCTTTTGATAGTCTAACTTTTCCTGAGTAATTATGTTGCATAATTTCATCAGAACCCTCGCAAATTCTCCAATTTAAGTTGAAACCTTTAAAGTTCCAGTCACAAGACTTCAATTTCCGGAGTAATTCCTCCAGTGTCTACTACCATGGGGATTCTACAGGGTCTCCATAGCAACTCTCATGAACTCTGGAATAATAACTGTCTGACCAGTGGGAAATCTGGCTCCACATTCTACCTGTTCCTGACCACTAACATAATCTGCCTGCCTGGCACCCTCTCCTCATTCCTGATGAAGGGCTCTGGCCTGAAACGTCGAATTTCCTGTTCCTTGGATGCTGCCTGACCTGCTGTGCTTTAACCAGCAACACATTTTCAGCTCTGATCTCCAGCATCTGCAGACCCCACTTTTTACACTAACATAACCCACCTATACATCTACTTTTAAAGAATTATTACACAATTTTCAACAAATACACAGCCCATCAGGCATGAAAGCCCTTTAGGAAAAGTGCTCTAAGCATGCTGAACAAGAGGAGGTAAAGCTGGTATTAGAACAATGGAAGAGGAACATAATGTTGCCAAAGTAAGGCTACAAGCCTGAGTTTTCAGAGGATTGAGAATTCATCAAAGGAGGACCAAATAATTGACAATAAAATAGAAGAGGGAGGGCAGAAACAAGGCAGATGGAATAAAATGCAACAAAGTATGAAGTTATTCTCCTTGGTAGGAAATATAAACGAAAATCACAATTTGTTTTTCAATGAAGTGACACTGAGAAATGTTCACATTCATTGTGTTGTTGTGTCGTTGTACATGAATCACAGGAAGTTAGCTCACAGTTACAGCGAGTTATGACTAAGTCAAATGGTCATTTTTTAACAGAGAGTTGGAGTAAAGGGTAAAGAATCCTTACTACAATTAAAATGAATATCCTTCTTTGTGTTCATGTCATTTACTGCCCAGTTTTTATTGTCAGCAAACCTGAAACCAGTACATTCAGTCACTCATCAAATTCATTAATGATAAATATGGAGCACAAGCATTAATTCGTCTGGTGACCCAATTATAATCTGTCACTCTGAACATGACCTATTTGTTCTTATTTGGCAATAGTACTGAAGACTTATGCCCCAGAACTTGTCATTCTCCACTAGCTAAGCTCTCCCAGTACAGTTGCAACATTGGCATCCACCTGACAATGTAAATATTTGCTGGTTATGGCCTGTACACAAAAAGCCGTGCAAATCCAATCCAGACAATTACTGTCCTATTAATCTACTCTTGACATCAGTAAAGTGATGGAATATATCGTCAACAGTGCTATCAAACAGTACCTGCTCAGCAATAATCTGTTCAGTGACACCCAGGTTGGGTACCACCAGGTCCACTCAGCTCCTGACCTCATTACAGCTTTGGATCAAACATGGACAAAAGAGCTGAATTCCAGACATGAGGTAAGAGTGATAGCCCTGGACACCAAGGCTACATTTGATTAAATATGACATCAAGGAGCCCTAGCCCTGGAGTCAAAGAGCATTAGGGGCAAGCTCTCTACTGGTTGGAGTCATATGTGACACTTAGGAAGATGGTTGTGGTTGCTCTCGGCTCATGATATCTTCCTGCAGGTGTCCCTCAGGGTAATAGCCTAGGACTATCCATCTTCAGCTGCTTCATCAATGACCTTCCTCTATCATAAGATCAGAAGTGGGGGTGTTTGCCAATGATTGCACAATATTCAGCACCATTCATGACTCCTCAGATGCTGAAGCAGTCCGTGTACAAAAATAGCACATCTAGAAATTTCAAGGCTTGGGCTAACAAGTGGCAAGTAACATTCACACCACACAAATGCCAAGCAATGATCATCTCCAGTAGAGACTTTCTAATCACCACCTCTTGACATTCACTGAATCCCCAACCATCAACCTCCTGAGGATTACCATTAACCAAAAGCTCAACTGGACTCACTACATAAACTCAGAGGCTACATGTACTGTGGTGTGAGGCTCATCCATTGATTCCGTGATTCCACAAAACCTATCCACCATTTACAAGGCACAAATCAGGAGTGTGATGGAACATTCAGGACAAAACAGCCTGCTTTATTGGTGCCACATCCATTCCCTCCAGCACTGATGCTTAGTGGCAACAATGTGTACCATCTACAAGATGTATTGCAGAAATTCAGATACATGGGCACACCACCATCTTCAAGTTCCTCTTCAAGCTACTCACCATATATGACCATTCCTTCACTGTCACCGGGTCAAATTCCTGGAATTCCCTCCCTCATGGCATTGTGAGTCAACCTACATGTGGACAGCAGTACCCCAAGGAGGCAAGTCACCACTAACAACTCAAGGGACTGACAATAAATGCTGGTCAGCCAGGGACACCCACGCCCCATTAAGTGAATAAAAAAAAAAGTTCCGAGTGCTAGTGATTGGGTCATTTCTTCCTTGACCACTGCACAGTCGCGTCAGCAATGTGTTCACCAGAATATGTCTCAAGTCTGATCTAGGTAAAGAAGACAATGAGGTAAAAATCTTTGAGCTGAGAGAGGCTTCACTCAGTTAACAGCAAAAAGAGGTTTATTTCTTTATCCCATTCAACAGCACATGCAGAGATCCCTGTCAATGAAGCAGGTCACAAACTTTCCTTTCTGGGCCACATCTTTAGTAATAACCGTGGAGCAATAGTGTGTGAAGGCTAGTTTCTGGCTTGCAGCACTATAGGTGCTGTGCATCTGACACTGTCAGTGCAATTGCTACTGTATCCCAACAGCAATGAGCATGTCATCTTCTGCCACACGATTCCACAGGATGGACACCAAAGATGCCAGTTACGTAATTAATGTGCTGGAGGGAGGAAGATTTCATGAGAAAAGTTAACGTGGGCCAGGGATGCCATGAATCTCACTCAATTAAACAGTTTGCCAAAAGGAAGTTCCTCAAGCTCACAAAACCTTTGGTTCTCTATTATTTCAAGAACATTTTATGTATCTTCTACACTGAAGATTGATTCTGTAATGGATAGAATTCATGTACTGTTTTTACTGACCATGATCAATATTTTTGATTGGAAGTGATGGATGTTTTCTTACTCAAGATTGAGGATCCCAATTAAATTAAACCAGCAGTAAGCTTCTTGTGAGTTTAAAAATAAAGAAGTTTATTTATTATCACACACGTATCCTGAAATAATGCAATATTACTTTCACGCATCTCTCATAACTTTAGCATGCTCAAAGATTAAGTAACAGTCTGGCATTAGTACAGTTTCATCATGACAGGCCTATAGTTCCTTTGATGATTATTAGATTAGACTTACAGTGTGGAAACAGGCCCTTCGGCCCAACAAGTCCACACCGACCCGCCGAAGCGCAACCCACCCATACCCCTACATTTACCCCTTACCTAACACTACGGGCAATTTAGCATGGCCAATTCACCTGACCCGCACATCTTTGGACTGTGGGAGGAAACCGGAGCACCCGGAGGAAACCCACGCAGACACGGGGAGAACGTGCAAACTCCACACAGTCAGTCGCCTGAGTCGGGAATCGAACCCGGGTCTACAGGCGCTGTGAAGCAGCAGTGCTAACCACTGTGCCACCGTGCCGCCCAAAGTGATATTTTCGCTTTAAAATTGAAATGGAGGTCTAGTAAAGTGACAAAATCTCAGTATGTTGTAAGGTTTCTTATAGTTGAGATGTCACCCTTTAAAGATTTCTTTGTTCAGTTTAAGCAGCACAGGCTAATTTTGGATTGCTTTTTCTTTTATGGATTTTCAATCCCCATTTGATGTTTTCAGCCAATTAGCAGCATCGCTAATAATGGTTACATTCAGAAATCACAATAATGGCCAGGCAACACCCAGATATTTCCTGGCCACATTTGATTGAATGAAACCAACGTGAAGCTTTCCAAATTTCTCTTCCCACAGCTTTGAAAAATGCCTCCCTCAAATCTGGTAAGCATCCATTCCTACACCGCTTCCCATTGTAACCTTGCTTTCTCCTCGGTTTCCCAACTGTGAGGCTCCATTACTCTCTCAGTTCTAATTAGTCTAATGCCCTAAAGATCTTGGAATTTGAAAACTGAAAACATTTTGTGATTATTCATAAAAATTACTTACAGGACTATTTTCCTGAACTTTGTAACTTACATTGCTGTGGTAATTATTGTCCAATATTTTCAGGCCACTTGGTAACTGAAGGCAATAATTACATTGGTTTTCCACTTCAGTGATGGTGTAATCAACTGTGTATTTAATAGGCTGACCTGAGCAAGAATATTTTTATAGTAGATAACTTTTTAAACATTGTTGAAATCACATGAAGTTATCACTCTATGTGTGGCAAGTAAAGTTGTATCAGATTTCAAATTTACAACCATCATTCCAGATTCTTTCACTACAGGTTTCAAATTTCACTCCAGGGGAAAAAACTACATGCGAAACAGACCTAGAAATATAAACATGAAATTTTATCAGAATTCTGTGACACAGTCACCACTGTCGAATTCACAGAGTGGGCGATGAACTGTTATTTTGTACAGCTTGTTTAATCAACCGTTAGTTTTTCATGTGCCAACTTAAACACTGCAACAAAACTTTACAATTAAACAATAAAAAGGTTAGTTTATGGCACGTTATTACAACAAGTTACTAAGTAAAAGTGTAATATCATTTTCAGTACAGACACAAAGATTAAAGTTGGTACAAATAGAAGATGCTAATAAAGAGGAAATTAAAAACAGTCTGTTATCTTACTCTCTTGAAGATTCTCTTTCCAGAATGGTTAAAAAATGTTGAAGCCAGAGTTCAGCAGGATGATGATCTTAGCAGTTGAATGGTTGCAGGATTTTCCTGCAGGTGGACTGAGCACGAGAGATTTTAGGAGGGAATCAACTCTCCTTTGTGTTGCCTTTACCGCACTGCAGGTTGTAACCTTTGATAGCCTGGTCCAGTAAAACAGTCCTATGGAATGGTTATCTTTCCCTAGCTCCTTGCTGAGAACCATTCCCTCCCCGATGGTGTTTCTCAGAGCTCTGCTTGGGTTCTCTTCTTTTTTGACCATGAGCAAAATAAAATTGCGGTAAGTTTGATGAATCATTGTTCCATCAAGTCAATAAGACTGAAACATTCTTCAGTGTCCCATAAGTCTCTTGTCGCCTTCTCAGAAGCTTTGAATTCTCACACCTTCAGAAGGTCACAGTATGTTGTTTGTTACATTCAGCCAAACCTGGGAATTTATACCTCTTAACTAAATTGTTTAATTGGCTAGAAAGAGTCAATTTCATTATAAATCTGGCCGTGAGTGAATTTACTAAAGCAAAAATGACTTATTCGGATCACATTGTGAGACAAGGCTAAGTAACACCTAAGAGAAGTGAAATTGGGGCTATTTTTGATATTCTTATGACAATCACAAAACCTTGTGATTGTCATAAGAATATCAAAAATAGCCCCAAAACCTTGTGATTGTCCTAGCATAGGAATATCAAAAGTACACCACAATTTCACATCTCTTAGTGTTATGCAGCTTTGTCCCAGAGTGGATTTTATCTGAGGTTTGTTCCAGACTTCAGCACTGTGTCAGCTCCTTTGGTGACATTGTTAACGATAGACATAAAATTTGAATGGGCACAAGAATGCCATAGCATCTTTGAACAATTTGAAAACTGTGTTGAAATAGCACCAGTTTTAACAGCAACAAATTATGAGAAGCCATTCAAACTGGCTGTTGTCAAAGAAACCTTGAATTGAATCTTGTGGGGGTGTCAGTGACGGGGACAATGATGAGATTTGTGACTGCATCAGACAAGAAGAGCAGTGAGCCCCATCTTGATGTTGGGAGCAACTTACACCATTTTTTATGCTTTTCAGAAGTGATGTGGTGAGATTATCACTATGCAGCAGAAAGGTACCATTTGATAGAGATTGATACTTGTTAAATGCCATGTTCACATCCCTATTCACCTCGATCCGATTCAGGTCACTGCTTCCTCTGAAGCAAGGCAGGCAAGGGGAAGGGGGAAGACCTGGACACCTTTTCTCTAATTTATTCATGAGATGTGGGTGTTGCTACCTGGTCAGCATTTATTGCAGTCCTTAATTGCCATTGAGAAGGTGATGGAAAGCTGCCTTCTTGAGCAGATGAAGTCCATGTGCTTGGGTTGGTCCACACTGCCATTAAAGAGGGAATTCCAGGATTTTGACCCAGAAACAGCGAAGGAACTGCGATATATTCCCTAGTCAAGATGGTGAGTGGCTTGGAGGGGAACCTAGAGATAGCAGTGCTCCCATGTGTCTGCTGCCCTTATTCTTCCAAATGGAAGTAGTCATGGATTTGGGAGGTCCCACTGAAAGAGTCTTGGTGAATTTCTGAAGTACATCTTGAAGATGGAATAAAGTGCTGCTGCTGAATGTTGGTGATGGAGTCGATATTTGTGGATATGGTGTCAATCAAGCATGCTGCTTTGTCCTGGATGATGTCAAACTTTTCGAGTATTATTGGAGCTGCAGTCCTCCAAGCAAGTGGGGAATATTCCATCACACTCCTGATTTGTTCTTATGGATCATGGACAGGCGTTGGGTATCTGGAGGTGGGTTACTCACCACAGTATTCCTAGTCTCTCACCTCCTCGTATCACCATTTTGTTTATGTAGTGAGTCCAGTTCAGATTCTAGTCAATAGTAACTCCCAGGATGTTGATAGTGCAGGATTCAGTGATGGTGACATCATTGATTGTCATGGGGCAGTGGTTAAATTGTGTCTTATTGGATATAGTCATTGCCTGGCAGTCATGTGGCATGAATGTTGTCTGGCTCTTGTCAGCCCAAACCTGGATAATGGTCAGATCTTGTCGTATTGAAGGTGGACTGCTTCGGTATCTGAGGAGTCATGACTGGTGATGAACATTGTGCAATCACTGATGAATATCCCCAATTCAATATGATGAAGCAGATGAAAATCATTGGGCCTAATACACTACCCAGGTCCCCAGAACATTAGTTGACTTTCTGGATTAATAATCCACTGATAATATTCCAAAATATCTGGACAGGAATGCCTGGTAACTATGGAATATCCTGAGTGCAGGCTGGGGGTGGGGGCTCCCACCTCTGGCTGTGTGCCTCCTAACAGTAGCCTATGTCCTTGTGAGGATGGGGAACCTGGAATGAGGGTAAGGTTCTCCATTCCCCTGTCCCCTGCCTTTAGTCCTGAGGACCAATGGTTGGGATGATGGAGTGCAGGTATGTGCACATCTTCAACAGCCACCAAGTGCTGGGCCTGGCTCTCCACTGCAGCTGCTGGACAATGAGGGCCATTCTGTGCCAGGTGCTTGTCCGTTGCTCCTGTTCCTGCCTGACCATGTGGCTGAAACCATTGGTTCCTCTTCTGCCTTGAGCTGAGCAGGAGCCTGAGCTCTGACAGTTCTCTCAGTAGCAGTTGTCTGGACTGTTTCTTGCTTAGCCAGGTCACAGTGATGCATCCTCCAGATTGTGGTCTATATGCCTACTGTCTCCCTGCGATGTTGGTAATGAGCTGGTGGGGTACACGAGAGATAAACTTGCTGATACTTTCTCAGAGGTCCCAGTACTCTCACTGTCAGAGGTCCAGAGGGGCACTTATAGGAGAGCTGGGTATTTCTTCACAGAGGTCATGGGGAGGCTGTATCTCCAAGTCATGAGAGAGAGGGAGGGAGAAGGTGCCATGGCCTGTGGTTTGGATTGTTGTGCAATGAATGAAATTGACAGCTAGGTCAATGGGAGAGTTGCAGTGGAATGAAGAATGATGTTTACTCATTTGGGGGTGGGACATGGATGTTTTGTAGTTCCATAGGGATGGTCCTGGCTTTCTCTAAGGTGAAAATGTGTTGCTGGAAAAGCGCAGCAGGTCAGGCAGCATCCAAGGAGCAGGAGAATCGACGTTTCAGGCATAAGCCCTTCTTCAGAAATGAGGAAAGTGTGTTCAGCAGGCTAAGATAAAAGGTAGGAAGGAGGGACTTGGGGGAGGGACATTGGAGATGCGATAGATGGAAGGAGGTCAAGGTGAGGTGATAGGCCGGAGTGGGGTGGAGGCGGAGAGGTCAGGAAGAAGATTGCAGGTTAGGATTTGAGTTTGAGGGATTTGACTAAGATAAGGTGGGGGGAGGGGAAATGAGGAAACTGGAGATATCCGAGTTCATCCCTTGTGGTTGGAGGGTTCCTAGGCGGAAGATGAGGCGCTCTTCCCCCAACCGTCGTGTTGCTATGGTCTGGCAATGGAGGAGTCCAAGGGAAGGGGAGTTGAAGTGTTGAGCCACGGGGTGGTTGAGTTGGTTGGTCTGGGTGTCCCAGAGGTGTTCCCTGAAATATTCCGCAAGTAAGCAGCCTGTCTCCCCAATATAGAGGAGGCTACATCGGGTGCAGCGGATGCAATAAATGATGTGTGTGGAGGTGCAGGTGAATTTGTGGCGGATATGGAAGGATCCCTTGGGGCCTTGGAGAGAAGTAAGGGTGGGCGCAAGTTTTGCATTTCTTGCGGTTGCAGGGGTCGGGAGTGGAGGTTGGGTTGTTGAGTGGGGGGGGCGGGGTGTGGACCTGACGAGGGAGTCACGGAGGAAGTGGTCTTTTTGAAATGCTGATAGGAGAGGGGAGGGAAATATATCCCTGGTGGTGGGGTCTGTTTGGAGGTGGCGGAAATGATGGCGGATGATACGCTGTATATGGAGATTGGTGGAATGGTAGGTGAGGACCAGTGGGGTTCTGTCCTGGTGGCAGTTGGAGGGGCAGGGCTCAAGGGCGGAGAAGCGGAAAGTGCAGGAGATGCAGTGGAGGGCATCGTCAATCACGTCTGGGGGGAAATTGCGGTCTTTGAAGAAGGAGGCCATCTGGGTTGTACGGTATTGGAACTGGTCCTCCTGGGAGCAGATGCGGCAGAGACAAAGGAATTAGGAATATGGGATTGTGTTTTTACAGGGGGCAGGGTGGGAGGAGGTGTACTCTAGGTAGCTGTGGGAGTCGTTCGGTCGTGTTGATTCGGTCGCCCGATAGGAATGGAAAGGTCTAGGAAGGGGAGGTAGGAGTCTGAGACGGTCTAGGTGAATTTGAGGTCAGGGTGGAAGGTGTTGATAAAGTGGATGAACTGTTCAAGCTCCTCGTGGGAGCACAAGGCAGCGCCGATACAGTCATCGATGTAGCGGAGGAAAAGGTGGAGGGGTGGTGCAGTGTAGCTGCAGAAGATGGACTGTTCCACATATCCTACGAAGAGGCAGGCATAGCTGGGGCCCATGTGGGTGCCTGTGGCTACTCCTTTGGTTTGGAGGAAGTGGGAGGATTGGAAAAAGAAGTTGTTCAGGGTAAGGACCAGTTCAGTCAGTCGAAGGAGGGTGTCCACCTATCGCATCTCCAACGTCCCTCCCCCAAGTCCCTCCTCCCTACCTTTTATCTTAGCCTGCTGGACACACTTTCCTCATTCCTGAAGAAGGGCTTATGCCCGAAACGTCGATTCTCCTGCTCCTTGGATGCTGCCTGACCTGCTGTGTTTTTGCAGCAACACATTTTCAGCTCTGATCTCCAGCATCTGCAATCCTCACTTCCTTCTCCTCTAAGGACCAGGAGTCCCTCTTGTATGCGGCGAGGACCCAGATTTTGTTTCCCCACCGCCCCTGATCATATGGGCTCTCTCTGACCTGTCGTCCTGCATGTCAGAAAAGAGAGAAATGGCTGAGATAATGTGGAGGGGGGCCAGCTGTGTGTGGTTGTGCAGGTGGTGATGAGGTATTCTAAAGAACTGAGGGGGGCAGCACAGAGGCCATATGGGATGTGTGGTGTTGGCACTTGGGGTAATCAGAGTGAGCAAGAGAAGATGTTATGGGCAACAGTGAGAGGGCAGAGCATGAGCCTTGGTGGGAGGTGGGTACAGTAGCAGAGATAGATTGAATGTAAGAACAGAGTATGGCACTTACCCTGACACAGCAGAGAAGGTCATTGATCTTCATTTGGCACCGTTGGCTATTCCTTCATACCCTGGAGACAGCACTGTCCTTGGTGGTATCCACAAACCATGCCAGCAGGGTTTGGTGGCATGGTCTCTTCAGCCAGTCCTCTTGGAAGACCCTCTCCTTTTGTTACCATCGTTGACCAGTTCAGTTATCTTTCAGAGGGAACCCTGCCATAAGGCTGTCTGTTGTCTCACCGTATCTTACCAAGTCTGTCTCTTAAACTATCTACCCCACTCCTACAGCATCTCCCTTGTCCGATTCTAGCCTCATAATACCATCAGCCATTCCTTCTGCAACTCAGCACTGCTGGGATATTCCAGAATTGACCAGCATTCCTTGTTCTCACACCATTTTATAAGATGACTTCACAGTTCACAGGACCGAACTGGGGAGAAGCAGTTATGTTAAACCTGAAGATTGGATTTGGAGACATAGTTCCTCTGGATTTGAAATGTTGTAAAGTGATGGAATTGGAAAACAGATTTATGTTTTGCTGTTTACTTTAAAGGTGTTTTAAATTGTGTTCTAAATTCAGATATTTTGATTTGTTTTCCTTTTCTGTTATAAACTTTTGTTTTATCGTTCAGAATATCTGTTCATTTCAGTGAATGGCCACAGTATCAAATAATTAAAAAATCGAATAAGCCAGATTTCGTTCTGCGATCTGACTTGTCCAATAATAATATCATAACAACAATAACTAAGGATCTTGAATGAGTCAGATCTAAAGCCAGGTCCCAACAGTTTCTATATGGTTGTAATATTAAATAAATGCAATAAACTATACATTGTTTTCTAGAAGAAATTCTTCTAGTTAGCCCAAAAGTTGGCTATCCTCACCTGGCCAGCACGGTGGCTCAGTGGTTAGCACTGCTGCCTCACAGCACCAAGGGCCCAGATTCAATTTCAGCCTTGGGCAACTCTCTGTGTGTGGGTTTCTGGTGGTAACTCTGGTTTACTCCTACAGTCCAAAGACGTGCACTTAAGGTGGATTGGCTATACTAAATTGCTTTGTAGTGTCCACAGATGTGCAGGCGAGTTGGTTTAACCATGATGGGCTTAATGGCCTCTTTCCGCACTGTAGAGATTTGTCTCCTATGATATTAGACCATGGAAAGCAAGGTATGCCTGGAAGAATTGGTAGCAGCATATACAATGTGGTGTCTAGTCCCATCTCACATCATTATTCAACAGTTCATCAAGTTCTAAATGTCTCCCTTTGTGCTTGGTGCTGTGTAACATGTACACAGAACTGGAATGATAGTCACAACTTTTCGGATCCATCTTTTTGGATTCTGTGAATTCATCTATTGAATTTATACTAATGTGTTATTTTAATTCACTTGACATCTTTTTCAATTCTTCTTCATTGAAAGTTTTATTTTTAGTACAAGGAAAAGCATTTTTAAATAATGAATTAATTATAATAAAAATAATAAATTCTATCAAAGAATTGACCACACTATTTGCTAAACTTCACCAATTCCATTTCATCCACCCCTCCCTCTTTTGCCATCACTATCAATTCCATCCTATCCCTTACAAAACCAATCTCTCTTGCCAGGGTAACTTGGTCAATGGACTCCCTTTACTTTCCATTATCTTTGTTCACACCGACCACCAGACTCCACTGACATCACTAGTCATTTCTAACTGCACGTATGCTCCAGTCCTCTTGTACCTCACATAGCTGTGTGTAGCCATTGGTTCGACCCTACTTGGAGGACCCTAACAACACCAAAAGAAGGATATATTGAACTTGGAGGACTACATCATAGGTTTACAAGAATGATACCTGGACTCCCAGAAGAGACAGTTTTCAAATAAAGCTCTAAAATTTATAAAGTTATGTGGTGATCTGATTCAAGTCTTCAAGATATTAACAGGAAAAGACGGGGTAGATAAAAGGAAACTATTTCCACTGAATGGTGATTCTCAAACTAAGGGCATAGTCAAAACCCAGGGCCCGATCATTCAGGAGAGAAGTTATGAACTATTTCTTCATACACAGGGTGCATTTGGAAATTTAGAACTCTCTTCCAAAAATGATAGTTGATGCTAGATTAGTTATTAATTTTAAATCTGAGAATGTTAGATTTTTATTAAGCAAAGATATTAAAGGATATGGGCTATAGAGTACGGTGTTGGGGTACAGATTTGCCCTAATTTCATGGAATTGCAGAACAGGCTCAAGGATTGAAATGTTTACTCCTGTTCCTATGGTCCCATATTCCAATATGCCTCATGAGCAAAGCAGAACCTACCAAAGATATGCACTGACAGATGCAACCCTTGAACTCGTCAATCAAAACTATCTGCACTGATAAAAACTGAGTAGACGTAGGAACTGGACTCATCACCCAAAGAAACTAACACTCCAGATGAGGAAAAGATTCAGCCACAGAACTGAACTTTGATTGAATAACTCCAAGAAAGCTTGCTTCCATCAGACTTGAGGGAATTCAGTCAAGGAGTCCTAAGGGAAAAAATGCTTCTGAGATCCCACCAATGCTTTCAGTAAGTTAGCTCAAGAGTTTCTGTATCTTCCCACAATTTGGCAGAGTACTGCATACTATATGTAGCACCTTCATAACATATGTCTCTGGATCTTACTGAAATATAATAGACTTTGAACAGCCCTTCCTGACAATGAGCTGAGTGTGTTGAAGAGCTCGTACTCAACAATAGTTCACATATCCTTTAATTGTAGATATCAGAAAAGTTGATTTATTCTTCATGTTTGCAGAAAAATCATTACAGGCACAAATAATATATCATTTAACAAATACTACATGCAGAGAATCAAACTACTGTATTGAAAATAACGCACATAGGAATTTCATACACCTTTAGGAATGTTGCTGCAAACTTATTAATTATTAGTATATTGTTTTAAGTGCATAAATTCAACAACCTGAGATCAAATATTTTATTTGCCAGTGTAAACATTACAAGTCAAGTATTAAGATATTTCCAGGTATGTGATTATGTCTCAGTGCAGGAATCCCTTCTGATAATACGTGAGTGGTGCATGTCAGCATTAGTGCTGGGTTAAGAGGGAAGAAATACCTTTTCATTGTTTGCTAACTATCTTTTCAAAAGTTGAAATGAAAGACTATATACAGAGCACAGCCTGGTGTTAACATAAGGCATATTTAAAATGAAAAAAAATGTACTTGGCCGTGTCACAAACAGAAGTAAAACAAAACCATGCTTTCTTCAATAATAGTGATGTTAACAATCCTAGCCAACAATGGGGGTGGGGCAAAGAAATACTTATGTTGTTTTAACAACAATTCTTTGCATTTATATGGCACCTTAAATGAAGTAAAACATCTCAAAGCAATTCATAAGAATGCTAACAAACTAAATTTGTCATTGAACCACAAACTGAACCAAAGCAAATGACAAAAAGACTTCACCAGAGAGGTAGACCCATACAAAAGAGAAACAAGGTGGAAGAGGCGTAGCTCAGTGCGGGATTGGAGGACCCATGGCCTTGGGAAGGTGATGTTACAATCACCAGGGACGGAGCAAGTACAACTGGAGATGCTCTATTGGGCTGAATTGGAGAAATGCAGGTATCTTGGAAGATTGCAGAGTCATGGACTGGTAAAAGAGATAAGGTCATTGAAGGTTTTGTACATGAGGATTAGGATTTTAAAATTGAAGGTGTTATTAAATTGGAGCTAATGTTAATTGGTAATGACATACACGCAAATGTAGTGGAGAGAAATGTATGAACAGGGTTTGGGGAAAGTTAGGGCATGAGCAGGGGAGTTTTGGATGACTTTAAATATAAGGAGGGTTTAGGTTAGGCTTAAAATAGGGTAGGAAGGGTAGACTACAGGTGACTGGCCAGTTGAACATTGGAAAAGTCCAATCTGAAGGTATTCCTTATAGATAAATGTTTCAAAAATAGTGGAACTGAGTAGGGACAGAGTTGGTGATATTACAGAGGTGGAAGCAGATGATCTTGGTGGTGTAGATAGACGATCAAGAGTATTGACCACTCTGAATGAATTGCTCGGCTTTTTAATGTGCATTATCATCGTAAAGTGTTTATGAAAATTTGCTTTACTTTGTACTTCACATGGAATCATAAATAATGGAGGCTTGGTCCTCCTGAAACTTTAGGGATATCTCTGTAACATTTCATTTAAAACTAGGGAAGGTTTGCAGTGTAATTGCAAGTCCAATCCATCCTGCTTTGAAACTATGTTGTTGGTCATGAAAAGTACTGAGCAGAAGAAATCTTCCTGAACATCTTTGCATTGCACCCAGCAACCCAAACAATTTGGTGCATATTGTTGCATCCATACGGATTGAATGTGAGCTTTTGCATCAAACATGATTTCTTGAACTGGCATCCCAAACCCTTACTTTACATACTTCTGAAATATCCTATTTCCGTATAGATAATTGTGCCTCACCTAATTTGTGATTTTGCTCAAATGAAGTGGCTCATTTTCACAACATTGAAAGAATAATACTGCAAGTATGACGTAACAAATACAGGAAACACACAGCAGGCCAATCAGAATCCAGAAAGGGAGTCACATGCAAACATTGCACACTAAAAAAAAGCTGAGGTGAGCAAAGTTTTATTTTCCATCTTGAACAGGAGGCAGACAAGATTCCCCACTGCCTCGGGCTTTCGCAGTCAGGGACCGAGCCACATTTTCAATATCTCCAGTATTTTAAATTTTCTTTGTTCCTTTACTTTGCATCATACATATTTAATTTTGATAAGATCATGTCAATCCTCACGTACAGCTCCTGATTTATTCAATTTCAGTGCAGATCGGATATCTCTTCAGGGATGTTTACATTTATGTCTATCTTTTCCTGAGTCCAAAATGAGAAGAAATATTGTAAGCACATAACAGGTACTTACGTTTTGATTTCTCCCTTACTCTTGCAAGTCAGGATTTCTCGGGCACCTTCATATATCTATTTAAGTGGCCAATGTGCAGCTGATAGTGCGTACTAACAATTTATTAACCACAGGGATTTTCACTGCCTAACCTTGCTTAGTCCTTACCTGACAGCCAGGCACAGCATTCAGCAGATGAAACAGGGCTAACTTCCTTCTGTACTTCCCAAGGAATCAAGGTTATCATTGCACAGCTTTATCTGTGGTCTTTTGAAATGAGCTTCTTTGTGTAGTGATTGGAACAAGGTTGGCGAGGAGGATCCCATTGAGTATGGGATCCCTGATTGGCCCAGATTAACAACGCCAATCAGGGAGCCCTGGCTGACAGGAGTCTAATGAGGAGTCTTAGATTCTCCTCATTCTAGGGACTGGCACTGAGCTAGCTGGATAGCGGGATTCCAGCCTCTATGTAGTTAGTTCAGTGGCAAGCATGCTCCTGAAGAAAATTCACTTGCCGCAATCTTCTTTCAGTTGGAGTAAACATTTCTGGCATCATGCCTTTATTTGGGAAGCTTGTTTGGTCCTGCCCCACTATGTGGAAAGAGTGCATTAATTCTTCTGGACAGATGACATCAGGGCAGAGGAAAAGCAATGAGTAATTCTTCTTACTGCTTGCTGACCTGCAGCTTTTTTGATTATTAGAAGCCTAACCTTCTCTGAGGCACCAGATACTAACATCTTTCAAGAGTGGACAGATTTAGTTAAGGAATAGTGTGACCCCAAGTCTCCTGTAACTCTGAAATGTTGTCAGTTTTATTCACCAGTCCGAGAACCAGGTGAATCTTTATCAGAATTTTTGATGAGGTTGAAATGACTGGCAGAGGCATCTGATTTTGGGTTAACCCTGAATGAAATGCTGAGAGACCATTTGGTATGTGGGATTAATGATGTAACCAGGCAAAAGTGCCTATTGCTGAAGCCCAATTGAATTTCAAACAGATACGATCAACTGTGCAATGGAAAGAGTAGTCCAAACTTTGAAGGCAAGCTTAAAGAAACAGTCTACAGTTTCACTTGATATCAAACTGTCATGGTTCCTGTTTGATTATAGGACCACCCCTCATGAAACAACAGTGACAGCTCCAGCAGAGTTTCTGATGAGGAGGAAACTCTACCAGGTTAAACGTGATATTCCTGGACCTGGGTGGGAGGATGAAATAGCGCGTCAGGTACGCCAATTCCTACCATACGCCTCGTCTGAGAGAGAGAGAGACAGTTTATTATTTCAGGGGCTGACGTTCGCTGCCGGGACCATGGAAATGGCAGTGTATAGGTAAAAGGCAAGGCTGATGTGAGGTCAGGTCCCGAGACATACAAGTTCATGTAGGAGAGGCAGTCCTGAACAAACATGTGGATCATATGGAAGTTGCTATCACACAAATGCGGCAGGAGCAAAACATACCTGGCCCTTAAGAACAGCCAGAAGGCCTGTCAGAAACTGTGGGTTCTTCCCCCTCCACCTAGTGTTGAAGGAACCTCAGATACCATGAAGGATGCAGCGGTAATACCAGTAATACCATTTTCGCCAGAAGAAGAGGAGGAAATGCTCCTGAGACACTCCAAGTATAAAAGATAGGCTACGGTCCAGTGCATGATGTCTGGGTCCAAGCCAGAGTCAGAGAAACCCGACCTCGGGCAAAAGTGTCCCAGAAGAAGTTAGGAGAAAAAGAATAGGTCTCCATCCCTGGACATGGTAGGGGAGGGATGTAGTGATTGGAACGAGGTTGGCCAGGTGGATCTTGTTGATTGTGAGATGCCTGATTGGCCCAGGTTAACTGCCCCAATCAGGGAGTCCTGGCTGACAGATATAAACAGGAGACTCAGAGAGTCTCATTATTCTAGGGACAGGCTCAGGGCTAACTGTTCAGAGACTACGTAAACAAAAGGTGACTTGGTGGCAAGGTATCGGCCTCTGTGCAGTTATTTCACTTTGATAGATGTCTTTTAGACTTGTGTACTCCTTGTCTAATGAAAGTACGCTGCAATGATAATTGTAACTGTTCAATTTCTTTCCCTATTGAGGTAAATTGCAAACAACTGCACTCCAAACTGTGCTGCAAGACACATAGCACCCCCTCTCAAGTCATGCTCTGAGAGAGGGAAGTATGCCAGTGAACTTAATGCAATCAACTTGGCCAATGTGTCTGTAAGGCTTGAGGCACTGCTAAAATGTTTAAAAGTGAAGTGAAGATTATTAATGTTGGGTATGAGTCCTGATTGACAGACACTGTAGGCAGGTGACTGTTAGGGGTGTGGTATTGTATAGCGTGGTGGCTGAGGATAATGGTTCACTTGGTCCGATACCAGCATTTGAAAACACGCTGGCAAAGTGACTGAGCTTTTTGTGGCACTATATCCAGGCCTGGTCTTGACACCCAACATGGCTCATCTCAGCTAACTTTGAAGAATTTGCCTGAAAGGTTTCCTGGTTCTCTGTGCATAGATATTTCTTCTCCTCTGCATCTTCTTGACCAAGATCTCTAATACAGTATGGGAAATCTTAAAGTCCCCACTCTACCACATTGGTGTTAATGTTAGGGATTTCACATGCCCAAATCATTGTAGAATTACTTCCAGCACCCAATCCAACCATAGGACATTTGTCTTTAAAAGATGCAGTAATCCAAATTATTGTTAACTGGCATTGGACGCACAATTATGAGCATTACATTAGTGTGGTTAGTGCTGTCTGTATGCAACAATGTAACTTTGTATAATTGATTGGTACTGGGTAAAGGAAGCTTTACATCCAAGCTGCAATTGAGAGATCTATTCTCCACCTCCCAAATCGCCACTGTAACCCTTTCCATGGCATCAGTTGAAAACCTATTTGGCATTTCTTGGGTCTCTTTTTGTAACACATCTAAATATTAAAATTATTGTTAACATGGTACTAGAATTTTCTATTTGTTGATTTTCTCATTCATATTTTCATGTTGCCCATCACTTTCAGTGGAATGACTTACACTTTTCTAGTTTTAACATATTCTCTTCTTATGTCCTTTCAAAAGTTCAAATGCAATCATTAGTGCCATGAAAAGCCTGTGAACAGAAACAATACCCTGGTTTTGGTATCACTTCAAAACTTCTGTCTGCTGTTCAAAATCATTAGCAATATTTGTGTTTTCTGCCAAATTCTTGCAATGTGTCCTAATTGTAATATAAAAAGAAATGTTTATTAGCTCATCTTTTCTAACACCTGGTCCACTGTTGTCATGAAATTCTGTCCAACAAGAAATTCCTGATGTTAAAAGGTGGTACAAAAATACAAGTATATTCTTATCATCAGGAAGAACAAAACAAATCCTCTGATATTTAGATTATCTGAAGCACAAGTAAAAAGTCCAGTTTCCATTTTGTGAGGTAATTTTTGATAACTACTCAGAGCTTCTCAGTTAATGTAATTGCACAGCAGCACAGTAACTGCTGTAAATTAGAAAAATATGACAATTTCTGATTGTAAGATCTCACACATAGCAAGTAGATAAAGGATGCTGTTAAGGGAGCTAATGAGGCCGGGAGAACATTGGTAATCTTCAAATAGTTTTGTGGGACCTTTTATCCCTTGTTAGAGCAGACAGGATCTAGGTTTTGTCACTTAACTGAAAGATGACAACTCTCACAATGTACCTTATTGTTCTTCAGTGAACTAAATGCCTCAGTGGCTTAAATTACAGGATTTTCCATCCTGCTTAGGCAGGGAATGCACACAGACCAATCAGGGATGTCCCACAGCCATCTCACTTTCCTAGAAACGTAGGTGGCTGGAGACAAAACTTTCAGTCCTTCACTCCGCCCAAAATACTTTTTCACCAAACTGCCAGCCAATCAGATTTGCCAATAGTGCTCTGAGATAGAATTTCCACCAGAGCAACAACAGTGCCACTGAGAGCAGTGGCCACCGCTGGGACGACAAGTACTCACCAGAGTCAAAGTGTCTGAGCCAGGATACACATAAGTGCTGGGGAAGGGATCACAGTGGGATTTGGGTAGGAGACTGAGACAGATAGGAGGGCTCATGATTTGAAGGGCAGGTGGGAGAGAGAAGCTGACTTCTCAAACCCATTGACTGATCTTACAAAGAGCCAGCAATCCAGGAGCACCCAGCTCCTCCCATAAAAACATGAATGTTTCTAGAGCAGGCTGCCACCAGGGACCAGTAAGTTTCTGTCCCATGCATCTAGCATAAATCTTCACTTCACAAACTTCTAGTAAGGGTACTAAGGAATGACAACTAATATGTCAGGGCAATGTTTAGTATTAATTTGTACTTTATACAATAAATGGTAATTGTGATCATTAAGTACTATTACTTATGGATTGTAAAAGTTGATAGAACTGGTTCCAGCAAACTTGAGGTTGAAAATCTCTACCACAATTGAACAATGGATATGATGGTTTTCATTGATAACCATGAATTCTGTTCTTACAATTGCTGACGTCACCATGCTTTCCAATGCATAGAAAGCCCCATAAAATTATATTAAACATTAAGCTATGGAGTGATCAGTAAACACAAATTTGATTATTGCAAATACAAAATAAATATTTCAGCAACTTACATGTTGCCTTGCCTTGTCATTTTCCATTTCTTTTGCTTTCCTTTTTTCCTAGTGGAACAAAACGATGAAATTCTGTTATTTAACACTTTTCATCTGTGCATAGTCAGAAATGTATAATAGAAACAGAAATGTTAACAAAATTACTCTGGAACTAAAAACATATTAATTTTGGAGTTTCCTTGAATCTGGCTGTGATTTGGCTAAAAATATGCAGGAGAAATCATTATGGGGGTATGAAAAGGACAACACGATAGAAATAGTGCAGAGAAAGAGAAAGCAGGTTGGAATGAAAATGCTGGAGATCTTTAAACCAAATCTAAAACAATCTTCTACATGTTATACTCTCAGGGTTTTAAACAATAATAAGCAAATATATAAAGATAATCTCAGTAACACAGAAGAGGAGCAGCTCATCAGGTGAGTAGCTGTTGGGTTTATTTATTTAAGCAGTAAGTTTAATAGATCATAAATACAGAATGGCAAAGTAGCTCAGGTCCACTGGCAGAATTTCATACTTTCCCTCGATGTGCATGGCAAAGGGGACTTTTAATTGGATGGGAGGGTTCTGCCACCTTTCTGTCTCTGCCCTGATGCCCACAGACCTTCCTGCCTGGCTACCAATTGAGACCCAGAAGGACTTCATCCCATTAGTGTTGATATGAACTCAGTAACGGGCTGGTAATCCTCTGTACCAGAACCCCACCGAGTAAAATCTATTGGGGTCACTTGCAGATCTCAGGGGAAAGGGTTTTTTCCCCTCATTTCAAAGACACTCAGTACTTGGTGGAGGGAGCTGGTATCAGGAAAGAGGAGGGCCAAGGCACAATGCAGAATAAAAATAATTATGTGGGAATTAATGAGATGAGAAGAGACCTGTCCCAGATAAAGTGGAATCAAAGATTAGCAGGCAAAACTGCAATGAACTATTGACTGCGTTTAAAGAAATGATAATTTGAGTATAGTCACGTTACATTTGTTTGAGCATCAAAGATCATGGTAGCAAATCCAGAATACCCTGAATAAAGAAATAAATAGAAAGTTAAGATGAAGCAGACCAAAAAAATGGCTGTTGAGTGATTAAAACAACTGAGAATTAGGCTCAATATTGAAAAGTACAGACAGGAATTCATAAAACAAATAAGAGAAGTGAAGATGGTGCATCACAAGATACTGAGAAGTAATACGGCTGAAAATGTGTTGCTGGTTAAAGCACAGCAGGTTAGGCAGCATCTCAGGAATAGGGAATTCGACGTTTCGAGCATAAGCCCTTCATCAGGAATCATCATTACTGAGAAGTAATACAAAAATATGTAACATAATTTCTTTTATAAGCATCCATAAATACTAACAGAAGGACGAGGGTCAATTAGAGATCTGAAAGGAGACTTACATATGAGGCAGGAGGCATTGCTGACATACTAAATGATTACTTTACATCAAACTTTATCAAAAAGATGCTGCCCAAATCATATTGGAAAAGGACGTAACAAAATAAAAACTTTGCTCAGACACTGGCTGGGTTAGAAATGAATAAAGGGGAAGGTCAAACATAGAACTGGAACAGTGTCAAGATTAGAGTGGTGCAGGAAAAGCACAGCAGGACAGGCAGCATCCGAGTAACAGGAACATCAACGTTTTGGGCAAAAGTCCTTCCTGAAGGGCTTTTGCCCCAAATGTCCATTTTCCTGTTCCTCAGATGCTGCCTGACCTGCTGTGCTTTTCCAGCAACACTCTAATCTTGATTCTAATCTCTAGTATTGGCAGTCCTCACTTTCGCATAGAACTGGAAAAGGCCCTTCAGCCCACAATGTAATTGTTAGGCTGGCTTGAATTCAAGTTGATAAGTTGCGAAGTCCAGATGAAATGCATCCAAGGATACTGAGGGAGGGAAAGAAGGAAATTGTGTGGCCAATTTCCATAATTTTATAATTCTCATAAGACGCAGGGGAGGTGCTAGAGGATGGGCTCATTATAAATGATATTCCCTTGTTCAAAAAAGTCCAACAACTAAGACCAGTCAGTTTAGCCTTGGTGTAAGGTAGCTTTTAATAATTACGTTATGAGATAGAATTGACAGTGACTTGCTTAAATGTGGGTTAATTAGGAAAAGTCAGAACAGATATAGAATCCCTGCAGTGTGGAAACAGGCCCTTCGGTCCAACAAGTCCACCCAGACCCAATCCCCCATCCTACTACTCTACTTTAACCCTTTATTAATATAATGTACACACCCCTGAACACTATGGGCAATTCACCTAACCTGCACATGTTGGAGTGTGGGAGGAAACCCACGCAGACACAGGGAGAATGTATGCAAACTCCACACAGACATTTGCCCGAGGCTGGAATCGAACCTAGGTCCCTGGCACTATAAGGCAGCAGTGCTAACTGCTGAGCTACCGTGCCACCCACAATGTTAAGGGAAAACTGTGTTTTATTAATTAGCTTCAATTTTTTGTTGAGGTTATAGAGAAGGTAGTTGAAGGTTTGATGTAATATTATTATCATGTGCTATGATCATAAAAAGGCATTTGGTAAAGTTGCAAGCAGCAGGCTTGTGAGCAAAGTTAGACCTAAGGAATTAAAATGATAGTAACAACATGGATCTCAAGTCATTGGAGTTACAGAAAGGATGGAGAGCCTGAAGATACAGATTTAAGGTAATTTGCAAAAGAAGCAACAGCCACACGCATTTTTTTTAAACACACATGTCGTCAATATTTGGAATGCATTGCTCAAGACAATGGTGGAGGCCAATTCAATAGTATCTTTGAAAATAATTTTGTTATTAATGGAAGAAGAAACATTTGCAGGGCTACAGAATAGCAGAGAAAAAGTTATTAGGTGACATATTTTTGCAGAGACAAGATGGGCTGAATGGGTTCCTTATGTGTTATAATCTGATTTAATAATTCCATATTTTTATATTTGATAACAAGCACAGTGACCATATGGGACTTTAGAGATTTAGAGCTTTTCTGACGTGTTGCCTTAGTATGCATGTTCAGTACATAAACATGCACAATTTCCTATACTTAACCACACAAATTCAATGCTGTAAGACATAGACAACTTTCAGTTATAACTCAAAGGATTTTAGATTGCTACTTTGCCAAAGAATTACCTCCTTCATTGCCAGGCGTATCTGCCAAGAGACATTTGGCATCAAAGTTGACAGCAGAAATTTCACTACAAACACAAGATGCTGAAAGATACAAAATATATTCTCTTACTAATTTGACTACACAATATTTCTTGAAATAGCACTACAGTGGATGGGGTATTTATTACATCAGTCAACGTATATTTCCAGTATGTAGATTACCAAAAACTATTGTAATTATTATACCAATACAAATAGCACTTAAATTTAAAATATGACATATATAAGATCAAACTTACTGCAGGATGGAACCAAATGCATGTAACACAGTTTAAATTGGAGGATGTTACAGCAGGTCATTTAACAGCTGATGAAATTTAAAATCAATTTATTAATAAATCTCCAATAAAATGCTAAACCATGACTTTTGTCCCGGGTTTGTGGCAGATAATGGGAGAAAGCCTAGCTCCACGAAGCCAACGGTTAAGAAAAGCTGGCCACTCTTCAGATTTTCAGCCTGGCTGGGTAGGTGGACCTGATTGGGAGTTGGGCCAGGTGTCCAAGGAAGAGCCAAGGAGGGGCTTCCTTAGATAGATGTTAAAAACAGTTACAGTGAGTGTGGGATCCTTGGAGGATGTGACGGGGGATTCGATTACAGAACAGCAAAATAGCAAATGATTCAAGTCAATACTTTGCAATGGTAGAGGACATACTAAACATTCCAAGCATATCAGATAGGCAAGATGCTAATGGGAGGAAAGGTCTTGAAATAGCACTACAGTAGATGGTATTTATTATATCAGTCAAAATATATTTCCAGTATGTAGATTATGAAGTGTGGTAACAGCACTACTACTGAACAAGCTGTTCGCATCTGAAGAACATAGCTGCTAGACTGAACCGCCAGCAGATGGTGTTCGCCAGTAAGCAGTCCACATTGACATCTAGCAAGATCTGAATACCATTCCTACTTTGACTGATGAGTGCTGGCAACATTCATACCATGCAAGTGTCAGGCAATGAATATCTCCAAGAAGAAAGAATCTAAATGTTGTTCTTTGATGCTCAGTGCTATTACATTACTGAACCCTCTGATAACAATATCCTTGGAGTTACCACTGTACAGAAACTGAATTGAACCAGTCACAAAAATAGTGTATCTGCAGGAACAGGCTTGAGGCTGGAAATTCTGCCGCAAGTTACTCATCTACTGATGTCCCAAAATCTTTCCACCAACCACAGGACATGAGTCAGTATTGTGATGGAACATTCTCCACTTGTCTAGATGTGTGCAGCTCTAACAACACATCAGGTAGCTCAGCAAACTCATTGGTACCTCATCTATCCCTCCATTCACACTCACTGCACAATGGCAGCTGTGAGTGCATTCTTGAGATGAATTGCAGCAACTCACTAAACTTCCTTTGTTAATAACTTTCTAAATCTATGATCTCTACCAGCTAGAAATAATAATTACATGGGAACATAGCAACCTGAATGGTCCTCTCCAAGGCACATTCTTACCTGATATCACTGTTCTTTCACTATCATTTGGTCAAAGTGGTGTAATATCTATCCTAATGGAACTGTGTAGTATAGCTAGGCCACAAGGAGTACAGATGTTCAAGAGGGCAATTAGGGATCATCAACAAATGCTGGCCTTGTCAGCAATACTCTCATCCTACAGACCAATAAACACATGCAAATCAAATTAGCAACAGAAGGAAACTTAGAATCCCTACAGTGTGGAAACAGGCCATTCGGCCCAACAAGTCCACACTGACTTTCTGAAGAGTAACCCACCAAACTCATTCCCCCTATTCTATTACTCTACATCAACCCCTGACAAAGCATCTAACCTACACATCTCTAGACACTACGGGCAAGTTAGCATGGCCAGTTCACCTGACCTGCACATCTTTGGACTGTGGGAGGAAACCGGAGCACCCGGAGGAAACACACGCTGACACAAAGAGAATTTGCAAACTCCACACAGACAGTCACCCGAGGCTGGAATCAAACCCGGGTTCTGGATTAGTGGTGCTGGAAGAGCACAGCAGTTCAGGCAGCATCCAAGGAGCAGCGAAATCGACGTTTCGGGCAAAAGCCCTTCCCTAGCGCTGTGAGGCAGCAGTGCTAACCACTGAACCATGCCGAAACTTCCTGCTTACCAGTGGAGTTCAAATCTAAGAATGAAAGGCCAGCATTTCACCTCAGTGCACTCTCTGGCTCCTTGTGCCACTATTTAATTTGTCATTGCCATTATTATTTTAAAAAAGGCCAAAACAATCAAAAAGATACAAACCTTGTTCTCGCTAACACAGATCCGTAAGGAGATTAATCATGTACGTTGATATTGTACCTTTTAAATTACAGCTCCATTAAAAGCGTGCTCATTTTTCTTTTTCCAAAAATGTTGTAGCAGACCTTAATCCAGCAGATTATTTAATTTAGCATCTATTCAAAGATTGCCATACCTCAAACCCAATCAGGATGATGAGTTTTTGATAAAAGGGCTTCTCCCTCCCGAATTCTGAAGTGAATGCAATGATGCAGCCATTGGTCACCACGGCAACATTATTTATAAGATCCAATATTGTAAACCAGTGACCTGTCAACATACACTTCACATTAGTCATGACCCATATCACAAACCAGAGGAAATACATGATGCACCAGCATTTCACTGGGATATACTTTCCTGTTAAGTCTTAAATAAACTAACTACACAGAATTGAGCTAAAAATTGAAAATTGATTTAGGAACAGGATAATTAATAGTCATCGATATTATAGCTAACTAAAGCTAAAAACAAAAAAAGGGTAAGTGTTAAGGCAAAGAAAGGATTTTTAGTGATCTTATCATTGGAAGAAAATATTGCAAACATAAGCATAATACTTCAAACACTCCAGCCTGGAGGAGAATGAGCAGCCTGGGAATATAGACCTGTATTAATTAAAACAGTTTGTGAGTCAACATCAACATTTCACAATATATTTCAGTATGTGCTGGACAAAAATCCAAAACTGAGCTGCAGGCCACCAGAAAAAGCATGGCCACTCAAGGTAAACTAAGAACACAGATAAATAGAGAGTTACAATGAAGTGACTAATTGGATAAATAAAGGGGAATGACAAATGAACTCTGTGTTGTCAGTTGGAATAGTTTCTAGTTGAAGTAGTACCAATGATTTTACACACAATAACCCAACAGAGGAACTACCATTATTCACTGATACAAAGGGCTGAATCTTGCATCCTTTTGACCAAGTGTAAGATGCAATGGGACGTTTGGAGGGATCTTGCCATGACGCCTAGCAAACATTCTCACTGGATCTTACCAAACTCAACTCATTAAAAACCTATGCAGTCCCTATGGCGTCCAAAACATCTGACTGTGGCGCCTTCTTACCACATGCCATTCCTCGAACAAATTGCCACTCAGCAAACGTCTGGCCAAAGTCTGGCATCCCTGGTTCCTGCATCATTTTTAAAAGGCTCCGGTACACTTGGATGAGGACTGGCATTCTGAAGCTGCCCAGCTTGGTCAGGAATGTTTCCTGAAGTATCTGAGATAACGGAGATGGCATCACGATACTCTGACAGGGACCTGCAGGTCATGGTTGAGGGGCTGGTACAAAGGAGACGACTCCTCTTCCCAGAGGACTGGTAGAGGAGGCCACACCACCAAGATGGCAGTCTTGTCCATCATAATGGTCCAGAGGAATGGTCACATGGTGAGCACTCCAGGTTCCATGCCAGCAGATAGGGCAGTGCCGAGAGACACATGACTAGTTGGGGAACTATAGAGGTCCCTCAGAAGTATCCCACAGGACACTCTCCACCTCCACCTTGCCCCCACCCCACTCTATCCCTTGGATGCTTATGCTGAGGAGTGCCATTCTGACCAAAAAACCCTCAAACCATTCAGAGACACAAACAGCCCTGGTGTTGTTCGACCAGGCCTCCAGAGCCACCAGAGCCTCCACTACTGAGCATGCTCCTTCCATCCTAGCTGCATAACCAGGGAGTGCACTCACACAGGGAGAGGAAGGGGAAAGCTTATTGAGGGCACTTCTGTAGCACATGTGACAATGCACTGTACATTATTTGGTCCATTTCTATAAATTGCACTGTATTTGGTTGTTTTCTTTAAGTACAACCCTGAAGGCAACTGTTTTAACAAGAAACAGAATTCATGGCCACATATACAATGTACTATAAATTGATGTTTGTGATGAGAACCTGCCAAGGCATCAATAAATTGGAGGAACAAGGCGTATACAGGTCACTGGGGCCTGCTGACACCATCTCCTCCCATCTTACAATATCACTGTTCTTTTCCTGATATGTTTTCAAAGATGTTGGTGTGAATGAAGTGGTCATTGATGTCTGCGGCCAGGAGGAGTACAATTAACAGGGAGCCAATACATAAGGCTGGCCAGGGATTATGGATCCTGTAGGTCTATGTCTTGTACAGTGCATGGTCTATATGCAATGCTCTTTCCTTTTAAACATCCTCACACTGGTGGGTCTTCCACACTTTTATGTGTTCACAGCCACTTTCTTCCATTGCTTGCTTACAATTTTCAGCACAATAGAAGGCAACAGTGAGTGATCTTCAATCAATGATGTCCAGCCTCCACCTTGACACATTGGTGAGGCTCTGAGCATCCTGGCAGCCCAACCTGTCATCCTTATCCAACCTGTCTACATGAGTTTGCACCCATTCAACTTTCCCCCCAGCCCCTGGGCAGATGAGACAACCATGTCAGGTAACTGACCCACTCCCCCCACTGCAGAGGCATGAATCTCTGACTAAGAACACCTTGACTGAATGCCTGACTGTAGTCTGTCCTCTGGAATGGTATTATAGGCTGCAATTGACTTACTATGCCAAGACTGCTGACTGATTGGTACCTCCATGGACTATTCCTCTAAGACTTTGAGGCATTGCTGATTTCTTGCTATCCCTGCACTGTGTTTGCCTCAGAAACTGCTGGCAGGTTGTACAGATATAAGATTGATGTAGCTCACTGCCATACAGCAAGATGCCCATCCTCTTGGCTGAGTACTGCTGACTAGCAAGGCAAACTCTCTGGTTATATCTTTTGTGATAATTTGCAGAGGAAAGCAAGCCAAAGCATGAATGCTGTGAGAATGCGAGTTGGCGCTACTTGAGAAATGCTAAGAGAGCAAGTAAGCAGCCCTGAGATGCAGCTGAGTCCAGTCTGTGAGCTGGGTGATTGTGCCTGATTGTGGTGTCCCTGCCTACAGCCTTGCAAAGCAAATTATTGGTGTGCCCTATAGCCTGTGCTTCCTGAGCAGTGTGCAAGTTTGTCAGAAGGATGCCATGATGGTCATGAGGGGTTGGTGAATGCCAGATGCCAAAGCTCATAAATGAGGGGTGTGTGTGATAGATCATGCCCTGAGATGCTGTTCGGTCCTAAGCAACAATGAGTTTTTCAAAGTAAGTGGGTTGCCAGAAGATGAAGTTGAGCAAATTATTAGCTGCAGCAATGCTGTAGTGAATGAAGGGTCAAAGGTTAGTGGATGGGATTTTAAAAATGTAATCATAAATGAAGAGTGGGATTGTTTTTTTTCCCCAGATGTGATTTGAGAAGGATTCAGAGAGGTGGGAATATGAAAGGAGAATGTGAATGATGAGTTTTACATGAAAATAATCAGTTATGACTTTAACTAATTGATGCAATGGGATTAGTAAGACCATGTGAGTTGATAAGGTCAAGGAGGTTGGCAGTGAATTGGGAATTGACCTGGAGAGATAGAGATGTCGGGGAGGATATGGGGCAGCGATTTCGAGAGCAAGGGAATATTTAGATAATTGAATTCATCAATGAAATTAAGTCACTCACTGCAGAGGTTAAATGTGGGAAAGCAATACATCATCTTTACTGAAAAACACTCAAAGTGTTTAGGAGGACAGTAAAGAATGATGAAAGGGCAATGAGAGATTTAGAAAAAAGTGAGATACTGCCACCATATTATTCTTGACAAGAGAAGTAGTAGATGATGTAGGGCCCTTCATTAAAGGGGAAGGTTTCAACAAGGTCATGATGTCAATGCAATCATCCACAATTTGTTCATGGACAGCACAAGTGAATGGAAGTTCTGGAGGGAGATATAGAGAGGGATGATGAGAGCTGATCTATTGGCACTGTCCACAGCGTTTGTTGTGGGTCGGGTGAGCTGGACAGCAAGATTAGCCATCAGCAGTCTCACTCAGCAAAGAAGGTTGATGAGGGAGGGAGACGGGACAATTGGAGCTGCTGCTCATAATGGTAGTGAGAGCCTGAAGCCTGTTGAAAGATGCCAAGGGAGGCATGAACAGAAGCTAAAGGCTTATCTAACATGAAGTTAGTGTCAATTCCTTACCAATATCTTGAGCCATGTGAGCGATGGGACGTTTGTACATCAATAACAGTCGTTTAGCATCCACACGTACATCGAAAAATATGGTGAAGAAGAAAATCAATGGTCCCAGAGGGAATGAGACAGCAAAAAGCTGTAAACCAAGAAGAGTAAAGAATGAAAATAATCATATGCAACTTAAATCATACATGTGGCCCAAAGCAAGTACATTTGATCTTTTTAATTACAACTTTATGTACATTTTATTTTTCAAATTGAATTTACCCTATCTCCTAAATTACTGATCAGTAATAGTTTAAAATATTTTTTAAATAGATCAAAGTTGGTAATGCATTTAGGGGCAATGTTTCTGTTTGTTTCATTGAGGAAGAAACAATGTCTGTGGGTATATCACAAGATCAGTAATAGAACAGGTTTCAATTGTCCTTTTAATCAAAATAGCAAGAAAAACATCATCAAAATTACCTATACTGATCCTGACTAGCAGCTACAGCTTCTGTGAACAGCTATCAGCTTTTCTTAGTGCATCTGGTTCTAAATTTCAGGTGTCCACGTGCAGAGCAGAAATATTCCTCAGGGATGTATCTTGTACTCTGCTTCCATGTAAAAAGCTAAAAATGTAATCTGTTGCCATACCATAAAGTAAATAGCTCCCAATGTTGACAGAAATTCATGACAGGGCAAGTAATAGAGGCCTCAATCTTGGTCTCCTTACTGTGCAATTTGTGATTTTAAAAGAGCTGCATTATCACCTCTCCTCATCTAATGTAAGTTTTGAAGCCATCTGATTTTCCAGGGGGATCGGATTTGGGGTGGGGTTATTATAGTTACCTTCAGGAATTCCCATTTGAAACAGGTAGGAACTTAATCATTGACACTACACCAGGTTTATGTGACATCCTAAGGATTCTAATGTCATTTTCTGACCGTACTTTCTACTAATCTACAAGTTAATTGATGCATTTCCCTTCAAATAAATGTGGCTCCATTTCATAATAATTCACTTGTAGCAAAACACATTGAGATACCTTGAGAAGGGTGCTTTACAAATGCCAGTTCTTTATTCTTTGTGCTGCTGCACAAGTTTGAACTTATCAGTATGGAAAGGTGAAGTAAGTATGCAATCCACACTGGTTAGATTCTGAAATTCTTACTGCATCAGGTTCAAATTTCAGTCTGTGTGTAACATGGGGTTTGAATAACCCCACAGCTTAGAAGACAAATGTCTATCAGTCTATAACTTTCAAAGCTGCAACTTTAATGATAGTTGTTACTTTCTGGTAACTATGAGAGTTCCTGATAACAGTAAGAAATGTTCAGTCTTACCATCTGGAGACCATATTGTATAACTTTTTCAGTATACTCCTCCAGTGTGAAGTTTCCAAGGTCAGGTTTGTTATAGTCTCTGAGAATGTAGTCATTCACTGTATTGCATTCTTTTTGATGGGGTTCTTTGTTTGTATTACCACAGACTCCGCAGATCAGATGTTTTGCCCACCTAAATAACAATGCACAAAACAATTAGAGTAAATGATAAAATATTAGCCCACAATGTTGTCCAGCACAATTGTCATTAGCTAAGGATGGGTGATCATTTATTTTTAGGTAGTATGACCTATGAGATATTATCATAGAGGTAATATCAATTTAAAGAACTCTATTCAAGTTTTCTACCTACCACTTTATTTGAGTTATTAACGCATTTCGTTCAAACAGGCAGACAAGCCCGCTCTTCCACGTAGTGGGGAGAACAATTTGATAATGTTTTTTAACCATTTACAAATTAATAATTCAGAGACATTTTTCTAGCCCTACATTCCACATATTAGAAATATTTTCCTCTTTTATCATTAACAAGGAACATAGGAGCAGGTGTACGCCACTCAGGTCGGTTTTGCCATTCAAGGAGATCATGGCTGACCTCTGGCCTAACTCCAGATCTGTCTTGGGCCCATACCCTTTAATAACTTTGCTTAATAAAAACTTATCCATCTCAGATCTAAAATTAAAATTAACATCTACTGCCATTTTTGGAAGAAATTTCAAAATCTCGACCACACTCCATGTACAGAAGTGCTTCTTGAATGATCTGGCCCTAATTTTTAAACTATGTCCTTTAGTTCTAGAATCTCTGATCAGTGGAAATAGGTTATCTTTATCTACTCTGCCTTCTCCTCTTAATATCTTGAATACTTTCATCAGGTCACCCTTAACATTTTAAGTTCTTGAGAAAACAGGCCTAATTTGTCTAATCTCTCCTCATCTTCTGACCCCTGCAGCCAAGGTATCATTCTTGTAAGTCTACATCATACTCCCTCCAAGGTTAATATATCCTTCCGAAGGTGTGTTGCACAGATTCGCTCAAACTACTCCAGTCAGGGTCTTATATACTTGCAACATAACTTTTGCATTGTTATTCTCCGGTCCTTTGGATATAAAGGCCAGTGTTCCACTAACTTCCTTGATTATTTTCTGCACTTGTTAGTGGCATTTAGTAGATCTGTACATCTGAATCCCCAAATCTCTTTGGACATCCACTGTTTTTAACTTCATACCATCTGAAAAGCACACTGGTCCATATTTTTTTAGTTGAAGTGGATAGCCTTACACTTGCTGACATTAAAATCTATTTGCCACTGTTTTGCCCACTCACCTAGCCGGTCAGTATCTCTATGCTATCATCTACAACTGTCTACAATGCAACATAACTTTGTGTCATCAGCAAATTTGGAAGCATGACTTTAAATGCCATAAAAGAAAGTGAGGACTGCAGACACTGGAAATCAGAGTTGAAACATGTGCCACTGGAAAAGCACAGCAGGCCTGGCAGCCTCTAAGGAGCAGGAGAGTCAATGTTCCAGGCATAAGCCCTTCATCACGAATGTAGAGGGGGGAGTGCCATTATTCAAGTCAATAACAAATAATGCAAACACAGGTCCTTGGGGAACACAAACAGACAGGTACTGGCAATCTGAGTACCTATCCATTATCTCCACTTACTGGCGCACAATGAACTTTTACCATTCAATATCCACTGGTATTAAAAGCAGACATCAGATAGAACCCTGTTCCTTGCACAAACTGAGGACTGCAGATGCTGGAGATCAGAGTTGAGAGCGTAGTGCTGGAAAAGCACAGCAAGTCAGGCAGCATCTAAGGAACAGAGAAGCAATGTTTTGGGCATAAGCTCTTCATCAGGAATGAAGCTTGTGGGCCCGGGGGGCCGGGGGAGTGGTGAGAGATAAATGGGAGAGGGGTGGGAGCGAGAAGGGAGGTAGCTGAGAATGCAACAGGTAGATCAAGGTGAGGGAGAAGGTGATAGGTCAGAGAAGAGGGTGGAGAGATAAATGGGAAAGGTGATGGACAGGTGAGGAGGGCGGTGCTGAATTGGAGGCTTAGGACTGGGATAATGTCGGGAAGGAGAAATGAGGAAACTGTTGAAATCCACATTGATCCAGTGTGGTTGCAGGCTCCCAGGTGGAATATGTGATATTCCTCCTCCAGCCGTCGGGTGGTAAGGGTTTGGCGGTGGAAGAGGCACAGGACCTGCATGTCCTTGATGTGCATGTGGGAGGGGCAGTTGAAGTGTTCAACCACGGGATTGTGGGGTTGGTTGGTATGGGTGTCCCAGAGATGTTCTCTGAAATGATCTGCAAGGAAGCATCCTGTCTCCCTGATGTGGAAGAGACCACATTGGGTGCAATGGATACAGTAAATGACATTGGTGGAGGTACAGGTACATTTCTGTCGGATGTGGAAGGATCCTTTGCAGCCTTGGACAGAGGTGAGGAGAGTGGTGTGGGCACCGGTTTTGCACTTCCTGTGATGGCAGGGTAAGGTGTCAGGAGTGGGGTGTCGGCTAGTGGGGAGTGTGGACCTGATGAGGGAGTCCCGGAGGGAATGGTCTTTTCGGAACATTGATATGGGTAGGGCAGGAAATAAATCTCTGGCGGTGGGGTCCTTTTGTAGATGGCGGAAGTGGTGAAGGATGATGTGATGTATGTGGAGGTTGTTCAGGTGGAAGGTGAGGACCAGGATTTCTATCCTTGTTGCATTGAGAAGGGTGGGGTTCAAGGGTGGTGGTGCAGGACGTGGAGGAGACATGCGGGAGGGCATTGTCAACCACATGGGAAGGGAAATAGCAATTTTGGAAGACGGACACCTACTACAAGCACACCGACCCCCACAGCTACCTAGACTACACGTCCTCCCACCCTACCTCCTGTAAAAACGTTATCCCTTATTCCCAATTCCTCCCCCTCCGCCGCATCAGTTTCCAGGATGACCAATACGAAAATCCCAGATGGTCTCCTTCCAAGATTACAATTTCCCTTCCCTTGTGGTCGACAATGCCCTCCAGCATGTATCCAGCACTTTCCGCACCACCACCCTTGAAACCCACCCCTCCCAATGTAACAAGGATAGAAACCTCCGGCCCTCACCTTCCACCCCGCCAACTTCTGCACACATTGCATTACCCTCCGCCACTTCAGCCACCTTCAAAAGGACCCCACCACCAGAGATGTATTTCTCGTCCCACCCATATCAGCATTCCGGAAAGACCATTCCCCCCACGACTCCCTCATTAGGTCCATGTCCCCCACCAGCCCACACCCCGCTCCCGGCACCTTCCCCTGCCACTGCAGGAACTGCAAAACCTATGCCCACACCACTCCCCTCACCTCCATCCAAGGCCCCAAAGGATCCTTCCACAGTCGACAGAAATTCACCTGTACCTCCACCAATGTCATCTACTGTATCCGTTGCACCCAATGTGGTCTCTTCTACATCGGGGAGACAGGATCTCTCCTTGCAGATTGTTTCAAAGAACATCTCTGGGACACCCACATCAACCAACCCCACTACCCCATGGCTGAACATTTCAACTCCCCCTCCCACTCCATCATGGACATGCAGGTCCTGGGCCTCCTCCACCGCCAAACCCTTACCACCCGACACCTGGAAGAAGAACGCCTCATATTCCACCTTGGGACCCTGCAACCATATGGGATCAATATGGATTTCAACAGTTTCCTCATTTCCCTTCCTCTAACATTATCTCAGTCCCAAGCCTCCAACTCGGCACTGTCCTCCTGACCTGTCCATCACCTTTCCCATCTATCCGCTCCACCCTCCTCTCTGACCTATCATCTTCATCTACCTATTGCATTCTCAGCTACCTTCCCCCAACCCCACACCCCTCCCATTTATCTCTTGGCCCCGATCCACAAGCCTCATTCCTGATGAAGGACGTATGCCCTAAATGTCAATACTCCTGCTCCTCGGCTGCTGCCTGAACTGCTGTGCTTTTGCGGCACCACACTCTCGACACAGTTCCTTGCAGTCTAGACATAATTGTGAGTGATATACTGCTTATTCTAAATTTCCATCTCATTATTTAGAGGAATAAGAGTTAACAGGACCAGATATAAACACTATACTTGAGCATGCAAAGGATTGATTGCCCAATGTTAGTACATATTATTTAACAATGTGTGTGAATGCATTGGAGTAAGTGGGATTGTGGAATGAGGAAAGATTGATCAGCTGTACTTATATCTGCTCAGGTTTTGAAGAGTAAAAAGTCAACTTGAATGAAACACACAAGGTAACTTGACAGAGTGAATGTGAGAGGATGTTTCCTCTTATCAATGGATCAAAATAACTATTGAAAAATAAGGGGACACCCATTTAAAACAAAAAGAGATGAGGGCAATTTATTTCTCTCAGAGGGTCATGAGTCTTTGGAACTCTCTTCTTGAAATGTTAATTGATGCAGAGTCTTTGAATATTTGTAAAGCAGAGATGGATAGATTCTCACTAAGCTAGGGGCTGAAAAGTTATCAAGGGTAGGTGGGAATATGGATTTGAGGTTGCAATTATATGGCAGAGTAGGCTTGAGGGGACAAATGTCCAACTCCCGCTCCTTGTGGGTATGTTTATTATACTGCTGGAACCATGTTATTATGCTATCCTATACTCACACACAATATTAGTGAAAAATTATTAGCATAGTCTACAACTAAAAAGATATGAATTTGGTGAATAAGTAAATATTATCTTCTCACCTATTACAAGTAGAGAAACAAAAGGGATGTGACCATTATTAAATAAAATTAATTTGTTGTAATAAATATTTATGTACACAATTAATACACAGAAGTATAAGTACCTTGCATAGCAGTTAAGTAAATACGTATCCCCAGTAATTTCTTGTACTGAGTACAAAATAATTCAAATTACAATAGCTGATCAAAACTTTAATATTGTAGAGTAGTCACTGATGCCATAATTCAATAGTAAACCATGTTCTAAAGGGTAGATTATAGCTGCATAATTTAGTGCCAATTTTCTAGTCAATGCTCCCATGAAGCACAACTCCTTACTGAGAAAGTGGGAATGCTGAATATATCATTACAAATGATTTGTATTCAATTGAAAATATATGCCCCCTCACAAATATGAATCCAATTGCGGTCATTTTGTTATTTAAAATTGCATCAAATTACGTAAGGCTAGACAGAACTGAAGGCTTGTAATGTGACCTTTGTCTGTTCTATGCCTGTGAAGCAACTCTGGCATCACCCTGAAAATACATTTTTGTTTCCTTTGTGATTTCTGGTCATCCCAAGCAGAGGCTGTGTAGATTGTACAAAAGTTGATATTAACTTTACAATTTCTACCCTAAAACTGCAGACAACATGTAGCAATAAAAAATCTTATTGTTCTTTCACAGGTGAACTTTTTACACAAAAATATTGCAGGTGCAACAAAATTAGAGAACAATCTTTGATTCAGAAATGGGAAATGAAAGAAGAGGCATTTTAAAGTATGCCCTTTCCTCCTAATATTTTTATTTAAATTTAATCATTTAGTTTGAAGAAGGAGACAATATTAAGCCTTGCGCAATGGTTTTTCCACATTGATCTTCCATGTTGCCTGAAGTTTTAGGGAAATCTTAACACCCAAAGCTGGTTTTCGAATGAATGACTAATTTAGGAATCTGAATTTGCTATCACACTGCAAACTCACTCTAACTTGCCTACTTCCAGGTTTATTTGGGTGTCAGGGAGCAAGCTAATCACCGAAACCAGGACTTTAACTCTTACCAGCTGTAGGTAAATATTGCTACAAATATTGTCCTTAGAAGATGACAAGGAATTCTTATTAATTGAATTTCACTTAGTTTTGCATTTAATGTGCCCAAGGCAGTGAGACAGATGCATCACATTACCCAAGATTTGAGACGGGATTGGCAATGGTGGATGGATAAATGGGGAAGTGGTGAAGTGGAAGTGCACAGTAGCTGCTGAAAGATGAATCATTGTGAGGGGTGAGATAATGGAGAACATCTGATAAGATAGAGAGAAGCAGGGAAGCATGGTCTGAAAGTACAGGATGCACTGATTCACTATTCCTGACCTGGTTAAATTATTCAACCACTTCTTACGCTACATTCAAGATCTCTATGACTCTATGACTTGAACACAGTGTTGCTGGTAGTCACCTCCTCAGTTCCCTTCAACCATAATTTCCAAGTGAAAGCTGTTGGCCTCATTCTTTCAATGGTGGTTATGTGTATCCCTCCTGCTCCTGACTGCCCTAGCAATAATTCCAGCAGTATTGACTAAATCTGAAAGCTACCCTTGCTCAATAGACAATCTTCATCACAAATAGCTCCAACTTGCATTTGTAACAATGTCCCTTTGAACACAGCTAAAGTCATGTCATTGGAGTATACATCATGCCAACTGCACTACAAAACATGGAAGCTAAAATTAATTGTTTCAATTCAGTTGCAAACTCTGATCTGCTGAATGCACTGCTGACATTTCTATGCACAGTTCCAACCCCCACCCCATTGCTAATGGTAAGCAAACCAACTAGAAAAATACATTTCCAATAACTCCCACATTGCAAGTGACTTAAAATTTAAAACAAATATTTAATAATGTAAAAACAGACTTACGGTATAATAACATCTTTCAGAAACTTTGGAAGTGGGTGAGTAATCATCAGCATTAGGACTTGAAAGCAAAGTTCTGTCATGCAATTGTTCAGCTCTCCACAATTATCCTCCAAGCCAGGCAAACCAATTGATGTGAAAAACTGTTCATTGTTCTAAAATTATCAGAAAAACTATGAGCATTTGGAATTGTAAAGCAACCAGGGATTTTTTCACAAACTGTTGGATGCATTACCCACCGTTCTGAGAAATGCAATATAAAAGAGAGGTGAATAAGTGTTGGCAAACTCAAAGGCAAAAAATTTGATGATCAGGGCATCATTGTATTCAGTCTCAGTTCTGTGGTTTTCTGCAGAGAGAAGAAAGAATTAAATAAGTCACAAACATGATACATTTGTTTTAGAACATTGCAAGGATGAGTGTTAAGCCGTTTCATAAATGAAAGGTTTTACCTTTTTCTATACACTAATATCATTTTCTGGTAAAAGCTAGTATTAATGGCAGAGCATGTCTGCTTAACATTGTCATATTGAACACTTTTACATTAGCATTGGTCAATTAATAGGATCTGTATTCTTGTTCACCAGTGTTGAAAGAGGTGGCTGTAGAGTTAGTAGATACATTAGTGGTTATCTTTCTAAATTCTATAGACTCTTGAATGGTTGCTGCAGTTAGGCAGGTTGTAACTGTAATTCCACTATTTAAGAGGATGAAGGAAAATGAGGAACTACAGATCTGTTTGTGCAACATTGGTCATGGGGAAAATAGTACAAGCTAGTGGAAGAGACTTGATAACAGAATACTTAGAAAATGATGGTAGGGATAAATGTAATATTTTGAAGTTTTTAGATTGCACAAAATTCAATCTAATTCAAACATGAGGAGAATTCAAACATGCTCCAAGGAGATAGAAGCAAATTACTGCGGATGCTGGAATCTGAAACCAAAAGAGAAAATGCTGGAAAATCTCAGCAGGTCTGGCAGCATCTGTAAGGAGAGAAAAGAGCTGACATTTTGAGTCTAACTGATCCTTTGTCAAATGCTTCAAGGGAATGTAAAGAGGCTAAGTGACTGCGCAAAGGTGTGGCAGATGGAATACAATGTAGAGAAAAATGAGGCTACCAACTTTGGCTGGAGAAACAGAAATACAGAATATTTCTGAAATAGTATGCAGCTGGGTGATGTTGAACTTCAAAGGAACTCCAGTGTCCTTGCTCATAAATTGTTGGAAGCTAAGATGCAGGCACAGCAAGCAATTAAGAAGGTAAATGTTATGTTGACTTTTAGTACAAATGCATTTAAAGTATAGAAGTTATCAAGTCTTGTTGTCATTACATAGAACTTCAGTATGACTCAACTTGGACTATCATGTACAATTTTGATCTCCTTACATAAGTTGGTGAGCAGCCTGGTCTTCTGATAGAGAGAGGGTGCAATGAATCCTCACTAAACCAATTCCTGGGATACAACAATTCTCCTATGAGGAAATACCAAACAGACTGGGCCTTTGGTCTCTAGAATTTAAAAGAATGAGATGTGATCTCATTCAAACACATAGGAATTGCAAAGGTAGATGCTAAAAGAATGTTTTTCCTGGCTGAGGGTCCAGAATTCTCTCTCCCAGAGGGCTGTGGAGGCTCAGTCATTCAGTATGTTCAAGACTAAGATTTAGAGATTTCTGCATAATAAAAACAAAAGGTTATGATGCTTGCACAGGAAAATAGTGTTGGCATATAAGACAGGTTATGATCTCAAATGGATTGAGGAACAAGTAGGAAGGGCTGCTCCTATTTTTATGTTCTTGCATTCTTATGTCAGGAGGCTCATTTAAAGTTGCTCTCCTCCTGTCTGAGGTTTGGCTACATGATCCAATTGAAGCCATTTTAAAGAGCTATCTCTTATCCCTTAATGCAGCCTCTGACTTATGCCCTCACCCTGCTCCCTGTCTTTCTGTCAATAATCTGACTATCTTGTGCTCCCTGATTCAACCTCTTACAAATCCTTGCTCCTGCGGAACCAATGTTTCTGCTCATTTTCCTGGACCTGCGTTCTTATCCAAGGTTCAAATCCCGATTTGATGTGAAGCTAGAATCCTGGGGTCATGGAATTGTGAGTCCTCATTATGCAGAAGTGCTAAGCTGGCATTGTTATAATCCATTTTTAAAAATGCATACAGTTGCATGTGAAATCAGGAATGGGCTTTTATTCTCAAACATTGTCAGTTGTGTATATTTCCATCATTCCTCACTGAAATCTCATCTCTAACATTTGTACGCTGTCAGAATTACTTATTTCTCGAACCTCATCTCAAACCTGCTAGCCCTGTGCAAACATCCTCCTCCTTTTGATTTTGAAGACCAAGTGTTGTAGAACTCATAAGGAGTTTGATGTTTCACAATCAATTTACTTGTAATCTTGCAATCAAAGTATATTAATTGATTTGCCTAACATTGTTATTCTGCCTGACTGCAATCTATACTGACCTTACTACTTTCATTTCATGTGACTCTGTATTTGACTAAGAAACACATCATTGGATTTCACAGAGCTACAGTGCGAAAACCTTCAACATTCAGATTGAAGGGGCTCTCGTTCTCCCAACTCGTGCAATACTGATCAGAAGTTACCAATGAAAACAGGCTAGAAGAGATTTTTTTTTTAATCAATTCACAGAATGTGGGTTTCACTGGGTAAGGCCAGCACTTATTACCTAGAGAGCAGTTAAGAGTTAACTATATTGCTGTGTCTGGAGTCACATATTGGCCAGACCAGGTAAGGACAACAGTTTCCTACCCTAAAGGACAGTAGTGAACCAGATGCTGCATTTACAATAATCAGCAATAGTTTCATGATCACCATTATACTCTTCATTCCAGATTCTTTTTAAATTGAATTCAAATTCCATCATCTAGCATGGCAGGATTTGAACTTGGGTCGCCAGAACATTGCCTGAGTCCCTAGATGAATAGTTTAGCAATAATACCACTGGGCCATTGCCTTCCCAAACTGCAGAAAGGGGGGAGATAAGAAACATAGCAGCCATGCTCTATCTCATCTTTGTTTTAACTTAGTGGTTTAGAATAGAAGCAATTATATTTAATTAAATGTATGTTTTGTCCAAGTTAACTTTGTAACAATGTATGTTTATGTTTGTGACCTTTAACCACTGAGAATTTTATTATTTAAGACTGTAGTAACCAAATATTTGAAAATATAGCTCAATCACACCTTTTATACACTGTTCATTTTGAACCTGTATCTTTAACTTAAGTAATACATATTTTAAAAATTTATTGCATGACTATTTTGTGATCTTTTGTATTGTGTCATAATAAGTTTAAGGGGAATCTAAGTCAGAACACCAATCATGAAGTCACAGCAACAGACAGCCCTATTCTAACTAAATGGGAAAAGAAGGTATCGTAAAATGTTTTGTTATGTCAATGCTAAGATATAAAACTCAATGAAATGACAAGTATAGCTATAATGAGCTGGGACAATCCCACCCATAAATTTTAATAGACTAATCAATCAATAATGAGAAGTGTAGATTACAATTAGTTTTAAAGAAACAAATGAGAAATTGTGGATTAACTATTTAACCAGTCCAAGACAAACTATGAATTGCTCAAAGTTAAAAATCACACAACACCAGGTTATAGTCCAACAGGTTTAATTGGAAGCATTAGCCTTTGGAGCACTGCTCCTTCATCAAGTGGTGAACCACCTGATGAAGGAGCAGCGGTTTGAAAGCTAGTGCTTCCAATTAAACCTGTTAGACTATAACCTGGTGTTGTGTGATTTTTAACTTTGTACACCCCAGTCCAACACTGGCATCTCCAATTTATGAATTGTTCAGGCACTTAGCATGCAGTGCCTAGTCAATTAAGAATCTATTCGTAACATGCCTAGACCAATAAGGTATCTCTAATCATACTAAGGGTTGAGGTTTAGAAAGGGTTAATAAATTAAGCATGAATAACCATTCTTTTTAATAGTTGGGTGTGCAGAAAGAAGCAGAGACACACTCTAGCTAATTAACGAATGCTATTGTAGAGTGGAGTCTTGGGAATCCATTGTCTGCTTAACTGCCATTTCTGTTGTACTTGTTTTGATAAATTAATAAATTGGTAAACCTTATCTAAAGACTCTTAAGTTGGAATGGTCTCATATTTAGTTGGACCCTGAGTCTTATGGTTGAAATTAAATTTGGATTTTTGAATCTAGAGTTCTTTAAGTGATTTGATTTGAAGATGAAAGTCAAAGCTGCTCCTCTAGCCACTTCCCATTTATCAATAGGGCCCTTAGTCACAGTGAGAGTTCAGCAGAAAGGAGCAGCAAGCAGGAACATTGAAAAAAAGTATTGTAATAATTGTGGCTCAGCAGTTTTGCAACATTCAGACTTGTACTCTCATGACCTTGCAGTATTGGTTTTGAACTGGATCTGAATCTTGAATAGATTGCAGGTTTAGATGGGGGAAGTGGGGAGTAGGAGAATCAGAAAATGCAAGGTTCAGTGAGAGAGTGACTCAAATCACAAGTTGGAGTGTTGGCAGTAAAAGGGTGCATTTAGTACTAGGTAGCAGTTAATTAGAGAGTTACAATACTTGTATTTTTAAAATGCAGTTTTTAAAAAAAATACTTTATTTACTAATATAAGAATTTAGCAATGTAAAATATTTAAATTTACAGGTATGATGTTTTAATTTTCTTGTCTGACAAGAACTGTGTAACAGAACCTAACTTAATTTTCTGAATTGGTTATAATGGCAAAATCTGTTTAAAGTTATTTCATTTAATGTTGTGATTCTCAGGAACATAACTACAACGTTAGGATTTAGTGTATAGACTGAGATTAAACTATCTGTACCAGCATATAGATACACCAATGTTACACAATCAGAGTCTTACCATTATTTTTCAACTCCTTTTTCAGCTGCTATATTAAGGCTGTGCTAGTTTTGTCTCATAGAATGTGTGTCTTTTACACTTTCCAATAAGCTTTCTACGGTCTTTTGGATTTGTGCTGGTGATATTTGGCTGCCCAAATATACAATATTCATAAGTCACAAACAATAGGCTATCTGGAACAATGCTAGTTAAATTTGTGGATAACATCACATTCCATTAGTAACAGATAGTTTTGAAAAACATAAATATATTAAAGTATAACTGCTTACCCCAGTTCGTCATTTTAACTGCAATTTTCTGATACCCCTAAAATTTAAATAAGTCAAATTATGTATTTTTTTCATAACAATGGTGAGTTTCACTACATAAAGGTAAAATTGAGCTTATTACAAGTAAAATATCAAAGAAGGTTAAGGAATTTTTTTTTAGATTTATCACCATCTGAAATAGGTTACTAACTGTGCAATAATTATAGATTATCTACAATCCTTGAAAACAGAGCTAGATAACTTCCTGAGAGATAGGGACCTTTCAAATTCCAATGGGGGAAATCTTTGGATTATAAGATCCACAAGTTATCACAATCCATATACATAATACATATATAATCCAACAATTAGGTAAAAAATTACTTGATTTAACAGAAATATTTCTAAATAAATAAATACTTTAAAGTGAACTATGATAACCTTATTACCTTTGAATAGTTGCTTATACATTTTCTTATAAAAATTCAGAATTGCCTTATGCTCCCAGTATTTAGTGCCTAGATGTACCTAGTTATTGTCAAGATTCAGTGATTACAAGGGAGGCAGAGGTAACATAAATGATCATGAGGTATGCAAACCACCTTGCTGGCAATATTTTAAACTCATGCTGATTTTTATAAATTTGCGAATGACAAATATACAAAATTAGTTATGGAACTTTGTTTCCAATTATTTTATCCACTCTGTGTGGCTTCTCCAGATTATTATTGCTTAACTGGAATTATACTATGATACAACATAGAGAAGGTCATTTGGCTCTTAGTACAATGTGCTAGGTCTTTAAAATATACTATCCAATTAAGTCTCACTATTCACTGATTGAACTCTGCTTAACCACTGGTATCATGGACTCATAACAAGCTGCTGAACTTTCTTTTAATTCATGTTATTATTGATTGCCAATTATTTTAAATCTGTTTCCTGTGGTTACTGGCCCTTTCATCAGAGGAATCAGTTGTTATGATTTGGATTCCACTACACTAGTGGTGAAGCAGAGTCTTTGAATAGCTTAAAGCAGTGGCTGGTGGATTCTTGATGAGTATGGAGATGAAAGGTTGTCAGGGAAAGGTGAGAATGTGTAGTAATTAGAGTAGCCTACGCCTGATCCCAGTTTGCATATTTGTATGTTCATAGACAGTATTATGTTCTTGCAATCAGAATAGAACTTGTATTTCAGTGTGAATTTCAACTTTTTTATGTAGTGTTCTGATTGTAAAAATGACTGACACCTTGTTGAAAAAGGTGTAACTAAATGTATTTTAATGAGGCCAATGTATTAATTATTGCTGAGTAACCCTTCAATTTGGAAAACCTAATTTTACATGTATAGATTGGCTTTCTGTCAGAATACCATAAAAAAGTAAAATATGTGTGTTATTTCATCTAATACTACATATATGTTCCAATTTTTATTTAACTTTCTATAAACTTACCAAAAATGAATTATAATCTCTGTCTTGTACTTCTGCTTTACTGTCTATGAGAATAATTTAACCTGATTGGCTGTACGGCCTGCTGATGCTTTCACCTTAAGTTTGAACAGATTAAAGCATCTTGCTTCCCATGACTCTTGGTTGCAGTGGAAGAAGAAAGACATTCTGGCAACAGTTTTAATAAACTGCAGCTTGTCTTTAGCTCTGTAATTCATTTCCCAAAGGACACAGATTGCATTCTGAAATACTCAAGATCTCGCAAGTAACAATTCAGACATTTTTGAGGTTTAAATTTAGGTGGAGTTTGGGAATAAATAGAGAGAAATTGTTCCCAGTGGTGGAAGAATTGAGAATTAGAGGATACTGAGTTTAAATTATTGCCAAGAGAACTACAGAGATACAAGGATAAGCATCTTTATGCAGTCGATGATTTGAATCAGGATTGCACTGCCTGAAACAACGATGCAGGTAGATTCATTTCAGGCTCGCAAAAGGGAATTGGATAATTATCTGAAAATTACAAAGCTATAGCAAAGGGAAGGAAGTGGGGATTGCTGTGTTATAGGGTACTTCATCAACATACATGGACTCCTTCTGTGCTGTACTTATGCTATAATTCAATGGTATATTCTTCAAACAACAAGCCATTTTGTTTTAAGGCTGACAGCACAGAGATCACTGTAATTTGCCACAGTTACAAATCTTCGTGTTTTTATACCATACTTAGTTTTGCTATGGTGTGCTATGCTATTAATTATCAGTAATTAGGTTACTTCTGTTGCGATCACTCTTATCAATCATAACCAAATTAACTTACCTTTCCCAGGGCTAAAATGGACAGCGCATTGAGTAATGAGCTAACAATAGTACTTAAGAAGAAATTTTCAAGCGAATTAGATGTTGTCACTCGAAATCTAACCCAGGTTTTATAAACTACCACTGCCACGACACTGATGAATACACAGCCCACCTGTACATAATGCAGAAAGGAAAATTAGATTTTCTAATCGATATGATTAACACACACATACATTCTTTATGGTTTTGTTCAATAGTGTTTAGCCCAGATACACAAAGACATAATGTGTATAAATGTATATGTATATAATGCAATCTCTACAATGAAAGGACACCATCTAACAAAGCGAGGCTTGGACAGTAGGCACCAGTAATCAAATCATGTTATCAAATGCTAATGTTAACAGGGTGAGGACGATGATCACTAATAATTATTCTCTATGGGAATCCAACTGCATTAATAATCTCCAGTGACACTACATAGAGATAGAAGAATATAGATAGCATTTACGGCAATCTGATAATACAAAAGGAGTTTCAAACATTTGAATACACAGAGAGAGGAGCTACTTCATATGTCAGTTGAGGTGCCTGGACAGTCTCTTTTTTGCCTACCCCAACATGATGGTGGCGTACTTCCAGAGTAAAATGCCTCTCCTACCTACTAGACATAAGGGCTTATGCCCAAAACATCAACTCTCCTGCTCCAAGGATGCTGCCTGAACGCTTGTGTTTTTCCAGCACTACATTTTTCAACTCTGACACTCACCAGCATCCGTTCAAAGGATATTAGGGATAAACAATAAATGCTGGCCTAGATAGAGAATCCGTGTTCAGCAAAGAATTAAAACGAGAAATGAGAGACCAAAATGAAACAAGATTAGACATTCTCTTTCATATTAAATTGCTTACCATTACAAGCCCAACTGAAATTGAAAGTGCAATTTTCAGTTGGCGTCTGCATCCTGGGCAAAAGGCTTCAATTCGATCCTATAATGTTGACGAACAGCATTGAAGTCATAAGTAGTGCTTCCATTATTCAATGACAGTCTCACATATTTTCCTTCACTCAAAGACAGAGTAGATAAGAAATGCACAAGAATCATTAGCACATGCCATTACATTATAAACCAAAGAAAAAGTCCATAGTTTGGGAGACGTACGTAGAGAGGACAGAGATAATTTTGGCAAATTGTCACACCAAATGTCAACTCCTCTGTTCACTGTAAAGATATGCCAAACCTACTAATTGCATCTGTCACTTGTATTTGTTTTTAATGGTACTCATAAAAGTTGATCATTTTATTCTTCTATCCTGAATTTTATTTTGTATACCTGATACCATTTTTTTTGTATGTCTAATCCTCCTATTTGCTTGTAGTTTAAAATGACTCTGGTGTCAAATGTTTGTTTGAGCTAATTTTAATATTCGGCCGCTGGCTGATAATCCAGATGTTGTTTATAGAACTTGTCGGATTTCATTCCATTAAAAACAATTAAATAGGAATCCAACATTTCTGCCTGTGCAATCCGTAGTTTAACTTTTTATTTACTTTCCATTATTCTCTGTGACTTGTGACTAATTTTTAGTCAATAGCACTAGATGGTCCAATTGCCTTTGTTTGCCACATTCGCAATAATTGTTTTTGCATTTGCACATCCCCACTAGCTTTCTTTCCATCTTGGGCTGCAGCTGAATATTTCACTGTGTGGTTTGCAGTAAGTCATTCCTCATGCAATCTTTGAGCCAATGCATTAAGCATCTAAAGTCACTTAGCTAACAAAACTGAAAGGATATTGCCATTATTTAGTACATAATCTGTATGAATGCCTCTAGTGGCTTTGCTAAAGTATGTAGGGTTTGTGGGCAGCCAAATAATATCCATGGGGTCAATGGACAATCAATTTGTCATAGATGCATCTTGAACACCAAGCTGCAGGTTGCTGGGCACACCAATGCTATATATGATGGGAAAGTACAGGTTTCCTCAGTCAAGCAACTTATTGGAATTATCAGTTCATTTAAACCATTTCCTTTTAAATTGTCCTCATCATGATCCAGGCTGCCTCCTTCCTGTGTATAAGGTCATGTCTTTGGCTTTAAGCTCTCACCTGTGGCCTTGTAAGGAAGTAGATAAGGATCCATTCCTTAAAAGGCCAAGTGTGACATCCCATTTACGTTATGGTGCAGGCATTCCAGCATTCCACACATGACATTTGGCATCAGCAAGCTGATTGCGGCATTGACTTCCAGTTGCGGACTGTGCTGCTGCACACAGTCCATGGAGGCCCATGCAGCCAGAGTGACATTTGAAGGATCATGACCAAAGGAGTCCTGAGCTTTCTCTAAACATCCCCCCCTTCCCTCCCTCCCATCCACCCTTTCCCCACCCCCACCCCCACTCCCTCACTGTACCAATCTGCCTCAAAGCAGCTGAAGATATGCTCCAAATATCTTGGTTGACGTACTGGTTTTGTTCTATAAAATTGAGGTCTGACTTGTTCATTGTTTTCGTAATCTTCAACATCCCACTCGTATATTAATTCTGCATTCTTCCTTTTCCATCTTGCCAAAAATATCGTACCTAGAAATGAAACCATGACATTACTCATCCAGCTTATAATTTCTAAAACAACAGTGGTATAAAACCCTGAGTACAGGCTTCTAAAACAAACACAAAACGTGCTGGAGAAATTCTGCAAGTTTGGCAGCATCTGTGGAGAGACAAAAAGAGTTAATCTTTCATGTCTGGTACGAGAAGTGTCACAATGGACTCGAAATGTTAATTCTGTTTTTCTCTCTCTCCACAGATGCTGCCAGACCTGTTAAGTTTCTCCAACATTCTCTGTATTTCTATCAGATTTCCAGCATCTACAGAATTTTGCCTAGTAGAGGATTCAGTTTGTTAAAGACTACAACACACATGCTCAAGCCCATCACTTTCTACTTTTATTTTGCTCAACTCCAATGAAAAGCAGAGATCAGATAATAGGCAAAAATATGATAATAGCCACGTTTTATCGTTCTTCTGTATATTCCTGTGGACACACTTCATGCACGGTATTGAGAGATGCTTGGGACCAAGTTGCCTGTTTGCTGGTTACAGATTACACGACAGCATAATGGAAACAAAACCAAACTGTGCCGCTGGAGCGCCATTTTCTGTTCTATAAACCTACAGGATTAAAGATAGAGCTGTGCCCTTCCAGCCAACTTCTGTGGCTAATTGTCATTGGAGAAATTACCAGGGATGTGGAAACAGGCTTTAAATCAAACAGTAAACTCTTGGTTTATTGATGGAAGTTCACTGAAACTAATAGTCCATGTTGGAAGTAACAAATTGTTTCTGTGGAGGTGACCGTGAAAATCTGTATGAGCCTGCCTCTGCAAGGATGGGAAGTCTGGACCTGCCTTCACAGACAGCTGGGTACTAAATGGCTCAGTTTAGTTTAGGCCTTAATCTGGAAGAATGACCTAATTCTCAGAGCTGCTAGCCAATCAGGTGGCATGTCATAGTGAGGAGCTGGCAGGGCCCACCACTGGGTGGCTCGTAGTGGTGGAGACAACCAGGGGTAGGAATCACTCAGCAGTAGTACACCCAACCCCTCATTCCCAAAGCTCAGCATCAGGAGGTTTGGCTTTATCTGGCAACTTCATCAATTATATGGGAAACAGAAGACCGAAAGGGACTATTAATTAGTCACTGAGACCCTCAATATCTGACATTTGGCAGCTGACATGGGTCACTGATGTGCACAGTACCATCCTGTTATGTCACCCAAATATACACTCATTCCCCTCTTGGCCTGCTCCTGGGATTAGTCAGGGTCTGGGGGGAGAATTTCCAATCGTTGCATTCATGTTTTTAGGTTTATGTCTTATCACAGTGATCTTGAAATTTGGTCCATTGGAGGAACTTCTGCTTTGTTCAAAGGAATCTAAGAGTTGAGCAGAAAATGAAGAGACTGGATTTGTTTCCTCAGAAAGAGAGAAGTTCAGAGGAGGTATTACTCAATTACACAGAATTCCCAAAGTTAAATGTTAGTAATATTTTTGAGATTGTCACAATCCCTAAAAGACAGAGACTTCATTTCAGACACAGAAGCATTAAAGTAAACAGACACTTTCATTTTAACCACCTTATCTGATGGTAACTTATGGTTAGGGTTAAGTGAACTAACAATGGTCTAGTGGATAATGAGGGAATAATAAATATGGAATGGATAGATATCTGAAGGAGTGGAATAATTGGAGTATTAGTTTTTGGGCATACACTGGAGAACATTTAAACAGTATCAAGTGTTATTTCGAGTTCACCCCATACATTCAATTCTCACCTGTCAACAGTGGGAATCTTTTATTTCTTTTTGTAGTGAAAATCTAGCTTCAGAATCACAGAAAACTACACAAGGAGTTTGGAGTTTTTAGGAACTATTGTTCTCTTCTGTATACTGAAAGAATAAAGGGAGATTGGATCGAATTCACCAAACATTCACTAGGGCGTTTATTTCAAGGATTCTGAAATGAGTTACATTTTTTTTTGAATAGTTTTAAATATTATGTAAGAAATTAGTAGTACATATTCAAAATTTCTGTTTCTATGTAATTGTCTTACAGCATTTCTAAATGAAATCGTCATTCAGTGTTAGCCTGAAGGAATTGCCTGGCAATATGCGAGTTACAATGCTTTAAAATGAATAAGAAGATGCAGTGAGGAGCCTCCATAATACCCACTCCATGGTACTGCACTGGATATTTATTTGTTTGTCTTAATGCACACTATTTGATTAATACCATGCATAAGAGGCAAGATTGTACCAAATCCCATCAAGGTCCCCAACATTGGCTGTAAATATTTATCAGCAACACATACAGTCACCTGGCAGAACTTGACCCTAATGTTATGGACAGCAGCACACTAAGTAAATGTCACTGGGGTTGTGTCCTCCAACCAGGAGGTAGAGGGGTGTAGCAGCCCCCCTGTAAATAATGCTGAGGAAGGCACGGTGCTCAGTCAGTATCATCTGTAGGAGCAGGAGAGAAGAGGATACCAAGTCAGAACATCAGCGTCATTGAGAGGAGGAGGACCCTGAGACAGGCAATCTACATCAAATTGATGAACAGACGAGAGTGCACCCTGAAAGCACTGACAGGAGCAGGCAAGAAAAATAAGAAATTACATAAAGTGGAGGAAGAGCATTGAGACTATCAAGGATGGCATTTGTGTAATATTGAGAGATGGCCTAGGAGATCAGGACAAAAAGTTGGCTTGTATGGAGATGACGAATAGCAGGGGAAAGAAGTCATTAGTTGGAGAGATCTACAGTCCTTATAACAGCAACCACAATCTTGGACAACGCATGCAGAAAGAATTATTAGATCTTTGTGAAGAAGGGATGACAATAATCAATGGCAACTTTAATCTAGATGCAAACTGAGAAAAAAAACAGATTGGCAGTTGTAGTCTGGATGAGGAGTTCATAGACTGCTTTCCAGATAATTTCTCAGAGCAGCACATTCTGGGATTGACCAGACGCAGATTATCTTTGACATTGTATTGTATGATGTGACAGGATTCATTAGAATCATAGAATCGCGACAATGTGGGAACAGGCCCTTTGGCCCGACGACACCACACTGACCCTCTGGAGAGCATCCCACCCAGACCCATTCCCCTACCCTATTACTTTACATTTACCCTTGACTAATGTACCTGACTAAGACATCCCTGAATACTATGGGCAATTTAGCACGACCATTTTACCTAACCTGCACAACTTTGGATTTTGGCAGGAAACCAGAGCACTCAGAGGAAATCTGTGCAGACACGGGGAGAATGTGCAAACTCAACACAGACAGTCGCTTGAGGCTGGAATTGAACCCGGACGCCTGGCGCTATGAGGCAGCAGTGCTAACCACTGAGCCACCGTGCTGCCCTAGGGATCTCAGAAACACCCCTAGATAGCACAAAACAATTGAATTTTACATTCAGTTTGAAAGGGAAATGACTGATCTAAAACTAGTACAGTAAACCTAAATAAAGGCAGTTATGTGGGGAGGAAGTCTGAGCTAGCTGAAGATGCTGGCATAATAGATCAATAGAGCCACAAAGACAGACACGTAAGTATATTCCTGCTAGAAACAAAATATTGAGAGGGAGGGCCCACCAGATTGTGTTTAAATCGAGAAGGTCAGGAAAACATCAAACTGAAAGAAACAAAATATAAAGAACTGTTCTGTGGTAGCATCCCTACCTCTGGACCAGGAGGCCTGGGTTCAGGTCCCACCTGCTCCAGACTTGTATAATAATATCTCTGAACAGGTTGATTCGAAAATATCTATAAAGAATAGCAGAGAATGACTACAATATGTAATCAAGAAAGCTAACTGAATTTTATCTTTATGACAGGAGGAATTGAACATAAAAATGAGGATGATGTGTTTCAGTTATACAGGGCATTGGTAAGGCCACATTCCACAGGCTGTGCAGAATTTTGGTGGTCTTATTTGAAATCGGATGCAAGTACATAGGAGGAGGTTCAGTGGGGGTTTACTGGACCCATACCTGGAATGAATGGATTGTTTTATAAGGCGAGATTAGATATGCTGGGCTTATTTCCATTGCAGTTCAGAAGCATTAAGGGATGATTTAATTGATGTGTATACAAAATTCCAAATGGTCTTGTCAAGATACATGTGAAAAGGATGGTATCTCTTGTGGGTCAATCCAGAATTAGGGTCCACTGTTTAGACATTAGGCATTGCTCTTTTCATGACAGAGATGAGGGAAGATTTTCTCTTGTGGATGGCATTATCTTGGCACTCTCTGCTATTGAATATGTTTAAGACAGAGATGGATAGATCCTTGTTGGGTAAGGGAATCAAGAATTATCAGAGATAGGTAGGAATGCGAACTTGAAACACAAACAGATCAACTAAGATCTTGTTGAATGATGAATCAGGCTCAAAGGGTCACATGATCTACTTGTGCTCCTATTTTGTATGCTCATGTGTAGTTCATCGAGTTAGAACAACATGTGTTTCAGAGAAGTTTACTGTTCCCACATATGGGATTTCTATATTGGACAATCAATATTTCAAATATTTTTATTTTCCTTCAGATATGAGGCATAGCCTAGATATTTTCTTCCAAAAATTACTATGTTATTGTAATTTTAAAAATGTCTTTACCCCAAAGGCAGATAAAAAGCCCAAATATTGGTGTAGCAGCATTGTCAAAGGAGGACTTGAATACTTCAACAGTATCATCTGAAGGGACCCTGATAGGAAAACAGAATGAGAAACTGTAAAACGTCTAACAAAAACATTTGGCACATTAGAACAACATATCATGCAAATTAAGTATAATGGTAAGCTACTCTGCCCCTCTACCCTATTCTGCTATTCAATAAAATCTTGGATAATCCAATTACTGTCTGGTTATGGATAAACTGTTTTGTTTCACTATTGACCTTAGGTTCAATCTTTGAATTCCTCTGAAGCCTAACCAACTAGGCTTAAAGGGCACAAGCCTGTAACTACAAGATGGTCACTTAATGTAGACAACTGCCCCTTGGTATATTTGAGAAGTGGTTACAGGAAAGCATACATTATGAATAGTTCTCAAATTGTAGAAGTGTTTTGGAGATTTTTAGAAATTTGTTCATGGGATGTGGGCATTGCTGGCATATATTGCCCTGAAGAAGGGTTACACCCAAAGCATCTCCACCTCCTGGTGCTGCCTGGCTTGCTGTGTTCTTCCAGCCTACTATGGCTGTCTACTATGCATTGCCCATGCCTAACTTGAGAAGGTAGTGTGAGCTGGCTTCTTGAACCACAGCAGTCCTTGGCTATAGAAACACTCACAATAGGGAAGAAAGGATTTTCAGAGTTTTGATTCAGCAACAATGAAGGAGAAATGATATAGTTCCAAGGATAGTTTGTATGATTATAGCAATTGAATATACAAATGTTGTGAGTTTATTGCAAAGGCAAAATGGATGACAGCATGAATTTTCAGAATAATTAAATACAAAGCTATAAATACAATAATTTCCTTGTACAAGGCCTTTGTCAGAACACATTTACAACACCACATCTAGTTTTGGTTTCCGTATTGGTTCCATAATTAAGGTTTTGGAGATACCAATTTGAAGGTACTTGTTTATCAGAACAGGCCTTGAAAGCTGGAACCGCTGGTGTTGAGAAACTGTAGAATTTGAGGAGTTATCAATGAGACTTTAGAATCATGAACAAGTTAGATTTTGTTAACGGGATACGTTAATTGGGTAAGGTTAACCAGAAGGGGCATGAGTAGAAGTTACAAACTCTCAGAATTTCACTAGATGGCACTATGTTATACTTTGTTGTTAATCTCTGAATTTGTGCATTGAATATAAATACACTGTTGGCATTCAAAAGGAAGCTGCATGAGCTCCTGCAAGTAGAAAACAAGTAAAGTTATAGAATATATGCTGCTGAACAAGGATAATAATATATACTTTGTGTTCCAGACCAATTATAATAGAGGGTAATTGCATGAAAGCTGTATTATTAAAAACTTAAAGGTAAAATCCCCATAGGTATATAGAGAGAGAGAGAGAAACTGGTGGTGAGTTTAACCTGATAGAGGTTAGGGAGGTTGGACCTTCATGGTAACCTCAGTCCGTTCAGGAATAATCATAACGGGCAAGACATCTAAATTTTTAAATGATTGAGAAAAAAATGGAAAAACAGCATTAAAATTATAGTCCATGGAATGCTTTTCATTGAATTGATCTGTCAGGAATTCCACACTTACTGAAAAATACAGTCATTATGGGCCTCAGTGATACAGGTCCTGTTAAGAATTTGTTCAATATTCCTTCTCCTTTCGGCCATATTGTCACAGATACCTCTGAAATAAAGAAATATGACGGAAGACTTTTTTTCCTCTTTATATAGTAGATATGATCATATGAATAAATCAGTGTTCCTAAAAACGTGAAACATTTTGTCAAAGCTTTTCACTTTACACTTATCAAGACAATTCAAAGTAAAGGAAAAACAACATTAAAATACTATAATAAAACAAGAAATATTGATGCTGAAGATCTGAAACCAAAACAGAAATTCCTGGAGAAACTCAGGAGGTCTGGCAATATCTGTGGAGAGAAAGCAAACTTGTTGTTTTCAGTCCAGTCATACTTGGAGTGTAGCCAACTGGCTGCAAGTAAATAAGTTACAGAAGGACCCCCCTCTATATCTGGCTCAATAACATTGTTGAGGAGAAAAGGGACTCACATTAGGATTGCAGTCTTATGCCATCTGATTTTTTAATTATAAAGTCAGGTGATGTGGGCTTTGCTGGGAAGGCCTGCATTTATACATACTTTCTAAAACTGCGAGAAGAAAGTGAGGACTGCAGATGCTGGAGATCAGAGCTGAAAATGTGTTGCTGGAAAAGCGCAGCAGGTCAGGCAGCATCCAAGGAGCAGGAGAGTCGATGTTTTGGGCATGAGCCCTTCTTCATTTCTAAAACTGCTGTAGACCATCTGGTGCAGTCACATCCACAATGCTGTCAGGGAGGGAAGTCCACAATTTTGACCCTGTGACACTAAAGAATGGTGATATGTTTTCAAGTGAGGATGGTGACTGGCTGTTCAGAAACATGCAGGTGATGGTGGTTTCCACGTATTTGCTGCCCTTGTCAAAGTGAATTTCTGCAGCGCATCTTGTAGATGGCACACACTGCTGCTACATTTGTTCTAGATGAAGCGAAAGTTTGTGAATGTGGTTCTGACCAAGGGGGATACTTTGTCCTGGATGATGCAACAAGAGTTACTGGATTTGCATTCAGTCAAGCAAATGGTACTTTTACATCAAACTCTTGACTTGTACTTTACAGATGGTGAACACACTTTGGGGAGTAGGGAAGTATGTGGAATTCTGTGGAATTCTTATCCCCTCACCTGTTTTTATAGCCATATTAATATGACTGGTCCAGTTCAGTTTCTTGACAATAGCAATCTTCAGAATATTGATCGTGTCAAGCTTTTTGCGTTTGGTTGGAGCTGCAACCATCTAGACAAATGATAGCATTCCATCACAATACTGATTTGTGCCTTATGGATGGTGGACAGGCTCTGGGGAGTCAGGAGTTACTCATTGCAGGTTTCCTAGCCTCTGACCTGCTCTTGTGACCACTGTCAACAACATGGTGATCTAGTTCAGGTTCTGATCTATGGCAACCCCCCAGGATGCTGATTAGTGGGTGATTCAGAGATGATAAGGCCATTGAATGCCAAGTGTGGTTTCAGATGTTTACTGCCTAGCCATTGTATGGTACTTGCCCTTGTCAGAATAACCTGGAAATTGTACAGGTCTTGCTGTATATGGGCATGGTCAGCTTCTGTAACTGAAGGGTCACAGGTGGTGCTGAACATTGTGCAATCATCAGTGATAATTCCAATTTCTGACCTTATGATGGAAGGAAGATCACTGATGAAGCAAATGAAGATGGTTAGACCTAGGACAGCACCTGAGAAACTTCTGCAGTAATCTCTTGGAGCTAATTGACTGATCTCCAAAAAAAAATCAACTGTCTTTTTGAGCTAGGTATGACTGCAACAATGGAGAGATGACCCTGATTTTGTTTGGCTCCTTGGTCCCACATTCAGTCAAATACAGCCTTGATGTCAGGGGTTGTCACTCTTGCCTCACCTCTGGATTTCAGCTCTTTTGTCCACCTTTGAACTAAACCTGTAATGAGTTCAGGAGCTGAGTAGCCCTGATGGAACCCAGAATGGGTGTCATGAGTAGGTTATTGCTAAGCAGATGCTGTTTGACTGCTGATGACACCTTCTATCACTTTACTGATGATTGAGAGTAGACTGATGGGGCAGTAGTTGGCCAGGTTGGATTTCTCCTGCTTTTTGTAGACAATATTCCACATTGTCAGGCAGATGACATTGTTATAAATGTACTGAAGCAGCATGGCTAGGGACATCTTCAGTACTGTTGCTGGCTTGTTGGTAAAACCCATATCATTTGCAGCAATCAATGCCTAAACCTATTTTTTGATATCACGTGTAATGGATCAAATGGGCATTTGTGATACTCAAGACCTCTAAAGGAGACTGTGATGGATCATCATTTCTGGCTCAATGGGAGACTGGCTGCAGGGCACCTACCACAATGGATACCTGGCTGGCAAGCAAACAGGGAAGTGAGATGATAAAACTATCAGTGCCCATTCCCCCTCATTTGATTGACTACCACAACGCATGTGCCTGCCAAATGGAGACAGTCTTGGATCACTTTGAGTGTTCACATTAAACCTCCAGCTGTTTCTGCCACATTGCTTATGTTCAGCACTTTAGGGAACACATTTCCTGGGCGGAATATAGCCGTTGCATTTCACACCTGTGAATCTTATTTAAAAAGACCTTTAAATTATCTCAAAAGTAAAATAAATTGTAATAGTGCTCAAGAGTTAGTATTGCAAGTGGATGACTTTAATGAATGAAACCAAAATTAATCCAAATGATGACAATTTTTAACTCTTATAGAGTCATAGATTTAAAGAGTTGTACAGCATGGAAACAAACCCTTCAGTCCAACTCATCCAGGCCAACCAAATACCCTAAAGTCATTTAGTCCGATTTGCCAGCATTTGGCCCATATCCCTCTAAATTCTTCCCATTCATGTGCCCCCATACAGATGCCTTTTAAATGTTGTAATTGTACCATCCTCCACCACTTCAGGCAGCTTATTCCATACATACACCACCTTCTGCATGAAAAAGTTGTCCCTTATGTCTGTTTTAAATCTTTCCCTTAATCCTATGCCATCGAGTTTTGGACTCCCCTACCCTAGGGAAAAGGCTTTGCCGATTCACCCTATCCATGCCCCTCATGATTTTACAAACGTTTATAAGATCACCCCTCTGCCTCTGACAGTCCAGGAAAAGTATCTGTACCATTTATAAAATACCTGTTTTATTTAAAAGAGCTCAGTGCTTTTGCCATTTTGGATCAGTCTGAGCAAGGGTAGAGGAAAGAAGAAGTCAAAAACAATTCTTTGAGGATGAAAACTGTTAAGATATTTACATGAGGGGAATATGCTACTTGTAATCTATATTAGAAGTATGTTCATCCATAACTCTTTTTTAGAATTTTTATATAACAGAAAAAAGTCTTCCAAAGCACAACAAGCAACAACTCTGTTATACTGGACAGAGTATCATGTAGATTAGCAAACAGGGCTTTGGAGGGATATGGGTCAAGTGCTGGCAGGTGGAACTAGATTGGTTTGTGATATTTGGTCAGCATGGACAGGTTGGACTGAAGGGTCTTTTTCCACGCTATACATCTCTGACTCTAGTCAATTAACTGAATGACAATCACTGTTCAGTCTCAGCTTTGAGTAGGTGCCTTCAGGAAAGGTGGGGGGAGAAAATTTTGATAAAATTCAATTGCAGAACATCATTTCAGTTTGAATGTAGACAAAATTTCAGGTTTGCAATTAAAATCTACTTCAGAGAAAGGCAATCTTAGTTTAAACCATATGTAGCAATTGAGTAACTAAGTGACTTTGCTAAATTTGCTTTAACATAAATAAATGGTGATTTTACTTCCATTTCAATGGAGAGTTAAAATAAAATCACACTAAAAAATTCAATGTCTACTACATAAGATTCCCAAGTAAAGGAACAAAATCTTATAACACATAAAACAGTTGGTTGCAAAGTCGCTGAAAAGGTTTTCCTGTTATTTTAACTTTTACTCTCAAGCATAACGTTTAATTTTCACTGACACACCACAGGCAGATGACACAGACACTACTTTCCAACAAAGGTAAATGGAGTCTGCAACATCAGAGCCAGGTAAAACTCTGGGTAAAGAGTGATGAGCATTACTGCATAGTCACATTTCTCTGGGAATGGGGTTTATTGATGGACCACAGAGTACTTGATCAGAACACACAAACTCCATAGGGAAGCCATGGCTCCGCACAGAGAGAGAGGGTCATACCCATTGCTGGTAAAATGTCAGCATTGTCAGGAAGCAGCCCCTAATTGGCCACTTAAGTTATTCATTCAGGTTCTAGGCATGATGGCCATCTACCAGCTTGGTTACCACTAGCAAAATGCCATAGCATTGGAGGTGTTATGGACCAGGCCAAACTGCTCAAAACATTTCAAGAAGGTAGCCCAGACCCTAACTTTGCTATTTGATTTAAGCAAGTGCACAGTGGATATTCCAGGAGAGAATCAGCTGGTCAAACCACTTAGTTTTAAACAAAACAGAATTTATTTACAAGATTACTGAATGAAACACAAAGAACAGAATATCGACTAACTTATTCTACCCAAAAAAGCCCAACAGATTCTCTCAACTTAATGATGCTGTATCAAAATAGTTGCAATAATCTCCCCTAACACCCTTGGCACAAAAGGTAAAATCAAAGAAGTTCACACAGGAATGAAGTCAGAGAGAGAGAGAGAGAATCCAGCAGCCTTCACACACACACACACACACACACACACACACACACATTAAAACCAAACCGTGGGAAAAAAAACTGAGCTGAGAGAACTGATCACTTCCCTTTCATTATACAAATTTTTTTGTGAACTTGAAAGCCTTCTTTCTGAGGCAGTATCCATTAGCTATTAACACATTGGCCCTAAAATCCATCCAAACTCAGAATTTTCGGAATCTGTGTCATTTAAAAACTCTTAAAAAAAAAAGCAACCAGGGACGACCTAACCTTGTTAAAGGAACAGGTTTGTCACAACTTTTCAGCACCATCACTTCCTTCTCCCATCTTCTATCTTATTCCTTTAGACTCTACAACATTCTAGCTTATAATGTTATGCATAGGCAGAATATTCAACATGTTCCAAATTTGATCAAGTACACTTTTTTTCTCAAAACTTATTCAAAATTACAGTGTGTGTAATGAGACTTCACTTAGTTGAGAGATGGAAATATCATGAGATCAATACGAACCAACATTTTATTTGATATTTACACATCAGAGAAATGCACAGCGAGCTTTAATGTACAACTAAAGCTTAGATCTAAAATGTAAACATTCAATTTCACAAAATATTGGGAATGAACTAACGTATGAGAAAATGTTTATTATAAATATTCCAACACACACATTGTATTCAAACTATTTTCCCACTTCTTACGGATACACTTCTGGGGAAAATATACTTTCAGACTTCTACATCATTGTAAAATTTAGAAGAGGAAATAAATTAATGTCTTCTGCAATCAATTGGTGTCTACTTATTTTAGTTCCTCTAAACATAAAAATTAATGCTTGAGATTGAAATGTTAACATAAGAATATGTTCTTTCAATTGTGAAGTCTAGTTGTTTCTGACCAAACATGATGTAACTGAAAGTCTATTTCTCTGGTTTAGAGGTCTGAAGTGAAAAAAGATGAGAGAAGAATGTACCTTATGGACAGGGTCCACAATGAATAAATTCACAATTCATCACAAAATTCGCAGTTTGAGATTGGAAAAATATGAACGAAGTCTTTCTCTACTTTGTTTCTAAAGAAAAGCATTAAAAACTTCAAATTGGAAGATATTGTGGTTTCTTTCAGGTTCTGAAATTGTTTCAAAAACAAAGATTTTTACCTGCTCCAAGGCATATAGTTTTATTTATACTCATTCTTTTACATTACAACTTGCAATGTAACTCACATCTCTTGTTGGAAACCCCTCCAAATTCTTCCTAGAAGTGTTGAGCACAAGTCCTCTTCTGATACTGTTTGGCAATGATGAAAGCCTATGCTGAGCCTGTTTTGGAACTTTACTAAGCTTCCGATCTTGATCTTATTTAATGAGATTTCATTCATAACTTTTTCATATGTTAAAGCAATATTTTAAAGTAGGGTATAAAAGTAATCTGAAATATATTCCTGAATGAGCATTTACCTGATTGGATCCAATGCCTTATCTGCCACTTCTGAGGCCATGTTTGGAGTTGAACAGACGATGTTACAATTGTACGCAAATAAGAATGTGTTCATGTCTTTGTGGGCATTGTAACATGATGCACTGGAAAGAGAAATAAGTAGCATGTGAACATTGGTGAAATATTCAGTCAGACTGAACATTCCATTTTAAGTGAAGACATAATACTCATATTTACCTGAGTATGTAAATGCTTGCTAACTGCTGCAGCTATAGAGGTAATTAAGTTAATTTACACAACCTAGAAATTGAACTATATCACAGAATGCAAAACACACTGCTTGGCTCTACTAGTGATGTTTGGCAAGCCTATAACATATGTGTTATTTGTTCATTATAGCCCAGACATTTTGATCATGAGAAAGTTGTTTCTGCAGCATAGGTAAGAGTTGCACATGGGGACATTGCAAAATCCTTGAAATAGCACACCTTTAGGAATTGTATGGGAAATTGAAGATTCCAATGCACATTTCCTCTACTTCTGGAACCCTCCAATGTATCCATTTAAATTTAAAAATTCAGAGGGTTCTGCTGCAGTTAAATAAATAGTTACTCAGGAAAAATGAGACAATTAGAAATCCCGTCTAACTCCAGAGTAACTATTCAATTTACAACACATACCCTGAATCCCATCCTCCTCCAAACCCCAAACATACACACAGATCCTGACCTGACACCCTCCTCTCCCCCTAATACTGGACCCTACACCTTCCTGCCATACTGACTCTTTAATCCTGTCCACTGCCTGACCCAACACCACTCTCCCACCAGGACTCCAAACCTCACAATTGCTGCTAAAATCCGATACCCTCCCTCCACACACCACCTGACATGTCAACCCCTTTCTGCAAATGGGATCCAAAACACTATTCCTCTGCTGTTGGATATGGCACCCCTCAAACATCAACCTGTTATTCTCCCCAGTGCTGTGACTCAACTCAAACCCTCTCTTTCACAAGACCAGGTACTGCCCCACCTCAGCTCCCATCTGCCCCAACCTGCCCTAAATACTTGTACACTTAACTGATCTCTTCTCCTCTTACATCCTGGCACCCTACCCATCTGATGCCCAATCATCCGGTACACTATCCCTTATGCACCTGGCATTTGATCTGACCTCAGGAGCTGTCAAAGTGTAGCTTATGATGCTAGATTTAATTTACAGAATGCAGCATGTGTGTTCACTGCCTTCCCCCAATTGTTCTAAACCACTTAAGACCTAGAATCATACAATCAAATAGTATAGACGAGGACCTTCAGCCGATTGAGTCAGTATTGTGAAAACTGCACTAATTTACATTAATCCCATTTTCCAGCATTAGGCCTGTGGCCTTGAATGTTTTGACAATTCAATTGCTCATCCAAATACTTTTTCAAAGTTGTGAGGTTACCTGTCTCAACTACCCTGCTGGGTAGTGCATTCCAGAACCCCCATCCTCTGGGTGAAAGAAATTTTCCTCAAATCCCCTCGAAACCTTCTGTTTTCCATATTTAAAGTGTTGTCCCTTAGTAACAACACTTTAAGGGGACCAGCAGCATTTTGTCCATCCTGTCCATGTGCCTCATAATCCTATATACCTCTATCAGGACTCCCTCAATCTTCTCTACTGCAAGAAAACAATCCAGGCTTTTCCAGTATTTCTTCATGGTTAAACTGTTCAATCCCAGGCAAGATCCTGTTCCTTGGATGCTGCCTAACCTGCTGTGCTTTAACCAGCAACACATTTTCAGCTCTGATCTCCAGCATCTGCAGACCTCACTTTTTACTCGAAGATCCTGGTGAACCTACTCTCCATCCCCTCCAGTGCAATCACATCCTTTTTATAGTGTAACAACAAGAACTGCATACCGTTCTGTACAGCTCCAACGTAACCTCCCTGCTCTGATAATCTATGTCTCGATTAGTAAAGGTAAGTGTCCCATATGCCTTTACCCACACTGTCACCTTCTGGGATCTGTCGACAACATCTCTGTTCCTCTGAGCTTCCTACTGCCCCGCCATTTACTGAGTACTCCTTTGTCTCATTATATTTCTAAAGTCCATCACCTCTCACTGATCAGGGTTAAATTCTAACTGCCATTGATTTGTTCATCTGAACAATCCATCCATATCCTCCTGTAAGTTAAGACCTACTTATTCATTGTCAACCACCCGGCCTGTCAGATCTACTGTATGGCTCTACATTTCTCAAAGAGCCCTGATTGGAATTTCCTCTCAGAAATGTGAAGCTCTTTTGTTTAGTGAAAAGGAGCAGAGTGGAAATCTGAGTGTGACTGCCACTCCTCAGAAAATCCAGCCCCATGAATCGGATACTGGAACTTGGGAGTCTCTGCCATTATTTCAAGGAAACCAGCATCTCTCAAATGGATCAGTTAAATAGTAAATTAAAGAGTTGAGCATGGGGTGGAGTGTCTCTGGACTCAAGCCTTCATAATGGATGGTGCGGGGAAACAGATTCAAACTTTAGTTTGATGATTGTGTTAAGCTCCTTCTATCTGTTTATAAATATATAAGGCAGATTTTTATAGGAGTATGAGAAATGAGAGCTATGATGGATTTATGGTAGAATAGGTAAGGAGCCTATCTTGATGCTGAGAGCATCTCACTGAATATTTTATGCATTTGTCATGTGGTATGGTGCATCACTCTCTAGGCAGTGGTGAGATGCCATCTAAGGGGGATTACAACTTGTTAAACGCTTTATAATTCCACAAGTCATCTCATTAATATTCAGGGAAACATCTCATCAAACAACATGGACATCAGAGTGGATACCTGGTGAATCTGTTTATCACGAGCTCTGAACTCCTCCATGTTGGATAGTGAGCACCAGCACTTACTCCCAGTGCTACGAGCTAGTGACGGCAGGAATAGGAGGATAGAGCAGATGAAAGCATGGCTGAGGAGCTGGTGTATGGGAGAAGGATTCACATTTTTGGATCATTGGAATCTCTTTTGGGGTAGAAGTGACCTGTTCAAGAAGGACGGACTGCACCTAAATTGGAAGGGGACTAATATACTGGCAAGGAGATTTTCTAGAGCTGTTTGGGAGGATTTAAACTAGTAAGGTGGTGGGATAGGACCCAGGGAGATAGTGAGGAAAGAGAACAATCTGATACTGGTACAGTTGAGAACAGAAGCGAGTCAAACAGTCGGGACAGGCAGGGACAAGGTAGGACTAATAAATTAAACTGCATTTATTTCAATGCAAGAGGCCTAACAGGGAAGGCAGATGAACTCAGGGCATGGTTAGGAACATGGGACTGGGATATCATAGCAATTACAGAAACATGGCTCAGGGATGGACAGGACTGGCAGCTTAATGTTCCAGGATACAAATCCTACAGGAAGGATAAAAAGGGAGGCAAGAGAGGAGGGGGAGTGGCGTTTTTGTTAAGGGATAACATCACAGCTGTACTAAAGGAGGATATTCCCGGAAATACATCCAGGAAAGTTATTTGGGTGGAACTGAGAAATAAGAAAGGGATGATCACCTTATTGGGATTGTATTATAGACCCCCAATAGTCAGAGGAAAATTGAGAAACAAATTTGTTAGGAGATCTCAGCTATCTGAAAGATTAATAGGGTGATTATTGTTGGGGAATTTAACTTTCCAAACATAGACTGGGACTGCCATAGTGTTAAGGATTTAGATGGAAAGGAATTTGTTAAGTGTGTGCAAGAAGATTTCCTGATTCAGTATGTGGATGTACTTGCTAGAGAAGGTGCAAAACTTGACCTACTCTTGGGAAATAAGGCAGGGCGGGTGACTGAGGTGTCAGTGGGGGAGCACTTTGGGGCCAGCAACCATAATTCTATTAGATTTAAAATAGTGATTGAAAAGGCTAGACCAGATCTAAAAGTTGAAGTTCTAAATTGGGGAAAGGCCAAGAACTTTCGAAAGCTGATTGGGGGCAGATGTTCGCAGGTAAAGGGACGACTCGAAAATGGAAAGTCTTCAGAAATGAGATAACAAGAATCGAGAGAAAGTATATTCCTGTCAGGGTGAAAGGAAAGGCTGGTAGGTATAGGGAATGCTGGATGACTAAAGAAATTGAAGGTTTGGTTAAGAAAAAGAAGGAAACATATGTCAGGTATAGACAGGATAGATTGAGTGAATCCTGAGAAGAGTATAAAGGCAGTAGGATTATTTTAAGAGGGAAATCAGGAGGGCAAAAAGGGGACATGAGATAGCTTTATCAAATAGAATTAAGGAGAATCCAAAGGGTTTTTAAAAATACATTAAAGACAAAAGGGTAACTAGGGAGAGAATAGGGCCCTTCAAAGATCAGCAAGGCCACCTTTGTGTGGAGCCGCAGAAAATGGAGGAGATACTAAACAAGTATTTTGCATCAGTATTTACTGTGGAAAAGGACATGGAAGATATAGAATGTAGGGAAATAGATGGTGACATCTTGCAAAATGTCCAGATTACAGTGAATGAAGTGCTGGATGTCTTGAAAAGCATAAAGGTGGATAAATCCCCAGGACCTGATCAGATGTATCATAGAACTCTGTGCGAAGCTAGGGAAGTGATTGCTGGACCTCTTGCTGAGATATTTGTATCACTGATAATCACAGGTGAGGTGCCAGAAGACTGGAGGTTGGCTAACGTGGTGCCACTGTTTAAGAAGGGTGGTAAAGACAAGCCAAGGAACTATAGACCGGTGAGCCTAACCTCGGTAGTGGACAGGTTGTTGGAGGGAATCCTGAGGAACAGGATGTACATGTATTTGGAAAGGCAAGGACTGATTAGGGATAGTCAACATGGCTTTATGCATGGGAAATCATGTCTCACAAACTTGATTGAGTTTTTTGAAGAAGTAACAAAGAAAATTGATGAGGGCAGAGCAGTAGATGTGATCTGTATGGACTATAGTAAGGCATTTGACAAGGTTCCCCATGGGAGACTGCTTAGCAAGATTAGATCTCATGGAATATAGGGAGAACTAGCCAATTGGATACAGAACTGGCTCAAAGGTAGAAGATGGAGGGTGGTGGTGAAGGGTTGTTTTTCAGATTGGAGGCCTGTGACCAGTGAAGTGCCACAAGGATCGGTGCTGGGCCCGCTACTTTTCGTCATTTATATAAATGATTTGGTCGTGTGCATAAGAGGTAGAGTTAGTAAGTTTGTAGATGACACCAAAATTGGAGTGGACAGTGAAGAAGGTTATCTCCGATTACAACAGGATCTTGATCAGATGGGCCAATGGGCTGAGAAGTGGCAGATGGAGTTTAATTCGGATAAATGCGAGATGCTGCATTTTTGGAAAGCAAATCTTAGCAGGACTTATGCACTTAATGGTAAGGTCCCACGGAGTGTTGCTGAATGAGGAGACCTTAGCGTAGAGGTTCATAGCTCTTTGAAAGTGGAGTCGCAGGAAGGTAAGATAGTGAAGAAGACGGTTAGTATGCTTTCCTTTATTGGTCAGAGTATTGAGTACAGGAGTTGGGAGGTCATGTTGCAGCTTAACAGGACATTGGTTAGGCCACTGTTGGAATATTGCATGCAATTCTGGTCTCCTTCCTATCAGAAAGATGTTGTGAAACTTGAAAGGGTTCAGAAAAGATTTACGAGGATGTTGCCAGGGTTGGAGGATTTGAGCTATAGGGAGAGGCTGAACAGGCTGGGGCTGTTTGCCCTGGAGCATTGGAGGCTGAGGGGTGACCTGATAGAGGTTTAAAAAATGATGAGGGGCATGGATAGGATAAATAGACAAAGCCTTTTCCCTGGGTTTGGGAGTTCAGAACTAGAGGGCATAGGTTTAGGGTGAGAGGGGAAAGATATAAAAGGGACCTAAGGGGCAACTTTTTCACGCAGAGAGTAGTACATGTATGGAATGAGCTGCCAGAGGAAGTGGTGGAGGCTGGTACAAGTGCAACATTTACAAGGTATTTGGATGGGTAGATGAATAGGAAGGGTTTGGAGGGATATGGGCTGGGTGCTGGCAGGTGGGACTAGATTGGGTTGGGATAACTGGTTGGCATGGATGGGTTAGACTGAAGGGTCTGTTTCCGTGCTGTACATCTCTTTGCTTCTATGACCTCAGACCATTCTCCATGGAACTAGCCATGTGCACCCACATCAACAGACATTGGAATCCAAATTATAGCAGCCTTGAACAACCCTCATGGCATATCGCGATCCAATTCCAGGATGTCTCTACGCTTCAATGCTGCACCAACACCTCTCGTTGTCATGTTGAAGTAAGGACACTGTGTGTTCAGGGACATGTACCCAGCTCATGGACTGACCAGGCTGCAACTTCAGGTTGTTTGCTTGCTGTCATAATGCTCACTCAGTCTGAGTCTACTTGGATAATTACAGTCTCCCTGCCTTTCCTTGTCTTGTCTTGCTGTTTAGCAGAGATGCAAAGCCTACAAACTTATCATGGCTGTTTGCATGCCTCAGTAAAGGGAGAGGAGCACTCAAAAGGGTCAAGGCATAGTTAACCAAAAGCAGGGTTCAAAACAAGACTAGGACCTTGGACATTGCTCAGGGTGATCAGAGTCAGGGCCCTTTCCTCATAAGGGGTGAGGAGTTGAATGACAAACATGCCACCATCTGATTTGAGTCTTTCGCCCCTCCACTGAGCTGCATTCCTCATAGAATGAGAGTGGTGCATGCATTGACAAAGATGAAAGTTGTTATCTCAGCTATTACTGTTGGTGCAGGTGGGGTCGTGTCCTGAGCAAATGCTTAGGCTTTGCAGAGGGCATGCAGGGTTTGTGATGCTGGGGATGGGGGTGAGTGTGAGCAGGTGAGAGAAGATATTGCTCACAATAGAGAGATGAATAGACCATGAGCCTTGATGGAAGGTGGGTTCATTAGCTTGGACAGTGAATGAGGTGTCAGAGAAAAAGGTGATAGCACCTTACACGGTGGCATCTACATTAGTGAAGTAAAGAAGGTAATTGACTTTCTTCCTAAACTAGTGCACATTCTTACAGTTGGCTGAGACTACACTGACCCAGGTGACAACCTTGGACCAGGCTGGCATTGTGGCCTCCACTGCTGGTCCTGAGACAAGAGGACATTCCACATCTGCATCATCTCCTCTACCAGGAACTCCAGACGCCTGTTCACAAAGTGGGATGCCCAGTTGCCCCAGTCTGTCTTGCCTGCTGTCAGAGACCATAGCAGGCAGCTCCAAACTGACAGTGTTCTCTTAGTGTACAACTGGCTTCTAAATATGGTGCAGGCACAAGGGATGCCTGTCTTCCAGTGGATATCTGCTGAGTGGTGAGTTGCTCCAGAAACAACACATGGTAGAATGTGGACAGAATCAGATTTGAGGGCTGTCTTAGAGCTGAGGTACATAGTGAGGCAAGTTTGGTGAGTCTCTTTGGGCCTTGGGGCAAAAAACCCTCCAAAGCATTTGACACAATTTGTACTTAGCCAATGAAGGTAAAATTCAGTCATAGGGTTTGTTTTTGCTTGTTTTCCTTCATTTGTGAAAAAAAAATATTCAGTTAAAGAATGTCTGGAGCCTTGTATGAATATAACTTAGCGAGCAACCACCTTGTTAAATAACAGAAAGATTAAACTTCTGATTTATGAAGCTAGATTTCATTCTGGGGTCTTGTCCAATATTACCATCCAATGGAATCATAACAAGAGTGATGGTCTAGGTAGCTGGTGATGTTGTAAAATACATCACACAGATTTTCATCAGACAGCTTATCTTCTTTGTTTCTTAACACATCCTTACTCTATTTTCACCCTTTACTCTATGAGACCATACAATGAGATCATGGCTAATCTAACAACTCTCAATTTCACTTTCCTGCCTTTTTCCCTTGATTTCCTTACTGTCAAAATCTACCTACATTGTTTCATTAATTTTGACTTCAAATTCCATCATCTGCCACGGCAGTATTCCAACCTGGGTCTCCCAGTGGGTCTCAGGATATAATCTAATGAGAATACTACTAGACCACTGTCTCTCCTAATTTCGCCTTGGTTAAGGGGCCAAACACCATTTACTGTTTTCCAGGTGTGAGCTCAATTGAGTAACTTCAGCAAGACATCCCTGTTTTTTAAATACTTCATTTCCTTTGACATAGAGATCAATAGTTCATTTACTTTCCCAATTACCTGCTGAACATGTTTTGCTAGGTTTGTTTTGTGATTTACACAAAAGGACACCCAAATCCCTTTGTGCTGTAGCTTTCTGCAGTCTTTGAATTACATTAAATTTGAATAATATTCAGTTCCTCCACACTTTCTGTCAAAATGCAAAACTTCTCATTTTCCAACATTATATTCCATTTGCCAAGTTTTTACCCACTCACATAACCTATCTACATCCCTCTTTGCTTCATCCTCGCCATTTGCCTTCCCATCTATTTTTGTATCATCTACAAATTTGGCAACAATGTATTAATAGACATTGTAAATATTTGTGGCCCCAGTACTGATTCCTGTGGCATTCCACTTGTTTCAGGTTGCTATTCTGAAAATGCTCCACTTACCGTAACTGTTTTCTATGAGGTAGCCAGTCCTCTTTCTATCTAATTTATTACCTCCAAAACCACGTGCTCTTATCTCATTAAGTTATCTAATGTGTGGTACCTTATCAAATGCCTTCTAGAAATCCAAGTAGGTACATTAAATGCTTCCCCTGCATGTTATCTCCTCAAAGAATTCGAATTAATGTGTCAGGAATGAATTCTTTCATGAAGCCATGCGTATTGTGTTTGATCATATTATGCATTTCTAAATGCACTCCTATTATAATTTTTATAATAGATTCGATAATTTCCCAATAACAAATGTTAAGCTAACTGGCCTACATTTATGTTTTACATCTCCTTCCCTTTTTGAATAAAGATGTTGCTTTGGCAGTTTTCCAATCCTCCAGCACTTTTGCACAATTTAAGGATTCTTGCAGGAATTGCTTCCGAAGGTTCCTATCTCTGGAGTTACTTCGTTTAAAATCCTAGGATGCATCCCACCAGGTCCAAGGGACATACCAGTCTTTAGCCCCATTAATTTCATAAGTTACTTTTCTCTAGTGATTCATATTGTATTTATTTCCTCTCTCCTTTTTGCCCCCTGATTTGTTCGTATTTTTGGAATGCTGTAGGGGTAATCTATAGTGAAAGTTCATGCAAAGTATTTAGTCAACTCCTCTGCAGTTACCTTTTTCTCATTATTCTGTTCCCAATCTCATTCTCTAAGGGGCCTACACTCAGTTTGACTTCTCTCTTCCTTTTTATACATTTAAAGAAGACCTTGGCTGTTTGTCTTGATATTAGTTGCAAGTTTACCCTCAAAGCTTATTTTCTCCTTCCTTTTTTTGTTCATCTTTTGTTGTTTATTTTCCTCAAATCTTCATGTTGGCCACAAATTTTTGTTACAATGCAAATTCTCTTTCAACTTGATGCCATCCTCAACTTCCCCGGCTAATTGTGGCTAGTTTATCCCCTTCCTTGAATTTTTCTTTCTTACTGGAATATATTATTGTTATGAACCAAGAACTACTTTCTTGAAAACTATCATTGTTTCTCAACCATCCTTGCTGCTAAATTCCTTTCCCAATCCACTCCAGCCAATTCTGAACTCATTCTCTTGTAAGTAGCTTTAATTAAGCTTGGCGCAGGTTGTTTCTCTGTGAAGTTCCTACTCTCAGACTGAATGCTAAATTCTACCGGGCTACAGTCACTATTTTACTCAGAAATTATTATTAAATCTGCCTTTTTACCCATCACCAGATCCAAAATAGCCTGATTCCTGGTTGGATTCACAACACATGGTAGTAGGGAAGTGTCCCAAATATACACTATGAATTTTTCCTTGTGGCTACTTCTGTTAACCCAACGATTCATGAAAGCTTAAATTGACCCATATTAATATGCTGTTCTCTTTTTTAACAATTCTTTTTCTCTGTTCTGCCATACAGCTATAATGAGGGGGCTTATAGACAAATGTCTTCTTTCCCCTTGTTATTAACTCGTTAGTCTCTTTCAAAGAAGATATGTATATGCCACTGCCATTTCTGATAAAGCAGCATTGATCAATAATATAATCATAAGCAGAAGCTCAGCCACGAGCATCACATACATGTTGGTGTAACTCGATGGTCTTTAGGGGTTTAGCAATAGGATAGGTCTTCTCTTAGTCAGACAGCATGAGCTTAAGATACAAAATAATTTACCATCTATGCTACCTGTGTTTTTAACCATTATTACAAATTGCTGTTAGAAGTTGAGCATGTGAATTACATTACCTGTAATAAAGACCAAATATAAAAACAGCCACACCGATGAGTGCAGGTGTTATTAAGTGTAGTAAAAGATGTTCCATCACAGCAAAATAAAATGCAATTTTTTCCCCAAAGTAGCTTCTAATCTTCCATAATGGCTGCAATCTGTAGGTTCTGGCCCACAGATTAAGAAGGTCATTCCAATTTTTATGTGGATCTGCCGAAAGTTAACAAGACCTATTACACTTAATGCATATTTGCAATGTAAATGTAAATCAGGCATTACAAGCAGTGAAACAAAACCCATTTTGATTCCTTTGCTCCCAATTAAATAAGCCAATGAACATAGATTGCAGAAGGACTTCTGTTAAGGAGGAAAGATACAATTGTATATGATAATTACAACCATTTCTACTTGAAGTTGCACCTTAGGATTAGTTTTGGTTCTAGATTTGGTTTTTGATAAAAATGCTGATTCCTGGGGTTTTGTTCAATAAAGGCATTGCCCCAACTAATTTGTTATTTAAATATAGAGACTATCAGAGCTGTCCTGGCCGTATCATCACAAGATTTCTAATGTGTTCTCTTCTAACAAGAGTTATGGGTTAGCAATCACAAAGTTTCTCAGAGCAACTCTGAAGAGGTAGGAAATGAAATATGTTCAAAACAGGAAAAGGGCAGAAGTGAGAGTAAACTAGCTGTCGGGGATAAAACTCAGAATAGTGGGAAAAATTGCAAGATGGACATAGTATTCAAGCATAGGGATAAGTAGGCAGATTGCAAGCACTTCAACGGTAAAGATTACACGGCGAAGATAAAGCACTTCTCTAGCTGACTCAAACAATGCCATAAATGAATATACTTTGCAAGACAGATACACTTTTGTGGACACTTTTCACACTATATTCATCAGGACAGTTAATAAGAATACAAAGATGTACGACATCTTTATAATGTATGAGAAGAGACTGCTAATTATTGGCAAGTGGATTCTGATTTGTAAAGACCATGCAGCATGTATCAGTTAAACGATGTCTGACAGTTAACTGCCAAGCTTTGTTTAAATTTAAACCAACTACTTTGACTGACCGATTAAGGCACAGCTCTGAGAAATGAACCAGAAATGCATATTTTGTTCAGTTGCAACAAGCATGGAATGTGCATTTTTCTTTTGCATGCAAAGAAGAGAGCTTTGTATTTTAATGTATGCAGCACAAGTGTGCCATATTATGAACCAGACTGACAATTGTAATTCGATTACAGAGAACCGGGTCTCTGGCACTGTGAGGCAGCAGTGCAAACCACTATGCCACCATGCCACCCACAAAATCATTATGTCTCCTCTAAGACTGGACATTGTTTAGAGCTTTGCGAGCAGTCTCACAGTTGGTTTCAACTCAGCTTCAATGTAGTTTATCTTTTCTTTCCACAATACTCAAGGTTTGCAGTACCAAAGGACTAAATGCATTAACATTAATGATCCAGTCCTTTTTGCATCCTTTTGCATGGTGGATTTTCTGAGGTGAGGGAGCCCTGGGCATCAAGATTTTTTAAAAATTAGACCACTGTTAAGATGAAGGCATATAACCTCCTTAAAAGGTTCCAACAACTGACCATTGAACATTGGTGGGCCTCTTGCTCCTCATTCCATGTCCACTCAAACTGGAAAGGGATGTGTTCGAGGTGAGTTGGAATTCTGCTTCAGACATTAAATGTTTTTAGCCTCTTACCTAATGAAAACCCTCACATTTGGGATTTGAAATGACCACCTAGGGGGTCTGTGTTACAAACTGAGGCAAAAACTGATGTCTGTTTTTTTCAGACAGAAAATAGCATGTGATTCTATGGTTGCATCATATTCTGTAACCAGTCATAACATTAGAAACAGAAAGATTAGTATATTCCAGTAAGTTGGGAGCAGTTTAAACTTAAACTTAAAACAAGCTTCCTGTATTTGAACTGAAGAGATGTTCAACTTCAAGACATCCAAAAAAATTCATGTGAGGTTCTGCAGAAATGCATCACTTATATGTTTACTGTCACTGATGTGCAAAATATAAGCTAAGCCAGAGACTAAACTCTAAAAAATAACAAAAACTGCTGCAGAAACTCAGCAGGTCTGGCAGCATCTGAAGAGAGAAAAACAGAGTTAACGTTTCCAATTCAGTTATCGTTGTTTAAAAGTTTGTGATGCTGAGCAAAAATTAATGTTGCCAATATGGAGTCTTGCACCTATTATTAAATGATAACTTGTATTTATATCGTACCTTTAACATAATAAACTTTGGAACTAAAGTGGTTCACAAAAATGTAAATAGGTAAAATTTGCCACTAAGCCAAATAAACAGACTGCTAGACAGCTGATGAAATTTACAATCAATGAAGTAGATTTTAAAGATTGCTTTAAAAAAATGAGAGAGAGAGAGAGAGAGACAGACAGACAGACAGAGATGGAAAATACTAGATAAGGCATAAACCACAATCTTGTGTCAACTAGTTACTTGAATATCTGATATAATATCCGGTCTCACCAATATTCATCTGTGGCTCGTCACATTGGTCATGAGGCTTGCACCACTTACCACCATTTATTGTTTTCTGTGTTTTTAGTGTTTTCTCTTCACATATGATTTTGGGCCCTTCATGTAGTGTGAAGGCTGATGTAAATGCTTTCTTCATTAACAAGTATTGTAAAGTGGAAATACTGTCTTTCTCTCCTCTTACTTTCTCAGTATCTGTTTGTCAGAAATAACAAATTGTTTTATTAATAATAATAATGAAAAACTTTGCCCAAATATAAATCTCTACATAATCAATACAGAGTTCAATGTTATTCGAAAAGTATGTGAGCTGTGAGGCACAGTGGGTAGCTAGCCTGTCTTTGAGCCAGAGGCTCTGGGTTCAAGCCTCATTCAAGGACTTTGGCTGTGGAAGACAGGTTCACATATAACATGGTTGAGCATAAATGGTAAATTCTTCCAGTGTACACCACTGGCAGGTGATAAGTGGGGAGGGTTTCTGGTCATCCCAGATAATAGTATGCTCCTTCTTAGGCTCCCTCTTAATTACTACCTTATCCTCTTTCTACTGTATTGGATGTGCAAGCTGCTAATGGTGTGACCCTTCCTATCCTGCCCCTTCTCTGATCCAGGCCTTTCCCTTCTGAATTTCTGTTTTCAGCCACCCAAGAACTATCAGTTTCATAGCAACAGTGATATCGAAAAGAAGGGAAAGAAAACTATACCTCTGATGATGAAGCATTGTCACTTGCTCTGACACTCACAGCCACAAGCTCCAACACTAACATTATATGCTCATTAGATAATATCGAAGAATTGGCATCTGCATGTGCATGCTGTCTGTACCAGGACCTGGATGGACATCAGTAACATGGGGGAGAAAGGGCAATTTTTGGGTCATATCACTGGAGGATGAGGTCAAAGACAAGTTCTTCTGCAGAAGATTCCGATAAGAACTTAAATGATCTAGCATATAGCAGAATGTTGATGAACAGGAGGAAAACGAATCTTTAATTAAGTACAGCTACTGAATAGGTGTGAAAGGAACTATTCCAAAATGATGGAGAGTCGATGTTTCAGGCCTGATGAAGGCCTTATACCCGAAACAATGATTCTCCTGCTTCTGTTCCTTCGATGCTGCCTGACCGGCTGTGCTTTCCCAGTACCACTCTCTTCGACTCTGATCTCCAGCATCTGCAGTCCTCACTTTCTCCCTATTCCAAAATGATGTCAGATCAAGTGGAACTCGAGCTTGGGTCTGCAGGGCTCCTGATAAAATGTTCTGTCTTACTATCCTCTATATCTAGTTATGTTTAATAAAGCCCCTGTTGCTGTTCACTCACAAGAGTGTAGATTTTACATTATTACATGGTGGCAAGTGAGGCCAAACCCTCTGACCTAGAGGGAGACAGGAAGAGCCGAAAATGAATACGAGTGATGGCAAAGCTCAAGACCACTCAGAGGATGGGGAAAAGTCCAAAGTGAAGGAAAGCAGTAGTATAAGTTGGCAAACGATGGATTTAGAGGTTCATCTAGACATTGACCTGCAGAATTGAAAGTCCACTCAAAGTAGAAAAGCACAAGAGAAGAACCACAGTTAGTTAAAAGGGGAAATTAATCAGCAACAGTGATTAAGTCCTGATGAGTGCAAGGCAAATAGCTTCAACATAACATATCTATTTTTTCAGCAGTACTCAAGTACTGCAGTACCAAAGGATGATTAATATTATTAATTACTTTAAATTCCTCACTTTTATGAGACTTGTTGACCCTGTAATTTCTCGCACATTCTTTCATATTCTACAGTGAAGTCGTAGAGTCACAGAGATGTACAGCACGGAAACAGACCCTTCAGTCCAATCTGTCCATGCCAACCAGATAACCTAACCCAATCTAGTCCCACCTGCCAGCACCCGGCCCATATCCCCCCAAACCCTTCCTATTTATATACCCATCCAAATGCCTCTTAAATGTTGCAGTTGTACCAGCCTCCACCACATCCTCTGGCAACTCATTCCATACCCGTACCACTCTCTGTGTGACAAAGTTGTCCCTTAGGTCTCTAGTCAAAAACAAAATAATTTATTAACACCTTTGCCTTTGTTATTTCCCATTTAAAATCATCCCTTTCCCATCACTAAGGGATCCATTTTTATGAACCACTAATAAAAATAAAATATTGTGGGTGCTGGAAATTTGAAATAAGAAAGACATTGCTAGAGAAACTCAGCAGGTCTGCAGAAGTAGAATTAATGTTTCCACTTCCGAAGAAGAGCAACAGGACTTTAAATATCAACATTGTTTTCTCTCCACAGATGCTAGGAGAAAGTAAGGACTGCAGATGCTGGAGATCAGAGTTGAAAAGTGTGGTGCTAGAAAAGCACAGCTGGTCAGGCAGCATCAGAGGAGCAGGAGAGTCATCATTCCTGATGAAGAGCTCATGCTCGAAACATCGACTCTCCTGCTCCTCAGGTGCTGCCTGACCGGCTGTGCTTTCCCAGCTCCACATTTTTCAACTTTCCACCGATGCTGTGCTTCTCCAGCAATCTCTGTTTTGTTTTTATTTTACTAACTTCTGCCTTTTTTATTTTTCTGTGAATGGCATTTAAATCTGTTTTTATATTTCTTGATCTTTGTTACTTCTTAGTTCTTCCTCTGCTCATTTGACATCGTGATGTTCTGTGCTAAGGTGCTTTATCCCTGTTGCCTTCACCTTGTCATTTATCATCAGGGCCACACCACTTTCTTTTTAATGTGTCTAACTCTTCTATAAGCTATACCCTGGAATATTTAGTTCACAACTATTTCTCATTTATAGCTACAATGTCAAACACATCGATATCTATTTCAGGCATTAACTCAACTATCTTGTAATATTTTGTGCATTCAGGAACAGCCCCTTTAATTTTAATGCTTTACTTCACAAAGGTAGTTAAAAGTCACACAACACTAGGTTATAGTCCAACAGGTTTATTTGGAAGCACTAGTTTTCGCAACACTACGCATTCATCTGGTAGCTTCTAAAGCTAGTGCTTTCAAATAAACCTGTTGGACTATAACCTTGTGCAGTGTGATTTTTAATTTTGTCCAACCCAGTCCAACACCAACACCTCCACATCATGGCTTCACAGATGTGACCTTAGCTGATGTTAGTATATTATCTTTGCTAAATTTCCTGTCCCTTCATGTCAAAATTTCCTTGATTTTATTCAAATCACTACTTTGATTTTTCTTCTCATATTCATATATTCACATATCCTTGTGTGAACATTCTTACTTATTATTTTAACGATCCATCTATCACTCAAGATATTAAATTCATTAGCACACTGGTCCTCATCCTGTTTAAGTACAGACCATCTGAAGTGAACAGTTCCCTGTTTCCCCACTAATGGTGCCAGATGCCCATGAATTGAAACCTCTGCCAGCCACACCCTCTTTAAGCCATTTATAGACTAAGATTGATGAATGACAATATTTTTGTACCAGACTTGTATGTGATACCATCCATTACTTTGCTGACACTTGACAGGAGATTGATGAAGTGGTAATTGGTCAAGTTAGGCTTCCTGCATTTTATAGAAAGAACATGTCTGGGGAACTTGTAATTTTGGGGTAGATGTCAATGTGGTAGCTGCACTGGAACAGGTTGACTAGGGCTACAGCTAGTTCTGGGTCACAAATCTTCAATATTACAACTGGGAGTTTGTCAGAGCCAGGACATCCAGTGTGCTCAGCCATTTCTAGAAACCATAAGGAGTGAATTGAACTGGCTGATCACTGATGTTTAGAATGATGGCCACCACAGGAAGAGATTGAGATGGTTCATCTACTTGGCTGAAAATGGGTGTAAGTGCTTCAGCATTGTGTTTTGTACTGATGTGATAACCACTCTCATGCTTTGCGGTTGAAATGTCTGTTGAGCCCCCGCACCCCCGCCCCCCCTTCTCCTGTTGGTTGCTTAATTTTTCACCACCATTTACAACTGGATGCAGCAGGGTTACAAAGCATAGATCTGATCCATTGCATTGGCTCCATTAGTTCAATCTATAACATTCTGTCTCTGCTGCTTGCACACATGTAATTCTGTATTTTAGCTTCACAAGGTTGGCACCACATGAGGGCTATGCCACATGCTGCTCCTGCCATATTCTCCTATACCCTTTATTGAGCCAGAGTTGCTATCCTGCTTGGTTGAGAGGGATGTGCACGCCATTACATACAGATTGTGGTGGTTTGCACAAGTGCTGTAGTTGCTGGCATACTGTAACTCGTGAGTGTCCAGTTTTGAGCTGCCAAATCAGTCTGAACCTGATCATTTAGCATGGTAGTAATGTTACCCAAGTCAATACAAGGTCCCCTCAGTATGAAATTACGATTTCATCTCCATGAGAACTGTGCAATTGTCACTATTATAAATACTCTCATGGACAGATGCATCTACAGCAGACAGGTTAGTGAGAATGAAGGGTTCTTCCCTTGTAATGGTACTCTCACCACCTGCTGTATCAGACTACTTCAAACAAAACAAAGAAAGTTAGTTTAATGAATTGGGATAGTATGTCCCTCACTTGTCAGAATGACATACCTTTATCTTCGGAACTTTGCCAAAGTAAACATATTTCTGTTCCTTCATTAGGTTCTCCAACTATAAGGACATGATAACAGGTACAGCAAACAGGATATGATAAGTTTATTAAATATAAAATATTAAAACACCATTTAAGTATTGCAAAGCATCAAAACACTGGTAAGCTCTTTGATGGAGCACAAATTGTAATAATACAGAGAGAGCAAAAAATACTTCCAGAACAGAAAAACTGAAGCTGTAAATTGATGATTCCCTAAATTTACCTTTCTCCTTTTGTTTATCATTGAGTGTTTGGATTCCATTCAGAATGTGATGAACCTAAAACAAACAGAATTTGATGTATTTACTTTTTATAAAGAATGTTTTTGTCAGTGTATAATCATTTCAGTATTTTTTTTATACCTGTCTCTTATGCAGATATGGAACTATTAGATTGGAGGACTCACTACATTGATATATTACTACTGCATACTTTCCTTCATGCTTCAATTAAAGTGTAGTAATGAGTAAAAGATTCAAATTAAGTCTATTATTGAAATTCTATGAAGTAATGCAGCTATTCCCTTATCTAAACAGAATAATTAAGTAATTCACACAATCTCTCCTAAGACACAACACCTAAGTACTTGGCGAAAATAAACTAAATCTGATTTCAGATTATGTGGACATACCCAGGAAAGGTTTTGACAATTTATTTATTTCAATCAGCACAACTTCATGACAAACCCAGGGATGGTGATGATTCCAATCGAATGACTATGTAAGGGTATTGATTGACTAGTCCTTGGGAGAACTTTCTTAGTTGTGGTACAAGCCACCACATATTAATGAGGAAGACCCTACATCATCAACAGAGTACTCTTCTAAAGCCATAGAGCTCTAAACACAGCAAAAGGTCATTAAGGTCATTGTGACCCCACCAGTCTAACCTAACTATACTAAGGGCAGTGGCTCAGTAGTCAGCACTGCTGTCTCACTGTGCTAGGGTCCTGAGTTCAATTCCAACATTGGGCAGCTGTCTATGTGGAGTTTGCGCACTCTCCTTGTGTCTGTGCGGGTTTCCTCCCACAATCTGAGGATGTGCAGGTTAGGCGAATTGGCCATGCTAAATTGCTCATAGTTGCATATTCCCAACACTGTCTAGGTAAAAATGTTTTCCTCAGATCTTCTCTAAACATTCTGCCCGTTACATTAAATCTATGCCTCCTGGTCATTGATCAAGGGAAAAAATTCTTTTTGTCTATCCTATATGTGCCCCATCAATTTTATTTAACTCAGTTACGTCCTCTCTCAAACTCCTCTGCTGTAAGGAAAATAGCCCAAGTGTGTCCAATCTCTTTGTGACTAAAACGCTCCAGCACGGGCAACATCTTGGTAAATCTGTTTGCACTCTCTCCAGTGACTATCACAGCCCTCCTATAATGAAGATGCCACACTACACAATTCTCTAGCTGTGGTCTAACCAACATCTTACACAGTTCTAGCATAAAGCCCCTGTTCTTAAACTCTATGCCTTGACTGATAAAGGCCAGTATACCATAGTCTTCTTAGCCATTTTATCCACCTGTCCTATTACATAAAGGTGGATATGCACACTAAAATCTCCGATCCTCAGGACTTCCCAGGGTCCTACCATTTACCATGGATTCTCTTACTTGCCTGTCCTACCCTCATTCATTTATCTAGATTGAATTTTTTTGCCACTGATCAGCCCACCTGACCAGCCCACCCTGTATCCTCTTGAAGTCTAAAGTTATCCTCCTCACTTTTTATCACCCCATCAATTCTTGTATTGTCTGTGCACTTACTAATCAACGATTCTACATTCAAATGTAAATTATTTATATAAACCACAAACAACAAAGGGTCCAAGATTAATCTCTGTGGGACACCACTGGCTACAGACTTCCATTCGGAAAATGCCCCTCAACCACCATTCTTTGCTTCCTGTCACTTAGCCAACTGTGGATCCAATTTGTCAAATTACCATGAATTTCATAGGTTCTTGTCTTTGCTATCAGTCTGCCATGTGGGACCTTACCAAAAGCCTTGCTAAAGTCCAAGGAGACCACGTCAAAGGCATTGCCCTCATCTCTACACCTGGTCACAACTTTGAAAAATTCAATCAAGCTGGTCAGACCTGACTTCCCCTTAACAAATCCATACTGACTGTTCTTGATTAATCCTTATCTCTCCAAATGCAAATTAATTCTGTCCCTCAGAGTTGCTTCCAATATTTATTCCTTTCAGTGTCTTGGTCTATGCTATGTGATCTGTCTGGTTTTGTTCCTTTTTTCAGACCAGATAATTCTGGGTGGCTTGCTAGGTCATTTCGGAGGGATTTAAGAGTCAATCACATTGCTGTGGATCTGGAATCATGTAGGCCAAATTGGCAGATGTTCCCTTCATAAAGGGTATTAGTAAACCAGGTAGGTTTCTACAACAATCAGCAATAATTTCATGGTGATCATTAAACTATTTCTAAACTAATCTAGATTTATTAATTAAATTCAAATTTCACTATTTTCTATGATGGGATTTGAGCCCATGTCCCCATATTGATGGATTACTAGTCGAGTGAGAATTTCACTCTACCCCTTAAATAATCTGATTCCATGTTCATGTTTCTCTCCCACTTTTAATTTATCTCCTTCTATCCACTGCTTAAAGGAATCAAAGATTTCCCAATGTATTGAATGTGAGCAGATCATTATTATGAATGTTAGGTTTTATAAGATGATTATACTTTGGACTGTCATGTTATTTGAGGACAAAATGGAATAATGAAAAAGGTTACATGACCTACAGTAAGCTCTGTTTGACAAAAAAGTCAACAGCATGCAGAAACAAAAGGCAAAAGTATACATTCTTGTTATTGCAGACTGTCTCATAAATTTTGAACAGCAACAGAAAGAGAAATAAAGCAAGAAAAGTGAAACTTGGAACAATCTGCAGAGGGAAAAGAATATATTATGTTAGCTACTTGGCAGAAAGCTGGGGGAAACTAAGGGGCTAGCAGAAGAGAAGGAACCCACAGCAATTTAAGAACAGTGGAAGATTCACTCTTTCGTGGCCAGGAGAAGTAATCACCATAGTGGTCTTCACTACTAAAAGAAATTCTCAGAATGTTGAGGGAGAGGAACATTGATTATCATAGGACATTAATACTCAGTGAAATGTGGAGGAGTGAATCCACTAGAAGTTAGGATGACTATGTACTATTTCCTGTAAGGACCATGATCATGGATAAAGCATGTGGTAGTGTAGTTGTATGTTGCATTAAGACAATACTAGTAGTTATATTTTCCTTATCCAGGACATCAGTTATCTATTAAGGAACATTTAATCAATGCCCTCAGTTCTAAATTCTCCCACAAGAGAAAACATTCTTTCCACATCTACCCTGTCAGGCTCTCTCTTGATTTTATATGTTTCAATCAAAGCACCTCATATTTTTCAAATGTCCAGGAGATGTGACTGAACAGGCTGAATCATAACCAGCCTACCTTTGGGTGCATGGGGCAGGTTGTTCCCAAAGCTAGAACCACCCAGATTTCAGAATTTGATTCCCTTATATTTCTTCTCTACTGCCACTCTGTCATCATTATGATATTGGAACCTAAAGCATTATTCAACATAATGGATTAGGTTATTATCTTCTGAGTGAGTGATAGCAAGCTTCTACCAGTATATAGTTTTAATGTTTCATGCTGCAAGGAGAGCTTTAGATTTTCTTAGATGTATTTTCTCTGCCCTACTCTGTAATACTGGCCACTTAAGAGTTGAGGAAAAATGGCCTGATTGGAGAGATAATTATTAACCACCCTGGCAGTGTCCATTTGTCATAATTGATTTTGCAGAAGTTTTGTCGGAATGCTTATGGAGCTGGACACGAAGTGACACTGGGTTCCCATTGAACCTGGAAGAGTCAGCAAAGGCAATGCAGACGGAGTTTATCTAGTGCTGTATGTATCACAGAGACACAGTTCACGTCTATCTGAAATGCAGAAACATGGTGACAACAACTGCTTTGTACACTAAAAATTTCATTTCAATTCAACATTTTCTTCCCAATGTATTCCCTTACCACCTTTATCCATCTTTTCATCCAAGCTACTGAATCCATATTCATGCCTCTTCTTAACCTTGCTATCTCACTAGCATTGCTCCCACCATCATGCCAATCACGTAAGGCTAATTTTCATCACTCTCTTATGTCATGCTCCTCCATAGTCCCCTCCCATACTGAGTTCTTTCTTTTGCATTTGTCCCTGGAAATATCATTCTCCCAAAATAGTTGCACTTCCAAAATTCCAATTTTGTAGCTGATGGCACTTCATTCACAATAAAAGCGCTATCAGTTCCCAATCACCTCAACCACACCCTCACCTCAGCTGTTGATATCATAGTTCCCATTAAAAATAAACATTCACCCCTAGCACTCTAACTGTTTGCCCAATATAACCCCCATACCTGCCATCTAAGGTATGCAGATTTGGCCAGATATGACAAGCAACAGAGTTAACCATTTAGTGCCCAATCTGTTTGGATCACACACACCATTAGCACTATTCCTGTCTGACCACAATTAGTCACTATTCCAGAATCATCCCAGAATGTGAAGATAATCCCATCTTCTCACTCGTCTCCTCTAGTTTCCAAGTACAAGTAAGATGATTTCATTGACTTCATTGTCAATATGTGAGAATATTTAATCAGTTGGCTCTGCTGCATTTCACCTTCCCTGACATCCCCCATTCCTCTACTCTTCCAGCAGGAAAAATGAAGGTTTGTGCTTTATTGGAGAAAAGGAATGATCTGGTGGGAATTGCTAGAAACTGTATCAAGAAATTCACATTATCCAGTGTCCCATGAACCAAAATGTCCAATATCCCAATGTGATAAGCTTCAACTAACTACTATGAGGTTTGTTAACATGCACATATATGGTAACTAGGAGAAAGTGAGGACATTAGGTGCATTAGATGCATTACTCAGAGGAAAATGGGTCTGGGTGGGTTACTCTTTGGAGGGTCGATGTGGATTTGTTGGACCAAAGGGCCTGCTTCCACACTGTAGGGAATCTAATCTAAATCTAATCATGACTGCAGTTGCTGGAGATCAGAGTGGAAATGTATGGTGCTGAAAAGGCACAGCCGGTCAGGCAGTATCTGAGGAGCAGGAGAGTTAATGTTTTGAGCATGAGTAATGTCCTTGGTTACATGTGAACTTGTATTAGATGTTTCTTCCTGATAAAGAGCTCATGCTCAAAACGTCGACTCTCCTGCTCCTTGGATGTTGCCTGGCCAGCTGTGCCTTTTCAGCACCACACCATTTGATGTACATGACAAATATTTATAATCACATTTTTAGATTTCTGAGAGCTATATGCTAACAGGCAAGTAATAGAAGGTAAAACAAAGAATCATGTTGGCACTGTTTGTTTGGTTTAGCTAAAACAACCAATTAGTGCTTTCCTAAAACTACAATTGTACATGTTTGTGGTTTTGCACTGTAATTGTAGCAGTATTATAAGGAGTTAACTCCCTCAAGATGCTATAAAGCTCTCTCTTCTTCGTCTTTAAAAAGCATTAACTGGTTTGCCCTCTACTAACCAGCATTTTTGATTTTGTGTCACCACCAGTAGTATTACTCCAGAATGATTTTGGAGCGAGGAGGGCAGAGTTATTATTGTATAAACAAATGAGTTCAAATTAGGACAATGCTTATCACACCAAAGAATGCAATTTACAATTATTGATCTCACGGCAGGACGAAAAAATGTGGCCTCTTGGTCAATTCCTTTGAACAGGTGTCGTTTCTCATGTCTGTAAGGTGCACTGTAATAATCTTCTTCCTTATCTGTCTCAAGGTAGTTTTGCATTTTTGACATATACGTTCTGCGAAAGTCATCAATCTGAAATGGCAAACATGAAGCAACGTTTCAAATTACAACAATGAATTTGCCTTTTGAATATCTAGGACTTGCCTGAAAGTAGGAGAAAGTGAGGACTGCAGATGCTGGAGATCAGAGTCAAAAAGTGTGGCACTGGGAAAGCACAGCCAGTCGGGCAGCATCAGAGGAGCAGGATGGATGATGCCTGACCTGCTGTGCTTTCTCAGCGCCACAGGTTTTAACTCTTGCCTGAAAGTAGTTCATTTTGTAATGGGTACATGTGTAACTGCTGAAAGGAACCTGGTAAAATCTCAGATATGTGGGTAGGTGTGGGCAGAGCCAGTGGAGAGTCCACAAGCTTTTGAGTTCCAGCGTTGCATGGTTACCTTAACCTTAACCAACTCTCAGACTCAACATTGTTGACATTCTAAACTCAGGCTTTGACTAACAGGTAGTTGTTGTTTACAAATTGTAATTGATACCGGAAAGAGTGCAAAGGAGAGTTACCAGGCTGCTGCCTGGGTTTCAGCACGTTAGTTAAAAAGAGAGGCTGAACTTGCATGTTCTTTTCTTCGGAGCAGAACAGGCTGGGGTGGGGGGGGGGGGGGGACGCTGACTGAGGTGTACAAGATTATAAAGGACATGGATTAGATCGGTAGGAAACAGCTGTCCCCCTTAATTGAAGGGTCAATAGCAAGGGAGCACAATATTAAAGGTGAAAGGCAGGAGATTTAGAGCGAATGTGAGGAAACATTATTTTCGACTCAGAGAGTGGTTGGAATCTGGAATGCGCTGATTGGGAGGGGAGTTGTGCCGGGACATCTCACAAACTTTAAAAAGGACGTGGATGAGCACTTCAAATATCATAACATTCAAGGCTCTGCTCCAAATGCTGGAAAGTGGGATTTTACAGCCCAGACTGGATGGGTGGAACGGCCTCTTTTGTGCTCATTGATCTTATGACACTGTGAAATATGCAAAAGGCACCTTATAGCAATAAGGCACAACCTTCCGCCTTGAATGTGCCACCTGCTACCTTGCCTGAAACTACTGGTCCCACCATGATCAAAAGAAAACTTGACATTTCCTACGGACAGTATTTTTAGGTGTCCAGGCCATGCATTTTGGTACAGGTGGTTCTGCAATAACGCGCATTTGGCTCAGGCGAATTCGCTGGAACGCGATTGAGGAATTGGGGACGCTGTTTCTGAAGAGCGGATTTTTAAAACGTGTGTTGGCTGTAACGTAATGACATGGCCAACACTTTCAGCACTGATTCTAAAGCGGGATTTTCCCTTAACGCCGGGAACTCGCCGGAATGCAACCATCGAGTTATATAAGAACTGACTTGATTGGATGAACCATGAATGGAAATGTTTAAGAACATTAAAAATTGCATTGGTTTTGCTGAGTATAAAAGTTTTAACGCTCATCTGTGAAATAAACAAAATAATAATGATTTAGTCATTAGTGAGAACGCCATATCAAATGTAGGGGTAATGCTTTAAAAAGCGACTCGAAAAGCTGCTTCAAGTTGGACTTGACAAAGGTGAGGACTGCAGATGCTGGAAATCAGAGTCTAGGTTAGAGTGGTGCTGGAAAAGCACATCAGCATCATGGAACATAAACCAATACAGCGCAGAACAGGCCCTGCGGCAGCATCCTTCGGGGCTTTTGCCCGAAACGTCGACTCTCCTGCTCCTCGGATGCTGCCTGACCTGCTGTGTTTTTCCAGCACCACTCTAATCTAGACTCTGCTTCAAGTTGGAGACAGTTATTTACTCTTACAGTTGTCGTGTAGACACAGCAAGTACGTGAGATGAATGATGGTGTGGTGGGTGAAGCAGTAGTGCGGACAACATAAGTATGACAAAGATCAGAGGAAGGATTTGAAAAGCTATTGGAGAAACTCAGCAGATATGGCACCATAATGATGCCTAAGGCATATTCAAAACATATTCTCTCTCTCTCTCGGAATCCTGGGGATGAAAGGCACCTACCGTTCTCAGTACTTTTACTCTCCGGATTAATCCACGGTCCAAGTTATCCCCACTGTCCCTTCTCGATACCTAGGTCACATATGTACAAACAGTTACAAGTTTAACTACTCTCTAAGTATTTTCTGTTTCTGAATTTTTCACAATTAGTTTTGAAACAGTGCAACCCACCTGGCAACAATCTTAGCGCCTCCCAACACTGTATTCGAGGACACCTTGTCCCCTTTTATTTTTCTGCCCAGAAGACTGAGATATACCCCATGTCATCACATTCGGGACCCGTGGGTGGGGAATGGGGCCATGTGCATTGTCCAGCACATCTGTGCGCCATTCCCTGAAAGATGGTATTCCCTGATTCAGGAAGAGGAAACAGTTGCTGATTGGAGGTCTCCAGTGAGCTCTCATGGAAGCGATTGTCAGGTGGAGACATTGACTCAGTGATGCCTTCCACTGTCAAATAGCTTGCCTATAACACTCATACTTGTTTGCGAAACTTCATCATATACAAAGAAATCAGCTTCCTATTTACTGTTCAATAATTGAATTGATTTGTTAAATTCTATTAATAGCAAAATTGTAAACTTTAGAACTTTATAAAAACATTTTTGCTTAATTTCTTTTTTCACTTATGACGCGTTCTTTTTCCCAGAGGTTAGGGTTTGTAGACTTTATGGTCTGCCAATTGGATTAGGGTAACTACTAAGCAATCTCTGATCAATAAATCAGGTTTAGGAAGATCTTATAGACTGTGCTTATGCTTTCTAAGTGCTTCGTCTGGAAGGAGATGGGTTTGATAACATGGACCATATGACAATGCCCTTTAGAAAAAGAAAGCCTTTTCCCACAATATTCCTCGGAAAGATCTTTCGCAACGACTAAATGTCACTACAAATAAAATCATACACATCATTGCAAGAAATAAAGTTCCGTGTGGCAAGAGTTTAAAGTCCAGTGATGCGCGCTATGAATATCGCTGTCCGTGTAGACAACACACCTTTTATTTACAATAAGTAAATAAATTATAAATTCTAATCAGATAATGTGTTTCCTTCTGAGAGTGCCTGTGCTGTTTTCAATGTGAAAGCAACAGAATCTTTTGGGGACTGGATCACCCAGAAGGTGAATCGGTTTATAACAAAAAAAACTTTTTGATGTTCTTACCGCCAACGGCATCTTCAATTTCATTTCCTCCGCTGCATGGCTAAGGATCTCAAACGGGGCATTGATTTTAATGATCTGAGTTTGGGCGCTCTGCCCTTTCTGTCCCTCACTGTCTTGTGTGCAGGTCCCAGGAGGATCCAGGACAAGTCCAGTCTGTTCCACCTTATTCAGGAAGTCCAATCTCTGCTCAGTGTAAAGCTGGGCATTCTCATCCTCTGCGTACACCAGCACATAGTCAGGCACCTGCAGCTCCTCTGCCCTTCCCATTCTCCACAACTATATCGTGGGTGACCTTCCGGATACAACACTTTGCATAAACGTCAACAGGTAGCCGAGGAGAGAGGACGGCGTTCTTCGCGGCCGCACATGCGCAGGACTATTATCTTGCCAAACATGAACTACTGCGAGGATTCGGGCAAACGGGGAAGGGTAATCTATATTTGCAAAGGTTTCTGATAACAACTATCGTTCAGCACTATGTCACAAATATCCATTGCCTCGAGCTCAAGTCTTCAAACCCCAGGGCTCCTAAATCCCAGGATTTAGTGTCCTACTGCTGCTGAACTTTAAAGCTCTTCTCTCAGTCACTTTTCTTTCCAATTCTGTTCACTCAACTACCTACCTCCACCTTGGCAATGATGTGTGTTATTCTGCTGTGTATAGTGGGCTCTAAGGCACCAGTCAGACCACACTTACAACCTGTTCTCAGTTCTGCTCCCCTGTCCAAGTACTCATACTGGAGACAGTCCAGAGAAGATTGACTCCATTAATTCTAGTCATGGAGAAAGTGAGGACTGCAGATGCTGGAGATCAGAGCTGAAAATGTGTTGCTGGAAAAGCACAGCAGGTCAGGCAGCATCCAAGGAGCAGGAGAATCGACGTTTCGGGCATGAGCCCTTCTTCAGGAATGAGGAGGGTGTGTCCAGCAGGCTAAGATAAAAGGTAGGGAGGAGGGACTTGGGGGAGGGGAGTTGGAAATGCGATAGTGGAAGGAGGTCAAGGTGGGGGTGATAGGCCGGAGTGGGGGTGGGGGCGGAGAGGTCAGGAAGAAGTTTGCAGGTTAAGAAGGTGGTGCTGAGTTCGAGGGTTGGGACTGAGACAAGGTGGGGGGAGGGGAAATGAGGAAACTGGAGAAATCTGAGTTCATCCCTTGTGGTTGGAGGGTTCCCAGGCGGAAGATGAGGCGCTCTTCCTCCAGCCGTCGTGTTGCTATGGTCTGGCGATGGAGGAGGCCGAGGACCTGCATGTCCTTGGTGGAGTGGGAGGGGGAGTTAAAGTGTTGAGCCACGGGGTGTTTGGGTTCGTTGGTCTGGGTGTCCCAGAGGTGTTCCCTGAAACATTCCACAAGTAAGTGGCCTGTCTCCCCAATATAGAGGAGGCCACATCGGTGCAGCAGATGCAATAGATGATGTGTGTGGAGGTGCAGGTGAATTTGTGGCGGATATGGAAGGATCCCTTGGGGCCTTGGAGGGAAGTAAGGGGGGAGTGTGGGCGCAAGTTTTGCATTTCTTGCGGTTGCAGGGGAAGGTGCTGGGAGTGGAGGTTGGGTTGGTGGGGGGTGTGGACCTGATGAGGGAGTCACGGAGGGAGTGGTCTTTTCAGAATGCTGATAGGGGAGGGGGGAAATATATCCTTGGTGGTGGGGTCTGTTTGGAGGTGGCGGAAATGACGACGGGGATGATATGATGTATATGGAGGTTGGTGGGGTGGTAGGTGAGGACCAGTGGGTTTCTGTCCTGGTGGCGTTTGGAGGGCCGGGGCTCAAGGGCAGAGGAGCGGGAAGTGGAGGAGATGCGGTGGAGAGCATCATCGATCATGTCTGGGGGGAAATTGCGGAACATTTCAGAAAACACCTCTGGGACACCCGGACCAACCAACCAACCCAACCACCCCGTGGCTCAACACTTCAACTCCCCCTCCCACTCCCTTGGACTCCTCCATCGCCAGACCATAGCAACACGACGGTTGGAGGAAGAGCGCCTCATCTTCTGCCTAGGAACCCTCCAACCACAAGGCATGAACTCAGATTTCTCCAGTTTCCTCATTTTCCCTCCCCCCAGCTTGTCTCAGTCCCAACCCTCGAACTCAGCACCACCTTCTTAACCTGCAATCTTCTTCCTGACCTCTCCGCTCCCACCCCCTCTCTGGCCTATCACCCTCACCTTAACTTCCTTCCACCTATCGCACTTCCAACACCCCTCCCCCAAGTCCCTCTTCCCTACCTTTTATCTTAGCCTGCTTGGCACACTCTGCTCATTCCTGAAGAAGGGCTCATACCCAAAATGCTGATTCTCCTGCTCCTTGGATGCTGCCTGACCTGTTGTGCTTTTCCAGCAACACATTTTCAGCTCTAATTCTAGACATGGTGTGATTTTTTTTATGAGAAGAGGTTAAATAGGTTGGACTTGCACCAATTGGAATTTAGAAGAATAAGGGGAGACCTTATGGAAACATGATTTGGAGATGCCAGTGTTGGACAGGGCTGTACAAAGTTAAAAAGCACACAACACCTGGTTATAGTCCAACAGGGTTATTTGGAAGCACTAGCTTTCGGAGCACTGCTCTGTCATCAGGTAGTTGTGGAGAATAAGATTGTAAGACACAGAATTTATAGCAAAGGTTTACAGTGTGATGTAACTGAAATTACATATTGAAAAAGACCTGGGTTGTTTGTTAAGTCTCTCATCTTTTAGAATGACCATGTTGGTTTTGGTTCTTTCATTAAGTAAATTTTATTTTTTTTTATAAACAAGTTACATTCTCAAGTGAACTTTAACAATTGGTATCATGTTGGCCCAGACAATGTATTGAAGGTGTGACCTTCCATATGTGAGGCTGTCTGTGCCACAATGGTCAGACTGATACTAATCTCAAAAGGGATTTACAGAATCTTACATGGATCCATGCAGGTTTTGAGCAAAGTAAAATGTGATTCTGCAAACACAAATTCACCCCACAAACTTATGTGTGTGTGTGGTGTGTGCGGATGGATTATTATGAGTGTCTGTGAGAAAGTATGTTATGTGTGTGTGAATGTAAAGAGGTATAAGTCTGTGACAGGCTGTGTGTGGGAGTGCATGTCTGAGTGTATGAAGTGGGCGTGTGTGTGTGTGTAGGAGTGCCTGTGCGTATGTGTAGGAGTGTCTGTGTGCGTGTGTCTGTCTGTGCGTGTCAGTCTGTCTGTGTGTGTATATAATGCAATGGGGTCACCTGTAGTGTGACATGAACCCAAGGTCCCGATTGAGGCCATCCCTATGGGTACCGAACTTAGCTATCAGTCTCTGTTTGACCACTTTTCGCTGCTACCTGTCCCGAAGTCTGCCTTAGAGGATGGTCAACCGAAGGTCCAATGTCAAATGTCCCGAACCGCTGAAGTGTTCCCCAACTGGGAGGGAACACTCCTGTCTGACGGTCATTGGCTAAGAGGAGTTAAACAGGAGATTGGTATAGCATTGATATAGCCAATCCCTAAATAAGGTATAACAAATTTTTCATTAACCAGAACCTCTGGGACCAGGACTGGGCCAGTTGATTAAATATTCCAGATAATCAAGAGGCACACATAATCAAAATAAAAGCATGCATCAAACAATAGAAATATAATGCAGGGTTATTCACATCACTGCAACAGTCTAACATCACTTTTTAAATTTTACTTACAGCATAAATCACTTAAATGATAATGCATCTTTGCTTTGAATAAACCTACTGGCAGAGAACCTTCTCAACTTGCATCTCGACTGACTACTTGGACATGATTGCAGGATTTGAGGAGAAATTGACTTAAAATTGAATCAACTATTGATATTCCGTGTGGCCATTCCATTGAACAAGTATACATTGAGGTTAATACATTTACAAATGATAAGAATGGAATAGAGTAATACAGTAAACATTGGCATATTTGAGGTATATAATTTTTGCCAGTTTATTGAGAGTTCATATGTGCCGGTTCAAACAATATTTGTTGTATATCAACAGGACAGGAAGGGAAGGAAGAGCAACAAGATGCAGGGAGATGAGCAATACCATCTCCATGGGTAAAGACCAGAAGTCCCCTCCACATCAGTCTGTTGGAAGAACAAAGACTGTTTGTACCAAGAATACAAAGACCACCAAAATCACTGCAAAAGACAACTGAGACATGAGAATGCACTGCTTCAACTCTTCCATTCTACAGAGCAGCTGCAGAATTGTTCCTATTTGTTATGGATCATATATTTCTTTTCTTTGCTTAATCAACTAAATGTACCATATCTAAACTACTAGTTCTTAATAAACTGTAAGAAAATTGCAATAAATGGTTGACTGCCTATATTAGGTAACTGTGATCATGGACCCCCTAAAATCAACAAGTGACCAACTTCTGTTTCAATGTCTTATGGCCTTACTTCTGTAAGTGATAGCTGACCGCAATATGATTTAATTAACAATTTGCAATTTCCACAAGCAAATCACAATTTGAGTTCCATCTCAAAACAGTCAAAAATAACCCATTTATCAATGGGTCTGATAATGTCCTCCATTGCAAAAACAGTTTAGAGAGAAAAAAAATGACTCTACTACCAGTTTTAACATTGAGTCATAAAGCTGTACAGTACGGAAACAGACCATTCGGTCTAACTTATCAACCAGATATCCTATGCACCTGTGAAAAAAGCCCCAGCCTATTCAGCCTCTCCCTATAGTTCAAACCCTTCAAATCTTTTCTGGACCCTTTCAAGTTTTGCAACATTTTTCCTATAACAAAGAGACCAGAATTGAATGCAGTATTCTAAAAGTGGCCTAACCAATGTCCTGTCCAGCCACAACATGAACTCCCAACTTCTACACTCAATGCACTTACCAATAAAGGCAAGCGTACTAAGCGTCTTCTTCACTATCCCATCTACCTGCGACTCCACTTTTAAGGAACTCTGAATCTGCACTCCAAGGTCTCTTTGTTCAGCAACACTCCCCGGGACTTTTCCATCATGTATAAGTATGGCCTTGATTTGCCCTACTAAAATGTAGCACCTCATATTTACCTAGATTAAACTCCATCTGCCACTCCTCGGCCCATTGGTCCATCTGATCAAGATCCTGTTGTACTATGAGGTAACCTTCTTTGCTGTCCATTACACCATCAACTTTGGTGTCATTTGCAAACATACAAACAATATTTCCTACATTCACATACAAATCATTTATATAAATGACAAAAAGCAGTAGACCCAGCACCAATCCTTGCGATACACTGCTGGTCACAGTCTGAAAAGCAACCTTTCACTACCACACTGTCTTCTACCTTCAAGCCAATTATGTATCTAAATGGTTAGTTCTCCCTGTATTCCATGTGATCTAACCTTGTTAATCAGTCTACCATGTGTAATTTTGTTGAACGCTTTACTGATGTCCACATAGACAATGTCCGCCGCTCTGCCTTCATCAATGCTGATGTGGAGGAGCTGGTATTGGACTGGGGTGGACAAAGTTAAAAATCACACAATACCAGATTATAGTCAAACAGGTTTATTTTTTTCAGTCTAGATTAGATTACTTATAGTGTGGAAACAGGCCCTTCAGCCCAACAAGTCCACACCGACCCGCTGAAGCGCAACCCACCCAGACCCATTCCCCTACATTTACCTCTTCACCTAACACTATGGGCAATTTAGCATGGCCAATTCGCCTAAACTGCACACTTTTTTGGGTTGTGGGAGGAAACCCATGTGGGCACCAGGAGAATGTGCAAACTCCACACACACAGTCGCCTGAGGCAGGAAATGAACCCAGGTCTCTGGCGCTGTGAGTCAGCAGTGCTAACCACCGTGCCACCGTGCTACCCAGAAAGCACTAGCTTTGGTGCATTAATATGTAAATCCCAGAGCTTCTTTTTAGTCAACTTCTCGAGATAACTTAAGGTTTTATATCCTTAGGTTTTATAACCAAAGGTTTGTCAGCTTTTGTTATAAAACCTTGCTATCTCAAGAAGGTGACTTAAGAGGAGTTCTGGGATTTACATATTAATGCACCAAAACCTGCAACCATTCTAACAGATGAAAGACTTAACAATCCAAGTTTGTTCAATATACTGCTGTGTGACACTGTAATCTTTTGCTGTAAATTCTGTGTCTTATGATCTTATACTCCACAACTACCTGATGAAGGAGCAGCGCTCCAAAAGCTAGTGCTTCCAAATAAACCTGTTGGACTATAACCTGGTGTTGTGTGAATTTTAATTTTGTCAATCCTGTCATTAGGTCTTCAAAAACTCAATCATATTAGTGATAGTAGTTCCAAAGTAGGCCACAGTATAAGTGAGGAAGGGATGATTATGATTGTTTTTTTAATGATTAATTTCTGTGCTGGAGCTGAGTTCCTTGCTTTATTGGAGCAGAAATTACTGTTTTTACAAGCTTTGCATTGCTTTTGGAACTAAAACAAACAGTGTGGTTCACAGCTGATCTTGCAGACCTGTTTATTACAATTGCACACTGCAACTGGGAGTGGTCAATGACTATTTCAGAGCCTGATCAGCAACGTGTTTGATTTGAAACTTTGTGAAACTTATCAATTTTAATCTTTTTTTTCTAAATCTATATTAACGAGTAGGGTGACAGTAATTTTTAAATGTTTTATTGAGATCTGTGTCTTGATTACATTTTTAATATGAAATATAGGTATTAAAATATCCTAGAGCAGTCTTTTTTGAGCAGTAAGGGTGGCATGATGGCTCAGTGGTTAGCACTGCTGCCTCACAGCACAGAGACCTGGGTTCAATTCCATCCTTGGGCGATCATTTGTGTGGAGTTTGCATGTTCTCCCTGTGTCTGCGTGGGTTTCTACTGTATGCTCTGTTTTCTCCCACAGTCCAAGGATGTACAGGTTAGGCGGATTGGCTGTGCTAAATTGCCCATAGTATCTAGGGCTGTACAGGCTGGGTGGATTAGCCATGGAGGAAACGTGTGGCGCTGCAAAAGCACAGCAGGTCAGGCAGCATCCGAGGAGCAGGAGATTCAACACTTCGGCATAAGGAAAAATGCAGGGTTACAGGGAAAGGGTAGGCAGTGGCTCTTTGGAGAGTCAATGTGGACTCAATGGGCCGAGTGGTCTGCTTCTGTACTGTAGGGATTATAAGATTGTGCCAAAGCTGGATTTTTGAGAAAGTATGTTGAGTTACTCTTTTTGGGTATATTCTGCGTCTGTCGATTGTTTAAGGGGCAGAGATGGGTTTCAGTAGAATGATGTGCTTTTCCTGTTGGATGTTGGAGATCAGGAAGATTTTGAATGCTTCTGAATTAGAGATTACATTGTAGGAAGGTTTTAGTTGTGAATCCTATTGGATTGCATGGACTGGTTGAAGCGGCAGATAGGTGCAATGTGGAATTTACAGAAACTGGGGGTGTGATGGATGACAGTTTCAGGAAGGTAGAAAAATTGCAGATACAGTCAGGTAAAGTAGGTGTAAGAGTCTCCTGTGGCTATCCCCATCTCAAACAAGTATGCTGTTATGGATATAGTAGGGGTTGATGGCCTCTCTGTGGGCTATAGCACAGATAGCCAGGTTTCTGGTACTGAGACTGACTCTATTCTAATGAGGGGCATGTCAGGTTCCAGGTGATCAATTGTGATAGAGGATTCTCTAGTCAGGAGCATAGACAGGTATTTCAGCAGCCAACAGCGAGACATCAAAATGGTGGATTGCCTCCCTGGTTCTCGGGTAAAGGATGTCTTGGAGGATGTGCAGAAAATCCTCAAAGGGGAGAGTGACCAGCAGGAGGTCATCGTACTGAAAACAAAGGAATAAAAAGGGATGAGGTTCTGAAGAGAGAATATAGGAAATTGGGCAGAAGGTTTAAAACTATGTCTGTGAGGATTGCAATATTTGGATTACTCCCAGTGCTATGTGCGAGTGAGATTCAGAAAAGAAGGATAGAGCAGATGAATACATGGCTAGGAGCAGGAATGCATGGTGCAGGGAGCAGGAATTCACATTTTTTTATTTCTTCAGGTAGAAATGAGCTGAGTGAGAAGAATGGTAGCACTGGGATTGGAAGGGGACTGATATCCTGGTGGGGAGTTTTGCCTGAGCTACTCAGGAGCCTTTAAACTAGTGCGAGGGGGGAACGACATGGGGATGGGGATGAGGCCAAAGAGATAGTGAGAAAAGAGGTAAGTCTGAGGCTGGTACAGTGAAGAAGAGGAGGGAGTTAAATAGTCAAGGCAGGCAAAAGCAAGGCAGTGAATGAGGTAAGATTAATAAAGTAAACTGTATTCATTTCAACGCAAGAGGCCTGACAGGTAAAGCAGATGAATTCAGGGTGTGGTTGGAAACATGGGACTGGGATATCATAGCTCTTACAGAAACGTGGCCAAGGGAGGGGCAGGACTAGCAGCTTAATGTTCCAGGTCACAGCTGCTATAGGAAGGACAGAAAAGGGGGCAAGAGAGGAGGGGAGTGGCTTTTTTGGTTAAGGTAACATTATACGGGAGAATGTTCAGGGGAATAAGTCAGTGAAGTTATATGTTTGAAACTGAGAAATCTGAAGGAGATGGTTACCTTATTGGGATTTGCTATGAGCCCTTAACAATCAGTGGGAGATTAAGAAGCAAATATGTAAGGAGATCGCAGATGTCTGAAAGTATAATAGAGTTGTGATGGTAGGGGATCTTAATTTTCCAAACATGGACTGAGACTGCCATAGTGTTGAGGGCTTGGTTGGAAAGGAATTTGTTAAGTGTTTACAAGAAAATTTTGTGATTCGGTATGTGGATGTACCCACTAGAGGAGAAGCAAAACCTGATCTTCTCTTGTGAAATAAGGCCTGAAATAAGAGTGACTGAGGTGTCAGTAGGGGAGCACTTCGTGACCAGTGTTCATAATTCTGTTAGCTTTAAGATAGTTATGGAAAGCATGATATAGAAGTAAAAGTTTTAAATTAAAGTAAGACCAATTTTGATGGTGTAAGACAGGAATTTCAAAAGTTCATTGGGAGAGGCTAATTGCAGGTAAAGGGATGGTTTGAAGCTGGGAAGCTTTCAAAAGTGCAATAACGAGAGTTAAAAGACAATAGGTTCACGTTAATGTAAAAGGCAAGGCTGGTAGAGTAGGGAATATTGGATGACAAGAGATATTGAGGCTCTGGTCAAGAAAAAGGAGGAATATGTCAGTTATAGACAGCTGGGACTGAGTGAATCACTAGAGGAGTGTAAGATCAGTAGGAGAATGCATAAGAGAGAAATCCGGAGAGCAAAAAGGGGACATGAGATAGCTTTGGTAAATAGGGTTACGGAGAACCCTAAGAGATTCCACAAATACATTAAGGACAAAAGAGTAACTAGGGGGAGAATAGGCCCCCTCAAAGATCAGCAAGGCCATCTATGTTTGGAACCATGAAAGATAAATGAGATACGAAATGAGTATTTTGTGTTGGTATTTACTGAGAAGGGCACGGAAGCTACAGAACTTGGCTAAGTAAAATAGTGATATCTTGAAAAATTTTCATAGTATGGAAGATGAAGTGTGGGGCATCTTAAAATTCATGAAGGTGGATAAATCCCTGGGACCTGATCAAGTGTATCCCAGATCTTTATGGGAAGTTAGGGAAGAAATTGCTGGGCTCCTTGCTGAGATACCTTATCATTGATAGCCATGGGTGAGGTGCCAGAATTTGGAGGTTGACTAATGTGTCATTATTTAAGAAAGGTGGTAAGGAAAAGCCAGGGAACTGTAGACCAGTGAGCCTGAAGTCAGTGGTGAGTAGGTTGTTGGAGAGGATACTGAGGGACAGGATTACTTGCATTTGGAATGGCAGGGTCTGGTTAGGGATTGTCAACATGTTTTTTGTGTGTGGGTAATCATGTCTCAGTAATTGAGTTTTTTTGAAGAAGTGACAAAGGCGATTGCTGCAGGCAAAGCAGTAGATGTCTATATGGACTTATGCGAGGCATTTGATAAGGTTCTGCATGGTAGACTGGTTAACAAGGTTTGAATGTGAATACAGGAGTAATGGTTTATAAGTTTGCAGATGATAACAAAATAGGTGGTGTAGTGGATAGTGAAGAATGTTATCTTAGAGTATGGTGGGACTTTGATCAGACGGGCCAATGGACTGAGGAGTGGCAGATGAAGTTTACTTTAGATAAATGTAAGGTGTTGCATTTTGTTAAGACAAATCAGGTCACAACTTGTACAGTTAATGTTAGGGCCCTGGGGTGTGTGATGAACAAAAAGACCTAGGGGTGCAGGTGCTTTGTTCCTTGAAAATCAAATCGCAGATAGTCAGGATGGTGAGGAAAGCATTTGGCACGCTTGCCCTCATTGGTCAGTGCATTGAGTATAGGAGTTGGGATGTCATGTTGTGGCTGCACAGGACATTAGTGAGGCCACTTGTAGAATACTGCATTCAATTCTGGTCTCCCTGCTATAGGAGATATGTTGTTCAACTTGAAACAGTCCAGAAAAATTCACAAGGATGTTACCCAGATTGGAGCACTTGAGCTTCGGGAGTGGCTGAATAGGCTGAGACTATTTCTCCTGGAGTGTTGGAGACTGAGGGGTGACCTTGTAGAGGTTTATAAGATCTGAGGGGCATAAATAGGTGAATAGCCAAGGTCTTCTTCCGAGGGTAGGGCAGTAGAAACCTTGAGGTATTAGGTTTAAGCTGAGCGGGCAAAGATGTAAAAGGGAACTGGGGGCAAGTTTTTCACGCAAAGAGTGGTGCATGTATGGAATGAGCTGTCAGAGAAAGTGGCGGAAGTGGGTACCGTGCTAACATTTAAAAGGCATCTGGAAGGGTACATGAATAGAAAGAGTTTAGAGGGATATGGCAAATGGGTCTAGACCAACTTAGGCACGGATGAATTAGACTCTAGGTTCTGTTTCCGTGTTGTATAACTCTATGACTGTAATCATGGGCAATTTTAACACACATGCAAACTGGATTAATCAAATTGGCAAGGGTAACATTGAGGAAGAGTTCCCTTCTCCAAGAAACAATCTCTAATACATTCAATACGTTGTGGGACAAACCATGGAGCAGGCTATTCTGGATTTTGTATTGTGTCAAAAGATTGGATTAATTAATTAAGGATTCTCTAGGGAAGAGTGATCAAAGCATGCTAGAATTCGAAATTCAGTTTGAAGGCAAGAAACAGGACTCTCACATTAGCATTCTGAAGCTAACTAAAGGTAACTACATCAGTATGAAGACAGGTTTGCACCTAGTGGACTGGGCAGGAAGACTAAACAGAAGGACAATTAATGAGTTAAACATAACATAAAGACAAAAACTAAAAATGCTATAATGCAGATTCCAGTGGCAGGCTGGAAATTTGGGAAACTCTTAAATATCAATACAGAGTTATTAAAAAGTAATAAAAAGAGCAAAGTTAATACAGAATAAACAGATATAGTTTATGCCTCATTAATTATCTTTCATTTTTATTCTTCTCCTGAAAATTGGGACTCATGGGCAGATGCTAACTCCCCCAAGAGCCTTTCTTGTGTAGAATTATGTGTATTTGTGTAAGAGGTACACACACTGGCATGTACTCATGTTCAGCAGGGCAGCTTCACAGGATGACAATCCTGATTTCTCTTTCTTTTTGTTTGTAAAACATGGTGGATTATAAATGGATCTTGGCTGAATGTCAGATGCTCTTTAGGGATGGAATGGAAGTGTAACATTCTTATCAAAATTGACTGACATTCAGGACAAAATAAGCAATATGGATATTTGTTTATTGTGTTTAATAAATTATTTTAGAAGAAGTAAATATTAGGGTCAGTTCACTGATCTTTACTCTAGTGAGCATAAAGAGGATGCAACTGAATAGAAAAATTTTATATTGCTGTCCATTATAAACCTCATTTAATTTTCCAATCGGGATTTGTATTCGATGAGATTTACTGGCCACTTTGTAATTAAATATTATGGAGGCTTATGGAGATGTCTCTCAGCAGAACCAGCAATGTGGAGCAGTCTGTCAATGATGCGTGTGTTGGAGTGCTGACATACAGTGGAGAGTTTGAGAAATCATTGGCAGAAGGGAACAAACAATCTCTCATATTAGTGATCAGATTAGATTAGATTACTTACAGTGTGGAAACAGGCCCTTCGGCCCAACAAGTCCACACCGACCTGCCGAAGCGCAACCCACCGATACCCCTACATATACCCCTGACCTAACACTACGGGCAATTTAGCATGGCCAATTCACCTGACCCGCACATCTTTGGACTGTGGGAGGAAACCGGAGCACCCGGAGGAAACCCACGCAGACAAGGGGAGAACGTGCAAACTCCACACAATCAGTCACCTGAGGCGGGAATTGAACCCAGGTCCCTGGTGCTGTGAGGCAGCAGTGCTAACCACTGTGCCAAGTGGATGGGTGGTATGCGATACCTTCAGTGAAATATGGAATTGAAGCACCACTGAATGGTACTGAGGCTTTTAAACAATTTAAGTTAAGGAATGTAGGAGTGGTTGCAGGTGGTAACAAGTTGTGGAGGGCATTATGCAGCTTTGTTGAATCATTGGTTGAAGGCACTGTTGGCTTTCCTGAAGGTTAATTAATATTGCTAAGATCTGGGCTCCGTGCCAATGGGAAGAAAGGTTGTTCCACTGACTTTGTATATTTGTAAACCACTCCGTACTCACTGATAATGACATGGCTACTGATAGTCCAAAGCAAAAATGCAGTCACAAATAGCAGCAGGAGAGACAAAATACTGACACTGCTATATAGAAAGTGGAAGCAAGTAAATGACTTACTGTATATTCCACTTATAAGAAACAAGTTTCATTTGGCTCGAACAGGAAGTTGAATCCATTTTAAACTGACACAGCAGCACTGGAAGGATGAACAAGTCTAAACATTGCTGTTTTTGGTTCCTAGCAAATATTGATGCAAATTATAAATTCAATGCAATTTGAAAAATATCTTTGCAAACAAATCATTTAATATTTAATTTGTGTAGATCACCTTCTGGTGATTTGGCTATGGGAGGCTGGTAGTTCTGTGAGATATCATGGAATATTTATGTTCACAGAGCTAATATCATTGACAGGCTTTTACAATGGCTTTTCCTGTGCACTTTTAGTTTGAAGTTCCTGATGTTTAGGATTGACAACATTTATTTATCAGGGCAGTTGGCATTTCACAACATACACTGTAACATTTTATTTCACACAGCGTTTCAGGTTAGACTGCAGCAGCTCACCATCACTTTCCCAAGGTCAGCTAGAGTCGAGCAACAAATGCTGGCCTTATTAGCAACACCCACAACTTGTGAATGAATAAAAGACTGCGGTACATCATCATTCTGAAAGCAAAAACCACTCTGGTTTCTGTTTAACTTATATATCTGTGATCCTTGGGACAATGATGTTCAGTACATAGGCCTTCAGAGATGGGATTAGAATTATTTACTGTTCTGCATTGTTATGGACCAGGCCAGACCCCCTCGAAACATTTCAAGAAAGGAGCCTCGACCTTAACTTTTCTAGTTGTTTTAAGCAGGTCAAAGTGGATATTCCAGGAGAGACGCAGCTGGTCAAACCACTCGGTTTTAAACAAAACAGAATTTATTTATACACAAACAAAAGAAAACCAAATTTAGAATAACATAACTATTTGAAACAACCAACATGAAAATGCAACTTTACAAAGAGCTGTTCCGATTTCCTGCAACTTCCTATAAACACCCCTTGGCAAATACGTGAATTCAGAAACAGGTTCTTACAGATGCCAGAGAAAGAGAAGTTCAGCAGAGGGCTGTTTACTTTGGCTCCCCAGCCAAAACTTGACCAGCTTCTCTAAACAGGCCAGCAGTTTAAAACATACTGCTTGCTAAAACCAAACCAGAAAAACCCTGAATTAGGAAAACAAGCTATTCCCCTTCATTGTCCAAATACTTTCTAAAAAAAACTTAGAAGACTTTCCAAGTAGATATTTCCAGACATATCAGAACCTTGGCCTTTATTACCCCTCTGAAAATAAAACAACGACAACATAACCTTGTCAAAGGGGTAGCATTGTAACAGCATACTCTTGTTCTAGGTTCAGATAGTCAGACATCATACAGTCCTTTGCAAAGCCCATTTGAACTTGGGCTTTTGAGAATAGAGCAGATTCACTATTCATGATCGATGGGTGAGCTCTATGGCTAAACTTTCCTAATGCATGGCTATTCCTGTACCAAGCAGCACTGGATTTTTATGACGCGGTTTGCTTATATTTGGACTGAAAATGAGGGATTCTACCCTGGGAGAATCTTTCTGGGAAGATTTCCTACCTGATCATGTTATGAATCTTGTCACTTCATGTTAGAGTCATAGAGCCATAGAGATGTACAGCACGGAAACAGACCCTTGGGTCCAACCCGTCCATGTCGACCAGATATCCCAACTCAATCTAGTCCCACCTGCCAGCACCCGGCCCATATCCCTCCAAACCCTTCCTATTCATATACCCATCCAAATGCCTCTTAGATGTTGCAATTGTACCAGCCTCCACCACTTCCTCTGACAGCTTATTCCATACATGTACCACCCTCTGTGTGAACAAGTTCACCTGTGGGTCTCTTTTGTATCTTTTGCCTCTCACCCTAAACCTATGCCCTCTAGTTCTGGACTCCCCAAACCCAGGGAAAAGATTTTGCCTATTTACCCTATCCATGCCCCTCATAATTTTGTAAACGTCTGTAAGGTCACCTCTCAGCCTCCGACGCTCCAGGGAAAACAGCCCAAGCCTATTCAGCCTCTCCCTATAGCTCAAATCCTCCAACCCTGGCAACATCCTTGTAAATCCTTTCTGATCCTTTTTAAGTTTCACAACATCTTTCCAATAGGAAGGAGACCAGAATTGCACGCAATATTCCAACAGTGGCCTAACCAATGCCCTGTACAGCCACAACATGACCTCCCAACTCCTGTACTCAATACTCTGACCAATAAAGGAAAGCATACCAAACGCCTTCTTCACTTTCTTCCCTCTTTCATTTTCCCAGTTTTGGGTAAACGGCTCATAGACATAAGTAGTTGTCATTCTTCATGCTTGACTCCCAACATAAAGTAAAAAATGAGGTCTGCAGATGCTGGAGATCACAGCTGCAAATGTGTTGCTGGTCAAAGCACAGCAGGCCAGGCAGCATCTCAGGAATAGAGAATTCGACGTTTCGAGCATAAGCCCTTCATCAGGAATAAGAGAGAGAGCCAAGCAGGCTAAGATAAAAGGTAGGGAGGAGGGACTAGGGGGAGGGGCGATGGAGGTGGGATAGGTGGAAGGAGGTCAAGGTGAGGGTGATAGGCCGGAGTGGGGTGGGGGCGGAGAGGTCAGGAAGAGGATTGCAGGTTAGGAGGGCGGTGCTGAGTTGAGGGAACCGACTGAGACAAGGTGGGGGGAGGGGAAATGAGGAAACTGGAGAAATCTGAATTCATACCTTGTGGTTGGAGGGTTCCCAGGTGGAAGATGAGGCGCTCCTCCTCCAGCCGTCGTGTTGTTGTGTTCTGCCGGTGGAGGAGTCCGCCACAAGTTCACCTGTACCTCCACACACATCATCTATTGCATCCGCTGCACCCGATGTGGCCTCCTGTATATTGGTGAGACAGGCCGCGTACTTGCGGAACGCTTCAGAGAACACCTCCGGGCCGCCCGAACCAACCAACCCAATCACCCCGTGGCTCAACACTTTAACTCTCCCTCCCACTCCACCGAGGACATGCAGGTCCTTGGACTCCTCCACCGGCAGAACACAACAACACGACGGCTGGAGGTGGAGCGCCTCATCTTCCGCCTGGGAACCCTCCAACCACAAGGTATGAATTCAGATTTCTCCAGTTTCCTCATTTCCCCTCCCCCCACCTTGTCTCAGTCGGTTCCCTCAACTCAGCACCGCCCTCCTAACCTGCAATCCTCTTCCTGACCTCTCCGCCCCCACCCCACTCCGGCCTATCACCCTCACCTTGACCTCCTTCCACCTATCCCACCTCCATCGCCCCTCCCCCTAGTCCCTCCTCCCTACCTTTTATCTTAGCCTGCTTGGCTCTCTCTCTTATTCCTGATGAAGGGCTTATGCTCGAAACGTCGAATTCTCTATTCCTGAGATGCTGCCTGGCCTGCTGTGCTTTGACCAGCAACACATTTGCAGCTCCCAACATAAAGTATCAGTTTGACCATTGACTGCACAGCTTTCATTAGAGATCATTGCTTTGCACTCATGATCAGACAACAGAGATCAACTGCTTATATCCAATAAAACTCTGGATCTGATCAGTTAACTCATGGGAAAGGAGAGAGTCTGGATCAGAGCTCTGTTTTCAAATCACAACAAATTTCAGATTTTCCAAGGGGAAAGAGTGTCCTGCAGTGAGCATTGGAACGGAACAGAACAGAGCAGAGCAAACCTGGAAGGGAGTGGTGGCTGCAAAGCTTTCTGATGAAAACTTGAGGAGTGCAATCCAAATTGGAGCATCAGTGGAAACCTTCCAGAATCCAGACTTGTTTTCCAAGGGACACAATGGTCAGTAGTCAGCACTACTGTCTCCCAACATCAGGGACCTAGGCTTGATTCCAGCCTTGAGTGACTGTCTATGTGGAGGAGTACATAGAGGAACTGCAACAATTGTTAGTTCCTGTCAGACAAAAACAAAACAGGAAAGTGAGATGATCGTGGTTTCCAGGTCTGCTGAGTTACTAGGGTATTTGACAGGGCTAATGCAAAATTATTATTTCCACTTGTGGGAGAGTTGAGGACCAGTGAACATAAACTATAGGTTATAAGTTATCACATATTTAAGACAGATGAGGAGGAATTTTTTTTAGAGTGTAGTAAATCTGTGGAGTTATTTATTGCTGAAGGCTGTTGAGGCAGTGTTGTTAAAGGTATACCTACCTCAGCTTTCAATCAGTTAAGGAATCAAGGATGATGGGGAAAAGTCAAACAAGTGGGATTGAGGATTATCACATCATCCACGATCTCACTGAATGAGGGTAGAGACTCAATGCGCCAACTGACCTACTTCTACTAGTATGTCTTATGGTCAGAATTAAGAGTTTAGAATATTATGTACCTTGTTGAAGGACATTAAAATTCCCTACCCAAAGAACATTCTGCACTCTTGATACTTTTCTGCTCCACCCACAAGTGATGTTCAACATGGAGGGTACTGATACATAACTGAGGAGAGATTATAGGTGGTTATTCAGCAGGAGACGTCCTTGCTCAATGCTTGACCTGATCTTGTGAAACAAGATGGAAATGGGGTCAATGTAAGGACTCCCAAGACAATTAGCAACTCTGACATCCAATGAATTATGCAAAATAAAAACAAACATTTTGGATTTTAAACTTAACTCAGCAAAACTAGTTAGCCTCAGAATAGGGCAGGTGCTTTCATTACTATGTTATAAACACACTTGGTTCCATTTCAGAGGGGAATAAACAGAAAAAACAAAACCCTTCAAATGAACATGCTAGTCATACTAGGTCTCCGATGAAGGGCTCTGGCCCGAAACGTCGAATTTCCTGTTCCTTGGATGCTGCCTAACCTGCTGTGCTTTAACCAGCAACACATTTTCAGCTCCATTTTGAGACATACAAGATAAGTCAAACCAGTATGCATCATTTCCAAGTTTTATTGTTTTAACGTTTTGGAAAACTCATACTGAATAGATCAACTTTGTAAAAGGAAATAGCATTGTTATGAACAATACTGTTGGGAGTTTTGCAGAAGAAGTAGGTTTCAAATATTGTAGTTGGGAAAACATAGCTAAAAGTTTATTTTGATATATGTTCCATCCCCTGTTTCTTTCAACTATCCCATGGGAGAAAAGAATTTAATATTGGTATCCAACATACTTTCAAAAAAGTGCAAGGGTTCAATGGACTCCTGTACTAACATGGACAGAGAACTGGCTGACAGGCAGGAAGCAAACAGTAGAAATAAACAGGTCATTTTTTGAGTGGCAAGCATTGTGGGATACAGCAGGGATCAGTGCTTGGACCCTAATTATTCACAAAATATATTAATTATTTAGATGAGGGAACTAAAAGTAAAATCCCCAAGTGTGCAGATGATACAAAGCTGGAAGGGAGCATGAGCTGTGAGGAGGATATGGAGAGGTTTTAATGTGATTTGGACAAATTGAATGTGTGGGCGTATACATGGAAGATGAAATATAATGTGGATATATGTAAGGTTATCCACTTTGGTAAGAAAAATAGGAAGGAATAGAATTATGTGAATAGTAATAGTTTGGGAAAGGGGGAGGTGCAATGAGACCTGAGTGTCCTTATACACCAGCCACTGAAAGTAAGCATGCAGGTGCAGCAGGTGGCGAAAGTGGGAAATGGTACGTTGGCCTTCATTGCGAAAAAAATTGATTACAGGAGCAGGAATGCCTTGCTGCAGGTGTACAGGGCCTTGCTGAGACCACACATGGAGTGCTGTATGCAGTTTTGGTCTCCTTATTTGAGGAAGCTTGTTCTAGCCATGGAGGGAGTGCAATAAAAGTTTTACCAGACTGAGTCCTGGGATGGCAGAACTGATATATGATGGGAGACTGAACTACGTTCATTGGACTTTGGAAGGGGTAATCTCATAGAAACTTATAAAATCCTAACAGGACTTGACATGATAAACACAGGAAAGATGTCCCCAATAATCAGGCCCTCCAGAATCAGGATGACAGTGCAGGGATGGGGGTAGGCCATTTAAGATCGAGGTGAGGAGAATTTTTTTTTGAACTCATGAGTGGAGACACTGTGGAATTCTCTTCCACAGAATGCAGTTGAGGCTAAAGTGTTGAACATTTTCAAGGAGGAGTTAGATATAGTTCTTGGGGCTAAAAGGTTTAAAGACTATGGGGAGAAACCAGAAACAGGGCATTGAGTTGGATAATCAGCCCTGACCATATTGAATGGCAAAGCAAGCTTGAAGGGCTGAATGGCCTGCTTCTGCTCCTATTTCTAAAATGGATCAATTTGGACACTAGAGGCTATTTTAATCACAGAGTGTAAAATAAAAATCAGCTCGTGTCCTACCCCTGCTGCAACCACAATTTTACGAAAAGTGAGGGAAGCATTAAAAATCTCATCAGCCATTGTTGGGATTAAGCCAGCTGTAGGGGTGGATATTGAGGAAATGGCAGGATTTAGTCACTGCACCATTCAACCAAATTAATCCGTGCCTCCATACTACAGCAAAAATATGGTAAAAACAGTCCATCCATGCCTGTTCCGCCATCTAATATAACCAAGGCTGACCACCCACTTCACTGCTTTTGTTTCACACTGTCCCCAGATTCCTTTATCTCACTGACAGGTTTTTAAAGCACTCATCTCTATTTTAAACACCCCTCAATGACTGAACTATCAAAGCCCTCTGGGGTACAGCATTCCAAAGATTCGCAACCTTCTGAATTAAGAAAAGTTACGCTCATCTTGTTCCTAAGTAGTTTCCCTCCTATTTTTAAATCACGTACCCTGATCTAGCCAACCCAGTCAGCAAAACATCTTGCCTGCATCTACCCTTTCTATCCCCTGAAGTATTTTGCGAGTTTCAATGCACTCATCCCTCACTCTCTTTCTTCAAAACTCGAGAGAATACAGTCCCAGTTTTCCTAATCTCTCTTCATAGGACTGTCTGGCATCCAGTGAACAATTCTGGTGAACCTTCACTGCATTTTTTAATGGCAATAATATCCTGCCTTGCACCAGGAGACTAGAACTGCACTCAGTTCCTCATGTGTTATCCAACTAGGATTCTGTATAATTGAAGCAAGACTTTGTTACTCCCAATTTTGTTATTCAAATCCTCTTGCAATTAATATTAACATACCATTAGCCTTATCTTCCTGCCAAACCTATATATTAGCCTTGATAAGTACACCAAGGTTCCTTTACACGTCTCCATTGACTAATTTCTTATAATTTAAGAAATACTGTGAATATTTCCTACCAAAGTGAATAACCTAATTTTTCTTCATTGTACTGCATTCCATTTGCCATCTTCTTGTTTACTCACTAAAGTCAATCCAAACTCTTTTAAAAATACTTTCTTTTATCTTCACAACACACATTCCCAACTAGCTTTCTGTTATCCATGGATAGAAATGTTACATTGGTCTCACATCCAAATCATTGATATACATACATACATATATCTGGGCCTGAAGTGCTAATCCATATATAATGAGAGAATTTGCAAAGATCTCATCCTAAACAGTAAAAAAAAACTCAACTCTGTATCCCACTAATATCCTGTGCACTCAACCTCAATGAAATATCATCGATATTTTTCACTTGAAAATCTCTTACTCAACTGAGGGTGATGTCGAAAAGATTTTCTCTTTGTAATTTCCTGAACATCCACCAGATGACATACAAAAACAGACTATTAACCATTCTACACTGAACTCTTAGGAAGCTAAGGGTTGGTTCCAGCTCTGTCTATTTGGATGATTAAAACAGTTTGTAAATTTTTGCTATAAATTCTGTGTTACGATTGAGCCCTCCACTATCACCTGAAGAAGGAGCATCACTCTGAAAGCTAGTGTACTTTCAATTAAACCTGTTGGACTATAACCTGATGTTGTGTGATTTTTAACTTTGTCCACCCCAGTCCAACACCGACATCTCCAGATCATAAACCAGTTTAAGACTTGTTTGCACTGTTCATGGATTAAAACAGTTAAACAAAAGAAAACTGTCCTTCTGCTGTCATTGACCTTTTCTTTTTCTGAACTGAATCTATTTGCAGTCCTGATGTGCCTAAGTCCTAAAAACCCAACAAAATAGACATTCCCCCCCCTGGGTAACATAACTAGTCAATTAGCTTTATGTTGAATGCTGTTTGGATATGCGGCTTAAACCTGTTAAAAATAACAATTTCTACAAAGCTTAAATTTGCCTTCCAGACCTAAAACCAAACACGTATTTACCTTTACTTTAGAACTCACACTTCATAAAAGAATGAAACAATTGCCCTACTACTGATGCAAGTCTAACAGGTCAGTAACTCCCCAGTTTCTATCTCCCTCACATCTTAAATAGTGGAATAATATTTTGCTACATTCCAATCTGCATGAACCATTACAAAATCAATATAATATCAGAAGATTATGTCTAATGATTCATTGACTCCATAGTTACCTCTTTCAACATTCTATGGTGTGAAATATCAGGTGCTAGAGGCTCATCAATCTTTAGTCTCATTAATTTCTAGAACACAACTTTCTTGCTCGTAACAATTTCTTCAATTCCTCATTTTCCCATCTCTACTCTTGGTAGATTTCTTGTATATACCTCTGAATACAGACAGTTTTTCTACCCTTTCTATATTGTCTGTTTTAAATTTTCTTGACTCTGTAATAGCCCCACATTTGTCTAAATTAAATGTTTCCTTTTTACTTATCTGTAGAACCTTTTATAGTTTTCTTTTGCTATACATTCTCGAGGTATTTTTCCTTTAGCTGTATATTGGTCCTCCTTTGCTGTAATCCACAATCCTCATTTATTATAAGTTCTGACAACTTTTTTTCAAGTCTTTTCTTCTAAACTTATGCAATCTTTAACATCCATTTTTTACTGCAGTTAATTAATAGCTTGGGGATTTTGTACAATAAATACAAAGTTCAATGATTCAAACCAATGTAAAAAAAACCCCACTAACGGGCAGCACCACTGCCTCACAGCACCACGGACCCTGGTCCGATTCTAGCCTCAGGCAATTGGCTGCGGGGAGCACATTCTCCCTATGTCTGCATGAGTTTCCTCCGGGTGCTCTAGCTTCCTTCCATAGTCCAAAGATGTGCAGATCAGGTGAATTGGCCATGCTAAATTGCCCATCGTGTTAGGTGCATCATTCAGAGGGAAATGGGCCTGGATGGATTACTTTTCAGAGGGTCGGGACTTGTTGGGCCGAAGGGCATGTTCCCAAATTGTAGGGAATCTAATCTAATTACATAGATAAATTAATAACTAGAGAAAGAGAATGCATAACAATAGTAAAAATAATGATAACACAGCTCAACGAAACAAAGCAATAGCCCTTGACCATCGAGCATATAAATTTATACATGTTCGTAGTTCCTCCTCTAATTAGATTACTTACAGTGTGGAAACAGGCCCTTCGGCACAACAAGTCCACACCGACCCGCCCATACCCCTACATTTACCGCTTCATGTAACACTACGGGCAATTTAGCAAGGCCAATTCACCTGACCTGCACATCTTTGGACTGTGGGAGGAAACCGGAGCAAACCAACACAGACATGCGGAGAATGTGCAAACCTCTCACAGGCAGTCGCCTGAGGCAAGAATTGAACCCAGGTCTCTGGTGCTATGAGGCAGCAGTGCTAATCGTGCCACCATGCCGCCCATTCTCTGGATATCAGATTCATTACACAGAATTACCATGGCTTTATAAAAGCTGTTCTTCGTATGGCAGACAAATCTGTACCCACAAAGTCCAAAAACAGCTGCCATATCTTATGAAAATTCTTAGTTTTATGGTGCACCTTACCTGTAAGAACGTCTAGCGGGACGTGTTCCATGACTGGCTTATGCTAGCCCCGGGGGATTTTCAGACACCCACCCAACAGAATGTTCTTTCTTGCACCAAAAGTGAGGATACGGAAAAAGGATTTTTTCGAGTGCATCAAATGGAAGTGGATTAACAAGACCAAGAAGAAGAGATACTGGGTCCATCTCCACTTCTGTCCCCAAGACCCTCTCTATTTCACCTTCCATGGCACTGCAATATGCCCACAGCCTGTGGCAGGATCAGAGACAATGAGTGAGTGCACCTGTACCAATTTTGCATTTAGAACACATCGGAGATGCTCCCTCTTTAAATTTTGCGAGGCAGTCTGGAGCCAAGTGGACACTGTGGAGAATCTTTGATTGCAAGGCATGGGTTCTGTTGCAAATCAAGATCCTTCTTGCATTTCCCAGTTATCCTCCCATGTTTCAGAAAAAAGCTCAACAGAGCTGTTCGGAATTATCCAAGGGGCTGTCTCCCAATATGTGATAGATATTGCGAACAGAAAGTGTTCCCCCAGTGCTAAGCACCCTCTTCTCATGTCAAACCTATAAGAATCAGTCAAAAGTGTGGTCTCTTTTTGTATGAAATTTCTCATTTGAAAAAAAAAACGGAAGAAGTCCCTACTAGGCAACTCATACTTCCAACCAATTGGTCAAAAGACAATCCCCCTCAAATAAGTTACTCAGGCAAAACACACCCCTAGCTACCACAGTTTAAACCCCAAGTCCATTCATCCCCAGCTGAAAACCCAGCATACCAACTATGGACGTAAAAAATGATGTTTTGGCAATATTTCCCTCCGTCTGATGCATAGCCCAATAGTTATGAATACTGTCAAGGTGTGAAGGTATGGAAAATAAAGAGCATGAAGCATGGGAAGGGTTAAAGCATGAAGACCACTGGCGATCTATGACAAGGGATCTGTGGAAAGTTACACTAGTCAAAAGGTCACTATGGTAGGATGGGGCCACTGTAGCAGAATGGGATAAGAATAGTGGAATGCCCGTACACCAACTAGCAGGATGGGACTGAAAGGTCTCTATGGTGGGTTGAGATAACAACAATTAATAAAGTCAGCCTCGCCTGATACATATCATCATTGGGACAGGTCATGACAATAAATAATTAGGACATGACACTTAACTATTTAATTAATAGTTAGTAGAGTCAACTTGTTTGAGACCCTTGTGGCAGGACATGACAATAAATACCTAATCATGACAGGTCAGCCTGGGACAGGAGACCATTGTCGCAGAAGTGGTAGCAAAATATCTAATCATGACATTAGAATAATATTAAGTAGAATGTAGGAAAAACCATAGTGGCAGAAGTAGAGAGATAATGGGAACTAACATCATTGATTTATCGTATATCTGAAGAGAGATAACTCTGACTAACACAGTTGGGCATGCTGATAAGCTAACAAAAACAAGTTAACAAAAAGGTATAAAGAGCCACGGACCCTGAGGTTTGGGGGCATTCAAGAATTTGCTTTCTGAGTGTCATGGTTTTTTTGTTTGCAAATAAAAGACCTACTTCTTGAAGAACTTTCCACGTCTCCTAGTGACTCTCTACATTTTCTCCACGACAAACATGACGCTGCGAGCAGGATCATGCAGAGACCTACCTGGACAGAGGGCGGCAGTAACAGGGTGCTTCTCAGTCCACCGGGGGGCACATCCGAGACTAACAGAATAAGGGTACCCAACAAAAAGAGGAAAGCACTTTTGCTGCTAATTCGGACTATATTCTGTTGGCTTGGGATGGTCCTCGGAAACTCAGTGGTGCGGGAACCTGCCGGAGGGTCTCTCCGATCCAGGATCCAAAAGGCGAAGGGTAAATTGCAGCTGACGGAGATGTGGAGAATTGATCAAGAAAACTACGCTGTGGGGTTTGGGGTGAGTAAGAATAGATCACAGCAATTGCCTGAGTAAAATTCCACGTGGTGTTAATAAAAGTCCACATTGTGGTAGTAAAAATTCCACGTGGTGTTAGTGAAAATTCCACGTAGTGTTAGTAAAAGTTCCACATGGTGTCCTTGAAAATTCCATGTGGTGTGAGTAAAAATTCGTAGACTGGTTTAAGCTGAACGAATGAGAATAGCCTGTTTGCATTAACTAGCTGCAATTGAGGATGTTTAGGGACTGATAGATTGGTAAGGGACGATTGCAAGTTGTAGAGTCGGGGATTACTTATACTGTTGACAGAGCACTACCAGACTTGAATGGCATGGGGAAGTAATTTGTGAGAGCAGAGATTATACTTTTGCGGGACTGACATATATGTCAGGATGGATAAAGGGACTGCACTTGAGATACTGAGTAAGACATTTCCAGTGGCAAGAAATGATACTGTAAAAATTTCTGAGAAATGGGAAAGAAAAACTAAAGTTTTATTGACTAAATGGCCAAAAGAACAAGCTGAGTAGTTATTGGAAACAGAAAAGCAAGAATCAGCTCCCCTCCCCAGACCCAGATGTGGAAGAGTTGAATAGACCCCCTCCCTACTCAAATGAAGAGGCATTGAAGCAGTGGCCAGTAAAAAACGGAACAATAGAAATAAAGGGACAGTTAGAATGGGACAGAAGTGCAGAAGACAAAAATGAACTAAGGGAAAGAAAAGAAAGAGAGACAACGTACAGGCAGGAGCAAATGGAAGCTATTCAACAAGAGCACAAAGAGCTGAAATGTGAGATTAGCGTACTGTGTGGGCTAAGGGAACAAAAAGCAGTTGAGGAATACTGGTGACATAAAAGGGAGGCTGAAGAGAGAAGTGGAGGTGATGCAGAGGAAGTGGAAAGGGATGAAGAGAGACAAGGAAAGGGAAAGGCCTCAGTAGCTAAAGAATGGGAGGAATTAGAAATAGCATCGGACTCAGAGTCCGAGGGAGAATCATCGAGTAGTAGCACAGGTAAAGGGGAGAAGGACCAACAGGGAAGGATGTTACCGCTGCTTATAAAAGAGGAGCAAAACCCACAATACTTTATGTGGGGAATTGAGGACCTGGAAAGGCTGAAGAATGCGCTGCCCAGTTTACATGAGGGAGCGGGAAAGTGGATCAGGGCTTTTGAAGATGAAACCACAGGGTGATTTGCTGGTGAGGTTGGTAGGGCTCCCGAAGTTAAAGGAAATAACGGCCCAAGCCCATTTGAAAAATGCGGCAGACAATCCAATGATTGATGGGGTCGGGTTTGATTGAATGAGACAGAGAGTATGGTGGGCCTTAAGAGACTGTTATCTGCCCCAGGCTCTGAGAGGGGATCCACTGGGAGACAATGAAAACCTGGCTGCCTACTTGGAAAAACAGTTTAAAAAGTGGAGGTTGGAAACAGAGCAAGACATAGAGACTAATCAGCTGCAGACCACAATGATCTGAAATTCCATCATTGAGGCAATGCCCACCCAAATCAGGTCAAGACTGGAGGAGATGGTGGGTCTGACATCATCAATGAGCCACCAGGAATTTAGAGACCATGTAGCTCATGCAGTTGAAAGGTTTTGAAAAGACAAAGAGAAACTGTCTGAACAGCAGGAGGAGGTGCAAAGGAATCCGGCGCAGATGCAGCTCGAAGAGCTTAAAGCGAAAGAGAAAGAGAAGGCCAAAAAGGCGTTGCCAGTAAAAACTGACTCAGTGATCGATACTGGTGTGAACCAACTGCCAGCACAAGGGGGTCCTATCATGTAGACAAACAAGGGCCAGAAAATCCCATGCCAGCAATGGACGTTTTTAGAGAAGCTTTCCTGCAGGTGGTGTATCCAGGGTAGGGAAGATTTAAACACCAGCCTAGACAGAACTCGGGTCCCCAAGGACAGGGATGCAGGAATGGTGGATTATGAAACATGATAAACAATCAGGCTCAAGTGGGGCAAGAAACAGTGTGCTGGGGAAGCGATCAACCTGGCCACTTTAAAATGAATTGTCCTTATTGGATCAGGCCCTCTCTGCCCTATAATAGGCCTAGAAGGCAGAAATCCCTGGCGGCCCCTTCCCAGGCACTTACAGGCCCAGCGGGACGTGTTAACTCGTATGGGTGCTAGGGGTGCCCTGAGAACCTGAGAGGGAAGGGAGACTACCCTGTAGTAGCATGGAAGGCTGATCAAGAACCAGTATTACAAGTTAAGCACACATCGGTGATGATAGATACTGGGGTTACATACACTTGTGTACCGCTGTGGTATACCTCTCACCCTCTCAGGTCAAGCAAATTTGTTAAAATGTAGGGTTCTCAGGAAAATCACAGTTAACCCAATTTACAACTTCAGTAAGATTAGAAATTGAAGACAGGGACATAGTTTTGCCGATACTATTGTCTGAAGAGATGCCAATTAACTTGTTACTTAGAGATGTTTTATTACAATTAGAAATAAGATTAGAGTGAACACAGCAAGGTTCAATTGTAGAAAAGGCTAATACAAAGTTAGTGATGCAGGAACCTAGAGATGTTAATGTTTATTAGATAGGGGATATAGCATGTGATGTTCAAGACATTTGGGGGAAGTGGAAAGCAGAAGTGTTGACAATGTCACCTACAGCGAGACCACCTAAGTCTGAACCGCACTGTACAGTGATATTCACTGAGTCTCAGGATGAGGCGTTAGAGAGGCAGTGGTGTCAGGAAGTAATCACTCAACACATGAGAAGTGAAGCAATAGTATTAGGGCAGCAGGGAGTGATACAGAGAAATGTGTTCCTGGAAAAGTGGTATAGTGAGCCAGGTGTCACGCCATGTGACCCTACTGGTAAATAAGGGATATCAATCTAAAGATTTAGGGCATATGGCCAGGCATGTGGAAATAGTTGGGGATTGACACATGGTCACGACAAGGGATTGGGAATCCGGGGATGGCAGCTATGTTAAAATCATAACATGCAGCAACCTGACAGGGAACCCAAAGGAAGTTAAGGTAACACCTCAATGGAGTATGCCAGTGATTGTAGAGAAAAATGATCAATATGGTAATAGGTAATTGGATACATTACCAGCCACTTTGTGGCCACACATGACAAAGATGCAAGGAGAGTGAAATCAGCTAGCCCAGTGGAAATAAGGTTCAAACCAGGAGCTATTCTGCCCAGGAGATTGCAGTATCATTTAAAACCAGTGGCAGTAAAGGCAATAGCAGCAACAATACAAGGATTGCTGAAGACAGACTTAAAGAAACAATTAGTCCCTGTAACACTCCTTTGTTACCAGTCTTAAAGACAGACAGGTCAAAATGGAGACTTGTACCTGATTTAAGAGCAGTAAATGAGGTAGTGGAGGATTGGCCAGTGGTTGTTCCAAATCTGCATATACTTCTGACTAATGTGCCCCCACCTGCAGTTTGGTTCTCAGTTGTAGGTTTATGTTCTGCTTACTTTAGCATTCCTCTAGCAAAGCATTGCTGGTATCTGTTTGCTTTTACATATAAAGGTCAGCAATACACTTATACAAGAATGCCCCAGGGGTTTAAGTATTCACCGTATGTATTCAACCAGGTGTTAAAATCAGAACTGGAGGGTTTGTCTTTAGAAAGTTTGCTGATACAGTATGTTGATGATTTGCTTGCCTGTTCAGATGGTCAGAAACAGTGTGAGTGAGATACCCTTTTTCTCTTGAAAAAACTGGCAGATGGAGGGCATAAGATGTCTAGGAAAAAGCTGTATTTTTGCAAACAGCAGGTCGAGTATTTGGGTAGGCTGGTTGCTAAGGGAATGAAAGCAATTGCACCAAGTCAGATTGAAGCAATTGTTAAAATTCTTAGACCAGAGATGATGAAGGATGGCGGACATGCATGTTTAAGGGATGCTTTGCAGTGGAATGGGGAGACTATGACAACGTTCAGTATGCTTAAATGAGCCTTGCTGTCAGCCTCAGCGTTGGCCTTGCCTGATTACGACAAACCTTTTCACCTTTATGTGTCAAACAGACAGACAGGATACGCAGCTGCAGTGGTTAGGCAGGGGTCAAGTGGAGGGAGGCCTATGCAGCTGGTTGCTTACTATATCACCCGACTAGATGAAGTAGCTCAGGGCTATCCATTATACTATCAGGGATTGGTGGCTGCCTATTTTGTATATGAAAAAGCATCCTCAGTAACCATAGGTTACCCCATCATCCTATATATGCATCATATGGTGGCAGAGTTATTGGAGAAAGGGAAATTTGCACCAATGCCAGCTAGAATATTAGCATATCGGATGCTGCTGACATTTCCCAACATAACCATACAGAGGTGCAGTACAAGGAACATAGCGGACTATGTCCCATTTGAGGATGACTGTATAAGGGAAGTGACTACATTTGCCAAACTGAGGACTGATTTACAGTCCGATCCACTGCTTGATGAAGATAAGCAGGTTCTATTTGTGAACGGGTCTTGCTATAGGGATTATGACGGGAATCATGCAGGGTATTCGGTTAAAAGACAGGACCAGGCTCAGTTTAGCACAGTCAAATGGAAACTTGCCCACAGCCATGTTCAGCTCAGTTAGCTGAACTCAAAGCATTAATGGCAGCCTGTGAAATGATGAAGGGTAAAAAAAACTGACATTTATACTAATTCGCTTAAGGCCATGGGGTATGCTACCAGTTTGGGGCAGTGTGGAAGCAAAGAGGCTTTAAGAAGAGTAATAGGGATCCCATACAACACTGCCAGCAGATTGTAGCGTTGACAACTGCAATGATGAAGCCAAAGGCATTAGCTATTATTAAGTGTCAAGTACACAGTAAGGCAGTGATATGGTAATCAAGGGTAATCAGGCAGCGGATAAAGCGGCTAAAGTAGCTTTGGGTTGCTCCTCTGCTATCATAGCACCTCAGGTACAGCTTGATCCAGAGCTGACAATATGAGACCTCATTGAGATACAAGGGAGGGCAACACTGGCTGAACAAACACTGTGGAAACAGAGGGGAGCTAAGTAGAATCAAGGAGGTTTGTGGATTACAAAGGATGGCTTATGGATAGCACCCATCCCATTGTTGACAATCCTTATTCCAGAAGAACATGGACTGGATCATTGTGCAAGAGGGGAAGTGTTAAGGAAGATTAAAACGGATGGGTTCTGGTCACCATATCTGCAGACCTCAATGGACTATATGTTGTCACAATGCGAAGTGCGTGCACAGTCTAATATTAGAAAGGGGATAATAACCCCTATAGGACACATACCAGTATCCGAAGGGCCATTTAAGCATTTAGTGATTGATTACGTGGACATGATATAAACAAGTGAGAGGGAACATATTAGTGGTGATTAGCTAAACCTATCAATGGGTAGAAGCTGCCCCGTCTAAAGATGCAGGAGCAGGAACAGTAGTGAAATTTCTGACAAATGAAGTTATCCCAAGGTTTGGTACACTGTCAGAAATCAGTTCAATGAGTCTGCATTCATTCAAAAAAGTAGTTAAGTTAGTGCTGCAGTCTTTGAGAACCAGACTGAGGTTTAGGTGCATGTATCATCACCAGTCGCACGGTATGGTGAAAGGATTAATGGGACATTGAAAGCCAAATTAAACAAGATCTGTGCAAGCACCAACCTTAATTGGGTTGATGTGCTGCCGCTAATGAGTTATCGCATGCAGACTTATCACATGACTAATCTAACACCGGTTGAGATACTCACAGGCAGACCTATGCCAGTGCCCAAGTGGAGAGGCTCTATGAAGGACCTAGCTTGGAGCAGTTAAACCTAGAACTTAAGCAATGTAGGCAACAGCTAACTATGATACATGAGACTATCCACATACAGGAAACACAAAGGGAACTGATAGCTGACAACGAGGAAGGACCTATTAAGCCCAGGGATTGGATGTACGTATTGGTTTTCCAGAGATGGTGGAATGAGCCAAGGAGAGAGCGACCTTTCGTAGTGACTAAGGCATCACCTACCTCCATCCAAGAGCAAGGACGACATGTACGGTAGCACCTTAATCATTGTGCTAATGCTCTCCCACTGGTACAAAACTGACTCTGAAGCTGAGGTAAGTGAGGCTGAGGCCAAAGAACCGGAGCATGGGCACGACACACAGGAAACCAGTATCCCACAGCAGAGTCCTGAACAAGATACAGGCACAGCTCTCGGGGTCTCTGATGATTCTGTAAATGATAGTGATGGAGATGCAGAGCATAGCCCTTCGTGTGGCAGCGGGGCTGGGGAAGATATGGAAGAAGCCCCTGATACCCCTCCCTGATGAATGCATACTCAGACTTTGAAACCATTAATCTGGCAGATATTTGGTGCTCGTGTGGTAAGAAAGGAGAGTTGCACCCGATACTGCCCACTGACTGGAGTGGCAGCTGTGCTCTGTAAGGTTGTTATATCGCCGCACGCACAGCTTGTCACTATGTCACAGTCAGCTCTGTGCTGCACTAAGTGACGGTATGTCCCTGATCTAACGATTCAGATTGATAGCATAGGACAGCCAAGAGGTGTCTCTAATGAGTTTACGGCCCGCAACAAAATTGCTGCAGACTGGGAGGCTCTCATCCCAGTGATAGGGGTGAGCGGGAATGTTAAATGGATTAACTACATTTATTACAACCAGCAGAGATTTATCAACTACACTGACGATGCCCTTGTGGCTTTGGGAGAACAATTGGACGGTACAACCAAAATGACATGGCAAACAGACAGGTCTTAGATTGGATACCGGCAGAAAAAGGTGGGGGTTTGTGTGATGTTAGGGGAGCATTGCTGTACCTTTATACTTAACAACACTAGCCCTGGGGGATCTTTTACTAAAGCCATGGGAAAAACTAAACAATCTGAGACAGGAGCTAAAAGACAATGCGGGATTTGGTCATCAGGCTTTTGATTGGTTGAATAATATATTGGGATCTTGGGGAGCAGGGTTTGTCAAGATTGGTCTTTTAATAGGTACAGTTTTACTTGTTGCCGCCTTCATCTTTTCTTGTGCCTTACCTTTTATTAAATCTTTTTTTAAGTTTGTGTCACTACACGGAAACTTGTGGTCATTTTAGCTACCCCTGGAAATGCCTCCTCCTCTGACAGAGCCCCACCGCTCTACTATTATGATCTGACAACCACCAAGGTGCAAGGGACATGTCTACATGAGGACATCGATGCTACTTCCGAGGAATGCATGTTTGGTCCTAGATTGTAAGGAGTCTTGGGTTTTTTTTCCTGTTCTAGTTATTGGAGGACAGGCTTTTTGGCAAGGGACCGAGGAATGGAGGAAGAACCCTTTAAGACTCGGGCTCCGAACATTATTCAGTCCATGTTGGGACCTACACTGGTATTTGTATTGGGCAGAGGGTCTGAGCTTATTGTTTTCTTTCTCTAGGTGAAACCAGTAGGTCTCAAATGTGGGGGAATATGGAAAATAAAGAGCATGGAAGCCATGGAAAGGGTTAAAGCATGAAGACCACTGATGATCTTTTACGAGTGGTCTGTGGAAAGTTACACTAGTCAAAAGGTCACTGTGACAGGATGGGATAAGAATAGTGGAATGTCCCTACACCAACTAGCAGAATCAGGATGGGGCTGAAATGTCACTATGGCGGGATGAGATAACAACAATTAGTGAAGTCAGCCTCGCCTGCTAAATGTCATCATGGCAGGTTGGGAACAGGTTGTGACAAATAATATTTAGGACATGACACTAAATATTTAGTTAATAGTTAGTAAAGTCAGCCTGCTTAAAACCCTTGTGGCAGGACATGACAATAAATACCTGAGCATGACAAGTCAGCCTGGGATAGGAGATCATTGTGGCAGAAGTGGTAGTAAAATATCTAATCGTGACATTAGAATAATATTAAGAAGAATGTAGGAAAAGCCATAAAGGCAGAAGTAGAGAGATAATGGGAATTAACACCATTGGTTTATGGTATATTTGGAGTGAGGTAATTCTGACTAACACAGTTGGGCGTGCTGATAAGCTAACAAAAAGGTATAAACAGCTACAGACACAAAGGTTCAGGCACATTCAAGAATTCAAGAACTGAGTGTCAGTTTTTTGTTTGCAAATAAAAGACCTATTTCTTGAAGAACTCTCCGTGTCTCCTAGTGGCTCTCTACATTTTCTCCACAACAAAGGACAATGACAATATTCTTTAACTGTCCTCATTTTGTCTAAGAACAGCATGCTAATAAGAGGGCACCTTGCCTGAAATGCTTCGATGTCCAACCAAAATGAGTGAGGGGTCCCCCCAGCCCAATCATTCACGTAAGATAGCCACGAGCTTAGTTAATCGTTTTTGACATCTGGGAGGCCCAGTCCTCCCAGTCTGTAAGGTAACTGCAGTTTAGTAAAAGGTTGCTTGCGATACCAGATAAAGGAACTGGACCAGCCGTTCAGTCTTCTAAATGCTTGCTTAGTAAAAAACAGAGGAAGCATTCGCATTGGATACAACAGGTGAGGCAAAATGTTCATTTTAATGAGGGCTATCTGACCTAATCAAGAGATCAGAAGCACCTCCTATCTACAAAGGTCCTGCTTGATTCTGTCAAATAAATGGGCAAAATTGGTTTTAAATAGCTGATCAAAGACGAGAGTAATGAATATAGCGAAGTAGAGAAAGCTCTCCTGTGACCATCTGAAAGGAAATCAAGATTCGTCCTCAGGATCAGGAATTTTCGGAAGACCCCCCCACCCACGGGCATGGCCTCTGATTTTGCAAAGGTGATCCTGTAACCCGAAAAGCCACCAAATAAATTGATACATTGTTTCAGGTGTGGCACTGAGACTGTTGGGGTTGATAAAAAGACAAGAACATCATCTGTATACAATGCAACCTGATGTGACTTTATCCCCACTTCTGGAGCTGATATATTGGGATCCCTTCATATTGCCTCCACCAGCGGTTCGATCACCAATGTAAAAAGCAATGGTGATAAGGCACAGCCTTGTCGACTGCCCCTAAGGATATTGAAATTGCTTGACCATAGACCATTGGTAAGGACCATGGCAAGAAGGTCACTACATAAAACCTTTACCCATCAGATAAAGGCCTCACCCAAGCCAAATTGCTTTACAGTATTAAAAAAGGTATGGCCACTCAACCTGGTCAAAGGCCTTTTCCATGTCTAAAGTGACTAACCCCTGTATCAATCGCTGTTGACATGCTTGGATCATATTAAGTAACCGCCAGCCGTTATTCGATGATCAGCGACTCTTATGAACCCCCCGTCTGTTCCTTCTCTTTTTTTTTTACATCTCTAAAGATATTTTTATTAGAAATTTAACATTTTTACAAGTTTACAAAAATAAACAAAACTCTCAAATACAAACATTGGTGTACAATTAAATCTACAATAGTCAAAATTTAACAAAGGAAAAAAAATTACCAAAATAAAAAAAAACAAAACTCAACTTTCTACTAATCTAACCTATAACTAACCAGAATGCATACTTAAGTCTCTTACATGCTCGGAATGTAATAACATCAAAAGTAATAAAACCCGTATTCGTGCAGGATTCCTCTCCTAAGGGGCCCCGGAGCAGCCAGGTTTGTGATCTTCATTAAATAAAAGCCCTTGTTAGGATGGCCGAAATATCTGCATTTATGTAATTCAAAAAGGGCTGCCATATTTTATAAAATAATTCAGTCTTTCGGTGCACCATATTTGTCAGGAAGTCAAGGGGAATACATTCCATAATTAATCTGTGCCAATTTGAAAGTCCAGGGGGGCCCTCAGCCACCCAGTTCACCAAAATATTTTTCCTTGCACAGAAAGAGAGAATAGAAAATAGTCTCTTCCCGTGCATATCCAGGGAGGATTTGTTCGAAAAGCCCAAAAGGAGAGATACAGGGTCCACTCTAATTTCCATTCCTAAAATTTCTGTCAGGGTACTTGCTACTTTAATCCAATATCTACGGATCTTATGACAAGTCCATAGGCAATGTACAAGAGTGCCCACCTCTATTTTGCATTTGGGACACATTGGAGATGCTCCTGCCTTAAATTTTGCCAATCGAGCCGGTGCTATATGGGCCCTATGAAGTATCTTCAGCTGGATAGCCTGGGTTCTGTTACAGATAGTAATTCTTCTAGCATTTTCCCAAATATCATTCCACATTTCTATAGAGATTTCTAGTCCCAAATCTTGATCCCATGTTTTAAGCAGATTGTCCATATCTCCCAATACTTCATCATGTAGTAAATGATAAATAGTACTGACGGAGGATACCCCCACTGGTCGTAGGACATTACATTCTCTATCTGATTTATAAAGACTATCTATTAACCTAGTCTTCTTCTGTATATAATCTCGAATTTGGAAGTATCGAAAGAGGTCTCCATTGGGTAATCCGAATTTCTGACGCAGCTGTTCAAAAGACATCAGGACCCCATCTTTAAATAGGTCCCCTAAACATGAGATACCCCTGGATCTCCAGAGTTTAAAAGTGGCATCTGTAAACCCTGGTTGGAATCCCCATGCCCCTACTATCGGTGCATAGGGGGATGTTTTATGTAAATTACCCTCATTTTGCCTCATTATATTCCAGGCCTTAATTGTGTTTAGTATTATGGGGTTTTTACAGTGATCTGTAATGATTTTCCTCTTGTCTGAAAATAAGAGGTTAATAAGTGGGTATTTAACTTGAGAGGCCTCGATGTCCAGCCAGATTGATTGTGGGTCGGACAAGACCCAATCAGCTATGTAACTTAGTAGGGAACTTAACTGATATTTCCTAAAGTCTGGGAAGTCCAGTCCTCCCCTTGCCTGTGGAAGCTGTAGCTTCTTCAGCTTAATGAGGGGCCGTCTATGATTCCAAATAAAGGAACCCAACCAGCCATATAATTTATGTAGGGCCATTCTTGGCAGCATCACCGGGAGCATTCTCATAGGATATAGGAGACGGGGCAGAACATTCATTTTAATTAGTGCTATTCTACCCAACCAGGAAATTGGAAGGTCTCCCCATCGCTGGAGGTCCTGCCTTATCCTTTCCAGTAATTGCATAAAATTCGCCTTATACAACTGACCAAATACTGGAGTAATAAAAATACCTAAATATAAGAAACCCTTCAGGGACCAACGAAAGGGAAAAAGGGATCCGTCCACTAAGTGGCGTGTCATAACCAGGCCACCCATTGGCATAGCCTCCGATTTTGAAAAATTAATTTTATAGCCTGAGAATGCACTAAATGTATTAATAACTTGAATTAGACGAGGTACGGACAACAGAGGATTATTGAGGAATAAAAGAACATCATCTGCATAAAGGGTAATTTTGTGTTTACCTGTACCAATCCTCGGGGCCGTTATATTAGGATCAGTCCGTATAGCTTCTGCTAGTGGTTCAATTATTAGCGTAAATAATAATGGCGAGAGAGGACATCCTTGATGGCAGCCCCTACCCACACTGAAGCTATCCGAACCTAATCCATTGGTAACCACAACTGCTTTGGGATCACTATACAATGTTGAGACCCATTTGATAAACACCTGTCCAATGCCAAACCTTTCCAATGTGTAAAACAAATATGACCATTCAACCCTATCGAATGCCTTTTCCGCGTCTAATGAGACTACTACTCCTGGTATCTTTCCCTGATGACAGGCTTGGATCATGTTCAAAACCCTTCTAATATTATTGGATGATCTACGGCCCTTAATAAATCCCATCTGATCCTCCTTTATAATATATGGCAATACCCTTTCTAGTCTCAGTGCTAACATTTTAGAGAGGATTTTAAAATCTACATTTAGCAAGGATCTTTTCCTTTTTTAAGGATAAGAGAGATATTTGCCTCTTTCAGCGAAGGCGGGAGACAGCCCTGACTATATGCATAGTTATACATGTCCATAAGTGGATCAGCCAATATTTCTGTAAATTCTTTATAGAATTCAGCTTGAAAACCATCTGGGCCAGGTGCCTTTCCGCTCTGGAGTTGCCTAATTGCGTGAAGTATTTCTTGGACTGTTAGAGGAGCATTTAGGACTGATACCCGTTCTTGAGTCAAGCCCGGAAAGGTCAAATTTTTTTAAAATGACTGCATCCTCCTAGTCCTATCTTCATAATCCTTCGATTTATATAACTCAGAATAAAATTCTCTAAAGATCGCGTTAATCTTTTTATGATCATGAGTCAGAGTACCTGTACTTTCCTTGATAGACGTAATAGTCTGAGGGGCCTTCTTTTTCTTTGCAAGAAATGCTAAGTATCTACCCGGTTTGTCGCCATTTTCATATAACCTTTGTTTTGCAAATATTTCCCTCTTAGCCGTTTGAGTAAGCGTAGTGTTTAGAGCTATCCTAAGAGCCGTAATCCTCTGCAATTTTATAATAGAAGGTCTATCAGTGTATGCTGTTTCAGCTGCTTTTAAGCGTGCTTCGAGCAGGCGCTGTTGCTCTCCCTTCAGTTTTTTCTGGGTCGCTGAGTAGGAGATGATCAAACCTCGTGCATAAGCTTTGATGGTCTCCCACATCATTGATGGGTTGCTAGCCGTACCTGAATTAATTTCTAAAAAAGTTTTAAATTCTTGGGAGAAGTACTTTACAAATTTACTATTTTTTATCAGGAAGGGGTCCATACGCCAATGGCGAGCGGATGTCCCATTGTTCCTTGCCTTAGTTTCCGTATATACAGCGGGGTGGTCAGAAATTGCTATAGTACCTATTTTACAGGATGATATGGAATTTTAAAAAATCGATGGGGCAATAAACATATCAATTCTTGTATGACATTTATGTGGATTAGAGTAGAAAGAAAAATCTCTACCCTGTGGATGGAGACATCTCCATACATCTACCAATCCTAATTATTTATTCAGATCCGCCAGTTGTCTAGATCTGGGAGATACTCCAGCAGCACTCTTGGGAATCCTATCTATTTCCGGATCCATAATACAATTAAAGTCTCCCCCTATAATTGTATGACGGGCACCAAAAGCCATCAATTTTGAAAAAGCTTCCGTTATAAATTTAAAGGGGTGTGCTGGGGGGCAGTACAAATTTAGAATCCCATATTCCTCTCCATTTAACGAGGGCTTTAATCAAAATATATCGTCCAGATTGGTCTTTTATCTGATTTAGAATTTTGAAAGGGAAATTCTTCCGAACAAGAACAACAACTCCCCTGCTTTTTGAGCTAAAAGTAGAAAAAAAGGCCTGATCAAATCCACCCTGCCGTAATTTTAAGTGTTCTTTATCCGACAGGTGTGTCTCCTGTAGGAGAACTATATCAACTCTTTCTTTCTTAAGATTTGATAATATTTTCTTCCTTTTAACTGGCGAATTACTCCCCCTGACATTCCAGGTGCACCACTTAACCGACTGATCAACCATAATCATTTGGGCAGATCTGAGACCCCCTCGGGAGGGGAAACCCTATCTGGAACATCCCGAGCATGGAGCATATAAAATTTACAAAAATAAAGGCTCTCTAATACACTCAAAACAATATAATAAAAAACTATTTCTAAATAAAAAAAATATAAAACGTACCTAAATGGAGATTTTCTCCCTTGTTCCCAGGGAGCGTCACTTCCTCTCCAAAAGTCCATCTTATCCTCTCCCAACCAATGCCCCACCCTTGACCCAGGTGCTCCTCAATAAAATGAGGAGAATTCAAATATAATACAAAGCTAGAGTTAACAGTGAGCACCCTAACCCCACCCACACCAACACCTGGATATATTTGGGAATGTTAATACCATATATAAATATATAACTATAAAATTACAATACAATCTCAACAAAGTAATAATTAAATATAATAATACAAAATAACAGGGGAAAAACAATCCCACTCCTAAAGACAGAAGTAAAATAGAATAAGGTAACCACCTCCCCCCACCAACATTACCCAAACGACCCAACATGTATATACATACATACCCACATATATACAAACCCACGCGGGGGGGGGCAGAGAAAATCAAATCCCTCTCCCCGCCCCCATGATAATATTAAACAATAAGGTGAGAAAAAAAGAGAAACAAAAAAGGTGGGGGGATGTAAACCAAAGTAGAGGGAAAGGCAAACCAACATCCACTATCTCTTACAGTTTATTTAAGAAAGTCCAAGAATTCCCTAGCCTTCTCTGGTGAACCGAAGTTATATATGGATCCTTCGTGGTTAAAGCGTAGCGTCGCTGGATAGCGTAAAGGGTACTGAGTATTTAAGTCCCTTAAACGCTTCTTCACCTCATCGAATGCCTTCCTCTTTCGGACCAGAGCTGGGGAAAAGTCCTGGAATAGCATGATCTTGGATCTTTTATAGATCATGGCTTGGGGATCTTTTCCAAGATTTCTTGAGGCTTCCAGGAGCATCTGCCTCTCCCTATAGCTCTGCAGCTGGAACAGGACTGGGCGTGGGCGCTGGTTTGAGCCAGGCACACGTATTGCGGCTCGGTAGGCCCATTCCACCCTTACCTGGCCTGATCCAGCATGCAGATTTAAAAGCCGTGGCAGCCACTGCTCCAGGAATGCTGTAAGCTGGCCTTCCTCTTCCCGTTCGGGAAGGCCCAGCAACCGAATATTTTTTCAACGACCTCGATTATCGAGGTCGTCAATATGATTTTCTAAGGTCCGGACTCGCTGTTCGAGAGTCCGGACCTGATCCATGGCCGATTGAGCTGCAGTCTCGGAGGTCGCGGCCTTTAACTCCGCCCCTCCGCTCGAGTTCCTGAATGTCTCGGCCGTGCTTCTGCAGCGCGGCCGAGAGTGCTTCCCAGCGATGTCGGGACTCCTCGATAAAGGCATCGATCTTCGCATCCAGCTTGGTGATCATCTCCACAAGGCTTGTTACCGTCGGTAAGTCCCCCGGGGCGGCTGTGGACGCCTCTGCTGCAGCTGAAGAGGGAGAAGGTGGGGGAGGGGGTCCTGCTTGTTGAGAGCTGCGGGCTCCTTTCCCTTTGGTCATTTTTCACTAAATGTTAGATTATTTAAATGTAATACTAAGCAGCTATTTAAAGTTAACAGCTATTATGAATGATTTGGTGACTGTGGTGGGGGTGGGTGACCCACTTTGTCCAAGTCTTGGGAAGAGCACTATAGACTCAGACTTGCTGGGTCGCTGCCCTCTTGGATCCCCCGTCTGTTCCCTCTTAATGATGGAAGGCAGTACAGTTTCTAGCCTTGGTGCCAAGTCTCAGATGATTTTGAAATCTGCATTCAGGAGTGAAATGGGTATACAGGAAGCACAATCCTCTGGGGCCTTCCCTTTTAAGGCTGAGGGAGATGGTGGGAGGTGGCCACGACTGAGAGTTGTTAAATATACTAAGCATCGGTCCTGACAGTATACTTATAAAATTCCCTATAGAACACACTGGGGAACCCATCAAGACCAGGCACCTTTCCGTTCTGGAGCGGTCTCACAGCCTTCTGCACCTCTTGCTCTGACAACGGGACATTAAGGAGAGACTCTTGTTTAGTGGTCATTCGCAGAAGGTCTAAGTTCTTAAACAAAACGACTCCATCCTAACCTGCCCACTCTTACAGCTTTCTAATTGGTATGGTTCGGAGTAAAATTTCCAAAACACTGCATTAACCCTTTTAGGATCAAAGGTTAAATTTCCAGTGTCCTCTCTGATCGAGGTAATGACTTGGGGATAACTTCTTTTCCTGGCATGATACGCTAAGTACCTGCCTGGCTCATCCCCATGTTCAAACCGCCTTTGATTTGCAAATGTAAGATTGCTCTTGGCTGTCCATGTAAGCATGGAGATCAGTGTGCACTGAGAACCTCTGCAGTTGAGCCAGCGAGGGCCTATCAAAGTATACCTTTTCAGCTGCACCTCGAGAAAGCGTTGCTGCTCACCCGTCTGCCATTTCTTACCGGCTGAATAGGAAATAACTAACCCCGTAACATAGGCTTTAGCTGTTTCCCAAAGAATGGATGGGATACTGGCTGAGCCTGAATTAATATCTAAAAAATGTTCTGAATTCAGTAGAAAGTAATTCAGTAAACATGCTATCCTTAAAGATGAAGGGGTCCTGTCACCAGTGCCTCAAACTTACCACAGTATCCTTATTCTTGACCATTAAACACACTGGGGCGTAATCGGAAATAGTGATATTGCAAATTGTACATGACACCACCGAGCCCAAACGTGCTGCAGGGGTCCAAACAAAATCAATGCTCGTATGGCATTTACGTGGATTCGAGAAGAATCCTGGCCAGTAGGGTGAAGGTGCCTCCAAACATCTACCAATCCCAGTTCAGCACTCAAATCCCTTAATTGCTTAGATTGTGAAGATGATATCAGAGGGCCTTTGGGCAATCTGTCCACTGTAGGATTTATAACTCTTTCTCCCACCCCCGCTACAATAATAACATGCTGAGATTCAAGACTAACAAGTCTAGAAAGTGCGTCTATCAAGAATTTAAGGGAGTGGGCTGGGGGACAGTAAACATTTAAGATCCCATATTCTTCCCCATGTATTACAGCATTAAGGATTACAAGTCTCCTGTGTGTCTTTAATAGTCTAATGACTTAAATGGGAGATTCTAACTAGAATTGCCACCCCTTTATTCCTCGTATTGAAAGATGAGAAATAAACCCATTCTGTTGCAGCTTCAAATGCTCTGCATCATCTAGGTGTGTTTCTTGTAATAAGGCAATATCCACCCTCTCCCTTTTATGTCTTGAAAGTACCTTCCTCCTCTTGACTGGTGAGTGACTCCCCTTAATATTTCAGGTACACCACTTGAACACATTCTTAGCCATAGCCTTCCGTAGCACCATTTAGATTTCAGAGAAGGAGAACTTGAACTACGATCATTGAGCTTAAAATGTAAGAAGATCCACAAAACCCAAAAACTACACAAACTACAGCTAACAAGTCTACAAATAAAAAAGTACAAAAACTATATACACCAAAAAACCAAAAATAAATTGCCAAAGGCATTGATTAGAGGAATTTACCCCCATTCAGAGGGGGCATCTACATATCCTACAACCCTACTAAACATCCCAACCACCCTCTCAACTCCTACTGGGTAGGGTTGTGCCACACACAGGCAACCTGGTAGGAAAAAAACAAGATTAGTACTATAAACAAGTAAGTTAAAAATAAATGTCACCCATTCCTTGGTATAACTTAGCTCAGAGATTAAAAAGGTAAATCCTCTATCCATCCCAAGCACAATTTAAACATAACTTAACATCAACAGAAAGGAGACTCTAAGTAATCAGTCTCTGCCTCTACCCCTGCGGCCTGGTTCTCGAGTTCATCAATTCTTTTCCCCAGGTCTTGCAGTATAGCAGATACTGGAGTCAGGTTCTCCTCAATTTTTTTCTTCCTTTGATCTGCTTTCCCAGACCTTGCGAGGTTTGGCCAACTCTTCAACCAAGGTCTGGTAAATAAGCAGGCCCACTGCTACAGTGGGCTGGGCTGGGTCCCTGGCCCTGGATGAGCTTCCTCCCACAGTAAAAACAAAGGTATGTAACTTTTTCAGGTTCTTTTACCGTGTTCTTACTCACAGTAATGTGAATGTTGCGGCGCATAGCTCAACAAATGCAATCCAAGCAGGACGTTGCAAACTTGGATTCCCTGGGCCCCCTAGTTCAATATTTCCCTAAGAGTGGGAATATCTTCTCAATATCTAACCTGTCAGACCTGCTCAAAATCTTGTATGTTTCACTCGCTTATTCTTTAAACACTAATGAATAAAGGCCTAACCCTAACAAGGCCTAAGGGCATGACAGGTAGCTGAATATTTCCAATCCTCTCAACTACCACTAGGTAGTGATTGTTCGTACACCTAAGTTTTTGATTGGTTAACAAAAGGCAGTCAAGGAGAGTGTCCATAGGTGGCTCATCCTATTTAGCTGTTCTAATTAAGCCAACCCCTTCATCTCAGGAATCCATCACAAATCTCTTTTGATCTGTCTCCAATGCTAGTATATCCTTTCATAAATACTAGGACCGAAATTGTAAACAGTAGTCCAGGTATGGTTGGGAGAAAACTCCAACGCGCTGGGATCTAGGATAGAACCTTATGACACACCACAAGTTACAACTTTCCAACCTGAAAAAGACCCATCAAATTCTGTCTTCTCTCAGCTAACCAATCTACAGTTCATTGTAATGCAGTTACCCTTATGCCATAAGCTCCCACCTTGATTAATTTTTTTTTATTATTATGCGGCTGCTCCTGGAAACCTAATGAAAGCCTCCTGGAAATCCAAATACACTACCAGTTCTCCATTGTCAACGCTGCTTATTCTATGCTCCTTTTAATAAATTTGTTAACAAGATTTCTGTTTCACAAAACTAAGTTGACTCTGTCTAATTGCATTAACCTTTTAGAAATGTGCCACTATTTCTTCCTTACTGAACTCTAGGCATTTTTCCAATCTAGATATGTTAGATTAATCAGACTGAAAATTCTGGCTCTGTTACTCTTCCCCTCCACATCATCAGCAGGATCAATGCAAAATATTTTTATAAATCATCTACCATTTTCCTGCTCTCCATGACCAATTCCTTGTTTGCATCCTCCAATGATCACATACTCATTTTAGCTGCTCTGTTTTTATTTATCTATAGACTTGTTTTTGTATTTCTTCCCAAATTTACTTTCAGATTCAATTGTCTCCATCCTGATTAGCTTTTTAAGATGTGAACGGCTAGTTCCTAAAATATTTCCAATCGTCTCGCCTACCTAGGTTGTGATTGGTTAACCAATCAAAAACTTAAGTGTACAAAGGCAGTCAAGGAGAGTACCCATGGGTGGCTCATCCTTCCCATAACTTCTTTTTGACCACAATAAGTGTTTTCAGCATTAAAGATCTGCCATTGCCCATGTACTAACCTTCCCTCTCAGTACTCCTCCTATCCTTTCCGTTGGAAAACACTTTGTTCTTAAAAAAAACAGCAGTTACAGATGTACGAACAGAGGACTTTAGTATCAGATTGCCAGCACAGGACTCTGTCTTTATTGCAGAGAACAACATGCTATCCCCTTTCATTACTGCATAATATTGCTTTCTTTTCCCTCCCCAAAGTTTGTACTCTTAACCACATATAGTGGTCAGTTCGCTCATTGCCCCCTGCAGTCTGTTCCCTTGTTCACACCAGGAGCAAGAATTTCATACCTTTTGGCTAAGGCACTAGCCAAGGCTTCTTGAAAGTTTTGGGCGGCACGGTGGAACAGTGGTTAGCACTGCTGCCTCACAGCGCCTGAGACCCAGGTTCAATTCCCGACTCAGGTGACTGACTGTGTGGAGTTTGCACGTTCTCCCCGTGTCTGCGTGGGTTTCCTCCGGATGCTCCGGTTTCCTCCCACAGTCCAAAGATGTGCGGGTCAGGTGATTTGGCCATGCTAAATTGCCCGTAGTGTTAGGTAAGGGGTAAATGTAGGGGTATGGGTGGGTTGCGTTTTGGCGGGTCGGTGTGGACTTGTTGGCCGAAGGGCCTGGTTCCACACTAAGTAATCTAATCTTAAACTTTTGATCCCAATATCTACCTCACTTGCAGTGTTCGCTCCATCTAGTTTCTGCCAAATGTAGGAGCAGAGTTGTAACAAGCAGTAGACTCCTCAAATATATTCATCAAGACTGTATTCTGCAAGGATTTGGGTCGTTTGGTAGTTCTGGGGAGTTGGGCGTGGGGATAGACCCTTAGAATTAGGGACACATTTCCAGATAATAAATGCTGATGCAAGTAATTTAAATATTTAAAAAAAACACTAGCTGATCTAAACCAATGAGCAACAGTATTGAGCAGCAAAATCAATACCCTTAGTTTATTAAATTAAACTGCCCTATATAAAACTACTTAAGAGTTTCATGGGAATTTTATTGTACAAAATTAGAGCAGCAACAAAAAAACCCAAAAAGGCATATAGGTAGCTTTTGAGAAGTTCAGTATAAGATAGGAAGGTTTAGTCATGGAATTTGAGTTTTAGGCCCAGGTAGGTGTTCTAAAACAGAACAGAAATTATTCTTATGGCAGTGTTAGGGTCCCTTCCATTGAGGAAGGAGGCCCAGTTCAAGGTCCACTTGCTCTAGAGATGTGTGTCATAGCCACACAATTGATTAAAAAGCAAAAACATAACAATACAATCTCTCTTTTAGTTAGTTAATGCAACATCAGGATCCAAGATTTGATTATTACACTAAAATCGACTATTGCTCGTTTGTCAAATTATTTCTTTCCTCCCAGGAGAGTGAGCGAGGCGCCTCTTCTGGATCATGAGTAACATTAAAAACTTATCACACGTTGCAAATGTATACATTCTTGATCAGATGGTCATTGGAATAAGGAAGAGATTGAGATTGCAGCATGTTACAATTTAACTAAGCTTCAACTACTCACTGAGGAACATCAGGAAGCAGAAAAGTATTAAGAAAAAAAATCAAAAAGATTGAAAATTCAGTACTTCATTTCACCACATAGCTAAGCAGAGAGATTCAAATTCATACAAAATAAATACCTTTAATAAAACAGCCTGTCTACAGTTTAAAACCTGAAAGCAATAACTGCCACTTCTGGAAAGTCATTTATATGTCTGGTGGGTTTTCAAAAGGAAAAAAGCAAGTTAAAACACGAAAAAAGGAAAGATATTTATTTTAATACTTAAAATAAGCTTCCAGCTACAGTTATTTTCAAAGCTTTGTACAAACATCATTTAAGTAAATATTACAGAAATAATTCATTTACATTCCTAGGCTATAGCTTTAAAACCTCCAATATAATTTAAGTTAGAATACATGGAAGTTGCCATTTCTTGCTGACTGACCAGAAATGCTAAAATTTTAGGTGATCACTTGAATTGAAATATGGGAGGTTCTTATATCATTGTAAACAGAGACTGAAGCATTGTATCCTCAGTAGTCAACATCTGGAAAATGCTAGGAGTGCACATAATCCAAACAAGTTGGATCTTTAAAAAAGGCTTCAATTAAATGCAACAGTGACACCAAACCAAAAGGAATTAGTTTTCCACCAAGTTATCTGCTTGACAAGTCTTATGGTGACAAGGGACATGACCTTTATCCTATGACATCAAACTATGTGCCACAAAATACCCAGGAATTGAGGGATACCAAAAATAATAAACAGTGACGTTAAAGAGCAGGGTAACTGGTCATACACTATGTTAGCAATTATTGAAATATATACCATACTTGAATAATTTAGTTTATAGTAACCCTTGGTGTCACAATGTGCTTTATTACAAAATAAAGCATGAGAAAAAATGTGGCTTGCTACAACTACACCATAGAATGTAAAAAAAGGTAGTGACAAATTTGCATTTAAAAAAATTCTGAAGAGATTAAAAATCTAAATTGGACTATTGTTTGGGTGTAATATAGAGGGCTCTGTGTAATTCCTTCCCATAATAGGACAATTCCGTGTGGCAGAGGACAACAGCAATATTTTGTTTCGTAGCATCCTCTTGTTGTTCACTGAAGATGAGTCAAATTTTTTTAATAGTGATTCAACAAGCTCTAGTGACAAATTCACAGCTAATAACATTTGAAGTGAGTTCATAATTTAAAAATGTACATGGATGGAACTATTGCTTTGTGTTCTTCCTCCTTAACCAACTCTAAAGTCCAATAAAATCAAGAAAAATTGACATGCACTCCTTTTTCCATAGCATTTCTCCAGTTGTCACTTTACAAATATATTTCTGAACATAAAACCCATTAACTGCTTTAAAATATGTACACATCTTTTCCTTCTGATCTGCTGTGATGAAAATCTGGAGGCCTTTCTTTTTGGTTCAAAATAATCTTCAGTCCAATGACTGGTCTTTGCAATGTGCAACAAACGGTTCACCACTAACCAGCACATATTCAATCACTACTGGATAGTACCATAATTGAACAAGGAATCACCACAAATTATCAATAAGTGCATTGAAGGCAGCAATTCAACTGGAGTTTGGGAAGCATTCATAAACCAAGGCAGTTGAAGTTCTACATTCAATTATTTAACATTGTCCTTAAATGTCACTAAGTAAATTTTAAAAACATGAACGTTACAGTACACTTTTGAATGTTTATATTGACCCCTTATAACTGGAGTCAACCAGAATAAGATGCACACTGATTTCTGTGAGGAGGACTGCACTAACTTTAAATGGCTCATAAAAATATCAACATTTATAAATGACATTGTGTAAAAGCTGACCTAACATAATGCTGCGTTATTCTATTTTCACTAGTATTATTTTGGCTTAAAGCAGTGTGTTTTTTTTGTTTTAAAATACTACAGCAGGGCAAGGTATTCATTTTAGCTTTGCCAGTGACCTGAAATGCATTTTTTTTTGCCCTTACTGAAATGGTAAAGGCAGGATTGCATTTTACAAAAACCATTGCCATTTTAATGATTTTAGTAAACAGATGGCAAACAATTTGTTCTTCACACAATTCATTTTTTCAAAGCATAGTAATGTTCAGCCTTTAAAAGATTATATTTAGCAGATGCATATTTACTAACTAAAAATGAGGAATAATATTCATCTCAATACTAAAGCACAACAGTATCATTAGGTTCATTTTAACATATGTCATTTTTGCCCTTAGGTGTACAAATGCTCTATTTAGTTCAGAATATCTTTGAAAATTGCAAGTTTTGCTCCATTGATGAACTAGAATGCACAAATTGTTTAATTGTCATTTTGTTAAAAATAAAGCCATGAATTAAATAATAATCTTAATCTATTTCATATCAAAAAAGAGAAAATCTCATTAATTACAATGCAATAAAATAATCAGCATGCCAAATTATTCAACTTCACAAAAGGAATTTGTTGATCTTGAATGGTGTTTCCATAATGTGATTCATTAGGAATTACAAGAATAAAGTGCAGTTTAGATCCAATCGTTTCTGTAGGACCTAGAAGCAAACATTTTTTTAAGAAAAAAAGCAATTCATAGAAATTAGACAAAATGGATGTTAAACCATAGAAAATCTCATTTATATACTTACTGTCTATAAGGCAACTAAATTCCCCAAAATTGCTTCACAGTAGGAAGTCTAACCAAACCAAACCAATTTATATAAAGATTATTAATAATGTTGTGAATAAATTCAAAAAAGTGCAAGAACAAAGAACTTACAAGTACGCCTTGAGAAATTAGAATCGTTGGAATTGGTGAAGGCTGCTCGGATAACCTCTCATTTTTGTTGCCACTTGGTATTTCTCCTTAAACAACAAAAATATAAAGAATACGGCTCCAGCTAATAAGTATAATTGGGAAATGGGATATAGGTGTGTAATTACTGTCCAGTTAGTTCTGCTATAATGCAGTAGTTCCATTCTCATGCAATCTCATGTTAAGAAAATTGTGCAATAGCACCACTGAAATTCATGGGATTGGAATGACACTATAACCAATGCACGCTTTAAAACGTTTGTGCAATAGAAACGATCCCCAATTTGTCAATTGCGTTACAGCGAATTTGCATTAACAAGGTGTGCATTATAGCAGAACGACCTCTATTGTTACTGTATTATTGGGAATTGACAGAAGCAATATATAAAATGGCCCAACCCTTCATATTTGGACCAGAATCACTACTTCTGACCCAGATCTGACAAGGTTGCCTACTTAGCAGACCACATTCTGCACTTGATTTTCAAATCTGGATCAATCTTAACTCTGCAGTGCAACAAACCACAGAATAGGCATCAAGAATGAACCTTTGCAGAAGTTACAAGCCACGTATGGCAATAGGTTTCATGATGCCATACGTGTAAAATTTTAAAACATCTCAAAGCCTCTTTTGATAGCTATTGGGATAAGTATAACTGGGCAAGAGGGTACATATAGGTGGTTGTTCAAGGGGTTACTGGTAGCAGATGGCTGGGTAAGGAGGTAGGTTGGTACAAACAAAACATGCTGAAGAAACTCAAATGGCCTGGCAGCATATGTGGAGAGATAAGCAGAGTAAACATTTTGGAGTTTGCTATGATTCTTCTTCAGGGTTTTGAAGAATCATATTGGAAGGTCAACTTTCTCTCTCTCCACAATTGCTGTCAAAACTGTGGAGCTTCTCTAGCATTGAATATTTAGATTTTCAGCATCTTAGGTTTTTTTTGCTTTTAGTAAGAGGTAGGGTGGATCAGGTGGGCAGGAGAAATAGGAGTTTTCTTTCTGAGAAAGGGTGGTGATGGCTTGATGTTCAATTTTGTAGTTAGCCAGGAATTAGAGTAGATTTTAATCCATCTAACCTTTCCCTGGTTAACAACTAAGGCAGTCAAAACCCATTGAAGTCTCTAATTCACAGTTGGAGATTTTGTCAGAGGGCTCAAGCAAACAGGGTTTGCTCATTGGAAGTTTGAACTTCCTGTGTACTCCGAGAGGTCCTGATGCACCTTACAAGTAACACCTGATTTCTGTCCAACGATCTGGACACCAGAAGATCCAGACCATTATCATTTCTATGTATTTAATTAGAATTATCATGGTCTATGGATTGCAGAGAAATGGCAGTTCTTATTGGTACATTTTTAATCACATCAATACTACCAATTTGTGCTCGTAACTCCAAAATATTTTGTGTAGTATACAACTAAAAACCAAAAAAAACTTTTAAAAAAGTGTATTAGTCATAAAAGGCTTACCTTTCTCATTGCCAGGAGTATGTGTTGAGGAACATCTGGTATGATAGTTGACAGCAGAAACTTCGCCACAAACACTATATGCTAAAAAGAAATATTTTCCTTCTGGTTACATTGTATATGTTTATGTTTATGTGGCACCTTTATTAAAGAAATTTTACAAAGAAGATGATATAAGTGAGATTGCAAAATACATTGTTAGAGAGTTGAGTTTAAAGGTAGAATAGAGTCATAGAGACGTACAGCATGGAAACAGACCCTTCGGTCCAACCAATCCATGCCGACTAGATATCCCAACCCAATCTAGTCCCACCTGCCTGCACCCGGCCCATATCCCTCCAAACCCTTCCTAATCATATACCCATCCAGATGCCACTTAAATGTTGCAATTGTACCAACCTCCACCAGTTCCTCTGGCAGCTCATTCCATACATATACCACCCTCTGTGTGAAAAAGCTGCCCCTTAGGTCTCTCTTATATATCTTTCCCCTCTCACCCTAAACCTATGCCCTCTAGTTTTGGGCTCCCCGACCCCAGGGAAAAGACTTTGCCCATTTACCCTATCCATGCACCTCATGATTTTGTAAACCTCTATCAGGTCACCCCTCAGCCTCCGACACTCCAGGAAAAACAGCCCCAGCCTGTTCAGCCTCTCCCTATAGCTCAAATCCTCCAACCCTGACACCATCCTTGAAGAATTCCAGAGCATGAGCCAAATCAGTGAGACCACACATTTGATTCCAGTGCAACAAATGGCCAACACTAAAGGGTGGGTAGTTCATTTCAGTTATAGATTTCATGTAGCCTCCACTCTTTATTCTGAGAAGTTCAGGCAAACTTGAAGTGATTTCTTAGAAAGAAGATTTACATAGGTTGTGTGTATTTTTAATTGAATGATAAAAAGTTTCAACACTGCATCATCCCTCCCCTGGCACTGGATATATTCCTAATTACAAAAATTAAGTTGGAAATGTGCCCAAAACCTATAGCTACAAAATCATTTTAAGCCAAACACTAACATTTTGTACATTTGGCTCCAAACTGAGCATCCTTAGAGCGTGCGTGTTCTGAGAACTCTAACCACACAGGCATTAAATGTCTTGACATTAGAAGTACCACTTTCTCCAAATGTTGAAAAAGAGTCTCAGAAAGTAACTTCTGTGTTGCACACTCTCCTTTTTATTTGGTGAGCTTTAAAGCTAGGTTTAACACGATGATCCATACTTGGTGCATTGTCAAACTTGTGTACCTGTAACTGAAGGTGTGCCACAGGTATCAGTGCTGGAACCACAATTATTTACAAATATAATGACCTGAAATGAAGAATTTGAATGTACTGTTGTCAAATTTGTGACTGACAAATAGGTGGGAAGGCAAGTGCTGAGGACAAGTCTGCAGAGGGATATAGACAGGGGGTTAAAGCTAGCTGGCAAAAACTTGGTGGATCAGTATAATGTGGGGAAATTTGAGGTTAAGAACAGAGGAGAGAATATTATTGAAAAAGGAGGAAGACTGCAGAAAGCTACAGAAAAGGAGGATATGGGAGTCCTCATCCATTAAACACAAACAGCCTCCAAGTTCAGTGGATAATCGGGAAGACAGATGGAATGTTGACCCTGCTTGACCTGCTGTGCTCTTTCCAGCTCAACTCTATGCACTTTGACTCTCCAGCATCTGCAGTCCTCACTTTCGCCAAACTACTTTATTTCCAAGGAGAACGGAGTGAAGTTGGGATGTTTTGCTAAAACTATATAAGAAACTACCCAGACCACAGAATATGTGGAACAGTTCTGGGCCCCTTATGAGGGAAGCTTTACCAGCATTGGAGGCAGTTCAGAGCAGGTTCACAGGCTAAAACCAATTATGGAGGACTGCATTATTAGGGGAGATTGAGTAAGTTGAGTCAGTACTCAGGGAAGTTTAGAACAAATGAGAAATGACCTTAGTAAAACATACAAAGATTCTTAGGGAGCTTAGATAGATAGGTGTGTGCATGTCAGTGTGTCTGTGTGTGAAGGGTCTAGGGCCAGAAGAAATAATATTAAATTAAAACATCACACATTTAAAACAGATCAAGAGAAATTTCTATTCTCAGGAGGATAGTGAATCTGTGGAATTCTTTATCACAGAGAATGTGTAAAGACTCTGCATATTCAAGTCAGGGACAGATTTTTGAATCAGTAAGGGAATGAAGGGTTATGGGACAAAGACTGGAGTGTGGAGTTGAGAATCATCAGACCAGCCATGATTTCCTTGAATAGTAGAACATGTTGATGGGCTGAATGGCTTATTTCTGCTCAGATGTCTTATGGTCTTACATGGTCAGAGCCTACAGAGATCCCACATTATTCTAGTCTGGATTAGGCAAGAACCAAAACTAGAGCAGTGTGCTGCAGGAGGACTAAAAAGAAACAGAAGAAGTAGGAAACAGATCCTCAGTCTTAAATGGCTCATGAAAAAACCTGAAACGCAAAGCAAAATGGTGTAGGAGACCTATTGTTTATGCAAAACCCTGTGAACTAGACCATTCCCCCACTCTCCCAGCTCACACTATACATCGAAGTCAACAAGTACAGTAACTGAGAGAAAGGTCCATCCTTGATTTTTAGTTATTCTCAATGCCAGCAGGGAGATCTAATGAAGATCAAAACCCACAAACTCATCCTTTCTTCTTTCAATAAATTGCAATAGCAAGAAACTTAAAGTTACACAAATCCACCAAATAAATATTTAAAAGATAGAATTTTTCAGCAATACTCAAAGTGAGATTTGATCATAACGTTGTACCTCAATTACAATGAGGATGACCAGTTGTTCATGAAAGGGCCGTTCCCTCGCAAAATCTGTGTTGAAAGCAATCACACAGGCGTTGGTCACCACCGCTACTCCATTTATCAGATCTAATATTGTCAACCATTGACCTGAAAATATGGGATAGACATTTTCCATTACCTAAAATGCATACAATTTATAAACACGAAAATATCTAACAATGGAGGACATATATATATATAAAACACCTATATACATATATATTTTACACAGAGTCATACTAGATTGGCAATTTATTTTGTACTAAATTAGTTCATCTGAGCAATTAAAGTGTTTTTAAAAGTATAACAAGCCACCATTTATGCACCTCTTGTTAAAAATTATATAAAATTCTTCCCTTCCATCTCAAATTTACATATGGAGCACAATTAGATTTCTTCAAAACTCCTTATGAATTATTTCAGAGATTGTGAGCAATGCTTAAGCATTTGCTAAAAAAGGTCAGTTGGCCATGTGTTCATAAATTCAAGCAAAGTTGCATGCAGAATGTGAGATTCACAACATTACCAAACATGAAGCCTAATTGAATTTTGTTATGACTCCCTTGTTAATGGACCAGTTTAAATCAAATAGTGAGTTAACAGCTCACAATGTGACAGATTTTAAAATGGTCCAACTGCCAATAACTTCACCTTTTCAGAACGTCACAATTTACTTCAGTCAATTCAGCAACAAGGACCCATTTGCAAATAAATTTACGTGCAATTAATCTGTTTTACTACTGAATCAGAACGTGGAAAAACTCAGCAAGAGTGGCGTCATCTGTGGAGTGAGAAAGAGTCCAATAAAAGGACCATATCCCTGGTTTCTCCACAGATACTGAGTTTCTCCAGCACTTGTTTTTAGTTCAGATTGCTAATATCCTCAGCTCTTCACTTTTGATTTTATATATTCCTTTCAGAAAATGGCGTATAGGTTTGAAGTCTGTTAGAAAATAAAAACACCCGAGAGTGCACTACTGAAGGAATGCTGTGTTAACAGAGTTAGCCTGGCTTCTGAAGCAGGATGGAGAACAGAATCTGACTGAAGTAGAAGTGCAACTGAATCAAAATTACTGATAAATTAATGACTATTTTAACAAATGGAGACCCTTTACCAATCAACACAAAAATAATATCAGCAGAGTCAATAATCTTCAATTCGAGAAAGCTGACTCCTCACCACTATTATCCAAAAACTTTTACTCATCCCAGATGTTTGTTTTTTTTGAATAAAATGCAGAATCTCATTTTGAGTAAAACTGAGATAAAGGATCTTCAGCTTGATAAATCAAGATCATTTCAAGATTAAAGTCAAGAGTGGGTGCTGGAAAAGCACAGCACATCAGGCAGCATCTGGGGAACAGGAGAATTGATGTTTCGGGTGTAATGATCAGCATCGCACACTCAACTCTGATCTGGTGCGCTTTTCCAGTACCACACTGGACTCTGATCTCTAGCATCTGCAGCCCTCACTTCCTCCCAATTTCAAGGTTAGGATAGCAAATTGATATGTTATTTTCTTTTCTTCATGGTCCGAGTATGAGAATTAGGGAACAATGCTGAAATGACTGTTCACCACTTCATGTACATTTGTGTTGAGGAGTTGAGTCAATGTATTGTTTTTAGTTTAAAAACATCTTGATAAGTCATCCACATAATATCTTACCAATGTCTTGAGCCATGAAAGCAATGGGGCGTTTATACATCCATAACAGTCGCTTGGCATCAACACGTATGTCACACAGAATGGTTATGAAAAAAAGGAGTGGTGCCAGAGGAAAGGAAATGGAAAAAAGCTGGCAAAAAAATTTGAAACTAGAGAATCATTAACATTGTCATTGAACGTCTAATGTTAAAAGTAACATGTTAATGTACATAATTTATTGAATTGTAAAAGTGTCTTTTTCTAAAGCTTGAGGTCACTGTTCAAAACTGGAAAGTAGTATTGTATCCAAATAAGCATCTGCAGAAATATTTGCAGCATCCATACCAAGAAAAGACTTTCTCTGTTGACATTCAAGGGTTTTACCATCTTTGATCCCCATGATGTTGATGGGGATTCAATGACCTGAAACCTAAATCAGCTCAATAACCAGCCATATAAATACCATGGCTACATTAACAGATAAGAGGCTGGGAATTCTCAAGAAAAAAGCTTTTTAAAAAGCTATTCGTGGGACGCAGGTCTCGCTGATTGGGCCAATATTTATTGCCCATCCCTCATTACCCAGAGGGCATTTAACAGTCAATGAGAATCTGAAGTCACATGTAGGCCAGACCAGGTAAGGATGGCAGTTTCCTTACCTGGAGGGTATTAGTGAACCAGATGGATTTTGTTTCCTGACAAAAGTCAACAATGCTGCCATTGTTATTATACTCTTAATCCCAGATTTGTATGATACTCCAATATTTTCCAGCATTTACAAAAGGCACAATTTAAGAGTGTGTTAGAATGATACACTTGACTGGATGAATGCAGCTCACATAGAACTTGAAGCTCAATACTGTCCAAGGCCACATGTCATTTGCTACTTAAAAGAGTCATTCAAACATCAATGCACCATCTTCAAGACGCATTGCAGCAAGTTACTAAGGCTACAGCACATAACTTTCCTGTGATTGTTACCACCTAAATAGGCAAGGGCAGCAGATACATATGCACCACCACCAAATGCAAGATCTTTCTCTCCCAAGCTGCACAAAAAAATCGGGACTCAAAATAATCACCATTCATTCAATGTTGCTGGGTTAAAACCCTGAACTCTTCCATTAAAAATATAGTATACCTACACCATATTGACTGTAACGTCTCTATGAACATTTTTTTTAAAAAAACTAACAGATGCCCTCTGCAAACTGAACTTCACAGAATGTACTCCGACACAGTGGCATCCCACAAATTATTTAACATGTTTCTTCATCTGACATTTTAACTGCTGGTATTTTAAGTATTAAGTAAGTGAAAAATGTATTTTCCAATAAGGTGATGATTTACCAAAGTTGTCTTCCATATCCTTTAAACCTGGTCTTATCCCAGAATATTAGTTATAGATTGATATTTTGTTTGCTTGGATTTAAAATTTTCATTCAACTAAATTGGTGAACAGATACAGTATTAGAATTTTCTTGGGATGAGTTAATGCCACACAATTAGAAGCTGGAAAAGATATTCCAAATAATAGAGCCAAGAATTTCAATTCCCAATAATTTTATAAAATGAATTGAAACGAGATCCCAGAGGTGGTGAAGTGTGTGAATAGAAGCGGTATAAAGTAGATACATGGATTTCTCAATTCATAACCCAAGTCTGTCAGTATGTAATTATTTAAACAGATTTCAAAGTGTTAATTTTTTTCTAGTCTCTGTAGTAACAAAATGTTCAACACTACCATTTGGTAACCATACTGTATGATTTTCTCAGTGTATTCCTCCAGTGTGAAATCTCCAAGGTCTGGTTTCATAGATTCTTTTATAATACAATCATCCACTGTGAATTGTGAAGTATTTTGTGCAGATAATGACACTTTCAATTTTCGGTACATTTTGTTTTTAATTTTCTGCAACCATCTGAAAGACATCAAAAATGAAAAAAGGTTCAAATAAAATATTTGTGCATTACTGCTATTTTTTTGTGTGCATAACTTCTGATTGTGATCCATTAGATCAAAAACTATGACAGTAGTTACTATTCATTCAGGCACTCAGCATTTCCCACGACAATCTGCAAGAGACTTAAATGAATAAAAATATCCTTTAGTCATTCACAAGAGCAAAGTACTTCTTTTAAATATAAAAGGTTAGTGGGTTGGAGGGTATGCAATTTGAGTAAAACTAACTTAAATTAACAAAAACATTCATATGAATTGTTGTTAGATTTTGTAGATTAGATTAGATTCTCTACAGTGTGGAAACAGGCCCTTCAGCCCAACCAGTCCACAAAGACCCTCCGAAGATTAACCCACCAAGACCCATTTCCCTCTGACTAATACACCTAACACCATGGGCAATTTAGCATGGCCAATTCACCTGGCCCGCACATTTTTGGATCGTGGGAGGAAACCCACACAGACACAGGGAGAATGTGCAAACTCCACAGAGTTGTTGGACATGTTCTTTTTCGTCAACTTGGTTTGCTGCTTTCCTGGATGGGAGTGAATAGATTGCTCACTGATTTAAATTTGTTTCCCATGCACTATTTTACAATAGCTATCTTGATCCAAGTTAAAAATCACAACACCAGGTTGTAGTCCAACAGGTTTAATTGGAAACACATTAGCTTTTGGAGCGACGCTCCTTCATCTATCACCTGATGAAGGAGTGTCACTCCGAAAGTTAGTGTGCTTCCAATTAAACCCGCTGGACAACAACCTGGTGTTGTGTGATTTTTAATTTTGTACACCCTAGTCCAACACCAGCATCTCCAAATCATATCTTGATCCAAGTTTTCAAAAGCTAAACAATGCATGTTCAGGAAATCTGAAATAAAAGCAGAAAATGCTGGAAATACTCAGTAAATACTATCATCTTGCATCACTTTCTAATCAACCAATTCCTCCCCTGTGTAGTGTAGGCCATTGTGCATTTCTCAGCTTTATTTTTCCTCTCCAAATACAGCACTTCACTTCTGTGCGTTGAATTCCATTTGCCCTTTTTCCAATCTCCAGGTTAATACATTAGTCCCACTATCAACTGATGAAAACAGAGTTTAGAAATAAGTGTGCGCTCATTTAAGAGAGATTAGGAAACATCTTTTGAGGGTTAGGAGTCTTTGTTGCCAATAGGTCAAGTAGTGGCAGATAGTGTTTAATTTAGAGAAGTGTGAGGTGCTGCATTTTGGAAAGGCCAATCAGGGCAGAAATTATACACAATGGTAAAGTCCTGGGGAGTATTGCTGAACAAAGACCTTGGAATGCAAGTTCATAGTTCCTTGAAAGTAGAGTCACAGATAGACAGGATCGTGAAGTTGGCATTTGGTATGCTTTCCTTTACTGGTCAGAGCATTAAGGATTGGAATTAGGAGGTCATATTGTGGCTGTACAGGACATTGGTTAGGCCATTGTTGGAACACTGTGTGCAATTCTGGTCTCCCTGCTATAGGAAGGATGTTGTGAAACTTGAAAGGGTTCAGATTTACAAGGATGTTGCCAGGATCAGAGGGTTTAAGCTATAGGGAGAGGCTGAACAGGCGGAGGCTATTTTCCCTGGAGCGCCGGATCCTGAGGGATGATCTTACAGCAGTTTAAAAGATCACAAGTGGACTGGATAGGGTGAATAGCCAAGGTCTTTTCCCCCATTGTAGTAGAATCTAAAACTACAGGACGCAAGTTTAAGGTGAGATGGAAAAATAAAGTAAAATGGACTTAAGATGTAACATTTTCACACAGAGGGTGTGCATGTATGGAATGAGCTGCCAGAAGGGGAGGCAGTGACTGGTACAGTTACAACATTTAAATGGCATCTGGATGGGTGCATGAATAGGATAGGTTTAGAGGGATATGGGCCAAATGCTGGCAAATGAACTAGACTTATTTAGAATATCTAGTCAGCATGGAGGAGTTGGACCGAAGGGTCTGTTTCCATGCTGTACATCTCTATGACTAGGATGGCTTTCATTCTCAACCTGATCATATTTTGTATTATCTGCAAATTCAAAAAGAATGAGGGCATGGTCAAGTATGAGTCGTTGTTTTCATTGTGCATACGATCAAACAGATTTAATTCAGGACTCTGCACAACTTCCTTCGAAAGAACATTCGTTAGAAAATATACCCATTAGCCTGTGCTTCTTACCACAGTCAATTGATAAAGGTGGTGGAAGGCTTCTTGAATCATGGAATTCCATGAGTTTGGGCACATAATGCTGTTGGATAGGAAATTGCAGAGGTGAGAGGAAAGGGACAGCCTTTGGCCTCAAGGCAGCACTTGACTAAATGGGGCATCAAGCAGCACCAGTAAAACCAGAAACACTGAATTATGTGAGAAGATAGCACACTCTCCCTTGATTGAAGTCATGCCCAGCACAAAAGGAAGATGGTTGTAGTTGTTCGAGGTCAATCATCTCACCTCCAGGGAGACTTCTGCAGGGAGTACCTCAGTTAATATTTTCTAAAATCAACCTGTTCAGGACGTATTCACACACCTCTTGAACTTGGTACAAGGGAACGAGCCAGAACAGTGGTAGACGTTGGGGTGGGGGATTTCTTTGGGAACAGATGATCACAATTCTGTAAGTTTTAGAACACTCATAAAAAGGAGAGTGCAGTCCAACAGGAAGTGTACTAAACTGGACCAAGGCCAATTATATCAAAATTAAGCAGGTGCTCGGAAATGTGGATTGGACACAGCTAATTGAAGGGAAGTCGACATTTGAGATGAGGGTGGCTTTCAAAGATAGGTTAAAGATAGTGGAGGATAGGCATGTCCCATTGAAGGCAAAGGATAGGAAGGGCAAAATTCGTGAACGGTGGATGACAGGAGGAATTGTACGATTAGCCAAGAGGAAAAAGGGAAGCGTACATAAGGTCTAGGCAGCTAAGAACTAAACAGGCCCTGGAGGAATATCGGAAGAGTAGGACAAGTCTTAAAAGAGGAATCAAGCGGGCCAAAAGGGGTCATGAAATAGCTTTAGTGAGCAGAATTAAGGAGAATCCTAAAGCTTTTTATTCTTATATAAGCAAGCAGGTAACTAGAGAAAGGATTGGTCCACTAAAGGATAACGAAGAAGGCTGTGTGTCGAACCTGACAGAATGTGCGAGATTCTGAATGATTACTTCGCATCAGTGTTCACTGAGGAGAGGAACGTGATGAATGTTGAAATTGGAGATAAAAGTTCGGTTAGTCTGGATCACGCAAGTAGGGAAGATGTGTTGGGTAGGCTAAAGGATATTAAGGTGGACAAATCCCCAGGACCATATGGGATCTATCCCAGGTTGCTAAGGGAGGCGAGAGAGGAAATAGCTGGGGCCCTGACAGATATTTTTGTGGCATCCTTAAATACAGGTGAGGTGTCGGAGGACTGCTCATGTTGTCCCCTTGTGCAAGGAGGGTAGTGGTGTGATAGTGGGGATAGACTAGTGAGCCTGATGTCAGTGGTGGGAAAGTTGCTGAAGCAGGTACTGAGGGATAGGATCTATTTATATTTAGAAAAGGATGGGCTTATTAGTGACAGGCAACATGGTTTTGTGCAGGGGAGATCATGCCTTACCAACTTAGAGTTCTTTGAGGAAGTGACCAAGTTGATAGAAGGAGGAAGGGCTTTTGATGTCATATACATGGACTTTAGTAAGGCATTTGATAAGGTTCCCCATGGTAGACTAATGGAGAAAGTGAAGTCACATGGTGTGCAGAGTGTTCTAGTTAGGTGGATAAAGAACTGGTTGAGCAACAGGAGACAGTAGTAGTTGAAGGGAGTTTCTCGAATTGGAGAAAGGTGACCATGGGTGTTCCGCAGGGGTCAGTATTGGGGCCATTATTGTTTGTAATATACATAAATCATCTGGAAGAGGGCACAGTTGGTATGATCAGCCAGTTTGCAGAAGACACGAAGATTGGTGGAGTAGCAGAAAGCATAAGGGACTGTCAGAGAATACAGGAGGATATAGATAGACTGGAGAGTTGGGTGGAAAAATGGCAGATGGTTTTCAATCCAGACAAATGAGGGGTGATGCATTTAGGCATGTCTAATTCTAGAGCAAATTATACAATGAACGGAAGATCCTTGGGAAAAGTTGATGGGCAGAGAGACCTGAGAGTGCTGGTCCATTGTACCCCAAAGGTTGCTGCACAGATGGATAGAGTGGTCAAGAAGGCATATTAGTATGCTTGCCTTCATTGGACAGGACATTGAATATAAGAGCTGGCAAGTCATGTTAAAATTGTACAAGACAATGGTTTGGCCGCATTTAGAATACGGTGTACAGTTCTGGTTGCCACATTACCAAAAGGATGGGGACACTTTGGAGAGGGTGCAGAGAAAGCTTATGAGGATGTTTCCTGGTATGGAAGGTGCTAGCTATGAAGAGAGTTCGAGTAGGTTAGGTTTATTTACATTAGATAAAAGGAGATTGAGGGGGGACCTGACTGAGGTATACAAAATCATGAGGGGTACAGAGAGGGTGGATAAGAGACAAGTGTTTTCCCAGGGTGAAGGATTCAATTACAAGAGGTCACTCTTTCAAGGCGAGAGGTGGAAAGTTTAAGGGGGATACATACGGATACAGAGAGGGTGGTGGGCATTTGGAACGCATTGCCAGCAGAGGTGGTACAGGCAGGCACGGTAGATTCATTTAAGATGTGCCTGGACAGATTCACGAGTAGATGGGGAGCAGAGGGATACAGATGCTTAGGAATTGGGCGACAGGTTTAGACAGTAGATTTGAATCAGCTCAGGCTTGGAGGGCTGAAGAGCCTGTTCCTGGGCTGTAAATTTTCTTTGTTCTTCTTTGAACAGGTAGGACTTGAACCCAGGTGTCTTGGCTCAGAGGTTGGGACACTACCACTGCACCATAAAAAGAACTCTAACATATCTTCAGGGTGGTGTCCTAGGTTCAACCATTTTCAACATCTTCAATGACCTTCCCTCCAACATCAAGACAACCATAAAAGTGGATACCTTCATGTTCAACTCTTCAAAACTGGAGCAGTCCAGTCCAGTTCCACATGCAGAAAGACACAAGCAATATCTTAACTTGGATCATTGAATGGCAAGAAACATTTGTGACACACAAATACGAGGTAATGACCATCTCCCCGAAGAACAGATGATACTATTCACCCTTAATATTCAATGGCATCATCATTTTGGAGTTTTCCACTACCAAATACAACTAACAGTGACCAGAAACCAATCTGGAATAGCCACATGAATCTCCTGATATCTCTCAGTTTGTCCACCACTCTCTGCAAGGCACAAACCAGATCCGAGAAATGGAATACTCTCCACTTGCTTGAAGTGCAGTGCAAACACCACTCAAGTAGCTTAATATCAGTGAGGACAAAGAACCCTGCTTGATTGGAACTCCATTCATCAAACATTCACTTCACTAAAACACTAATACACCTACTGTTGTGCATTAATCAACTACACAATGCATTGCAGAAACTCACTATGGCTCTTTTGATAACAAATCGATGGTTTCAAAGATGTTATCCTTTGGCTTTTTGGGGGAAGAGAAAGAGTTCACTAGACTTGGGTTTTAGATGGTAGAGACATGAGAAGAGTTACTTGCTACAGAACTTCCAGCCTCCTACCGGTCCCTGCGGCCACAGTATTTACATGGCCGATCCACTTCAAAATGATAACCTTTAGACTGTTGACAATGGATGGATTCAGCAATGACAGTGGCACTCAATGCCAAACAAACACAGAAGGTTTAGTTTCTCTGGTTGGAGATGGTCACTGTCTAACATGAATGATACACATCACTCAGGCCCAAGTCTTCATGCTGTCTGGGACTTGCTGAAGTAGTGCATGCTCATATGGAGTATCTGCAATGTCATAAATGCCACATTATAATTTCCAGAGAAATAACATAGCAAGTGTTCAAAATTGCAAAGACTTACGGTATGAAGATATCCGTGAAGAGTTTTGGAAATAGTTTGAAGATCATGAGTATAACAACTTGTACACCAAGCTCTGACATACAATTGTTCAGCACGCTACAATTATCTTCAAAATCAGTCAGTCCAATTAATTGAAAGAATTTCTGATTGCTCTAGAAATAAATTTAAATATCAACAGGTAATTTTTTTTGACAAATCAATGCAAATACTTTGGTAAAAATATTCTACCCTGCATTACCTACCTTTCTCAGAAATGCAATGTAAAACAGAGAGGAGTAACTATTGGCAAAGTGGAAGGCAAACAACTTTAATATCAAAGCATCATTGTAGTTGGTCTGAGTCCTATGGTTTTCTAAAAGGAAAAATACACTTTTGTTAGAACTGATGTTGCCTGGTGCAAATTAGTATCAATAACACTTTATATTAGGAAACAGACAGACAGACACACAGTGTAAGTACTCAATAGCTCTTTCTCTCCTTCACGAATTAATAGCTCTGGCCTAAGGTTCTCGGTCAATAGAATTTATATTCCCACTAAACAATAGACCCAGTAAAAAGGGTAAATATTGTAATACTTTGCATATCTGTTTAAACATACAAAAACCATCATACATTGTAATAAGGTATACAACTCTGGGTTCACTGCTCTCCTGTGTTCCTCTATATAAACTCATGAACCAAGACCTTCAGCCCCTTGACCTTGCCATTTTACATCTATTTGCTAAATCCATTACACCATTGCCTCACTGTGCTGGTCTCTACATACAACACTTTCCCTTCCCAAATCTAGTTACATTGGACCTACACCTGTTGATTAAAATACTTTCCTAATTCACACATGGCTCCACTTACTAAATCCCAACTGTGAAACCTCAGACCCTCAATCCAGCTAATTTCTGTAGCTACTGATCTTTTCAATCACATCTTCACCTCCAAAGCTCTAGCTCCCATTATGCTGGTCAATTTGGCCAGATAGCCTTCGTCCACTTCCTAAAAATTACTTAACCAAAAAAAAAGTGAAAGGAACTTGAAGGAACCCCAATGATAAAAAAAAAAGGTATTGGGGGCACTATTAGATTTAAAGTCTGAAAGCCTTAATACCCAAGTCTGCATCCTTAGGTATTAAAAAGAAGTGGCTGTATAGATAGAGACATTACAATGAATCATCTGCAAGTTTTAGGTCTGGAAGGGTCCAAATGGATTGAAAAGTAGCACGTGTTGCAATTTATTCAAGAAAGGAGGAGACAGAAGGCAGGAAACTATAGGCCAGTTTTCTTAGCATTTGTCACAGGGAAATTGGTAGAATCCATTATTAAAAGTGAGGCTATAGCAAGATACTTAAAGCATAACTGGTTCAAACAGAATAACCATGGTTTTAGGAAAAGACAAATTAATTTTAAATTTAAAAATTGAGAATTTTTTGAAGTAATAACCAGCAAGGTGGGTAAAGGGAAGAGAAATTTGTAGATATGCTTTATTTGGATTTCCAAAAATGATAAAAAAAGTGTTGCACTGAAGGTTAATACACAAAATAAGACCTTAGTATAGGAAAATATATTAACATTGATGTAGAATCATATAGTAAGACATACAGCACAGAAACAAACCCTTCGGTCCAACTCATCCATGCCAATCAGATATCCTAAATTAGTCTAGGCCCATATCCCTCTGAACCCTTCCTATTCATATACCCATCTGGATGCTTTTTAAAATGTTGTAAAGGTACCAGACTCCACCACTTCCTCTGCATGAAAATATTGCCCCTTAGGTCCCTTTTAAATCTATCCCCTATCACCTTAGACCTATTCCCTTTAGTTCTGGACTCCCCCACCCCACAAATATACCTTGTCTCTTTACCCTATCCATGCCCCTCATGATTTCATAAACCTCTATAAAGGTTACCCCTCAGGCTCGGGTGCTCCAGCCTATTCAGCCTCTCCCTAAAACTCAAGCCCTCAAACCCTAACAACATCCTAGTAAATCTTTTTTGAATCCTTTCAAGATTCACAACATCCTTCCCATAGCAGGAAGACCAGAATTGCACAGTATTCCAAAAGTGGCCAAACCAGTGTCCTGTACAGCCACGACATGACCTCAACTCCAAATGCACTGGTAGGCTTGCCTTTATTGGTCAAACACCTTCTGGGACTGGTGAGCTAACAAGAAGCAGAAAGTAGTGTTAATGAGTTATTTTCAGGTTGGCACTGCACTAGTCACAAGACTCAGTGCTGTAAAATTTTTAAAATACAATTTTTATAAGTGATTTGGACAAAAAGGGCCAAACATATGATTACTGAATTTACAGATAACAAGTCAGAAACAGGTTGGCAACAGGAGGTAGAGTGTCTCTAAGGGATTATAAATAGGTCAAGTAATTAGGCAAAAAAAATGCAAGTTTAACATGAGAAAAATGAGAGCATGCCCACTTTAGCAGGAAGAATGGAAAAGCAGTATACTATTTAAATGGAGATAGATTACCCAACTCAATAGCAGTGGCAGAATCATTTGGTTGCACTGGCACATTAAAAAGGATACAAACAGTTCAGGAAAAGGGTTCATTTGCGTCATTCCTCATAAGAAGGGCTCATCTAACGAATAATGGTGGCACCCATTCTTCTAAACTCCAGTAAATATGGGGCCAAAGTGGTGATCTCATTAAAACACACGAGCGACTTCCAGAGGACTCGATGGAGTGGAAGTTGGGAGAATATTTCCTCTTGTGGAATTAGGGGACTTTTTTTTAAATAGAGGTCTCAATTTTAAGACTGAGATAAGGAGTATGTTTTCATTTCAAAGCTGATTAGTCTGTGGAAGGTAGACAAGCTGGAGTCTGGAAGAACACAGCAAGCCAGGCTGCATCAGGAGGTGAAGTTGACATTTTGGGTGTAAACTTTCTTCAGGACTGGGTGTGGGTGTAAGGGGAGCTGCAGATAAAGGGGGTGGTGGGGGCAGGGTGGTGAAGTGGGGATAGGTGAAGACAGGCCAAAAGGTACGACTTGGTTGGAAATCTGTCAGAAACAAACAGTGAAGGTTGAGACATTGGATTTATTCAAAGCTGGGCTAGGTATTTGTTTAACAAGAGAGTCAAGAAGCTTGGGGAGGGCAGGAAAGTGGTGCTGAAATGACAACCAGACAAGCCAGGATCTTATTAAAAATGGCTAATCAGCCTGCCCCTACTCTCAGGTCCTATGTTCCCATTTCTACCCTAATCAAGTCCAAGAAACATACACCAAAAATGGTAAATTGTTCAGTCTGTCACTGACAGTAGCAGGGCTAGCTAGATCTATTTGCAAAAAAAAAAGTTATCCTGGAATACAAACTTAATCCTGGCTGTATTTGTTCCTGCAGGCCATCTCCCATCCTCTGCACTTTCCTTCCAGGGGTTAGAGTCATGGGTTTCTTAAATCTCCATGGCAACAGCTGTCTCTCCCATTTCCATTCAGTCCCAGTCTACCAAGTCAAAACTTTAGGGGACATTCACTCTTCCATACATTTTTGCAAAAAGGAAAATAAAACAAAAAAAAAAGGCTCACAAATCTGGATCCCATGGAGGTCCGCCAGCAAAAAGAAAAATTCAGCCCCATCAACTCTGCAAAGTCCTGCTCAAGGTTTGTGCGAAGATTTGTAGCTCGGGTGCTCGTTGTTGTGGTTCTGTTCGCCGAGCTGGAAGTTTTTGTTGCAAACGTTTCGTCCCCTGGCTAGATGACATCATCAGTGCTTTGGAGCCTCCTGCGAAGCGCATCTTTCATTTGATTTGATTCTTTCAGCATTTGTGTAGGAACCGGAGTTGTTCGTATGTGGCGCTTAGGCGGTTAGCGCAGGATTCCCATTTCCTGGCTTGTGGTTCTGTTCGCTGAGCTGGAAGTTTTGTTGCAAACGTTTCGGACGAAACGTTTACAACAAAAACTTCCAGCTCGGCAAACAGAACCACAACAACGAGCACCCAAGCTACAAATCTTCGCACAAACCTTGAACACTTACGGGCGAGAGACGCTGAGACAAGCCAGGAAATGGGAATCCTGCGCTAACCGCCTAAGCGCCATATACGAACAACTCCGGTTCCTACACGAATGCCGAAAGAATCAAATCCTTCCACAATGTGTCAGGTACAGACCACCAGTCAACAATCCACAAGCCAGGGAAACAGCCAAGCAGAACGGACTCAGGATGATCCAGGTAATGATCACAGACGCTCACAACCGACTCCACAAATACAAACAAGAAATTGCGCGCCAAAAGTCATTAATTTCAAAAACCACTAATCACAAATGGACCCGGGCCATAGAACAGGCTGTCACTATAGGACAGAACAGGACAACACACCGCAAAAAAAAGGCACCAAAAGAAAAAATGGCCAAACTAACCCACAAAAAAAAAAGGACACTACAACACACACCTGGGTTAAAAACCTCTCCCACAGACAGCTCATAGACATGGAAAGAACTATACTGGCCAAGGGACTCAACTACAACCACAGGGATGCCAAGACAGCAGACTTCCTAGCAGCACTAGGATGCACACTCAGGAACAATGAACTGACAGAAGAGACACAACAAACAGTGAGACAAACGGTCGTACCTATGATGATAAGAAAAAGACAAACACATAACCTCAACACCAAGGAGTGGGAAGCACTGAAAGCACTAAGAAACGATAAGAACATAATCATACTATCAGCAGATAAAGGCAGAATGACGGTCATCCTAGATAAATCAGATTACATCAAAAAAGCACAACAACTACTCACAGATACCAACACCTACCAAATGAAGGAATCTGACCCCACACCACAACTCACCAATAGAATAAATAACACACTAAGGAATCTACAAAAAAACGGACAGATAACCAAAGCTGACCTACAAAGAATGAAACCTGAAAGCAACAACACCCCCAGATTCTACGGACTACCTAAAGTACACAAACCAGACATCCCACTCAGACCCATAGTATCATTACCAGGGACACCATCATACAAACTGGCCAAAGAACTACAACAGAAACTGAAACACCTGGTCAGCGGATCCAAACACTCCATACAATCAACACAGGAATTCTTGGACGTCATCAGGAATACACACATAGACAAAGAAGAAACCATGATCTCATTCGACGTAACGGCACTGTTCACTACGATTGACAAAACCCTAGTCAGAGAAACAATAGCCAACCTACTGGACATACAGAACAGAAAACAGGAGGCGGAACCTATCAACAAAGACGGCATACTTAAACTACTGGACTTGAGCCTCACTACACACTTTACATTCAACAACCAGATATATGAACAAATCAACGGAACACCCATGGGATCACCAATCTTGGGACTCATAGCAGAGGCAGTTATGCAAAGGTTAGAACAAACAGCCCTACCACAAATTCAACCCAAACTCTGGGTCAGATATGTCGATGACACGTTTGCAATCATCAAAAACACGGAAATAGAAAATACACACCGGATCATCAACGCCACGCTTACAGGAATCCGATTCACGAGAGAAGAAGAAAAGGATAGCCAACTCCCATTCCTAGACGTGATAGTACAGAGAACACCGAACGGAGAATTCACCACAAGGGTACACAGGAAAACAACACACACAGACCAAGTCTTAAACTATGAAAGTAACCACCCCAACACACACAAACGAAGCTGCATCAGGACACTATTCAAAAGGGCCACAACACACTGCAGTACACCAGAACTGCAAAAAGAGGAAGAGGAACACCTATACAAGGTATTCGCCAAAAACGGATATCCGCGCAACTTTATCAACAGATGCCTAAGAGACAGACCACGGAACGAGGACATGCCACAACCAAAAGGACTAGCCACACTACCATACATCAGGAGCGTTTCAGAACTGACAGCCAGACTACTGCGACCCTTAGGACTCATAACGACACACAAACCAACAGCCACGCTCAGACAACAACTCACTAGAACAAAGGACCCGATACCCAACATGAGCAAAACTAATGTAGTTTACAAAATACCATGCAAGGACTGCACAAAACACTATATAGGACAAACAGGAAGACAGCTAACAATCCGCATACATGAACACCAACTAGCCACGAAACGACACGACCAGCTATCCCTAGTAGCCACACACGCAGACAACAAGCAACATGAATTCGACTGGGAAAACACTACTATCATAGGGCAAGCCAGACAGAGAACAGCCAGGGAATTCCTAGAGGCATGGCATTCATCCACAAACTCCATCAACAAACACATCGACCTGGACCCAATATACCAACCACTACAGCGGACAGCTGAAACGGACACCCGGAAGCGGCAAGGACAGACCACTATAAATACCGGAAGAAACATCAAAGAAGCGCTTCACAGGAGGCTCCAAAGCACTGATGATGTCGCCTAGCCAGGGGACGAAACGTTTGCAACAAAAACTTCCAGCTCGGCGAGCAGAACCACAACAAAGTCCTGCTCATCAATATTCTGGGGTTGTCCCCTAAAACTTTCTTTTTTTTTCTTTTTTTGCAGCAGAGAGCGGCGGGAGCGAAGTCGGAGCACAGAGCTGGTCGGGAAGGCAAGTGATTGTTATTTGAGTGGAGAAGGAACCCAAGACACTCCACGTGTAGTGTCTCCCACCCTCCCTCCTCCTCGAACCTAAAGAAAAAGGACTCAGTCGGCTGAACAAGTAAGCTACTTGCTTTGGAGACTAAGTGTAGAGTTATGGCAGCTCAGGCCGTGGAATGTTCCTCCTGCAGGATGTTTGAGGTAGGGGTGACCACCGATGCTCCTGCCGACTTCATCTGCAGGAAGTGCAGCCAGCTCCAGCTCCTCACAGACCGCGTTAGGGAACTGGAGCTGGAGTTGGATGAACTGAGAATTATTCGAGAGGCTGAGAGGGTGATTGATAGAAGCTACAGGGACATAGTTACGTAAGAGAACAGAGGTAGCTGGGTAACAGAGGTGGGAAAGGGAGGAAGCAGGCAGTGTAGGGATCCCCTGTGGTCGTTCCCCTCAACAATAAGTATACCGCTTTGGATACTGTTTGGGGGGGGTGGGGGCGGGGTGCAGTGGTAAGCTGCAGTGGGGGGACAGTAAGCTACAGTGACCGGGTCTCTGGCACGAGGTCCAGTTATGAGGCTCAGAAGGGAAAGGGGGAGAAGAGGAGAGCACTAGTTATAGGAGACTCTATAGTTAGAGGGACAGACAGGCGGTTCTGTGGACATAGGCGAGACGCTCGGTTGGTTTGTTGCCTCCTGGGTGCCAGGGTCCAAGACATCTCAGACCGTGTCTTCAGAATCCTTAAGGGGGAAGGTGTGCAGCCAGAAGTCGTGGTGCACATTGGCACCAATGGCATAGGTAGGAAGAGGGGTGGGGAGGTCATTCAGGAGCTCAAGGAGTTAGGCTGGAAGCTAAAAGCTAGGACGGACAGAGTCGTCATCTCTGGGTTGTTGCCGGTGCCACGTGACAGTGAGGCAAGGAATAGGGAGAGAGTGTAGTTGAACATGTGGCTGCAAGGATGGTGTAGGAGGGAGAGCTTCAGGTATTTGGACAATTGGACTGCATTCTGGGGAAGCTGGGACCTGTACAAGCAGGACAGGTTACACCTGAACCAGAAGGGCACCAATATCCTGGGAGATAGGTTTGCTAGCACTCTTCAGGGGGTTTTAAACTAATTTAGCAGGAGGATGGCATCCAGACTTGTAGTCCAGTAGCTGTTATTCAGGATGTCCAAGAATGTAGGGAGGCTGTGGAGAAGGTAGAACTGACAGGGAATACTTGCGGACACAGAGGTGGGTTCAAGTGTGTATACTTTAATGCAAGGAGTATCAGAAATAAGGTGGGTGAACTTAAGGCATGGATCGGTACTTGGGACTATGATGTTGTGGCCATCACGGAAACGTGGATAGAAGAGGGACAGGAATGTTTGTTGGGAGGTTCCTGGTTACAGATGTTTCAGTAATATTAGGGAGGGTGGTTAAAAAAGGAGGGAGTGTGGCGTTGCTAATTAGAAATGGTATAACGGCTGCAGAAAAGCAGTTCGAGGGGGATCTGCCTTTGGAGGTGGTATGGGCTGAAGGCAGAAATAGGAAAGGAGCAGTCACTTTGTTGGGTGTTCACTATAGCCCCCCCAATAGCAGCAGAGATGTGGAGAAACAGATTTTGGAAAGGTACAGAAGCCACAGGGTAGTAGTCATGGGCGATTTCAACTTCCCAAATATTGATTGGAAGCTCTTTAGATCAAGTAGATTGGACAGGGCGGTGTTTGTGCAGTGTGTCCAGGAAGCTTTTCTAACTCAGTATGTAGATTGTCTGACCAGAGGGGAGGCCATATTGGATTTGGTACTTGATAACTAACCAGGACAAGTGATGGGCTTGTTAGTGGGTGAGCATTTTGGTGATGGTGACCACAATTCTGTGAGTTTCACCTTGGTTATGGAGAGAGATAGGTGCATGCACAGGGTAGGTTTTACAACTGGGGGGGGGGGGGGAAGAAAGGGTAAATACGACGCTGCAAGACAGGATCTGAGGAGCATAAGTTGGGAGCATCGGCTGTCAGGGAGGGATGTCATTGAAATGTGGAACATTTTCAAGGAACAGATACGACGTGTCCTTGATATGTATGTACCTGTCAGGCAGGAAAGAGATGGTCGTGTGAGGGAACCTTGGTTGACAAGAGGTTGAATGTCTAGTAAAGAGGAAGAAGGAGGCTTACATAAGGTTGAGGAAACAAGGTTCAGACAGAGCATTGGAGGGATACAGGATAGCCAGGAGGGAGCTGAAGAAAGGGATTAGGAGAGCTAAGAGAGGGCATGAAAAATCTTTGGCGGGTAGAATCAAGGATAACCCCAAGGCCTTTTATGCGTATGTGAGAAACAGGAGAATGACGAGAACGAGGGTAGGTCCGATCAAGGACAGTAGTGGGAGACTGTGTATTGAGTCGGAAGGGATAGGAGACGTCTTGAATGAGTACTTTTCTTCAGTATTTACAAATGAGAGGGACCGTATTGTTGAAGAGGAGAGTATGAAACGGACTGGTAAGCTAGAGGAGATACTTGTTAGGAAGGAAGATATGTTCGGAATTTTGAAAAACTTGAGGATAGACAAGTCCCCCGGCCCTGACGGTATATATCCTAGGATTATGTGGGAAGCAAGAGAGGAAATTTCAGAGCCGTAGCAATGATCTTTTCATTGGGGGTGGTACCAGGGGACTGGAGAGTGGCGAATGTGGTGCCCGTTCAAAAAAGGGAATAGGGATAACTCTGGGAATTACAGGACAGTAGGTCTTAGGTAAAGTAGTAGGCAAAGTAATGGAAAGGGTACTGAGGGATAGGATTTATGAGTATCTGGAAAAACACTGCTTGATTTGGGACAGGCAGCATGGATTTGTGAGGGGTAGGTCTTGCCTTACAAGTCTTATTGAATTCTTTGAGGAGGTGACCAAGCATGTGGATGAGGGCAGAGCAGTGGATGTAGTGTACATGGATTTTAGTAAGGCAATTTATAAGGCTCCCCATGGTAGGCTTATGCGGAAAGTCAGGAGGCATGGGATAGTGGGAAATTTGGCCAGTTGGACAGAGAACTGGCTAACCGGTCGAAGTCAGAGTGGTGGTAGATGATAAATATTCAGCCTGGAGCCCAGTTACAAGTGGAGTTCCGCAGGGATCAGTTCTGGGTCCTCTGCTGTTTGTAATTTTTATTAATGACTTGGAAGAGGGAGTCGAAGGGTGGGTCAGTAAATTTGCAGACGATACAAAGATTGGTGGAGTTATGGATAGCAAGGAGGGCTGTTGTCGGCTGCAAAGGGACTTAGATATGATGCAGAGCTGGGCTGAGGAGTGGCAGATGGAGTTCAACCCTGTCAAGTGTGAAGTTGTCCATTTTGGAAGGACAAATAAGAATGCGGAATACAGTTAACGGTAGGGTTCTTAGTAAAGTGGAGGAGCAGAGGGATCTTGGGGTCTATGTTCATAGCTCTTGGAAAGTTGCCACTCAGGTGGATAGAGTTTGTAAGGAAGCCTATGGTGTATTAGCGTTCATTAGCAGAGGGATTGAATTCAAGAATCGTGAGGTGATGTTGCAGCTGTACAGGGCCTTGGTAAGGCCACATTTGGAGTACTGTGTGCAGTTCTGGTCACCTCACTTTAGGAAAGATGTGGAAGCTTTGGAGAGGGTGCAGAGGAGATTTACCAGGATGTTGCCTGGAATGGTGAATAGGTCGTACGAAGATAGATTGAGAGTGCTAGGCCTTTTCTCATTGGAACGGTGAAGGATGAGGGGTGACTTGATAGAGGTTTATAAGATGATCAGGAGAATAGATAGAGTAGACAGTCAGAGACTTTTTCCCCAGGTACAACAGAGTGTAACAAGGGGACATAAATTTAAGGTGAAGGGTGGAAGGTATAGGGGGTGATGTCAGGGGTAGGTTCTTTACCCAGAGAGTAGTGGGGGCATGGAATGCGCTGCCTGTGGGAGTGGCAGAGTCAGAATCATTGGTGACCTTTAAGCGGCAATTGGATAGGTACATGGATAGGTGCTTAAGCTCGGACAAATGTTCGGCACAACATCGTGGGCCGAAGGGCCTGTTCTGTGCTGTATTGTTCTATGTTCTAAAACTGTCTCACAGGCTAATCAAGCAACAGCCTTGGAATATGATAATACCATCATAACCATTCTTGGGTATGTCCTGTGGCACAATGGCATACAGAATTCCACAACATTGACAACCAGAACCTACGAAATCTCACGCCATTAGCTCAAACACCAGCAAGGAAGCCTTCTGGTGCTAACCACAAACCATTCCACTCACCCCCTCCCTGGATGTCAAATCAGTACTCCACATTGAACGTCATTTGGGGAAGCAGCAAAGGGCACTGAACATTTTCTGGGTTGGAGACTTCAATGCTCAGAGTCAGAGATGTATTGCATGGAAACAGACCTTTTGGTCCAACCTGTCCACGCTGACCAGATATCCCAACCCAATCTAGTCCCACCTGCCAGCACCCGGCCCATATCCCTCCAAACCCTTCCTATTCATGTACCCATCCAAATGCCTCTTAAATGTTGCAATTGTACCAGCCTCCACCACATCCTCTGGCAGCTCATTCCATATACATACCACCATCTGCGTGGAAAAGTTGCCCCTTAGGTCTCTTTTATATCTTTCCCCTCTCACCCTAAACCTATGTCCTCTAGTTCTGGACTCCCCGATCCCAGGGAAAAGACTGTCTATTTATCCTCTCCATGTCCCTCAATTTTGTAAACCTCTATAAGGTCACCCCTCAGCCTTTGACACTCCAAGGAAAACAGCCCCAGCCTGTTCAGCCTCTCCCGATAGCTCAAATCCTCCAACCCTGGCAACATCCTTGTAAATCTTTTCTGAACCCTTTCAAGTTTCACAACATCTTTCCGATAGGAAGGAGACCAGAATTTCACACAATATTCCAACAGTGGCCTAACCAATGTCCTGTACAGCTGCAACATGACCTCCCAACTCCTGTACTCAATACTCTGACCAATAAAGGAAAACATACCAAATGCCTGGTCCAGTATCCTATCCACCTGCGACTCCACTTTCAAGGAGCTATGAACCTGCACTCCAAGGTCTCTTTATTCAGCAACATTCCCTAGGACCTTACCATTAAGTATATAAGTCCTGCTAAGATTTGCTTTCCCAAAATGCAGCACCTCGCATTTATCGGAATTAAACTCCATCTGGCACTTCTCAGCCCATTGGCCCATCTGGTCCAGATCCTGTTGTAAATCAGAGGTAAAACTCTTCGTTGTCCACTACACCTCCAATTTTGGTGTCATCTGCAAACTTACTAACACTACCTCTTATGCTCGCATCCAAATCATTTGCGTAAATGACAAAAGGCAGAGGGCCCAGCGTCAATCCTTGTGGCATTCCACGGGTCACAGGCCTCCAGTCTGAAAAGCAACCCTCTACCACCATCCTCTGTCTTCTACCTTTGAGCCAGTTCTGTATTCAAATGGCTAGTTCTCTCTTTATTCCATGAGATCGAACCTTGCCAATCAGTCTCCCATGGGGAACCTTGTTGAAAGCCTTACTGAAGTCCGTATAGATCACATCTGCTGCTCTGCCCTCAAATCTTCTTTGTTACTTCTTCAAAAAATTTGAGAGACAGGATTTCCCACAGCACCACCATAGGCCAAGGTAGCAAAATCCTAAAAGGGCATTGTGGTTAGACAGTGGCCAACAGGAGGGAAAGACATATTAGATTCCATCCTCCGCAATTTACTCAGTGCAGGTGCAACTGACCCTGACAACATCAGTAGGTGTGAACATCACAGTGGAAACAAGGTCCATCTGCACAATGAGGATACCTTTCATGTTCTGTGGCACTATACCATGCTAAAAAAAAAGACTTCAACTAACCAGACTAACCAGATCCAGCAACTCAAATCTGATTAGCCACATAGCACAAGCCACAGCCCAGCAGATTCTCTACACTACCATCACCATCAAGCCAGGGGATCAAGCTTGTTTCAATGGAGAGTGCAGGAGGACATGTCAGAGTTTTCAATCTTTTGAAGCTACAAACCAAAACTGTGTGCAAAACATAAAGCAACAAGTGACAGACATGGCTATATAAAAGAAATGCCTCAACCAAGGAATCATATCCAAGCTCTGTAGCCCAGCCACATTCAGTCGTGAATGGTGATGGATAATTAAACACCACATTGGAAAAGGAAACCCCACAAAATATCCCCATCAAATGATTGAGAGCCCAGGACATTAGTGAAAAAGATACAGACTAAAGTATCTGCCACAACCTTTAGCCAGACATGTTGAGTGGATGATCCATTTTGGCCTTCTCTAGAAGTCCACAACATTACAGTTGCAAGTTCCAGCCAATGTGATTCACAGAAACAGAAAAGAGGAGTAGGCTATTCAGCCATTTGATCCTGCTCGGCCATTCAATATGATCATGACTGATCAAATTCATTAGTTTGTTCCTACTTTGTGCGCCATACCCTTTAGCCCCAAGTGCTATATTCAATGCCCTGATTGAAATCTGAATGTTTTAGCTGAAATAATGTTTCATGCCACCTGATATCAGCATTGGTTAGAGGGACAGAATACTAAGATTATGGTGCTCTGGCCACATTCTGGCTATGGTGCTGAAGAAGCATGCTCCAGAACTTGCTGCTCCCCTGGTCAAACTGTTCCAGTACAGTTACAACACTGACAACATTTACCAACCATGTGGCAAGTTACCAAATCAGGTCTTGCATATGCGCAAAGCCATCCCGATCAATTACTGTCCCATTTCCTGATGAAGAGCTTTTGCCCGAAATGGCGATTTCCCTGCTCCTCGGAATGCTGCCTGACCTGCTGTGCTTTTCCAGCACCACTCTAATCTAGACTCCAATCTCCAGCATCTGCAGTCCTCACTTTTGCCTACTGTCCCATTAGCATATTCAATCCTCAAGAAAGTGATGGAGGAAGTGGAGGAGGCTGGTACAATTGCAACATTTAAGAGGCATTTGGATGGTATATGAATAGAAAGGGTTTGGAGGGATATGGGCCAGGTGCTGGCAGGTGGGACTAGATTACGTTGGGATCTGGTCAGCATGGACAGGTTGGACCAAAGAGTCTGTTTCCATGCTGTATATCTCTATGACTCTGACTCTAAATGTGTCATCAGCAGTGCTCTGAAGCAGCTCCTGCTCAGCAATGACCTAACACCCAGTTCAGGTTCCACCTGGATCATTCAGCTCCTGCACAAAAGAACTAAACCCCATAGATGTGACAGAGCAACTGCCTTTCACACTGAGGCCATATTGGAGGCCAGCATCACAGAGTCCTAGAAAAATTACAGTCAAATGAAAACTGGGGGAAAACTCTTGCTTGGACTCATATCTGGCAGAAAGAAAAATAGTTGTGCTTATTGGAGGGCAGTCATGTCAACTCCAAGACACCTCTGCAGGAGTTCCTTAAGGTACTGTCCTAGGCCCAACCATCTTCAGCTACTTCATGAAATGACCTTCCCTCCATGTTAATGGTCGGGAGTGGGAATATTCACTGATGATCACAATGTTCAAGCATTGTCCTCAGCAACTTAGATACTTTAGTGTCTATGGCCAAATGAACACCTGTTGTCATCCCAAATCTGCATATTGTACAAGTGCAAGTGCAAGTGTACCAAACAAGTGCAAGGCTAAAACTGACTGACTGTCTCCCAAAGAAAGAAGACTGGATAGATGAACAATGGAATATTCAACTCTGGAGATAAGAAACAGAAATGGGGGAGGATTTCAGCAACTGATAAACATCAAAACAGAGTCAAAACTGAAGGACAAAAAAGTTTAAAATCACAACACCGGGTTATGGTCCGACAGATTTATTTGGAAGCACTAGCCTTCTGAGTGCTGTTCCTTCAGACAGCTGTCTGATGAAGGTGCAGCACTCCAATCACTAGTGCTTCCAAAAAAACATGTCAGACTATAACCTGGTGTCGTGTGATTTTTAACTTTGTCCACCCCAGTCCAACACTGGCACCTCCACATCAAAGCGAAGGAGATGGAAGCAGTTAAAAAAAAAAGAGAGAGACAGACAGAGAGAGCACAAAAGAGAGCAAAAAAGAGAGCAAAAGAGAAAAAAGAAAAAAAGAGAAAAAGAGAAAGAGAAAAAAAAAGAGAAAGTAGTGTTAACACTGCGGGTAACTCAACTTTGGGTCACAGATACCATGAACACCACTGCTTATTTAAAAATGTAGTTTTAAGCAAACAGAAATATACCAGGAATCAAAGATAATAGCTTCCATCTTCTCAAAAACGTACTTGGAGCCCCGGTTAAGAAAACACCAAAATGAAAAAGCTCGACTCGCAAGAGAAAACAGCTCTACCAAAACTTATATGATGCATTGGCTGTTTCCAACATCATCTTTCCACTGTCCTTCCCCATCCACCCTCACCCTTGCCCCCAACATAATCTAGCTTGAAGATATGCTAATGTGAACGGCATCCTATCACTTGTTGTACACGAATGCTTCATATCCATTTTCAAAATTACTTTTTCAGATACATATAGTGTCAGGAACAATGTAGGAATATTTAGATACTTACCCCAATCTGTCATTTTAACTGCAATTATATGATATACCTAAAATAAAAGGACCTATTGTTAAATAATGAATGCCACAAATTAATTTCCATTCTTATGTATAAAATATACTTGAAAAATACATTGAGAAGCATATTTAATAGCTCACTGGCATCTAAGCTAGTTCTCATGATTGGAAGAAGGGTGATGAAGTCCAATTTAAGAAAAAAGTGAAAGGTAATTATACTGGAGAGGTGTAACATTGATTATAGGAAACCTGTTTAAGGAGTAGTACATTTTGTGAGTTATCACCACTTGTACAGTTTCAGAACTTGTAAAGTATTAGGAGTCACCAGCAAGCCTTTTGGAAACAGATCATACTGCAGTTCTTCGAGGTAGTAAATGCATGACTTGCAAAACAAAAACACGTTTGACAAAGTTTACATATGTTATCAAACGAATTGAGATAATACAAACTCCTTGGGTATTAAGGGGAAGTGGATGTCAGTCTGACGGATACAGAGTGGAGCTTCACAATACCAGTTAAGATTGCTGTCTACCCAAATGGTTAAGTTTTTTAAAAAAACAATGATTCTCTGTTTGCAGATAATAACCAAAATGTGCTCATTCATTTCCAAATACAATAATAGATTGCAGAACAATTTAGACAAGTTGCACAACTTGGTCCCATATATGGCAAAAAGTGGCTAAGTATGAATAAATGCTGTCTCATGCATTTTGGATCAAAACCTACTGGCATACTCGTGTCCATTAAGTACAGTAGATGGACTAAAGAAGAAAAAGTTGCTGCTGGTATTATACAATACAAAACTAACACTTTGGGTGCATAAAAGATATCCCTTGTCAACACTTGACTATAAATGATAGGCCCCAACTTTACTTCATTACAAAGCTTCTCCTAAAACCATTGTCCAAACTTATAAGTAGGCGGCACAGTGGCACAGTGGTTAGCACTGCTGTCTCACAGCGCCCGAGACCCGGGTTCAATTCCCGACTCAGGCGACCCACTGTGTGGAGTTTGCATGTTCTCCCCGTGTCTGCGTGGGTTTCCTCCAGGTGCTCCGGTTTCCTCCCACAGTCCAAAGATGTGCGGGTCAGGTGAATTGGCCATGCTAAATTGCCCGTAGTGTTAGGTAAGGGGTAAATGTAGGGGTATGGTGGGTTGCGCTTCAGTGGGTCGGTGTGGACTTGTTGGGCCGAAGGGCCTGTTTCCACACTAAGTAATCTAATAGAGTAAGTAATCTAAACCATGTGTTTCACCTCCTCTGCTTCCCATCAACCAAGCCAGAATTTCCAAGGTTTCTCCAAATTCCACCACTGCCCCATCTGAGCAGTGAGCATGCATCCAGCTCCCACTTTATGCCTCTTTCGTGATGCTGTTTTTGGCCTCACTTTACCCACAAGTCTCACTTCCAGCTCCCCTGAATCTACTTCCATCAAATTGCAAACCAATTAACCTGCTCCTGGTTGCTGCATTAGCCAAGATCATAAGCATGTCCCCTTCCCCTCACCTATTATCCATCTCTAAATCAAACATCCTCCTTAAAAACCCATTCTTCAACCTGTCCTTGCAAACCAATCTCAACTCCTTCTCCTCAGGATTCCTCAAAAAAATCACAGTTCACTGACAAATCAATGCTCCCCTTTCTTATATCTCTAGCAATGAACCTCACCAAACAGGTTTCTGGCCCTGCAATATGAAAGAGAATAGCCTTTGCGTCCCAAAGTACAGTCGACATGGTGGTAGTAATCCATTCTTCCTCAATACCTATTTGGTCTTTGTTATAGATGGTCACACCACCTTCCTCCATTGCATCTCTATTTGCCTGGCTCCAATTCTCTATCCACTTGTAGTCAGGTGATCACTTGCAATGGTTTACCTTTCACTGCTGTGACTTAAATCTTTGGAATCTCTAAGGATCAATCCTTGGCCCCTGTCTCCTATTTACATGTTGTCCTGAACAATGCCATTCAAACTAGACAGTCAGATATCAACATGCCTTTAGCCACAAAGCATAATTCTTTATAAGCTGCCTTACATAGTAAATTTGTTCTAATGAATCAAATTTGTGCAAATTCTAATTACGTTCAATTGAAATTTCTCTACTCGGTAAGCGTCAGACTTTGTCTAACACTGATCATCTGTAGCAATACTATCATTTCTGGCACAAGAGGGAATTAAAAACCCAGGAGCATTTGGTCTTATAGCATATTAAGTGACAAACATATTTATGTATCTATGCACTATAACAATAGCTTGAACTACAAGTATGGAGCTAAATATTTACCATAGGTTAAGCTTTGGGAGTTAGGAACCCTAATGATAGAGATAACAGTTACAGATGTCACAATATGCCTTGAGATTAACTAACTCTCTAAGTGATGAGGTAGTACAAAAAACATGGAGTGAAACCAGGGAAACACCACAAACATAAGCACTTACCTTTCCCAGAATTATAATAGATACTACATTGAGGAGTGAAGCACCAACTGTTGTTAACAGAAAACTCTCTATAGAGTTGGAAGTTGTTATTCTAAGCCTTGCCCATGTTTTGTATATAACCACTGCAATAAGACTGGCGAATACACAGCAAACCTGTGGCAATACAAAACAGTGATTAGGTGTGTAGAATAAAACTGGCCAATGATCTTACTCATTTTTAATGATACAAGTTTACTAGGTTGCAGCATGGCCCTTGGGGATGCACACTTTGGGAATAGTCAAAGTGCATTAGCAGGTTGAATCCCCTCACATTATGTATCTTGCATTGGAGGCCAAATAGTTAACAGTTTCAATTGGAAAACATGTCTCTAAAATATATTCTTCTGCAGATCAACTGCAAAACAATAATAGCAGGGATAGTCCTGCAATATATTACCTTCCCAGGATTAACATTTTGATTTCCTCAGACCAAAACCTGCTCTCATTTCCAAAACAAAATATTTATATAGTTGGGCTATAATAGACTGATAACCACAGAGCCAACAATGGTCTCAGGCCCAAGGTTCCTAAAGATTGATGATCACAAACATTCATGAGCTCCTTTCAATCACAAGAACCTCTGGGAGAAAAAAAACTATACAAATTTTATATACACATACATGTACACACAACCAGTTGAGGGATCATTTAATATGAGCGCTGTGGGGTCTTTCTAGGAGTTATTAATTTGTGAGGATTTATGGAAACAGGGTATGGGTTGTGTCCATGTCTGTGTTTGTAGGTGAGTGGGGCAAATAATGGAGAGGAACACATCCTGTAGCTCCAGGAATACCAAATGCTTATATTTGGCAAATATAACTTGAGGTTTGTTCTGTAATTAAAACAAATTATTAATAATCTTTAAGACTCATTAACAATCTGAATTATGAGTATAACAGGTGCTTATACACAATGCCCATATGAATGGTGAAATCTGTACCTGGGTACAACCTGCAAGAATAAGCAAATGTACCTGTGACATTGGCAGAAAAACAAATTTTAAAGCCAAAAAGATCACGTGTGCGCACTAGATTCCACACTACTACAAATCAGTATGAGAATGTTGAACACATCCCCATTGCTGTTTCATCAGATCTCTTTTCTGTTAGCTGGCAGAACATAGAGAACAAAATAAATTTCACAGGGAAGGGATGAAACAAAATGAACAAACACTACTTACCATGAGAATCCCCACAAAAAATGAAAATAGCATTTTTGTACGTCGCAGAGTACCTGGGTAGTAAGGTTCAAATTCAGTTGTTACTGGGTCCTACAAAATTAATGCACATTAAAATTTTAAAAGAAAGAATCACAGACAATAATCACTTAATTATTTTTGGTACTTAATATTTTATTTCAATAATTTAACCCTTCAGTTATTTTGTAGTTTTTGTATACCCACAAAACTTGGACACAACACTCTCCATCACTTTGCAGGCAAACTCTGGTTGAAGGCCTATTTAGTTTGCAATTCTCATTTTTTAAAAAAAAAAGATGCAATGAATCTCTAATGATCTTTCACAAAAAATTGTCCAACCTTAAATACATTTCAAATTACTTGCCAAAATAGTTATTCTTCAGGAAAAAAGTGAAACATCCCAGTTATATTTAAAAATATACAGAATCCTTCAATTTCAGCAAGTCAAGGAAACCACTAAACATCTATTCATAACAGCACAGGAAGTGGCCAACATTCATCAAGTCCATGCCAGCTGTCTGTTTTGTTTGTGATTTTCTTACAGTTTCACTTTTCTGATATATCCCATGGTTCTAAGTTTCTACTCCTCAAATGATCAACATTTTACTTTCAAAAAATCTTTCAGCCAATATCAGATCATGACCAGTGTAAAAGTAGTCCTTACTGCATCACTATTTTCATCTCTTTCACAAAACCCTGGACTCCATACCAGTTAGGTCTTTCCTGTTGCCCCATCTAAACGCACGTTCTTGTGGACCTTCAAAATCCTCCCTCGATCTCTGCTGCAAAGGAGCACACCACAGAAACTCCTACCTAAACTTGTAGCTAGAATTCCTCCTCTCTAGAACGATAAAGGTGATAAATTTCTCGTGCACCATCTCAGAAACCCATGCATCCTTTCCAAAAGCGTGATCAGAGCTGAATGCAATATTGTAGTTGTAGCCTAGAGCTATAAAAGAAATTCATAAAAACTTCCCTGTTTTTGTATTCAAATATTCATAAACAATACTTCTAAAACCGAAGACACACATGCTTTGAAAACTATTTTCAGAAAAGTCCTGCAATCTTTAAGAATTTGTGCACACAAACCACCAGGACCCTCTTTTCCTGCACATTCTCTGGAACTACATCATTAACTCTTTATTACTTCTCTCTACCACTTCTGCCAAAATACATCACCTTACTCTTTTCTGGACAGGCAGTTGGCAGATAAATTTTGTTTCACTTGTTCACCTACATCCTAATGTGGCTGATTTGTGTCATCCTCCCTGTTTGCTACAACCACAAATTTGACAAATTATGGCATTTTACACTGTATTCCTATATACAAGTATGGAAAATAATTTACCAGAACTCTTATTTGCCTTTAATCAAATCTAAGGTATTCAACATGCCACAATGAGTTTTCTTTAAAATCAACTTTTTAACATGAGGTTTTCCCAAAAGCCATTAAAGACAACAACCAACACATTCCCTTCAACTTGAAGTTAATACATCAATTCTCTGGAACCTCCCCATATCAGAAACACTTCCTCAATCTCCACTCATCAACGTTAGCAACCTGAATCCATGACAACTGGACCAGGTGACTTATCCAAAGTATAGTTGGCTTTTCAGTACATCCTATCTAAATCAATTTTTCCTCACCATTTTTGCTTCCACCAACATTTTGTCAGCATCAAATTGCTTAGTAGCACCAATACACAGTACCAATGGAGTATGCTCTCCTTGCACAGAAGGGCATTGCCCTAACTCAACTTTATTCACTTTTTAATGACCTGCTTATTTCTTACATACTGTAGAAGCATTTGGAACCCCGTTTTACATTAGGTACCATAGTCTTTTATTCAATTCACCTCATCTTAATTGGCCGGACTCTCACTTGAATTAAATCTGCAATGCAAATTTTGTCATAGGATTTTTCTCATTTTAAAAAAAGAACTCAGACTTTGGTTCCCCTACCTTTCATCCCCATTGGAATGCATTTAAACTGGACCTACAATCTCCTCAGAAGATTATCCATTGTTTCATTGCAGGTTTCTAGTCAATCTTTGGCTCGGTTTTACCTTGGCTAAATCTCCTTATCCTTTTTGAATGTATCTTCCAATTTAGAAATTTTACTTTAGATTACTCGTCTAAACCCAACCACTAATAACCAAATATTCCTTTACAGACACGATGGCCACTTATTTCCTAGGACCCAAACCCAGCAATGTTTTGTTCCTGGTTGGGCTTAAGATACTAATTAAAGAGAGTTTTGAATATATTTCAGACAATTCCTCACATTCTGTTCACAGTATTCCAATTAAAACGGTCTAATGCTCTCATTTCCTGCACCTTTACATCAGAAGTGTTCAAGACCCACTTTCAATGCTAGGGAAAAAAAAGTGATTAGCATTTATACAAATGTTTAAAAACATTCAAACAAATGGTTTGCAATTTTCTTCACTGCTCCCCATTTGTTATAATATTAGAAATAATTCAACATGAGTTGTCCAAGGTAGCCTCCAAAATCAACTACTCAGATAGCAGGCAAAAACAGCACAACAGCATGCTTACTTACAATGCCTATACTACCTATATGGACTACAACATGAAGCATTAGTGTAAAATTAACAAGCCTCAAGCAACTACAACATTTATAGACTTTTGTGAAGCACATGCAGAGGAGTCTAAACTGACAGTTTTTTGTTAGCAATTAAAGTTTATAGAAAAATGTGTTGAGTATAAATGATAATTTATATGGTTATGGACCAGACCAGACCCCCTCAACAATATTTAAAGGTGATAGTCTGGACCCTAACTCTTAAATTAAAGGCAAATGTAAAGTGTTTGTTCCAGATGCAATGTGACTGGTCAAACTACTCAAATGTTAAGCAAACATCATTTATTTAAACACTGTAGTTAAAAATACAAAGAAAAGAACTTTAGAATAACTTATTCTGTTAATTTCCAATAGTTAACAGAATGCAATACCTATTAACTTGTTCTAAAAAGTAACGTCCCATAAATATATCCCTTGGCAAAAAGGCAAGTTCAGACACAGGTTCTCACATGCAGTTTTCTAATCCAGGAGGAATAAACCATCAAGAGAAAATTCAGAGACATTAGCAGCCAGGACACATTCATTAAAGCCTCCATATCTGCTAGGTTCCCAACATCATCTGATACTACTGAAAAAATCAAAACCCAGACATCTTAATCTGAGAGAGCTGATTACACCCATTCAGGTTGTTTAAAAAAATTCAAGGCCTCCCAAGCTGTTTACTCAAGTGGTCTTAACTAGCCAGCTTGGTATTTCTGCCTCTCAACCCCTCTTCAAAACCAAAACAGGACAGAATAACCTCAAAAGTGACAGCATCATCACAATATACTGCTGCATCCAGGGGAAAAAGTAGTCAATTGTAAAGTCAGAGTGAACTAGTGCTTGGATTACAACAAATTTGGGGGATAGGAAAGAGGAATGAAGAAGAAACCTGCAGAAATTTCCCTGAAGCAATCAAATAAATAAGATAATTATTATAGATTTTCCCTCAGATTTGCTGAAAATAAACCTTTGTCCCAGGTGCTTCTTATGCACAAGAAAATGTATTATGATGGGATCACACTCTGGTTGGAGTTGTCAGATGAGGACCAATAAAGAACAAAATCAATCCATGCCACAACAGAAACAGTTCATTACTGGGGGATTCCATGACTACAGCAATCCCAAGCACTCATTATAGTCAATCCAAAGACTCCTCTTGGTCAACAGTTCAGGCTATGACTTTAGTAGAAAAACACCCAAATTACACTAGAGATATCTATAGGAACACTTTTGAAACCCACAATCTCAACTAGCTAGAAAAACAACAAGAACAGGAGATAGACAGAAACATCGTCTTCAAGTCTCCCTCCAAGTCACCCATCCAACTTGGAACTACAAATCATTATTCTTTCACAACTGCCAAGTCAAATGCCAAACACTTATTCAGAGCATCCCAGACCATATGGTTTGCAGTAGTTCAAGAATATAGCTCATTGCTACCTTTAGCCAACAACATGCACATCCCATTTCGGGGGTGGGGGGTGGGGGGAGAGGCTCAGAGAGGATAAAGTTGACACTGATCGTGGTGATAGACAGTAATGCAAATTGACAATGAATTATATGATTCCTGAAGAAGGGCTTATGCCCGAAACGTTGAATCTCCTGTTCCTTGGATGCTGCCTGACCTGCTGCGCTTTTCCAGCAACACATTTTCAGCAATGAATTCTAATAACAAAAGGAAAGGAAGACAGTGGAACCAGAGTAAGCTAAAACCAAGAACGAAGTAAACACCAAGCCAAATACACAAAGCAAACTGTATAATCTCCCAGAAATATTTCACTGTATTAATGATTCACATTTTCTTCAGGTTACATAGCAATTTTTGAAATAACTGACAAATTTGTCACCTCCAGCGACATGTTTGTTTCCCGATCAGCACAATTAGAATTTCACCTTCATAAGCATTCATCACATGTTCAACTGAAAAGGAATTAATGCCATCAGGTAAGAAAGGAACACTGGGCACAAACATTGCTGGTTAATTGGTTTCCAAATCAGAATGAGTCTTCAAAACAAGATAATTTCATCACACCAGGATATTCATCCTGCAGTGAATCATCCTAGTGCCTGAAGGGATTAAATTCTAAGAATAACGTATCAATACCATTACAAGTGAAGTTAAAAATCACAACACCAGGTTATAGTTTAACAGGTTTAATTGGAAGCACACTAGCTTTTGGAGCATCACTTTTTCATCAGATGATAGTGGTTCAGATGAAGGAGTAATGCTCCGAAAGCTAGTGTGCTTCCAATTAAGCCTGTTGGACTATAACCTGGTGTTGTGTGATTTTTAACTTTGTACACCCCAGTCCAACACCGGCATCTCCAAATCATGATTACAAGTGAACAATTTGATCTTATTGGATAGAACAAATGCAAGATGCAATTGCTTTATACTTTGCCCTTACGTTAGCAGCTTTTAAATAGGAATTGTACTCCATGATGACGACAACTTTTTTTTAAAAAATGAATAATGGCACCTAAATTGATATTGGCTACCTGGATAATCATTTTAAAATCTTGAGCAGAGATAAGTCAAACAGTGTTTTAAAGTCCAATTTAAATGCTAGAAACAAGGGAAAGACAGAGTCAATCCACTATGATTGCTGATAAAATTCAACCAAAATGTTATTTTTGACTTTTGTAGAGTGTTTGAGAATTTTCTCAGGCTGCATTTCCAAACTTGTGTCATTAGTTATTATGTTACATCCAATGGCACCTCTCTTGTCCAACACAAGCCAGATTCTCCCCCTGGCCTTTGCTGGGGCATACTAGAATTCCTAGCATTGGCATCATATTTAGAAGGGCTTATGCCCGAAACGTCGAATCTCCTGTTCCTTGGATGCTGCCTGACCTGCTGCACTTTTCCAGCAACACATTTTCAGCTCTGATCTCCAGCATCTGCAGACCTCACTTTCTCCTTGATCATATTTAGAAGGCAGTTAGCTGGTGCTGTCCTTCAAGGTTCATTACATTGGTGCCACACATGGGTTAAGGGGAAGATGGCATTCTGCTTCTGGTTTCTTTTCAGCAACATTGAAGATTTTTCCCCAGGCTGTTGTACCTATCGAAAATCACTTGTTCAATTTATAACATACTAATGAAGAATTTGTTATCTCATCCTAGTTCCATATTTTTATAAAGGGAAGACATGTCAGTATTGCCTAAAGCCTTGCAAAAAAACAAAAAAATCTCATTGTCAATGATTGGTCTTAATTTCAAGTCTCAAATGAGCAGGCCACACGGTCAAATCAACACAGTTCTTCTCCGGATGAGAGCACATAACCCAACATCCCATTTAACCTGCTATAACATCTCAGACTGTAAACTCTCATCAGAGTGATCATCCAGAATAGCTCTAAAGATCCTAAACATAACTATAGGTAAATATAATCTAGTCATATCTGGGTGATTAGCTGGTAAGAGCAGTCAGTTCAATACGTTGTAGCATTGCAGTATATCACCAAAGTTCAACTTCTGGATGTGGTGCTGAAGTGTAATCCACTCGTTAAAATTGGTTGAAGATTGCATGGGTCCTTTTTTTGAAGAAGAGAAATATGTTCCTGATGGCCAAACAAAAATATATTCCTCTAACCAACATTCACCCCTCAACTCATACCAAGAATTTAGATCAACTAGTAGGACTTTCTGAAGAGAAACCTACAAATCACATACTAACAAACCAAAAGTTACTGTTCAAAAATCAGACCGATGGACATATGTGTTGTTCTGAAGGGCCAAATGGTGCTACAGTATATTAATGCAAATTATAGTTATGACAGAAATATGAAGGAGTTCTTAATAAGAAGGCAGCACACACCAAGATCTCATACAGTGAGCAACACAAACTGAAGCCTAATACATAAGGAAACCCTTGCATACCTGGTCTCAAGGCAAATCTTAGTAGCTACGATCCCAAGTAACAAATACAAAAGTATTTCTCCCAGTTCCGAAGAAAGGTCTGATGAAGTATAGACTTGGTTTCTTTTACCAGGCGTTTCCTGACTGGCTCAGTATCTCCAGCATTTCCTAAATTTCATTTCAGATCTCCAATTTGCTTTTATGTCAAGATGTGCATCACTTTATAAAACTCAGTTACAGGTAAAACCACTCTCAGGCTCTTCAGATCAGAGGGCCCACCTAATGACTTTACTCCCTTTTATCACATTGTATGGAATTTGTCTTAATCTTAAATCTAGAAATATTTCTCTGGAGAGTAATAACTGTTATATTAAATAAGACAATTATTCATCTTCAATATTGAATTTCAGTATAACAGATCTTAACTTGGCAGGTGTGTGCTATCATTAAACTCCACTTGTGGAAAAGTAAAGCAGTCACTACTCAGAAGCTGTAAGGTCAGGTATTTGAACAATCATGGATACTAGAAGTGATCCAGCCTTGATTTTTGATGGTTAGGGTACTATAGTGGAGGTCTGTGGAGTAACAAGCAACTAGAACTTCAGAATTAAAATCCCATTATAACACTAGATGGCCAAGGAAAGTGATTGTGAGATATGGCCAAACAGATTGCACATTTAAAGTATTACACTGATAGCCACTATTGCAAGTCCGATTCCTTTCGGGACAAATTGGCAGGATGCCCAGCACGGGTAAGCATGGGCTTTAATCCCTGTTCCAGCTTGAATGGATTAGAATCCCAGACTCTTCTAATCTAACCGTGGACAGTGCAACACCGTGGATTGGACTTGTCTAACGGGCAGAAAACACAGGCTGGCATCAAAATCTAAAAATCCATACATAGTCTTGATTACATTCTTCAAGAACCTTCACTTCTAGATATTTTCTAACCTTTGTGTTCTATGTAGTGAAGCCCAATAGTATGCACCAGGCTCATCATTCTTCAACCCAGGTTCTCACACAAAAACAGGTGGTGTTGACTTTGAAAGGTGACTTTAATAAATAAATCTAAAGCAGAGCAATTCCACTCTGCAGTTATTTTGTTCCCTCCCCGCCCCTACAAATCTAATACCTTATTTCTCATTGGGTCAAGATACCCTCCCATTTTACACAAGTGGTTGTACCTAATGACAGAGTGCTCACTGAATATAAACTCAAAAGTGACCTTCATTCCTCCCTAAAGCTGGCATCAATGCAATGAAACTAGAGGGATAATTTTGTGTTAGGAATGTCTTGCTGGAAAAGCACAGCAGGTCAGGCAGCATCCGAGGAGCAGGGAAAAAAAAAATAATTTGACGTTTCGGGCCGGAGCTCTTCAACAAGATTCCTGATGAACGGCTCTGGTCCAAAATGTCGATTTTCCTGCTTCTCGGGTGCTGCCTAACCTGCCATGCTTTTCCAGCAACACACTCTCAACTCTGATCTCCAGCATCTGCAGACCTCCCTGTCTCCTGGATAATTTTGGAGTTACATCTTCCAATTGTTACCACCTCATGATTTTTAAACATCAACGCAAGCTGTAAAATAAAAAAAAAGTCCTGGATTTAGGCAACAACCAACATCATTGCCCACCAAGAGCCCAATACTGAAAGTGGAATAATAAATTCCCAGGTGAATAGGCCAACTTAATATTGAGTGAACACGAAACAAAACAATTCTCCAGAAGTTTCCAGATACATATTACTGTTCCTTATAAATATCACTGATAAGCCTTTACATCATTCTTTTTTAAAGAGAAATTAAGCCAGTTCCAACTGTTCATGGAGGACAACATTTATTGGAAACACTTTAAAACAAAATCAGTTTATTGTAGCTGGAGATGATGCTAAAAAAGGGGTCAAGTTAAGTTTGATGTAAATTTTGTTCACACTTATGATTGCATCCTCTGGCAACTTTCACCATACAGGGCCTCCCCTGTTACATAACTTTGGTATTGAAGCAGATTTCATGAAAAATAAATTAAAGCAGGGTTTTTTTTCCCCTGAATTCTTTAAGTGAAAGGTCCCCTAAAATTCTTAAATGCTTCCATCAAGGAACTAGTTATATTTTCAGAATTTGAGCTTCAGATTTCATGAACCAGCCACGTTAAGTGTTTCTGCTGTAGACCAGAGAGCAACAAGACCAGGCGGATAATTGAGACTTCAGGATTAAAAAACTTGTGCTATTTAGGACAGGACCTTCAATTTAAAGAATCAGAACAAGAATTGCACACAAGAATCTATCCTGTGGTCTACAGCTAGATGGTTTTGTACTCACTTTCGAATGTTCAAGTATATTGAACATCTTTAGTAGCAAAACGTAAAGCTGAAATAAAACATCATTCAGTTTTCTTTTTTGAAAAGTGAAATGTCTAGATCAAACATCTAAACAATAAAGTGACAGCGAGTCATCATGCAAAGATATTTATGGTAACACTTACCAGTTTTCTGATCAGTAGAGTGCATTGGAGAGTCAGATTCTCAAGGGAGTACCTACATACGTTAAATAGACCTAATAGATGACCAAATTTCCTCTTCCTGGTCTGAAGGAATCACCCTTTAAGTGAGAAAGTGCCCATCTCACATACTGATTTATACACATACCATTTTAAAGCTAAAGTGTGACTATAATTGAGGGCTCCTGCAGTATAGTGTAGTGTCTCATCCTCTGGGCTTGGAGGCCCTGGTTCAAGTCCCACTTGCTGCAGAGGTGTGTAATAGCATGTTTGAACAGGTATATTTCATGTTAGGTGTTGATACCTCAAATTCATTTAAACTGATTGAGCAGGCATGCTTTTATGGGGGTGCTTTCTAAAATACTGAGAGCCCAATATTGCAAGAATTCAAACTGGTCTTTAGTGCATCCTTATAAATTTTCATCTGCCCACTCTTGATGTAATTGATTGCAACTGAATACAAAAAAGATTTTGAAATTATATAAAACATGCACATGATTTCTTCAGACCTACATAAACAGGACCATGTTGATCACTGCTTCCATTCTAGTGTTATTGCAGTGCTGTGGGAGAGAAGTGTGCATCACTTAATGTGAAACCATTCAGTACCTCATGCTTCCTTTCTGCATACCTTTGGTGGATCAAACCATTAAGATACCATCAAATGAATTCCCAGCTTTTACTTTGGTATTTTAAAACGTTATGCTCAGCTAAGTTTAAGTGCCTTGTTACAACACCAGGTTCAACTTTGCGGACTTTTGAATCTATGATCAATTCATCTATTAAGTTATATCCTTGGACAACCAAGACACACCCTCGCAGAAGTTTAGCCCGTTAGTGCATTCCGTTTGCAGTTTTCCCACATATTCTAAATTGTGAAATTCTTTACAAATGTAGACAGAGAAAAGAAGAACTCAGTTTTTTATGGATGCATACCCTAGGACTGTTTCCACTTATGGAGAATTTTGCATAGAAAACCATGCCTACCAATTTAGCACTCAAGTATGAAATTATGTACGTGGAACCATAGCTCAGAATAAGCAGTTTTGTTTAAATGAAAAAGAGCTTGTTTTTTTGGAGAGTAAAAGAGCACAAATACATAGCATGCAAACTCAAATTACCATGTTTTCATTATTATAATGATACAAATAAGATTCTTTGATATAGAATTTACAGGTATTTCAAATCATAGTCAGCGATGAACTGCATGGAAACAGACCCTTCAGTCCAACCAGTCCATGCTGGCCAGATATCCCAAGCCAATCTAGTCACACTTGCCAGCACCCAGTCCATAACCCTCCCTATTCATATACCCATCCAGGTGCTTTTAAATGTTGCAACTGTACCAGCCTACTCTGGCACCTCATTCCATGCACGTACCACCCTCTGCGTGAAAAAGTTGCCCCTTAGGTCTCTTTTATATCTTTCCCCTCTCACTCTAAACCTATGCCCTCTAGTTCTGGACTCCCTCACCCCAGGGAAAAGACTGTCTATTTATCCTATTCATGCCCCTCATAATTTTAAACCTCTATAAGGTCACCCCTCAGTCTCCAACACTCCAGGGAAAACAGCCCCAGCCTGTTCAGCCTCTCCCTGTAGCTCAAAATCCTCCAACCCTGACAACATCCTTGTACATCTTTACTGAACCGTTTCAGATAGATTTGCACACAATATTCCAAAAAAGTGGCCGAACCAATGTCCTGTACAGCCGCAGCATGACCTCCACAACTCCTGTACTCAATACTCGGACCAATAAAGGAAAACATACCAAATACCTAGTCCACTATCCTATCTACCTGTGACTCCACTTTCAAGGAGCTATAACCTGCACTCCAAGGTCTCTTTGTTCAGCAACATTCCCTGGGATCTTACCGTTAAGTGTATATGTACTGCTAAGATTTGTTCTCCCAAAATGCAGCACTTCACATTAATCTAAATTAAGCTCCATCTGCCACTTCTCAGCCCATTGGCCCATCTGATCAAGATCCCGGTGTAATTGGAGGTAACCTTCTTTGCGGTCCACTACACCTCCAATGTTAGTGTCATCTGCAAACTTATTAACTATACCTCTTATGCTCACATCCAAATCATTGGTGTAAATGATGAAAAGTAGTGGACCCAGCACCAATCCTTGTGGCACTCCACTGGTCACAGGCCTCCAGTCTGAAAAACAACCCTCCATCAGCACCCTCTGTCTTCTACCTTTGAGCTAGTTCTGGATCCAATAGGCTAGTTTTCCTGGTATTCCATGAAATTTAACCCTGTTAACCAGTCTCCCATGGGGAACCTTATCAAACAGCTTACTGAAGTCCATATAGATCAGATCCACCACTCTGCCCTCAATCCTCTTTGTTACTCCTTCAAAAATTCAATCAAGTTTGAAACATGATTTCCCAAACACAAAGCCATGTTGACTGTCCCTTATCAGTCATTTCTTTTCCAAATACATGTACACCCTCTCCCTCAGGATTCCCTCCAACAACTTGCCCAACAGGCTCAATGGTCTATAGTTGCCTGGCTTGTCCTTACCACCTTCTTAAACAGTGGCACCACGTTAGCCAACCTCCAATCTTCCGGCACCTCACCTGTGACTATTGATGATACAAATATCTCAGCTAGAGGCCCAGCAATCACTGCCGTAGCTTCCCAGGGAGTTCTGGGGTACATCTGATCAGGTCCCTGCACTTCCTCCTCTGTCATATGGAAATTTTTCAAGATGGCATCATCTATGTCCCTACATTCTATACCTTCCATGTCCTTCTCCACAGTAAATACTGATGCAAAATTCATTTAGTTTCACCTCCATCTCCCGTGGCACCACGCAAAGGCAGCCTTGCTGATCTTTAAAGGGCCCTATTCTCTCTCTAGTTACCCTTTTGCCCTTAATGTATTTGTAAAAACCCTTTGAATTCTCCTTAACCCTATTTGCCAAAGCCATCTCATGTCCCCTTTTCACCCTCCTGATTCCCCTCTTAAGTATACTCATTACTGCCTTTATACTCTAAGGATTCACTCGATCTATCCTGTCTATACCTTCCTTCTTTTTCTTAACCAAACCCTCAATTTCTTTAGTCATCCAGCATTCCCTATACCTACCAGCCTTTCCTTTCACCCTAACAGGAATATACTTTCTCTGGATTATCGTTATCTCATTTCTGAAGGCTTCCCATTTTCCAGCCATCCCTTTACCTGTGAACATTTGCCTCCAATCAGCTTTCAAAAGTTCTTGCCTAATACCATCAAAATTGGTCTTGCTCCAATTTAGAACTTCAACTTTTAGATCTGGTCTATCCTTTTCCACTACTATTTTATAACTATTAGAATTATGGTCACTGGCCCCAAAATGCTCCCCAACTGACACCTCAGTCACCTGCCCTGCCTTATTTCCCAAGAGTAGGTCAGGTTTTGCACCTTCTCTAGTAGGTACATCCACATACTGACTCAAACTTTTCTTGTACATACTTAAATTCCTCTCCATCTAAATCATTAACAGTATGGCAGTCCCAGTCTATGTTTGGAAAGTTAAAGACCCCTACCGTAACCACCCTATTATTTTTACAGATAACAGATCTCCTTAAAAATTTGTTTCTCAATTTCCCTCTGACTATTAGGGGTTCTATAATCAATGAATACACATGATCATCCATTTTAACTAAATGGACCAGGATACGAATATCCAAATAAACAAATTAGCCACGCATGTTAGATGGTAAATCAATTTCAAATCTTTGCCCCAAATTGTGCTTTTCTACTCTGTTGAAAGTTAGTTTCAGAATTTATTAACACCTAATACACAACATTATGTGTGACTGGACAATACAATATAATCAGGCTTAAGAATGTAAAATTGATGAAAACAAATACCTTTTTAACATTTGTTCCATAAAACTCAGGTCTGGGTGGCTCATCGTTTTCAAAGTTGTCAACATCCCATTCATAAACTAGTTTTGCATTAATCCTTTTCCACATTTCCAAAAAAACTGTTCCTGGAGGCAATAAATAAATTTTATTCATTTAAATTTATTGGTGGATGTTTACACTTTAAAATTTGAGCATAGAACATTACAGCACAGTACACACCCTTCGGCCCTCAATGTTGCACCGACCTGTCATACCAATCTAAAGCCCATCTAACCTACACTATTCCATGTACATCCATATGCTTGTCCAATGACAACTTAATTGTACTTAAAGTTGGCGAATCTACTACCGTTGCAGGCAAAGCATTCCATACTCCTACTACTCTGAGTAAAGAAACTACCTCCGACATCTGTCCTATATCTATCATCCCTCAATTTATAGCGATGCCCCCTCATGCTCGCTTTCACCATTCTTGGAAAAAGGCTCTCCCTGTCCACTCTATCTAACCTTTTGATGATCTTGTAGGTCTCTATTAAGACACCTCTCAACCTTCATCTCTCTAACAAAAACAGCCTCAAGTCCCTCAACCTTTCCTCGTAAGACATTACTTCCATACCAGGCAACATCCTAGTAAATCTCCTCTGCACCCTTTCCAAAACTTCCACATCCTTCTTATAATGCGGTGGCCAGAACTGTACACAATAGTCCAAGTGTGGCCACACCAGAGTTTTGTACAGCTGTAGCATCACCGGATGGTTCCGGAACTTGATCCCTCTATTAAAAGCTAAAACACTGTATGCCTTCTTAACAACCCTGTCAATCTGGGTGGCAACTTTCAAGGATCTGTGTACATGGACACAGAGATCTCTCTGCTCATCTACACTATCAAGAATCTTACCATTTGCCTAGTACTTTGCATTCCAGTTACACGGACCAAAGTGAATCACCTCACACTTGTTCACATTACACTCCATTTGCCACCTCTCAGCCCAGCTCTGCAGCTTATATATGTCTCTCTGTAACCAACAACATCCTTCGTCACTATCCACAACTCCATTGACCTTAGTGTTGTCTGCAAATTTACTAACCCCCTTTTACACCCTCATCCAGGTAGTTTATAAAAATGACAAAACAGCAATGGACCCAACACCGATGAACATTTCCCATCAACCATCACCCTCTGTCTTCTTTCGGCAAGCCAATTACTAATCCAAACTGCTATATCACTCACAATCCTTTTCCTCCGCATTTTGTACAATAGCCTACTGTAGGGAACCTTATTGAACGCCTTGCTGAAATCCATATACACCACATCAACTGGTTTACTCTCATCTACCCATTTGGTCACTTTGTCAAAAGAACTCAAATGTTTGTAAGGTACGACCTACCCTTCACAAAACCATGCTGACTATCCCTAATCAAATTATTCTTTTCTAGATGATTATAAATCTCTTATAACCTTTGCCAACACTTTACCAACAACTGAAGTAAGGCTCACTGGTCTATAATTACCAGAGTTGCCTCTACTCCCCTTCTTGAACAGGGGAACCACATTTGCTATCCTCCAGTCTTCTGGCACTATTCCTGTAGACAATGATGACTTAAAGATCAATGCCAAAGGCTCGACAAACTCCTCCCTGACTTCCTAGAGGATCCTAGGATAAATCTCATCCGACCCAGGGGACTGATCTATTTCCACACTCTGCAGAATTTCTAATACCTTTTCCTTGCGAACCTCAATCCCACCTAGTCTAGTAGCCTGTATCTCAGTGTTTTCCTTGACAACATTGTCGTTTTCTAGAGTGAACACTGTCGAAAAATATTCATTTAATGCTTCCCCTATCTCCTCTGACTCCATACACAACTTCCCACTATTATCTTTGATTGGCCCTAATTTTACTCACGTCATTCTTTTATTCCTTAAATACCTATAGAAAGCCTTAGGGTTTACCCTGATCCTATCTGCCAATAACTTCTCAGGTTTCCTCCTGACTCTGAGCTCTCTTTAGGTCTTTCCTGGCTACCTTGTAACCCTCAAGTGCCCTAACTGAGTCTTCACATCTCATCCTAACAGATGCCTTCTTCTTCCTCCTCGATCAGAGATTCCACTTCCTTCGTAAACCACAGCTTCCTCCCTGCCTGACGAGTATGTACTTATCTCGGACATTCAGGAGCTTTTCCTCGAGTAAGCTCCACATTTCTAATGTGCCTATGCCCTGCAGTTTCGTTCCCCATCCTATGTTTCCTAAATCTTGCCTAATCGCATCGTAATTGCCTTTCCAAGCTGTAACTCTTGCCCAGTGGTATACACCTATTGCTTTCTATCACTAAAAGTAAACCTGACAGAATTGTGATCGCTATCAACAAACTGCTCACCTACTTCCAAGTCTAACATCTAGCTGGGCTCAGTACCCAGTACCAAATGTAATGTGGCCTCACCCCTTGTTGGCCTGTCTACATACTGTCAGGAAGCTCTCCTGCACACACTGGACAAAAAAATGGACCCATCTACAGTACTCTTACTATAGTGTTCCCAGTCAATATTTGGAAAGTTGAAGTCTCCCATGACAACTACCCTCTCTCTCACTCCTACTGGAGAATCATCTTTGCTATCCTTTCCTCTACATCTCTGGAATTATTTGGAGGCCTATAGAAAACTCCCAACAGGGTGACCTCTCCTTGCCTGTTTCTAACCTCAGCCCATACTACCTCAAAGGATGAGTCCCCAAACATCCTTTCTGCAACTGTAGTACTGTCTTTGACCAATGATGCCACACCTTCCCCTCTTTTACCATCTTCTCTGTTCTTACTGAAACATCTAAATCCTGGAACCTGCAACAACCATTCCTGTCCCTGCTCTATCCATGTCTCCGAAATGACCACAAAATTGAAGTAGTGCAACTTCAGTTTCTGTTCTCTCAGGCTTACAGTCACATGGAGTTTGCATTCTCAACCCTACTCATTCATTCCTGTGAGCTTCCTCTATATGCCTCATTTTCCTAGAAGCAGATTCATGTCGGGCTATTGTTACCAATGTACACAAGGCTAAGCAGGCATGTTGGAGCTAAACAGGTGACTGCTACAACATTGTTTATCTCCATGAACAGGAAATCACAGCTCTGCTGAAGAACACCTCATATTTGGGGTGTAACCTACATTTCTCAGATGCTGATAGACATGTTCTGAATTCTCAACATCTTGTTTCTTCATTGCAAATTTTCACCTAATTTACCTTCTCCCTTCTATTGACATCCTTTGCATGAACCCACTAATGACAAAGGTCATTCTTGTCAGGCTGATTCAATTTAGATTTGCAGATATAAAGTTGAATGGGTGAATATTAGGTTTGACAGGTCAGTGGGAACCATGGCAGAAGGATAATGTTATGTGATGACATCTGTACATCAATTTTAAAATTTAAAAAAATGGATAATACATTGATCAATAGGACAAGAATACACAGACTCAGTTTAGAAACTACCAGTACTTTTGTTTTGATGATTTCATCTAACGTTTTGTTGGATTTTTAATTTCAGAGTATTAATCCCACGCTGTATCATGGTGCCTAGTTTGAACACAATTGCACAACAGTTTCTACTCCAGTCTTTCCAAGCTGTGTGGTGTTCATAATTATCAGTTAAAAAGGGGAGACATAAAAATCTATAGATATTTTCTGATCAACCCATTTGGAGATGATATTATACATCTCTCAGTGAAGTGGGACTCTAATCCAGGTGTCATGGCTGAGAGTTAAGGATGTGCCACAAGAACTCAGTTCTGAAGGGTTCCTTGATTCAAAATGTTAACACTGCTTTTGCTCCACAAATGCTGCCAATATTTGTTGAGGCTCACCAGCAATTTTGGTGTCTGTTTCAGATTTCCAGCATCTGCAGTTCTTCAATTTCTATTTACACTGTGTTCATTCATGTAGTGGGGATGGGGTGGGAGAGACGGAACAGAGAATGAGCAGAGAGTGTGTGCATAAAGGGAAATTGCAGGAGCTGATTAGTCTGTGAAATGGTGACGAATCGTCAATGAATAAGACTTTCTGTCTGTCAACAGCTGTTGTGATTGGTTCCTAAACAGCTGAGCAGCTTATGGTGTGAATGTTTGCAGAAGACATTGGACCACCAGAAAGAAAACAAAAAAATGTTATGTCATTTCTTCTTCAGTAAATAAAAATCTCCGAATAAAACCACAAGCTTTTTCCAATACAGACTAAGTACAAACCACTCTATGCCTTCTGTGAGCTACCAAGAGTACCTGTAGGAAGATGATTGTGGAGCAATAGGCCCTGACAACCATGGCGATAATTCTAGTGTTTCCCACCACCTGTAACACACCCTTTTTTGCAACTGCCTAGATTTGTTTATATATATGTGTGCAGGTGTTTTAAAGGGGTTGGACCTTTAACTAGTGGAGTTACACATTGATGGTTTAATATTTACCTATACCTAAAATATAATTTACAAATACTTTCTAAATTGGTTGTGAAGTATAGGAAACTGATCAGGTGTTTGTTAACTTGGGTCTAAAACACAGGTGAACTGAGAATTTTGCATTTGAACAATAAAGATTTATACCTTTGTAAACTATCTTTAGCTTCGTATCCATTTTGGGGATATCAGAGCTCCATTTCTATCAACCCAGTGAGCCATAACAGTAAGCGATGCCAAAAATCAATATCATTTTCATTAGAATCTGTGAAATTTGAATTTCACATACCAGGCTAAACAGTTCATCATTTTGTTAACATCAACCATGTTATGAATATATCATGTACGATATTCAGATATTCCAAAATAGTAAGTGCTTATCATTGACAAATTCCTTACCCCACAGACAAACAATGAGACCAAACCAGGGTGTTGCTTCATTATCAAAGGAAGCTTGGATCACAGTAAAGAAATCACCAGAAGAAATCCTGTGACAAAGCAAAATGAGAATACATCACTTACTTGCAATGGTACTGGTTAAAAAATAAACTGGAGGAAGAATGATTTAATGAGACCATTTTTGGATATATGGTCACAAGATGTTCATCATCATCCAAGATAAGATGGATCAGCACCCATTCACCATCATAAATATTCATTCCCTTGACTGGCACAAGGTGAGAACAATATGTGCCAAGTACAGCGGCAACTCACCAAGGCTCCTTTCAGAGCTACTTCCAAACCAATGACCTGTAAACCTAGAAAGACAAGGGCAGAAGATGCATGGGAACACCAGCACATGCAGGTTCCCACCACATCTCAACATCCTGCCTTGGAGCTACAATGACTGTTCTTTTACTTTTGGGAGCCAAAAAACCAGGATCTGTCTTCCTAATAGCAGTATTGAGTATACACATTAGGCTGACATCAGTGGTTCAAGCTGGCAGAACATCACTCAAGGGCAACAAATGCTAACCTTATTGGTATACCTCAAATCCCAAATGAAAAAAAAAGAAAACAATATAGTTAGAAGTGATGACTGTGTGAAGATCTGACTGGAAATAGTTGCACTGGTTTGGAGAAAACAATGGATTTCAAAAGACAGAATAGTTGGAACACAGGATACAAAATATTGAAACTACAAATTATGGTTGACCCCACCTTCCTGATGCTGAAGTACTGTGTACGACTCAAGTCCTGGGGGAAAAATCTATTATCGTAGTTAGGACCGTATTCCTAATGCAAATCAACAATTCTGCTTTTGAAATTCCATCATGTTGAAGTAAATAGTCTAATCAAATTGATTGCTTCTCAATCAAATTAAAATAAAGGATGTCACAGATAACAGAGGTGTACAATGTTATGGATTCTATTTGAAGCCATATGTTAAAAAAAACTACATCAAAAAAATGCTTTTAAAAGTTACCAAAACATTCATTAATGCAGTAACTATAAAATAGGAAAGCACTCCAGGGTATGCACTTAGAGCAGTGTTAAAATTTAACACTGCCTTTATTTTCTTCTGTAGCCAGATGACCAAACTTTACATCAAAAAAGTAGGTATAAGAGAAGCAAATTAAGGAAACATGTGGAGGCATGTACAAAGAGAATTCCAGAGCCACCAAAAAAAGTGTGATAATAAACAAAATTGACGGTGCTCAAGAGGCTGGAGTTATGCTGCAGAGGGGCAGAGCTTTGCAGGTTTTGAGGCTGGATGCAATTAGGTAAGGAGTGGAGAACTCCTGGGGGATTTTGAGTGTAAGGATGAAAATTGTTTATTTTTTAATATAATGCTTAATTGGAAGCCAATTCAGTCAATGAGTACAGAGATAAGTAATGTTTGGAAAATTAGATATGGATAGCAGTAATCCGGAGAATATCAGGTGTGAACAAAATAATAGTGCAAGAACAGGACCTTTAGCTCTCCAAGCCTGTGCTGACACAGTTTGCCCTTCCACACTAAAACAGTTTTCACTTAGAGGACTCGTATCCCTCCATTCCCCTCCTATTCATATCTATAGCCAGGCACTTCCTGAATGCTGCTATTGTGGCAGCTTCCACCTGCACCTCTGGGAGCAAGTTCCAGGCACTCACCACCCTTTATATGAAAAAGCCTGCCTCTTGTACTTGACCTTCTGATTTATCCAGAATAATCTCCATCTGCCATTGTTCTGTTCATGCCTCTAACTGATCTATATCCTGCTGTATCCTCTGACAATCCTCCTCATTATCCACAACTCCACCATAGTTTATGTCATCTACAAACTTACTAATTAGACTAGCCACATTTTCTTCCAAATCATTTATGTAGACTATAAACAGCAGAGGTCCCAGCATTAATCCTTGTGGAACACCTATCGTCACATTCGATTCCGAAAAGCATCCTTCCATCACTACCCTCTGTCTCCTATGATTAAGCTAGTTCTATATTCACCTTGGTACCATGTGGCCTCACCTTTTGTACACTCTGCCATGAGTGACCTTGTCAAAAGCTTTATTGAACTCCATGTACACAACATCTACTGCTTTTCCCTCATCATCTCAAAAAAGTCTACCAAGTTAGGGGAGGCATGATCTCCCCCACACAAAACCATGCCGTCTATAGCTAATAAGTCCATTTACTTCTAAATGCACATAGATCTTGTCCCACCATTATGAGGCTCACAGGTCTGTAATTTCCTGGATTATCCCCACTACCTTCTTAAACAATGGAATCACATTGCCTATTCTGTAGTCCTCTGGGACCTCACCTGTGGCTAAATAGGATGCAATGATGTCTGTTAAATGGTCCAGTAATTTGCTCTCCATTTCCCTCAATGTTCTGGTATAGATCCCATCAATACCCAGGGATTTATCGACCACAATGCTTTTTAAGATGCATAACACCACTTCCTTTTTAATAGCAACTTGACTTAGAAATTCAAAACTTCCTTCCACCAATTCCTTCTCTTTGCTGAATACCAACATAAAGTATTCATTTATGCAGCACCTTATATTTTTACCTTGAACAACACCTTTGATCACAATGTGATTTAGCCAGTGTGAAACTGGCTAACTAGTCAACTCAGCCACATTAGGGAGATTTAAACAATCCTTAGATAAGCACACGGATGATTTTGGGATAGTGTAGGGTGACAAGCTGAGAATAGTTCACAGGTCGGCGCAACATAGAGGGCTGAAGGGCCTGTTCTGCGCTGTATTGTTCTATGTTTTTTTTGAATCAAAGGACTTTAATGCCTATTTAAATACCTTACTTTAGATGCAGAAGTGAAGGCTGGCTCAGTTCATGAAATGTTTAATTATGAACAGAATTAAAAAGGATTCTTGAAAAGGACTATAAAAAGTTTTACATTCTTCCATGTTAGGGCACAGCTGAGGCATGCAAGTGTTGCATTAGTTAAATGCAGCAGGGCATGACTATGACACAGAATGACCACCAGCCTACCATTTCAATTGAAATAAAGTGTAGTGGATCAGGGCATGCAAATGGAATTCAATTTCTACTGAAGTTTCACACGCTGTTTTGAATCTGTTTAAAAATGGTTTTGTTCCTCTCTGAAAGCATGGAGGAGGATTATGAACCAATGTGGGATTGGAAATACCAGCTGTAGGAGTACAAAGATTGCAAGAGTGGGACTGAAACAGAAAAGAGCTATGTTAAAGAAACATTGGGAATGGCTGCTTTTGAAACTAAAATGCTGTAGTTTGGAAAAAGAAAAAGACATTGCTATTATGTTTCGGTTTTAACTTTCAATGTTCAAAAATTAGAAATAAAATAGAAAGAGCAGGGCTCAAAAAACAAATGTCAAAAGAAAGACAAGAAAAAAAATAAAATGAACAAAATTTGGGTGATTGTCTATTATCAGGAAGAAAGCTCATGGCATGGACTCGACTAATTTAGAGTCACATGCTGGGGCAATATTCGCATTTGATTGAAGTTCCAAAACATGAGTCAGAGTGTGATCAGGACATAAGCATCTAATTCCCTTCCCAAATGGTCCAACCAAAGACAAATCCAACCCGCAGCACTGTGATCTCCAACTTGGATAGAGCACAGAGGTAGGTCCTAAAACAGAGAGTAAATAGGGATTGAGCCCAGTGCTGTTGGCACGGATTTGGTCCACGCCAGCTATCCAACCAACTAACTCAACCTGCCCAACATATACATTTATATGCATGTCATAATTTGACGCTGTTAGAATACAGGTTCCAATTTCTTCCATTGCATAGCTGACTAGGAATTTCTCCCACTTTTACAGTCTTTCGCTGACAAAATTGAAAGGCTTTACCAATTGATTTTCAATCTGTTGGGGTTTTTTTTAAGGAATGCAACTTCCTTGGTCTTCATGCCCTCAAGTACAACTTGGAGAGATGTTGGCATGTGGTGGTATCACTGAATTAGCGACTGGGGCCATGAATTCAAATCCTATCAATGACAGATTATGAAATTTGAATTCAATAGAAACCTTGAATTGTCCTTCAGCTGAGTGGATTGCTGAAGATAATTCTGACAAAAAAAGTTAGCTGTCAACCAAATTGATGTGGGCATGGAAACATATGTAGTTCAGACCAGGTTTGGATGGCAGATACTTTTCCTCTAAAAACAAAAAGATAAATGAACCAGATGCATTTATATGACAGTTGATAAATATTTCAGAATCACCTTCAAGACTAGCTTTTAACTAGCTTTATTCATCGCGTGTAAATCCCAGCTGCTGTGATGAGATTTGGACCCACATTTTCATAATATTAGCCTGGGCCTCTGGATTGCTAGTCCACTGACATTACCATTGCATCGTCATCTCTCTATTTGTTACCAATCACACATTAATGAATAGTAAAAATGTGTAGGTAGTTAATAGGACAACACTACTTATATCCTATGAATGAACAAAAACCCATTTAGGGAGTCCTTTTGTGATGAAGCGATCATGTCCCTACACCTAAATGGGAAGCCCAGGTTCAAGCCCCACCTGATCCCAAAGTATGTAATAATGTCACTGAACAGATTAATTAGAAAAAGATAGTTAAAATACAGGGATTCTATGGAAACATTTTTAGAGAGTAACGGGGCTAACAGGGCAGTACCACTAATAGTTATAGCACAGACATTAGTGACTTATTTCAATGCTACACCATAATGAATCTTGGATCAGAGATCAGAATGTTCAAACTCCTCTCAGTTACTCAATTGCAGCATCAATATGAAAAGTCTACATTGGTGAACCCCATCGCAAATATAGACATAGGAAACTCTAAAACACCAAAAAAATGACACACATTATCGATACCATTTGGCTTCCAATTAGATTTTTAAATAATATCGGAAGATATGATATACAGAGATGCCAGAATCTGATCAGGAGTCAAATACTTACTGAAAATTTGCATTTTTCCAGTTCTTATCAGTACACGTTGTATTAAGTGCTTTTTCAATTATAATTTTCCTTCCAGCAATATTATTACATACATCCCTATAATAAGGCAAGACGATACATGATTAATTTTATTTCAAAATTGTGGTTTTTGCAGTAACATGAATTACCAGCAACAATACTACCTACTCATAATAACACACTACTGCATTGAAGGCTGTTTGCTCTGCTAAGTCAGGTCAAAAATTCTTTGTTCTTGAACTGCTCTATCAAATTATCTGCCTCAGTGAGTATCCACCCAGTGGCCTCAGCAATACAAAGTGCCTCATTTTACTCAAAGCTGCCAATTTTCAAACTCAATGACTTAAATGAACCACAACTATGTTTATCACTTTTCTACTTTTGACAACTACAATCCTTATTCCAGAAGATAGCCAGAACTAAAAGTCATGCAAGAAATAAAATCTGGAAAAAGCTAAAAATGTTTGTGAAAAGTTTATTTTAATAAAACACAAGTTAAGTTTGAACTAATTGTTTCACATTATTATAAACCCCATCCAGCTCAGAAACATGTTCAAACTAGTTACTTAAACTCTTCATGTAAAGGGAAAGCAGTTTACTCAGTTGGCTGGACAATTGGCAGTGCAATGCAAATGGAGGATTCAATTCCAGCACCAGCTGAAATCATCATGAAGGATTCTACTTCGCAAGCTCTTTCCTCATGAGGCAATGACCCTCCGGTTAAACCACCACCAGTCTCACTAAATGAGATTACAACCCTTGTCTTGTAGGACAATGGTAACTTTACCTTTACTTGCAAATATCTGGAACAGGACTTTGCAGAAAATATCAACAAGAAGCTTGCAAGGAACCTTTGGTGAAATAAGTGATTGAAAGATGCAAGACCACATGGTGAAATAAAATTCCTGTTGAGGACAACTAAGTGGACTTGTATGTATCCTCTCTGTTTCTATGTACCAATTTTCTAAACAAGAATGGTCAGTTTGATGATTGGGTTCCAGAGAAGATGGCTACTGTTAAGTTTCAGACCTACAATGGAAATTTGAAGAGGTTTGGTAATGTTAATGCAAGTCTACAATTACAGGTATAAGAGTTTTCAGTAAAGCCATCATGGGAAATGGCTTCTCACCCTATATGTTGTCTCTCTAATGAGAGCGCTACAACTGGTAGTTTAACCAGAGGGTCACCATGCCCTCGGCAAGGGGAGGGGTTGAGAAAGAGGCATTTTCATAGTAACTCCACCTGGTATGGGAATATTTCTTCACTGGTTAATCTTTAACAACAGAAAAAGCAATCCAGTCAAAAGTATGTCAAACAGATCACATTTATGCAGAGTTCCAATATGATGGAAAATGTTTCTCAGCCATCTGGAGCAGATGAACATGATGGGACTCTGCAATGTTTTTTCATTAGATTTGTTAATACTGTTAAAACATAGCACAAATATAGGTTGGCTACTATGTGAAATGTAGAGGAAATAAAAGTCTTAGCAATTTGTCTGTCATAATGGCAAAATAATGATAAAGCTTCTCTGGAATTCATCCCTACCCCAGTCATAAGCACCACAAACATTTAATGCTAGGATATGGACCAGACCAAATCCCCTCAAAATATATTAAGAAAAATGTTAAGGTCTAAGTTTTCTTCTTATTTTAGAGGAAAGTGTAAAGTGTTGCATTCCAGATGCAATTTGATTGATGAAACTACTAGATTTTAAAACAACACACTTTACTTCTTACATTATAGTTCAAGTACAGACAAAACAAAATAACTGGTTTAACTGCAACTATTGAAATGCTTAATATATTAACTAATTAACTGTTCAATTAACATTGCATAAACAGATTTCTGGAAAAGGCAAATTCAGTAAAATAGATTGTCGCACATACAACTTTTAGCTGTAAGTGAGAGAGAGGAATCAGAGCTTTCATATCCAGTTTCAAGACCCCAGCAACTGCTGTAAGCTATACTAAAACTCCCGGTTCCATGGGAGCTTCACCCCACCCAGTCAGACTGCTTTTACTGCTCCAATTTAAAAAGAACCCTAAGGCCTCATAAGCTTTTCACTTCATTGGCTTTGAGCAGGCCGCTCTTCACCTCTGTCTCAACAAAACCAAAGCCATAGTATCATCTCAGGTTCCACTTTCATGACAGCTAAATCAAAAGAAACTGGTCAGCATTTTGTTGGCATTTAACATTTTGCTGGTTTGGTCTCAGGCTCAGAATCCAATTGATCAAACCAAACATCAACAGGACAAGAAAGGATCATGACAGTTAAACATAATACATGCTTGTTCAAATGTGGTGATGAAATGGATTTGGAAGAATTATGGCCAAAAGGAAATTGCTGATCTGAAAGGGGTGATGAGCAGGATTTGCATTTCAAGATGTTCTGATATACGATTCATTAATGTAGTTTGTTCATTTTGGCTAAAGTTTAAGGGATAAAGGGTTACAGAGGGTTAGATCACGGGTTTATCATGATCTGGTCTGACTAGCAGAGGAGCCAATTCCTAGATCAAGTGAAATAGCAAAAATGTAGCCATTAGGATTTATTTTGAACAGAAGAAATGAGAAGGGGAAAAAGGTGCTGATATCCCACAACCGAAAGATGGGCAGCTTAGGTGAATTAGCCATGCTAAATTGCACATAGTGCTAAGTGCACTAGTCAGAGAGGAATGGGTCTGAGTGGGTTACTCTTCGGAGGGTCGGTGTGCACTTGTTGGGCCGAAGGGCCTGTTCCCACATTGTAGGGGAATCGAATCTTAAAAAAAATGAACAGTTCAGGATTTAGGACTGAATGTTGGGAAACATCTTCACAAAGCAGAAAATAATAACATCTAGAATGTTTTTCTAAGTGAAGAAAGTCTCTTCACCCAAAAGGGACTCAGATATGATGTGACAAAGTTTATACAGAAGGAGGAGTTGAAATTAACCAAAATCCTCCATCAAATGTGTATACTTCTGAACATGTGACAATCTAAAGTGACGATACCATTTACTCTAAATAATTATTCATCAGCAAAAAACATGGCTACATTGCAAAGTTCTCCAGCACCCATAACAAACAATAAATAAAACAAGTATTATAACCTGTAAGGCCACCATACCTTAAAATTCATAACAAATTTGTGTAAAGACGCAATTTATTCAAGTCAATTAGATAAACATTAAAGAAACCATTGCAGTATTTAAGATTTAAATATTATGAATCTAAAAAGGTCATGCTGAAAATGATTACCGAATTCTATTCACAGCCTGGTCTACCACTACTGCGATCGAGTTTGAAGATAAGCAGACATCATTGAAATCATGTCCACGCAAAAACTCATCGAGATTGTTGCTGCCATTGTAACAGGATATACTGAAAAAACAGAAAAAGATTCATATTAAAATAGAAAAATGTACCTCATACAACATGGTTTGAGCTTAACGTTGGTAAATTAATGAACCTGTAATCTTGTTAAACATGGGCAGAATTCTTTTGACAAATTGAGAGGTCTGACTGGCACCTCTTGTAATCCTGGATCTCCATGTTACAACCTAGCCACCCCCCACTCCTTCTCAAAGTACAGCTTCCTTGCATTCCCAATAAACAACCAGATTTAAGCTGAAGCTGGAGCGCCATGTGCCAATATGCGAGGTGTGTTGAGGATTTTATAAACCAAACTGCGTTGTAAAATTAACTTTCAGTACTGCTCTTTTCCAATGCCCTCACTTGCAGCATGGATTCAGGAGAGAGAATGGCAAACAGGAGTTTTATTTCTTTAAAAAAGAACCAGAAGTGCCTAGCCAGTTCTGACCCAGAGCTCCAGCTTTGGTCGAATCTGGATTTTACTAGGAATACAACTCCAAATCAGAAAGCATCGACAGAATGAGTCAGGGAGGGGGATATAGTGTGGGAGCCATAACTCCGTAACAACTAGAAGGGTCAGGGAGCAGATGCTTTGGAAAGCAGAATCAATGGCTGGAGAGACAAACTTGTGCTATATGCACAAGTTACAGTTTTTGTTGTATCTTAAAAATTTAAAAAGTTGCCATTTACCAATGTAAGAATTTAGAAATGTTTTCAATTTATGGGGCAAAGTGCTTTATATGGTCATCCCCCAAGGAAGAAGGCCCTGTAGAACCTAACTGCAGGTTTAACAATTCTGTTCCTGTGGGAACCAATACTGCACTTAGTCATGATTTTCAGAAATGCAACCACAACTTTAAAGTGAGGACCCACTTTACCCAAATCTCGATGATTGTCTTGAAATATGGTCACTGTTGTTATGCCCGAAATATGCAGCCAATTTCTGAAACAACAATGTAATAATGGCCAAATAATTGCTTGAAAACATACAGTCATCGAGAAACAGCACAGAAACAGAACCTTCAGTCTAACTTGTCCATGCTGACCAGATATTCTAAATTAATCTAGACCCATTTGCCAGCACTTGGTCTATATCCCTCTAAAGCCTTCCTATTCACATAACCATCCAGATGCTTTTAAAATTTTACACTTGTACTCACCTCCACCACTTCCTCTGGCAGCTCATTCCATACACACACCACGCTCTGCGTGAAAAAGTTGCCCCTTAGGTCCCTTTTATGTCCTTTCCCCTCTCACCCGGAGCCTATACCTTTTAGTTCTGGACTCTCCCACCCACACCCCTCATGATTTTATAGACCTCTATACAGGTCACCTCTCAGCCTCCGCTACTCCAGGAAAATAGCCTGGACTTAGATTAGATTACTTAGTGGAAACAGGCCCTTCGGCCCAACAAGCCCACACCAACCCGCCGAAGCGCAACCACCCATACCCCTAACTTTACCCTTTCACCTAACACTATGGGCAATTTAGCATGGCCAATTCACCTGGCCCACACATCTTTGGACTGTGGGAGGAAACCGGAGCATCCGGAGGAAACCCACACAGACACGGGGAGAATGTGCAAACTCCACACAGTCAGTCACCTGAGGCGGGAATTGAACCTGGGTCTCTGGCGCTGTGAGGCAGCAGTGCTAACCGCTGTGCCACCGTGCCGCCCACTATTCACATAGACGTATTCAGCCTATCTCTATACCTCAAATCCTCTAACCATGGCAACATTCTTGTTAATCTTTTCTGAACTTTTTCAGGTTTCACAACATCCTTCTAGTAGGAGGGAGACCAGAATTGCACACAGCAAACTAAAATAAAGAACTGTGGATGCTGGATACCCGAAGCAGAAACTGGAGTAGCTCAGCAGGTTTGACAGCATCTGTGGAGTCAGCTCCAGTGACCCTTCTTCAGAACTTCTGCCAAATCTGCTGAGCTTTTTTGGCAATTTTTAAAACTTTGTTTATAATTGGTTGAAGCAATGCTGGTTCACGGATAAAACATTGGCCACAACATCAAGGAGAACTACTTGAGATGGTACAATGGTATCTTTTGAACCTGCTCAAGGCAGCAAATGGGATTAGTGTTTAATTCCTTTCCTTTTTCCCCGTTATTCATTGGATGAGGGTGTTGCTGGCTAGGCAGAATTATTGCTCTTCCCTAATTACCCAGAGGGTAGTTAAGAGTCAACAACATTGCTGTAGGTCTGGAATCGCATGTAGGCCAGGCCAGGCCTGGTAAGGATGGCATAGTATCCCTCAAGGACATTACTGAGCCACATGGGTTTTTACTTCAATTGACAATGGATTCACAGTCATCATTAGAGATTCTTAATTCCAGATATTTATTGAATATCAAATTCCACTATCTACCGTGGCAGGATTTGAACCTGGATCCCCAGAACATTATCTGGATCTCTGGATTAACAGCCCAGTGATAAATCCACTAGGCCACTACCTCCCCATCCGAAAGCACTTCTGACAGGGCAATGCTTAATGAATGTTCGGACTAAAGGACTTTGAAGGAAATAATCTGTAAAAATATTTTAAAGCAAAATCCACGATCAAGATCTGGACCTTAGGAATATAAAGCTCAAACTCAAAAGTTGGTTTGAAAATCTCAAATTTAAGACGCATGACAATTGTGTATTATTTGGGGAGCCAAATTCTGAAAAGACAATCTAAACCTTTTCTTCATTAATTATAGTAAAAAATAGTTTCTGAAAGTTTTACCTGACATTCAAAGGTAATGGAAAGAAAGCTTCCTTTATTGCTAACAATTGTAAACTACATGCACAAACTTCAAAATTGTGTGTACTGAATAATGTGTACAGCTTCTACACTAGCAATGTTGGAAAATGATATGGCTACTCAGTTAATGACAAGAACTAACAGCAGGAGTTAACCATTTTGTCTCTTTACACGTTGTAATGGCTTGTCTCAACTTATGCCTCAGATACCCCTTCCTATTCCTGACACTGTCCTCACATCTTTCAATTTTCCTAGTATTCCAAAATACTAAATCAACCTATTTTAGTACATTCAACAACTGAGCACTTACCTGGTGCTACAGGTATAGAATTCCAAAGGAAAGAGAACCTTCAGTCAAGAAATTTCTTGTTATCTCTACCCTAAACAGTCAGTCACTTAAATCAGAGGGTGTGATTCATGATTTTAGGCTGTATGTGCATAGATTGTTGTTTCGGCTTAGTTGGGAGAATGAACTCAAAGATTCAAAAATAGTCTGGTGTGTCCTTTAAAAAGGTGACATCAACCACAAGACTCAAGCTCTCTTCATACTGGCTGATGTCAATTCAGGCCTTATTTGAGATAGAACGAACATTTATTATATCTTCCATACAGAGATCCCGTATTGATCCACATACATCACATACCCTAACAGCTATTCCCTCCTCCTTACCCCTTACCCCCCCTCTTCTCTTCCACCACCCCCCCCCCCCAATCACACCATTGACATTTCACCTCATGTAAGATATTAAAGGGGGAGGCTGTGCAGAATCGATCTTCCTGCAGCTATGTTCACTTACACAGCTGGGCCTGTATTATGGAGGAGAAAAAGGACTGCTCTATAGGCAGAGTTTTGCTATTGTTATAAATTAAGCAATACAATGATTCTGAATATCTCGTGTCTCCAATAGGTTTCCCTCCCATCCAATAAATAAGCAACTAGCCATAGCTCTCATCCTCCAGGGATATAAATCAAGCTCTCACAATTAAGATAATTAACAGTTACAAATCTCAGTCATTCCACCTTGTGGAATATTCCAATAGGATATCAAAACACCTCAAAGAGTTGTAGCCCAGCAAACACAGATATTTATTCTCAGCTATGATTCTTGGGAGTGGGGATCTGGAAATGACAAAACTTTATCACCCTGCTGTACCAGTTGACAAAAACATAAATCACATTCTACTGAAAAGTAATTGAAAAAAAATTATGTACCTGCTATAAAGGCCATAAATGAAAATGCCCAAGCCAAGGAGCACAGGGATAATGAGACTAATTAAAAGTGTTTCCATCACGGCAAAGTAAAGTGCGATTTTTTCACCAAAGTAATTGCGTATTTTCCAGAGGGGCTGGAATTTTAGATAGGTGTTTGCCCACAAGTTATTAAGCACTGTCCATTCATCCATAGGAGGTGTGGTTGGTTTGGTATCACCTGTTGAAAGTCAGGTACATTAGAACTTCAGATCCAGACAAATATGATAATTAGCCGGAGCAACAATGAACTGCTGATGAGAGAACCCAATCACCCCTTAACATTTAATGGCATAATCATAGCTGTCAAAATTCTGGGAGTGATCACTGAGCAGATACTGAACTGAACCAGCTATACATACTGTGGCCAGAACTGCAGATAGAAACCTAAGAATTCAGTGGTGAGCAACTCACCTTCTGTCATACCAAAGCCTGTTGGCAGGGCATTAAAAAAAATCAGGGGTGGGATGAAATATTCTCCATTTGTTTGGATGGGTACAGCTCCAACAACTCTCAAGGAGCTTGACATTCACTGGATTGGCATCCCATCCACCACCTTCAACATTCACTCACTTCACCATCAGCAGTGTGCAACACCTACAAGAGGTACTGCAACAACTCACCAAGGCTCTGGTGATAGAACAGCTTCCCATGACCTCAACCATCTCGAAGGACAAAATAATTTCATGGGAACACAACTACATGCAATGCATCTCTAAACCATACACCATTCCTTCAGCTCACCACCGTTGAGGGCAATAGGGATGAGAAATATTGGTCTAGCCAGCAGCACTAAAGAATAAATAAATCTTTTAAATACACAGTTACTTTTAAATATTCTCATGCAAACAACTTTATAAAAAATGTTGATAACAATTCATTCTGCAGTAAAAGAAATAGGATACATGATACACAGTCAACCTAACGCTGTAATAATGGATTGTGTTGATAAGGAAAACGGTGGCTCAAGATGGTTCTTCAGATACAGATCTCCTCACCTCTGCAAGACTCTTCATTAAAGTGCTCAGCTGACAGAAGGAATACCTCCACATTGAGTAACTAAGTTAAAATATCAGAATAAACACTGGCAGCTGAGCAAATACGTTTTTCCAACTTGTGTGAATACTACGCACTTCCTGATCTCTCATGAAATATTAGAGAAGAGAAAGCTGCTCAACTGATGCAGAGGAGTGTGTCCCTCTCCCCCCACCCCACCATCCCCAATCCAAAAGTTGGAGACCAGATAAGATAACCACAAAACATGGATGGGGAAAAAAGCACAATGAAAAATAAAAATGTGGGGTGGGGTGGGGGAATGGGGGAAGAGATTTGAACCACAAGCAGACTTTCATATACACATCTGAAGGTTAAACATTGCACCCCTACAATAATCAGAACAAACAGGTATCACATGTATCAAATATTTAGAATGCTTCTTACTTCCATGGGTATTTTTAAACAATTGAAAATATTCAATTCCATATTTACAAAGAAGTTGGTTCAGATTTGTTTCTAACAGCAGATTGTTTTGGCAAAGTTTCCCATTAGATACTTTTGGATGACAGCCACTGCTCATTGGCATAAAGTGATCTTTTCGATATGGGTTCAGTAACCAGAGTGTTGACAGCAGTATAATCTGGGGTAACATCAAATTTGTAATCCAGACAAAGACTACAAGGGATGTGCTTAAAAAGGCAACCATGCTTCACAATTGTGCAGACAGTAGCTAATAAACGTAAAGGTGGTCTGCATGCTCAAAAATGTGTCAATTAATATTCTGTAACTTGGCTGCTGAGTGAACTTAAAAGTGCAGATCTAGCAAATTCACTGAAAAAGGGAGAGATAGCAGCTTTTACATGCTATAATGATCGACAGGAACATAATCTAAAATGGAGAAGCAGCCAGTCAGAGACTAGGGATCACAATTAGAGAAGGGACACAACACAAAAAAGGGATGAATGAGATTCTGACTATTACAACTAAGAACTTGTTCTCCAAATGAATATTGCAAGGTTATTACTCATAATTTTGAAAACTCTAACAAATCTCCTCTCAGCCTTTTTCAATCCAAGGAGAAAAAAAAATCTACCTTCTTCAATATTTCTCAAAGTAAATAACTTCAGTTCACTCAATTTATACTCCATTAACTTGTGTTGCCATACCATTAAAATCAATCTAGATTTCTTTTGCAGCTTATATCCGCCCCACAGATTATCTTTCCACTTAACTCAGTTTCTCTATCCTCTCTTTAGTGACTGTCTGAGTTTTCCCAGGAATTCAAAATCCCAACAACTCCAACAGTTTGCTTGTTTCAAAACAAAAGCTTCATCTTTTGAAACTAGAATGGATTCTCTAACTGCATATTTACAAAGGGCATGCATTCCATGCTGCAACACTTCTTAGTGTGTAGGAGTTTTTAAAAAAGTCTTTTTCTGGTTACTTCTTCAAAAAACTCAATCAAGTTTGAGAGATATGATTTTCCACACATAAAACCCATGTTGACTATCCCTAGTCAGTCCTTGCCTTTCCAAATACATGTACGTCCTCTCTCTCAGGATTCCCTCCAACAACTTGCCCACCGCCGATGGCAGACTCACTGGTCTATAGTTCCCTGGCTTGTCCTTACCACCCTTCTTAAACAATGGCACCATGTTAGCCAACCTCCAGTCTTCCGGCACCTCACCTGTGACTATCAATGATACAAAAACCTCAGCAAGGGACCTAGCAATCACTTCCCTAGCTTTCTACAGTTTTGGGGTACACCTGACCAGGTTCTGGGGATTTATCCACTGTGTGTTTCAAGACATCCAGTACTTCCTCCTCTGTAATATGGACATTTTTCAAGATGTCACCATCTATTCCCCTACAGTCTATATCTTCCATGTCCTTTTCCACATTACACACTGATGCAAACTACTCATTTCGTATTTCCCCTAGTTCATGCGGTTCCACACAAAGGTGGCCTTGCTGACCTTTGATGAGCCCTATTCTATCCCTAGTTACCCTTTTGTCCTTAATGTTTTTGTCAAAACACTTTGGATTCTTCATAACCCTATTTGCCAAAGTTATGTCATGACCCCTTTTTGCCCTTCTGATTTCCCTCTTAAGTATACTCCTATTACCTTTATACTCTAAGGATTCATTCAATCTATACCAGACATTTGCTTCCTTCTTTTTCTTAGCCAAACCCTCAATTTCTTTAGTCATCCAGAAGGATGTTGTGAAACTTGAAAGGGGTCAGAAAAGATTTAGATTAGATTAGATTACTTACAGTGTGGAAACAGGCCCTTCGGCCCAACAAGTCCACACCGACCTGCCGAAGCGCAACCCACCCATACCCCTACATTTACCCCTTACCTAACACTACGGGCAATTTAGCATGGCCAATTCACCTGACCCACACATCTTTGGACTGTGGGAGGAAACCGGAGCACCCGGAGGAAACCCACGCAGACATGGGGAGAACGTGCAAACTCCACACACAGTCAGTCGCCTGACCCAGGAATTGAACCCGGGTCTCTGGCGCTGTGAGGCAGCAGGGCTAACACATCTATAAACACCTTATAAAACTCACTTTGAAATCCATCTAGGTTAGGCGCTTTACCACTCTGGAGCTGCCTCACCGCCTCCTGTCTTTCCTGGACTGTCAGAGGAGGCATTCAGAAAGGATGCCTGCTCTCTGAAGTTACACTTGGAAGATCCAGGGACTTTAAAAAGGACTCCATCTTCAACAATCTGCCCTCACAGCCCTCTGATCGGTACAGCTCAGTAGAGCTTCCTAAATGCTGCAAGAATCTTTTTGGCATCGCAAGTAAGAGAACCAGCACGCTCTCTGATGGATGTGATAGATGAGGGAGCATTCTTCTTTCTGGCCAGATATCTACCTGGTTTATCAGCGTACTCAAACAACCTCTATTTTGCAAAAGAGATTTCCCTCTTTGCCGTCTGGGTGAGCGCTGTATTCAAAGTAGCCCTGAGGGCTATAATCCGCTGCACTTTGGTTACAGATGGTCTGTCAAAAGTGTGCTAACTGAGCTGCCTTCAGCTGCTGCTTTCCTTCTGCCACTCCTGGGTCGCTGAGTAAGAAATAAATCAAACTCCGTGCAGTCTCCCAGAGCACTGATGGTTTACTGGCTGTAACCAAATTAATGTCCCAAAAGATTTTAAATTCTCACAAAAAATGCTCTATAAACTTGCTACTTTCAAGAGGAAAGGGTCCACGTGCCAGTGCCAGGAGCCTATCCTGTTACCACCAACCTTGGTCTCCATGTACACTGCTGCATGATCAGAAATGGCTATGTTCCCTATTCTGCAAGGCAGCACCGAATTCAAGAAGGTTGACAAGACAAAAACCATGTCAATTCTGGTATAGCACTTATGTGCATTAGAGAAAAAAGGCGAAATCCCGACCTTCGGACTGAAGCCATCTCCCTACATCCACCAACCCCAGCTCCCTGTTCAAGTCCACCAACTGCCTGGATTGTGGGGACATACCCGCAAGACCCCTCGGCATCCTGGGCACTTTGGGGTCAATAAGACAATTAAAGTCTCCCCCTATAATTGTATGACGCACCCCAAGGGCCATCAACCTGGAAAGCGCATCAGATAAAAATTTTGAGGGTATATGCCAGAGGGGGGCAATATAAACAATCAAAATCCCATATTCCTCTCCATGTATTAAAGCTTTAAGAATTATAAACCGCCCATATTCATCCTTAATTTGGTCTAACATTTTTCGAATTGAAGGATGAGAAAAACATCTGTCCGAACCCTCCCTGCTGCATCAGTTTAATGTGTTTCTTGTAGCCTTGCTGCATCGACTCTCATTTTTCTAAGGCTTGAAAGTATCTTTTTTCTCTTAATTGGTGAATGACTCCCCTTAACATTCCAGGTGCACCATTTAAATGAATGGCTAGTCATAGCCGTCCAAAAAAACAGCCCGTGAACCCCCCAGGGAGAAAGAACTCCACTTAGCACGCCAAGTGAAAACAATAAACAGTTCGTATAAATTTTAAAATACAACTTTCAAAACTACCAAATCAAAACTAACAGCTGCTTTACAACATACCAACACATAACACAAATGAAAGGAGACTTTCCTCTTGCTGACAGGGAGTGCTCATACTACCCATTAACCTCTCCATGGCTCCTTCCAGTTGAAGCCATGCCCCCGCCCCGACAAGTGAGAAAAAAAAATACAAACATCTTATAAACAAGTGGGCACTTAACCTGTCCTATCTATACCTCAAAATAGATAGGTATAGATAACCCTCCCCCAACGACCAGGTAAACCAGACAAATTAGAGAAAAACAAAATAAACATTATTGTCCATATTATTCAAGCCAGCCAGCCTATTTTAAAGCAGCCAGGAAGTCCTTTGCCTTTCCGGTGAGTTATTATTGAACACAGACCCTCCTTGGCTGAAATGCAATATTGCTGGATCCCTTATGAAATACTGGATATTCAAATCCCTCAGCCGCCTTTTTACCTGATCAAAGGCCTTCCTTCCTCTTACAAATCACAACCACAGAAAAGTCTTTGAAAAGGATAATTTGTATATCTAGAGGCTTCCAACACCATTTGCTTATCTCTGTTGTGCTGGAGTTGCACTAGGACCAAGCAGAGGTGCTGGTCTGATCCTGGCCAGTGCACTGCAACCCAGTGGGCCCACTCGACCTGCCTCTATTTCCAGCTTCAAAAACTGCGGGAGCCATTGCTCTAAGAAGCTGATGAGCTGGCCTTCCTCCTCCCGTTCCAGAAGCTCCACCAGACAGTTGTTCTTCCGACAGCTTCGATTGGAGAGGTCATCAACCGGCTCCTCCTAGGCCAGTACCTGCGGTTCAAAGGCCTGGACCAGACTGCCAAGGACTTCCGTTGCTCCACTTCCCCGACACTGTCCAAGACGCTGGATCTCCTGGTCATGCTTCTGCAGTATGACTGAGATTGGTTCAAGCCTGGCCCGGGTCCCCTCCATCAGTGAATCAATCTTCTGAGTTCCACAAACTCAGATCAGGCTCTGCACCATAAGTAAGTCCCCTGGGGCGATCGTGGAGGCTGATGCTGTGGTCATGGGCCTATCCGTTGCTGTGGAGTTGGGGGGGGGGGGGGGCGGGGGGGGGAAAGAGGGGGAGATCCTCGTTTGCAGCATTCCTTGTGGTCCCTTCCCTTTGGTCATTTTCTTTACGATTTTAAACTAACACTGAAAAATTCTAGGGGTCAAAAAAGACTTTCTACCACATTGGGTACTAAAGAGAGGGTGAGTGCACCACTTTGTCTGAGTTTGGTGCAGAGCTCAGCAGGGCAGGCCTTCTGCGTCGCTGCCATCTTGAATGTCCTTGTTCTCTGATATTTTAAGAATGGGAGATGGTCTCGTCAAGACATACAAAATTCTGAAGGGAGAAAGGGAGGACTGCAGATGCTGGAGAGTCAGTCAAAAAGTGTGGTGCTGGAAAAGCACAGGTCAGGCAGCAGCTGAGGAGCAGGAGAGTAAATGTTTCGGGTGTAAGCCCTTTGTGATGAAGGGCTCCTTGGATGCTGCCTGACCTGCTGTGTTTTTCCAGTGCCAGACTTTGACTAAGATTTTGAAGATTGGATAGACACACAGTTTGCTTCCACTGGCGGAGGAATCTAAAATAAAGGGGTAGAATCACAGGGTAAGGAGTTGGTCATTTGGGGACAGTGAAATTAATTCACTCAAAAGGGGTGCAAACTTGGGGAATTCTCTACCTCTAAGAGTTGTGAATGCTGGAACATTAAATACCTTTTAGGCTTGGCTGGACACCTTTTTGATGAAGAGCTTATGCCCGAAATGTTGATTCGCCTGCTCCTCGGATGCTGCCTGACCTGCTGTGTTTTTCCAAAATTACACTATCAATTGAGAGCTCCAGCATCTGCAGTACTCACTTTCTCCTGGACACTTTTTTTAAACTCAGAGATATGGGAAAGGAGTAGGAATTGGAGTTGAAGCCAGAGATCAGCAATGATCATCCTAAGTAGTGGAACCCGTTTGATTGGCAACCGTTCTGAACTGAAAATGTGTCGCTGGAAAAGCGCAGCAGGTCAGGCAGCATCCAAGGAACAGGAGATTCGACGTTTCGGGCATAAGCCCTTCTCCTGTGTATGCCAGCAGCTTCAGTTTAAGAAGAAGTCAGTGGACCCAAAACATTAACTTTGCTTCTCTCATCACTTATTAGAGAGAAGTGTTTCCAAGACCTGCTATTATTTAATAAATGTGAGCATCTATTAAATTTAATTTAATTTTCTATCCACAAATATCTGTTAATCACATGGAACAGGATTTCTACTCACCGCTGTCTTGTTGCGACGATTGACTGGATGCCACATCAAATTCACATAGTTTCAAGTCATGCAGTATAAAAGCAGCTTTAAATGCCTTCTTCATAACTAAGTATGGCAGAGCTGGAATTTTTCCTCTAACCTTGCGTGTTACTACTGCAAGATAATAAACTATTTCAATAAAATGCCCATGGCTCTTCAAGAGCAAATTTACTTACATTAAGATTTGTTGCATTCATCATTACACTTTCCCCAGCTAATCAAGCTCGAGGTAACATATACTCAAGATTCTCCCGATGCAGTTGAGTTACTGGTCACTGGTGTTGGAATGACTTTCACTTCAGCCTTCCTTACTCTGCATGCAAAGCCAGCTTGTGTCTATTAGCTGCCACCATTGTACGATGCAGTTGACAGTTTTAAACTCTGAATTTCGAATACCAAATATTTATTACAGAGAAAAAAGTTTCATATCAGGGGAAAGTATCAGAAAACAGCTGCTACTGCATTGCTTTATAATTCAAAGACTTTGCATAATAGGATTTACATTTCCTCACAAAATGTTCCTGGGCCTGATGACACTTAGTGAACACAATTAGGCCACAAAAACAAAGTTTGAGAGTGATGCCAAGCTGTAGCAAATACCAGCTATAAACCAAGGAGCAAAGATTCACAGATGGAATTTAACATTGCATGAATTTGTTTTTAGTATCAAATAGAAATAATGTGTAAAGTAAAAGCAGATTTTGGCTTGAGATAGATTTAAGTTGTAACTTCTGGCATGAGAGACAGACACACAGAGACAGAGACAGAGACAGAGAATCATCTATGATTCTTTAAATTGCAGAACAGACCTGATATGCTGGTTGGCCTACTTCTACTTTTGAATTGATGACGTCTTCAAAAATAAATGAATTTAGGAATTAGTTGAAACAGTTGCCACATGAAGAACACATTCATGAGGCAAAGCTTAACATGTAGAAGATTAGGATGCTGTAGGTTAAGTATCTACAGTAACGTTATCGGATTTATACGGAGACGCTGAAGGTTCAAAATTAAGACTATTTAATTGATATCATGCTTTTCATATACCTCAGTGAAACGGTGGAGGAAAAGTCCATTTTACCCTTCAAAATAAAGTTGAACAAATGCTTAATTCAACTATGGAGTTCCACATGGATAAATAATGAGTGAGGAAGTAAACCATTCTGGGATACTGTGTGGCACTCCAAGGCACATAGGAACTTGACTTGGAATCTGGGATAACTACACCAGATAAAATGTTAAGCAGGTAACATGGGAATTGCTCTCAATTTCCTTTAGAGCAAAAAAAAAGGAGATTTGATAGACATTCCAAATCATGAAAAGGTCTCCAGAGAATTTTTTAAAATGTTTCAAATGATACTTGACCTAATAATAACCGGGGTCACCAATTTGAGGCAATTAATAAAACAAAAATCAATACTGGTAGAAAAAAAACCTTCATATGATGAATGGTTAGGATTTGGAATTCAATACCTAAAAAAAAATGAAGAAAATTGATGTAAAAAGGTAGCGTAAAGACATTTTCGAAAAAAAACTTCAGAAGCAAGAAAAAAAATGTTGAAAGTAGAACAAATATTCAAGAGCCAGCGTTACATAATTGGTTGATCACCTCCTATGCTGTACTACTTTATGTTTCCATGAAACATTTCTACATAAAAACTTAGTGTAAAAAGTGAGGTCTGCAGATGCTGGAGATCAGAGCTGAAAATGTGTTGCTGGTTAAAGCACAGCAGGTTAGGCAGCATCCAAGGAACAGGAAATTCGACATTTCGGGCCAGAGCCCTTCATCAGGAATGAGGAGAGGGTACCAGGCAGGCTAAGATAAAAGGTAGGGAGGAGGGACTTGGGGGAGGGGCGATGGAGATGTGATAGGTGGAAGGAGGTCAAGGTGAGGGTGATAGGCCGGAGTGGGGTGGGGGCGGAGAGGTCAGGAAGAGGATTGCAGGTTAGGAGGGCAGTGCTGAGTTCAAGGGAATCGACTGAGACAAGGTGGGGGGAGGGGAAATGAGGAAACTGGAGAAATCCGAGTTCATCCCTTGTGGCTGGAGGGTTCCCAGGCGGAAGATGAGGCTCTCTTCCTCCAACCGTCGTGTTGTTATGTTCTGGCGATGGAGGAGTCCAAGGACCTGCATGTCTTCGGTGGAGTGGGAGGGAGAGTTAAAGTGTTGAGCCACGGGGTGGTTGGGTTGGTTGGTTCGGGCGTCCCAGAGGTGTTCCCTGAAGCGTTCTGCAAGTAGGCGGCCTGTCTCCCCAATATAAAAGAGGCCACATCGGGTGCAGCGGATGCAATAGATGATGTGAGTGGAGGTGCAGGTGAATTTGTGGCGGATATGGAAGGATCCCTTGGGGCCTTGGAGAGAAGTAAGGGAGGAGGTGTGGGCGCAAGTTTTGCATTTCCTGCGGTTGCAGGGGAAGGTGCCGGTAGTGGAGGTTGGGTTGGTGGGGGGTGTGGACCTGACGAGGGAGTCACGAAGGGAGTGGTCTTTGCAGAATGCTGATAGGGGAGGGGAGGGAAATATATCCCTGGTGGTGGGGTCTGTTTGGAAACATCCGAGTTCATCCCTTGTGGCTGGAGGGTTCCCAGGTGGAAGATGAGGCGCTCTTCCTCCAACCGTCGTGTTGTCTGAGTTCACTTAGCCTGCCTGGCACCCTCTCCTCATTCCTGATGAAGGGCTCTGGCCTGAAACGTCGAATTTCCTGTTCCTTGGATGCTGCCTAACCTGCTGTGCTTTAACCAGCAACACATTTTCAGCTCTGATCTCCAGCATCTGCAGACCTCACTTTTTACTTGAAGATTTTAACCTACGGCGAATCCTCTTGCAAAGATGCCTTCCTTGAAGAAGCTCCCTTCCTCCCTCTACAAGGATTTCAGTGTGTCTCTCTCTCACTGCACCCCCCAGGTCATCTCCTCTGCACAGAAGCTCTTCAGCCACGTTCTCAAACTTCCCCTCCCCCCACCTTGTCTCAGTCGATTCCCTTGAACTCAGCACCGCCCTCCTAACCTGCAATCCTCTTCCTGACCTCTCCGCCCCCACCCCACTCCGGCCTATCACCCTCACCTTGACCTCCTTCCACCTATCACATCTCCATCGCCCCTCCCCCAAGTCCCTCCTCCCTACCTTTTATCCGAGCCTGCCTGGCACCCTCTCCTCATTCCTGATGAAGGGCTCTGGCCCAAAATGTTGAATTTCCTGTTCCTTGGATGCTGCCTAACCTGCTGTGCTTTAACCAGCAACACATTTTCAGCTCTACATAAAAACTTAGCTAACTATATTTCAACAATGACAACACTTAGATTTTCCTGATAAGGTTTGCAGGTAAAGAGCCCAAAAACATGACTGCAGCACGTCCTTACATCATTAAGAATGAACAGGTTGTACACCTTGAACTAAAAGATCCTGATCACACTTGTTGCTACAACAAAATCTTTAACCTGTTTCAGTTCAGAGCAAACAGTGCAGAGTGCATCGAGACTGTGCTGATTACATGCAATCACTAATGAGTTTCACAAGTATTTCCTCCTTAATTGTTAGCATCTGTAAAATAATGTTTACCTTAACAGTAATTATAGAACAAAATTTAATATCCGAGTACTTCAAGTTAGAACAGCATGGATCACAAATACAGGTCGCTCTGCTATAGTGCAACACTTGTGTTCCTCCGTGACCTTGTGCTATAGAAAATTGTTATACCCATTGAGTAAAAAAATCTGCGTTATCCAAACAACATCCACAATTCAACCACATTATAGCCAGTTCATGCTGACGAAGTGTGCTTCATAGCAGAACAACCTGTATGAACAAAAATTTAAAGCATATAGATAATAACAATTGTTTGTTAAAGCTAGAGTTACCTCCTGCATCAGCAGCCTTAATATCTATGGGTATGTTTGTGAGGATGTAGTGAACCTACAGAGCAAAATAGAAAGAAGTTAATTTAAACCATGCCCTTCTTCATATTAATTTTTCAAATAGACTTTCATTTGACATTAATCTTGTCAGGGACAGCAATGAAAAACAGCCAAGTGTACAAGACTAATGTTATTTCTACATTATAAAATGGATCTGTTCCTAATCTTAGTACCTTTACTGTAGAAAGCTCAGGCACACCTTTGCCACATCCCAAGGCTCTCATTTCACAAATTTTAAACTCATTTGTACTCCACATCATAACCTATACAAAGGCCTGTTCATTTAAATTACAACACAAGCTGAATCCTGGGTAGTTTTGAGCTGTGGAAGCAGCCTGTCCAAATGTACGGAGTGTAGGCTATTAAAAGACTGGAAACCCATGTTTTTTCCAAATCTACAAGACACTAAATATTTTATGATCTCTATATGGCAAATGAGTTAAAGAAAATGGTCTGATTCATTGTGTCTTGATAAAAACAACAAACAAATTTGCTAAAAAATATACATGCTGACACTGCTTTGAATATCTAGTCAGATGTGCAGACCAAAGTATGAACATTTGGATGCTCCAAATTAGCTTTCAGGCTAGGTTAAAGTTACATCCATCACTCCAATTAATGGAGGCGGACTGGTTTGTATGAGGTTCATTGCATTTGCAATTTGACTAATTAGCATACATTTGCTAGAAAATTAAAATTTAATAAGTAATAGATAACTCTTCTGAAACATACTCCCAAAATTAAGAATGCATCATAAAATTCTAATTACAATTAGAGATCGCAGGGCAGGGCGAAAAAATGTTTCCTCATTTTCACATCCTCGGAATAGATGCCTTTTGTTGTGTTCATAGTGTGCACTGATAAAGTTGACCACGACTTCAGTTGCGAAACGAGCCATGAATCTCTGTAAGCGCCCAGGCAATTTCACATCAACACCCTTGGAACAGAACAAAACAACTGCCCATTAGCTATTTCAGGATTGTCAACCTGTGAGGTATATCCTTTGGCAATTATTACAAAAAGGAGCAAAACTATGGTCATAATCTTTTGGGAGACACTAAAAGGAATTGTTCATTTAAAATCAAAAGTAGTGCAAAAATCTACCAGGAATGTGGCACAAACTGACAGGCTTTTGCCAGACAATTCACTTCCTCTTAATTCCCACAGATATTCACCCCATAGTCCATATAATTTTGGGCAGAACTTGTGCCAAAAAGTCTCAAAATAAAGATGCATTACCTATTGCGCAGAAGATACTATTCAGTAAAACAGCAAGTCTAACCCCACATCCAGCACGAAAATGGAAAGGTGGGGCCATCTCAGTCCTTGTTTTAGAAATATGTTGAGAAAATTTGTTATAGACATATCCATTACTAAATCCATGGAGACATAGTTCCTTCCATGCTAAAACCCATAGGCAGCTTAACAGAAGTCAGATCAAAATATTTTTCTTTGTTATCTGCCTTTCCTGACACAGTCACATTGTATCTGTGGAGAAAACAAAGCTGACAATTTGAGAAGCCTTTCAGTTTGAAGTACAGGGCGATTACAAAAAGATAGGAACACAGCAAAAGGAAAGACAAAAAAAAGCCAAAATCACAGGCAAATATGTAAATAGTTTCGCTGATTGAAGCAATTCACGTTCAGTTGTTGCTGCATTTTGACAATATGCAAGTTTGGACTGACATGTAACACTTGCACTGCACAAAAGCCAGACAATGGCTATTTCTAACAGAAAGAATCTACCAGTGTGCCTTGAGAGTCAAGAGCATTACCATCACCGAATCAGCCACTCTCACAACTTGGCAGCGAAGACTGACCAGAAACTGAATATATAAAAACACTGGCTACTCGAGCAGGACAGGGGCTAGGAATACTGTAACGAGTAATTCACTTCCTGACTCTCCAAAGCCTGCTTACTATCTGCAAGGCACAAGTCAGAGTGTGATCGAGTACTCCCCACTTGCCTAGTTGGATGCAGGGTGAAATTCCAACAACATCAAGGTTGACACTATCCAGGACAAAGCAGCACATCCAGAAACATTTATTACTTCTACCACTGGCACCCAGCAGCAGCGTATACCTCAAAGATACACTGCAGAAATTCACCAAAGCTCCTTAGACAGCACCTTCCATACCCAAAGCTACTTCAAGGGCAAAAAGGCAGCAGCAGATGCATGGGAATAGCACTACAATTTCCCCTCCAAGCAAGACACCACCTAGCGTTGGAAATATATCACTGTTGTTGTTAGGTCAAAGCAGAATCATAGAGCTTTACAGAACAGAAGGAGGCCATTTAGCCCATCCATACTGGCCCCAAAAACAGCAACATAGCTAGTCCCATTCTCTAACCTTATCGCTATAGCCCTCTTAAAATTATCACTTTCAAATATACATCCAGCTTTTTCAAACCCTCCTATGGAATCTGCCTCCACACTCTCCCAGGCAGTGCATTCCAAACCCTAACACAGAATAAAGACACCCTTCCCCATCTCACTCCTACCTCTCTTGCTTGACAGTATTGAAATTGTGACCCCTAGTTACTGGAAACAGAATATCCTTCTTCACCCTGTTCAAAATTATGATCCATTCAGGCATCTCAATAAAAAGGTCACCTCAATCTTCTCTGCTCCAAGAAGAATAAGCCCAATTTCTCTGATATTGCCTATACCTATAATCCCTCATTCCTGTATTATTATAGTAAACCTCCTTAGCACTCTGTTCAGGACTTCAGTTAAAAAAGGTGCCCAGAACTGAACACAATACTCCAAATGTAATCTGACCAATGATTTGCAGAGGTGCAGCATCACTTCCTTGGATTTATAAAGAGAAAGCATCGAGTGTAAAAGCAAGGATCCTCCAAGCCTTCTTAACAACTTGCCTGGTCAGCTTCTGAGAATTATACGCATGAATCATAGGGTCTCTCTGATTCTGCACTCCCTACCAAGTTGTACCATTGAGCCTGTATTATCTCTCCATGTTTCTTCTACCAAAGTGCATTACCTCATTTCTCTGTAATGAATTTCATTTACTAGGTGTCTGTCCATTTGGCCAATTTGTCAGTGTCCCTCTGAAGTCACTAAGCACCATCTTCACCATTCACTATTCTCCCTAATTTAGTAACATTGCAAATTGAGATTTTTTTCACCTCAACATCCATCTCCAAATCATTTACGTGAAATCAGCAAAAGCAAGCATCTCAACATTGATCCCTGTGGAACACCACTTTTGACTCATCTTCAATCTAAGAAATGCTTATGTATACATACCCACTGTTTCCTTTCTTTGAACCAACTCCCCCTCTAACAGCCTTATGGGTCTACTTACAGCGAATGGATTGCAGTGGGTTCAAGAAGGCAGCTAATCATCACCTTCTCAAAAGGCATCTGGGATGGGTGATAGATGCTGGGCCAGCCAGTGAAATGCACATTTTATGAAGTGAATAACAAGCATTTTTTCTTAAAACTGCATGTCAAAAAAAAAAGTAGGAAGAACAGCAAAGATATGAGGGATTTTGCTCTGCCCATAAGACTGTAAAGTACATTAGGTCTCAAATGTCAAAGGACGAGGTGGGATAGTGGTAATGCCAATGGATTAGTGATGCAGCCCAAGCTAAAATTTGGAGATGCCGGTGTTGGACTGGGGGGGTGCAAAATTTTTTTTAAAATCACATAACACCAGGTTCCAACAGGTTTATTTGGAAACACTAGCTTTCAGAGCACTGCTCCTTCATCAGGTGATTGTGGAGAATAAGATTGTAAAACACAGAATTTATAACAAAAGTTTCCAGTGTGATGTAAATGAAATTATATATTGAAAAAACCCAGATTGTTTGTTCAGTCTCTCATCTTTTAGAATGACCATGTTAGTTTCAGTTCTTTCATATGTAAGTCACAAAACTTTTTTTTAAAAAGTTACATTCTCAAGTGCACTTCAACAATTGGTGTTATGTCGACCCAGATAAGGTATTGAAGATGTTAACTCCCTGTGAGGTTGTCTGTGCCACAGTGGTCAGACTGATTCTAATCTAAAAAAAACTATTTTCAGAATCTTACATGGATTCCTGCAGTTTTTGAGCAAAGAAAATATAATTCTGCAAGTACAAATTCACCCCACAAACTTATACATGTGTGTGTGTGCAAACTCCTCAATCATCTCGTGCACCAACTCTCCAGCAGGTGCCACAACCTTAAAATTAAAATGGAGTCCACACTCAGGCTGCACTCATAGCTGTACAGTTATGGAACATTGCCAAACAGACAAGGCGACAAAACTACACGACTACACCAAGAACAAGAAACTGGAGAAACTTGGCATCACCACTAGCAGTAGCCAAGCCTACTCTGGCACCACAGTGGATAATATCATCATCACAGGGAAGTCAATCAACTTATTGGACCACACCCTTTAACTGGAAGAGATTGAAGTCCTTAGCAGGGGTCACAATTTCTGCCCCATCACCAACGTGGACCCCATGGTTCTTACAACAGACAGAGGAATTCATCAGACAAATGAGACTCTGGGAATTCTTTCAAGATGCCAACAGTGATCCCAATGAGCCCACCGACAAATTTGAACAGTCATCACAGGGATCTGTTAAGGAGTGACAAGAGTCAACTTGGACCCCACTGCAGGACCGCTGCCCTGAGCTTGACATAAATGCTCAAACCGTCAGGAAATATATAAATACCAGATTCATCAGCTGTACCCACAAGGTAGAGCAAAACATCACTCAATCATGACATAATGCCATCCATGCTCTCAAAACCAATCACAACATTGTCAACAAAGCAGCAGATAAAAGGAGGAGCCATCGTCATTCAGAATAGAACAGATTACTGCAAGGAAGTGTACCGAAAACTGAACAACCAGGAATACTACAGGCAACTACTGGCTGATCCAACCAAGCAGCACACCCATGAACTAAAAACACATTGATCAGGACTTTGAACCCAGTTCTTCAGAGGTCCCTACACACATTCATCCCACGTATTTCTCACGTAGGTGACTTCTACTGCCTTCTGAAGATACACAAAGCCAACACACCAGGACATCCCATCGTATCAGGCAATGGGACCCTGTGTGAGAACCTTTCTGGCTATGTTGAAGGCATCTTGAAACCCATTGTATGTGGACCCCCAGCTTCTGTCGTGACACCACAAATTTCTTACAGAACCTCAGCACCCAGAGATCAGTCGAACCAGGAACATTCCTCGTCACAATGGATGTTTCAGCACTCTACACCAGCATCCCCCACAATAATGGCATTGTGGCAACGGCCTCAATACTCAACACCAACAAATGCCAATCTCACAGCACCATCCTACAACTCATCCGTTTTAACCTTGATCACTTTTGACAACCAGTTCTTCATCCAGACACATGGAACAGCAATGGGGATCAAATTTGCATGCCAATATGCCAACATCTTCATGCACATGTTCGAACAAGACTTCTTCTCTACACAGGACCTCTAGCCAACATTATACACCAGGTACATTGACGGCATTTTCTTCCTCTGGACCCATGGAGTGGAGTCACTGAAAAAACTACAGTGATATCAAGAAGTTTCATCCCACGATCAAACTCACAATGGACAACTCTCTACTGTCTGTCTCATTCTTGGACACATGCATCTCCATCAAGGATGAGCACCTCAGCATCACACTCCACTGCAAACCCACAGATAACCTCACAATGCTACACTTCTCCAGCTTCCACTTGAAATATATTAAAACAGCTATCCTCTATGGATAAGCCCTATGCATACACAGGATCTGTTCAGATGAGGAGGAACTTGATGCATTTGGACATATTCAGGGATGCGCTCATGAGAACGGGTTACAATGTACAACTAATTCTGATATGCCACAGCGAGGAACTGTAATGACCTCCTCAGGAGACAGACATGAGCTGCAACCGACTGGATTCCCTTCATTGTCCAGTACTTCCTAGGAGCCAAAAAGCTATGACATGTTCTTCACAGCCTGTAACACATTATCAATGAGGATGAGCACCTCACCAAGACCTTCCCTACACCTCCACTTTTCGCCTTTAAACAGCCACCAAACCTCAAACAGATCATTGTTCGTAGCAAACTGCCCGCTTTCAGGACAATACCATACAATCGTGTCACGTTAGACGCTGCATGAAGTGTCGGAATGTTGACACGGATACCACCATTACACGTGGGGACACCTCCCACCACTTATGTGGCAGGTACTCTTGTGACTCAGCCAAAGTTGTCTATCCCATATGCTGCAGGCAAGGATGCCCTGAAGTATGGTACATTGGCGAGACCAAACAGAGGCTACGGCAACGGATGAATGGACACTGCAGAACAATCACCCTCCCAGTTGGAGAACACTTCAGCGGTCTGGGATAGTCAACCTCAGACCTTTGGGTGACCGTCCTCCAAAGCAGACTTCAGGATGGGCAACAAGGAAAAAAGTGGCCACAAAGAGGCTGATAGCCAAGTTCGGTACCCATGGGGATGGCCTCATCCGGGACCTTGGGTTCATGTTCAAAGGTGACTCCATTACACTACAAACACACACCCACTCCCACACATACACACCCTCTTACTCTTACTCAAATCACCCCCTCCCTCCCACATGCACACACACCCACATACACAAGTTTATGGGGTGAATTTGTGCATGCAGAATCACATTTTACTTTCCTCAAAAACTGCAGGAATCCATGCAAGATTCTGTAAATCTGTTTTTTACGTTAGAATCAGTCTGACCATTAGGGCATAGGCAGCCTCACACAGGTTACCTTCAATAACCTTATCTGGGCCAACATGACACCAATTGTTAAAGTGCACTTGAGAATGTAACTTTTTTTTTAAAAAAAAAGTTTTGCAATTTACACATGAAAGGACTGATCCCAACATGGTCATTCTAAAAGATGAAAGATGAAACAATCCAGGTCTTTTTCAATACATAATTTCAGTTACATCACAGTGGAAACTTTTGCTATAAATTCTGCGTCTTCTAATCTTATTTTCCACAATCACCCGCGAAGGAGCAGCACTCAGAAAGCTAGTGCTTCCAAATAAACCTGTTGTTGTGTGATTTTTAAACTTTGTATAGCCCAAGCTAATACACTGCATACAGGATCAAATCCCACTACAGCACCTGGTGCAATTTTAACTCAGTTAATAAACTGGACTACAAGATTGGTCTCAGTAAGGTTTGCCATGACAACTATTATTGTTGTAAAAGTCTCTCTTTATCACTAACATTTTTTCCAAGGACAAATGCCTAGTCTACCTGTGACTCCAGACCAACAGTGATTTAGTTAACTCTTAAAATGCCCTCTGAAATGACTGAGCAAATTACTCCCAATTCTAGGACAATTAGGGATGGGCATCAAATGCTGCTTTTGTCAATGATACCCAGATGTTTATGAGAGAAGTTTACTTCTTTTTAAAACAAAACAGATGACGAACTTCCTGCAATTTCAAATATTAGCAAAAATCAATAGTGTATCACTCAGCATTTCTTCATTAATTGTGCACTAGAACAGCCAATGAGCAAATATAAAGACTGATAAGAGCACTAACAATTCCTGAGAGTTACAAACTCAAAAAATGCTAGAAATTCTCAGCAGCATCTGTGCAAAGAAATTCTGCTGTGCATTTTTGGCACTGTTTTTATTTCAGGATTTCCACCATCCACAATTCTTAGCTTCTGAATTCACATGAGTCATACTCCTGCACAGTGTTTAGCTGGAAAAGATGGCAAAAATCTATTTCAGAATATGTTTACTTGCATTGTTTTCCATAAACTGGTGTCTAAAATTACTAAACGTGGAAACAGCCTATGGGAAACCAAGATAAAGTTTAAACAAAATTTGTTGCAAAATGCAGGTGGAGACTATTTAGAGTCAGAAACAGACCCTTTGTCCAACTCGCCCATGCTGACCAGATACCCTAAATTCATCGACGCGCATTTGCAAGCATTTGGCCCATATCCCTCTAAACCCTTTCTATTCACATATCCAACCAGATGCCTTTTAAATGTTGTAATTGTACCAGCCGCCACTTCTTCTGGCCGTTCACTCCAAGTACGCAACACCCTCTGTGTGAAAAAGGTCCCTTTTAAAAATCTTTCCACTCTTACCTTAAGTCTACGCCTTTAGTGTTGGACCCCACTACCCTGGAGAAAAGACCTTGACTGTTCACCCTATCCATGCCTCATGATTTTATAAGATTCATAAAAGGTCATCCCTCTGCCTCCGATGCTCCAGAGAAACAGCTACAGGGAGAGGCTGAATAGGCTGGGGTTCAAACCCTCTAACCCTGGTGGCATCCTTATAAATCTTTTCTGAAACCTCTCAAGTTTAACAACAGCTTTCCTATAGCGAGGAAACCAGAATTAAAATAGAGGGGTTTTGAAAAAGAAAAAGTTAAGGAATATACTTTGTAAAATCTTTCCTTATGTGATGAATTTAAAATCAAAATGGGTTGTTATATCGCAGGGAAATTTTTGGCACAAGTACTTAAGACTATGCATACTGTTGCTTTCAAGAAGAAAAAAAAATACACTTTGATAAAATAGAAAATACAGGGCTACAGAGATTAGATTAGATTCCCTACAGTGTGGAAACAAGCCCTTCGGCCCAACAAGTCCACACCGACCCTCCGAAGAGGAACCCAACCAGACCCACTTCCCTCTGACTAATGCACCCAACACTATGGGCAATTTAGCATGGCCAATTCACCTGGCCCGCACATCTTTGAACTGTGGGAGGAAACCGGAGCACCTGGGGGAAACCCACACAGACATGGGGAGAGGAAGGAAGCATGGCAATTTAATTTTGAATTGCTTTAACATTGATTGTGAACAAAAGAAACATACTGTAGTCTGCTGCCACCCAGCTCTTCTCAAAATGAGATAATGCTTCGAGCTGAGGGTTCAATAGATGCAAAACCTATACTTTAGACAGGCTTCTGTGCAGCATACTCTGAGTTGGCACATAAACAATTGATCAAACAATCCTCACTTTTTAAAAAATAAACTAAATTCAAGCGTAGAACTGAAGGGAGTTGGTAGGCCGATAAAACAGATCTAGGTCACTAGATTACTTAACCATTTTCTAGCGATGAGATTAGATTGCAGACGTGGTTAATCCTTTCCTTGTGCTAAGAAACCGAGTTGCAATTGAGGAATTGGAGAGGAGAGGACTTAAATTTTGTAAAATTATATTTACTCAGGGATTTAGTTGTCTATTTTCTCTGCAAACATTTCAGATATTCTTCTTAGAGTCAATTTACTCTTTTTTTCGTTAAAAGCAAACCAATTCACTTTTGGCAAGACCGGCGGCTTCATCTACTTTGTACCACTATTGCAGAATAAAGTGCACACCTTGCCATATCCAGGAGCTCAATGAAGAGCCACTCAACACAAACTCATCCTAAAAAACGGTATGCAAAATAAATAACTTGAACGTCTGTGTTTGCCCAGAAGCTTTGCAATGAAAGAGGTAATCACCACAAAGAATTTTCACTCATAACAGCAACCACGTCTCAATTGTTGTTGTCCTCTGAAGCAAAGTTCCAAATTTCAAGACTTTCACCAGGGATCAGACACAAAAATCAAGGTTGGCACACCTGTGCATTTCAGAGGAAATGCCAGCATTGAAGGTGCTCTCTTTTGGATGGGGCATTAAACAGCGAACCCATTTGCCTGCTTAGACAGACACAAAAATCTCACAGGAGAAAGTGAGGACTGCAGATGCTAGAGATCAGAGCTGAAAAAAAAATGTGTTGCTGGAAAAGCGCAGCAGGTCAGGCAGCATCCAAGGAGCAGGAGAATAGACGTTTCGGGCAGAAGAAGGGCTTATGCCCGAAATGTCGATTCTCCTGTTCCTTGGATGCTGCCTGACCTGCTGTGCTTTTCCAGCAACACATTTTTCAACAAAGATCTCATAGCACTATTTTGAGGGTGGGAGAAATATTGGGCAATATTTCACTTTAAATTAAAATTTTTTTAAAAATCACAAAACTGAAACAGAAATTGTCAGAGGAACTCAGCATGCCTGACAGTATCTGTGGAAAGAAAGCGAGGTAACATTTGGGAGTTTTTGTTCATAAATAGTTGCCACATTTCCAACATTACAACTTGAATACGCTTAAAATACTTAATTGCCTGTAAAGGGCTATGAGGCATTAATTAAAAGCACTGCACATCGTCATCAATGGAATTCTCCTTTAGTTATATCTAAATTGGTAACATTGGGATTCCGTCCTAATACAGGTATACCCTCAAAATTAATTCAGTTAATTCCCTAACCTGATGCTTCCCCGTTGAGGGAAGCACGTTACCAATTGAAAAATTGGGCTATTTAACGTGTTGAAAGGTAATAAACCAGCATATCAATATTGATGATAAAAGCAGAACCTGCTACCAACAGGTCAGGCGGTACTTGTGGAGACTGAAACAAAGTTATAGTTTCCGATTGATCAATTCTCATGAGAAGGTCAAAAGGTCTCCGACCTGAAGCATTAACTTTGTTTCCCTCTCTGCAGATGCTGCCTGATAGTTATGAATTGTAACTTTTGTTCCCTGCAATGTAATTTGTCACTCCAATTTAAAATTTGAGCATCTCCACAAAATTGTCTTTAACTCAGGTGAAATAATTAATCCTCCCAAATGATGAAGAACACTTAAACTAAAGACATTGCAGTTTAGGAGCAGCCCAGCCTCAAGCTTTACATATTTCTCCAACAATATCATTTCCCCTCCCACAGAGAAACACGTTTCTAACAAGCGGGAGTTGATTAAAGCTGGAGCATGGTTCCAACAATTAGAAATAAAGTTAAATTTGGAGACAGGCTGACATGGCAACCCTCCCGTCTAATGCAGCTAATATTTCACTAAAAGGTCAGTGTAACTCTACCTCTGCCAAAGGCATCTTCAATCTCATCCTCTCAGCTGTTTGGCTTAAGAGCTCAAAGGGAGCATAGATTTTAACAATTCGATACTTGTCTTTGGCTACTTTCCGCTGAGTCTCCGCTTCTATCTCCCAGTCCTCCCTGGATATATTGAGCTCTAACTGCAGCCCGGTGTTCTGCACCTCTCTCAGAAACTCCATCCTCTGCGCGGCATAAGGATCACTGCGTCCAACCTCATATTCGTAGATTAACACATAGTCAATCACGGGGAGATTTTCCGACATTGTCGTCCGCGTTGCCGTTTACACCCCCCGGCGACACGTTCAGCTCAGGATAAGCTTGTGAGCAAAGTGTCAGCTCCCACTGGACTGCCCTGTATATGTAGCACAGCGGCTCCCCAGTGCACCCATTGGCAACGCACTGCAAGGGGTTATCTTCAAACATCACTCTTCGCTCTCAAACGCATGCATCCCAACGGAAATCCGATTGTGCTCCCCTTCCCCTTATATTAAAAAGAGATTGGAAGCTGTTTTTGAGCAACTTTATTTTACTTGTCGAGTTATTTGTTTTGTTCTCCCTCCCCTCCACTTCCTACTTGGTTCCAGCGTCATCCTCTGGTTGGCTAGAGAGGAGAGGAGAGAAAAACATTTCTGCTCAGGTGTACTTACAACCGAGTAAAACTCCTACATGCAACACCTGGGAATAGATCCGAAACTGGTTGAATGCACAGAAGTGGTATATACTTTATAAGGGGAGGGGAAGTTGGTTAGGGTTGAGTTGGGGGGCTGGGGTGGATGGAGCTTTGCAGAGGACAAAAGCACAGAGTCGGCCTCCCAGAACCCAGATTTGATATCACCATTGCTCCTGGATTAATAAATGATAGACTCATTTATTAAGTGCAAATAAGTTAAGTTTGTTGAAAATGCCAAGCAGAAAAATTCCATAGCCATAACTCAAAAATGATTAAACCATGCAACTATCTGGGCAGATTAAAAGCCAGTTAGATTAAGTGTCATCCTACAGATAATAAAATCAGCGCAGGTTCCCCACAATTTTTGTTTATTTCAAAAATATACTTTATTCATAAAATTATTTTGATATCTATACAATTGGTCATGTCATTCTTATGCACACATTGCATGTTTTTACATACAGAGGTCAGAATTAATCATTCATATATACAAGTCTGTACATTGACCATCCAGATATTTTGCTGAGGCATCAGCAGGGCCCGATTATTGAGTGGGCCCCCTGTTCTTCTTAGGCAGGCAGATCTTTCACGGTGGTCTTTCCCCACTGCGCCTTGGTAGCAACTGCCGCAAGCTTCAGCATGTCCCTCAACACATAGTCCTGGACCTTGGAGTGTGCCAGTCTGCAACACTCAGTCAGGGTCAGCTCCTTCAGCTGGAAGATCGACAGGTTTCGGACAGACCAAAGAGCGTCTTTGACAGGTTCCCCACAAATAGCATTGAACCTGTTTTCCAACTCAAGCTGTTCAGAGATATTTTATACATCCCTGGGTCTTGAACCCAGCCTTTTGGTTCTGTTGGGGGTTGGGTGTGTGTGTGTGTGGGGGTGGGGGTGCTTAGTGATACTACCACTGTGCTACAAGAGGGCCCACGTGAATTGTGTTGAAATGGCAATGGAATGAAGTGAACTTAGTAGGTTCCATTGCTAAATATTCCCAATCAGTCTAAAATGCAAATCTACAAAATTTCTCCTGAAACTCCAGCCTTGTGAATAAAAGATGCCAATGTTTCAAACTGATTTCTGAGCAAAATAGTGAAATCAAATTATGATGCACTTATGACTAGACAGATGGAGACTGACATTTAAGTGCACAATTCATGGATTGCTGCACTGTCAGGGATCCTACCTTATAGATGGGAAATTGAGATCTTGGCCCTTTTTACACTCTCAGATGAAGGTATAAGATCCCAAGATGCTGTCAAAGAAGAGATGTGTTTTCCCTGTGGTCCTGGCTAATATTTATTTCTCATCCTGATACCATGAAATTTCATCCATGTTATTTGAAGGATGTCTTTCTTTCCTTAGGGTGATAATATTTCCACTTAGGAAAACTGTTTCATGTAAAAATGCACATTTCCTTTTAATACTCTATCCGAACATTAAAGATTAGCTACCAAGGGAGGAAGAGACTGTGAATGTTTCCAGTTGTATACTCTCTTGAATGATCAATCAAAACAAATTAACTAATGGAACAAAATTAACTAGTGACAGCCCCTTAAAAGGATGTAGAGTTTCTTTGACAGAAAATCAATGCCAGGCTTAGATAACAGTGCAACTTGATGCATCCAGCTTTACACTGAACTATACATAACTAGGCAGGAGGACAAAGTAATAAAATTGGAGACAAGCCAAGCAAGAGTGGAAGAAAATTAAAATTCAGCACAACTGAGGCCCTCAGTGTTAATTGCATAGAAACTTTCTACAGATGAATCAGATTTTCATGTCTATAATGATACAGATTTCTACATATATCTCCTCCATGTTCTGTTTTAAAGAAATGATTTAATGGAAGACAAATATTTGGACAAGGCAAATAAAAGTTGTGGTAAATGGTTTTCCACACTTGAATATTAGAATTCAGTGTAAAATTTCATAGTTTGCCAAATTTGTGGTTGTGGCAAGTAGAGAGGATGATGCATATCAGCCACATCGGGACATTGGTGAACAGGCGAGACAAAATTTGTCTGCCAACTGTCTGTCCAGAGAAGAGTAAGGTGAATCATTTTGGCAGAAGTGACAGAGTGAAGTAGTAAAAAGTTAATGATGCAGTTCCACAAAATATGCAGGAACAGAGGGTCCTGGTGGTTCGTGTGCACAGATCCTTGAAGATTGCAGGATTTATTTGAAGTGGCTCACAAATCATAGTCGATGTTGGGGTTCATAAGTATTCATAGAATCACTACCATCTAGAAGTAGGCCATTCAGCCCAAGAAGTCCACACTGACCCTCCAAAGAGCATCCCATCCTGACCCACACCCCTATCCTATCCCTGCATTTCCCATGGCTAATCCATCTAGCCTGCACATCCCTGAGCACTATGCACAATTTAGCATAGCCAATCCACCTAACCTGTACATCTTTGTACTATGGAAGGAAACCAAGCACCCATTAGAATTCCACACAGACACGGGGAAAAAGTACAAACTCCACACAGATATTGCCTGAGGGTGAAATCAAACCCAGGTCCCTGCTGCTGTGAGGCAGCAGTGCTAACCACTGTGCCACCCCTCATGTCTCAAAACCAGAGATAAAAGGAAGAAAGAAGATTAACCACTCCCATGGGTTGGGTTCAGCTTTGATTCATGAATTAAAACATTTAGCACAATGAGGAACAAAATCTTAAGGAGTTTCTTCCATCTGCTCCAAATCCCATAACAGGTCAAGAGCATGGGAATGGAAGTGTAGCCAAAAATAGAGGAACCACAATCTATCACATTCTGTGTTTACATGGAACGTGAATTTATCCAGATTATAAATGATGAAACAGCTTGGGAGCTTGTGAAATTACTTCCATCAGATTTATTAGCACTGTTGCAAAATGTGTTACTAGAAAAGCACAGCAGGTCAGGTAGCATCCAAGGAGCAGGAGAATCGACGTTTCGGGCATAAGCACTTCTTCAGGAATGAGGAAGGTGTGCCAAGCAGGCTAAGATGAAAGGTAGGGAGGAGGGGCTTGGGGGAGGGGCATTGGGAATGCGATACGTGGAAGGAGGTTAAGGTGAGGGTAATAGACCGGAGAGGAGTGGGGGGCAGAGAGGTCCTGAATGGAACACCTTCCTCATTCCTGAAGAAGGGCTTATGCCCAAAACGTTGATTCTCCCACTCCTTGGATGCTGCCTGACCTGTTGTGCTTTTCCAGCAACACATTTTTCAGCTCTGATCTCCAGCATCTGCAGTCCTCACTTTCTCCTACTTTATTAGCACTGTACCTTGTAACACTCTTCTTACCAAATTGCTGAAGACACATGGAAGGTTTCCCAGGCATAAAACCTTCAATTGAAGAAAACAAGGGCAAGGAAAAAATTGTGCAAGAGTAGTATGTACGCAACACCCCTCTGCATAGAGTCAAGTGGGCTGAGGGAATTTCAAAGAGAAGCACAGACACCAAATAACTTCAAAATCTCTGAACCAATGACAAATTCTGTTTAAATGGCATCACCTCGGTCCTCAGCACATCTAGTGTACTCAGGACAGAGAGCAACTTGTAACTCCTAAATAGCTTTGCTCACAAGCTGGACAAAGAACCAGCACATTTTCTGCTGATGGCTCTGGGAGCATCCAACTTGCTTCTCTGCCATCCAATATTTCTTGTATTTCTGTTTACCTAGTCCTCCTCCTTGCTAACCATTTGAGACCTTGCTAAAGTTAACCAGCTTGAGATGTACACTCTAACATACCTTAGCTCCTGAAATATGGTCACCATCACCAACAGGGGTAGCTCTGGCCAGAAAGAAACATTTTTCAGACCCTAATCAGATCCCACTAAAAGACAGGCAGTTTCTGCAAGGATGCTTAGCAAAGTAAAAAGCTGCAGTTCATACATCAATGTGCAGCTGGTGGAAGAAATAGGTCATCAGTGCTGACTACCTAGGGCTCTCCATGTTCCAATATCCTTGCAGGGTCTGTAAGTGGAATGTTGTCATTTACATTCAAATAGCCTCCCTGCTGGCCCTGAAACCTATGGGGTTTTAAGGGGTTTGAAAGGATGAATGCAGAGAAGATGTTTCCCCTCAGAGGAGAGTCGAGGATTATTTAAGGCTGAGATAGATAAATTCTTGATCAGTAGGGGAATCAGAATTGTAGAGAAAATGAAGAAAAATGGACATGAGAAATTTTGGATCAGCCATGCTGGAGCAGGCCTGAGGGACCAAACAGCCTCCTCCTGTTCCTACTTCTTATGATCTTATGTTGTCCCTAAATTGGAGACTCAGAACTGTACCAAGGAAGCAATGTTCGGAGGTTTGATCTACTTTGCCCATTGCTCCAAAATTCACCAATCAAAATAAAATTAATGTAATAGAAGTTCTGTTTTTGTACAGGAAAGAACCCCAAGTTAAAATGAAAAGAAATCAAGCATCAAATTAAGTAATATTTCCTTGCATTTCAATGCAGTCCAGTCTTTCACATGTCCACTAGCCACACTGGCCTAAAATGTATTGACAGACACCACGTGTCCCCTCCCTGAGACACCAAGTGGGGATAAAGCCATGAAAAAAGGGTCAGCAGCCAGACAGACTAGCCCCAGAGACCACCATACAGCTGGCAAGGTCTAAGCTCGGAGCCTCAAGAAGGTCCTCTCTCAGGAGCATGGGGTACTGAATTGCTGCCAAAAAATTAGGCACAACTCCTTCAAATAATGGAGCAGCCATACTAATATCTCACATTCTGTAAGAATGTGAAATATGGAATAGGATTGTGAAAATTGCTGGCATCCTACAAGTCTATGAATCAACCAAAAAATCTATTGCACAGCAATGGCCCAGATACTTGTCTTCACCTAGCTTCCAAATGTAATGGAGAGGAGCTTCCACGAAAACAATCTGCCAGTGGGAACCACCATCTCCACCTTCACACCAAGATGCTCTTATCCAGTTAGATGACGAGGGTGAGGAAATAGAGAATGTACAAAAATACTACTAGACAGGAAATATCTCCATGCAACACAACAAAATTATATTTATGTAATGCTTTTAATTTGGTAAAACATCTCAAAGAGTTTCACTGGAATAAGGTTGTAATACTGGTGGAGGTTACTGAGAGGCTACGGAGGGTTTTGAAAACATCAATGTGTGTTTAGTATTGAAGTTTGTCCATTCTGGAAGCCGATATAAATTACCAAGCACTAGACTAATGGGTGAATACAACTTGATTCAAGAATTTTGAAATCTCATGCAAAACTCTTGGTGATGGCATTGATATGTGGGCGGAACAGTGGCACAGTGGTTAGCACTGCTGCCTCACAGCGCCAGAAACCCGGATTCAATTCCCGCCTCAGTTGACTGACTGTGTGGAGTTTGCACATTCTCCCCGAGTCTGCGTGGGTTTCCTCCAGGCGTTCCGGTTTCCTCCCACAGTCCAAAGATGTGCAGGTCAGGTGAATTGGCCATGCTAAATTGCCGATAGTGTTAGGAGAAGGGGTAAATGTAGGGGAATGGGTCAGGGTGGGTTGCGCTTTGGCGGGTCGGTGTGGACTTGTTGGGCCGAAGGGCCTGTTTCCACACTGTAAGTAATCTAATCTAATAAAAAAACCAATCTCAGCATCAACTCGGAAAGTGACATTGTAAATTTGCTTCAGTATTTGACAGCTACAAGGAAGAGAGATAGAGTCAGTAATCATGGAAAAGACTGTCCATAATCTTTGGTTGGAGGAGCTTTCTGTTCATTTATAACAGGATTTTGGTCAAGTAGTGCATGGTCCCACGTATGGGTGGGGGGATTAGAAGATCTGGTGGGGAGAATGGGGTTTGCTGTTGGGTCTGTTGGTGGGGTGCAAGGGGTTGTTTTCTGGTCAGGAGGATGGTTGTCATTGATCTGGTGACGGTAAGGAGTCAGGAGAGCTGGATGCATGGATGATGAGTCAAAGGGTCAGCTCAATAGTTACTCAGAAGTTACACTTGGTTTTTAATTCCCTAACCATTCCTAAGTAACTATTAATTGAAGGGGAACTTTCTGAATTCTCTGCTTTTAATGAATTCTTGTAGAGTTGTCCAGGCACAGAGGAATTGCCCATTGAAATCTTCAATTTCCCAGGCAATTCTCATGGAGTCTGGGCTTCAGACTGGTCCCAATGTGCAAATCTAGATTAGTGTGGTGCTGGAAAAGTACAGCAGGTCAGGCAGCATCCGGGGAGCAGAAAAATCGACGTTTCGGGCAAAAGCCCTTCATTTTACCTAGTTTTTACCCAATGTGCAACTCCAGACTGTAAGTGGCCAAAAAGTTAAATAAATAATAATTGGTTTAGTTTGAGTGTCAGCAATAAAGTAATCATGTGAATGCATCATGTTCATTATCCAAGTATATGACAACAAAACTTTTGAAAGATTACAAAACCTTTTTCCTCCTTATGATGCTTCCATGCCCTCCCATGAGCTTCTTATGGATGATCACATGTATCATAATTGGATGTAGTGTAAGTAGCAACAAATAATTGCTCTGCCCTGGGCCTTGTGGCCAGCCACGGAGTGCCTTTCACTGTGCTGCAGGCACCGGAACAAAAGTAGTCACTCTTTGGCACCCTCCTGCCTCTGCTGATGCCCTCTCCTCTATGAGTATTCACTGGACCTTGCTAATGCAGATGCCAGCAATACCACCGGGTGCCACACCAGCTCAAATTTGACTCTGCTGTCAACATGGGTCTGCTTTCACCCGACCTCACTGATGCAGCTGCTGCTGATGCCACCAAACGTGCCTCCACTTCCACCACTTCCATCAACCTGTGCTGGACACGGACACCCTGGGAACCCAAGCTTACCTCTGCCGTAGCAGCCACGAAATGGCGGCAGGACTGCCTCATCAATGCAGAAGCCACCAGGAACCTGCCTCTGATGTCGCCACAGGTCCGTGCGACACCCACTCAAGTTCACACTGGGCCGACTTGCCTCTGCCAGTGCTGTCACCGTGACTGAGCTTTTCAACAAGAGGCAAGTAAATTAAGACAGAAAAAAAGAAAAAACAATGAGAAAAGAGAAAGAAGAAAACAAATGAAATGTTTGCTATAGCTGCAGAGGGCCTGAATGAAGCATATCTGGCCTATGATATGCAGTTTTGCTTTCCTTACCCAATGACGGAGATAATTACAATGGAAACAGTTATAGAGTCCCATAGGGATGTACAGCATGGAAATAGACCCTTCCGTCCAACCCGTCCATGCCGACCAGATATCCCAACCAATCTAGTCCCACCTGCCAGCACCTGGCCCAAATCCCTCCAAACCCTTCCTATTCATATATCCATCTAAATACCCTTTAAATGTTGCAATTGTACCAGCCTCCACCACTTCCTCTGGTAGTTCATTGCATACGCGTAGCACCCTCTGTGTGAAAAAGTTGTCCCTTAGGTCTCTTTTATATCTTTCCCCTCTCACCCTAAACCTATGCTCTCCAGTTCTGGACTCCCCCACCCCAGAGAAAAGACTTTGTTTATTTATCCTATCCATCCCCCTCATAATTTTGTAAACCTCTATAAGGTCACCCCCTCAGCCTCTGACGCTCCAGGAAAAGCAGCCCCAGCCTGTTCAGCCTCTCCCTGTAGCTCAAATCCTCCAACTCTGGCAACATCCTTGCAAATCTTTTCTGAACCCTTTTCTTGGTTGACTCTTCAGATAAAGAAATTGTCTTATGATGAGGAGAGTAGTTTAGAGTTTAGATAAATGAAAGGTTATCTTCTGAAAATTATGAGGTACTGAGGGGACTTTACAAGTTTGATATTGGGTGGATGTATCGCCTTGAGAAAAATTCTAAAACTAGGGGTACAGATCAAAAATAAGAAGTCTCCTTCTAAAGCAGAAGTAAGGAAGAATTTCTCCTCTCAGTGGGTCATTAGACTTGAAGCTCCCTTCCCCTGAAAGCAATGGAGGCAAGGTAGAATCATTGAATCATATGGTACAGAAGAGGCTCTTTGGCCCATCAAGTCTGTTCTGGCTACTTGGTCAAACTTTGTGTCATCTGCAAACTTGCTTGTCATTTCTCCCACACATTCGTCAACATTTTATATATGTCACAAACAACAAGCGCCCCAGCACTGATCACTATGGTAGGCCACTGGACACTGGCCCGTGGCTGTCAATCATACAATCAGCCTCTGTCACCATCCTCTGCCTCCTGCCATTAAGCCAATTTTGAATCCAGGTGATTGAATGTTTCCAAGGCTGATTAAACAGAGTTTTGATCAGTATGAGAATAGAGGGTTTTTTGGGATGGAAAGTGGAGTTGTTTGTGGTGGACTGGGGTATGCAGGCTGGAAAGTGAAGTTGAAGTCTCAATCATGTCAAACATGACATTCTTTTAATTAGTGATGCCAGATTAAAAACTACTCCAGTTCATATTTTGATTGCTCAATGGCCAAAAAAAAATTCACTGATTCCGCAACATAAGAACTTTTGTCCAAGCTATATGAATGTTATGTGTCAATTCAATAGCTCATTTTAAATGATGCACATGGTATCAGTATTACTGAAAGATTAAGAAAAGAAAACTAATTATAGCTTACAAAAATGAATACCTATTCAGTTTGTATAAAACATGTACAATTTTTATGTGGTATGCATATGCAAGTAGATAAATGACAAAGTTGAATGATAAGGCATGTTCACTTGACAGTATGTAAATAATCTTTCAGGTTGTGTGACAAGTTAGAAAAAGGAAAGAAAGAAATATTTGCATTAATATAGCAGCTTTCATGACCATACAATATCCCAAAGCACTCTATAGCCAATGAAGTACCTTTTGAAATGTAGTCACAGTTCTAATGTAGAATCCCAGCAGCTAATTTGCACATAACTATCTCCCACAAAGAGCAATTTGTTAATGACCAGCTAGTTTGTATTTGTATGATGTTGATTGAGGGATAAATATTGGCTAAAATCAATAGGTATAACTCTCTTTACTTCAAAATCTTGCAGTAGGATCTTGTGTAGCTATCTAAACAGCAAGGGTGAACTCAATCTAACATCTCATCCGAAAGACTGCATCTTTGACAATGCAGCATAATCTCAGTGCTGCACTGGAAGTAAACTTTGCCTGTGCAGGAAGGAGAGATCACATCCGTAGTGAAACATACCCCCAGTGAGCATATTGTTTGAGGAATTTGGAGGCAATATGGGAATTTGGTGCCCATGGGAAGAGATGCTTTTTGCTTGCTTTTTTTAATGGCACATAGTCTGTAACTTTTTTTTAACAAGATAAATTTAAGCCTAGCATCTGCACAAAAGAGTGACATCACGGTAAAACCGTAAATTCATTGATTGATGATAGCAGCTAATTTGACTGTCTCTTACAGGTCACTTTCATATTGAAGCTAAATCATAGAAATATTTACTGGCTACAAACTAAAAGATCAGCACAAAATTTTTAAAATCAAATTAAGAACTATATAATTAAAATAGACATGCTGAGCCAGGCGATTTGTTGTAACTGCATAATGTGGGTGTTGATGGACCCCATTGTGGTTCATATTGACCATGTTTGTAACAGGTCTTAGTTGCTTGAGAAATTCTGGCTTAGATTTGATGAGCTAAAGTCTGAAATTTGAACACTGCGACACATCAGGGAAGGAGAGAGTGGATGCTGTGTTTTAGGAGGCAGTCACACCTCTTAAATTAACTATCTTGAATTCAGTCAGTTGTCAGGGACAAAAGGGTGTGACTATGAGTGAGGCAGGTGAAGGGACCCAGGAGTAGTGTTGAAGGAGCCTCAGCCCTTAAGCTTGTCTAACAGTTTTGAGATACTTATTCCCTATGGATGGGAGTGTGAGATGTAGGGAGAAATGGTGGGGAAACTGAATAGGTACTTTGCATCGGTTTTCACAATGGAAGACACCAGCAGAATACCAGAACTTCAAGAGTGTCAAGGGGCAGAGGGTAATATGCAGGCGATTTCTAAGGAGAGGGTGCTAGGAAACTGAAAGGTCTCAAGGTGAACTAATCACTCCGACCAAATGGACTACTTCCCAGAGTTCTGAAGGAGATAGCTAAGTAGATTGGAGAGGAATTGAATGTAGTGTTTCAGAGAATCACTGAACTCAGAATTGGTTCCAGACAACCAAAAAATGGCTAATGTAATATCTCTGTTTAAGAAGGGAGGGAGGTAGAAAACAGGAAATTATAGGCCTGTAGCCTGACCTTGATCATTGGTAAGATTTGGTAAGATTGATAAATGCAATGTCAGCATACATTTCAAGAGGGCTAGAATACAAGGGTAGCAATGTACTGCAGAGACTGTATAAGTTTCTGGTCAGACAGCATTTGGAATATTATGAGCAATTTTGGGTCCCATATCTAAGGAAGAATATGCTGGCCTTGGGGGGCATCCAGAGAAGCTTCACAAGAATGATCACAAAGGTGAAGGGTTTTTCATATAGGGAGCAGTTGAGGATTCTGGACCTCAATGGACTTTAAAAATATAAGGCAGGGGGATTTCATTGAAGTGTACAGAATACTGAGGGGCCTGGATAGAGTGATGTGAGAAGATGCTTCCATTGGTAGTAAAAATTACCACACAGCTTCAGGGTGAAGGGACAACCATTTAGAACTGAGCTGAGGAGAAATTTATTCAGCCAGAACGTAGTGAATTTGTGGAACTCATCACCACTGAGGGCTGAAAGTCAAGACAATGAGTGTATTTAAGACATAAATAGGTTTTTTAAGGATTCAAGAGTTATGGGGAGAAGGCAGAAGAATAGAGTTGAGAAACATATCAACCATGATCAAATGGCAGAGCAGACTCAATGGACTGAATGGCACAATTCTGCTCCTATGTATTCACCTTGACTGTTTTATGCTCATTCCCACAGTGGGATTTCAATTTAGAATTTGTGGTTCAATGTCAGAGTGGTGCCAACTGAGCCATGCACCAACACAAATTTAAAAATGATAAAATGCTTACCTTACATGAGATAAGACTTATGTTCATATAATAAATGACATATAAATTCAATGATCAAGCTATGATTAATTAGCTTAGGTGTCTATATCTAATTTGGAATCTGGAAAGACAATTGCCCACTTCTGTAACAGAATGCAATTAGTGCAAATCGGACAATTGAATAGAAAGCAATTGTACATGCAACTCCAGGAATAAACTGCCCTGACTGGCTAGAAACTCAGGGTGCCCTGGCAAGGGGTAGGATTGCTCATTCCTTCCTGTCAAAAGCAGGCCTTAATTATTTTTCAATTCTGACAATCTCCCAGTGGAATTTGCCAAGAATTGTCTGAAGAATTTTAAATTCAAATTATTTGAAGTAACATTAATTCTAGTAAGATCCACCATTTATTGGGAATGCTAACTAATATTTTTAGACATGAAGTGATGAGTTTTAACTGAAGAAATATATTTATGCTAAACCCAATTAGTTGTTCATCAGAATTAATGGAAGTTCTGAAATTTTAATTCAGTACTCACACAATTAAATAACTTGATATTCACAGCATAAATAGGTAATTTTAGACTTTGATTAAAATCTCATTACCAATCAATTTTTCTCTAAACCTTAAATAGGTTATCTTGATAAATCCTGCTATTTCAGCTCTTTAGAATATGTTTTCTTTAGAAAGTACAGTGTGCACAAATATTCAAGAATTCATAAATGTGCAGTTGCCAGACATTTTATTTGTGTTTTGTTTTTCAAAGTCTCTGCTCTTTCTCGTGACTCTAAAGTGACATTATGGTGATGGCTGTTTGTGAGATGCCATTGCAAATTCACTTAGGAGAAAAGCAAACACAAAAACAAAACAAAAAAACCTGCTGCAGTAAATTCCCTGTAGTTCTTTGTGTCACAAACAGATGCAGCCTCAGAGGATTAGATCTTTGGAAGGCGACACCAATGTCTCAAACTAATTTTGTTTTGGGATGATGAGAAGGTTTTCCACTATTGCAGATGTGGTTTTTCTGAGAAAACATTTATTCAGAAAGCGGTTTAGAATGGAGGGCTGGAGAAACTTCTTTACATAGATAGCTACAAATGTTGCGCGTGTCACTAAAGCTATGTCAACATTCATGGTTAGCTTAGGTGGGTGGATGAAGGAATGTGGGAAATGGGACTAGAATTATTTGCTCATATGGAGTAGAAACAATGGCAGAGGACTAGTTACGCTGAATAACCTAATAACATGTAACATTATTTCTATGTATTTCATTCAATGACCTTCTATGTGGCAGTTACCTTTTTCACAAAATTCTGGTAAGCTACTGTTCTTCTCTAATGTTGAATACTGTCTTTGGTAACAAAATAATGTTTAAAGTTAATATTTAAAGTTACTAATTTTCTCCCCTACCTCTCGGCAGAATTATTTGTTTGCCTTTTTAGTGTGCGCACAGTCACAGACACAAGCAATAGCCTTGTCAATGGTAGGATGGAGTTAAGGCAATCTCAAATTTAGTTTATGGAAATTCTTTGAGAATGTGAGCTATTATTTGGATTGCATCACAGCTGCAGCCTTGATGGTCTTAGTGGACCATGACATTGACAATGCCTGAGAATTGTAATAGACAAAGTAGTGACCTTGCAATTGTTCATTGTGCATTGAAAAATTCACTGGGTGAAAATGTGGATTCATTAATGCCCATTTTGGGCACTATGAGTATCCTTAAAACTCCATAATGGCAACTGTGTACATGTGCACACTACAGGATGAATTGTGGTGAATACTGAATTGTTTGGTGCATTAGCATAGACGCAGTGAACATTTGAAGCGAGCAAAGCTATAGATCTTGACAACTGGTTGGCAAACTGATTTAATGTCAGTAGTACCAATTTGGAGCTCAACTCCTCTCTGTTATCTGCACACAGCTATTCAGTAAGAGGAAGGACTCTCCCACAAAGACTACTTAAAGTAATCATCAAACTGCTTACAGATGAATAAATAATATTGTAACTGTTTTATGCTTTCTGGAGTTGTTTGAAGTTCCAAAAACCTACAGAAGATAGATCTGTAGATCTTGAAGAAGTTTTTACTGACTTCAAATCTTCTGCACAAAATGGTTTGTTGAACAACGTGAAATGTTTACACTTCAGTACATACATTTTCATTGATGTCTGCCACCTAATGGAGCCATTGCTACAACTTCAGAATGCAGCAATGATCACATGTTCAGTCGCTGTGAATGTGTCTATTGCTGTAGACATCCTCTTGATTTGATTTGATTTATTATTGTCACATGTACAGAAATAAAGTGAAAAATACTGTTTTGCTTGCTAACCAGATAAGTCATAACTTACACAACTGTAATAGAATGGAATGCATAATATAATGCTACAGAGAAGGTGCAGAGAAAGATCAACTCTAAAAATGAGAAGTCCATTCAAAAGTCTAACAGCAGTGGAGAAGCTGTTTTAAAACTTGTCAGTACGTGTTTACAAACTTGTCTCTTTTCTGTCCAATGGAGGAGGGTGGAAGAAAGTATAACTCAGGTGAGAGGGGTCTATGTTAGCTGCTTTCCTGAGGCAGCGGGAAGTGTGGACAAAATCAGTAGATGGAAGGCTGGTTTTCGTGATGAACTGGGCTTTGTTCACAACTCTCTGTTATTTCTTGTTGCATTGGGATAGGATGCTTTCACTGGTGCATCTATAAAAATTGGTAAGAGTCATTGCGAACTTGAGTTTGCTAGAGGAAAGCAGAGTAAACATACGACTTGACATTGATTGCAGGCTTCTCCAAAATGCAGGGCATTACTGGAAAGAACAGCCTACTTGATTGGAAAAACATCCTCAAATATCCACTTCCTTCATCATCAATGCTCAATAGAAGCAGTGCACCCTTTATATAAGGTGCATTGCAGAAACTCATCAAAGTTCCTCAGATAGCATCTTTCAAACCACAGGCATGGCTACTGAGAAGGACAAGGACAGTGGATACATGGGAACACAACTACTTGCAAGGTCCCATCCAAGCCACTCACCTTCCCAGTTTGGAAATATATTACTGTCCCTTAGGTGTGGTTGGATGAAAATCCTGTAATTCCCTCCCTAATGGCATTTTGGATCTACCTACAGCACATGGACTGCAGTGGCTCAAGAAAGCAGCTCACCAACAACTTCTCAAGAGCAACAAGGCATGGGAAATAAATACTAGTCTAACTAGTAACACCCACATCCCATTTGTGAACAAAAATAAACCATCTGTCAACACTAACCCATATCAGAATTGTAAGGGACTCCTCACTCCTTCAATGCACGGCAGAAAATCATACAGGGCAATGGTTGGAATCCTGGCAACAATCACAATGTCTTTATTTTGCAGTAGTCTTCTGAGCCATCTGCATTTGAGACATCATGAGAAAACAAAGGATGTCAACTGGGCAACACTTGCTTAAGTCGATGGTGGCTATGATGAACAATTTCTGAAGTGTTGCCAAAAGTCTTCATATCTGCATTTCTAAGACCAATGCTATGTTTCAGCTTAAAGCAGGTACATGTTTAGAAAAACCAGATATAATTGTTGATGGCACCATCTCAAGGCTGTAGAAATATTCTCATATTGGTCATGTGCTTTCTAGGGATGCCATCATTGATGAACACAGCTATGAAAGCATCCGGAAAGCAATCTTTGGCAATGGCTGACTCAATGCTTGTGCCTGGAAGAAACATGGTGTTAAACTGAAGACTAAAGTAAATATCCACTGGGATATTATTCTCATCATCCTCCTATACAGCACCACATCAAACTCAAAAACATTTACTACCATTTTGAGAATTCAAAGGTAGGATAAAATTACAAACATAATTATCCTTCATTATATTGGGCTGAATAACTTGGAGATCACCTTTTTCCAGGTGAGGTTGTTTTAGTTGGCGTGCACAGAAGTCCCTATGCATGAGTTCAGTCACATGGCTGCGGAATGTGTAGTAGTTGTAAGGAGGGAGTTGACTTTTTTTGCGAGTGAAATACAGGAATCCTTTGAAAAATCAGGCTTTAAAGAGATATTAAGATCACAGGCAGGCATTTAGCTAAGTATGGAGATGCTTACTCTTCTGGTGTTACAAACAAATTGATAAACAAAAGTCAAAAGCTATATAATTAAAGGTGATCCAAATGAACCAGTGGTTTCAGTCATTTGACCAGGCTTTATGTTGAGACACTCAGTTAATGGAGTACAAAGTTAAAAATCACACAGCACCAGGTTATAGTCCAACAGGTTTATTTGGAAGCGCTAGTTTTCAGAGCTGTGCTCCTACATCAGGTGGCTGTCACAACCACCTGGTGAAGGAGCAGTGCTTCGAAAGCTAGTGCTTCCAAATAAACCTGTTGGACTATAACCTGTTGTTGTGTTATTTTTAACTTTTATACCCCAGTCCAACTCCAGCACCTCCAAATCAGTTAATGGAGTGGATTTCATGTCAGCAGATCATCCTATGAATACTATATCTAGGTTGAGCAAGAGGCAAAACCAAATGGACATTATTTTCAAGTGGTAGGAAGCACCTGCTTGTATGAAGATGGAGCTGAAAGATGTAAAATAATGTACTCTGCATGACAAAAAGAGTTTTATTTTAGTTTGAAGTTGAACTCCCTACTTTGCAGCATTGTCTCCTCAATCTTACCAGCCTCTTTCTTTCCCAGTCCCCCAGTAGCCTATCTATCAACCTACAGTGGTTCTGTCACACCCAGGCAAATTGGAGATTGGTTTCTGGTTCAAGCCTCTTTCCTGTTCGTGGAGCCCTCAACTTCAGCTACATTAAAATCTTTCCCCATCCCACTTCTACTCTTGGTACTGGCACTTGTCTGTACTTCCAGATTCTTAGCCTAACTAGTTAACTTAAAATAAAAGCAGGGCAGTCTATGCATGCACTGGCAATGATGTGACTGTGTAATGAATATGATGATGTCTGCAGTCTTGTGCTGACGCACTTTAAAGTCTGTCATGTACAGCTGAGGTCACTGGCCCCGTTTGTACATGTGCAGTGGGCTGGCATGCATTTTATCAATGATTTTAATGTTTGGACTAATTATTAGTTGTTGTCAAATCCATTGTACTTTGAAGTAGATAACTGTGAGCAATTTGCAATATGTCAAGCCACATACTGGCTATGGTAATATATCTTATATAACGTTGTCTTTGGTTGTTTGGAATGTTCATACCTTATTAAGAGTGTCACATTCCAAGAAGTGATGAGTTTGCTTTTGTCTTAATAATTGCTAGAAAATTCTGGAAGCATTTGCACAATACCTGTTTGACAGCAACTACTTTAAATTTAGTAAGAACCAATTTCAGAACAAGAATTTAAGCATGTGTCATTGCTTTAAATATGGGCTCACTCTCTTTCTGCCTTCTGTCTATGACAGTTATGTTGATGATGTAAGTTACATAATAATTAGTCTAAATAGATAGCTTATTGGCAGGAATAGAAACAGGGAAGTCAAGAAAGGGAAGAGTCAGAAATGGCCCATGTGAAACTGAGAGAAGGGTGCAAATTGGAAGCTGTCAAAATTTTCCAGTAGGATATGGAACCAAAACAGTCACCAATCTAGTAATATAGATGATAAAGAGATATAAATAATGTGTAATTGTGAATGGTAGATGTTAATGACAGAAAATAGGTCTGCTGTGCTGAAAGCAAACCTATGCAAACAAGATGCTGAGAAGGAGGGGTAATCAAAATTGAGGACAAAGTTCATAATCTTAAGTTGTTGAAGCCAACGTTGAACCCTGAAGGCTATGAGTGTCAAGTGGAAAACAAAAGTGCTGTTCCTCCAGCATTTCCAGGTCTTTATGGCTTCATTAAAGCACCGCGGCAAGATTAGCACAGAAATGTTAGCAAGTGAACAAGATGTTGTTTGGAAATAACCAGTGACCATAAAGTCCAGCCATTTTTGCAAACCAAGCAAACGTGTCGCGCAAAGCAGCTACCTCCATCCCCCGACTGTACTAGCTGCCTTTAGTAATACCGATCTCATTAACATTATCTACCTTCAGGTACACACCATTCCATTCTCCCCTTCTCACGTCAAACCCTCCCAGTTACTCCTGTCTTCCCAATGTCTTAAATTCCCCCTTAGATCAGTCTTAGCATGGCTATACCGCAAATATTTTTATGGTGCACCCCTTGTCAATATCACGACCTTTCCATCCCACGGGGTTACCAAGTTTGCGGGTACCATTTTCATACCGCGCATGCTCGTTCCGATCAACGGTCAAGAACTCCAACTCCCAGAAGGCCGCTGTCACAGTACGCAGGCGCAGTGGGTTGCGATGCCGGAAGTCTTTGGCCTGCGTTGGAGCGCGAGTTCCTGGATATGTTGAACCGACAGTTGATGAGACTCTTTAAATGTATTCAAGCTGGTCGCTTAAAAATCTACAGAAATGTCTCCACTTCGTGGTCTCCGGTGGGAGCGGCTTTCAATGACAAACCGAGGAGAAAGGTGGATCTGTTTGGGAAGAACGTGGTGAGTGACACTTTCAATGGAATGTGCACGAGGTTGCTGCACGTTAAACTGTTAAAGCTCAGCCCGGCCACTGCACCGAGTTTTAATAGATTCGTTTATAATAAAGTCGAAGAGTTTTGACAGCACTCAATGAAAGTCAGTACAGACTCGAGTGACCGAATGGCCTCTACCTGCGTTGTAGGGATTCTATGATTATATGAAAATGCATCACCTTACTTTTCAGGATTAAATTCTACTTGCATCTGACCAGCTGGTCTATATTGTCTTGTAGTCTAAGGCTTCCCTCATTATTTACACATACAAATATTGTGTCACTTGTGAACTTGCTGATCATGTATTCTACATTCACCTCTAGATCAGTGAAGGACCCAACACTGACATATGTGGTACATCACTGGATACATGTTTCTGGTCACACAAATATCCTTCAACTATCATCCTCTGCTTAAGCCAATTTTGAATCCGATTTTTACGACTTGCCCTGGATTGACACAGAAAATAGAAGTGGGAATAGGCCTTTTGGACCTACTCCACCATTCAGTATGATCATAGCCACTCTGTACCCTGTTACCACTTGTCCCCAATATCGTTTGATCACTTTTAAACCTAAAAGCTATATCTAAATCTTTAGAACTCACTTAATGTTCTGGCCTCACCTGTTTTCTGTGACAGAGAATTCCACAGGCTCACTACATCTCAGTCCTAATTGGCCTACCCCATATTGTTAGTCTGTGACTTTGGGTTCTGGCTGCCCCAGTTATTGAGAGTGACTTTCCTGCATTTACTCTGTTTGTCCTTTTAGAATTTTATACGTTTCTGAAATGTCTCTCTGTTCTAACATAGTGGCATAGTGGCTTCATGGTTACTGCTGCTGCCTCACAGCACCAGGGACCTGAGTTCGACTCCAGCCTCAGGTGACTGTATGGAGTTTGCACATTCTCTCTGTGTCTGCGTGGGTTTCCTCTGGGTGCTCTGGTTTCCTCCCACAATCCAAGGATGAGTAGGTTAGGTGAATTGGCGATACTAAATTGCCCATAGTGCTCTGGAATGTGCAGTTTAGGTGCATTAGTTAGGGGTATGTAGAGTAATAGGGTAGGGGAAAGGTTCTGGAAAGGTTACTCTTTGGAAAGTTGGTGTGGACTTGTTGGGCCAAAAGGCCTGTTTCCACACAGTATGGATTCTATGAATCAATCTGTCATAATACATAATGCTTACCATCCCAGAAATCAGTCTGGTAAACCTTTATATACACTCCCTCCATCAATAAAACATCAAGTTGTTGGAAGGAATCCTGAGGGACTGGATGTACATGTATTTAGAAAGTCAAGGACTGATTCGGGATAGTCAACATGGCTTTGTGTGTGGAGAAATCATGTCTGTCAAACTTGATTGAGTTTTTTGTGGAAGTAACAAAGAGGATTGATGAAGGCAGAGCAGTAGATGTGATCTGTATGGACTTCAGTAAGGCATTCGACAGGGTTCCCCATGGGAGACTGATTAGCAAGGTTAGATCTCATGGAACACAGGGAGAACTAGCCATTTGGATACAGAACTGGCTCAAAGATAGAAGACAGAGGGTGGTGGTGGAGGGTTGTTTTTCAGACTGGAAGCCTGTGACCAGTGGAGTGCTGGGTCCTCTACTTTTTGTCATTTACATAAATGATTTGGATGCGAGCATATGAGGTAGTGTAAGTAAGTTTGCAGATGACACCAAAATTGGAGGTGTTGTGGACAGCGAAGAGGGTTACCTCAGATTACAACAGGATTGTGACCAGATGGGCCAATGGCCTGAGAAGTGGCAGACGGAGTTTAATTCAGATAAATGCGAGGTGCTGCATTTTGGGAAAACAACTCTTGGCAGGACTTACACTTAATAGTAAGATCCTAGGGAGTATGTTGCTGAAAAAAGAGACCTTAGAGTGCAGGTTCATAGCTCCTTGAATGTGAAGTTGCAGGTAGATAGGATGGTGAAGAAGGCACTTGGTATGCTTTCCTTTATTGGTCAGAGTATTGAGTACAGGAGTTGGGAGGTCATGTTGCGGCTGTACAGGACATTGGTTAGGCCACTGTTGGAATATTGCGCGCAATTCTGGTCTCCTTCCTATTGGAAAGATATTGTGAAACTTGAAAAGGTTCAGAAAAAATGTACAAGGATGTTGCCAGGGTTGGAGGATCTGAGCTACAGGGAGAGGCTGAACAGACTGGGGCTGTTTTCCCTGGAGCTTTGGAGGCTCAGGGGTGACCTTATAGAGGTTTACAAAATTATGAGGGGCATGGATAGGATAAATAGACAAAGTCTTTTCCCTGGGATCGGGGAGTCCAGAACTAGGGGGCATAGGTTTAGGGTGAGAGGGGAAAGATGTAAAAGAGACCTAAGGGGCAACGTTTTCACACAAAGGGTGGTATGTGTATGGAATGAGCTGCCAGAGGATGTTGTGGAAGTTGGTACAATTGCAACATTTAAGAAGCATTTGGATGGGTATATGAATAGGAAGGGTTTGGAGGGATATGGGCCGGGTGCTGGCAGGTGGGACTAGATTGGGTTGGGATATCTGGTCGGCATGGACTGGTTGGACCGAAGGGTCTGTTTCCATGCTGTACATCTCTATGACTCTATAAGGAGACCAAAACTGCACACCATCCCACAGGTGTGGTCTCACCATGACCCTGTGCAATTGCAGCTAGAAAACCCCGCTCCGCCATTTGAATTCTTTCACTATGAAAGCTCAGATACCATTTGTCTTCCTCACTGCCTGCTGCACCTGCATATTTATTTTGTGATTGATTTAGAAGGGCCCCCAGAACTTGTTGTGCCTCCCCCTCCTCTAACTATTGCCATTCTGATAATCTGCCTTTGTTTTTGATCCTAAAACCTTCTTAACCAGGCTGACATGAGATCGTGTCAAAAGCCTTACTGAAGTCCATGTATACTACATCATTCCTCCTGCCCCTTACATATCCAGTCACCTTAAAAATTTAAGTAATGTTATTTAACATGATCTCCCTTTACAAAGCTATACTGACTATCTTTGATTAATCCTTGCTTTTCCAAGTGGAGATTAATTCTGTCCCTCAGAATTTTTTCCAATAGGTTCCCTACCACAGACGTTGGATTCCCTGGGCTGTAGTTTCCTGTTTATTCCTTCCATCGTTCTTGAACAATGGTATCACATTTGCTCTTCTTCAATCTTTTGGCGCCTCTCATTGCCAGAGAGGATTTGAAAAATAATGATATAGCCCCTGCAGTCTCATCCGTTGTCTCCCACAGCAGCCTTGGATACACCTCTTCTGGGTTTGGGGTTTTATCCATTTTTGGGCTGCTGAAACTTTTAGTAACTCCTCCCTCTCAATGCTAATTTGTTCAAATGTACCATAATTCTCTCCTTGATTTCTAGACATACATTGTCCATCTCTGCAGTCCTAGAGATACGCAACACGAAACAGACCCTTTGATCCAACCTGTCCATACCGATCAAATATTCTAACTTAATCTAGTACCATTTGCCAGCACTTAGCTCATATCCCTCTAAACCATTCCTATCCATATACCCATCCAGATGCCTTTTAAATGTTATAATTGTACCAGTCTCCACCATTTCATCCGGCACCTCATTCCATACACGCACTACCCTTTGTGTGAAAAAGGTACCCTTCAAATTTTTCCCCTCTCACCCTAACTCTATGCAGTCTAGTTCTGGACTCCCCCACCTGATTTATGCTATTCACGCCTCTCATGATTTTATAAACCTCTATAAGATCATCCCTCAAGCACTGATGATCCAGGAAAAACAGCCCCAGCCTATTGACCCTCTCCCTATTGTTCAAACCCTCCAACCCTGGCAACATCCATGTAAAAATTTTCTGAACGCTTTCAAGTTTCACAACATCCTTCCGACAGGAAGGAGACCAGAATTGTGCACAATATTCCAAAAGTGGCATAATCAGTGGCACAACATGACCTCCCAACTTCTATACTCAGTGCTATGACCAATAAAGGAAAGCATACCAAACACTTTCTTTACTATCCTATCTATCTGCGACTCCACTTTCAAGGAATCATGGACCTGCAGTCCAAGGTTTCTCTCCACAACATTCCCCAGGACTTTATCATTAATTGTATAAGCCGTGCCCTGATTTGCCTCTCCAAAATGTAGCACCTTACATTTATCTAAACTAAACTCCATTTGCCACTCCTCAGCCATTGGTCCATCTGATCATGATCCTGTTGTACTTGGAGGTAACCTTCTTCATTGTCCACTGCACCTCCAACTTTGGTGTCATCTGCAAACTTACTAATTATACCTCCTATGTTCACATCCAAATCATTTATACAGCCTGCCGGTCTCAACATTGAATTCTGAAGAAGGGCTTATGCCCGAAACGTCGATTCTCCTGTTCCTTTGATGCTGTCTGACCTGCTGTGCTTTTCCAGCAACACATTTTTAAGCTCAACCTTGAATTCAACAACTTCAGATGATTATCCATCTCAACCCCTCTGTTTTCCTTCTGCTCCATAATTTTATTTCATTTATTTTATTTATTTTTTTGATTTTGTTTTTCACTGTTCTGTACCTCTTATTTCTTGATTGTCTGTCTGTCTGTCTGTCTGTCTGTCTTTCTCTCGCTCCCCACTCTCTCATCACCCTTTTTCTCTCCTCTTCCCCCTTTGCTACCCTTCTCCCCTGTTTTCCATTTTGCCTCTGCTTCACCCATTTCCCCCCCCCCCCCCCATCCCCCACATATTTTGTCACAAAGCACTCACTTCTGCCTAATTCATTCACAGCTCCTAATCTCCCTATAATCTCTCTATGCACTGTCATTACCACCTCTTTATTGCTACCTTTGCTTCTGGAACCATGACTCACCTTTTCTCAGCCTAGTATAAATACCCCCCTATTTCTCCCTTTCTTTATCTTTGACAAAGGGTCAGTTAGACTCGAAATGTCAGCTCTTTTCTCTCCTCACAGATGCTGCCAGACCTGCTGAGATTTTCCACCATTTTCTCTTTTGTTTTCAGACATCCGCAATTATTGCATCCGCAATAATTTGCTTTTTTCCTCCACCACCACCCTCTGTCTTCTATCTTTGAGCCAGTTCTCTATCCAAATGGCTAGTTCTCCCTGTATTCCATGAGATCTAACCTTGCTAACCAGGGTCCTATGAGGAACTTTGTCAAATGGCCTTACTAAACTCCATATAGATCACCTCCACCACTGTGCCCTCATCAATCCTCTTCATTATGTCTTCAAAAAACTCAAATCAATCTTCAATGAATACAGATGCAAAATACTCGACTCATTTAGAATCTGTTATGCTTCTCAGCTCTACACAATATATTTTTTTAAATTCAGTTGTGAAATGTGGGTATCGCTGGCTTGCCAGCATTTATCAACCATCCCTAGTTGTCCTTGAGAAGGTGGTCGTGAGCTGTTTCCTTAAACCACTGCACATGGACTGCAATGGTCAAGGGCAACTAGGGACAGGCAATAGATGCTGACCAGCCAATCTCTGCCATGTTCCATGTGTGAATTAAAAAAAAAATACATTACTACTTGATTCTCAATGGTCCCTGCTCTTTTCCTGGTTATTCTCTTGCCCTAATGTACTTCATAAAATGTCTTTGGAATTACCTTATTGTTACCCACCAATGTGTTTTTCATGCCCCCTCTTTGCTTGCCTAATTCACTTTTTCAAGCAACTCCATGCATTTTTATATTTCTGTAGTGCTGTTTTGATTAGATTAGATTACTTACAGTGTGGAAACAGGCCCTTCGGCCCAACAAGTCCACACCGACCCGCCAAAGTGCAACCCACCCAGACCCATTCCCTACAGCTAACACTACGGGCAGTTTAGCATGGCCAATTCACCTAACCTGCACATCTTCGGCCTGTGGGAGGAAACCGGAGCACCCGGAGGAAACTCACGCAGACACGGGGAGAATGTGCAAACTCCACACAGTCAGTCGCCTGAAGCAGGAATTGAACCCGGGTCTCTGGCGCTCTGAGGCAGCAGTGCTAACCATTATGCCACCAAGCTGCCCCTAAAGGATTTTGACCCTTTGGTATCTACCATTTTTTTGCTCATCTAATTCTGCACATCTGTTGACATTCAGGGGTCTCTGTACCCTTTAACGTTTACTGGACCATGTTGGTGCTGCTCTGTCACTGTAACTCTTTTGAATGACTCCCACTGCTGTGATGTGGAGTTTCCTGCAAGCAGCTGCTCCCAGTGCACTTTGGACAGATCCTATCATATTTTATTAAAATCATTCTTCTCCCATTTCAGAACTTCTATTTCCAGTCCTTTTCCATAATTAACTTAATGACCACAATTCAGAAAGGTTTATCGACAAATGGTCTCACAATGCCACATCTATGTCTTGCCTGTTTTTTTCCCCCTAATATTAGGTCCAGTACCCTAATGTTGGACTTTCTACACTTTCTAGAAGGTTCTCCCAACCTCTCTAAACCATTCAGACCTAGTCCATTCCTGTTGATAATGGGGAAATTAAAATTTTCTACTATTCACACCCTATCATTTTGACACTTCTCTGAATTTTGCCTGCATGTAAGATCATAAGACGTAGGAGCAGAATTGGGCCATTGGGCTTATCGATTCATCTCTGGCATTTGATCATGGCTGGTATGTTTCTCAACCCCATTCATCTGCCTTCTCCCTGTAACCCTTGATCCCTTTGCCAATCAAGAACCTATCTATTTCTGTCTAAAGTCTCACTGACTTTGCCTCCATAGCCCTCTGTGGCAATGATTTCCACAGATTAAACACTCTCTGCCTGAAGAAATTCCTCCTCCTCTTAATTCTGTAGGGCCATCTCTTCACTCTGGGTCCTAGTCTCTCCTACTAATGGAAACATCTTCATGCCCAACGTATCCAGGCCTTTCAGTATTCTGTTAGTTTCAATGACATCCACCCTCAGATTTCTGAACGTTAAGTTTCAAAATCCTTAACTGCACCTCGAATAACAAGCTCTTCATCCCCGGATCATTCTTGTAAATCTCCTCTGGACCTCCTCCAATGCCAGCACATTCTTGGATATAAACATTACTCTGAATATTCCCAATGTGGTCAGATCAGTGTTTTATACAGCCTCAACAGTACATCTCTGTTCTTGGATTCTAACTCTCTTAAAATGAATGCTAGCATTGCATTTGACTTTCTAACTGCTAACTGAACATTTATGTTAACTTAAGCGAATCCTGAAATAGGACTCCTAAATCCTTGTATGTTTCAGAATTCTGAAGCCTTTACCCATATAGAAAGTAGTCTCTGTCTCTTCTTCCTATCAAAGTGCATAACCTCACACTTTCCCAGATTGACCAGACACTGAATATTAGATTAGATTACTTACAGTGTGGAAACAGGCCCTTCGGCCCAACAAGTCCACACCGACCCGCCGAAGCACAATCCACCCATACCCCTACATATACCCCTTACCTAACACTATGGGCAATTTAGCATGGCCAATTCACCTGACCCGCACATCTTTGGACTGTGGGAGGAAACCGGAGCACCCGGAGGAAACCCACGCAGACACGGGGAGAACGTGCAAACTCCACACAGACAGTCGCCTGAGGCGGGAATTGAACCCAGGTCCCTGGCGCTGTGAGGCAGCAGTGCTAACCACTTTGCCACCGTGCCGCCCCTTTTAGTAGATCATGGGTTTATTTCTGGAATAGATGGATTAAAATGGTGATTGCTAGGATGTTGATAGTGGTGGGTTCGGTGATGGTAACAGAGAGGCTGTAGTTAGATTCTCTTGTTGGAGATGGTCATTGCCTGGCATTTGAGTGGTGTGAATATAGTTTGCTACTTTTCAGCCCAAATCTGGACATTTTACATGGCCTGCTGCACTTGGACATGACCAGATAATCAAATGAGTAGTCATGAATTGTGCAGAACATTGTGTGTAATTGTCAGCAGCCACCCCAACTTCTGGCTTTATAACAGAGGGAATGTTGATTCCCTGACTTGATGGTAATGAGGTTGCAGATTGTATTGGAGCAGAATTCTGCTTCTGGTGGCCCAAAGTAATCTATCGATGCCCAGTTTTCAGTTGCTAGTTATATCTGAAATCTCTCCCATTGAGCACTGTGATGGTGGCAATGAAACAATCTAAGGTTTCTCACTGTGAAGAGGACTTTGTCTCTATAACATTTGCGCAGTCATGGACAAATGTATGTGCGGTACCTATAAAATTGGTGAGGATGAGGTCCAGTGTGTTTTTCACTGTTGTTGCTTTCCTCACCACCAGCCACAGTTCCAATCTCGCAGCATTGTTTTTCAGAACTCCACCGGTCCATTCAGTAATGCTGCTGCTGAACAACAGTTGGTAGTAGACATTGAAATCACCCATCCAAAGTACATTTTGTGTCCTTGCTACCCTTGGTGCTTCCTCCAAGTGTTGCTCAACGTAGAGGAGGAAGCTGAAGAGGACGGTGTCGAAAACTAGCAGGTGGATTCCTTGCATGCATTTGACCTGGTACCCTGAGACTTCACGGTGTCTGAAGTCAATGTTGAGAGCTCCCAGGGTAACTTCCTCATAATTGTGCTGTCCCATCTCCTGGGCCTGTTTGCCAGTGGAACTAGACCTGACTAGGGATGTTGATGGTGGTGTCTGGGACATAGTCATACAGAATCGTACTTTATAGACAATGTTGGCCCGTTTCTTTATTCCCATATCAGTCGAAGCAAACACATATTCATACAGTATGGCTCTACCTCCTTCATCTTTATTTCGGGCCCTGGAGGCAGAGAGTACAATTGCCCATGCAACCGTTACAATCAACGAGCATCAACAGTAAGGATTAAACCATCTGGTATTATACAATGGATGTTCTTAACCTTGTTAACTGGCTTTATATAATAAATGCTTTTTCACCTCATTAACCCACTACCTTTGTTAACTGAAAGTTTTTCTGGTCAAAGTCATGCTAGCCGAGCGTTTGTTACATAACCCAAAACTTAACTCTTTCCCTACTTGCTCATACTTTATACACTTTCACATTCCTCCTTTTATCATTTCAAGATTGCCACCTAGGTGGCACTACCAGCTTTCAAAAGACACTGACATCCAGTACTTAAGCAAGTTATTGACATACAGCATACAATGATTATAATAACAAAAAATACTAGTCTGTTACAGTAAATAGAATTTGAAGAATCCTCCCATGTGGAAAAAAATTCACCAGTAAAGTTCTTAAATCCACAGTCCTTAGTGACGACTCCATCCCCTGTAAGTTGAGTGGAAATGAGCCAGTTCTCCAAAATTTCCTTCAGTAAAGTCTAACCTGAAAACAAACTTCAGTCTGTCCTTGCACACCACTCCACAGAGAAATGTGAATTCTTGGATGAGGGCAGTTATGCTTCACAAAACTGACGAATCTGCTATCCTTCCAGAGATGCTTCAGATGGGAGACACCAGCACATCTGAGTATTCAGTGTACCTGCTGCAGCTGCAGGCTCGGTTAACGCAGCATTCTTTACTGCACCTGCTCCGGCTCTGCTGTTATGATGTTAGCTTGATCTGTGAACCTTCTGACATTAGATTAGATTAGATTACTTACAATGTGGAAACAGGCCCTTCGGCCCAACAAGTTCACACCAACCCGCCGAAGCGCAACCCACCCATACCCATACATTTACTCCTTACCTAACACTACGGGCAATTTAGCATGGCCAATTCACCTAACCCGCACATCTTTGGACTGTGGGAGGAAACCGGAGGAAACCCACGCAGACAGGGGAGAATGTGCAAACTCCACACAGTCAGTCACCTAAGGCGAGAAATATCCCTTCATATCCCTTAAATGATTGAAAGAGAAGGTAAAGCTCATGAGGTTTAATATCCACAGGAAGGCTGCTGACAACAAGAGTACCGACCTCCTCTTCACTGTTGTTAGCTTCTTCCATTTTCATGCTCATGACTGGGGAGATAATTGGATCCATTGGGTCAGGTTGTGGAGGGGTGCACGGTGGTCTGAAGACAGGCTTTGCCTGTGAATGGAGAAACTCTAGAGACTATGTTAGCTGCTGAAAGTATCTCTGCATTTTCTCTCTCATTCCTTCCTTGCCAAGGAAGGATATCAGTATGAAGACAGTCACACAATTAATGGCACTAAATTGTGTCTGCTTTATTTCAACATTCTCAGTCATGTTGAAGTCTGTTACTCTGTTCACTATTTATGGCATTATCAAATTTTACACAATCCATAAACTTCCAAATTGTACTGCCTAAACAATTCAATCAATTATATGCAAACATCAATAGTCCTAAAATCAAACTGTCCGGGGACCCCATTCAGGTTACTCAAAAATTATTTTCCTTTAACAAATTAATACTTGGCTAATGTGAAAGCTGTCAGGAAATGTATTTCCAAAATCTAGAACAGCAAGAAAATAACAAAATATTTCCTGCGCTTTAGCAATTGAAGAGGCAGTTTCAGTTCAGATTTAACACTCAAATATTCGTGGTAAACAAATGCAGAATACATTAAAATATATTCTCCAAATGAAACTTCCCAAATAAGACAGTCAGAATTACAGTGGCAAAAGGGATTCGCAAAATGAAGCGGGCCAATGAAGTCTTAGCAATAATTAACAGAACTGAAACAGCTCAGCCTCAAGTTCTAATATTCTCTCAAATCTTAACAAAACATCAAACTCAAAATACTCTTTTCTTTTTATGAACCTCTGCATTAAAAGCATAGCAGCAAAGATATTTTAATATAATACTCTCATCTGGCTAAAGCATGACCACTGACCCAACTTTTTTTTTAAACGTGCATTGTAGAATTTCAAACAAATCAGGGGCTCAAGGCACTTGATTTGTTTTAAGGTTACAAGTTTGATAATTTTAAAACGGACAGAGTTTACAATTTCATTGTAAAAACAAAATCTGCCCTATTCAATTGCCCACAAAACACAAAAGTTGCGATCCAAATTCAAACAAGGTAAAACAGTTACTTTCTGAACCAGTATTTTAGCTGAAAATGTGTTTTTTAGATTAGATTAGATTACTTACAGTGTGGAAACAGGCCCTTCGGCCCAACAAGTCCACATCGACCCGCCGAAGCGCAACCCACCCATACCCCTACATATACCCCTTACCTAACACTATGGGCAATTTAGCATGGCCAATTCACCTGACCCGCACATCTTTGGACTGTGGGAGGAAACCGGAGCACCCGGAGGAAACCCACGCAGACACGGGGAGAACGTGCAAACTCCACACAGTCAGTCGCCTGAGGCGGGAATTGAACCCAGGTCCCTGGCGCTGTGAGGCAGCAGTGCTAACCACTGTGCCACCGTGCCGCTGGTTAAAGCACAGCAGGTCAGGCAGCATCCAAGGAACAGGAAATTCGACGTTCAGGAAAGATGAAGGGCTCTGGCCCGAAACGTCGAATTTCCTGTTCCTTGGATGCTGCCTGACCTGCTGTGCTTTAACCAGCAACACATTTTCAACTCTGATCTCCAGTATCTGCAGTCCTCACTTTTTACTCGAACCAGTATTTTTGCAAACCAAAATTTTAAATAATCAAACACTCACAGCATGGCAGAATTTATATTGAAACTTATTTTTCTGACCAAAATATTAGTACAAGCTTAGTTTCAGTGTTTTTTGTTTTTTTTTTTGTTTGAAGATCCTCTGGTTAGAAATCTTCTCATTTTTAATATGGAGGAAGAGCATGCACTTTTGAGATCCTTCTCAGTTCACCTGGTGATGATCCATGAAATGAAAAATAAGGAGCCACAAACACGGAGGAGATGGCCCCAAAAGATCTGCACCAGAGTCAGACAAAAATAAATCACATCCACAGACTCCAAAGCAACCACCATGGCACAGGGGAAAAAAAACAAGATTTCCAAGATTCCCAAAGCTCCACGAAACCCACAGTGCCTGGCGCACGCACACAAAAAAAATTCCAGAAATGTCCTCCCCTCGGTGGAAACCGGACCGAGGAATGCCACCATACCACCGGATGAGGCTGCGAAGGAGAGAAAGACCAGCCGTTTCCTCAAGACGAAAGCACATCCATGAAAACAACCTCTCAGCAGAGCACATGGCGCTGCACTGGCAGAGCCTCAAATTTTGACACTAGAGGACTTTAAAATGAGAAAGGGGTTACTTCTCACAGAGACTCGAACCCCAGTTAAAACCCAGGGGATCCAAAGCCCTGTTTGTCAGTGCACTTATGAAACTGTCTCTCTCGACTGTACTAATTACCATTCGAGACATCCATAGAGTATGAAGCGTTTGAACGAGTGGATCATTTCCGACACATAGGAATATCGAGAGGGACCAAGTTTTAAAATCTTTCCTTGTGGTCCCATATATCTCGAGATTTCGGTATTCTGGACGTTTGCTACTATTCATTTGGAGTCCTGTCTGGTTCGCCATATTGTCATCCCATTTCCCTATCCCCGTATCAGTTGAAGGAAACACTCAGATATACAGTATGGCTTCACCTCCTTCATCTTTATTCTGGGCCCTGGAGGAAGTGAGAACAATTGCCCATGTGCACAGAGACATGAGTTCTTGGTCTTCTCTGGAACAACAGATTCTTAGGAGATTATATAGTTACTTACAGCAAGTAACATCCAATCAATATAGATTGGGTGACCGTAACATTCAGCGAGCATCAACATTAAAGATTAAACCATCTGATATTATGCAAAGAATGTTCTTAACCTTGTTCACTGGCTTTATATAATGAATGCTGTTCACCTCATTAACCCACTACCCTTGCCTCCAGCACCTCATTGTTTACTGCAAGTTCTTACTTGGTAAAAGTCATGCTAGCTGAGCCTTTGTTACACAATCCAAAACTTAACCCTTTCCCTCCCTGCTCATTCCTTATACACTTTCTCAACTATGTTAGGCTTTTGTTTGATGAGTCTGAGAGCCAGCTCTCCCAGTTTTGGCAGTAGCCCCCAGATGTTGGTAAGGAGAGAGTTCTAGGATCAACAGAGCTTTTTTCTTACAGTTGTCCTTTCCAGTCCTTGAGTTGATACCAGGTGGTGCATTGCTTTCACTTTTTAAATTTTCTAGTGATTGTTAGACTTGCTCGGCCATTTCAAAGGGCATTTGAAAGTCCACTATATTACTGTTTAACTGAAGTCACATGTCGGCCAGACCAGGTAAGAATGGCAGTTTCTTTCCTTAAAGGGCAGTAGTGGACCAGGTGGGTTTTTCTGACAATGGACAATGATTTTACAGTCATCCTTAGATGTTTAATTCCAGATTTGTTTTATTGAATTCACATTTGTCATAGTGAAATTTGAAGCAGTTCTCGAGAACATTACCTGGGTCTTTGGATTAATAGTGTAGTGTTAAAATCACTAGGTCATCAACTATCCCTCAGCTCGTCTATTCTTTCTGCCAAAATGCAGAACTTCACATTATATTCTATTTGCACATTTTTGCCCACCCATTTAACTTGCCTGTATTCCTCTGTAGACTCCTTATGTTGTTCTTACTACTTATCTTCTCACCTTTTTTTTGACATCTGCAATGTTGGCAACAGTACATTTGTTTCTGTCATCCAAGTCAATAGCACGTTGTAAATAATTGTAGTCCCAGCACTGATCCTTGTGGTATTCTATGCGTTGCCATCCTGAAAATGCCCCCTTAATCCAACTTGTTGCCTTCTATTAGTTAGCCAATCCTCTTTCCATCCTATTATATTACTTCCAATAACTTGGGTGCTTATTATGTAGCCTTATATGCAATAGCATATTGAAATTTTTGGAAACCCAACTGTATTAAATCTACTGGTTCCCATTTATCAACCCAACTTGTTAGATCCGCAAAGAACTGTAATAAATTTTCGGGCATGATTTTCCCTTCATGACGGTGTGCAGACTTTGGTTGATTATATTTTGTGTTTCTAAATGCCTTGCTATTACAACCTTTATAATATACTCTTAACATTTTCCCAATCACACATGTTATAAAGAAGCAATGGCTCTAGCACTGACATTTTGGTCAGTATTCACCATTCTCCAGTCTGAAAAATGACCATTTTTTCCAATATTTGTTGTTCTCTACCCTTGAGTCATCTGTTTAACCTTCAAATACCAACTCTCCTCTTCTACGGATCTCAATTTTGTTAACTTTGTTTTGATATTTTGCTAAAACTTTCCTGAAAATTCACAGAAACAACATCTGCTATATTCCCTTCATTGGTCTTCTCTGTTACTTCATCAGAATTTCCAAAGGATTAGTCAAGCATTATCCATCTTTTTAGAGATTAATGCTGGTTCTTCTAACACCGATCTCTCCAAGTATCTTTTAACTTGTCTCTGATTACTGTTGCTAAAACCTTATACTATATTGATGTTAAACTGGTTCACTTGAAGTTTCTGGAACTACTCTTGCACCATTTTTGAGTAATGTTGCCACATTTGTCACTTCTTAAAATCTCTGGCATCTCCCCTAAATCTTGAAAGACTGGAAGATTTTGGCATACTAAAGCATTAATGTTAGTGCTACCACAGGTCATTGTCCTGTTCAATATTTGCCTTTTAGTGATCATTACAAAAATAAATTAACTGATCATTAACACATTGCGGTTTGTGGGACATGCTGTGCAAATTGACTGCTGCATTTCCTGTGCTATAACTATGGCAACACTTCAAAAACACTTTTATTTGTTTTAAAGTCCCTTCAGATGTCTTGTGGTCATTACAAAGAAATTCTATAAATGCTTTCTATGAACTGAAGTTTCTTACTTTATCCTTAAGGGTCTTTTTGGTGTACATGAGCTGAACTCCCCAGTAGGATTTCAGGTGGCTCAAGAAAATGCACTGAACGAAATGGAGCAATTAGTGGAACAAGCATGCAGAACACCACCTGGTCCTCAAGTTGTTCAAATCTTTGACAGACTTTCAGACTGTCTTTGTAGAGTTGCTGATTTGGTAAGCAGTGATAACATTTTATTATTGATATGTACATATATTTTAAAATGTTTTTCAACATTGACAGCCACTAATTGTAGAGCTAAATTAGATTTGCTTTCCTCTTCGAATGATATACAAGGCACACAGGTCTTGTTGCACCACCTCCTTTCAAACTAATGCCATTGCTAAAAAGTGGAAAATGTTACCCTTATTCATATTATACTACCTCTGGCATACATTTTTCCACTCAGTCAACTTACAAATCACACTGAAGAATCTCTACGTCCTCCTCATATTTCATCCTCCCATATTGCTTTGTAATGTCTGCAAACCTAGAGATACTGCATTTAGTTCCTTCATCTAAATCATCTAATATAGATTGTGGACATCTGAGGTCCAAGCACTGATCCCTGTGGTACCCCCCCCACTGGTCACTGGCTGACATTCAGAAAATGACCAATTTGTTCTTGCTCTTTTGTTTCCTGTCTGCCACCGAGTCCTCTATCCATGTCAGTACACCACCCACAATGCTCTAATCTCTTACGTAGAAACTTACAAGTCATCCTGTTATAACGTACATTTCGTAACGTGAATTCACTGTAAAGTGATTGATGATTGAGAACGCTGTTTCTACAGCACAAACTTTTAAAACATGTGTTGGCTGTAATGCAATGACAGTGCCAACACTTTAAGTGCTGTTTCTCATGCCTGATTTTTCTATAACATGGGGTTGCACAAGCACAAACGCTTCTGAGTGTCCAAATAAACCACATCCATTGGTACCCTGATCAACTCTGCTAGTTAAATCTTCAAAAGTCCAATAGATTTCTCAAGCATAACTTAGCTTTTGTAAGTCCATGCTGACTCTGTCCAACCCTGTCACTTTTTTCAAAGTCCACTGCTATTAGCAGTGAATGTTAGGATTCTAGCATTTTCCCTATTACTAATGTCAGGCTAACCAGCCTTTAATTCCCTATTTCAATAGTGGGGTTATGTTAGCTACCTTCCAATTCATAGGAATTCCAGAGTCTTTAGAATCTTGAAAAATGAATCTTGCAGATGATGATGATGATGATTTTCCTGGTTTGTACAGTATGGGGATTACTTAATGTATTTTCCTTTATATTCCATGTTTCTTTAAATGCTTTGTATCAGTGACCACTTACTCCAATCAAATAAACTTGACATTACTGGCAGTTGTGAATTATATTGCATTTAATTTTGAACCTTTGGAATCAAGTTCTTGCTAGGAACTTTGCTGTCTAAGTGATAAATAAAATCTTGTTTAATCTTCTTTCACTTTTACTGTTTGGAATTTTATATATTTTTACAAAATTTCATTGCCCAGTTAAAACCTTTGGTGTGTTTTCAGATGCTTTAACTTCTTGTGATAACTTAATTTTCTTCTGTATGTTAGTTTTGAATTTATGTGAAAATATGATTAGAATTTCATTGTGCCACATATTGGTAGATTCCATTCCTTTGAAAGTGCTGACATTTAATTGAGTTTTGTGGCTTGTTATTTTTAGAAATTGTATTCTCTTACCATGGTCTGTATAAACGTGGTTTCTGTGAACGTTCACGAATTGGCAGCCCGTTGTGATTTATGTTGTATGGTAATATCATTCTTACTGCTGCACCTGTATGTAATAGCAATTTCAATTTGAAAATTGATCGAAGCTTCAAAATGTTAGGTCTGGTTTTTTTTCAACATTGGACTGTGAAAAAAAATGACACATTTCTAGGTAAATAACTGTTTATGATTAATAGAAAAATAACCTAATCTTGTCACTCATCGCTGTATCTTTCATACTAGGCAGATTTTGTTAAGGTAGCACATCCAGACCCTTCATTTCGGGAAGCAGCGGAGAACACCTGTATGACCATTGGCACAGCGGTGGAAAAGTATGTTTTCAGAATTTGCAGTGTATAATTACTGAAAATCAAAGGAGAAGCAAAGCCATTAGTCCACTCTTCATGAATTTAGCCATAAAAGCTGACATATACTTGAGGTGTAGATTTGAATCTAATTTTGGCCCTTCAGTCAAACAGCAGTTCGTATGAGAGGGTGATATTGGGTTATTCAACAATTATGGAGTGCTCAGAAAAAAATGCAACTTGTCCTAACTTGTAGACTCAATGTGCATTTCCAGCGATGGACATTGGAATCTTCTGGGCTTTAACTGACTTGATCTGTGCTATGGAAAAGTCTGATTAATATTTGAATGTTTACTCTATCCTAGACATACAGAAATTTTTACATTGACCTTGAGAGATTAATAATCAATTTCTAAACATCCTTTCACATCTTATTCTCAGATGTTTGGGCTCTGAGATAATGGTAGAGTTTAATCTTATTGGTTTTAAATACCAGGTAAAATTGACAAGTTAGGAATGTTTAACCCACCTGCATTGATATGGGGTTTGTATGCCTTTCAGAGCAAGATGCTTAAATGTTCTCAATTTTCACATGGAATTAATTGCCACAGAAATATGCTTTTGCATTAATGGATGAGATTAAGCTCAAGCGGATCAATTGGTCTCAAACCCGCTGTGGAAATTCGTAGAAATTTAAACATCCAAAAATCATTAGATCATAATTATTTGTACAAACTTGCAACATACAGCTTAGCCACCACATTTATCTAGGAGATAAGTGGTTAATTTCATTTGGATGTGAAATCCTTTGGGGCATTTGAAAAAACATAAATGGCACTGTATAAATGCAAGATTTTACTTCCATTCCAAGTATCAGAAGCATGGAGCACTAATAAAGATGCTGAAAATCAAAGGCCCCCTGTGGTTTGATGAGGTTATTGGGGTTGGAGCAGGAGGGTGAGTGAGGCAAAGTATTGGTGGAATAGTTGCATCAATGGCTTTTGTAAATGTGTCTATGTTTCCTTTGGACTCTGAGAGTACTTTTGCGGCTCTTGAGCTTGCTTGTCTGTTCTCCTCTCACTGCTCCCCATCACCACTTGGCCTAATTGGGAAATCTTTGCTGTCTTGGCCATCTTTGCTAATGTGCTTTAGTTCCAGTACTTGCATATGTCTGTTGCGCTTCATATTATTTTTGTGTTCTTTAAATGTAGGGATCAATGCAATAGCAAAGGAACTAGACAGCAAAATGTTTATTACTGTTATCTTTTGCAATGAATTGCACAATTCAGTTATAGCTGTAATCAACAATGCCAAGTTCAAATGATTTGGGAAAGTCTGACACATACAAGTGGTACAAGCATCAATGAAGGTATAAAGGCACAAGAGCCAGTCCATTGACAAATTTAATTATGGTATTGTGGAATTTTTCAAAGTTAAAAATCGCACAACACCAGGTTATAGTCCAACAAGTTTATTTGGCAACACTAACTTTCGGAGCCTTGCTCCTTCATCAGGTGGTTGTAGAATATACGATCGTAAGACACAGAATTTATAGCAAAGGTTTATAGTGTGATGCAACTGAAACAATACATGGAAAAAGATCTGGATTGTTTGTTAAGTATCTCGCCTTTTAGAATGACCATGTTAGGTTTCGGTTATTTCAAATGTAAATCGTAAAACTTTTTTAAAAGTTACATTCTCAAGTAAATCCAACCCCCCCCCCCCCCCCCCCAACCGCACGCATACTTGCAGAATTACATTTTATTTTGCTCAAAAACTTCATGAATCCATGTAAGATTCTGTAAATCCCTTTTTTTTATAAATAGAATCAGTGTGAACATTGGGGCACAGACAGACAGACTTTAACCTCACACCTTCAATGCATTATCTATGCGGACATAACACCTATTGTTAAAGTTCACTTAAGAATGTAACTTTAAAAAAAGGTCTGGGATTTTCTTATGAAAGAACTGAAGCCAACATGGTCATTCTAAAAGATAGCAGACTTAACAAACAAACCAGGTGTTTTTCAATATATTGTTTCAGTTGCATCACACTATAAACTTTTACTCTACATTTTGTGTCTTATGATCTTATACTCCACAACCACCTGATGAAGGAGTAGCGCTCTGAAAGCTAGTGCTTCCAAATCAACCCATTGGACTATAACCTGGTGTTGTGATTTTTAACTTTGGCACCTCCAAAGCATGGAATTTTTAATATTGCTTATTTTAACCATTAGAAATTAATAATAGTGTGACAGATGCATGTGGTCAATAAGAAATCAGCATATTTTGAGAGATGCTGGGCAGCAAAGTAACTCTATTATTTAATCATGGCATGAAATATTCTCATGAATATGTAACTACTTCATCGTTTGCCACAGACTGCAGTTGGAAATCGACGCCAGTGTATTTGAAACACTTGTATGTCTCCTTTTCTTATGTTTGCAATTTAAGCATTTTTAAAATGCGTACAATGTACAAATGTAGTAATTATTCATTTAGATGTGGGCACAAGATACATATGTGTATTGGGACAGATTCTCTTGTACCAGCCCTGCTCAGCTAGATAACTTGATAGTTGCTTGCTTTTTGCAAGTACTCTTGCAGTGGATAAAATGTCATCCTTGCCTTATTTGTAAGTGTTCAGGCAGGAGGCTGGAAGAACACAGCAAGCCAGGCAGCATCAGGATGTGCAGAAGTCAACATTTAGGGTATAATGCTTCAGGACTGGGGGTGGGTATGGAGGAGCTGCAGTTAAAGGGAGACACTGGGGCAGGGTGGTGAAGTGGGGATAGGTGAAGACAGGTAGAGGGTACAACCTGGTTGGTCATTGGAAGAAATGAGTCTGGTTGGTGGCTGGGCGGGGAAGGGGTTGGGAAGGGAGTCAGTGGATGAGGAGGGAGGTTATTTGAAATGGGAGAACTCAATGTTGAGTTCTCCGGGCTATAGGTGTCCAGGCGTAAGGTAAGGTGTTCCTCCAGTAGTCGCTGTGGTTTGTTTGGCAACGGAGGAGGCCAAGGATGGTCATGTCAGAAAGGGAGTGGGAACGGGAATTGAAACGGCCAGTGACTGAGACGTCTGGTTGGCCCCTGCGGACCCAGCTGAGATGCTCGGTGAGCCATTCCCTAAGTTTATATTTGGTCTCTCTGATGTAGAGAAGACTACATCGGGATCACCTGATGCTGTAAACCTCCTTCTAACCTGGAAGGACTGTTCGGGTAGACGTGAAGACGGGTGGTATAAGAGATATAAGACCACCAGCTTTTATATCTCTTCTGGTTGCAGGGGAGGGTACCTGGGGGTTTGGTGGCAGAGGTGGACTGAACCAAGGACTGTCAGAGGGAAAGGTCCTTGCGGAAGGCTGAGAGGGGTGGGAAGAAGAAGATATTCTTGGTGGTGGGAACTATTTGGACTTGGCGAAAGTGTTTGAGGATGATGTGTTGGATGCGTAGACTGGTGGGGTGGTAGGTGAGGACAAGGGGGACTCTGTCCTTATTGCCTTGGGTGGGGGGGTTTTTAGAGCCATGGAACAGGGAATGGAGATGATATGGTGGAGGGCTGTCTGGATGACAGAGGGAGGATTAGCGCATTGTTCAAAATAGGTGGACATCTGGGCTGCTTGCAAGTGGAATGTTTCCTCATCTGGGCAGATGTGGAGGAATTGAGAGAATGGGATGGAGTTATTTATAAGTGTTGACAGCCCTGTACTCTTAAATTGTTTCACACGTTGATGCCACTAATGTGCATTTTCTGCTTTGTGTCATTTTGCAGTATAAATTTAGGAATTATTTAAATCCTATTTCAGCACCAACAATGAGTGTAAAAAATTAGGCAGACCGATTTGAATTTACTATATATGACTCCTCTGGAAGGGAGTCAAAATGAAAAGGAAGCAATTTGTTAATGGAGGACAGTGCTTGGAGACTTCTGAGCTACAGCAGCAGGTTGTATCTAAACCGACTGGCAAGCTTCATATTCTTGGAGCAACAGAAGTAGAGAAGATGTTACTTGTGAAATATGTGTTGATCCACTGATGAGACTATCAAATTTTGATTGGAGGCTCTTCAGATTCCAACAATATGATCAATTTCTCACTGAAGGTGTATAGTACCTACTGAATGGCCTGGACAGAGTAGATGTTGGGAAGATGTTTCCATTGGTAGGAGAGACTAGGACCTGAGGGCGTAGCCTTAGAGTAAGGGGAAGACCGTTTAGAATGGAGATAAGGAGAAGCGTCTTCAGCCAGAGAGTGGTGAATTTATGGAATTCACTGCCACAGAAGGCTGTGTAGACCGGTCATTGAGTATATTTAAGATTGAGATAGATAGTTTCTTGAGTATCAAGGGAATGCCAATGAAGTGTTACGGGGGGATAGTGGGAGAATGGGGTTGAGAAACTTATCTTGAAGGAGAAAGTGAGGACTGTAGATGCTGGAGATCAGAGGTGAGAGTGTAAGGCTGGAAAAGCACAGCAAGGTAGGCAGCATCCAAGGAGCAGGTGAATCAATGTTTCAGGCATGGGTCCTTCATCAGGAATGAACGGAAACATGCCTGAAACATCGATTCTCCTGCTCCTCAGATGGTGCTTGATGTGCTATGCTTTTCCAGCACCACACTCTCGACTGAGAAACTTATCAGCCGTGATTGAATGGCAGAGCAGAATGGCCTAATTTCTGCTCCTATGTTTTATGGTCTAGTATCACTTTGAGTCTGCCACTAAAGCTGTTTGTTCATAGCGAATTGCCACTTTCAGTGGAGAACAATTGACCCTAGAGGAAGCGAATCAAGTCACACACTGATTTAAACAGTAGTGTCTGAATATCTGCACCAACAGTACATTCAACTCCTGCAGCAAACAGCCTAAAATATAACAAGTCACTGCTTACTAAAGCAGGCACTGTTCAAAGTTTACCTATTGAGTGGTGCTAATATTGAATGTATTTTGTGATTTGTTTTCTGCATTTTTGATACAGTACATCATATAATTCAACATTCATAATGTGCTATTTTTCCTTTTTTAGATTGAACACTAATATTGAACTTTGTAATAGTTTGAAAACCTTACTGAATGATAAGGAAGCCATGGATTTGCTGGATCCAGATACAAGGTATTTTTAAGTTCTGTTCCCCATTCCCTTTTACCCATAATCTTAGAAAATCACACATTTTATACCTATATGAAGTTAGAGCTAAAATTCAAAGTGTACTGAAAGGTTTGTGCTGGCCTCTAGGTATTTCCTTGGGTTATTGTAGTAGGTACACATCCATTCAGAGTCCTTCATACTTTACAAGACAGATAGGAAAAATAATATGAAAAAGACAGAAAAGTTTCAGACAGATACAGATAGACTTGGTAAGTGAGCAAACATCTGGCAGTTGGATTACTGGTTAAATGTGAAGTTGTTCACTTTGACAACAAGAATGATAAAGTAGTGTATCATTAAAATGGAGAACGATTGCAGAGTTATCAGGTGCAGAGGATTTAGGCGTTCTGGTACATGAATTACAAATGGTTAGTATGTAGGTATGGCATGTGATCAGGAGGCTTGAAAGTTACTATCCTTTGTCATGAGAGGAAAATTAAAAGATGTTATGCTTCAGTCATACAAAGAATTGGTGAGACTACACCTTGAATATTCCTCATTTAATGAAAGATGTAAGTACATCTCTTTCCCTTCTCCCCTCTCTCATGTCCCTCTTTTTCTCTCTCTCCCCTCTCATGCTTGCCCTCTTTTTCTCCTGCATTCCCCCCCCCCCCCCAACCCACATCCTTGTCACTCTTTCTCACCTCCCCCAGTTCCTTACCCTTCTCTCTCTTTCTCCTGTCATCGCATGAAATTAATTACTAGTCTGGAGCCACGTTACTAATGCAGCATCTGGCCAAATTGTCCATTTTAAGTTAATTTTTAAAAATTTATTTCATTAAATTTCTACATAGTCTATTATAAAAGAGACCAGTTTTCTAGTAATTCTAGTAACTGGATATTCTGATCTGAGACACCAAAACTGATATTTGTCATGACAGTTCTGATACATTAGTGAAAGTAATTTTTTGAACTCAAAAGTTGACATGATTAATTTTATCCAAATTGAAAAATGATGCTGTAAAATTAACCTTTTTTTAAAAAAATTGTTACTTAATTGAGCTACAACAAGACTATTTGATTTTTCATTTTACAGGAGAGTGGCAGAGTTGTTTATGTTTGACTTTGAGATCAGCGGAATTCATCTGAATGAGAAGAAGGTAACAATTAAAACAAAACAATATATGAGTAAGGAAAATAGTGAATTTGCACTCATAGCACCTTTCACAATTTCAGGATGTTTGAAAATCTTTTCTACTTGGTTAAGTACCTTTTGTTGTGTAGCTGCTGTAATGTAGGGAAATCTGGCAGCCAACTTTGGGACAGTAATGTTCCACACAGCGCTCTGATAGTAGCAAGTTAATCTACCCCTTTTATAGTGTTGGTTGAAGGCATGGACATTAGGAGACATTTTTTGTTGTAAAATGTCAAACATTTATATAATGCACTTTTCTTTGTCATAAAAGTGCGCAGCAAATACCTTGCACTAGAGCTAGAAGAGAGTTTAACAAGTGCATAAAGCATCTTAATTACATCCTGAATTCTGTCAAAATTACTCATAAAGGTAACAGGGATTTTAGCTCTGGGATTTTCTTTTTTAATCCATCTTTATGCAGGAGACTTGATTAAACAATAATCTTGGAGAATTATTATACAATACTGCGGCACCGAAACGTATTCATCCCATTTTCACTGCCCTAGTTCTTTCAGCGAACAAACAGTTAATCCATTTCCCTGGCTCTTTCCCCATAACCCTGCATTTTTTTTTCTCCAAGTCCTGATCCAATTTTATTTTGAATGCTGCTACCATTATACCAGCAGACAGAGCGCTCCAAATCCTAACCACTTGTGTGTGTACATTTTTAAAAAAACCTTCTGGTTCTTTTGCCAATATCCAAAGTTTCTGCCTTCTGATTACTGACCTTTTGTCCGTTGAAATAATTTTTTCTTTATTTTATTCTAAATATAAAATCTTCATGATTTTAAATGCTGCTATCAAATCTTCTCTTGACCATAAATGCTGCCAAACCTTTTCTATCAGCTTCTGTTTTTGTTTCATATTTCCAGCATCTGTAGTTCTTTGGTTTTCTTCTCTTAACATTTATTTACTTCAAGTAGAACAACACCACTTATGCATGTCCATTGTATAACCGTTGGCCCTCATCCCTGAAACCATTCTCATCGATCCTCCTGCACCCTCTCCGAAGTTTTTACGTACTTCTTAAACTGTGTTTCCAATTTGGCCATCAATATTAAATTTAAAATCCACTAGAGTTTTAGGATTTTTAGGTTTTGCAGTTCTCTGCCTCTTTTCATAAAACTCCCCATTTGCTTTGTGTCTGCTTGGTCAATATGGTCTGTCACCCATAGAGTCATACAGCAAGTAAACAGTCCAACCAGTTCATGCCGAACATAATCCTAAATTAAACTAGTCCCACCTGCCTGCTCCTGGCCCATATCCCTCCAAACTTTACCTATTCATGTACTTATCCAAATGTCTTTTCAATGTTTTATACGTACCCACATCCACTACTTCCTCAGGAAGTTCATTCCACGAGGGAACCAACTCTGTTTAAAAAAAATTTGCCCCTCTTGTCTTTTTTTAAATCTTTCTCTCATCTTAAAAATGTGCCCCCTGGTCTTGAAGCCCCCATCCTTGGGAAAATACAACTACTATTAACTCTAATCTATACCCCTTGTTATTTTTATAAATTTTTATAGGGTCACCTCTCCATTCTTACATTCCAGTTTAAAAAAAGTCAAACCTTCCATACTCAGCAACATTCTGGTAAATATATTCTGAGCTCTCTCCAACTTAATGATGTCCATCCTATAACCTCTTCAAAGATTTGTGGACAAACACTCCCAGATCTCTCTTCTTGCACCCTTTAGTATTGTGCCATTTTAGTTTGTATTGCCTGTTTCAATTCTGTATCAAAATGTATCTCTTCATATTCTTCTGCATTATATTCCATCTGCCATGTCTCTGACCATTCCTCCAGGCTGTTTGTTGTCTTAAAGTCTATTACTACTTTCTTCACTATTTACTAAATTTGAATTTTTTTTGTCATCTGTGGAGTTTAAAGTTGTGCTATGTACCTATACATTCAAATAACATATAAATAACCTAATATATCTCAAAAATGGCAGTTGTCTGACTACTCAATCTTGCAGAACACATTGATTATTCTAGTCTGGGCTTAAATGTTATTTACTGCAACGTTTTGTGCCAATTAATTAATCTTAATGAATTTTGTGGCCATTCAGATTCTATGACATTTATGCCGTGACTTTCAGTTTTGCTTAAAAAAAAGTAGATAACTGCTTTTGCAGATCTGTATCTGCATCAATAATCATTCAGCCCTCACTTATCCCCTGATATCCAATCAAAAATACCTTGTTTTCTTCAGTCATGCAATGTTGGTGTTGCAGCCAAAATCAAAATGTATTGCCCATCTTTAATTATCCTTGAGAACGTGGTGGTGAGTTGCCACTTCATGCAACACTGCAGTCTATGTGATGACTGTACACCCATGGTGCTATTAGCTAGTTGTTAGGACTCACTGGGGAAGCATGTTCAAATTCAAACTCTTTATTCCTGTACTCTTCAAAAAGTAAAAGATTTTTAAAAATATGCAAAAATCCCCAACTTACCTAATTTTTACACTCAAGTCATTAGAAAGTATTGACTGAGTTTCTATAATGAAAAATAATTACCATTTATTACAAGTAATTAGATTCTTGTTACAGTTATACTGTGATAAACCATTGGCATGTAACATGATTAATAAAAACACTAATTCCCTTAAATTCCCCCTTACATGCACGCAGCCAAACAAACAAGGTAAAATACATTATGATCAGAGGGGGGAAAAGGGGAAAGAGAGTTCATCAGTCTTTGATATCAAATTTTGGTGTTGAGATCCTCTTCATGATTCTCCTGCTGGTCATCTTGGTACTTTATTTTCTCCAGAAGCTTCCATTGATTGGTAAGTGATTCAAAGTGGTCAGTTCACTCAATTTAAAACACTGACTTGCTATAGAATAATGCAGTCCAGGAACAGGCCCTTAGCACACCACGTCTGTGCCAATCATGAAACCATTCTAAGCTAATTCCATCTGCTTGCACATGATCCATATCTCTCTAATCCCTGCCTGCTCATGTGTCTGTCTAAATGCCTGTTAAGCTTTGCTAACATGGCAGTGTGTTCCAGACGCCTACCACCCCTTTTTTAATTTAAAAAGCTTGCTCTGCACATCTCCCTTAATTTTTCCCCCTCTCACCTTTTTAAACTTACGCACCATAATATGTGACATTTCCATCCTGGGAAACAAGAATCCGAATATCCACCCTATCAATGTCGCTCATAATTTTATATACTTTTATCAGGTTGCCCCTGAGCATCTGATGCTCTAGCAAAAACAATCTGTTTGTCCAACCTCTCCTTAAAGAGGTTTGCCAATTAAAAATCACAGTTTAGAACAGCTCGGTGCAGTAAAGATAAACTAGATTTCACCAGTTTTACGGTCAGTTTTGACTGCAGAGAATAGAGAGACCACTCTTGAGGTGTGGAAGAACATAATATCTCTTTCTCTTGGTGTTGGGAAAATCACCAGTCTTGGAATCAGAGTCTGGTTCAACAACAAGTTTATTGTACAAGGAAATACTGGAGCTCCTTAGGAGAGAAGGACACCAACAGCACACTGGTCAGCTGCGATTCTTCTCTCAACTCTGAGCACATGTACATTTTGTGATATTATAGGTCAGTGCTGAGGTTATTCTCTCTGTAATACAGTTTATTTGTTGTAAACATTGCAAAATCGTTGATAGTTTCGATGCAGTCATTGTCAGTTCCAGTGCAGTCTTTGTTAATTTCAACACAGTCATTGTCAGTTTCAATGTCTGCGCAGAAGTCCATTGCTGTAGTAATGGGCACTAATCACTCTTCCTGAGAAGGACGATTACTGCAGCACTGGTTATTACCACTTTGTATCAAGTCTGTATCAAACAGTTAGCATTTCTATCAAAGGACCCAGATACTTTGGCAGACAGTATACATTACTAATATTATTCTCTCCTCCACCCACCTTAAACTAATCAACTAGGTTGTGATTGCATTGTACTGGCATTCTGGTGACAATATCTGTGTTCTGCTGTCTCCTTATTGTGGTCCAGCAGCCATCTAGTGTCAAGTAGCCAACTTATGGTTCAACGGCCATCTGTGTGTCTGTGTGCCTAGTGTCACTCTGCCCTGTGCCATCTCCCACTTCATTCTCTTACTTCTTCCCAACTCCAAGCAGCTCAATTACTGAAGAACAAATCATTTGGTTGTTGGCAGAAAAAAAAAGGTCTCAGTAATCAGTAACTGGTCATGAAATAATAGACTACCAGATTTTTGTTACCAACCAAACCTTTATCAGTAACTCATTTGGCTCCAAAACATTGGCAACTCAAAATTCCATTAGTACTTAGCATAACAGTTGTCTACATGGTGCTTGTTGTGGATGCCTGGCTGCTTACTTTACAAATCTGTAACCCACTAGTTTTCAAAAAAGGTCTTGCTCATTTCAGTCCACCGTTTCTAAAATTAAAAATAAAAAGGAACGTTCTTATATTAGGAGTTCTAGGATTTTTTTTCTGCATGATGATGAAGGAACTACAATAGATTTCCAAGTCATGATGGTATGTGACTTAGCTGAGCTTACAGGTGGTAGGTGTTTCTGTTTATCTCTGACCCTCTGGGAAGTAGAGATTGCAAATTTGGCTTATGCTGCCAAAAACACTTTTGGGAAATTGCGAGAATGCACCGTGTAGGTAATGCACACTACAATGTTGGGTGCTGGTAGTGGAGAGTGTGAATGTTTGAAGATGTTGAAGGAAGGTTGCTTTGTCTTGTATGTTGTTGAGCTTTTTGAGTACTAGTAAAACTGGACTCACCAAGCAAAGTGCAGATTATTGCATTACACTCCTGTAGTGTCTAGTTGATAGTCAACAAGCTTTCGAGGGTGAGGAACGAGTCAGTTAAATTTCTGGTAGTTGTTGGCCTTCAGGATATTGATCCTGAATTATTCTGTGATGGTAAGGTCATTAAATGTCAAAAGGAAGTGTTAATCACTCTATTGAAAGCCACTAATTTTATTTGTACAAAAGTCTTAGAGGGCTTGACAGGGTAAATGTGGGCAAGATCTTTCCTCTGGCCTGGAATCCAGAACCAGATGACACAATCTCTGAATATGGGTGGGTCATTTCGGACTGGGATAAGAATATTTTCACTCTGAGGGTGAATCCTCCGAGCTGGTGAATTTTTTGAATTCTGTGTCTGGGAAGAGTGGAGAAGCGCAGTCATTGTGTGTTTAATTTGAAGATTGATACATTTTTCATTATTTAAGATATGAAGGGATGTGTAAATTGTGTCACAAAGCACTGTTGAGATTGAGGATCAACCATGATGTATTTGAATGTGGGATGGACTTGAGAGCTAATTGTCTGCTCCTGTTCCTATTTCCTATGTTCCTGTGCTGCTAATGCATATGTTGAGATCTTGCAGCGTGCTAGCCCAGATTAATTTGGTAAATGATGAGTTGGCAAGGGAATGAATGAGCAATATGTAGTTATCTGTGAAGAGTTCATTTCAGAAAGAATGTAATTGATGCAATAGCTGAAGATTCTTGTACCAACTCACTGTCCTGATTTCGCTCTTGTAGCAAAGTTCTAGGTTTTAAATGGTGCAGTTGCAGCAACCAGAATCTTTGTCCTTTATGCTAGTTATGAGTTGATCTGGTAGAAAGTTGGTCCCTCTAATCCACTGACTCCCTGTGACTTTGACTTTACAGAGCTCTTCTGATGCCAAGGGAAGACACACTCTTCCCTTACCTGTGGAATCCAGTCTTTACTTTTTCCCTTATTTGCTCCAAAACTTCAATGAGATCTGGAAACCAGACTGCATAATAGGAAGCAGGTTGTTGGTGACCAAGTGCCAGCCGACAGCATTGTCAGTGACATTTCCATCACTTTTCTAAAGATTAAGAATAGTCTGATGCACTGTCAATTTCTGAATCAGACTTGTCCTGCTTTTTTGTGGACAGGATGGATAATTTTAATCTTTGTTTGGTAGATGTTGGTGTTGTAGCCATACTTTAGTGGTTCAGTATGACAAGTGCTGTGTTTACTCTGAGAGTGCAAGACTTCAGCTGAGTTGGGATGCTATTGTAGGTCATAGACTGCTATACTTGATGTGCTGATCTGTTAATTGAACCAGTTAGTTGAGCACAATTTGCTCTTAAATCCATGCTGGCTCTTGTTGTATTTCGTCCTGATCAGTGTCTGTAATTATTGTTTCTAAAAAAACCTTACTATCACTGATGTTGAATTGTCTAGTGTGTAACTGCCAAGTTTTTAATCCTTTCTTCTCCTAATTTGAATATGGATGTAACATTTACAATCTGTACAGTCCTGTGCCAGTAGTCCTGAATCTGAAAAGATTTTGAAAATAGTGACAAGACCTTTCCCAATTTATGCTGTTGCTTCTCTCAGCAACTTAATAGTACATCATATTTGGTCCAAACAACATAACCATTTCAAGTATCATCAACCTTCCTACTATTTCTTTTTGATACAGTTTATCTTGTCCAATATTCTGATAATCGTCTTGCTGACTCTAGCTATTCATGTAGTACTTAAGCCATCCCTTCTGTCTACACCAGTAGATCTTCATATTGACACTATTTTCTCCCCTTCTTCTCTGATGGTCTTTTATGATTTAAATACCTGTGAAAGTTTAGCATAACCTTTACATTTAATGGTTAGCTGCAAAGTTATTCTCCTACTGTCTCTTTGCCCTATTATTTCCCTTTTTTTCTCTGTAATTTTTACATTCAACCTGTTTCTCCATTCTTGTCAAGCTGACCTCTGTCATATACCTTTCTTTTCTGCTTTATACTATACATAATAGCCAACTGCCGCCGCACACCCTGTGCTGGCCTCTTACCCGCCCTTGATCTCTTTATAGCCAACTGCCACCGCGACATTAACCGCCTCAACCTGTCCACCCCTCTTACCCACTGCAACCTCTCACCCTCGGAATGTGCAGCCCTCCACTCCCTCTGCTCCAACCCCAACCTCACCATCAAACCGGCAGACAAGGGAGGCGCGGTAGTAGTTTGGCGCACCGACCTTTACACCGCTGAGGCCAAACGCCAACTCGCGGACACCTCCTCCTACTGCCCCCTTGACCATGACCCCACCTCCTACCACCAAACCATCATCTCCCAGACCATCCTCATCACCTCAGGGGATCTCCCATCCACCACCTCCAACCTCATAGTCCCACAACCCCGCACCACCCGTTTCTACCTTATGCCCAAAATCCACAAACCTGACTGCCCCGGCCGACCCATTGTCTCAGCCTGTTCCTGCCCCACCGAACTCATCTCTGCATACCTCGACATGGTCCTGTCCCCCTTAGTCCATGAACTCCCCACCTACGTTCGGGACACCACCCACGCCCTCCACCTCCTCCATGATTTTCGCTTCCCCGGTCCCCAAAGCCTTATCTTCACCATGGACATCCAGTCCCTGTACACCTCCATCCCCCATCATGAAGGACTCAAAGCCCTCCGCTTCTTCCTTTCCCGCCGTACCAACCAGAACCCTTCCACTGGCACCCTCCTTCGACTGACTGAACTGGTCCTCACCCTGAACAACTTCTCTTACCAATCCTCCCACTTCCTCCAAACCAAAGGAGTTGCCATGGGCACCCGCATGGGCCCCAGCTATGCCTGCCTCTTCGTAGGATATGTGGAACAGTCCATCTTCCGCAACTACACTGGCACCACCCCGCACTTTTTCCTCCGCTACATCGGTGACTGTATTGGCGCTGCCTCGTGCTCCCACGAGGAGGTTGAACAGTTCATCCACTTTACCAACACCTTCCACCCTGACCTCAAATTCACCTGGACCATCTCAGACTCCTCCCTCTCCTTCCTAGACCTTTCCATTTCTATCTCAGGCGATCGAATCAACACGGACATCTACTATAAACCGACTGACTCCCACAGCTACCTAGACTACACCTCCTCCCACCCTGCCCCCGTAAAAACACCATCCCATATTCCCAATTCCTTCGTCTCCGCCGCATCTGCTCCCAGGAGGACCAGTTCCAATACCGTACAGCCCAGATGGCCTCCTTCTTCAAGGACCACAGATTCCCCCCAGATGTGATCGACGATGGCCTCCACCACATCTCCTCCACTTCCCGCTCCTCTGCCCTTGAGCCCCGCCCCTTCAACTGCCACCAGGACAGAACCCCACTGGTTCTCACCTACCACCCCACCAACCTCCATATACAGCGTATCATCCGCCATCATTTCCGCCACCTCCAAACCGACCCCACCACCAGGGATGTATTTCTTTCCCCTCCCCTATCAGCGTTCTGAAAAGACCACTCCCTCCGTGACTCCCTCGTCAGGTCCACACCCCCCACCAACCCAACCTCCACTCCCGGCACCTTCCCCTGCAACCGCAAGAAATGCAAAACTTGCACCCACACCTCCTCCCTTACTTCTCTCCAAGGCCCCAAGGGATCCTTCCATATCCGCCACAAATTCACCTGCACCTCCACACACATCACCTATTGCATCCGCTGCACCCAATGTGGCCTCCTCTATATTGGGGAGACAGGCCGCCTACTTGCGGAACGTTTCAGAGAACACCTCTGGGACACCCCGGACCAACCAACCCCAACCACCCCGTGGCGCAACACTTTAACTCCTCCTCCCATTCCACCAAGGACATGCAGGTCCTTGGACTCCTCCACCGCCCGACCATAACAACATGACGATTGGAGGAAGAGCGCCTCATCTTCCGCCTGGGAACCCTCCAACCACAAGGGATGAACTCAGATTTCTCCAGTTTCCTCATTTCCTCTCCCCCCACCTTGTCTCAGTCAAATCCCTCGAACTCAGCACCGCCTTCCTAACCTGCAATCTTCTTCCTGACCTCTCCGCCCTCACCCCACTCCGGCCTATCACCCTCACCTTGACCTCCTTCCACCTATCACATCTCCATCGCCCCTCCTCCCTACCTTTTATCTTAGCCTGCTGGACACATTTTCCTCATTCCTGAAAAAGGGCTTATACCCGAAACGTCGAATTTCCTGTTCCTTGGATGCTGCCTGACCTGCTGCGTTTTTCCAGCAACACATTTTCAGCTCTGATCTCCAGCATCTGCAGACCTCACTTTCTCCTCCTATACATAAACCTCCTCAGGTAGCTTAGCTATTGAAGTCTTCTCTTTCTTCTTTGTGTAAATTTGTGAATACTGTTTAGGGTGTAGCTTTGCTCGCTGAGCTGTAGGTTTGATATCAAGATGTTTCATTACCTGGCTAGGTAACATCATCGGTGGCGACCTCCAAGTGAACGAAGCTGTTGTCTCCTGCTTTCTATTTATATGTTTGTCCTGGATGGGGTTCCTGGGGTTTGTCCCAGGATAGATGTGTTGTCCCAGTCGATATGGTGTTCTTTTTTTAATCCATGTGTAGGACTACTAGGGAGAGAGGGTCAGGGATGACGTTGGTCATCTACAAAATTCCATGCAAGGACTGCCACAAACACTACGTAGGACAAACAGGAAGAAAGTTAGCCACCAGGATACACGAACACCAGCTAGCCACAAAAAGACACGATCCTCTCTCTCTCGTAGCCCTACACACGGATGAAAGAAAAACACCAATTCGACTGGGACAGCACATCTATCCTGGGACAGGCTAAGCAAAGACATGCCAGAGAATTCCTGGAGGCCTAGCACTCCAACCACAACGCCATAAACAAACACATAGATCTAGATACCATCTATCAACCCCTCAGAAAACTAACAGGAAATGACATCACCACAAACCCCAGGAACCCCATCCAGGACAAACATATAAATAGAAAGCAGGAGACAACAGCTTCGCTTAACTTGGAGGTCACCACTGATGATGTTACCTAACCAGGTAATGAAACGTCTGGATATCAAACCTACTGCTTAGCGAGCAAAGCTACACCCTAAACCTCAACCTGAGTTACAAACCTTATAAATACTGTACCTGATGGGCTGAATGATTACTCTCACTGCTGTTATGACGGTCAAATAAAGAAAGAAAAGGCAGAAGGATCATGCATTGCCTTTTGTAACTTTTGGGAAAGCATATGATCACTTCAAATCATTGTGCAGAATGTCAGACATGCTCAAAAGACTCTTCTCCTTTTTCTTCCTCTTTGCACAGTGCCTCCAATCTTTGCATCTCCATGAATTAGTCATGTGTGTTAGAACAAGGTTGTCATTCCATTTTTAGCAGTTCCCCTCCTTTGCTGAACTGCACCTGAGTTCTTTCCAATTCTCATACTTTATACCTTTTTCTCCAGGTTTAACTTGATAGACCTTATTGTCCTTTGAAGGTTCGCCTTAATATAAAGTACCCAATATGGGGTGAAGTTCTATCTGTGAATCAGGGAGGAAATGTATTTATTTGCTGGGAGCTTTCACAATTACCTGCTATTGTTTGTATATCACCTTTCCTTCTAATCCTCTGCTATTTCCAATGCTTACTTTCATAACTCTCTTGAAATATTCCATCTTCAGCCTCAAAACCCTTTTATAGAAGCTTTGTTGTTCTTGTTTATTAGGTGTTTATTCCCAGAGTTGTTTATAAGTGTTTTCCATCTAATTCCTTATTGGGCTATTGAGCCAGAGTTATTTATTAGAATAATTTCTAATCTATTTCCATATATCATTTAAATTAAAAAATGTTGCTAAATAGTGAATATTAAAAGGTTATGCAAAAATCCTAAGTGTTTTTATTTGTTTCAAGTATCTATCCAGTTGCTATCCTGTCGATGCAGCATCAGCAATTGATCTTGGTCATTTTTCGGGTGAGCAGCTCACCTGCCACCACCTTGGAATAATCGTTTTGTTGAAGAAATCATTCTACTAGGTTTGTTTCCAGAGTAACTAATCTTTAAGCAGTTTACAGTAAAACAAAACTTGTAGCAAAAACATGTTCCTCTATTTCAAGCTATTTCTGAAAGATTGACTGTTTTTGAAATGAAGTTAGAAATACACTAAGACATACGCTGGATTTTTAAAATTCATTAGTGGGATATGGACATCACTGGCTCGGCCAGTATTTGCTGCCTGTCCCTTGTTATCCTGGAAAAGGTGGTGATGAGCTGTTGCTTTGAACTGCTGTGAAGGGACATCCATGTAGCTGTGGTGAGGGTATTCCAATATTTTGGCCAAGTGACACTGAAAGAATGGCAATATATTTTTAAGTCAGGATGGAGCTTGCAGGTGATGATCTCGCACATCTTTTGCCCTTGGCATTTTAAATGCTAGAGTTTATAGATATGGAAGTTATGTCTAATGGCCTTGCTGAGGTTCTAGATGAGACTCACTGCTGCAACGGCGTTGATGTTGAAGGTGTGAGTTGGGCCATGCAGGATAGTGCTGAGTTCTTGTGTTGGAACTACATTCGTCCAAATGAGTAGAGTATTCCATCACACTCATGCCTTGGACTGGCTTTGGAGATGAGTCTTTTGCATCAAACTTGCTAATTTCTGACATGATCTTGTAGCCACAATATTTATATGGATGGTCCAGTTTAATTTCTGATCCATGGTAATAACACCTGGGATGTTGGAAGTGAAGCATTTGGTGATGGGAATGTCAAGAGGCAATTCTCTTTTCTTTTTGAGAAGAGCATCTCATGGCACTTGTGTAGTGGAAATGTTAATTATCATTCTAAGCTGGTGAGATCCAAGTCAATTCTTTTAAAACTGAAATATTGTGGACTGTGCATCTGTGATTTCATGCAAAGTGCACCTGTGAAATCAGTTATAGATGTAACCTATGGCTTGAAGTTCCACTACTCCCTCCTTCCTCTGTTCTTTGTTCCTCCTACATGCAGCTATGCACAATTCTGTCTTTTGTCTTTACAGCGTAAAAAGGTCGTGAACCTTAACGTTCAGATGCTGGACTTGAATAATAGTTTTCTGCTGGGCACTCATTTACCCAACAAGATTGATCGAAGTGCTATCCCAGAACACATTCAGCACTACTTCTCCATACAGAACAATTATGTTCATGTGAACAGTCTTCATGCGGATGTTCCCGATGACTTAGTAAGTTTAATGTATTTGGCATTGTTTGGAGTATATTCACTATTGTGTATGTGTCCACTGATTAGATCATCTTCACATTTAATACTTAATTCCACACATGCAGTGTGATCCAATTTTGAAGCGTTCAGACAAACATGATTTTGTTCAGGTTTTGTATTAATGGTGGAAGATACTTTAATTTTTATATATATATTATTATTATTATTATTATAAGGAGTGCAAAGAAAGCCACACATTTGAGTACAGTCATGGTTTAAATGTTTGTTTACTTTGGGACAAATTTGATATTTTTAAACCATAAGTTACCTATGGACTTGCCCCAGGTTAGGAATTCTTAGATGCTGGAAGAGCTCCATGATGATCAGCAGAATTCCACTAGGGCCAGACTGTTGTGATGCCCACCTACCTGCATAGTGCTAAGTTGTCAATTGACTAAATTGCAGAAAGACTGAAGTTCCAAGTTAGAAGAGTGAACCGACATAGCCAGATGCAGGCAGATGGACATCACGTAATTAATGAGTAAATATAATTGGTTTTGGGTCTGACTCATTTTCTTCTCTGTTGAATTAGATTTGATTCCACCAGCATAAAACGCTGTATGATTAAATTCAGCATGTCCAAGCTGTAAAATAAATGGTGTGATATAAATGTCTTTTTTTTTTAAGTTATGCCTTGGAAATTTCACCCTCTAATACTGATTTCATTTGCAGTATTTGCTATTGGTTTTGCAAATTGACACTTGATCTAACCTCAGACATCTGCCTAAACAGTAAAAACGCCTTTTTGCTGCATATTCGTCGCTCAGAGTGACTAAAGACCCCGTCATCAAAACTGTCTGCAAATATGGTGCATCCAATCATTTGTGTTAGACAATTTCTTTATATTTTATGCCAATAGTCATTATTTTGATTCTGCATTTAATTTCAGAAAATGTTCATCCACTCATTGCTCAGGGTTAGGTGTGTGTTCCCACTCTTAAAATCAGAAATAATGGTTTAAACAGCCCCTGGTGGGTTACTGTAACCAAATGTCAGGAAGTGAATGAAAACGTTTAAAGACTAAATTTAAATATTTTACTAAAGATGATGATTATGAGCCCAAGCCCCATGGGAAAATGTCTTTCTATGGTGATCTAAACTCAATGTCACATTAGAGCGTGAGGAAACTGAGATGTTGTGAGACAGTAAACTTAGCCAGACAGGGTTTAGCAGGAGGTTCCCAGCAGGAGATTGAAATTTTGGGTAAGTGAAAGTATCTGCAGCCATGTTTGAGAGCATGTGTAAAAGTGTGCGGCCCAACCTTGGGAGAGGAAACAGCAGTGTTGGCGAGAAGGAGTCTGAACTGACACATCTGGGTGCAGAGAGAATAAAAGCCTAGAGGTCTTACCTTGGAAGCATGCTGTTGGAAAATTTCATTTTAAAGTAGAATAAGGAAACGTGAGCCAATAGGGAAGGCAGTTAAAATTAGTCACTTAATTTTTGTTTTTACAAACATAAGATTCAGTAAGAATAGACAATACCATCTGTCAGGCTTGCTCTGTTATTCAATATAACCATGGCTGACCGGTTTAAACAAATCTTCCCACTCCCCATATCACTGATTACCTGAGATATCAAAAATCAATCCATCGTAAGTGTATTCGATGATGGAGCATCCAGCACCTGTAGGACAAAGAAGTCTGAAGATTTGGAATTCTGAGTGAAGAAATTTCTCTTAACCACAGAAGAATGATTATGTCTTTATCTGGAGATGTCCCATTATTCTAAGTTCTCCAGCGAAGGAAAACAACCCCTCCCTCTGTCCTGTCAAACTTCTTCTGAATCGTATACTTCAGCGAGGTCTCAATCTTCTAAAGTCCAGTGAATTTATACCCAGCTTACTCAGGCTCTCATCATTGGACAACCCAGGAACCAATCGAGTGAACCTTTGCTACATTACTTCCACTGCAATTGTATCCATAATTATGGAATCCAAACTGCACACAGTGCTCCAAGTACAGTCGCAACAAAACCCTGCACAATAACAGCTTGTCTTGTTTATTCTTATACCGCAATCCCAATTTCCTTTGCAATAAACAGTAAGACGCCATTTGCCTTTCTAGCTGCCTGCAGTAACTGCATGCAAACTTCGTATTTCTTCCACCCAAACCTCTGAACATCCACATCTCAAAGCCTCACAGATTTTAAAAATATTCTGCTTATTTCTTCTCAATAGCAAAGTGAACAACCTTTCATTTCCTCAATTACCCCATGCTGTGGAGGTGCTGATGTTGGACTGGGGTGGACAAAGTTTAAAATTCACACAACACCAGATTACAGGTTTATTTAGAATCACTAGCTTTCGAAGCACTGCTTCTTCATCAGGATTAGGTCAACCATTTGATGAAGAAGTAGCATTTCAAAAGCTAGTGATAGAGTCATGGAGTCATAGAGATGTACAGCATGGAAACAGACCCTTCGGTCCGACCTGTCCATGCCAACCACATATCCCAACCCAATCTAGTCCCACCTGCCAGCACCCGGCCCATATCTCGCCAAACCCTTCCTATTCATGTACCCATCCAAATGCCTCTTAAATGTTGCAATTATACCAGCCTCCACCACATCCTCTGGTAGCTCATTCCATACACATACCACCCTCTGCGTAAAAAATGTCCCTTAGGTCTCTTTTATATCTTTCCCCTCTCACTCTAAACCTATGCCCTCTAGTTCTGGACTCCCCGATCCCAGGAAAAAGACTTTGTCTATTTATCCTATCCATGCCCCTCATCATTTTGTAAACCTCTATAAGGTCACCCCTCAACCTCCGACGCTCCAGGGAAAACAGCCCCGGCCTGTTCAGCCTCTCTCTGTAGCTCAAATCCTCCAACCCTGGCAACATTCTTGTAAATCTTTTCTGAACCCTTTCAAGTTTCACAACATCTTTCCAATAGGAAGGAGACCAGAATTGCACGCAATATTCCAACATGGCCTAACCAATGTCCTGTATAGCCCCAACATGACCTCCCAACTCCTGTACTCAATACTCTGACCAGTAAAGAAAAGCATACCAAACGCCGCCTTCACTATCCTATCTACCTGCAACTCCGCTTTCAAGGAGGTATGAACTTGCACTCCAAGGTCTCTTTGTTCAGCAACACTCCCTAGGACCTTACCACTAAGTATATAAGTCCTGCTCAGATTTGCTTTCCCAAAATGCAGCGCCTCACATTTATCTGAATTAAACTCCATCTGCCATTTCTCAGCCCACTGGCCCATCTGGTTCAGATCCTGTTGTAATCTGAGGTAACCCTCTTCACTGTCCACAACACCTCCAATTTTGGTGTCATCTGCAAACTTATAACTGTACCTCTTATGCTCGCATCCAAATCTCATTTATGTAAATGACAAAAAGTAGAGGGCCCAGCACCAATCCTTATGGCACTCCACTGGTCACAGGCCTCCAGTCTGAAAAACAACCCTCTACCACCACCCTCTGGCTTCTACCTTTGAACCAGTTCTGTGTCCAAATGGCTAGTTCTACCTGAATTCCATGAGATCTAGGTGAAAACAATGACTGCAGATGCTGGAAACCAGAGTCTAGATTAGAGTGGATTTGGAAAAGCACAGCAGTTCAGGCAGCATCCGAAGAGCAGTAAAATCGACATTTCGGGCAAAGGCCCTTCAGGAATACAGACAAAGAGCCTGAAGAGTGGAGAGATAAGTGAGAGGAGGGTGGGGGGTGGAGAGAAAGTAGCATAGAGTACAATAGGTGAGTGGGGGAGGGGATGAAGGTGATAGGTCGGCGGGGGGCAGGGGTGAGTGGATAGGTGGAAAAGAAGATAGGCAGGTAGGGCAAGTCATGGGGACAGTGCTGAGCTGGAAGTTTGGAACTGGGGTGAGGTGGAAGAAGGGGAAATGAGGAAACTGTTGAAGTCCACATTGATGCCCTGGGTTGAAGTGTTCCGAGGCGTTCTTCCTCCAGGCTTCTGGTGGTGAGGGAGCGGCGGTGAAGGAGGCACAGGATCTCCATGTCCTCGGCAGAGTGGGAGGGGGATTTGAAATGTTGGGCCACAGGGCGGTGTGGTTGGTTGGTGAGGTTGTCCCAGAGATGTTCCCTAAAGCGCTCTGCTAGGAGGCGTCCAGTCTACCCAATGTAGAGGAGACCGCAACGGATACAATAAATGATATTGGTGGATGTGCAGGTAAAACTTTGATGGATGTGGAAGGCTCCTTTGAGGCCTTGGATGGAGGTGAGGGAGGAGGTGTGAGCGCAGGCTTTGCAATTCCTGCGGTGGCAGGGGAAGGTGCCAGGATGGGAGGGTGGGTTGTCGGGGGGGCGTGGACCTGACCAGGTAGTTATGGAGGGAATGGTCTTTGCGGAAGGCGGAAAGGAGTGGGGAGGGAAATATATCCCTGGTGGTGGGGTCTGTTTGGAGGTGGCAGAAATGTCGGCGGATGATTTGGTTTATGTGAAGGGTGGAAGGTGAGCACCAGGGGGGTTCTGTCCTTGGGTGGGGTCTGAGGGTGGAGGTGCGGGATGTGGACGAGATGCGTTGGAGGGAAGGAAAATTGCGGTCCACGTGGGAAGGAAAATTGCAGTCTCTAAAGAAGGAGGCCATCTGGTGTGTTCTGTGGTGGAACTGGTCCTCCTGGAAGCAGATACGGCGGAGGCGAAGGAATTGGGAATACGGGATGACATTTTTGCAGGAGGAAGGGTGGGAAGAGGTGTAATCCAGGTAGTTTTGGGAGTCTGTGGGTTTGTAGAAAAATGTCGGTGTCAGGTCGGTCATCATTAATGGAGAGGTCCAGGAAGGAGTGGGAGATGTCAGAGATGGTCCAGGCAAATTTAAGGTCAGGGTGGAATGTGTTGTTGAAGTTGATGAATTGCTCAACCACCTCGCGGGAGCACAAGGTGGCGCCAATACAGTAATCAGTGTAGCGGAGGAAGAGGTGGGGAGTGGTGCCGGTGTAATTACGGAAGATCGACTGTTCTACGTAGCCAACAAAGAGACAGGCATAGCTGGGGCCCATATGGGTACCATGAGATCTAACCTTGCTAATCAGTCTCCAATGGGGAACCTTGTCGAATGCCTTACTGAAGTCCATACAGATCATATCTACCGCTCTGCCCTCATCAATCTTCTTTCTTACTTCTTCAAAATACTCAATCGAGTTTGTGAGACATGTTCTGCTTATTTCTTCTCAATAGCAAAGTGAATAACCTTTCACTTCCTCAATTACCCCATGATGTGGAGGTGCCAGTGTTGGACTGGGGTGGACAAAGTTCAAAATTCACACAACACCAGATTATAGTCCAACAGGTTTATTTAGAAACAAAGCACTGCTTCTTCATCAGTGATTCCAAATAAACCTGTTGGACTATAACCTGGTATTGTGTGATTTTTAACTCGATTACTCCATGTTTCATTTTAAAGTAGAATTAAGGTTGTTCATTTGCTTGGATTTGTTACCTTTTAGCTGTTTTGTGACCTCCTAGTTTACAATCACTTGTCTTATCATAAGCGAATTTGGGTACATTGCTTTCACTCTCTTTGTCTTGCTCATTACAATGAGCTGTAAGTAACTGACTCAGCACTGATCCTTTTGGCACTCTACTCATCACAGCCTATCAATTTGAATATTCCCTCATTATTCTTATTTTTACTTCATATCTGTTGAAAGATTCATTCATGCTAATATATTACCCCCGCCCCAACTCCATGAACCCTAATTTAAAGTCTTGTCTGGGAGTGAGGTAAACTAAAGACATTTGATTGAGTCCCTGAAACTTTATACATTACTGTGCAGAACTGACTAGTAGTCAAACCTGTACCTGCAAGCTGTCCAACATTTTATCATTCTAGCTGACGAGGAGAAAGTGCAGATTGCAAATGCTGGAGATCAGAGCTGAAAAATGTGTTGCTGGAAAAGTGCAGCAGGTCAGGCAGCATCCAAGAAGCAGGAGAATCGACATTTCGGGCATAAGCCCTTCTTCAGGAAGGGCTTATGCCCGAAATGTTGATTCTCCTGCTCCTTGGATGCTGCCAGACCTGCTGCGCTTTTCCAGCAACACATTTTTCAACACATTCTAGCTGACGGCAATACTGGACACATCAGATTGTAGAGTGAGGCCTGATTTGTTAGACCCTAATCTTTTTCATGAGTAATTCACAGAGGCTGCTAATGTGGTTTTTAAAGCGAACATAAAAAAAACGTTTATTTCACATGAAAGAAAGACATGATCTTTATCACACCATACAAGAACAATTTGAAATGGTTTTATGACAAATGTCAGAAACAAAGATTTGATCCTTTTACTGGTACCCAAATCTCATTGAGGTTTCGTCCCTGTCTCCATGCTGGAGCTCCTTGTTTAGTTGGAATTACTGTAATTGGTCTCTTTTAGAAAATTTCTGCATTAACCCACTGCACTTTTCTTCAATTAATATCTCATCCTGAGACCCGTAAAAAAAACTATGAACTTGGCTCCCTTACTATTGGACATGATTCTTTTAAATCCATGACTTCAATATCCTTATTGGTTGTCTTGGAGTTTTCTCCTACCCAACTCAGATGTTTTCAGCTGACGCTAATTGGAGCATGCTAATGGCAACATCTCCTCAGCTAGGGACTCCCTCTAAATAGACTTGCATGCTGCCTGACCTTTTCTGGTTTGTTTTGACTTTTGGATTTCTCAAATCTATCAACTAGGCAAGAGCAACTTCTTTCCTCCTATTTTTTTTTCTGAAGCATTGAACTGTTAGCCCAGTGTTTAAGGACCTGTTTTTAAATACATGTCAAAAAAAAAGCACATTTTCACACCCTTTCACTCTAAGAACAAATTTTAAAATTAGATTATGAGCTACTTTCAATGAATTAAAGTCTCATATCTTGTGTGACTGGACAAGTGATTGTTGTCATTTCTGATAGTTTGCAGCCATTTTTTTTTGTTATTTTAAAATTAATTATCAAATTCTCCCTTCTCTCACTTCTGGGATTTAGCCTATGTCAGATGAATAATTTTAAATTGCTGTGTGCTAATTTGATGGAAGATAAAACAAGATGAAGGTGAAGTGACTATGAGGGAAATTGAGAAACAAACTTGTAAGGAGATCTGAGCTATCTGTAAGAAAAATAGGATGGTTATGGTAGGGAATTTTAACTTTCCAAACATAAACTGGGACTGCTATAGTGTTAAGGGTTTAGATGGAGGGAAATTTAAGTGTGCACAAGATGATTTTCTGATTCAGTATGTGGATGTATCTACTGGAGATGATACAAAACTTGACTTACTCTTGGGAAATAAGGCAGGGCAGGTGACTGAGGTGTCAGTGGGAGAGCACTTTGAGGCCATGGAAAAGGATAGACCAGATCTAAAAGTTGAAGTTCTAAGTTCGAGAAAGGCCAATTTTTACCGTATTAGGCAAGAACTTTCAAAAGCTGATTGGAGGCAGATGTTCGCAGGTAAAGGGACAGCTGGAAAATGGGAAGTCTTTAGAAATGAAATAACGAGAATCCAGAGAAAGTATATTGCTGTTAGAATGAAAGGAAAGGCTGGTAGGTATAGGAATGCTGGATGACTAAAGAAATTGAGGATTTGATTAAGAAAAAGAAGGAAGCATATGTAAGGTATCGACAGGATAGATTGAGTGAATCCTCTAGAGTATAAAGGAAGTAGGAGTATACTTGAGAGGGAAATCAGGAGGGCGAAAAGGGGACATGAGATAGCTTTGGCAAATAGAATTAAGGAGGATCCAAAGAGTTTTTATAAATACATTAAGGACAAAAGGATAACTCGGGAGAGAATAGGGTCCCTCAAAGATCAGCAAGGCGACCTTTGTGTGGAGCCACAGAAAATGGGGGAGATACTAAATGAGTATTTTGCATCAGTATTTACTGTGGAAAAAGATATGGAAGATATAGACTGTAGGGAAATAGATGGTGACATCTTGAAAAATGTCCATATTACAGAGAAGGAAGTGCTGGATGTCTTGAAATGCATAAAAGTGGATAAATCCCCAGGACCTGATCAGGTGTACGCTAGAACTCTGTGGGAAGCTAGAGAAGTGATTGCTGGGCCTCTTGCTAAGATATTTGTATCATCGATAGTCACAGGTGAGATGCAGGAAGACCTTGGAGGTTGGCTAACATGATGCCACTGTTTAAGAAGGGTGATAAGGACAAGCCAGAGAACTATAGTCCAGTGAGCCTGACGTCATTGTGGGCGAGTTGTTGGAGGGAATCCTGAGGGAGAGGATGTACGGAATTTGGAAAGGCAAGGACTGATTAGGGATAGTCCACATGGCTTTGTGCGTGGGAAATCATGTCTGTCAAACTTGATTGAGTTTTTTGTGGAAGTAATAAAGAGGATTGAGGGCAGAACAATAGATGTGATCTATATGGACTTCAGTAAGGCGTTCGACAAGGTACCCCATGGGAGACTGATTAGCAAGGTTAGATCTCGTGGAATACAGGGAGAACTAGCCATTTGGATACAGAACTGTCTCAAGGGTAGAAGACAGAAGGTGGTGGTGGAGGGTTGTTTTTCAGACTGGAGGCCTGTGACCAGTGGAGTGCCACAAGGATCTGTGCTGGGCCCTCTACTTTTTGTCATTTACGTAAATGATTTGGAAGCAAGCATAAGAGGTACAGTTAGTAAGTTTGCAGATGACACCAAAGTTGGAGATGTAGTGGACAGTGAAGAGGGTTACCTCCGATTACAACAGGATCTGGACCAGATGAGCCGATGGGCTGAGAAGTGGCAGATGGAGTTTAATTCAGATAAATGTGAGTTGCTGCATTTTGGGAAAGCAAATCTTTCTCAAAGGAGTGTTGCTGAACAAAGAGACCTTGGAGTGCAGGTTCATAGCTCCTTGAAAGTGGAGTCGCAGGTAGATAGGATAGTGAAGAAGGCGTTTGGTATGCTTTCCTTTATTGGTCAGAGTACTGAGTACAGGAGTTGGGAGGTCATGTTGCAGCTGTACAGGACATTGGTTAGGCCATTGTTGGAAAATTGCGTGCAATTCTGGTCTCCTTCCTATTGGAAAGATGTTGTGAAACTTGAAAGGGTTCAGAAAAGATTTACAAGGATGTTGCCAGGGTTGGAGGATTTGAGCTACAGAGAGAGGCTGAATAGGCTGGGGCTGTTTTCCCTGGAGTGTCAGACGCTGAGGGGTGATCTTACAAAGGTTTACAAAATGAGGAGGGGCATAGATAGGGTAAATAGGCAAAGTCTTTTCCCTGGGATCGGGGAGTCCAGAACTAGAGGGCATAGGTTTAGGGTGTGAGGGGAAAGATATAAAAGAGACCTAAGGGGCAGCTTTTTCACACAGAGGGTGGTACGTGTATGGAATGAGTTGTCAGAGGAAGTGGTGGAGGCTGGTACAATTGAAACATTTAAGAGGCAGTTAGATGGGTATTTGAATAGTAAGGGTTTGGAGAGCCGGGTGCTGGCAGGTGAGACTAGATTTGGTTGGGATATCTGGTCGGCATGGACGGGGTGGACCGAAGGGTCTGTTTCCATGCTATACATCTCTATGATTCTATGAATTTATATTTCACGACTGCAATTAAATATCAGCTGGAGGTTATGTGCCCTTTGGGCAGGTTTGTGATTCTGAAGCTAGGATGATATTTCCCCTGTTTTGAAATTTTTGAATTATGGATCATGTTATCAGAAAAAGGGGTGAGCATTTTGAATTCATGCTGAACAGAAATTTCAACACTTATTTGTACAGGTCATTGGAATTCTCTACCCACACAGCTGTGGTACTTATTTATTGGTTATATTTTATAATCATATTTCCATATATGATCCCTTACTAAGATATTAAAGAGTTAATTTGCTCTGCTGACCTGCAAGAAATTGAATGCCTTGGGAGGTAAGGTGGTGTGTCTTTGTCTGAAAGGTGGAATGTGGGATGTTCACACAGCCATTTCCTTGCTATTCAGAGATGATTTACATTTTCATCCAGAAATCAGTCAGAACATTACTGTTAGAATTTGACTACGTCTCTTTAGTTACAAAAAATAATTTGCTACAGATTTGCCCAATAAGGGATAATTTGCATTTCATTGTTTCTGGAGGCGGGTGGTCACTGCATTGTATCTTGACTGACGTGTGACTATTAGGATATGGCTGAGAGTTGTCTTGTGGGCAGTAGTAACTGTGATGTTGGGAGTTTTGTAGAAGGGAAAGCCTGTTTCCTTTATTCAGAGAGAGCTTTTGCTACGAACATGTAAGCTCTGCGAGGTGTGTTAAAGGTTCCTCCAGAAAGCTTGAACTGTACTGTGCTTAATAAATTTGGTTGCTACACCATGGGCAGCACGGTGGTACAGTGGTTAGCCCTGCTGCCTCACCATGCCAGAGACCCGGGTTCAGTTCCCACCTCAGGCAACTATCTGTGTGGAGTTTGCACATTCTTCCTGTGTCTGCGTGGGTTTCCTCCCACAGCACCAAAATGTGCAGGTTAGGTGAATTGGCCGTGCTAAATTGCCCATAGTGTTAAGTGAAGGAGTAAGTGAAGTTCTAAAGAGAGAGCCAAGAGCAGCAAGAAGGGGACATGTAAAGTCCTTGGTTGGTAGGATTAGGGGAAAACCCAAAGGCTTTCTATAGGTATGTCAGGAATAAAAGGATGACTAGAGTAGGTATCGGTCCAGTCAAGGATAGTAGTGGGAAGTTGTGCGTGGAGGCGGAGGAGATTGGAGAGACACTAAATCAATACTTTTCATCAGTATTCACTCAGGAACAGGACATTGTTGCTGATGTGAATATTGAGTCACAAGTGATTAGAATGGATGGCTTTGAGGTATGTAGGGAAGAGGTCCAGGGAATACTGGAAAGGGTGAAAATAGATAAGTCCCCTGGGCCTGATGGCATTTATCCTAGGATCCTCTGGGAAGCTAGGGAGGAGATAGCGGAGCCATTGGCCTTGATTTTTATGTCGTCGTTGTCTACAGGAATAGTGCCAGAAGACTGAAGGATAGCGAATGTGGTCCCCTTGTTCAAGAAGGGGAGTAGGGACAGCCCTAGTAACTATAGGCCAGTGAGTCTCACTTCTGTTGTGGGCAAAGTCTTAGAGAGAATTGTAAGGGATAGGATTTATGAACATCTGGATAGGAATAATGTGATCAAGGATAGTCAGCATGGTTTTGTGAAGGGCAGGTCGTGCCTCACAAACCTTATTGAGTTCTTTGAGAAGGTGACCAAGGAAGTGGACGAGGGTAAAGCAGTAGATGTGGTGTATATGGATTTTAGCAAGGCGTTCGATAAGGTACCCTATGGTAGGCTACTGCAAAAATTACGGAGGTATGGCATTGAGGGTGCATTAGAGGTTTGGATTAGGAATTGGCTGGCTGGAAGGAGACAGAGGGTAGTAGTTGATGGTAAAGGTTCATCTTGGAGTGCAGTTACTAGCGGTGTTCCACAAGGATCTGTTTTGGGACCATTGCTGTTTGTCATTTTTATAAATGACCTGGAGGAGGGGCTTGAAAGCTGGGTGAGCAAGTTTGCGGATGATACGAAAGTTGGTGGAGTGGTGGACAGCGAAGAAGGATGTGGCAGGTTACAGCGGGATATAGATAAGTTGCAGAGCTGGGCAGAAAGGTGGCAAATGGAGTTCAATGTAGCTAAGTGTGAAGTCATTCACTTTGGTAGGAGTAACAAGAAGATGGATTACTGGGCTAATGGTAGGCTACTTGGTAGTGTGGATGAGCAGAGGGATCTTGGTGTCCATGTACACAGATCTCTGAAAGTTGCCACCCAGGTAAATAGTGCTGTGACGAAGGCATATGGCGTACTGGGCTTTATTGGTAGAGGAATTGAGTTCCGGAGTCCTGAGGTCATGTTGCAGTTGTATAAGACTCTGGTGCGGCCTCATCTGGAGTATTGTGTGCAGTTTTGGTCGCCATATTATAGGAAGGATGTGGAGGCACTGGAACGGGTGCAGAGGAGGTTTACCAGGATGTTGCCTGGCATGGTAGGAAGATCGTATGAGGAAAGGCTGAGGCACTTGGGGCTGTTCTCATTGGAGAAAAGAAGGTTTAGGGGAGATTTGATAGAGGTGTACAAGATGATTAGGGGTTTAGATAGGGTTGACAGTGAGAACCTTTTTCCGCGTATGGAGTCAGCTGTTACTAGGGGACACAGCTTTAAATTAAGGGGAGGTAGGTATAGGACAGATGTTAGGGGTAGATTCTTTACTCAGCGGGTTGTGAGTTCATGGAATGCCCTGCCAGTAACAGTGGTGGACTCTCCCTCTTTATGGTCATTTAAGCAGGCATTGGATAAGATATGGAGGTTATTGGGCTAGTGTAGGTTAGGTAGGCTTCGGTCGGCGCAACATCGAGGGCTGAAGAGCCTGTACTGCGCTGTATTTTTCTATGTTCTATGTTAGTCTTGGGAGGGTCGGTGTGGACTTGTTGGGCCGAAGGGCCTGTTTCCACACTAAATAATCTAATCTTGTTCACAGAAGTTGATTTGTTGCAGTTGAACCAAATGTGTAAGAATCTCAAGAGTAAAAGAACTTAACATTATGGTCTTGATTGAAATTGTTAATCTATTCAAGTGCCACCTCCAGAGTCGTGACCACAAAAAAGAGTGCACATTATGCAACTAGTATGCATAGATATGTAGAACCTGTAAATTCATGGATGCATTTAAATTGGTGAATTAAAGTTGACCTGGAACTTTTCAAATCGAAGAGGTAATGAACTAATTGTAGGTTTGAAAACTGTTATTAAATGTCTTTTTTAAGCATGATGTTTCATGAAACCAATGACCCTAGTTTCTTATTCCTGCTGAATGCCGGACAGCAATAATGGTATTTCTGTGAAACCGCTTGCAGTATGGTGTGTTTTAATCAGTGTGATAATTTCCAAATGGATTTATCATTGTTTCCTCCCTTTACACTCTGTCCTCATTTACAAAGCAATTTTGACTTCTACACTTTTGCACTCAGTTTTACAAGTCTTTTGCAGCAATATAAGTAGAAATTAGCTGAATATCATTAGCAGGAAAAGGTATTATGACTAAATTGTAACCAAAATCAATGTTTCTTTTCAAATAATTACCACTATTTTAATGTTTATAACTATTATGAATAAAATAAATTTATATTCACATGCTCTCCAGCACAAGTGTGCGAAGTCAGGCTGAAGTGTTTCCATGCATCTTAAATGACTCTGAAGTTTAAAACCATACTCTTTTGGTAATATCACTTTATAAAAATTGTACATTCAATTCAGTAGGACTAAGCCTGCCTTTACTAATTTTTGGTCTGGTAGAAAGTGGGCAGAGATTCATACTGGGATTATTGATAAGTTGTCAAAGCAGAATTAGGCCATTTGGCCCATTGAGTCTGCTCTAGTATTCAATCAGGTTTGTATGTTTCTCAAGTCCACTGTCCTGCTTTTTCCCTGTAACTCTTGATCCCCTTACTAATAAAGACCCTATCTATCTACTATCTCAGTTTTAAATACATGCAATGATTTGGCCTCTGCAGCCTTCTGTGGCAATGAGTTCAATGGATTCACCATCCTCTGGCTGAAGAAATTCCTTCTCACCTCAGTTCGAAAAGGTCACCCCTTCATGCTGAGGCTGTGCCCTCAGGCCCTAACCTCTCCTACTTGTGGAAACATCTTCTCAACATCCACTGTATCCAGGCCTCTCAATATTCTGTTAGTTTCAAACAGATCCCTTTCACCCTTCCAAACTACGTTGAGTAGGCCCAGAGACCTCAACTGTACCTTACATGACAAATCCTTCATCCCAGTATCATGCTTGTAAATTTCCTCTGGAGAGCCAGCACATCCATCCTTAAATATGAAGTCTACAACTGCTCTCAATATTCCAAATGCAGTCACATTGCAGCCTTAGTAGGCCATCTCTGGTCTTGTAATCTAGCCCTCTTGAAACGAATGTTAATATTGTCCTTGGAGATGGCAGTGATTTTGGGTTTGGAAGATGCTGTCTAAGGATCGTTGGGTTTCTGCGGGTGCATCTTGTCAATAGTATACACTGCAGCTGCTGAGCGCTAGTGGTGGAGGAATGGATGTTTGTGGATGTGGTGCCAATCAAGAGGGCTGTTTTGTTCTCGATGGTGTCAAGCTTCTTGAGTGTTGTTGGAGCTGCATCCAGGCATTGGCGAGCATTCCATCACACTCCTGACTTGTGCCTTGTAGTTGGTGGACAGATTTGTGGCAGTCAAGGGGGCAAGTTACTTGCTACAGAATGTCTATCTAGCCTTTGACCTGCTCCTGTAGCCTCCAGTATTTATGTGACCAGTCCAGATCACTTTATGGTCGCTGGTGACCCACAGGATGTTGAAAGTCGAGTGTTTAGTGATGGCAATGCTATTGAATGTCAAGGGATGATTCTCTTGGGTTTTCTTATGTTGGAGATGGTCATTGTCCCACATTTTTGTTGTATGAATGTTACTTGCCACTTGTCAGCCCAAACCAAGATACTGTCCAGGTCTTTCTGCATTTTGCTGCAGGAGAACTGCTTGTATTTAAAATTATACAATGCACTACAGTGGTTCTTGTAGTTGGGTCATTCCATAAATGTAGCCCAGGGAAGTCCAAAATACACGATACTGATGTGCATTGCCACTGCCAAGGACAAGTGATAGAATAAGCCAGAGCCCACATCTCTATGGTCATCACTTCGCTCAATCCAGATCAGATGACGTTGAAGACACACACAGCAGCAATGTGGCTCCACAAGCAACTTTTTTCTACTGTTACAGCATAACTGCATGAATAAATGGTTGTCAACATTTGTGGGGCTGAAAACAGAGGAAGAATCAGCTAAATGTGGAACTGGATATGAGTTTGGGCTATCTATCTTTCACGCATACACACTGATCCAGCTCCCTCAAGAGCCAGCTCTCAGAATACACAGATCCTCTGACATTCCTGTTTATTTTTTTAAATTTCTTTTCTTTTTTTGTACCCCCACACTACCGCCTAACTGCGGTAGTGCTTATTTTGCCCCAGCACCCATGCTGTGTGCAGGTGTGAGACACAGTGAGAGACACAAAGTGCACGAATCTTTATTCAATTTCCACCACCAGAGTTTGGGCTATCTAATATGAAATCAACATTACCTCATTGGTGTTTCATCAAAAATAGTGTCATTCTTTATTAATTTACTACTTGTTAATTCTAATGAGTTTTTTGATGATGAGTGGGTAAGGTAGGGCAGTTAGGCAGGATAAAGACTTTGCAGACCATCTAAGGAACCTGCTGTTGAGAAGGTTTGAGAGCCATTTGCATATATAAATATTTGAAGAGGTAATGCCCTATGCTTTGAGATAACCTGCAGAAATAAAGAAGTGGTGGTAGCCTCAGTCTTATGGTGTTATTATGTGGCTTCCTGGTATTGATTTTTGGAAGGACTCTTAAAAATTGCCAACTGCCAGACTGTCACCAAAGGCATTAGACTCAAGTATGCAAAGGAGTTACTGATTTTTTTTATCTTTCATTAATGGAGCAAAGACAAACTCTACAACTCTGCTGCCATCTAGTTGACATTCACCATTGTGTTGACCTTCCCACCTGTAAAATTTAATCCTTTGGTGCTTTCATTCGGGAGGCCAGTGGATGACGGGGATAAAACGGGTAGTTAGTAGTAATCTTGTATTGTAAAAAGTTATTTTTATTTCTCTTAATGAATACCTTTTTCCCCCTCAAATGTCTGATTTGTTCCTATGTATGATCTCTAGGTGCGAGAAGCTGCTTACAAGATCTTCTTGTATCCCAACCCTGAAATGCTACTGTGTTTGGACCAACTATTGGCTTGTAGGAACCAATTGGCACTCTTAGTTGGTTATGAAAGCTTTGCACACAGGGCATTAAAAGGCACAATGGCCAAGGACCCAGGTAATGTACATCATGGTTGTGGTGTTCTTGTTTCTAACTTCAAGCTCATTATTAGATAGAATTTTATTCCTCTTTCAGAAACCGTGATGTATTTCCTCTCAAGATTGTCAGAAAAACTATCTAAAAGGTAGGCTTTAGCTTCTTCGACATATAGATTTCATATTTTCATTGTTTTTATGTGTGAGGCATCATGTAAGTTTCTCAATTTGTCCTTCATTTCTCAAAACCATATTTCTTGTAGCAAATTTGCTGTTAGAACCCTTGCTGATTTTTCATTATTTTATTAATTTTGGTTTGGTGCTGAGAACTGAGCTGAAGACGACCTTTAGACTGAGCAGCAGCTTGTATTTTCTTTTAAAAAGACCAATCAAACTGTTGTTTGTTTGTGAGGTGAGGCCTAGAAGTTATTTGTATGTTACTTGTGATCAAAAGCTTCTGTAGACTCTTCGAAACCAGGTGGCAGGGGGAGAGCAGTATGTATAACCAGAAAGCAGATGTTTAGCCTTAACAAGGTACCTGGACATTAGTTCCAGCAAGTCTAGGAGCGACATTATGCTCAGACAGATTGCAGATGTTGAGTGGTAACTGGTTCTTCATAGGGAAACAGTCAGTCTGATAGGAAGAGGCCAGAATTTTGAACTGGGTTTCTGTGAGGGGGAGTTTGACTGCTGATGCTACAGGCTGAAGATTTTAGTGCTGTCTGCCTAACCTCCCACTAGCAGAAAGTCAAAGAGAGCAGGTACTTTAAAAAATACAGGAGTACCTAGAATAATTCTTAGCAGGCTCCAAGAGTTACAGGAAGTCAAGTTTAAACATTTAGTAACCAATGCTGTCAATAGCAAAATGAGCAAATGACTTTTCAATTTATTAGCAATAAAGTTAGCCAGGCAGAAATGGATCAACCACTCTTTGTCACTGGAGCACTGAAGATTGTTACAAATATCTCTGCTCCTGCACCTTAGTTTTAATAATATCTTTCCCTGGTTCCTGTGCCTTTACATGCTGAAATCTCTGCCTTTCTCTCTCCAATAGGCAACAAAAATCCTACTTCATTGGTCAATTTTTTGGTTGCTTGGTGCCAATGTTTGTTTGAAAATGCCCCTGTAAAGTGCAGAAGGATGTTTTAAGATGTTGAGTATGCTATATGAGTGCAAATTGTTGTTCTGTTAACCTTGATTTTTATGTCTGTCCATTGTTTTGTAAGTATCTTTACCAACATCTGAATCCACTGGGGATTCATAACTGATGCTTTTTGTCTTGCAGAACTGTAAAAGATTTTAGTATGATGCAAGAAATAAAGAAAAGAATAAATCCAAGAAGTTCTGTAAGTCTTTTCTCCTACTTAAATAACTTTATTTACACTGTGGTCTTCCTTAGTTACACCTTTGATTGGAAAAGTATACAATATAATATGTCTGTTAAGATTGTGTAGCCCCTGGTCATTCCTGATGAAGGGTTTCTGCCTGAAATGTCAATTCTCCTGCTCTTCGGATGCTGCCTGAGCTGCTGTGCTTTCTAATCGGAATTAGATGCCTGGAATTTGACATCCAGATTGAGACCAACTCAAATGAAACTGATGGTAGAGATCTATGGAGTTTGAAAATTCTCCCTGTACCTGCGTGGATTACCTCCGGGTGCTCTGGTTTCCTCCCACAGTACAAAGATGTGTATGTTAGGCGGATTGGCCATGCTAAATTGCCCTGTAGCGTGCAGGGTAGTGGATTAGTTTTGATAAGCATAAAGTTACTGGGATGGGGTGGGTCTGGGTGAGAATGCTTCGGAAATTCGGTGCAGACTGAATGGTCAGAATGTCCTCTATCAGCACCTTAAAGATTCTATGATTCAAAAAAAAGATTGTAGCCTTGATGCTTTGTGGTGCCTGCTTGAGAGGTCACTGTTGCTAATATGGCTATTCTTTTGCATGCTATTTTGGATCTTCTGTAGCCCGCATTGATAGTATGAATCCAGGGTTTTGAGGTGCCTCCTTTATGTTGTTCATGTTTCAGTCTTAAACGACATGGTAGAAATATCAGCAGTTTGGGGAGCCATGAGCTTTGCTTCAGTCCTGTTGTTGCTACCTTCCAATGCTTGCATCCCCAGGCAGCCGATGCTGCATCAGCAGACTCCAAGTAATTCTGGATGTCTTTGTCAGTGCCGGCCTTTGGAACAAGATAACTTCCATAGTATTAAAAGTGTGCATTTTCAGGCATATGGCATGAATCCTAATCAATGGAAGTGCAACGTGTGCATTTTGCTTGTTGTTGTAAGTCTTTGGTCTTTTGAATGTTGAGTATTAGTCCCAACTTCTCAAATGCATCAGTACAGATGCCAAAGATTGTCTGAAGATCTGTTTCCAACATAGGACTTCAGCATCATAAATGTTTTGGTGGTCAATGCCTGAAGGCATTTTTGTTTGGAGTCATTAAAGATTAAATAGTTTACCCTCCATTCTGTGATAAACTGCACTCCAGCAGGGGGTTTATTTCTAGTCTAATGGAATATTGTAACTATGAAGAGCAGCTAGGGCTTTGACGCAGGCTGGTTTCACTCTTGACTTAACCTCAAGGCTTTGTGATGTATCCACTGCTCCAGATCACCACTCACATTTCATCATTAAACAGGTGAAGAATAGTGAGAAATTTTGGAGGGCATCCATCTTCAGGACTGCAGAGCACTTCTCAATTTAAGCATGAAGGCTTTTGACAAGTCAAAAATTGCTGTTTATAAACATTTATTGCCTCATTTTTCTTGTTGGTAGGCTTTCCCTTCGTGGACCCAACCCACGTTGAGATGTGCGGGAAGTAACTCTTCAGCAAACGCAGTGAATCAGTTTAGATGGCTCTTGCAATGGATTCTCCTTAAATGTCACTTCCACAGTTGGATTTTCCTCATTCTTAGAGATGGCACAGTCTTGGTATCTTTGAGACCATTTGGGACTTATTTTTCATTCCAGACCGTGGGATGAGGATATGGAGCTGTAATGTGATTTCTTTTTAGTACTTACAAAAATTTTATTATTATTTCCATTATCATCTGCTGCTTTTGACATTCTTCATTGGTGTGATGGCATTTAACTTCTCCGTAAGTGAGATGGAGTTCTGAGCACCCCTTTTCTGGGTGTTGTGGAATAGAAGTGCATACATCTCTGTCAACACCTTGGGACCTTAGGGAATGAAACTGAGGAAATAATGGTGAGCCAGGACCTGTAGCTAGTGGAATGCCACAGGGATTATTGCTGGGGGAACAAATTATTTACAATATAGTATGTTATTAATGACTTAGATGACAGAAGTGAATGCACTCTTGCCAAGGTTGTGGATAACAAAAAAATAGATGGAACAATGCAGTAAGGATGACGCAAGGAATCAACAGAGAGATTTAGATGGTTTAAGTAAGTGAGAAAAAGCTTGACAGATGGAATATAATGTAGAGAACTGTGAGGTTTTGACTTGAAGAATAGAAAAAGCTGAATATTATTTAAATAAGGGAAGACTGCAGACATTTGCTGTACAGAGATATGGGGAATGTTCTGTATGAATCCCAAAAAGTGAGCATCCAAGTTCAGCAGGTAATAAGGAAGGCAAATTGAATATTGGCCTTTACTTCAAACAGTGGGGATTATGAAAATAGGGAAGGCTTGCTAAAGCTCTCTAAGGCATTGTTTAGACCACAGCTGCAATGCTCTGTACAGTCTGATACCCTTATCTAAACAAAAGATGTACATGTATTGGAGATAATCCAAAGAAAGTTCCACTAGGTTGATCCTAGGTGTGAAGAGATTTTCTTGAGAGATTGTGGAGTTCAGGATAATAAGAGGGCATCTTCATGAAGCATATAACACTTAACGGGTTTGACAATGTAAATCAGAGAGGTGTTTCCTCTTGTTATGTACCTCTAGGTCCAGAGAGTATAATCTCAACATGAGGGGGGGGGGGGGGGGGGGGTTCATACATTTTAAGAGATGAGAAGATTTTTTTTTTGAGGGTAGTGATTTTGTGGAATTCTTGACTGCATAGGGCTGTAGTGATTAGGTTGTTGAGTATATTCAAGGCTAATAGATTTTCTAGGATTATGGGGAAAAGGTGGAAAAGTGGAATTGGAGCTCAGACGATCAGCCATGACCTGGTTGAATGATTGAGTGGATGTGATGGGCTGAATGGCCTACTTCGGCTTCAATATCTTAGTCTTATAACAGTGAATTCTTGATTGAAAAGTTATTCAAAATGCTCCCCTTAATGGGCTTTGACTGTTTCCCCTTTCTTGATCAGATTTGCCCCATCTTTAAGCCTCAGAGCAACTGATTCTTAGTTACTAAGCCATAAATGACTGGCAGATATCATGGATGGCATTCATGTCAGAATAATGTTGAACTTGATTGCATTGTCTGCCCACCAAATTTCAGGGGTGATCCTTTGGACCTCTGTCTCTGTTGGTATTCCAGTTCCTTTTACTTAGAGTTTGGGTCATTCTGTGAGGTGCAGGAAATCCTCTTGCAATTTTTAAAGCTATTAGGATGTGCTCTAAAAGTACTGGAACCCTCAAGACTTTTGGCCAAGAGCTGGGAAGGGAAATTAGGCTGGATTGCTAGTTATTGACTGGTATGGATAGCATGAACTGAATCCCTGCCTTCCATGCTATAAATTCATAATTCTGTGATTTTTTTTCTCTCTGTCAATGTCTCCTAATGTCTGTAGTTATATCAATGAAACTCAACTACTAATCAGGAACAGTGAGACTTTACAGTTGTAGAGTCATACAGCATGGAAAGAGACCCTTCAGTCCAGCTTGTCATGCTGACCAAGTTTCCCCAAACTAAACTAGTCCATTTACCTGCTTTTAGCCCAAATCCCTTTAAACCTTTCCTTTCCATGAACTTGTCCAAATGTCTTGAATGTTACTATACCTGTATCTGCCACTTCTACATATGAACCATCCTCTGTAAAAATGTTGCCCCTCATGTCCATTTTAAATCTTTCTTCTCTCACCTTCAAAATATGCTCCCTGGTTGTGAACTCCACCACCTTGGGGAAAAGTCCTTTGCTGTTCACCTCATCATTTTATAAACCTCTATAACTCACCCCTCAACCTCCTAAGCTCCAGTAAAAAGAGTCCCAGCCTTTCCAGTCTCCCCTTATAAAATACTAGAAAGCTAATAAGTAAAGAGTTGATCCAAAATTGAGCACCAACTTTTAACAGATGCTGAAGCTGCTCCAGTTTCTTGGGTATCACTGCAAGCAACCACAATGGTCAAAGTTATCAAGTTAAGGAAGAAGGCTGTATTGATTTAATGGTTGAAGTTTGTGTCCATGTTGGATTAAAACAAAAAGCGAATACAACATTGCTCTTCAAATTCAGTAAACTTTTTAAAAACAAATGCCAATTTAAATCTGGCAAGACTTGGCCTAGAAATGTAGCTCATGTAGCAATTTGACTGATGTAAACTGATGCTTAAGGTTTCAGTATTGCACATATATGTTCTTAATCGATCTGCATGTGTGTTCTCTGTTGTTCTGGATAAGAGTTGGTTGAGCATCTGGAATATGGTGGAAGTATATAAATGGCTAGTGATGATTGTTTTCTCTATTCATTTGTTTGTGGTGTGTTGGTGTTGCTGGCTAGGCCTGCATGTTTTTGCTTATGCTAAATGAAAAAATAGCAATATGGTTTCAAGTCAAGATGGTGTGCAGTTGGTGGTGTTCTGTGCATCTTCTGCATTTCTCTTAAGATAGCAAAGTTTATGGGTTTGGAGATGCTGTCAAAGGCAAGTTGGCGGCTGTGCCAAAGGGGATCGAAAAGGTTTCTTGAGCTCTCTGAAAACTGAAAAGAAAAGACACCGGAGTTAAATATATTCCCTTGTTTACAGCATGCTGTCCCTGCATATAAATGTTTGCTGCTTCTAGCAAGCGTTATATTATGAGTTTGACTGTTCATCTTAACTTGGTTGCTAGTGTAGCTATGAGTATATTTTGATTGTTTAGCAAGTGCTATCCAGTCATGCAATCATATTGTTGTTTTCTTCATGGTAAAACCAAGGCCAGAAGCAGTTGACTTTGCCAACCAATTGACATTTTTTCCTCTTGTGGTTTGAATTGTTGATTGTTTGTTTGGAATTTGACATTCTTGTCTTTGTCCTGATGAGTGCAAGATGGAAAACTTCAGCAGTAGGTCTCTGTCTTCTGCCATTTTTAGCTTCCGTACTACCAAACCATTGTTTGGAAACTGTAGTGTTGTTTAAATGATTCAACCTTTACATCATGAGATACTTACTTAAAATTGATATTTAAATGCACTTTAATACTTTAACAAAGATGAATATAGCTATGATCACTTTTTCTCAGTATGATGGGAAATTAAGCCAAAACTCTTGGAATGATGTGATATGTTTTCGTTGCTGTGGGAAACTAGTTAAGAATCAAAGATATAAAGTGTAACAGCCTTTGTAAGTATGAATAGCACCATTAAGGTGATAAGAAAGCAGACAGAAGGGGGATGTAGAACTACAGGGATAATACCGCACAGGTTTAATCAAGAGACATCTGTATAGCTGGTATAGATTTGTTCTTTGATTAAAGTATGTGTAGATTTCATATACTATCTATATTAAAAAATTGTATGATAGGAAATCTGAATTACTAAGGGATATTTAAGATCATTGTATAGTAAGTGTATTTCAGACAATTTAGCAGTCTATAAAACAAATCGAATGTAGAATCTGAGAAAGCTGAAAAAAAAATTTATCCAACACTGAGACGCAATCTACAACAGGAACAGAATCTCTTAGTTTCTTACACGTGACTACTCAAATACTCAATTAAAAATTGATTATTTAAAGATCCTGAATGACAATAAAGAAACAAATCCCACTCTTGTGGCTAAGGCTTGTGCTTGAGGTGTTTTTAGTTTAATATAAAAACTGAATTTAAATCAAAATTGCAACATTATGTACCAAATAACTGCAGATGAAGCCCACCATCTCAAATGTTATACATTTCCAGATTGTGAATGTTGCCTGATCATGTCTGTACATTTTGAATGGTTGTGCCAAAAACAATAACTTTCATAAACTTTCTGATCAAAGACCGTCTAACTGAAAAGTCAGACTTGTTTCTCTTTCCAACTGCCTGATCTACCCCCGAATATTTTTAGTTCAGAGTTCCAGCATTCGATTTGCTTTTGCTGCTTTTATTTGCCTTAGCTGATGCTGTTAAATTATCCTGATCTAATGTGCTTTTGTTATTCATATTGGCTGTAATTGCAGTTAGAGGAATCCCCTTTCAAGAAGGTGATGTCTGGCAAGCAAAGCCACTCTTGATAAAATAATTGTTTTCTATTTCTTTAAATGTCCTTGACAAGTCTGAAACTCGAAACAGGAAAAGGAAAGGCACCACTGGTGTACTGAGGTCGATATTGAGGAATATTGTACAGGATGGAAATTTTGCTACCTTTTCACCTTCTCCCAAAATGAGTTGTTGGAAAGAAGCATCCATGTCTAATTTAGAGATTATGTGGAAACCCTGACAAAGATGGTGGCTCAGTGGTTAGCACTGCTGCCTCAGCACCAGGAACCTGGGTTCGATTCCAGCGTCGGGTGACTGTTTGTATGGAGTTTGCAAATTCTGCCCATGTCTGTGTCAGTTTCCTCCCTCAGTCCAAAGATGTGCAGATCAGGTGAATTGGCCATAGTAAATTGCCTGTAGTGTTAGGTGCATTAGTCAGAGGGAAATGGGTCTGAGTGGGTTACTCTTCAGAGGGTCAGTGAGGACTTGTTGGCCAAAGGGCCTGTTTCCACACTGTAGGGAATCTCATCTTCAAACCCATTTGTCTACAGCAATTAGTTTATAAAGTGAATGGTATTTTTTATTTCTTGCTAGGGAGTTGTACTGAAGTGCTACTGCTAACTATGGTTCAAAATAAAATTAGGCGTCAAAGACCCACAAACTTGAAAGCAAATTGATAAATTCATGAAAGGATAAAGTTAATTCATTGTTGAAACCTTGATATTTGGGAAGAGAATTTTTTAAAGAATGACCATTTTTGGCCTTTTTACCTGTCATAAAGCACAGTTGTCAAACAGTTACACATGTTTTCATCTTAATGGAATACAAAATAGCCATGTTTAATCGCACTTTTTTAATGTTGCAGGAACTGATGCCTTGGGATCACCCTTATTATAGTGGTGTGCTTCGTGCAGAAAGGTAAGATTTGGCATTGCACAACTTTTTTTTTGATGTATAATTTCAGTAAGTGTTAATTACTAATTTAATTACTTTGATTTTAGAACTAACTGCTGAATTTTAAAGATATTTTAAAACCTTCATGATCCTAGTTTTAATGACCCAATTCTCAATTAGAAAATTACTTTTATTCAGCAGTTGTTGGTTCAGGCACGTCTGTCGAAATTTGTGCAGATATGGACATAGTTCGCTGTCAAGTATATGGTCAATTTAAGCATTTAATGTCAGTTGTTTGGAATTAATAAAGAAAAAATTCCTGCAATTGTTGAGAACTGAGGGAAAATTAGAAAAGTCCAGGTAGCTATGGAGTATAATTTCCTGGCTGTTCATTATTTCTATCTTTTGTTGCAATTTCAAATGAAAGTTTGCTTTCAAGTGAAATGTCATGCTGCAGTTTACCAGCATATGTATTCTGGGGAACCAGAGGTATCTGAAAGTCAAATGGATTGGATTTTTTTTAAGCTTGCGGGCCTGATGACCTATTTTGAAGGTACTTTCTCTAGCATCACTGAGTTTCCACTGGCAACATAGTTATTTCAGTGCCATCATGGAGCAAATCTTAATTGCAGTTGGATTTCAGGTGAGAAATCATTCCCAAGTTAGCCAGTCAATCTAGTGTGGTGGCCGGTACAGATAATCGTTGTACTTCAGTTTTGGAAGAGAAAATAATGCAATCATGGAATGCTACCTTACAAATTCTGCAGATCAGTCCAATTGGTTCTGCCCTTACGGCACTACCTAGGAGGTATGGACAATCGGTCTACTCTTCATCTCATTGCTGATGATCTAGTGGTCACTGACAATTCTATCAGGGGCTCTTGTTCAGCAAGCTCCTGCTCAGTGATCTTCAGTTTGGGTTCCATCAACGCCATTCAATTCCTGACCTCATTCCTTGGTCCAAACATACGCAAAAAATCTTTCAATCCGGAGATGTGGTGAAAATTATTGCCTTTGACATCAAGCCAGCAGGGAAGGAAGGATGGAATGGAAAAACTCTCTGGTTGTCATACCCGGCACATATGAAGAAGGTTATTAGAGGTGAGTCATCTCAGCTTCAGGACATCTCTGCAGAAGTTCCTCATCTTCAAATTTGCTTTAGTGACCTTCCCTTCTTCATAAGGTCAGAAGTGGCGATATTCACACCATTGGCTACTCCTCAAATATTGGAGCAATCTGTGTTGATTTGCAGCAATATCTGGATAACGTCCAAGCTTGGGCTGCTAAGTAGCAAATAGCATTGCATTGCAGAATTGCCAAGCAATGACCATCTCCGAAAAGGAGAATCTAACCATTATCCTTGACATTTGATGGCATTATCATCGTGGAAACCCAATTGTCGTCATCCTGGGGATGTTACAATAGATCAGAAACTGAACTTAAGTAACAATGTAAGTACTATGGCTGCAAGAGCATTCATTTAATTTTGAAAGCTGCTTTTGAATCTCTGTCCATCTGTCAGGCAGTACGTTCCAAATCTAAACATGTTTTAAAAAAATACTTTTACTCCTGTAGCCTCTAGTTTGTTGCCAATCATCACCTATCTGTTGATTTTAGTTATTGACTCTTCAGCAATTGGAAATAGTTTTGTTCTGTTCACTTGCTTAACTTTACATTTTTACACAGCTTTCAACTTTGCTCATGCCTTTTCTGGTATAAAGAAAATAACTGCAGGTTCTCCAAGCTTTTGACATAACTGTAAAGTTTGTTTATCCTTGGAATCTATTTAGTCAATCAGTTTCTATGCACAGCAAAATTGTCAAATGTTTACAATTTGTTTTGTACATTCAGCCTTTGTAACATTCTCCATTTGACTGCGTGTGAGCTTGCCATAGCTTTGTCTATCTTATACTTTTGTTTAATATATTTCCTTAAACGAGTTTTGCCTCCCTTGAACTTCTGAGTTGAGGGGAAGGGTAAGTGAAAGTGACAGGGAGTATGGAGTTAAATGGAAAGATAAGCAGCAGGATAGCATACGTGCAGGCGGATTTAAACTTGAGGCAGACTGGGAATGCAGCAAAAATTAAGGATAACTTAGGACATCTTATGACTTCCAATGACTCTAATGATAAGAAATTTAGCATTAAGGCACTTTACCTGAATGCTCGTAGCATTCGTAACAAAGCAGATGAACTAACGGCACAGATCATCATGAATGATTATGTTGTGGTAGGTATCACAGAGACGTGGTTACAGGGGGGTCAGGACTGGCAGTTAAACATCCAAGGATTTTCAACTTAGTTAAGAACAAAATTAAATCTATGGCACCGAATGACATAGCGTCGGATGATGTGGAGTCTGTGTGGGTGGAATTGAGGAACCACAAAGGCAAAAAAATCATAATGGGAGTTATGTACAGACCTCCTAACAGTGGTCAGGACCAGGGGTGCAACATGTTCCGGGAAATAGAGAAGGCATGTCAGAAAGGCAAGGTCACAGTGATTATGGGAGACTTCTTTATGCAGGTGGACTGGGTAAATAATGTTGCCAGTGGATCCAAAGAAAGGGAATTCATGGAATACTTATAGGATGGCTTTTTGGAACAGCTTGTCATGGAGCCCACAAGGGAGCAGGCTATTTTGGACCTAGTGCTTTGTAATGAACCAGACTTTATAGAAAATCTTAAAGTAAGGGAACACTTAGGAAGCAGCAATCATAATATGGTAGAGTTCAGTCTGCCGTTTGAAAGAGAGAAGGCAAAATCAGATGTAATGGTGTTACAGTTAAATAAAGGTAATTATGAGGGCATGAGAGAGGAACTGACGAAAATAGACTGGAAGCAGAGCCTAGCAGGGAAGACAGTAGAGCAAAAATGGCAGGAGTTTGTGGGTATAATTGAGGACACTGTGTACAGAGGTTCATCCCCAAGAAAAGAAAGGTTATCCGGGGAGGGATTAGACAGCCATGGCTGACAAAGGAAGTCAGGAAATGTATTAAAGAAAAAGAGAGATCCTATAAAGTGGCCAAGAGCACTGGGAAATCAGAAGGTTGGGAAGGCGACAAAAACAAGCAGAGGATAACAAAGAGAGAAATAAGGAAGGAGAGGATCAAATATGAAGGTAGGCTAGCCAGTAATATTAGAAATGGTAGTAAAAGTTTCTTTCAATACATAAGAAACAAACAACAGGCAAAAGTAGACATTGGGCCACTTCAAACTGATGCTGGAAGCCTAGTGATGGGAGATAAGGAAATAACAGGAGAACTTAAGTTGTTGTGGTTCTGTTCGCCGTGCTGGGAATTTGTGCTGCAGATGCTTCGTCCCCTGTCTAGGTGACATCCTCAGTGCTTGGGAGCCTCCTGTGAAGCGCTTCTGTGATCTTTCCTCCGGCATTTGTAGTGGTTTGAATCTGCCGCTTCCGGTTGTCAGTTCCAGCTGTCCGCTGCAGTGGCCGGTATATTGGATCCAGGTCGATGTGCTTATTGATTGAATCTGTGGATGAGTGCCATGCCTCTAGTAATTCCCTGTCTGTTCTCTGTTTGGCTTGCCCTATAATAGTAGTCCCAGTCAAATTCATGTTGCTTGTCATCTGCGAGTATGGCTACTAAGGATAGCTGGTCGTGTCGTTTCATGGCTAATTTGTGTTCATGGATGCGGGTTGTTAGCTGTCTTCCTGTTTGTCCTATGTAGTGTTTTGTGCAGTCCTTGCATGGGATATTGTACACTACATTGGTTTTGCTCATGCTGGGTATCGGGTCCTTTGTTCTGGAGAGTTGTTGTCTGAGAGTGGCTGTTGGTTTGTGTGCTGTTATGAGTCCTAGTGGTCGCAGTAGTCTGGCTGTCAGTTGGAAATGCTCCTGATGTATGGTAGTGTGGCTAGTCTTTTGGGTTGCGGCATGTCCGCATTCCGTTGTCTTTCCCTTAGGCATCTGTTGATGAAATTGCGTGGGTATCCGTTTTTGGTGAATACATTTGTATAGGTGTTCTTCTTCCTCTTTTTGCAGTTCTGGTGTACTGCAGCATGTTGTGGCCCTTTTTGAACAGTGTCGTGATGCAACTTCTTTTGTTTGTGTTGGGGTGGTTGCTTTCGTAGTTTAGGACTTGGTCTGTGTGTGTGGCTTTCCTGTATACCTTTATGGAGAATTCTCCGTTTGGTGTTCTCTGTACCATCACGTGTAGGAATGGGAGTTGGTTGTTCTTTTCGTCCTCTCCAGTGAATCGGATTCCTGTGAGTGTGGTGTTGATGATCTGGTGTGTGTTCTCTATTTCTGTGTTTTTGATGATTTACAAAGGTGTCATCCACATAGTTTGGGTTGAATTTGCTTAATAAGTACTTTGCGTCAGTCTTCACAGTGGAAGACATGAATAATATCCCAACAATTAAAGGGAGTCAGGGGGCTGAGTTGAGTATAGTTGCCATTACAAAAGAGAGAATGCCAGAAAAGCTAAAAAGTCTTAAAATGGATAAATCTCCTCGCCCTGATGGGCTATATCCTAGAGTTCTGAGGGAGGTGGCTGAGGAAATGGCGGAGGTGTTAGTTGAGCTCTTTCAAAAATCACTGGAGTCAGGGAAAGTCCCAGATGATTGGAAGATGGCTGTTGTAACCCCCTTGTTCACGAAAGGATCAAGACAAAAGATAGAAAATTATAGGCCAATTAGCCTAATCTCGGTTGTTGGTAAAATTCTAGAATCCATCGTTAAAGATGAGGTTTCAAAATTCTTGGAAGAGCAGAGTCGGATTAGAACAAGTCAACGTTTATTTAGTAAGGGGAGGTCATGCCTGACAAACCTGTTGGAATTTTTAGAAGAGGTGACAAGTAGGTTAGACCAGGGAAACCCAGTGGATGTGGTCTGTAGACTTTCAAAAGGCCATTGATAAGGTGCCACACGGGAGGCTGCTAGCAAGGAGAGGGCCCATGGTGTTTGAGGTGAGCTACTGGGATGGATTGAGGATTGGCTGTCTGACAGAAGGCAGAGAGTTGGTGTAAAAGGTTCTTTTTTGGAATGGCAGCCGGTTAGGACAGAGATGAGGAGAAACTTCTTCACCTAGAGAGTGGTGGCTGTATGGAATGCTCTGCCCCAGAGGGCAGTGGAGGCCCAGTCTCTGGATTCATTTAAGAAAGAGTTGGATAGAGCTCTCAAAGATAGTGGAATCAAGGGTTATGGAGATAAGGCAGGAAGCGGTTACTGATTAGGAATGATCAGCCATGATCATATTAAATGGCGGTGCAGGCTCGAAGGGCTGAATGGCCTACTCCTGCACCTATTGTCTATTGACAAGCGGTGTCCCGCAGGGTTCAGTGTTGGGGCCGCAACTGTTCACATTATATCTTAATGATCTGGATGAAGGGACTGGGGGCATTTTAGCGAAGTTTGCTGATGATACGAAGTTAGGTGGATAGGCGGGTAGTACTGAGGAAGTGGGGAGGCTGCAGAAGGATCTAGACAGCTTAGGAGAGTGGTCCAGGAAATGGCTGATGGAATTCAATGTGAGCAAATGTGAGGTCTTGCACTTTGGAAAAAAGAATACAAGCATGGACTACTTTTTAAACGGTGAGAAAATTTATAAAGCCAAAGTACAAAGGAATCTGGGAGTGCTAGTCGAGGATTCTCTAAAGTTAAACATGCAGGTTGAGTCTGTGATTAGGAAAGTGAATGCAATGTTGTCATTTATCTCAAGAGGGTTGGAATATAAAAGCACCGTTGTGCTATTGAGACTTTATAAAGCTCTGGTTAGGCCTCATTTGGAGTATTGTGTCCAGTTTTGGTCCCCACACCCCAGGAAGGACATAGTGGCACTGGAACGTCTCCAGCGGAGATTCACACGGATGATCCCTGAAATGATAGGTCTAACATACGAGGAACAGCTGAGGATCCTGGGATTGTATTCATTGGAGTTTAGAAGATTAAGGGGAGATCTAATAGAAACTTACAAGATAATACATGGCTTTGAAAGGGTGGAAGCTAGGAAATTGTTTCCGTTAGGTGAGGAGACTAGGACCCGTGGACACAGCCTTAGAATTAGAGGAGGTAAATTTAGAACAGAAATGCGAAGACATTTCTTCAGTCAGAGAGTGATGGGCCTGTGGAATTCATTGCCGCAGAGTGCAGTGGAGGCCGGGACGCTAAATGTCTTCCAGGCGGTGATTGATAAATTCTTGATGTCACAATGAATTAAGGGCTACGGGGAGAATGCGGGTAAGTGGAGTTGAAATGCCCATTAGCCATGATTGAATGGCGGAGTGGACTTGATGGGCCGAATGGCCTTACTTCCACTCCTATGTCTTATGGTCTTATGAATCTGAGTCCTTTCTAAGGATTCTATCCCTTTATCAATCCCATTTAAAAACTCCCAATAGCACTTTCAAATCTCTCTGTGAGGATGTTAGGTCTTAGTTCTGCCCAGGATGGTCAGCATCATGTTACAGGCCCCACCTGTCCAGAACTGGTTCCAGTGTCTCAAATTGATATCCCACCTCACAACACTTTCCAGCTATATATTCAATTACTCAATTCTCCTGTTTCTATGTTAGCTAGCCTACGGGACTGGGAACTAGCTTGAGATTACTGCTTTGGAGATCTTGCTTTTTAATCTCCTAGCTCCTGGAAATCTACTTTCATTAATTTGTTCCCCTCCCTACCTAATCATTGATACCAGCATGAGCCACATAGTATTCATCCTCTCCCATTAGGGGACAACACAATGGCTCATTGGTTAGCACTGCTGCCTCAGTGCCAGGGACCTGGGTTCGATTCCACCCTCAGGTGACTGTGCAAACTCCACGCAGACATTCTGCCATGTCTGTGAGGGTTTCCTCCCACTGTCCAAAGATGTGCACGTTAGGTGGATTGGCTATGCTAAATTGCCCCAAGGTGTCCAGGGATGTGCAGGCTAAGTGGTCTAGTCATGGGAAATGCAGGATTACAGGGATAGGGTAGGGAGGTGGGTCTGATTGGGGTGCTCTTCGGTGGGTTAGTTTGCACTTGTTGGGCTGAATAACATGTTTCCGCACTGTACTGATTCCATGATTAGCAGTTGCTCTACTGCTAAATAGATTTTTCTCATGCACTATTTTAGTTTTTTTTATTCTTCTGTTAGCTTTTAAGATGCAACAATCTTCTGACCTACCAGTAATAGTTCAGTGCTGCTTTAATTTGCTTTAAATTTCCCATTTAGCCATGGATTATACAATGTTCTCAGTCTTTCTTTTTCTGTGGAAAAACTCCTTCCAGAGAGTTCTTAATGTCATCTTAATAGTCTCCTTGTATGTCAGTCCATGTGCTGTAAGTAGACCAACATGCCTTTAGGGAGGGAATGCCAGCATTTTACCCAGTGTCACCAACGGTACGACAATATATTTCCAAGTCAAGATGATGTACGATACACACATACTTGTTGCATTAAGTCCCCATTTAAACTTGATTAGTTTAACGTCTTTTCGTTTTAATGTCATTAAGAGTGTTGACTTAACTGTTTAACAATATCAACCTCAACTTGGGACTTGCTGCCTTCCTTATGCCTTACCCCTGGCCGTGGACGTCACCCTCTCCTTTTTATCCTGTCCTCAGGATTCTTCTCCTGATTCTACTGCTGACTTCGTTGCTTCTGAATTCTTAATTCCTGCACTCCACCTAGTGGCAAGAACTGGTCTGTTCAGGGACTCCAGCTGATAGCTGTATTGATGAACTTCTGCCACTGGAAACTATACATACTAATTTTTTTCAGCCATGCATTATGCTTCTACTTGTTTTACAAAGTATTTTGCTTTTATCTGAGAACTTCCTAACTTACTGTAGTTTTTGGTAAAGTACCCTTCCTATATAAACACCATGCAAAGTATTAATTTAGATCATGAATATGAATTTAGGTGCACGAATAGACCCTTCAGACTCTTTAGTTTAGTCTGTTCCACCATTCGGTAAGATCATAGTTAATTTGATTACTCCTCAATCTTGCTTTTCACCCTTTTTCTTATCAAGAATCTATCTACCTCTGCCTTAAAATATTTAAAGATATTCTTCCACCATCTTTTGAGAATGAGAGTTCTGAAGGATAACACTCTGAGGAACAAAACGTACTCTTCATCTCTGTCCAAAATGGATGATTCATTATCTTTAAATAGTGATCCCAAGTTCTAGATGCTCCCACAAGAGGAAACATTCTTTCCATATCCACTTTGTCAAGACTGCTCAGCATTTCATGCATTTCAAGAGTCGCCTTTGTAATCTTTTAAACTCCGGAGAAAAGAAGCATGGGTGTCCAACATCCACACATATGACAACCTGTCCAATCCAGGTAATGGTCAAATGATCCTTCTCTGAACAACTACTACTACTACTACTACCACCACATTTACATCCTTCTATAAATAAATTGGCCAACACTTCTACACAATGTTTCAGATGTGGTATCACCAATGCTCTGAATAACTGAAGCAAAGCGTCCCTGCTTTTGTATTCAATTTCTCATTCTCATTCTATAAACTAATTGTTTCCTGTATCTGCCTTTTGTGATTGTTGTACTATGACACCCAAATCCTTCTGCATAGGCTCTCTCACCATTTAAATAATGATTTTTCTTTATTCTCCCTTACAGAATAGACAATCTCAGTGATATGATATATCATTTGTAACAAATTTACCACCATTACAACACACTGTTAGAGCAGACATAGGCCACTCCACCAATTGAGTCTGACATTCAATGACATCATGGCCAATGTGATAATCCTTAACTCCTTCCCAAAAACACTTACGATTCCCTTACTAATTAAAAATCTTAATCTTAAACACATATTGACCCAGCCTTGACAGACTTCTACGGTAAAGAATTCCACAGATTCATTACCTTCAGAGAAAATCCCATCCACTCTGTCTTAAGTGGGTGACCTCTTACTTGTAATTTACCTGCTCTGGTTCTACACTCTCTCACTAGGTACCCGGTCAAGCTCCCTAAGAATATTATATGTTTCAATGAGGTCTTCTAAACCCATTGAGTACAGGCTGAACCTCTCCCCATTAGAAAATCAGAAACAAAACAGAAATTGCTGGAAAAACTCAGCAGGCCTGGCAGCATCTATGGAGAGAAATCCGAATTAACATTTTGGTTCCAGTGACCTTTCTTCAGAACTGAAAGTATTTTGAAGAGTCACTGGACCTGAAACTTTAACTCCAGTTAATCAATATAGTGAACTCCAATGCCAGTGTACTATTCCTTAGCTGAGGAGCCAAAACTATTCCCAATATTCACAATGGTCTGAGTAGTGTCATTGTGTAGCTTTAGCAAGACCTTGCTATTATTTTGTCACATTCCCATTGAAATAGAGGACAACAGTCCATTTGACTTCCCTGTTACATACTTCTGTTTTCAAATAATATACAGCCCTACTGTTTTTTCTGCCCAAGTGTTTAACCTCACATTTTCCCACATGATCACCAGGTTTAGAACGAATGTAGAAATCTTGTGAAGAAGTCGTTGATCAAGTAGACCTTCAAGCCTGTTTCATCATTCAGTACAGTTAAGGCCAATTTTTCACTTCAATTCCACATTGCTGCCTGCTCCATTTTTTCCCCTGATACCCTCAGACAGAGATCTATCTCATTCTTAAATATATTTAACTATCGAGTAATCACAACTCTCTTACAAAATCCCTTTAGATTAGTTGTCAATTTATTCTTGTATAGTATCTTCCATGCTTAATTTCTTTGTCATTTCTATTGTGTGCTTAGTGTTTAGTCTCATTCTGTCTCTATTATTGAGCTGACATCCATAGTAAGCCCTCTTTTTTTTAAAGTTTGGATTCTTGGACGTGAACACCATAAACTAGAAGTGTACATATGTGAACACTGGATAAGGAAAATACTTGTCTAGTGAAACTACCTAGTGAGAGAGGGTTTTTAAAAGAATATTGCATTTTTGAGGCAAAGTATGTTCAGGAAAACATGAGACAGAAGATGCCTTTGATCCTAGGCACATGTCATATTTATGACAGATTCAAATTCATAACACTGACTCTGTTTAAATAGTGGGAGTCTGTATTGCAGTGAACTGTAAGTGTATGTACAGAACAAAGCCACAAAGGGGCAGTGCATCCTGCAATCAAATTCATTCGAGGAAAACACACTTAAAGTGGTTCAAAGACCAGATTTGTTTCCATTTACATATTCTTCGAGTATGAATCACCATGAAGTTTACTTGAATTTTCTGCATAGATGTTGCAATAAAAATCTGCAAAGCTGCCTGTTGGCCAGAAACAAACCTGAAACATTCTAATTCCTGTAAAACTTTACAACCATATGACCACTATTTGTTTAGAAGACTTTTTCTATGTTATAATTCTGGATAAGAACTGTAAATTACCTGTGAACATATTGTAATTTTAAATAAGATAGGGCTGCCTTTAAAAACAGAACAACCTATTAACCAGAACTGACTAAGAATGCATTGTCTAGTAAATACCTGTGTGGAATGTACTCTGTCTTGAGAGACAACCTGGAATTTGCATATGGAAGGGTATCATGGAATTTCAAAGAAACACTTTTTATCCAAAGGAAGCAATATAATACAAAAACTTGACCCATTGCTTGTGAGTTCAATCCCCAGACTCTGGACATAATATGAGCTGAAAAGAAAGCAACAGTTTCAGCTAAAGATATGTGTTCTCCTAGGAATATACAACAGAAAGGGTTAGAAACCAACTGCGCCTCTAGGGTAGTGTGTTGTAAAGATTACAGCTGAAAACATCCACAAGATGTCTCTGCACTTTTAGTTAAAAAGAAAAGGGATGGAAAGTCTCTCTTTCTGATAGCTGAAAAGAAATTGCCAGGAAAATAATAACTCCTTTTGATTAGAACATAGAACATTACAGCGCAGTACAGGCCCTTCAGCCCTTGATGTTGCGCCGACCTGTCATACTAATCTGAAGCCCATCCCACCTACACTATTCCATGTACGTCCATATGCCTGTCCAATGATGACTTAAATGCACTTAAACTTGGCAAATCTACTACCGATGCAGGCAAAGTATTCCATACCCTTACTACTCTCTGAGTAAAGAAACTACCTCTGACATCTGTCTTATACCTATCTCCCCTCACTTTAAAGTTGTGTCCTCTCATGTTTGCTGTCCCCATGCTTGGAAAAAAGCTCTCCCTGTCCACCCTACCTAACCCTCTGATTATCTTGTATGTCTCTATTAAGTCACCTCTCAACCTTCTTCTCTCTAACGAGAACAGCCTCGAGGCCCTCAGCCTTTCCTCGTAAGACCTTCCCTCCATACCAGGCAACATCCTAGTAAGTCTCCTCTGCACCCTTTCCAAAGCTTCCACATCCTCCTCATAATGTGGTGACCAGAACTGTACACAATACTCCAAGTGTGGCCGTACCAGAGCTTTGTACAGCTGCAGCATAACCTCCTGGTTCCGGAACTCAAACCCTCTATTAATAAAGGCCAAAACACTGTGTGCCTTCTTAACAACCCTGTCAATCTGGGTGGCAACTTGCAGGGATCTGTGCACATGGACACTGAGATCTCTCTGCTCATCTGCACTCCCAAGAATCCTACCATTAGCCCAGTACTTTGCATTCCAGTTACTCCGGCCAAAGTGTATCACCTCACATTTGTCCACATTAAACTCCATTTGCCACCTCTCAGCCCAGCTCTGCAGCTTATCTATGTCTCTCTGTAACCTACTACATCCTTCGTCACTATCCACAACTCCACCGACCTTAGTGTCGTCCGCAAATTTACTAACCCACCCTTCTAAGCCCTCATCCAGGTCATTTATAAAAATAACCAACAGCAGTGGATCCAACACCGACCCTTGTGGTGTGCTGCTAGTAACTGAACATCAAGATGAACATGTTTCATCATCTACAATCCTCTGTTTTCTTTCAGCGAGCTAATTACTGATCCAAACTGTTATAACCCCACAATCCCATTCCTCCACATTTTGTACAGTAGACTACTGTGGGGAATTTTATCGAACGCTTTGCTGAAATCCATATATACCACATCAACTGGTTTACTCTCATCTTCCTGTTTGGTCACTTTGTCAAAAAAGTCAATAAAATTCATTAGGCACGACCTACCCTTCACAAAACCGCGCTGACTGTTCCTGATCAGATTATTCTTTTCTAGATGGTTATAAATCCTATCTCTTATAACCTTTTCCAACACTTTACCAACAACTGAAGCGAAACTCAGTGGTCTGTAATTACCAGGGTTGTCTCTACTACCTTTTTTGAACAAGGGAACAGCATTTGCTATCCTCCAGTCCTCAGGCACTATTCCTGTAGATAATGATGATTTGAAGATCAATGCCAAAGGCTCGGCAATCTCTTCCCTTGCTTCCCAGAGGATCCTAGGATAGATCCCATCCAGCCCAGGGGACTTGTCTATTTTCACACTCTGCAGTATTTCTATCGGTAAAAACAATGACTGCAGATGCTGGAAACCAGAGTCTAGATTAGAGTGGTGCTGGAAAAGCACAGCAGTTCGGGTAGCATCCGAGGAGCAGTAAAATCGACGTTTCGGGCAAAAGCCCTGCATCAGGAATACAGGCAGAGAGCCTGAAAGGTGGAGAGATAAATGAGAGGAGCTGGAGAAAATAGGAGGCATAGTGTTGAGGGTGATTTAGCAGTTTGGATTAGAAACTGGCTTTCTGTAGGAAGGCAGCGAGTGGTGGTTGATGGAAAATATTCAGCCTGGAGTCCGGTTACTAGTGATGTGCCACAAGGGTCTGTTTTGGGACCACTGCTGTTTGTCATTTTTATAAATGACTTGGACACAGGCCTAGGTGGATAGGTTGGTAAGTTTGCAGATGACACTAAAGTCAGGGGAGTGGTGGACAGTGTGGAAGAATGTTACAGGTTGCAGGGGGACTTTGATAAACTGCAGAATTGGGCTGAAAGGTGGCAAATGGAGTTAATAGCAGTTAAATGTGGGGTGATTCACTTTGGGAAGAATAACAGGAAGCCAGAATACTGGGTCAATGGAAAAGCTGTTGGTATTGTGGATGTGCAGAGGGATCTTGGAGTCCATGTACATAGGTCCCTAAAAATAGCCACCAGGTTGATAGTGCTGTTAAGAAGGCATACAGTGCGTTAGGTTTTATTAGTGGAGGGATTGAGTTCCAGAGCCGAAATGTCATGTTGCAAGTATATAAAATGCTAGTGCGGCCTAACTTGGAATATTATGTCGCCCCATTACAGGAAGGATGTGGAAGCATTGGAAAAGGTGCAGAGGAGATAAATCAGGATGCTGCCTGATCTGAAGGGAAGGTCTTTTGAGGAAAGACTGAGGGACTTGGGTCTGTTCTCATTGGAGAGAAGAAGGCCAAGAGGGGATTTGATAGAGACATACAAGATGATCAGAGGATTAGATAGGTTGGACAGTTGGAGTCTTTTTCCGAGGACGTCGGCTTGTACAAGGGGGCATAGCTGCAAATTGAGGGGTGATAGATTTAAGACAAATGTCTGAGGCAGGTTCTTTACTCCGAGAGCGGTAAGGGCATGGAATGCCTTGCCTACCAATGTAGTTAACTCAGTCAATTGGGACATTTAAATAGTCCTTGGATAAAACATGTGGATAATGGGATAAATTGGGATGGGCTTAGATTAGTTCACAGGTCGTTGCAACATCGAGGGCCGAAAGGCTTGTTCTGTGCTATATTGTTCTATGTTCAATATGTCGTCTTTCTATTATACAGGGTCTTAGTAAGACCACACTTGGAATATTGCATGCAATTTGGATCTCCCTACCTAAAAAAAAATGATAGACTGATAAGGGCGGGTGGCAAGACTGTCCTGTGAGGGGCGATTAGTTTAACTGGAGCCTTGTCCACTAGACTTCAGAAGAATCAGAGTGTTGATCTAAACCTTTGAAGGAGGTGGGGGGTCTTGGTTCTGCAGTCGGTCAATAAACGCACCTGTAAACAACTCTTTGTCAATCACACAAGCAATCGTTTAATCTTTGACACTGCCAGGTCAGTAGACTTTGATCAACCCGGACATATGAGTACTCCTAGACCACCAAAAGAATCCGAGCTGGATCCTTGGATGTTGCCTGACCTGCTGCGCTTTTCCAGCAACACATTTTCAGCTCTGATCTCCAGCATCTGCAGACCTCACTTTCTCCTCCAAAAGAATCCAATAACTTAGAGTTTGCTTAGGGTTCATATACATTGTTCATAGGCAGGCATGGAGCATGATCGTTTGGTAATAACCAATCAAATATGTCTTTGTGCATACTGTCTCCGCCTATCACAATTTCTTGTAAACAACGTGTTCTTAGAATCGTCTTTCTCCTGCCTTGTGGTGAGGGTTAAACCGTTACTTCTGCAATGAATCGAATCTACATCGGTCTGCAAGGCAGGCGACTCAGCACTGAAATGAACTATTTCTTTTATTAAAGGGTAATGAACCTGTGGAATTCTCTACCATGGACGGCTATGGTTACCAAGTCATTGAATGTATTCAAGAAAGAAATTAGTAAATCTTTGGATTTTAAAGGCCATTTGAGAAAAAAGTGGGAATATGTCATTGAGCTAGAGGATCAGCTATGATCATATGGAACAGTGGAGCAGGATTGAAGAACCTAATGGCCTGAAGCTGCTTGTAGTTTTGATGTTCTCTTAACTAAGTCCTAAAAGGACTCTGGTGCAGTGGTAGTGTCCCTTTCCCCGAGCCCCTGTGTTGAAGTCCCACCTGCACCAGAGCTGTGTCAGAGCATCTCCGAAGATGGTAATTTTTAAAAATTTAACATCTGTCAATTTCAGGAAGAACAATTTCAGGTGTTAGCTTGACAGTTGATCTGGCCAGCTCAACAGAGGGCTTCATACTGCGGAGTATATTTGATTGGAAATCTCACAGGTTTATTCTGTCTTGCTGCCTCATAGTCAATGGTGCTTTCATCAGCAAGTGGAACAGCGTACCCATCAGAAATCCTGTACCCTTTGGAAATTTTCTGATCCGATTACCTGGAATTCAAAAGGCTTCAGCAATCGCTTGTAAAAACCTCTGAAATCGTTCTTGAGTTTAAAAACTCTGCCTTTCTCAATAAGAACACCTGGTTGTTGATCAGTTAATGCACAAGCACTTATTCCAAACAACTGAACCGGATAGAGGGAAAGACCAAGATTGGAAACTGACACCTAAATGGGAGAGAGAGAAAAATGAAGGGTCCTCCTTAGGACAGAAAGGGTGCAGCTGAGATGAAGCCAAGGTATCTTTGTTTGTTGTAGCAAAAGACAACTGTTGGTGGCCTCAGGAAAAACTGGGATTTATCAGGGCATATCCTGACAGTTGCACCTGAAGTGCAGGGGCACCATTATCCTGGGTAGGAGGTTTGCTGGAGCTCTTTGGGAGGGTTTAAACTAGATTGGCAGGGGGATGGATCAGGTGATGGACTAGGTAGTGAACAGCCAAATACAGCTTGTAGAGAGTCTGTCAGGAGGTTGATGGGGCAAAGGTGGAGTCAGTGTGATGGGTTGAGGGGTGTCCATTTTAATGCAACCAGAATTAGGAACAAGGGTGAAAAATGTAGAGCATGGTTCAATACTTGGAGTTATGATGTTGTGGCCATTATGGACACTTGGATATAACAGGGGCAGGAAGGTTTGTTGGATGTTCCAGGGTTTAGACCTTTCAAAAGGAATAGAGGGTTGAAGTTAAAAAGGGGTGGGGAGAGGGAGTGGGATTACTAATCAGGAATAATATCACAACTGCAGAAAGGTACGTTGTCAAGGAGAGTTTGTCTACAGAGTCAGTGTAGGTGAAAGTCAGAAATTGGAAAGGAGCAGTCACTTGGTTGGGAATTTTCTATACACAACCCCCCCCCCCCCCCAATAGCAACAAAGATGTGGAGGAGCAGATTGGGAGGCAGGTTTTGGAGAGGTGCAGCAATAACAGGGTTGTTGTCATGGGTGACTTCAACTTCCCTAATATTGATTGGACCCTCCTTAGTTCAAATAGTTTGGACAGACCAGGTTTTGTCAGGTGTGTCCAGGAAGGGTTCTGACTCAGCATGTCGATAGGCTGACTAGCGGGGAGGCCATATTTTTATTTAGTGCTTGGCAATGAACCATGCCAGGAGTCAGATCTCTCGGTGGGAGAGCCTTTCAGTGATAGTGATCACAAACCCTGACCTTTATTATACTCTCGGAGAGGGATAGGAGTAGACAGTATGGGAAAGTATTTAATTTGGGGGAGGAAACTTGCAATGCTATTGGGCAGGAAGTGGAGCACCTAATTGGGAACAAGTGTTCTCGGGGAAATGCACAACAGACTGTGGAGGTTGTTGCTGATGGGGCTGGACAGGTTTGTCCCACTGAGGCAAAGAAGGGGTGGTAAGTTGAAAGAGCCTTGGGTGATAAGGGATGTCGAACATCTAGTCAAGAGGAAGAAGGAAGCTTACTTAAGGTTGAGGAAACATGGATCAGACGGGGCTTTAGAGGTTTACAAAGTAGCCAGAAGGAACTGAAGAATGGACTTAGGAGAGCTAGTTGAGGGCATGTAAAACTTCAGCGAGTAGAATTAAAGAAAACCCTAAGGCATTCTACACTTATGGGAGAAATAAGAGGATGGCAGAGTGAAGGTAGGGCCGATTGGGGATAATGGAGGGAATTGTGCATGGAATCGGAGGAGGTGGGGAAGGTCCTTAATGAATACTTTGCTTCAGTATTCACTACTGAGAGAGACCTTGATGTTCATGAGGACAGCATGAAACAGACTGATGTGTTCGAACAGGTTAATGTTAAGAAGGAGGTTAAAAACAAGGACTGCAGATGCTGGAAACCAGATTCTAGATGAGAGTGGTGCTGGACTCCATACACAAATTCCCTCCACTATTCCCAATCGGCCCTACCCTCACTCTGCCATCCTCTTATTCCTCCCATAAGTGTAGAATGCCTTAGGGTTTTCTTTAATTCTACTCACTGAAGCTTTCACATGCCCTCTCCTAACTCTCCTAAGTCCATTCTTCAGTTCCTGTATTCCTGATGAAGGGCTTTTGCCTGAAACATCGATTTTCCTGCTCCTCAGAATCTTCCTGAACTGCTGTGCTTTTCCAGCACCACTCTAATCTAGAATGATGTTAAGAAGGAGGATAGATTAGATTCTCTACAGCCCCACAAGTCCACACTGACCCTCTGAAGAGTAACCCACCCAGACCCATTCCCCTACATTTACCCCTGACTAATGTAGTTATTAGTACTACACCACACACGCCACCCAGACGGATATGTCCAAGGTTACTACAGGAATCAAGGGAAGAGATTTCTGTGCCTTTGATGATCTTTTCGTCCTCACTGTCCACTGGAGTAGAGCTGAATGTACCTAACACTATGGGCAATTTAACATGGCCAATTCACCTGACCTGCACATCTTTGGACTGTGGGAAGAAACCAGAGCACCCGGAGGAAACCCACGCAGACGCGGGGAGAACATGCAAACTCCACATAGACAGTTGCCCAAGGCGGGAATTGAACCTGGGTCCCTGGCACTGTGAGGCAGCAGTGCTAACCACTGAGCCACCGTGCTGCCCAATGCTGAAAACTTTGATAAACAGAAGGATAGATTAAGTCCCCTGGGCCAGATGGGATATAGGAGAAAGTGATGAAGGGCTTATGTCCTAAATGTTGATTCTCCTGCTCCTCACATGCTGCCTGACCTATTGTGCTTTTCCAACACCACACACGCCACCCAGACGGATATGTCCAAGGTTACTACAGGAATCAAGGGAAGAGATTTCTGTGCCTTTGATGATCTTTTCGTCCTCACTGTCCACTGGAGTAGAGCTGGATGATTAGAGGGTGGCAAATGTTATTCTCTTGTTCAGGAAAGGGAATAGGGACAATTACAGACCAGTCAGTCTTATGTCTGTGGTGGGCAAATTATTGGAGAGGAATTTGAGAGACAGGATTTATGAATATTTGAAAAACCAAAGCTTGATTAGAGATGGTCATCATGGTTTCATGAAGGGCAGGTCATGCCTCATAAATCTTACTGATTTCTTTTGAGGATGTGACAAAATACATTGATGCTAGAGCAGTGGAAGTGGTGTAAATAGACTTTAGCAAGGTGTTTGATATGGTTCCGCATGGTAGGCTCATTCAGAAAGTAAACAGGTATGGTATACAGGAAGGTTTGACTGTCTGGATACAGAATTGGCTGGCCCATAGAAGAGGGAAGTAGTAGATGGAAAGTAATCAACTGGAGCTTGGTGACCTGTGGTGTTCCGCATGGATCGGTTCTGGAATCTCTGCTATTTGTGATTGTTATAAATGACTTGGGTGAGGAAGTGGAAAGGTTGGTGTTGTAGATAGTTTGGAGGGCTGTTGTAGGTTGCAATGGGACATTGACAGGATGCAGAACTGGGTTGATAAGAGGCAGATGGACTTCAACCTGGAAAAGTCTGAAGTGATTCATTTTGGAAGGTCAAATTTGAATGTAGAATACAGGGTCAAAGGCAGATTATTGGCACTGTGGAGGAACAGAGGGATTGTGGAGTTCATGTCTATGTCAATAAATCTCTCCAAGTTGCCACCCAAGTTGATAGAGTTGTTATGAAGGCAAATGCTGTGTTGGCTTTCATTAGCAAGGGCCTTTTGAGTTTAAGAGCTGCGAGATTATGCTGTAGCTCTATAAAGTCCTGGTTCGACCACACTTGGAATATTGTGTTCCGTAGGAAGGATGTGGAAACTTTGGAGAGTGTGCAGAGGAGATTTACCATGCTGATGCCTGGACTGGAGGGCATATCTTATGAAGTAAGATTGAGGGAGCTAGGGCTGTTCTCATTGCAGTGAAGAAGGATAAGAGTTGATTTGATTGAGGCATAGACAGAGTGAATAGCGAGAGACTTTTTTCCCAGGGTGGAAATGGCTGTCGCAAGAGGGCATAATTTTAAGGAGATCGGAGGGAGGTTTCAGGAGATGTCAAAGGTAGGTTCTTTACACAGAGAGTGGTGGGTGCGTGGAATGCACTGCCAGCGGTGACAGTAGAGTCAGATCCATTAGGGACATGTAAGCGACTCTCAGATAAGTACATGGAAGATAGTATAATGAAAGGTGTGTAGGTTAGTTTGATCTTACAGTAGGATGAAAGGTCGGCACAACATAGAGGGCCGAAGGGCCTGTTTTGTGCTGTACTGTTCTATACCTACTTTACTGGGATTTAGAATCTGAGGGAAGGGGATGACACCTTTCCTCATGATGAGGTGAGTAAGCCTGTAATGATACTGGGGCCAGCTACACACTACTGTGTGGTAAAGGCAATTGATGAAGGATACATGCCTACTCCCCTTTATTGGAAGCATCAGTAAAGAAGTACCACCTTGTGTCAGGATCATGTGACTGTGGGAATCATCCACAACTTTACTGTGGGCAGGGTTGACCTGCTCCATGACAACAATGCATTAGAAAGAACAAAGCTAATAGCATTCTTGTGGTCTCCAAGAAGCCTGCTGAGGTCGGAGAGACCAAAAAGCTGCAGAAGAAAGTGCTTGTTTACTTCTCCAAAAACTGAAGTGAGCATGATAATGAGACTCTGTAGTAGAGAGGAAGTCATTTGATTTATTAATGTTTCTCAAATACTTTAAGGTATTTGAGTGAAATTGATGCAGGAAGAGCATGACATTGCTGACCACAACCCTGCTAATGTTTGTAGGAGAATTTAAGACATAGAACACCAAATTATTTCATTAGAGTTTGTTCCTCTAACACCTAAAAAAATCATCCATATCCCTGAGAAATCAAGTGTAATTTCAGACTCCCTGTCCAGAATTGAGACATGATTAGAACTAAAAAGAGAATATTGATCAAGATCAGGAATATGTATGTATGTACTAGCTGTTTTATATTTAGTCCTTTTGTAGTGACATGAGAGTGAATCTCATTCCATTCATAGTGTGCAGAAAGTGTCATGACAACCGGATTATAGGGATATATTGAACTTTTAAGTAAAACAGGCTATTCTGCTTTTGGAAAAAAAAGGGACAGACAGGCTAGAGATGACTAAAAATGCAGTTCAGTTGCTATGGAAAATTCCTGTGTGGATTATAGAAACATACAGTTCAGAAGAGGCCCTTCACCCATCGTCTCTGTGCCGACAAAAATACACTACTACTTAGACTAGTACCACTTTCCTGCATAACCCAAAGCCTTGAATATTAAACAGGTAGTTCTTGTGCAACCTCGTGCTATATAAAAATTGCATAATAAAAGTAACGCTTAAATTGTTGGCAATACGACTGCATTATAGTCGACATACATTTTGAGCTTTAGAAACAACTTCCCCTGTTCGCCAATCGTGTTATAGCCAATTTGCATTGACAAAACGTGCGCTAAAGTGGAACAATCTGTACATTAAAAGGTTGAGGTTTTCTGCCTCAACTACCCTCCCAAGCAGTGCATTCCAGACCCCTGCCACCCTCGTTGAAAGCACTTTTCCTCAAGTCCCTTATAAACCACCTGCCTTCCGCATTAGAACTATGTCCCCTTGTTATTGACCTTTCAAATAAGGGGGCAAACTACTTTCTATTCACTCATAACATTATTACTATTATAAGGTTCCCTGCTCAACTTTTTCTGCTCCAAAGAAAACAACGTGACCTTATCTAGTCTCTCTGCATAGCTGAAATATTCCATCCTGGGCAATAGCCTGATGAATCTCCACTGCACCCTCTCCAGTGCAATCACATCCTTCCTATTGTGTGGCGACCAGAAGTGCACTCCAACATGATCTGCCTGCTTTTATAACCTATGCCATGACTGATAAAGGCAAGTGACCTGTATGTCGTCTTAACTACCCTATTAACCTGCCCTGGCACCTTCAGGGATCTGTGACCCAAGCACCCCAAGATTCCTTTGAGCTTGCCTTGTTTTGTTTCTCTTGTCAAAATACATCACCTCATATTTATCAGGGTTAAATTCCATCTGCCACTGATGTGACCAATCTGTTTATATCCTTGTGTAACCAAATGCCTTCATCCTCACTGTTGACTACCCGCCTAATCTTTGTGTCATCCACAATCTTTCTTACTGTCTTCATCCCCCACATTCTCATCTACATTGTTTACATAAATCAAAAGCAATAAGTAACCCAGCACTGATCCCCGAGATATGCCACCTCACATCGGGCTGCAACCTCTACCTCCTTCATCAGTTTCCCATGTCAAAGGCTTTGCTGTAATTCATATAAGTCAAATAAATTATCTCCGTTCCTGGTTTTCTTACAGGAGTTCCTCAGGATATTGTCTTAGGCTCAACCTTTTTCTTTGGGATGAACCTCTGTACTGTGTCCTTCAATTACATCCAGACTCCTGCCATTATCGATCTACTGTTTTCCCTGTTAGGCTCTGCTTCCAGTAGATTTTCATAAGCTCCTCTCTCATGCCCCTGTAATCAATAGGCATCCATGTTAATGTTTGACCTGAAGTCATGAGATTTCATTGGATCTGGAGTTTATGTTGAGGACTGCAAGGACAAACCTCCTTTTGCCAAATGTATATCACTATTTGTGAAGGTTTGTAGCTCAGGTTGAGGTTTAGGGTGTAGGTTTGCTCGCTGAGCAGCAGGTTTGATATCCACCCGTTTCATTACCTGGCTAGGTAACATCATCAGTGGTGACCTCCAAGTGAAGCAAAGCTGTTGTCTCCTGCTTTCCATTTATATGTTTCTCCTAAATGGGGTTCCTGGGGTTTGTGGTGATGTTATTTCCTGTTCATTTTCTGAGGGGTTGATAGATGGTATCTAGATCTATGTGTTTGATTATGGTGTTGTGATTGGAGTGCCAGGCCTCCAGGAATTCTCTGACATGTCTTTGCTTAGCCTGTCCCAGGATAGATGTGTTGTCCCAATCGAAATGGTGGGTTTTTTTTTCCGTGTGTAGGGCTACGAGGGAGAGAGGGTCTACCAAAACTCCATAAACCAGCAGCTCCCCTCAGACCCATAGTCTCACTACCCAGAACACCAACTTACAGACTGGCCAAAGAACTGCAAGCAAGACTGAAATACCTAGTAGAAGAGTCACAGCACTCCATCCACTCCACCCAGAAATTCCTAAAAATCATCAAAAACACCAAAATAGAAGAAGACGAAACAATGATCTCATTCGACGTAACAGCACTGTTCACTTCCATCAACATTGACCTGGCAAAGGAAACACCACATTTTTAGAAGAGGCCATCACACACACCCCAACCACCATCAATCACATTACCAACAAAAACATCATGAAGCTAGTGGACCTGAGCCTCACCACCCACTTCACTTTCAATAACATAATCTGCAAACAAACCAATGGTACACCCATGGGATCTCCGCTGTCAGGATTCATAGCAGAAGCGGTAATGCAAATACTAGAACAAACAGCCCTACCAACCATCAGACCAAAAATCTGGGTCCGCTATGTAGATGACACCTTTGCCATCACAAAACAAAACAAGATAGAAGAGACATTTAACATCATCAACAGCACACTCACAGGCATAAAGTTCACCAAGGAGGAAGAAACCGACAACCAGCTCACAATCCTGGATGTATGGTAAGACAAACACTGACCAAATACTTAACTACACCAGCAACCATCCCAACACACACACACAAAGCTGTATCAGGACACTACTCCAACGAGCCACCTCATACTGCAGCAGACGAACTTCGGAAAACAGAGGACCTATACAATGTATTCAAGAAGAACGGATACTCAAAAAATACAGTCTGCAGATTCCTCGAGAACAAACCACGACAAGCAGACCAAACACAGCCAGAAACCCTAACCACCTTACCATACATCAAAGAAGTTTCAGAAATGACAGCCAGACTACTAAGACCCCTCGGAATCCTCATAGCACACAAACCCACCAACACTCTCAAACAAAAACTAACAAACCTAAAAGATCCAGTACAACCCATGGAGAAAACCAACGTCGTCTACAAAATTCCATGCAAGGACTGCCACAAACACTACGTAGGACAAACAGGAAGAAAGGTAGCCACCAGGATACACGAACACCAGCTAGCCACAAAAAGATATGACCCTCTTTCCCTCATAGCCCTACACACGGAAGAAAAAAACCACCATTTTGACTGGGACAACATCTATCCTGGGACAGGCTAAGCAAAAACATGCCAGAGAATTCCTAGAGGCCTGGCACTCCAACCACAACGCCATAAATAAACACACAGCTCTAGATACCATCTATCAACCCCTTAGAAAATGAACAGGAAATGACATCACCACAAACCCCAGGAACCCCATCCAGGACAAACCTATAAATAGAAAGCAGGAGACAACAGCTTTGCTTCACTTGGAGATCACCACTGATGATGTTACCTAGCCAGGTAATGAAACGTGTGGATATCAAACCTACAGCTCAGCGAGCAAACCTACACTGTGTATATCACTATGTTACCCCCACCCCCAACCTCTGTCCTGCCTTTCCTTCCTGTGAGATACATAACCAGTGAGTTACTCCTTCAATGTTGACACCAGTTTCAGATGTTAGTGAGGATAGTTTTGCAATGTCAGTTGGTTAGTTATATTTTTATTATGTTGTAGTTAATCGGGTAGGTCCATTGCATTGTAATAAAACCAGGAGGCACAAAGTACATAACTGACCTTCAGCCTCAAGCAGACCCTTTAGGAGACATTGGTAATGATGCTGTAGGCCCAAATACTAAGGAACGTTCACTGCATATTTTCTTTCAGTTTTGATCAAATGTAACATTTGGTTTTGAAACAGATGTTGCCCCTGGTTAACATATTCAATGATTTTGATGAACATGTTAATTCAGTAGTCAGCCATCAGTTTGACAGATGATTCATTTCTGATGGGTTTTGAAAGAGCATGCCTCAAAATGTCTCTCCCAACTGCTGCTCTTTACCTATCAATTAGGTGCAGTGGGGGCTAATTTCTCTTTCAAGAAGCAAACATTTGACGTAATCTTTGTCCTTTATCATACCTTAAACAATTTATGTGCAGTTGCAGACTTGTTTTGGAAGTATTCATGTAGTTCATATTTTATGATAGCTTCAAACCCTTAGGGGACAACATAATAATCTGTTATTGAAAAGTGGAGTAATGATAAAGCTGTTGATCATTCATCACTTCACAAATTTAAATGTTTTGAAAACTTTTAACATCATAGAGAGAATTACAGATTAAAGATCAAATCCTTTTTTAAAAATTCAGTTCATCTGGTGGTCAATATTGAAGCAGTTACATGTATGGTTAAACATGTTTTAAATATTTTTCTGGAATTGCATATTAAGAAAAAAATTATGCAAAGGTTTAAGTAATGTTTAGTTTATAGAGTTTGTATTTTACTCTGCTTTTTCATCAACTGAATTGATGATTATAAAGCCATTTGAAAGGCCACAATTTTAGTGACTAACCAATTACCTCTACATTAAAAATTACTCAAATTTTAATTAAATCAAAAAAGAATTTATGGCAACAAAAATTAACTTCCCTTTCTTCTGTCCCACTTTTCAAAAAGGAGATTCTGTTCAGTGTAGACAAAGCTGTCAGCATTAGACAAATTGTAGGTGTGAATGTTATACCTGATGTGAACAGACAGCAAAAAATATGAACTTGGTCAAAAATAGCTAGCTCTGTTAAATTACATGAACATAACCCTCACATCTAGGAACATGGAAATAGGAGCAGATTATTCACCCATTGAGACTGCTGCACCTTTAAGTACGATCGTGGCTCATTCAGTAACTTTTTCCCATTCATCCCTATATCCCTTTACGTTATTGATATTTAAAAATCTGTCAATCTCTAGTTTAGCTATATTTAATAACTGAGCTTCTGCAGCATTCTGCGGTAGAGAACTCCAAAGATTCACAATTCTTTAACTTTTTAAAAAAAAAATTCCCTTCAATTTTGAAATTATTTTGAAAATATGTCCTCCGATGCTCCCCAACCAGGGGGGCTAACCTGCTTCATTTACTTTATCCATTGTTTTAGATATTTGTATGTTCCCAGTTAAGAAACATTCTGACAGCTATTCTTCCTTGTCAAACAGTGTATTTCCATACTATATTCCTTTTGGCGTGTTCTTGCCAATCAGTCAGTCCAAATTCTGTTGAAGTTGCTCTTCATCATCCTTGGAGAACACATTTTTAGTTTTATCAGTAAAAACAAGGACTGCAGATGCTGGAAACCAGAGTCTAGATTGGAGTGGTGCTGGAAAAGCACAGCAGGTCAGGCAGCATCCGGGGAGCAGGAAAATTGACGTTTTGGGCAAAAGCCCTTCTTCAGGAATTGAGGCAGGGTGCCTGCAGAGTGGAGAGATAAATGAGAGGGGGGTTGGGGGTGGGGAGAAAGTAGCATAGAGTACAATAGGTGAATGGTGGGGATGGGGGATAAGTCAGAGAGGAGGGTGGAGTGGATAGGTGGAAAGGAAGATGGACAGGTCATAGGGATGGTGCTGAGCTGGAAGGTTGGAGCTGGGGTGAGGTGGGGGAAGAGGAAATGAGGAAAGTGGTGAAATTCACATTGATGCCATGGGGTTGAAGTGTTCTGAGGCGGAAGATGAGGTGTTCTTCCTCCAGGCGTCAGGCGCTGAGGGAGCGGCGGTGAAGGAGGCTCAGGACATGCATGTCCTCAGCATGGGAGGGAGAGTTGAAATGTTGAGCCACAGGGCGGTGGGGTTAATTGGTGCGGGTGTCCCAGAGATGTTCCCTAAAGCGCTCTGCTTGGAGGTGTCCGGTATCCCCAATGTAGAGGAGACTGCATTGGGAGCAACAGATACAATAAATGATATTGGTGGATGTGCAGGTAAAACTTTGGATGTGGAAGGTTCCTTTGGGGCCTTGGATGGAGGTGAGGGAGAAGGTGTGGGCGCAGGTTTTGCAATTTCTTTGTTGGCAGGGGAAGGTGCCTGGAAGGGAGGGTGGGTTGTTGGGGCACATGGACCTGACCAGGTAGTCACAGAGGGAGTGGTCTTTGCGGAAAGTGGAAATGGGTGGGGAGGGAAATATATCCCAGGTGGTCTAGTTTTATGTCAAGCATGAACTTGGAAAATTACATTTTTATATTGTGAACAGCTGGGCCCCAAGTACTGAAAAAAAATCAGGAATTGCTGGAAGAACTCAGCAGATCTGGTAGCATCTGTGGAGAGAACGTAGAGTTAATAATTCGGGTCCAGTGACAGAGAAGATTGATGTACTGATCCTTGCAGTACCCCAATCACAGTCTGACAACACATGAATGATGTATTTCTACAGTCTGTTCTTTTAGCCAATCCTTAATTCATGCCACTATTTTGCATCCTGTTCTATGTGCTTGGATATTAATCATAACTTTCTCTGAGGAATTTTATCAAAAGGCTTTTGAAAATTCAAGTATACTACCTCCATCCCTTTTGTCAATATTGTTAGCAATATTTTCAAAAAACTCTATAATAGGTGGGCAGCACAGTGGCACAGTGGTTAGCATTGCTGCCTCACAGCGCCTGAGACCCGGGTTCAATTCCCGACTCAGGCGACTGACTGTGTGGAGTTTGCACGTTCTCCCCGTGTCTGTGTGGGTTTCCTCCCACAGTCATAAAGATGTGCGGGTCAGGTGAATTGGCCTTGCTAAATTGCCCGTAGTGTTAGGTAGGGGGTAAATGTAGGGGTATGGGTGGGTTGTGCTTTGGCGGGTTGGTGTGGATTTGTTGGGCCGAAAGGCCTGTTTCCACACTGTAAGTAATCTAATCTAATCTAATCTAAGGTTCATCTGGAGTGGAACGGTGGCTCAGTGGTTAGCACTGCTACCTCACAATGCCAGGGACGCGGGTTCAGTTCCACCCTCAGCCAATTGTTTGTGTGGAATTTGTACATTGAATTAGAATTAGAATCCCTACAGTGTGGAAGCAGGCCCTTTGGCACAACAAGTCCACACCGGTCCTTCGAAGATTAATCCACCCAAACCTATTTCCCTCTGACTAATGCACCTAACACTCTAGGGAATCGAAACCCAATAGAATGTAGGGAATCTAAACACATTCCTGATGACTATGGGCAATTTAGCATGACCAGTTCACCCAACCCCCACACCTTTTGGATTTGGGAGGAAACCGGAGCATCCAGAGGAAACCCATGCAGACACTGGGAGAATGTGCAAACTCCACACACAGTCGCTCAAGGCTGGAATCGAACCCGGGTCCCTGGCGCTGAGAGACAGCAGTGTTAACCAGTAAGCCCAAATTTTATAATCTGCAGATTTTACAAATCTTAACTATTTATCCAATTTCCTTTTGGAATTTATCATTGAATCTGTTTGTGCCACCTCTTCAAATAGTAAATTCCAAATATTAAGCTCTGTACTTTTTAAAAATAGTTTTTTCCTCATGTCATTGCTTTTTATTTGCTGATTATCATAAATTTGAGTTCTCTGATTAATGATTCTTTTGCCACTGGAAACAGTTCCTCCTTATTTACTATATAAAAGTCTCATAATTTTGAAATCTGTATCCACATTTTTAAGTTTCCTTATTCTAAGGAAAACAGGTTCTCTGGTTCTGTGTTGTTCAACCTTTTCGTTTGGGTGACCACATTTCAATATTCCTCCCTGTCCCCTCCCTTCCAGGACATTGCCCCTTTCCCTCTCCGTGCTTTTCCCGCCCTTTCTGATACATTCCTGATTTGCCACATCCACCCCCATTTTGGAAGAGCCATGGCCTTGTAGATTATTATGTAACTTTCCTACGTTTGGATTTTGTCTGTTGATCAAGCCTACCTTAGTCTCTGTGTACCTGGTATTCCTCATCTAGCTACCATTCTGGTCAACTTCCCCTGCACCATCTGTCAGGTCTTGAAATCTTTGCTGAAGTGTAGCGCTCAAAATAGGACACACAACACACCAGACGAAGCTTAATAAATATCTTATAAATATTTAGAGTTGCCTCCTTATCTTTGTACTCTATACCTTTTTTGTAAAGCCAAAGATCCCACATGCTTTTTCAATAGTCTCTGAACTTTCTCATGTTTTATGTCATTCAAGCATTGTTCCATTCTTTATCAATGCTCCTTTCCCCAGGAGATCTATAATGGAAAACTGTGAGCTGGCCTAGATTGTTTTTTAAATTGTATGAAGACTTGAAAAATTAATAATCACAGAACACCAGGTTATAGTCCAACAGGTTTAATTGGAAGCACACTAGCTTTCGGAGCGACCCTCCTTCATCAGGTGATTTGACATTCCTTCATCAGGTGACAATCACCTGACGAAGGAGCGTCGCTCCGAAAGCTAGTGTGCTTCCAATTAAACCTGTTGGACTATAACCTGGTGTTGTGTGGTTTTTAACTTTGTACACCCCAGTCCAACACCAGCATCTCCAAATCATGAAAAATTAATGCTTTTTTATGTTAAAATGAAAGGACTTGCAGCGTGACCAAATAGAATTGCTTCTAATTATGAAAAGAATGGACCAAGGGTTGTTTTTTTTTTGAGATAAAACTGTGTGACATAGACATGAGATTAGCTAAGAGTTTCATGACAGAGAGCGAGATTGTTTTTTAAAACAGTTTGAGGCTGCTGCAAATACTATATCTGGAAAGAATTTTACCCCTCCAAAATAGGCAAGGTTCGCTTGGGTGGGATAGTAAAAATCAGAATCTGAATTCTAACCTACCCACTTCCATTTTAATGGAGGTGGGACAAAGATTGTCATGGTTCATTCCCTTTCTGCCACCTTTCAAGAAAGAATTTTGGAAAGAATTAGAACAGTTAAGGGATGACATGAGACTAAGACCAAAGCTTATGGCTAATGTACACCAAACCAAACTGGTTTGACTGAATGGAATTTTTTTTTGTAATTTATATAGAATAATTATAATATGTCAATTATACTTGGTCTATCTACTAAAAAAAATCCAATATTAGGATTGGGGTTATCATTACCTTCCATTGAGAATCTTTTACATGCAATCCTACGTCTTGTTTTTGGTCTAATCTCAAGCAAGCAAATCTAATCCTGGATTTTTATCCTTCAGATGGGAAAATAGATTTTTGCTTAGTCCAACAAAATCATCATGTTCTCAATGTGTAGTTAGTTCAAGCCTGAAATTCTCTTCAGTGAGTAGACTTCAAGGCAAAAGTTGGAATTTCCTGTGGGTTGATAACATGTGAATTATGAGAGGGATTTCTCTGATTCACTTGCTGTTGCCCTTTAGTATCGCAATGACAAATATCTCTAGAGGTTTTGATTTTTTTTTGTTTCAAGAATCCGTGAAACTGTTGAAGTACAGTTCACATCCTGTCATGGCAGCTTCTGAAATTGAATTTAATAAATAAATCTGGAATTAAAAGCTGGCCTTGGTAACAGGAAATGTGAAAGTATTGATTTTTGTGAAAACCCATCTTCTTTTAAAATGTCCATTAGGGAGGAAGTATGTCTGATCCAGCCTAAATATGATTCCAGTCCTACACCAATGTAGTTGATAGTTGGTTTCATAAGCCATTTCAGATAGCAGGTAATAGTGAGTCAACGGCTGCTCCAAAGAAAAATCAATAAAGATCGAAACCAGACTGATCACCTGACATTGACCTGGGCACTAGAAACAACAATGTACCTCCAGCCCTTTTGACCCTGCAAAGTCCTTCCTGCTAATATCTAGGCCTTGTGCTAAAATTGGTAGAGTACCAGCCTGCTGTAGTCATCCTTTATGGAATTCTGCTGTGTAGGCAACATCCAAAGCAGCTGCACTGCCACCACGAGTCCTGGATAGAACATGTTCCACCAAAGATGTTGGCACTGTGATATAGTGTTGGGAGCACATTGTCCTGGGAGTTCTTACTGTTGATTCAGAACTGCATGAAATAGCATGGCTTCAGGTCTAACATGGCAAGGAAATCTCTTGATGACTGTTTACCTTAGCTGGTGAATCTGTACTCTTCCATGTTGATTGGAAGAAGCACAGAGGATGGCAGGAATAGAATGCATTGTGGTTGGACGAATTCAATGTCCATCTCCAAGGCTTTATAGCACTACCATTGACCAATCTGTCAAAACCTAAAGGATAAGGCTTCTAAGCTGGGTCTGTGGTAGGTGGTGAAGCAATCAACAAAGGGAATAATTTACTTGACCTCCATCTTCTGGATTAGTGGTGCTGGCAGAGCACAGCAGTTCAGGCAGCATCCAAGGAGCAGTGAAATCGACGTTTCGGGCAAAAGCCCTTCATTAGGAATAAGGGCAGAAAGCCTGAAGCTTGGAGAGATAAGCTAAGTGGGTGGGGGTGGGGAGAATGTAGTATAGAATACAATAGGTGAGTGGGGAAGGGGATGAAGGTTATAGGTCAGGGAGGAGAGGGTGGAGTGGATAGGTGGAATAGAAAATAGGCAGGTAGGACAAGTCTGGACAAGTCATGGGGACAGTGCTGAGCTGGAAGTTTGGAACTAGGGTAAGGTGGGGGAAGGAAATGAGGAAATTGTTGAAGTCCACATTGATGCCCTGGGATTGCGTATTGCAGATGCATATAGCCATGATAATAAAGGAGGAATAATGACTGCACTGTCCTTGTGGATACATAGCCCTGCTTTCAAATTGTGGATGCTTTAAAGTACTCCATCATTACATTGCAACTGTGCCAATTGGAATAGATTTTGAACATATCTAACAATTCAATACCAGGCATCCATGAAGTGTTGTGAACCACCAGCATTAGCAGAATTGTATTCGGTCAGAGTCACAATGTCATGGCCTGGTATACGTCACAGTGTATTATTGCTGTCATGTTAGGTTATCGACTCTGATTCAGTCAATCGGGGCAGGAGGGCATGCCAGAAGCAAAACCAAGCATATCGAAAAATGAGGTCAGCCTAATGATGCTACACAACAGGACCACTTACATGCCAAACTATATTAGCAGCATGTGATAGAAAGAGCTGGGCAATCCAACAGTCAATAGGTCAGATCAAAGCTGTGTAGTCTGGTCACATCCAGCCATGAGGAGCAGTAGAAAATTAACTGAAGACAGATGCTCCAAAAATACCTCATACTTAATGGTGGGGATTGTAGCACATCAATGCAAAAGCTGAAGCTCTAGCATTTTCATCTGTCTTCAGCCAGAATTGTCTAATGGATGATCCATCTTGGCCTTCTGAGATCCAACATCTCAGATGCCAGTCCAGAACTGATTTAAATCACTGAATGTAAGCTAAAAAATCAACTAAGCCATTGTATGCTACAAAGTCTATGGTTCTAATGATATTCTGGTAATAGTACTGAAGACTTGTGCTCCTGAACTAGCACAATGTAACTGCACCAATGACCTCTACCCAACAAGATCGAAAATTCCCCATCTATATTCTTTCACAGAAAAAAGATAAATTTGACTCGTTAATTACCTATCCACCTACTCTCAGTTGTTAGGAAGCTGATACAAAAGTTGTTGATGATGCTATAAAATGGCACCTAGACAGCAATAACTTGCTCAATAATGCTTAGTTTGGGTTTCAGCAGTTTCACTAAGTTCCTGAACTCATTTGAACATAGTCAGAAAAGCTGAACTCGAGGTGACGTGAAAGTAACTGCTCCTGATACCAGTGTGGCATTTAATGAGTCCTAGGACAATTTGAGTCAATGGGAAGTTGAGGGTGGGGACATCTCCAATGATTGGAATCCTACTTATTGCAAAGGAAGGTCCTGTGATTGTTGAAAGTCCATCATCTCAGTTGTGCATCATCACTGCAGGATTCCTCAGGGTGAGGTCCAGCTGATTTATCATTGACCTTCCTTTCACTAAAATGTCAGAAGTGGGGATGTTTGCTGATTGCAAATATACTGAATCATTTGTAATTAGTCAAATACTGGAACAATGTATGTTCAAATGCAGCAAGAGCTGGACAGCATTCAGCCTTGGTCTGATAAGTATCAGAGCTGAAAATGTGTTGCTGGAAAAGCGCAGCAGGTCAGGCAGCATCTAAGGAACAGGAAATTCGACGTTTCGGGCATAAGCCCTTCATCAGGCTTATGCCCGAAACGTCAAATTTCCTGTTCCTTAGATGCTGCCTGACCTCCTGCGCTTTTCCAGCAACACATTTTCAGCTCTGATCTCCAGCATCTGCAGACCTCACTTTTTCCTCTGATAAGCATCAGGTAACATTCTTGCTGTACAAATGCCAGGCAATGACTATCTCAAATGGGAGAATTTAGTCACCTCCCCATGCCATTTATATCTTTATCGTTGCTAGATTTCCCATAATCTTGGGGATTATCATTCATCAGAAACTGAACTGATCCAGCCTTGTAAATACTGTGGTAGGTCAAAGAGTTCAAAAGCAGGTCAGATGCTGGGAAAGATGAGATGAGTGACCCAACTTTTGACTCCCCACAGCTTGCCAGTCAGAAGTCAGAAATCTGGTAGAATACCATCCACTTGCTTGGATGAGTGCAGCTTCAATGTTGGAGAAGATGCTATTCAGAACCTGTATGATTGACAGCAAGTTCACCACCTTAAACTTTTACTTCCACCACAGCTGATGTACGGTATGGCAATGCTCTACCATCTATCAGATGTAGTGCAGCAGTTCTTCAAGAAATCTTTGACACTCCCCATTTGTCCTTCACTGTCACTGGCTCAAAAACCTACAACTCCCTTTCCAGCAGCACAGTGGGTGTGACTGCATCACATGGACTGGTGTTTCAAGAAGGCAACTCAAAGGCAATTAGTGATAGACAATATCTATCGAAGTAGTTGGCAACTCCCACATCCCTTGAAAGAAAACAGTTTAAAAATATTCTAGATATTTTTCTGCCACGCCATTTCATTTTCCTCCATAAGTGTGACCAAAAATCACCACAAAAAGCAAGGTTTTTTTGAAATCAGAAAATACAATCTCCATAGAAACTGATTAAATTTAAAGGCAAATTCAAACTTGTAATTATTGGCCAAAAGATTGACTCAGCAGGATTTTTCTCATGATGATTGGTTAACAAATCGCCAAGAAAATGACTGCATAATCTATTTGTAGGCAGCTTAATATACAACTACTGATATTCCACCTCTATACTTATGGTATGTTTCTGTATTGTTGTTTCATGAGTATTGACTTTGAGTGACTGTATCTAGGCATGTTTTTCAGGGAGTTCTTTAAACCTCCACCATCAGGAAAATCTGAGATTTTGATTCTTTCCCCAGTCATATGTACACATATGTATCTGGCTTCTGCAAAAACATTCAGCTGTGGTGACTAGCAAGCCAAACAGCCTTTTTGTTCTGCTGACCACACTGAGTAGCTATTTCTATGATATTGTAATTGATTTGTAGAGAAGCCTGTAAACTGATTTCAAAACTGGCTTATTCTTTCACATGGCAAGATGAAATATGTTAACGTTGCATCTAGGTAGAAATGCCAGTAACCTATCCTTAATCTCAATTTCCTTTTAATCCTAGAAATAAATGGACTGTTTTACAGCACAACTATTTACAAACCTTATTGAGACTTTGAGAGACTCTGAATCTATTCATTGCACACCAGAAACTGTTGCCATTGTTTCCAAGTAAATACCTTACTCCTTTTTTGTAAGTAAACCAAACTAAGCTTTCCTTTGATCTCCATCAATCACTCACGCAGACTACAAAATAGCTCACATGATCTTGATTTCCTATACTTAGATCTATTATCCCCAATGATATTTTACAATTGAGAGGTTTAGAAGAAAACTAAGTGATTCCAAGTAAGATTGTTAAAATGGAAGTTTCTGATTCTGATTTTTAAAAATCTAATTTAAAAGTTGACAGTTTTGAGAAGAAATATTTGGCAAAATTCTTATTTGTTATAAAATATAACTGTCCGTTGCGCTGGGTATTTTTTGTTTGCCATACAGGTAGTTTTTCCAAAATGGCGTAGTTGCGTTCCCGTGCGATGCCATGTAACAGAAAATCGTGCAATTCAAATGATGGGGCCTATCGGAAAAACAGGGTTGGAGCAAACCACCAAAAATTCAAGTAAAAATTGAAACCCAAATAGTAGCTCAACTGTGCTATCGTTTGCGTTAGGCTAAGTGAATTTTGACCTGTTGTAAGGTACCATATTGTGCAATTCATCAGAATCTTCAACTGACTACTCTCGATTGGCAACTCTACCTCCTGGCTGTGCTATATTCTAGCCAGTCTTCTGATCCCATCTAATGGTAACATTGCACAAGTCAAATCCCAGAATGAAAACTGCCTTCATAAATCAAGGTCTGAATCTTAATTTCATTTGCTGTCAGTTTGAGAAGTTTTTTGGAGGGTTTCACATCATGATGCTTGGAGACATCTATCACCTATTTTACAAAACCAGTCTGATTTATTACCTACCCCACCCTTTGGTGCCCCCTTCATACATTCTAGCTCCATCATGCCATATGCCATTTCCGAAGCAACTCACCATTTCCTGGGATATCCCAGAATTGACCAAACATCTGTGGTACAGCACTATCTTTAAAAGATATTGTGCACCCAGACAAGAGATGTCAGTCTGCAGAGCCTGCATGGTTCTTGAATTTGGCAGGCAATGGAAATTGTCTCTTTTTCTGGGCAGGGACATTGAGATGCTGTTGATGGGGATAGGGTAAGGCAGGGGTAGTTGTCATTTCTCCCAGGCCAACGGAGAATTCCATTTACTGGAACTACACCAACCTAGATTAGGGTTACCATCCAGGGCAGTGCATTCTCAACCATCTGAAGGAATGCACTGAATGTAGGAAGAAGATTGATGATCATCTCCATTCTGCCAGTGAAAGTGCCACCATCTTTTCATTGATACCTCACACTCACTCTATCTCTGCTACTGTAACCACCATTTTCTGCAACATCATCCCCATGCACACTCAGCCTTGCTAACGTCTGACCCTGACTAACCCTGAATCCCTTCTGCACAGCCTACTCACCCCCTCAGGACATGTGCACCAAAGGTAGCAGTGTGCCACCCACCTTTCTCTCCCTCACCCACTCTGTGCAGAGTTTCCTGACTCTGACTACCCTGAGCAGCTGACTGACCATGTTCAAGCCCCTGAACTGTTTTTTTTTTGCAGTTGGTTACCATAGTGATTAGTCAGATTCATATGGGTCTGTAGATAATTTTTAACATCTGAACATATTTTTTTAACAGAGGGGAACAAACTCTTTAATACAAACAAAAAAGCCAAGTTTCAAAGTGCTCCTCAACACTTTTTTTTACGATTAATCAATTCCAGTGAAATTTCACTTTTATCTCCACTCTGAGTTTTTAAATTAACAGACTGCTCCCAGATTCTTGTCTCTACAGCCTGAGGACATTTTCATGATGCTTTTCCAAGTCCATTAGCACAAGGTTCTTCATGAGAGCGCACGAGCCCACTGATCACATGAAGCTGATGTAGAGTCCAGTCCTCCCCACACCGTGACACCTAGTGCCGGGATGTGAATTGTGTAACAGTGAACAGGAGTTTGCTTTATCAAAAAAAAATGGACAATTCACAAATCGCATTAATAAACGAGCATTATAGAAGAACTATCTATACTTAATCAGAAAACATGCTATTAAAATGGTTTTCTAACTGTTTCAATAAATCTTGCACAAGTATCCAAATAAGAATGTGAATTGTAGGTTTAACATGCTAATGTATGAATATATATTCAAAGCCGGTATGTAAGGGACGGCATACGTAATTGTAACAGAGAGTAGGTTTAAGTATTTGATGTCAATTCAAAGAAAGATTAGAAAACATATACAGTATGTGTCAGTATATGCCCTTGATGCATATAAATCCATTTGAACTTGGGCAATTTCAAAACTTACTAATGACTTACAAGTGTGAGATTTTGTAGCAGTGAGGAGAACTGTAAAAGAATTTTAAAAAAGTACATGATTAGAATATGCAAAAATGAAGAGGTTCTTTTGGTAATCCCTGGAAAGTGAGAGTGCTTTCAGATAAAGCCAAGAATGGATCATTAATGTTTATCTTCTAAGACAGAATATTGTAGAAGCATAACATTGGAGCAAAGAAATAATGATGTATTTATGCAAAACCATGTGCAGTTTTAGATGCCTGATGATCGAGTGAATGTTAAAAGTGTACCAGAGATTTAAATAATAGATTTGAAGAGAATCTTGACTAGCTGGAACCATTTCCTAAGAAAGTCTAAGGAAGTATTTCATGCAAATTTTTAAAATCATGACAAGTTTTGAAAGGATGAATAGAGAGAGGCAATTTCACAGAATCTTCAAACAATACAGCAAAAGAAGAGGCCACTTGGTTATCCTGCAGTTAATATGTCTACATTTACCAGCTGTAAACGTTATGCTCGTATTGGGCTAGGTGCGTCTGTAAATGTCTCTCCTCCTCACTAGTTAAGTAGTTCCTGACACACTGTCTATGCCGATGTACGAAAACAGCAAGGTAGTAGAAAGCATGAGGTATATTGAAGCATACTGAGAATGCTGTCCTGAAAATAGGAAAATAAAAGGCCATAAAAGGAAGAAAATAAACATAAGAATACTTGTAAAGAGATTAAAATTTGCAAATATTGGCTTAGTCTCACAGTCAGAGGGTAAACAAAATAGCTGCAGTTTTGAAGAAAATGAAGGCAAAAGTAAAAGAGTTATCCAAAGAAAACAATAGTCAATAATAAAACTAGAGTTTTCAGGTGAAAATTAGCTGTATCTTCGGTTTGTACTGAGCACAATTCTAGCAAAGCAGGTGGCCAGAAACTGAAATATTCATTTGAAATTGGTGTTAAATTGCATTAGTGAGCCACAGACTGGTTAACAGCATACTTAAGGTGTAGTAAAATAGTTACTCATTTGCTATGTCACGCAGCTTGTATGAACTAACACTGATCAAGATTTCAGACCACCAGTCGTGTTTTTCTGGTGCAGTGGTAAGGTCCCTGCCTCTAGATCTGATTCAAGTCCCACATACCTCAGAAGTATATCATAACATTGTCCAAGCAGGTTGATTAACGATACTTTTCAGACTACCAGTGTGCAATAATTCCTGCAGCAAAAACACGACGCAACTAATTATTGCAAATTTATGAGAACTAATGTATTCGTTTCTGCTCTAGATTTTTCTTATTAAGAATGTATTAACAATAATGAGACTTTGGCCAGATCCAATAAAACAATTTGGCTATTGCTAGGTCTCTGTTTCACATCATCAGCATATTTTATTTGTTGATAAGGATCAAGGTTGAACTAGAATTCAAGGATGTGGCATACCACTTGTGTAAAAAGTAGAGAACAGAAGAACCTAAGAAGAGGTTGAGAGAGTTGAAAAAAATTAACTTGAGAAAAAGTTCTCAAAAAATTGAAAGCTCTAAAATATCTCAGTAAAATACATCCTAAATGATATTAACTATAATTATTAGAGATGAAGGTTGAGCTCTGAGAAGAGTCGTCAGTGAGCTAATTGAATATAAATGGAAATTGGCAGGGAAACGTAACAGTTACCGAGAGAAGATATTGAGGAGAGACATACTGAAATGGTTAATGGTAACATGAGCAATCTCACAATAAATTAAACAAAAATGCTGAAGATGTTCAGCTGAAACAAATCAAAATTCCAGGCCCAGACAAGAAACATCCAAGGATCCTGATAATTATAGACCCGTTAGTTTAACATCTGTAGTAGGGATAATTATGGAATCTTTAATTATGGATGAAATTACAAAGTAACTAGGTAAAGTCATAATATTTAGAAGCAGCTAACTTGGATTTCAGAAAGGAGGATTATGTGACAAATTTGATTGAGTTCTTTCAAAAGATGATTGGTTTAATAGATTTTGGGTATTAATATAATGGAATGCTGTGTTCATTGTAGCACCAGATAATACCTGCAAGGGCTACAGAAGTTCCTTTTATTGATGCTATTAAAGAAATGTGTATGGGTTGCACAAGCCCTTGGGGCTGTCTACCCTGAGACAATCAACATGATCTCTATAATACGACTTTGAAGCTACATGAACACTCTTTTATGGTCTTTAAAAAAGCCTTTGGCAGAGTACTATATGGGATTTATTAGAGTAGGTTGAGGGCTTGTGTAATTATAATGGTAGAAGTTAGATTTAAATTGGTTAAGAGAGAGGGAACCAGTTGAAGGTGAATAACAGTAGATACCAGAATTGTCAGGGTTTTCCTCTGGAGCTATTTCTGTTTGCTCTGTCACTGATTTGGATATAGGGATAAAAACGTGTGTACATTTGCACATAATTTTGAAATGCAAAGTATAGTGAGTATTTATGAAGATCACAAGAAGCTGCAAGGCAATGATAACAAAATGGCAGAATGGGCATTAAAGTGACAGGTGGAATTCAACACAATAGTGTAAGTTTTTTTTGGTTTAAAAAATTGTGTTCTCAACGGGGGAATGTTTGATGTGAAAGAACACTGAGATTTAGGCATTTTGGTTCACAAGATTAAAAAGCAACACCAGAATTAAATAAAACCAAAAAAAGCTAATTAAATGCTTTGTTTTATGAAAGGCATAAATTATAATAGTCAAATTATCATATCGAATCTGTTGCAAGTTAAACAATGTTTGAGTTCCATCCTTTAAGAAGGATTTTGAGGAAATGCAGACTGTATAGTGAGATTTACAAGGATGCTACCTGATATGAGGACTTTGTGGCGGTATAAGGGCTGAGGGAGACTTTGGTGTGATACAATAATTGCTTTTCTCGAGCTCACATAGACGATGACTCTTTTCCACAAGATCAAAATGATTCTAGTTCTAGGGGGAGCAATACTTCCATTTCTGCGTAAAAGCTGCAAGAAAGCAGCATATTATCTTGCCCAAAAAATTCGCTCAGAGAACCATTAAGTAGTTATTCATTATCACCAAGCTGCAGAAGCTTCTTATAACCCCTACTCAAAGAAGTCAAGCTATGCTCATTGATTACCTCTCTGGTTTATTGTCTAGGTTACAATGGTACATCCTCGACTCCATTCCTACAATGGTCAGCAATTTGAGCAAGATTTTTGGTGCTCTCTGTTTAAATATGTTAATCTGTGCTAGCATTAACTATTTGTGATCCTAAATTGTATCTGAAAATTCCTTGCAATAAACAGCTAAACTTCCTAAGCACTTACTGTGTCTGCTTGCTAACATTTTTGTAATACATGTAGCAGTGCAACATATCCCTCCGTATCTCAAAGTTTTTCAATTTCTGTCCATTTAAATAAGTTGCTGCTTTTCTAATCTTCCTGCCAAAGTGGACACACTCACATTTTCCCACATTATACTCCATCAGCCTGAGAACTCTCTGGTGGATCTGGCCTGTTAATGGAATAAGGCATACTAAGGGATACTCATGTTATACTCTGAGACGTTGTTTGTAAGGATTGATTCTGAGTGTATGATGATGTGGACTGTTGCTTGACTTCTCTGTGGGGCTGTTCTCCCAATTTTGGCACTTGGCCCCAAATATTGGTTAGGAGGTCTTTGCTTCACTGACAGGGCTATGTGTGTTGCTGTTTTTTCTGGTGGTCATTCTTGTTTCATTTCTTTGTTTATATGTTGTAACATTTTAATACAACTGTGTGACTTCCTACGGCAATTAAAAATCAAGGATCTGAAGTCACACTTAGGTTAAATTAAGTTGGAAGATTTCCTCCTCAGAAGAACTTTAGTGAACCAGATGGGTTTTTCATAATGCTCAACAGTGGTTGGATGGTCACCATTAGATCAGCATTTAATTACAGATTTTTATTGAATTCAGATTTCACATCTGCCATTGTAGTATTCAAATTCATGTCCCAGAAAACATTAGTCTGGGTTCTGGATTACCACCTCAGTGACATTACAAGAGTTGCAAGGAATATCCCACTGTATAAATCTGCGGTAGAGAAAACCTACATTTTTGTTGTGGGTTAAAAGGAGCTCATACAGATTCTACCTAACCACACAATAATAAGTGAAATCCTTTTCTTGAATGGTCCCTTCTGATTGGTCTTCACCCAGTGTTAAAGTGACAATGGCCTTCTTTGTTGAGGTCAGAGTCGAAATTGCTGTGCAATTCTGATCACCACACTGTAGGAAGGAAGTGATTGTGCTGGTTGGGATGCAGAGATTTACCAGGATATTGCCTCGGATGGAATGCTTTCGCTATGAGGAGAGGCAGATTTTTTTTTTATTTCAAAATATACTTTATTCATAAAATAAATCTTTGATACCTGTACAATTTGTCATGTCGTTCATAGACATATACATTGCAATAAATCGCTATGGGGAGAGGCAGATAACCTTGTGCTGTTTGAAGCATAAAGGTTGAGGGGGTCTTTATTGAGGTTTGTAAGAAGAGTAGACAGAAAGCAGCTGTTCCCCTTTTAATGGAAGTGTCAGTAGCAAGGGGGTACACTCTTAAAGTGGAATGCAGGAGGCTTAGGGGATTTGAAGAAAAGCTTTTTTCACCCAGAGAATAATGGGGATCTGGAGTACGCTCCCTGGGGCATGTAATTGAGGCAGGTAACCCCACAACCTTTATAAATGACTTGGATGAGTACTTGAAATGCTATAGGTCCAATGCTGGGCGATGGGACTTGTGTAAATTGAGGTTAGTTTTGGCAATACAGATGTTCTGTTAAGTGTTTAAAAAAACATTGTTATCTTTCTTTTTCAATTTCCATTGTGTACTTTTGCTGAAGCCATTTAATGGATTTAATTCGGCAGTTTTGTCCTGTTAGCAAAGAAAGAATGTCCAATTACTTCTTTCCTTTCATTCTATGTAAGGCAAATTATCATATGTTTCATATTTGGCATCAGGAATCACACAATATATATTTGTATCTAATATAAGGTTTCTGTCACTGCTTACAACAAGTGAGACAATCTGCGTTTTTGAAAAATTAGATTCTAATGCTGTTATTGGTTGAATTTTCAGGTTTAATATAGAGCCAGGCCTGTATAGCCCATTTTTTTCTTTGGGAGCCTGTATGGATGGTTTGAATCTGCTTTTCACCCGGTTGTTTGGTGTCTCACTATGTGTAGAAGAGCCAGAGAAAGGGGAAGTCTGGTCCGATGATATCCGAAAACTGGTGAGTTAATTTTAAAGTATTCAAATTGTCGTAAATTCTGAGTGTGAAAATCAAAAACGGAAAGTGCTGAAGAAAGTCAGCAAATTTGACAGCACCTGGAGGAAGAAGTATAATTAAAACTTCAAGATCAGTATAGCTCTTCAGAAGAATTCAGAGAAGAATCCTACTGAACTTGAAATGTCAACTCTATTTCCCTCGCTACAGATGCTACCTAGCCTGCTGAGTTTCTTCAAGTTCTGTTTTTATTTTATGTTTCCAGCATCCACAGTATTTTGTTTTTATCCTAGTTTAAGTAGTCACCCATCTTATGAGATTTATGTTCTTGTTATTATCCTAAGCCCTGTTGAAATTCAGATGAGATTTCAAAATTGAAGAACTTCCAATGAAGTCTAGATATCCATTGCACTTAATCTAGATGAACTTTTAAAAGTTAGCATCATTTGGTTTTCATTCTTGTTTTGTGGTGTTGAGTTGTATAAAGGGTATCAGGAAGTACAGCGCTCAAAGTTAAGGGGCAGCAGAAACTTGTTGGCCCTAACGTAGAATGAAGTGGAGGAGTAAGTGATTCATATGATAGAGATTCTTCTTGGTATAGCCTTCTTTGTGCTTGAGTGTTTTCGCAAAAAGTAATGAATTGCCTGAAATCAAATTAATGATTTATTTCTTTGCAGTGCTCCAATTTCCCAATGTATTTGGATCAGAAAATGCAAAGAACACCTCCTTTGAATAGCATATGATATTGATCTCTGGTGAAAATTGATTCTTTGTAATAAACTGCTCTAATGTGAATGATCAACTTGTGTCCTTCTTTGTTAGGCTGTGGTTGATGAAACTGATGGACTTGTAGGATACATTTACTGCGATTTCTTCTATAGATCTGACAAACCTAATCAGGTATATTCTCATTTACAAGCCTCCTTAATCTTACCAAACCTTTTGGTGTGATAATTAAATAAAATGTTGGAAATGCTTAGTAAGTCAGGCAGCCTCAGTGGGTAGAAAAAGTGTAGTGATTTCACTCGTGACCTGAAACTCTAATTCAATTCCTTTCCACAGATGCTGCCTTATTTGATGAATATTTTCAGCACTGTTTATTTTCATTTCCCACATCCTCTCTTTCACCTTTCCAACCTCGCTCATCCATTCACTCAGTTCAAGGGCGATTAGTGATTGGTAACAAATATTGGCTTTATCAGCGATGCCCACGTCCCATTAACAAAATAAAAAAAAGCTCTCAGTTACAACCAAGTAACCTTTTCATAATTTGCATTGTATACTTCAATTGTGTGGTTGCTGGGAAATCACAGCATGTTCGAATGCACTGATGTGGACCACTTCTTCAAACAGCATTCCAAGGAGACAGGAAAATAAATAGTAATTAATCACAATGGCTCCCCTTTTTGATGCTGATTAATCAATTTTGCTGGTTTATTTGTCCATCTTCCTGTCTTGTACCCCAAGAAAGATTTGTTTTGAAGGACTTTTTTTTTCAAGTATTGGGTTTTGCATTTTGAAAAACAGCACATTCTGTAGGAGAAGCTAAAATTTACTTTCATGACTCTAGGCCTTTATTCTAGCTTGTCCTTGCAAATGTTGAAGGTCAAACAGGTGGAGCTGAAAATAAAAACTGAATTAAAAGTAGTCATGTCTTTCACTAGACAGCTATGTATCCTCATAAAGAAATGAACAAATCAGAACTGCATTTTTTTGTACTTTCTTCATAATGCTTTACTTCATGAGAAATCTAACTGATTTAAATTTGCTGTTATTTAAATGTGATTATTTTATAAATTACAAATATTACCACCTAATACTAGTGTTTGAGCAGTAAAAGATTTCTGCTTTTGGGGAACAAATTTAAAAATGTGTTCTAAAAATGGATACATGTGAACCATACTGGTGAAATTTATTTTGTAAAAAATTATACTCTAACTTATGTCATAATCATCAACCCTCACCAATGAAATGTGTCTGTGTGGGTTTCCTCTGGGTGCTCCGGTTTCTTCCCACAATCCAAAGGTGTGTAGAATAGGTGAATTGGTGTTCAGGGATGTATAGGTTAGGTACATTAGTCACGGATTAAATGTAGGGGAATGGGTCTAGGTGGGTTACTCCTTGGAGGGCTGATGTGGAATTGTTGGATCGAAGGGCCTGTTTCCATACTGTAGGGATTCTGTATGTCTTAGATATGGTTTCAGTAGTGACAGTTTATTGATATGAGATCCTGTGAAGCATGAAAACAATATTGAGCAAAATTGTTCTTCATCCTCCTCAGGACTGTCACTTTACAATCCGGGGTGGCCGATCATTGGAGAATGGGGAGTACCAGCTTCCTGTTGTAGTTTTGATGCTCAGTCTGCCTCATCCAACAGCATCCTCTCCAACGCTTCTAACTCCTGGAATGATGGAGAATCTCTTTCATGAAATGGGTCATGCCATGCATTCCATGCTAGGCAGAACTAGATACCAACATGTAACAGGTAGGTGACTACTGACCAGAATGGAAAATGTTCCATTTCAGTGCATGATTACTTTGTTATGTTTAGTTGTTCTGGAGTAATGTGTGCAGTTTTAATTGCCTTATGAGAGAGATGTTTTAAATGCATTAGAGGCAATTCAGATAAGGTTCACTCTAATGACGTGGAGGCATTAATTTATGAGGGAAAGTTGGACAGATTGGGCCTGGATCTGCTGGAGTTAGGAAGAGTAAGAATTGACCTTATTGAGCAATATAAAAGTCTTGAGGGACCTGAAAGGATGCTTTCCCTGTGGAAAAGCCTAGAACTAGGGTCATAGTTGTAAAAATTCAGTGTGTTCCAATCAAGACTGAGATGAGGGAAAATTCTTTTCCCAGAGATTGGAGAAGGAGGTGTCACTGATTATATTTAGAAGATAATTAGATAGATTCTTAATTAACAAAGGATCCAGTGGTTATTGGCATAGATGGATATGTGGTGTTGAAGCCATAATCAGATTAGCCGTTATCTTATCGATTGATAGAGCAGGCTTAAGGAGTCAAATGAACTTTATTTTTTCCTAATTTTAATGTCCTCAAACCAAATTTCCTGTGAAAAACTGTGTTTTTCTCTTTTTCAGGTACAAGATGTCCGACAGATTTTGCAGAAGTACCTTCAATTTTGATGGAATACTTTGCCAATGATTATCGTGTGGTGAGGCAGTTTGCAAGGCATTACCAGACAGGACAGGTATAAAAATTAGTGAATTTGCTTACTACTCTAACACCTCCATTAATAGTCCATGAAAAATAATGAAAGAAAAGCCTCATGAAATTGATTACCTGCCAGTGATCTCATTCAAGTAATCATTGTCACAATCAATAACAGCCTTGCTATGAGCAGTATTTTATTTATACCTTGTATTATGGAATTTGAGAGATGGCTTGTTTTCTTTTCCATCTGTGGTATAAACTTGGTGAAATCATGATGCACATATTTAGGTTTAATTCTTTAGTATGTTGGGGTTCTGAAAACTGCAATTGTACTCTACTTGTGGCCTGAAAGGGATATTTTAGAAAATTATCACCAGTTGTACTCTGAACCCTGTAATCTGAAATACTGTCATATTCTAGCTGACTTTATTTATTTGTATCCACGCTTTCATGATTTTTAAATACTACATATATGCACTCAAATATTTGTATTGTGTTTTTCTCTCAAATGTATTGTTTCACTTGTCACCACATTACATTTCATTTGCCACCAGTAATATGTATGTGCCTCTGAAATCTTTTGTAGCCATGTTCACTGTTGGCCAAACTTTGTACTTTTGTCTTTTCAAGCTTATGGTCACTATACCAAAGTTCAAATCAGCTTGTACACCAAAGGCAGCTACCCTGACCCTCTGCCAAAAATTGCGCTAGTTCAGGGACAGTAATGTAATGCAAGAGGTTTTGGTGTCCTGTTACAGTGTGTTTTTTTTCCATTATTCAAACATGGGATATGGGCATTGCTGGTTAGGACCTCTAATTGATCCAGTGAAGCTGGTAGCAAGCTGTCTTCCTGAAGTACTGCAGTCCTTGGAATGTACAGACATGTACTGTATGGTTGGGAAAGGAGTTCCAGAAATTTGAGAGAACCACAATATATTTCCAAGTCAATGTGGTGAGTAACTCGAAGGAGAACCTACAAATGGTGGTTTTCCCATGCTTCTGTTACTCTCTTCTTTCTAGGTGATAGAGATCATGGATTTAGAAAGTGCTGAAGAGCCTTGGTGGATGCTACCACTGTGTGTTGATGGTGAAGGTAGTGAATATTCAAGCTGATAACTGATAACCAGCTCATCAAGCTGGTTGCTTTCTCCTGGATGTGCTGCTTGAGTGTTTTTTTGGAACTGCACCTTCCAGTGAGTTGGAGACAGTATTTCATCACATTCCTAGCTTTTGCATTGCAGATGCAACAGAAGTGAATTGCTCGCCACAGAATTTCTAACCTCTGACCTACGTTTTTAACAACTATATTTATATGGCCAGTCCCATTCAGTTTAGTAATCAACCACAAGATGTTGATATTGGAGTATTTGGTGACAGTAATGCCATTGAAAGTCAAGGGGCGATTGTAAGATTGGCTGTTGTTGGAGATGGTCATTGTGGGGTACTTGTGTGGTATGAATATTGCTTGCCATTTATCAGTCAAGATCAGGTCTTGCTGCATTTAGAAATGGACTGTTTCAGTGTCTGAAGAGTAGTGAATGTTGTTGAACATTATGTAATCATCAGTGAACAGCCCCATTTCTGGTGTTATGATGGAGGGAAGGGTGAAGCAGGTGAGGATAGCTTTGTCAAGGACACTACTGTGAGGAGCTTCTGTAGTGATATCCTGGGAATGACATTATTAACCTCCAACAACCACAACAATCTTCTTTCCTATTAGCTGTGACTCCAAATAGTGGAAAGCGTTCCTACTGATTCTCATTATGTCTAGTTTTGTTAGGAAGTCTTGATTGTATACTTATTTAAATGTGGCCTTTATGTCAAGGGTATTCTATTTCACAGCACCTCTGTATTTCAGTCTTTTGTCCATGTTTAGACTAAGGCTTTTAATGAGTTCAGGTGTCAGATGGCCCTGGCAGAACTCAAAGTGAGCATTGGTGAATGGGCTATTCTCCTGCAAGTGCTGCTTGAAAGTATGTAAAAGTGGAAAGAACTGTTGATGCTGCAAATCAGAAACAAAAACAGAAGTTGGTGGAAAAGCTTAGCAGGTCTGGCAGTATCTGTGGAGAGAAACCAGAGTTAACATTTCATGACGAGTGACCCTTTCTCAGAATTTGACCCGAAATGTTAACTCTGATTTCCCTCAGTGACTTCGCTGATCAAGAACATATTAAAGAGGCAGTACTTGGCCAATTGGATCCATCTTTCTTTTTCTGGTTGGGATGTACTTAGACCATTTTCCTTTTACTTAGTATAGTATAGATTTCCCCAAGAATTGGTATTCTTGCAAATTGTCCCGATGCATGTAAAATAAAAAGCTCGGGCAAAATGTCTCTCCTGTTAGCAACATGACTACTTGTTTTGCATTTCTCACTTCATTTCACGATTTGATTCTTAATTATTTCTTAGATGTTATTGTTCTGTCCAGCAATGACACGTGGAAATTAACTATTGTCCTTGTAACATAGATTGTGTATTGTAAACATTGCAGAATCTTTGATAGTTTCTGTGCGGTTATTGTCAGTTCGAGTGCAGTCGTCATCAGTTTCAGTGTCTGCGTAGAAGTCCATTGCTGTAGTAATGGCCGCTAATCGCTCTTCCTGAGAAGGATAATTACTGCAGCCCTGGCTATTATCACTGTGTTGAGTCCATATCAAACTGTTATCATTTCTATCAAAAGTTTTAGCTGGACCCAAACACTTCAGCGGGCAGTATATGTGTATTCTCTCCCCCACTTGCCTTAAACTAATCAACTAGGTTGTGAGTACCTGTGTTGGCATCCTGGTGGCCCTAGGCAGTATCTATATTTGCTTTGCTGTTTCTATCCATTTTCTAGTCCAGCAGCCATCTTGTGTGTCAAGTGGCCAACTTATGGCTCAGTGGCCATCTTGTGTATCTGTGTGCATAGTGTCACCCTGCCCAATGCCATCTCCCACTTCACTCCCCCCCTTTGTGATAAAGGGGGCGACTTCGGAGATCTCCTGCAGACCGCCCAATTCACATGTAGAGGTAGGTCATCTCTCAGAGCTCCTCCTCCTGAGAGGTCTCATGGAGTGCCAGTTTTGTTGGGGGCTCATCTGTGGCGACACTCGCTGCATGCAGTTCCCGTCAGTAGCACCTTACAGCAGAGCTTTAAACACCCGAGGCCCACACAGAATGCCAGCTTGAGTGCAATGAGGAGAAATACCCCAAGTGCCAAACAGGGTCCCCAATTTAACCAGCTGTCTGTAATTGCGGCTCCTGTCGAAAATGATCTAGCTGGTCTCGTATATTCTTAACGGCATCTGTAATGTTACAAGAGTCATCAATAAGATGGGTGATTCCGGATCAGTAGTGCTGGAAGAGCACAGCAGTTCAGGCAGCATCCAACGAGCTGTTCGTTGGATGCTGCCTGAACTGCTGTGCTCTTCCAGCACCACTGATCCAGAATCTGGTTTCCAGCATCTGCAGTCATTATTTTTACCAATAAGATGGGTGATACAATTGTCACCAAGAATTGTACAAACTCCCCCTTACTGTTGCTAATTGATAATCCACCTTGTAACTGTCTGCTGTATGTAGAATCTGAGTTCAGCCAACTCTGTATTAATCACTTCGAGAGAGTTTTGAGGTATAATTGCTGAAGATAGTCAGACCACATACAAGGTTTCGGTTTTTAGCACTGACAATCCATGCTGTGTCCCCCAAAGATAGAGATCAAAATCCCAAGAATCCATATCCCAATGATGACCCCAAAATGGTGGAGATCTTGCAGTCAGCACAGAACTCCTGGCTGATGGAGCAGGTCGCTATCCTTCTCCGAACATGTCCCCTGCTGGGGCATGGTGCAGTAAGGGGTGTAATTGTCCCTACTGCGAACAGGTTTGGAGGTCTGGGGTGTCTGTCGCATAAGTCCACTTAAATAGAAAAAACAATCCCTTCATCGCTCGGTAACGTACATTGTCTTGTCCTTCCGTCTGTCTGTTCACCCATGTCTCCCTTGATGTCTCGGGTGTTCCCCCCCCCCCGAGCTGGTAATTATTGAATGGGTATGTCCATGTGGCAGAGCTGACATGGGTGCCATTACACTGACCACATATGAATGTCTACCCGCGGTCACATTGAAGTATGCCTGCTTGCTGCAGGTGCAGGTAAACTGTCTCCTAGTAACTGCATAGTGCTGATAAGTGCACTGTGTCTGGACACGAGTCATTTTTGGGAGCCAGGGCATAAAAGCATTCCCATCCCGGCTCTGTGAAACAGAATGGGTAGTTACCGGGTTTTCAATGGGTCTCCCCTTCCCTAGGCTGGGGGCCTGGCCCCATAGGCCAGTGGTCCTGCCCAGCTGCAGACATCTACCCTGGAGAGCCGCTTATATTTCCATATCTGCCCCTTACACGGCATTCCCGAGGTGTCCACTGTATACAGGTTGCGAGGGATCCACACTTCGGTAACCACAAATAGGGATTCTACTGATCGCTTCAGTGGGTAGCAGACAGTTCCCATGTAAACTTAGGTCGGTTTTGTAGAAGATGTGATCTTCAAATCCTGACATGCTCCCCGACAGTCACGACCCTTAAACACAGTAAAATACATACAGGTATATACATTTTGCAGTTGCTTCCATGTGCTTTTCCCTTTAATATCTATGCAGGAACAGGTGTCCCCCCCCTTATTATCACACCATATGGTTCATTCCATTTTGGGGCAAAGCCTGGTTTGTCGGGCAGTGCTCGCACCAGGATGCAGCTTCCTGCTGCTGGGACCTCGGGGAAGATTTCGAGTTCCCCTGCCTTGTACTCTTTGTCCTGTTTGTCAGTTACAGATTTCCACATCCCTTTCAATTGGGTGCTTAATTCTATCACATATGGCTGAATTGTGTCTTTTAGTGGACCCACATCAGTGCCACCCATGATTATTGTCTCTGGCAATTGCATTGCTTGCCCGGTCATTAATTCATATGGTGTTAGCCCTGTTGCCCGATTGGTGGTGGCTCTTAATTTCATTAGTATGGCTGGCAGCACTTCAGCCCATGTTCTGCCTGAGGCTTGAATAGCTTTAGCTAAAAATTTTTTGAGCATTCTATTCATTCTCTCTACCATCCCTGAGCGCTGGAGGTGATAGGGAATGTAAAATTTTTGTCTAATGCCGAATAATTGGCAGGCAGTCTTCATGACCTTGCCTGTAAAATGCGTCCCTTGGTCTGGGTCAATCTAGAGAAGTACCCCTCCACCTCTGGATTACCTCCTCCGCTAATATTCTGGTTACAGTGGTCACAGTGCAGCTTTTGGTTGGGAATGCCTCTACCCACCGGGTGAATGGTCTATAATGACCAGGCAGTATGTTTTCATACGGGAAGGTGGAAGTGGCCCTGTAAAATCTATCTGAAGGTGTTCCTAGGGTCCCCAGGGTCGGGGCTGGTGTTCCATCCTAACTTTGGGTCTCCCTGGGTTATGTTGTGCACAAACCTTGAATCAGCAGTACTTGGCCACGTCTCTTCCCATTCCCTTCCACCACCACTCTCTCCCTAGGCTTGCTGTCATGGCCTCTCTACTTGTATGGGAGAGCCCGTGGTGCAGTTCAAGCAATGCGTTCTGTATACACGCTGGTGCTACCACTTTGTCTGCTCGCCTCCAGACACCATCCTCCCTTTTGAATGCCCCCTGCAGTTCCCATTTTTCTCTCTCTCTCTCTCTTCCTGCAGGGTGCCCTCCTGTCGCTACTGAATTTGGATAGCATTTTTTACTAATTCAATAGTGGCTAGTGCAGTCACTTCAATGGCTTCTTGTTCTAGGGCTTTCTGAGCTGCTCGGTCTGCTGCCTGGTTTCCTTTGAACTTTAGCCAACCTGGGCTCTCCTTTGCTGGCTCCTTTTGATGGTCTTTTATTTTTATTACTGCAGCCTCTTTTGGCTGTTCACTGGCACGCAATAGTGCCTGAATTCTTAAAGGTTCCCCCTGCAGTGGTGAGCATTCTTCTGCCCTATGCCACCATGTAGTCATGGACTACACCGAAGGCATATTGACTGTCTGTGTATATATTTACGGTTTTTCCTTTTGCTAGCTCTAGTGCTTTGGTGAGTGCTACCAGTTCTGCTGCCTGTGCAGACTGACTTCCATCAACCCTTCCGGACATAACTGTTTCTAACTTACCATTTGACGCAGCCCATCCTGTTTTGGGTGACCCTGCTAGATATTTCTGTGACCCATCCATAAAGAGCATCTCCTCAACTGTGTCTGGGTGGGTATCTTTTCTTGTCTTCATCCCCATCTATATTCCCACAGTTGTGCAGTTCCCCTGTGTCTAGAATTCCCTCAGCTGGGTTTTTTTCCCTGTATCCACAGACTATTACCACAGACCGACCTTGGGGTCAAAGAACTGCCTCCCACTTTGTCCATCTCATATTGGAGACAGCCCTCAGTTTCCCTGTGTTTAGCAAATCTTCTAGGGTGTGCTTAGTGTGGAGGATGGCATTCCCTGTTATTACTATGGACTCGCTAACCCTAACGGCCCAAGCAGCACAGTCTAAGGCTGCTATGCACCTGGGCTACCCAGTGACTACTGGCCTTTCTGTAGTTGAGTAGTACTCTATGGGCCTTCTCCTGCTCCCGTGGTCTTGGGTGACCATTGCAGAGTAAAATCCTCCCTCATTATTACAGTGGATGTGAAAGCCCTTGCTGGGATCTGGCAGTCCTAGCTCGGGGGCCGATATGAGTCGAGCCCCAAGACCTTTCTGACTCTCCTGACAGTGGCAGGTCGTGGCATCTACTGGATTGCCTGCTTGCGGTTGTTGGGCATTTCTTTGAGTCCCTGGGATATAAGGTGTCCCAAGCATAAGCCTTATGTTTTGCCAAATTGTGCCTTTGTGGGGCTAACTTTTAACCCTGCGGTTGCCAATTCCTGTAATGCTAGATATAAAGTTTCCTGGTCAAGACTAGAGTGGTGCTGGAAAAACACGGCAGGCCAGGCAGCATCCGAGGAGTAGGAAAATCAACGTTTTGGGCAAAAGCCCTTCATCAGGAATGGGCTGATGAAGGGCTTTTGCCCAAAATGACAATTTTCCTGCTTCTCTAATGCTGCCTGACCTGTTGTGCTATTCCAGCACCACTCTAATCTTTACTCTAATCTCCAGCATCTGCAGGACCCACTTCTGTCTAGTTGATAAAGCTTCCTGGTGTCCTGACTCGGACTCTAAGACAATTAGAATATCATCTACATATTGGAGGGCAGTGCTACCCTCTGTTAAATCTATTCTCTTCAGAATGTCATTCATCACCCGAGAAAAATAGTGGGGCTGTTGTGGAACCCTTGTAGTAGGTGAGTCCAGGTGTACTGCCTGTCCCTTAGTGTAAAAGCGAATTTGTTCTGGGACTCGAGGTGTAACAGGAGAGACCACAACCAATTGGGTATGTCTAAAACAGTAAAAATCTTGTGTGAGGGGACCAAACCGTTTAAAATGATGGAGGGGTCTTCTACAATGGGGTGCAATTTGGAGGTGACAATATTTAGTCCTGTATAATCAGTGGTGAGCCTGTAGCTCCCATCAGGCTTTATTACTGGCCATGTTGGCGAATTTGAACTTGTGGTTGCTTTCTGTCTCACTAGTCCTTTCACTATCTCCATAACTGCTTTTCTGCTTCGGGTTTTATTGCCGGTGGGGCTTATGCTCCGGTCTGGGAACTCTTATGGGATCTATGTTAACTAGACCTGTATCTAACTTTGTTTCTGCCCATGCTCTGGGGTCGGAGGTGCAGATGGCTCCGATCGCCCCTTTTTGAGGTACCAGTCCCTACTGGTGACTGTAGCCACTTTAATAGTTTCAAGGTAACTTGTAAGTTTCTCAATCTCGGTCTTTCGACCGTCCTGTCTGGGCCAAATCAATTTCCGTTTTGCACAGTTGATTCGAAAAATATATTCTCTCATTCATTGCCCATTATGGTGCCCTCATCATTTTGGCATATATAGAATTTCATGGGGATATATATATTGTTTATTTCTATGTGGTTAGTTTCGCTTAGGTAAGCTGGTCTTTTATCCTCTCCTATCCTGGTGAAGTGATAATTTTATTTGTGTGGGGTAAGGGTAAGTTTGCGATGGATACAGCTGCTCCTGTGTCTACTAGCATCTCACATTTCCTCCCTCCTATTACTGTGGGCATGTAAATTCTCCCCTCTCCCTCACCCTCACGAATGAGGGCAGCTGGTTGTCAATTGTGCTGACCTCGGGACTCCTGCGGTTCAGCTGAGTTCCGGGTGGTGTTTGGGGATGTCCCATGCTTTTCCCAGCACATGCTTCTATGTATCTTATTCTATTGCAATAGCTGCAGTATTTTGCATTGTTCCCTGCTCTCTCCCCACTTGTGGGGCCCTTCATTCTCTAGCAAAGTGTCGCTGTCCGCCACAGTTGTGGCAGGATAGTTTTTTTCGATTCTCTCCTCCATTCCGGTAAGGCTGCTTTGTCAGGTCTTGCCTTTATTGCACCCTGGCTCCTGCACCCTGCTAGCCCACTCAACTAGATCATCATCATCCTGGGGCATTATTAGTCCCACTTTCAGGATGGCTTGGTAGGTGTTGGAGAACCCCTCCCTAAAAGCTTGGATGAATGCCTGGTCCCCCTGATCTGGGTTTGCTTGTCCTGAGCATTTCTGATTGGCCCTAAGTAACTGTTTCCCATACTCAGAGACTCCTTCCCATTGAAGTTGCTTTGTGTTCGTGATCATGATCTTGCTCCAGTCCGTGGGAACATTTCCTAGCACCCTCTGGATTTCGTCTTTAAAATTGGCGAAGGGGCCTGCTAGGCATCTATCTCAGCTGTAAAGGTGGTGGCAAGTATCCATCATCCTCCCCTAAAGTCTGGGGCTGCTGTGACATTGGGTCCGCTACCTGTCTCCACTTGTCCGCTGGGCAAGCTGTCCAGATCAGCTGGTGTATGTCTCTCGGGTGTAGTTGGTGCCCTACCCATACACTATCCAGCTCTTCCCAGAACCTGGTGTTTGCGCTTCAGGGCTGTAATTTGTCCAGGGAGGCCATAATTTGCTGTCTTTCCCCAGGGTTGAAGGGTTTATGATATGCTTTGGGCTGTAAGTCTGTTCCTCCTCTAGTAATTGTAATACTCTTGCATGGTTCATCCAACAGAGGGAGCAGTTGGTCCCTGCTGGTCAGCCTCATAAGGAGGAAGTGAACTTCCGTCTAAATTTTTGTGCTCCTTCCTTCATTCCTGTCTAACTCTTGTATTCTGTCCTCCAGCTCTTCAACTTGTTCCTGGTCCTTTGTCCACCTACTCGTGGAGGCACTCATTGTTCAGTTTGGCCTGTTAACTGGTATATACTAACATTTCCCCTACCTTTTTAGTTTTATTCTGTTTTCTGTTTATCTATCCACTCTGTCATGCTACTGTCTGGGATGGATCCCAACCACTTTTCTTCTTTTACTCTGTCAACCCTTGTCTGTCTAACTTATATTTCTTAATAAGGAAACCTTAAAACGTTGATCTGCCTTTTAGCAGATTGTGTACCCCCAGATACCACCAACAGTAAAGTATTCCTAACCAGTGGGGACTTCTCTACCCCCAGCCAATAATACTGTCCCAGCACCAGCCGTACGGCTGTGGCAGCCTCCTAGCAAGGTGTGCTCTCTACTGGTGGGACTTCTCTACCCTCCTGGCCACCACTACTAGTAGTTACCCATTGGTCGGCTGGGAATGCTGGTTTGACAGGGTGTGCTCTCTACTGGGAGTCCTCTACCGTCCTGGCCTCTGCTGACCTAACATCTCTCGATAGGCCCAGAAACCTACCTGTAGCCTGGTGTGCACTTTACCAGTGGGACACTTTATCCTCCTGGCCACCACCACTATTCAAGCTCTGTCGTTCTACTCCAGATGTTTACTCACGGTGTCCATGTTCATCACCTTGGCACTCCACTGAGGTTTGGCTCTTCGTCAGAGTGATCAATTCCTCTTCCTCACCACATCAAAAATTACAAGTACAGACAGCACCCAACTTTTAACTTGAACTCTAATTGGACTCTGCTTTGCTCTCCCCTACAGAGTCCAGTTACTTGACTTTGCTACTCACAGCTCCTAGTGCCCTGGATGCCTCAATTCCCACTTCAAATCCCAACCTTCATATGGGGGGTAGGAGTTAGGGGCTACCCCTCTTAACAAAGGGTTTGGGGTAGGGTTTTTGAGACTGGCACTATCTTGTTCTCTGGCTGTTTCAGCACAAACAGCAGGTTCTTACAGCAGTTGTTACAGTGAAACTTATTCTCCACGGACATGCACCTATTTTTTAATTCAGTACTATAGCAAGTTACACATCACAATCAGTATACCTTTTAAACTGTCTTTGGCCCAGTTTGCCTCTTCCCGTTTGCAGGTACAAATTGGTTCTTACCCTGATCCCCTGATGGTGACCTTCAACCAGGGCACCCGTAACAAGAACCCTGCTCGCAGTGCCAATTGTAGTGGGGAAAATCACCAGTCTCGGCGTCAGAGTCAGGATTCAATGACAGAGTTTATTGTACAAGGAAATACTGGAGCTCCAGGGGGATAGAGACACCATCAGCACTGTGGTCAGCTGCGATTCTTCTCTCAACCTGGAGCACACGTCAAGACACTTTTATATATTTTGTAATATTATAGGTGATGAAGTTATTGTCTTTATAACATAGTTTGTTTATTGTAAACATTGCAGAATCATTGATAGTTTCGGTTCAGTCATTGTCAGCTACAGTGCGGTTGTTGTCAGTTTCAGTGCAGACATTGACAGTTTCAATGTCTGCATGGAAGTCCATTGCTGTAGTAATGGGAGCTAATCGCTTTTCCTGAGAAGGATAATTACTGCAGCCCTGGCTATTATCACTTTGTATTGAGTCTATATCAAACTGTTAGCATTTCTATCAAAGGTGTTGGCTGGATCCAGACACTTTGGCGGGCAGTATGTGCTACTCATGTGTATTCTCTCCCCCACCTGCCTTAAATTAACCAACTAGGTTATGAGTGCATTTTGCTGGCATCCTGGTGGCCCTAGGCAGTATCTGTGTTTGCTGTGCTGTCACTCTCCATTTTGTGGTCCAGCGGCCATTCTTGTGTGTCAAGTGACCAACTTATGGCTCAGCGGCCATCTTGTGTGTCCATGTGCCGAGTATCACCCTACCCCCTTGTCCTCTCCCACTTCACAGTGAACTGTTTTCTTGAAATTGTATTCAATTAGGGTTTTTTTCTATTTTAGAATATGTCTGTACTTCCTGAAGCCAGAAACATTAGTGATTTTTTCTTCTGTGCCAGCTGTGACAAAGCATGAAGGTGTAGATATATTTATTTACCATGTGTATTACTTCAGTTGTGCTATCAGATTGTCCCAGGGCAGGAGGGGAGCTTTCTTCTGAACCAACAAATCAGCTAATATCGGTGTTGCAGCTGTTTTAAATAGTACATTTGCTTTTCTAATGGAGACTAAATATTAGACTAGTTTTATTAAAGTGAAATGATGATGGGATTTTTGTATGATGGGTCATGTTTGCTGCATCATTTCTTCATGTAGCAAATGCATTGAAGCAGTCAATTATTATAATAACTCAATTCTGGGATCTCAAAACTGGACTTCCTTATCTCATTCAGTATTCACTTCAATTCATGAATCCCAGACATGGTGTCGTCTATTTAAAGTAAAAATAGCAAGAACTGGAGAAACGTAGCAGATCTGGCAGCATCTGTGAAAACAAAGTCAGAGTTTTCAGTCTTATTTTCTATATTACACTGTCTGTTTTCATAGACTTCTAAATTTTAAAATATTTTGAATGTGTACCTAAGTGAGGCCAGTTTATTGAACTAGAGGTTAACAACCAAAGGAATTAAAAGCTACTTTAAAGAAACTAAACATATTTATAGCAATAACACAATATTTCATGCTTCAAAGACTGAATGTAGCCTTTTGTGAAGAAGGATTTATGAACAACATGGACTGCATTTTTGACAACACTAACCACCTTCCATTATGTAGTGCCCTTAATATAAAACTTCCTTGACAGAAGAGTCAGCAAACAAATTTTGACACTGAAATGCCCACTAAAACATAAGGCTGGGTTACAAAAAGCTTTGTCAGAGATGGATTTTAACCAACATCATAAAGAAGCAGAAAGATGGAGATCTTTAAGGAAGTAATTGCAGAGCTTAACATGTTAGGAACTGAAGATGTGGTCTGTGTTTCTTGAACAAATTTTTAAAAATCCCAGAAGCCCATTGATAGCTGCCTCATTTACTGAGTTTAAGGTAATTTGTTTTCTACTTAGTTTGTAGAGAGGATGCTCCATGATATTGTGCTGCAGTTTGTTTCTCCCTACACATATAAACAGCTTTTACTGAGGCCTCATTGGTGGACAGAGGTCAGTTGCACAGAGGCATCTGCAGTATTGAATCTGTTCAGCAATGTAGTTTTTGAGTTTAGTTTTTGCTCTGGTAGTTCAAACCCTAGCATTTGACGGATGGGGATTGTCAGTGATTTCACCTCCCATGTTAACATTTTTGAACCATCTACTGGTAGATCTTGCCCAAGAAGTGACCTCACGTTGGCATGATGTAATCTTGGCTACTTGAGGCCAGGTGTGCAGATATCTTGGAAGGTGTAGGGTGGAAGGAGTTTCATAGATAGGGAAAGGTTGAAGTCATAGAAGGATTTGAAAGAAACAATGACAAAGTTAAATTCAAGACAATGCTGGATCAGGAGCCAATATATATCTGCAATCATGGTGTGATAAATAAATGAGACTTGAGATTTAGAACAGAATAGCAAAGATTTGGATGTACTCAAGCGTACATAATATGTAAGTTGAGAGGCTAGTCAGCAGAGCTTGGAATAGTAAGTCTGGACATAACAAATGGATGAAAATGGTTTTTATCAGACAATAAGTTGAGGTAAACACAGATAAGGTCAAAATTATCATGATGACAATTATACTTAGTCAGAAGCTAATCTCAGTCATCCATTATGACAATGAGTTAGCAAGCAGAACCTTGGACCGTAACTGGCCGATTTCGTTAGTGCTATAGGTTAATGTGAGACTAGCTTGTACTTCTTTAATTCAGTGGCTTCATTAGGTGCTTCTAATTTAACCATTAGAGTAAGTGATGGCCTAAAGTTATTATAACTAGACTATCAATCCAGATGATTGGGTAATATTGTAGGGACTGGGTTCAAATCCCTTCCTGAGAAATGGTGGAATTTGAATTCAACAAGGAAGAAAAATGGAATCAAGAGTCTAATGATGACCATAAAAACCACTGCCAATTATTGGAAAAACTCATCTGGTTTACTCATGTCCTTTAGGGAAGGAAACCTTACCTGGTCTGATGCGCGTCATTCCAGATCCACAATGTGATTGACTCTTAACTGTTCTCTGGGCTAGTAGGGACAGCATAAATGCTGGTTTCGCCAGAAATGCTCATATCATTGCAGCAATGCTCCACATCCAGTAAACAAATGAATAAAAAAAGCTGCAAAGTACAGTTCTCCTACAGCTCAAAAATTCCATTCTTTTATTTGTGTGATTATAGTGTGATTAACAAATAGTACTGAATTGCCAAATTATGTAACTTTATTTGTCTAGGTCTTGGATTGGCAGTGGTGCTATTCCAGTTGCATATTTTGGAGTCAAGTGTGATGCAAATTATGTGATTTATATATATTTTCAAAATAAATTCTTGAACGTTTAGGTTCTTGAATTCTGGGTTGTATGAGAGACGTGGATATTTTTGTGTCTAAAGTTAATTTATTGTGTTTCTGTAGCTAAGGTAATTTGTTTCAAAACAGTTTTTGGGAGGTACCTGCGCATCACTAAAGCATTAGTATTTACGTTAGATTGTTTTACGACCAAGCAACATAAATTATGGGACCTCAAGGTTTGTTAGAAATCTCAGAACTTGTCTTTGTTTATGCTTGGAGGAAACATCCATAGCAGAGAGAGATGTTATTTTTTCTTCAACCAGACTGTGGTTTTAATGGTCCAGTGAAATCATGGATGAAGATAATTTTGGTTCTGCTTTGAAGGGAAAGGTATAGTGAAACAAGATTAGCTTGAAGTAAAGAGTTAATGTTAGTCCCATACCAAAAGTTTTGGGATAAAATCCTAAAGAGGTCATTTGTAGCTAAGTACGCTGAAGTTTAGGTGCTTGAATAGCTCCAAGAAAAAATGTTATCTGTCTTTGGAGTCTATAAATTAAAGTCACAAGTGACTTAAACCCATTGAGGTGTTAGCGACAGGGACTCTACTGCGAGTGCTGTGCAAGTGGTGTTTAGGGTACTATAGATGATGTGATTTTGATTTGCTGTACAAGGTATATTTTTAGGTTCTGTATCGGGAATTGCCTTAATTTATTTAATTTATAAATGAGTGTTATGGGATTAATGTGATTATACTTGTATTCCGTATTTAAAGATCTCTGAATTTGTGTTATATAGCTTGTCTGGTTTATTCTATCTTAATTCTTGGTTAATAACCTTTTGTTTTATTGTTAAAACAATACCTGCAGCATTAAATGCTTATTTTTCAGTGAGTGACCGTTATTAAAACCAAAACAGAAAAAAATTATGATCTGTCAAGCTAGATTTCAGTCTGTGATCTGACATATCCAGTAAGAATATCAGTTGGAACCATAACTCAAGCAAAAATGGTTATATGTGCAATGCTGTTAAGAGATATGCATATGGAATAATAATATCAATATTATAATATAATTATAATATATTATAATATAATAATATTTTATGAAAGCAGAAAAGTTGATTCACTCAGAAAACTAAGATGTGTAACCATTGTACATTTCTTGAATGCTTTTTCAGCCATTGCCTCAGAATATGGTTACTCGGCTTTGTGAATCTAAGAAGCTTTGTGCTGCTGCAGACCTGCAACTTCAGGTAGGTAAATTTAGTTTCATTATCTTGGATTAAAGGTTTTTTTTTCCAAATCCTACTTTGAGTTTTAAGTTTGAAAACCAGTATTTGATAGACGATATAGCATCCACCACCAGTTCGGGTGGACATAATTAAATATTTGGATTGACTTTAAGACTTCTGCTCAAATGAGATGAACTTTGGACTTATAAATTGTGGGTCTTCATATAAGGAACAGCAGAGCTATATGTCGATTGTTTAGCACTTGTCAATCTTGGTATATTCCAAATTTTTTTCTGTTAACTTTATTTGTACTTTGAGAATCTGGAAATATTTATTTGTGTCATTATGCCTGGTATCATGATACTAAGAAAGTCAGACACTGGGCAGACTATTATATAAATGTGACATTATCCAAAAGAAATGAAATATTTATTATTTCTCTTCAACTTAGGATAATGTGATCCAATGAACTGAGGGCTGTGTTGGTGCTCTAATTGTTTATTATGCCAGTGAATAATGGCATCCAGTCTCTCAGGAAAGAACTTCAGTGTCAGTAACACATCCCTTCATAGAAAGGGAGGGGAAATTGAAGGTGGTGTCCCTGGACCAGAATTTCACACATTATGATAAAGGGCACTTTAGAGGATAATTGATGGCCAGTCGCCTGCCTACTCCTAGCTGCGATAACATATACTAGAAGGAGACTTAAGGTATACAACAGCAGGGGTAGATCTTTAATGCCCTCAGCCCCTTTTGTCTTTCAATGAGATTGTGATTGATCTCTAACCTAATCCTATGCTTCTAACTTTGCCCATTGTGCCTTAATACCTTTGGTTAACTAAAATCTATTAATCTCAAATTTTATACTTACAGTTAATGTAGCATTGAATACTGTTCTGAGAGAAGTGAGAAATGGAAACTGAGTACGCCATATGGCACATTAGAATGCTCAACTAGTCAATGAAATCATGGATGATCTAATCTTCGACTCTATGCACTGACTTGCCTGTTCATCATAACCCTCGACATTCTTCTAGTTAACAAATCTGTCCATGTCAGCCTTAAAATTATTCAATGACCAAACCTTCACTGCTCTCTGAGGGTAGAAAATCCAAAGATCAGCTCTCCTCCATGAGGACAAATTCCTCCTCCTCTGCTTTCAAAAGGGGTAAGTCCTTATTTTACATTTGTGCCCTCTAGTTTAACGTTTTCCCAGAGGAGGAAATATTCTTTCCGCATCTACCATGTCAAGCCCTCTCAGAATCTTGTTTCAAGATAATCACCTCTCATTCTTGTAAGCTCCAGCAAGGATCGTCCTAACCTGTTGAATCCTTTCCTCATTCTCATAAACACCACCTGCACATACCAGGAATCAGCTGAGTGAATCTTTTCTGAAATGCTTCCAATGCAAGCAATATAATTCTTTAAATGAGGTGAATAAAATTTCATTCAAAACCCTGAGGTGTACTCTAACTAATACTCTACACATGTGTAGCAAAAATTCCCTTTGCAGTAAAGACCATTTTGCCTTCCTGGTTATTTGCTGGACCTATGTGTTAACTCATTGAGATTTATGAATAAGAACACCCAAGTTCCTCTTTACACAGCTTCTGTAGTCCCTCTCTATTCAAATAGTATTTTATTCTCAAAATAATATTTATTTTCTATTACTCCAAATGAAGTGGATAATCTCCCTGTTTTGCCACATTATATGCCATCTGCCAAATTTTCGCCCATTTTCTTATATTCAGTTAGGGAATGAGGGCATTGCTGGTTGGACCAGCATTTGTTGCCCATCCGTAGCTGCCTTGAGAAGGTGGTGGTAAGTTGCCTTTGTGAAATGCTGCAGTTCCATTTTCTGTAGGTAGATGCACAATGCCATTAATGAGGGAGTTCCAGGGTTTTGACTCAGCGACAGTGGAGGAATGGTGATATATTTTCATGTTACGATTGTGAGTGGCTTGGAAGAGAATTTGCAGATGCTGATGTTCCCATGTATCTGCTACCCTTCTTTGAGACGGCAGCGAATTGGGAAGGTGCCATTAAGGTAAATTTCTGCTGTGCATTTTTTAGATGATACATATTTCTGCTAATGATCATTAGTAGTGAAGGGAATGAATTTTTGTGGATGTGGTGCCATTCAAGTGCGCTGCTTTGATCGAGATTTTTAAGTGATATTGGAACGGCACTGTTTCAAGCAAGCAGTATTCTTCCATTACACTCCTGATAATATGCCTTGTAGATGTTGTCAGGCAATGAGTTACACATTGCAGGATTCCTCTGACCTGTTATTGTGTTCACAGTCCTTGTATGATCAGGCAAGGTCAGTTTCTGGTCAGTGGTAACTCCAGGATGTTGATAGGGGAATTCAATTATGATTAAATTCGATTAGATTCTCTGCAGTGTGGAAGCAGGCCTTTCAACCCAACAAGCCCACACCGCCCCTCCAAAGAGAAACCCACCCAAACCCACCCCCTTACCTTTTATTTACCCCTGACTAACACACCTAACACTGTGGGCAATTTAGCATGGCTAATTCACCTTACCTGCACATCTTTGGATTGTGGGAGGAAACCAAAGCACCCGGAGGAAACCCACGCAGACACAAGGAGAATGTGCAAACTCCACACAGGCGGGAATCGAACTCAGGACACTGGTGCTGTGAGGCAGCAGTCCTAGCCACTGAGCCACCATGCCGTCCTTTATGTGGTGGGGCAATAATTTAATTCTCCCTTGCTGGAGATAGTCATTGTCTGTCAGTTATTTAGTATAAATGTCACTTGCAGCTTGTCAGTTCAAGCCAGGATATTGTCCAGTCTTGTTGTATTTGGATATGGACTGCCTCAATAGATGAGGAGTCGTGAATAGCACTGGCACTGAATAACATCAACAAACATTCCTACTTCCGACTTCGTGATGGAGGAAAGGTCATTGATGAATCAATTGAAGATAGTTGTGCCTGAGACACTACCCTAAAGAGCTCCTGCAGTGATGTCTTTGATTCCCTTGAATCCAATTTTGCTTGGACTTCTTGATGCTACACTCTGTCAAATGTAACCATCGTGCTCATTTCACCTCTGGAATTCAGCTTTTTTTTGTCTATGTTTGAGCGAGGGCTCGTTCAAACTCTCAGCTACAGGGAACAGTACCTATCTTCCTTTTTTTTTGTCCCCCACCATGATATTGTTCCTATTGCTGCCCCTCATTTAAAATGTCCACTGTACGCATTCTCCCTGCTGCTCCACTCATCTACACAGCTTGCAACCATGATAAGCTGAGGATAATCAAAAGCTATCCCTTGGATGTCCATTTCTACCTCAACTGCAGTCAAACACACTCGTCCCTGGTGACAGACCAAATTTGAATGACCTAATCTGAGATGTGTGAGCACCTGGTACTTTTCCCCCCTCACTGATTTGGCAAAATGTCTGCAGCTCAGACTCCAACTCAAGTTTACTCAGATTCAAAGTTTCTCAAACTGCAAAGACTTGCAACAAATGTGTGCAATCTAGATCCCTTGGTGCCCAACAACTCCCATTTGCTGCAACGACAACATGCCACTTGATTTGTCTTGTGTTTCTTTAAAATTTACTTTATTAATTAATCACACAAGTAACCCTGCTGTCAACTTGAAGAGTTCTGACTGTTACAGTTTTTTTCTTTATTCATTCATGGGACGTGGGCATCGCTGGCTAGGCAGCATTTATTGCCCATCCCTAATTTGCCCAGAAGGCAGTTAGGAATCAACTACATTGCTGAGGAATTGCATGCCGGCCAGACCAGGTAAGAATGGCAGTTTGCTTCTCTAAAGGACATTAGTGAATCAAGTGCGATTTTCTGACAATTGACAATGGATTCATGGTCATCATTAGATCCCCTAATTCCAGAATTGTTTTTTGTTGAATTCATAATCTACCATCTGCTGTGGCGGGATTTGAACCCGGATCTCCAGAACATTATCTGGATCTCTGGATTAACAGTCCAGTGATAATACCACTAGGCCCTCGCTTCCCTAGAATAATTGGAAATAACAATTTTTGGCACAGTCTCAGTCAATCACAAGTTGAAATGTAGTTAAAAAGAGAGAAAATGTTTGCATTGGCTGAGAGCAGATTTAAGGTGAACAGCAAACGACTCTAAGGAGACTTTTACAGAATCGTGGTTAATGTTTGGAATGCATTGCTTAAAGGGCTAACAGAAACTAACTCAATTCCACTCATTCCTTTCATGAATACATTGAGTGAGAATGTGATATGTGAATCTGGAGAAAGAGAGGAGACTTGGCATTAATTGGATTCCTCTGGTTTACTGGACTCCTTTAGGAAAAGAAATCAGTGAGCTTTATTCAGTCTGACCTACATATGACACTAGACTTCAGCAGTGTTGTTGTTTCTTAACTGCCCTCAATTCACGGGCAATCAATTTTTATGTACCAGCAAGCCATTCAGCCCGTTGTGTCTGTGCTGACACTCCCAATGGGCATAATAACTTAGTGTCACTCTCCTACCTTTTCCTTGTAACCCTGTACATTTTTCTATTCAGATAATCATCAAATTTCCTTTTGAATTCTTCGATTGAACATTCTTCACTATGCTTTCATGCAATGCATTCCAGATTCTTAACGAATCACTGTGTGAAAAATGTTTTTTTTCTCATTAAATTTGCTTCTTTTGCAATCACTTTAAGGCTGTGCCCTCTTCTTGATCCTTTTATGAGTGGCAACATCCTAGCTAATATATCCAACACTAACCCTCCACCCTCTTCATGACTTTGAAAATGTCTATCAGATTTTCTTTAATCCATTTCTCTTCAAGAAAAAAAAAAGTTCCAACTTCTGCAATCTATTCTCATGACTGGTTCCAGAGAAGAAAAACTTCAATCTTTTAACCCTCTTCTGCATTCTCTCCATGCTGTTCACATCCTTCAGTCAGTGTGGCACTCAGAACTGTACCCAGTAGTCCAGCTGAGGTCTGAATTGTGACTGTATAACTTTAATACAACGTCCATCCTTTGTAGTCTAAACCGCAATTAATAAAGCCCAGGATAAGTATGTTTCATTGTCTGGACTCTGTACATGTCTTCTAAACTCTACTGATAAATGTGCATGTGCACCCTAGTCTTTTTGCTCTTGCACAGTGTTAAGAGTAGCACCCTTTGTTTAATACTGTTCCTCTCTATGTGCATTCTGTAAAAATATATTACCTGTCATTTCTATGCATTGAATGTCTTCTGCCATGTACCTGCCACTCTGCCAATTGTCATTCAGGCTTGGCCAAACAATGTCCCCATTTCACCACTAGAGGACTGGAATACAAGGATGTAGAAATTATGCTACAGTTTTACAAAACTCTGGTTAGACCCCACTTGAATACTGAGAGCAGATCTGGGCACCACCCTTAAGAAGGATATGTTGACTTTGGAGGGAGTACAATGTAAGTTTACAAGAATGTAGAGAGAGAGATTACATGGAGAGCTAGTATAAATTAAAGGGTGCTATTTGTAAGTTTGTGCAGAAGCAAAGAGCGATAACTCGACCTAATGAGGAAAGATTATACAAAGTAGGCCTGTTTCTGTAGCATTTAGAAGACTAAGTAGTAGTCTGATGGCTGGTTTCAAGATATGAACAGGAAAAGACAAGGTAGGTGAAAATAAGCTATTTCCATTAGTTCAGATTCTAGAACCAGTAGGTATAGTCTAAGGATTAGGCCAAATGGGTCAGGAGAGGTGTTAGGTAGCACTTCTACACACAAAGGGCGTAGATGTTTGGAACTCTCTTCCACAAATAGCAGTGGATGTTGGATCAGTTATTAATTCAAAATCAAAGGCCCATCTAGAGCTAGGCCACAGAGCAGCAATGATCTCATTGAATAGTGGAACAGGCTTAGGGGCTGAATGGCCTGCATCCATTCCTATGAAAGAATCTTAAACATTGAATGAATATAAACCTAATTGGCAAAGAATCTCCTTTTGTGCTCTATTATTTATGATTTTCATTGCTGTATATCACTAGAATACTAATATCAGAAGACCAGATGTTCTTACCCCATGAAATTCAACAACGTGTCTTGTATGAACCAATTAAACAGTGTATTTTAATTAGACCATGATAAACTGCATTAACAACAATATATTTTCTTTAAATTAGATCTTCTATTCAGTCCTGGATCAAATCTACCATGGAAAGTACCCTTTACCAAAATCAACCACTGAGATATTAAAGGAAACCCAAGAAAACTTTTACGGACTGCCATACGTAGAAAACACGGTAAGTTTTGTTAATCTTGAGTATTCTTTCATTCAGAAATAACACTTCATATTTATGTTAAGCATATGTTGTAATTCTGTATGGATTGCACTTAAAAATCAATTGATATTTTTATCTCAATCCATGATTACTGTAATCACTTAATCTGAACTTTGCAGCAAAAGTATTTTTCTGTTAAATTATGAACATTACATTTTAATCCAGGCTCAGTTGTCTCCATGTCAGGGAGTTTCAATGTACTTGTTAAGGTAAATTTATTTTGCAATTAAATAACAATATATTTCAGTGATCTTGGGCATGCTTAGTTGCAATGTGAAGTCAGTTCTACTGAAATGAACAACTGAAAGTAAGAAATTATTTTTGACTAGAAAAGGTTCAATTTTCAATTTAAGGATATATTGGGGGACTTTTTAATCACCGAAAGTAAATATAAGGATAAAGGGTAGACCCGTAAGACTAAGTTGAGAAAATCTTTAATCCAGAGAATGATGAGGTTGTAGAATTCTCTGCCACAAAGTGGTTGAGGTTAAAACCTGGAATCTTTTCAAGGAGTTGGATATAGCTCTTAAGGCTAAGGAATCAAGAGGTATGGGGAGAAAGTGGGAACATGGTGCTGAGTTGAATGATTGCCCATGGTCATATTGGAACAGGCTTGAAGGGCTGGGAACCTGTATGGGACCCCTCAATCTTAAGCCCACAAATGCATTAAGCCTGTTACCAATGTAATTTATGCCAGATCATATTGCTTTCTCTTGTTTTCCTATGACTAGTTCAGTGCTGCCGACTGGACATAGACTTTGGCAATGTATCTGGATTTCCCCAGCTGCATGGCATGATAAACTGTACATAGTGTTAAGAACACTATATCAGAACACAACACACTTCACAATTGAAAACAGTTCCATTCAGTAAACTTACAAGTCATCCATGGTCATTGTTATTGCATCTTATACGAATCTGTCAAATACCTGGAAGCTGCCATGATGCTTACATCTTTGATAATGCTCAGGTTCCTACTTTGTTTTGAGGGCCGAATGCTTTAAAAGGATAGTTACTGGGAGACCAGGGTTCCCATCTGCAACCATAGCTGATGATTCTGTTATGCCAGCACCCTGACTGAGGCTGCATGTGGATACATTGCGACTCATTCTTCCACCAGGGTCAAGTGGAAGTTATGATAGGTCTCCTGAAGATGAAATTCCAGTGTTTGGAGTGGTCTGGTACTCCAGACAGAATGATTTACAATTATTGCATGCTGTGCAAAACACAACTGGAGCAGGCAAAGAGAAATGTGATGAATGCCACAGAGCTGGGAAAGCAGCAGCAGTCTTCTGAGGGGGGAGATTAGGATGCTGTGCTGGAGAAATGTCACATTTAGCCTGATAGAGAAGTCCAGTGTCGGGTGCAACAAGCCAAATAGGTCTTAATTGATGCTAGTTCCAATTGATGAGAGCTGTGTGAAAAATCATCATCGTTATTCTGTCTATAAATCTTTTGTTGGTTGAAAGGTGGTAAGAAGGACCTATTTATTCCTGGTTGAAAAATGTGTTGTTGGAAAAGTGCAGCAGGTCAGGCAGCATCAAAGGAGCAGGAGAATCGACGTTTCGGGCATAAGCCCTTCTTCCTGAAGCCCTTCTCCTGCTCCTTTGATGCTGCCTGACCTGCTGTGCTTTTCCAGCAACGCATTTTTTCAGCTCTGATCTCCAGCATCTACAGTCCTCACTTTCTCCTATTTATTCCTGGAGCAATTTCAGCTTTTTTTATTTGTTCTTAAGTTCAGTTTTCCTCTTGTTCAATACAAGTTAAAATTACCTACTCCTTGTAGGCTTGAGAACATGTGATGCTCCCACATTGATATTGTGCTCTGCTGGATATAGGGAAAGGCCACACTTCTTCTGACAGAGTTCTAACATATCATGATTCTAAAGACAAGTAGCTGGTATAGTTTAATTGACCATGCTGAACATCTCTCTGACACTATGACAATCATTTAGACAGGTGATGATATAAAGAGCAATACATTTACAACTGTGAAATTCTGTTTCCGATGAAATGTCACCTGTGCCACTTAGAAGTCCTCAGCTTTTCTTTTTTGTTTCCCTCCCATTGTATGTACTGCAAAGGGCTGTTCCTGGCTGGCAGCATTTGACCTGATGCTCTGCTGGGTTGAGAGTATGGTGCTGGTTGCACAAATTACAGACAATTCAGCTGCTGTTGAGCACATGACAGTGTGAGCTTGGCCGGAGGGGCAAGTGGGGTGCATACATCATGATTGGCAGTAGAGAATTTTGTGAAATAACTCATTGGACCTCACAGACCTTCCATGAAGCTCCCTGAAATGTGAACTTAGCTCATTTCTGGTTAAGTCCAGTCTGATGTTCTCATTCACCCTCTGCAAACCTGATTCGGCAATGGCTATTAATAAGACTACAATATGATGTAATGAGCTCCCAGTGGTTGAAACTTTTATGATGTTTATGTCCAAAGCCTGCTATTCCTCCAAAGTATACTATACTTAACATTTTTCACATCTCCCATCCTGTAACCCAAACTGTTACTTTTTTTGAAAAAAAGTCTAATTTGTATTTGAATTAATCAGTACAACGTGCAACCACCTTTCTCTCAGGAATTGTAGATTGACCATTTGCTCACAGAAATACTGTTTACACTGATTAATTTTGAATTGACCACTGTTCAAGCACATGCTATGTCTTCTGATTATACTGGGCTTGATGAAATGAAATGAAATGACTTGTCATAGACTATCTTGTCTAGTTTTCTTTATAGTCTTGTGAACAACAATTATATAATTTCTCACCATTCTCTTTTCTAGTGATAACATGCCCAAGATACATAATCAGCCCTAATAACCCTACACCTCTATCTTATCCAAAATCATTCTAATAGTACTCCTCTATCCTTTCAATAACTACAATATCCTTTTTGTTCTGCAATCAAAAGAACTGAACACCATATGTATTATATGATTACACATTCCGTGTACTTCATCATTTCTTCTTTATACTGAGGCAAATGTTAGTTCCCTATAAACAGTGTGCGGACCTGCAGTTAGGTCACATAATTATAGTTATTTAGGTTTGAAGCAAAGGATTTGGAAACTTATAAATATTATATGTATATATATTCAGATTCTGAAGGGTTGAGCAAAGACTTACAGTTTTGTTTTCTTTTTAGGCATGGCAACTACGTTTTAGCCACCTTGTTGGATATGGTGCTAAGTATTACTCCTATCTAATGTCAAGAGCAGTAGCCTCCATGGTTTGGAAGCAGTGTTTCATGAAGGACCCACTTAACAGGTCAGAAAATTTAGGAGAACTTAACATTAAGTTGTGACCAATTATGAAGAAATGCGGCTTTATATTTTGCAAAGGGCGACCTCAGAATTTGGAAGCCAGGAACGCAGACTGAAGGCAATTGCGAAAAAAAAATTGAAATTTTTTAACACAGCAAATCATGATGATCTGCAATGTGCTGCATGCTAGTGGATTCAGTAGTCACTTTCAAAATTTGTACACTTTACACAAAAATTTGAAAAAGTGCACGACCATGGGCAGAGATCTACATCTGTGCTTGAAAAGATGGGGTGGACAGTGGTCAAATGGCTGCCTCCTATGGATTGAACTGTATCCATTAAAGTATGAAGATCAGAAGAAGCTACAATTAAAGTTTTAAAATGGTAACTTAGAATATTTGATTTGTGAGCAGCATTTCCTTTTAAGAGTATGGAATGAGAAAATAAGCCACTGCTTGATCAAGCAACAAAATTATATAATGGCAATAAATATCATAATTCATTTAAATTCTTGATAGTATATTGTTAAAATATGTGTGTCTTTTGCCAAATTTACTCTCACAATTAGTTATCACATGTAAAGTAAACTTGACGCCTGACTACCACTTTTTTTGCATGTTGGAATCAAGGAAAATATGTGCATATCAAGTTGTAGAGTCATTGAGATGAACACTATGGAAACAGTCCAATTCGTCCATGCTGACCAGATATCCTAAATTAACCTAGTCCTATTTGCCAGCACTTAGCCCATATCCCTCCAAACCCTTCCTATTTGTATACTCATCCAGATGCTTTTTAAATGTTGTAATTGTACCAGCCTCCACAACTTCATCTGGCAGCTTATTCCATGCACACACCTTAGGTCCCTTTTAAATCTTTTCCCCTCTCACCCTAAACCCAAGCCCTCCAGTTCTGGACTGCCCCAACCCAGAGAAAAAAAATTTGTTCATTTACCCTACCCATGCCCATCATGTTTTTATAAACCTCTATAGGATCACCCCATAGCCTCCGCGCTCCAGGAAAACAGGCACAGGCTATTTAGCCTCTCCCTGTAACTGAAACCCTCCAACCATGGCAACATCCTTGTAAGTCTTTTCTGAACCCTTTCACGTTTCACAACATCCTTCCTATTGGAGGGAGACCAGAATTGCATAAAATATTCCAAAAGTGGCCTAACCAATGTGCTGTACAGTCGCAACATGGCCTCCCATACTTCTTCACAGTCCTGTCCACCTGCCACTCTACTTTCAAGGAACTATGAACTTGCATTTCAAAGTCTTTTTGTTCAGCAATACTCCCCAGATTGTTACCATTAAGTGTATTAGTCCTGCTCTGATTTGCTTTTCAATGTGATGGAGAGTAGACATGCTGTTGTGTCTAACACTTTTGTAGATCTTTGACTTATTCCTTTTCCAATGTATGCTAATAGTGCCAGTTCTTTAGTCAATTGAATTAAATTCATGCTTAAGCCAGTCGATGTATAACTGGATTTTACAACTTGCATGTACTTGGCAAATTTGTTACGCAGCACCTCACATTTCTTTAATCATCAGTTTGCCTAGTGTAGTAATTGAGTTTTTTTAAGATTAGATTAGATTCCCTACAGTGTGGAAACAGCCCCTTCGGCCCAACAAGTCAACACCAACCCTCCGAAGAGCTACCCACCCCCCTCTGACTAATGCACCTAACACTATAGGCAATTTATCATGGCCAATTCACCTGCACTGCAGGTATTTGGACTGTAGGAGGAAACCGGAGCACCCGGAGGAAGCATACGCAAACACGGGGAGAATGTGCCCGAGACTGGAATTGAACCTGGGACCCTGGTGCTGTGAGGCAGCAGTGCTAGCCACCGTGCCACCTGCTTTATTACAATAAAGTGTGTGTAAACCTTAAATATCAACCAAGTGTCTTCTTTTGAACTATGGTGCAATTGAGTTTGCTTTGTGCATGGTAATACAAATTATTGTGAAGAAGTTGTAATAGCCTACTTAGCCAATTACATTATCTCTCGACAAATGGCAATATTAAATTGAAGGAATGGATGCCATTCAATGTATGGAGAGTAAACATGCTGTTGTATCTAACATGTATATAGACCTTTGACTTATTCCTTTTCCAATGTACGCTAATAGTGCCAGTTCTTTAGTCAATTGAATTAAATCGATTGGTAATTCAGAAAATTCATGTTTAAGCCAGTCTATGTATAACTGGATTTTACAACTAGCATGTACTTGGCAAATTTGTTACACAATTTCCCAAAACTCACCAAAATTTCCTTATCGTCATGCGAACGGTAATGCATTGCAATAAATTAATTGGATAACTGATTCAAAGAGCTGCATGAGCTCAATGGCCTCATTCTGTGTGGTATGATCTATGACTGTAGTATTATAGGCCATTATGTGCAAACATGAAAGTAAGAAAACTCTTTGCCAGAAGGCTCCTGAATAGGCTGTAGGTCTCTGGATTTTTTTTTTGTCTCTCCTAAGAAGTTGGGTCTTGGTGGGTGAAGATGAAAATAGCCTAGGCATAAGAGTGACCATTTATGATGCGATGGTATTTTATTCTGATTGCACCAGAGAAGTCTATAAGAAGCAAAAGTAGTCAGTTAGTCAGTTAACTAGTTATTGTTATTTGTTATGCCTTTGAAATATCTTTCTGATCACAAATTTGTTAGCAGTTGTTAGGATCTTGATAAACAAACAAACCAACTGTTGTCAGGCCATAATCAAATGTATGTTTTAACACCCAAGTTATTCAGTAGCAAATTTGTTATTGCATGCTACCTACCATAAATTATATTTAAACAGTTTCATTGCTTGTGGTGTGCAATGCTGGTAATACAATGGTGTCTCAAAAATTCTAAGTATCCATTTACATAGACATGTAACCCTGATATGATGAGATTAAAAAAAGTTATGTTTATTCAGTTCAAGAATAATTACAAAACTAAATGTAATGACATAATGTACATTATGGAGTTGATAATTTGGGACTGGTTCTCATCTTCATGAATTGCTTCTGCATGTAACAACTGAGATGATCCGGGTACTTTCAGGATATTGCACTGTCACGTTTGAAGAGTGGTAGGGTTGGGAGGGTTTTCGGTGTCAGAAATGCTTCACTGGCTGCACTGATATCAAATGAAACCATTGAAGAGTGGAAGGAGGACAAATGTAAACAAATTACTGTTGGGAACAAAAATAGAAATTGCTCCAAAAGCTCAGTAGGTCTGGCAGCATCTGTGAAGCTAAGTCAAAGTTAACGTTATGGGTCCAGTGACCCTTCCTCAGAACTGATGGGAGCTGTGTGTCCAGTAACAAAGCCCCTAAACACTGCACTTGCTATCCTAAAGCTCTCCACCTTTTTTTCCTTTTCCATACTAATATGTCTATATGGCTTGGTGTCAAATTTTCCCTGATAGCTCTTTTGTGAAGAACTTTATGATGTTTTATTATATTTAGGGTGCGATATGAATACAAGCTAAAGTTTAAAGTAATATAGTTAGCTAAACACTCTTAACGACAGGTGAGAAATACTGAGGAAAAACTTCAAATTTCCCTGTTTCCTTCCATTGCAGTGGCCATTTAATAGATCTTGAGCATGATTAGTCCTATAGGATGCCTGAAAGCAAAACCTAATTTTTCAGGCCCAAGTCCTGTGCATTATCAATCTCTGTAACGTGGAAGTTAGTTTCTCTTTCCAGAGAAAGGAGTAAATGAACTTTTTGGGATTTAAATGAGAAAAACTATAGAGGCAGTAACATCACGGTAAATTTAGAAGAGGTTCTACTTATCCTTTTCAGCAAAAGGAAATGCGGTGAAAACAGTTTTCTTCTTAATAACTTTCCTATAGCGTGGTAAATGTATAATTTTAAAGATGATGCAACAATGTTTATAAAATGATCCAACTGACTTCTGAAAATGGTGGTTAGGAGCTTTGCTGCAGCGCAAGTTAATAATTGTTTCTCTTTCCTTAGGATTATGGGAGACCGCTATCGCAGAGAGATGTTGGCACATGGTGGCGGAAAAGTACCTATGTTCATGGTTGAAGGTAAAACAAGATCACTTTTAAAAATCACTAGTTCAGAGCAGCTGGGGCTAGAGCTTTGAGTGGTCTGGGCAGAGTACAGTAAATAGGTAGAAGCTGTTCCCATTATTTGTATTGTTGGAAGAATTAAGAACCAGAGGACACTAATTTGAAGTGAATGTCAAATGAAGCAATAGTGATTTGGATAAAATCTTTTCTGTGCAGTAACGGGTTAGGAAATGGAATGATGGTAGTGCAGATTCTGTCAAGATTTTCAAAAGGAATTGGATAATCGTCTGAAGTGAGAAGGTTCGCAAAACAATGTGGAAAAGGCAGAGCAGGCACAAGATGAATTGTTGCAGAAAGCAAACATGGACCAAATTGCCTCCTACGCTGTAACCATTCTCTGATTTTATTGTGCTCAGGTATTGTGAATAAAAGTTACAATAATAGTTTAGCATGTTGTGTTGAACACAGGCTCCAAGCCCAGTGCAACAATGACTACAATTTTGGAACTAGAAATATAAGTTATTTATTGCCTCCACATAAAAGTGCACTGTGTTAACCTCGCCTCCAAGTCACAAAGGCACCTTGTCTGGCCCAGTGCACTATCTTCCTCAACACAATCCAGACTTTCTTTCACGCAGATGTTTCCTCTTTCATGTCGGTCTCACTCCTCAATAGGATATCTGTCTGATGTTGGCAAACATTGCAAAAATTTCCCTGTTTTCAATCCTCTCAATTGAATCATAAATTGGATATTGGAGTTGACTTGATGGTCAATATCCTGAGCAAGAGCGTTCACAGTTGATGATTTGGAGTCAAAATAAGGCAATCCCAGCATGTCTACAGTGCAAATGTGTCCAAACTGTTTGTCAGAGCTGGGTACACTGTAGTGAAGAGACTGCTGTGACAATAAATTGATGGTGAGGTTTGAGGTCAAGTTGTAGAAGTCAGTTTCACTTAAGGTCCAGGACCCCCCTCATAATTGACACTGAGGGCAAAATGAGAATCCATCATTTCAAAGCCAAAATAAAATCCCAAATTGCAGCTGTAAACCTGCTTCTGGTGCCTGGCTTCCATCTTCCATTCTGTGTGATAGATTCACAAGAATTGGCATGTCTGTATAGTCATTTATCATCATTGGTCTCAAAACATGTAGATATTCGGAGGAAGGAAAGAGGATCGTCATCTGAGTGATGAAGTAAAAGCTTAATTTCTTTTGATTTGATGTACTTTAGTTAATTGTAGCTAAATACAGTGAAAAGCTTTGTTTTGTGAGCATCCCAGGCAGATCATAGCAAACAGGGCATAGGATGCTTAGACAGAGTGAACATACAAGGTTATGGCTGCCCAGGAGGTGCACAAAGCAAGATCAACATTATTTGAAGTTAGAGAGGTCCATTCAGCAGTCTAATAATGGTGGGGAAGAAACTGTTCTTTAGCCTGTTGTCTGTGTGTTCAAGCTTCTGTATCTTCTGCCTGATAGAAGAGGTTGGAAGAGAGCATTACCAGGATGGGAAGGGGTCTTTGATGATTTTGGCAGCTTTTCCATGGCAGTGAGAAGTGTTAATGGAGCCTCTGGGTGGAAAGCTGGCTTCCTTGATGGTCTTGGCTATGTGCACACAACGTCCTGTAGTTTCTTGTGGTCCTTGGCAGAGCAATTGCTGTACCAGGTTATTGCACACCCAAATAAAATGCTTTCTATTTCCAAAGTTTAATCACTGCAATGGACACCACAGAAATGTTCAAGCAAAAGAATAATGAATTATAAATTACAAAACAAAAACCACTACATGTAAAAGCAGTGTTCATCACCATTAATTAAAGCTAGACGATTGAATCCACAATAGCAATTACAATTCCAGGTACACCTGTACAAAATTGGTCAACACTGGTGTTTGCGGTTGCTACCAGCAAAACTATTAGAAAATAGGGTTAGAAAATCAATATGTTTGGCAAAATCTCAGCAAATGTATTTTTTGATTTGGGCCAAAATACTCTTTAAAGGTTTGTTAATTTACACTGGCAAGGTAAGACTTGGAGGAACTTTGAATTTGACATCAAAAATATGGTTATTGCTTTTTGAAAGATGATATTTTGAGTTTTTGCTTCCTGCTTTAACTTTCCCTGCTTTGGTGTCAAATCAGGTTAATGCTTAAGAGTAGGGCCACCTGGTCTTTTTATGGTATGTGGGTTTTTTTTTAACATTGTCTGACTTGTTTACCATTATTTCAGTAAATGTATAGTGAGATGTGATTCTCTCATTTATGAGCGCAGACTTCCTCAGGCATACTTTTTCAAACTTGAGTAGCATGAATAAGTTAAGGAACTGCATTCAAAGTTGAAGTAAGTAGTCCTGCAGAAATAGTATTTTACAAAATACCTTTTTTTGTAGTCGACTGATTCTTGGGAGCATGGCCAATGTGTTCCTGTCTTTTTGGCCAGACTTTATAAATGAAGCCACTTTCTTCCATCTAAAATGGACAGAAAAGATCCAGTAGTTCTGAAGGAAGAGCAGGGAGTTCACCTTATCCCAAGTATCATCTTTCTTTTATTGGACTAGGTTAATGTAGTCTCAAGGACTCCCTATTCATGCCTTGTAATCTTGATTTCAGCCCTGCTATTGTTGATAAACTTGAGTGAATGTAAGGCCTTAACAAGAAGGGCAAGTTGGAGAACTACTGTAGAATACTTCTTCTGTACAATCTTTAACCAGTTACAGAATATTTTTATTTTCAAATTTATGTTGAAGCAGAAAGGGAGAAAAGTAAGTAGCTACTTCATGGGTTTGAAACCCACCTCACTAAATTCAAAGTAGTATCACGTTTTATTTTCAAATACAATTGTTTTCTGTCCAGTACCCTATAAGTAGTTAAAAATCACACAACGCCAGGTTATAGTCCAACAGATTTACTTGGAAGTACAGAGGACCCTCGATTATCCGAAGGACACGGGCTTGGAGAATTATGTTCGATTAATCAGATTCCAGATAATCGAATGCTGGATGATATAGTCTAGCGGAGCATCAGGACGTTGCCATCTTGCCGGATAATCCGATATTCGGATAATCGAGTTTCCTCTGTACAAGCTTTCAGAGCGCTGCTCCTTTGTCAGGTAGCCAAAAGCTTATACTTCCAAATAAACCTGTTGGTGCCGGTGTTATGTGATTTTTCATTTTGTCCACCCCTGTCCAGCACTGGCACCTCCACATCACTCCTTAGTAGGTTATTGCTGACGTTCTGTGCAAGTTTTATTTTAATTACGTGTATCATACTTCATTAAATTTTTAAAACTCAAATAGGATGAATTACACTTTTAAAGTCTTGATCTGTATTTGCTCTGGCAGGAAAACATAACCTGAACTATAAAGGAAACAGTTGTGGTTACAACTATGGGGATTCTTCAAAACGTTTTATGAACAGCAATCATTTTAGCCAGCAGCAACTTTAATTATGAATAGTAGATTAGTAAGAAATAGTTACTGTAGCATGAACAGATGTGTTTCAAGCTTTGTATTTATGTTAAATTCTATCTGGATAAGCCGATTGAAAGTTGAGCTTCCTGTCATGGGTCACTATTTCCATTACGTTCCATTATGGTCTGTTGATCAAAGAATAATCTTCTAGTTAAGATGAAATAATTAGCTGAGCTCCTTTGGCATTGTTTATAAATCCAGGGTGCAGTTGGGACATTTAGTATGGCATCATTTCAGTCTGTGAAGAGGAATGCTATGAAGAGGAAACATAGGTGAAAGTGTACAATGGAAACAAGGGAATGAATCAAGGCTAATAGCACAGCAAGAGGCTGGGGAATTGAGCACAATTGGTGTCAGTTCAGAGAAAATTGCACAGTGGTAGTGGGAAGAAGCTGGAATAAAGCAAGAAAGATTTGCATTTATATAATCCTTTTCATGACCTCAGGATATTCAAGAGTACTTCACAGCCAGTGAAATACTTTTGAAGTGCAGTCATTGTTGTAATGTATGAAAGACAGCAGCCACTTCGCACACAGCAAAGACCATATGATTTATATGTGTGATGTCAGTTGAGGGATAAGTATTGGTCAGAATAGTGGCGATAATTCCTCCGTTGATTTTTGAAATAGTGCTTTGGGATTTTTTTTACATTTGCCTTAAATGATAGATGGAGCCTGTGGTTAAATGTTAGATCTGAAAGATGGCACTTGAAACAGAACAGCATTTCTTCAATTTTACGCTGCAGTGTCAGGTAGATTTTTGTGTTCAGCTGTCTGGAGTGGACTTGAATCCACAACCTTTTTACATACGTGGTCCAGTTTTCTGAACCTAAAAAGGTATAGGTGGAAATTGAACTGAATTAGGAGGAATGATGGCAACCAGAAATCTGTAACCTTCCCAACCTTGCCTAAATTAAGTTCTGGGCATGATAACCCAAGTTCCACCTTCCTGCTGTGCAACCAAGTGAGGCCATTATGTTTTTGAACTGCCAACTTACTAGTCTAGGGTCCTAATTCCAGCGGAAAGCCAATTGGCAGCCAATCATTTGCCTGATTGCCACATGATCTGGATTTTCTCACCTTAGTAGGTTACAGGTTTACCTCACTTTCTGATCTGGTTTAAATATGGGATGTCTCAAGAACAACCAAGAAAGCAGCAAAATGGTTAAATTAGAACCACTGGTCTTTGAGTCAAGCCATACCTGATTAATGTTAAACACAGAGTGAATTATGAGGACAGGAGTCCTCAGAACAGCAATATCAAGAATTAACTGGCAAGGAGCGAAGATCAGATTTGTAATCATCAAGCTGTAATTGAACCAAAACATGTCTCGTTTATTCAATTGGGGCATCTGGATGCAACTAGAAAGCATCCTGATGTTTTCATATAATCAATTGGTCATACACCGTATGAACGCCAGCGTGCTATTTGTAACATTTTCCTAACTGCCGAGTATAATAATAGACTAAGTAAAAAACGTGAAGTTTTAATTGTATTCTAGGAGTTTGGGTCAATTTAAGTGGCATGTACATTGACAGTGGTCCTTTTGGAGTTTACAACTTGATTGCACTTAAGAATTTTGAAGAAATGTTATTGACTTTGTTTTCTCACCACAGATGCTGCCAGACCTGCTGAGTTTCTCCTGCAATTTCTGCTTCTGTTCAGTATGTAATGAGGCAGGGTTCAGTATGGAATATGACTGCTTCAGGATTTATATCAGTGTGGATCATAACATATTGTTAGATTTTAATGGTGTGTTGTGACCAGGTGAAGAGGGGGGTTCAATCCTCTCTTTTTAACCCCCCTCAGTTGAAAACAAAAACAATTTTTTAAAAATTTCTTTCTAGCATGGAGCTATCACACTTCAACAACTTTGTTAACTAGATCTAAGTGAAGGGGCCAATTCCGAGGCTGTCTTGAGAGACAGGAAGAGAAGGTTTTTTTTACCCACTACTCCAAAACAAAATAATAAAAATGTGATGTCAAATGCAGGTAATAAGCTTAAAAATAGAGCAGGATTGAGTCAGAGAGATGTACAGCATGGAAACAAACCCTTCGGTCCAACTCATCCATGCCGACCAGATATCCCACCCCAATCTAGTCCCACGTGCCAGCATCTGGCCCATATCCCTTCAAACCCTTCCTATTCATATATCCATCCAGATACCTTTTAAATGTTGCAATTGTGCTAGCCTCCACCACGTCCTTTAGCAGCTCATTCCATACACGTAACATCCTCTGAGTGAAAAAGTTGCCTCTTAGGTCTCTTTTATATCTTTCCCTTCTCACCCTAAATGTATGCCTTCTAGTTCTGGACTCCCCCACCCAGGGAAGAGAATTTGTCTATTTATCCTAGCCATGTCTCTCAAGATTTTATAAACCTCTATGAGGTCACCCCTCAGCCTTTGTCACTACAGGGAAAACAGCTCAAACCTATTCAACCTCTCCCTGTAGCTCAAATCCTCTAAACCTGGCAACATCCTTGCAAAGCTTTTCTGAACCCTTTCAGATTTCACAAGTGTGTCTATACAGGCAGAATGGTAAAGGCAATTGTAGTCTAAAGATTTTAGAGTCCATGAATTAGGAGAATGAAACCGCAGTTCCAATTGTTTACCTGTTCTGTTTCTCCAAGAGTGTTGCAGCCTGCAGATTTGTCACCGAGTACTGGTTTTTGCAAATAGCTTTTGCACTGACATTGGTTTCTGAGAGAGAGGGAGAGAAGGATTTTCAGTATTCTTGATGTTTAAGTCTATGTTTTGCTCTCTGTACTTTGTGGTTCAAAGTTTGCTGATGACTTAGACTTCTTTGTGGATTTTGATGTCTGTGTCATTATCTTAATACAGGCTGTTACAAGTGTAGGTAACCTTCCATTTCTCTATATGTGCAATTAACATGTAAGTATGTGTGAAACAAAAGCCTCACTGAACCTCTCAATTTAAAATGGTAATCCCAATCCAGTTGGATTCATATAATTCCCTGTGGATTGCCTGGATTTTTCAACTGGTTATAATCATTTTAGGCCAGTGGTATCCTTCTGAAACCATCATTAGTCCATCCAAGTCTGAGATGTTAAAGTTAAATGATAACAGTCCATTTTCACTACAGTTATAACAGATATGGTGCATTCACTTGGGTGTTAGATGTGATACAAATTTTTTAAAAATATCTTGTCCAATGGTTAATAACAAATTCTTGAATTTTATTAAATCTTATTGGTTTGGGTGACTTTGACTGGCTTCTGTGATCATATGAAGTCAAGGTCGGTTTGTCTTTGTAAAGCCATTGTTCAAGAGCTGTTGTCTCACCATAGCATCTGGAGTCAGTGACAGAGGAATGGATGAACCTATGTTAAAAGATCACCCTGAGCTGAGTTCCTAAATGCAGTCAACTGCTAATCAGCCATCAATGTCAGATCCAATTGGCCCTCCATGCTTACCCCAGGTGAACGAGGACCTAGTGGCAGATCCAGGTGCTTTGTCCATCCTTTGCATTGGCAGTGCCTACATGTGATCATTGACAGTGTGTGAGCTTTCAGGTCAGAATGTATGTCCAGAATCCCTGACTGAACTGCTGGGTATTACTATCCCTGAGAGTCACCAGTGTCTCAATGGATGAAGCCATAGATTCAGAAGAGGAAGTAACGAGGAAGTTAACTGCCCTCGTGCTCATGGTCTGAATGGACTCCCCTGCAGTCCTTGCCAGGGTATTTGTAGCCTCTGGGATCTTCCCTAGATCTTCACTGACCTTTAGAAGCTTGTCACCTGCCTGGAGTTCAGCTTGTAACATCTGCATCCGTGACTGTCAGAGGCTTGGATTAACATGGTCTTCAGCAGCTAAGCCAGAGATTGTGCAGTGTTCAAATCAGTAGGTGCAACTGTCTTGGCCAACATATGCACAGCCATCAGGTGGGAATATCTGAGTTGATGCTAAATGCAGAGCAAGGACAGGGTAGTGTGCCCGCTAATATCGTCAGCTCTTTCTCAGAGGTTAACTCTTAGCCCTTGACAATGATGTTTGCAAGTGACCTGCTGAAGGAATATGTTGGATGAGTGCAACTCAACAAAGAAGAAAAGTGCTGAGTAGAAGTAGATGCATCTTGGACACAGACGATACAGCATGCATGGCTCTGTTGTGGTGATCTCCACCTATTGCACCAAACACACGCTTGCTGTTCCTCATCTCAATCAAGTTCCTTGGTCTCTATTTCTGGGTGGGGATCCAAATGAAACTCAACACCACCAACTTTTGTTTTCCAACCAATTGGCCAGATCCAGGAGTTCCTCTTCCATTTTTATCAGCGCTGCCAAGTTCGACACTATACCACTTTTTCTTGATCTGTCATAGGCATTATGGGCCCCCTTTTCCTGTGAGATGAATGGGAGATTGATGAATTACAAATGTAAGTGGATTATTTCCCTGTAGGTACTCATAGTCTCTGGTCTTGTTGTACTGCAAGTAGTGGCATACATTTCTTGTAGGTAAACCATGCATCATCCATATCCTTAAAAGACATGTCACATGTATAAACAATACAGACACCTCTCCCCGTCCCCCAGCCCCTGCTTGGTTGCGTATGCAAGTCGATGAAAGACTTCCTCGCTTGCACTTACAGAATGTAGGTCTATCATTCTCTTCATGCAATGCAGCTAAGGCCTATCGAGAATCCATGACTACTGACCACCTTTGTTTGCAGGAGAACCTCCTGTTGTTCATTGACAGCCTGAAGGAGGGTCTGCCAAGAATCATTGTTAAAATATGGGGCCATTCGTGACCACTCCATTGCCTTTTGTTGTAGATTTCCTAAGTGTGGAAACAGGCCCTTCGGCCCAACAAATCCACACCGACCCTCAGAACAGCAACCCACCCAGACCCATTCCCCTACATTTACCCCTGACTAATGCACCTAACACTATGGGCAATTTCGTGTGGCCAATTCACCTAACCTGCACATCTTTAGACTGTGGAGGAAACCTGAGCACCCGGAGGAACCCCACGTAGATACGGGGAGAATGTACAAATTCCACATAGACAGTTGCCCGAGATAGGAATTGAACCCGGGCTCCTGGCGCTGTGAGGCAGCAGTGCTAACCACTGTGCAGCCCCCTATGGCTGAAAGTTGCAGGTAGTTTTGTGCAAGCCCATGAGGTGTATGAGCTCTGTCTTTGATCTAAAAATGCCTCAATACGACTCTGGCTGAAGCTGCCCTTTAATGCCAACCCCTGCACTTCACTGTTTTAACAGGTCCTCCCTGGATCAAAATCTCACTGCCCACGTCTCTTTAAACTCCCTGCAGGATGCTGTTCCTGACTGTGAGCCTTACCAATTATCACCTTCCAGCCCAGAATCTTAGAATTGGGTGGAAGGAATTCATTTGGCCCTTTGTATCTACAACGGCTCTGTGAACAAGTTCTATGACATAATGCCATTCTCTTGCCTTTTCCCTACAACCTGGAATATTGTTTCTGTTTAGATAATCATCTAAGGCTATCTTGATTATCTTAGTTGAACATGTTTCCACCACAGTTCCAGGCAGTGCATTCCAGACCTAAACTACTTGCTGGTTAAAAAAAAAAGTTTCTTCCTGACATTGTTTGCTTCTTTTGCAAATTATCTTATATCTGTGTTCTCCTGTTCTCCAACATTTGGAGGGAAGTTTCTCCTATCTACTTTGTCCAACCAACACATGCTTTTAGAAAAAGTCTATTAAATCTCTCCTCTCAATTTCTTCAATCAGTCTTCATGCCTGAAGTTTCTCATCAACCTATCCTGCATGCTGTCCAGTGTGTTCCCATCCTTCTGAACTGTGGCATCTAGAACTATTCACAATAATCCAGCTGAAGTCTAAACAGTATCTACAGCTTCAACATAGCCTCCTTGATGCATAATACCCTGTACCTAAAGCCTTTGATACTGAATGTTTTATCAACTGCTCACTAGAATTGTCCTTTCGCTCTTAGTGCCTTATGCAGGCATACACCCAGGTCTCTGTATTCCTACACACCCTTTAAAATAGTTTTACTGTATCTTCATGTTCTTTTCAATACTTCACACTTCTTTGCACTGAATTTCATCTGCCGCTTATCTGCCCATTTCACCAACTTGTCAGTATTTTTTCATGTAGTTTATAGTGTTTCCTTAGAAATCTGTGTACACACATCAACAACACTATCTGTTATTTCTATCTTGAATAGTATTTTCATGTCAGTCCTCCATCACTGAAGTTAAACTGTGACTTTTCTGTCACTGATGGACTTGACTTTACAACCCTTTTTTTTAACAAGGACATTACATTTGTAATTCCCAGTTGTCTGGCACCACCACTGAGGCTAAGGTAGATTGAAAGATTACTGTAGTGCCTCTTCAAATTCCACTGTCACTTGCTTCATTATCCTTGTATGCATCTCCCAGCTTCAATCTCCAGGAGTTCTGTATTCCTGCACAGTTCATGGTTTTTAAATTTTAACATTTGTATTTTAAATATTTGTATTTTGATACATGGCATTTATGCACTTAATCAGCTGGGATAAGTTTGTCAGTTTAATTATAACCGATTCTATAAATTTCATAGCAATAGAAGCAGGAGTAGGCCATTTGGCCCATCGATCCTGCTCTGCCATTCGTTAAGATCATGGCTGATCTATCCATTATCTCAGTTCCTCCTACCTGCATTATCCCCATAACTCTTAATTCCCCTACATGTAAAAACCCATCCAACTGTGTCTGGAATGTATTTAATGAAGCTGCCTCTACTGCTCCCCTGGGCAGAGAATCCCATTGATTCACTACTTTCTGGGAAAATCAGCTCTTCCTCATTTCTGTCCTCAACTTATTCTCTCTAATCTTGAGGCCATGTCCCCAAGTCCTAGCCTTATCCACCAGCGGAAACAACTTACCTGCCTCTATCTTATCTATTCCTTTCATAATTTTGTATGTTTCTATAAAATCCCTTCTCATTCTTCTAAATTTTAGCAAGTACAGACCCAGCTGGCTCAACCTCTCCTCACAGGGTAGACCCCTCATCTCTGGAATCAATCTGGTGAACCACCTCTGCACGACCTCCAAAGCCAGTATATCCTTCCTCAAGTAAGGAGACCAGAACTGCCACAATGCTCCAAGTGCGGCCTCACCAACACCTTGTACAATTGCAGCAGAATCTCCCTGCTCTTGAATCCAATCCCTGGAGCAATGAAAGCCAATATTCAGTTTGCCTTCCTGATTACCTATTGCATCTGCAACTCAACTTTTAGCGAATCATGTGCGAGCAGTCCTAGGTGTCTCTGCATGACAGCATGCTGCAAACTTTCGCCATTTAAATAATATTCTGACCTACTATCTTGCAAAGTGGATATCCTCACATTTATGAATATTGTACTGCATCTGCCAGATACCTGCCCAATCACTTAACCTATCTAAATCTCTCTGCAGACCCTCCATATCCTCTGCACAGTTTGCCTTTCCACTCAATGTAGTGTTATCAGCAAACTTGGGTACATTACTCTTGGTCTCCTCATCCAACTTCACATATATCGTGACCAGTTGCGGGCCCAACACCGACCCCTGCAGCACCCCGCTCACCACTGATCTACAACTAGAGAAACACCATTTATCCCAACTTTTGCTTTCTATTGGTTAACCAGTCCTCTATCCATGCTAGTACATTCCCCACAACTCCATGCATTCTTATCTTATGGATGAGTCTTTTATGCGGCACCTTATCAAATGTCTTCTGGAAGTCCAATTATATAACATCCATCTGTTCCCCTCCATCCATCGTGCTTGTTACATCCTCAAAGAACTCCAGTAAGTTTGTCAAACAGGACCTTCCCTTCCTGAATCCATGCTGTGTCTGCCTGATGGAACTCTTTCCACCCAGAGGTCTCACTATTTCTTCTTTAATGATAGCCTCCAGCATTTTGCTGACTACAGATGTTAAGCTAACTGGCCTATACCCTTTTTTAAAATAACTAAACTTACTACCAATTAGAATGGAATATCAGTCCAAATTAGTATGTTATCATTTATAATAGACTTTAAAATATTTGCTAAAAAACACTAGAAACATTACAAAAGTTGTTACAAGCAAAAAGAAAAATTGCTAGAAAAGCTCAGCAGGTCTGGCAATATCTGTGAAAGAAATCAGAGTTAATATTTTAGGTCTGGTGACCCTACCTCAGAACAAATGGTAGCTAGGAAAATATCAGTTTTTATGCAAAAATAGGGTAGGGGGAGAGGTGAGGAGTAAGCAATAGATGGGGATAGAACCAAAGAGAGAGAAAAATAGTTGGACAGATAAAGAAGTGAATAATTATCTGGCTAGGAGGCTGAATAACTGATGACGGAGACTGTTAGTGGCTAACAATGGGTTGTGTGTAAAGGCAGACTATGTGATAAGACCCCTGGTGTGTGGGGGTGGGGGCTAGGATACAGGAGAGTTCAAGCCCTAAAGTTTTTGAACTTGATATTGAGTCCAGAGAGCTGCAGGGTCCCCAAATGGAAAATGAGATCTTGTTCTTCCAGCTTATGCTGAGATTCGCTGGAGCACTGCAGCAAGCCTGAGACAGACATATTGGCCAGGGAACAGGCTAATGTGTTGAAGTGGCAGGCAGTGAGTCAGTCAGCGGGCTGACTTAGGGCAATGACTTGAAAGAAATTTTGGGATTTGCATCTTAATCAGTCAAAGCCTGCACCTCCATTCTAACTGATTAAAGATTTAAGAGCCATCTAATGTGTGTTCGCATGAATTGTATAACCCTTTGATCTTTTCTTTCTAAATTCTGTGTCTAAGGTCTTCCTCTCTCACTTACGCCTGATGAAGGAGCAGTGCACCAAAAGCTAGTGTTTTCAAATATACCCGATGGACTGTAACCTGATGTAGGATGATTTTTGACCTGTCCAACCAGTTGGCAACGCTGGCACCTCCACAGGCACGGTGGCACAGTGGTTAGCACTGCTGCCTCACAGCGCCTGAGACCCGGGTTCAATTCCCGACTCAGGCGACTGACTGTGTTGAGTTTGCACGTTCTCCCCGTGTCTGCGTGGGTTTCCTCCGGGTGCTCCGGTTTCCTCCCACAGTCCAAAGATGTGCGGGTCAGGTGAATTGGCCATGCTAAATTGCCCGTAGTGTTAGGTAAGGGGTAAATGTAGGGGTATGGGTGGGTTGCGCTTCGGCAGGTCGGTGTGGACTTGTTGGGCCGAAGGTCCTGTTTCCACACTGTAAGTAATCTAATCTAATCTAATCAAGTCTCCATTAACAGCTATTCACTCTCCTAGCCAGATTGTTATCCACTCCTCTGTCCAACTGTTCTTCTCTCTCTTTGGGCTCTATCTCCACTTAACGTTTACTTCTTAACCCTCTCCCTGCCCGATGTTCTGCATAAAACCTGACATTCTCCTAGCTATCCATTCTGAGAAAGAGTCACCGGACCAGAAACGTTAACTCTGATTTCTCTTCAGATGCTGCCAGACCAACTCAGCTTTTCCAGCAATTGCTGTTTTTGTTCAAAATCTTTGTACTGGGTTCCCAAATAAATGACTGGGTTAAGACAAATGATTTCAAAAAATTGTATTCTTCAGTAAAAAGCCCTATTTAACTGGCTTCATATGATCAACATAGTCATGTTCAATTTATTAATTGTATTGGAAGATATAAGCCCTACAACTTTCTAGTTGTTTCTGTCAAAAAGTTTAAAAATTATACCTGTAAAATTCCTTTGTAAATGTTTACTACACGGTAATGATCCTTTAGATCAGGTGGCAAAATCATTTATGGTCTGAATCAATGTGAATAAGGGACTAAATTAATCCTTAAGTCCTTATTTAGCCCTTCTTTCCATCCTGAAGCAATTTATAAAGTACTTCATCTGTACACCCACATCCTAGGACAGGCGAAACAAAGACACACACGAGAATTCTTACAGGCATGGCATTCTAATCAGAAATCCATCAAGAAACATATCAATTTAGATCCTATCTAGCTTCCCTTGAAATAAAGAATCAGAAATGACATCACCCACCTTAAGAAACTGAGACCTATAAAGACAGAGGCAGGACATACCACCAGCGTTTTACAGGACACTCTCACTGATTATGTTACCTAGTATGGTGATGAAACATCTGAAAACAAACCTTGCACTCAGCGAGCTAGCTTACATACTTATCACCAACCTGAGCTACAAATCTTCTCAAAATCGTACTTCATCTGCATTCAAAGACTGAAACATCTGTACTAATTTAGCATGTTAGCACATCTCCAGAAATCTCTTATAAGACTTCACATATAAATTTAGAAATACAATATTGATTTCACATAAGATCCATGCTACAATTCTCTTTGAAACCTTTTGTTTAAAGGCTCCCAATGATCGACTCAAATGATCATATTTTAGGCATGTTATTATAACTAACACATGAAAGCAACATTGGCTTTACTAGATAAATATTGCACTAAAATACAGAAAAGCGATCCCTTCTTGTCAACACAATTGAAAATCCTACACAACATGCACCTGTAAACATTATCCAAAGTCATTTCCAATTTCTATCAAGCTAACTTTTCCCTGTCTAGCTCTGTAGTAACATCCAGTTTCAAAAGTAGTTTCCTTCAGTCTTCTGAGAATCCCCAAACTCACTTGCAACAGCAAGGCCCAAGTTGGCAGCACTTTCTCCTAGCCATGGCAAGACAAATCTGTGGCTGTCCTTAAGTTTCCACAAATTTAGTCTCTTTGAAAAGAGAACAAGCTCTCTACCAGAAAGTTTCTCATTGCTGTTTTGCCCCCTCAACCTTGCATGAGACTTTCACTCTTTGGTTTTGTTCTATGTCTACAAGAATACTAAGATAAAGGCTATTAGACTAGATGGGATTGACGTGCATACGGAGGATGTGTTAGCAACTCTGGGAAGTGTAAAAATAGATAAGTCTCCGGGCCAGATGGGATTTTTTCTAAGATTCTCTGGGGAAGCCAGGGAAAATATTGCCGAGCCTTTGGCTTTGATCTTTTATGTCATCATTATCTACAGGAATAGTGCCAGAAGACTGGAGGATTGCAAATGCTGTTGCCTTGTTCAAGAAGGGGAGTAGAGACAACACTGGAAATTATAGACTTGTGAGCCTTCCTTCGGTTGTGGGTAAAGTGTTGGAAAGGGTTATAAGAGATATGATTAGTATTATCTAGAGAAGAATAAGTGGATTTGGGATAGTTAACACGGTTTTGCGAAGGGTAGGTCATGCCTCACAAACTTTATTGAGTTCTTTGAGAACGTGACCAAACAGGTGGAAGAGGATAAAGTGGTTGATGTGGTATATATGGATTTCGGTAAGGCGTTTGATAAAGTTCCCCACAGTAGGCTATTGCACAAAGTACGGAGGCATGGGATTAAGGGTGATTTAGTGGTTTGAATCAGAAATTGGCTAGCTGAGAGAAGATGGAGGGTGGTGGTTGATGGGAAATATTTATCCTGGACTTTAGTTACTTCAGGGTACTGCAAGGATCTGTTTTGGTACACTGCTGTTTGTCATTTAAATGAATGACTTGAATGAGGGCATAGAAGGATGGGTTAGTAAATTTGCAGATGACAGTAAGGTCAATAGAGTTGTGGATAGTGACAAATGTTGTAAGTTATAGAGAGATATAGATAAACTGCAGAGCTGAGCTGAGAGGTGGCAAATGGAGTTTAATTCGGAAAGGTGTGAGGTTATTCACTTTGGAAGGAGTAACAGGAATGTTGAGTATTGGGCTAATGGTAGGATTCTTGGTAGTGTAGATGAGCAGGGTACTCGGTGTCCAGGTACATAGATCCTTGAAAGTTGCCACCCAGGTTGAAAGGGTTGTTAAGAAGACATATGGTGTGTTAGCTTTTATTGGTAGAGGGATTGAGTTTTGGAATCATGAGATCATGCTGCAGCTATACAAAACTCTGATGCGGCCGCACCTGGAGTATTGCATATAGTTCTGGTGCCCGCATTATAAGAAGCATGTGAAAGCTATGGGAAGGGTTCAGAGGAGATTTACTGGGATGTTACCTAGTATGGAGGGAAGGTCTTACGGGGAAAGGCTGAGGAACTTGAGGCTGTTTTCATTAGAGAGAAGAAGGTTTAGAGGCGACTTAATAGAGACACATAAGATAATCAGAGGGTTAGATAGGCTGGACGGTGAGAGCCTCTTTCCTCGGATGGTGATGGCTAGTACAAGGGGACGTAGCTTTAAATTGAGGGGTGATAGATATTGTCAGATGTCAGAGGTAGTTTCTTTACACAGAGTAGTAGGGGCATGGAACGCACTGCTGCAACAGTAGTAGACTCGCCAACTTTAAGGGCATTTAAAAGGTCATTGGATAGACATATGGACGAGAATGGAATAATGTAGGTTAGATGAGCTTCAGCTTGGGTCCACAGGTCGGCGCAAAATCGAGGGTCGACGGTTCTGTACTGTGCTGTAATGTTCTATGTTCTCTGAAAAAGTGATTCTACTAGCTGCCTTTTTCTTTAGCTACAATGGAGTCTAATTTGGGCTCCTGTCCCCATGGCGAATACACTAAATGGGCTATTGTCAATCAAAAGTTATTAGGAGTTCACATGGCCCAAGACTCTGTTTTATCTTAAATGAAAACATTTTAAAAAGCCATTTTAAAGAATCTCGCATTCATAAAATTGCAAACAGGAATTAGATTATTGAAAATGTTAGTATGATGTTAAGAAGAGGAATGTTAGCTATGGTCAGCGTATCTAGATAAACTTGTCTTTAGTGAAATCTCTGAAGTCCAATCCAAACACTCGAGTATTCAGACCTTGATTTAATATACTGTACAAAAAAAAAGCAGAACCTTTGACAGTGGAGAATTCCCTCAGCATTGCCCCAAATTGCCACATTAGCTGACAAATTACATCTCATCATTGTAACATCGTAAACCAACATTTGGGATGACCCTGCAGAGTTCACTATACACTGATTTCGAGGGAGTTGTCAAGGAAGTTTGAATTTCCGATTGTCATTCCCCTGCTCCTCGGGACCATCCAAAGAATTTGTTGAACAAATCATAGAACCATCAGCACGTTCTAGCACAACAAGAGATCATTCAGCCCAGCCAGAGATTAAAGAAAACCTAGTCTTCCATCCCAATTTTCCAGCATATACAGGTAGTCCATTACCCTTCAGGTTTTAGCATTCAGAACTGAAGAAGAGTCACTGGATCTGAAATATTAACTCTGCTTTCTCTCCATAGATGCTGCCAGACCTGCTGAGCTTTTCCATCAATTTCTATTTTTGTTTCTGATTTCCAGCATCCAAAATTCTTTCAGTTTTTTTTACAAAGGACAATATAGCACAGGAACACGTCTTTTGGCCCTCCAAACCTGGACTGACATATTTTGTCCTTCCATACTAAAACTGTCTTCATTTACAGGATCCATATCCCCCTACTCTCTTCCTATTCATGTGTTCATCCAGGTGCTGCTTGAATGCTGCTATTGTGTCTGCTTCCATCACCACCTCTAGCAGTGCGTACCAGGCATTCATCACCTTTTGGGTGAAAAACTTGCCTTGCACATCTCTTTTAACTATTCCCCCCCTAACCCTCACCACCACCACCACACCTTGAAACTATGTATCTTAGTAATTGACACCGCGACCCTGCAAAAAAGCCTCATATGTTCCACTTTCTCGGTGCTATTCACAAAATTTGTAAACTTCTATCAGGTCACCCCTCAACCTCCCGCGTTCCAGTGACAAGCCCAGTCTATCCAATCTTTGTTCATCGCTAAAATCCCCATACCAGGCAACATGCTGGTAAACTTTTCCTGTACCCCCTCCAAAGCATCCACTTCCTTCTGGTAGTATGGTGACCAGAACTCTAAGCAACATTTCAAGTGTGACCTAACTAAAGTTATATAAAGCTGTAGCATAGCTAGTTTATCCTTATACTTAATGCCCCTTCCAATGAAGGCAAACATGACCTAGGCCTTTTTTCACTACCTTATCTACCTGTGCTGCCACCTTCAGTGACCTGTGCACCTGCACACACATATAACCCTTTGCATATCAATTCTCCTAAGTGTTCTGCCATTCACTGTATAATTTCAACCTGTATTTGACCTTCCAAAATGCATCACCTCACATTTGTTTGGAACTTTGAGGAATTCTATGTCCATCCACCAAATCAGGTTGCCAATTCCAAACACGCTGGGTGAAACCCTTTTCTTTATATCTCCTGAAATCTTTTCTACCTATTATAGAGTCATAGAGTCACAGCACGGAAACAGACCCTTCGGTCACACTTGTCCGTGTTGACCAGATATCCCAACCTAATCTAGTCCCACTTGCCAGTATCTGGCCCATATCCCTCCAAATCCCTTCTACTCATATACCCATCCAGATTTTTTTAATGTCTTTTTAATGTTGCAATTCTTAAGTCTCTATCCATGGTAATTGATCTCCCTGCTACCAAAACAGATCTTTTCTGTCCTCTCTATCCAATCCACTCATCATTTTGTATACCTCAATGAAGTCATTCTTCAGTTTCTTCTGTTCTAAGGAGTTTATCCAGTCATTCCTCATAGTTGCAGTTTTCAAGCTCGGCAACATTCTTGTAAATCTCCTCTGTACTCTTGCCAGACTAATTATGTCCTTCCTGTAATTCAGTGACCAGACCTACATATCGTATTCCAGCTGTGGCCTAACTAGCATTTTATACAGTTCTACCATTACATCCCTGCTTTTGTATTTTAAATCTTGTCCAATAAAGGAAATCATTTACCTCCCCTGTCTCTTTCAAGGACTGATTGATGTGCACTCTAAGAATCCCCACTTTTTGTATCCATCTCAGTACCCTCCCATTTATTGTGTATTTCCTTGCTTTGTTTGTCCTTTCCATATACATTACCTTGCATTTCTCCAGAATGAATTTCTTTTGCCATTGATAGCATTCTGGCATTGACAGCTGACCTCTTCAGTATTAACTACACCATTATTTTTGTGCCATCTGGAAATTTCCCAATCATACAACCCACATTTAAGTCCAAATCATTAATAAAAGACATTAAGCAAGGAACTGAACACTGAGCACTGTGCAACACCATTGGAAACCAATTTTCATTCACAAAAAATTGCGTCATCCCTTTGTTTCTGGTTGCTCAGCCATTATTGGATCCAACTACATTCTCTGTTTCCTACAGGCTTTTAGTTTTCTGACCAGTCTGCTGTTTAGAACCTTGTCAAATGCCTTTCAAAAATCCAAGTAGACAATACTCATTGCACTACCTTCATCAATCTTCCTTGTTATTTCAAATAAATTAGTCGTGCATGATTTTCCTTCATGTAACAATTACATCTTTTTAAACTTTTTTAAGTTTGAAGACTGAATTTGAAAAAGGACCATTTTACAACAAAGGACTAAGAAATGATTTGCTACACTTTTAAGAGCAAGTTTTTGAAACTCATTGTGAGTCCGGTTTACTCTGTTGCTTTGCAAGCAGTGTAAATAGACAGCACTCCAACAGGGTGTGTATACATAGTGAGAAATTTGATTGCCAACAAGTAGCTGATTGGTTTATGGAATTATGTCTAGTTGTGGATATCATAGGTCAGCAGCTGTCTGATTGGTTTCTGGGTGGCTGATCAGCTCATGGGTATGAACGATACAGTGAGAAATCTTTGGATCTCCATAAGGGGAGGTAGTGTCCATATCTCTCATTAGTTAAAAAATATGTATAATTAAAGAAAGCCAGTAGTTTTCTCCCATCAGTGATTGCTTTTAACCACTAAGTCAAAGGCTATAATTTATGAGCTAGTCATTCTGCCCTCCTGGGAAGAATTGAAAGAATCTGAAGGACAAGCTCGGAGAACTATAGAACTTGGGGAACAAAAGAATCCTGAAGACTGGTCCAATTGGAATAGTTTCCTCAGTTTCTTCCCTTCCCAAAATCAGTGTCTTTGTGTACTTTGATAACATTTTTAACCTTTGTTTCCAGGAATAGTGGGGCATGATTTCTAATTACCAAACCCATGTTCACTATCCTTCCTGATTAATCAATGCCTTTCTAAGCAACAGTTTGTCCTGGCACTCAGAATTAATTCTACTCATTTATCCACTGTCAAAGTCTGACTGACCAGCCTGTAATTGTTTGCTCTATCCCGCTCACCTTTTTAAACCAGGTAATCATGTTTGTGGGCTACCAGTCCTCTGGTATCTTGCCTATATCTAGAGAAGATTGGAAAATGATCCTTGGAATATCTGTTCATTCCCCCTTTAATAGCCTTAGATACCATCTATCTTTTCCTGCTGATTTCAAAGATGTCAGTTTCTTCAGTATCTCCTCTCACTTTACGCTTACTGGATAAAATAGTCTGAAATGCTTACCTGGATAGTTAGAAAATTTGAGACGGAAAAAATTATTATCTGCCTCCAGAGTAACATTCCTGAATACTCTCATCAATCATTTTCATTGATGTATTCCATACCCTTTTATCTACCAATTTCCTTCCGCCTTCTCCAACCCACTTCCAGCATCACCTGGTCGTCCTCCATTACATCACTTAGCATCCATTTACTTGCCCATTCACGTACACTAACACATTGAAAAGTATTGGGATCATTTAATATTTAATTGAATATGCCACCTAGTGCTGTAAACGTGGGGCATGGCTTCTGCAGTGACTCCCTTTGCTGCTTTTGCTGCGGATTGCTGCAATCTTCTGCATCATGTTTCACATTCAGGGCCTTTTCAATCCAACTCGGTAAAGGGCAGTATTTTTGTCTGATCAGTGTCAGATTCTGCCTCCGGTACTGACCAGAAGTTTTGAACCTTGTTAATAATTTGTAAATCTCAAATGCATGTCTGATCAAAATCTTCTTACAGGATTTTAGCTGCCTCCTCTGAGTCTGCAATTTCTCCCAGCTTGCAAAAGCATTCTAACTGCAAACTGGTTTATTTGTGTGAAGCAAATATAAGAGGGCTTTAAGCTTTGATCCCCAGTTCACTGCATACAACCCAGGTGGCCGAGTTCTCCTTATGACTGTCTTCTTTCTTCCTTTTACGCGGTTGCTGATCCATATCCTAGTTTATGATTGACCACTAGCTTCAGTTTCCCGGGTGCAATAGGTTCTATAATACTTGCGTATGAATGTTACTCTTGTGACGTTTAGGTCATTTTTGGTTGATCCAATCTTCTCTTTGGAATTGCAGCGTTTGGCTAGGCAGGCACAGAAAGATAATTTCTTCTTTAACGACACTTCAGAAATTTTTAATCAGGATCACAAAAGTAGTGGTAAAGATTTGAATTGAAGGTTGCAGAAACAGTTTTATTTTTACACCCACAATCACAGACTCATTTTAAAAGAATCTTTTTTTGATTTACGTTGTCTGAACTATGACTTAATGCAAAGGTAGTTGTCTGCTACTTTCTGTGCCACGTGCAATTACTGGTATTGAATAGATGCTTTGCATCCATTTTGATGTTAGAAGAGCCAACATAGTTACTGTGCATCTATTAGTTGTAATATCTGGATTTTTTTCATATAAATGGTAAACTGGAAGCTATAGTGAATTTAAATGTAAATGGTTCACTATTTAATAGGGTTGAGTGCTGCGCTTCAAAGAGGAGAAAGTTAGCTGCACAGTAGCTCCGGGCAAGGGTGAGTCTATCTTGCTATGAGAATCTAGACTCTGATCTAATAAAGATGTGATTCAAAATGAGCCACAGAAGTCCCAATTTATGTAATTGCTATGTTGGATCAGTTACTCCAAAAGCTGCCTTTAGAATTCACTGGGAAAAAAAAGAAACATTTGAACAATCACGGTGTCTGGTTGAAATAACATATTATGGAAACTGTTTCACTTCTGGAGCAGCATAATTGCTAACAAACTCCTATAACTTGAAAGGCTTTCCTGCTATGTTTGAGGTACTCGATTAGTTGTGGTTAGAGAAGAGGAAACACAATATTATGATGCTGGCAAGTTCTACAAATGCAAACTAATCACTTCAAAAGTTGACCACTGACAAACCACATCATTATAAAGCTTTATTTTCATGGAATGGCATTAGGTTTTCTGTATTGAGCAATGAAAGATTCCATTCAGATGCATCCAAAATAGGGATGAAATTAATTTTGAGTGCATGATGGTAACTATTCAAAGTATTGACATTACAGATTAAACAATTGTTTAACCTCTGAAATGAATAAACCTCCATAAATTTTAGGGGTATGGGTGGGTTTCGCTTCGGCGGGTCGGTGTGGAAAGGGCCTGTTTCCACACTGTAAATCTAATAAGGGCGGCACGGTGGCACAGTGGTTAGCACTGCTGCCTCACAGCGCCTGTAGACCCGGGTTCAATTCCCGACTCAGGCGACTGACTGTGTGGAGTTTGCAAGTTCTCCCCGTGTCTGCGTGGGTTTCCTCCGGGTGCTCCGGTTTCCTCCCACAGTCACAAAGATGTGCGGGTCAGGTGAATTGGTCAAGCTAAATTGCCCGTAGTGTTAGGTAGATGTAGGGGTATGGGTGGGTTGCGCTTCGGCGGGTCGGTGTAGACTTGTTGGGCCGAAGGGCCTGTTTCCACACTGTAAGTCTAAAAAAAAATTATGCTGAACCTTGTTGATGTGACTGGTAACTGTACAACAACAATTTGCATTTATGCAGCATCAATAATGTTGTAAAACACCCTGCCATGCCTGTATAAAATAACCTGTATAATCATCAAAGTTTCAATATTGATTGGTCTTGAAGGTAGACATCAGGCAATTCTGAGGAACGGTCATTTGACACAAAACGCTAACTCTGATTTCTCTCCATGTGCTGTCAAAACTGCTGAGCTTTTCCAGTAGTTTCTATTTTTGTCTCTGATTTACAACATCTGCAGCTCTTTTAGTTTTTATTGAAGACATCAGGCAGTCAGCTGTGGAATTTTCAATCTGGTTTGCTTGATTTACAGGTCTAAATATAATAGACTGACTCGGAAATATGGATAAAACATTTTATGTCTGCCTGCTTCATTCCACCTGTAATTTGCCAAGGGAGGTGGTTATTTGAACTGAACTATTCATTTAGGGTTTCTCAGTTTCTCAGCTAAAAATGTGTTGCTGGTTAAAGCACAGCAGGCCAGGCAGCATCCAAGGAACAGGAAATTCGACGTTTCGGGCCAGAGCCCTTCATCAGGAATGAGGAGAGTGTGCCAGGCAGGCTAAGATAAAAGGTAGGGAGGAGGGACTTGGGGAGGGGCGATGGAGATGTGATAGGTGGAAGGAGGTCAAGGTGAGGGTGATAGGCTGGAGTGGGGTGGGGGCGGAGAGGTCAGGAAGAAGATTGCAGGTTAGGAGGGCGGTGCTGAGTTGAGGGAACCGACTGAGACAAGGTGGGGGGAGGGGAAATGAGGAAACTGGAGAAATCTGAGTTCATTCCTTGTGGTTGGAGGGTTCCCAGGCGGAAGATGAGGCGCTCCTCCTCCAGCCGTCGTGTTGTTATGTTCTGCCGATGGAGGAGTCCAAGGACCTGCATTTTCAGCTGTGATCTCCAGCATCTGCAGACCTCACTTTTTACTCGAAGATTTCTCAGTTTCTCAACAATTCTCTTAGTTCTCAACAATTTGTTATATCAAGCAACTTTTAAGTGATAGTGATTCAAAATATGTCTTCAGGTTTGCTGGGAGTTTTGCAGTTTTTTATTTTTCATGAGACATGGGTGTCACTGATTGGGCCAGTATTTATTGTTCATCTCTAAATGCCATTGAAAAGGTGGCAGTGAGCTGCCTTCTTGAACTCTTGTAGTCTATTTGCTGTCAGTAGACCCACAATGCCATAGCAAGGAATTCCAGGATTTTGTGCCAACGACACTGAAGAAGAATGATATAATTCGAAGTCAGGATGGTGAATAGCTTGCAAAATAACTTGTAGGCAATACGTTCTCATAAATCTGCTGCTCCTGTCCTCCTAAATAGGAGTGGGTTTGGGTTTGGAAGATGTTCTCTATGGAGCCTTGGTGAATTTCTGCAGTAGATGGCTTCTTGTAGATAGTACACACTGCTGCTACTGATCATCTATGGTGGAGGGAGTGAATGTTTGTGAATGTGCCTGTCAACAGGCTGCTTTGTTCTGAATGGTGTTAAGCTGCTCGAGTATTGTTGGAGCTGGACTCGTCCAGGTAATTGGTGAGTATTCTATTGCATTCCTCACTTGTCCCTTGTAAATGGTGGATAAACTGCAATGTGGTCAGAAATGGAGTGACATTGGTGGAACTCAAACTGAGCATCAGTGAGCAGGTAATTGTTCAGCAAGAACTGGATGATCGGACTGTCGATGGCATCCTCCACTAGTTAATTGGTGATCCAGAGGGTGGTAAATGTTCAAATTAAGTATATTTCCTTATTGTGATCTTACTGATTCTTTTTCATTATTTTGAAGACCAATACCATGTTTCTTTGAAAATAAGTTTAGTTACTTGAGCCAAGTTACTACTGATTTTTTTTAATCACCTGATCATATTTCTTCAAGTGAGGTCAGTTTAGCTCAGTGGGCTGAATGGCTGGCTTATAATGCAGAACGACTCCAAGAGGGTGGGTTAACTGGCTGAGGTAATCACGAAAGACCTTGGCCCTCACTTGACCCTTGGATTAAACCACCATCAGTTCTCTCTCTGTCTATCTGTGACTCTCTCTCTCTCTCTCTCTCACTCACACTCTCACACTCACACTCACACTCACACTCTCTCTCTCTCTCTGTCATGTCTGTCTGTCTGTCTCTCTCTCTCTCTCTCTCTCTCTGTCTCTCTCTCTCCCCCCAGTCTTTCTCTAATGAGAGGCTAGCCCTGTGGTGTGATAAGACTAGAGCGATATTACAGTTTGGTGGAGGTGGTACTGCAGATGCTGGAGATTAGAGTTAAGATTAGAATGGTGCTGGAAAGGCACAGCAGGTCAGGCAAAATACGAGGAGCAGGAAAATCGATGTTTCAGGCAAAAGCCCTTCATCCTGATGAAATGTCAATATTACGGTTTGGCTAGTTTACGATTGAAAGTGACTCCAACAGTGTGGGTTCAGGTCCCACACCAGCTGCAATTACTCTGAAGGACTGTCCTTCTAAACCTGTTGCCTCACCTAAGGTACGGTGACCTGAGGGTAAACCACTACCAGTCATCTCTCTCTAATGAGAAAGCAGTCCTATAATATGTAGATTGTAGTGAGTTTACCTGTATTTTTCGAAGATATTTCTAATGAAAAGTCAGGACTGAGACTACCTATTGTAGTCTGGAATTATTTTCATCGTTAATCTGTGCAATTACAATATTGTAATCTCTGCCTAATGGATTTTTGTGGAAGTAAGAATTTATTTTAACAAAACTTAAAATGTTGATTTTTCTTGATCATTGTAAAAGAGGTTGGAGAGTATTTAACCAGAAGTACTTTCCATTGTTTCTGTCGACTTGTGGTTTTGGTGTCAAACAAGGATCCCACTGGATTCTGACGGAGGCCTCAGTTAGTGTTTGATATATATGGGATCCTGGCTGCATTTTAACTGACACTTGAGCATAGTGTCAATTAAAGTTGTTGGGAAACCAACAAAATCATTGAAGATTGAAGTAAATTTAAAGATAATTAAAGGAACCAGGACTGTGCTGCTTAGACCTCTGAATCTGCCTCCAGCCATGAGACATTGGCAACATGCAGATATATGACCAGGTTTGCCCAAACTTCATCTCCTGCCTCTGGCCAGCTATCATTTCCAGCTAACATTGGTGAAGGAGCTATCCAGTGGTGTTGGAATCTATCATTAACTGGTAGGATATTAGGGTGAGAATGCCATCTGTTCCCACCAGCTTTGCAGGATTTGAATCTGCCCATTACATTTTTCTCCAACCTAATTCTTTTCAATTAGGGCTTAGCAATGTACCCACACTTCATAACTTTATTTAAAAATTGATAAGGTTTTTCTTGTCCCACTTCTCGAGCAGAAATTGGGTTGTATATGACTTTCAGAAAAGTAAAAGCACATATATGTTACTTATTAAGTCATGTCCACACCATTTGTACATATTGTGGATAGCTGCCTATATCAGGCTGCCTCCGACTACACATATGTGACTTTCACTGAAGTCATTTAGAGAAATGTCATTATAACATATACGTAATAGAGTCCCAGCTATATTGGGTAATAACCTACTCACACCATTATAATATATTGTATTTAAGTCCCTCCATGGGTATATATAATTTTCCCTTGTCTTGGTGTTTGAAAGTGATCATTTTGGTAGGAGATTGAAATCATCATCTAGTGAAAGTGACTGTTGCCACACAATACTTGGAATGATTAAAATGAAGAACCCCTGAGGGATTCAATCTGTACATGGCATTTCATATTCATTTTGCTGAGTATCTTACCTCCTGTAGAAGCAAAAGCAAACAGATGTGCAGTAGTGCCTGGCAGCATTTGCACTTGGTTCATTATAATCAGTCTCTTGTTTGTAAGCAAGATCTTTTTGTCTCTAAAATGCTACATAGGTCCAATGTCCAACACTTTTAATAGGAATAATGCATGAATGCCAATGTGCCTGCTGTAAGCATTGAATAATGTCTGTATGAATAATGGGCAATGCAGAAATGAGATGTAAAGGCGTGCAGAACAAATGTTTTAGACAGACATAATATGATAAGTTAGTGGATTTCATGTTATGGGCAGTCAGGTAGGATCTTCCAAGGCTTCACCTTCAGGGTGCCATTTTTAAAAGACATCTGGAGAGTGTCACTATGCTTTGAGCTCTTGTCAGGCTGCTCAGGTAGGGTGTAAGCCTGCCCTATAGCCATATGGTGAGTTGCATGCTCCATGACTCACAACTGGTTTTCCCTTCCTGATGCTATTATGTGCAAGGTATTTGTGGTTTTCAGCTAATTGCCACATGCGTGGAAAGCACTGTTTGACTGTTGGTGACCTTCCTGACAGTTTTAAATCTCAATGTACAGCCTGGAAAAGTGTTTACCTAATTTCTTTAACCTTATTATTCAGCACAGAGAGCGATAGATATTTTTAATCAATTAAGGGGATTAAAGGATTATTGGGAAAAGGCAGGAAAGTGGTGTTGAGGATTATCAGATCAACCATGATCTAATTGAATGGCAGAGCAGACTTGATGGGCCGAATGGCCTGCTTCTGCTCCAATGTATGAGTGGCCTACATCTTAAGATCTTATGGTAATCCCACAACCAACTTATCAGATCAAAATTCAGCAGTTCTGATGAAGAATCGTAGTAGGCTCGAATATTACCATGTTCCCCTCTGCACAGAGGCTGATTTAGTGTACTTGTTAGAAAGTCTTGAGTTTGCATGCAGTCCCATGTTTTTTGGGAAAGTAATACAAGTGCTTATGACTACAATTGTTTCGACTATTTAGATTGAAAGATTTTTTTACTTAAAATTCCTTCTCTTGCTAATTAATGTTGGGATTAGTTGATTTCAGTTGGTTTGTCACCATATAAATCTTTAAAAAGTGAAATCTTATCCTGTGGTTTTCTCTCCATTGACATTATGGAGATACTTTTTTGAAAAGGAATCAGTCTATACCAGAACAGTAATAAAAGATTTTCGGAGAAACAATGATGAACTTACCTGCTGATATTAAGTATTTGATATGTTTTCTAATTGTTTCCTCTTATGTCTCATATTAAGTGGAAAATGAATAGTTCAAAATTGAGCTGTTTGTCCTTTCTTAGCGTATGATAAACCTGTCATGGATATTTCCTGTTTAATAGCTCACTCAATGCAAACTAAGCTGATAGTGTAACCTAACCATATTGACCTTTTGGCAGTGCAAGCAATGTAGATGCATAGTTGGACAGGCTTGTTTACACTACCTTCCTTAATACTCTTTTTAAAAGTGTTGTAGACAAAACGTGGGTTTAGAGAAGTGTTTGTTTTACAATAAGTCTCTGGATAATACTTCCCATTCAAAATACTCACCCACTTTAAAGTGAACAAAATGTACACTGCATTTTTTTTGTCACTTAACTCTATGGGAATATGGATTTTATCAAAAGTTTGACAATCAGTAGAATTTAATTTTTGCAGATCATAAAAAGGTACTATTTTGCTAATTTCAAGTTTTAAAAATCACACTTTTCTTCAATGAAACTAGATCTTGATAATGTCAAAAGAACTATGCACCAAAAGGGGTAATAGTTTAATGCTTACAGAAAATGATCAGAGATGAAAGTGCACTTGAGAAACAGAACAGAATACAACTGAAGTTGATCCGCGAAGGAAATAATTTATTAAAGATTTTAATAGCTAAGCATTGTGAACAATGTTGGGTACAATGTAATTTTAATCTTTTATTTGCAGATATGCTTCAGAAGAAACCTACAATGGATGACTTTGTTGATGCCTTAGTGGCAGATCTGGATTTAAACTTTGAAACATACTTGGTAGACTCTGAGTAATTGATACATAAGTCTGCAAAAATATTTGAATTACATCAACATTCAGGACATAATACTGTATGTGTGTATATATTGTGATTTATCGACATAATTTCAATGTCATTAATATTTTGTAGTGATTGGAACCTATTTAACTTGTAATTTTCATTAAAGTACAATGTTACTTTTTAAATATTTTCTCATTTTTATTGAAGTAAAAGGACAAAGAGTGTTTTTAATGTTTCTATGTTTTACTTGTTGAACCAGGAGAAACTTGCATTCTATGCAGAGATGTGGTATTACCTTTTACAGACTAGGTTTGTCTATTCACATCAGTGAAGTTGGGATCGCTTCGTTCCTATTATATTTTTTACTTACTGTAATGTTTTTAAATATGGGTCGGCTCTTTGCACAGCATACATTATCCATAAAAATGCCAAGGATTTCTGTTGAGATGAATACAATTGTGTCTCAAGGTCAGTTTTCTATTTATATCAAAAGAGAAGCAAACTGATCTTCTGATTCATGGTTTACCTATCTCTGAGTCTAAACTAGCCCCTAACTAATCTTCTCCTCCACATTACAGCTTAGGCATTCCACATTGTTAACTTCTCCCTAACAGTGAAATTGTTTAAAACACTCTAGAAACATTTTTCTCTGTAAATCAATTACAGTTTTGAAGAGTTATCTCATAGAATCATAGAGATGTACAGCACGGAAACAGACCTTCCGATCCAACACTTCCATGCTGGCCAGATACCCCAACCCAATCTAGTCCCACCTGTCAGCACCTGGCCCATATCTATCCAAACCCTTCCTATTCATATACCCATCCAGATGCAATCGAACTAGCCTCCACCACTTCCTCTGGCAGCTCATTTGATATATGTATCACCCTCTGCATGAAACATTTGCCCTGTAGGTCTCTTTTATGTCTTTCCCCTCTCACCCTAAATCTATGCACTCTAGTTCTCAGCGTGTTAAATGCCTTCTTAGCCACCCTGTCTATGTGGGAAGTTAGAAACTGGGACAGCACATAGGCTGGTCATACTGTTTTCTCCTGAACAAAGACATTAATTTCAATCCTATGATTCTCTGGATAGTTCAAGATTGTGTATTGAGTTTCTTAGCTCTTCCCTTCCTGCACTTCTCTGTTGCATTCCATCTCTCCCTTCAGTTAGGTGCTGCTGACTACCACGTCCTTGAATAATGTTGATGTTTTGAAAACAATTCGAATTACAGAAGAAAAAGTACTGGAGATCTTAGAAAATATACAGGTGGATAAGTCTCTGGGACCTGATCTAGTGTAGCCCAGAACTTTGCAGGGCCTCTTGCAGAAATATTTGTTCCATTTATAAATATGGGTGAGGTGCCAAATGACTGGAGAGCGGCTAACATGTGTCTTTATTTAAGAAAGAATGTAAGGATAAGCCTGGGAACTATAGACCTATGAGTCTGACTTCAGAGTTGTTTGAAGTGATTCTGAAAGATAGAATTTGGATAGTCAGCATGGTTTTATGTGAGGGAAATAGTGTCTCACAAACTTGATTAAGTTTTTCCAGGAAGTAATCAAGAAGGTTGATGAGGGCAGAGCAGTAGACATTGTCTACTTGGACTTTAATAAAGAGTTTGGCAAGGTTCTGCGTGGCAGACTAGTTGTTAAAGTTGGATCACATGGGATTCAGGGTGAGCTTGCTGTTTGAATGCAAAATTGGCTTAATGGCAGGAGACAGAGAGTGAGGGTGGAGGGTTGTTTTTCAGACTGGATGCCTGTCCAGGGTGTTTCAAAGGGATCAGTATTGAGGTCACTTTTGTTTGTCCTTTATATAAATGATTTGGATGCAAATATAGAAGGCATGGTTAGTAAATTTGCGGGATGACACCAAAATTGGTGGCATAGTAGACAGTGAGGAAGCAGAGAGATCCTGATGGAATCTCTGTGGAGTGCCAGATGGAATTTACTTTGGATAAATGTGAGGTATTGCATTTTGGTATAACTACCCAATGTCCTACTTTTAATTGTATAAGTCTGGCCTTTGTTTATTGTGTTGAGCAAAGAGACCTAGGGGTTCAGCTACATAATTCTTTGAAGTTTGTATCACATATAGACAGGTGGTTAAAAAGGCATTTAGTATGCTTGTCTTCATTGCTCAGACTTTTTGATTATAGGAGTTGGGATGTTATATTGAGATTATACAGGACATTGGTGAGGTCTCTTCAGGAGTGCTGTGTCCAGTTCTGGTCTCCTGTTATAGGTAGGATATTATTACGTTGGAGAGGGTTCAGAAAAGATTTACCAGGATGTTGACAGGAACAGAAGTTTGAGTTAAAAGGAGCGGCTGGATAGTCTGGGACTTCTTTCACGGGAGCATAGGAGATTGAGATGTGACCTTATAGCAGTTTATAAAAAAATTAGATTTGATTACTTACAGTGTGGAAACAGGCCCTTCGGCCCAACAAGTACACATGATCCTCCAAAGAGCAACCCAACCAGACCCATTCCCTTTCATTTACCCCTTTGCCTAACTCTATGGGCAATTTAGCGTGGCCAATTCACCTAACCTGCACATTTTTTTGGACTGTGGGAGGAAACCGGAGCACCTGGAGGAAACCCACGCAGACACGGGGAGAATGTGCAAACTCCACACAGAGACAGTTGCCAAGGCCGGAATTGAACCTGGGTCTCTGGTGCTGTGAGGCAGCAGTGCTAACTACTGTGCCACCATGCTGCCCGGTGTGAATGGCAGGTGTCTTTCCCTAAAGTGGGGGATTTCAAGACGAGGAGGCATATTTTTAAGGTGAGAGGAGAAAGATGTTAAAAAGACATTAGGGGCTAGTCTCTTACACAGCGCGGTTTGCATATGGAATGAATTTCTTGAGAAAGTGGTGAATGTGGGTGCAATTACAATGATTAAAAGACAAGAACAAGAGATATGGGCCAGAAGAAGGCAGGCAGGGCTAGTTTAGTTTGAGATTATGTTTGGCATGGACTGGTTGGAGAAAAGGATCAGTTTCCATGCTGTATGATTCTATGACTCCTTTGCCAACATCTGGGGACTTGAGCTAAAATTGGGAGAACTGCTCCACACAATCACCAACAGCTTGACCGACAGAGTCATATTCACTAAATCATATGTTTCAAACAATTCTCATCAACTCCATTCCCAGGTATGCCTTGTCCCACTGGCAGGACAAACTCACTGGAAGAGGAGGCACAATTGTGTGGAGTTGGGACTTGGGAGATCTCAAAGTTGGCTCTTGAAGTCTCATGGTATCAGGAAAAAAGAAATCACCCTGCTAGTTATCACCTCAGCTGATAAATTTGTGGTAACCCATCTTGAACATAATTTGGAAGAAGAATTGAATGGCAAGAATACAGATTATGTTTCGGCAGGAGAACTTCAGTGTACATCTCCAAGAATGGTTTGGTAACTCACTGCTGATTGTGTTTGCCGAACTTGAAGGACTGGACCAGTAACAGTTATTGATGGTACCAACAAGAGAAAAAAAACTGATTAGACCTGTGCTCAAAATGCATGGAGGCAGGAGGTGAATTTGTCTCTAAAGTCATAAAGACATTTGGGAAAATTCAATCATGAGGAGACCAATCAGAAAAGTTAAGTAGAATGGATAAGATTAGTGAGAGGCTGCTCTTCCAATCAAACCTAGTTCTCTCCTGTGCTTCCTGGAGTGAACCTATCAGCAATAAGCACAGGAGAGAACCAGACTCTGATTGGAGGAGCTGCTAGCACAGTAAGTAAATAAAACAAGAGAGATGTTGGGGAAGCCTGTGTCTGAGGTGCTGGGAGAAAGAAGCTGCACTCCACATCAACACATTTATACCTGATATGTTCCCGTCTGTAAGAAACTTCATGGTATATCTTCGGTCATCTTACAGGATGCTGCAACACTTCAATGTTGCACCAAGGACACTGAGCTCAGGGCCATACATGGAGCTCAAGGATATGATAAGATGATAGAATCCATAGAGTGCAGGAAGAGGCCATTCGGTTCATTGAATCTGCACCGACCCTCTGAACTGCATCCCACCCAGATTCACCTCCCGACCCCATCCCTGTAACCGTGCATGGAATTTTTCCATGGTTAATCCAGCTAACCTGTACATCTTTGGACTGTGGGTGGAAAACAGAAGCAACCGGCAGAATGTAATGCAGACACGGGGAGAACTTGTAAACTCTACACTGACAGTCACCCAAGGATGGAATCAAACCCGGGTCCTGTCACTGTGAGGCAGCAGTGATAACTACTGAGCCACTGTGCTGCCCAAGTATGTTCTGATTCCCTGACTGGGCAGTATGTGGCAGTGTGAGTGCGGAATCCTAACCACAAGACTATAAGGGAAGATATAGTTAGAAAACGCATTAGGCCTTTTTGCAAAAAGCGCAATGAAACGCACACATAGGGCCAAATCTTATATTTTCATGGCAATGTGATTGTACCATTTAATAATGAATTAAAGAGAATGAAAAGTAACTCCTGAAATTCAAAAGGTAGCACTCAAGACAATTTCATGAAGAACCTTCATAAACTAAATTATGTCCTACCTTCCTTTGGCAGTTTCACCTATCCATGCAGTGATTGGCAGGAGTGACCACTTTCAGGAGACTAAGTTCTATCTTCACACTGAGGATAGCCTCCACTCTATTGTGTGGCATAATCACAATGCTACATCATGTTGTGTAAGTAACAATTATGCAGCTAACTGGAGCAGGAAGTGATACAAATATCCCTATCTTCAATGAGGGATCTCTGAAATTAGCACAAAAGACTGAAGTCTTTGCAACCATCTTCAGCCAGAAGTGCCAAAGTGACATCCTGGGAATTACCATTGGTAAGAAACAACTGCATTGACTGTGAGTACTGTAACCAAAGAAGCAGACTGAAGGCTGCAAGTCAGTCAGCAATCTGCCTTTGCAAAGCACGCACTTAATTCTATGTGCTGACCAGCGTCCCTCATTCAATGCAATCATTTCAGAGCATTTATCATCTTGCTGTACAAAAATGACTGGCATGTTTTCCTGCAAAAATGGTCACTACTCTTAGAACATAACTTGGTGGCTGTAAAAAGACAGACATTTTAAGCATGTAAAGGCACCACATAAATCCAAGTTAATTCTTTTCCCAGTTTATATTGGCAGACATGATATTTATATAATGTCAGGGACAGAGACGTTTTTCGATGTAGAAACATAGTATGTCTGGCATTATCTGTCGGAAGAGAAAAGGCAGTTAATGTTTTGAATCTGGTATGACTCTCGTTGCTGTGACTGACTCCTACAATGGTGAGGTCGGAATATGTGGTGGATTCATGTAACTTATTAAATAGTGACCATATTTCAATTTCTGAAACTAAAATTGCAAACAATGGGCAAGAAAGAGTGGCATCTGACATTTTAAAATATGAACATAATGCAATTGACGTTAAAAAAAATACTTGCAAAAGAGACTAAATATTTTAAATTGCATAACAAAAGAGACTAAATATTTTAAATTGCAAATTGTTTCTTTACAAAATACTTTATCATCACAGGATGTGGCCATACTAGCATTTATTGTCCATCCCTTGAGTGTTGTCGGAACTGCGTTCATCCAGGTAAGTGGGTGTGTAGCACCACACTCCTGACTTGTGCATTATAGATGCTGGACAGGTTTTGACAAATGTCAGAAAAGTAGCAACGATTTGCAGTCGTTATTGTGTTAATTAAGGGTAGCTTTCATTCAGTACTTGGAGATGACTTTAAAGTGCAAGGAATATAAAGGTAAGCAGTCCGCTGTGGAGTAGTTTTAGGCTGTCCTATCAGTAGTTATACTCTCGGACATGGGATTTATATGAAATGTGTCACAGTGATTGTGGGCGACTTTAATGTATTTGTAGATTGTAACTTAGCAAAGGCTGGTTAAAAACTTTAGTTTATAGATTATCTTGGAGATAATTTCTTGGAGGAGGACATTCTGGAGCTAGCGAGCAGGCTGTTCTGGATCTAATAATTGTACAATAAGACCAGATTAATCAGTAACCTTCTGGTCATGCAACCTGTGAGTGACAGTCATCAGATCATGGTAGAATTGCATGTTCAGTTTGAAAGGTAGATTATTGTTTTGAAACTTAAACAAAGGTAACTATGTAGGCAAAGTTGAATAAGGAGACCTGGGAAACTAGGTTAAAAAATCAGTAGAGTTGCAGAGTCAGACTTTATGGAGCTATTTGACTGGAGTGGCACAGTGGCTCTGGTTAGCAGTACTGCCTCGTAGCGCCAGGGACCCAGGTTCAATTCTAGCCTTGGGTGACTGCCTGTGTGGGATTTGCACATTCTCCCTGTGTCTGCATCGGTTTCCTCCCGGTGCTTCGATTTCCTCCCACAGTCCAAAGATGTGCAGGTTAGATGAATTGGCCATGCTAAATTTCCCATAGTGTTCAGGGATGTGCAGGTTTGGTGCGTTAATCAGGGGAAATGTAGAGTAATAAAATATGGAAATGGGTCTGGGTGGGATACCCTTCAGAGGGTCTAGGTGGATTTGTTGGGCCAAATGGCCTGTTTCCACACTGTAGGGAATCTATGATGACTCTCAACAAAGATATAATCTAGTGAGAAAGAAAGGCACTTCAAGGAAAAGCTCATCATCGATGGCTAAATAAGGAATTTACAGATTGTTGTTTCTGTCAATTTAATACTATTTGCAAATTGACAATTGGCAAAGGTCAGTGTTAGGTAAGAGGACAGATTTTTAAAACCCAGCAAAGAATGAAAGATATTAAAAGGCAGGAAACACAGTATGAGAGAAAGCTGCCGAGTATGATAAAAACAGATAGTAAGATTTTCTGCGAGTATTTGAATAGGACAATTATAACTAAAACCTGATGTTGATGCTCTAGAGCAAATGTGTGGGAAATTAATCATGGAAAACAGAGGTGAAGGAATTGGGAAAATGGGATGGAGTTGTTGTAGGATACTGAGTGGGAGGAAGTGTAGTCCAGGTAGTTATGGGAATCTGTGGGTTTGTAATAGACATCCATCTGGAGACTGTTGCCCGAGATGGAAATGGAGTGATCAAGAAAGGGGAGGGAAGTGTCCGAGGTGGACCAAATGAATTTGAAGGTGGGTGGAAGTTGTGGGCGAAGTCGATGAACTGCTCCAGTTCAGCCTGGGTGCAGGATGCAGCACCGATGCAGTCATCAATGTAAAGGCAGAAGAGTTGGGGCACAGTGCCTGTGTAGGTGCTGAAGTGGGACTGTTCCATGTAACGAACAAAGAGGCAGGCTTAGCGGGGACCCATATGGGTGCCCAAGGCCACCCCCAGGATTTGGAAGAAATGGGAGGAGTTAAAGGAAAAGTTATTGAGGGTAAGGACCAGTTTGGCGAGGCAGAGGAGGGTATTGGTGGAGGGGGACTGTTGGAGAGAAAGAAGCAGAAGGCCTAGAGGCCATCCTTGTGAGATATGGACGTGTATAAAGACTGCAATGCATAATGAAGATAAAGCACTGGTGGCCATGGAACTGTAAGTTGCTGAAGAGATGGAGGGTGTGGTTGGTGTCACGGATATAGGTGGGAAGTGCCTGGACAAAGAGGGAGAGGATAGAGGCGAGGTAGCATGAGATGAGTTCGGTGGGGCAGGAACATGCCAAGACGATGGGTCAGCCAGATCAGTTGGGCTTGTGGATCTTGAGGAGCAGGTAGAACCAGGCGGTGCAAGGCTGGGGGATGGAGTATACTTATCAGTCACTGAGATCATGAACTGGAATGGAATGCTCTCAATGTTACGCGATGGCTGGAAAGAAATGTCTGTTTATCCTATGTACAGGCAGTAAGAGTTTTGCACAATATTCCGGCAAGAAAGTTTCATAATTGCCCAGTTTAGGTCTCAAATGCCAACCATCAGTTTTCTAGGGGTGGGGTTTAATCTGCAGAGAGTCTCAGGCCCTGGTCAACAGCAGCCGTCTTGGTTCAGCTGGAGGGGGAATGCGCAGGCGTGGTCAGCCTGATGATGTCACAGTGAGTGGGTATGGCTGTGCATAGCCCTTCCCCAGTTTCCTGAGTTCCCTCTTCCTCTTCCCCTCCCCCACTCTTCACCCATCTGTCCCCAATCTGACCTAATGTCTCCATCTGGGGCTCTGCTGTTTTGTTTGATTACTTCCAGTGGAAGGTGGAGTTACTGCGGTCAAAGTGCAATATGAAGGGGAGATGAAGCTGGATGTGAAAAAAAACAGCAATTCCACCAGAATCCAACTCCTGTAACCCCCAGTAAATTTACAGGGCTCTCAGCAGCTGAATATCCGACTGAATCCTTCCTGCACATGGAGCAGGGGGAATGGTCTGTGCCCAGTGTGATTGCACCATTGGATGACCAGCTCAGCTGGGCAACTGTATCCCTGTCATCATCCTGATATTTCTACGGGATCTCCATAGTGTAGGGATCTTTTGTCTCTTCTGGCTGGATGATCAGATATATTCTTATCAAATGGACAGAGCATCCATTTGGATTTTCTCAACCATATGTGGTGGAAATTTGCTTCAGTCAAAGTTGAAAGTTCTTTCCACAGCCATTGCAACATAGTCACTCAAAAAAAATGTAAATTGTCAGTTCAATTAAACAGTTGCAAACAATGGATGCCAAAGCTTTGTTCAATCCTTGGCTAATAGGTTGTTGGGTTAGTGGATGGGTATATGAATAGGGAGGGTTTAGAGGGAAATGGGCCAAGTGCTGGCAAATGGGACTAGATTGGTTTGGGATATCTGGTCGGCATGGACAAGTTGGACTGAAGGGTCTATTTCCGTGCTGTACATCTCTATGACTGTGAATGGTAGCAGCTTTGAACAGGCTTTTCGACTGTCATTACAATAGGAGACACAGTAATTGACCAAGTAGAATTTGTTCTACATTTTGTGTACAAACAGGCCTGTGCTGTTTTCAAGTTACTGGATAGAAGCCAGTGTTGTAGCTGTACTGGGACAGATTGGCTCAAAGCGAAACACGTTTTGGAGCAGAGGTCTTCAGTACTACTGCCAGAATATTATAAAGATCCACAGTCATTGCAGTATTCTATACTTTCAGTCATTTCTTGATATAATGTGGAGTGAATTGCATTGGCTGAAGTCTGGCATCCATGATATAGAAATCCCTAGAGGAGGCTAAGATAGATCATCAAGGAGAAAGTGAGGACTGCAGATGCTGGAGATCAGAGCTGAAAATGTGTTGCTGGAAAAGCACAGCAGGTCAGGCAGTATCCAAGGAGCAGGAGAATCGACGTTTCGGGCATGAGCCCTTCAGGAATGAGGAAAGTGTGCCAAGCAGGCTAAGATAAAAGATAGGGAGGAGGGACTTGGGGGAGGGGCATTGGAAATGCGATAGGTAAGGTGAGGGTGATAGGCCGGAGTGGGGGTGGGGGCGTAGAGGTCAGGAAGAAGATTGCAGGTTAGGAAGGTGGTGCTGAGTTCGAGGGTTGGGAATAAGACAAGGTGGGGGGAGGGGAAATGAGGAAATTGGAGAAATCTGAGTTCATCCCTTGTGGTGGGAGGGTTCCTAGGTGGAAGATGAGGCACTCTTCCTCCAGCCGTCGTGTTGCTATGGTCTGACGATGGAGGAGTCCAAGGACCTGCATGTCCTTAGTGGAGTGGGAGGGGGAGTTGAAGTGTTGAGCCACGGGGTGGTTGGGTTGGTTGGTCCGGGTGTCCCAGATGTGTTCACTGAAACGTTCCGCAAGTAAGCGGCCTGTCTCCCCAATATAGAGGAGACCACATTGGATGCAGTAAATGATGTGTGTGGAGGTGCAGGTGAACCTGTGGCAGATATGGAAGGATCCCTTGGGGCCTTAAAGGGAAGTAAGGGGGAGGTGTGGGCACAAGTTTTGCATTTCTTGCGGTTGCAGGGGAAGGTGCCAGGAGTGGAGGTTGGGTTGGTGGAGGGTGTGGGCCTGACGAGGGAGTCGCGGAGGGAGTGGTCTTTTCGAAACACTGATAGGGGAGGGGAGGGAAATATATCCCTAGTGGTGAAGTCCGTTTGAAGGTGGCGGAAATGATGAAGGATGATACGATGTATATGGAGGATGGTGGGGTGGTAGGTGAGGACCAGTGGGGTTCTGTCCTGGTGGCGATTGGAGGAGCGGGGCACAAGGGCGGAGGAGCGGGAAGTGGAGGAGATGCGGTGGAGAGCCTCGTCGACCACCTCTGGGGGGAAATTGTGGTCTTGAAGGAGGCCATCTGGGTTGTTCTGTATTCCAATACCGGAAGTTTAGGTTTTGAGCTATGGGAAGAAACTGAATAAGCTGGGGCTTTTTTTCCCTGGACCGTCAGAGACTGAGGGGTGACCTTATAAAGGTGTATAGAATTATGAGGGGCATGAATAGGATGAATAGCCAAGGTCTTTTTCCTATGTTGGGGGAATCTAAAACTAAAGGATTAAGGTGAGAGGGGAAAAATTTGAAAGGAATCCAATGATCAACATTTCATGCAGAGGGTGGATGTGTGTGGAACAACCAGAGGATTGTGGAGGCTGGTACATTTACAATTACGACATTTAAAAGGCATCTATGAATAGAAAGGCTTAAGAGGGATATGGGTCAAATGTTCACAAATGAGACCAATTCAGAGTGGGATATGTGGTTGCTATGGATGAATTGGACACAAGTGTCTGTCTCCATACTGTATGACACTTGTTGCAAATGCTTTAGCCTTGTCCTTCACAATGAAGTGCTTTACTCCCCTATCATTGTAAATAGGGGAGATTTATGGAGGCTGTTCCAATGTATTGATAATTGTCCACCAACCTTCAAACCAGGATGTGGCAGAACTTAAGATCTGATCCATTGGTGCTGGAGTCACTTAGCCCCATCTAACACTTATTGTCTATTCTATTTGGCACACAAATAATCCTGTGTTCTCGCTTCACAGATGGACAGCTAATCTTTAAGTTTGCTTCGTGCTAGTTCGAGTTTACCATCTTTGAATGACAGTTGATCCCCTGGCTGGTTGGGAATGGTAGAATGGGGGAATACCCCAAGCAGTGAAGTTTAAGATAGTGCTTAATTGCAGTTCTGCTGCTGTGATGGCCCACAGTGCCTCCAGGATGCCCAAAGTTGAGTTGCTAGTTTGAGTTTGAAATGTAGTCCATTGAGCATGGTAATTGTGCCAAACAACATGATGGGAATTGAACTGAATTTAATTGTATTAGCTTTATCATCATATGTACTCAAATGAGTACAGTGAAAAGTTTATAATTCACCACTTACAGTGCCATCTAGGGTAGCAAGGTACTTAGGTCCAGTTTTTTTGGTTACAGATTAATTACAGAGTAATAATGTCACCAACACATGGCACCATCTTAGGTACAGAGTACTTAGGTGCAATCCTTAGTTACAGAATAGAGATTTGAAAAGTTACATTACAGTATAACTGTAGACCAGAAAAAGAAGAGCTGAAAATGTGTTGCTGGTTAAAGCGCAGCAGGTCAGGCAGCATCCAAGGAACAGGAAATTCGACGTTTCGGGCACAAGCCCTTCATCAGGAATTTGTGCCCGAAATGTCGAATTTCCTGTTCCTTGGATGCTGCCTGACGTGCTGCGCTTTAACCAGCAACACATTTTCAGCTCTGATCTCCAGCATCTGCAGACCTCACTTTTTACCAGAAAAAGAAGAGACAATGTTAAAAAGGCAAACGTCACAACCTGTTTCCAAGTGCTGTCTGCAATGGATCGGCGCCTAGGGACCTCCGTGGGGTCTGAGCACTGGCTGCTGTCCCCACTTCACTCTGGCACAATGTCCCCACCCCCTACACCGGGCTGCTGTCCCTGGGGGACTGTCCCCATCTTCTACACCGGGCTGCTGTCCCTGGGGCACTGTCCCTACCCCCTACACCGGGCTGCTGTCCCTGGGGGACTGTCCCCATCTTCTACACCGGGCTGCTGTCCCTGGGGCACTGTCCCTACCCTCTACACTGGGCTGCTGTCCCTGAGGGACTGTCCCCATCCTCTACACCGGGCTGCTGTCCCTGGGACACTCTCCCCACCCACTACACTAGGCTGCTGTCCCTGAGGGACTATCCCCACCCTCTACACCGGGCTGCTGTCCCTCGGGGACTGTCCCCACCCTCTACACCAGGCTGCTGTCCCTGGGACACTCCCCATCCTCTACACCGGGCTGCTGTCCCTGGGACATCTCCCCACCCTCTACACTGGACTGCTGTCCCTGGGACACTGTCCCTACCCTCTACACTGGGCTGCTGTCCCTGGCATACCGTCCTCACCCTCTCCACCGGGCTGCTGTCCTGGAACACTGTCCCTACCCTTTACACTGGGCTGCTGTCCCTGGGATAACGTCCCCACCCTCTACACCGGGCTGCTGTCCCTGGGACACTGTCCCTACCCTTTACACTGGGCTGCTGTCCCTGGGACACCGTCCCCACCCTCTACACCGGGCTGCTGTCCCTGGGACACTCACCCCACCCTCTACCCCGGGCTGCTGTCCCTGGGACACTGTCCCTACCCTTTACACTGGGCTGCTGTCCCTGGGACACTGTCCCTACCCTTTACACTGGGCTGCTGTCCCTGGGATAACGTCCCCACCCTCTACACCGGGCTGCTGTCCATGGGATACCGTCCCCCCCTCTACACCAGGCTGCTGTCCCTGGGACACTGTCCCTACCCTTTACACTGGGCTGCTGTCCCTGGGACACTCACCCCACCCTCTACCCCGGGCTGCTGTCCCTGGGACACTCACCCCACCCTCTACCCCGGGCTGCTGTCCCTGGGACACTGTCCCTACCCTTTACACTGGGCTGCTGTCCCTGGGACACCGTCCCCACCCTCTACACCGGGCTGCTGTCCCTGGGACACTCACCCCACCCTCTACCCCGGGCTGCTGTCCCTGGGACACTGTCCCTACCCTTTACACTGGGCTGCTGTCCCTGGGACACTGTCCCTACCCTTTACACTGGGCTGCTGTCCCTGGGATAACGTCCCCACCCTCTACACCGGGCTGCTGTCCATGGGATACCGTCCCCCCCTCTACACCAGGCTGCTGTCCCTGGGACACTGTCCCTACCCTTTACACTGGGCTGCTGTCCCTGGGACACCGTCCCCACCCTCTACACCGGGCTGCTGTCCCTGGGACACTCTCCCCACCCTCTACCCCGGGCTGCTGTCCCTGGGACACACTCCCCACCCTCTACACTGGGCTGCTGTCCCTGGGACACCGTCCCCACTCTACACCGGGCTGCTGTCTCTGGGACACTGTCCCCACCCTCTACACCGGGCTGCTGTCCCTGGGACACTGTCCCCACCCTCTACACCGGGCTGCTGTCTCTGGGACACCTTCCCCACCCTCTATGCTGGGCTGCTGTCCCTGGGACACTCTCCCCACCCTCTACACCGGGCTGCTGTCCCTGGGACACTCTCCCCACCCTCTACACCGGGCTGCTGTCCCTGGGACACTCTCCCCACCCACTACACCAGGCTACTGTCCCTGGGACTGTCCCCACCCTCTACACCAGGCTGCTGTCCCTGGGACTGTCCCCACCCTCTACACCGGGCTGCTGTCCCTGGGACACTCTCCCCACCCTCTACACCGGGCTGCTGTCCCTGGGACACTCTCCCCACCCTCTACAACGGGCTGCTGTCCCACTGTGTCACTGGCCTCCTTACTTCGGGTCAGGTAAAACTTCATCAGAACAGTTCTGAGGCAGGGTCACTGGATCTGAAATATTAACTCTGCTTTCTGTCCTCAGATGCTGTGTTTTTTCCACAATTTCTGATTTTTGTTTCTGATTTCCAGCATTTGCAGTTCTTTGTTTATTTAAAATTGAAACTGCCCACAATGGGCATTTGAATGTTATAACAATGTTATTTTTATTTCTTTTAGGTATTTGTAATCAACCTTTTGGGATGTGTCATGATCCACCTTTGGAATAGATGGAACCTGAACCTGGGCTTCCAGGCTCATTTTACTGTGTTCCGAAGAAGAGTCAGACTTGACCCGAACAGTTAACTCTTGTTTCTCTTTCTACAGATGTGGCCAGACCTGCTGAGTTTCTCCAGCATTCTCCTTGTTTGTCAATGTGATAAACTGATGGTTACAATATTTTAATGGGTTACCAGTTCCTTTTCCCAGCCTCTGTTCCAAAATCAGAAGCTGTTACAAAGCTGGCCAGTGTGAAATCGAGGTGCCACGTGCATCTGCCCCTAGCCCTGTGCATGGTGATTTTCGTGCAAATTGTTTCTTCCTTCTTATGATTACACAATAACCTACCAATCACCAATAAGCAGTTTCTGTATTAAACACGTCAACTGCATATACAGAATGCAATTTTTATGAGTGAAAGATTTTACAGAATAACGGAACATCATCTTTCCTGAAAAAATGCAGTGCTTGTAAAAATGCTGCTGACAATAATACCTATATTTAATAAGCTAGTAATTCTGCATTTTCTCTCTTTAATGTAAGCTCTCAATAGTTCAGCTTGTAAGAGTACTGTTGTGAAACGTATCTGCACAAACTAGGAATACTTCAATTACAATCGCCAGTTTGTAATGAATTAACTGACCCAACTGGGGCAGTGGCAGCAATTCCACTCCCTGCAGTGGCAGCAATTCCACTCCCTGCAGTGGCAGCAATTCCACTCCCTGCAGTGGCAGCAATTCCACTCCCTGCAGTGGCAGCAATTCCACTCCCTGCAGTGGCAGCAATTCCACTCCCTGCAGTGGCAGCAATTCCACTCCCTGCAGTGGCAGCAATTCCACTCCCTGCAGTGGCAGCAATTCCACTCCCTGCAGTGGCAGCAATTCCACTCCCTGCAGTGGCAGCAATTCCACTCCCTGCAGTGGCAGAATGGGAATCAGTGAGGGAATGGAAATATGATTAAAAGCATTCATTGATTAAAATTATGCTCTAGTTTCAGGATGTTAAACTTGCGGTAAATAAAAAATTCTGTGTTTCACATTACATTGAAACCAGTTCTATACTCTGCAATGTGAGGACGTAACTGATTGTATTAAAGATGATATTAAATGAGTTCCATTTTTGTAAATTTCAAAACTAATATGTGCTTTTCTGTCTACTGCTTTATGTATCTCATGATTGTCCCCACCCCTAACAAGGACTAGTCTCTCAAAGATATGTTTATTTCTGACTCCCAATCACAGAATCCCACTTGTCTACATCTTTCAATACAGCAATATCAGTGTTATTCAAGACAGCTTCATCCAGCAATATATCAATTGTGCAAAAGCACCAGATACTGATGACCCTCGTGAATCCCTTCACTTTGTGGAACCACCCCCTCCCCTATTCTCTGGATCCCCCCTGTAGAGTGACTTGATGGTGATGTCACAAAACCTGGGAGCCCTCTTCTTCCCTTGCTTCTCCCTGAATGATTGTACCACAATTATCCAGCAAACTGCAGTGCATTGCAGAACTCACCTTTTATCCTTTTGTGGGAATTGCTGGAATAGATGGTTTCTCAACTAATGTGCAGAGCCTTCTGGAAGGTGCAGAGGATATCTGCACTGGAACAGGGCCAGGGCATCATGGGGGCTGCTTACTGGACTTGCTGCAATCGTGGCAATAAAATTGGGTGATAAATTTACAGTTTTATCTACCTTATTATCCTCGGCATGCAGGGAATCATGACCTCCAAGTTCAAATAACAGATGTATTTTACAAGCCTTGTATCTGGAAAGTACTGGTAGAATACTTCTGTCATCTGTGATTATGTTGCATGTTTAGAAACATTTTAAAAAATGCACAAATTTTATGAAATCCAAATAGTGCCAAGGCTATGGCTCATGTGGGCTACTCTAGTTCTTCTAAAGCTTTGTGTTAATTGCCTATGTAATTTTTTAGTCAGTGTAGATAATTACAGGCACAATCCATATAGATAACTTCTAATTTAGTAATACCCCCTCATTAAACTAAACACAGTAATGTGAGTAATTATTATACAAGTCTTCAAGTAAGTTAACCTACCATTATTCCCAGCAATGGCAACATTCAAGTCATATTACAGAGAAGATTAGATGTTTTGAATCAAAAGTTGAAGTACATTTGCTCCATGTGTGACTAAACATTTCAAAAAGATTTTTATTATTACAATGGTTTATTAAAATCTTTTGAGCATTACTTATTAATTTAGCCACATTGTACCTTTGATCCCATCTCTGCTGCATGCAATTAGCAGGTTAACTTTTATTTATGTTTAATGGGATGTCACTGACCAGGCAAACGCATATACCCCACTCTGAACTGTCCTTGAGATAGTAACCTTGATGAACTGCCTTAAGCCGCAAAATCTATGTGGTGTGGCCAGGCATTTGCCTGATGGGTGCATCAGAGCCCAATAGCCATGCCCTGGCACTCAGGTCTGCAGTGTCCAGATGAGAAGTAGAGGGTATGGTGGAACTCTCTGGGTCAGGATCACCCATGTTCTGTCCCTGGATACAGATATACCCACAGTGTTGTCAAGAGGAAATTGTAGGATTTTGAGTCAGTGACAGTGAAGACAATATCTTTCCACGTCAGGATGTATGTAACATGGTGTCATACCTGCAAGTGGTGATGTTTGCATGCAACTTTTGCCTGTCCAGGTACTAAATTTGTAGGTTTGTGAAATGCTACTTCAAGTAGTTTTGGCAAATTTTTGCAAATGATCTTGTAGATGTCACACTTGTGATATGGAATGCCAATTAAGTGGATTACTTTATCCTGATTGATGTTGGCCATCCTGTGTGTTTTTTGGTGGTAAGTAGGGAATATTTCATCATACTCCTGACTTGTGCCTTTTAGGTGATGGGGAGGGTTTGAGGAATCAGGAGATGAGTTACTCGTTGCAGAATATTCAGCCTCTGATCTGCTGTTGCTATAATATTGAGGTGGGTGGTCCGGTTAAATCTCTGATACTCATAATGTTGATGGTGGAGTATTCGATGATGATAATTGATTTGAATGTCAAAAGGAGATGGTTGAACTGTCTTGATGCAGATAATCACTGCCTTCCATATATCTGGACCTGCCCTTATTGCAATTATAAGTCCACTTTGTCAAGTAGATATCAGTGTTGAAGCTACACTGGAACAGATCGATTAGTGGTGTGGCTAGGTCTTCAGAATTACAACTTTTCCTGTCAATAGTGCCCAAAAGTATTACTTGATTACACATGGAGTGAATTGAGTTGGATGGAGACGAGTAATTGGTGCTGAAACCACAGGGCAAGGCTGAAAGGGATCATCCATGTGGCATTTCTGGCTGAAGTTAGTTGCAAATGCTTCATCCTTGCCCTTTGCACTGCTGTGCTGGCTGCCTCATAATCTGAAAATGGGAATATTTATGGAACTTACTCCTCCTATTGGTTAATTATACGCCACCATTAACAACCGGATAGGGCTGATGGGCTTTGACCTGATCAGTTGACTGTGATAGGATCACTGCTGTGAGCAAGCGCTTTTGCTGTTCAGCATACATTATACTCCTATCTTTATCGTGGAATCCCTACAGTGTGGAAGCAGGCTATTCAGCTGGGTCCACACTGAACCTCCAAAGAGCATCCCACCTGGACCCTGTAACCCTACTTTTCCCATGGACAATCCACCTGACCTACACATCTTTGGACTGTGGGAGGAAACAGGAGCACCCAAGTCACAGGGAAAATATGCAAACGCCACACAGGCAGTTACCTGAGGCTGAAGTTTAACCTGGGTCCCTGATGCTGTGAGGAAGCAATGCTAACCACTGAGCCACCGTGCCATTGAAAGGTTGCGCTAAATTAGTACTTACTTCAGAATGTTTCACTCATGCTATCCTATTCTCAATGAATCATGATTGGTCTAAAATCAAAAACTGCTGGAGAATCTCAGCAGAACTGGGGCAGAGACCTTCATGACTTTTGAGCACGACATGACATTGAGCTCTTCTAATGTCGCTTTTGCCTCCGTGCCCATTTCTTTGAACAAGAGTTTCTCTCCACATCCCAAAGACCCTTTCCCCATCTCCAACATTCTCCCTCTACCTGTACCCCTTCCCCTGGCTTTTTACTTGCACTCGACCTGTTCATCAAGAACTATTGACGTGACATTGCTCTCCTCAATTTCTCTGCCTCCACCATTCTTACCTATTCCAACCTATCTCCCCATGAACTGACTGCATCCATTCTCTCAGATCAACCCTGACTTCGTAATCAAGCCTGATGACAAGGGTGATGCTGTCGTCTGGCACTCTGACTTCTACATTGCAGAGGATGAGGGCCAGCTCTCAGATACCTCCTCCGCGCTCTCCTGGACCATGGGCCCACCATTGAACATCAGGTTACTGTGTCCACAATGATCACTAACTTCATTTTTATCTGATGATCTCCCCTCCAATGCCTCCCAAACCTGCACAGCTCACTTCTACCTTCTCCTCAAAATCCACAAACAGGATTGCCTGGGGAGACTCGTGAGTTCTGCCTGCTCCTGCCCCACAGAACGCATCTCTTCCTACCTTGACTTGGTTTTCTCTCCCCTTGTCCAGTCCCTGCCCACTTCCATCCACGATTCCTCTGATGCTTCACGTCAGTTTCAGAATTTCCAGTTCGCTGGCAGCCACCTCCTCTTCACCACGGGTATGTAATCCCTTTACATGTCCATTCCTTATCAGGAGGATCTCTTGAGAAAAAGGCCCAAACTCTCTCCATCCACTACCACCACCTTCGTCTGACTGAGTTTGTCCTCGCTGTGAACAACTTCTCCTTTAACTCCTCCCATTTTCTTCAGGTCAAAGGGGTGGCCTTGGGTACCCATAAGGGCCCCAGTTATGCCTGTCTCTTTGTGGAACATTCCTTCTTTCTGTCCTACTCCAGCCCCCACCTACAACTCTTTCTCTGATATATCAATTATATCATTGGTGCTGCTTTCCTCTCTCATCCAGAATTGGGAAAGTTTATCAATTTCACTTCCAATTTCCACACCGCTTCACCTTCACCTGATCTATCTCTGACTCCTTCCTTCCCTTTCTAGACATCTTTGTTTCCATTTCTGGGGATAGGCTGGCCACCAATATCCACATAAACCCACTGACTCTCACAGCTACCTGGACTGTACATCCTCACACCCTGCTTCTTATAAAGACTCTATTCCATTCTCCCAGTTCCCCTGTCTCGGTCACATCTGTTCTGCTGATGCCAACTTCATTAAGGGGGCCTCCAAAATGTCCACCTGCTTCCTCAGCCGAGGATTCCCCAACTCTGTAGTTGACAGGGCCCTTAGCTGGGTTTGACCTATCTCCCGCACTTTGGCCCCCACCCCCACTCTCCCCTCCCACAACAGCGATAGGGTCCCCCTTGTTCTTATCTATCATCGCACCACATCCACATCTAGAAGATCATCAGACACATATTCCCCTTCCCTCACTTGTCTGCCTTGTGTAAGGACCGTTCTCTCCAGTACACCCTGGTCCACTCCTCCTTCACTCCCAACACCCTCCCACAGCCCCACAGCAACTTCCCCTGCAACTGCCAAAGGCATTACACTTGCCTGCTTACTTCCTCCAACCTCAGTATCCAAGAGCCCAGTCATACCTTCTAGGTGAAGGAGCACTTTACCTGCACTTCATGCAATTTAGTTTACTGCATTCGCTGCTCACAATGTGGTCTCCTCTACATTGGGGAAGTGAAGTGTAAACTGGGTGACCACTTCACAGAACACCTATAGTCTGACCACAATAAAGATCCTAAGCTTCCAGGTGCCTGGCACTTCAACACACCAGGCAGATGCTAGAGATGAGAATCAAGGTTAGAGTAGTGCTGGAAAAGCACAGCAGGTCAGGCAGCATCCGAGGAGCAGGAAAAATATTCCCTGGCCAACATCTCTATCTCAGGCTTGCTGCAGTTCTCCCTCGTATCTCTGCAAACTGGAAGACCTGCAAATTGCAAACTGCACCTGAGAACTCTACAGTGGAACAAATGGACTTAATATTGCATTCAACAATTTTCAGGTTTGAGGTACCTTCTCCCATGCCCATTACCCAACCCCCCACACACCAGGCCTTGTTATTCACATGCTGTGTTCCCCACCCGGCCCAACTAACTACCATCACTTCTGAAGAAGGGTCACTAGAGCAGAAACATTAACTCTGATTTCTCTCCACAGATGCTGCCAGACCTGCTGACATTTTCCAGCAATTTGTTTTATTTTCTAATCTATATCACCCACAGTTCTTTTGGTTTTTAATTTACGAGGTGATGGAATACTCTACTTGCATGGGTGGGTGCAGCTCAAACACCACTTAAGAAGCTAAACATCAATCCGGAAAAAAGCTGATCATTTGATTTGCACAACTTTCACTATGTACAACACTGGCTCCCTTCATCACTGATGCACAATGGCAGCAGAGTGTGCTACCTATAAGATGCACTGCTATAACCCACCAAGGCTTCTTCACTGTACTTTCTAAGTCCACTACCTATAACACCTGGAATGATAAGGGCAGAAGTTGCAAGGATGCATTACAGCTGACAAGTTTCCCTTCAATTCACACACCTGTCTGATCTGGACCCACGTTGTTATTCGGTGTTGATGGTCCTCCAAGTGCACTTGATGTTAGTCTCAGTGTGCTTCCCTAGGAACAGAACAGGCAGCACAGAGTCTTGCATCATAGAGCTGCGTGCGATGAAGCTCGACAAAAACCACTGCACCTTTCTCCAGACTTCCTTTGCAAAGGGTCACTCTAGTGGGCGATGTGTGATAGTTTCTATTCTCACACAGCTGCTTCGAGGGCAGCATGCGTGGTGCAGAGTCCGTCGTGCGTTAAGGATCACCGGTTGTGTCCCTCTTACCACCAGCCAAGCGATGTCATGGCCCTTGTTGGGAAGTTCTGGTGATGAGGCATTCTCCAAATAACAGTCTGCTCAGGGAACCACCTGACAGGATCCACCCTATCCTTTTCCCATAGGGTCTCAAGGACGCTACATGGTGACCACTTCCCCTGAACCTTGTTGGTCTTCTAAAGTAAGTAGTTGGGACTCACCAAATGTTGCAGACTGGCACATTCCAAAGTCCAGGACTATGTGTTGAGGGACACATTAAAGCCAGGGGCAGCTGCTACCAAGGCACAGTGGAGAAGGACCACTGAGTAAGGTCTTTCTGACCAAGTTAAATAGGGTTCTGTTCAAATATCAAACCCTCTCAGTGTGTAAATGTAGGTAGTCTTGTAGAAATAAGAAATGTCTTGGGTTTGTTTGTTCAACATATGTAAGGACTGGGTACAGAGCTGAACTACTGTACTGACTTTGTATGCAAAGATATTTTGTGAATAAGGTATGTTTTTGAAACAAAAAAAAATCCTTTACTTGCTGGGTCAAAGTCCTGGATTGCTCTTCTTAATGGAATTATGGGTGTAACTGCACCCCAAGGGCTGCAGCATTTCAATAAGGCAGCTTGTCACCACCTTCCAAAGGGCAATCAATCCTAAACTAGCCCATACCTCGTCAACGAATGAATAAAAATAACCTATGGGACAGAGTTATGAATAAGTATTAACAAGTCAGGTTTTTCAATCGTGCAATATCACTAGCATACAGCAATAAAGGGAAAACTGGGTGCAAAGGCAGTCCGCAAGAAAGTAGCTAAACCATGCTTTTTTTATTTCAATAACAGAGACCTGAAACAGAACAAAGGAATGTATATAAGAATCAAGTTATTGAATATCAACTGCAAGTGGGTAATCATGTTTTTCAGCCTGCATGTCTAATCCTCATCAAAAGCAACAAGAATGAAAATACATTCCATACACCCAGACTTCAAACTCCCAACAGGAGTCCTGCCAGTGGCTGGGTAATATTACAATGCCCACTCAAGCAGTGAAACCTTAAAAATAAAACATAAGCCCTCAGTTATTGAAAGTCGACTGACCCCGAACATCAAACAGATGAAAACTGCTTCTAGCGTGGCCTGTGATATGAAGAATTGTTACTTTGTTGTGGGCTCTTTGAGAGAGTATAGATTGAAATTCCTATGATGTGCCTCCAAGAAACAAAACCTTGCAGTGAATTAATCCCCAACGTTGAGTACAATGACTGAAGTGTAGATTACTACCTGCAGCACATTCCGTTTCATGGGCCACTTCAGTAAGAGAGAAAACAAAGAGCCTTTATATTGTGTGACCACGTACATGCGACTTTTCATGGCTAGAGAATCAGAATTGTGTACAGTGTATAATACAGGGACAAAACTGTATAATGCACGCTTTGTTTTAAGGAAATGCAATCTGACCCATATTAGTTGGGGTGTTAGTATGATCTCTCCAGCATCAAACCTATATTGTGTATCACCTTGAGCCATTTATTTACCACCAGGTAAAACTTTCTCTTGTCCATTGTCTCTCCTCATTTTAACATTGTAAAATAGGCAAAATATAAGTTCCAAACAATTAAGGTTTCTTGAAGTGAGATGCATTAAAATATTCTGTATATGTTTCTGTCTTTTTACATTCTTTCTTTTTATGATCACACATGATCTACTCTGCCTTCTATATCGTAAATCCCTAGCAAACTTAAAATCACATCAACCCCTTGCTGTAAGGTTCATAAGTCCATAGCCAGGCTTTATCTCCTGGTTACAGACCCTTTATCTTTTTATCTCTTACTTCAAAATGATTTAAAGTGATACAAAAACAGAAAGTGCTGGAGAAACACAGCAGGTCTGGCAGGATCTATAGATAGAAAAGCAGAGTTAATGTTTTGAGTTCAGTGACCTTTCATCAGAACTGAAAATAGCTGGGAAAGGATGATATTTACGCTGATGGCAGAGTTGGGGTCGGGGATAGGGAGCGTTGCGAGTTAATATTGGTGGGGAGTGAGTAGAGTACATGGAGACAGTGCCCAGAGAGAGACAGAGACACAGAGAGAGAGAGAGAGTAAAGGGATAGCAAACAAAGAGATGGCTGATGATAGAGAGAGAAGGAGATTAATACCAGTTGGGTTGCTAATGAGAATGGAAGCTAGTGATTCCAAATAAATCTGTTGGACTATAACCTGGCGTTCCGTGATTTTTAACTTTTGCTAATGAGAAGTGTGAGTGGTTGGAAATGGGTTGGTTATGCAGGGAGCAACACACACCAAATACAAAACAGGAGCTGTGGTGTCAATGGAGGGTAACAAACATGGAGGAGGGGGGGTTCACGCTCTGAAATTGGAAAACTCAGTGTTGAGTACTGAAAGCTCAGGTACTGAGGCAGCATTATTCCTCCAATGTGCACTGAGCCCTTGCTGCAGCACTACAGCAGGCCTGAGGTGGAATTGTTGGCAAGGAAGCATGGGTGGTGTGTTGACGTGGCAGACCACTGGAAGTTTGGGGGTCATTTTTACAGACAGAGAGTAGGTGTTCAGCAAAGCAGTCCCCGGTCAGTGATTCACCTCCCCAGTGTGTAGGAAACCACATTGTGAGCAGGGAATATGGTACACCAAGAAGATTAGATTAGATTAGATTACTTACAGTGTGAAACAGGCCCTTCGGCCCAACAAGTCCACACCGATCCGCCGAAGCGCACACATCCGGACCCATTCCCCTACATTTACTGCTGCATCTAACACTACGGGCAATTTAGCATGGCCAATTCACCTAACCTGCACATTTTTGGACTGTGGGAGGAAACCCACGCAAACACGGGGAGAATGTGCAAACTCCACACAGACAGTTGCCTGAGGCAGGAATTGAACCTGAGTCTCTGGCGCTGAGAGGCAGCAGTGCTAACCACTGTGCCACCGTGCTGCCCACACGGGCAGATGTGTTGGGGCATTGGATTGCGAAGACAGAAAGTAATTGGACAGGTTTTACACCTTATGCAAATGCATGGGAAGGTGCCTTGGGAGAGAGGGAGGGGCTGGGAGGGGGGGAGGAGTGGACCAAAGTGTCCCAGAGGGAAGGGGTATATGTGTCTGGTGATGGCATCCCACTGGAGATAATGAAAATGGTAACTTATGATTCTTTGACTACAGCGACTGGTATGGTGGGAAGTGAGGTTGAGAAGAGGGAAGGAGTAAGGACAAAAGTGTGGGAAATTGATCAGGTATGGCTAAGGGCTCTCTAAACCACAGTGATAGGCAATCCCTAGTGAACATTTTTGTGGCTCCCCTCCAAAAGGTGGCATCCTCAGAACAGATGTGACTGAGAACACGATGGAGAGAATGGGATGGAGTGCTTTCGGGAGGCAAGCTGAGGATTTATAGTCAAGGTAATCAGGAGTCAGTGGGTTTGTAGTGAATATCATTGACCAACCGTCCCCTGGAATGGAAACAGAGATCTCGAATAAGAGAGGGAAGGAGTTTAGAGATGGACCTGTTGAAGGTCAGAGTGGGGTGGAAATGGAAGTGAACTTGATAAACTTTTCCAATTCTGGACAAGAGAGGAAAGCAGTACCTATTATACCATTGATGTATTAGAGAAAGAGTTGTGGGAGGGACCTGGGTTGGATTGGAACAAGGAATGTTCCATCTACCCCACAAGTGGATTAATGTAAGTGGGCCCCTTGCGGGTACCCCCATGACCAACCCTTTCATAGAATCTGTACGGTGTGGAAACAAGCCATTCCGCTCATCGAATCCACACCAGCCATGTTAAGACCCTCCCACCAGACACACTTCCACCCTACCCTTGTAATCCTGCATTTCCCATGGCTAATCCACCCAGTCTGCACATCCCTGGACATTGCAGGGCAATTTAGCATTGTCAATCCACCTAACCTGCACATCTTTGGCCTGTTGGAAGAAACCGAAGCACCCAGAGGAAACCCACACAGACACGGAGAGAATGTGCAAACTCCACAGCTGTACCATCAAGATCGGAGATGGTCATAGAGAGTGGTGAACTCGGCCCAGATGATTACAAAGGCCAACCTCCCATCTATAGAATCCATCTACCAGGCCCAGTATTCTTAATGATCCATCCCACTCTGGCAATGTTTTTCTAAAATCCCTCTCATCATGGAGAAGGTACAGAAGCCTGAACATACTCACCAGTCGGTTTCATAACAGTTTCTACCCTGCTGTTGTCAGAATACCGAATGGACTCACAAACTCTTAACATTCACCTGTGTCTGTGTTTCTGTTTTTGCCACTATTTACCTATTATTTACTTATCTACGCAACTTAACTCTGTGATCTGCCTGTCCTGCTCGCAAGACAAAGGTTTTCACAGTACCTTGGTACACGTGACAATAAATTAAATTCAATTCAATTCAATTCAACAATTACCCACAGGTGAAATCAAGCTCAGGTCCCTGGTGCACTGAGGCAGCAGTGCTAACCACTGAGCTTCTATGCCTGCTCCTTTGACCTGAAGAAGATGAGAGGAGTTAAAGGAGAAGTTGTTCAAAGTGAGGATGAGCTCAACCCGGCGGAGGAGGCTGGTGGTGGATGGAGACAGTTCAGGCCTCCACTCAAGGAAGAAGCAGAGAGCTCTGAGACCATTCTGATGGGTCTGAAACAAAGGGTCTGCCCAGACCGTCTTGTTTGTGAGTTTTGGGAAGATGATAGAAGCAGGTGGTAGGAGAGGTGGTTGCGGCCGATGAGGTGTGAATCTGTGAGTGAGGATCCCCAGATGAGATGTGGTTAGTGAAGGTTACAGAAACAAAAGCCTGGTGTTTGATGATGGGGTCATGGTCCAGGAGGAGATATGATATGGAGGTGCTGGCATTAGCCTGGACAAAGTTAAAAATCACACGACACCAGGTTATAGTCCAACAGGTTTATTTGGAAATACAAGCTTTGGGAGCGATGCTCCTTCATCAGGTAGCTAGTGGGGCAGGATCATAGGACACAGAATTTATAAGTGAAAGATCAAAGTGTCATCTAACTGATGCAATGTATTAGACAAACCTAGATGACGGTTAATTCTTTAATCACTTAGAATGGGGATGCAGGATTTGATTAATATGTAAATCTCAGAATTTCTTTCAAGTCACAGCTTGAGATAACTTAAGGTTTTATCAATGGATAAAAAAGGTGATATTTCAGCTCAGACAATACGTTAAAGATATGAGGTTAGAGTCTGTCTGGATCCCAATCTGGAGTCAGACTGGATTTATGTCCAACCTTCAGGACTCAGCTTTACAATTAACAGTTTCAGAACATGAACACCCTCTTCTGTACTCGTAACCACCCCTCGCACACCAGGTCCTGTCTTGTATGGATTGCTCCCAACACAGCCAACCCATTTTCAACCATTCACACTTGTCACTAGCGTCCTACCTGGCATTATAATCAGCAATCTCTTTCTTTGCCTATCCTTTTATTTGCTTTCTCTCTCTCTCTGGGCACTGCCTCCGTACACTCTATTATTCCCCCCCACCTTTAGATTTTTAACATCCTTTGTTTTTGTTTCTGATTCAAAGTGATAACTGTTATTTGCAATATTGGGTTTGTGTTGGTCAGTATCAGTGAGGCTGGATACACGCTGGGAAATTGGGAAGTTGCAGTATTGTTTATTTTGAAAGGCAGCACAAAAGAATGGATTGTTATTTAAATGGAGCAAAACTACAGAAAGCTGCAACATATGGGTGTTGATGTATATTTTGTTCCACAAATCCAGACAGCACAAGTTTCTGTACAACGGTAGATATTTTATTATCGGACAGCTGGCGAGAGATTCAAAATGTCCCCAAAGTAGCCGTGCGTCTACTTGCGGTGACACTTTTTCACAAATCTCTGCCCTACACACAGTGATAGTATATTTTATAGGAATTAAACAAAAGGTTTATCAGTCACATGGACGATTGTCATCACATAGTTTAAAGTAGGTAATTATGAACTTACAAAGAATGTTGATGTCCTATGATAACATGTGAATGGATTATAGAAACTAATTATCGTATTCTTCATGATTATGTATTGATGGGAAGAGATTAAAGCAGAAGGGTTTTGCCTGCTGCAAATGGAGGATTCACATACCCATGCTAATATGGAGGGAAGTAAGACAATGGTAGCAGGAGGCAGTTTAACTGGGTTGTGGCCAAGGCGATCAGTCTTGTCTGGAAAGGGCAAATATCTCTGTCTGGGGCTACAGGGGAAATCCACATGTGTGGCTCCACTAGGCTCTATTTCTAAGATTTTGGATTAGTGGTGCTGGAAGAGCACAGCAGTTCAGGCAGCATCCAAGGAGCAGCAAAATGGATATTTCGGGCAAAAGTCCTTCATGAAGAATAAAAAAGCTATTTCTAAGATACAGTCCGCCTCCCCCCTAACTGAGATGTTCTGTCTGCATTGTAAGAGTACAGACTTTCATTAAGTCTGTTGGCAGTGAAATGTTTAACCCTTGAGTCCTCAATGTGTCCTGAAAGAGAAGCAAAGCATAGAATTGACCCCTCTGTGGTATTTTAACCTCTTCAAGGGTACTAGGGGGTACTTGTACGCGAAACACAGAAAGCTGGCACACAGTTACAGCAGGTAACCAGGAAAGCTAATGGAATGTTGCCCCTTATTCCAAGAGATTTGGTATATAAGACTTATGGAAGTCTTACTACAACTATACAAGTTGTTGGTGAGACCACACCTGGAATACTGTGAGCAGTTTTGATCCCTTATTACAGGAAGAACCATTGTTTTACTGGAAGATAATTCAGAAAAGATTCACAAGGATGATCCCCAGTATGGAGGAATTTCCAACACCTACAGTCAGACCCTACCACCAGAGATGTATATAACCCTCCCGAACCCATCTGCATTCCGTAGAGACCATTCTTTCTGTGACTCCCTTGTTAGGTCCACACCCCCCACCAGCCCACCCCCCGCACCCGACATCTTCCGTTGCCACCACAAGAGGTGTAAAACCTGCACCCACAGCTCCCCCCTCACCTCCATCCAAGGCCTCAAAGGATCCTTCCACATCCAGCAGAGATTTTCCTCTGCATCCACCCACCACGTCTATGTGTCCGTTGCTGTCGATGTGGTCTCCTCTACATTGGGGACGCCAACTCACGGAACGTTTCAGGGAACATCCCTGGGACACATGCATCAAACAACCCCACCTCCCTGTGGCCGACCACGTCAACTCTCACTCCCACTCCATCAAGGACATGCAAGTCCTGGGCCTGCTCCACCGCCAAGTCCTAACTACCCTACGCCTGGGGGAAGAACACCTCATCTTCCGCTTTAGGATCCTTCAATCACATGGGATCAATGTCAACATCACCAGTTTCCTCATCTCCCCTGCCCCACTTCATCTCAGATCCAACCCTCCAACCCACACCCACCCTCTTGAACTGTCTTACCTGTCCATCTTCCTTCCCAGCTATCCATTCTACCTTCCACTCCAACCTATCACCATCACCCTCCACCTGTATCTACCTATCACCTTCCATGCTACCTTTCCCCCAACCTTCTATTTATCTCTCAGCCAACCACACCCCCCCTCCCCCCCCGCCCCCGACATTCCTGATGAAAGGCTTGCGCCTGAAAAGTCGACTGTCCTGTTCCTCGGATGCTGCCTGACTGGCTTTGCTTTTCAAGCGCCACACATTTCGACTTGAACATGGAGGGATTGTCTGACGAGCAAAGGTTAAACAGTGTGGGACTCTTACTCACTGGAGGTGGTCTCATTGAACTACATAGAAACCTTCAGGTACTTGACAGGATAAATGCTGAAAGGATGTTTTGTCCTCGGGGGAGAGTCTCGTAGCAGACGGTATAGTCTTGGAATAAAGGGGCACCAACTTAAGACTGAGATGAGGAGAAATTTCTTTTCTCAGAAGTTTAAAAGTCTTTAGAACTCCTTACCACAGATGGCTGTGGGAGCAGAGTCCTTGTGTATAATTAAGGCTGAGAAAGACACATTCTTGATCAAGGATTAGGGGAAAAAGACAGGAAAGTGGACAGAAGGAATGCTGGGTCAGCCATGATCCTATTGAATGGCAGTACAGGCTTGATTGGCCTACTCCCGTTCCTATTTCTTATGATTTTATGGTCTTTTGCAAAGACTTGAGTATTAAAGTGCAGCAGCATTGCCATTACCCCCTGGGAGGAGTGTGATCCTCATGTATTCACTCTGTGGTCACACCAGTCAACATGACACATACATGTGTGGTCCTCCTGCTAGCTCAGGTTTCCTGTGAGGGGCTGTCTGTGGAATGATTGTAAACCAACTCTGGCTGATTAGCTTTCTTCCTCTGCCAAAGCAATCCTTCTTTATTATTAATTTTCACAGCAGAAGCATGATAATTTAACCAGGGATTAGCTCGCAATATTTTGAAAGATCTAATTACAAAGGATGCCACTATAACCATCTGTGCCTGCATCAACCAGATCAGATTCTCAGGAAGTTAGGCTCATGAAGCTCAGCTCCTATACCAGTTTGTAAACATTCTAACGCCAGTGTTTGGCCAAATGATGATTATGGACCCTGGTTTATTTTGTTTCAGCCTAACTGCACCCGAGTCTCTGGCGGATGCTTATTTTTCAGTTCACACACACAGGAAACTGTCCCGTTTTCACACTTATAGGATGACTGCCAAAGTTTTTGCATTTGTTAAAATCTCCATCTCTTTTACACTTTTTGAGCTAATTGAGCATTTTGTTAATGAAGGTCCAGATCACAATCTCTCATCTAATCACCTTTAAAATGTTTTTACTCGAAGGAATGAAATAGTTCATAAGAATAGTTCATCACAGCAAAATTAAAGAAGCATTCAGTCATGGTATTTAGGTTAGTCCTTGTTAATTAGCAGAAAGCATAATGTAGAGATTTCCAGGATTCTTACAGTCCCCCAGAAAGTGTGAGCATTCTCACGGTCAAATCTCCCCATGGGCTTCCCTCTCTTTTCAGCGTAACCCCACCGGCCCTTCACCTTGTTTTCACAATCATCTCACACTTGATCTTGTTGCACATATTTTCTGCCCTTCCAACACCTGTCTCCTTTGTTTTCTTTAGCTGTTTCCTCTCTTGTTTTGGTTGTTATTCCTTCAGGAATTTCCATTTTCTTTAGTACAACCTCAGCAAACATTGGAGGCAAGTTTTGAGCTAATGAGTTTTATTCGAAAGTCTGCTGTATTTCTCCTTCCAGACAGTGAAGGTCACTCTTTGGGAGGCTCTTTATGTCTTGTGGCTGTGCAATGAATTAATAAGCATTGTAGCTCCAGTTGACCAGTAAAAGAGGGATGTATGTCTAAGCTGGTAGACAGAATGCTGATCAATCCAATTACTTTATCCCAGATGGTGTGAATCTACTTGGCTCCTGTTACATTTTCTCATGTCCAGCTTTACCTACATGCAGATTTTGTATTATCTAATGTGTAGCTGTTGTCCAAGATGGCAGTGGGTAGGATGCTCCAGCCAGAGCATCCACCTGTTTTTCTCTTCCTCTCTTATTTTTTCTTTATTGTTGTTTTCTTTTTTCTCTCCCAGCCTTTGGCCTTGGATGACTGGCGACCTCCTGGTTGGCACAGTGGCCTCCCATAGCGGCCTCCCATTATGGCATGATGATCTACCAGCCTGGCATTGCGATCTCCTGGTGTGATGTGGTGACATACTAGGCCGGTGTGGTGACTTCCCAATGTGGCATGGTGACCTACCGGCCTGGTGTGGCGACCTCCCAGACTGTTGTAGTGGCCTCCCGGGGGGCCTCCTGACTCAGTGTGGTGGTCTGAAGCAATCTCCCAGGCTCATGATCCTCAAGGTGAAGCCCACCGCAGTCTGGAGCCAGAGCCCTGTGCAGTCTGGAACCAGGGCCCTGTGCAGTCTGGAACCAGAGCCCTCTGCAGTCTGGAGCCAGGGCCCTGTGCAGTCTGGACCCAGGGCCCTGTGCAGTCTGGAACCAGAGCCCTCTGCAGCCTGGAGCCAGGGCCCTGTGCAGTCTGGACCCAGGGCCCTGTGCAGTCTGGAACCAGAGCCCTCTGCAGTCTGGAGCCAGGGCCCTGTGCAGTCTGGACCCAGGGCCCTGTGCAGTCTGGAACCAGAGCCCTGTACAGTCTGGAGCCAGGGCCCTGTGCAGTCTGGACCCAGGGTCCTGTGCAGTCTGGAACCTCCCAGGGACCTGTGCAGTCTGGAACCAGGGCCCTGTGCAGCCTGGAGCCAGAGCCCTGTACAGTCTGGAGCCAGGGCTCTGTGCAGTCTGAAGCCAGGGCCCTGTACAGTCTGGAGCCAGGGCTCTGTGCAGTCTGGAGCCAGGGCCCTCTGCAGTCTGGAGCCAGGACCCTGTACAGTCTGGAGCCAGAGCCCTGTACAGTCTGGAGCCAGGGCTCTGTGCAGTCTGGAGCCAGGGCCCTGTACAGTCTGGAGCCAGAGCCCTCTGCAGTCTGGAGCCAGGGCCCTGTGCAGTCTGGAGCCAGAGACCTCTGCAGCCTGGAGCCAGAGCCCTGTACAGTCTGGAGCCAGAGCCCTCTGCAGCCTGGAGCCAGAGCCCTGTACAGTCTGGAGCCAGGGCCCTGTACAGCCTGGAGCCAGAGCCCTGTACAGTCTGGAGCCAGAGCCCTCTGCAGTCTGGAGCCAGGACCCTGTGTGGTCTGGAGCCAGGACCCTGTGCAGTCTAGAGCCAGGGTCCTGTGCAGTCTGGAACCAGGGCCTGATGCAGTCTGGAGTCAGGGTCCAATGCGGTCTGGAGCCAGGGCCCGATACGGTCTGGGGTCAGGACCCAATGCGGTCTGGAGCCAGGGCCCAGTGCAGTCTGGGGCTTGATATGGACAGGAGGCTAGGTGCCACTATGGTCTGGGTTGGAAGATCATTTTCTGAACTTTTATTTCTGCAATGCTGGATGTTCTATTTCTCCATTTTCTAAGATCTTGTGACTAAAGAAGTACTAAAGTACCTTTGAACCTAAGCCAGTGCTGTAAGTGGTGACGTATAAACTTTTCACTATACTCATTGAGTATATGTGACAATAAAGGCTACTTCAATTCAATTCTATTAAATTCAATTCAAATTGTAGTAGAGTGAACAAAATACTCTTTACAGGAATGTATCATGTGCCAATACCTTTCCCTGTCTTTGACTATCTACTCCAGCAGACTGTGATTCAGATTCTGCCAACAAGTGATTTATTTGCAGAAAACAGGTGGATGGTATAAAAACAATGGTATAAAACAATGGTATAAAACAATGAATCATAGATATTTGAGAGCTGACTTAAAAATAGGTGATATTATGCATTTTCAATAAATTATAATATAGACAATTTCTAGGAGTTCCTCCCATTCTTCTGATCCAGCAGTACTGGAAATGCTGGTCACTCCCTCATTAAGAAGTAGAGTTTTCACCGCACGTACAGTGATATGCTTATAGAGGAATTTATTATCGCCTGTGGTGGATGCATCCAGTAGCTGGAGAGGCAGAGACAGGTCAGCCATAGCTATTTCCAGGAGTCCTGTCTGAATCAAATTCCAAAGAAGTGGTCTGCTGTCAGGAACCCCAGTTCCCGTGCAAGGAATGACCTGCCTCTGAGAGCTGCTCACCAATCAGAGGATGATAGACTTTCAATACCAGCAATGGTCCACCAGAGGCGCTGCAACAGATCAGGAGATGGACTGCTAAGTGGGTTTAATCCACCAAGGCTCTTGGAAAGGGCTTTCTAAAGTGTCTTCCAGTAGGGCAGCCCTACCAGGCCTGTATTCCTGATGAAGGGCTTTTGCCGAAACGTTGATTTTCCTGCTCCTCGGATGCTGCCTGAACTGCTGTGCTTTTCCAGCACCACTCTACTCCAGAATCTGGTTTCCAACATCTGAGTCATTGTTTTCCCTTGCAGATATGCCTACCCTCAGCTACTGATAGAATATTGGCATTCAGGTGGGAAGGCCAAACTTGCCTATGACTTCCTGGATTTAATAGGAGGGGGACAGAACAGTGACAAGATCTGTAATCTGGCCTTCCTACCCCATTGTATGGTATGGTATCTCCAACCACTTCCCATCCAGCTCCTGGGGTGACTGGGGCGTTACATTCTGCCTGAGGTAATTTCAGGTCATTGATGTTAGACTATAACTCGCATACGGTGTAGGTGTACCTATACAGTCTCCAACGAACTGAACCTCTCTGCTGATTGACTAAAACAAGTTTTTTGAATCCTGGCTACGGATCTGCAGCTCAGCCCATACGATCATCCTGACATCCTGATCTAAATGCACAAAGTTAAAAATTGCACAACACCAGGTTATAGTCCAACAGGTTTAATTGGAATCACACTAACTTTCGGAGTGACGTTCCTTCATCAGATGATAGTGGAGGGCTCAATCCTAAGACACAGAATTTACAGCAATCATGTACAGTGTGATGTAACTGAAATTATACATTGAAAAATACCTTGATTGTCTGTTGAGTCTTTCATCTGTTTGAATACCATGATAGTCTCACTTCTTTCCTGTGTAAATCACAAAACCTTTTTTAAAAGTTAAAAATCACACAACACCAGGTTATAGTCCAACAGGTTTAATTGGAAGCACACTAGCTTGAGGAGCGACGTTCCTTCATCAGGTGATTGTGGAGGGCTCGATTGTGTAACTCTGCAAGTACAAATTCACCCCACAAAATATATGTGGATATGTGGGTGTTTGTCTGTGTGTGTGTGTGTGTCTGTCTGTCTGTCTGGGTTGTGTGTGTGTGTGTGTGTGTGTATACAGTGCAATGGTGGTCACCTGTAATGAGACGTGAACCCAAGGTCCTGGTTGAGGCCATCCCTATGGGTCCTGAACTTAGCTCGCTCACGTTTCGCTGCTGCCTGTCCCGAGGTCCACCTTGGAAAATGGTCACCCGAAGGTCCGAGGTCGAATGTCCTGGACCGCTGAAGTGTTCCCCAACTGGGAGGGAACACTCCTGTCTGTTGATTGTTGTGCGGTGCCCATTCATCCGTTGTCGTAGCCTTTGCTTGGTTTCCCCAATGTACCATGCCTCAGGGCATCCTTGCCTGCAACGGATAAGATAGACAACGGTGGCTGAGTCACATGAGTACTTACTATATACAAGGTGGGAGGTGTCCCCACGTGTAATGGTGGCATTTATGCCCACACTCTGACACGTCTTGCAGCGCCTACCGTGACAGGGTTGTATGGAGGTGTTCTGAGAGCTGGGCAGCTTGCTACAAACAATGATCTGTTTGAGGTTTAGCGGTTGTTTAAAGACAAGTAGTGGAGGTGTGGGGAAGATCTTGGCGAGGTGCTCATCCTCATTGATAATGCGTTGCAGGTCACGAAGAACATGGCGTAGTTCTTCAGCTCCTAAGAAGTACAGAACAATGAAGGGTACCTTGTCGGTTGCAGCAAGTGTCTGTCTCCTGAGGAGGTCATTACAGTTCCTTGCTGTGGCATGTCGGAACTGGCCGTCGATGAGTTGGGCATCATACCCCGTTCTTGTGAGAGCATCCCTGAGTACTTCCAGGTGTCTGTCACGTTCCTCCTCATCTGAGCAGATCCGGTGTACGCATAGGGCTTGTCCAGAGGGGATGGCTGTTTTAATATGCTTTGGGTGGAATCTGGAGAAGTGTAGCATTGTGAGGTTATCTGTGGGTTTGCAGTAGAGCGTGGTGCTGAGGCGCCCATCCTTGATGGAGATGCATGTGTCCAAGAATGAGACAGATAGTCGAGAGTAGTCCATGGTGAGTTTGATGGTGGGATGAAACTTGTTGAAGTCCCTGTGTAGTTTTATCAGTGACTCCTCGCCATGGGTCCAGAGGAAGAAAATGTCATCAATGTACCTGGTGTACAATGTTGGTTGGAGATCCTGCATAGAAAACAAGTCTTGTTCAAACCTGTGCATAAAAATGTTGGCATATTGGGGTGCAAATTTGGTCCCCATGGCTGTTCTGTGTGTCTGGATGAAGAACTGGCTGTCAAAGGTGAAGACGTTGTGATCGAGGATAAAGTGGATGAGTTGTACGATGGTGTTTGGAGATTGGCAGTTGTTGGTGTTGAGTACTGAGGCTGTTGCCGCGATGCCATCATTGTGGGGGATGCTGGTGTAGAGTGCGGGAACATCCATTGTGATGAGGAATGTTCCCAGTTCGACTGGTCCATGGGTGCTGAGTTTCTGTAAGAAATCCGTAGTGTCGTGACAGAAACTGGGGATCCCCTGTACAATAGGTTTCAAGATGCCTTCAACATAGCTGGAGAGATTCTCACATAGGGTCCCATTGCCTGATACAGTGGGACGTCCTGGTGTGTTGGCTTTGTGTACCTTTAGAAGGCAGTAGAAGTCGCCTACACAAGAATAATGTGGGATGGGTGTGTGTAGGAAACACTGAAGGACTGGATCCAAAGTTCTGGACACCTCAGCACCACACTCTACCGCAAACCCACAGACTACCTCACAATGCTGCACTTCTCCAGGCTCCACCTAAAACATATTAAAACAACCATCCCCTATGGACAAGCCCTATCTATACACCGGATTAGATGAGGAGGAACGTGACGGGCACCTGCAAATACTCAGGGATGCTCTCACAAGAACAGGGTATGATGCCCAACTCATCGACTGCCAGTTCCGACGTGCCACAGCAAGGAACTGTAATGACCTCCTCAGGAGACAGACACGTGCTGCAACCGACAGGATACTCTTCGTTGTTCAGTATTTCCCAGGAGCTGAAGAACTACGCCATGTTCTTTGTGATCTGCAACACATTATCAATGAGGATGAGCACCTCGCCAAGACCTTCCCCACACCTCCACTACTTGTCTTTAAACAACCGCTAAACCTCAAACAGATCATTGTTCGTAGCAAGCTGCCCAGCTCTCAGAACACCTCCATACAACCCTGTCACGGTAGGCGCTGCAAGACGTGTCAGATTGTGGACATAGATACCACCATTACACGTGGGGACACCTCCCACCTTGTACATGGCAGGTACTCATGTGACTCAGCCAGCGTTGTCTATCTTATACGTTGCAGGCAAGGATGCCCGGAGGCATGGTACATTGGGGAAACCGAGCAAAGGCTACGACAATGGATGAATGGGCACCGCACAACAATCGACAGACAGGAGGGTTCCCTCCCAGTTGGGGAACACTTCAGTGGTCCAGGACATTCAACCTCAGACCTTCGGGTGACCATCCTCCAAGGTGGACTTCGGGACAGGCAGCAGCGAAAAGTGGCCGAGCAGAGGCTTATAGCTAAGTTCGGTACCCATAGGGAGGGCCTCAACCAGGACCTTGGGTTCATGTCACATTACAGGTGACCACCATTGCACTATACATACACATGGACACTCCTACACACACACACACACACACACAGGCACTCCTATACACACATACACACTGACACATATATAGACAGACATGCACACAGACACCCACACACACCCTTACAGACACACACACACTCCCACACTCACACAGGCATCCTCTCAGAGACTTAGACCGCTCTACAATCATGCACACACATATACACTCTCTTTCACAGACACTCACAACCCCCCACCCCAGACATGCACACACACTCCCACACTCAAAATTCCCCCCCGCTCACAGACTTAAGACACTCTACACTCACTACACGCACACACACACATACACTCTCTCTCTCACACTCACACCCCCAACCCAGACAGATAGACAGACAAACACCCCCATGCACACATATATTTTGTGGGGTGAATTTGTACTTGCAGAGTTACATTGTACTTTGCTCAAAAACTGCATGAATTCATGTAAAACTCCGTTAGCTCGCTTTTTAGATTAGAATCAATCTAAACAGCATGCCATCAACAGAGAACGGAGGGGGCTAACACCTTCAACATATTTCTAGCTATCACACATTGTTATAGCTAACCTGAGAATGCAACTTTTAAAAAAGGTTTTGTGATTTACACAGGAAAGAAGTGAGACTATCATGGTATTCAAACAGATGAAAGACTCAACAGACAATCAAGGTATTTTTCAATGTATAACTTCAGTTACATCACACTGTAAATTTTTGCTATAAATTCTGTGTCTTAGGATTGAGCCCTCCACTATCACCTGATGAAGGAGCGACGCTCCGAAAGCTAGTGTGCTTCCAATTAAACCTGTTGGACTATAACCTGGTGTTGTATGATTTTTAGTTTGTCTTGTGAGGATTAGTTGAGGACTCTGTGGGTCTGTACTCAATGGAGTTTAGAAGGATGAGGGAGGATCTGATTGAAACATGCAGAATACTGAAAGACCTCGATAACGTGAATATGGAAACAATGTTTCCATTAGTAGGAGAGACTAGGATGCCACCTCAGAGTGAAGGCATGACCATTTTGACCCTTTTGACCCTGAGATGACAAGGAATCTCTTCAGCCAGATGGTAATCTGTGGAACTCATTATTGCAGAAGACTGTGAAGGCCAAACCATTGAGTGTATTTAAGTCAGAGATAGATAGATCCTTGATTAGTAAGGGGATCAAGGGTTTCAGGGAGGAGGCAGGAGAATGGGGTTGAGAAACATATCAGCCATAATTGAATGGTGAAGCAGATTTGATGGCCTAATTCTGCTCTGATATTGTCATATGATACATATGAATCTGCATCAAGATGGCGTTATACCACTTGTGTCTTACACTGAAATGAGATCAGTTCATGAATCCATGTCTTATTATTACATTGGATGAAAAGGACATTCATCAGTAATGAATAATGGTAATAAACTTTGACAATGAATATTAACAGCATTACCAATGAAGTGTATTAACAAAAAAAAACTCTCTGGTTCACTAAGGTTCCTGAAGAAAGGAAGTTTACTTTCCTTTCCCCATCTGGCCTATCTGTGCCATACCAGCGTGGTTGTCTTAACTCTCCTCTGGTTGTCCACTAATCCATTTGACCAATTGTAACGGTTCAATAAAAAGTTCAAGCACCACCCTTGTGGAGTAACTAAGGATGAGTCATAAATGCAGCCTTGCTAGAATGCCCACATTCAAAAAATAAATAACTTTCAAAGCATTGTATCAGTGCAGTATATGCTGGCCTTCTAAACTCAGATCAGAAGTACTTTCTTTGACCAGTGCCAAATGAGTTTGCATTCTCATGCAGTACATGCTATACTTCGTCTCAGAGCATTTGCCCTTATTAACATTGGATACATGTTCTACCCATCATCAGGGACATGTTCCATCTTGATCAGCTCAAACATTCATTTCCTTTACTCAACAAGGAAATACAATTAATGGAGGTCATAGCACGTATTTGTTTTAGTCATTTCTGTTGATACTGTCGTTATAAAATGCCCATAATTTGCTGGAGAATCTCATGACATGCCTAGTTAGTAGGATTTGTACCTGCACCCTTCAGTTAAAATATATTCTTCTCAGAAAGTTGCTTCAGTGCAAGTTGAGAATGGATCAATGAATGATGCAGGGTATCGGGAAGGTCAAAGGAGTACCACCTTCCCCAGTGAGGAAGGAGTGAGAAGAATTCAAATAGGTAAGTGTTAAATCAAGTACAGGAAGAGAAATAATGAGAGGAAATGAAAGAAGGAGGAAAAAGAGATAACTGTAAAAATGTAAAACTTTGCATTTTCAGACATTTCTGAAGATGGACTTGTTGTGCCGTGGATAGTGTTCCTGCCTCTGAGCCAGAAGGTCTGGGTTTTAGTCCAGTCCAGGATCTGATAGCCAAGGTATGTTTATAATGCAGCCAAACAGGTTGCCCTGAATGTGATATGGCCTTTCTGTTGTGGCAAAACAGCAGAGAATCCTGCAAAGTACAAATCCCATCCCTGAACATGGCACTTCCCATTTTTCGGGGGGTTGTGAATAAGGTCAGGTCAGGACTCATAGTGCACCATCATCTCATGGTTGGTGAACAGGCTGTGGAGAGTCAGAAGGTGAGAAACCCCTCTGTCACATTCATAGCCTTGAACTTGCTGTTAATGATATGGCTGTTCCAGTTCAGTTTCAGATTCGGTGTAGTGATAGCTTATGTAGAATACAATTCCAGTTAGCAGCTAACAAACTTACATAGGGCAGGTTAAGGCTTTACATGAATAACTGATTTGATGTGGAATTCTCAGTTTGCCCATTTAATATATCAACAAAAGAAAAGAAATTAATATTTTCACAGAAATAGTTGTTCATTAGACATAATTTAACATGATTTAAATAAAAATCATAGTTGAAATTTTGTACATAAAAGTATGTTTCAAATAAATGATTTTATTACAAATTAATTTACTTTCAAGGGAAGGACATACCTTTTATACTCCAGGTTCAGCCTTATTAGATGCATCACAGTCTGTGGTTTGGGAAAAAGCACTGGTTAAATTGCAGGTCGATAGCAATTCTGAAGCTAAGGATCTGTACATGTAAGGGATCATCTAGAAAGGCACGCTAAAAAAGATTGACAATGTGCATCTATAGATTTTGTGTTAAATTACTTTCAGAAGGTATTTGATAAAATTTTACACAAGAAAATATTCAGTAGGAAAGTAAATTGTTAAGAGAATGTAAGAAGGCTACAAATGGATACAGATAGATTAACTGAATGGGCAGAGTGCCTGGACAGTATTAAATGAATGGGCAGTATTATGAAGGCTTCATATTTAATTTTTTAAGGACCTGAGTATTGAAGGGTTGTGAAGCAATTAATTTAATGTTCTGTGAAGGTGGCCAGATCTGTTTTGTTTTTAAGAAAGGACAAATAAAGGACTTCTGGAATATTAAAAAAAAACTTCTGGAAAATCACCTGATTTCATCTATTGGCTTCGACTCTCTTTTCAGAGATCACCTGCTTGGGTTCGATGGCTCTATTTGAACAGTATTTTGCAGGTGATGGACATTGGTTTGGTTTTCATTTGAGAGTTGTTGTCCAGCCTGAACAAAATAAGCTTCCAAACTTCTCTCTCCTGTTTCTGCAAAATCTTCTCTAATACAAACTGTCGTTTAGTATAGAAAGTCACAAATCTGAATTTGCTGCTGACACAAAGTTGCAAACATTGTAGATGATAGCATAACATTACAAAAAAGCATTGACAGACTAACTGAATGGGCAAAACTGTGTAAGATGGAGTCCAGTATAAGCAAGAGTGAGGTTATTTATTCTGGAGCGAGAAATGATGGACCAAGGTACTTTCTAGATGGTATGAAGTTAAGTACAATTGATGTACAAAGAGACATGAGGTTTCAAGTGCACAAGTCATTAAAATGCCACAGGCAATTGCAGAAAATCATTGCAAAGTCTCATGGAATACTGCTCTTTATATTTAGAGAATTGGAATACAAAATACTACAGATGTTGTGCTGCTGTTAGACAAAACCCTGGTTAGACCCCACTTGGAGTACTGTGAGCAGATCTGAGTTTAATTTGACTTATTGCCATGTGTACTTTGTTACAAAATGCATTGAAAAGTAATGTTTACTGTCGCCACTCCCTGCTGCCATCTTAAAACACACAGAAATAAATCAGAACATAGAATATAAAGGCAGAATGATAAAGAAATACAGAAAACATGTTCAGCTTTACAGTCCTTCATGTTAAGTGTTCTGCCAATGGCCTGGTAGGCAGGCATGAGTCCTTTCTCCATGCCACCACTGGAATGAAAGTCATCACCCTTCAGCACCATCTCATCTCCACTGACACCGTCACTAGTATGAGTCCTCACTGGACCTTGCCACACCAGTCATCACAGATACCAGCTACCGCACTGGCCCAACACAGGTCTACAGTTGCCATGAGTCTACTTTGGACCCACCTCACCGATACAACCACTGCCGATGCCACAGGCTCTCATAGTGGGCTCAAACCCACCTCTGCCGCTGCCCCCATGAATCTGTGCTGGACACAGATGCTGCCGGGAACCCAACTCCCTTCTGCTGTGGCAACCACGGGTCAGCGCCAGGACCGCCTTGGTGATGCACCCTGTCTCTGATGCTGGCCGCTACGGGTCCACACTGGGCCCACTTACTGAGCACCACGAGTCTATGATAGGCCTACTTATAGAGTCATAGAGATGTACAGCACAGAAACAGACCTTTCAGTCCAACCTGTCCATGCCAACTAGATATCCCAATCTAGTCTCACCTGCTAGCACCTGGCCCATATCCCTCCAAACCCTTCCTATTCATATACCCATCGAAATGCCTCTTAAATGTTGCTATTGTACCAACCTCCATCACTTGGTCTGACAGCTCATTCCATACATGTACCACCCTATGTGTGAAAAAGGTGCCCCTTAGGTCTCTTTTATATCTTTCCCCTCTCACCCAAAAGCTATGCCTTCTAGTTCTGGGCACCCCTACCCCAGGGAAAAGACCTTGTCTATTTACCCTGTCCATGCCCCTCATCATTTTATAAACCTCTAAAAGGTCACCCTCAGCCTCTGACGCCCCAGGGAAAGCAGCCCCAGCCGATTCAACCTCTCCCGATAGCTCAAATCCACCAACCCTGGCAACATCCTTGTTGATCTTTTCTGAACCCTTTTCAAGTTTCCCAACATCCTTCCAATAGGAAGCAGATCAGAACTGCATGCAATATTCCAAAAGTGGCCTAACCAATGTCCTGTACAGTCACAACTCCTGTACTCAATACTCTGACCAATAAAGGAAAGCATACCAAATGCCTTCTTCACTATCCTATCTACTTGTGACTCTATTTTCAAGGAGCGATGAACCTGCTCTCCAAGGTCTCCAAGAGTTAATCAGCAACACTCCCTAGGACCTTACCATTAAGCGTATAAGTCCTGCTAAGATTTGCTTTCCCAAAATTCACCACCTGCCATTTATCTGAATTAAACTCCATCTGCTACTCCTCAGCCCAATGGCTCATCTGATCAAGATCCTATTGCAATCCAAGGTAACCTTCTTCGCTGTCCACTGCACTTCCAATTTTGGTGTCATCTGCAAACTAACTAACTATATCTCTTAAGCTCACATCCAAATCATTTATATAAATGATGAAAAGTAGTGGACCCAGCACTGATCCTTGTGGCACTCCACTGGTCACAGGCCTCCAGTCTGAAAAACAGCACTCCACCACCACCATCTGTCTTCTACCTTTGAGCTAGTTATGTATCCAAATGGCTAGTTCTCCCTGTATTCCATGAGATCTAACCTTGCTAACCAGCCTCCCAAGGGGAGCCTTGTCGAACGTCGTATTGAAGTCCATGTAGACCACGTTCACCGCTCTGCCCTCATCAATCCTCTTTGTTACTTCTTCAAAATCTCAATCAAGTTTGTGAGATATGATTTCCCATGCACAAAACCATGTTGACTATCCCTAATCAATCCTTGTCTCACCACCACAAGTCCTCACTGAGCCCACATTTCTTATCACCACAAGTCTGCACTGGGCCCATGTACTGACCGCAATGAGTATGCACTGGGCCCACTTACTGACCACCATGAGTCCGCACTGGGCCCACCTACTGACCACCATGAGTCCACACTGAGCCCACCTACTGACCAGCACGAGTCTGCACTGGGCCCTCTTCCTGATCGCCATGAGTATGCACTGGGCCCATTTACTGATCAGCATGAGTCCGTTCTCAGCCCACTTACTGACCACCATGAGTCTGCACTGGGTCCACTTACTGACCACCATGAGTCCTCACGGGGCCCACTTACTGACCATCTTGAGTCTGCACTGGACCCACTTACTGACTACCACGAGTCTGCACTGGGCCCTTTTACTGACCACCATGAGTCCACACTGGGCCCATTTACTGACCACCATGAGTCCACACTGGGCCCACCTACTGACCACCGCAAGTCTAAACTGGGCTCACTTACTAATCAGCATGAGTCCGTGCTCAACCCACTTACTGACCACCATGAGTCCTCACCGGACCCACTTACTGACCACCATGAGTCTGCACTGGGCCCACTTACTGACCACCATGAGTCCGCACTGGATCTAATTGCAATCACCGATGTTGTTGCCGTTATCTTCTAAGCTCTTCAACAGGAGCTAAATAAAATGGAGAAGAGAAAATGAGAAAATGGAAGAAAAGGCAATAAAAGCGCACTCAGTGGACGGAGCTGATGGAGTGGACACAGGGAATCAAGAGGACGGAGGGAACAGAGGGGACAAACTGGACTGAGGGGATGGAGGGGACGGAGGGGATAGAGATGGCAGAGGGAATGGAGGGGATGGAGGGAGCAGAGGGAACGGAGGGGATGGAGGGAACAGAAGGAACGGAGGAGATGGAGGGAACGGAGGGGATGGAGGGAACAGAGGGAATGAGCTTTGGGCTCAGAGGCCCTATTCCATCGCCATCTTACTGGGCACTACACTTTAGGAAGGAGGAATTCCAATATAGGTTTAAAAGATGATACCTGTGCTCAGGGGTTAATTTATGAAGAGAGATTAATCAAATTAGGCCTGCCTGCTTGAATAATGCCTATGAAGAACTTGACGCCTTCCCCAGAATTTTAAAAATGGCCAGTGCAATTAGATAATTTTCACTGGCCTTTTAAGGAACTGGTGCTGGAAATTACTGCACGTGAATGAAATTATAGTCTCTATATTTAGGAGTCTTACTGCATTCAGAGAAATGAGTTTTAGTCAGTCTGTCCTAGAGTCGAATGAAGAGCTGGATGATGAAAGTTATAACTCATCACACCACCCAGTCACTACTTCTTTGTTAAAGAATCTGTAAACAGATGAAGGCAGACATTACTCATGGATTACTCTTTGCAGGTGTTAACTACATCAAAGAATAAGGTATACAACAAAGGAAGACATCATTTTGAAGTCAAGTACATAGCTATCACAATAATATATTCAGAAGAACATGTTCAAAGATAATACAGATGGAGGTTTTTTTAAATAACTTATCCTTTCCAGCTAGCTTTTATAAGTTTCATCTGCACTCACTTAAGCTTTGAAAAATAATGTCTTAATAAGAAATAATTCCTTACATTCTATCACATTACAAAATTCAATTGAAATTGGAAAATGGCACTATCATCTGAACACAGACAGTGAGCACAGGATTAATTTGGAAGTGACTTCCTAGATGGAGTAGATTGGTTAGACAAAATCCAGCAGGCCTGAATCTGTGATCATAACTCAATTGAAATAATTGATTTAGACATTTGGACGAGAGATCATCAAGCTGCACGCCCAACGAATCAGATTTCAACTGTATTTAAAAGGCCAATGCACAGTTAGAAATTGGAGGTGTTCACAATATTCAGGATAGTTGCAGTATGTTGAACAAAGGGACCACCCAGACACAACGGCAAACCATTTGAGTTACTATTGTATGATGTCAGGAGTGGGAGGACCACATCTTTCCTCAGTATAGGACTGAAGATATAAGAAGCCTACACCAACAACAAACATACAAACAAGGAGCAGGAGTAGGTTGTCCAGTTCAATGAGCTTGCTCTGCCTTCAATAAGGTATTGACTGATCTGAATGTAACCACAATTCCTCATTGACCCCTAACACAGATAACCTTTCACCCCCTTGCTTACCAGGAATTTATCTACCTCCAAAAACATTCTAGGACTCTGATTCCACTAGCTTTTCAGGAAGAGAATTCCAAAGACTCACGACCAGGGCAGGACTTATTCCTGATGAAGGGTTTATGCCCAAAACATTGATTCTCCTGCTCCTCGGATGCTGCTGACCTTTTGTGCTTTTCCAGCACCACACTCTCGATACAGGACTTGTACAGTTAATGGTAGGGCCCTGAGGAGAGACCTAGGGCTGCAGGTGTGTCGTTCCTTGAAAGTGAAGTCGCAGATATACAAGATGGTGAAGACGGTGTTGAGCATGCTTGCTTTCATTGGTCAGAATGGGATTTCATATTGCAACACCTACAGAACACTTTTAGAATATTGCATACAATACTGGCTGCCCTTCTATAGGAAGGATGTTGTTAAACTTAAGAGGATGCAGAAAAGATTTACAAGGAGGTTGCTGGGACTGGAGGGTTTGAGTTATGGGGAGAGGTTGAATAGGCTGGGACTTCTTTCCCTGGAGTGTCAGAGGCTGAGGGGTGACCTTATAGGTTTATAAAATCACGGTGAATGGCAAAGTCTTTTTTCTGGGGTGGAGGAGTCCAAAACTACAGTGCATAGATTTAAGATGAGAGGGAAAAGATTTAAAAAGGACCTGAGGGGTAACGTTTTCATGCAGAGGGTGGTGTATGTATGGAATAAGCTGCCAGAGGAAATGGTGGCAGCTGGTACAATTACAATGTTTAAAAAGCATCTCTATGTGTATATGGATAGGAAGAGTTTAGAGGGATGTGGGCCAAGCACTGGTAAAAGGGACAAGGTCAGATTGGGATGTGTGGTCAGTGTGGACAGATTGGACTGAAGGGTTTGCTTCCACGCTGCATGACTCTGTGACTATAATCTCTGAGAGAATCATTTCACTTTTTTTAAAATCAGCAGCTCCTGGTTTTTAAGCAGTGACCGCTAATCCTGGATTCTCCCATAAGAGGACATATCCTCACCATTCTGCAACCTGTTCAGTTGTAGGGCAGCAGCCTTCCATTAGCCACTGGTGAATCACCTTTTCTGTGCCCAAGGAAAGGCAAAAGACACAAGGAGGGCATGTACTTAAGGAATGTGCAAGGGTGGTTAGTTTAATTTTAATGACTAGATTGTACAGGAAGCAATATATTAGCAGAAGCTCCTCTGAGTACCGCAGAAGTGAACTGTTCCCTAAGACGTTGATGGTGTGTCCCATAATGTTTCTGGTGACTGCATGGCCTTCATATGATGCTGACACACATGTGGTGCAAGGGTTCTAGACCAGAGTCACATGCAACATCATACGTGGATAATTTTTGTCTCCCTGCAGCCCAGCTTTGACCAGTCAATTTAATACAGCTAGGATAGAGGACTGTCAATAAATTAAGAAATTGTGACTATTGCTGGGATATTGGACACTTGGTTGTACGGTGCTCTGCCTGTGGCTCTACATTAACTGTAAATTGAGGAAGAGACATTCTTCCTCAGTTTAAGAAAATAGGTTCACATGAGTTGCAGGAAAAGTAAGCACATGCAGCCAATGAAAACATGCCAACACTTGCAATTTCACAGTAAAGTAAAGCCTCTTGCGTTCTTGCAAGAGGGCTTTCAAGTTTCATGATTTTGCCCAGGCTGCTCCTCCCCTGGGTGAATCATGAAGACAATGTGCCCAATAGTCAGTAACATTAGGTTAGTATAGACCTGGTGACGAGGCTGAGGTTTGGGCATACATAGGGTGTTTTATGTCTGCTCCCATTGTGACTGACTGGTGCAGCTTTAATATAACTAGCAAGTTCCCCTCCAGTTCACACATGATCGTTACTTGGAAATATATCACGATCCCTTCACTGTCGCTGGATCAATATCCTGGAACACACTTCCAAACAGAATTATGGGTGGCCATACACTCCAAGGATTGCAGCAACTCAAGAGACAGCTCAGAGCTACCTTCTACAAAGAAATTAGGGATGGGCAATAAATGTTAGTCCAGTCAGTGATGCTCATGAACAAAATTTTTTAAAAGTCTGCCCCTTGTTGCATGGCCCCTCTTTATTTTGCTATTGCTACTCAATTCCCTCAAGAAGCATTTGATCAACTTTGTAGCTGTCCATCTGCTAGTCCACAAGGCGCATAGGACAGAGAGTAATGTTCTTGCTGAGGCAAATGTCTTGAAGTTTGTGTACATTATTAAGTGGTTATATGGTTGCTTTATTATAGAATTACACAGAGTCTGGCTTCTATGCTTACCGAGGTTACAGTACATTACACAGATATAGCTGACAGACAAAAGACACTACACTGAATCCACGACACAGAGAATGACTGAATGTGAGGTGGCTACGCTTGTATTGGCATGTTACATTTTGTGATTCATGTAATTGTCTTAAATAGAGAAACCTATCTTATCTGGAATGGACACCATCATACAATAGCACAAACAGCAAAACATATCCATCTATAAGCAGCCTGTTTCAGCATTAAGTTAAAATTCGCACAACACCAGGTTGTAGTCCAACAGATTTATTTGGAGGTACTAGCTTTCAGAGCGCTGCTCCTCCATCAGGTAGTTGTGGAGTATAAGATCATAAGACACAGACTTTATAGCAAAAGTTTATAATGTGATGTAACTGAAATTATATATGGAAAAAGACCTGGATTGTTTGTTAAGTCTGTCATCGGTGGCACAGTGGTTAGCACTGCTGCCTCACAGTGCCAAAGATCTGGGTTCAATTCCCACCTCAGGCAACTGTGGAGTTTGCACACTCTCCCTGTGTCTGCGTGGGTTTCCTCCCATAGTCCAAAAATGTGCAGGTTAGATGAATTGGCCATGCAAAATTACCTGTAGTGTTAGGTGAAGGGGTAAATGTAGGGGAATGGGTCAGGGTGGGTTGTGCGTCAGTGTGGACCTGTTGGGCTGAAGGGCCTGTTTCCACACTGTAAATAATCTAATCTTTTAGAATGACCATGTTGGTTTCAGTACTTTTGTATGTAAATCCCAGAACATTTTTTAAAGTTACATTCTCAAGTGTACTTTAACTGTGCGGGTCATGTCAGCTCAGATAATGCATTGAAGGTGTGAAGTTAAAGTGTGTCTGTCTGTTCAGACTGATTCTATTTCTACAAAAGGGATTTACAGACTCTTACATGAATTCATGCAGTTTTTGAGCAAAATAAAATATAATTCTGCAAATACAAATTCACCCACAAACCCGTGTGTGACCACACTGACCCTCCAAAGAGTAACTCACCCTGACACATTCCCCTCCTCCAGACCTGGGCATTTTACGGCCCGTAGGCCATACCGGCCCTTTGGTCGTTCCTGTCCGGCCCGCATGAGGTCAATTTTAAATTAGAACATAAATGAAAATGTATTTATACCATGTAAACAATACAACTGTGTTGCTTTTGTTTTGAAAAGGATGCTTTTTTTATTTACGTATGGACGTACATGCGCGTGTATGTGCCTGCATGAACAGCTAAACGTAATACTTGCTGGCTAGCCCTCAAAATGTCAGCAAACACCAAGCCAAGTTCTGTCATATCCCACAAAATCGCCAGAAACAGTAAACCGTTTTCTGATGGAGAGTTTATTAAGGAGTGCTTGTCGAACTCTGCAGAACTAACATGCCTGGAGAAAAAGGAGGCATTTGAGAATGTGCCCCTCTCCCGACGCACTGTAACAAGAAGGACTGGGGACATCGCGAGAAATCTGGAGCTTCAGCTGCAGCACAGAGCGGTCAACTTTGACTTGTTTTCCTTGGCTTTGGGTGAGAGCTGCGATGTACGTGACACAGCTCAGCTACTCATCTTCGTCCGTGGGATAACTATGGACTTTAAAATCACGGAGGAGCTGACAGCCATGCAGTCAATGAAAGGAACAACAACTGGTAATGATTTGTTCACGGGAGGTAAATGCATGTTTGGACACTTTGGAACTAAAATGGGACAAGCTGGCGGGTGTGACAATGGGTGGTTGTCCAAATCTAACGGGAACAAAACGTTGGACCCTTAAAGAGAATGCAGGATAAAGTGACAGAAATTGATCCTGAACAGAAATTGATATTTTTGCATTGTATTATAATCAGGAAGTGTTGTGTAGGTCAGTGTTAAAAACTAACCATGTAGTTGTTGTTGTAATTAAAATAGTTAACTTCATCAGGGCAAGAGCTTTGAATCACAGGCAGTTTGTTGCACTTTTGGAGGAAAGTGAGACCTTACATTGTGACATAGGCTACCACACAGCTGTCAGGTGGCTCAGCCTGGGCAAGATGCTGAAAGGTGTATGGGACCTGAGAGAAGAGATTCAAGATTTCGGTGTGAAGGAAGGGAATGGCATTCCACAGCTTTCAGATGCAGACCGGATTGCAGACCTTGGTTTTGCTGTTGATGTGACTGCACTTATGAATGAACTAATTGTGAAACTGCAGTGCAAGGGCCTTTTTGTGCATTAAATGTACAACTTGGTGAAGGCTTTTATGAGAAAGTTGCAGCTTCTCTCAAGGCAAATGGAGGACAACATTCTCACCCACTTGCCAACACTGAAAGAAGCCACACCTTCAGCTGATCACCTCCACAGGTACTGTGCATGGTGAATCTTCAAGGCGATTTCAAGACTTTAAAACGGTTGAGAATGAAATGTACATGATTTTTTTCCCCATTTATATGCAGTGTGGAGAAGGCACCTAGTGATGTTCAGCTTGAACCCATTGACCTGCAGTCTGACACACTTCTGGCAGAGTACTTTAGGTCAGTCTCACTGCTTGATTTTTACTCTTCCCTCAAAGAGGAGAATTTTCCGCACATGAGGAGGCATGCTCAGAAGATTCTAGTCCTTTTTGGATCTACCTATATATGTGAACAGACATTCTCAGTGATGAAGTTCAACAAATCCAAATCCCGATCCTCTATCACTGATGATCACCTCGCAGCTGTCCTTCACATATCCACCTCAGACATTCAACCAGATTTCAGTGCACTTGTTCAAGCTCAAAACAGACTGGATTTTTCTCACTAAACAAGTAAAATGAACTGAAAAACATCAAAAGCACTTATTGCTTTTTGTATAGAGTTGAACAATAATGAAACAACTTTTCATTATTGGTTTGTGAGATTAACATGTTAAAAATAAAATGAAATACTGAAATTATTGTTTTTACAGTTTATTTCTTCTATATTTGACCTACTCCACAATTTCATATCTTTATTGTAACAGAATATCCTTATTCTTTTGATTATAAGTTTCAGTGCAAACCTATAGAATTTAGTACTTTTTACAATGGGAGAAAATTAATACTGAGCAGAATTATGTTCAACTTATTGTTGGTTTGGCCCTCCAACACAACTCAAGTTTCTCATATGGCCCCTTGGAAGAATTAATTGCCCACCCTGCCCTACTCTATTATCCTATATTTACCCCTGATCAATGCACCTCACCTACACATTCCTGAACACGATGGGCAATTTAGCTTGGCCATTCCACCTAGTCTGTACATCTTTAGACTGTGGCAGGAAACCGGAGCACTTGGAGGAAACCCATACCAACACGGGGAGAATGTGCAAATTCCACACAGACAGTCAACCGAGTTTGGAATCAAACCCGGGTCCCTGGCACTGTGAGGCAGCAGTGCTAACCACTGAATCACCGTGCTGTCCAGAAAATCCATATAGACAGTCATTCGAGGCTAGAATCCAACCCGGGTCACTGGCATGATGAGGCAGCGGTGTTAACTGAGCCACCATGCCACTTAACCATTAACCCAAGGTCCCTGTTGAGGCCAACCCCATGGGTACTGAACTTGGCCATCAGCTTCTGCTTGGCCACTTTGTGTTGTTGCCTATCAGGATGGTCGCCTGAAGTTCCGAGATCGAATGTCCCGGACTGCCGAAGTGTTCCACATCTGGAGAGAATACTCCTGCCTGGTGATTGTTGTGCAGTGTCCAAATACTCAAGGATGTCTTCATAAAAATGAGGTATGATGCTCAACTCATCGACCGCCAGTTCCAATGTGCTACCGCGAGAAACCATAATGACCTCCTCAGGAGATAGACATGGGCTGCAACTGACAGGGTACCCTTCATAGTCCAGTACTTCCCAGGAGCCAAAAGACTACGCCATGTTCTTCGCAGCCTGCAACACATAATCGCTAAAACCTTCTCCATGCCTCCACTTCTCGCCTTTAAAAAACCCACCAAACCTCAACCGATCATTGTTCAAAGCAAACTGCCCAGCTTTCAGGACAACATCATACAACCCTGTCATGGCAGACGCTGCAAGACGTGTCAGAGTGTCAATACGGATACCACCAATACACATGGGGACACCACCCAACATGGACGCAGCAGGTATTCATGTGACTCAGCCAACATTATCTATCTCATACGCTGTGGGCAAGGATGCCCTGAGGCATGGTACATTGGTGAGATTGAGTAAAGGTTGTGACAACGGACGAATGGAAACCGCACAACAATCAACAGCCAGGAGTGTGCCCTCCCAGTTGGAGAACACCTTCAGCAGTGTGAGGCATTTGACCTCGGACAATCGGGTGACCGTCCTCCAAGGTGGAGTTCAGGACAGGCAACAACGAAAAGTGGCCGAGCAGAGGCTGATAGCCAAGTTCGGTACCCATGGAGATGGCCTCAACTGGAACTGGAACAAGTGACCCCACTGCACTACACACACATGCGTATGCGCGCAAACTCTCTCATATGTTCACACATATGCACCCTCTCACAGACTTATATCCCTTTACACTCACTCACACAGATATATATACACACACACATATATATAGACACACTCCCTCACAGAGTCACACCTCCTCACACCCCCCCCTCACACACACACACACACACACACACACACACATATAAGTTGGTGGGTGAATTTGTACTTGCAGATTTATATTTTAGTTTGCTCAAAAACTGTATGAATCCATGTAAGATTCTGTATTTCTCCACAACCACCTGATGAAGGTGTGGCTCTCTGAAAGCTAGTGTGCTTCCAATTAAACCTGTTGGACTATAACCTGGTGTTGTGTGATTTTTAACTAAGATTCTGGAAATCCCTTTTGTACAAATAGAATCAGTCTGACCATTGGGACACAGACAGGTAGACTTTAACTTCACACCTTCAATACATTATCTGAGCAGACATGACACGCATTGTTAAAGTGCACTTGAGAATGTAACTTTAAAAAGAAGTTCTGGGATTTACATATGAAAGAACTGAAACCAACATGGTCATTCTAAAAGATGAGAGACTTAACAAACAAACTAGGTCTTTTACAATATATAATTTCAGTTACATCACACTATAAACCTTTGCTCTAAATTTTGTGTCTTACAATCTTATACTCCACAATCATCTGATGAAGGGGCGGTGCTCCGAAAGCTAGTGCTTCCAATTAAACCTGTTGGACTATAAGTTGGTGTTGTGTGATTTTTAACTTTGTCCACCCCAGTCCAACATCGGCACCTCCACATCATGTTTCAACACAAGATGCTAAATTACCAAAAACTATTTCAGCACCAGCCAGACCATTCCAAATGTTAGCCAAGTATAGGAAAGCTTCAAATCATGTAAATTACACCATCAGTCAAAAGAAATTATCCAACAATTATCCTATAAGTGGTTAATGACTCCTTTAAATAACACTGTTGAGTGCTCTTTAGCCTTACATTCAGCTTTTTGTGTTTAAGGCAGAGAGCAGGCAGAATGTTTGTAAGTGGCAGCACTGGTGTCAAATCAACATTGCTCACTGATTTGCTTCACCCTTTCATTATGCAATATGCTGCCATGGGCTGTTAACATACAGATCTCTTTACTTAGATGGTGTGCTATGTATTTACTGTCAGAAATGCGTGAGCGTTTCTGAGACTGTATCTGTGATTTCTATGTAGCTACGTGCTGTATAACAGCAGGTACTGCCCTTCTAATTAAATGGTCACACACCCAGTAATTTGAGATATACATCAAAAGCAGTGGAGAAGTTTGAGCTTCAACTTGGTAATAATTTCCAAACACTTTCACAGCGTAACTGACTCCTCCTGAAGGTCCCCGAGGATATCTGCAGTAATTTTCCCATTCCTCCCATTCTGTCCACACTCTGCATGGTTTTATATAATTGTACCTCTGAGAGAGATTGCCGCACACCCTCAGTATTGTGTTGGAGAGTCAGCCTTGATTTATTGTGTGTTCAATTCCACAATCTTCTGACTCAAAGGAGAGAGAGTTCCACCAACTGAGACCACCACTGCTCTTCAGATGACACAGAAGACTCTATGAAAAACGCCTGTGAAGAGCAAGGGACTTATCCCAGGGTTCTGGCCAATTCATAGCACATTAATAGATGACCTGGTTATTGTGACATTGATTTTTATGGAAGTTCATTATGTATATATTGGCTGGTGCTTTTCCCTTATTAATGGAGATTTTGTAAAACAGAGGATGGTGTCTCAGAAGCTGTGACAGAAGTGAGCCAATAGTTGTGAGTTCAAATACTTGATGGTCCCTCTAAGTTGCTGGGGAGCTCCATGCACACCGATCGGCATGTCTTCTACTATTGGAGGCCACTGCCATACGTGCACATTGGGGTTTGCACAGCCAGAAGACAAATAGAGGGAATGTTACTTGTTGAACAAGAAAGGTGTATTCTCAATGTGGCAAAAATGGTTGAGCATCTAATTGTAAAATCTTCCAACACACATTGGGAACAATACCTGGTTAACCCTGTGTTGGAAAGAAAATGGGAGCCTCTATCATCATTATCCATAGCAGCAGAGTGCAACAAGCATGTAAAAGTACATGTTTCCAGAGCAGCACTGTGGGTTGATATTTCAAAATCACTTCACTGGCTGGACAGTGCTTTGGGATGTCTTAAGTTCTTAAAAGGGGTTGTATAGATATAAATCCTTTTTTCTGGAAGTAACAACAAATGGTTGAATGAGTATCTGCAAAGCTATGAGGCATAGTTTGTACTTTCTCCCGATGCAGAGAGGAGATGGTATGTTTTGTCAGTTTAAAAGACTGCAGCTACTTCACAGCTGGAATAAATATATAAAATATATTTATTGTTGCCTGTGAAATTGTACAACTGAGTAATAAGTACTGATAGATATCCTAAAGCTTTGTTCACAGGTGTCTGAGCATAGTCTGTGGTTTTTGATGTTCGCTGCAGCCCCACTAGTCCAAACATGACAACAGTTAACAAAACACATTTGCTGATGTTCTTGTTATGATCCCAGCTAATGGTAATGCTGGGAAAGTCAGATCCTGGAATGACAGTCAGCTTGACAAACCATTATTTTTATTTTTTTCTTTATTGTTAATCATTGATGTCAGTCATTTACCATTTTCAAAAGAAGCTACCAGTGTACTTTAAACAAAATAGCATAAAGGTTTACTACACAAAACAAAAACATTAACCATATTACAGTTCACAAAAACTATTGTGAAATGAACTAATTACATATAATACAAAGTGAAAAATCACACAACAAGCTGTGGTTTCAAGTAAGTCTTTTGAACTATAACCTGGTGTTGTGTGATTTTTGACTTTGCCCATCCCAGCCAAATACTGGTTCCACCAAACAATACAAAGAATCACCTCTTTTACTAGAATAAACCATTGACAGACACTCAAGTGAAGTGACACCTCTACCTTCATGCTAATGCTCATCGGTCAGCTGGCTTGGCTGTAATCAAGTCCCAGGGAGGATGTCTTCCTCTCTGATACCTCAACAGCCTTCTGCTTCTGCATTGTTCTCCTCAGCAATTCGAAACCTCTTCCCCAGCTCAGCCCTAACTGATTTAGGAGATTGCTCCCCATGACACCTCTTCTCTTTGAATGAACCTGCTCCACACTATCACTGGTTTATAAAACTCAAGTCAGCACAAACTTTAGTGATTATTTCCTGTCAGGCTTGCTAGACATTTAGCTTGAATGAAATCCTTTCTTGGAAATGCTAGTTTTAGCTCACTGTGGCAAATGAATTTCTGAACCATTAAAAATAAAACAAATCAGACCTTCACGAAACTGGAAGCTAAAAATCTATATTTTCTCCACTTCAGAATCTAAATTTCCAAAATAATATTAATAATAAATCACAAACCTTCGTCACACTATGGAGCATATGAATGATGTGTGTACATACAAACCCCCGAATGTACAGACCAGGAACAGGAATAGGTCCTTCAGCCCCTTCAGCCTGCTCTGCCATTCAATAAGATATTGACTGATCTGATTTGAGATTATTAGGGATTAAGTATTTCATCCCTAATATTTAAAGATATTTAAAGATAAAGATCTGTTTCTATTTTTGTTTTTTCTATTATTTCACAGAAGTGTTTTGGACAAAGATAATTTGCCTCTATGTAACCCTACTAAATGCACAGAAACAGTCCTATAAGCTTCACTGAGATGTGAGAAGAGACACATTGAACCATAGAAATGAGTACTCATCAAAAATAATGTTAAAGCTACATTGTGAGAAGGTGGGAGGTTTACAGTTAAGAATATCAGAGCATTGGGCTGAAGCAGTGAAAAGAGAGCCATCAACCGAAGGGGAAAGGTGGGACTGTATAGGTATAAGTCCTTTTTTCTGGAATTAACAATGAATGGTTGAATGAGTATCTGCAAAGCAATGTAGCATAGTTTGTCCTTCCTCCCGATGCAGAGAGGCGATGATATGTTTTGCCAGTTTAAAGTTTGCACACAAAGTTTTAATCAGAGGAACTTTCCTGCAAGCAATGTAGAAATCCCTCCTCATGTATGCAAATCAATAAACTCAGTATGGTGGAACTGAATGATGGAATATAGGCCTGAGGGTGGGGTCATCTGGAGAACGCAGTGTAGCTGGTTTCCAAAGTATGCAGAACAGCATTCTAGAAGTTCTAAATGATATTCAGTTGACTCTCTCTCTTTCAATGGTTTAGACTAGATTAAATTCCCTACAGTGTGGAAACAGGCCCAACAAGTTTGCACCGATCGTCTGAAGAGTAGCCCCACCAGACCCATTTCCCTCTGACTAATGCACCTAACAGTATCTCTTTGATTTGTTGAGGCATATTGTCCTATTGTTAACCAGTATCCCAGCTATTTCCAAACCAAAGACAAATATTGTCTACGCAGCTTAGAGAGCAAGTGGACACCAATAGAGCTCCACTGAATTGTTCATCTTTGCAAAATCAGACAGACAAAACAAATTCATTACCAAGTCATTATTGTCTTCCAAGTCTGATAGGGTACTGATAAATGAGAGTTACAATGTTTTGCTGTGGTCACATACACCTCAAGCCTTTGGCTTGAGATTATAGTTGGCAGGCTTTAAATAGGTAGAGGCAATTTCACATGAGGTTGCAGAGTGTCAGATTTAAATAGTGTCCTTCTAAATTCTATAACAACCAACAAGATCTTGCTGTAACGCCTGTATGGCTCTGATTGAGGAACAGTTAATGTTGTGATGTTGAAGCTCAGGAACAGGATGTGGCCAGGCAGCGCTCAATTGTTCATTTACCACTTAGGCCACAAGTCATAGAGGAGAGGTAGGCCATTTGGCCCACTTTGGCTCTGCTAGTCAATGCGATTGATACTGATCTGATAATCCTCAACTCTACTTTCCTACTTTTCCTCATAACCTTTGATTCCCTTACTGATTAAAAATATCTATCTCAGCCTTGAATATACTTAACAACCCAGCCTGGGCAGTCCTGATACCACAGATTAGCCTCTGAGAGAAGAACTTTCTGTTTATCTCTAATTTAAATAGAATCTCTACCATGCAGAAGGAGGATATTCAGCCCATCAAGTCCACACTGACTGTCTGAGCATCATACCATCCAGACCCTGCCCCATCCCACCATATCCCATAGCCCTGCATTTACCATGGCTTAATCCACCTAGTCTACACATCCCTGAACACTATGGGCAATCTCAGCATGGCCAAACTAACCTGCACATCTTTGGACTGTGAGAGAAAACCCATACAGACAAAGAGAGAATGTGCAAACTCCACACAGATAGCTGCCCGAGGCCAGAATCACATCCGGGTTCTGGGTGCTGTGAGGCAGCAGTGCTAACCACTGAGCCAGTGATAAAAAGGCATGATATACGCTTGAGTTTGAATTTTCTTCTTAAAATTCATTGTAAATCTGAAAACTGTATTTTTGTATTTAAAATAAGATTTTAAAATGTGCAAACTTACTCTATGGATGTGAGTTGTAAAACCAGTCTGGCAATATTAATTTTTGATCACACCATCAAATATACGGATGGAAGTGAATAACAAAAAAAATGTAAAACTGAGTACATCAACTGATCATAGCGAGTTTTGAGAAGATTTGTAGCTCAGGTGGAGGTTCTGGATATAGGTTTGCTCACTGAGCTGGAAGGTTCATTTCCAGACGTTTCGTCACCCTACTAGATAACATCTTCAATGGGCCTCAGGCGAAGCACTGTACATGAATCCTGCTTTCTGTTTATATGTTTGGGTTTCTTTGGATTGGTGTTATCATTTCCTGTGGTGATGTCATGTCCTGTTCCTCTTCTCAGGGGGTGGTAGATGGTGTCTAACTGGATGCCTTTGTTGATAGAGTTCCAGTTGGAGTGCCATGCTTATCGGAATTCTCATGTGTGTCTCTGTTTGGCTTGTCCTAAGATGGATGTGTTGTCCCATTCGAAGTGGTGTCCTTCCTTATCTGTATGTAAGGATACTAGTGAGAGAGGGTCATGCCGTTTTGTGGCTAGTTGGTGTTCATGTATCCTGTGGGCTAGTTTTCTGCCTGTTTGTCCAATGTAGTCACCACCCTGAGGAAAAGAACAGGAAATGACATCACCACAGGAAATGACAACACCAACCCAAAGAAACCCAAACATATAAATAGAAAGCAGGAATCATGTACAGTGTTTCACCTGAATCCCACTGAACATGTTACCTAGTAGGGTGATGAAACATCTGGAAATGAACCTTCCAGCTCAGCGAGCAAACCTACATCCAGATTTACTGATCAGTTTTAGACTTTTTGTGATAGTTGTCAACGTCAAGCCACAGATATTCTAATTTATTGAAAGCACTGTGAGGCTTTCAGTTTACGAACATCTAACTTACAAATGCTCGAATTACGCAGGGGTGTAATTTTAAAAACCTGGGATCTGAACATTTCCTGCACTTACGAACGGCTGCTTTCCATTATGTTTCAACTTGCGTACAAATCAATTTTTGAATGGACTCCAGAGTGAAATCCATTCACTACCCAAGGACTGCCTTCAACTCTGAAATTAGTCCATGAGAAATGGACATGCAGTCCACTTAAACATATGTTGTAGTGAGGCAGTTAAGAAGAATTTTATTTGCTCTAATTTGCTGATTTAATCTCTAAAATACAAGCTAATCATTCGTGAGCATTGAATGGGGGAATAGAAAATAATTGTTGATGCTAATTATTTTTTTAAATGCTGGATCTCACAGGACAGCAGGTTGTTACCTTGCAGACTTCCTTCATTAATTTGACAGCTATATATATTGGTACAAGTCATTTTGTACTTTGCAGTTAATTCTGTTGTTTTAACTTCATAACCTTTAGAAATGCCTGATGATGCATACTCCTCACCAACCCCCTCAGTTATACTGGCAACATGTGATTCAGAAGAGATGAACATTTCCCTTACGCTGACACATTTCCCAGCAGTCGAAGAAAAAAAAAGTTCACTGATCTTTTGCCAATAATTATCTGAAGGAAAGCTTTGAAGAAGCAGTGTGTACATATTTACAAAATCTGCAGGGTTGCAGGCTGTATCCAGCAGCTGGGAACATTCAGTTACTGCAACAATTCTGCAGATGTTTTTCAAAATAGGTTTTCTTTATCCTTCTTCCCCAAAGTAGCTAACTGTAAAGTGTGAGGACAAAGTGGAACTCCAAAAGGACTTTGGCAAATTGGTGGAGTGGGTGGATAGGTGGCATATACGGTACAGTGCATAGAAGTGTGAGGTGATGGACTTTAGTTGGAAGAATGTTGGAAGGCACTATATAAGGGCAACAATTCTAAAGAGAGTGCAGAAGCAGAGGGACCTGGATGTATTTATGTACAACTAGGCGAAAGTGAGGACTGCAGATGCTGGAGATTAGAGTCAAGAATGTGGTGCTGGAAAAGCACAGCAGGTCAGGCAGCATCTGAGGAGCAGGAGAGTCAGGTGATTCGCCTGCTCCTCGGATGCTGCCTGAAATGCTGTGCTTTTCCAGCACCACACTCTTGACTGTATTTATGCACAGACCAGGTGGAGAATGCAGTTAGTAAAGCACACACTGTTCTAGGTTTCATTAACAGGACCCAGTGCTGTAATAAGAGCAAGGAAAAATGTTGAATTTTTACGAGACATTTGTTAGACCTCAGCTGGAGTTTTGCATATAGTTGTATCCGCCACATTATAGGAATGATGTGAATGCACTGAAAAAAATGCAGAAGCAATTTCCAAGAATGGTTCCAGGAATGAGAAACTTTAGTTGTGAGGATACATTGAAGAAATTGGGTCTGTTCCCCTTTGAGAGAAAGCTGAGAGGAAATTTGATCGAATTTTTTTTTAGATTAGATTACTTACAGTGTGGAAACAGGCCCTTCGGCCCAACAAGTCCACACCGACCCACCGAAGCGCAACCCACCCATACCCCTACATTTACCCCTTACCTAACATTACAGACAATTTAGCATGGCCAATTCACCTGACCCACACATCTTTGGACTGTGGGAGGAAACTGGAGCACCCGGAGGAAACCCACGCAGACACGGGGAGAATTTTCAAAATTATGAGCATGGGCAGGGAGAATCTATTGCTGCTCATAAATGAGAGGGCATAGTATTAAAAGTGATACATAAAATAAGAGCAGTCTGAGAAAAAAATCTTGTATCACTTGGCCATTTAACATGATTAATCCTGGACAATTGGTGACTACAGCCTATACACTGTAAAAGTAGAAGTCATTTCTGCTTTTGACATTTACTTACACACACATTTCATTTTGGGATTGGTGCAGAGAAAATCCAGGCTGACTTTTCCACTCTGCACCACAAAAGTGGTAGGACCATGGCATTTTTGAAACGGGGGAATGACAGAATGTACCTAAACAAGATCAGACTGAGGGACTGCAAATTATTTCTATAATCATGCCAGGAGTGAAAGAACTAAGCACAAACTGTAAATATGTCATTTGACAGGTTCTGTCCGCACTCTCACAAATTAGCTTATAAATTTTCATAAACATTTGGTAAAATGAGTCTTGTATTTGTTAGATATGGGCAAATCTGATAGAAGTGCAACAATGTTCAAAGGAAGCAAAAGACTTGTAATAATTATTTCCAAATAATATATTACGTAGAATTCAAAAGTGACTGATTATTCAATAATCGGTATATTTCCACCAGTATTGATGATGTGGAGGCTAGATCACTGAAATTTTTGAAACTGGAGGTTAATGACTTTTTAAAAAAAAATCAGGCAGTTGAATGCTTTAAGGAGCCGGCGCACAAGAGGAGTTGAGACCTGGAGTAGATCAGCCATGACCATATAGATTGGCCGGGCAAACTTGAGGGGGCAAATATCTTGTTGCTCCTTTTTCTTATTAAGTGTTGGCTTTTTGCTCAGTGGTAGCTCTCTTAGTTCATTGAATCAAAAGGTTATGTGATTCAACCTGTATTCAGGGCTTCAGTACATATTGTGCACTAACTATTCAGTGCAGTGCCAAAAGAGTGCTGTAGTGTTTGAAGTCCTGTCTTAGATGAAGTGCTAAACTCAATGTTCCATCTCCTTCTTACTGCGATCTAAAAGATATGATGGCAGAAGACCATGAGAATTCTCCAAGCTACTATTTATACCTCTGTTTAAAGGGATAGAACCGATTATTTAACTCCTTCATGTTTGTGAAGTTTGCAGCAGACTTCCTGCTGCATTTGCCTATTTATTAGTGACCGGTGTCAAAATATTCATCAGTTATGTCACATTCTGGGTTCTCCTGACACTGTGAAAAGTGATATGAAAGGCTTATTTTTAACCATTCTTCAATATTTATTCCTAATGCAATTTTAATTTTCAGGTTGTATGACAAAACGACCTGATTGTATTATAAGGTCCATGTGTGCTCCACTTATTTAAGCCCACATTTTCCAGATACTTACTGAAAAAAGACACTTTTTGTCAAAGCTTTTTGCTTGCACTCATCAAGACAATTCAAAAGAATATAAATGTTAAGGGCAACAGCATTTTTATCATGTATGGACAGTCCATGTCGATTAATTAAAGTGGACTCAGATTGGTGGAAGTGTTGTCATGGAGAATGCACCAGTTAGATGATGACTGCCAAATAATTGCTAAGTTTTGTTCAGTCGAAGCCAGGCATGTTGATTTTAATTAGTCAAGGCTTTGTCCTGAAGAATGAACCAGAGAATGGATGCCACCTATCTTGCTGAGTTGAAACACATACAGTATATGTGCACATTTTGTCTATCTGCAAAGAACAGAGCCCTATGTATTAATATTTGCAGCTTCCAGTACGTGCAGGCAAACCACACTGTAAACCTGCCTGGCAATTTTAAATTCTGAGCACAATTGTGATTATTTAGCATATGTTGTCCAACTGCAGAAATGTTTTGACAAAATGTGTATTCTTTCTGCATTGCTCAAGTTCAGTACTCATAAACAACTATTTTCCAGATACTGGATTGGCATTTTGCTATTACAGTGTTCCAATGTGCAGGACAATGAGTGATCATTTGGAATAAGTATAAACCCCTAGCTGCTTAAGCTCAGATAACAATGCAGTATAAACCCATCATTTAGGCAATACTGTTATTTAAAAGATGCACTAGAGAGACAGAAAGGTAGGATGCATTTTCTTGTACTTTATTGAGTTTGTAGCCATTAGCTAAAGAAGTCTTGAAATCTACTCAGATGCACAGTTGGCCATCCTTTTTAAAATAAATTGTATAAGCACCAAAGTTCGACATTTAATATTAATAAAAAAAGCCATAAGCGTTTGAATGATGTGATTCAACTGAGTAATCCAGTCCTTTGAAGGGAAATGGAATATTGTATGATGAACAAACTTATTGTCTGGCCACTTATGGCATGCACTAACATGTATAAACAAAAGTCATTCAATTCCACCTCCACATTGTTCCAATATTTAGTGCACAATCAGCTAGGCCAATCTAGCTTCCCTTAGCAAGGAGAACGATAAACACATCATTCACAGTGACAGGTTTTTTTTCATTGATGCACTATGGTAGTACAATGGAAGAGGTGGAACACAATATAAATGGCTACCGTCTTCATTTATAATTATTTATACTTAACAAAAATTCATTATCTGCAATGTATAGTGGCAACTTTCTAAACAAAACATTAAAGTGTACAACTTTTTTCTAAAGCTTTAATAACAAAGATTTATAGTTAGATATCTAATAAATCAAAATCATTTTTGTGGACCCCCACTTCCCACAATCCTCGCCAGGCAGTGTCTGTGGCCACACTTGTTAACACTTCACTGTCACATGTAAGAGCCAACCACAGTCAGAGCTTTAACACACTGGTTGCTGTGTGAACCATGGATTTCCTTGTCATTTATCTTCAGAAATCCTTTAGCAGTTTGAGCACAATGACGTTTTGACAGAGTTCTTCATCACCACCACTGCATTCGTAAACATTCCTCCCAAGACCTTTGAACAACGTGCCAAATGTTTCATACAAAAAAAAAGCAAATAGTAAATCACCACTGGTAGAAATAGACTGCTGCTTAAAATGAAGCACATATTCACTGGGATGTGGTTCCTGTCTGCGACAAATTCAGACCAATTGATGTAGCCCACAGTTTGCCATAGTTGGGCTGAGAAAACCATATAATCCTGAAATTTCAGGCCTCGGTAGAATGTATCTTTAGCTTGAAAGAGTCAATGGAGAAGGATAAAAAGGCAGACATTCCTGTGATACCATCAAGATGTGTTCTAGACACAGTTCTGGAAAGAGAAAATTACAGTCAATACAAAGTCAAAAATAGGTTTTCACTGACACGTTGGAGAAAATTAATGGCTAACCTTTTCAGCACATCAATCAAGCCAGTTTAAAACAAAACTTCCTTTATTCCAATACCAGTAACAACATGTTCAATTTGACATTTCTTTTCCTTCATTTTCGGGGTGTCGCTGGCCAGGCCAACATTTATTGCCCATTTCTACTTGCTCAGAGGGCAGTTTTGAGACAACCACACTGCTGTCACATGTAGGCTGGGCAAACTTTCCACCTTAAAAGACGTTAGTGAAGCAGATTCTGTTTTGATTGACAATTGGCAATGGTTTACACAGTTGTCATTATGCTGGGTTTTTATTTAATTTAAAAGTTTACCATTGGCAGACTAGAATTCAAATTCACGTCCCCCCAGAACACCAGCATAAGGTTCTGGATTGCCAGGCCAGTGACATTACCACAACACCAGCACCTACCCTTATATTGAGCAATATGATGCTCTCTCTGCACCAGCCTTTAAAATGAAATACGTATTGTTTTGAAGCACACAAGACAATGTGACACTCTAATTAAAATGTATAGACGAGGCATTCTATAAACATTACTATTAGTAAGCCACTATAAGTATCTGCCACCACTGGTTACAGACTTCAACCTTCCAGATTGTGTGATGCCCTGACTTTAGAATGCTTTTTATACAAATTTGAACACACTCAATTACTTGCTTTGAATTTGAACTATTTGTAATTGAGGATAGTTCATAGGATCATAGAATGGTTATAGTGCAGAAGGAGGCTCTTTGGCCCTTCAATATAGGCTCTCTAAAGGAGGAATTCACGTTGTGATATACCCTCACCATCTATTCTCATGGCCCCGCACTTTTATCCTTTTCACGTTATAATCCAATTCCTCTTCAATGCAATGGCTGGACACGTTTTCACCACTCTCACAGGTAATGCATGCTGGATCCTAACTATAGGTCAAAACGGAACTGGCAGAAAGGGCATTGGTGACCACTAAGCAGAGTACAGGAAGGCAGGTAGTGCAGGGGTCTCCTGTGGCCATCCCTTTCTACCAGACGTACCAATGTGGATACTGGTGGGGGAGATGACTGCAAGGAAAAGCAGTGGAGCCAACTTCATGATACCATGGGTGAGTCTGCTGCCCCAGATGGAATGAATGGCTGTGCTATATTGGTAGACAATTCAATTGTAAGGGGAACAGACAAACATTTCTGCAGCCTCAGGAAGAGACTCACAATACCTCCTTACAGTGTTAAGGGGATGGCATGTTGCCTCCCTGGTGCCAGGGTCAAGAATGGCACTGAATGGCTGCAGGGCATTTTGAAACACAAACAGACTGAAATCGTAGTCCATTTCGTACTGGTAACATAGGGCAGAAAAAGGGATAAGGTCCTGCAAGCAGAATTTAGGGAACTAGAAAGTTGATTTAGAAAACGGGATCCAGAAGGTCTGGATAATTCCTGCTAATATGCCTAGTGATTTTAGAAATAGGAGGCTAGTCCACATAAATAGGTGGCTGGGGAGATGCTGCTGGGGGGAGGTGGGAAGGGGCTTTAAGTTTCTAGGACATTGGGCCATTTTTGAGTGTGGTGGGACCTGTAAAGGGCAGACGGATTGCATCTGTTCTTTCCAGAGAGGTTAGCTAGTGTTGTTGGGGAAGGTTTAAACTAGGAGAAAGTGATGTCTGCAGATACTGGAGTATCAGAGCTTAAAATGTGTTGCTGGAAAAGCGCAGCAAGTCAGGCAGCTTCCAAGGAACAGGAAATTTGACGTTTTGGGCATAAGCCCTTCATCAGGAATGGGTTTAAACTAACTTGGTAGGGGGGGTGGGATCCAGAAAGCAGTTCAGCAGGGCGAGATGAACAGCCAGAATTAGAAGAGACAGAAAGGGAGTCAAGAAGTTATCAAAATTATTGGCCAATTGCAAAGGAGTTTGGCAAAGTTAGATGGCATTTATTTTAATGCCAAGAGTCTGGCCAGCAAGAGTATGAATTGACAGAACAAATTAAAACAGGAAGTATGATGTCAGTGCAGTCGCTGAGACAAGGTTGAGAAAGGGGCAGAGACTGATAGCTCAATATTCCAGGATATAAAGTCTTCAAAGAAGACAAAGGGTTCACGCAGTATTGATCAGGGAATCAATACAACAGTAAGGAGGATGGTTTCTCCATTGGCTCCTCAAGTGAAGCAATACGGGGAGAACTTCAAAACTGAAAAGAGACAATCACAATGCTGGGAATGTACTGCATTAATACACCGAGAGAAATAGAAGAGCAGATATATAATCACATTTCAGAGAAGTGTAAAGTAGGGAATTTCAACTTGCTCAGCATTAACTGGGGTAGTCGTAGTTTGAAAACTTTAAAAGAAGCAGAATTCTTGAAATGTATCTGGGGAGCTTTTTAAGCATATACACACAAGGCTCCACTGGAGAGGGTGTGGTCCTGGATTTAATTTGACAATACAAAGCTAGACAAATGGTTGAAGTATGGTTAGTGAAACTGCCCTCAGTTCCCCAGGGTTAGTGAAACTGCCCTCAGTTCCCTGTGTCAGTGAAACTGCCCTCAGTTCCCCCGGATTAGTGAAATCGGCCTGGGTTTCCTGGGTTAGTGAAACTGGCCTCAGTTCCCTGGGTTAGTGAAACTGCCCTCAGTTCCCCCGGATTAGTGAAATCGGCCTGGGTTTCCTGGGTTAGTGAAACTGGCCTCAGTTCCCTGGGTTAGTGAAACTGGCCTCAGTTCTCCCGAGTTAGTGAAACTGGTCTCAGTTCCCCTGGGTTAATGAAACTGGTCTCAGTTCCTCCATGTTAGTGAAACTGGCCTCAGTTCCATGGGTTAGTGAAACTGGCCTCAGTTCCCCAGGTTAGTGAAACTGGTCTCAGTTCCCCTGGGTTAGTGAAACTGGCTTCAGTTCCCCTGGGTTAGTGCAACTGCCCTCAGCTCCCCACGTTAGTGAAACTGGCCTCAGTTCTCCCGGGTTAGTGAAACTGGCCTCAATTCACTGCGTTAGTGAAACTGGCCTCAGTTCCCCGGGTTATTGAAACGACCCTCAGTTCTCTTGGTTAGTGAAACTGGCGTCAATTCTCTGGGTTAGTGAAACTGGCCTCAGTTCCCCCGGGTTAGTGAAACTGCCCTCAGTTCCCTGGGTTAGTGAAACGGCCCTCAGTTCCCTGGGTTAGTGAAACTGGCCTCTGTTCCCCCAGGTTAGTCAAACTGCCCACAGTTCCCCCGGGTTAGTGAAACTGGCCACAGTTCCCCAGGTTAGTGAAACTGCTCTCAGTTCCCTGGGTTAGTGAAACTGGCATCAGTTCCCCGGGTTAGTGAAACTGGCATCAGTTCCCCCGGGTTAGTGAAACTGGACTCAGTTCCCCTGGGTTAGTGAAACTGGCATCAGTTCCCCCGGGTTAGTGAAACTGGACTCAGTTCCCCCGGGTTAGTGAAACCAGCCTCAGTCCCGTGGGTTAGTGAAACTGACCTCAGTTCCCCGGGTTAGTGAAACTGGCATCAGTTCCCCCAGGTTAGTGAAACTGGACTCAGTTCCCCTGGTTAGTGAAACTGGCGTCAGTTCCCTGGGTTAGTGAAACTGGACTCAGTTCCCTGGGTTAGTGAAACAGCCCTCAGTTCCCCTGGTTAGTGAAACTGTCCTCAGTTCCCCCAGGTTAGTGAAACTGCCCTCAGTTCCCCTGGTTAGTGAAACTGGTGTCAGTTCCCTGGGTTAGTGAAACTGGACTCAGTTCCCTGGGTTAGTGAAACAGCCCTCAGTTCCCCTGGTTAGTGAAACTGACCTCAGTTCCCTGGGTTAATGAAACTGCCCTCAGTACCTCAGGTTAGTGAAACTGGTGTCAGTTCCCCCGGGTTAGTAAAACTGGTCTCAGTTCCCCGGGATAGTGAAACTGGCGTCAGTTCCTTGGGTCAGTGAAACTGGCCTCAATTCTCCCGGGTTAGTGAAACTGGCCTCTGTTCCCGCGGCTAGTGTAACTGCCCTCAGGTCCCTGGGTTAGTGAAACTGCCCTCAGTTCCCCCTGGGTTAGTGAAACTGGCCTCAATACCCTGGGTTAGTGAAACTGCCCTCAGTTCCCCTTGGTTAGTGAAACTGGCCTCAATACCCTGCGTTAGTGAAACTGGCCTCCGTTCGTCTGGGTTAGTGAAACTGGCCTCAGTTCCCTGGGTTAGTGAAACTGACCTCAGTTCCCAGAGTTAGTGCAACTGCCCTCAGTTTCCCCACGTTAGTGAAACTGCCCTCAGTTCCCTGGGTTAGTGAAACTGCCCTCAGTTCCCTGGGTTAGTGTAACTGGCCTCAGTTCCCTTGGTTAGTGAAACTGGCCTCTCTGTTCCCTTGGTTAGTGAAACAGGCCACAGTTCCCCCAGGTTAGTGAAACTAGCCTCAGTTGCCCAGGTTAGTGAAACTGGACTCAGTTCCCCAGGGTTCGTGAAACTGCCCTCAATTCCCTGGGTTAGTGAAACTGGCCTCAGTTCCCCCAGGTTAGTGAAACTGCCCTCAATTCCCAGGGATGGTGAAACGGCCCTCAGTTGCCCAGGTTAGTGAAACTGCCCTCTGTTCCCTGGGTTAGTGAAACTGGCCTCAGCTCCCTGGGTTAGTGATACTGGTCACAGGTCCCCCGGGTTAGTGAAACTGGACTCTGTTCCCCCGGGTTAGTGAAGCTGCCCTCAGGTGCCTGGGTTAATAAAACTGGCCTCAGTTCCCCAGGTTAGTGAAACTGGTCTCAGTTCCCGGGTTAGTGAAACTGGCGTCAGTTCCCTGGGTTAGTGAAACTGGCCTCAGTTCCCCCGGGTTAGTGAAACTGGCCTCAGTCCCATGGGTTAGTGAAACTGGCCTCAGTACCATGGGTTAGTGATACTGGTCACAGGCCCCCCGGGTTAGTGAAACTGCCCTCAGGTGCCTGGGTTAGTGAAACAGCCCTCAGTTCCCTGGGTTAATAAAACTGGCCTCAGTTCCCCGGGTTAGCGAATCTGGCCTCAGTTCCCCCGGGTTAGTGAATCTGGCCTCAGTTCCCCCACGTTAGTGAAACTGTCCTCAGTTCCCCCGGGTTAGTGAAAGTCGCCTCAGTTCCCTGGGTGAGTGAAACTGCCCTCAGTTTACCTGGGTTGGTGAAACTGCCCCAATTCTCCTGGGTTAGTGAATCAGCCCTCAGTTTCCCTGGGTTAGTGAAACTGGACTCAGTTCCCCTATGTTAGTGAAACTGCCCTCAGTTCCCCGGGTTAGTGAAACTGGCCTCCGTTCCCCTATGTTAGTGAAACTGCCCTCAGTTTACCTGGGTTAGTGAAACTGGCCTCAATTCTCTGGGTTAGTGAAACTGCCCACAGTTCCCTGGGTTAGTGAAACTGCCCTCAGTTCCCTGGGTTAGTGAAACTGGCCTCAGTTGCCCCGCGTTAGTGAAACTGGACTCAGTTCCCTGGATTAGTGAAACTGACCTCAGTTCCCAGAGTTAGTGCAACTGGCCTCAGTTCCCCAGTGTTAATGAAAGACCCCTCAGGTCCACTGGTTCGTGAAACTGGCCTCTGTTCCCTGGGTGAGTGAAACTGCCCTCAGTTCCCCAGGTTAGTGATACTGGCCTCAATTCCCACGGGTTAGTGAAACTGGACTCAGTTTCCCCACGTTAGTGAAATGGCCCTCAGTTCCCTGGGTTAGTGTAACTGGCCTCAGTTCCCGCGGGTTAGTGAAACTGGACTCAGTTCCCTGAGTTAGTGAAACTGGCCTCTCTGTTCCCTCGGTAAGTGAAACTGGCCACAGTTCCCCCAGGTTAGTGAAACTAGCCTCAGTTCCCCCAGGTTAGTGAAACTGCCCTCAATTCCCAGGGATGGTGAAACGGCCCTCAGTTGCCCAGGTTAGTGAAACTGGACTCAGTTCCCCAGGGTTCGTGAAACTGGCCTCAATTCCCCAGGGTTCCTGAAACTGGCCTCAATTCCCTGGGTTAGTGAAACTGCCCTCAGTTCCCTGGGTTAGTGAAACTGGCCTCCGTTCCCCTATGTTAGTGAAACTGCCCTCAGTTTACCTGGGTTAGTGAAACTGGCCTCAATTCTCTGGGTTAGTGAAACTGCCCACTGTTCCCTGGGTTAGTGAAACTGCCCTCAGTTCCCCGGGTTAGTGAAACTGGCCTCAATTCTCTGGGTTAGTGAAACTGCTCACAGTTCCCTGGGTTAGTGAAACTGGACTCAGTTGCCCCGCGTTAGTGAAACTGGACTCAGTTCCCTGGATTAGTGAAACTGACCTCAGTTCCCAGAGTTAGTGCAACTGGCCTCAGTTCCCCAGTGTTAATGAAAGACCCCTCAGGTCCACTGGTTCGTGAAACTGGCCTCTGTTCCCTGGATGTGTGAAACCGCCCTCAGTTCCCCAGGTTAGTGATACTGGCCTCAGTTCCCCCGGGTTAGTGAATCTGGCCTCAGTTCCCCCACGTTAGTGAAACTGTCCTCAGTTCCCCCGGGTTAGTGAAAGTCGCCTCAGTTCCCTGGGTGAGTGAAACTGCCCTCAGTTTCCCTGGGTTAGTGAAACTGGCCTCAATTCCCCGGGTTAGTGAAACTGGACTCAGTTCCCTGGGTTAGTGAAACTGCCCTCAGTTCCCCGGGTTAGTGAAACTGGCGTCCGTTCCCTGGGTTAGTGAAACTGGACTCAGTTCCCTGGGTTAGTGAAACAGCCCTCAGTTCCCCTGGTTAGTGAAACTGCCTTCAGATCCCCGGGTTAGTGAAACTGGCGTCAGTTCCCTGGGTTAGTGAAACTGGACTCAGTTCCCTCGGGTTAGTGAAAAATGCCTCAGTTCCCCTGTGTTGGTGAAACCGCTCTCAGTTTACCCGGTTTAGTGAAACTGGCCTCAATTATCTGGGTTAGTGAAACTGGCCTCAATTATCTGGGTTAGTGAAACTGGTGTCAGTTCCCCGGGTTAGTAAAACTGGTCTCAGTTCCCGGGTTAGTGAAACTGGCATCAGTTCCCTGGGTTAGTGAAACTGGCCTCAGTTCCCCCGGGTTAGTGAAACTGGCCTCAGTCCCATGGGTTAGTGAAACTGGCCTCAGTACCCTGGGTTAGTGATACTGGTCACAGGTCCCCCGGGTTAGTGAAACTGCCCTCAGGTACCTGGGTTAGTGAAACAGCCCTCAGTTCCCTGGGTTAATAAAACTGGCCTCAGTTCCCCGGGTTAGCGAAACTGCCCTCAGTTCCCCCGGGTTAGTGAATCTGGCCTCAGTTCCCCCACGTTAGTGAAACTGTCCTCAGTTCCCCCGGGTTAGTGAAAGTCGCCTCAGTTCCCTGGGTGAGTGAAACTGCCCTCAGTTTACCTGGGTTGGTGAAACTGCCCCAATTCTCCTGGGTTAGTGAATCAGCCCTCAGTTTCCCTGGGTTAGTGAAACTGGACTCAGTTCCCTGGGTTAGTGAAACTGCCCTCAGTTCCCCGGGTTAGTGAAACTGGCCTCCGTTCCCCTATGTTAGTGAAACTGCCCTCAGTTTACCTGGGTTAGTGAAACTGGCCTCAATTCTCTGGGTTAGTGAAACTGCCCACAGTTCCCTGGGTTAGTGAAACAGCCCTCGGTTCCCCCGCGTTAGTGCAACTGGCCTCAGTTCCCCAGTGTTAATGAAAGACCCCTCAGGTCCACTGGTTCGTGAAACTGGCCTCTGTTCCCTGGGTGTGTGAAACTGCCCTCAGTTCCCCAGGTTAGTGATACTGGCCTCAATTCCCCCGGGTTAGTGAAACTGCCCTCAGTTTTACCACGTTAGTGAAATGGCCCTCAGTTCCCTGGGTTAGTGAAACTGCCCTCAGTTCCCTGGGTTAGTGTAACTGACCTCAGTTCCCGCGGGTTAGTGAAACTGGACTCAGTTCCCTGAGTTAGTGAAACTGGCCTCTCTGTTCCCTCGGTTAGTGAAACTGGCCACAGTTCCCCAAGGTTAGTGAAACTAGCCTCAGTTCCCCCAGGTTTGTGAAACTGCCCTCAATTCCCAGGGATGGTGAAACGGCCCTCAGTTGCCCAGGTTAGTGAAACTGGACTCAGTTCCCCAGGGTTAGTGAAACAGGCCTCAGTTCCCCAGGGTTCGTGAAACTGGCCGCAATTCCCTGGGTGAGTGAAACTGCCCTTAGCTTCCCGAGTTAGTGAAACTGTCCTCAGTTCCCCTGGGTTAGTGAAACTGGCCTCAGCTCCCGGGTTAGTGAAACTGTCCTCAGTTCCCCCGGGTTAGTGAAACTGGCCTCAGTCCCATGGGTTAGTGAAACTGGCCTCAGTACCCTGGGTTAGTGATACTGGTCACAGGTCCCCCGGGTTAGTGAAACTCGACTCTGTTCCCCCGGGTTAGTGAAGCTGCCCTCAGGTGCCTGGGTTAGTGAAACAGCCCTCAGTTCCCTGGGTTAATAAAACTGGCCTCAGCTCCCCAGGTTAGTGAAACTGGACTCAGTTCCCTGGGTTATTGAAACTGCCCTCAGTTCCCCCATGTTAGTGAAACTGCCCTCAGATCCCCCGTGTTAGTGAAACAGGACTCAGTTCCCTCGGGTTAGTGAAAAATGCCTCAGTTCCCCTGTGTTGGTGAAACTGCTCTCAGTTTACCTGGTTTAGTGAAACTGGCCTCAATTATCTGGGTTAGTGAAACTGGCCTCAATTCCCTGGGTTAGTGAAACAGCCCTCCGTTCCCCTGGTTAGTGAAACTGCCCTCAGTTCCCCGGGTTAGTGAAACTGGCGTCAGTTCCCTGGGTTAGTGAAACTGGCCTCAGTTCCCTGGGTTAGTGAAACAGCCCTCAGTTCCCCTGGTTAGTGAAACTGGCCTCAGTTCCCCGGGTTAGTGAAACTGCCCTCAGTTCCCCGGGTTAGTGAAACTGGCGTCAGTTCCCTGGGTTAGTGAAACAGCCCTCAGTTCCCCTGGTTAGTGAAACTGCCCTCAGTTCCCTGGGTTAGTGAAACTGGCGTCAGTTCCCTGGGTTAGTGAAACTGGCCTCAGTTCCCTGGGTTAGTGAAACAGCCCTCAGTTCCCCTGGTTAGTGAAACTGGCCTCAGTTCCCCGGGTTAGTGAAACTGCCCTCAGTTCCCCGGGTTAGTGAAACTGGCGTCAGTTCCCTGGGTTAGTGAAACAGCCCTCAGTTCCCCTGGTTAGTGAAACTGCCCTCAGTTCCCCGGGTTAGTGAAACTGGCGTCAGTTCCCTGGGTTAGTAAAACTGGACTCAGTTCCCTCGGGTTAGTGAAAAATGCCTCAGTTCCCCTGTGTTGGTGAAACTGCTCTCAGTTTACCCGGTTTAGTGAAACTGGCCTCAATTATCTGGGTTAGTGAAACAGGCCTCACTACCCCTGGGTTAGTGAAATTCGCCTCAGTCCCTGGGTTAGTGAAATTGCCCTCAGTTCCCTCGGGTTAGTGAAACTGGCCTCAGTTCCCCCGGGTTAGTGAAACTGCCCTCAGTTCCCCCACGTTAGTGAAACTGTCCTCATGTCCCCCGGGTTAGTGAAAATCGCCTCAGTTCCTTGGGTGAGTGAAACTGCCCTCAGTTTACCTGGGTTGGTGAAACTGGCCTCAGTTCCCCCCGTGTTACTGAAACTGCCGTAATTCTCCCGGGTTAGTGAATGAGCCCTAAGTTTCCCTGGGTTAGTGAAACTGGCCTCAATTCCCTGGGTTAGTGAAACAGACCTCAGTTCCCCTGGGTTAGTGAAACTGGCCTCAGCTCCCCGCGTTAGTGAAACTGGCCTCAGTTCCCTGAGTTAGTGCAACTGGCCCTCAGTTTCCCAGGGTTAATGAAACTCCCCTCAGGTTCCCTGGTTAGTGAAACTGGCCTCATTTCCCTGAGTTAGTGAAACTGGCCTCAGTTTTCCAGATAAGTGAAACTGGCCTCAGTTCCCCGGTTAGTGAAACTGGCCTCAGTTCCCTGGGTTCGTGAAACTGGCCTCAGCTCCCTGGGATAGTGAAACTGGACTCAGTTTCGCCGGGTTAGTGAAACTGCCCTCAGTTCCCCAGGTTAGTGAAACTGCCCTCAGTTCCCCCAGATTAGTGAAACTGCCCTCAGTTTACCTGGGTTAGTGAAACTGCCCACAGTTCCCTGGGTTAGTGAAACTGCCCTCAGTTCCCTGGGTTAGTGAAACAGCCCTCAGTTCCCCGGGTTAGTGAAACTGGCCTCAGTTGCCCCGCGTTAGTGAAACTGGACTCAGTTCCCTGGATTAGTGAAACTGACCTCAGTTCCCAGAGTTAGTGCAACTGGCCTCAGTTCCCCAGTGTTAATGAAAGTCCCTTCAGTTTCCCCGGGTTAGTGAAACTGGCCTCAGTTCCCCTGGGTTAGTGAATCTGGCCTCAGTTCCCCCACGTTAGTGAAACTGTCCTCAGTTCCCTGGGTTAGTGAAACTGCCCTCAGTTCCCTTGGGTTAGTGAAACTGGCCTCCGCTCCCCGGGTTAGTGAAACTGGCCTCAGCTCCCCAGGTTAGTGAAACTGGACTCAGTTCCCTCGGGTTAGTGAAAAATGCCTCAGTTCCCCTGTGTTGGTGAAACTGCCCTCAGTTAACCTTCGTTAGTGAAACTGGCCTCAATTCTCTCGTTAGTGAAATGTTCTCAGTTCCCCAGGTTAGTGATACTGGCCTCAGTTCCCCCGGGTTAGTGAAACTGCCCTCAGTTTCCCCACGTTAGTTAAACTGGACTCAGTTCCCCGGGTTAGTGAAACAGGCCTCAGTTCCCCTGGTTAGTGAAACTCGCCTCAGTTCCCTGGTTTAGTGAAACTGGCCTCAGTTCCCTCGGGTTAGTGAAACTGGTCTCAGCTCCCCGGGTTAGTGAAACTGCCCTCAGTTCCTCAGGTTAGTAAAAAATGCCTTAGTTCCCCTGTGTTGGTGAAACTGCCCTCAGTTAACCTGGGTTAGTGAAACTGGCCTCAATTCTCTGGGTTAGTGAAATGTTCTCAGTTCCCCAGGTTAGTGAAACTGGCCTCAGTTCCCCCAGATTAGTGAAACTGCCCTCAGTTTACCTGGTTTTGTGAAACTGGCCTCAATTCTCTGGGTTAGTGAAGCTGCCCACAGTTCCCTGGGTTAGTGAAACAGCCCTCAGTTTCCCTGGATTAGTGAAACTGACCTCAGTTCCCTGAGTTAGTGCAACTGGCCTCAGTTCCCCAGTGTTAAAGAAAGTCCCCTCAGGTCCCCTGGTTCGTGAAACTGGCCTCTGTTCCCCAGGTTAGTGAAACTGGACTCAGTTCCCCGCTTTAGTGAAACTGTCCTCAGTTCCCCCGTGTTAGCAAAACTGCCTCAGTTCCTTGGGTTCGTGAAACTGCCCTCAATTCACCCGGGTTAGTGAAACTGCCCTCAGTTTCCCTGGGTGAGTGAAACAGGCCTCAGTTCCCCCTGGTTAGTGAAACTCGCCTCAGTTCCCTGGGTAAGTGAAACTGCCGTCAGTTCTGCTGGGTTCGTGAAACTGGCCTGAATTCTCTCGGTGAGTGAAACTGCCCTCAGTTCCCTCGGGTTAGTGAAACTGGACTCAGTTCCCACGGGTTAGTGAAAAATGCCTCAGTTCTCCTGTGTTGGTGAAACTGCCCTCAGTTAACCTGGGTTAGTGAAACTGGCCTCAATTCTCTCGGTTAGTGAAATGTTCTCAGGTCCCCAGGTTAGTGAAACTGCCCTCAGTTCCCACAGATTAGTGAAACTGCCCTCAGTTTACCTGGTTTAGTGAAACTGCCCTCAGTTCCCTGGATGAGTGAAACTGCCCTCAGTTTACCTGGGTTCGTGAAACAGGCCTCAGTTCCCCCTGGTTAGTGAAACTCGCCTCAGTTCCCTGGGTGAGTGAAACTGCCCGTTGTTCCTCGGGTTAGTGAAACTGGCCTCAATTCTCTGGGTTAGTGAAATGTTCTCTGTTCCCCAGGTTAGTGATACTGGCCTCAGTTCCCCCAGATTAGTGAAACTGCCCTGAGCTCCCCCGTGTTAGTGAAACTGGCCTCAATTCCCTGAGTTAGTGCAACTGGCATCAGTTCCCCAGGTTAGTGAAACTGCCCTCAGTTCCCCAGGTTAGTGAAACTGGCCTCAGTTCCCACGGGTTAGTGGAACTGGTCTCAGCTCCCCGTGTTAGAGAAACTGCCCTCAGTTCCTCGGGTTAGTGAAAAATGCCTCAGTTCCCCTGTGTTGGTGAAACTGCCCTCAGTTAACCTGGGTTAGTGAAACTGGCCTCAATTCTCTGGGTTACTGAAATATTCTCAGTTCCCCAGGTTAGTGAAACTGCCCTCAGTTCCCCCAGATTAGTGAAACTGCCCTCAGTTTACCTGGTTTTGTGAAACTGGCCTCAATTCTCTGGGTTAGTGAAACTGCTCACAGTTCCCTGGGTTAGTGAAACAGCCCTCAGTTCCCCCGCGTTAGTGAAACTGGACTCAGTTCCCTGGATTAGTGAAACTGACCTCAGTTCTCTGAGTTAGTGCCACTGGCCTCAGTTCCCCAGTGTTAATGAAAGTCCTCTCAGGTCCCCTGGTTCGTGAAACTGGCCTCTGTTCCCTGGGTGTGTGAAACTGCCCTCAGTTCCCCGGGTTAGTGAAACTGTCCTCAGTTCCCTGGGTGAGTGAAACTGGCCTCAGCTCCCTGTGTTAGTGAAACTGCCCTCAGTTCCTCAGGTTAGTGAAAAATGCCTCAGTTCCCCTATGTTGGTGAAACTGCCCTCACTTTACCTGGATTAGTGAAACTGGCCTCAATTCTCTGGGTTAGTGAATCAGCCCTCAGTTCCCCTGGGCGAGTGAAACTGCCCTCAGTTCCCCTGGGTTCGTGAAACTGGCCTGAATTCCCTAGGTGAGTGAAAGTGCCCTTTTCCCCGGGTTAGGGGAACTGGCCTCAGTTCCCTGAGTGAGTGCAACTGGCCTCAGTTTTCCAGGGTTAATGAAACTCCCCTCAGGTTCCCTGGTAGTGAATCTGGCCTCAGTTCGCTGAGTTAGTGAAACTGGCCTCAGTTCCCCAGGTTAGTGAAACTGGCCTCAGTTCCCCCGGGTTAGTGAAACTGCCCTCAGTTCCCTGGGTTAGTGACACTGGCCTCAGCTCCCCAGGTTAGTGAAACTGGACTCAGTTCCCACGGGTTAGTGAAACTTCCGTCAATTCACCCGGGTTAGTGAATCAGCCCTCAGTTCCCCTGGGCGAGTGAAACTGCCCTCAGTTCCCCTGGGTTCGTGAAACTGGCCTGAATTCCCTAGGTGAGTGAAAGTGCCCTTTTCCCCGGGTTAGTGAAACTGGCCTCAGTTCCCTGAGTGAGTGCAACTGGCCTCAGTTTTCCAGGGTTAATGAAACTCCCCTCAGGTTCCCTGGTAGTGAATCTGGCCTCAGTTCGCTGAGTTAGTGAAACTGGCCTCAGTTCCCCAGGTTAGTGAAACTGGCCTCAGTTCCCCCGGGTTAGTGAAACTGCCCTCAGTTCCCTGGGTTAGTGACACTGGCCTCAGCTCCCCAGGTTAGTGAAACTGGACTCAGTTCCCACGGGTTAGTGAAACTTCCGTCAATTCACCCGGGTTAGTGAATCAGCCCTCAGTTTCCCTGGGTTAGTGAAACTGGCCTGAATTCCCTAGGTGAGTGAAAGTGCCCTCAACTCCCCGGGTTAGTGAAACTGGCCTCAGTCTCCCAAGGTTAATGAAACTCCCCTCAGGTTCCCTGTTAGTGAATCTGGCCTCAGTTCCCTGAGTTAGTGAAACTGGCCTCAGTTCCCCCGGGTTAGTGAAACTGCCCTCAGTTCCCCCACGTTAGTGAAACTGGCCTCAGTTCCCCCGGGTTAGTGAAACTGGCCTCTGTTCCCCGGGTAAGTGAAACTGCCTTCAGTTCCCCTGGGTTAGTGAAACTGCCCTCAGTTTACCTGGATTCATGAAACTGGCCTGAATTCCCTGGGTAAGTGAAACTGGCCTCAGCCCCCCAGGTTAGTGAAACTGGCCTCAGCTCCCACGGGTTAGTGAAACTGCCGTCAATTCACCCGGGTAGTGAATCAGCCCTCAATTTCCCTGGGTTAGTGAAACTGGACTCAGTTCCCTCGGGTTAGTGAAAAATGCCTCAGTTCCCCTGTGTTGGTGAAACTGCCCTCAGTTCCCCTGGGTTAGTGAAACTGGCCTCAGCTCCCCAGGGTTAATGAAACTCCCCTCAGGTTCCCTGGTTAGTGAAACTGGCCTCAGCTCCCTGAGTTAGTGAAACTGGCCTCAGGCCCCCAGGTTAGTGAGACTGGCCTCAGTTCCCCCGGGTTAGTGAAACTGCCCTCAGTTCCCTGGGTGAGTGAAAGTGCCCTCAGCTCCTCAGGTTAGTGAAACTGGCCTCAGTTCCCCACATTAGTGACACTGGACTCAGTTCCCTCGGGTTAGTGAAAAATGCCTCAGTTCCCCTGCGTTGGTGAAACTGCCCTCAGTTAACCTGGGTTAGTGAAACTGGCCTCAGCTCCCCAGGTTAGTGAAATGTTCTCAGTTCCCCAGGTTAGTGAAACTGCTCTCAGTTCCCCCCGGATTAGTGAAACTGCTCTCAGTTCCCTGGGTTAGTAAAACTGGCCTCAGCTCCCCGGGTTAGTGAAACTGCCCTCAGTTCCACCGGTTTAGTGAAACTGCCCTCAATTCCTCCGGTTATTGATACTGGATTAAGGTCCCCCGGGTTAGTGAAACTGCCCTCAGTTCCCCGGGTTAGGGGAACTGGTCTCAGTTCCCCCGCGTTAGTGAAACCGCCCTCAGTTTCCCTGGGTTAGTGAAACTGCCCTCAGTTCCCATGGGTTAGTGAACCCTGATCTCAGTTCCCTCGTTTAGTGAAACTGCCCTCAGTTCCCACACGTTTGTGAAAGTTGACTCAGTTCCCCGGGTTAGTGAAACTGGCATCAGTTCCCTGGGTGAATGAAACTGCCCTCAGTTCCCCAGGTTAGTGAAACTGGCCTCCGTTCCCCTATGTTAGTGAAACTGCCCTCACTTTACCTGGGTTAGTGAAACTGCCCTCAATTCACCCGGGTTAGTGAATCAGCCCTCAGTTCCCCTGGGTTCGTGAAACTGGCCTGAATTCCCTAGGTGAGTGAAAGTGCCCTCAACTCCCCGGGTTAGTGAAACTGGCCTCAGTTCCCAGGGTTAATGAAACTCCCCTCAGGTTCCCTGTTAGTGAATCTGGCCTCAGTTCCCTGAGTTAGTGAAACTGCCCTCAGTTCCCCAGGTTTGTGAAACTGGCCTCAGTTTCCCCGGGTTAGTGAAACTGGCCTCAGTTCCCCCGGGTTAGTGAAACTGCCTTCAGTTCCCCTGGGTTAGTGAAACTGCCCTCAGTTTACCTGGATTCATGAAACTGGCCTGAATTCCCTGGGTAAGTGAAACTGGCCTCAGCTCCCTGGGTTAGTGACACTGGACTCAGTTCCCACGGGTTAGTGAAAAATGCCTCAGTTCCCCTGTGTTGGTGAAACTGCCCTCAGTTAACCTGGGTTAGTGAAACTGGCCTCAGCTCCCCAGGTTAGTGAAATGTTCTCAGTTCCCCAGGTTAGTGAAACTGCCCTCAGTTCCCCCCGGATTAGTGAAACTGCTCTCAGTTCCCTGGGTTAGTGAAACTGCCCTCAGTTCCCCCCGGATTAGTGAAACTGCTCTCAGTTCCCTGGGTTAGTAAAACTGGCCTCAGCTCCCCGGGTTAGTGAAACTGGACTGAGTTCCACCGGTTTAGTGAAACTGCCCTCAATTCCTCCGGTTATTGATATTGGATTAAGGTCCCCTGGGTTAGTGAAACTGCCCTCAGTTCCCGGGTTAGTGAAACCGCCCTCAGTTTCCCTGGGTTAGTGAAACTGCCCTCAGTTCCCATGGGTTAGTGAACCCTGATCTCAGTTCCCTAGTTTAGTGAAACTGCCCTCAGTTCCCACACGTTTGTGAAAGTTGACTCAGTTCCCCAGGTTAGTGAAACTGGCATCAGTTCCCTGGGTGAATGAAACTGCCCTCAGTTCCCCTTGGTTAGTGAAACTGGCCTCAATACCCTGGGTTAGTGAAACTGCCCTCAGTTCCCCTTGGTTAGTGAAACTGGTCTCAATACCCTGCGTTAGTGAAACTGGCCTCCGTTCGTCTGGGTTAGTGAAACTTCCCTCAGTTCCCTGGGTTAGTGAAATGTTCTCAGTTCTCCAGGTTAGTGAAACTGCCCTCAGTTTCCCCAGGTTAGTGAAATTGACCTCAGTTCCCTGGGTTAGTGAAACTGCCCTCAAGTCCCCCACGTTAGTGAAACTGGACTCAGTTCCCTGAGTGAGTGAAACTGGCCTCAGTTCCCCCAGGTTAGTGAAACTGCCCTCAGTCTCCTTGGTTAGTGAAACTGGTGTGAGTTCCCTGGGTTCGTGAAACTGGCCTCAGTTCCCCCAGGTTAGTGAAACTGCCCTCAGTACCCGGGTTAGTGAAACTGGTGTGAGTTCCCTGGGTTCGTGAAACTGGCCTCAGCTCCCCCAGGTTAGTGAAACTGCCCTCAGTACCCGGGTTAGTGAAACTGGTGTGAGTTCCCTGGGTTAGTGAAACTGGCCTCAGTTCCCCCAGGTTAGTGAAACTGCCCTCAGTTCCCCTGGTTTAGTGAAACTGGCCTCAGTTCCCCCAGGTTAGTAAAACTGCCCTCAGTACCCTGGGTTAGTGAAACTGGCCTCTGTTCCCCCGGGTTAGTGAAACTGCCCTCAGGTGCCTGGGTTAGTGAAACTGGCCCTGTTCCTCGGGTTAGTGAAACTGGCCCTGTTCCCCGGATTAGTGAAACTGCCCTCGGTTCCCTCGGGTTAGTGAAACTGCTCTCAGTTCCCTGTTAGTAAAACTGGCCTCAGTGAACATGGGTGAGACTGTGTAAATGTAGTTACTGCTTTGATGATGATTTCATAATTTTCCACTAGTCCCTCTGACTCTCCGTGTTTCACACTTAGCTTTGGAAATATGATTGCAAAAATGCACTTGCATTGCCAACAGTGCAGTGAGGAGGCAAGCTGAACTAGGAATTAGATTGTTGGCTGGAAAGAAAGACGATGGTTTGAGAGTGGCACAGCGCATTGTTCGTTTATGGAGCTGCTGCAGACATAATAGTCAAATGTTCTCCTTCTGCACTGTTAACAATCGTGTGATTCAATATCTTCCAGACAGAGTAGTCCGGTGACATTCATTATCTGGGGTCATGAAAAATGTCTATGAATGTTGCCCCATCTCAGAGGAACATACCACTCAGGAGTAGGACTAAGCCAATCAGTCTATTGAAATTGCTGCAACCTTGATTGGCTAATCCCACTGGGGTCTGAATTCCACTTTCTTTGCTGCTTTTTTTAATCCTGACTCCACTCCCTATTAAAAATCAATACAACTCAGCACAGAATAAGCTCAAGGACCATGCCTCTATTATCTTCAGGGAAGTAGAATTTCACAGATCACCAACTCTCTGACTAAATGAAATTCTCATTATCTCCATGTTAAAAGCGGGGCCTCGACTCCTTAAACCATGTCGCTCAACTTTAGTCTCTCCCGCAAAGCGTGACTACCTTTCAGAATCCCATGGGATGGCAAGGCATCGATGGCATCAGAAGAAAGGAACAAAACCAGTGGAAAAAAGATGAATAAAGACTTGCGACACTTGTAAATAAGCAAGTGAAAGATTTAGATTTGTAGCACTCCAGTAAAGTTTTCAGAATATTCTTTGAATATTACGGAAAATGTAATTTTCTAATGTACTGAGATTCGGGCCAGGATTTTTATGTCTCCTTGACATGTAGGTGGGACAGTATTGATTTAAAAATGGCAGCCAGCTGGAAGGAGGTGGATGTGAGAAGTGAGCCCTGATTGAGCAACTCTAACATTATATGCGCCACTGCGAGGTTGAGTATTTAAGATCCCTGGCTACTTTTATGGAGTCAGTCCCATTTTGGTAGGACACATAGTTCACACCATCTCAGAGTAATCAAGGACCATTGTCCAGATTTGGGAATCTTTTGAAAGATAAGTCACTGTGCATTCTCATATCCCACACACCCACTTCATGGTCACTCATGTCTCCTATGCTCTTGTTTCATCTGCCATATCACTTACATAACCTCAGTGCCCTTTCCCATACCACCCTCTGCATTTTCCATGTCCATTAACTTGGTATGCACTATGTATATTGAGTCGTATAATAAATAATGACAATTATTTGAAATGCTCATGAAAATAACACCCATTTAAAAATCATCCTTGAAATAAATTGCTGCTCTGACAAACTAATAGAAGTGTTAATCAGCACAGTCACTCAAAGTATCAACAATAGAAGCTTTATTCTATTTCAGACACATAGCTGTAAAAAGAGGTCAAAAGAACACACAATTTATTATGACATCAAAATGATGTCAATCAAAGTTAGAATGTCCTGTTTGGCCATTTGTTTCCATTGATACAGTTCCCAGATGGCCTCATTATGAATATCTGATTGAGTTCCAAGGCTCAGTAATGAATCAGCTCAACTGGGTTGCTTATGCAATTTGAAGAGGAGTGATAGGTCTGATTAGTGAGGATAAGGCATGGGTGTTATGTGAGGGCTTGGGGGACTTGAGCGGGCATTAGGGTGTTTGGGACATTGAGGAAGTCTAAAGAGTAAGGGCTAGAAGGCCTTTAATACACTAAGGCTGAAGTCTCGAGGAACTGAGGTTAGCCTTCTACAAGCATGCCTCAGTACTCACAAACCTCATGGTCACCTGTAAACTGTTTCCAGAGGCAACGGGGCTGACTCCATCCCACAATGACCTCTGAAACCTAAAAATACCCTTGTAGGGGCCCTTTTAAAAGAAATGGATCTGTCAGGCTTGTTTTCAGACTCAAGCTTCCCAACTTCTTGATAAAAATCCAGACGTTGATGCCTATCAAGATTATATAAACCAGATAAGTGTAAGATTTTAGTCAAACAAGCACAGATAAAGCAATTGTTGATTATTCCACCTTACCTCGATTTCTTCATTTGGAGCATTGTTCTCCATTGGGTGCTGCTCTTTGTCTCCAATGTCCAATGATGGGGGATCACCTGGATCTTCTGCACCTTGTTGCTTTCTGAGCCCTACGACAGTTCCACTCATCTCCACTGAAAGGGGCTGCAGACAAAGTGACTCAGATTGATCTTCCTGCCTTGGACACGTATCTGAAGGTGGGATATTTGGAGTTTTCGACTGTAGGCTAATACTAGTAACGTCCTCTGGGGAAGCCTCAGGGTTTGATGGGTTAAGAGAGTCACAGAAAGAGGCAGCATCACTGCAGGCAGAGTCTCGTATTAGAGGCCAGGCTTCTGAAGTGTCACTACCAAAGGACGGTGTAAAAACATCAAGGAGAGAGGGCAGCATTTCACCACCACATTCCACATTCCTGTTTGTGACAAAAAGCAATATTAAACTTAATATTTGAATTAATCAACACTAACTTGACATTCTTTTGTTGTTAAATATCACATTCTGTATGGCATCAATCAGTGACTCAGTAGAAGTGTCCCAATACATACGCCATAATGATACAAATAACTTTCAAAAGACATTACAGCATAATTTCCTCAATAATTGTTTGACTAACTGCAATTTTAAAACAACTAATTATTCACTAAACACTATGCTGTCAATGATTTTTGAAGAGCATAATTTGTCATGAAATGTTAATATCAAATTCAGGGTATCTTATTGGAAGATGTTTATTCATCAGCTCCTATAAAACTAATGTAATGGTATCTGAAATGCCTCATGGGAATCCTACCTGTTTGCTCAATACAGAAGCAAATTACACGATGGCTTGGTGGGTTAGGCCCAGCGTTTTGTTCTTGGGTCAAGGGTGCAGAGGAAGCAGAATCCCAGCTCCACGATCCTGATTTTTAAAAGTAGCTGTCTGCATTTTGGATTTTGGGTCCAGGTTTCCTGTTGGATTGAGAATGGGGCCAGTGGACCTGGGAAGAGTCTGATTCCTGAGGAGCATTAGGCAGAAAGGCTTCCTTGGGACTTTGGTACATGGGCAACATTTAAAAATAAAAATGTAAACTGAAAATCTTTCTCCTGCTCTCACCCTCTCACATTCCCCACTCGCTATGCCCATCCATGTGCTTCTTTACCCCGCTGTGGCTACTCCTATGGCCTCTCATACCTCAGTGCCACCCAATGCCCATCTCACTATGCCCCATGGTTCTTCATACTCGCATTGCCAATTTGTGTCCCTGTGGCAACTTCCATTACCCTTCACATCCCCTCTGTCACTCTCTGCCCATCCACCCAGCCCTATAACACATGACACCCAATACCTCCTGCAGCAACCTCATATATCCTGTGCACACTGTACCCTGAACTCATACCGTAATGGTGCCTCATACCCAGTCCCCACCATCAGGGCCTTCATACTCCATAATATCCCAATCATCCCCATTGCCTCTATAGCCCCAATACTAACCCAGGGCCAATATACTGTGCACTCACTACCTTTCTCCTTCCCTCACTCCACCAACTCATCTACTTTCCTGCATAAGCATTTTTCAGCATCATTACACAAATAAAGTTACCAGTTTATTGATAATGTCACTACCAAAAAAAAGTAATCAATACAAAATACAGTGAAATTGTCCCCTTTAGTCCCTCACAAAAATAAACATCTCACTCGTGGTTAATAACCTATATCAAAAATTGTCTCACCTGTGTCTGTAAAAACTTAATGTCATTAAAACTTCTATTCAATAAGCAGGTGGAGCTATCCATCAAAGATAGCCCACTGTGATAGTTTGATAAATCAAACATGCAACACCATTCATATCATGGCTCTATAAACCCAGACACTCTGTAATAGACTAGCATGTCTTCCATTAACTGAACACGTTTTTGGACAGTTTATTGAAAGTCCCACACATCTCAATAAGCTTATGCGCTTTTTGAACATATCATTTCACAATTCTAAAGGATGCCTTACTTCCTCCAAAAGTAACTCAGGAGCGAATTTAAAAGTGCACCATATCTTTCCAAGAGGGAGAATTAACACCTCTTCCAAAGCCCATGGGCCTTGTAACCCCCTCTGCTAACTTAGTGCCTCCTTTAATCCCCTAATGGTTAGCACTGCTGTCTCACAGCGCCAGGGATCTGGATTCAATTCCCACCTCGGGTAACCGTCTGTGTGGAGTTTGCACATTCTCCCTGTGTCTGCGTGGGTTTCCTCTGGTTTCCTCTCACAGTCCAAAGATGTGCAGGTCAGGTTAGGTGCATTAGTCAGGGGTGGGTTGCTCTTCGGAGGGTCAGTGTAGACTTGTTGGGCCAAAGGGCCTGTTTGCATACTGTAGGGAATCTAATCTATCCTTACTCCCTTCATCTACCATGGTAAAAGAAATCTTGGATGAGCTCAACACCATCCACGTCAAAGATTACATGATCGGCACGGCATCCAATATCATCAATATTCATTTCCACCACCAATGATATACAGTCATAAGCTTGTGTACCATTTATATGATACACTGCAACAATTCACCAAGGTACCTTTGGCTGCGCTCTCTACCAGTGAGGAGGACAAGGGCTGAAGATACAGGTTAAAACCACCTGCAACACCATTCTGACTTGGAATTAAACCCAAACATTCACATGTACCATGCATATGAATTTTTATATTTCACACCACACTTTATTGAGAAAACACCATTATTTGACTAAAAAAAATTTCACAGATTATGGGCATCAGCTGGCTCTGCCAGAATTTATTGTATATTCCCAGTTGTCCTTTAGAAAGTGCTGGTAAGCTGCTTTCTTGAATCGCTGCAGTCCATGTGTTGGTACATCCATTGTGCTATTGAGGAGGGAGTTCTAGCATTTTGATCTCGTGACAGTGAAGAAATGGCAATATAGTTATGAGCCACTATTGGAAGAAACTTACAGGTCAGTTGCCCTTGGCCTTCTAGGTGGTCGAGATTGTAAGTCTGGAAGATGCTATTTAAGGAACCTTGGTAACTTGTCCCTGAACATCTTGTAGATAGTACACACTGCAGCCACTGTCAATGGTGGAGGCAGTAAATGTTCAATGTGTCATATGGGGGTGCCAATAACGTGGGCTATTTTGTTCAGGATGGTGCAAGTTTCTCACATGTAGTTGGACGTACACTCATTTAGACAAGTGGAGAATATTCCATTACACTCCTGATTTGTAGGGGGAGGACAGGTTATGAGGAGTTGGGAAATGTGTTAATCACCATAGAATTCACAGCTTTGGTCTTGTAGTCACTGTATTTGTATGGCTGGTCCATATCAGTTTCTGGTCAATGGTAACCCCAAGAAACTTCTTGACAGGTCAACGTTTCTTGATACTTGTCGATATTCCAACTGTTGTTGGACAGTTTCAAGGAGTTGATGCACCATTTACACCCAGTTTTCTCCAGTTAACTGTCCCAAAGGGCTGACCACCCCTCATGACCAAAAGTTCCCTGAACCTCACCCACAAGCTGGCTTTGCACCACATCAGCAGATCTCCAAAGCAGTCCCCTGGCTACATACAAGAAATGTACTGAGGACAGACCCGCTCTTACCTGATCTAATCTCCTAACTTCCACACTCCAAATTGCCACTTTGGTGGAAGAAGCTAATTATTTAAATTGCCCACCACTGTGAAAGATTGGCTTGGGGCAGGACTTACAATTCCTGACAAATTCTGGCACTAGAAAGGAAAACTGAGAGCCACAGGGAAGGCAATGGGCAGGGCCCATATTGTGGGATTTGCTTCAGGCACCACATCCTCTAGGGACAATTCTGGCTACAGTCTATTACAATATTCTGCACAAATCTGGCTACCAGACTCCCAAAAATCACTCAGTCAAAACATCAAACACCAACTTTGTGGAAGCCTTTACACCCATCTGATTTTTCTCAATAACCCAAATTGTTAACGTTCACAAATACAGACCGATACTGAATAAAGTTATATTGTTAAATATTTCACAGAACCTAACTTCCCAGGATGTGTGAGTGAGCACTGTTCCACCAGTAGGATACGATCCTTTGCTGCTCACTGTTTCAGTTCAGTAGCTTTTCATTAAATTATTTTGAAGCAACAAAACATTTCAAAGTCTTTATTGAGTCAAAATTAGCAGTGAAGGTTTTTTCTACAGTATGTAAAATTGATGTACACGTCCAATGCTACACTTACTGAAGCTTTTGTTTGTCTTACAGAAAAAGAGGGGGGTGGGGCGGGGGGCGGGGGGAGGCGAGGATGCTCACTGCTGATCCTGATATCAAGGTCAAACAGAGGTTAGGATCTTGCCCCCCTGCTGAGGAAATCTCACCTAGCTGTGACTTTAGCCAAATTTGTCACTTTGCTACCAGCAAGTGGTCTATATGTCTAAGTACAACTGATTCTGGACATTGAAGGGCCAAGAGATCCCCTCTCTCCAACATGTTAATGTTTTAAAAGATATACTAGAATCACTAACTATCCACATCATTGGTGTATGGCTACAGCTGAAGCCCAGTAGGTGAGAAGGATGTCAAAGACTGCCTGGACTCCTGTCCTCCAGGTCTTCCACCTTTGAGAATGAATATTGCTCCTCACTGGCTGACTGGAAAATCTGACAATCAATATTTTTTTCAACTCAATTCAACACAGAACAGGAACAGGCCCTTCGGCCCACCAAGCCTATGCCAATTCCTAATCCTTAGACTTGCTACTTATTGCCCATGCATGGCTTCTATCCATCGGTTCATCTGTCTATCAAGATATACCTTAACGTGACCGCTTCCATTACCGTGGGCGGCACGGTGGCACAGTGGTTAGCACTGCTGCCTCACAGCGCCAGAGACTCGGGTTCATTTCCCGCCTCAGGCGACTGTCTGTGTGGAGTTTTCACATTCTCCCTGTGTCTGCGTGGGTTTTTTCCGGGTGCTCCGGTTTCCTCCCACAGTCCAAAAAATGTGCAGGTTAGGTGAATTGGCCATGCTAAATTGCCCGTAGTGTTACGTGTAGGGGAATGGGTCTGGGTGGGTGCGCTTCGGCGGGTCGGTGTGGACTAGTTGGGCAGAAGGGCCTGCTTCCATACTGTAAGTAATCTAATCTAAAAAACCTCCACTGCCAGTGTGTTCCAGGCACCCACCACACTCTGTGTGAAAGATTTTCCCCTTTTCACCTTGAACCTATGCCCTCTTGTAGTTGAACTTTCTACCCTGGGTAAAAGCCTGTAACTAACCACCCTGTCTATGCCTCTCCTAATTTTGTAGACCTCTATCAGGTCGCCCGTCTGAACAGACTTAGTTGGCTGTCGGCCACTTAAGTTCAGCCTAGAGTGTCTCAGGGAGAGAAAGAGTATGGGAGTTTTACTTTATTTATTAACTCAATTCAAAATCATTTATTAAGTTTTGAAAATAATAACACTGATGTTTGAAATGGTCAGAATTAATCAAAAACAACTATGGTGCAGAAACATTTATTTTTAAAGGTTACCCCTCAGGCTCTTTTTAAATCCTCCTGTCTCACCTTAAACCTATGCCTTTGGGTTTGAACTCCCCGGTCTAAGGAAAAGGACCTTGGTTATCCATGCTCCTCAGGTTTTATAAACCTATATAAGGTCACACCTCAGCCTCCAACACCCCAGCTTATTCAGCCTCTCCCTACAATGCAAACCCTCCAGTCCCAGCAACACCCTTGTAAATGTTTTCTGCATCATTTCAAGTTTACCAACATCTTTTCTATAGAAGAGCAACTAAAATTGAATGCAGAAGTCTAAAAGTGGCCTCACCAACACCTTGTAGCGCTGCAAATGACATCCCAACTCCTATATACAATGTTCTTACCAACGAAGGCAAGCATTCCCTGTCTACCTGTGACTCCATGTTCAAGGAACTATGCACCTGCAGCACTAAATCTCTTTGCTTGGCAATAATCCCCAGGGACCTACCATTAACTGTCTTAGGTCCTGCCCTGGTTTGCCCTACCAAAATGCAACACCGCACATTTATCTAAATTAAACTCCATCTGCCATTCCTCAGTCCATTGGCCAATCTGATCAATGTCCCATTGTACTCTGAGATAATCTTCTTCACTGTCCAATACACCATCTATTTTGGTATCATCTGCAAACTTACTAGCCATACCTCCTATGTTCACATGCAAGTCATTTATATAAATGACGAAAATCAGTGGACTCAGCACCAATCCTTGAGGCACACCGCTGGTCACATACTTCTTTGCACTTTCTGCTGAGCTGATTTGAAATAAGGAGACTGTATAGGATTAAAGGTGAAATAAATGAAAATGGGATAATGCACTGGGGAACTCTCAGGGGTTACTTTGGTCATACAGAGGGCAAGTGGTAGATGTAGCAATACATCTGATGAGGTGGTAGGAATAGAAATGAGCCATACAACGATAACGTGGTTCAGGAAGTCAATGGAAAGACAGCCACATGGAAATGCATTTGTTGTTCTGTCTGTGTCACATAATACCGCAGTGTATCAATCAATTACGCTCCTCCAACATGCAGGCAAGAGAAAAAGGCTAGGGAAAAGTAGGATAGTGTGAAGAGAAGCAAACTAAGCATGCCTTCATCACTTAGTCCTTTGAGTACAGGATTGAGAAGTCACGTTGAAGTTGGACAGGACATTGGTGAGACCTCTTCTGGAATATCGTGTCCAGTGCTGGTTGCCCAGTTATAGGAAGGATATTATTAAGCTGGAGACGGTTCAAGAGAGATTTACCAGCTAGGTTGCCAGTTATGAAAGGTTTGAGTTATAAAGAAAGGCTGGATAGACTAGCACTTTTTTCACTGGAGGTTGAGAGGTGACCTTATAGTGGTTTATAAAATAATGAGGGGTATAGATAGAATTAATGGTGGTTGTTTTTTCCTCTAGGATGGGGGATTTCTAGACTATGGGGCACCGTTCTAAGGTAAGAGGAGAGAGATTTTTAAAACGGGCAAATTTTTTACACAGAGGGTGGTTCCTGTGTGGAACGAACTTCTTGAGGAAGTGGTGGATGTGGGTACAATTACAACATTTGGATAGGAAAGGTTTGGAGGCATATGGGCCAGGAGCAGGCAGGTGGGACTTGTTTAGTTTGAGATTAGATTACTTACAGTACGGAAACAGGCCCGCACTGACCTGCTGAAGCACAACCCACCCAGACCCATCCCCATTCCCCTACACCTAACACTACAGGCAATTTAGCATGGCCAATTCACTTAATCTACACATCTTTGGACTGTGGAAGGAAACCGGCAGACACAGGGAGAATGTGCAAACTCCACACAGTCAGTTGCCTGAGGTAGGAATTGAACCCAGGTCTCTGGCACTGTGAATGCAACAGTGCTAACCACTGTGCCACCGTGCCACCCACGGTGATCAACGTGGACTCGTTGGACTGAAAGGTCTGAAAAGTCTGTATGACTCTATAACTATGGACAGAAAAGCAGCAGATAAGTGAAAGAAAAAATACTATTTGTAAGCAGTGGGATAATCAACAACACGAAGACATCAGAGACAAATCTGTGATCAACTGTGTACAGTATCACAGGAGATTAATCATTTAGAACTAGTGAAATGATTCAGATGAAATTCAAACAAAGTACTGTGTGGACGCTGGAAATCTGAAATAAGATGAGAAAGTGCTGAAGAAAGTCTGCAGGTTTGGTAAATCTGAGGAGACAGAAACAGAGATAACATTTCAAGTCGCATGTGACTTCTTCAGAACACCTGACTCAGATGTTACTCCCTGAATGAATGGAATGAGAAATTGACGTAACTAGTCAGACTGATCACAGTTGGACACAACTACTGAGGTAAGTTCTGCTGTTACCTTTTAAAATTCACCGATTCAGATGGAGGATAGGTACTCTCACTGCTGTACTCCAGACTACAGGCATCATCAAAACAACAAGAGGGAACCAGGTGAACAGGTCCTAAAATAAAATAAATATTGTTAATGAATACAAATTGAATAGGGACACTGTTAGTTGGGTATAGGTAATGTTCATCTATTTTCATCCTCAAACTGAGAATCCTTTGAATCCATTTTACTCTCTCATTCTGTAATTTATAGTAAAAGTTTTGAATGTAAAGGGCATGACATCTGAGGTACAAATTAATCATTTATCCTTAAAATTGCTGCCATTTGTCACTTAATATATGAAGCTGAATTTTACACTTATGGGTAATGGATTTAGGAGAAATTCTTTTAATTCCTTTCAAACACCATTTACAGAGGAATCTCGATTATCCAAATATCAATTATCCAAATATCAATTATCCGAATATCAGATTATCCAAAGGGGAGTTCAAGGTCCCGATACAAACATTATGTCAAAGAGCTGTTTCAACCCTGATCGCGTCTTGCGTTCACAGGTACAATGATGAAAAACAAACTTTGCTGCTGAGAACAGTTGTGGGCAGTCCAGGCACTGTCACCAAATGACTGACCACCCACCCTCTTTTTGTCTCCCCCACACTTTCCCTGGAGTTCTACACAGGGATGTACCCTAAACCCCCTTCCTCAGATAATCTCTCCAACATTGTCCAGTACAGGACAAAGATGGAACCTGTCAAAACATTTTGTGTGTGTGTGCGCGCGCGAATGGATGGGGGTGCTGTTTTGGGGGTGGGTGGGGAGTCGGACTGGGGGGCGGTGTTGGACTGGGTAGGGGGCAGGCGAGGGTCAGGGTGGGAGCGGATGGAGTTGGGGTGGACGGGGTTGGGGTGGGCAGGTCAGATGTGAGTCGGACGGTGGGTGGGGATGGATGGGTGGGGTGGAGTCCCATGCGCAATGTGCTTTTGCCTAGTCTCCTGAACGGGGATCAGACTTCACAGAAAACTCCGAGCCCTAGAAGAAACCAATTAACCGAATAATCAATTATCTGAACAAAATAGTACCTGCCCATATCGTTCGGATAATTGAGGTTCCTCTGTACTTGAAAGTAAATAGCATTTTCAAGTGAGGTAGATTTGGGGGTGGTGATTTTCAGTGGACTGAAAAACTAAGTGTTACCAGGGGAGGAGGGGCTATTGAAAGAGCAAAAGTGTTTGCCCTAAGCACCCCCAAAACCTTCGGCAGCAGACTTGCTACCAGGCTGAAACTTGGCACTCAAGGATTGCCATCAGTGCATTCGTGAAGCCAAGACTTCACTCACCTTCCTCATTTTGGGCACTGTGTGAAAGCCCCCTCTTACATCTCACGTGGCACATCTGTGGTACCTGCAGCTTGTCCACTTATTCATCATTTTTGAGTTAGTACTATGCCAGAAAAGTAGCTACAGGAGCACCCATAATGTGGTCAAGTTAGAATCATAGAGTCATAGCGATGTACAGCATGGAAGCAATTTGTTTCAACTTTGGTCAAACTCTTCCACGTCGACCAGATATCCCAACCTAATCTAGTCGCATTTGCCAGCACTTGGCTCATATCCCTCTAAACCCTTCCTATTCATAAATCCATCCAGATGCCTTTTAAACGATATAATTGTACCAGCTTCCACCATTTCCTTTGGGAGCTCATTCCATACACATTCCTCTGTGTGAAATGATTGTCCCTTAGCTCCCTTTTAAATCTTTCCCCTCTCACCCTAAACCTATGCCTCTAGTTCTGGACTCCCCACTCCAGGGAAAAGACCCTGTCTATTTATCCTATCCATGCCCCTCATGATTTTATAAACCTCTGTAAGGTCACCCCTCAACCTCCGATGCTCCAGGGAAAACAGCCCCAGCCTATCCAGCCTCACCCTGTGGCTCAAATTCTCCAACCCTGGCAACATCCTTGTTAATCTTTTCTGAACGCTTTCAATTTTCACAACATCCTTCTGATAGGAAGAAAACCAGAATTGCATGCAATATTCAAAAGTGGCCGAACCAATGTCTTGTAACCATAACATGACTGCCCAACTCCTATACTCAATGCAGTGACTCAAAGCAATAACAGAAAGCATACCAAACTCCTTCTTCACTACCCTATCTACCCGTGACTCCACCTTCAAGGAGCTATGAACCTGCACTCCAAGGGCTCTTTGGTCAGCAACACTCCCCATGGCCTAACCATTAAGTGTATAAGTCCTACTCTGATTTGCTTTTTCAACAGGCAGCACTTCACATTTATTGAAATTACACTCCATCAGCCACTCTTCAGCCCATGAGCTCATCTGATCAAAGTCCCGTTGCATTCTGAGGTAACCTTCTTCGCTGTCCACTATACCTTCAATTTTGGTCTCTTCTGCAAACTTACTAACCATACCTCCTATGTTCACATTCAAATCATTTATGTAAATGACAAAAAGCACTGGACCCAGCGCCGATCCTTGTGGCCCTCCACTGGTCACAGGCCTCCAGTCTGAACAGCAACCCTCCACCACCACCCTCTATCTTCTACCTATGAGCCAGTTCTGTATCCAAATGGCTAGTTCTCACTGTATTCCATGAGATATAACCTTGATAACCAGTCTACCATGAGGAACCTTATTGAACGCCTTACTGAAGTCCTTATAGATCATGTCTACCGCTCTGGCCTCACCAATCTTCTTTGTTACTTCTTCAAAACACTCAATCATGTTTGTGAGACATGATTCCCCACGCACAAAGCCATGCTGATCCCTAATCAGTCTTTGCCTTTCCAAATACATGCACATCCTGTCCCTCAGGTTTCCCCAGTTTGTTTTCCATAATTGATTTTTATTTGCATGAAGTCATTTTCCTAAAGAATGTAAAGAATAGGCTGCTTCTTTGATCGAGTAAAATTAGCAACAAAGGAGTTTTGGGTGGCTGCTGTTATTGTCCTCTGTTGCAGTTCATTGTTAAGCACAGCCCCATGCTGTTGTATGTATAGTGCCAAGCTGGATATTTGTGCTTGTATGCATCTGTGGAAAAGCATGAAACTGTCCCAATTATTAGAAGAAATATTGTATTTCTTTGGACCATCTGTGATTCATAAGATCCATCAGCAAATCAGTGCCTTTGATCAAATCCCTGGTGTTTTGTCTAAATTTAATCTTGTGCAATATTTTGTTAATTCCTGATCAAGCAATTATCTTCTTTGTCATTTGAACTTGAGTTGAAATGTGTTTGTCTTTTTTGATCAAGTTGGGAACTATGTCCCTTGGTGATACGTTTTATATTCTGAATGGGATATTGCAAGTAAAGTCAGCAATTGCTGCCCGTTCCTAACTGACCTTGAGAAAGCGAAGGTGAGCTGCCTTCATGAACTGCTGCAGTCCATGTGGTGGAAGTATACCCAAAGAGCTGTTAGGAAACTGCTTTCAGAGTTTGACCCAGCAACCATAAAAGAGTGATTATGTAGTTCTAAATCAAGATCATGTGTGTTGTGGAGGGCAATTGCATGTGGTGGTGTTCCCCTCTGCTGTCTGTGTCTTTCTTGGGGATAGAGGCCATGCATTTGGAAGGAACAAGGCTTGGTGAGTGCCTGCAGTATATGGTTTGCACATCAGTGGTGGAAGGAGTGAACGCTGAAGGGAGTGGGTTGGGCCAATCAACCAAAATGGACTGCTTTGTCCTGAATGGTGTTCTAGCTTTCCGAGTGGTTGGAGCTACTTTCAGGCAAATGGTAAGTATTCCATCACATGCTTGAGTTGTGCCTTGTAGCTGTTGAACAGGCATTGGGAGACAAAAAGTGAGTTACTCACTGCAGAATTCCTAACTTTTGAATCGCTCTTGTAGCTACAGTATTTGTATGGTTGGTCTAGTCCATTCCTGCTCAATGGTAACCACCAGGATCATGGGTCTTGCAATAAGGAAACACATCAACGATTGTGTTCACTGGCAGTCACAAACCTGGCTTTCTTGTAGGACTAATAATGACCAAGAAATCAATATTCTCTGCCCTCTGGATAGACTGAGACCTATTTCACTGGGACGTAGGAGGTTGAGGGGTGATTTTACAGAGGTTTATAAAATTATGATGAGTATAGATAAGTTGAATGGCTGGTGTCTTTTCCCTAGGGTGGGGCATTTCAAGACTAGAAGACATACTTTAAGGCGTAAGGAGAAAGATTTAAACAAGACATGAGGGAAAATATGTTTAAATAAAGAGTGGTTCTTGTGTGGAATGAACTTCCATAAGTGATGGATGTGGGTACAGCTGCAATGTTTAAAAGACATTTGGATAAATACATGAATAAGAAAAGTTTGGAGGGATATGGGCCAAATGCAGGCACTAGGTTAGCTTGGGATTATGGTTGGCATGGACTGGTTAGACTCTATTTTCATGCAGTGTGACTCTATGATGATGACTCTGTGCCCCATTTGTCCTGTTTTCCAGGCCTATGGGATTACCATTTCAGACCCTAGGGTGTCCCAAAGCAAGGTTGACATGTTTGGTTTGGCTAAACTATGTTTTTCTTTAAAATTGAAGCTTCTAAAATCAATTTAAACATGCTGGAAAACACTCTGGTTCATTCTCCAGCTCTTTGTTACATATCAGTAATGACATGCAGTTGTTTTAAGGACAGTACTCATCCTTTGCTGACAGATATTTCAATAACAGCAGGAATTCTTTTAGCAGTGTGGGAAATTCCAAAACAGCTTGGTTCAGAAAAACATATCTGATTGAAAAATCAGATTGTTAACTTAATTAATATACCACACCATATTAAGATTTGATCGTCCTTAAATAACTGATACAGTTGAACTGATATTTAAGCATTATGTCCTTATTGGATCCCTCTTTGTTATTTTCTCTCTCTCCTTTAGTTCTTTTGTACCAAGATCAAAAGGGATAGGCAGATGGCCTACTCCCTGGACTCTGTGAAAGCTGCTTTGTAATTATTTCCATGGAGGCATAAGGGCCTGTCTGGATAAGTCTGTTTCCAATTCTTCCTTTTATTCTGAGAAAGCGGTCTCTTGGCAGGAAATTTCCCAACTCTCTAGCTAACTTCCTATTGGAAGAATTATCCAATGATATCCAGAATCTTCCAAAGACTAGTCACTACTGTGCATACTTAGTGCAGAATGAAAAAAATATGAAGAGATCGCGTGCATGCAGCGACAACAGTATAACTGCTGCGAATGTTACTCTGTGAACAGCTTCTGTGAAGTGGAGCATGGCAGGCAGTATTAGATTCCACCTCCAAGTCCACGAAAAAACATTGGCAGAGTCTCTGCTGTAACTTGATCATAGGGAGAAGGACAGTAATTGAGCCAGCCTCGTTCAAATGACAAACAAAATAAATTGTTTATCAGTTTACCACAAAAAAACACACACATTTACTTTTGGTCAAACACCAAAGATCTTGTCATGGGTATCAAATCAATGAAATTACTTACATTTGTTAGGTTTTATGTATCAGGGAATAAAAAAAATAAACAAATAGTGTTTCTTTCATCAACTGGACATGTTTTATCTTCCTGTTCCCAATGCACACAAACATAATGAAAACTGCAATTTTTGCAGTACCCACTATCTACACATACATCTCACATTGCACATAAAAGGTGATTGTCAACTATCTTAAACACTTAAGGGATATACTTAGGAGAAAGCACATCATTCAACTATAATGGGAGTGTCAACAAGTCTCCTTGAATAAAGAAGTCCTCTGAGGATTCTTTCTTTACACCTACCATAAGCCTGTGCTGGACCTTGTTGACAGTGTGTGCAGGTTCTCTGTGGACTCAGATTAATCCTCTGTCTGTCAAAGGAAGACAGTTCTGCCCCATTTAACGGAGTATCCTGCAGCCTCATTGACCCTTTGAAGTGGGGGGTGGGGAGGAGACAGAGAGAGAGAAAAGGTATAAAAAAATGATGTTTTGACAGACCTTCATAATTCCTGTAACCTGCTTCAGTCACTCCTACCCTCCCTTTAGTATATTTCATGGTCATTCTTGTTGATTGTGGTCATTGCATTTTTTTCAAATATTCAGTTTTTCCTGAGATCAGAGCAACAGAAACAGTATTGTGAGATAAACAGTTCTGATTGCAAACACAAGGCCTGGGTTAGTCTCTGTTTAAAAAAACAACAATGTGGCATGCCAGGGAATACCGATTTATCCAAAAATCTCAAATATTTAAAGACACTCAGAGTGAGACTTGTTGGATTTTGCTTGTAACCAATGCGTGCACAAATGGTAATGCTAGAGTAAGCATTAATACCGTTGAAGCACAGTGACCTTGTGTAAAGGACATAGCAAGGAATACTCTAGATATTTGTGTTCATCCAAACCAAAGATGCTTCAAATGAAGCCACTGGCATTCTATTGCAAAGACGGTTAAAAATATTTAAATAAACACACCCAAGTCTGCAACCAACAAACTGAAAACTTTTAACACTTGCATGCTTCATTTCATTTAAAATCAACTCGCCTTTTCAATAAAAGTTAATAGTGAAACATGGCAATTCTTCCTGCACAAATTGCATCAGACTACTGCACATAGTTCATCTGATAGTGTTGGTCGCTTCACTGGGGTTTTTGTTTTAATATAACGTAATTGAAAACATGCGCAAATGTCTTTTTAAGCTTAGGAGCCTTCTCAGCCAAGCCTGGACCTAATCACGGTGCTCGGCAGGTCATCTGCCTCCCAGATCAACCTTTGAAATACACAACTTGTTTGTCTAGATACAATATAACTGCTGTTTACGGGTGGTCTGCATCCCTGATGTTAGAAGCAACTTATGGGCACGTTCAGATCCAATCTCAATCAGATGTTGCTTGTACAACAGAAAGCTGTTCCATTTTTCTGCTTATTGGGCGCAGTGCAGTTAACTGCATTTGGTTTAACGAGAGACCGAGAATAAAATGACATTTCCCCATTATCATATTCAAATTCATCACACCAGCCCGCAGGTCTTTTACACTGAGCTTTCTATCTCCCTTATGAACAGGGATTCTGCTGTATTTTGAACCATATGCATGTAGATCGGGAGCTTTCTAGTTTCTTGAGAAGCACGCTGCTTTCCAATCTCATTGGAAGAATCAAAACAGCAAGCAATCGAGCGAAAACAGGAATTGCTGGAGAAACTCAGCATGGTCAGGCAGCACCTGTGGAGAGTAAGCAGAGTCAACGTTTCAGGGTCAGTGACCTTTCCAGCTCAGAAAAGTGTCATTGGACCTGAAATGTTAAATCCGTTTTCTCTCCACAGATGTTGGTGGAAGTGAGGACTGCAGATGCTGGGGAGTCAGCGTCGAAAAGTGTGGTGCTGGAAAAGCACAGCAGGTCAGGCAGTGTCCAAGGAGCAGGAGAGTCGATATTTCGGGCATCAGCCCTTCATCAGGTACGATGCCCGAAACATTGACTCTCCTGCTCCTCGGATGCTGCCTGGCCTGCTGTGCTTTTCCAGCACCGCGCTTTTCGACTCTTCACAAAGGCTGCCAAACCTGCTGAGTTTCTCCAGCAATTCCTATTTTTGTTGCAGATTTCCAACGTCTGCAGTTCTCTATTTTCGGTGCCGCAAGTTCCATTTGATTTTTCTGTTAAGACACTCATTCATGCACAGATCTCCACCCAAGTCACTGGATATTACATTTGTCCCGTCTCTGGCACAAGAACATTTATACCAATTTTACTCCCTCCCTCACCTTCGAAGAGAGTAGTTAGCTGACCACAGACCAGAAATTAAACCTGCACTTTCTTTAGGTTTCACAGCTTCATCTTAGACTAAGTGCATAATCTAAAACACCATTTTGGGGGAAGTCAGAAACATTGTTGCAACATAAAACTTACAGTTGGGTTTTTTTTCCATAAATTGCTTCTTGCAGTAGATGATGCACAGGATAAGGAGAGCTAGCAAAACCATGGCCAAAGCACTGCATATCACAGCTGCTAATGCAGTATCACGCGGGCTGGAGGCAGTTGATGGGATCTTCACCAGGTTTACTCTAGTGCTACCTGAAACCAGAAACAGCACATGAGGAATTATAACAAGATCGTAACATTTTTAATCCCATACCTTAGCCAGAAACCAACTTTTATACCAACTTCTACAACACATGGTGTTTATATTGATGCATTCTGAACATTTTGTGTTGACAATGCTTTAAATCCTTTTCCATTCATTTGTTGGGATGATGTTTAACAATTCCAAATTTCAAACGTTTCAGTTGCTATTGCATTATTTTAGTTGAATTGATTTTACGAACAATATTAGGCAGGACTGGAATTGTCTCTTCCGCACTCTGTTGACATAAATTATTGTTTCAGGCAAAAGCAATTAGTATGTGAAATGGTTAACGAACAACAAAAGGTAAGCTCTGCTCATCAGTATATAAAGACATGTTGCTGTGAGGAGCAAACCAGTCTTCAGCATGTATTTCAGTGATGGTTAGTGTTAACATCATGTTGTTAAAGCAGTAACATGTACAGGTATCTGTATTTACTTTTAAGGTGAGCCTGATGCCTCAAGAGTCAATCATATATCTTAGATGAAATGGAACCAGCTACTAAACAGTATGTAATAAATATATTGACTACTCATTAAGACAAATCTACATTCTGCTTGACATGTCAAGTGGACATCCTCCCCAACATGGTATCAGAAGCTGAGCTTAATATCTGAAAGAAGGATTTGTGTTGGTGGATCTATCCAAGTTATCCCAGATCATATCTGACCATATAAGATGGCAACTGAAGTGAGGACTTTTCAATTATAAGATGTTAGTAGCTGACTCCAATTATAAAATGAAGTGTGACAAAGTCTGGAATGTCACCTGCTCTGACCTAAGAAGTATCTCTTATCTTGGATATGGTCAGATACTGTTTGCTAGAATACAAGCCAATCCACCCTTTGGAGATAGAACTGCAGTTTGCCCCTCTGACACAAATCCCCAAACCACACGGAGGTCACACTACTTCCTTTTTGTTTTAACCCTAACATGACCTTTGAAACAAAGAGTTGCTTGTAATGTGATGGATAGATAGATAGAGATTTCTGAACATACAGTAAGTGAGGTTGAGAAAGTGGATTTGAGGATTGTCAGACCAGCCATGATCTCATTGAATGGCAGAGTGAATTCGATGGGCTGAATGGTCTACTTCTGTTCCTACTTCTTACGGTCATTGGTATCCAAGTTGTGCAAAGTTGCTGGCCTGAACAATTTCAGTGAGTTTAGGCTGAAAGAAGAGCCCATGCTGACCTTTCACTGCAGTTACCTGACTACAGGTTTGTCAGTTTCACCGTGTATCCTGCTCATTTCAGGGCAGTTTCCAGGGCTGGGTCCCTGCCCTGCATTCACCTTCCCCTCTCTGGTCAGCTGCAGTATGCTGAATAAGGCTCTTAACTGCCATTTAAATAACCACATTTGGCTTCCTGTCAGACCAACAATGATTTCCTGCTGAACTTACAAGTCACTGTGGAGAAAGCTGGGAACAGGTAGGATCACTTTGGGATCCAGTACATTGCCATTTTTTAGACAGTTCCCTGTCCGACTTGCTCCTAATACTGCTCCCAGCAGGCTACCAGACTTATTCAACATTTCCATCGTTTTCTGTTTCTCTTGCAATTTTTCAGATTGAGCTTGGACAATAATTGTATAAGAGCAAAGTTCATGTGGTTAAAAAATACAATGCTTGAACATACCTATAACAACAGCACATGCAAAGTTAATTTTTAGCGTTCATGCTTTTTGGTTTGTCACTGGATAAGCTACATGTTAAGTCAGTAAAGAAAATAAAACTTGCAGTGTTGCCCTCTATGGCTGAGTCAAACAACTCAGCTTGTCAAAACGAACAGGGTGTATGCCATGTCAACAACTTGATACCTTTCACTGCATGGGTTATTTTTGGGTAGGGAGAGGGGAACTTCTTTTGTAGGCCCCTTAAGCCAATTCGAGGAACTATGGTTATTCCCATGTTTTCATCCTCCCCCACTGGCCTCTTAATCCAACTCTCCCAACCCACCCTGATTTAGGGCACAGATTTATCAGCATCCCTCAGTTTGGTGGGACTGTCTGTAATCCCTGAAGTAGCATCTACTCCCAGTTTCACTGCTGGGTTTACAGCGTTACCAACGTCCAATTGGTAGGCAGTTCCCTATGGGAGAACTTCCTCATAGAAAGGGGCAGCAGTCTCACCTCAAAGCAATGAATGCAGCTTCCAATGTTAGATTCCTTTGGGTCAGCAATTGGGATTGTGGGCAGGCTCTGCTTTGACAAGTAATGGGAGGACAGCTAGAAACCAAGGCACCAGGAAAATCCAGCTCATTATCTCATGTGCCATGAAAATCAAACATTTGATAAAAAAAATTGCGTATAGCTTCATGCAATACATTACATAGCTGTAGCTGAGAACCTTGTGCAATATCTAGAAACCATTCTCCTAAGCCTTTTCATTTTGTGTTTTCATTTTATTATTTTGAGGTGCACAATTTATTTGTAATTTGATAATCAGATCATAGGCAAGCGTTATAGTGCCAAACTTTGTTCTTCTGAAGCCAGAGATGTAAAGCAATTATAGATATGAATTTCAGATTCTTGCCAATACGTGTGAAAACTACTAAGTGACAAAACAATATCGTTATACCAAAATCCTGGACATTGAAATACAACCCCTGCTATGTACAATATTTAAACTCCCACATATAAACAAGTGATTTCCAGACATACAAGTAAAACATGTTCCTCATATACAAAAGGCTGAAGTTGATCATACACAAAACTTTCAGCCACACCCTCGCTCCCCGTGCGCCTTTTCTTTAACTGTCCCAGGAGTTTAACAGCTGCAATGTTTCATCCTCAGGACTTTACTATGCAGGGACTCAAGGACCGCTGAAGGCTGATCCCTGATTATTACCAATGGCTAATCTTGGTCTAACTTCTCCCAACAGGGATTGGGAGACTCCTCCCTGTTCTACGCAGTGGAAAGGACTGAAGCAGAACGAAAGGCGAAATTTGTTTTGCATGCAAATGTGCAATGTCAAAAGGACATTGTTTACCTACGTGTTCTGTCCAACATTGTGCCTAATTGAATTGGTTGCTGTATGTGCTGATCTCAAGGCTTTGCAGGTCACCCTCCATGTTTCTATGGGAAAGGCTCTATGTTACAATTCTGATTTTTGTGTGCCGGTTGAAACTTTGTCCTGTTTTTGGAGAAAAGCCCCTCAATGCTTGCAACGCGAAAGATTTGTTCAGGATCAGAAGATCGTTTACATTTTGTAATTAGTGTACCTTCTCATTTAAGGTAGCACCAGGCACTAGCTGAACTTGTTTGCTTCATAATATTGCCATTAAAGTTGGGGCTTGATGCTTCCAGTTCCTGAATATAAATGCAGCACATGGCTCTCTTTTTAACAGGCTCTTGGAGCAATCCTAAGTACACATTGCATCTCAATTTAAACTTAAAATAGCCCAGTTGGAACTTCGGTGGTCATTGGTTGTGATCCCTCAGTGAGAAAGTTCAGAAGAAAGGGGCATAAAGTTGAACATTAGAGTTTGACCATTCAGGGCTGTTATCAGAAAGCAATTCACACAATGGGCAGTGGCTATCCAGCACTCCGGCCTCCCAAGAAGGCACTGAGGTTAAGTCAACTTGAATTTTCCAAACTGAAATTTATGGTACTAAAATGGGTAGATGGAATTAAAATACGTAATCTAACTGAATGAATGTCAGAACAGGCTTGAAGGATTGAGTGGCATGTTCCTGTGAGGACAAAATGGACAACCTCTACGAATTGCTTTCAGGCTGGAAAACGAACCTGCAAGTTGAAACAGTATTTTCTGAAGTGTGCTGTACTTGCAGTTACACCCAAAAGGTTCTGTCTATGTACTTACTGAATGGTGACAGGCAGAATCTTGAACTAGGATGGGTAATAAAGGCTGAGTTGACTCATGAGAATTCTTGCAAACTCCTTTGAAATTATTTAAACAAACAATAAAAAGAATAAGTTGATTAGGTTCATCTCCGCTGAATGCAAATTGCCAAGTGGGCTATACGCTGATGTAGGAGGATGTCACCACGATGAAATAATGGATTTGGCTCTAGTTTCCTATTTAGATGCTCAAACCTGCCTGGTTTTATGCTTTGTTCTAAATTGCTTTGACTCAATATGATGTAGAGCAAATTTTCTTTTACAGAACATAGATGATTTTGCTGCACATTTAAAACTACTTTTAAAATAACATAACAAAACTCTTAGCCTTGTTAATCTTTTGCAAGGGTGGGGCATCAACAGGGCTGAATAAATGCTATCTCAACTTCAACTTTCACTCAAATGAGGCGCTGCAAGGCAAAAACATACTACTCTCTAAAAATGCCAAAGCTCAAAAACAATAAGTCCGAAGTGAACAAAATCTCAGTTTTGACAGGTCTGGATACGGATCATCTTTGCAACAATTTTATCAAAAATGAGACGATTGGCCTCAGAGGCATAGTTTTACAGAGTAAAATCCTGGAACAAAGATGTCTACTTAAAAGAAATGTACAGAACATAAAAAAAGATTGTTGTTGATCTACATTTTGATGGGGATCTTAAAGTTTTGACTTGTTGTCCTTTCCAGCAGAACAGCTTGTTACTCTGAGAGCTAAGTATTGAGCTGTTGACAACGAAAATGTGAAAATGTGGCACGTGGCTCAGTGGTTAGCACTGATGCCTCATTGCACTAGGGTCCCAGGTTTCATTCCAGCCTTGGGTGACTGTCTGTGTGGAGTTTGCACATTCTCCCTGTGTCTGCATGGGTTTCCTCCAGGTGCCCTGGTTTCCTCCCATAGTCCAAAGAAATGCAGGTCAGGTGATTTGGCCATGCTAAATTGCCCATAGTGTTAGGTTCATTAGTCAGAGAGTGAAATGGGTCTGAGTGGGTTGCTCTTTTGAGGGTTGGTGTGGACTGGTTGGGCTGAAGGGCCTGTTTCCACACTGTAGGGAATCTTATCAAAAATATAGGGTTGTAGATTGCATTATTCATCTGACTCTAACTGAACATTCTTTAAACAGAGTTTTTTTTTTACTTACTTTTCACCTTAAGATAAATGTCTGACTGGTAATGAATCTAGCAAAGAGATAACAGATGTGCGTTCTCACTATTCAAATTATTTTTTATTTGTTTGTCTTACAACCAGAAATTCAACTTAAAAAAAAGGTTGTGACTCATAAAATTTGTTTTATTTTCAATTAAAAATGCCTGAGCTCAGAAATGGTGTCAATGATATGACAATGAATGAATACCCAGATCTGCAGCCAGAGACACTAGGTGGGAATGCACTGGCATGCCAATTAGTGTGCATGAACCCTCAGGGTAGTTGCACGGTGAGTGTCTTGCCCCTCTCCCTCCTGGCACTGTTACGAATCAGCACCTCTTCTTGCCAGACGTTGCAAAGTCAAAGGGCACTTTTAACATCTCCTCCAGACCAGGACCTGAATGTGCTGGGGGCGCAAATCATCCCGTAAAATGTTAAAACAAAACCCATTAGGCTGGTAGGTCAGTCTTTTTCTGTAAACAAACCCTCTCAGAGCTGCAGGGATAACCGCTTTGTGGCAGTGTAATTTGGATGGTTAGGCAAGGATAGTGGCCTCAAAGTCAGACAGTCAGGGAGGTACCAATAGGATCAGGGTGCAGGAGGTTTAGGAAGCAGGATTGGTCACTAGTAGGAGGTATTACAAATAGAAATATATACATTTTTTAAAAATTGAACTTTATTTTAAAAGTTATTTCATTGACCAATATAGGAATTTTAACAACGTAAAGTACTTCAATTAATTTTGTATGTCATTTCTTGATAAAGAAGGTCCTATAAAATCTAACTCCAACTTTAACTTTGATTCCTAGCAAAACCCAAGTTTCACTTCATGTTGTTTTACTTAAAGTCACAATTTTCAGGAATGGATCCATAACTTGTGAGTTCTCCAATTACACATTAGTGGGCAGCACAGTGGCACAGTGGTTAGCACTGCTGCCTCACAGAGCCAGTGACCCGGGTTCAATTCCCGCCTCAGGCGACTGACTGTGTGGAGTTTGCACGTTCTCCCCGTGTCTGCGGGTTTCCTTCGGGTGCTCCGGTTTCCTCCCACAGTCCAAAGATATGTGGGTCAGGTGAGTTGGCCATGCTAAATTGCCCGTAGTGCTAGGGGCATGGATGGGTTGCGGGTCCGTGTGGGCTTGTTGGGCCGAAGGGCCTGTTTCCACACTGTAAGTAATCTAAATATGTTCTCTTCTTTTTGCAAGATCTTTCTTGCCTCTTTTAGCTTTCCCATTCACCAATCGAGGGTCTCCTGTTCCTGACCCTCCACTCTAGTAGATGTCCTCTGGAGGTCTTTACACCAGACGTGTAGCACAGCCGACAGGACAGCATTAGAGAACCACCAGGATATCCAGTACTAGTGAGGATCTAACAAACTGTGTCTGTCAATTTATTATTAGGTTAAAGCCACATATTTCAGTCACTTACCTACTTCTGTGTTAAGCAACTGTGTGGGGCACAGAACATCAAGGAACACTGGCATCAGCCACCAAATGATAACAGGGCAAGAGATGGCTGTTGCCAAACAGGAACTAAAGCCTGTTACGCATAAAAGCTGCTCAAAAAGGTATAGGACACATTTCTTCTTTTTTTTCTTTCTCCACCTTGATAAATTTAGTTGATGATATCTGAAGTTTGCTGCATTGGGCACGAAAGCCACTCTGTACCTTTGTATAGCTGCCTATTTTCTTGATTTCCCACAAACATCACTTCCTGCTTGAGCAGAATTCCATCGTCCTTCAGTGACAATGCTAAAAATAACACATTGCAAATGTGTCTGTGGTCAATGAGGTCTCCAGTATTGATTGGTTAGTAATCTGCATCTTCTTTGAAATATAGATAAATACTGGTAACAATGCTCCAATTATTGTGCAGCAATCATTGATTGAAAAGAAAAGTCTATTTGATAGACTCTGCTCCCATATGTCTGATCCAAGTTGCTTGATAAAAGCACTCCTGGGTTTTTTTTAAAGTAATTGCTTTTTCTAAAGGAGATGAATCATTAGTATCAAAACAATGGAGAAAAGTCTGGCCTCTCCCACAATAGATCTGTTGATACAGGATTATGTCATGTGTTTTTAACTTTGTTCCTAAACCTGAATAATTTACTATATCTTTAATTAAGCACTTTTAGCATTACTTATAATGTTGATCATTGAAATGTCTATACTTTTAATTAATTAAAGGGAGTAAAACATAAAAACTTGTAAATATTTGTAATGCAAAACTAATTTTACAACTTACTTAACAATTCTATTTGAAATAATCAGATATGGGTAGATGAAGAATTTTAAAACCACAATAAATGGATTTATTTTGAATGAATTTTCATCATTGGTTGATCTGTTTTTAAATGATTTGTTCACCGGGTGTGGCATGTCCAGCATATCTCAAATAAAAGCAAAGAACTGTGGATGCTGAAAATCTGAGATAAGACCAGAAAATGCTCGAGAAACTCAGAGGGTCAGGCAGAATTTCTAGAAAGAGAAACAGGGTTAACCTTTAAAGTCCAACGTAACATTTCTCTGAATTTTAAGGGAGATGAAAAATGAGTTTTTTTAATGCTGCAAGACCAAATGCTGACTCAGTGGCCACTTTGCATACTCTCTGTAAGAACGAGCCTGACCTTCCAGTTACTTACAATTTCATTAATAATCTGACTTTTATGCTCTCATGTCTGTCCCAGACCTGTTGCAGCCCTCCAGTGAAGCCTCCCTTGATGGAGGAACAGCACTTCATTTTTAGCTTAGGCACTTTACAATCTTCAGGACTCAACACTGAGTTCAGCAATTTCAGACCATGAACACTGTCCTCTGCTTTGATTCCACCCTCTCACCCCTCAATGTCATGTTTGCATGAGTTTGCTCTTAGCAAAGACAATCTACTTTCTACTGTTCACGTCTACTGTTACCACCTACTTTGCATCTATATTATCTCCTCTAATACTATTTGTTTTTGTTCTGTGCATTCTCACTGTCTGCTTCACTTGCTCCTTCTCCCACTTTGTCAACAGCAGAAAAATAAGCATCTCATGCTCTCTATAACGGCAAAATATTGTGGCTGCTGGAAATCTGAATAAAAAAAAATGAGAAGGCTCCAGAAACTCATCAGATCTGGTCACATCTGTAGAAAGAGACAAACAGAGTTTGCATTTTGAATCCAGCTTGACTTCTTCAGAACTGCAGGCGATTTCAGGAAGGACCCACATTGCTGTGGCTCTGGACTCACATTTAGAACAAACGGAGTAAGAATGGCAAATTTCCTTCCCGAATGGCCGCAGGAGGCTTTGTGCAGCCTGCAAATCTTTTGGCAATGCTCCAGCCATTCAAATTTCTGGAGTTTGTGTGGAACTGTAATGAGGGAAGGTGTAGTGACATGACAAGATAAAGGATATCAAATAAACAAAGCAATCCATTAGTTGCATGATCATATTACCAATACTAGTTTTTTTATTATTCCAGACTTATGTTATCAACTCAATTTAAATTCCTTAGCTGCCTTGATGGAATTTGAACTCATATCTTTGATAAGTTACTTTGGGCATTTGGTACTAATCCAGTAACATAATCATTGTGGTATCACACTGGGGATATCATTTGCATATCTTATTTTTTTAAGGTAACTGATGATTGCACAAAGAGGAGGAAGCAATGAGTAGCAAAGTAATGGTGCAGTAAAAGTGGCTTAAACGTTAACAACATTTCCACTAATTGTTTATTACTACAAGACAATAATATTGTGTAAGTACCCTATCTGTGTCCTGCTCAGAAACAGCTCTGAACAAGTTTTACAGCTTTCGGGCATCCTGTATCACATATACTATTGAGAGAGCGAACTTCCTACATGCTTGGAAATCCATGCTTCCTATGTGCTGTCAACCCTCCCCCTTCCATGCCAATGTATTGGGGTAAATAAAATTTTCCCTCGTTCTTGCACTGCAGTAGAGACTGGGAGTCACCTGATGCGTACATTGCATAATATACTCAGCTTAACACTTTTGTGCAATCTTCAAAGCCCCTAAACAATGTGAACATTGGTGAGTCAAATGGTAAAATGTGGTGAGATCAGAAGAAATGGATTCCGGACATTGAGGAAAAGAAATTCTGAAACCAGGTTTTCAGCAGCAGGATAAGTATATCATCAGAAAGCGCTGCAAAACCTATTTACATCTATTTTGGTGATATCAGCACTAAATTCTCCCTCATTGGTATACAATTCTTCCTCATGGTAGATAAAACTAGACAGTGAAAACATCAGATGTGAAAGTCACCAAGTGGGTACCTGGTGGTTCTAGCTTGCTGCTTGCACCTTGGGCCTTCATCTTGGGTAGCCGTCCCCAACAATCTCAAGGCACTTTCCATGGACAGTGACTACCCTCAGCCTGCTCAGTGTGTGGCAGTGGTGGGTACAACAAGCTGGACAGGTCTGTATTGAGACCTGCTTCTCATTGTGAGCTGTTGCTGTGACCCCTCATTGACTGTAAATTTATTATTGCTCAAAAGGCAAGCAGTCCCCATCTATTTCCAGGAGCAAATGCAACTTCTTTTTGCTTGTTATTTTTTCTTTGTTTTTGGCATTGTTGAATGAAAGCGAATATTGTCAACCATTTGAATGCTTTCCAGCATGTGGTGTTCATACCTTGGTCAATGGAAAGTTGTTATGCTGCTGTAAAGGAAAGAGTAACTCTCTAATACCGGGTTTCTCAGGTGAAATGATACTAAGAATGTTGTAGTTGTAGTTTGATTCTTATAGCTGCAATTACAATGATAGTCAATTAGACATATCATGATGAAAAGGACAAATATGATCTTGAATTTGCAATGAAGTGTCATCCATGCCCTATCCTTTTCTCTCCCCTCTCACTAGATGCCGTGTGAGGGACAGCTCGTGATTGGCAGGACTGAACCTGATGTACAACTGTGCTTTAAAAATGGTGCCAGCATTGGAAATACAGGGAGGTCCAGCAGTGGCAAAAATGTCTGTCCTTTCTGAGCACATGATAGTGTGAGTGGGGCACCATAGAGACATGATGCATAGCTAATGGAGCAAACAGCAGAGAAAACTGTGAAAGAATCCACTCGAATTCACAGAGAGAGATCATCCATGAAACTTCCCGAAATTGACACTTGGCTGATCTCTGGCAAAATCCAGCCTCTTTTTGCTTACCTTTGACTGTTGTTGATTTTGTCCCATTGCCTTTTAAAGTCTAAATCCTAATTTTCAAAGACCCACCACCACCTTGCTCCTTGAGTCGCATGTGAGTAGCACCATCATGTTAGCTGACGAGCTGACAATACATCTTATAGCAGGTAACAGCATTGGTGGCTAGAATTCTGAGGCAAATTTTCGAACAACATTTTAAATTGCTTTTGATGAATAGCAATCGGAAACATATCAAGTGCAAACCATGAGAAGTGACAGAGGGAAACAACCAATTCATGCACACAATGTAAGGAAGCCTCTGGGTTTGGTGGACCTGTCTTGGGAGAATGTCAGTCCACGTGGGCAGGTACATGCTGGGGTCAGGTCCATCCACCCTCTGAAACAGTGTGTAGGCAATCAGAGAGGTTACATTGATTGATTAATTTACTGTTGTCACATGTAATGAGATACAGTGAAAAGTGTTGTTTTGCATGGTATATAGAAAGATCATACCATACGAAGTGCAAGAAGGTAGCAGAACAGAGTGCAGAATACAGTGCTACAGCTGCAGAGAAGGTGCATAGATAGAGATCAACATTAACATTCGAGAGGTTCATTCAAAAGTCTGACCACAGAGGAAGAAGCTGTTCTTGAATCTGTTCACACATGTTTTCAAACCTTTATATCTTCTGCCAGATGGAAGAGGGTGGAAGAGAGTATAATTGGGTTGGGAGAGGTCTTGATTACATTGGTTGCTTTCCTGAAGCCACAGGAAGTATAGATAGACTTTACTGTTGGAAGGCTGGTTTGCATGATGGACTGGGACGTGTTCACAACTCTCTGCAGTTTCTTGTAGACTTGGGAAGAGCAGTTGCCATTCCACGCTGTGATGCATCCAGATAGGATGCCTTTTATGGTGCATCTATAAAAATTGGTAAGAGTCCTTGTGGACATGTCAATTTCCTTTCATCTCCTGAGGAAGTAGAGAAATTGACATGTGTGGACTAGGACAGATTGTTGGTGATCATCATTCCAGGAATTTGATGGTCTTGATCATCTCCATCTCAGCAGCATTGATGCAGTCAGGGTCATACCCTCCACTTAGCTTCCTGAAGTCAATGACTGGCTCCTTCATTTTGCTGACGTTGATGGAGAGATTGTTTTCTTTACACCACGTCACTAAGCACTCAATCTCCTTCCTGTATTCTGTCTCATTGTTGTTCGAGATCTGACCTGCAATGGTGATGTTGACAGAAAACTTGGAAATGGAGTTGGGGTGGAATTTGTCCCCACATTTGTGAGTGTATGAGGAATATAGTAGGGGACAGAGTAAACAATCCTGCTGGGCACCGGTGTTCAGGATTATGGTGGAGGTGTTGTTGCCTAGTCTTACTGATTGCGGTCTATACGTTAGAAGGTTGTAGATTCAGTTACAGAGGGGGCAGCCGAGACCTAGGTCTCAGAGGTTAGAGATGTGTTTGTTTGGAATTATGGCGTTGAAGGCAGAAATGTAATGAATAAATATGAGCCTGATGAAGGTGCCCTTGTTATCCAGATGTTCCAGGGATGAGTGTAGGGTATCTGTTGTGGACTCGCTCCACCAATAAGTGAACTGCAAAGGATGAAGGCAAGCTGGGAGGCTGGAGGTGATGTGAGTCATGACTAACCTCTTGAAGCATTTCATAATCATGGAGGTCACAGCCACAGGACAGTGTCATTGAGGCATGATGCATGATTTTTCTTTGGCAACAGGATGATGGTGGTCTTCTTGAAGTAGGGGGGGCTTCAGATTGTAATAAGGAGAGGCTAAACATGTCTGTGAATGCCTCCACAACAGGATCTGAGTGCACGGCTGGTGACTACATCCGGGCCAGTCATTTTCTCTGCATTCGCTCTCAGGAAAGCCACATGTGGTGATGACCATAGGCACAGATGCACCCGAGGATGATGGGATTGGTGACATCATTTCACTGCCCACCTGCTCAAAGCAAGCATAGAATGTATTCAGCTCATTGGGTAGTGATGTACTGTTGCCCGTGATTCTGTTTGACTTCGCTTTGTAGTCCGTAACGTCGTGTAAGCTTTGCCGGTAACCGTGTGGTTGGTCTGGGTCTTGAGCTTTGTTTGGTATTGCCACTTAGTGCCCCTGATGGCCTTACAAAGGTCATAGCTGGATTCCTTGTATAGGTCAGGATTGCCCTACTTGAATGCGTCAGATCTAGACATCAGTGGGGTGTGGTTCTCCCGGCTCCTCCATGGTTTCCAGTTGGGGAACATTCAGATTAACTTCTTTGGCACGCAGTCCTCTACACGCTTGCTAACGAATTTTGTAACTATAATGGCATACTCATTTAGGGTTGATCATTGTGTTCTTGAATATGGACCAGTCTATCAACTCTAAGCAGTCCCGTAGAAGCCCTTTCACTACCTCAGACCTACACTGCACTACTTTCTGTCCTGGATTCTCATGCTTCAGTTTCTGCCTGGAAACTGGGAGGAGGGACACAGCATTGTGATCTAGTTTTCCAAAATGTGGATAGGGAGTGGGGTGGTAAGCATCTTTGATAGCTGTATAGCAATGATCAAAGATGTCTGGATCTCTGGTGGGACTAAAGATGTATTGATGGCATTTTGGTAGCATGTTCTTCGGGTTGGCCTACTGGAAGTCACCGGCTACGATGAACAAAGCCTTGGAGTGTTCTGTCTCAAGGCTTTTTGTAGTGTTGTATACTTCATCAAGTGTACTCTGCACTTCCATATGGGGTGGGATGTAAACCACTGTCAGGGTAGTGGAGGTGAACACATGTAGTAGGGATGGCTATTCACTGTTAGATATTCTGAGTCTGGGAAGCCCTCAATTTGTGAGGCACAGTCAGTTGTCGCAGGAGTGAGTCATGTCTCTGTGAAGCAGAGCACATAGCAGTCTCTCAATTCCGTCTGGAAGATAAGTCTCGTTTCATGAGTCTCCACTCCACCACAACCATCTTCGAACATTGTTCATCTTGTATAGTGAGATTCCACACTTTACCTCGACTGAATGGAAAATCCTAGAAGCATCCAGTAGGAGCCTCTGGATTGCTGAGCAAGTCTGGTGTCCTTATTAAGTCTGATCTTCTGTCACAAAATAAAAACAATCTGTAACGTAAGGCTGATGGCTCAAAGGTTTGACAGCACTCAATGATTTTGGCGCGATCAATAATCAATAGGTTTGGTGAATGACATTACCGAATTTCATCAACATGGGAGAGAGAAAGTGGTGGCTCTGCCTGTAGCTTTTCAATTTATGGCAGACATTAGTCAATCTTTGCTCAATACATGGTGCAATCCTACTCATTCTTGCCAAGATCTCAGGTGAACTAATTTTATAGAATTGCATAGAGAGCAAAAATGGTACCTTTCCATCTGATCAAAATCAATTTCTCTGCATAGACATGAAAGATATTACGGTTGGTGCCTGTTCACGGAACAGTGGCAAACACTTCAACAATATTTCCTTTGTTTTCAACTGAAAAGCAAATTCCAAAGCTTTCAAGATCACAATCTCCACATTCTCTTCTATGTTTTAAGTTCAGATTCAGAAAACAATTCAGTTTGCACACGTACAGATAGGGGCTGGGGTAGATTGAAATTAAATAAGCATACGATTATTTGGACATTAAAGGTTGCGCTACAACATCGGGAAGTTTTTCTATTTGGGATTGGAATCCCAGTGTTGGCATCAAATGTGGGTCCTGACTCCACACTGTCTCAGGATCAACCCAATGTTGACTTGAAGTAAGCAAATGCTGGTCTAGGGTGGGCTAACCCAGCTAATTAAGATTGAGGGATTGGCTGTTGAAGCTGAAGGATCTCCAGAAAGAGAGGAGATCAGGCGGCTGATGTAGGTAAGAGAGAGCGAGAGGATTGCCCCACCGTCAGGCCCCCCTGCTATCAATTTTACAACATTTGAAACAAAACATGGCCACAGCCATTGGGCTGGCATTGTAGAGAGGCAACCTGGACTTCTCCTGTCACTGGCCTCAATATTTAGACTTTAGATCACCAGTGCATTGTAGCTGCAGAACGTACTTCTTAGAGAATGCACTGTTTTCTTTTTCAAAAGATTATATCAAAACACTGTCCACGTTCCATGGAGAATGCTAAGAGCCACGATATGTTGGAAAGCCATCACCTCCGAATTCCCCTCCAACTCTCATGCTTCACTGGCCTGTGTCAAGTAACAGTGATGCTGGCTGGTTGTTGCATCATCACAAGAAATAACAGTAAAATAAGAAGGCTATATGCCACGTTTCTAGAATAATTAGGGACAAGAAATTCTTGTGACCTTACTGGCATCACACAAGTTATGAGAAGAAACGTGCTGATCCAATCCTAGGATAAAATCTGGAATCTTTCTAATCCATGTGATGTATTACAATGATCAATAAGCAGTGTCAGACAGGACAGTGTAATTTAGTCATTGCAAGGACCTTGGGTAAGACCAGGCTTGGCTGTGATGTCCTCAGTAAGTAAACTGCCTTTCAATTCTTACTGCCAGATTTACACATGAGGAAAAGAGGGGATAAGAGGAGTGGAGGGGCAACGATAATGACAGTAAGACAGGAAGAAACAGAACATTAGGAGGAAATGCAAAAAAATTAAGGAAATCTCATGTAAACAACAATGGGGGAGTTTACAGATAAACATGACAGGTCAGTATAAACGAGGTTGGATGTTTCCAATGTCAGAAGAGAAAGCTGAATTGTATGCCTTCTTGCAAGTGAATAAGATTTCCACGGTAGAATTCAGTTAAATCTCTTGCATCAACTATTTTTCAAAGAATTACTCAGCTGCAAAATAAAAAGCTTTTACCGAAGTACTTCATTATGATATTGTGAGCAGTTGGAGTGATTTGTCAGCTTATTTCTATTTATTTTCACACCTGAATGTGTGCTTGTTCGCTCTGGAGCACACTGGCCTGACCACAAGCAAACAGCAACCTTCTGAGGATTTCCATAATGGGATAAAGATGTATTAACAATCAGTAGTGTCTCCCTTCCATTCTTACTAAATTCTATTTATCCTTCTCACAGAACAAAACTGACAGGTCTGTCATCAAATGAATTTACAAACAACTTATTAAGATAAAGGCACTATCAAAACAAACTTACAGCTTGGCAGAAGGGACCTAGTCTTTACTTAATTGTTCAGGTAGAAAACGTTTTTAACAAAAATGAAAGAAGGAAATAACCTAACAGACTCACAAAGAGGGCTGACTGTTGATGTGGATTCAACTACTTAACATTTCAGAGGAAGAATTTCAATAAGCAATGCTGGAAAACAGTGAAGGAATGCGAGTGGACAATTTGTTATCCAAACATAAAACTGTCACCACTCGGGAGGAAAGCTCTTGACTCCACTTTACTGTCTTTTGGTCTGGAACATCACCAACTCACTCACACCCACACACGTACACTGCAGCAAACTCAAGGGAACTCTGTGTTCCTTCGGTCCTTGTCTTATGTATATGTATGGAATTAATCTTCAATTTGTCAGTTGTGATACTAAGTTGTCATCCTTTGCTTTAAAGACAACTTGGGAGATAATGATATGAAGATTCTATTGACAAGTCTAATTAGTAAATAGCAAATCTACAATTTGCTGCAATTCTAGTGCAGTTTTTTAATGTTAGAAAAGTGCTTGAGGTACAATGGCTGTCGAATTGTTTGAAAGTGAAGCCAATGTAGCTTGTGGTAATACTCATTAATCACTGTCTGCCTCTCCGAAATATTAAAGAAGCTTACATTACATAGGCATGCTTGAGTTAACACACCTGTTCTCGTCTAATCTCGATGTGATCACGGACTCCAATTAATTGCCTTTCCACACTGAACTACTTTCAGAAAATTACTTTTGACACCACTTAGGTGATTCTTTCCATTTTCTAGCTGACTTTACCGATCTACTGGATATCTCAGATCTGGTAAGTACCATATGCACATTTAACGCTTTGTGAAATAAGCAAAAGCCCAAATATTGTTTTTGAACTGTTAATTTCCTGAGTTTATTTTATGTTTAACTGTCTCTTACATATTTCTGTGATGAGCTTTGTAATAAGCTGATGCTTAAAATGGAATACTACTCATGCATACAGAGTTCTGAAAACCATCGCGACCTTTCACTTTATGGTATTTAGTCAAGCGTAAATAATAATAAAATAATTCAAATGAATCAAACACAAATATCTCAAAGTAGTAAGATGGATTTAGCCCCATTTAGTGAAACCAAAACTGAGCATGTGACTTTTCAAATGACCTTACATCCTATACAAAAGACCTCTCAAATGTCATGAACTGTGAACTTTGCATACATTTTTGGTCAGGTAAGCTGCATGCCTGAAACCACCTTCAATATGCTGATCAATGATTGGGGATGTTGTTGATCTCCCAATACCCAGTTTTAACATGGGCTGAATGCACGAGGTCTTGGAGGTTTTCCCACAAGATTGAAGAGAGTTCAGACTTGCCAGAAGATGAGACTCAAACAACAAATACTGCTAGTTTGTTTTGTGCCCCCAGAAGGGGAGAAGGTGCATTCCAGACTTCACAATCAAGGCCAGGGCCTCTCCCGTCCAGCACTGTTGTTTAATGAAGGAAGGAAAATTTACAAGTTGATGTCACTCAATGGGATTCAACATCATTCAAACGTACAAAGAATTGAACTGGTTGTATGTTTTTGTGAATCATTTTTATGTGTGGCAATGATCTGTTTGAAAGAGTTAATGAGAATTTCAGCAGGACCATTTAATATGCATTTTCTAGAACTCACTTTCAACCAGATTATAGTTGCATGTTTTATTTCCTGCATATGCCTGGATATAAACAATTCATCTTGACATTCTGCCAGTACTTCCTGTTGAATTTCTTTTTTCATAATGCTGGATGCATGAAACATTGACAAATTGGTGCTTAGAAAGGCTCTGTAATATTCACTCAATATCCAAACCCTTTAGGATTATTTGTAATCAATCCCAAAGCAGAAGAGATTTGAACCCAGACATGCCAGAGGTTGGAACATTACCATGTGCCACAAGAACCACTCTGCACTCGTCATATGCTTGTCAGTGTTGGCAGTAAGTAATTTGAGATCTATCCTGTTTCTACACTCTGCATACCAATAATTGTTACACTTACTCTATAATTAAAAAACATTGGACAAAGTTAATAAAACAAAGGAACTCATACGCTTTTCACAACGTCTGGGCATCTAAAAGTGTTTTTCAGCCATTGAAGGAGGCAGGCAGAAAAGTGGGTTTAAAGCCAGACTCAGATCAGCCTTCATCTTGTTGAATGGGGCAGTAGGGTTAAGAGGCCAATGTACAAACATGGAAACATCGAAACAAGGAGCACATCCAATTGAGGTACAGAAGTAGTTCATTCAGGCCCTCGAGCTTGTTCTGTCATTCAAGAAGATCCTGGCTGCTTTGATTGTTTTTTTTGAATTCCCCATTTCCAACTACTCAGGCAATTTTTGATTCCTTTGCCTAACAAGAATCTATTTACCTCTGCCTTTAAAATATTCAATGACCCTGCTTCTAGACCTTCCTGAGGCACAGCATTAAAAAATTGCCCAGTCTAGTAGACCTCCTCTGAAGTATCTCCAAAGCATTTACATCCTTATTTCATTAAGCAGAATGACGCATGGTATTTGAGATGAGGTTTCACCAAGTCTTAGAAACTGAAACCTATCTTCCTCACTTTTATGTTCAAAATTCCTCTGACAGTGAAAGGTAGCCTTCCTGATTAGTTGCTGTCCATACAAAGTAACCTTTTGCGACTCATGTACTGGAACAACTTGGTTTGAATGGGCCTACTTCTTGGCCACCAGCTTATGATCTTATATTTTCTTGAAGTGTAGTCATCATTGTAACGCAGTAGAAGCAATGAAAGGTGTGATTGAATGGCATGATTGCCAGGTGTATTTTATATAATTTTATAGTTAAATATTAAATATATTATATTTTATTATTCTAATGTACTTTCAGAAGCTATTGGTCCAGCTCCAGCTGGAAATGAATTTACAATATCAGGGGTAGGTCTGAAAGATATTTATGTCAAGGTTGTTTACTTACAATGAGGCTCATAAGCAGGAGGAGGGTCCCCACATGGAATGCACTCCATTTCTTGAAAACCACCTAATTTGGTCTTCCTATAAAATCTGGAAGGAGAGAAGGTCGTGTCAGTTTTGTGGAACACAATTTAATGGGATCTAGCAGTACACTCAACATTTGTCTCTCCCATTTTGAAATGTAAAGCCAAGCACCTGGGTGCCACAGTAGTCCCACCACCCAGATACTGCAGCTGGCTCATTCTTTGTTGTCAAACCAGCTGTAAAGCCTGAAGACCTTAAAAGGGGAAAGAATGCTAACAGGACGGAAATATTGCATTTCAAAATGTAAAGTGCTTCAAAATTAATAAAGGGAAAAAAAATACACTTAAAATGGAGCTCTGCTTGTTTTTGACTGTGATGTAATTTATAGTAAAATTGTATGCCAAGACTTATTAGGAGCCTCATTTATTAATGGTAAAAGGAAAGGGATTTAATGGTTCCAGAGAGGAAGAAAAAGAGACTAAGAGAATTGTGCAATACAACAAGGTAGATGAATCATAAAAGATTTAGTGATTAAGTAAAGACATTAGTATATTTACACATTGCCACATGTGATTAGTGTTGAACGAAAGCACTTGAAGGGCAGAAATGTTGCATTAAGTTAATACATTTGAAGCTGTAGACAACTCTTTTCAAAAATAAACTAATTCTGCTTATTTCAGTACTACCATCTCCTCAAAAATCTAGTGTAGGACACAGTGTTGAAGCCAGATGCTCAACACTAAATATTGTGCACTGTAACAAATGTAAATTGAGGTATTGCTGCAGGATCAATCATGGAAAAACTAAAGATTGTAGTTTTAAATTTGAGGGAACTAAAGTTCTTCATGAAAAAATCCATTATATTATAAAACTGCACTTCTGAAAAGAAACCTGCATTAGCTCAATAGAACTTTTAATTCTTTACTGTAATGGTTCAAACTGATATCACAACTTTTGATAATCTTTGTGGTAAGCACCGGCCCAATTCATGCATCTGCCCCTAAACTTGATTCAATTTGGTACTAAATATGGTACTAAACTGGTCACAAAGTGGCCACTGGATTTTGAACAGATTGGAAATCATGTACTGAAGTTAAAGGCAAGACATACTGTTGAAATAAAGGGAACTTTATTCAAGATATAGCCATGTTATACATGACCTTAAAATGCTCATTCCATAACTAAATCTGAAAAGTGTCCCCCCAATACCATCACCTCTTATTCTGATAATTATAAAAGAATGGAAAAGCTAGCTATATGACTAATGAGGCGAAAGTGAGGACTGCAGATGCTAGATCAGAGTGGTGCTGGAAAAGCACAGCAGGTCAGGCAGCATCCGAGGAGCAGGAAAATTGACGTTTCGGGCAAAGGCCATTCCTGATGAAGGGCTTTTGCATGAAACATCGATTTTCCTGCTCCTGACCTGCTGTGCTTTTTCAGCACCACTCTAATCTAGACTTATATGACTAATGATCCTTCTTCAGCCCTATCCTTCAACTTCCCTCACTCCATTGTCACCTTTTCTGTCTGTATTTTCATGGAATTATTATGGACCAGAGCTCCTCAAATCTCTATCACGAGTCTCAAATACACCCCATCCTCAATATTCCTCTCCTTCTCTTCCCATCTGTTGAAATTCAGACGTGTTCAATTATCTTTCATGCTATGCACTTCTTTACTCCTCTTAGACTTCTGTTCCTTCTATAATCTGCTAGGTTTTGACAAGCAGAGTTTGTGATATCTAATTCTTACTTTATTGATTTGACTAAGTTTGTTTCCCACCCTTTTCAAACTTGATGTCATCTTCCATTGTAAGCCATTGCTTCATCAGTCAGCAATCCAGTAATTGTTGAAAATAGGTTTAGATTTTAAACAGTTGCAAATGTGTTGCTGGTCAAAGCACAGCAGGCCAGGCAGCATCTCAGGAATAGAGAATTCGACGTTTCGAGCATAAGCCCTTCATCAGGAATAAGAGAGAGAGCCAAGCAGGCTAAGATAAAAGGTAGGGAGGAGGGACTAGGGGGAGGGGCGATGGAGGTGGGATAGGTGGAAGGAGGTCAAGGTGAGGGTGATAGGCCGGAGTGGGGTGGGGGCGGAGAGGTCAGGAAGAGCCTGGCCTGCTGTGCTTTGACCAGCAACACATTTGCAGCTTAGATTTTAAACAGCAAAGTTATTGTTCTAAAGGTATTCTAAAGATCAGATGGAACAGCTACGGTAAAGCTGGCTAAATCCTATGGGAAAAAAGCTTGTGATTTCAAATAAACCAGTTGGACTATAATCTGGTGTCCTGTGACTTCTGACTTTGTACACCACAGTTCAACACCGGCACCTCCACATCACCAAAGGAAATGATTTAACAGTTGGGGAGCCCTTTATTACTTATAAAACAGACACAAAACAAAGACTTGCATCAATTTAGGTTCATCAATAATTTCACACACAGGACATACACTAGGAAAGCTTGAGACTAATACATTTCATTTGTCTGAAATACATATGCCATCAGATTGCAAAAATCACCACAGCAAAACTGCAAATTATTCCGCTTATGCCTCAACAGAAGGTGATTTTGATTTTAGAGGAATTAGAAGGAGCAAAGTATTAAAATAATTTGTTTGTTATTCCCTTTCGTACAGTCATGAATCCTGAACCAAATATTTAAGAAGTCTTAAATTTCTTAAACGCTTGTGTCAAAACTGTGGACCTGCCTTCTGCTCTCAGTCTTCCCTTGTATCCAACAACTTACAGGATTTTGAAATCCAAACTAGGCATCAGTTAACTGTTACTTGTTTCCACAGACACCTCATCTTTGATGATATGGTGCTGGACCCTACAGCAGGGATTCTTAACGAATTCTAAACACCAGAATCATACTCTGGAAGAGGTTTTTGTTCTACTAAAATGGAACACACAATAAGGTTAGGAATGCTACTTGGCTATTTGAACAACTGTGGAAAATTCTTAGTATCCACCCTTGTTTACAGTTCTCACTTCCTGAGTTAATTCCTCACAAAAGTAAATTGTCAAAGTATTAAATTCAACCATTTAAATGGAATGATAGACACTACATCATACAAACTAACCTTCCATTACCTCTTTTAAAAGATTAGTTAGTGAACAAAGGAATAGTTAAAGTAATGCAACAATTAAACATCAGGCTGTTCATCTCAGACTGAGCAATAAACAGAATGGCAGGCAATAAAGCTGTGAGACATGCTAATGGCTTGTAAAAAGTCTTCTTTAATTGGCACAGTTGTCAGTGTTAGCTAAAGGATCAAGAGATCACACATGAAAACAAATAAAACATTAGTGGTAGAATCTGGAGAGTTTCTGTGGCTTGCAAAGAGACTGGAGGTGAGGAGGAATGAAGGAAAGCCAGTATCTTTATCTAAACTCTCCCTTTCCCTATCCCTTAACTTCCCCTCAAATCCTCAATCTAAAATGAGGACACACCACGCAGCTCCTGATCTTTGTTGTGATTCTGTGGTGAAATCCTGAGGCAGTTTTGAATAGAGGGGAAGAGCAAGAGAAAGAGAGAGAGAGAGAGAGAGAGAGAAAGGTGCTGAGGGGCACATATCATCATCAGTTGTATAATTCAAGGAAAATATGAAGAATATAACTTAGAAAGACAGAGTTGCCATTCAGAGAGAAAGAACATATTTTACATTGGATTTTTGGTGGATTTGTCCCAGATCAGACAATACGTAATCTGTACACACAGCCTTGTTTAATTTTCTATCATCAAAAAAAAACTTACCTTGGAAAGTGGAGTAAATGACATCGATTTGAAATGGTTCCGTTGGATTATTTTACAAAAGTGCATAGGCAATGAATGGATTTGTTTTGTTAACTAATGTCCCGTGGGAAGCGTTCAGTAGGAATTTGACAACACCTCAAGGTTGAGGGAGATTGAAATTGGGTCATCCCAGATACATAGTAAGTATGCAGAACAAATCTGATGCTCCTTGAACCTACCCTGACAAGCAATCTCCGCACACAGCATTACTGGTGGCTGTGCAGTTGGCCTTTTGGATGCGGTTTACGAGAGCACAGTCCAGGCATGGCTTGCACTTTTGAAATCCCCAGTCTTCCTTGAACCTGCTTGGCCTGCAGGTCACGCACTGTCCATCATCCCCATATCCAAATCCACATTCCTGCAAGGATTAACAAGAAATACCCACTGTTAGAAGAAAAAAGGAGCGTGAATAAGGAGAAATTACTACGATAAAAACAAGAGGCATGTGTAATGATTACTGCAGACAGGCCTCAGTCAGGAGACAATGGCAACCTTTCACTGAATTCCAATGTCCCTTTCAGTGCTAATAATCTCCCTTACTGCTTTAATCAACACTTAATCATTCCGTTATTTCACAATACACAGAAAATTTGAATGACAATAAGGCTTGAGGTCTCCTACAGCTACATTATTAATAGCTATAGTGGAGTTATTTTTTTAATTAAGTCAGTCATGTGAATGTCCAGGAGCAGGGCGTAAATGAAATGCTTCTGCATTCATTCATTGTGCTGTTCCAAAATCAGAACAGTGGAGGGATTCATTTGTTTCTGAGGAATAGATTATTTTTGTACCTTTGACGACTCTGCTTGAGGCTTAATTCTATTTTCAAATTATAGTGCTCGAATTAATTTGTGTGCTCACAAATGTCACTTCCAATTCCCAGTCCAATGAGCAAAGCCATTAAAGCAGTGGAACACTGAGAATAAAGTAACAATTCCCTTATTTCATCTATTCCATCATTAGGTTTCCATATGTTCCATTACTGACAAACAAATAACTATTGTCATCCAGGATCTGTGCTTACTGCCAGCAAGCAGGCCCCAGATTTCTCCTGACAAGCCAAAATCCTAACTGCTTTAGGCCTGAACCTCCCACTGATTTCCAAAGTGCAGTGCTGCATGCCAACCAACTAATCAAGTCTTTTGTTCCCCGACATTTTGGTTGCCAAACTAAAAACCTGGCATTGTGAACTCATTTGGGTCATTTAGTTCTAACTGTAACTCAAGGTCACTACTCCCTCGCTGAGGATTCCCTGCTAGGCTGCAAGTTGCATCATTCCATCTTATTGGAGGAGAAAGTGAGGTCTGCAGATGCTGGAGATCAGAGCTGAAAATGTGTTGCTGGAAAAGCGCAGCAGGTCAGACAGCATCCAAGGAACAGGAAATTCGACGTTCCGGGCATCCTGATGAAGGGCTTATGCCCGAAACGTCGAATTTCCTGTTCCTTGGATGCTGCCTGACCTGCTGCGCTTTTCCAGCAACACATTTTCAGCTCATTCCATTTTATTGTCATCTAGAATCAAGCGCTATTTCCTCATCTTATGAGCTCACTCAGGACAATATCCTTTCTCTTGTCCACTTTGTTTCTGATCCTATTATTAATATGTCACACATTACCCTTCTGACTGTCCATTCAACATTTTACTGTTCCTATGCCCATCGTTCCAGCCACTGTACCAAGGTTGCTCCTCTAATCCATTTCCCTCTTACAATATCTTTTGCTTCAGTTGCTTTCCCCCCACACGAAGATTTATCATATGTTCCATTAACAGCCACCATCAGATTTTGTATTCATGCTTACTCCCCTGGCATCTTCTATTTTGAGATTTCAGTGTTGCTGGGTCAAAGTTCTGGGAAGTCCCTCCCTATGTGCATTGTGGGTCAACCCACAGCAGGTGGATCATAGTAGTTCAAGAAGGCAGCTCATCATCATCTTCTCAAGGGCGACTAGGGACGGGCAGTAAATGCTGACGAGCCAGTAACACCCACTTGAGCTAAAAATGTGTTGCCTGAAAAGCGCAGCAGGTCAGGCAGCATCCAAGGAGCAGGAGAATCGACGTTTCGGGCATAAGCACTTCTTCAGAGATTCCTTGGATGCTACCTGACCTGCTGTGTTTTTCCAGCAACACATTTTGCAGCTCTGACCTCCAGCATCTGCAGTCCTCACTTTCTCCTAGTAACACCCACTTGTTATAAATGAAAAAAAAAGTATGTCCCCCTACAATTATTGCTGAAAAAAAACCCCAGAAATGTTCTTGAAGCTTTTTTTCTTAAACTCATCAGGGTAAATGCAATAATGTCAAAGTTCAAACAATCACAACAACTTATTTTTCAAGGCAATAAAAAGGAAGCTGCTTGTTTGGCAAGTCAACTCTGATTGGTCAAGCCATTGCCACAGAGAAAGTAACAAAGAGCTATTGGCTCCCTAATTTCCCAGGTAACTCGAAAAAGGCAGAAATCTTGAGTATCTTCCTTTTGCTTTTTAAGAAAAGATCCCTGCATATAAATGTTGCTACTGAAGTTAATATGAGCCTACATTAATGTCAACTGGTTTAGCTGAGCTTGATTCCTGTATTCTTGCTCGAAGTAACATTCCTATGCAGGACCAGATCTTTGCTGAATTAGTGCAAATACTATAAACCTTAGCCTTGAGTTCAAAATAACCTTATCAGAGACAATTTGGATATCAATTAACAATTGTTGACAAAACACAGCAGGTTTCATAGCATCTGTAGAGAGAAAGAGAGTTAATGTTTTGAGTCCAGTGATTCTTCGTGAACACAGAACTGGATATCCTTAACATGTGCTACAGATGTAAGAATGTAAGATTTTACTACAGGGCTGAGGTTTGCCCTTCAGGATTGAAACAATTTTTGAGGTGTTCAGATGACAAATAATTTTAATGGAAACATTACCATATGAGTCTGTTAAAACAATTTAAAACCTAGTGAGGAACTGTTTACGATGTAGTCTCACTTTACTTAGCTGCTTTAATTGTTTTTTTCTAGTTTATAATGAAATATTATTCATCTTACATGGCATACTGTGGATGCTGGAAATTTGAAACAAACACATCTGTGAAGAGAGAAACAGAGTCAACATTTTGAGTCTGTTATGACTTTGCTGATGAAACATTAATCTACTTTCTCTCTACAGATGATGCCAAACCTGCTGGGTCTCTCCAGCATTCTCTGATTTTGCTTATTATTCATCTTTTAGTTGCTTTAAAATATTTAATTGGTTCACTATTTAGAGAAGGAAGCCCATTGAAGTCAGAATTCAACAGGTTTTATTGAGTCATTTAGTGAGCATTGCCTTTTAAAGCTAACTCTCAACTGATTTAATAAAAGATAGTTGTGCTCTTGCATTACCTCACAGTTAAATGTAAAGAGAATCAGAAATACATTGTTTAATGAGATATTGCCACTTCCAGTCTTCCACACAAGGTCCAAAAGACATGCCCCAAACAACTATACCAAGGGATCTTGCACATGATCAAATATTAAGATAAAAGAAAACATCTCTTTTACACACAGAGGCTACGTTCCAACTGTGCAGATATCCAAAATCAACCACTGAAACTATGCATCTCCTCTGGTCAAGGTTATGCCTGAAAAATTTCTAACACTGAATATTTTAGTACAGGTTGGAAATTATTTTCAAGTACTTCCTTGAATAGCTATTGGTTAAGGCACTGTCAAATGCAACACTAAGTCAGGCAGACAAGTAGGTTGCTGGCTCAATAACTAGCCTGTCTGAGTTGTAGCCAGGACAATTAAGAAAACAGAGTGTAAAAATAAATAGGAAGCTTTCAGGTTGACAGGCTGTAACAGCAAAGAACCACAAAGATCAGTACTTGGGCCTCAGCTACTTACAATCTATATGAATGACTTATATGAGGGGAATTTAGAGTGACCTTGATAGATTTGCTGATATACAAAGTTAGGTGGGAAGTTAAGTGATGTGAACACAACGAAGCTGCAGAGGGATATAGTTGGGTAAAGAGATTTGGCAAGAACATAGAAAACAATATCAAGTTTGAAGTTAACGGCTCTGGTAGGATTTTTACTTTTAAGAATATTTTCTTAATTGTGACAAACATGGAAGTGTCTACATTCAGAAACGCCTGGATGTCTTTGCACATGAATTATACAGAAGTTAGCAATGTAGGTACAGCAAAAAATTAGAAAGAAATATGTTAACTTTTGTCACAAAGGGATTGAAGTATTAGTGTTAAGAAGCTTTATTATAATTATATAGACCATTTGGGAAGCCATGCCTGGAGCTGGATTAAATGGGGTGCCACGGACTCAAGTGAAAGGTCAGGATGGATGAGGAGCCCTTCCTGGCAGCGGCCCCACTTACCCAATGTGAACAACAATGAGTGGTTGGAAATGGGACATTATCCTTTATCCAGGGAGGACATCCACTCAGGGAGTTGCTGACAATCATACAATACCAACAAGGGGTATTGTAACCTGGTGGTTAGTCCAGGACTTTTACCAGGGCCAGGCTGGACACATCCTGATGTCGGAATGGCATGCTGGATTTGAGAGGTCAAGTGGAGGATAAAGTGAGGGTACGACCTTGGGGAAACATAAAGGGGCCACTGAAGAGCCATTTACATTGCCATTAATAGATAGTAACCCAGTTTCAATAATTTCATGGTCACTATTACTAAAACTAGCTTTCAATTTCAGATTTATTAATTGAAATTAAACTCAGCCAGCTATCAGGGTGAAATTTGAACTCAGATATCCTGATATAGCTTCCACCTTATTCCACGTACATGGCCCAGCAAGCCATGAAGTTGTAACAACTGACAAAACGACTATAAGGTATAAAACTAGGCAGACCACTGGGACAGAGTGATGCTCAAAGGTCTTCTCACTGGCACCTGGGAGTTTGTGTTAAAATAGGGAAAGCTGTCTCATATACTAGTCTAACAACAATCTGACAAGGCTATACTCACAGAATTTTATAACTAATGAACCAGATTCCTCCATAGCCAACCCTGGTTATGTCCTGCTCCAACAGACATAGTGGCACCAGCAAAGAGGGATTGGCCCTGGAAGTGATCAACATTGTTTATGAATCCCACGAAGGCATCACATCAAATACGGAAAGCCTACTGAGTTCTGAAGGATACATCTGTTAGACTGGATATGCAGCAGTTGATGAGAGAACTAATAAGAGAGAAAGGCCTATTTAACCTTAACCATCAGCAAGCTTTTTCCTTGATTGGGGTGGGAGCCTTATTGGCCGGGCCAGCATTTATTACCCATTGATCAGCGCTATGATGTAGAACATTATTTCCATGTAAAATGGGGTAGGTTAAGAACAGATTTGCTATGAGCACTGTGGGACATCAGCAGCAGCAGCATTATATTCAACCTCAAGCTGTAATCTAATGGCCTGGCATATTCTTCACTTTAGCATTGCCATCTGATTTCATGAGAAGTAACACCAGCTATATGTTAAAATGAGGTGCCAACTTACTGATGCTACAACACAGGAATACTAGCATGCAAGCAACAGAAGCCGCTGTGATTTATCCAGCTAAACCATCCCAGAAGCAGCAGATCAAAGTTCTGCAATCCTGTCACATCTAGTCATGAATGTTGGGTGGACAATTAAACAACAAAATATGGTGGCGGGAGTTGAGAAAATCCCTACTTTCTGGGTTGGGATAGCCCAGTATGCTGATGCAAAAGACAGGGCTGAAACATTTGAAACCATCTCCAGCTAGAAATGCCAAGTGGATGATCCATCTTGGCTTCCTCCTGAGGTCCCCAGCATCCCAGCTGTCACTCCACTATCAGTTTGATTCATTTCAAACTGCAAATGGCATTGGAAGGACTTTGGACCCTGACAACATTCTGGGAGCAGTACTGAAGACTTGTGATCCAGAATGAGCCATGCCCCTGGCTAAGCTGTTCTAGAACATGTATCAGAGAGAATCGGCGAAACCCTACACTGTGGAAAGAGGTCATTCAGCCCATCGAGTCTGCACCAACCCTCCAAAGAGCATCCCACCCAGACCCAGGCCCCTAACCCTGTAACCTTGGCCTATCCTAGTAAGCTTGCATTTATCATAGCCAGTCAATCTAAGCTGCACATCTCTGGACTGTTGAAGGAAACAGGAGCACCCGGCGCAAACCCACGCAGAGACAGGGAGAATGTGCAAATTCCACACAGAGAAGCTCCAGGTCTTAGCAGCTAGAAGCCTGATCTTCATCTTTCTCTCCCTCTCAAGAGTCTCATCTCCTGAAACCACCTCAGACTTCACCTGCCAAACTAGGCCGATTCTCTGAGTACAAGAAGTATTGCTACAGCTTCATAAGAACATAAGAAATAGGAGAAGGAGTAGGCCACCTAGCCAGTCTTTAAACTCCTGTACCCTAGCTCCCAGGAGAGGAGCTCGGTTACAATATCAACTGACTTACAGTCTCCAGCTGGACAGTGACTGACTGTACTCACTGTAGTCATGTGAACCAATATCAATATGTTTGATTTTGAATGAAATTCATAAGTTGTAACTTCTTTCCTTCCTTTTCTCTTTCTTTCTACCCTTCGTATATGTGAATGCAATACTGAAGCAACTCCCTGGCATTTTGAATGTTTCGTTAATAAGATCTACCTTTGATTTCATCTTAAAGCTTTCTGTTGTGAGTTTGTTTTCAAACTTAACATGTGAGAAATGAGGATTTAGGGAGGACCTTTGTGCTTACCATGGTAAAGGAAAGAAGTAAAAAGGAAAATAGGGATAAATCAAATAATACCTCACCATTGAAAATGCGTTGCTGGTTAAAGCACAGCAGGTCAGGCAGCATCCAAGGAATAGGAAATTCGACGTTTCGGGCATAAGCCCTTCTTCATTCCTGAAGAAGGGCTTATGCCCGAAACGTCGAATTTCCTATTCCTTGGATGCTGCCTGACTTGCTGTGCTTTAACCAGCAACGCATTTTCAACTGTGATCTCCAGCATCTGCAGACCTCATTTTTACCCTAATACCTCACCATGCCAGGCTTACAAAGGGAATGGGCTGGAAATGTGTTGCTGGAAAAGCGCAGGTCAGGCAGCATCCAAGGAACAGGAGATTCGATGTTTCGGGCATAAGCCCTTCTTCATTCCTGAAGAAGGGCTTATGCCCGAAACGTCGAATCTCCTGTTCCTTGGATGCTGCCTGACCTGCTGCGCTTTTCCAGCAACACATTTTCAGCTCTGATCTCCAGCATCTGCAGTCCTCACTTTCTCCTCAAAGGCCTTACAAAGGGAATGGAACAAACAATCCTCAATTCCCACTTTGTTTGTGACACCACCCACCCCCCCATTCCTCACCCATTGCTCCTTTATGTCTATCACTGGCAACTATACAATAACATGAAAAAATTACTCTGATAAGTCCGATCCACAGAAAGCAGAAAGAACTCAAATCCAGCCAACTTCTAGCATGTTCATTTACTCTCAATCATCAGCAAAGCAATGGAATGTGTAATGAACAGTACTGTCAATCTGTACTTATGCAGCAATAGCCTCTTTTATTGATGCTCAGTTTGGGGGCTACCAATAACTTCTGGTTCCAAATTTCAATTTTGATAATAAGAGCTGAATTCCAAAGGTGAGCTGAGGGTGAATGCGTTTAAAATCAAAATCAAAGCAGCATTTTAACAAAGGTGGCTTAAAGGAGCCCGAGAAAAATTGATGTCAATAAAAATCATGGGGAAAATTCTCCACTGGCTGGATTGATGCCTAGCAAGAAGGAAGATTGTTATGGTCGTTTGAGATCAATCATCTTTACATCAATACGTTGTTGCAGGAGTTCCTCAGGGAACTGTACTCAGCCTAACTATTTCAGCTCAGCTCAGCTCAGCTCAGAATTGGGGATGTTCACTGATATTCACTGTATTGAGCAGCCCATTCACTGCCTCCATCCCTCCCTATTGGCTTACGGTTCAGTGATTTCAGCACTATATATTCAGCACTTTAACATGTCAATTCAGAGAGATCAGATCAGATTCCCTACAGTATGGAAACATGGCCCTACAAGTCCACACAGACCATCCAAAGAGTAACCCACCCAAACCCATTCCCCTATCCCCTGACTAATGCACCTAATACTATGGGCAATTTAGCATGGTCAATTCACCTGATCTGCACATCTTTGGAGTGTGGAAGGAAACCGGAACGCCTCAAGGAAACCCACACAGACACAGGGAGAATGTGCAAGTTTCACACAGACAGTCGCCTGAGGCGGGTATCGAATCTGACTCTCTGGCACCGCTGGCAATAGTGCTAACCACTGAGCCACCATGCCACCTGAAAGGGTGAGATCAGGTAATGATTAATAGAATCCTACAGTGAGGAAGTAGGCCATTCAGCCCATCTTGTCTACACTGACCCTCTGATGAGCATCCTATCCAAACTCACCTCCTTCACTATTATTGCATTTCCCCTGGCTAATCCAGCTAGCCTACAGGGTAATCTAGCATGGCCAATCCACCTAACCTGCATATCTTTGGACTATGGGAGGAAAGCAGAGCAGTTCGAGGAAATGCATGCAGGAACGGGGAGAATGTGCAAATTCTACACAGAATATCACCTGAGGGGAGAATTGAAACCAGGTCCCTGGTGCTATGAGGCAGCGGTGCTAACCACTGAGCCACCGTGCTGCGGTGGAGGACACCGGAAGTATATTCAATCCTGTCCTCACCCAATATTCACGTAGAATTTCCAGCAGCAACTACTGTATAAAAAGGAGAAACCAGACTGATTTTTTTCCTTTGTAAATAAGTGTTGATCCAAATTGGCCACAATTGTCCGAATGAGACCAGCTATCTACACACAGGATAATTGAATATGTTTTCTGGTTACCTTAATCAGTTGCATGATTTGCAGCGCTGGTATCATTCATTGATGTTTTGAAAGATTATTTTGACATGTTATTTCCCTTAACAAGGAGATAGTGACTAGCCCTTTTCTTCTGCTGTATACTCCTCTTGTTCAGTTGGGCCTGTTTTAAAAATTATTTTCCCAAAATATATGGAATAAAATCCAAACAAACCTCATTTGTGAACGTCCCCAGCCAAAGAAAATGATGAAGGAGGCCTGTCAGAGTTGGGCTGCAAGTAAGATCTTAAAAATGATCAGTTTATATCAGAATGCACGGAAAACGGAGCACTGTCAGATTCAAATTATTTATATATAAACTGCTGTAATATTAACAAGGTCAGATTGCTTTGAAGTGTTCGCCAAGCATGGATAAAAAAATACAAGTGGCTTTGTGTAAAGCCTACTTCCTGACAGTTTGTTGAAAAGAATATATGGTTACATTTAGATAAGACCAAAGATGTGAGTTGCAAAGAGGTAACACGATTCTTCAAAAATAATCCTTAAACCCCATGCTGGACTGTGGAAATGATTTATTCTGTTATATAAGTGTGATCTTTTGAAAAAACTGAAACATCTCTATACATGTTAGATTCTTTGTTGAAAGCTGGTAAATTTTCTTTGTGCAGACCAGATTATATATTCACTCAGGCTTACAGTGGAAGTGCACATTTTGTGCTGTATTCCTTTTTTGGCTGCAGTGCACTGATTCTTTTGGCTTTCTGTCTGAAATGCAAAGCAAGTACAGTATTAATTTAATAAAGTTAATCGTTTGCTGCTTAAAAGCATTTATGCATTATCCTGTGGGTAGGAATTAATGACTCACTGTTTTTGGAATTTGCCTCTTGATTTGAATGAACTTAGGAACCTCAATGATCAAAGTACAGGTGATGGGTGACAGAATGAAGTTAGTACCTTCAGTTCAAACAATGTAACTAAGAATTTTAGAAATACTGTGGGCCATCGGTGAATTCTAAATATTTGGTTTGTAGATTTTTTTAACATAAAAGAAATAATCTTTATTTATACAATGCCTTTCATAACCTAGGACAATGGGGAGAATTGCCCAGCTCTTCTTTGTATCAGGTCAAAGGGTCTATTTATGTCTAATAGAGCAAATAGGGCCTGATTCAACAACTGCACTGAAAGGTGACATCTTCACTCCATCAGAATTGTGCTTGAATACCAACCTGGATTCGTGCTCAAGTTTCTGAAGCAGGACGTTTCTGACTCAGAGCCAAAAGTGTTGCACCATGAAATTTTGTGGAACATCTCTTCAGTTGTGTACCAATTAGAAATCTATTGGAAAACTCCCAGCCTCAGGTTGGACTCAAATTCCTGGCCTCAGCATGGACTCAAATACCTGGATTCAGCGTGGACCCGGACTCAGCCTCAGAGTGGACTGAAAGACCTGGCCTCAGAGTGGTCTCAAAACACCCGGCCTCAGCTTGGACCTGGACTCACAGCGTCAGGGTGGACTCAAACACCCGGCCTCAGCGTGGACCTGGACTCCCAGCCTCAGAGTGGACTCAAACACCCGGCCTCAGGATGGACTCAAATTCCTGGCCTCAGCATGGACTCAAATACCTGGATTCAGCGTGGACCCGGACTCAGCCTCAGAGTGGACTGAAAGACCTGGCCTCAGAGTGGACTCAAAACACCCGGCCTCAGCTTGGACCTGGACTCACAGCGTCAGGGTGGACTCAAACACCCGGCCTCAGCGTGGACCTGGACTCCCAGCCTCAGAGTGGACTCAAACACCCAGCCTCAGTGTGGACCTGGACTCCCAGCCTCAGCATGGACTCAAACTCCTGAACTCAGCATAGAATCAAATTCCCGAACTTAGCGTGTGCTCGAACTCGGGGCCTCAGAGTGGACTAGAACTCCTGGCCTCAGGGTGGACTCAAACCCTTGGCCTCAGTATGGACTCCTCACCTCACTGTGATCTCCTGGTGTCAACACAGACTCCTGGCCTCAGCATAGATTCAAATCCAGCATTCCTGGCCTTGAGGTAAAGCCTGATGCGGTCTGAGTTAGAAGAACTGTTATTCTGAACTCTTATTTCCCTATTTTTTTTTAAATTTATTGCTGGAGTGAGTACATGTGACAATAAAGCTAATTCAAGTCACAATGCCTTCTTCATTTTCACAGATGCTGCTGCACTCATCCTACATGACTAAGTGTTGTCAAACTGAAATGCTAAAGCTATCTTTGTCTCACCACAGATGCTAGGGTCTAGATTAGAGTGGTGCTGGAAAAGCCCAGGAGGTCAGGCAGCATCCGAGGAGCAGGAAAATCGACGTTTTGGGCAAAAGCCCTTCATCAGGAATGAAACCACAGATGTTGTTAATCTGCAGCGTGTTTCCAGTACTTCTTCTTTTTCACAACATCTGTACTATTTTAGTTTTTTTTTCTGGACTGGAAATTCTGAAGGATATCAGTGGTAGCCCAAATAGATGAACAATAATTGTATTATTCAATGAAAAGATCAAATAAGGTTACAAAATTATTGTACTGTGAAATTGGGATATACATTTTTTTTAAATCACGCATTTTGTTATATGTTCTTTTCATTTTAAGCTGCGCGGATTGTTTTCTGAGTTGCTACAATAACACACCAATTGTAGTTCACAAATGTATCACAATATTAGCACTGATTGGGAAAGCCATTGGCACCTTGTTAATGACCTTTCATTTAAACAATTTCTTCTGCATTTTGGATCGTAAAATAGAATTCATCTGACAGCACCTGCCAGAAATGAGATTTCCAGCACTATCCTACTTCAATTCCAAAGTAATAAAGGTTTTAATGTATTTCGTTTATTTTTACAATACATTCCTCAATGTAAAAGTAATCCTCTAAAGTCCTTTTATAAGATTATTGCTAATTAAATCAGAAAATGAAACAGAATAATTGACTCCAGGCCTCAATTTTACCATTTTCGATGATCAAACATGTTTATACTTCTAGACTAACATTTAACATTTTTCATTCAGTCCTCAATAGGATCTTGACTAAACAAAATGGACCACATTCAGAGTAACACCTTTGATTTTATTCTTTAATTCAGTCTTTTTTGAAGTGCTTCTACCTGTTTCAAAATGATTAAACTGGAAACAAGCAAGCTAGAGACCTCTACTTCCTAAAATGTCTTGTGTGAATATAGGTCAGTTTTCTGTTCAAACCATCAGGTCTCAGAATTTTAATGCAGCAGGTCCAGACCTTTTATACTGTGCTTTGACAACACAATGCAAGTTGTTGTTGTTGTGAGGTGTTATCGCCTGCAGCCAATGGGTCGAGTGACGATAAATCTGCTCCAAAGGGTCTGCAGTAGTTTAAGAAGGCAGCTCATCACTTGATCTTCTCAAGAGCAACAAACAATCAATGCTGGCCCAGCCAGCAACATCCACATCCTATGAGTGAATATAAAAAAAAGTAACAAGCTATCGATAAAAGAATGCAATAACAGATTTTCAAGTTATTGCAAATAAAATGCTCTTGGTTTATGAGGTAACATAGTAAAACTGACAGAAGATTGGCTTGCTAATAGAGTCAGCAGAAATGGGCTTTCATCTGGATATCAAGATGTGACAAGGGGTGTGCCACAAGGATCAGTGCTGGGAACTCAAGTGGTAACAATTCATATACCTGTAAATGATTTGACAGCTCTGAATGTATAATTGCTAAATTTGCCCATGACACAGGTAGTTTGAAAGATAAGTTGTGTATAGATGTAAGGAAGCTACAAAGGGTAATATATAGCTTAAGTGAGTGGGTAATATCTGACAGATGGAGTGTAATATGGAAAAGTGTCAAATTGGTGAATTTTGGCAAGAAGATTAAAATAATGGCACATATTATCAAAATGGTGAGAGATTGTAGAACCCTGAGATGTGGAGTGCACCTTAGTGGATGAATTATAAAAGACTAGTATGTGGATACAGAGGACCCTTGATTATCTGAATATGAATTAGCTGAATATCAGGTTATCCGAAGGAGATCTTGAGGTCCAATAGAAACATTACATCAAAGACGTGTTTGCGGCACTGATTGTGTCTTTTGTTTACAGTGATTAAACAGGCACCCACCCCCAAATGACTGACTGCCCGTGCTCTCTCTCTCTCTCTCTCTCTATCTCTCTCCCCACACTTTCCCTGGACTTCTACATAGGTGTACCCTAAACCCCCCTTCCCCAGATAATCTGTCCTGTACAGGGCAAAGGTGGAACCTGCTAAAATGTTCCAGTGAAAAGATGTGTGCATGTACACGCGCACATGTGTGCGTGCTATTTGGAGACTCAGCCCCCAAAAGTTAGCTTCAGCAACAATCTTATTGGTTTCCAGTCTGGCTGCCCCGGAGAAGGGGGAGGGGTACATGGGGGGGGCGGGCAGGGGTGCGGAGTTGGACGGTGACGGCGGCGGGGGAGTGGTGTTGGACGAGGTTGGGGAGGGCGGGAGGGAGTGGTATTGGACGGGGATGGGAGGCGGGCGGAGGGAGCGGGGGCTCACGTGCAGTGTGCTGCTGCTTTGTCTCCTTGATGGGGAGCAGACCTAAAATACTCTGAGCACCAGAGGAAAGGCATTTAATCGATTAACCAAATTATCAATTATCCGTACGAAATAGTGCCCGCCCGTCTAAAATTGGATAATCGAGGTTCCTCTGTACAGCGAGGAATTAACAAAGCTAATAAAATGTTAATATTTATTGAGAGAGGAATTGTACATAAAGATAGGGAGGTTATGCTTCAGCTATACTGGTACGATCACATGTAGTGTACCGTGTGGAGAATTTGTCTCCTAATTTGAGGAAGTGTAGAAATGTATTGGAAGCAGTTCAGAGAGCATTTACTAGACTAATACCTAGAATGGATGGGTTTCATATGTGGAAAGGTTGAATAGATTTTGTAGTGTAGGTGGTGTAGAACAAGCATTGGGAAGACAGATGTGGAAAAACAGGATAAGCCAGTGAGTCTTGTTGAAGTGGTAAAGGAAAACACAGTGGAAGCTAAAAAGCTGCAGAAGAATGTACAACTTGATCAGGGGTTGGTTGAGAAAACAAGTGCCAGATCTCTTTTAAAGAATTTACCTGTGTGGGTAAGGTTTACTCATGTATGCCAAGAGAGGTAAGGGATGTGGGAACAAATTATTCTTTGATGGCGAGAGATGAGGAGATGTGTAATTCATAAGGAGTATTGCAGAGAAAGTGTTAAATGTGGAATGTATGGGGAAAAGAGCAGTTTTCCATTATGTAAAGTGAGGTTGGACAGTCTGGTGTCAAGTGGTGAAATGGTGGTAGGAATAGTAGAGAAATTCTCGGTTCTGGGAGTACAGTCTATCCCTGGTAGTGACACAGCTGCGTCACAGGTGGGAGTGGTGCCTACTGTGGTTGAAAAGCCAGTGGAAAGCCAGGTCACTGAGATGTTACCGGATGTATTTTCTGGGATTTCCCCTGACAAGGTCACAAAAACACAGTTGGAAACAGGAGGAAAAATCAAAGAATCAAAGAATAAAGAACTTCAATTATCCAAAACTATGCTTGATCAAATGGTTGCAAAAAAAAACAAATGGAGGAAATAGTTACAACCGAACGAGGAAAAACTAAAGCAGTTTTATCAAAAAGCATGTACAGAAGAAGAATCTGAGTGTATCGCAGAACATTACTACCTTAAAATTTAAGTCTTGATGAAGAAGTAGAGATCATCATATGATGAAAAACGGGCACAAGGTGTACTACTGGTAGGTTATAGATATTGCGGGTAGCACATAAAAAATATTTTTATTGGGCCGGACTGCAGAAGGATGTGGTTGACTTTTTCTGGACATATCATATGTCTCAGGTAATTGGAAACCTCAGGCAGTAATAAAGCCAGCACCCTTAATACCCATTCCTGCATTTGAGGAACCTTATACAATGGTCTTAATTGATTGCATAGGACCCCTACCTAAAACAAGTGGGAATTAGTGTTGGTGGCCCGTCTACTAGATTTCCAGACGCTATTTCATTACGCATATTGCGGCTAAAAGGATTGTAGAAGAGTTATTCAATTATTTTACTAGATACGGACTACCTACAAAAATAAAATTGAATCCAGGAATCAAATTTTACATGAAAATTCTTCAAGGAAGTTATGGATTGCTTGGGAATAAGATGATTCAAATCCACTGCGTACCATCCAGAATCGCAGGGAGCATTAGAACAAAGGCCGTATTGAGAGCTTATAGTCAAGACTATCCAGAATATTAGGATAAAGGAATTCCATTTGTACTTTTTGCAAGTAGGGATGTACCTAATGAATCAACTAAATTTAGTCCATTTGAATTATATTTTGGGCATGAGGTGAGAAAACAACTGAAATTAATTAAGTTGAAATTGGTAGATCAGAGTTCAGAGACCACACATTTGGACTAAGTATCAAAACTTAGGGAAGGGTTAAGTAAAGTGTCGAGACAGCATTTGAAAGTAGCACAATATGTGATGAAACAGGAAGCAGACAAGAGATCAAAAATTTGTAATTTGGCTAGTGGAGCTAAAGTGTTGCTGTTACTCCCAGCAGTAGGTAAACCTTTAAAAGCAAGGTGTTATCAATTCGAAAGGAAGTTGATTGATAAGAATGCCAGTCTCAGAGTGTGTCACTGTGTGCAGTTCTGGTCTCCCTCCTATCTGAAGAATGTTGTGAAACTTGAAAAGGTTTAGAAAAGATTTACAAGGATGTTGCCAGGGTTTGAGGATTTGAGCTACAGGGAGAAGCTGAATAGGCTGTGGTTGTTTTCTGTAGTGTGTTGGAGGCTGAAGGGTGACCTAATGGAGGTTTATAAAATCATGAGGAGCATGGATAGGATAAATAGACAATCTTTTACCGGGGTGGGGGAGTCCACATTTGGGTGAGAGGTGAAAGATTTAAAAGGGACCTAAGGGGCAACTTTTTCATGCACAGGGTGGTGCATGTATGGAACGAGCTGCCAGGGAAGTGGTGGAGGCTGGTACAATTGCAACATTTAAAAAGCATCTGGATGGGTATATGAATAGGGATGGTTTGGAGGGATATGGGCTAAGTGCTGGCAAATGGGGCTAGATTAGGTTAGGATATCTGGTCAGCATGGGCAAGTTGAACCAAAGGGTCTATTTCTACGCTGTACATCTCTATGACTCTATGTGAATCTGCTCAAAAGTAGAATGTGTTACTGATTACAACACAGAGTGAAGAACCAAGTTCAGATGATTCTGAATTCGATATTCCTCAAATTAAATTGGATTATGAAGATAAATTATTGGATTACCTTCCAGAGGAAAATCCAAAATGACCTGAAAGTGTTATTACAATCACACGGGAAGATATTGGAATAAACTGGGAAGTACTAATCTGATTACAAATGATGTAGATATATAAAATGCTCTTTCAATTAAACAAGGTATTTATAGACTTAACCTGCTAAAGTTGGCACAAGTTCAAAAAGAGATGTTATGCATGCTCAAAGATAATTTAATCAAAGTGAGTTGCAGTAATATTAATGAAGTCAAAACCAGATGGTACCCAACGATTATGTGTGGACTATTGCAAAGCCAATGCAATTACAAAATCTGATTCATATCCTATTCCACTTCGGAAGACTGTATTGTGAAGGTGGGATGAGCAACTTATATTTCTAAGTTAGACTTAGTCACAGGTTACTGGCAGACAGCTTTATCTGAAAGAATGAAGGAAATTTCAGCTTTTGTGACACTGAATGGACTAAACCAGTTTAAATGATGTCATTTGGTATGAAAAGTACGCCAGCCACATTTCAAAGACTAACCAATAAAGTCAGGATTATCTAATGGCATGGTGTACATCAATGATCTGGTGATTGATATGGACAAATGGTTCCACAGGATGTAGAAACAGAGGTTACTGGGGAGTTTACCATACCATCAATGAAGAGGGAAGTATTACGATCCCCGGGACTGAGTGACTTTTATCAGAAGTTCGGACCGAATTTTAACAGTGTGGATGCTCCACTGTTGAAGAAGTGCAGAAATTATCAGTGGACAGAGGAATGTGAGAAGGCATTTGACAGCCTGAAGGCGGTGTTAACCACTGCCCCAGTGTGGCCATACCCAACTATGCAAAGCCATTCAAGACAGCTATTGATGCGAGTGATGTGGGTGTCAGTGCTGTACTGTTGACGAAAAGATAGAAAGACCTATTGGGTATTTTTTCCATCAACAGAAATATTCCACAATTGAGAAGGAGATCATGAGTTTAGTGTTGGAATTGCAACATTTCAACTTTTATATTGCTAGTAATGTGTCTGAGACAATTGTATATACTGATGATAACCCCTTCATGTTTTTTAAAAAATTAAGGATAAAAATTCCAGACTGTTTAGATGGAGCTTATTATTGTAGCTCTACAAATTTAAAATTTAACACGTGGCAGGATGAGAGAACGTAATTGTCGACGTGTTGTCATAACTTTGACGAAGGAAGATGACGACATTCAGTGGCGGGAGAAAATGGACTGAAATGGACAGTGAAGGTGAACGTTTGCATGCTTAGAGTCAATGTAGTGTTCAAATAAGCGTAAGGCTGACCATTTTTAATTCTTTGAATATTGACGTTTAATTTCTTTAAAGGTGGCAGGTGTGGCGATATTATGGCTTTAAAAGGTGTATTTTATCCTCTTTTATGAAGAAAGGTCGAGCAGAGGTAGAATAGTGTGCTCAAAGTGAATAAAGTAAACAACATGTGAGGCCTTGACTGTTAGAAGAGAAGCAGCCTGATTGGGTGGGGTCAATCTCCCAGAGAACCAGGAGTTTTCATTTTAGCTTTCTGCGGATGCTTGGTCTTGAAGCTGGATATGAAAGCACTTATTCCTTTCTTTTTTATAGCCAAAAACCAGGATCCTCTTCCGGCTGCTAGAGTTGCATGTGAGACAAAGTATTTTACTGAATTTGCCTTTGGAAAAGGTGCATTTATGGCATGTCACTACATTGGAACAGTTAATTAGCAGTAGTAAAAAGTTAGGGTCTAGGCTATCTTCTTGATCTATTTTGAGGGGGTTCAGTCTGATCCATAACACTTGCAATAAAGACCAACTTGTCCACTTGCCTTCTCAATTTTTAAGACCATAAGATCAGAAGTAGGAGAAGTAGGCCTTTCAGCCTCTTAAGCCTGCTCTGCTATCCAATCCGATCTGGTAATCCCATCTCCACTTTCCCCACAGCCCTCAATTCCCTAACTAATTATGAATCTGTCTGTCTCAGTCTTGAATAGATTTAATGATCCAGCCTCAACTGCCCTCTCGGGGAGGGAAACCCACAGTCTGAACACCCTCTTGATGTAGAAATTCCCCCTTATCTATGTCTTAAAAATGTAACACCCTTATTTGGAGATTACAGCCCCTAGTCCTAGACTCACCCACAAGGGGGAGAAGGTTTCTGTATCTGTCCTTTCAAATCCCCTAAGAATCTTGTATGTTCAATACAGTTGCCTCTCATTCTTCTATTTTCCAATAAGTACAGGTCAAATCTACTCAAACTCTGTTCATAAGATGGACCCTCCATGTCTTATATTGTCCAAGTGAACCTTCTCTGGACTGCCAACGCCAGCACAGGGGAACCTCGATTATCCGAATGCCAATTATCTGAAAATTGGATTATTCGATGGAGGTCCTGAAGTCCCAACAGAAACATTACATCAAAAACACGTGCCCTACACTGATCACATCTTATGGTTACAGTGATTTAAAGTGCTGCCGAGAACTGTCCTGGACAGATAGCAGCGCAGGTACCATCTCTAAATGATTGACCTCCCACTCCCTCTCTCTCTCTTCCCACACTTTCTCTGGAGATCTACGCAGATATGTACCCTAAACCCCCCTTCCCCAGATAATCTCTCTAACGTTGTCCAGTACAGGGCAGAGATGGAACCTGTCAAAAAGTTGCAGTAAAAAGGTGTGCGCGTGGTATTTGAAGACTCACCCCCCAAAAGGCAGTAGCAGCAGCAGCGGTCTGGCTGTTGGTGTCCAGTCCGGCTACCCCAGGCTGGACGTGGGGGTTGGGAGTGATGTTCGAGGCAGTTGGGCGAGGGCCGGATTGGGGGGTGGGAGTGGTGTTGGAGTGGGCAAGGGGGGCAGTGTTGGACAGGGTTTGAGGGCGGCAGGTGGTGGGCGATGTTGGACGGCAGAGTCGGGGGGGGCGTTGTTGAGGTTGGAGGCTGGTGGAGGGGCGGTGTTGGATGGGGTTTGGGGGGCTGGCGGAGGGGCGGTGTTGGATGGGGTTTGGGGGGCTGGCGGAGGGGCGGTGTTGGACGGGGTTTGGGGGCGGGCAGAGGGGCGTTGTTAGAAGGGGTTTGGGGGGGCTGGCAGAGGGGCGGTGTTGGATGGAGTTTGGGGGGGCTGGCGGAGGAGCAGTGTTGGATGAGGTTTGGCGGAGCAGGTGGAGGGACGGTGTTGCTCGGGGTATGTGGGGGCTGGCGGAGGGGCGGTTTTGGACGGGGTATGTGGGGGCTGGTGGAGGGGCGGTTTTGGACGGGGTATGTGGGGGCTGGCGGAGGGGCGGTTTTGGACGGGGTATGTGGGGGCTGGTGGAGGGGCGGTGTTGGACGGGGTTGGGGCCGCGAGTGGAGGGGCGGTGCTGGATGGGGTTTGGAGGGCTTGCGGAGGGGCGGTGTTGGATGGGGTTTGGGGGGCTGGCGGAGGGGCGGTGTTGGACGGGGTTTGGGGGCGGGCAGAGGGGCGTTGTTAGAAGGGGTTTGGGGGGGCTGGCAGAGGGGCGGTGTTGGATGGAGTTTGGGGGGGCTGGCGGAGGAGCGGTGTTGGATGAGGTTTGGCGGAGCAGGTGGAGGGACGGTGTTGCTCGGGGTATGTGGGGGCTGGCGGAGGGGCGGTTTTGGACGGGGTATGTGGGGGCTGGTGGAGGGGCGGTTTTGGACGGGGTATGTGGGGGCTGGCGGAGGGGCGGTTTTGGACGGGGTATGTGGGGGCTGGTGGAGGGGCGGTGTTGGACGGGGTTTGGAGGGCTTGCGGAGGGGCGGTGTTAGATGGGGTTGGGGGGCAGGCGCAGGGGCGGTGTTGGACGGGGTATGTGGGGGCTGGTGCAGGGGCGGGGTTGGACAGGGTTTGGGGGGAGGGCGGAGGGGCGTGTTGGACAGGGTTTGGATGGGGTTTGTGGGGGCTGGCGGAGGGGCGTGTTGGACAGGGTTTGGGGTGGTGGGCGGAGGGGCGGTGTTGGACGGGGTTTGTGGGGGGGCCTGGCGGAGGGGCGGTGTTGGACGGGGTTTGGGGTGGTGGGCGGAGGGGCGGTGTTGGATGGGGTTTGGGGTGGTGGGTGGAGGGGCGGTGTTGGACGGGGTTTGGGGTGGTGGGCGGAGGGGCGGTGTTGGACGGGGTTTGGGGTGGTGGGCGGAGGGGCGGTGTTGGATGGGGTTTGGGGTGGTGGGTGGAGGGGCGGTGTTGGACGGGGTTTGGGGTAGTGGGCGGAGGGGCGGTGTTGGACGGGGTTTGGGGTGGTGGGCGGAGGGGCGGTGTTGGACGGGGTTTGGGGTGGTGGTTGGAGGGGCGGTGTTGGACGGGGTTTGTGGGGGGGGCTGGCGGAGGGGCGGTGTTGGACAGGGTTTGGGGTAGTGGGCGGAGGGGCGGTGTTGGACGGGGTTTGGGGTGGTGGGTGGAGGGGCGGTGTTGGACGGGGTTTGGGGTGGTGGGTGGAGGGGCGGTGTTGGACGGGGTTTGGGGTGGTGGGCGGAGGGGCGGTGTTGGGGGGGTTGGGGGTGGTGAGCGGAGGTGCGGTGTTGGACGGGGTTTGGGGGGCTGATGGAGGGGCGGTGTTGGACGGGGTTTGAGGGCGGGTGGAGGAACTGTGTTGGACAGGGTTTGGGGGCGCGGGTGGAGGTGCGGTGTTGGACGGGGTTTGGGGGCGCGGGTGGAGGTGCGGTGTTGGACGGGGTTTGGGGGCGCGGGTGGAGGTGCAGTATTGGACGGGGTTTGTGGCTGGATGATGAAAGAACTAAGCAGTAAGATGAAGCAGAAAAAGAGGACGTATAATAGATGACAGAACTGTATTTCAAACAAAAACCAGGTTGAAGATAAATAATTCAGAATGGAAATGAGAGCATGAGAGGAGTCTGGCAGCTAACTGAAAAATGGATCTAAGTCAATCTAAGTCAATAGTAGGTAGGCATGAGGCTGGAAGGAGGCAGGTGATTCAGTGGTTAGCACTGCTGCCTCACAGCACCAGGGTCCCAGGTTTGATTCCAGCCTTGGGCGACTGTCTGTGTGGAGTTTGCACATTCTCCCTGTTTCCACTGGGTGCTCCGGCTTCCTCCCACAGTCCAAAGATATGCAGGTCAGGTGAATTGGCCAAGCTAAATTGCCCGTAGTGTTAGGTGCATTAGTCAGAGGGAGATGGGTCTTCGGAGGGACGGTGTGGGCTGGTTGGGCCAAAGGGCCTGTTTCCACACTGTAGGGAATCTAATCTAAACACAGCAAGCCAGGCATCATCAAGAAGTGGAGAAGTCAGCATTTCGGATGTAACCCTGCTTCAGGACTGGGGTGGGGGGGTGGGTGTAGGGGGTGCTGCAGATAAAGGGGGTGTTGGGTGCAGAGTGATGAAATGGGGATAGGTGAAGACAGGCAGAGGGTATGACCTTGTGGTCAATGGGAGGAATGAATCCGGTTAATGGCTGGCAGGAGTGGAAGGGAGGGGGAGGGGCTGGGAAGGGAGTCGGGGGATGGGAAGGGAGGTTATTTGGAATTGGAGAACTCAATGTTGAGTCCTCCAAGCTGTATGCTGCCCAGGTGGAAAATGAGGTGTCGTTCCTCCAATTTGCGGTTTGGTTCATTGTGGTGACGGTGGAGGCCAAGGATGGTCATGTGGGAAGGAAAATTAAAATGGGTGGTGACTGCGAGGACCGGTTGGCCCCTGCAGGACGGGCTGAGAAGCTTGGCGAGCCATTCCCTAAGTTTACGTTTGGTCTCCCCGATGTAGAGAAGACCACATCGGGAGCACCTGATGCAGTAAATAGGTTGGAAGGGAGATAGTGAACCTCTGGCTCACTGGAAGGACTATTTGGGGCCCTGAAACGGAGGTGAAGGGAGGGGTGTATTGTACCGCCAGGTTTTACATCATTTCCGGTTGCTGGGGAAGGTACTGGGGGTTCGGGGGGTTGGTGGGGCGAATGGCACTGACCAAGGACTGTCGAAGGGAACAGTCGTTGTGGAAGGCAGAGACGGATGGCGAGGGGAAGATATTCTTGGTGGTGGGGTCTAGTTGGAGTTGGTAGAAGTGTTTAAGGATGATGTGGAGACTGGTGGGATGGTAGGTGAGGACAAGAGGCACTCTGGCTTTATTGTATTGGGGGTTCAGAGCAGTGGAACAGGGAATGGAAGTGGCGCGGTGGAGGGCTTGTCTGGATGACAGAGGAAGGAAAAGTATGTTGTTTGAAACAGATGGACATCTGGGATGCTTGGGAGTGGAATGTCTCCACATCTGAGCAGATGTGGCCGGAGACGGAGGAATTGGGAGAATGGAGTTCTTGCAGGATACTGGATGGGAGGAAGTGTAGTCCAGGTAGTTATGGGAGTCTGTGAGTCTGTAGGACCAAGCAGACTGGACCTCCCAGTCACCGCCCCATTTTAATTTTCTTTCCCACTCCCTTTCTGACATGACCATCCTTGCCCTCCTCCATTGCCACAATGAACCAAGCCACAAATTGGAGGAACAACACCTCATCTTCCAGCTGGGCAGTCTACAGCCTGGAGGAATCAACATTGAGTTGTCCAATTTCAAATAACCTCCTTTCCCATTCCCTGACTCCCTTCCCAGCCCATCCTCCTCCTTTCCACTCCTTCCAGCCACCTACTGGATCCATTCCTCCCATTGACTAACCAGGTCATACCGTCTACCTGTCTTCATCTATCCCCACTTCAAAGGCAAAGGCTACACAGTCAGTTAGTTGCCTGAGGCAGGAATTGAGCCCAGGTCTCTGGCCCTATGGGGCAGCAGTGCTAACCACTGAGCCACCGTGCCGCCCATACCATTGCTTTTCTTGGCATAATATCAATCATCTAGACTTGGGCACACAGGATGCAATTTTAAAACCTAAAAATGCTAATAAGTTTGGACATTTTGTGAATTGTGAAGTGGACCATTACAGGTTTTGAGAAGGTACACAATCTGACCCAAGGAGCATATGTGTGGCACACGTAATTTAATATAAAAAAGGATGAGGGATACATTTTGATAGGAAGAATGAGGAGGTACAAATTAAGTAAAGAGTGCAATTTTAAAGGAGTTATAAGAAGAGAAAAGTGAGATCAAGTCAGCGTAGATTTACCAGACCACATGGGCTCGCCCATGAGACAGAGACAACTAGTAGTGGTTTAACCTTAAGGTCACCATGCCTCAGGTGAGGGGGCAAGTCCATCATGGCAACCTCAGCTGGTATGGGAATTAAACCTAAACTGTTGGCATTGGTCTGCATCACTGAGCTAACCCCACTGGGAGGAGAAAGAATTGGGATATATGTGCATATATCATTGAAGGTGGCAGGGCAGCTTGAGAAATGAATTTAAAAGAAGCACTGGTGATCTTGGGTTTTCTATGTAGAGACATAGAAATCAAAACTAAGGATATCGTGATGAACCTTTATAGAAGATTTGCTTGGCCTGACATGGCAAGAGAAATGACTTCCTCTGCTCCAAAGCTCTTGGATCTCATTTAAATCATCATATGTTAATAGTTTTCGATACCTGACGTAAACCAGATAAAGCTCTCATTTGATGAATCAAAATTTAGATGTGAACATAGGAGGTACACTTAGTAAGTTTGCAAATGACACCAAAATTGGAGGTATAGGGGACAGTGAAGAAGGTTACTTCTAAATACAATGGGATCTTGATCAGGCAGGCTAATGGGCTGAGGAGTGGCAGACAGAGTTTAATTTAAATAAATACGAGGTGTTGCATTTTGGAAAGGCAAATCATGGCAGGTGTTTTACACTTAACAACAAGATCCTGGAGAGTGTGGCTGAACAAAGAGATCCTGAGTGCAGGTTGATAGTTCCTTGAAAGTGGAGTCACAGGTAGATAGGATAGTGAAGAAGGTGTTTGGTATGAGTGCCTTTACTGGTCAGTGCATTGAGTATAGGAGCTGAGAGGTCATGTTGCAGCTGTGCAGGACATTGGTTCGGCCACTATTGGAATACTGCATGCAATTCTGGGAGGATGTTGTGAAACTTGAAAGGGTTCAGAAAAGATTTACAAGGATGTTGCCAGGGTTGGTGGGTTTCAGCTACAGGGAGAGGCTGAATAGGCTGGGGCTATTTTCCCTGGAGTGTTAATGGCTGAGGGGTGACCTTACAGATGTTTATAAATTCATGAGGAGCATAGATAGGGTGAATAGACAAGGTCTTTTCCCTGGGGTGAGAGGGTCCAAAACTAGAGGGCATAGGTTTAAGGTGAGAAGGGAAAAATTTAAAAGGGACCTAAGGGGCAACTCTTTCATGCAGAGGGTAGTGCATATATGTAATGAGCTGCTAGAGGAAATGGTGGAGGTTAGTATAATTACAACATTTAAAAGGCATCTAGAGGGATATATGAAGGGTATAGGAAGGGTTTGGAGAAATATTGCCCAAATGGGACTAGATTTATTTAAGATCTCTAGTCAGTTTGGACGAGTTGGACCAAAGGATCTGTTTCCATGCTGTATAGCTCTTTGACGCTATGACACATCATTAAGATTTATACAAATTAATCCCTGTGTAATCACTTTACATATTTATTGAATTGATACCTTGTGTAATTGTTCAGTTTGTAAGGTAACATTTGTTCACGCATTCATTGCTTGCTGCAAGTATACTGGATAATTTAAACAGATAAAGTAGGCTGTGTTTGTAGCTGGCAACAGTCCCAATTTTGTCAACATTATGGCTTAATGCCTAAAGCGTGCATGTGTACAGCAAGCATCAAGCAGGAGTGGACCAAAGAAACTTATCAGTGAGAAATATTGGAATTTTTATTATAAATGGGCTTGAATAGCTAAACTGGCATTTTCATTTTTATGGTGTAATTATATATAATTATTGTGCATGCTACAACAGGAATAGCAAACTATTCATTAGGTATATCATTTAAACAGCTATTTAAACTTAGAAACATGGAACTGTGTTATCATGTATGCATTCTAATGGTCTCACTTTCATTCATTATTTCTAATAAGAGTTTAATGAACTTCCAACAGAAATTTAGGCTTAGCTGCCATCCAATTCATTAAATTCTAAATGTTTGAAGAAAAGATTTTCCAATCGGTGAAATTGACGTATACGTGCTTAATATGCTTCAACTACATTTGAAGTGTTCTTCTTTTAAACTACAGATATGCTAAATGGATCTCAACACAGCTCATTTGGAATTTGTACAATTGTGTTGAGCAGTTGGATGGGCATTTTGCTGATCAGAAAATCTATCCTTTTTAAACTGAAAACCTATTCTTTTTAAACTGAAAATAGCGCTTAGAAAAAGTTGGGAATCTCATAATCATATTACATTGGCCTTTGGTTTGTGCTGAAGCATTCAATCTGAAAAGTGTTCGTTAAAGGAGTTAGGAACAAAATGGGTGTTACTTGAAGTTTGTAAGGCTTGTAAGGTATGATGTGAGAAAGTAATATTGGTGACAGGTAATAAATAAACAATTATGCAAATAATTATAAAAAAGTCTACCATTTATCTTGCATTCTATCATATCCTGAACTAATTAATTCTTTTTAAAATGCAGTCATTACTGTTATATAAGTAAATGTGGCAGGTAGGCAGCTTACATATTGCAAGATCCCATAATTAAAATGACTGAATGACGTGATCATTGATACTTGGTTTGTTAACTAGGAATATAGTAAAACCCCTGATCTTTTTCAAATAGTGCTGTGAGATCTTTTACATTCTCCCAAGCAAGCAAACTTGGTTTAATGTCTAAAAGATAACACAGTATGATTCAGCACTTCTTGATAATATATTTTACCAGGATTTCACTCAGTGACATGTGTAACCAGCTAGGCTTAACTGACTGAGCAAGGGATTATTTAAAAAAGCCAAAGCAATGTCTAAACCATCCTTTTTTGGAGTTATCTCTTGATAGCTAAGACAAATGGGTTGCTCTTTGAGGGGGTGTTTAGCATTAGCAACAGACAACATAGAACTCAATGGTGGAGTGATTAAAGTCCAAAATGGTTAAGAAACCAGAAACTGACATATAGTCAGTTCCTGTGAAGCACTTTGGAACCTTTGACGATATTACCTTTGCGACATGTTGTTGATGCGAGTAAACAGGATAGATGGCTATTTGATTATCTCCATAATCAAGAATCAACCAATGGTTTAATTAAATTGAATTTTTTCACAATGTTTCACAAAATAATCCTTGAATGATGTGACTTGCTTGTTCTGAAATAGGACAGTTACCCTCCCATTAACAACATTCATAAACAAGGAATAAAATGTACATCAATTCACTTTGAGTATTGCTGTTGCTGGTTATGTCCAAGACATAATTCTCTGTTTGTCTTTATAATATGCCTTATATTCTCCAACCTCCACTAGAACCACCAGAGCATACAGTCAGAGTGGATCAAGCAAAGAGGTCTTCAGTTTCCATCTCATCCAAAGATCAGCATGTTCAGTGATGCCACATTCCCTCTATGCTTTACAGAAGTATCAGCCTGAATTATGAGTTCATTCATTGTTATGGAACTTAAATCCATATCCTTCTGATTCACTTAGAAGAGAGCTCTGAAAGGGCCCTAAAGTTACAGAAGGCATCACAGCTGCCTCAGTTTAATGTCCACACATGCATTTTCCAGCATCAATGAACTAAAGAGTGATCAAGAGCTGATATTTTCACTCCTTAGCCTAGGGGCACTTAGCCCAATTACAGTGCTCCTGCTGCTTTGTTAGCTGAGATTAGCTAACTCAGCACACAATGGAATTAACTGTACAGAAATATTCGTTGCAAAGCTAAAAGGTACAAAAGAAAGACAGGGAAAGGATTGTTGGAATATCACAGGAAAATGATGATATTGTAAGTAGGAATTACTAATTCGACTACCCTTGCTTAAACTTGTGTGTAATTTTGTTCCTCAGTTCCCGGGCCAATGATCAAAATTCGTAATGGTCCATGAACAACAAAGAGTTAGTTGAGCACAAAGGCACAATGTGCACAAGAACAAACACTTGAATTTGAATGGATGACATGGCATTCTCACAAACAAAAAGTCACCATTGTCCCTGACTTCTTAGCATGACCATGTAAAGCAGTTCTAATGTGGGTAGGAACAAGATGATAGAACTAAAGATAACTTGAAGCCAAAACAGTCCTCTATGTCTGACAAAGTAAACAACAACTTAATCTAGTTTCCCCAACAATGGGACTTCTAAATCACTTTTCTCTCTCTTTCCCCTCCCATTTTCATGCTAATCATTAACCGATTTAATCAAGGCGCATTTTAAATCAGGATTTTAAATGCTTCAAGCCAATTTTGATCACTTGATAGCAAGCTAATTAAGCACTGGCGAATTGTGGGAGCATTTGAGACTTTTTTTTAGAAGTTAGATTTCTGCGGGGCGATCCAATTAACTGGCAACATTTTAAAACTTCATTATCTCCATTTTCATTTCAAACCACACAGCCTTTAGGATTTTTTTTGAAAATAATAGTGTTGGGTTATCACATTCTGAATATTAAGAGTTAAAAGAACAAATGAGTTATTTATTTTAAAGTACAGTGTATGTTTCTAATATTCTTTGAAAAATGGGCCCTTTTAATCAGTTCTGGACCTGAGTTTCATTTTCACAGTGAATCTGGAGTCAATTCTGTTCACTTTTATTTTGAACTTGCAGCAGGAATTGGCAGAGCCCCCAGAAGATCTAAATCAAGCTAACCCTCAAATTCCAGCATTGGGATGCCAGACCCAGAGCCTGCCTTATGCATGCACATCACTGACAAAACCTCTGGCACACACATTTTGAAAACACCGCCTTCAACCATTTCATCAGATTGTCTGACAGCACGAAACAAAACATCAGGTTAAAAAGCAAACTGAGTTCTGGTTCAATTCAGAGTGTGTCTTTTTGGCAATAATTCCAAATTTATTCCAAAATGAGCTCAAGACCCATTTACAGCAGGTTTTATTTCAACTTGAAAATTTCTTTATTGCATCTTGAGTATGTGCCCCATATGCAAATGGAGTTTCCAGCAAGCCTTGTGAATCAGTCTAAGCCCCAGTGTGTCAAGAGTTGATTTTACTACATATGCACAAAAAGACAATGCCAAGCACAGTGGGGCTCCGTGCCTGACCTTTTTGTATTCCCTTGTGATCTCTGAACCAATGTCCCTTTGTGTGCCAGGACCCATAAACAAACCCAAATGACATGAACTCACTCACTTTTCAAGTCTAAGACAGCAACTGATTTAAATTAATTGTTTCAAATATACACAAGGGAAGGAACATTAACTCACAGCTTTCAGCGCTGGCTATTGGTATGTGTTTTGTACTCTGCCAGTACTAGTCTTCAGTTCCATTCACTGAAAACTTGTGCTGGCAAGTGTATGTAATGGAGATTCAAATTTCAGAATGAACTTGCATATAATATGTTTAATCTGATTTAACGATGCATCCTATGATTATAGAAAACAGAGGATGAAACCAGAGAAACAAATCCTTCAGCTCTTCATACCTTTGAGAGTTCTTGCCCTGGACCACACTGTTTGCAGGCCACACAGTTTCCAACTTGATCTCTGTATTCCTGCTCCCGGCAGTCTCCTGTCTCACCTGCAGCTTCATGAATCTAATGAAAACAGGAAGATTTACGAAAAAAAACCTCAGTTCCATAAGCGTTTTATCTTTTTCACTGAAGTTGAGATGAAAACTGTTGCTTAGTTATCACTGGTTAATTAAGAAAAAATATTCCTTTCTGTATGCATAATGGCAATCTGCAAAGTAATATTTAATATTGATATTAGCAAGATATAATCTAAACGTATTAACTTTCTGAAGCAAGCAAAAACAGAAATTGCTGGAGAAATTCAGCAGGTCTGGCAGCATCTGTGGAGAGGAAACAGTTAACATTTTGAATCCACTGATATCTTCTTCACAGCTAGTCCTGAAGATGTGTCTTTGAACCATAAATGTAAATTTGTTTTCTCTCCACAGATTCTGTCAGACTTGCTGAGTTTCTCCAGCAATTTCAGCTTTTGCTTGTTTCCGATCTCCAGCATCTGCAGTTCTTCATTATATTAATGCATAAATGTTCTGGCTACCCTAAGTCAATGAGGAATCAAAGCAGATAAAGTTTGAGGAAATATCTTTTAAACTCAACACCAATTAACTGCTTTTTGTTCTTTCAAGATGCCACCTGTCTTTATATAACATGCAATCTTTTAAGTTTTGGTTTTCATGTGTTAAGATCTGGAGTATTCTGATGGTTGATGCTGGGGGAAGTCTGACATTGCATCAATGTCTGAGTGAATGTTGTATTGATTCCAACTGCAAGCTTGAAAGTAGCAGTTCTACTGAAAATAAAGCTTGTAGCATGAATGTTTGATCTGTGCCATTTGCTTTCAGGACAATGGGAGGCTGGCAGTCTGACATTAGAGTTTTTCAGTCTGCTCTGTTTGCTTGCATGGTTTGACTCCATGGTCTCATGCCTCTAGTGATGTAAAAGTGGGGACATCGAACATCTCAGCCGATTCCAGAATGAACCAAACCCGCATAACTTTGCTCTGGGAGGTAATACTATATCATCAGCGCAGTTTCCAACATCAAAACATTCTCTGACAAAAGGTACATTATTTCTGGAGCTCCTAGCATTTGGGTTATGCAATGGCCTCAGCACGATATCAAGTTAAGTTCCAAATTTATTATTAGACACTGCCTGTTTGTTCTCCTGAGTGCTATTCTAGTAATTCCTTATCAAGTTGCCTTGATTTTACTTAATTCAAAAAGTTAAAACAGGTGTAAGAATATGTGGTTAAAATTCAGCAATATAAACTGTGTTTTGTTGAAATCTGAAAAAAGATATAAGGGGTTAAGGAACATCCAAGCATAAAAATCCTTGGCATTCATTTAAAATTAAAGGATAAACATGGCTTTATTAAAGTGGCATTGCAGAAACAAACATCTGTGAATTGTAATGTAATTTTTGTGCAACTGCTGCTTTGTGATATATAAAAGGATATTAGATGGTCCAACATGACAAAGATATTGAAGAATCTGCTTGAGAGATGAGAATTATTTGAGGAAGTAATAAGCAAGTTAGATAAATGGGAAGCAGTAGAGGTGATATATTTGGATTTCCAAAAGGTAGTTGATAAGGTACCATGCAAAATACTACTTAACAACATAAGAGCCCATGGTTTTGGGGACAGTGTATTAGCATGGATAGAGGATTGGCCAATAGAAGACAGAGAGTTGAGATAAAGAAGGCATTTTCAGGATAGTAAGCTGTAATTATGCAGTGTCACAGGGATCAGAGCAGGAGCGCCAATTATTTACAAAATAGGTGAGTGACGTGGACACGGGAAGCTGACACAAAGATTGTTGGGAAGGCAGGGAGTAAGGATGACACAAAAAGTCTACAAAGGGATATAATCAGGGGGTGTAAGTGAGAAAAATCTTGGCAGATGGAATATAATGTGGGAAATATGAGATTATGCACTTTGACAGGGAGAATAAAGAAGCTGAATATTATTTAAATGGGAAAAGACTGCAGAAAGCTGCAGCACAGAGACTTGGGATTTCTTGTGCAGAAAGCACAAAAAGCATCCAAGTTCAATGGATATTAAGGAGTGTTGGCCTTATTTCAAAAGGAATGGAGTAAGAAAATAGGAAGTCCTGCTCAAACTATACAAGGCACTAGTCATACAACATCTAGAAAACTGAACAGTTTCATAACTAGGTAAGGATATACTGGCTTGGAGGCAGTCAGAGAAGGTTTACTGGCTTGGTCCCATTTATGAAGGAAATTCCTTCTGGGGAGAGGTTGTGTGGGTTGGACCTGGACTTATTGGAGTTTAGAAGAATAGGATGCAGTCTGGTCTCCTTTCCTATCAGAACGATGTTGTGAAACTAGAAAGGGTTTGGAAAAGATTTACAAGAATGTTGCCAGGGTTAGAAGAATTGAACTCTAGGGAGAGGCTGAACAGGCTGGGGCTGTTTTCCCTGAAGCGTGGAGACTGAGGGGTGACCTCATCGAGGTTTATAAAATCATGAGAGGCATGGATAAGTTAAATAGACAAAGTCATTTCCCTGGGGTGGGGGAGTCCACAGCTAGAGGGCATAGGTTTAGGATGAGAGGGGAAAGATATAAAAGGGACCTGAGGGGCAACTTTTTCACACAGAGGGTGGTGCGTGTATGGAATGAGCTGCCAGAGGAAATGGTTGAGGCTGGTACAATTGCAGCATTTAAAAGGCATCTGAATAGGGAGGGTTTAGAGGAATATGGTCAAGTATTAGCAAATGGGACTGGATTAGGTTAGGATATCTGGTTGGCACGGATGAGTTGGACTGAAAGGTCTGTTTCCGTACCGAACATCTCTATGACTCTATGACCAATTGAAAGAGAATATTTTTAGCAGACTTCACAGAATGGATGCAGAGAGGCAAATATACAAGATGTTACTCAGCCCACAGCTGGAATACTGTGACCAGTTTTCGGCCCCTTATCTAAGGTAAGATATTCTGGCATTGGAGGCAGTCCAGACAAGATTCACTAGGCTGACCCCAGATAAAATGGGAGTCTCTTATGAGCAGAAGTTGAGTAATTTTGATATGTATTCACTGGAGTTTAGAAGAATGGGAGATGACCTTACTGAAACACACAAAATTGTTAGGAGCTTGACAGGGTAGATGCAGAAAGCTTGTTTCCCCCATGGAAGAGCTTATGACCAGCGGGCATAATCTCAGTATAAGGGGTCACCCATTTAAGATAAAGATGAGAAGGAATTAGATTAGACTTACAGTGTGGAAACAGGCCCTTCGGCCCAACAAGTCCACACCGACCCGCCGAAGCGTAACCCACCCATACCCCTACATTACCCCTTACCTAACACTATGGGCAATTTAGCATGGCCAATTCACCTGACCCGCACATCTTTGTGACTGTGGGAGGAAACCGGAGCACCCAGAGGAAACCCACGCAGACACGGGGAGAACGTGCAAACTCCACACAGTCAGTCGCCTGAGTCGGGAATTGAACCCGGGTCTACAGGCGCTGTGAGGCAGCAGTGCTAACCACTGTGCCACCGTGCCGCCCTTAAATTCTCTTCGATTGTAGTGAATTTGTGAAATACTTTATTGCAAAGGGTGTGGAGACTGGGTCATTAAGAGTATTTAAGGCTGAGACAGACAGATTTTTAGCCAGAAAGGGAATCAAGGGCTAGATGGAAAAGACAGGAACATAAGAGCTCAGGATTATCAGATTAACCACAATCTTGGTGAATGATGGAGCAGACTCAATGAGCCAACATCTACATCATGTGTTCTGGAATCTATTACAGCAGTGTTCTGAGATCCCTAATCTCCTACAAATGCATTTACTCTGATTTATGTTTTAGTAAACACTACTCACTGAGGAAGATTTCATTTTGCATAATTAAAGGGCTGCATTTTTCCATGGCCCCAATTGGACGTGCCAAGTACACAACGGGATAAATTATAGGACATTAAAGTGACAAGACAGGCATATCTTCAGACTAGGAGGTCGTTTTCAGATTCATATAAGCCACAACAGTAGATGCGGGGCAAGGGATTAGAAGTAATAATATTAATAACTTACAAGTTGAAATGAGATAAAAGGAGGTGCATTTAAGGTCTAGACCTGTTGGACCAAACACCATATTCCTGCTCTGTAAATTCAGCGCAATTTGACGTATTCAATTAGGTGAAACTTTGAGTTGAGTGCATTTTGAGAGATAACTTGTAACCCTGGAAGCTTTTATTCATTTTTTAATTAGCTTATCAACTAGTGCAGTTAGTCACAATTCAGCTAGTTTATTCAAAAGGAATTAGAGAGATTTATAATTCAGCATGGAGTACAGTGAAACGGTTTGAATTAGAAATTAAATGGGATTAGCTCAGCGCCAGTCCTGAAAATCATCTTAATTGGGCAAAGAATTCTTATGTTACTACTACATTGCTTGGCTCCTTTCACCTTAATACTTAAACATAACTAGAACCAAATGTTCTAGTTGAATTATCTTTGCTCAAATTATTAATTTGAAAGATTATTAAATTTTATTAGCATGCCTAACATACTGATGGCTTACAACTAAGACAGCTTGCGACAAGTGAAGCAATTGATTGATTTATAAGTTTCAGAAATCCTTTTACTGGAATGACAAAGTCATACTTGCATTCATATACTGGCTTTAAAACAAAAAATGTCCCAATGAAAGGAAACGCTATAAAGAGGTAATCAAAAGTTTGGTCCATGAGATAGGTTTTGTGGATAGACTTCCAGTGATGGGAGGAGTGGAAAGGTGGAAAGGTTTCAGGAGACAATTCCAAAATGGCTGATGGCTTGGCTACTAATGGTGCGGTGAAGGCGATGGAAGACTGTACAAAGGGGCAAAGTTCATGGAATGTGAGTTCCAAACATTTGTTGGAAGCATCAAAGACACAAAAGGGATATTGAGGGATTAGGAGCCAATGCAGATCATTGAGGAATGAGTCAACAGGTCTTGATCAATGACAACTTGCACTCTGTAGAATCTTTACATAATAATATGTGACAAACATTTCTCAGAGGCACTATCAAATAAAACTTGAAATCGAATCACTCAAGGCGCTATTTGGGTAGATGATCCAAGTCTTGATTAAAGAGTTAGGTTTTAAAAGAATATATTTTAAAGGAGGAATGAGGGGCAGACTGCTGGAGGTGTTTAGAAGAGCATTCCAAAACTTAGGTGCTCAACACCTAAGATCACAGAGACTGACAGCACATCAAGTAAATCAGGGATGCACAGAATTAAAGGAACACAGATTTCCCAGAAGGTTGTATGGCTAGAGCAGGATACATAATTAGAAATGGGTGGGTCTAAGGACAGATTTGAAAACAAAGGCAAAAATATATAAACTGATGAGTGTCCCAACAGGGAGTCAATGTAGGTCAATGCCTGTAAAATATTAACATGATATTTAATGGTACACCATTACTTCATATGAAAATTTTAAAATAAAGAAAAGGAAATTTATTTTGCACATAGTAGCTGCTTTATGTAAATTTTACAGTTTTTATTCACATATTTTGTTTGTTCTGTTTCTGCCAACAAAGAATAACTCAAGACCTGAAATATTTTAGTGACAGGAAGCTGTTTGGCTGTGATCTAAGGCAAAGGCAAAACTTGTTCAGATTCAGTGAAAACATAATTCCAAACATTTTACTCGGACAAATTTGCCCTCTGGTCAAGCAAGAGCTATCTTTACATCAAAAGCCAAATTCCTGACAGCTATTCTGCTATGAATCCGCAATAACAAAAGTTGACTGTATTCAATGGGTCCTGAATAAATTTTATTAATAAACTAACTCTTTTCCAGACCCTTCCCAATGAACAAGGAGTCTAAAAAAATCTGTGCAACTACTCAGTACTTTGAAGGGTGAATGGTATATCAGTTTGGAAAGGATTTCTTGCTCATGGGTATTTGGCCAAAGGAGTGTAGTCTTTACTTTCTTGGACTGACTATATTGACAATCTTTTGCGAAATTATAACAAGAGACTTTGTGCTACCTGCTTCCTGAGAATTGGAGCTGGTAGCAATACTTTTCATATTTCTCAGTATACACTTCAATCTGCAGAAAGGAACCAATCTGCCTTTTTTGGTTAAAGTCTTCTATATTTTAATACAAAGCACACCCCGATTATATTTGGACGTAAAATACCATAATCATTGTTTTGGAATCTTCTGATAGCGTTCGTCCCTGTAATGATGCAGTAATATTCCACACTGTAGGGAATCTAATCAAATATGCTGGAAAATCGAGACTTTTTCAAGGACTGGTGCAAAGACATAATTATAAAATCCTTACCAGACACAACAAAGCGATCAGCAGGTGTTGCAACATGCATTTCTGTTTGTGGGACATCCCGACTCTCATTCCTGCGGTAAAAGGTATCTCCACTGAGATCTACCTCGGCTTTCTCATCAAGAAACAGAGAAACTGGGGGGGAAGAGAAGCTCTCTAGTAAGGCTCAAGTGGATAATGGAAGTACAGATAACTAAAAACTGCATCAAACAACAATCGGTCCTTAGACCAGCAACAGAACAAAACCTCAAGTGAAGTGCTTAAACAATTACTGCTCATGTGACAGCGGCACAAAATCTGTGCATTTGAAAGAAATCCTGGTGTGGACAACTACGATCCTTTCTAAGAATTAAACAGCAGCAAACGCCACTTTTTGTTTGCATGTAAACGGATGCAATACTTCTGATTAACTTACGAACTAATCCTGGGATCCACAGCTTCCCCCACAGCCGTCTGCATTAATTGTATCGTTTTAACCTAAACATTTGGGAAGTTGATCACAAACTCGAGTGGAGAGGTCTCAATGCCGGGCGGATAGGATGAAATGTAAAGGCGGCGGCTTTGCTCTTTCAGAGTGTGCGTTCACCCCACACCGAGTGGACAAGCGAATCCAAATCTCAGACTCAGCTGGCTGGATGCTCGGGGAGGGGGGAACAGAGGAAGTCTTTGAGGAACAGATTCCCCAAAGTGGTGAGCGAATTCTGAGCAACTTCGCCTGAATTCCGGTTGGATTGGGAAAGCTGGGGTCGGGGTGGGGGGAATCCCACGTGTCCCACAGTTTGTTTCTGTTAGCGACAGCCTGAGTACATGTGGGGCTGGGAAAGAGCGGCTGATGGCGCTCCCTGTTGTGAACAATCCTTTCTCCTTCAGAAACACTGCGGTATGTCTCAGGGAAATTGCTCTTCAACTCCAGCCCAGCTGGTGGCTTTCTTAAAAAAAAATTCCACAAATGGATCCTGAGATTTCACCCACACACACTCCTTGGGGTGAACTTTCTGTCCATCATTCCAAGCTCCTATCCCCCAGGGCTGGGAGCTCGCTTCTTCCATTGAGACACACTCTACGCCCATGTAGAAAGCCAAACACTTCACATCTAAAAGCTTTACCCCACCTCCCCCGTTCAAATCACTGCCCAGCCACAAAGGGTGACACATTCAACAACAAGCCGCCCCAATTCTTCCAGCTCCTAACCACCTTGATACCTGCCTTTGCTTTCCTCAGCTCAAGCTTTAAAATGCATCCCATCCTCCTCAGCTCCGAGCCTCTCCCCCCACCCCCCAGCCCAGCTCTGCCTGTGATCGCCCGGCAGCGTCTGAAAGCAGTGCAGCCCTCTGGTAATCTGATCTGGGATCAGTGAGCAATCAAAGACCGCAGAGAACCAGGTACAGCAGCAAGCGCACAGACCCCATTTCATGTGGCGCGATACCTCGAAAGTCGCTTCCTGTATTTGGGTTTCTTCTCTCGTTTGGAGATCCCTTTTTGCTCGTCTGTAGCACTCCGAAAGGGAAAAAAAGCGAGCGAGCTTCCTGCGCTGTGCGATGGTGGGGGTGTTTGATCTGAGTGCAGTGGTAGCGGCTGTGGTGGCTCTGCACCGTGTCTGTCTGTGTGTGTGTGTGTATGAAGCACTTCACAGCACCAGTGGTTACACTCTTATCCCTTTCATCTCCCTCTTCAGATCCCATGACATCATCTAAACTTCAGACTGCAAAGGGATTGGTTAGGAATGAGGCATCCTGGGGAAAGTTGGTCATAGTATAGAACAAAACTTTAATCCTCCTTTAGAGTGATTTTGTACACATGTCTGCTCAAATTGAGAACGTAATCCTGACTAGCCCTGGACAAAGACACAAGCATCGCAGTCAGATGCAGCATCCTGCTTACTGTCAATTCACGCTTCTTTGAAAATCTCGCCGAATCAGTCGGAATGCGTGAACGAACTTATTTATAGCAATGATAATGACCTCAAGATTCTTATTGTTGGAAGTGCTTTGCATGGAGTATTCCCTCTGTAATGAGCCAGAAAGTGTGCAAAGTTATATACAACCACACCATAGACAAAGCACAATCCATTTGTTAGTGCTTACAAAATCGACAACAAATGGACAACTTTTCATAATCTTGACAATGCGGGGATTTTAGAGGGAATTTGACTTTGATTTTATTTGTGTTTGCTTTTTCTCCTGCCCTTTTCCCCCTCTTCCACTGTTCAGTAGGTGTTGACTCCGAGACTAAGGGTCCAGTTGCTCTGCAGTTCTTTGTCCATGAATACTGGGCAGCAGCCTCCAGCCTGCAAAACTGAGCGAATCCCACGTCCAAACATGTACCATTCCAACAGGGTTTGTTACCAGGCAATCAAAAGTAGGAATCCTGGTAATAATTGCACTCCTGAAGCCAGGGAGGGAGCTGAGTGCTGCACTCTGGCTCACAGTTTCTAGCACAAATTACAATGAACTTTCAGTTCTGTGTAATTTAACAATTCACGAGTAAGATGTCAAGGGAACTTGGTCTGTAATTTAGAATCAATGCAGGAAATGATTTTTCCATTAGCTCACCTTTTAACACATTTTTTTCTGAATTTACAAAAACAAACTAACTGATTTTTCAGGTTGATCAAGTCAACTGTTGTTTCATTCTCCAAAGATGCTACCTGGCCAGCTGAGTGATGCATCCTCTACTTTCGTTTCAGATTTATTTCAGTCCGAAGATATGGATTGGCTAAGCTATTATTGGCTAAGCTAATGTCCAGGCATGAGTAGACTAGATAGAATAGCCATGGCAGGTGTAGGGATAGGGTGGGTCTAGGTGTGATCAACTTGTTGCGCCGAATGGCCTATTTCCACACTGTAGGGATGCTATGATGTCCAGGATCCATGGTATACTAATTTTACAGATTTTGTACTTGGCAAATATTTGCAGATAGATTGCCAGCACTGCCACACTGTGGATACCTAACACAGTTTTGACTTAGTCATGCTTTTGGTTATTTTGCCACAAATACATTATTCTATAAATCTTCTGCTGTTGACTGAAACAAATTTTGAGACTATCTTCATTTAAAAGTATCAAAGTATCACTGAACATAAAAGGTAATTCAATATAACACAATCTTGTGGCTCTTTGAATGTGTGATCTAATTTGACCTCCTCCACAGTCTATTTCATATAATCATGTATAATTTCCTTTTCAACTTTAAGTACAAATACTTGAATAAGGATAAAAAACCCTCTATATTTGCCATGTGTATTGCATATTGAAAGCAAAATGTGACAATACATTCCTTCCGAAGAATCATTGTAACAAAAAAATGGGAAAACAATCACATTTTTTTTCTGAATTTCAGACATGCAGTTGTTCTGCTCCTTTTCAAGAAGATACATGAACAACCTTTCAAATCATTTACAACAAATAAACAAGAACTTCTAATGTGGTGCCTGTTGTTTTCTGTGAAATTTGTCCAACTGCTTAGGGTGAACTTCAAAAGCCAGATTAACTCATTGATATTGCTGGCTGAATGATAAAAGAGTTGCCACAAGCAATTGTACTACATGTGCAGGCATTGGTGATTGAACCCCTGGGTGGCAATGCAGTTCAGATTTCATTTTGATGAGATAACTGAAATGTAGGAAATATTGATTCTCAATATTTTTAAGAATGTTTAATTTACAAGTTATCTCTAGTTTTTTTTTCATACTAACTATCATCCAGAATTGAGTGGATTACAGGGAGTACATGCCAGGCACTTGCCTCGTGCAGAACATTGATTGCAATCCAAAGTGCTAAACTCTCAGTTGTACTGCAGTTAGTGCACCAATGCATTATTCTTTACATCTAGCTTAATTTGTTTTACTGTCTACAGCGCTAACACTGCCACTGCAGAAGAAAGTTTGAGGAGATCTGTATTTACTTCACACATCTCAATACCATTCTGAAAGGAGGAATAGAGGTTAGAAAACATGGCAGACTAAGTGGCACATTTTATCCTCTGCAGTCTGTCCAAAATTGTAGAATCCCTACAGAGTGGAAGCGGGCCAATTGGCTGATTGAGCCCACGCCAACCATCCAAAGAGGATCCCACTCAAACCCACCCACACTATCTGTGTAACCCTGCATTTCCTGTGGCTAATTTAGCTAGCCTGCACATCATAAGCAATTTAGAATAGTCAATCCACCTAACCTGCACACTTTGGGACTACTGTGCACCTGATGAAGGAGCGGCGCACCGAAAGCTAATGCTTCCAATTAAACCTGTTGGACTATAACCTGGTATTATGTGATTTTTAATTTTGTACACCCCAGTCCAACACTGACATCTCCAAATCATCAACTTGGGACTGTGGGACAAAACCCACACAAACATGGGAAGAATGTGCAAATGCCACACTGACAGTTACTTGAGGTTGGAATTGAACCCAGATTCCTAGCACAATGAGGTAGCAGTGCTAACCACTGAGCCACAGTGCCACATGAAGCCATATTAGTCTCAGACCTTTATGTTCAAACTCTTCAATCATTCAAGACTGCCTTTGCATATCTTTACAGCCTTCTTTGTGAAGATTTTCAATTGCTTTCATATCTTTCAGTGTGATAGTAAACATTTCCCCAATTTGTTTTGGCACCAAATCCTCTTGAAGTACTTTTGGGAAACTGCACCGTCAACTGAGACAGGCATGGGTGTGTTTTTCAAATAAAGCTTTGGAGTTTGGCAGCACATAGAGAGAGGGGGGAGGGAGTTATAGAGTTGGACCACATTGTTAGATTCCCTCACCTTGTAAGACACCTACCATCCCCATTCCAAGATATAGTCCTGTCTGCCCCTTTTGTTGGTCCACCTCTTTCAGCAGATCTTAAAATTCAAACCCTTTTGTTCAGATGCTATCCTGTTATACCTAGTGTGCACAAGTTGTGTTTTATAATGGTTCTAGCAAGATGCACATAAGCTGAAAATGGGAGCTGGCCAGTGTAGATAAAACACAACTGGGTTGAAGAACGAACCTGCAAAATCTCTTTGCTCCCATAAGGACATGACAAACAAGAGTAGGTGTGGATCCCATTGGCCATCAAGCTTGACCCATTATTTAATATTATCATGGCTGACCTTCTGTTTCCATGCAATCTTCATACCTACTCCCACATCCCTTGCTATCCTGCAATACCAAAAATATACTTATCTCTACCTCAAGTGTATTCAATGATGAAGCATCTACAACTCTCTATAGCATAGAATTTCAAAGGTGTACAAAAGTGCACTGAAGAAATTTCTCCTGATCTAAATGATCAATTCCTTGTACTGAGGCTGTACTTCCACATTCTGGATTCCCCAGCCAAGAGAAATGATCAGTGAGTGTGCATGCTGTAAATCCCCTGCCTCAGTGATTTGATAAAGGCTGTAGCCTCACAGAAGTGCTGCACTTTGATTTGAAATTTTCTGGCGCCAAGTCAATTTACTTTGCTTTAGAATGCACATTATGAAGGTATGGGCTTTCAACTTTTAACTTCCACCATCTGCTTGTTATGCCTGAAACATTTCTTGGACTAAAATAGATTTCTAAAAAGAAGAATCATGGCTGCATTGATCGCGTGACCACAGCTTTGTGAGACCCATGGAATAAACAGGCAACAGAGTCAGTGACAGGAAATTTATCTCCTGTTTAATTCACAGGTGAATGGTGATTTCAAAAACTGGGAGGTGAAAGGCTCAACTAACCAGCTTAGAAGACTATGAAGCTCGACATCAGGATACGTAATGAACTATATTTTAATAGCTGCTTTTGTGCAGTACAACAGAGAGAGAAGAAAATATTAACTTGTGGTATCAAGAGTTAGTTTCTCTTATAATTTCAGAATAAAACATCCATTGAAATAATAAAGTGGTAAAACAACTATTCACCAAGAACTCAAAAGAACTCAAACTACTGCTGACAATATAACCATTAAACCACTGTGATCCCAATTAAGGATCTAACATCTAATTAACCCTAAGGAGTGTTCAACTACATGACTTTTATTTTCTGCCCATACAGCCATTTTCCTTTCTAAATTTAAGACTTTTTCTTCATGAATATGATGTTACTTTTTTTTTAGTGGGTATTAAAATTCCTTTTTCATTTATTCAAGAAAGCTATGGTAAATAACTGTGACATACACTAGTGAACTACATGTTATTTGAAGTGTAATATCTATGTGCTCAAAAGAAATAATAATATTAGTTTAACTCAGCTGATTGGGGTTGTAAAAGGGAAGGTGTTCGCCCTCCGCACTTGGTTGTGACATGCAACAAGTTTTGCTCACATTTTAACTGAAAGCAAATACACCAAATAGACAGATGTTAGATAATGAACCTTGACTTGTGATAGATCTATTTCAGAATGGTGCCAAACAAGAGACTTCACTGTGGACATGCAGAAGTGAAGTTGAAATATCAGACAGTACACACTAGTCTCTAAACAGTTCAATTTACAAACTCATCTTTCCCAAACAAGCAGAGTCTGCAGATTGTCTGTTTGACTATCAGACATCCCAAAACTCATCAAACCATTCTGAACCCTTGATCTAATTCTCCCAGTGAGGAGGCAATCGGAAGAAAGACACAGATTCAATCACATTGAATGAGGCCCCAATGGTCTCAGGAGAACCAGGTTCATCATGGTGTGATGGAACATGGGCAAGAAGGCCACATAAGGCTAAGAATGCAGCCTAATATTCACAGAATGGATTATCCAGGTCCAGTGTGAGAGCATCTATAGTTAGTTTGGTGGAGATCTGAGAGCACCAGTGTTTCCGAAGACTGTATCCATCTGGTAAGTTTAACCTGGAGGAGGAGTTGAGACCACTGGGATGTGCTCACAACCTATTGCTTATGGCAATGAAGCTGATCAGGATGCTCAACTTTTACACCTCAAGTTAATATTAGTGATCACCTGGAGACATTTGTGTCATTTCACAGTAATAGTCCATCATTGCATTAAGCACGCTGTGGTTTTCAAATTACTTGTAAGCCTTCATGGATGGAAATTGTGTGACAAGGATATGCGTTAAAGACAAAGCTGTTTACACCTGAGGAGATTTATATCTGCTGCCATGTCATGGGACATGATGTGGAAGTGCCGGTGTTGGACTGAGGTGGACAAAGTTAAAACTCACAACACCAGGGTATAGTCCAACAGGTTTATTTGGAGGCACAAGCTTTCAGGGAACTGCTCCTTTATCAAGTAGCTAGTGGGGCAGGATCATATTACTATAAATCCTGTGTCCGAAGCTAGTGCTTCCAAATAACCTGTTGGATTATAACCTGGTGTGAGTTTTATATTTTTCCCACATCACACTCCATTTGCCAACTTTTTGCCCACTTACTGAATGTATCAATTTCTCTCTGCAAACTTTTTGTATCCTTCTCAAACCTACCTTTCTATCTGTTTTTGTGTTGTCTGCTAATTTGTCTACAATCCATTCAGTTCGCCCTTCCCCCCACCCAGTTCATTGATATCTATTGTAAACAGTTGTGGTCCCAGCACAGATCCCTGTGGAATCTCATTGGACACTGGTCATCTACCTGAAAAAAACTCTTATTCCCTCTCACTGCTTCCTGTCCATGAGCCAGTTCTCTATCCATGCCAATATTCTACCTCCAGCACCGTGGGCTGTATGACCTAACCTTTTCTGGAAAGCCTTCTGGAAAAGTCCATCCACAATACATCTACTGGTTCTGTTCTATCCACTCTAGTTGAGACTTCCTCGGAAAACTCTAATAAATTAGTCAGACATGATTTCCCTTTCATGAAGCTATGCTGACTCTGCTAGATTTGATTGTGATTTTCCAAATGTTCTGCTATTACTTCTTTAATAATTGATGCCAACATTTTACTACAAATATGGAAAATAATCTCATTGCCTATGGTTACCTGCTTTTGCCTCCCTATCTTATTGAATAGGGATGTCACATTAACAATTTTCCAATACTTTTCCAGAATCTAAGGATTTTTGGAAAAGTACAGTCAATGCATCCACTATTTCTGTAGCTACATCTTATTGGATCCGAGAGACAATCCATCAGAACCAGGGAACCTATCTGCCTTTAGCCCTATTAATTTGTCTACTACAATAAGTCCTGTCAGAAATGTATGCACTTCAATGAGATGTCCTCTCATTCTTTTAAACTTTGGTAAATGTAAACTTGGTTGACCCAATCTCTCTTCATATGACAAGCCTGCGATCCCAGGACAATATGCCTAGTAAACTTTCACTGCACTTGCTCTGGGGAAAATATATCTATTTTTTATGTTAGGAGACTAAAGTTGCACAAAAGGTCTGTGCAACTACAATAAGACTTTCTTGCTCTGTACTCTACCTTTCTTACAATGTAGGCCAATATATCATTTGTCTTCCTAACTGTTTTCTGTACCTGCATATTTGCTTTCAGAGTCTGGTCTACAATGATACTCAGGTCTCTTTTTACACAAACATTTTCCAATCTATCCCCATATTACTACTTGCCATTCAGTTTGTGTTACTGTTGTGGTTGACTTCTCATTTACCTATGTTTATACCACATTTACTATGTATTTGCTTACCCACTCAAATTGTCTAATCCACCCTGAAGCCTCTTTATATCCACCTCACCATTTTGGTGTCATCAACAAACTTTAAAACATTATACCTGATTCCTTCATCCAAATCATTGATATAATATGAATAGCTGGGCCAAATATTGACCTTTGCAGCACCTCACTTGTCAATGTCTTTCTTTCTGAATATATTCTTTTCTATCTGCTAGCCAAATCTCGATCCATGCCGATGTAATCACTACAAATCCTATGTGTTTTGATTTTGTGCATTAAACTCTTACGTATGATTTTATCAAAAGGTTCCTTTAAATTGAAATATACCACATTCATTGGTTCTCCCTCATCTATTCTACTACTTACATCCTCAAACAAAAGACCCAAGTGGGTTTGTAAAACATGATTTCCCTTCATAACTCCTTGTTGAGTTTGTTTAATACTATCTGTTATTTCTAAGTGTTGTACTATCTCATCCTTTAGTACAGATGTGGTGATTATAATGAGGTCAGTCAGATATACCTCATCGAGTACAAGTTTCCTGTTTGGGGCTTTTGATCTAGTCCAATTAACAGCCCCAATCAGGAAAGTCATATCCTCTGAGGTCTGCCTGGCTGACATTGTTAGAATCACTAAACCTCCCTCCTCTGTTCCTTCAGACACACGTTCCACAAGTTTATTATCCATTTCCTGATCTTGCTGACGTGTGGCACTGGGAATAATCCTGAGATTGCTATCTTTAAGGTCCTGCTTTTTAATTTATTCAATGTTCCCATATTCTGCTTTTAGGATATCATCCCTCATTTTTACATTTGCAATTGGAACTGACATGGAGCACAACTTCTGATTGTTCTCCCTTCCCCTTCAGAATATCCTGTGGCCACTCAGTGACATCTTCTTACATTGTGCCTAGGTCCTCAGCCTTTCTGGTTGATGGTGGCCTGCCCCTGGTTGGGCTGATAAAATTCAGAGGGGTGTCAATCAGCTCATGGCATGATTTCCATCTGCGTCTGGCAGTTCCCAAGCTGGCAAGGGACTGGCAATAGGTGGAGGTTTTGTGGGAATATATCTGACAAGTCAAAGAGGGCTGTAAAGGAACACACTCTCCCTTGCCAATCACTAAGAGGTGAGACCTGATGAGCTTCAAACTTGGCTTCGTACCTCACCCACTATGGAAAAAAATTGCGATAGTGGCTTCTGTTCTCTGAAGGAAAATAAGTAATAAAATTAGCAAATGAGACAAACTCATCCAACTCGTCTTGTAAACTTCAAATACAACCCAAGAATTATTGGTATTATCCTGACTTTTCCCTCTGGGTAAAATATTCCCCATGTAAAATTGCAGGGGACTAGTTGCTGGGAGTAATGCCCAATTTCCTGGATCGCATTTACCGAGCTCTTTATTTTGAGTGTAAATGTTGAGATTACAGGACAGTCAGCTTTTACCAAACACAAGCTACCATTCTAACAGCATTGAGAGCAGCTCTGCATGTGATCTGAAGATACAATAGAGTGGACCTTTGCTCAATATTGAATTTTCAACCCTCTCGGCAGGCCTCGTTACAAACTCAGGATCTACTTTTATCTGTTTTGTTCATTACTTCTGTGAGGAAACACTGCCTCTCTCAAGGGCATTGGCTAGACAGCCTGCTGAAGACAGATAGATCATTGCCATAGAATCCTGAGTGTACCAGCTGGTGGCAGGGATGTTGGAAGTTTAATGAGGCACCAGTGCAATGCTCACAGAATAAGTTAAAGTAGTGCTATGTGCTTTCATTTAACTTCTGGTGGAGAAATACCAGTGCAGATAACATAGAGTTAAAGCAGACTGATTGCTTCACCCTTGAGAAAATACTTCAGTGCAGCTCTAGGGAAAATGACCAGGAAGCAACATTATCAGATTTGATGGGAATCAGTAACATGAAGAAAAGAACAGGAAGATACAAAGCAGCTGCTGAGTCTGGTGATTGAGATCAAAAGTGATTTTTACAATTTTGTTTTCGGGATGTGGTATGCTGGCAAGGCTGCATTTGCTGCCTGTCCCTGGATGCCCTGGAAAATTCTCCTTTTACTGCTGAAATCTTGATGAGGATGATCATTCCACAGTCCAGTCTGGGAGAGATTTCCAAGTCATTAGTCCAGTGATAGTGGAGGGCCTGCGGCCTATTTTCAACTGACAATGGTGTGTGGCTTAAAGGGAAACCTGGAGATTGTAGAATTCCCATGATTTTACTGATTATTTGTTTCTTGGGATTTGAAGCAATGGGACGAGAGATTGTGATGACGTAAGATTAGTAACTTTCCAGTGATAGCAACATACTAACCTGTGGGGGGATGTGGCAGTCAGTTGTGGATTACTGATCAACAAAACTGTTTTGTCTAGATGTGGAGGTGCCATTGTTGGACTGGGGTGGATAAGGTCAAAAGTCACACAACACCAGGTTGTAGTCCAACAGTTTTATTTGAAAGGAGTGCTGCCCCTTTGTCAGGTGAAGTTCATGGGTCATCCATTTGACATTTCTGGCTGAAGATTGCTGTGAATACTTCAGCCTTAACTTTTGTACTAATGTGATGTGCTCCCCATCATTGAGCTTGGGGGGAAATTTATGGAGTAAGAGTTGTTTAATTGTCTACCACTATTCAGACTAGATGTGCAGAGCTTTGATCTGATCCACTGGTTGTGAAATCACTTAGATCTGCATATCACTTGATTCTTATACTGTTTGGCAACAAGTAGTCCTGTTTGGTGGCTTCACCAAGTTGATACCTCACTTTTAGATATATCTACTTGTAGGCTGCTCATTTCTCTGCTCTGATATATTAAACCCTTGGGAATTTGAACCTGTAAGGGCTCTACCAAATGCTGCCTCACTCTTACAGTGACAGGTGGTGTTAATAGGACCAAAGACAGCATGTAGGATTAACTGAGGAAAGCTGTTGGGGCAATGAGGGAAAAGTTGAGGATTTGGCTGGAGGAATGAGAGTGATTGAAGCAGAGTTCTCATTTCCAGGTCCTTTCATGGCCTTTCGTACTTTCTTGCAATAAAGTTTGGAGAGCACTTTTTTACAACTTAGTGTGGTGATGAATTGTTAAGATGAGGCTATCTTCAATTCTGTTTAAACTGGCAGACTGAGTATACAGGCCACCGGTCAGATCGCTTGTCACCTCTAATGGTCAATGCAGGAGGCCACTCCTTCCATGGCATTGATATTAGCTTAGAAACTGAAACATCATGGATCTTATGGTGAAAAGAAGCTCCTCCAATCTCTCTCTGATGCTGCATTGTGTCCCCAGACATGACCTCATTCTTTTTCTATTGTTGCTCTAGAATAGTTCCTTGAGGCTCAGCATTTGATTGCAGTTAAGCAGTTTGGAGAGCCTTGCGCTGTTTGATGGGCTCTCTTCACTACTGGGCCTGCCTGCAGAACCTGCTCCTGCTCACTTGGCAAATAAGTCTCATCATGGGACCACCCAAGTGGGACTTGAAGGTCCCAAGAGGTGCAAGTATCTGAGCTGGTGGAGCACGTACATAAGTCATGTGACAACGCACTGTTAGAGTACGCAACCTCCTTCATAAAGTTGTCCTTCAGCACTAGCTCCTGTGCAACATTTGCAAGACTTGGGGGAGATATGGAAAGCGGTAGGACTGACAATGTAAGAGGGTTTTCAACTAACATTGAGCAGATCATTACTTCTCAATGCCTGTAATTGTCAAATCAATAGAAGTAAGTGCAGGCAACTGACTTCAGGCAACTGGAAGACGCCTATCTGTCTAACCCTAATCGCCATGCACGCAAAACCCTGTTTATCTCCAGTGCATCCAGAGACCAAGAGTCATGATGGAGGGGCACCCCTGGTTTTCTGGTATTTTTCACTATCTCTGTGCTCTCTTCTGTAAGTAGACAAAGAAGTTTCAGAAGTGGAGTGTTGAGAGGACCGGAGAGACTTATTTGTGGAGAGGAATAATGAAGGACGATGTGGGATGACAAAAGAATTAGGATGAGTTTCACTAGCACCTGCTTAAATGGGAAGGTGCCTCAAAAGGGAGGGTTGGAGGCATCAGCAAGGTGTATTGATATAATGAGAGATGACTTGGGAAACCAGAGTGAGGGGTTTGGCACTGGAATGTGGCATACCTCTTATCTTTCCTTCCCTGATCTGATCATTGAATCTGTACTATATCCATCAGCACAGCACCACACTCCTGCTGTTCAGCTCCTCCAGCCACTGTCAGCCATTCCTGCGTTGCTGCTGAGGCAGGTTTCTTCTTCGAGTCTGCTGGGAATCTGTGAGATCTACAGCACTTAACATGATGGCCATGAATTCATCGCAAAATTTCATTACTCCAACTTGTCAGTTTTTGAGTTTTGCTGGGAGAAGGGGTTCATTAACCAGTGAAACTTCAAAAGTTATGTCCAGGCTATAATCAGACTATAATAATTAGCAAACATCAGGTGGGTTACTAAGGGAATAGTTTCATTAAAGAACCACCGAAAAACCAATTGCTCCAATTTGTATGACTTTGACCCATTACTGACCATCCCTGCCATTAATGGATATGAACTTTGAAATTTATCCTTTTCATTCTGTTTTTCTCTCACTCTATAGAAATGCATTTAGCCTCCAGTTACCGTCTTTCCCAGTTAGCTGTCGATAGCTGGAACTCTTTGTACACTGAATCACAGTGAATGCTAACAAAATATTTACCATGTGGACCATTGCAAATAAATCTGATATCGTTTTAGATAAAACTGCAAAGTCAACCCTTCACTCCCTTTGCAATGAACTGAGGTCAGCAGTTGTCTTAATGACTAATTAGTACTGTCAGTGCAATTACTAATTTAGCTGTTTGATCATCATAGAATCCCACAGTGTTTGACTTATATTAATGTAAGAACTATATTGCTACATGGAAATAAATTGGATTTAGTTCCAGTTTTGATTTTGATTGAATTTGTGCAATGACTTGACTGATGTTTACAATAGAGTTGGTGTAATGTATGGTGCGAATGTCATTGATATTGTTCTGCGTCAGTATTTCTGGGTGTAACTGAGATATTTTGGATTCTGTTGATCCACACTTATTACGGTTATGCAAACTATGTATGAGTATAAAATTTCTGAGAGTAATGAGTCATTTCACTGTTTTAATGTTTTTATGTCATGAAGGACATGAGAGCAAAAGCTAGAAAATTAGCAGTTAAAGAAAGTAGCTGGGCAAGATTAAACATCAAAGTCTGGTGAAATGAGAGGCGTGGAGGACGGTGAGAAAATGAAAGAGCAGAATGCATGATTTGAAGGATGATTAAGAACTTCAAAAAAACCCATTATAGCTAAAAGAAGCACTGCCCAGTTTTATAACTGGTTGAAATGGGTACTGCAGATGCTGGAGATTAGACTCAAGTTTAGAATAGGGCTGGAAAAGCACACCAGGTAAGGCAGCATCTGAGGAGCATGAAAATCGACGTTTTGGGTAAAAGCCCTTCATCAGTATTATAATTAGCGTCCATTCAGAAATTAAGGTCACATTGCATTGTAAATGATGCCCATTGTTACTGCATTACAGAGAACTCAATTAATCCCCCATGTTGAAATGCATTTAAATTAAAGGTTTGTGACTTTCTGCTACATTTTTGGAATATTGACAATTCCGGAAAAGAACAGTATAATTTCCAGTGTAGGAAACTCAGTTGAAAGTCATTTTTTGCTATTAGTATGCTTCCCTTTGCATTTATTTTGCATTCTTGGACATTCTATGTTTCGCTCGCTGGCCTTGTTCACGGGCATAGCCTGTCAGACATTGGTGCCATGGATCCAACTTTCTTGGTATAATTCAATTCAGATGGGTAGCTCCAGTCAGAAAATTTCTCAGCGTGTTGGACCCACCTTGGTAAAGATGATGCACACAATGTTTGCTGATGGAATGGGTGTAGTATAGAGCTGGGCTGCTGACCCCAGAAGAAGAGCATCAGTGGGCAAGGGTCATACTTTCGTATCTCTTTAGAAGGTCCATCATTGTTCTCTGGGACTTTGTCCCAGTTGAGTTAAAAGTGTTTTAAGCCCACTAAAGCTCACGCCCTTGCACACATTCAGCTAGCCCTTATGGCTCCTTATAGTTTCCATGCCTACTCACGTCAGCTCATTCACTCACATGACCCTTTACACAGTCCATCTCAATGCTAACTCAATTGTCCTAACCACTCCCTCCATGGATACTTGTACTCTCCATGCTAACTCAATGCCAATGCATGCCCCACCATTCACCACTATAGGCCCTTTATACTTTCCATCGAATTTAATGCCAACTCATACCCCGTCCATGCCATTCACACTATATGTACTAAGTACATAACCGAAAGGTCACTTATTAACAATGGCAGATGTAGAACTGTGAAGAGCAAAAAAAACACAAATCTTCTTTAAAATGGCAATCAGACAGACCATTAAACATGTATAAGAGAGCTTTCAAACACATTACATGTTTTAATCTTGTCCAAATAAACATTGAGACATTAAGAAAAGAGATCACAGAGGGAACACCTTATTATAATCACTTGAAGCTATCAATCAAGCAATGTCAGCTATTCACTTCAATTGTTAAGATAGAATTCTCTGCTGAGCTATTGCGTTTATTGGTCTGAGTTCATATCTGATCTTACGGCGCTGTCTGACAAAACTCTGAACCAGTTTAGCAATTACTGAAATGCCTGTGCACAACAGTGCTGATCTATGAACTGCCATATTGGTGATTGTTGCAGTCATTTTAGCCTCATATTTGGGTATAACAATCTTTAGTTGTGAATTCAAAATTTCTTAAACACATTCTTTTCTATAACCTGCAACAGTCATTAGTTACATTCTCATCAGTATCCAGTGTAAAGAATGACCCTTCACATTTCAGTTTAATGGAACCTTGATCTTTATTACCATTATCACTTCTCTGGATAAAAGCCTCTGACCGGGGGGCTACAAGAGATGACGTAAGTACCACAGGTAAGTATTTGGAACAGAGACAGTCAGAAGAAAATGAAGCAACTGGAAATGGTGAGAGACTTGGTACTGATTCTCCTCTTTCCCATTATCTGCATAGACCTTAAGGGTAAAAAAACTTTCAAGTTTCTCCTTTATCTCCGTTTGTTGGCATTTTCATTTTTCTTTGGTTGTGTATCTTGTAACTGTGGAGCACCTTCAACGGCCAGGATGGGCTGAATAGCCACCTTAGGGTGACAGAAGGAAGAAGCAGGGAGTGTATTCCTCTCAGGATAATGAAGAGGCTGGAAGGTTGTGTCTGTGTGGTACTTCACTAGGCTAGTAGGCCAATAACCTAGCTGCTGAGTAACTCATCTAGACCTAGCATGATGACCTAGACATTACCATTTCCCACATTTCAAGCCAAGTCAGTGTCCTCATTGCAAGAAATGGACCTAAGGGTAGGGATGATATTCCTCCTCAGGCTTGACTCAGCGACCCTCAACATCATCCTTCAATGTCACTCTTCCATTTTACAGACGTATAGGACTGTCTTCGCCTAATTCCATTCTTATCTATTCAGTCATAGTGGTTTAAAAAAACCCACAATGGTTACTGGTCCAACTCTTGCAAGTTGTTATTATTGAATTTAATGACACCGTCTCTTGTGATGAACTAAAGTGATGGAAGTTAGAGCTTGCAATTGAGTAGCATGAGACAACATCAAGTGGTATGAGGCAGATAAAGAATGGATATTGGAATCATGAGAGTTATAAACAGAAAGAGGTGATGCCAAAATTCTGTAAGGAGTTTCTTGTGTGTTGGAAGAGATGTGTAACCATAATGCAGGATGTGTGATTCGGGGTTCATACAAAAGTTCATGCATACAGAACAGGCACAGAGGTAGGCCAGGCGGAAGTGGGTACTGCAGATGCTGGAGATTAGAGTCAAGGTTAGAGTGGTACTGGAAAAGCACATCAGGTCAGGCAGCATCTGAGAAGCAGGGAAATCAATGTTTCGGGCAAAAGTCCTTCATCAGGAAAGGGCTTGATCCTGATGAAGGACTTTTGCCCAAAACATCAATTTTCCTGCTCCTTGGATGCTGCCTGACCTGCTGTGCTTTTCCAGCACCACTCTAATTTTGACAGAAATAGGCCATTCATCCCTCAAGCCTGCTCTGCCATTCATGAAGCTCATGATTGATCCATGTGTGTTTCAAATTCCACTTTCCCATCTGATAGCCCCCTGATAACTTTTGATTCCCCTGCCTAACACGAAGAAGGGCCACTGGACCTAAAACATTGACACTGTTTTCTCTCTAAAGATGCTGCCAGACTGGCTGAGTTTCTTCAGCAATTTCTGTTCTGTTTTGAATTTTCAGCTTCCGCAGTTCTTTGCTATATTAAAAATTATTCACCTCTGTCTTTAAAAAATATTCAATTATCTGCCTCCAATACCATCTGAGGCAATGAAACCCAAAGTTGCACAAACCTCTGAAAAAAATTCTCCTCATCCCTGTCCTAAAAGTGTGATCCCTAATTTTTAAATAAAATGCAACCCCCAATTCTGGACTAATGCACAAGAGGAAACATCAGGCTGAACTTTCCCAAGATTTGGCTAAGTATCAATTTCAGGAAGTTTCATAAAGCACTTCTCCCTGTGAACACTAACAGGTTTTCTTTAGCAATTTTAATGTTTTTATCTCATTAAGCATGCACCATGTCTCTAAGGCATCTCTCCCGCACTATTGTGTACTCACCTATAGTGGGAGGGCTCAGCCCTTCCAGGGTCTAACAGGATCCCCACCGCCATTCCACATTTAAACCCCAGCTTTGTACCAAGCAAATTGCTGCCTCCCAGGACCTGCCATTCCAAGTTGCAGTCTGTGAAGAATTGCCATAGAGATCGTTGATAGATGCAAGTTGTCACCCATCATCTACTGATAAGGACCTGGATGACCTGGTGGAAGGGGTGGTGGGTCCAAGTGCCGTCCTCAATCCTCAGACCACTCACCAGACCCTGCCAGCCTAGCCTGATGATGCCATCCAGGTCAGTACAACATTCACAATGCAAAGGATCTCCCAGCAGTGCAGGAAGAAGATTAGTGACCATTTTTGCTCTATATGGGTTCCTGCCACTATGTACTTTCTGCTATTTCGCACTCAGTCTGCCTCAACCACCTCCCACCAAGACTGTGAAGATGACATTCCTTCTGGTCACTGTCCCCATTGTCCTACTCACTGCAATGCTGTGGCTCTCACAGATCTTCCATGTCCATCACAGACTTGTTGTGTCTTCTGATTGTCCAGAGCACATACTGTGAGTACTATATGGTGCTGCCTGACCCCAGACCGGACCAATCATTGCAACCTCATATTGATGAGACGTCATTTGGCCCTTGACGGTCCCATAGGAAAAATATGTTGTGTTGCATATATATGCTAGTGTGGCATTCTGATCATTACCTGTGCATAGTCTGTAGCACTCTGTAAGTGCAATGCTGCATTAGATGACACAGTTTCGTCATGGTGTGCTGAGGCCAAAACGTTGTGTTTTCAAGAAGGAAGTTAATGTGGCTCTTGTAACTAAAGGGACCAAGAGATATGGGGGGAGTGTGGGATTAGGGTATTGATCTCAATGTTCAGCTATGATCATATTGAATGGTGGAGCAGGGGTTGATTGGCCCCTACTTGTTCCTGTCTTCTATGTATCTATGTTTATATGTGAGGTTAAAAGGGGACGTGGAGACTCTGGGATACCAGGAGGAAACCAGTGCTGACAGTGTCCACTGTGAACTGCATTCCCTGGCATCACTTTCTGTTCACTGGATGCGAAGTGCAATGGAAAGTGGTTGGGACCAGGCCTTAGGTGGGTGAAGTCAGTGTCAGCTTGATGGATGATGAATGAGATTCTCATCTGCTGGATATTGAAGGGGCAAGCACATGAAGCATGAATTTGTAGACTGCAAAAGCATTTAATTTGCAATCATTTATTGTCCACATGCAACACACGCAGAGTGAATGTATTCAGAGTTCAATGCTTGTCAGAGGCGATTTGCATTATGTCATTGGTCTTGCAAATTGAATATGGACACCTCAGTGAAGCAGAAGTGAGCAGCAATGACCTATAAGTTGGTGAACATGGACCAAAAGTGAGTCTTAACTTATGAAGCTTCCAAGGGTGCTGTGGGAGGCAGAGACAATATTTTCTTCTGTCATGTAATTATCACCATGTATGTGACTGAGTGTAATGATAGGTTTCATGTGTTGATGTGGGTCTAGAATGGGAAGTGGATAATAACTCAGCAGGTATCTCCTTGTTGTGTCAGTCACCCAGCTGTCATGGCACCTTCACCAGGTTCCTGCATGTATTGAGGCTGAAGCTAAGTGAATGATGGAGACATGGCCCTTGCTGCATGTCCCACTGTCTGCAGGAGTGTGTACAGCCCTCATCTGCGGGGTGTTCCACCATTGACTGCCCTCAGAGTCAGGAGCCTGTTTCACTCCTTATCTTGTCAACAGAGGTCATTGCCAGCAAGAGTCATGCACTCAGTCACTGGTGGGACATTGGTTGTTGTAGCCAGCTTCTCAGGACGGTGAAGGTAAAGCAGGAGGATGTGCAGTAAGCCCACCAGGAGCAGCAGCATCAGATGCCCAGCTCAGGGAGTGGTCACTGCTGCTGACTCAGCATTCACTGGGTCCACTGGAGGATTAGAGTTCTTTGCCCTGAATTCAGTTCCTGGGGATGAGCGAGGTGCAGTGTTGATGTGTGCCCTGGGACACTGTGTTCGATCTATGTCGGATGCTAGAGCCACAGCCATCTCTCACTGTGAAGGTGACAGTCACTTTGAACACCTTCATTACTGGCTCCTTCCAAGGAGTGAAGGGTGACTTGTGTGGGATCTCTCAGTGGTACATTCACAAATGTATCAGAACAGTGACTGATGCCATCTGTGCAGGATCCCAGCAACTCATTGAACTTCCAGTGCTGCAACTTGGGCAGTGGGATTCTGGAACCTAGTACAGGGGGCCATCGATTAGACACACTTGGCACTAGGAGGGCTGTGTCACAACACTGAGATCTTCAGTGGGAAGGGGTTCCATTCCATGAATGTTCAGATGATTTGTGAACACCCTGCCAAATTCTTGGAGGTGCCCACTGCCCTGGCAGCTACTCTGACCCCTACATCCTATAGCGCTCTTGTGTTCTTGGTTTACATGAGAGTCCAAATGCCTTTCTAGGCTGGTTACTACAGAACAACATTGTAACTATGGATCATGACACATTTGCATGACATCCTGACTGAATGCATAATGCAGATGTAATGTTGCACATTCTTTGACCAGAGACCATATTGGAGCACCTGATAGAGCTGCTGAAATCTGCGACAGTTCTGTAGCTCGACCTGGTCTGGGCTGAACCCTAGTCCAGTCCGGAGAGAGTGTGCTGCATCATCCTGGCATGTTGTGCTTCAGAGCTGAAAATGTGTTGCTGGAAAAGCGCAGCAGGTCAGGCAGCATCCAAGGAGCAGGAGAGTCAACGTTTCAGGCATGAGCCCTTCTTCAGGAATCCAGGTCAGGCAGCATCCAAGGAGCAGGAGAGTCGACGTGTTGTGCTTCATACCATTAGAGCAGGTAATATGACAATGCTGAGGAACTGGAGGAATGGGAGCAGTCTTCCAAGGAGGAAGGCAAGGGTGAAGATGAGGACACTGTGGAGGAGGAAGCTGTGCCTGTACATGATAGAGCTCAGCCGTGTTGGCTGCTGCAACTAGACAAGATCTGACTGATTCTTGGATCCAGTCGATGATGAGAGCTGGATGCAGCAGACCATCAAGGAATGTGAAATAGTCATTGCTCAACTTGCCAGCATTCTGTGAGCATTGTGGGGGTGAACTTCAGCCTCAATTGGTTTTGTTTGCATTCCATTTTGCTGGCTGTAAATGCAAGCTCATGTTTGGATTTGTCCAGCATCGTTGTCTGCCTCCATGCGATGCTTCCCCATGGGACAATGACAAATTGTGCATCTACAGCCGGCATTCGAGTCAGAGTAGCGGTGACCTTGAGAGAATGTTTGGATGGCATTTAACTAAAGACAAGGAGATGCGGTTGTATGTGCAAGGGAGTGTCAGCCATGCTGGCTTTGTACTGTGAGCAGCATGCCTTTGTGGTTACTGTGCCATTACACTGCCAGTGGTGGGCAACGGCAGATTGCCAACTCCTGTCTGGGTGCACAGTGGCCTTTAAAAGATGGCACTTGTGGCAGGGATGCTGGTGTTTCAGCTGATATCTGCTCCATGGTGATTCTTTCTTAGAATAGCAACTCGTAAGAGGGCTTTAGAATCGAGCTAGAGGGAAATCATGAGGGTTTGGAAGCTAGTTAATGAGGTGAGTTTGATAAAATGCAGTGAGCAATCTTGCTCTGCTTCAGAGCATAAACCACCCAGGAAACTCAATGAAACTGACAACTGAGATTCAGTCCACAGGTTTAATACCAGTTATAATAAAATCTTGTATTACAGACAGGAATGAAAGAGAACCAAAACCCTAATTCCCTTCCTTTACTGTCTATATTCTGTGTGTTTTTGAAAGGAAGACTTTGTGTGTTTCTTAAATCCTGAGAGGGTGACATTTTGAATAAACAGCGCAAAGCTTTCGTGTGTTTAAATAAAGAATATTATTTATTCATGCATTCACCCTGAAAGTTTAGCACTATGTTACTCACTCAGCACTCACGCACACACACTTGAGGAAAAGTACAGGTGTATAGAACAGCGCACTGTTATGAGTAAACAGAGCATAGTCTGTAATTGACATGTTCGGCTTGACAAGGACGAAGCATACACTGTTGGCCCAGCAAAGAAAGTGTTTCAATCCTGACAAGTATTCCAGGTAAATTTAATACAAAGTATTAAATACAAAGTGCAGAATTCACTCAAAGAAATGATTTTGAATCAAGTCACAACATTTCTGGCTTTTTGTCTTATCACTCGGCGTTTGATTATCGGTATTAGTAGTCTTGAAAAGAAACAGGCTTGAAGATTTTAAGGTGTGCAGTGTGTCATTTTAAAGGCACAAGTATTGCTACCTTTCTTTCTGCTATTGTCTATAGTTCCAACCCCACCCCCCACCCCAACTGTCTGGCTATGTTCCACCCCCTTACAGTTCTTGAGGTAATAAGATTCTTTAGTTGTTACCGATTCTAATTACTTGATCAATATTTCAATTTTCTAATTGGGACAATTGAAGTTCAAAGCCATTGTTGCACAATGGGAGAAAAATGTTGGCCATTGAGACCCGGTTCAGATAAAATGGATCTGGAAGTTTATTGATATTGAGTTTTGGCTAAGTCCACAGAAGTAAGAGGTGTGAATTCCACAGATGGGCTTCACTTTGGCATGCCCATTCAAGGGAGCACCACCTCCACCATCTGTGGTCATTTAACTTTCGGTAATCTATGCAGAAATTGGCTCAGTGGTTATGGGCGGCATGGTGGCTCAGTGGTTAGCACTGCTGCCTCACAGCACCAGGGTCCAAGGTTTGATTCCAGCCTCAGGCGACTCTCTGTGTGGAGTTTGCACATTCTCCCCCTGTCTGTGTAGGTTTCCTCTGGGTGCTCTGGTTTCCTCGTACAGGTCAGGTGAATTGGCCATGCTAAATTGCCCATAGTGTTTGGTGCATTAGCCAGAGGGAAATGGGATTGGGTGGGTTAATCCTCGGAGGATCGGTGTGGACTTGTTGGGCTGAAGGGCCTGTTTCCACACTGTAGGGAATCTAATCTAAATTGCAAAAGTCACATGACTATCAGCAACCTTTTAATATTCAAACATCAGACCAGCATCCACACCCAAATGAACATTAGCCACCATTTCTGCCACCTCCAACAGGATGCCACTTTCCACTCCGGGACCCTGAAGCCTTCTGGGCCTATTTTCAAGTTCAAAAACTTTAGAGCTTGAGCATCTTATCCCACATCTTTACTCCAACGCCCACACACCAGGCCTGTCATTACATGGCTGCTACCACACACAACCCATTGTCAGCCAGTACTCCTCTCAATCCCCAACCCATCTTCAGCTTGTATATCAACCTTTTCCCCAGCTAAAATCAGTTCTAAAGAAGGGCTATTGGGCCTGAACTGTTAACTCTGCTTTCTCTGCACATATAATGCCACATCTGCTGAGATTTCTGTTTTGATTTCTGATTTCCAGCATCCACAAGTTCTTTTATTTTTGGTCTCGCCTTTCAATGTCCATTTTTTAAAGAGACAACAATTCCAGAAAGTTCTACACTGAATGCAGTTCCATGTTTGAAGTAATGAATATGACATGCCAATAGTCGACATGACGTTTATTAGTTACACTTTTAAAATTGAACTGAGTTGGTCCACATCTTCACCTATAACTCATAAAAAATTAATATCACTTAATGATTTATGCCTTGCTTAGAAAATTGTTTGAGGAAAACAGATTATAGAAAGTGTTTGGTAATAATTATAGTCCAAGATAAGATGATTGCTATTCAGCCATATAATTAATATTAGTCATGATGTCTTATTTTAATAATACTTAAGCAGTAAAATAAACCTCAAAATTATGTTTTGCATGTTAACTAACTCCAATGATGTTGTAACACAATAACTGTAGTCTATGTAACAACTTCTGACAGATGGGTTTTGGATAATGAGGCATTCATCACCCTGTCTGCCAATTTGGAGTTGATTGTATGGAGTGAAATTGGAAATATTTTGCACACACTAGAACAGTGCCAAATCTAATTTTGTAACTTTTATTTTATCTTGATTTGTGTAATAGTTGCTGAAAATGTGTTGCTGGAAATGTGCTTTTCCAGCAACACGTTTTCAGCTCTGATCTCCAGCATCTGCAGTCCTCACTTTCTCCTTGTCTAATAGTTGATCATTTATCCAACAGCTTCAGTTTGATTTGATTTCTGGAGTAAATTCTGTACCCTTCCAACCAGCAATTGACTTGATATAAGCTCTGAGTTGCTAAAAATTTTCCGTTGAATTTGCATTATTACCAAATTTAATTTGGCATGAATTTAGTTCTGATAGCTTAGTATTAGTGATTCATCAAAACAACACTGTTTAAATTTAATCAGTGCGAAATAATGCCTCAAGGCTATTATACTTCTGGATATAATGTGAATTATGCATGATTAGAAGTGTCATAAACTCAATATACCTTCCACTCTACAGGCATGAACATGCCATAAAAATTGTTTACATACCTGCACACACAAGTGGAATTGCTCCAAGCATTGACAAAAATCGGAACATCTCACATATGTGGTCCTATTAATCTGGCCACACACATTATCTACCTTTTGGTGGAGAGGTCTATGAATCTCTGCCTGCATTAATTAGATATTGAATGGTTCATTGTGTGTCAAGAAATCATAATGAAATAGTGTGGTATACTGGGGAAATACTATTAAGTTGAAAACAGAGTGATATGAAACAGACGCAGACCGGTACAAATGTATTTGTCAAGCTCTAAATCACAGCAAATTGAATTAAACTGAATCACTAACAAGAAAATCTGAGTATTATTCAACTAGCAGTGATTTGGAGATGCCAGTATTGGACTGGGGTGCACAAAGTTAAAAATCTCACAACACCAGGTTTTGGTCCAACCGATTTATTTGGAAGCACTAGCTTTTGGAGTGCTGCTCTTTCATCGGGTGATCACCTGATGAAGGAGCAGCGCTCCGAAAGCTAGTGCTTCCAAATAAACCTGTTCAATTAGCAATATCACTCAAAACACAATACAGATGGTCTGTGAAAAAAAATTCTGGATTTCTTTGAGGAATTGATAGCCTATGTTTCCTGCAGTAAATATTGTGTTCTTTTGCTTCCAAAAGCTATTTGATAAAGTTCCTTGTGAAGAGCTGCTAATGAAGCTCAAAGCTGTGGGTAGTGAGAGTAAAATTTGAGAATGGATCAAAAGACATTAATAAGTTATCACCAATCGGGGAAGTATTTAATGGGCCACACCAGCGTGCTAGTATTTCAAATTTCACATGGCAGATTCAAATTCAGAAACTCAAAGGAACGTGCTCACATTAGGGTTGATCCGACACTTAGAAGGAGCAGAGAAGCCAGACCAGAAATTATAAAACGAGTTGAATGGAAGAGTGCTATTGACAAAATCTGCTGAGATTGAGTTGGAGATGTGGTTCTGTTCGCCGAGCTGGGAATTTATGTTGCAGACATTTTGTCCCCTGTCTAGGTGACATCCTCAGTGCTTAGGAGCCTCCTGTGAAGCACTTCTGTGATGTTTCCTCCTGCTTTTATAGTGATTTGTACCTGCTGTTTCCGGTTGTCAGTTCCAGCTGTCTGCTGCAGTGTCTGGTATATTGGGTCCAGGTCGATGTGCTGATTGATTGAATCTGTGGATGAGTGCCATGCCTCTAGGAATTCCCTGGCTGTTCTCTGTTTGGCTTGTCCTATAATAGTAGTGTTGTCCCAGTCAAACTTATGTTGCTTGTCATCTGAGTGTGTGGCTACTAAGGTCATGTCAATTCGTGGCTAGTTGGTGTTCATGGATGCGGACCATCACAGAAGCGCTTCACAGGAGGCTCCCAAGCACTGAGGATGTCACCTAGACAGGGGACGAAATGCCTGTAACACAAATTCCCAGCTCGGCGAGCAGAACCACAACAACGAGCACCTGAGCTACAAATCTTCTCCCAAACTTTGAACACCTATGGGCGAAAGACACTAAGACAAGCCAGGAAATGGGAATCCTGTGCCAACCGCCTAAGCGCCACATACGAACAACTCCAGTTCCTGTACAAACGCCGAAAGAATCGAATCCTTCCACCATGTGTCAGATACAGACCACTAGTCAACAACCCACAAGCCAGGGACACAGCCAGACAGAATGGATTCAGGATGATCCAGGTAATGATTACAGATGCACACAACAGACTACACAAATACAGACAAGAAATTGTGCGCCAAAAATCGTTAATTTCAAAAACCACCAATCAGGAATGGACCCGGACCATAGAACAGGCCATGACCATAGTACAGAATAGGACCACACACCGCAAAAAAATGGCGCTAAAAGAAAAAAATGGCCAAACTAACACACAACAGAGAGGACACCACAACACACTCCTGGATTAGAAACCTCTCCCAGAGACAGCTCACGGACACGGAAAGAACAATACTGGCCAAGGGACTCAACTACAACCACAGGGACGCCAAGACAGCAGACTTCCTAGCAGCATTAGAATGCACACTCAGAAACAATGGATTGACAGAAGAGACACAACAAACACTGAGATAAAGTATTGTACCCCTGATAACAAGGAAAAGACAAACATATAACCTCAACATCAAGGAGAGGGAAGCACTAAAAGCACGAAGAAACGATAAGAACATAATCATACTACCAGCAGACAAAGGCAGAATGACAGTCATCCTGGACAAAGCAGACTACATCCAAACAGCACAACAACTACTTGCAGATACCAACACCTACCAAAAGAGGGAGTTTGACACCACCACCAATAGGATAAACAACACGTTGAGGAACCTACAAAAAAACGGACAGATAACCAGGTCTGACCTACAGAGAATGAAACCTGAAAGCAACAACACCCCCAGATTCTATGGACTACCTAAAGTGCACAAACTAAACATCCCACTCAGACCCATAGTATCACTATCAGGGACACCATCACAAAAACTGGCTAAAGAACCACAGCAGAAACTGAAACACCTGATCAGCGGATCCAGACACTCTATACAGTCAACACAGGAATTCTTGGACATCATCAGATATATACACATAAACAAGGAAGAAACCATGGTCTCATTCAATGAAACGGCACTGTTCATCTCTCTCGACAAAACCCTAGCCAGAGAAACAATAGCCAACCTGCTGGACATACAGAACAGACAACAAGACAGGGAACCTATCAACAAAGACTGCATACTCAAACTACTGGACCTGTGCCTCACAACACACTTCACATTCAACAACCAAATATATGAACAAATCAACGGCACACCCATGGGCTTACCCATCTCTGGACTCAGATGACAAGCAACATGAGTTTGACTGGGACAACACTACTATTATATAACAAGCCAAACAGAGAACAGCCAGGGAATTCCTAGAGGCATGGCACTCATCCACAGATTCAATCAACAAGCACATCGACCTGGACCCAATATACCGGCCACTGCAGCGGACAGCTGGAACTGACAACTGGAAGCGGCAGATACAAATCACTATAAATGCCGGAGGAAACATCACAGAAGCGCTTCACAGGAGGCTCCCAAGCACTGAGGATGTCACCTAGACAGGGGATGAAACGTTTGCAACACAAATTCCCAGCTCGGCAAACAGAACCACAACAATGAGCACCCGAGCTACAAATCTTCTCCCAAACTTTGAATTGAGTTGGAGAGCTTTGCTGAGGTGAAATTACATTGAAGTTTGCACATACTCACTACCACAAGCCTGAAAAGAAAATACCAAATTAACCAATGCTATTAGTAACTATTATAGATTGTAACAGGGCATCCTCGAGCATCTCAAAGGTAAGCGAAATTGAAGTATTCTTCAATTTATTCACATGCTTACCTATAGCTGGACAGGTAAGATCAACTGCAGATATAATGATTCCCAATTTGAAGGTTGAGAGCCTCTCAATGAGACTGTTAGGAGAGGGGAGCCATAGCAATTGGATGGACTCAGCAGGACAAGCTGTTGTTGAAGGCAAGCCAGATTTGGACAGAGCACAACATGTTAGATGCATTCAATTCTCTACAGAGGATGTGTGTCTATGGCACCTGTGTGGGTCTTTAATACCAGCAGAAGTTGCTGACCACTCGGATATAGTTGAAGGCATATTCTCCAGCAGGTACAGCAGCAGAGGAGGAAGGAACAAGGGCTCCAGCTACACTGGAAACATCATGGCATATACAGCCATGCCAAGACACTCTAGACCTAATTCCACCATATCTTCCACCGGCAAAGATACCCTCACATCAATGAGTTTTCATGTGTCTGTTAAACAGCTGAGAAAGAGGAGGTCATGAAACTCAAGGCAGATGTGAGCTGCTTCCTTTTAGCTTTGTGAATGCTCCATAGAAGCAAGCATGGAACTGTATAGCTTAGCATTGAGATTATTTCCCTGGGTGATAACAGTCTGATAGCTGCTAAAACCTTTAATGTTCAACAAGAGCTAAAGATCTTGGCATTCAATTTTTTTTATTTTCCTGCAACATTGGAGAGCTACATATGTAAAGCTAAATATATGGAAGCATGTAAAAGTGGGATCCTGAGAGAAAGCCTTGGCTGCCAAGTAAGGTTACCTCTGGGGGAGAACTTTTTGTTTTGGTGACTCCTTGCATTTATCCTGAAGTATCTGCTAATAAGAGAGATGGTAGTCTCCCTCCCATGGACATCACTTCCATTGAGATAAACCCTGCAGTGCCTTCTTTGTTAATTGACATATTTTGAGGTATCCCATGCTCATTCCCCTCATAAAAGGATACAGCTCACTCAGTCTCTTCCTCTGCATTCATCACTACAGCACTCTGGGGCACCAGGTTATGCAATGAACAACAGACAACTGTAATGAAAAGAGCATGTTGTCTAGTTCCCTCAAATTTACTGAGGCTTTGAAACCTCATTTTCAATGACCGATGGTGACCCTTGTAGTTATTTGGCAGTGTTTGTGAGTGTCCTGTGCTGCCGTGTTCAGGAGTTAAGGCTGCAAGGTGATTCCCCAGCTTACTCAAAATGTTGCACTTCCTCAGAATGTGCCTTGAAGGGAATCGGACTCTTAGCCTTCATTATATGCTCATGCCTTTGAAGTGTGGAGTCAAGTTAGAAAGTTCAAACAAGAAGACTACCACTGAATAAAGGCTGAAAGCCACAGGACACAGGAATGTTGCCAAAATCATTGAAATGTTTTAAATTATCTTTTTACCATACCCTATACTGAAGGATTTGAAAAAGATCCAGTTTTCAATTAAGCATTGACATAAATAGAACAGAATACTGGAATAATCAAAACAATGAGGCTTGCGAGCAACATCTATCATTGCCTTGTAAATAATTTGTTGTCTGGCTCTTGCCACTGGCTCAATTTTCTTAAATCTCTTGGCACTTTCACTTGGGAGAGTGAGAGGAAGCCTTTGAACTGTTTTACTGTGACTCTTAACTGGAATGCATCAACAAAGATCTTTACTCCAAACATCTGCCTTTCAGAGTGCTTCACTGGCAACATGACGAGAGAATAGATGCCAGTTTTTAGCAGCTGCCACCATCAGTCCGACACATTTGCGCCACCTGCTGGACTTTAGATCCTCCCCACTGTACAGAATTGACTGGCACTATGTGAGATTAAAGGCCAACTCTATTCAGATTTGACCAATTTGAATCTTAAAAGGTGCAACTTTCTGTCTGACCATTGCTTTGTCTGTTTAATAAAAACATAATTTGCCATTGAAATTGTTCGTCTTTTCTTCTCATTGGATTTTTAGGTGCCCATCATTGAAAAGGTAAGGCTTTCGCAACAATTTTCAGTCAGAAATGTCGAGTGGATGATCCATCTCAACCTCCCCCAGAGGTCTCCGGCATCACCAAGACCAGTATTCAGCCAATTCAATTCACTCCATATGGTATCAAGAAATAGTTGGTGACACAAGATACTACAATTGCTGTGGGCCGTGACAATATTCCTGAAAAGACTTGTACTGAAGACGTGTGCTTCAGAACTTGCTGCGCCCCTAGCCAAGTTTGTTTCCTTACGGATCCAATGCTGGCATGTAGCTGACAATGTGGAAAATTGCCAAGGTATGTCCTGTACACAAAGAGAGGATGAAGCCAACTTAACCAATTACTGCCCCATCAGTGTATTCTCAATCATCAGTAAATGATGGAAGGCCTAATTAACAATGCTATCAAGCAGTGCTTACTTAGTAATGACCTGCTCGCTGATACTCAGCTTGGGTTCCACCATAGCCACTGACCCCATTTTAGTTTTGGTCCAAACATGGACAAAAGGAGCTGAATTCCAGAGGTGAGGTGAGATGAAAGTGACCGTTCTTGACATAAAAGCACATTTGACCAAATGTGGCATCGAGGAGCTCTGGCAAAACAAGAGTCAATGGGATAGAGGGAAAGCTCTCTGCTGGTTGGAGTCTGGAACAAAGGCAGGTAGTTGTGGTTGTTGGAGGTTGATTATCTCGGCCCTGGGATATCTCTGCAGGAGTTCTTCATGTTATGGCAGGATACTAGGAAGCTCAGAGAAAAAGAAGGAGCTTGGGGTACTTGCCCACAGACTCCCACAGGCAGTAGGGTAGGTTAAGGTCATTAAGAAGGCATATGAGACATTTGCCTTTAATTAATCAAGGAATAGATTATAAGAATAGAAAGGTTATGTTGGAGCTGCATAGGACTTTGGTTAGGCCACAGTTAGAAAACAAGAGTGCAGGTCTGGTCATCATACAATGAAAGGATAAGATTGCACTGGAGGAGGTACAGAGGAGGTTCACCAGGGTGTCGTCTGTGATGGAGCATCTTAGCTAATCAGAGAGGCTGCATAAGCTTGAGCTGTTTTCGTTGGAGCAGAAAAGATTGTGGGGGGAGGTGGTGGTGGGGGGAGATCTGATAGAGGTGTATAAGATTATGAGGTGCATGGACAGGATGGAGAGAAAACAGCTGTTCTTCTTAGTTGAAGGGTGAATAACAAAGAGGCACATGTTTCAGATGAATTACAAGATTTAGAGGAGACTAGAGCAAAATGTTTTTCACTCAGAGGGTGGTGGGGGTCTGGAGTGTACTGTCTGGGAGGCATGGTGACTCAGTGGTTAGCACTGCTGCCTCACAGCGCCAGGGACCCAGGTTCAATTCCAACCTTGGGTGACTGTGTGGAGATTGCACATTTTCCACGTGTCTGTTGGGTTTCGTCCGGGTGATCCAATTTCCTCCCACAGTCCAAAGATGTGCAGGTTAGGTGAATTGGCCATGCTAAACTGCCCATAGTATTTGAGGATGTGTAGGTTAGGTGCATTAGTCAGGGGTAAATACAGAGTAATAGGGTAGGGGAATGTGTCTGGTGGGATATTCTCTGCAGGGTTGGTGTGGACTTGTTGAGCCAAATGGCCTGATACTACACTGTAGTGATACGGTGATATTTGAGGCAGGTAACCTCACAAACCATAAAAAGTACTTGAAGTGTCCTAATGTTTAAGGCTATAGGCATGGAATCCCTACAGTGTGGAAGAAGGCCATTTGGCCCATTGAGTCCATACTGACCCCCACCCCCCCCATCCCTGAGGATCCAACCCACCCATCCCTGGATAGTATGTGTAATACAGCATGGCCAGTCTATCTAATCTGCACAACCTTGGACTGTGGAAGGAAACTGGAGCACCTGGAGGAAGCCCACACAGACACAGGGAGAATGGGCAAACTCCACCCAGACAGTTGCCTGATAGAACATAGAACATAGAAAAATACAGCGCAGTACAGGCTCTTCGGCCCTACCCCTAATATCTGTCCTATACCAACCTCCCCTTAATTTAAAGCTGTGTCCCCTAGTAACAGCTGACTCCATACGCGGAAAAAGGTTCTCACTGTCAACCCTATCTAAACCCCTAATCATCTTGTACACCTCTATCAAATCTCCCCTAAACCTTCTTTTCTCCAATGAGAACAGCCCCAAGTGCCTCAGCCTTTCCTCATACGATCTTCCTACCATGCCAGGCAACATCCTGGTAAACCTCCTCTGCACCCCTTCCAGTGCCTCCACATCCTTCCTATAGTATGGCGACCAAAACTGCACACAATACTCAAGATGAGGCCGCACCAGATGTTAGAATTGAACTCAGATCTCTGGCGCTATGATTCAGTAGGGCTAACCACTGAGCCACTGTGCTTCCCCAAATGGTGCAAGAAAATAGGACTATTGTAGATTAGCGTAGCTTTGGTGGCAAAGACTCAATGGACTGAAGGGCCTCTTCTTTACTACATGATCCTATGATATGCTGGTCATGTCCTGTGCCCAACCATCTTCAGCTGCTTCATCATTGACCATCCCTCCATCTTAAAGGTCCAAAGTGGGCATGTTCACTGATGATTTCACAATGTTCAGCACCATTTGCGTCTCCTCAGGTATTGAAGCTATTGAATCCAAATGCAGCAAGATCTGGTCAATATCTAGATGTGGACTAAGAAGTCTTAAGTAACATTTGCAACACACAAGTGCCAAGCAATGACCGTTTCCAACAAGAGAGAATCTAACAATTGCCCTTGACATTCAATGGCATCACCATCACTGAATCCTTCAACATCATCATCCTAAGGGTTACCTTTGACCAGAAACTGAACAGGATGAATCATATAAATATTGCAGCTACAACACCAGGTCAGAATCCAGAATTCTGTCAGCCAATAATTCAACTCCTGACTCCCAAAGCCTGTCCACCATCTACAAAGTACAAGTCAGAACTCTGATGGAATACTGTTCACTTGCCTTGATTTTGAAACCATTCAGGACAAAGCAGCCCACTTGATTGTCATCACATCCATAAACAGTTATTCCTTCCACCATCGACACTCATGAATATCACTGTGTACCATCTACAAGATGCACTGCAGAGTTTCACCAAGGCTCCTGAGCAGCACCTTCCAAATCCATGACCCATCGAGATGAAACAAAGGCATCAAAACATGGCAACACCAACATCTGCAAGTTTCCCTCCAAGCCATTCACCATTCTGACTTGGAAACATGTCATCGTTCCTTCTGTTGTTGCTGGGTCAAAATCTCAATATTCCCACAAGGATTTCATTGTTGGCCTCCTTATACCACAGGGACTTCAGCGATTTAAGAAGCTGACTTTAAATCTCTTGAAGGGCCCTATGAATGAGTAAAAAAGTGCTGGCCTTGACGGTGATGCCTACATCCCATGAATGAATTTAAAAAATGGACATCCCTGAACCTGACAGAGTAGCAATGTATCGAAAGGTTCGATTTCTGCAACCAGCTAGTTACTCAGATAGATCCCCTGCTACAGGAGGAATTGGAAGTAGATACTAAAGCATTGCTTTAGTGATCATCATGAATTAGCCATTGATGAAAAAGGTAAGCCTATGTACACCTGGAGGATGATTTGCATACATTAAAATCTGCAGGGTTATTGTTCTTGTTGAAAGACTATAGTTCTAGTTTCAGTCAAATCTAGTTTCCCTCCCAGGAAAACCTTAAACATTTCTGACATTGCCCCTCAGACATTTGAAGGTAGTTGGTGTCTGCTCTTAACCAACTCCTTGGCAACAAAAATGGCTTGGTTGCCTTTCATCTGTTTTCAATGTTTAGACAGAACAAGACCCTCCTCTGGTGAATTCTCTTCTCCAATGCCCTCGGTTGCAAAAATATTAGGTGTGTGAACCCCATTGTGAATCCATAATGTGAACTCTGTGAGGAAGCCAGGCGTTAATGAGAGTACCTCTGTTTACGTGGTCTTCATTCCTTGAGCCTCTACTTTTGACTAATTAGAAAGCATAACCTTGCGCTGGACCACCCTCAGAACATCTTCCATGTCCTAATGGCCTCCCTCCCACAGAATGTAATCTCTTGCATGATAAAAGTTTCCTGGTAACACCTGATCTCCAGTGAGTCTTCTTAGCAGTTTGTCACAGTAGACATTAATACTATGATACTATAGTTGCAGCCCATCCACTTCCTGTTCCATGATGACCTAAAATCTACCATCTCGTTTAATCCTTCCAACAACTCCTTCTTCCAATTATTCCAGAGCATCCAATTATCCCCCAGGATCTGGAGCTATTGACCCTACACTCTTGAACTCTGTCACCCTCAATCGATCCACCCTCGCCTTCAACCTTCCTGCTTTCAACCATCTCTCAACCCACCCTCATAGCCCATTGATCTACAAACCAATCCTGGAGAAACACTGCTTCACTGCTTTATGTTCCTTCCCTTTCTCTTCACTGACCAAACAAAAAATTATTTGGAGGTTGGTCCCAGGTCACCGCTTGGATGAATGCTGTCTCCACGTTGCAGAGAACCAGACACCACGTTGCAAGAAGATCAATGATCTTTCCTACTGCATCAGTTAAATGTCGCATTTTTCCCTCAGTTATCTCACTTATTCTGCTAATTGCTGCTAGTTCACCCACCTCCCATCAAGGCTCGTGGTCTACCAGTCCTGCTATTACCTGCAACATTTTCCCTAATTTGCTGTCACCCACCCCAACACCACACACTGCTAACCCTGCATGCCCACTGCACTTCCTCCTCACTCCCTCAGAACACCTCATCACCTTTCCACCACCTGTGCCAGCACCAACCATGGTGCCATCCACTGTTGCCTTAACTCAGTTCCTCCCTTTCTCCCATTATAGGGAAAGATGGCCCATAAAAATGCAGAAAGAGCTTCTGCAACCGGCCATTCAGCTCCTCACCTATGAGGAGCGACACTTGACCTCACAGGAGAATAAAATTGCTCCATTGAAAATGCTGAAACATCCATGCCCAGCCTAATGTGTAAATTATAGAATCCCTACAGTGTGGAAGCAAGCTATTCAGCCCATTGAATCCACATTGGCTCTCCAAAGAGCATCCACCCAGACCAACCACACTACGCAATCCCAGTAACCCTGTATTTCCCATAGCTAACCCACCTAGCCTGTACATCCCTAGATTCTCTGGGCAATTTAGCACTGCCTAATCACCTAACCTGCACATCTTTCGGCTGTGGGAGGAAACTGGAGCAAGCCCACACAGACACAGGGAGAATGTGCAGACTCCACACAGACAGTTGCCTGAGGGTGGAACTGAACTCAGGTTCCCAGCACCGTGAGGCAGCAGTGCTAACCACTGAGCCAACGTACGAAAACAGCTGCAATACTGTAACTCTCACTTTAATAGCACAGCCATTCTCGTTTGTTGCAGTCCAATTCTAATCACTGGCTATGACATCTCAGGGCAGCATGGTGGCTCAGTGGTTAGCACTGCAGTCTCACAGCATCAGGGACCCAGGTTCAATTCCAGCCTTGGGCGACTGTCTGTGTGCAGTTTGCACATTCTCCCCATGTCTGTGTGGGTTTCCTCTGGGTGCCCCGGTTTCCTCCCACAGTCCAAAGATGTGCTGGTCAGGTGAATTGATCATGCTACATTGCCTGTAGTGTTAGGTGTATTAGTTAGAGGGAAATGGGTCTTGGTGGATTACTCTTCAGAGGGTCGGTGTGGACTTGTTGGGCCGAAGGGCCTGTTTCCACACTATAGGGAATCTAATCTAATCCCATGTGTCATGTGTGTCTTGCAGACTCCATCTGCCACCCCGTGGAGTAACGCACATATACCCAGAATGCTCTCCTGAATGTCTGTTAACAAAAGTACTAAGGCCTCAGAGAGAGCATTAGCTAGGCTGCCTCCTGCACTCCCCAACCAGTGCAGATGTTGGCACCTCAATGGGAACATCAGGCTTGGAGAGAGTGTGGGATCACAAACTAGTGAGCACATCACTGTGACAGCTCTACAGTTGGCTGAGGAAGCAATATTCCAATCCTCTGGCACTTAGAAAATGATTGGAGACCAAATATCTGCTCAGCCTCAGACAGGAGAGGACCCTGTGCAGTCAGCAATCACATACTTCATCTCACTTCCCAGGCTGGGCAATAGCAATGGCAGGCAGGTATTGGAAGATTATGGTCCTCATTGCCCAGAGCCTGCAGCAGTGCAGCAAATCATTCCAGTGTCTGTGTGTCCCCCTGGGTTGGTGGCTGCTATGTGGAGAGCCAGTCTAGTACAAACCTACACTTCATTGCCTCACTTGGTAGCCCTCAGGACTGACAGCATGATGAAAGGGGAATGGGGAGCCTCGACCCCAGGCTCACAGGGTATAGGGTGGTGCCAGGAGGCATGAGTTCTGGAAGAGAAGCCACACATGCCACAGCGTCAGTCCAGGATCTGGGGTCTATAAGGGGTTTAGGGAGGTATAGTGCAGATATGTGCAATAACTATGATGCCTTCCTAATACTTATTCAGGAGTTAGACTATGTATTAAATAGTCTAACTTTTCTTCTGCAACTATTTTGCTTAATTTCATTGGAGGAACCCATAATTTCCAGGAATTGCCGTGAAAGGATTCTTCATTTTTCTAGGTCATTACCTTGGAGTCTGCTACAAGGAGTATTCTACAGGGCCCCCATGAGCACCTCCACTCGACATTGGAATAATGGTTATCTGACCAGAGGAAAATATGCCCCTTTGTGATTGCCTGTTCACCATGACAGGAAAACATTTTCGATTCCATTTCAATATTTTGTTTATTTCAATCATGGGAATGTTGTTTTTACTGGCAAGGCCAGCATTCGTTGCCCACCCCGAAGTGTCCTTGAACTGAGTGGCTTGCTCGGATATCTCAGAGAGCAGTCAACCACATTGCTCAGGGTCTGGAGTCACATATCAGCCAGACTGGGAAAGGATAGTAGGTTTCCTTCTCTAAAGGACATTAATTAACAATGTGAGTTTTTCCTTCCCATGGATAATTGGAGAAAGCTACAGCTACAGGCTAAAAAAAACTTGAAACTTTGTTGCAGCCAATCAGGGAGATTGGAATGAAGGGAACTGATACACCCCTCCTGACCTGGTCATAACAAATCGAAGAGGGGGGAGGATGTGGAGCTCACTAACCCAGGGAGTGGTTGAAACAAGTAATACAAGTCCATCAAAGGGAAACTAGACCAAATGGATGAGGGAGAAGGGAATCATTGGTTACTGAAATAGATGTTAGCATCCTGTCACAAAGTCACCCTTTATTTACACATGAACAATCACTGACTATAGTACAGCCTCATACAGAGCATCAGTATCTCTGATGCTTACTCCTGTTAGTCAGGGCTCCCTGATTGGACCAAGTTGACTGTCAATTTGCAACGATGCCACAGATTTTCTACTACCTTGGCCATTTTTTTCCCTGTTCAACAGCGTTTATGATCCTGTCTTTTTAAAATTGAGTGGGCCAAATGAAACCAAAACCTCTAATTGACAATAACTTCCCACATAATGAGCAATATTCAGATGTAATGTATCCAATCTAATAATTTACATTGTGCTTAAAAATTGCTGACCAATTCTTTTGGCATACCACTACCATTTTGCCTTCCATTGTAACCCCTTTGTTATATAGGTGCTCTTGCCCACCACTGTAATCATAAACCTTCCCTATATTTTCTCTTTCCTTTCCACAGTATCTACAATAAAATCTATTCACCTTCCAGTGATGATGAAAGGGTGATCCATCCAAAATGTTAACTGTGTTGCTCTTTCCATAGATATTGAATATTTCCAAGTTACTCTGTGTTATTTTCTATCTTGCCCAGATAACAAAGTCTGCTTCTGGTACACATTTACATTATGAACCCTCCTGTTCAATTATTCACCCATTGTTGGTTTGTCTTTCCAATTTGTGCCATGCTATGTAGAGTCACCACAATATTGGTTGATCACCTCCACATCAATGACCACTTTTGGTTTTGGCACGGTTAACACTTTTATTATGTTTATTCCTGCAATGCAGGCGCCATAGCATCCCTACAGTGTTACAAGAGACTGTTCAGACCATTGAATCTACACCAACTCTCCAAAGAGCATCCCACCCAGACTCAGTTGTTCATTCTCTCTTCATAGGGCAATTTATCATGGCCAACGTACATAACGTGCACATCATTGGACAGTGGGAGGAAACTGGAGCACCTGGTGGAAACCCACCCCAAATACAGGGAAAATGTGCAAACTCCACACAGATAGTTGGCCAAGGTTAGAATTGAACCTGGGTCCCTGGCGCTGTGAGGCAGCAGTGCTAACACAGGGCCACTGTGATTAGGATATCTGGTTGGCATGGATGAGTTGGACCAAAGGGTCTGTTTCCCTGCTGTACATCTCTATGACTATGAAACAGAGTTTGTGTCAGAGACTGAAACCTCCAATAAAATAATGCAAAGACTGAAAACAATCCTTCCAATAGTTGATGAGAGGCGCCCCATATCACTGTCAAGGCTGATGTATATTGCCCATCTCTAATTGCCCTTGAACCGAGTGGCTTGCCAGACTATTTCAGAGGCAGTTAAGAGTTAATCACATTGCTTTCTGTCTGGAGTCACATGTAGGTCAGACCAGTAAGGATGGCAAAATTCCTTCCTTAAAGGACGTGAATGAAACATTGGTTTTTACAACAAAAAAGACATGGTCATCACGAAACCAGCTCTTTAAAATTTCACCATAATCCATATGGGGTTTGAACCCATGTCCCCAATGTGGGATTCTTGATTACTAAACCAGTGCCAGATACCTCTCTTGTTGCCAACCCACTCCACTTATCCATTAACCATACTCACTATCTTGCGTGTACCAGTGTCTGACTTCTATTCATGTTAAGAAGTCCGAGAGTGGACCTTGAACCCAGCCTTGGTAGTTTCAAGACAGGAAATCCACCCACTAAACCAATCCAGCTTTTATTTAGCCATCATTTAATTCTGTTTAGCCCAACTAAATTCTTATTCTCTGCTTTAACCCCAAGCTCACCCAGTAATTGAGCAAAGGAAGGCACATTGCTTGCCGGAACAAGATGGTTCTTACTTACAGGAGTGGTCTGAAATATTAATCTTGTGGAAGAAAAATGTAGTACTGCTCTCAGTAATTCTCTCAATGACCTTTACCCTGAATTATGATCTATAATGCTGCAGTTGTGGGTTCCCCACAGAGCCTTTTTGTGTTCATTTGTATATTAATGAAATAGAAGGAACTGCTGAATTGGCAATAGAAAAGCTGTCTTAGTTTTGACATGAACCTGTTAATCAATCATTCCACCCAGAGACTATTAACATCAAAAGGTAGCTTTTGTATTGAAGTAAAGCTGTTTATCACCTGTATGATTTCAAATATAGATTTTACTTGTTGGAACAGTGCCTCAAATAATTACCTCCATTTCTTTAACTGTTTCTCTCACACCTGGAACACTGCAAATATGCTGACTTTTATTGAAGGGGGATAAATTGTTTTCAGTGTTTGAAAGGTCAATAGCTAGAGGCACACAGATTTTGGGAATTTTGTATTCTTCTTGTTAAAAAAATGAGAATGCTGGAAATACAGGTTTTGGTCGAATGACCTTTCATCAAATTGAAGGTGATTAACAGAAACACCAGCGGCAACAGGAGGAAAAATGTTTTTGGAGAATGAAAGACTAAGAGTTGGAGTGCAATATCTGAAAAGGTGGTGGGAATAGATTCAGTGGTGCTCACAAACTGGAGGGAGGAGAAAAACATTGCAGGGGTGTATTGGAAAGAGTGGAGGCATGAAGGAGAATTGATTGTTTTTCAAAGAGCTGGCATATAAGTGATGGAGCAGAAGGTACGTTTTCGTATTATGGTAACTCCTTGGTTTTCAGAAATGTAAGTGCTGAAGGTCCTATTCTTCCTTTTTAATCTTCGTAAAAATAATGAGTAACTCAATGTTGTGGGACAAATCCTAACCATGTCTCACTATGTTGAATGAGGTAACTGGACTTTTGATGACAATGAACTGTTAGCATCCTTTGCTGTTACCACCCTGTTTTTGGTTTGTATTTGCTGCATCTATTTTCTCTCAGGTGGTAGAGGTAAACCATCTATTGAGAAAAGATTATTTTCTTAAACAAGCTACAGTTTTTTTGCATGACAGCAATCTGTATGATCTAATTAGTTACTAAGATTATGAGGCTGCCTGACTTGATGAGCATTTCCAACATTTTTTGTTTTGTTTTACAATAGCGTGTTGCTTGTCTCAGATCCAGTGTTGGAGAAACCAAAATTCCCTCCCATCAACTATTGGGAGGATTATTTTCAGTCTTTGCATTATTTTATTGGAGGATTCAATCTCTGACACAAACTCTGTTTCATAGTCATCCCTGTTGAAGGTCATAGTCAGAGACAGAATCACTCCAAAGACAGTGCAACACAACCACTGATATCCTTCTCCCTTTCTTGCAGGACAAATCATCCCATAACAGGATGAAGCAGTGTAGAATTGGCAGGGAGCATGCTCTCCTGTATTATCTGAACCCTGAGGAGCAGATCGTGGTCTGTATCATGGGAACAGCTGGAAAAAAATGGCCATCACATGAAGTACTGGTAAAAATGTATAGTATGTTGTGTCACATTCAGCTCCTCACCTTCATCCTGCTGTTTGGAATGTGGTGCAATTGCAGATGGTAGGACTATGGACTTTTTCACATGTTGTGTCGTCTCCCCAACCTTCCCCTTCAGTATTTATGTTTTCAGTTTCCCAAGAATTGCCACTGGCTAGCCAGACAGTGTTATGATGATGGGAGATGGTTATAACTGATCTGTGATGAAGGATTATCATCACTTAATCCAACAACAATCCCAGCTACCAGCTCAGAGATTGGGCACTGTGTGTACCTTAGAGGGTGTTAAAGATTTGGATTTAGCATGTGCTAAGTCACTGTGCACAAGTGGGCTACAGCCAGGAGGAATGGACTGTTCATTTACAGGGAGGGGATGCATGCAGGTTCTGGTGTGATGAAGACTTTACTGGGATGGAGTACAGGAGAACGTTGACGGGTATGAAAACACTGCTGACTGCCTCACACCGCTGTCAAAAAACATGCAGGAATGTAGCTTCATGAGTTGGTACAGGGTTTCAGACAGAACTTGGAGCCCATCATTTCCAGTATAGAAGTCACATCTAACTCCAGGATAGCATTTTGTGGACCACCTGTGAGGCAGGGTGTGGCGGTCGGTTTCTCAGGTTCAAATGCACCAGAAGCAGAAACCAGTCTCAGTGTAGAATGGAGGTTCAGACTGAGGCCCTGGGATCCATGCTTTATACAAACCCAGCTTGGTGCTGGGATGTGGATACCTGTGCTCTAAACTGGCTAGTCAGTTGTGCTCCAGCAGTTTACTAGCATTGCTGAGGGGTCACCTCAGGGGAATAGCAGTGGCACCCAATGCTCTCATCATTGCTACTCCACTAGCATTCTTGTTGTTGCCTTTCAGTTAGCTAATCCAGACTGCTGCCTTCAGACAGTATGGTGCAGTAGGAAGCTTCGCCCACAAGGCATAGAACTGTGTACCACCATCCTGCATGTTTACCTACAGTCATTGCCAGTTCAACTCAACCCTCTTCATCTTCTTCCACTCAGGCAATCCCTTAAGATTAAGGATGTATTTTCACCACTTTGGATTTGTGGATTTTGATTTGACAGTATAGTCCGACGTTGGATCTGAAACTGCAACAGGAACTGAACTATACTTGCTGTTTAAATATGGTCAGTTCTGCTATAATAGTGTGGTAGTTCAATTCTTGTGCAACCCATATTATAAGAAAGTCGTGTAATAGCAGCACCATTTAAGCTAATGGGACCAGAATTGTGTTATAACCAATACATGCTTTAAAGGTTTGTGCTATAGAAACAGTGTCTCAAACCCATCAATAGTGTTATAGGGAATTCGCATTAACGAATGTGTGTTCTTGCAGAACAATCCGTAGTGGATACAAGAGCAGGCTAGAGTCTAGGGGATTCTGTAGGTTATTTGGCCAGTACTTATTGCTATAATCTATTGATTGCTGCTTTTGGACAGAACTCATGAGTTCCAATCCATGATACACATTATCTTTGCCAGAGGCCTCCCATGCCTTCCTCACAGTTAGACCTGTGTTTTTCTTAATCCGTAAGTGCAGACATTCCACAGACAAATCATATGTAAGTCTGCTCCTTTTGAAACATAGCTGTGTACAAATTAGATGCTGCATTTATTTACAGTAAAATTAATCTTGTGGTGATCTGGAATGTCTTGATATCTTGATAAGATGCAACATAGATTCATGTTTGTTCCTTTTCACTGCAGCGATTCTCTACCTGATTTCTGCCTATTGTGGTCAGAGTGTTGAATTGGATTCAGGGCTAACAATGCAGCTAGATTCCTGCAGCATTCATTTGTCATTACATTGTATGTTTGCTAAAAAAAAACAAAATGTTACCATGCAAAATTCAGTTCAAAATTGCTGAAAAATAGATCTTTGAGCTGGAAAGTGTTTTCCTTTACGAAATGAGACTGACAGGCTATATTAATGGTACATACTTGTTTTAACGAGGAGTAACAATTTCAGAATAGCTTAGTTTCATTGACATGATTGTGTTCATTCTTGCCCACATGCTGCTTGTGATAAATCCAATGAAGACAATGAGGATGCCTCCATCTAGTGGATTTATAACACATTGTACTTACTGTTCATAATATGTTTCCGTTTACTTGGAGTAAAAAAATGATGTGAGCCAAGTTCTTCCATTGTAGCTTTTGTTAAAAGTGATTTTTTAAACTTTTTCTTTCACTGACGTTATCAGGGTCACCAATATGTTGTAAGAGATAAAATGTAGCTGGGCTGAAGATGCATCTTTTCATAGAAACTTGAGACCTACCTGCCTTTTCAATAATTCAAAAGACTTTTCTTCTGCTTCCAAATTCAAAAGACTGTTCTAGACTCTGATTTCTGTATATTTGAAGAAGAGCTTCCTAATATTAGGGCACAGCTTGGCTTTGATCACGTGACATGGTAGTTCAGTGGTTAGCACTGCTGCCTCTCAGCACCAGGGATATGGGTTTGATTCCACCCTTGGACAACTGTCTGAGTGCAGTCTGCGTGGGTGTACTCCAGCTTCCTCCCATGGTGCAAATATGTGCAGGTTAGGTGGATTGGCCAGGCTAAATTGCCCCATAGTGTCCAGGGATGTGGACGCTAGGTGGTTTAGCCATGGGTAATGCAGTGTTACAGAGCTGGGGATGATCTGGGTGAGATGATCTTTGGAAAGTTGGTGTGGATTCGATGGGCCAAATGGCCTGTTTCCACACTGTAGGGATTCTATAATTTGTTTTGCAGAATCAACCATTGTTTTCTTATTTGGCATTTTATAAATCTCCAAAATATACTGTTTCATTCACCTCCTCTTAAGACTGAAGAAGCAAACATTTCTAATCTTACATTATAACTTTCATGATCCTCATGGAGACCAATAAACTAAAAGAAATGGAAGAAACTATGTGACAAGACGTCATGTTCTATTGCTAAAAAAGATATATTTTGCAAAGATTTACATCTTACACTCATCAGGTCAATTTACTAGAATACCAATTTTATGAAAATGCAACATTTTATTGTAGGAGAGAAGAGTGCTGATTGGTTGGCGAACGCACTCTAATTGGCAGAGGGGTTGCTATGGAGAATGTACCAGTTAATGATGATTAATGGATAATTGTCAGCTTTGTTTAAATTATAAATTTTATCCCAGGCAAATTGATTGTTCAAGATATTATCCTGTGAAATAAGCCAGCAAATGGCTAACCCATATTTTATTGAGTTGCAACAGATATAAGACGTGTACAGGTTTTTCCAGAGCCTTGTGTATTAATACATGCAGCTTCTGGTAAATGTAAGCATGCTACACTGCAAACACAACTAACAAATTCGTTGTCAGTGTAATTTTTCACACACTCAAGATCCTGAAAATATTGTTTGTCCAATGCAAAATCACATCTCATAATGGACACCAAATTTTGAGTTTCATAAGCATAGACTGGTTGGGTAGAGTCAGTATTGTATATACCTTGTTTGTTGCAAACAGCTGATGATATATGCTGTTTGATATGTCCACTCATGTTTGGGACACATAGCCTGCATCACCGACATCACAGCAGCACTGAAATTCAAGTACCACATTACACGTGGTGTAATAGGCAGAATGTCTTTTTTCCTTGATGGAGCAGTGGTAAAATCATTTGTGTTGCTACTGTATAATCACAGCATGAAATAGCTATTGTCACCTCTTGTTTGAACATTTGACACTCCTTACTCTCACCCAAATCTGAGATAAACAGAACACTTTCCAGAACCTAATTTGATGTATTTGCATTATACTTCACAAGAAATATCTGATCAAGGTAGTCATTAACCCACAGGATTGCTTTGTTAGGCCCTATCTCAGCATCAAGCTTGCATCGATTTACAAGGTTGCCAATAAAACCAATCTTATCCTGAATTGAATTGGGAAATTTGTGGTACAGTAGTTATGGCCCTTCCTCTGGGGCAGGTGGCCTGGGTTCAAGTCCCACTTATACCAGGGATGTGACATAACATAGCTGGCCAGGTTGATTAAAACATCAATCGTGCGTAGAATTGTAGTAATCCCTAGGCAATCCTTAACAAACACAATACATCAGTAAAATGCATACTAGTCTTAATTTATTCAGCTTGCTTTCAAGTCATGCTGAGTAGCAGGTCCAATGGATACAAATTTAAATCAACCATTAAGAACAGTTTGTTACTTATGTAAGAACAATGGGCTGCTGGATGTTATAAACAATGGGATTCGTCTTCATAGTTCACTGTATCAACATATCTCTGGACTATCCAAGATACTTGATAGTCCTTTTATGCCCTATCTTATCTATGACCAGTTGGCATAAAATGAATTTGCTAAAACCAATGTTGAGCAAGTTTTTCACTTATAGGATGAAGGATCCCTTCACATTTGTGAAAACCATACAGGAGTTGGATATCAATAGCAACTGAGCATCCATGTCCATTTGACTTTGCTAACCTATTCATCAATGTACCACTGAAGGAAACCATAGACATCTGGTGACTATGTTAAACCATTTCTCATCATTTTTTGAACTTGTATACAATCTTTGACAAAGATAACCACACCCAATTCTGCTGATTTCTCTCCAGCCAACGTCTCTCTGTTCTCCAGCCTGGGGACTGCTCTCGGATCACTCCCATATCTATCCTGTAGTAAGTGAAGAACCACCTGCAATAATATCTTTTCCTGCTCCCATACTTTTACTTTTGGAAACCATGACAGCTATCCTTGGCCTCATGCTATTTCTATTATATCCGTTGCCTCATGGTGACATCATTCAAAAGAGAAGGATGGTGAAGGATTGTTTAACAGGATCAACAGATTACTATGCTTACAATGTCAGGTACTATATGTGCAACCCAGCTCTATCTCATCAACAATTCTCTTGAGACACCACATTCATTGGTTTGCCACTTTGCCTATCTCACCATTACTGATCCTAAATAGGTAGCAATTTCCTCCAAGGAAACATTAGGAAGTCCAAAATGATGGAGGAATTTGAAATAACACATGAATGGACTGATTATTATTATTATTAGTCAGTGGCTCGATTACTTAGTGAAGACACGGAGATGAGTGAATGAAATATGGTGTGAGTTTGATGTTGGCAGCAGAGTTTTGGATGAGTTCAAGGGGGCAGGGGCATAGTGGAGGGCCGAGAGTTTGTTTCCTTTCATGGGATGTGACACAGTTTGCTGCCTATTCCTAGTTATCCTTGAACTGAGTGATTTACAAAGACATTGTCGAGGACTGTTAAGAATCAACACATTGTTGTGAGTCTGGAATTATATGTAGGTCAGATGGGGTACAGGTGTCAGATTTCACAAACTAGATAGATTGTTATCAGTTAGTTGTAATTGTCATGCACCCTATCACTGAGATTAGCTTTATATTCCAGATTTAATCATGAGTTTAAATTCCAACAGCACCCAAGATGGTAATGAGCCCATGTCCCCACTGCATTATTGTCAGTGTCTGGGTTACTAGTCCAGTGTCAACATGTGTGGCGCTGGAAAAGCCAACAGCCAGTCAGGCAGCATACGAGGAACAGGAGTGTCGACGTTCCTGATGAAGGACTTATGCTTGAAATGTCATCTCTCCTGCTCCTCGGATGCTGCCTGACCTGCTGTGCTTTTCCAGCATCACACTTTTTGACTCTGATTTTCAGCATCTGCAGTCCTCACTGTCTCCTTACTAGTCCACTGACATTACTGCTACACCATCACCTGCCCAGAAGTGGAACAGTCAAACCTCAAGTAACTAAAGCCCTGCCGACTCTATCTCTGTAACCTTCACCAGTCATGCAACCTTTTCAGATCTTTGTGTTCCTCCAATTCTGGCCTCTTGTGGATCCCAGTTTGAATTACACAGTATTGGTATCAATCACATAATCTGTGCCCTAACTCTAGAATACCCTGCCCCAACATCTCCTCCTCTCCTCTTGTGAAATTAGGGATGCTTATCACGCATTGCAAAATACTTAATATCTATGATCCCTTAGATACTGAAGCAGACCATGACCCATATTCAGCAAGACCTGAACAACATGCAGGCTTGGGGTGAAAACTGGCAAGTAACATTCACACCGCACAAGTTCCAGATAATGACTATCTCTAATAAAAGAGAATGCAATCATTGTTCCTTGATGGTTAATGGTATTACCATTCCTGAATCCCCCATTATCAGCATCCTGGGGATTACATTGACAAGATTAATAATAAATCTTGTCTATAGATTTATTTATATAAATAATATTTATATAAATAATATTTATATATATCTATAAATACAGTGATTACAAAGCAGGTCATATGTTAGGTATTCTGTGATGAATAACTAAGCACGGGAGACCTTGCGTTCTAAAAAAGCAGTATGACTCGTACCTAGGCTGGCAGCCTGGAACTCAGGGCATATGCTGGATGATTGATACAGACACAGTAGACTAATGGCATTTTTCCATGATGTAAAAGCTCAACGAATTTATAATTCTATAAGGTCAATGTGCACTTAGAAAGCAATATGAAGTGTTAAAGCGATTGAGTGCGAGGAAATGAAGCTAAATGCGATAAAATGTGTGTGTAAATGGGAGTGCAACAGCAGATGTATACGATGCACAGTGACCTGGCAGAACCATCCAATTCACAGGTGTTTCTGAGCTCCAAAGTGAAGCCTGAAGAACTGAAATGATGTGTGAGTTGCTCAGAGAGCCAAGATGATGACGTGGTGAGGCTGATGGCTTGCTGTAGCCAAATTACAGAAAGGAAGGCTGAAGGATGACAGTGTTGATGAAACATTGTGATGAAGATATTACTGTCTGAAAGTCTGGGGAAGCAGGAGGTGAGTTGCAGCTGTGACTGTGACTTACTTGTTGAGGAGTTGCCCTGTCCAGTGTCTCAGGGAAGGTGAGAAGAATTGTAAGCTGCGTAGAAATGAGGTGAGTTAGGCTAATACGAGATGCGAATACATCTTGTAATAAGGTAATCATGCTTATTAGCAAGATTCTGAAGTTGCTAATCAGGAATTGAGAGGAAAGTCAGGAACACTTTTGTGATGCTGAGAATCTGATGTTTTCATTCTTGCCTTATTCTGTCATCATGCTTGCCAGACTAGGAGGAAAAAATTCCATTTTTTTTATTTGAAATGGAAAAAACATTCCATTTACAAGAACTGATTTTCCTTCTCTTGAAGTGAACAATAAAAGAAAAATTTTTAAATGGAAAAAAAAAGTAAGTTTTCTTTAATTTTCCGAAATCTGGCAAGGGAAAATTTGCTAGAGATGAATCACCATATAGTAATCCATGTTAGAAAGGCCTGCTTAAGGATATAGCACAGAATCAGTGTAGTGATTATTGTAGTGCAGAAGGAGGCCATTGAGCCCTATTGTTTTACTCAGTCTGTGCTGAGGTAGCCTGGATTGTCCAGGCACAACAGCTGCATTTAAGCTAGAAGGTCACCATGCACACATTGCTAGGGGTGTAGAACACACTGAGCAGTCTTCTTTTTTGCAATTGTATTCACTCTCCATCCTCTTGTTCACATCTGAAACAGTGCAGTCAAACACTACAACTGGAAACATTTCATCGCTGCTTCTGCTTAGTAAATTTATCTATACTTTTTGATATATTTTTAAACTTTTTGTATCTTGCTTTTTCTCAGGTATGTTATTTCAGGGTCACAGAGAAACCTAATATGATTCCTTTAGCATTTGATGAATTCTGATGTAGCCTTTAGGGAATGTGTCTAAATGACCCTATGGGATCTTACAGGATTACATCATCCCATAAAAATGTAGAAAGAACAGCTGCAGTGAAAATAAATCCAACTGAATGGATTGATACGTCGGATTTGCAAGACCATTCTCTGATTATTATTTAATAACAACTGGGAGCTGTTTGCTCATATCGGTCTACATTCAATACTACATTTACAGAAAACGTTTTCAGCAAATTGAATGTCCTAAAAAAGTTAAATATTTTGCCTCTTTTTAAGCCTACTGTAATAAAAGACAAACTCTTGTTGAAGCATTGAGATCTCAACAACAACTTGGAGAACTGATGAGGGACTAACTTTGTCCCTTCTCAGGAAGGCCCATCAAAATCCAAACCAGTCATCGCCCTCACCTGGAAAATATCATAATTCCTTCAGTATTACTGAATCAGGATCCTGGAACTCTCTATCTCACAACATTGTTGGTGAACTTATACAAAATGGACCATATCAATTCAAAAAAGACAGTCACCACCACATTCTCAAAGGCAACTAGGGATGGGCAATAAATGGTAACCCATTCAATGATGCCCATGGCCTCTGAAGAAATAAAGAAGAAATTGGCTCTTAAGATGGTGACTGGCCTACCAAGAGCTGTTGGCCAATGAGAGACTTGCACTTTGTGAGGTCAAAGCGCCACTGAGAGGCTTTGGGGTCCTACCAGATTGCCATCATATCGCCATGGAGCAATCCAACTCACCGGTAAGTAATAAGTGGGGGTTGGGGTTAGGGTGGTGGTTGTTTTCCAGAGGGTGACTCTCTCTTTTGGTATCACCTGCTGTCACTGCAGCCTTAGTTCAATCATGGACAAAATGTTGAACTTCCAGAGGTGAAGCAAGACTGACTATCAAGCTGAAATGTGAGCATTATCAAGGAGCATAACAAAACTGGAGTTAATGGGAATCAGGGAAACTTTCTGCTGTTGAGGGTCATAAAAGAAGATGGTTTTAATTGTTGGAGGTTAGTCATCTCAGCTCCAGAATATCTCTTACTGAAGTTGTTCAAGGTAGTGTCTTACACTGCACCATCTTCAGCTGCTTCATCAATGATCATCCCTCCATTTTAAGGTCAAATGTGTGGTTGGTGTGAGGATTGCATGATCTGCAGCATTACTCATGACTCCTCAGGTACTAAAGCAGTTCTTGCCCAAATGTAACATCCAGACTTGGGCTGACAAGTGGCAAGTAACATTCACGTGACAGAATTAGGTGGATTGGCAATGCTAACTTGCCAATAGTGTCCAGGATGGTGCATGCCACCTGGATTAGCCATGGGAAATGCAGGGTTACAGGGATAGGGTGGGGGATTGGGCCTGGGTGGAATGCTCTTTGGAGGGTCGGTGTGGATTTAGTGGGCTGAATGGCCGTTTTCCACACTGTAGGGATTCTATGATTCTGGAAGTGCCAAGCAATGATAATCTCCTCCAACAAGTGAGAATCTCATCATTGCCTCTTGACATATTGTCCAGAAACTGAACTGGACTAGCCATGTAAATACTATGGCTGCAAGACCAGGTTGGAATTTGGGAATCCTGCAATGAATAACTTACCTCTTGACTCCTCAAAGCTAGTGTACCATCTACAAGTCACAAGTCCCGCTTATCTTGATGATTTGGAGATGCCGGTGTTGGACTGGGGTGTACAAAGTTAAAAATCACACAGCACCAGGATATAGTCCAACAGGTTTAATCAGAAGCACTAGCTTTCGGAGCACTGCTCTTTCATCAGGTAATTGAAGGTGCTCCGAAAGCTAGTGCTTCTGATTAAACCTGTTGGACTATAACCTGGTGTTGTGTGATTTTTAATTTTGTTTTGATGAGTGCAACCTCACCAATGCCCAAGTGGCTTGTCAATATTCAGCATCAAAACATTGATTGATAGATGTCGCATCTACAAACTTTTACTCCCTCCACCACTGACACTTAGTAGCAGCAATGTGTACAAATTACAAGATGCACTGCATAGACTCCTTTGACAGCATCTTCTAAACCCACAACTAACATTTTGAATGACAAGAGTGGTAGATACAGGGGCCTTTCTGTTCTGAACATAGTTTTGGCGAAGGCTGAAAGGCAGTGGCTTGAGGCAAAAACAAGGACAGAAATCATTTACCCTACTGCTGCTTTTGGTTTGATCCTCCCCTACCACTGAAATGCACACAACCTGTCTCTTCGAGCTTTGACTCCTGTTTATTGAGCCCTCATGTACCCTCTTTCTGGGCTCTGAGATCATTTATGCCATCATCTTGCCATACATGCCCTCCTGTAGCACCAAGAATTAATACTTTCATATAAATTGTCATTCTATATAATTAGCATTGTAATATTGTAGTAGATCACATGACATCAGATTCTTGAGAAAGGTGTTTCTCTGTCAAACATTGTGTTAAATTTTATCTCATAAATAGTTTGTAGAATGTTTAATAATAGCTAAAGCTACAAATAACCTAATTTCTAACAGTCGAAGGACACACCTTTTCTAAGAGCTAGGGTAAAAAATGAGGTCTGCAGATGCTGGAGATCACAGCTGAAAATGTGTTGCTGGTTAAAGCACAGCAGGTTAGGCAGCATCCAAGGGATAGGAAATTCGACGTTTCGGGCATAAGCCCTTCATCAGGAATGAGGAGAGAGTAGCCAAGCAGGCTAAGTTAAAAGGTAGGGAGGAGGGACTTGGGGGAGTGGCGATGGAGATGTGATAGGTGGAAGGAGGTCAAGGTGAGGGTGATAGGCCGGAGTGGGGTGGGGGTGGAGAGGTCAGGAAGAAGATTGCAGGTTAGGAGGACGGTGCTGAGTTGAGGGAACCGACTGAGACAAGGTGGGGGGAGGGGAAATGAGGAAACGCCTGGGAATCCTCCAACCACAAGGAATGAACTCAGATTTCTCCAGTTTCCTCATTTCCCCTCCCCCCACCTTGTCTCAGTCGATTCCCTTGAACTCAGCACCGCCCTCCTAACCTGCAATCTTCTTCCTGACCTCTCTGCCCCACCCCCACTCCGGCCTATCACCCTCACCTTGACCTCCTTCCACCTATCACATCTCCATCGCCCCTCCCCCAAGTCCCTCCTCCCTACCTTTTATCTTAGCCTGCTTGGCTACTCTCTCCTCATTCCTGATGAAGGGCTTATGCCCGAAACGTCGAATTTCCTATTCCTTGGATGCTGCCTGACCTGCTGTGCTTTAACCAGCAACACATTTTCAGCTTTTCTAAGAGCTATGCAACTCTGTACCATGAAGATATTACTAATGAGCAGAACATCTTTGATGTTTCTGCAGCTTTTGGTATTTCGTGAAGAATCCAGATAAAAATATACTAATTCCTGAGGAACTGGGAAATAAAACCCTTCATTCTTACCCATAGTGGTATTCCATATGTTGTGAGAATGGTAGGAGACTTTCAATAGTTCAACTTCCATAATCTGGTTGTTGATACTTGAGATCTCATAGACTGTGAAGAAGAACAAATACGACTGAAAGTGGCTGCCATGATCACCTGACTGTGTTAAGACAAGCTCATGAAATGCTCAATAAGCACGAATCAGAATAAGCTGAAGATTAGCATCATCAAAAAAATCCGTGAAACCTCAATCAGTCTCCCAGTTGATTCACTCTGTACATGCTCCTTATCCTCAGGTTATGTTCCTAGGTCCTAGTCTCGTCAGCCTGTGGAAATATTGAACTTGCATCTGCACAGCAATACCTTTGTAAGGTTTCAATCAGATCACCTCCCGGTCTTCTAAACTCGAGCGAATACAGACCCGCTTTCCTCAGTCTCTCTTCGCCTTCCTCCCTGTACTAGCCATCACCTTTGCTTGTATGTATGTTTGACACCAGGTTTTTGTTATTTCCTTACGTAGTAGGTAATAAAATTTCTCCTTACACTCAAGAAAACTTTGTATTTCACACCATCATTTTGATTCTATTAATTATAGGTTAATTGAGGTATGATAATTCCAGAAGTAATTTTTTTTAGCATAAAACTGGTTGGGGGTCATAAAGATCACCCATCCTTGTGGGATTGAACCATGGAAAGAAGAAGAAATATTCTATTGGAAAGTGGTAGGAACTTCAATATAAATTTGGAAAGCATCATTTTGGTGCCTCATGTGCATTCTTATATCCTTTTCAGCAGTTTAGTCCAACTTAAATCTAATCAATCAGGCAAGGCTTCAAAGCCTAACAGTGAAAAGAATGCTGTGGTTCTGTTCGCCGAGCTGGGAATTTGTGTTGCAGGCGTTTCGTCCCCTGTCTAGGTGACATCCTCAGTGCTTGGGAGCCTCCTGTGAAGCGCTTCTGTGATCTTTCCTCCGGCATTTGTAGTGGTTTGAATCTGTCGCTTCCGGTTGTCAGTTCCAGCTGTCCGCTGCAGTGGTCGGCATATTGGGTCTAGGTCGATGTGCTTATTGATTAAATCTGTGGATGAGTGCCATGCCTCTAGGAATTCCCTGGCTGTTCTCTGTTTGGCTTGTCCTATAATAGTAGTGTTGTCCCAGTCGAATTCATGTTGCTTGTCATCTGTGTGTGTGGCTACTAAGGATAGCTGGTCATGTCGTTTTGTGGCTAGTTGGTGTTCATGGATGCGGGCCGTTAGCTGTCTGCCTGTTTGTCCTATGTAGTGTTTTGTGCAGTCCTTGCATGGCATTTTGCACACTACATTGGTTTTGGTCATGCTGGGTATCGGGTCCTTTGTTCTGGTGAGTTGTTGTCTGAGAGTGGCTGTTGGTTTGTGTGCTGTTATGAGTCCTAGTGGTCGCAGTAGTCTGGCTGTCAGTTCGGAAATGCTCTTGATGTATGGTAGTGTGGCTAGTCCTTTGGGTTGTGGCATGTTCTCGTTCCATTGTTTTTCCCTTAGGCATCTGTTGATGAAATTGCGCGGGTATCCGTTTTTGGTGAATACATTGTAAGGTGTTCTTCTTCCTCTTTTTGCAGTTCTGGAGTACTGCAGTGTGTTGTGGCCATTTTGAATAGTGTCTTGATGCAACCTCTTTTGTGTGTTGAGCAAAAAGGAAAAACATAATAACTGACACCAATTTTATACATAACACCATAAGATCTAGAAGCAGCGCTGGTCATTCAGTGTATTGAGTCAATATTTATCAAGTAATGTTCAACTTCTCTATTCTTCCTGCCAATGTGTATAACCTTACATTTCCATGCATTATATTCTCACCCCTTAACCAATCTCTTTGCCTCTGCCGACTCTGTTATTGTCCTCAACTGACATGAGTCAGCACAAACTTCCAGCAGAGAGGTGAACGGCGGCTCAGAGCATGAATTGTGGCTGATGTTCTTCTCCCTGGATGAATGAAATAAGTTGTCATGCCAGCCAAGGATTAGTTGGAATCAGCTAACTCAGCACAATCCAAGGATTGAACCTGTGACCTTCCTAATCTGCATGTTCAGCTGTTTGCTCAGAAAACTTGCTTTGAATGATTTAATAGAGGTATGTAAGATTTTTCAATCAGCATTAGTCATTTGGGGATGACAACAATGGAAATCTATGAACAGACTTTCTTGTATGTTATTCATTTTATAATGCATATGTTATTTTCCAGTAGGTGCATGCTGTACAATTCACTACTGGAACATAAATTGCTGGTTTCTCCAATGTAACAACTGTACACAGCTCTAACTCTACACTCATACAACCAGATTAGGCTAATTGAAAAACTCTGCCTCTTTAAAATAACAATATTGAAGTGTGGCAGGCAGATTGTGCATGACATTTATACTCCTGGCTCACTTTTCATTTATACGCTTACAGATCACAAAATTGGATTGTCTGAGTATTTTCTCATCAGAATACAATAAAGAGATTGCATTTATTTAATGGCGGTCGCTGCAGGAGGCCAACAATACCAGACATCAGAGCTCGCAGCCTGGGGAGCACTGCAGCACATGTGGAGAAATGTCACAGCAACTGGAGAGTATGTCATCGTGGGCTTCCCATTGCTAATCCCACAACCAAACAATGCAACAAAATCACCCGTTTTTATGAATACAATGGTTTAATTTCAAGTGACAAATGTTGATGAGAACAGCAAACTTTATTGCAGTACATTCTTTAGTCTCCTGTGTTTTGCAAAAATATTTCAGAAAGATCTCTTTTTAAGTGACTCTTCTGTTCCAACCATCGACTGCCAGGCATTGAAGCACCTAGTACCAAACTGCAGTCAGACTGACCAGTACAGCAAGGAGCCACAGTCCAGGAAGGACCAGAGCTATCTCCCTCCATGAGAAAGAGACAGAGATAGACAATTGATACAGAGCACATGTTCAAGAGGGTAAGGTAGATTTACAAGAATGTTGCCAGGGTTGGAGGATTTGAGCTACGTGGAGAGGCTGGATAGGCTGGGGCTGTTTTCCCTGGAGCGTCAGAGGCTGAGGGGTGATCTTATAGATGTTTATAAAATCATGAGGGGCATGGATAGGGCAAATAGACAAGGTTTATTCCCTAGGGCAGGGGAGTCTAGAACTAGAAGCATAGGTTTATGGTGAGAGGGGAAAGATATGAAAGAGACCTAAGGGGCAACTTTTTCATGCAGAGGGTGGTGTATGCATGGAATGAACTGCCAGAGGAAGTGGTGGAGGCTGATACAATTGCTGTATTTAAAAGACATCTTGATGGATATATGAATAGGAAGGGTTTAGAGGAATATGGGCCAGATGCTGGCAAATGGGACTAGAGTAGGTTGGGATATCTGGTGACATGGACGAGTTGGACCGAAGGGTCTGTTTCCGTGCTGTACATCTCTATGACTCTAAAGAGGCAGGGTCCTCTTGAAGTACTGTAGCCATAGTATTATTCTGTAACACACTCTAGTCATCTTGACAACTGAGCTAACCACCAATGTTGAGTATAAAACAGATCTCTCTCTCACACACACACACACGCACGTGCGCACACACTTATGACATCCTGCTAAAAATAAATGTAATAAGTTTTGCTAAATAGTGACAGCATCATTCTCAGGATCTGGAGGATGCTTCATGTTTTCAAAATAGCAAGAGATCATACTATTTATTTTCACACGCATAATAACAACTGCAAGAAGAATGTAACCTTTTATGGATGGTCACTAATTCTTAGTGTTGAGATTTTGGCTGGCCATCAAATATATTTGGAAGTATGACTAAAGAGACAAAGCAGTTAATGTTCAAAGTGAAGGCAGTAATGCAAGTAGATGATTGTTGTACAAGGTAATGGCTCTGAAAGAGTTAATGTTGAAATTGCATTAACTCCACCCTATCTGATGACGTCACACAGTCTGGATGAGACAGTGAGTTCTGCATGAGCACCTGAAGGGAGCTGACGTATTCTGTACAATTCCCGAGAGTGCCTATCTAACAATATAAGTTGTAGCTATTGTTATCATAAAACAAACTCTCTTGTTAACAAAGACAAGTACCTTTACTATTTTGGCTCACCAGTTGTTTATTCTCTATCACTAATAAATAGACAGGCCCTAGATACAGTTATGAAAATCCATGATTAGGCCTTAGAAAATGTAGATTCATTGTAATAATTACAATAAGGTCGGTCAGGTGGACCTCATAGAGTATAAACTCCCTGATAGGGGCTGTTAATCTGTTTCAGTAAGGAAGCCCTGGCTGACAGATAAGAACAGGAATTTTAGGAGCTCTGCTCACTCTGAGAGCTGGCTCTGAGGGAGCTTTCAATATTAGAGTGGTGCTGGAAAAGCACAGCAGGTCAGGCAGCATCCAGGGAGCAGGAAAATCAATGTTTTGGGCAAAAGCCCTTCATCAGGAATGATGCTGGGAGCGTCCAGGATGGAGAGATAAATGGGAGGGGGGTGGGGCTGGGGAAAAGGTAGCTAAGAGTGCAGTAGGTGGAAGGAGGTGGGGATAAAGGTGATAGGTCGGAGAAGAGGGTGGAGCGGATAGGTGGGAAGGAAGATTGGCAGATAGGGCAGGTCATGAGGATGGTGCTGAGCTGGCAGGTTGGAACTGGAGTAAGGTTGGGGGGACGGGAAATGAGGAAATTGATGCCACATTACCAAAGTCCACATTGATGCCCTGGGATTGAAGTGTACTGAGGTTGAAGATGAGGTGTTCTTCCTCCAGGTGCCGGGCGGTGAGGGAGTGGCAGAGGCCCAGGACCTGCATGTCCTCGGCAGAGTGGGAAGGGGAAATTGAGATATTCAGCCACGGGGCGGTGGGGTTGATTAGTGCGGGTGTCTCGGAGCTGGATCAGTGTCAAGGACTCTCCACATGTAAATAAAGGGTGACTTGGTGACAGGATACTGGCCTCTGTGGAGTTATTTCATTGGTGACGGGAGAAAAGCAGGCTCGTGATGAAATTCGCTGACAACAGTTGTCTTTGAGTTGGGGAAAGCATTTCTGGCATCATGTAGTCACTTGGGAAGCTTGAATCATTCGATCCTGCCATCGAAGACTGGGCCCAGTATGTGGAGAGAATGACCTATTTTTTTCTGAACAATGACATTGGGGCAAATGAAAAGCAATAAGTAATTCTCCTAACAGCTTGTGGACTCGCAGCTTTTTGGGTTATTGGGAGCCTAATTTTCCCTGCAGGTACCAGATACTAAAACCTTTCAAGAGTTGACGGATTTAGTGAAGGAACATTACGACCTCAAGCCTCCTCTAATTCTGAGATGTTATTGACATCAGCAATTTGAGAACCAGAGGAATCCGTATCAGGTCTTTGGATTAAGTTAAGATGACTGGTAGAGGCATGTGACTTTGGTTTACCGCTTAATGAGATGCTGAGAGACTGTCTGGTATGTGGGAGTAATGATGTAACCATACAAAAACATCAAATAGCTGAAGCCCAACTGGACATCAAACAAATACTAGAACTGGCTTTATCATTGGAAAATGTGGTACGTGGAGCATATGGCTGCAGGGTATTCTGATGGAAGTGTACACCCTCACCAGGCTGACTGAGTTTGGGGAACACCACTTGAATGGAGGCAAATGTGGACTCAAGATAGCAAAAGAGTCCCACTTGACCTCAACTGAGTACAAGAACTCTTGGACCAGTATCCATGATAGTGCATACCTTGGAAAGTCGATCCACATCTGGTTTGGAGTGGTTAAATTGCTTAGCAGCATCCAAATAAGAACCAAATGAAATAAACATTTGGTTAAATGGTGACCCAGTTCTAATGGAGGTTGATACTGGCATTGCCGTTTCGGTGATGACAGATACAGTCTTTAACAATATTCACATTGGACTCCATCTCTTAAGCTTGTGTAAGACCTTGGCTAGACTGAGAACCTACAGTGGGGAGCTTTCACCGATTAAGGGTATTACTTCGGTTCCTGTCCCTTCTGAGAGCAGCTAATTCCATTGCTTGTAGTAAAAGGCTTGGGGCCCAGCTTGATGGGTTGGAATTGATTGAGAAAGATTGACTGCCTAAGTGAAATCCTCATTAAATACTTAGAAGTTTTTCAGGAAGGTCTTGGGACTATCAAAGGAGTCGAGGCCACCTTGCATGTTGACCAGGAAGCAATTCCACAATTCTGCATGGCACACCCAGTACCATTTGCCTTACGGTAAAAATTAGAGGCAGAAGTCAGAAGGCTGGAAAGTGAAGGAATCATCAAACTGGTCCGGTTTGCAGAATGGACAGCACTGGTCGTACCTATTGTAAAACCTGACAGGTCAGTTAGCCTTTGTGGGGATTTTGAACAAACGGTAAATCACATTTCATAACTGGATAAATACCTAATCCCTCACATAGAGGATTTATACGCAAAGCTGGCTGCAGGGGGCGGGGGGCTGGGGCTGTCCTTCATGAAGCTGGATACAGGTCATGCCTACTTGCAATTGTGGTTAGATGAGGATTCCCAGAAATATGCTACAATTAATATCCATAAGTGTTTGTACCAATAAACAAGACTGCAATATGGTGTATCATCAGCCTGTGCAATATTTCAGTGGATGATTGGAAAACATTTTACAAGCGTTACTCCAGATCACTGTTTATCTAGATGACGGGCTAATAACAGGGAAGACCAATAAGGAGCATTTTGAGACTTGGACATAGTCCTTAGATGCTTCTCCTGAGCTGGTGTATGCCTAAGAGGAGAAAAATATGTGTTCCAGGCATCCCAACCGACCTGCCTGGGCTGCAGAGTCAATAAGACTAGGTTACACCTGTTAGAAGATAAAGTGAGGGCAATCAAAGATGCCCTGGTTCCCAGGTCTGTACTAGAGCTTAGGCCTTTCTGTGGGCTGGTGAATTATAATAGAAAGTTCCGACATAACCTGGCCTCCACCTTGGCATCAACTCTTAAAAAGGATCAGCCTTGGAAATTGTCACTTAACTAAGCCAAAACTTACAGGGAAGTGAAGAAATAGCCTTCATCTTCTAAAGTGTGGGCACACTGTGATCCCAAATGAAACCTGGTATTGACTTGCAATGCCTCCCCATACAGCATCGGGGTAGTATTAGCTTATAGGTGGCCCAACGGAGCTGAACGCCCAATAGTGTATACATCCAGGACTTTGGCTGATGCAGAGCATATACATGCCCCCTAGACAGAGAAGGAAAGTGTTGGAGTCAGATGGTTCCACCATTAGGTTTATCTTTACAGACATAAATTTGTAATAGTAACGGAGCACAAACCCCTGCTAGGTCTATTTAAAAAGGACAAGTCAGTGTTGCCCAGAGCTTCAGGCTGAATTCGGTGGTGGGCTCTAAGTGCATGTAATTACAAGTTGGAACACTGTCTAGGAGGCGAAGTAGCAAATGCGGATGCATTGAGCTACCTCCCACTGGCAGATACACCACTGGTGGCAACACCACTGGAAGAGTCCATAAAGGTTTTTAAATTTATGGACACCCTTCCAGTCACAGCTGACAATATCAGACTTTGGATGCAGAAAGATCCGGTCCTGGCAAAACTGAAACAGCAGGTGGTGATGGGGGGAAACCAAAGGGCAGTCACAAGCAGAATTGAAACCTGTTTGGACACAGAGAAACCTGCTCACAGTAGAGGATGGCATATTATTATGGGGAGATAGAGTGATGTCCTGAGCAAAGGTTGCTGCCAGATATGGGCTGAACTTCACCAGGGTCATCCAAGGGTTTACAAAATGAAGATGTTGGCGAGAAGTTATGTCTGGTGGCCAGATGCAGTCACAGCCATGTTGGTGGGGCAGTGCCCAGAGTGCCAACAAAGGCTAACATTACCGCCAGCAGCTCCCTCCCGCACTTCGTGGGAATGGCTGGGTAAGCCCTGGACTCGGTTCTACATTGACTATGTAGGTTCTTTCATGGGTTCAATGTTCTTAGTCACTGTGAGCAGCCACTCAAAGTGGCTTGACATGCATGGAGTTCATTCGTCAAACACAGGGATGAGGATAGAAAAACTGAAAGCATCATTTGCAATATACATAGAACATAGAACATAGAAAAGTACAGCACAGAACAGGCCCTTTAGCCCACGACATTGTGCCGATATTTAATCCTAATGTAAAATATAATAACTTAACCTACGCACCCCTCAACTCACAGCTATCCATGTGCATGTCCAGCAGTTGCTTAAATGTCCCCAAGGACTCTGCTTCCACCATTTATTGCTGGCAACACATTCCATGCATTCACAACTCTGCGTAAAGAACCTATCCCTGACGTTTCCTTTATACCTTCCTCCTAATATCTTCAAACTATAACTTCTCGTCCCAGTCAATCCTGCCTTGGGGAAAAGACTCTGGCTATTGACTCTATCTATTCCTCTCATTATTTTGTACACCTTGAGCAGACCTCCTCTCTTTCTCCTTCTTTCCAAAGAGAAAAATCTCAGCTTATTCAACCTTTCTTCATAAGGCAAGCCCTCCAGTCCAGGCAGTATCCTGGTAAACCTTCTTTGCACACTCTCCAAAGCCTCTGTATCTTTCCTATGGTAGGGCGACCAGAACCGGACACAATATTCCAAGTGTGGTCTCACCAGGGACTTGTAGAGTTGTAGCAAATCCTTGTGGCCCTTAAACTCAATCCCCCTGTTAATGAAAGCCAAAACATCGTATGCTTTCTTAACAGCCCTATCCACTTGGGTGGCAAGTTTTAGGGATCTATGTACTTTCACACCCAGGTCCCTCTGTTCCTCCACACTGCCAAGAATCCTGTCTTTAATCCTATATTCAGCATTCAAGTTCGACCTTCCAAAATGCATCATTTCACATTTATCCAGGTTGAACTCCATCTGCCATTTCTCAGCCCAGCTCTGCATCCTGTCTATGTCGCGCTGCAGCCTGTAGCAGCCCTCTATACTATCGATGACACCTCCAACCTTTGTGTCATCTGCAAATTTACTAATCCATCCCTCAACCACCTCATCCAAATCATTTATAAAAACTACAAAGAGCAGAAGCCCGAGAACAGAATCCTGCGGGACCCCACTCAACACTGTCCTCCAGGCAGAATACTTTCCATCTACAGCCACTCTCTGCCTTCTGTCAGCCAGCCAATTCTGAATCCAGACAGCCAAATCTCCCTGTATCCCATACTTCCTGACTTTATGAATGAGCTAACCATGGGGAACCTTATCAAATGCCTGGCTGAAGTCCATATACAACACATACATAGCTCGACCATCGTCGACCTGTCTTGATACCTCCTCAAAGAACTCAATAAGATTTGGGAGGCATGACCTGCCCCTCACAAAACCATGCTGACTGCCTTTAGTCATACTATGCTTTGCCAAATAGTCATAAATCCTATCCTTCAGGATTCTTTCCAAAACTTTGTCGACCACAGACTGACTGGTCTGTAATTGCCAGGGATTTTCCTATTACCCTTCTTGAGAAGAGGAACAACATTCACCTCCTTCCAATCCTCCGGTACGACTCCCGTGGAGAGTGAGGAGGCAAATATCCTCGCCTGCGGCTTAGCAACCTCCTTTCTCGCTTCCTGGAGCAGCCTCGGATAAATCTGGTCTGGCCCTGGGGACTTATCAATCTTAATGTTTTCCAAAATTTCCAGCACATCAACTTCATCAACCTTGATCTGGTCAAGACTGCACCCCATCTCCTCTAAGTTTTCATTCACAACAAGGTCCCGTTCCTTGGTGAAAACCGAAGCAAAAAACCCATTTAAGGCTCCCCCTATCTGCTCAGACTTCATGCACAAGTTCCCTCCGTTATCCCTGATCGACCCTACCTTCTCCCTGATCATTCTCTTATTCCTCACGTATGAGTAAAATGCCTTTGGGTTCTTCCTAATCCTTCTTGCCAAGCCTTTTTCGTGCCCCCTCCTGGCTCTCCTCAGTCCATTTCTGAGCTCCTTTCTAGCAAGCCTGTAATCCTGTAAAGCTGTGCTAGATCCTTGCTTCCTCCACCTTACGTACGCTGCCTTCTTCCTTTTGACGAAAAGTTCCTCTGTTCTCGTCACCCAAGGTTCCTTCATCTTACCCCTTCTTACCTGTCTCAGAGGAACAAATTTTTCATCACTTGCAACAACTGCTCCTTAAATAGTCTCCACATGTCTGCTGTGCCCTTTCTATGGAACAATTGCTCCCAGTCTGTACTGCCCAACTCCTGTTTGATAGCGTCATAATTTTCTATTCCCCAATTAAATATCTTCCCTCGGTAACTGCTCCTTTCACTCTCCAAAGCTATGCTAAATGTGAGGTAGTTGTGATCATTTTCACCAAAGTGCTCTGCCACCGCGAGATCTGACACCTGTCCTGGCTTGTTGCCAAGCACCAAATCCAAAATGGCCTCTCCCCTCGTCGGTTTGTCTACATACTGATTAAGGAAACCCTCCTGAACACACCTGACAAAAACGGCTCCATCCAAACCATCTGCACTTTGGAGGCTCCAGTCAATATTGGAAAAGTTGAAATCACCCATAACAACAACCTTGCTACTTTAGCAATTTCCCAGAATCTGCCTGCCTATGAGATCTTCAATTTCTCTACTGCTATTAGGTGGTCTGTAGAAAACCTCCAATGCGGTGGTTGTTCCCCTGCTGTTCCTAATTTCCACCCATACTGACTCAGTAGACAAGCCTTCCTCAACAACCTTTGTTTCTATAGCTGTGATGCACTCTCTGATTTGCAATGCTACACCTCCTTCTCTTTTTCCACCCTCCCTATTCTTTTTAAACATTCTAAACCCTGGAACATCAAACAACGATTCCTGCCCCTATGCAACCTATGTCTCTGTTATGGCCACAACATCATAGCCCCAAGTACTGAGCCATGCTCGAAGTTCCTCACTCTTATTTCGGATACTCCTTGCATTAAAGCAGACACACTTTAACCGATCCCTTTGTTTCATCGTGTGAGAAGACTTCCTGATAAATTCAAGATATCCTGTCACTGTCCCATCTGCAACTGGCCCCCTCTCAGACATGTGGCTCTGATTCCCACCCCCCCGCCAATCTAGTTTAAACCCTCCTGAATCACACGAGTAAATCTTCCACCCAGGACATTTGTTCCCCTCCAGTTCAGGTGCAACCCGTCCTTCATGTACAGGTCCCACCTTCCCCAGAAGGTATCCCAATGGTCTAGGTGAAGTGAAGTGTTGGTCACAGATAATAGGCCATTTTTTACCAGCAGGGAATTTTGAACATTTCCTAAAGTCGAATGGTATTCGTCATGTAAGGACAACTCCATACCATCCAATGGCCTGGCTGAAAGAGCAGTCCAAACTTTGACGACAGACTTAAAGAAACAACCTACAGCTTCACTAGATACCAAACTGTCCCAGTTCCTATTTGATTATAGGATCACCCATCACACAAGGGATAGCTCCAGCAGAGTTGCTGAAATTGAGAAGACTCCACAACAGGTTAAATCTGATCTTCCTGGATCTGAATGGGGAGACTGAAGCAGCATCAGGAAGGTGAATGTTGGATGCAAGACCCCAATCAGTGAGAGACACAGTTTACTTCAGGGATTGAAATTTGGGAAATATGGGAATGAGGCAGCACGGTGGCTCAGCAGTTAGCACCGCTGCCTTACAGCATTAGGGACCCAGATTCGATTCCAGCCTCAGGCGACTGTCTGTGTGAAATTTGCACATTCTCCCAGTGTCTGCGTGGGTTTCCTCCAGGTGATCTGGTTTCCTCCCACAATCCAAAGATGTGCAGGTTAGGTAGGTTGGCCATGCTAACTTGCCCATAGTGCATTTGTCAGGGGAAGTGTAGAGTAATAGGTCTGGATGGGATACTCTTTAGAGGTTGGTGTGGACTTGTTGGGCCAAATGACCTGTTTTCGCACTGAAGTGATTCTATGAAAGGCTCTGCATGGGTAAAAGGCATCATCAACGAGAGGTCAGGTTCAGTGATATATAAAGTTCAGGTAGGTGCGACAGTCTTGAACAAGCACGTGGGTCATTTGAAAGCTGCAACCTTGCAAAACGTGCCATGGTTATTCCTGTTTTGGTCAAACGTTGAAGATATCTCGGAATCTGAGATGGACACAGTGTTGTTGCTACCTCGGTGCCTTTGCCGCCTGAAGAAGAGAATGAAGTTCTTTCGAGATGCTCCGGATGCAAGAGATGAGCTATAACATGTTACACCCCACACATATGGGGGCAGCACTGTGGCACTGTGGTTAGCACTGCTGCCTGACAGCGCCAGAGACCCGGGTTCAATTCCTGCCTCAGGCAACTGTCTGTGTGGAGTTTGCACATTCTCCCCGTGACTGCATGGGTTTCCTCCGGGTGCTCCGGTTTCCTCCCACAAAGATGTGCACATTAGGTGAATTGGCCAAGATAAATTGCCCGTAGTGTTAGGTGAAGGGGTAAATGTAGGGGAACGGGTCTGGATGGGCTGTTCTTTGGAGGGTCAGTGTGGACTTTTTGGGCCGGAGGGCCTGCTTCCACACTGTAAGTAATCTAATATCTGAGGCAGAGTTGGAGGAACCTGACCCAATGCTAAAACACATCAGAAGGAACAAACGAGAAAACCTGCCTTTGTCCTCAGACTCTGAGGGGATGGGATGTAATGATTTAGCAGCACGGTGGCACAGTGTTTAGCACTGCTGCCTTACAGTGCTAGAGACCTGGGTTCAATTCCTGCCTCAGGTGACTGACTGTGGAGTTTGCATATTTTCCCCATGGGTTCGCTCCACATGAAAAATGTGCAGGTCAGGTGAATTGGCCATGCTAAATTGGCTGTAATGTTAGGTGTAGGGGTATGGGTGGGTTGCGCTTCAGCGGGTTGGTGTGGACTTGTTGGGCTGAAGGGCCTGTTTCCACACTGTAAGTAATCTAATCTAAGATACCTGACTGCACTAAGTGTTCTGAACAAGATACAATGTAACCTTCTGGTCCAGCAGCTGGTGTAGTTGGTTGCCTGAAGACAAAAAATAAGAAATATGAGTGTCAGAGGTTCTGTTCACTCTGAGAGCTGGCTCTGAGGCAGCTAGATCAGTGTCAAGGGCCCTCCATGTGTAAATAAATAGGAGTTTGGTGATGGGATACTGGCCTCTGTGGAATTGCTTCACCCATAATTCATACCTTGTCGCCTATTGTTAAGTGTTACGACACAGTGGTGAACACTTTTGCTAACTAAACTAAATATCAAGAAAAGGTCACCTTGCCTCATAATCTGTTAAAGTATGAGAGACAGAGAACTCAGAAATTCCACTATTTAAAGAAAAAGCATCAATTTATTCTTTAACTCAAAAATGAACATTAAACAACAGCTATTTACAATTCTAAGCCTACTTTCTCTTAAATGTTTGTTATCTACCTGCCACTCTATAACAATATACTGGTCTGATAAAACCCATATTAAAATTACATCAACTTAATTTCAAAACCACACAGCGGCTGTCATCATCAGTGCCTGTCTTTCTCTGGCTATAGATCTCCCTGGGTCATCTTTGGTCTTTTGCTGCAAAGATGTTTCATATGAAAAAGGTACTTTTGATAGAGAGTATGTTGCTGGCAGTTATTCTGGTGATGGCAGTTGGTCTCTCTGTCTAACTGTCAAAATACCTGCTTCTTTATACCCCCAGCATTGATCATCTCATTGGTTTGATGTTTGGCAAAACAATAAATTAAAAATTGATTGGTTTTTAGTATCCTGGGGCATAATTTAAACTGATTGGTTCAATTTTAATTGTTGTAAAAATAGCAACCAAAACCCAGGTATTTGTTTCATAGCCAAACGTTACATATTTTCAAGTTTGCAGTACACCCTGAGACTGCTAGTCAGTCACAAGACACGTGCCTGCAAACTTTCACTGCAAAACAGCATTCACTCTCTCTTAAAGGTACAGTACATGCCTTCACCTTCATAACAAAAGAAAGCCATTGAAGACAAGTTTTAACACTGCCTTCAATGTGCCAACTCAGGTTTTAAATGCCTGAGAAAGAGAGCATTTGAAGACTAGGAGCTCAAACATAGCACCAAGCTTACGGCCTACAGTTGAGCCGTGATACCCACCTTCCTATATGGCTCAGAGATATGGACTATAAACAGTGGGCATCACAAACCAATGATGCCTTATTAAGATCCTGAAAATCCTTTGGCAGGATCGATGTGCAAGCATCAGAGTTCTTGCTCAGCTCAATGCCCCAGCATCAGAACATTGGCCATGCTTGACCAACTCTGCTGGGTGTGCCTCATAGTCCATGAGACTCCTGACACTAGCACTTTCCTCAATGCATCAGCACGGCAAGTGAGCCCCAGATGGGCTGAGGGAACACTTCGGCAACAACCAAAAGCATTCCCATTGACATCTGGGAAACCCTTACTCAAAGACTGCCAACAGTGGAGAGAAAGTATATGGGAGGGATATTGAATCTCATCATCAACAACACGCTGAACTCAAATATTGACATAGAAAAGAGCATCTCACCCTCCCAATTTGCCAACCACCATCTGTTCCACTGCAGGTCATGCGCTGGACTCTTTAGGCACCTGAGAACTCATTTCAAATCTGGAAGCAAGTCAACATCAACCAAGAGGGACTGCTTAAAAAGATGGATTGTCAAAGGAGGACTGATGGCAGTAAACCTCATACAAAGTGAATGAAGTCATGGAATATTGGTGTACGAAACCTGATGGATGCTGTTGAAATTCTTCTCTTCATTACTTTAATAGTGACATTAACGTAGCAGCTTAAAATGGATTAAGAGTTCTGCTAGAATTGCAGACTTACAAACAACTTCATTGGTTTACTAGTACTTCAGAGTATAATCTTTGGACTATTTAACAAGCTCTGCTCCCTCCTATTTCTCCAGCTGCTGTGTGGATCTCTGCAGTTCCTGTGTGGCAGCAGCTGGAGAAATGGTTAGTGACTGCAGCAGCATGATGTTGGTATGCTGACTGCCATGCACAGAGCTGCAGAGAGGCTGCACAATCACCTAGCTCAATCCCAATCCCCACGGGACATAACGACGCAGAGAAAACACGCCTTTCAGCTTGTTATGTATTAGTTCTGTCTCTCTTTCAGCCTTCCCTTCTCTTGAACAATCATCAGCTTTTTAATTTGCGTTACGTAGTTATAATTTTTAAAAAAATCTAGAATAGCCTGTCATCTTAGAGGTTTGCATCCTGGAAGAGGCACATTTTAGACTTGTATTGCAAATTGACGCATGAATGGAATTAAAAGTGAAGGAAGACATTCTGTGATGTGAAAACAATATTTTAGGGCATTTGAATTCAGTGAATGTACTTCTATAGCTCAGGAAAGGTAACATGATCTACACATAAAAGGATCCTCAAAGTTAAAGTCATCACAGTCTTACCAGGCCATTGGGTTTCCCTCTCGTTACAGAGAGAGAGAGAGAGACAGAGAGAGAGAGTCAGAGAAAGAGAGAGAGAGAGACAGAGAGAGAGAGAGAGAGAGAGAGAGAGAGAGAGAAAGAGATGACTGGTGATGGCATCACCTGAGCGTCACCATGCCGAAGGTGAGGGGAGAGGTTGAGAAGGAGAGCTCTTCATGATAACCTCAGCAACATGAGAAATTAAACCCATACTGTTATCATCACTCTGCATCATGAACTAGCTATCCAGCTAACCAACTCCCTCCCTCAAAGATAAGGTCCAAATAATCACATTTGACCATCCACGGGAGTTAAATTTTATGAACCCCAAAACCAAAAAACAATAACGTATTTACTGATGCCTGTCCTTTTTGATTAAAACAGCAGACCAACTTCACGCTACCTAAATGGCTCATGCTGGGTTATGACTATTTAAAATCAGCTTTCACTGCTTAAAGTGAGTGTGCACGTCTTGAACAGAAGGTACATTCCGGATGGAGCAGATGCACAAACTACTGGAGATAGTCAGAGCAGGGTGAAGGGTAAATTATGGTGCAACAGGAGACAAGAGTGTGCTCCAAGATTTTAACATTGCACTGAAGTCTTGGGGGCAGAGGTTGAGAGGAAGAGATAGGTCACCTATCTGCAGGAGTCCAGGATATCTACCAGACAAACTGCATGAAAACAAAGGAACAGTGAAGGGATCCCAGCTGTCTCAGCCTTTCCTCCTCCTTCCAAGGTGGCCTCTTAAGACCTGGTAGCAAGGGCTGCATCTTCAAGGTTGTGGAGGATGGAATAGGCCTTCAGAAACATGGAGACATGTTCCAGTGAGTACTGGAGAGCACCTCCCAAGAACCTCAGGCTGTTGACTATTGTTTTGGAATGTCAATCGTAGTTCCATATACTGCTTGGTTGCTGTCGATGTTCAGTGTAGGTCTGCCCTTCTCCTGTAGTCACCAGTTGGAGGGGGAGGCACAAGACAGGTGTGAAATCGGTATCTTTTATCACCTAGTAATCAGTATCTGGTTCTTCACAGCATGCAATGATAGCCCTTGCAGTTCTGGTAGTCTGTCTATTATCAAGGGGGGCCCTCAGAACTACATGCAGATAGTTGATTATACCCTACACTCCTGCTATTGTCCACCAGCCAAGCAAATCCATCTGCTCTCTTCTCCTGTTTCTCTCTAGCTGGTACAAAAATGATGATGACCCCTCTACAAGGCCTCAGTCACCTTCTTAAGTTAGTAATGAGAATTGGATACCACCTCTCTACTCAGAAGGCTGAATGAAAGGGAAAATAAAGACCATGGTGACCTCGACAGCACTAGCAGCAGTGTACTTTCCCTGTTGAGTGGCTGAAGACTAGCTATTAGGTGTGGTACAGTCCACTTGTCTAGAAATGTCATCTTAAGTTTCTGTAGCACTGGTTTCTGTAGCACTGGCCCTTACATCCAAGCTTCCCACCTCTCATCATTGCTAAACCCCTGGTTAGGAGATGGTGGCAAACTTAAGAATCTTAAGCATTTAACTGATTACATCCCCAGAGCTTCATTTTGCTGCCTTGCTAGTTTCATCCCTTGTTGAATTGCTGCAGTCTTTATGCCATAATAATATTCCAGGATATTGCCTCAGTGATGTGTATAGGCAGTGGCATATCTCCATTTCAGGTTTGTGTGTTATTTAGAGGGGACTTTGAAAAATGATGATATTTCTGTGGAAATGCTACTCTTCTCCTTCTGGGTGATGGATGTGCTGTGGCCAGGAAGTGCTGACACAGACTTGGTGAATTACTGCAGTGCATCCTCTACCTTGTAGGTCCTAAACTACAGTGCACTGGAACTTACAGGGGGAATAGAGTCTTGTGTAAGCTATCCGAAAGTGTTTAATCTCCCTACACCTCATAACATTAAACTGCGCATGTATGAAACTGTTCTGATGAGATGTGCACATAGTATTTTAAGTACAATTATATTAATAATTTGCAATGATAATGATTCATACTGACTCAAAAATAATATTGTAAGGCATACTATAATCTGATTTATTGTACTTAGCCCACTGAGCATTGTTGTGACACCTTCAATTTACCTGGTCACTGTTATATTTCATTTTTCAAGTTCATTAATTTATTTTCTGTTTTAAGAATAGTTGTTACTGACCTGATTTGTTCTCTGTAATCCCCTCTGCAGTTCTCTACTTTGAATTTTAACTGCTTCATATCTGCCCAATTCCATTGTTCAACTGTGGCTTGAGAACATTCACTGGCATTGTACTGCCTGTAGGTTTAGCCACTCTAGTCTGTGACTCTTAGCTTTATAATGAAGCAAAAGAGGTTCTAAAACAAACCTCATGTAGGACCCCACTGATAACGTGCTCCGAGGCTGATGACAATTACTATAGATTCGAGCAGATGATCATTGAAAAATATTTCCACTAATTTCCATTTCCTTTATTTTCAAGAACAGCCTAGCTCCAAATAAATTGCATGCACTGTCTTATCATCATCAAGCTCCATTTGAATTTATCCAACAATGTTCAGTAACTCAGGGTGGTAACCCTTTGAAGTCATGGGGCCATATTGGCTTTAACTTTATTTCTATCCAGACCTTTCACGTTCAGTAAGGATTTATTTGATTTTGTCCACAATGGATATCAAACTCATTAACCTGTAGTTTTCTGGGTCACTTTTTACTGTAACATATTTCTCCAGTTCTCAGGATCCACTCGAGCATTCATTGATTTCTTCAGGATTTGTACTGGAGTTCGTATAATTTCGTTTCTCATTTCCATCTGTTCACAGATACATCATGACAATATAATAAGAAATTCAGATGGTTTGGCATCACAGACTGGACCAGCATTTAATGCCCACTCCTCATTGCCCTCAATAAGATGGTGTCGAGATATCTTCTTGAACCACTGCAGTCCTTGCAGTGGATGCACCCTCAGTATTATTTGGAAGGGCATTCCAGGTTTTTCATGCACAGTGACAACCTTCTATTTAATTAATTTATAAGTCATTTCTTTTTTTTAACTGTGGAGACTCTTTAAAATAGATTCAATATTGTTGTAGAAATCCTTATAAGAACATTAACATATATTTGTAACGACTTTTCTCTTGGTAATGGAAGTTATTTACAGCAGTAAACCAATGAAAAATAAACATTGTCAGCAATATCAAAAATATAAAAAATATTAGTAGTCAATCTTATCCAGATCTGAAATCCTAAGATTGAATTTGGTTGTTAAATTTAATTCACTATATGTTTAATTTTGCAATATGACAAACGCTCTGAATTTTTAAAAAAATCAGTGTTTTCCTTAATAATGGAAGTTTCTCTATGACCTTGGAATCACTTTCAATAGAATAGCAGATACTAGCAATTTTATGGAACAGATAATGGATTATGTGATAGCAGCTGTATCAAACTATTTTTATCAATATGTCAGTGAGACATTCAATCCTTTGCATCTGCCAGAAGAAGACACACAGTTTAAAACTGTGGAATCTTGATGTTGTTGTAAAATCACAGAAAAGTCTCACAGTGACTTATTTGAAAAACTCCACAGACAGTATTTATTTTTATAAAAGAATGATGCATAAATTTTTATTCTTCTTGTGAATAAATTGAACTTTTTGGACAATGTGTAACAGTTATGAGTGAATTGGCAACCCACTTTACACTAACACACTATATGAACATTAGCCTGTTTATTTCTAGTCCTGGGAAGATATGCATCCTGGTGTATTGTTGTTCTGCAGGTAAAGGTATCTCTCTAATAAGTGTCCAGATGATGAATCTACTCAACTTTGATTATGAAATTCAACGGTGAGATCAGTGTGGCTAAACCCATTCTATATGGCTTAAAAACATAAGAAACAGGAGCAGACGCAAGTATGCCATTCAGCCCTTCATGCCTATTTGATCATTGAATGAAAGCATGTGACATTCATGATGTTTTCTCAACAGTAGTTATGAAATAGTGAGCAGGGCAATTTTTTTTTGTTATTCCTTCAAACTCAAAATAGTGAAATAAATTGCAGTACCTGTAATCCTCAACAACTTAACTTAGGTTGGTTAACTTGTCTTTTTTTTAAAAACAAATAACACTCCTATTTTAGGCTTTTAATCTAAATAAAAATCTCAATGTGCTTCACAAGAGCAAAATCCAATATTGCACCACACAGGTGAGATGACAGCAGAGACCAGAATTAGGTGAGCACAAATGTTCGAGCGATTCATTGACCAGGAGCAGATGACAGCAAGGTCATGCAGAAACTTCAACCAAGGATAGGGATTCAGACTAATCAGTGAACCACTGTAAGTCAGAGGTACAGTATGGCCACACATAAATCATAGCTGTATTTGCTTTCATCAGCTCAAACCGCTCATTAATCCACAATCAAAACCCTACCTTGGCAGTGAAACAGCCCTAATTAAATTTTAAATGATGTTCTCTACAATTCTAACAAAGGTGCATTTTCGAACTTTGACCATAAACCTAGATCCTTGCTACTTATTCCATCTGCCCTCAGCACTGTGTCAAGTCAAATCATAAATGTGGTCGTCTTAACATTCTTGTTAACCCCAAACAGAACTTCGATACCATGTCCTTTAGGTTACACAGGCCACCTAGTTACACATATATTCTAATCAATTTTGTTTTCTAATTTTTGATGGGATATGGATGTTGTTGCCTTGGCAAATGTTGATTGTCCATCCATAATTTCCCTTGAGAATAGTAATGGCAAGTGCCCTACTTGAACCATCACAGCCTGTGATGTACAGGAGTACCCACAATACTGTTAGGGAGGAACTTATGGGATTTTGACCCAGGGGCAGTGAAGAAACTGATCCAAGTTGGAATGCTGTATGGTTTAAATGAGAACTTGCAGGTTCAAGTAGTTCTATGTATCTGTTGCCCTTGCTCTTCTGGTAGTGATTGTGATGTTGGAAGGGGCGGTCAAAGGCACCTTGGTGAATTGTGCAATTCACATTGTGGAGGGCACACTGTGTGTCAACGGTGTAGGGAGTGAATACAATGTATTAAATGGGTGGCAATTAAGCAGCTTACTTTGTTCTGGAGGTTCCAAGCTTCTTGAATGTTGTTGGACTGCACTCATCCAAGCAAGTAGATGGTGAACAGGCTCTTAGGAGTCAGGAGGTGCGTTACCTACAGCAGAATTCCCAGCTCTGACTTTCTATTGTAACTATAGTATCTGTATGGTTCTGCATCTCATCCACTTCCTGCACCTCTGCCCTCGAACCCCACTCCTCCAACCGCAACAAAGACAGAACCTCCCTGGTCCTCACCTTGTACCCCACCAACCATCATATACATCGCATCATCCTCTGCCAATTCCGCCACCTACAAATGGACCCCACCACCCGAGATATATTTCCGTCCCCATCCCTATCCACTTTCCGTAAAGACTATTCCCTCCGTGATTACCTTGTCAGGTCCACGCATACCCCCTCACCCAACAACCACTCTCCCCTCCTGGCACCTTCCCCTTCTACCACAGGAATCGCAAAACCTGCGCCCACACCTCCGTCCAAGGCCCAAAAGGAGTCACAGCCATCAACGTTTCACCTGAACTTCCACATGTGTCATTTACTATATCTGTAGTCTCCGCTACATTGGGAAGTCTGGACGCCTACTCGCAGAGCGCTTTAGAGAACACCTCCGGGACACCAGCACCAACCGACCCCACTGCCCCTTCAACTCCCTCTTCCACTCCGCCAAAGACATGCAGGTCCAGGGCCTGCTCCATCGCCACATCCTCACCACCCGATGCCTCATTTTCCACCTTGGAACCCTTCAACCCCCATGGCATCAATGTGGATTTCACCAGTTTCCTCATTTTACCTCCCCCTACCTTATTCCAGTTCCAATCCCCCAGCTCAGCACTGTCCTCATGACCTGTCTCACCTGTCCATCTTCCTTCCAACATATCCGCTCCACCCTCCTCTCTGACCTATTACCCCCACCCCATCCACCTATTGCACTTTCAACTACCATCGCCCAGCTCCACTCCCCACCCATTTATCTCTCCACGCCCGAGGCTCCCAGCCTCATTCCTGATGAAGGGCCTTTGCCCGAAACGTCGATTTTCCTGCTCTTTGAATGCTGCCTGACCTGCTGTGCTTTTCCAGCACCACACTCTTGACTCTAATCTCCAGCATCTGCAGTCCTAACTTTTGCCTGTTCCTGTTTAGTTCCTGGTCAGTAGTAACAAACAGGATGTTGATATTGGGAAGTGGTTGAGGTTGGGGGCTTGTTTTCACTGAAGGTAATGCCACATGTCAACGGATGTTTTATTTCATTATATGGGCTAGACATAATGTAAGTTGTTGCTTTCAAGAAAGTTGAGGAATCTACCAGGAAACTGATCCCAGGCAGCTTATGATTGTTCCTCGTGGTATGCCAAGTATTTGGAATCAGAAAGAGATTTTGGAGGATATGATAGATATGGATTGTGAAGTTAGTGATGGTTGGGATAAGACCATCATGGGATTTAAAGATGAACATGAGGATTCTGGGTAATCCAAGATGGAGGACAGGAAAAATTTCTGGCTGTAACAGCTGCTCCTTTTTTTGAGGTATTTTAGGTGCTGGAGGTGATTTTCTCAAATTCCGGGAGCAGCAATTACTGATTTATATGCTGTTGCATTGTTTTGTAGTGGACAGCGAAGAAGGTTACCGCAGATTACAACAGAATCTTGCCAGATGGGCAATGGGCTGAGAAGTGGCAGATGGAGTTTAATTCAGATAAATGCGAGGTGCTGCATTTTGGGAAAGCAAATCTTAGTAGGACTTATACACTTAATGATAAGGTCCTAGGGAGTGTTGCTGAACAAAGAGACCTTGGAGTGCAGCTTCATAGCTCCTTGAAAGTGGAGTCGCAGGTAAATAGGATAGCGAAGAAGGTGTTTGGTATGCTTTCCTTTATTGGTCAGAATGCTGAGTACAGGAGTTGGGAGGTCATGTTGCGGCTATACAGGTCATTGGTTAAGCCACTGTTGGAATATTGCATGCAATTCTGGTCTCCTTCCTATCGGAAAGATGTTGTGAAACTTGAAAGGGTTCAGAAAAGATTTACAAGGGTTTTGCCAGGGTTGGAGGATTTGAGTTATAGGGAGATGCTGAACAGGCTGGGGCTGTTTTCCCTGGAGCATCAGAGGCTGAGGGGTGACCTTATAGAGGTTTACAAAATGATGAGGGTCATGGATAGGATAAATAGACAAAGTCTTTTCCCTGGGGTCGGGGAGTCCAGAACTAGAGGGCATAGGTTTGGGGTGAGAGGGGAAGATATAAAATAGACCTAAGGGGAAACTTTTTCAACACAGAGGGTGGTGTGTGTATGGAATGAGCTGCCAGAGGTAGTGGTGGGGGCTGGTACAATTGCAACATTTAAAAGGCATTTGGATGGGTATATGAATAGGAAGGGTTTGGAGGGATATAGGCCAGGTGCTGGCAGGTGGGACTAGATTGGGTTAGGATATATGGTCGGCATGGACGAGTTGGACCGTTGGGTCTGTTTCTGTGCCGTACGTCTATATGACTTTATGATTATTACAATTTGAAATGTTAAAAGGCTGGGAGCCAATAAGGTAGGGTGTTAGTGTGATGATGAGAATTTATGAAAGGTGCCAGCAGCAAGATTTAGCCATACTGGAATTGATAAAGGAAGAAACGTGGTCAACAAAGAAAAGTTCAAGTTTGGAGGTGGCTCATGAAGTAATTGAGACATAATGGAGTTTGATGTGGTTACGTCAGACTGGATTAAGCCAGTTGTGCAATAGGTACCTTTGCGTTAGAGGGAAGCAAGTTACCGGCGGAATGACACAGGCCGGAGTCAATGGTGATTTTCTGAGTGAGAGGATTGTGTTATGAGTTGGGGAACTTGGAATAGGCAGGAAGCAAGGTTATAAATCAGAGAACTGGCTCATGAAACAACCATGTGTATTTTTGGAGTAGAGAAAACAAAACACAAGTCAGAGAAGTTGTCCAGCTAAGAACCAATTAATTAATTGTCTTCTGAATGACATATAAGCTTTAGAATTACGTTTTTCTCCTTAACCTGGAAGACAGTTCCACCGTTGAAGAAACTTCCGTGAAAGTCACTGTCTTTGAACCGTTGATTAGCAAGCGTAGAAGGCCATTCAATATCTCTTATGAACTTAGCCTGGCTCGAGAAAAAGGTAGTTAATACAGCATCTCAAAACTGTAAAGTTTCTTCTTTAATTTCCATCCATCATTTATCAATGGAGGATTTACCGCTTTAAAATATGAATCATAGTCATTCAAGACTTAAAGGCCTCTCGGCCCATCACGTCCAAAGTGAAGTACGTAACCAATTAACAGTGGTGATTATAAGTGGTGGAGGCTGGTACAATTGCAACATTTAAAAGGCATTTGGATGGGTATATGAATAGGAAGGGTTTGGAGGGATATGGGCCAGATGCTGGCAAATGGGACTAGATTGGGTTGGGATTTCTGGTCAGCATGGACGAGTTGGACCATGGGTCTGTTTCTGTGCTGTACGTCTATATGACTATTACAATTTGAAATGTTAAAAGGCTTTAATTTCCATCCACCATTTACCAATGGAGGATTTACCGCTTTAAAATGTGAATCATAGTCATTCAAGACTTAAAGGCCTCTCGGCCCATCACGGCCGAGTGTGGCTGGCTGTATCTGTGCACAGTTAAAGTTAGATTTAACTTTTAGATTTCATTGACACGTGTGCTCAAGTACGGGAGTACAGTGAAAGTGTCTAGCTTTGAGGTATCAGGCGTTTTGACCAATCGGACAGTCAATGAGATATGATCTGAGGTAATAGATTTAATTCTCCCGCGACTTCTGCGATGTTTTTGACTGTACGGCACACAAAGGTCATTCTTGTTGCTTGAAATGAGCTAGACGCCTGCGCAGTGCAGTGTGCAGGAAGAGAGAGAGAGAGAGTGGGTATTGTTTGATGCTGCTGCATTGGATGTTTAATGATGTGGTTGCAGCTGAGGCTGCGGCACCCTCAGCATACATTACCTTCTACTCATTTCATCCCGGAAAACCGGACTATGTTCGGTTACAGCGCGGAGATCCCCTGCCAAACCTGCAGTGGCACCGATCTGTCCTGAAGCAACACTCCACTGTTAAAGACTAAAGGATATTTGAGGATACCTCCAAGACAGAGAGAGGAACTGGGGCAAAAAGTGTAAGTACTGCCTTTATTTCCAGAGCTGATATTTATGTTTTAGAGGTCTCATTAGCACAATTTTGGAAAATGGATCAGCCCTGAGGAGCAACAATGATCATAGTGCAGTGCTGGCCAGTCCATAGGGACAGGAACCTCAGCAATCTCCTCTCCTCTGCTTTTTTTCCCGGCGCCGCAGTCCTTTGTGCATGTTTACATACAGGATTAGTACTCAGGGCTGTACCTCATGGGGGTTTCTCACCCTCTGATGACAGCTCTCGATGCTCAATGCGCAGCAGCCAACTGCGGTCATCTCGATCAAAGCCGTGGATGTGGTGCAGTATGGTCGAGGCATGGAAATAAACGGCATCTGATAGGCGGTGGACCAGTGTACGCTAGTTAGTTCGGAAGTCCTAGTTATAAAGGTAACAGGTTAACGTTGCGTTTCTGGACCATAATTAATTATTTTCATCTCGTAATTAAGAATAAAAAGCTAAATATAACGTGGAGAGGGTTTGGTCTTGCCTGATGGCAACTCAAATATTTAAACCAATTACAGTAATTGAATTAATCTTTGCTCGGACAGATATTTTAATGAATATTTTAACCCCAAATGGCATTGACCTTCATCGTTCTAAAGAATCTGCATGTTTTTCTACTAAGTAGAAATAAGGAATTACGTTGAAGATTAAAACTTCCCCTGACTTTTCCAATATCAGTTTCATTATTCGAGAGTGGGGAATTATTTGTTTCACTGGCTGTTGAAATATTGTCTTCGGATCTATGTTGCTAATTGTTGCAAAAACAAAATTCTAAAGCTTTCTGGACAAATATGACATTTTGTTATTTCACGATGGTTATTCGGCAGTGCAATTAACATTGAAGCTGTTTCCTGAATTAAGTCACCGGTCTGGAATTACAGTACCTGCTGTTGCTTCAAATGCCAGGAGATTTGAAGGTTGTTTTGCTTGTAAACGTGAACTCAGAGTCAAATTAGAGAAGCAAAGAATACCCACCTGGTGCAGCGAAGTGAAGGCTTTAGCACTTTCAGTGAAATAGATATAATTTTGAGAAGGAGGGCTTTAAGTTCTAAAACATTTTAGTAGAATGATTACATGGAATGCAGTTGCATGCTTTGCTTTGTGTGGTTCTTATTTCTTATTGAAGGGAATAAAAAGGCCTAGTTGCCGCGATGTATATCGTAAGTTTCCAATCAATTTTACAAAGTGCATTGTCAGAGAGATCTACAGCACAAGAAAAGGCCCTTTGGCCCATTGCACGCATACCATTCAAAAACAATCACTGGACTATTCTAATCCCATTTTCCTGCACCTGGTGCACAGCCTTGTAAGCTTTGGCATTGCATTTGCACATGTAAATTCTACTTAAATGTTATGAGGACTTCTGTCATTATCACCCTCAGAAGCAGTTAGTTCCAGATTCCAAACACCTTTTAGGTGAAAAAGGTTTTCCTCATATTTCCTCTAATCTGTGCTTACTGTAATTCCATGCCCCCGGTCACTGATCTCTCCATAATGGGAACAAGTCCCTTCCTCTCTATCCTGTCTATGCCCCTCATAGATGTATCCATTCTCAATCATGTCCCCTGAACTTAAGGAAAACAACTGCAGTCTGTTTAAACTCTTTTCAGAACTGAAACTTCCTAGGCAACATCCTGGTGAATCTCCTCTGCACCCTCTCCAATGCTATCACATCCCTCCTGTAATGTGAATTCGAGAGCTGTACACAATACTTTAGTTATGCCCTAACCAATGTTTTATACAGTAACCTCCTTGCTGGAAACTCTGCACCTCGACTAACAAAGGCAAGTATCCTATATGCTTCTTAACCACTTTATCCACTTGTCATGCTACCTTAAAGGACCAATGTACATGCGTACCAAGATTCCTTTGATCCTCAATGTTTCCCAGTATCCTACCTTACATCCTGTATGCCCTAGCCTTGTTTTTCCTAAAGAAATGTACCCCCAGTTACATTAATCAACTTTTCTAGACATGTTATGATACACCTGGTAAGACTTGAACTCAGGCCTTCTGGCTCAGAGATAGGGACTCTAGGATACTGTTCTGCAAGACTCCTCAGAATTTGGGGTTAACATGAATGCAAGTGATGCTGAATAGTGTGAGGATTGAACCAACAACCTTGGTAATTACACTCCAGCCATGGAGCTAAAGACCTAAAGAGACGTAGGCTACCCTTACAAGTAAGTGAGGTGCTAGTTTTCTGAAAACATTGACAAAAGTAAAAGTTAGCAAGACATTCTAATGGGAAACCGTAATTGGCTTGTCATTTGATATCGTTACTAGTTGCGACTTGGAGTAAACTCACAGAAATAATATTCATTAACTGTGCTTTTTGCACAGATGGCATTAGAATTTGAATTAAATTCAGAACTCACATTAAACCGACATTGTGAAAAATGTCAATATTATAGAGGAGGAGGTGCTGCAAGTCGTAAAATGCTTAAGGTGGATAATTCCCCAGGACTTGATCACGTGTACCCGAAAGCCCTGTGGGAAGCCAGGGAAGTGATTGCTGGGCCCCTTGCTGAGATACTTGTATCATGGATAGCCACAGGTGAGGTGCCAGAAGCCTGGAGGTTGGCTAATGTGGTGCCACTATTTAAGAAGGGTGGTAAGGACAAGCTGGAGAACTGGAGATTTGTGAGGCTGATGTCAGTGGTGGGCAAATTGTTGGCGGGAATCCTGAGGGACAGGATTTACATGTATTTGGAAAGGCAAGGACTGATTAGGGAGAGTCAGCATGACTTTGTGCATGAGAAATTGTGTCTCACAAACTTGATTGAGTTTTTTGGAGAAGTAATGAAGAGAATTGATGATGGCAGAGCAGTGGATGTAATCTTTATGGACTTCAGTAACATGTTCGATAAGGTTCCTCATGGTAGACTAGTTAGCAAGATTAGATCACATGGAATACAGGGAGAACTAGCCATTTGGATACAGAGCTAGCTTAAAGTTAGAAGACAGAGGGTGGAGCTGGAGGGTTGCTTTTCAGACTGGAGGCCTGTGACCAGTGGAGTTCCACAAGGATCGGTCTTGGTCCACTGCTTTTTGCCATTTATATAAATGATTTGGATGTGAACGTAGGAGGTATGGTTCGTACGTTTACAGTCAGTTTGGAAGTGTAGTGAATAGCGAAGAAGATTACCTTAGAGTGCAATGGGACCTTCATCAGATGGGTAAAAAGTGAGGTCTGCAGATGCTGGAGATCAGAGCTGAAAATGTGTTGCTGGTTAAAGCACAGCAGGTCAGCATCCAAGGAACAGGAAATTTGACGTTTTGGGCCAGAGCCCTTCATCAGGAAATGAAGGAATATTTGAAGGAATATGAAGGAATGCAGGAATATTTCCTGATGAAGGGCTCTGGACCGAAACGTCGAATTTCCTGTTCCTTGGATGCTGCCTGACCTGCTGTGCTTTAACCAGCAACACATTTTCAGCCTTCATCAGATGGGCCAATGGACCAAAGAGTGGAGTTTAATTAGATAAATGTGAGGTGCTGCAGTTTGGAAAGGCCAATCTGGACTTATATACTTAATGGTAAGATTCTGGACAGTGTTACTGAACAAAGGGATTTTGGAGCGCAGGAACATATTGAGAATAGAATTTATGTTGCAGTTGTAGAGGACATTGGTTAGGCCATTTATGGAATACTGCATGCAATTCTGGTCTCCCTGCTACAGGAGGGATGTTGTGAAACTTGAAAGGGTTCATAAAAGATTTACAAGGATGTTGTCAGGTTTGAAGGGTTTGAAATATAGGAAGAGGCTGAACAGGCTGGGGCTATTTTCCCTGGAGCATCAGAGGCTGAGGTGTGACCTTACAGAGGTTTATAAAATCATGTGGGGCATGGGTAGGGTAAATAAACAAGCTATTACCCTGGCATTTCCAAAACTAGAGGGCATAAGTTTAAAGTGAGAGGGGAAAGATTAAAATGGTTCCTAAGGGGCAACGTTTTCATGCAGCGGGTGGTGTGTGTATGGAATGAGCTGCCAGAGAAAATGGTGGAGGCTGGTACAATTAAACATTTAAAAGGCATCTGGATGGGTATATGAATAGGAAGGGTTTGGAGGGATATGGGCCAAATGCTGGTAAATAGGACAAGATTAATTTCGGATAAATCGTCAGCATGGATGAGTTGGACCGAAGGGTCTGGTTCCATGCTGTACTGCTTTACGACTCTATGTCACTATAACACTAATGATTGGGGATAGTCAGATAAAGGAAAGAAATACTTTGGATGTATATGCACAGGGAGTACTTTGGGTGAAATGCGCCTATCTTCCCTTTTTCACAATTGTTGGTGGCAGCCCACCACGACTTCTGCTGACAGAATCCAATCAGGTTTCTGCTGATTCTAAAGTGCATCAGGTATGTCTCCAACACACGAACAAGTGTTGTGCTGTTAGACTTGTATAATTGAACAAGCAAAAGGAGACTCTGCAATTACTCCGGCTTCCATATTGGATAATATAAATTATTTCAAAAGAAAAGTTAAAGCTGTTGTTCTTGTTTTCTATTGGAGTCAGGTCAGATGTAGCCATATGAACAATAATCACCAGAAGCCAGTATCTTTCATGCAGATGGCCGTGCAATGGTCGAAACCTTGCAGGTGGAATGAGAATTTATAAAGTTTGTGCGTATATGGTAGTCTTAACCTCTATTATTCTTGGCTGTCTCATCACTAGCCTGTTCCTAGTGACTTCATCCCTTTCCATGGCAACTGTCTGACATTAAACCTGTACTTTTCAGGCCCTGGTTTCAGAATTGATTCCATACTGAGCTTCTGACCACATTTCTGCACTCACATAAAGAATACCTGACTTAGTTCCTGCCTGAGCTCATCTATAATTGAATTACTCATGTATGCCTTTATTTGCTCTACGCTTGACTATTCTAATGCATTCCAGGCTTGTCTTCCATCTTCCTCTCTCCATTAACTGAAGGTGAGATAAAAATAAGCCCATGTCTTATGTCACCAAGACTTGTTCACCTGTCATCACTAACCCTCCTGACCTACAATGGTTTCTGGTCTGGCAATGACTTGATTTTAAAATTTTCTTCCTTGTTTACAAATTCGTCCATGGCCTTGCCCCTTCAATGCAAGACTCTTGAACATCCCCGATTTTATTTGTGCCATTATTACCCGCTATGTGTCCAACTGCTGAGGCCAAATGCTCTGGAAACTGCTCACTAAACTTCTTACAACTCATTTTTCTTTCAAGGAGCTCTTTAAGACTTACTTAGAGTCAAAGAGTCATAGAATCATTATGCTGAACATAATCCCAAACTAAACCAGCTCCACCTGTTTGCTTCTGGCCCATAACCTTCCAAAGCTTTCCTATTCATGTATCTATCCAAATTTCTTTTAGACGTTGTGTTGTACCCACATTCACCACTTTCTCAGCAAGTTCATGAACCACCCTCTGTATAAAACCTTCGTCTCTTATGTCATTTTAAAATCTCTCTCCTCTCATTTTAAAAAGATGCCTCCTAGTCATGGAATCCCCCATCTTAGGGAAAAGACAACAGCCATTAACTCTATCTATAACTCTCCTTATTTTATAAACTTCTATCAGATCGCCTCTCAATCTCTGAAGCTCCAATGAAAGAAGTTCCAGCCTTTCTTTATAACTCAAACCTTCCATACCTGACAACATCCTGGTAGATCTCTTCTGAACCCTCTTCAGCTGGATAATATTCTTTCTATAACTTCCTATTACTTCTTTGACAGCTTTGAACTTTGGTTTTAATACGTTGTTAAGGGGTTTGTGCGTAATTGCGGCTGGTAACACTTATTGTGAAATTCTTTGACATACTTAAGGTTGTATATTAATATATGTTATTGTTGTTAAGTGAAACATTTTGAATGTGGGCATCTTTGGCACAAGTCACACTGGCTTCCCTTCTCAGACCAGAACTAAAATTATAATCCAAATGCAATTACATCCTTAAACCCCGACTGGCATCTTGAAAGAAAAACCTCAGTAGCATCAGGGAGATAGGTGCAATTGTTGCTTGCTCAGGGAAATGGGTTAAAATTGAAGACTGGAAAAGGCAGGGTAAATAAATGTAAACTGGTTAGATATTCGAGAGCTATAGGGCAGAGTCTAAAATTTAGGACAAGACCCTACAGGGGAAGGGTATGTAGGGAAGCAATCCTACATCCGATGTCTGGAACTCTCTTCCACAAACTGCAATGGATACTGGGTCAGTTGTTAATTTTAAACCTGAAATAGATGTATTTTGTTAAGCAAAGCTGTTTAGAGATATAGTCCAAAGGCAGGTATATGGAGTGAGGCTACAGATCAACCATGATCTTATTGAAGGGCGAAACAGGTTTGAGATGCTGAATGGCCACCTTTTGTGCCTATGTACCTAAGACAATATGATCCATTGAAAATTTTCTTTTTAATAGTCCACCACTGGTTTCTGTCAGGTGGCTAAGTTTAAAGTTGTCCCTATAATGTCTGCACCTAAATATCTTGCTGATATGTATTTCTATACATGACCTCATCTCTAAGACAGTAGGATTTTTCTTACTCACTGGAATGCACTCATTCATTTTTTTAATGCGTGTTCTTAGAAATTCTATAGCAAAAATTTAAAATTCTCTCTATTCTTATCATTCATCTCCTTTTCTACTTGATAATATATTTCTGTACATGACCTTCATTTCCAAATGAAGACAGGCGAATCAGTTTTCATTTTCAAAGACTGAGACATTCACTTCCCACATGGTAACTTGAGATAAAGAAGGACAATTGGACCATTTGAGTCCATCCTTCCACAATAAGAACCCAACCGAGTTTCACTTACATCCATTGTTTTGTACAAATGGGCCCAGACTACTGGATTGGACCACCATTCCCAACACCCCTTTTCAATCATTGCACCATTCTTTCCACAAGAAGTAGTTCCTTTTGCATGTTGCTTGTGAGAATTGCTATACCTCAGTTGGTACTGTCCCTTCCTCTGAACCAGAAGGTTGTGGGTTCCTGATCCGTTCAAGAACTTAAGAATAAATGTTAAAGCTGATATTCAAATGCAGTCCTCGAAGTTGCGAATCTTTTGGAAGTGCCATTTTTTGGATGAAATTTTAAATCTTCTCAGGCAGTTGCGAAAATTCTCAGGATTCCATTTCAGGGAACCATCCTTGCTGTCCTGTCTCATATCAAGCTGAAAGAAGGTCTAATTAACTTATGGTTGTTGACAATTAAAATCTTCCAGTGTTTGGAAAATTAGAATATACTGCAGATACTGGAAATCTGAAACAGAAACTGGGGATTCTGGAGAGATGCAGCAGATCTGGCAACATCGATGGAGAGAGAAACAGCATATGGTGTCCAGAATAACTTGTTCAGAACTGAAGAGTTGTGAAAAATGTTTTTTAGATACTTTTGACAGAGGTGGACGAGGAGCAAGGGGAAGGTGGTGAAGAGGTTCAGTGTAAAGGTCAAAGGGGTTATTGATAGTGGTGAATGAAAAAGAGAATTAAAATGGATGGAAATTAAGATGTGACAGGGAAAAAATGGGCCCTCTCTACTAATAGCAAAGTAAGAATAAGAGAAATAGATGTCATGTGGTCAGTTTCTGAAGTTATGGAATTAAAATTGCAACCTAAGGGCAGTAAAGTGCCTATGTAGAAAATGAGGTGCTGTACTGCGCATCATTGGAGCATTGTAGCAAGCCCAGCACAGAAATGTTGGCATGGGAGCAAACATTTGCTTTTAGTAAACTATTTGGATAATCAAACTGCTCAGAGGTACTATTGCACACCTCTGGAGTAGGTAGGATTTGAACAAGGGGAGGGACATTACCAATACACCAAGCAAGATGGATTCTGGAAACAGCAGGCAGCTGGGAGGTAAGGGTTGTTCCTATGGACAGAGCAAACATATTCTGGGAAGTAGTCACCTGGATTGCATTTGGTATCACCAGTGTGGATTGTGAGCAGCAAATGCAGTAGACTGCTGTGTTGTGAGTAGTCACTGGCAGCAACGCAGTCTCCTTTACACACTTTAGCTTGGTCTATTTATTGCTTTGGGTTGTGTGGATATTCCACTATTATTAAAAATCCCTGCTTCCTTTTCATGCTTTTGCTGTTCCTCTTTCAAGTGCTGTTGTTGGCAGATCAAGATCGACTTCTCTTACAGTCACAAAGTCATAGAGATATACAGCACGGAAACAGACCCTTTGGTCCAACTTGTTCATGCTGACCAGATATCCCAATCCAATCTAGTCCCACCTGACAGTACCCGGCCCATATCCCTCCAAACCCTTCCTATTCATATACCCATCCAGATGCCTTTTAAATGTTGCAATTGTACTAACGTCCACCACTTCCTCTGGCAGCTCATTCCATACATGTACCACCTTCTGCATGAAAAAGGTGCCCCTTAGATCTCTTTTATATCTTTCTCCTCTCACCCTAAACCTATGCCCTCTAGTTCTGGACGCCCTCACTCCAGGGAAAAGACTTTGTCTGTTTATCCTATCCATGCCCCTCATGATTTTATAAAACTCCATAAGGTCATCCCTCAGCCTCAGTCGCTGCAGGGAAAACAACCCTAGACTATTCAACCTCTCCCTATAGCTCAACTCCTCCAACTCTGGCAACATCCTTGTAAATCTTTTCTGAACACTTTCAAGTTTCACAACATCTTTCCGATAGGAAGGAGACCAGAATTGCACGCAATATTCCAACAGTGGCCTAACCAATGTCCTGTACAGCCACAACACGACCTCCCAACTCCAATACTCTGACAAATAAAGGAAAGCATACCAAATGCCTTCTTCATTATTCTACCTACCTGCGGTTTTCTGGATATCTGCCATTCCAAATCAGCAAGCTTCTTGTAAGGAAAATAGTTAATGTTGATATCTCAATAATTCTGTGTTAATGAGGCTCAGCCACAAACATTGCTTGTGGTGTCTTCAAATCATAAATTTTCCATCTTTGCAACCAGCAGGTGAAGAGATAAGAGACACTTTCTGAGAAAACTCATTTTTTTGCAAAAGCAATTAATGAATTTGCCAAAGTAATTCCAAAGTCTTAGACTTCCAGCTCAGGTCTTCAAATTCCACAGTTCATCCCTCTTCTAATGCTCTGAAGTCCCTAGACTTGACTGGTGTTCCTGAACCCCATGTTTTTTTCTCTCAGCGTGCTTAAATGGCAGCCCTCTGCAGCATTTTGCTTCTTTTTTTGCTGTGTGTTCTCGACTTTATAAAAGATAAAATAAAGTTTATGTATAAAGGAATGTAAGCACACAATAATAATACTCGTGGTCACTGGCGTATAGTTCTTATAGAAAAATGACCAAAATTCCAGAATTCAGACTTAAAGAGTGAACAACTATATTCTACCTTCACCATGAATTAGAAATTCTGACAACATATTGTAGCTCCGACAATACTAATTTTTGCTAAATTCCTTGGATGCCGTTTGAGTGTGATGACACATCCAGAAGTGAATTTGGCGATGGGCCTCATTTCTGTCTGGAACCAAATCAGAGTAGTTACGTGCACAATGTATCTGTATCTGTATTAAGTTAGAATAATAGAGTACCAGAAAGGCATTTAAAACATCTTTATATATATTTGGAGAAGGATTTGCCTCACATTAAAATTCTGCAAACCTGATTTGGAATTTACAATACACATCTTCTTGTTTGGAATTGTATTGGGGAGGAGTACTACAGGATGATGAAATGGATGTGTAGCAGGATATTCTTTCATTCAGCATGGGAGTGTGGCTGTTGGTGACAAGATCAGCTTGCATGGCAGATCCCATGTTGCCTTTGAGAAAATGTCGATGGGACCACTCTTGAACTGCTATTGGGTAATTGGTTTGTAGTAAATGGATGCAGTTGATTATTTACTTGGAGAATTTGCTGGGCAATTAGTCAAACCATGTTGGCGTGCATCTCCAAACTGACCAGTGAATTGTTTGCATTTATGCTGTTCTCCAAATCATGTATCTGTCTTGCACTTGTCCTTCCAAATATTTTTGCATTGTCTGCAAATTTGGCTGTAGTATATTCACTTTCTTTTTCCAAGTCATTAATATAAATATCGTAAGAGGTTGTAGTCCCCGTGCTGAACTCTGTGGAATTCCATTGGTCAAGACTGCCAACTTGAAAAGGAACCCCTTATCCCTCCTTTTGTTTCCTGCCCATGATCTAATTCTCTATCCACACCAATATATTACCTTACATCAGTGTAGGCTCCTATCTTATGACTTAACCTACTCCCCATGGACTATAGTGATTCTAAATGGCATGTTCTCAAGGGTAATTAGGGCAAACAATAATGCTGACCCAGACAGTGATGCCCACATCCCACAAGTGAATATTTAAAAAAATCCTACTTCTCACAGGTCCTTTCCTTGAACATGTGACCTCTGGTTGAGGTATCATATGAAAATTATATCTACAGCATGCCGCTGTAGAATTTCAATCTTATCATGGTGTAAAAAGTTGCTTTGGCTAAGTGTAAGTGTTACATTTCGTTGCAAATTATATTACACATTTTCTATTAGTGTTTAATTACTCACACAGATTTGGATAAAGTACATCTATTTAATTCTATTGTTAACTTTACTATGTTAAAAGCAATTAAAGAAGGAATTCTGTACATTTTCAGTCCAGTAGCGGGAAAGAATTAAACTGATTTTACTTGGAATGTAAGGCATGTGAGTATAAACAGGAGAAAGAGAGAGAGGAGCTCATGACAGTATGGTGGCATAGTGGTTAGCACTGCTGCCTCACAGCGCTAGGAACCTGGGTTTGATTCCAGCCTTGGGTGACTGTGTCAATTTTGCACATTCTCTCTGTGTCTGCATGGACTTCCTTCCACAGTGCAGGTTAAATGGATTGGCCATACTAATTTGCCCCAGAATATGCAGGTTAGATGGATTAATCATAGCTATTGCGAGGTTATGGGGATAGGTGGGTTTGGGTGAGATGCTCTGTGGAGGATTGGTACAGACCTGATGGGCTGAATGGCCACTTTTTGCACTGTAGTGATCCTATGATACCATGAAAAACTGTTGGATACAAATTTTAAAATAATAGTAGAAATCACAGCTCAGCAAATTTAAAAAAGTCATTTCCTTTGTATTTACTTTCAGAGGTACTGCACTTATTTTTGTTAGACTTTTTTTAACCATTTGAATAATTGAGTGCATTGTGGTATAGTCTCTCACCTATCATCAATATTACCATGTTCTAATGATGAAGATGTTATAATGATGAAGGTTATTTGCAGGATCGTTGAGGGTTCAGAAACTCAATCCATGGCTAAATGAGCAGACAGAGCTGCACTTTAGCCGCATATATATCTAATTAATTTATGTTTCACAAGTGACCTCAGGCAGAAGTGATGTACAGTATCAAATGCACATTGAAGTGTAATTCTCCAGTGGGACTAGGCTATTACATCATTGCTGCACACCACTGTCTACCATTCAAACCCTATTTGCAAAAGCCTGATTTTGCTTTCTTCTAACAATTCAACAAGAAATAATTTTCCTTATTTCGATTATAAAAATAGGCTTTTACCTCCGGTGTTAGGTATTGGTAATAACTGGAACTTCGGTCAATGTAAGCCCTTACCTTTTCCCACTGAAACCACTCACATTCTTCTTGTTAGCTTCTGCCACTTAGACTGTAACAACTCGTATCCTTAATTAGAAGATAGTAATTTGGTCCTGCAGCTACCTTTTAGCATCTTTCAATGTTGCATGAAAAGGTACTTTGAGCTATCTGGATAACTTTGCCTTAGGCTGTCAGTACTGAGAAAAGTACGCTGAATTTGGGAAACATGAATATGGCGAATATCATAAAATGGACAATACACTGCCCTTATGTTCTTTTGGCTGGACCGATTGGCCCAGTTTATACGCTGGTATGCCAAAAACTGGTAGTCCCCAGCAATACAGATACCAGTCTTCAACTGATTTGATTCATTCCCCGTGAAATCAAAAAACGATTGGAGGCACTGGATACTGTAAAGGCAATGGGCCCTGACAACATTCCAGCAACAGTACTGAAGACTCATGTTCCAGAACTTGTCATTCTTCTAGACATGCCTTCCTGTAAAGTTACAACACTGGCATCTATCCAACAGTATGGAAAATTGTCCAGCTATGTCTTGGACAAAAAAAGTAGCACAATCCAACCTGACAAATACTGCCCCATCAGTCAACACTTGATTATTAGTAAAGTGATGGAAGGTGTCATTAACAGTGCTATCAAGCAGCACCTGCTCAGCAATAACCTGTTCACTGGCACCAAATTTAGGTTCTGCCAGGGCCAATCAGCTTTTGATCTCATTACAGCTTTGGTTCAAACATGGACAAAACAGCTGAGTTCTGGAGAGTGACAGCCCTTGACATCAAGACCACATTCGACCAAGGTGGCATCAAGGAACTCTCGGAATTAACAGCAATCAGGGAGCAAACTCTCTGTTGGCTGGAGTCATAGCTTGGTTGTGATTGTTGGAGGTCAGTCATCTCAGTTCTACAATGTCTATGCAGGAGGTCCTCGGGGTAGTGTTCTAGGCCCAGCCATGACCTTCCCTCTATCATAAGGTCATAAGTGAGGATATTCACCGATGTTGTAAATGATATTCAGCCTCATCTGTGACTCCTCAGATACTGAAGCAGTCCCTGTTTCAATGCAACAAGATATGGACGATATCCAGGCTTGGGACGACAAGTAGCAAGGAACATTTACTCCACACAAATACCAGGCAATGACCATTTTCAATAAGAGATAATCCAACCCCCAAATCCTTCACTTTCAATGGTGTTACCATCACTGAGTTCCCCATTGTCAACATTAAAGGAGTTACCCTTGACCAGAAACTCAACTGGACTCGCCACTTACATACAATGCCTACAAGATCAGGTCAGAAGTTAGGAATACTGTAGCGATTAGTTCACCTCCTGACTTCCAAAGCCTGTCCACCATCTAAAAATGCACAAGACAGAGTGTGATGCAATACTCCCCATACTCAAGAAGCTTGACACCATTCAGGACAAAGCAGCCTGCTTTACTGGCACCACATCCACAAACATCCACTCCGTCCACCACAGATGCTCAGTAACAGCAGTATGCATTGTCTACAAGATGCACTGGAGGAATTCACCAAAGATCCTCAGGCAACATCTTTCAAACCAATGACCATTCCACCTAGAAGAACAAGCGCAGCAGATATATGGGGAATACCATGACCTCTCGTTCCCCTCCAAGTCAGTAGCCATCCTGACTTGGAAATATATTATCGATCCTTCACTGTTACTGGGTAAAGATCGTGGAATTCCCTTCCTAAGGGCTGTGTGGGCCAACCTACTGCACATGGACTGCAGCAGCTCAAAAAGGCAGCTCACCACCACCTTCTCAAGGGCAATTAGGGATAGACAATGCCCTTGTCCCACGAGTGATTTAAAAAAAAGCAAAAATCTTGGATCACTGAGATGAATCCATTTACAAAAGAATAGCCGTTGGCTTTAGTCATTGTAACATCGATTCGAAGATTGGTGGAGTTGTGGATAGTGAGGAGGGCTGTTATCGGCTGCAAAGGGACTTAGATATTATGCAGAGCTGGGTTGAGGAGTGGCAGATGGAGTTCAACCCTGTCAAGTGTGAGGTTGTCCATTATGGAAGGACAAATAAGAATGCGGAATACAGGGTTAACGATAGGGTTCTTAGTAAGGTGGAGGAGCAGAGGGATCTTGGGGTCAATGTTCATAGCTCTTTGAAAGTTGCTACTCAGGTGGATAGAGCTTGTAAGGAGGCCTATGGTGTATTAGCGTTCATTAGCAGAGGGATCGAATTCAAGAGTTCCTGAGGTGATGTTGCAGCTGTACAGGGCCTTGGTAAGGCCACATTTGGAGTACTGTGTGCAGTTCTGGTCGCCTCACTTTAGGAAAGATGTGGAAGCTTTGGAGAGGGTGCAGAAGAAATTCACCAGGATGTTGCCTGGAATGGAGAATAGGTCGTACGAGGATAGGTTGAGAGTGCTAGGCCTTTTCTCATTGGAATAGCGAAGGATGAGGGGTGACTTGATAGAGGTTTATAAGATGATCAGGGGAATAGATAGAGTAGACATTCAGAGACTTTTTCCCCGGGTACAACAGTGTTACAAGGGGACATAAATTTAAGGTGAAGGGTGGAAGATATGGGGGGATGTCAGGGGTAGGTTCTTTACCCAGAGAGTGGTGGGGGCATGGAATGCGCTGCCTGTGGGAGTGGCAGAGTCAGAATCATTGGTGACCTTTAAGCGGCAATTGGATAGGTACATGGATAGGTGCTTAAGCTGGGACAAATGTCTGGCACAACATCGTGGGCCGAAGGGCCTGTTCTGTGCTGTATTGTTCTATGTAACATGTTGTTTCTTGTTGAATTGATTATTCAAAGCTACAGCAGACTTTGTATTTGGCAGCTTGTAACTGTAGTCAGCTTATCTGTGCTGTTGCAGTTGCATGTAAATAGGTCAGTACTGTAGTTGCAAAAAACACTTTTTAACATAAATCATTCCTTTTATGTCTCCTCGTCTTATTTTCTGTGAAGAGGAGCAGTGACTGAGAGAAATTGTATCGAAATACATAGGTCATCACATGTGCATGCTGCCATTTGAGGTGAAAATGCTGAATGAGTCTTTCTCCTCTGTAAAGAACAAAAGATTTGCCAACCACAATTTCATGAAAACAATACCACTTTTGTCATCTACTTTTCTGTGTAATGCGGAATAAGTAAATTGATGCATTGTACTGTGACTTGTTTTCTGTTCATTCAAATGTTTTACAGAAAATAAATTTGCTTTTTAGTTTACTGATCTGACTTCTTTGATAGCTTAGTAAAGTCATTATTTATATTAGTAATAAACTTATTCGTTTCAATTTGAATAATTCAGCTTTGTTTCCCTATGTCCTGAGTTAACGGATTTTCAATAGGATCACATTAGGGTCTATGTAATTTTAGCAAGGTACCTCATGGCAGACTGATCAGGAAAGTAAGAGCCTATGAGAGTCAAGGCAAGTTGGAACGTTTGGCTCCAAAATTTTCTGAGAGGCAGGAAGCAGAGAATGATGGTAGCGGAATGTTTCTGTGACTGAAAATCTGTTTGCATTGTGATTCCACAGGGCTTGGTGCTGGGACCCTTGCTGTCTGTGGTGTACATAAATAAATTGGACTTAAATATAAGGGTTATGGTCGAGACATTTACAGATGACTTGAAAATAGGCAGGATGGAAATAGTGAGCATGTTAGCCATAAATGTCAGGAATATATCAGTCTGGGGGATATCATTGGACTGATCAGGTTGGCAGAGCAGTGGCAAATGGAATGCAACTGGAAATATGAGAAGAATTGTGTGAGGAGAGGACTAATAAGATAAGGATTACACCATGAATGGTAAGATCCTGGGAAGTACTGATGATCGGAGGGAACATGGCGTCCGTAGATTACTGAAAACAGCAAGCAGGTGGATAAGGTGGTTCAGAACGAAATGGGATACTTGCCTTTACTGGCAGAGACACAGAATACAAGAGTAAGGTGGTTATGCTGGAACTATATGAAACACTGATTAGGCCACAACTGGAGTAGTGTTGTGCTGTTCTGTCACCACATTATAGGAAGAATTTGATTGCATTAGAGAGGGTGCAGCTGAAATATACTGGGAGGGTCTGAGCTATGAGCAAGAATTGAGTTGTTTTCCTTGAAACAGTGTACTTTGAAAAGTCATGAGGTGGAGGTACCGGAGTCGGACTGGGGTGGACAAAGTTAAAAATCACACAACACCAGTTATACTCCAACAGGTTTATTTGGAAGTACTAGCTTTCGGAGCGCTGCTTCTTCATCAGATGGTTGTGATGACGGAGCAGCGCTTCAAAAGCTAGTGCTTCCAAATAAAGCTGTTGGACTATAACCTGGTGTTGTGTGATTTTTTTTGTTTTGCTTTGAAAAGGGACTTGATAGAGGTGTATACGTTTGTGAGGGACATAGATAGGATGGATAGAAAGGCACTTTCCCATTGGTAGAGAGATTGATAACCAAGGGACTTAGATTTAAGGTAAAAGTTGGAAGTACAAGAGGAGAGTTGATGTGAAAATTTTTAACTCCGAGGGAACTTCTGGAGTTTGCTTGGCAATAAACTTATGTAGTTTCATTCTTAGCGACTAGATTGTTTTACTGAGAAGAAGGTACAAGGTATTGACACTTGGAGACAATGAAATCTATCTCTGGGTTTGCAATGGCTTGAATGAACCAGAAAGGTGCTGATGGTACCAAGTTGTAAACAGTTGTGCTCTAAACTATTCATTTACCTCAAAGATTAAAAGTGAGCTGGGATTAAGAATATTTAGTTCGCATTTCTATTTTGTTATAATGTCAATGTAAATCATCCTGTCACATGGAAAAAAAGCATTGGAAATCATTTTTGAAACATTACATGCTTCTGCATAAATCACTGACAAGTATTCTGTGTGGTTAGCACAGAGAAATGGCTGCTACCTCTTACAGCCAGTACAGGAAAGGGATGGTATCTCGTAGAAGAGATATATCCTTCACTCTTCTATGGATAAAGTAACTTTGTTCTGGTATGACTAAGGAACAGAAAATCATCAGAACATGCTTTATTGCTGGTGGTAGATTTAAGAAACCTGTGGAAGGCATTTGAAGACTGAGTGAAACAGAGAGGTAGGGATCATTGGAAATTGGAAATAACTGTGTACAGTTTGTTCTAAGGAATATAATTTTGTGAAGAGTGTGACGTGTGACAATTATAAAAGTGAGTGATTGTTTTCAGTGGTTTAAAGAATCAATAGCCGACTGTTATGGCTGAAATGGGAGAGTGCCATGGTCCCACTATTCCATGGGTTGTAGCATAACATGAAAAATATTTTGCTTAAATTTTGATAAGCACTTGTATGCTTTCTCATCGAAGAGACTTAGAATAACAAGATCCATTAGCCAGGTTTCTTTAATAAAAGGAATTTACTCAATTTATTGATTTATAATCAAAACCATTTTCAAGGAAGATGCAGAATTGGTCAACACGTAGTTTGTAAAATGAAGATATTGAATAACTCTGTTGAGTCTGGTAACCCATCACCAACTCACGCTTTATTTACACATGCGCAGAACATGGACTCTGACCAGCTAGCTCAGAGCCAGTCCCCAGAATGAGGAGAATCTCTGAGATTCCTCTTTATATCTGTCAGCCAGGGCTCCCTGCTTGGCCTAGGTTAACACCCCAACCATACTTAATGAGATCCACCTGGCCCTCGTTCCACAAACACTAATGCAAATATTTCAGATAAAGGGAAAATAGACTTTATTCTGCAAATATTGAGTTTAAACAGAAAAACAAAATTCTGGTCAATGGCAGTTATACTTGAAGGAAAATGATAAAGAAGAATAAGGCATAGAATATTCTGGAGTTTGTCAATCTGATGTTCTTACATATGTGGCCAAGTCACTAATCACACACAGTTGTCTCTGTCATCTTGACCGACACAGCTTGTTCAGTGAACACAATATTGAGAAGTTTTTTTCAGTCACTTAGAGAAGATTGATCCTGATCTCTTAGCTAAGGTTTTAGAATCAGGAGATATTAACTGAGTTACTGGTTCTCTGGGAGTCTTTCTCCAATTGAAAAACTCAAACACAAACTCCAAGCCTGCAAGCATACCTTAAACAGAATAGCCACAAAACCCAGTCATAGTGACTTCATGCAATTATCTGAAGTCACATAATTTCTAAAAAGTCTTGCTTTAAAAAAATGTTTCAGAGTCTCAAGGCTTTTCAGGGCCATCTTTTACAAATCTAGCCAGTGTTCAAATACATTTTGAAATAGATCAGTTTTGCAAGTCCTTCAAATCTCAAGTCCACAAATATTATTAAGTATGAAACATTTTCACAACACTACAAAAACAATTGTTTAGCTAATAGTGCTTTCAGTCATTTGTCGCAGTAAATGTTTTAAAGTGTGAAATTTTACCATGTAATTCTTTCAGTTAATAGCAGACAGTAACTTTTTAAAAAAAAGTTTATCAATATCTATGCAGATTGTAATAAAGTATGTGATGTGTTATTGGATGTAAAATGTTTTGGGGGATGTCCAGTGGTTGTGAAAGATGCTAAGTAAATGCAAGTCTTTCTTTTAGGTTATGAATGTAAGTACTTGTGATTGAACAACTTCTGAGTTTTTGTGCTTCATGTTAGCAAGTACTCTAAGTCAATTAGAGTGCAGGTTAACTACAAAATGAAGCTTGCTTTATTCTGCTTTTTCAGTTCTAATCACAGAAGAGCACACCAAACTACTGCACAAATTGTCTTCCATTTCCCATCCAGGCCTTGTTCATACTGCTTCAGCTGATATCTCAAAATGAACTATACACTGTTTAGATGGACTTATTGGTCCAATTGGCTTGTTTTTGCGCGATGTAGTCTGTGCAGAACTTACGTTGAAATTGCCCAAATTTTTTTCGTACATTTCTAGCCAACAGAGGGCAGTTTTGTACTAGCAGTTTGTTCTAAATTTCAACGACTTTCATCAGACAAAAGTCTACTATTCTACCCCATTGCATCACTGGCTTCACTCATTTTAGCCACCATATGCTTTAGGGCTTAAGTGTTCAAAGACTGGTATTCATGCATACAGTTATGCAGCAACCTCCGCAATTATTTAACAATGATTTTTATTACCATTGTTATAATTTCTGAAAGAATGTCCTTGTGTTTAACTTTTAAACTAACTTCAGAATAATGATGGGATTGGCACATGACCATTACCACTGGGATTGTGCAAATAATAAATAACAGATTATACAACTGGGGTTATCAACCAGGCACATTATCTTATAGAAAACAATGTAGGCATGGGCATGTCTTTAGGATGTTAAAGTCATTCAAAAAACACAAATTGCAACATTTTGAGGATTTTAAAGTTGAGCTAAAATAATGTCAATAGAAAATGACTACCATCAATATTTACTAAATCATGAAGGGTATAGACAGGGTGGATAGAGACAAGCTTTTTGCCAGGGTGAAGAATTCAATGAGAGGTCATGCTTTCAAGGTAAGAGGTGGAAAGTTTAAGGGGAATACACGCGGCAAGTACTTCACACAGAGGGTGGTGGGCGTTTGGAACGTGTTGCCAGCAGAGGTGGTAGAGGCAAGCACAGTAGATTCATTTAAGATGCATCTGGGCAGGTGCATGAGTAGGTGTGGAGCAGAGGGATACAGATGCTTAGGAATTGACCAACAGGTTTAGACAGTACATTTGGATCGGCTCAGGCTTGGAGGGCCGAAAGGCCTGTTCTTGGGCTGTAAATTTTCTTTGTTCTTGTTCTTTGTATTTGTCCTCATTTCCAGTTCACTATGGTCTAATGCAGTTGTTTTGTGCAATACCTGACCGAAATATTTAAGGTGCCACATGGTATTTTAAAGGTGGGATTTCCTCAGACCCCCTTTCACTCTGCCACTGTAAATGGAAATAAGCTGGTGATCATTTACCAGTGAGGTTTCTGAACTTGCTGTTTAAGCCTTAATAGGAAAAGCCGAAATCCTTTTTCTAAACATTAAGTTCTGATTTTATTTTTTCATTTCCACTATATTTTCCACATTTCCCACCATTGACCATACCATTCAAGGGAATTTAATTTTTTTTTCAGAATGCATTTTCAGGAAGGAAGAAAGAAAGGTTTCCTTATTCTCATTTTTAAGTGTCCATTATCTCAGGATGCATAAAGCACCTTATGGCTATTGAAGGGCTTTTGAGGAATGGATATAATCTCAGGAAACATGGCAGCAGCTGATGAGTAAATGACATCCAAGACACTCAGAGAACTCTAGGTCTTCTTTAAATAGCTGGGCTGGAATCTGCATGTGAGGGCATTTCTGTGCATTTAAAATTGCATCTGGCTTTCAAGGTACTGATACACTTGGGAAGAAGGATGACACATGAGTTTAAAAGCTTTCTTTGAAATTAGCTGTATACCAGGAATGTGAGTGTGATGTCACATTAGAGATTGTTTTGATGCAAGCTCTTGCCCTTGCATCAAACTTTCTGTCTGCTCACATCTGAAAACCTTGTGAACATACCTATGCACCATGGTCTACAGCGGTTGAAGAAGGCAGTTCATCACCAGCTTCTCAAGGTCAACTAGGATCGACAACAAATGTTGCTCTTGACAGTGATGCCCACACACCCTGAATGATTTGGGAAAAACAGTGCTTTGCCTTTACTTCTTTCACCATATATATTTTACATAAGTTTACATGGTGTTGTTTCACTCTAAAGATAGTTGATAGAAAATTTGAAATCAACATTCTGAATCAGTCTGTCTGTACTTGTGGTTCCCATTTAAGCACAAATCTGACTCTATATTTTACCTTGCTGCATTTCTTTTAGCTTTCTATAATTCTGTCAATGAGAGGAAAGTAGGGATGCTGGAAATGTTTGATTTGTGGCACTGCATTTGAAACGTAGCCAATACAACAGAATTACACAAATAATCGTCAATGTTTTGGCATGATTCACAGCCAAGACTGTGTACTTTGATTGGAATGTCTGTAAACTCCAGATGAAATTAACACAGTCAGCACATTTTTGTACCATTGCCCATTTAATTATTCAAATAAGTCGATAAAAAAAGACAATACGAAACACCGCAGAAAGGATATACTGGAGCAGCTAGAGGTGCTGATGTCTTTGGCAGCTGTTAAATACATATAATGGTTAAAAAAAACACAGAAAAGTGAGGATTATTTTGCCCCTAGGTCAGGATTATGTTTACATTTTATGCATGATTGAGGAATACTATACAATGGGAGTGGCTAGAAAATGTTTTCCTTAATGTGAATATGTAAATGCCTTGAACAGCAGTTGTGTAATAGAAATATCATATATTTTGACAACTTAAAATATTTTAATTGAAAACTTTAAATATCTTAAAATGCTGAGATTGAGACAGACATTTTGTTTTTGTTGAATTTTTCATGTCTTTAATGTCTGTTGTTTTTCTGTACCATCTTTACTAAGATGACAAGCACTCTCAGCTTCCTTGTCTGGAGTGCGCTGAAGTCACAGATTTATCCACATGTTAAATGTTCCATTCTCCCAACTGAAACTTGCAGAACCTTTCTTCAATACATCCCCTTTGGTGCAGCTTAGGCTAAAAACACAGTCCAATTCTTTCACTACATGAGACAGTGTTTGGAGCACCAGCCCACAGTGTAATCTTATTGCCCATTTTCTGGATATTGCAAGTTTGCATGTATACTAAATGAATTATAAATCTAGCTGAGTTGTAAACATGATATTGCAAATTTGAACATGGTTTGAGTGCATGAATATTATTAACATTAATGTTGTTTGTTGGTCAGGCAGTACACTGCAATGCATAGATTAGAAAGTTGCAAGTTATGAAGTAATTGACATTTAAAACCAAATACGTATGCCAAGGAATCTCTTTTGGCATGAGTTATTAGGCAACAAACTCTTTAGTCAGTTTTTCCAGCTCCCTCTTCCTAATCTCACAAAATTTGAGGAGCTCATGGTCTTCCTAGTCATAAAGATTTTATATACCCATTCAGCTTTAGCAAATACTCCCTTTTCCAATTATCAGCAAGCCAAACATCCTTTAAAATTCCTCTTGTATCCTTGCCCTGAATATATGTCCTTCCTTAATTTCTTGCATATTACCTCCACACCCACACATTTCCCTACTCTCCTGCTCCCAACTCAACATCGTCACCATCAGGAAACAAGCTGCCCTTGATTTGATCTAAACCTAAGCATGTACCAGAGTTATGGATGGAAGATTCTGGGGTATTGGCTGAGTGTGGTTTTGTGAGTAAACAGTTGCTTGACTAATCTGTGACACTGCCAGCCAAGATTAACATTGTCCCTTGAGATTCACAAAGGTAACTTTATAAGGCTGAGCAGGCTGAGATGTTTTGGTGAAATGGTCCAATTTCAACAAAAAAATGTTCCTTTCAATCTGTTTGAGTACTACTTCAGAAGCAGTTAACCACCTCAGTATGATAGTGGAGTCAAAGATAAAAAAGGGAATAAACTACATTTGTATAGTGCTTTCTTGGGATGTGTGAAAATGCTCTACAAGCAATGAAGTACTTAAAGTGTATTTGCACTTGTAATGTGGATTTCAAACTGGGTGACGATGTTGGGCTTTGCAATCTGATAAAGAAAATAGTGAATTAGTTGAATTACCAACTTCTTATTTCCAAATCTTTTAAACCTAAATACAGTTTTCCAAATGGACATGCTAGATCAAAATTTATGTTGCCCAGATTAATGCAGTAACATTAGCTCTATACTATCCTAACCAACTACTGGTCAAATCTGGTCTGGTAGCATCTGTGAAGAGAAATCAAAGTTAATGTTTCGGGTCCAGTGACCCTTCCTCAGACCTGATGGTAGCTTGGGAAGATATGGATTTTTATGCACAAGGTAGTGTGGGGTAGTGGGTAATGAGTAAACTGTAGGTGGGGATAGAGCCCAAAGAGAGAGGAAAACAGTTGGACAGACAAAGGAGTGGGTAATGACCTGGCTAAGAGGGTGAATTGTTGGAGACTGTTAATGGTGAACAATGGGTTGTGTGTAATAGCAGACTATGTGCTGCCAGACCTGCTGAGCTTTTTCAGCAATGCCTGTTTTTGTATGAGCTTACAAGACCTGGTGTGTCGGAGTGGGGGTTAGGACATAGGAGAGTTCAATCCCTAAAGTTAAAAATCAGGTGGTTGCGATGAGTCTGATGAACTACCTGATGAAGGAGCGTCGCTCCAAAAGCTAGTGCTTCCAATTAAACCTGTTGGAGTATAACCTGGTGTTGTGTGCTTTGTACCTTTGTACACCCCAGTCCAACACTGACATCTCCAAACCATCAAGCCCTAAAGTTATTGAAAGCTATTCCCCCACCTATATCTCTGTCTCTGATATTTTGATGATATCATTGGTGCTACTTTCCTTTCTTGTCTGGAATTGGAAAGGTTCATCGATTTTTGCCTCCAATTTCCCCTCTGCCCTCACTCTCACCTGCCATCTCTGACTCCTCCCTTCCTTGACATCTCTCGTTTCTATTTTTGGGATTAGACTGGCCACTGATATCCATTATAAACCCACCAAATCCATCCCCAACCCCATTCATCTATTGTACTCTATGCTACTTTCTCCCCACCCCCACCCCCCTCTCATTTCTCGCTCCACTCTGCAGGCACCCTGCCTCTATTCCTGATGAAGGGCTTTTGCCCAAAACGTCGATTTTCCTGCTCCTCGGATGCTACCTGACCTGCTGTGCTTTTTCAGCACCACTCTAATCTAGACTCTGGTTTCTAGCATCTGCAGTCCTTGTTTTTACCTACTGTCAAAGGGAGACTTCTGACCAGGCTGCATTGGCAGTTGTATCAAAGACAAAGAATTTTTGTCTTTCCAAGATTAAAGTGTGATTATTGTAAACATCTGGAAGTCACAAGACAACCAGATGGTATAACACTAATTGTTAACAATGAAATTGCAGAAACTTGTTTGAACTAACATAAGATCCTACTATAGCACCTTTGGCACAAAGGACAAATGGAATTACATCTGAGCTTTATCTATTGTTATAAGTATTCAACACTGAATACCCATTTATCAACTCCACATTATCAAAATCCTAGATTGACTGCTATCTTCTCTTTGTACCCTAACAGATGATCACTTACTCCTGTACATTTTCTCAATGTAAACTGAGTACCTTTCCAAATATTTCTAGGCATTTTTCTGCCTGTTGTATGTAGCAAAACATTGCAAGCTGCTTCTGAAACTTAGAAACTTTGAATGCAAACAGTTGAAAATAGTTCTGGCTTGTGCAGGTATCCTGGTTACATGAAGCATTCAGGACTCCGCACATTGTGCAGATCAATGGTATTGTATTAAACTCTGCATTTCAACAAGTTAGCAACTTAACTACTCATGGCTGCCTTTTACTTTAGCTAATTTTCCTGTTGATACTAAAAAGAAGATTCTTCAATTTTCCTCTGCTTAGGCTGAATCATAGAATCCATAAAGTATGGAAGCAGGCCATTCGACCCATCAAATCCACACTGACTCTCCGAAGATCCAGACCCACACCCCCATCCTGTCCCTGTAACCCTGCATTTCCCATGGCCAATCCATCTAATCTGCACATCTTTGGACTGTGGGAGGAAACTGGAGCACCTGGAGGGAGATCACATAGATGTGGGAAGAATGTGTAAACCCCACACAGATAGTGGCCCGAAGTTGGAATCACACCTGGGTCCCCAGTGCTGTGAGGCAGCAGTCCTAACAACTGAGCCACTGTACCAACCCTCCTGCAAAGTTTTAAGTTTTTTACTAGTTGTTCCCTAAAAATAGGGAGCTTTTAATAAAGTGTATTTCTTCCTGCTATGTGGCCTGAAAATTGATGATGCAGCAAATCTCAGAGCTCCATTGTAGAGATCTCTCCATTGGAAATCTCTGCTACTGAATCTGAAGGACTTTTGAGATCATAAGGTCATTCGCGAGTGCGCATTGGGATACACTAGAGGTACAGGTTGGGTGCTTATCAAATGAAACTTGTTGTGATGGCTCTGGGAATAGCCCTGGGTCTTTGATGCATCAAAGTTGGTCTGAGCTTCAGTAGCAATGAGTAATTATTTTGGAAATGCTGTAATTGGAATTCTGGGGTTGTATAGCATGGATGAGTTCCTCTCCTTTAACATTACTGCGAGGAGGAACCAGCAGAAGGAACATCAGCTTGGAATTAGTTCGGTGATTTCTGGGGCCTGATATTCATGAGAAGGTGAGGCAGGAGCAGGGATGGATGTTTCCAGGAGATATAGATGCCTTACTGAAATCATGGGCAGGCATCCATTATCATTAGTCATTGCTCAGCCTTTATTTAACCCCATCCCAGCCTAGCAGCTGGTTGGATTGAAAGGCTGGCTGCCTGCCAGGGAGAAAAGTTAGCCAATGCACTTTGTCAACTATGATGTGGAGGTCAGACTGGCAATAGGTAGGGACTGAAGAAGTTAAATTTGGGGAATGGGGGTCAGACCAGTATTTGTGAACGATGGGAGATTGGGAGAAGAATATAAAAAAGGATACCTTTATACCATAAGCATCTCATTGTCCAAATTCCAATCTTGCTTTATACAAATATAAAAAATACTTCTTAAATACAATCTAAAATATTAAATGTAATGTATGATATAGGCAGTCTATTTTAAGTCATTTTTAATGTTATTAACTTCATTGTCACCTCATGAGGGAACAATTAATCTTATCTTAAATGTTATTGTTTTCCTCATTCTCCATCAGATTCTGTCACCTCCTGTTTTAAATCTCTTCTAACTTCAAAGCCCCTTTAGAATACTGTTGTTAGCATTACCATCTATCTGTGCAAGATTGCTTATAAATGCCCGCTGACAGTAACTGCTAGGATGTATAAGGTCCATCTGCTATTAAATAATTCCTCAGAAAGCAGCATTACTGCTCCAAACAATCTATATTTACAGATACATGATCTTTGACAATAGCACTACCTCTGACTAAGTCAGGCATTCGGCGGGGGGGGGAGCGCAATAGCCCTGACATTCGCTCTCTCCAACTCAGTAGATCAGGACGGTGTTTTCCCTGGGTAAGGGTCTAGAACAAGGTTATATTGTCTCAGACTAATAGGTTAGTTATTTAGAACTAAGATGAAGAGCAATTTCCTTTCTCAGAGTGTGTGAATTTTTGGAATTCATGCTTCAAGAGGGTTGTTGAGAGTAATTCACTGAGACAGATCAAGAAAAAAGATGAATAGATTTCTAGATATCACTTCTTGATGTCATGAGGAATTAAGGGCTATGGGGAGAATGCGGGTAAGTGGAGTTGAAATACCCATCAGCCATAATTGAATGGCGGAGTGAACTCGATGGGCCGAATGGCCTTACTTCCACTCATATGTCTTATGGTCTTATATTGAAAACATTAAGGATTTTTAAGAATCATGCAGAAAGTGTTGCTGAGGTAAAAGATTAGGCATCATTTGATGAACAGCAGAGTTAGCTCAAGGGATCATATCAGCCAGCTCTCCCTGATTTCACCAGATTAACAACTCAATCAGGAAACTCCAGCCGGCTGATCTCATTATAATCACTATGTTAGAAGATTCATTAATTGAAGTCTGTTCTTTACTCTTACAGTAGAAACCTCCATTTAACCTTTACAGTTTAAATTCATTCTAACACAATTAAAAAAAAATGCCTGGTATATCTGCCTGTCGGTGCTTCCCTTTCACAATAGGGTTTGTCCAGTATGGTTAATGCTCAATTCAAATAACTGTCAGAATCTCAAGAGCAGTGACACATTATAATTGTAAAGCTGCCTCTCCAGAGCAATTACCTGTGCGCTTTCAAACCCATTGGGGTTAAAATGGAAGGTATGGACTTGACAGCTTTTAGTAGTGGATAAAGTGAATGGTTCCAGACAGGATCACAGAAATTAGTGGCAAGAATAGGACATATGGTCCCTTAAGCCAACTCTGCAGTTCATCAAATTGTGCCTAATCTTCGACCTCAGCAACATTTTCTGCATTATTCTTAAAATCCTTAATGTTTTTAATATCTATTCATCTTTTTTCTTGATCCACCTCAATGAATTACCCTGAACAATCCTCTTTTGGCATAAATTTCAAAGATTCACACACTCTGAGAAAAGAAACTGCTCTTCATCTTTGTTCTAAATAGCCAACCTATTAGTCTGAGACAATATAACCTTGTTCTAGACATCTATCCAGGAAAAACACCTTCCTGATCTACTGGATTGAACTCTGTAAAAATCTGTATTTATCAGTGAGATCAACTCTCAATAGAGAACATGGGATTGGTCTATTTAATCTTTTATCACAGGACAATCCCATCATCCAGGAATCAATTTGGTGAACCTTAGTTACCTTCCCTCTAATGCAAATATATTATTCCTTAGATAAGGATATAAAATCTTGTAAAACTCATTCCTAGTTACATATAAACAATTATATTTGATGTTCTGTGATTGATTTCTGGTTTGTAACACAGTGGCTACATCGTTTCCTGTGTCTGTTTCTCTGGACTATTTGGGTCCTTATCACAATTTGTTCTTCTGTCTGTGTCTCATAAGTGTCAATTGTTCAAACGTCTCCATTATCTAACTACCAGATGATAATAAGATGATAAAGAAAGCTTTTTCACTGCTAGCTAAAATAATTTATTTGTTTCGCCTTAAATTATAACTCAAATTAAGATTTAGAAAGATGGTGAGTGTTGTTACTTTTGCCTGTCTGATATGTTCTAGGCTTCTCCAAGTTGTTTCATGTGTATGAGTTAAACTTCCAAATGACAAAACACAGGCTTTGGTTTGAGGCTTGATGTATATTTTCAAAATTCATATTGCTTGCTTTATTAATGAAATGAAACTAAGGTGTGAAGAATCTGTGTATGATAATCTGTGACATTTTAACATTTTTGAAACGTTCAGATGATGTACAAATATCAACTAAAAGGAATTTCCCTTTATGTAATTGTTTTTACATCCTTAAGATATGTCAAAAGATTAACATTCACTTAATTATTTTGAAATGCCACTGTTATATCTGTAAATATGGGCAGACAATTGATGCATTAAAGTCACACACACAAAACAATCGATATTAATGACTGGTCAATACATTTTCCTGAGGGAAACCGGAAGGTGGGGTTAAGGCCACAGTCAGATCTGCTTTAACCTTATAGAATAATGGAGCAGGCTTAAGATGCTCAAAGGCCTCCTCCTGTCCCTAACTCTTATGTTCTGGCAGTCATGTATCATCAGTTGGCTAAAGAAGAGTCTGCTCACTGGTCTTTCAACTGGTGTGGGAAAGTTACTGATCCACTGTCAGATTGGGCATGTTGGGTGGTCAATGGCTTGGCTGTGGGTGGAGGGAGGAGATCATGGGATGACATTTCTGGGGATGTGTCTGGCTGGAGCTGACAAATTCCAGAGGTTACCTGTGAACTTTCTCAGTGTGAGTGAAAAAGTCCTAACCTCCCTTTTCAATCAATCATGGTTTGGAGGTGCCGGTGTTGGACTGAGGTGTACAAAGTTAAAATTCACACAACACCAGGTTATAGTCCAACAGGTTTAATTGGAAGCACACTAGCTTTCGGTGCGTCGCTCCTTCACCTATCACCTGATGAATGAGTGTCGCTCCTAAAGCTAGTGTGCTCCCAATTAAACCTGTTGGACTATAACCTGGTGTTGTGTGATTTTTAACTTTGAATCAATCATTGTCTCTACACTTTGACAGAATTTTCCAGAATTAATGCATCATTCTGCAGAGAGGAAAAAAAAATGCCCCACAATACTGGGATTGGAAGGATCCTGCATGAAGAAGGATCTGTCAAACTGAAGGAGTAGGAGGTGGGCCGACGTGATGTGACATTGCAATGGTTTGGAGACTACAGCTTCCAGCATGCAATGTCCAGGCGCTGAGTAATCCTTTCCCTGGTGCGCTTGAAACTGAGCGGTTTATAATTAGTAACGCATTTAGCGTTACTGTAGCAGGAAGTGACTGACCTCTGACTCCTAATGATTTCCTTTTAATTTTTTTTGTGTGTGTAGTGCGGATCAGACGCAGAAGGAGGGAGCCGGAACCAGTCCTTTTTCAAAAAGAAATTACAATGAAGAGCCGAGGAGATTGATTTGGAGGCGCGAAAGCCAAAAAAAAAGTAGGACCCGTTTCGCAAGGATTTGAAGCACAAATTGCGGTGGGAGAGTGGAATGATTTGCAGTGGGACCTTCGAAAGTGCAGGCTCAGTGAGAAAGGGCAGTGTATAACGGTGCTACAGGCGGATGGCTGCAGGGACCGCTGTCTTTCTGCGGGAGCACTTAGAGCGCACTGTGTCCGTGAGCGGCCCCGGCTCCTAGCAGCTGAGCAAGCGGCAAGGGATGGAGAACCGGCTTGGACTGAGGTAGGGTCACAGCAAGGCACTGTCACTCGGTCAGGCTCACGCTGCGCGGCTGCTGCTGCTGTTTTAAAACAAAAAAAACCCCTTTCAAACTGAACCGTCACTTGCAGTTAGCCAGTGAAATCCCGGGCTGGTTTGAGTTTGAATGAGAGGGGAAGGGGAATGCTCACTAGATTGTCACACTGCCGTTTCTTTTCCACTTGTGACAGAATGGCCTGATCCCTCTCCAGGGTATTCCAGGTCCTGGGGACTTTAGGGGAAATGATTCTGCTTATTAATCGTGGCTATACTTGACGGTTGAACACCGTTGTCGCCCGCTTTTTGCAAATCATATCCAGTCTGTGAGTTGGCACTTAAAAGCAAAACTACAAATGTACATTTCTCATTTCTAATGAATTCTAAGATGATGGATATTACAGCTATTGAACACTGTCTGGTCAGACATTGTACATCATTGCTCTCCCCAGTTATAAACAAAACCCAGCTGCACTGGTGTGGCATTGGCAATTCTCATCCCAAGATGCCATCTGGGGTTTATACAAAGCAATACGAGGCCATTTTAATTCATGCAGCCAAAGACTTGCTTAAAGACATAGATTTTATGGAGCATCTGAAAGGAGGGGATTTCTTTTATGCCAGGAAAACTTGACAGTGTATTGAATCCGTGAGCACCCTGACTCATGGGAGAGAAGTCACACAGCACGGAAACAGACCCTTCGGTCCAACCAGTCCATGCTGAACATAATCCCAAACCAAACTAGTCCCACCTGCTTGCTCCTGGCCCATATCTCTCCAAACCTTTCCTATCCATGTACTTATCCAAATGTCTTTTAAATGTTGTAATTGTATCCACATCCGCCACTTCCTCAGGAAGTTCATACCACATGTGAACCACCCCCTGTGTAAGAAAATTTGCCTCTCATGTCTTTTTTTAAATTTTTCTCCTCTCACCTTAACGTGTCCCCTAGTCTTGAAATCCCCCATTCTAGGGAAAAGACAACCACAACTAACTCTATATTTACCTCTCATTATTTTTATAAACTTCTATAAGGTCACCTGTCAACCTCCTGTACTCCAGTGATCAAAGTTTCAACTTCTCCAGCCTTCTTTTATAACTCAAACCTTCCATACCTGGCAACATCCTGGGTATCTTTTCTGATCCCTCTCCAACTTAATAATATCCTTCTGGGTGACCAGAACTGGACACAGTCTTCCAGAACAGGCCTCTCCAATGTCCTATACAATTCAACATGACTTCCCAAATCCTATGGTCAAAGGACTGAGCAATGAAAGCAAGCATACCAAATGCCTTTTTAACAACCCTGTCTATAAGTGACGTAAACTTCAAAGAATTATGTACCTGAACCCCAGGTCCCTCTGTTGTACAACACTACCGAAGGCCCTACTGTAGTTTCTTATACCAAAATGCAGTACTTTGCATTTATCCAGATAGAGAACTAGCTGATAAATGAGTTAAGATCACAGCACTGCCAGCCAATGAGGCTCATGTTGTGAGCTGCTGTAAAACCTTCCTTTCGAACTAAACCTTCATCCCTTTCAGAAACCGAGTGGATTATGGATGATCAGTGAGAAAGTAGAGCCCGGCGCCAAGATAGCTGAAGGTGTGGCCATCAGTGCTGGAAAAATTACAATTAGAGATGTTCAAGAGGCCAGAATTAAATTAAGGCAGACCCATTGACCATGTGTCCTGATGACCGTGTTGTCTGCTTGAGGCCAGGGTTAAGTTTATCTCCTTAGAGTTAGAGAGGAAGAATCAGTTGCCATTGTCCACATGGGTACTAACAACACAGACAGGACAAGGAAAGAGATTCTACTGAGGGATTACAAGCAGTTAAGACACAATTAACAAAGCAAAACCACAAAAGTGGTCATTCTTGGAAGACTACAAAAGTCACAAGCAAATTGGCATTCAGTAAACAAAATTAAAGAGGGTAATGAGTGTTGCAAAGAATGGTGTGGGAAAAGTGGGTTATAATTCTTGGGAACTGGACACTGGTGAAAGAGAGAGCTGAACTGCTGGGAGAATATTTGTCTGGACGAAGTTGGGATCAGTGTACTGGCAAATGTTTTGGCTAGGCATATAAGGAGGGCTTTAAATTAAATAGTGAGAAGAGGATGGTTCACATGAGCGGAGATTTCATAAATTGGGGAGGACATGGCAATAGTACAGGATTGCAATGAAGTTAACGATAATCAGAGTGAGGCAAGAAGATTGTACAAGGATTTTATCCAGTATCAGAACTGAACCTGTGTTGATGTCAAACTGCATAACAAACCAGCCATCTAGGCATTTGAGGTAATAGACCCCACCAAAAGAAGACGATTTTTCTTAGCCCTATCCTAAAAAGGTGACACTTTCTTAAAAGAGTGTGGGGAGACAGGATAGTTAGGGGGACATGTCATCTTGTTCCCTCTCTCAGTCAAAGCAAAATGCTCAGAAACACAGTGTAGTTTTACCTCCTTCATCTTTATTCTGGGCCCTGGAGGGAGAGAGAACAATTGCCCATGTGCACAGAGACATGAGTTCACAGTCTTCTCTGGAACAGCAGTTTCTCAATTAATTTTTTTTGGTCATTCTGCAGGGAGGAGCATCCAGATAAGACAACATACATACTGATTAGGTGACCGTTAGAATCAGCAAGTACCAACAGCCATTAAGCCATCTGCTGTTGCACAATGAATAACTGACTTCACGTAATGAATACTTTTCACCTTGTTAAACTGTCCTCACATACTGAATGCTTCCTCATCTTGTTAAATGACTTCAAATAATGAATGTTTTTCCATCTTGATAACCCATTACCCTTGCTTCCAGCACCCATTGTTAATTGTAGGTTCTTATCTGATCCGAGTCATGCTCGGCTGAACCTCTTGTTTCACAAAACTCAGAACTTAACTCTTTCCTTGCCTGCTTATACCGTGCACACATTCTCATTCCCTCCTTTTATCATTTCATGATAACTGATGGCTCTACCAGCTTTCATAAAACTCTGACAGCCAGTATTTAAGCAAGTTATTGACACATAGCATACAATGATTATAACAACAAAAATTACTAGTCTGTAACAGTAATTAGAATTTGAAGACTCCTGCCATATGGAAAAAATAATTCACCAGTAAAGTTTTTAAATCTTCAGTCCTTAGTGACCACTCCAGCCCCTCCAAGTCAAGTGGAAACGAGCCAGTTCTCCAAAACCTCCATTAGTAAAGTCCAGCCTGAAAACAAAATTCAGTCTATTCTTGCATCACTCCTCGGAGAAATCTGAATTCTTGGATAAGGGCAATTAAATACTTTACAAAACTGATGAGACTTCCATCTTTTCAGAGGTCCTTCAGATGGAGGATACCAGCACATCTGTGTAGTGCAGCAGCTGCAGCTGCAGGCTAGGTGGACACTGCATTCCTAGCTGCTTCTGCTCCCACTCTGCTGTTAAATGTAACACACACCAATTGGCTGCTGTGATGGTAGTTTGATCAGTGAACCTTCATATCCCTTAAATGATTGAAAGACAAGGTAAAAATCAAGTGGTTTAATGTCCATAGGAAGGCCACTGACAAAACGTGTACCAACCTCCTCTTTACTGTTGTTAGCTTCTTCCCTTTTCATGGTCATGACTGGGATGGTGATTGAATCTGTTGGATCAAGCTGTGGAGGGGTGGGTGGTAGTCCAAAAGCGTGCTTTACCTGTGAATGGAGAAACTCTAGAGACAATGTTAGCTGCTGAAAGTATCTCTGCATTTCCCTTCTCATTCCCTCCTTGCCAAGGTGGATATCAGTATGAAGACAGTCACACAGTTAACTACACTAAATTGCGTCTGCCTATTTCAACATGTTTTGAATTCTTGAAGTCTGTTACTCTGTTCACTATTTATATTTCCAAGTTTTATACAATCCATAAACTTCTAAATTGTACTGCCTAAACAATTCAGTCAATTGTAAATAACAATCAATCGTCCTAAAGTTAAACTCTTTGGTACCTCATTCAGGTTATTCAAAAATTATTTTCCTTTAACAACTTGATAGTTGGCTAATTTAAAAGCTGTCTGGAAAAATATTATAAAAATCAGAAACAGCAAGAAAACAACAAAATGTTTCCTGTGCTTTAGCAATTGAAGAGGAAGTTTCAGTTCAGATTTAAATCGTGAATATTCGTGGGAAACAAATGGTGAATATTTTAAAATATGTTCTCCACATGAACGTTCCCAAATAAAACAGTCGGAATTGCAGTGGCAACTTTGGTAGAGATCAACATTCTTTGAATTTGCAATATGAAGGGGGCCAATGAAATCTTAACATTAATTAACAGAATCTCCAGGGTAATAATCTCTGGATTACTAGCCGAACCACAGGCAAATTGGCATAGGTTAAATAAAGTCAAAGTGTTAAGCATGTATTTAAGAGAATGGTGGGGGTGGAATGGCTTTCAGTTTATGCAGCATTGACATCCGTACTGGGCTAGAAGGGACTGTTCTGGTGGAATGCACTTTGTTTGAACCCTACTGTGATCTGTGTCTTGGCAAAATGAATAACTAGGGCTGCAGAGTGGGCTTTAAATTAATTGGAATGGGGGAGGGTTCAGGATAGGAGAAATGTAGTCTTGCATGGAAAAGGTTATGAGTGCAGCTATATGGAAAATGATACCCTCAATGTGACAGGAAGGGATGGAGTATGCAAACATCGAGGAACACCAGTAAATAGAGTCAGTGGTAGTGGGGAAATGGTAAAAAGGCTAATTTAATAGCACTTCACTCAAATACATGTAGTAGTTGAAACAAAATAAATTAATTAAGACAAATGCAGGTTATGATCTTGTAGCCATTAGAAAGGTATGATGATAAAGTGATCGAAGTTGGGAACTAAATATTCAGAAGTATGAACTTTTAGAAAGGAAAGGCAGGAAGGAAAGAGTGGTGGGGTAGCATTATTGGTTTGGGACGGAGTAAGTACAAATTGCAAAAATGACGTTGGATCAGAGGGTGTGGAATCTGTATGGGTGGAGTTAAGAATTAAAAAATGGAAGAAAACACTGGAGTATCTATAGGCTCCTTAACAGTTGCAATAGTGTAGGATAGAGAATATATCAGGAGATAATAAAGGCATATAAAAAAGGCAGTACATTAATCATTGTTGACTTTAATCTTCATGCAGATTGGGATAGTTATTGATAGAGGTAGCGACAAGAAGAATTCATAGTGTATTTAGAATAGTTTCCTATTTGGATTAGTGAATATACATCAGTGCTGTGAAGGGCTTCTATGCTGCATGGCTTTGACTCATTAATACGGTATATTGTGAATCCAATTTGGAATTAAGCTATTTTGGGTCTGGTGATGTTTCATTAATGATAACAGAGTAAAAGATTTCCTTGAAAACAGTGACCATGACATGGTAGAATTTACTATTCATTTTGAGAGAGAGACCCATGGGTCAGAGACATCTGAGCTAAGCTTAAATAAGGGTAATTACATAGGGATGAGGGCACAGCTGACTGGAGTGGACTCAGAAAGGAGTTAAGCAGCAAAGGGAGCTGAGGAACAGTGACAGACACTTAAGAAAATAGTTCTGGCTAACAATAAAGACATACCCCAGTGAGGAAGAAAGATTCTAAGAAGGGGATGAACTAATGATGGTTAATCAGGGTAGTCCAGGATAGCATCACATTGAAAGAAACAAATACAACGTAGCAAACATCAGTGGTAATCCAGCAGATTGGGTAAGTTGTAAAAAAAAGCAACCAAAAAATAGAGACAGAGAAGGTAAGCATTTAGGGTAAACTTGCAAATAACAAAGTTGGCAACAAGACCTTTTTTAAATATATAAAAAGGAAGAGGGATGCCCAAGTGAACATAGAGAATGGGAATAGGGAAGTAATAATGGGGAACCATGAAATGATAGAGGAAGTGAATAAACACTTTGCATCAGCTTTCACAGGAATAGATATGACTAGCAATCCAAAAGTGCTAAATAATCAAGGGACAAAAGGAGGAGATGAAATAAATACAAGAACTATCACAAAAGAGAATGTGTTCAAGAAATTGATGGCTAACGACTGACAAGTCCCTGAATCTGATGGGATGAATCCTGAGATATTCCACGAAGCAGCTACAGTTATAGTAAGTGGATTGGTAGTAAGTGGATTGGGCGGCACGGTGGCACAGTGGTTAGCACTGCTGCCTCACAGCGCCTGTAGACCCGGGTTCAATTCCCGACTCAGGCGACTGACTGTGTGGAGTTTGCACGTTCTCCCCGTGTCTGCGTGGGTTTCCTCCGGGTGCTCCGGTTTCCTCCCACAGTCACAAAGATGTGCGGGTCAGGTGAATTGGCCAAGCTAAATTGCCCGTAGTGTTAGGTAAGGGGTAAGTGTAGGGGTATGGGTGGGTTGCGCTTCGGCGGGTCGGTGTGGACTTGTTGGGCCGAAGGGCCTGTTTCCACACTGTAAGTCTAATCTAATCTAATCTTCCAGCAATTCTAGATTCTGGAAGAGCACCAGAGGGTTGGAAAACTGCCAATGTAATGTAGTAGGGATGCGTTAAAGAATCTGCAGAGGGATGTAGATGAGGCAAGTGGGTAAGAACTTGGCAAATGGAATATAATATGGGAAAATGTGAGCTTATACACCTTGGCAAGAAGAATAGAGGAGCTGAACATTACTTAAATGGAGAAAGACTGCGACAGCAGAGAGGGATTTGTGAGTCCTTGTGCATAAATCATAAAAGCTAGCATCCAAGTTCATTTCATAAGGAAGTCCAGTGTAATGTTGACCTTTATTTCAAAGGGAATGGAGAATAACAATAGGGAGGTCTTGCTAAACCTTTCCAAAGCACCCGTCAGACCATAGCTGGAATACTGTGAACAGATTGGACCTTTTTTTAAAAAACAATTCATTGATGGGATGGGAGCATCGCTGGCTGGGCCAGCATTTAATGTCCATGTCTCATTGCCTCACTTGAGAGTCAGCCACATTACTGTGAGTCCAGAGTCACATGTAGGCGAGAACAGGTAGGGATGGCAAATTTCCTTCCCTAAAGGATATTAGGGAACCAGATTGGATTTTCTGACAGTTGGCACCTTTTGTGGTCATCATGAGACTCTTAGTTCCAGATTTGTTTTATTATTGAATTTAAATTCCATCATCTGCCATGGTGGGATTTGAAACTATTACCTGGGTCTCTTGGTTAATAGTCAAGTGATAATGCCACCACGCCTTTGCCTCTTCCATGGAAATGTGTAAGGAATACAGCTAAGGACCTATGTAATGTCATTGAGGCAGTCCTGGATATGGAGGGGTTGGCGTGTGAGGAAACATTGTTTAAGTTGACCTGTGTACTCATTGGTGTTTAGAAGAATGAGTGGCGACCTTATTGAAACATCCATTGGTAAAATTCTAGAATCCATCATTAAGGATGAGGTTTCTAAATTCTTGGAAGAGCAGAGTCTGATTAGAACAAGTCAGCATGGATTTAGTAAGGGGAAGTCGTGCCTGACAAACCTGTTGGAATTCTTTGAAGAGGTGACAAGTAGATTAGACCAGGAAACCCAGTGGATGTGGTGTATCTCGACTTCCAAAAGGCCTTTGATAAGGTGCCACATGGGAGGCTGCTGAGCAAGGGGAGGGCCCGTGGTGTTTGAGGTGAGCTACTGGTATGGATTGAGGATTGGCTGTCTGACAGAAGGCAGAGAGTTGGGATAAAAGGTTCTTTTTCGGAATGGCAGCCGGTGACAAGCGGTGTCCCGCAGGGCTCAGTGTTGGGGCCACAGCTGTTCACATTATATCTTAATGATCTGGATGAAGGGACTTGGGGCATTCTAGTGAAGTTTGCTGATGATACGAAGTTAGGTGGACAGACAGGTAGTACTGAGGAAGTGGGGAGGCTGCAGAAGGATCTAGACAGTTTGGGAGAGTGGTCCAAGAAATGGCTGATGGAATTCAACATGAGCAAATGCGAGGTCTTGCACTTTGCAAAAAAGAATAAAAGCATAGACTACTTTCTAAACGGTGAGAAAATTCATAAAGCCAAAGTACAAAGGGATCTGGGAGTACTAGTCAAGGATTCTCTAAAGGTAAAAATGCGGGCTGAGTCCATGATTAAGAAAGCGAATGCAATATTGTCACTTATCTCAAGAGGGTTGGAATATAAAAGCACCGTTGTGCTACTGAGACTTTATAAAGCTCTGGTTAGGCCCCATTTGGAGTACTGTGTCCAATTTTGGTCCCCACACCTCAGGATGGACATACTGGCACTGGAACATGTCCAGCGGAGATTCACACGGATGATCCCTGGAATGGTTGGTCTAATATATGAGGAACGGCTGAGGATCCTGGGATTGTATTCATTGGAGTTTAGAATATTAAGGGGAGATCTAATAGAAACTTACAAGATAATACCAGGCTTGGAAAGGGTGGACGCTAGGAAATTTTTTCCGTTAGGCAAGGAGACTAGGACCCTTGGACACCGCCTTAAAATTAGAGGGGGTCAATTAAGAACAGAAATGTGGAGACATTTTTTCAGCCAGAGAGTGCTGGGCCTGTGGAATTCATTGCCGCAGAGTGCAGTGGAGGCCGGGACGCTAAATGTCTTCAAGGCAGAGATTGATAGATTCTTGATGTCACGAGGAATTCAGGGCTACGGGGAGAATGTGGGTAAGTGGAGTCGAAATGCCAGCAGCCTTGATTGAATGGCGGAGTAGACTCGATGGGCCGAACGGCCTTACTTCCACTCCTATGTCTTATGGTCTTATGTCTTATGAATTGTACAGGCTTGACAGTGTAGATATGGAAAGGATGTTTCCCCTTGTGGAAGGGTATAGGACCAGAGGGCATAATCTCAGAGTTAGAGAATGCCCACTTAAGATTGGGACGAGGAGGGGAATGAATCTGTGGAATTCTTTACCGCAGAGGGCTGTTGAACCTGGGTCATTTAGTATATCCAGGGTTGGATAGAGAGATCTTTAATTATTAAGGGGATTGAGGGTTATGGAAAAAAAATGCTGGAAATTAGAGTTGTGAATCATCAGATAAGCTATAGTTTTAAAAAAACACATGAAAATCCCAGAACGTTTTAAAGTTACATTCTCAAGATAGCTTTTAACAATAGGTGTCATCTCAGCTCAGATAATGCATTGAAGGTATGAAGTTAAAGTCTGTGTCTCAATGTTAGGTCAGACTAATTCTATTTCTAAAGTGGGAATTTTACATAGATTTATGCAGTTTTTGAGCAGAATAAAATGTAATTCTGCAAGTACAAATTCACCCCACAAACTTGTGTGTGCGTGCTCATGACAGACTGAGTGTGTGTGTGTGTGTGTATGCGTGTGTTGCGGTGTGAGTGTCTGTGAGAGAGTATCTGTGTGTGTGTAATGTAACTCTTAAAAAAAAGTTCTGGAATTTACATACAAAGGAACCGAAGCCAATATGATCACTGAAAGATGAAAGACTCAAGCTAAATTTGTTTAATATTACATTTCAATGACACTGCAATCCTGTTGCTATAAATTCTGCGTTGTATGATCCCGCTCCACAACCACCTGATGAAGAAGCAGCGCTTCGAAAGCCAGTGCCTCCAAGTAAACCTGTTGGAACATAACCTGGTGTTGAGTAATTTTTAACTTTGTCCACCCCAGACCAACACGGGCACCTCCAAATCAGATAAGCCATGATCTCATTGAATGGTGGAGCAGACTTGATGGGCCTACTACTGCTCCACTATTTTCTAATCATACCTCCTAGTTCTAGATTCAACTGTAAAACAAAACATCTCTTCCACATCCACATGAATTGTATACCTTTTAATCAAGTCACCCCTCGATCATCTAAACCCCAGTGGATGTAAGCCTAGCCTGTCCAACCTAGCTTCATAAGACACTCCACTCATTCCAGGTGTCAATTTTCCACCAATCATGTGCAACAAGGATCAATGATGCTCTAGAACTCCTTCCCAGACTAACCAGTTTGATAAACTTTTTTTGTATTTTGAATGGACCATCAATTAAATAATAATGTTCACTTTCCGTTATGGGATTTGTTTGTGCTATTAAAATGCTGACAAGTATAGTATTGTTCACATCTATTAAAAGAACATCTGCCCTTGGTCTGATGACCCATCGGTTGTGGCCAGTTGCATTGGTTACTGTAGCATATTACTGTTTTCAAGATGTCTCAAGATTCGTATTTTCAATGGATATCAAATATTTAGTTTTTTTTTGTTGGCTAGCCTAGCATGGTTGAAAATCCTTTTTTAGTTGTTTGTCTGTTTTTGAAACTATTTAAAGACTCTTGTTGAAATGACTAATCCAGATTTATCCAAATTCCCACATGAATACATCTGTTGTACAGTACTCTCGGTACCATGTTGAAATATCCATAAGAGCTTTAGATATGACTGCACATACCTTTAAACTGATTTCATTAAGTTGTCACGGTGCAGGTTAAATATTTTCACAATTTAAGTGCTGTTTAAGTGCACATGACCTATAGTTTGAAAGTGAAAGTAAAAAAAAAGTATGATTGGGTTTAAAAAATAAATAGGTAAAAACGATGACTGCAGATGCTTGGAAAAGTAAATAGCCAGACTTGTGATCTAATTTTTTTTAGATTTCTTAGTGTGGAAACAGGCCCTTTGGCCCAACAAGTCCACACCGACTCTCTGAAGAGCAACCCACTCAGACCCCTACATTTACCCCTTCACCTAACACTATGGGCAATTTAGCATAGCCAATTCACCTAACCTACACATCTTTGGACTGTGGGAGGAAACTGGAGCACCAGGAGGAAACCCACGCAGACACAGGGAGAATGTGCAAACTCCACACAGACAGTTGCCAGAGGTGGGAATTGAACCCAGATCTCTGGTGCTGTGAGGTAACAGTGCTAACCACTGTGCCACCGTGCCACCCATTTGATGTGAAACTTTGGGAATGTGAAATTAACAAATTTTGAACTTGGCCTCCCTTCTGTGGTGCTGCTAATATATGATTCCGTATTGTAATTAAGGAATGAAGTGAAGCAGAATACTGGATAATAAGCTAGCAACTAAAACATGAGAAAATGTGACATGAGAAAAGGGAGTAACTAAAACTAACTTGTGTTATTTTTTTCTCAGTGATGTAACAGACAATGTCTTTGTTAGAAATGCGTACTATCTAATCACTGTTCTGAAAAAGAATTGCTTCCAATTGGTTCCATTTATTTTGAACTCTGTATATGGGTGAAACAAAACGATGCCAATGTTTTAATAAAGCTGATGACTCTAAATTTAACTTACGATATAAATAATTTTTAAAAAGCTGATTGTAGAAACAGCAGCTTTTCTTTCACTGTATCTTGCATTTGCTGGAGAAACTTTGTTTTTCTTTCTTCAAAGGCTTCCAAAGGTCACTGTTCTCCATGAATATATAGGGAGAAGAGTGTATGAAGTTGTTCCATGTGCAACTGTTCAAGACATCAAGGAGTTAATCTATGTGGAAACGGATTTTCCTGTTTCAGAACAGCGGTTACTATACGATGGGAAAGAGGTAACCTTGACTTTGAGTTGAAATGGTATGGGTGCAACAATGTGACTTCCTTTATTTAATTATCCTTATAAAGCCATAGAGGGAAATGTAGTTCTTTCCTACTCAGATTGGTAAAGTATGGCCAAGAAGGGACTCAGATTTTCACCAAAACATTTGTTTTATGGTAAAAGTACAGGTATTTAATGAAGCAAAGTGCACCTGAGATTTAAATTTTATTCACTGCCATGGTGCTGTGCCAGCTTACCTGGTCCTGGTTCACCATTTGATTAAATCACTTATACCTTTTTAAGGCCCATCTGAGTGCATTGTCTTTGCTCAGTTTCATTCCTATCTGTCCAATGGAGCAAGCAAATAAAAACCAAAATAACTGCTGATGCTGGAAATCAGAGACAAAAACAGAAGTTGCTGGAAAAGCTCAGCAGGTCTGGCAACATCTGTGAAGAGAAATCAGAGTCAATGTTTCTGGTCCAGTGACCACTCCTCAAAATTGATGGTAGTGAGGAAAATGGTAGTTTTTGTGCAGAAGATAGGGTTGGGGGAGAGGGTAAGGAGAAAACAATAGATGCAGATAAAGCCCTGACAGAGAGAGAGGACAGTGGACATATAAAGGAATGTTGCAAGCACCCTTTTTCTAACCCTTCATGATCACTTTGGATGCTATTAGAAGCTTAATCTCAAGAAAGCCTCTAATCCTGAGTTATATGTTGTCCCTGCTGACACCCTGTGATGTAGGCAGGAGATCAGTTTTTTTTATGTTACTGGCACCCAGTTCCACCTCTCTGCTTGAACATTCTCCAGCTCAACATTGGCAAGGCTGATCAGTCTGCTTCATCGCTGCCAAGAAGTTTAGGAACATAGTTTTGGATTCTACTCCTGTCTTGCTGCTTGCTCAGATTGAACCTAATGGTGAGAAAATTTGGTGTAGTGCTAAACTACAAGCTGGTTTTCTGCCAGCATCCTATCCATTATTGCAACTGTATGTTTCTGCCTTGATAGTGTCATCTTCCACCATTAGCTTTACTGCCATCCTATAGCTGAAACCCAGTCTGCGCTTTCATCTCTAGGCTCAGATTCTCCAATGTTCTTTCTTGTGGCCACTTTGAACATCATTCTATAAATGTCCAACTCATCAAAACTTCACTGCCCACAACCCGTCATACGGTAAATGTTTTGTTTCTTTTTCACTTCAGTTCTTGCAATTATTTGCTGCCTCCCCAGCCACATTCTTGTAATTGACACAGTCACTCTTATGTTGGAAACGCAGCTTGACCATGAACTAATATAATAGTGGAATGTATTTAAAGTACTTTGTACCCTGGTTCCTGTATATGATCATTTCTTGACTATGTGTCTGAGAAAATAATGAGATACCAATCCAAATAATCAGAGGAATCTTTAGTGATTCAAGTAGTTCTGCCTGTTCTAATAGACCGGTAACCACCCATGTCCCACAAAAATGTATTTGTCATTCATATTTACTGTTAGTTTATTTAAAATGAGAAGCCAATATATAGGCCCCAGGCTCATAATGGAGGAGGCAGAAACAGTTAAAACAATAAGCAGTTAAGGAGAGGACCACAGATGAGATCGTTCATAATACATGATGAATTCCAGTTTTGAATGAATCTGTATGATGTCTTTGTGCACTTGCATTAATTACGAGAAGGAGATGATAATAATTTCCTATTAGCAACTGTGTTTCATGTGTTCACTGTGATGATTAACATAATTGAATGCAATTTTGCCATCGATAAATTTGCAATGCTTATAATGGGATTTTGTTGCTTGTAAGATTACCATATCTTTTTAAGTTGTAATATAGTGAAGCACTTCAGTATTTAAATATGGATTTGGTTTATGTTTCTGCATGTGTGGTGGAAGTTAGCAGCTTAGCGCAGAGTGTCCTGTTTTTCCACTGCAGTCTGTCAGATCTGTGCCAGTCTTTTTAAAAACATAGAAACTAGAATCAAGAGTTACGCATTTGGCCCTTTGAGCTTTCCACCATTCATTAACCCCATCTCCGTTTGAACCTCAGCTGAATGCCATATTCCTGCTTTCTCCCCATACTCTTTGATGCCTATAAAATATAAAAGTATCTATTTTTTCTTCAATATATTCAGTGATTTGGTCAACACAGCTTTCTCTGGCAGAGAATTCCAACAGTACACTGTTTGAATGAAGAAATCTTTCCTCATCTCAGCCCTAAGTAATCTACCCTACATCCTGAGACTGTCTCCTGGTTCTAGACTTCCTGGCCAGGGAAAGCATCATCTTCCAGTCCTGTTAAAACATTTTATACATTTGAATCTGGTCCTCTCCATGGTGACTTATTAGTATCTTGGAGATCATGTCCTTGTTTTGACCCTCACTTTGAGAAGCCCTGGTCTATATGTATAAGGACACAAATCAATTCTCAGTTAATCCTCATCACTTGCATATAATTAAAGACCATTCACGTCCAATGAACAGTAGAAGAGATGACTGTCAATCGGACATTTTGCCTTGAGTTGCATTGAACTTCTTCAGAGAGGTTAGAGCTGCATTTATCTGGGCAGATGAAGGATATTCACCCTCTGGGCATGGGGCACAGTTGAAATAGTAGATGGTTAAGGGTTCAGCACTGTTCCTCACCATATTGACTGATAGAATCAACACCAGTAACCAGCAACAAAAGAAAAGCCACAAGCCTGTAAAAAGCAGCACCTGTATTTATGCACTCTGAGCAAAAGCCATCTTTTGACAAAACAGTGGAATCTCGTTTCAACGAACCTTGCTCAGAAGTCTTACAAAGGGATATTTAATGAGAATATACTGCCTGCAATTCCTTAACTGCTGAGTAACCAACCAGTCCGCCCCCACAAGGACATTGAGACTGCAAACTCCCATTTTTGGTTTTTGGCCTCCATCTTAAAAATAAAGACGCTGATTAACTGGTATCTCTCAGTTTTTTGTATTTGTCATTATGAATTGAATAATCCCTTTATCTGTTGCGGTTCTGTCTTACTTTGTAAGTTTGTAAGTTTGTAATTGTGATTGTATTGCAACATTTCCCCCATGCCCATGAGTGTGTGAAATGCAACCTGTTTCTGGTTTAATGTTAACACAATGTTGTTGCATTGCCTGCAACGTCACAGCCTGTAAACACAGAGTGGGAGCAAATGTGCCCCACTGTGGTTTTTTAATAAAGGAGAAATTTAAATAAAAATTTACTTGTGGATAGGGGGTGACGTTAGGGTGGGAGATTTGTTTTAAAGATCGCAATCTGTGCCTAACTGAATACTCTCCACCTGCTTGAATGAGTGTAACTCCAACAGCACTCGAGAAGCTTGAACTATCCGGGACAAAGCAGCCATTTGATTGACATCACCCTCAACATTCACTTCCTCCAGCACTGATGCACATGTGAACCATCTACAAGATTCACTGCAGCAACCTACAATGACCCTTTGAAAGCACGTCCCAAACTTGAGACTTTACTTAGGACAAAGGCAGTAGATGCGTTGAAGCACTTTTACTTGCATGTTCCCCTGTTAGGCACGCACACCCTGACTTGGAACTATGCCATTATTCCTTCAGTATCACTGATTAAAAGTCCTGGAGTTTGCTTCCTAACACTGCTATGGTGCACCTTCGCCTCTGTGGTCTTCAGCGGTTCAAGAACACACTTCATTCCCACCTTCTTGAGGGGAATTGGTGATGGACAGTACATGCTGGCATAGCCAGTAATATCCACACCCATTGAACAAAAAATTTAAAATAACTAAACACTGCAACATCAGCAAATGCTCCCACTTTTCTCTTATAATGGAAGGAAGATAAAGCAGCTGATAATTAATTAGCCTTGGAAACTCATTTAAGGAAGGCCTGTAGCAGTGCCCTCTGATTGACCTCTTGCCACCACTAATCTTCCTTGATACTAGATATAGATACTAGGTAGTGTAACATTTCCCTGCTGGAATTCCCATTGACTTGATTTTTAAGGGCTTGCTGATATTACACTTGCTCAAGTATTGCCTTTGTCATTCAAACTTCTCTGGAATTCAGGTCTTTTTGCCAGTGTTTGAACTAAAATTAGAATTAGATCTGGATTGTATGAGGTGTGGGTCACTTCACACCCTGGCTTCTGAGTTAGACTACAGGTTCAGGTTTCACTCCTCTAATCACAACCATCTAGATTGAAGTTCCAGTGCTACACTGAAGATTTACTTCACTGACACAAGTTCCTACATTTGATTGAGACAATTTGAATGCACTTGTAGCTCAGTGGTAATGTCCCTACCTCTAAGTTCGGAAGTCTGTGTTCAAGTCTCACCTCCATGCGTCATAACTCATCTGAACCGTTTGATTATAGATATTTTTAATGAGATCTGGAGCACGAAGATGCACGTAGAATCCAGACTGAGTACAGTTGGTCAGTTTATTGATGAACATGTGCAACTTGATAGCACAATCAATGACTCAGAATAGACTGATGAGGTGGTAATTGGGTGGATTGAATTTCTCCTGTTTTTTTTTGTGGACAGGATGTATCTGGATGCTTTTCCACTTTGTCAGGTAGATGCCAGTTTTATGGCTGTGCTGAAAAAGTTGGGTAGAACTTGAATTTCCCTGATGGGAGGTTTCAAGGCTTGGAATGGGAGGAGCCCTGAGTCAGGCAGTAAGGAACCTGCTGCCTACCCACTGCCACCTGATTTAAGTCCTGAATGGAAGGCTTATGGATGCCCTCCTGCCCATTTACTAGTTGAGGCCTTTATGTTTGCTTCAGCCAATGTACAATGAGCACATTTATAGGACCTTTTGACTTTTGTAAGACATACGAATGAAATGTTTTGTGCAAATGAACCAAGAGAATTGTTAACCTGTGATATTCACTTTTAATTACTGAGAATTATTCACTTCCCGACTCAGGCGACTGACTGTGTGGAGTTTGCACGTTCTCCCCGTGTCTGCGTGGGTTTCCTCCGGGTGCTCCGGTTTCCTCCCACAGTCCAAAGATGTGCGGGTCAGGTGAATTGGCCATTCTAAATTGCCCATAGTGGTAAGGGGCAAGGGATAATGTAGGGGTATGGGTGGGTTGCGCTTCGGCGGGTCGGTGTGGACTTGTTGGGCTGAAGGGCCTGTTTCCACACTGTAAGTAATCTAATCTTAATTGAGGGCTTTTACTGATGGGAAACTTCTTCCACTTTTTTATTGCTCAGTGCCAGTGTTTATCACCATGTTGAGCTGTGTGAAATTCTTAAGGGACTTGACAGGGTAGATGCTCGGAGGTTGTTTCTCCTTCAGGGAGAATCTAGTATCAGAGGACATGACCTGGAGTAAACAGTCACCCATTTAAGACAGATCAGGAGGAATTCCTTCTTGCACAAGATAGTGAGTTTGTAGAATTCTTTACAGTACAGGGCTGTGGAGGCTGGGTCATTTAGATTAGATTAGATTACTTACAGTGTGGAAACAGGCTCTTCAGCCCAACAAGCCCACACTGACCCGCCACCCACCCAGATACATTCCCCTACATTTCACCCCTTCACCTACTGCTATGGGCAATTTAGCATGGCCAATTCATCTAACCTGCACATTCTTGGACTGTGGGAGGAAACCGGAGCACCCGGAGGAAACCCACGCAGACACGGGGAGAATGTGCAAACTCCACACAGTCAGTCGCCTGAGACGGGAATTGAACTTGGGTCTCTGGTGCTGTGAGGCAACAGTGCTAACCACTGTGCCACTGTGCCGCCCTAAATAAATTTAGTTTATTTAAAGCTGAAATAGAGAGATTTTAAGCAGTAAGAGAATAGGCAGAAATGTGGGAGCTAAGGGTTATCAGATTTGTCATACGCTTATTGAATGGTGGAGCCATTCAATTCATAGAGTCATATAACACGGAATCAAACTCTTCGGTCCACCAGTCCATGCCGAACATAATCCAACCCGCCTGCTCCTGCTCCAAACCTTCCCTATTCATGTATCTACCCAAATGTCTTTTAAACACTGTAATAGTACCCACATCCACTATTTTCTCAGGAAGTTCATTCCACATGTGAACCACTTTGTGTAAAGACAATTTGCATCTTTTTACGTTTTTTTAAACTTCTCTCCTCTCAGCTTTTAAAAATATGCCCCCTAGTCTTGAAACCTGCCATCCTAGAGAAAAGACAACTACAATTAATTCTATCTATTCCCCTTATTATTTTATAAACTTCTATAAGGTCGCCTCTCAATCTACTATGTTCCAAAGAAAAAGGTCCCAGCAAATGCAGCCTTTCTTTATAACTCAAATGTTCCATACCCGGCAGCGTCTGGTAAATCTCTTCTGATTCCTCACCAGCTTAATAATGTCCTATAACTGGCTGATCAGAACTGGACACAGTATTATAGAAGAGGCCTCCCCAATGTTTTGTAAAACCTCAAGATTATGTCCCACCTCCTATACTCAAAGGGCTGAGCAATGAAGGCAAGCCTTTTTAACCTCTCTGTCTATATATGATGCAAACTTCAAAGAATTATGTACCTGCACCCCAAGTCCCTCTGTTCTACAACACTATCAAAGGCTCTACCATTAATTGTAAAAGTCCAACACTGTTTGTTGTACCAAAATGCAATACCTCACATATATCCAGATTGAACTCCATCTGCCATTTTTCAACCCATTGACCCATTTGATCAAGATCCCTTTGGAACCTTAGAAAACCTTATTCACTGTCTAAAATGTCAGCAATTTTGGTGTCATCTGCAAACCCACTAACCATGCTTTCTATATTGTCATCCAAATCATTTATACAAATGACCAACAAAAGAGGATCCAAAACCGATCCCTGTGGAACACCGCTGGTTACAGGCCTTCAGTCGGAAAAGCAACCTTCCATTATTACTCTCTTTCTCCTGCCATTAAGTCTATTATGTGTCCACTGGAAAGCTCACCCTGAATCCCATGCGATCTAACTTTACTAATTAGTCTAATTAGTCTACCATGTCAAAAGGCTTTACTAAAATCTAAATAAACAATGTTTACTGCCCTGCCATCATCAATGTTTTTGGTAACTTCCTCAAACAACTCAGACACAATTTTCCTCACACAAAACCATGAGTCAACATCCCTGAATCAATTTTTGCCTTTCTAAATATACATCAATCCTATCTTCTATAATCACCTCCCACAATTTACCCACAACTAAATCTTGACTTTCAGATCAATAGTTCACTAGTTTCTCCTTTCAATCTTTCTCAAACAAAAGTGCAACATCAGCCAACCTCAAGTCACCAGGCATCTCATCTATAGTTATAGACGATCCAGATATTTCTGCAAGGGGTCTTGTAATGTTCTCCCTTACTTCCCACAATGTTCTGGGATATGTTAGATCTGATCCTAGCAATTTACCCATCTTTATATTCTTTAAGACCTCTCGTAATTTCTCTTGTGTAATATGATCTGTTTATGAAACATCAAAGTTTATTTTTCTGCACAGATTTGTTTCTCCACAGTAAAAACTGATATGAGTTGATGGCATGACTAGCCTATTTCAGCTTCTACATCTTATGGTCATATCTGCATCAATACTCCCAGATGAGCAATAGTATGATCACATGTTGAGTAAAGGTCCCTTCACGCTTGTCTTCTAGCTTAATCTCAGCCTCCAAAACAGTACACAACTGTGAATCAGTGTAATCGTTCACCCTTCTTGAACCATTCCAGAATGTACACAATAGTTCAAGTGTCCATTTATATTCAAATATTATCAGAAATTACCCAGGTTAGGCTGTTATATCTTTCAGGTGGTCAAAAAAACAGTATGATAATAGCCTGTGTCAATTAATTCCTCCAGCATTAACAAATATTGACTAAAGCTGAGTTTAAGGAACTCATGCATTTGCTCTGTAGTTAAAGCAGTGGTGCAGTTTGTTTTAAGTGTCTCACAGAGACGTGCCAGCTGAAGGAAAAAGCGTTTAGTGAATATACGAGATTCATCAGCAGGAACTCAGCTAAGACAGTGCCAGTAAAAAGTGAGGCCTGCAGATGCTGGAGATCCGAGCTGAAAATGTGTTGCTGGTTAAAGCGCAGCAGGTCAGGCAGCATCCAAGGAACAGGAAATTCGACGTTTCGGGCAAAAGCCCTTCATCAGGAATGAGGAAAGTGTGTCCAGCAGGCTAAGATAAAAGGTAGGGAGGAGGGACTTGGGGGAGGGGCGATGGAGATGTGATGGTGGAAGGAGGTCAAGGTGAGGGTGATAGGCCAGAGTAGGGTGGGGGCGGAGAGGTCAGGAAGAAAATTGCAGGTTAGGAGGGCGGTGCTGAGTTCCAGGGAATTGACCGAGACAAGGTGGGGGGAGGGGAAATGAGGAAACTGGAGAAATCTGAGTTCATCCCTTGTGGTTGGAGGGTTCCCAGGCGGAAGATGAGGCGCTCTTCCTCCAACCGTCATGTTGTTATGTTCTGGCGATGGAGGAGTCCAAGGACCTGCATGTCCTTGGTGGAGTGGGAGGGGGAGTTAAAGTGTTGAGCCACGGGGTGGTTGGGTTCGTTGGTCCGGGCGTCCCAGAGGTGTTCACATCATCTTTTGCATCCGCTGCACCCGATGTGGCCTCCTCTATATTGGGGAGACGGGCCGCCTACTTGCCGAACGTTTCAGGGAACACCTCTGGGATGCCCGGACCAACCAACCCAACCACCCCGTGGCTCAACACTTTAACTTCCCCCTCCCACTCCACCAAGGACATGCAGGTCCTTGGACTCCTCCATCGCCAGAACATAACAACACGACGGTTGGAGGAAGAGCGCCTCATCTCCCGCCTGGGAACCCTCCAACCACAAGGGATGAACTCAGATTTCTCCAGTTTCCTCATTTCCCCTCCCCCCACCATGTCTCAGTCGATTCCCTTGAACTCAGCACCGCCCTCCTAACCTGCAATTTTCTTCCTGACCTCTCTGCCCCCACCCCACTCCGGCCTATCACCCTCACCTTGACCTCCTTCCACCTATCACATCTCCATCGCCCCTCCCCCAAGTCCCTCCTCCCTACCTTTTATCTTAGCCGGCTGGACACACTTTCCTCATTCCTGATGAAGGGCTTTTGCCCGAAATGTCGAATTTCCTGTTCCTTGGATGCTGCCTGACCTGCTGCGCTTTAAGACAGTGCCAGCCCAAGTAAGAAGACTTGGTGTGGAGATAGTGTCCTGTGTTTCTAATGGTATTGCTGAGTAAAAGGAATAGTGTGAATTTGATTCTTTTTCTGGTGTTTGTAATGAAATGTTTTCAACCTTTTTTAGTATAATATAGCTCATGTTTTTATTCTTTGAGAAGAAGTATGCCAATTTGCGTGAACATGCTCGGTGACTGACCTCTACAGTTTGAGAAAACACAAAACTTTGATCAATCAAGCCAAGTTTCACTCTGGGGTTTGATTTGTCCAATATTAACATCACCTTGGATCATACCGTTTGCCTAATTTCTCTTACCCATGGTAATAGTGACTGCGTAAAGAATTTGCATCTGGATTTGTAAATTATTCTATACGAGGCAGGCAATTACTTCTTCAGATGCGTACAATAGTGTTCAAATTTAATGTGTCTGTAACACTCTTGAACAGACTCAACAGCCAGACTGTGCATTAGTTTAAATCCTAGCCTTTGGGCAATTTCAGTAAGGATTTTGATTCCCATCTTGCTTACAGGTTGGTTCTTAGCTTTTTAGTAAATATATGTTTTTTTCTCTCTGTTCCCCACCAGTATTTACAAACTGAAATCATTGTCAGAGCTAAGGAACAGGAGTAGACGTTTCAGCCCCTTGAACTGGTTCTGCCATTCAGTGGGGTCATGGCTGATCTGTGCCCTAAGAGTTCCAAAACTCTAACCTCCTTTTTCTGTATAAAAGTGCATCTTCGCATCTCTCCTGAATGGTCTAGCCCTAATTCTCAGATTATGCCTCCTAGTTCTAGAAACCCCAACGAATGGAAATAATTTATTTTTTTTCTACTGTCTTTTCCTGTTGGTATCTGGGAGACTTTCATCAGATCACTACTTGACTTTCTAAATTCTAGAGCAAACGGACCTAATTTGTGTAATCTTTCTTCATAACATGACCCTTGAATGCCAGTTATCATTCTTGTTAATCAATGTTGTCCTCCCTCCAAGGCCATTATGTCCTTCCTATGGTGTGATGCACAGATCTGCTCACAATACTTCAAGAGGTGGCCAACCAGGGTTTTGTCTAACTGCAGTGTAACTTCTGCGTTCTTATACTCCAGTTCCCCGGACGTAAAAGCGAGGATTCCATGTGCTTTCTTGATTATTTTCTGCACCTATTCATGATATTTTAAATTCCTATACACCTGAACCCCTGAGTTTCTTTGGACAATCACTATATTTAACCTCATACAATCCAGAAAGTACCCATGATCTTCCTTTTTTGATTTAGGTTCAATCTTCTGTGGAAGTTTGTTTGCACTACTCATTTTTTTTGGTGGAATGCTGCTTACTTTGAAACATTGCCAAGCAAGTGTTATTATAGTTGAAATTGTGAAATTAGTAATTGAATAAATAGTATTAAAGCTGATTTTCTTTGAGGGGAAATATAGTCTTGAGTGATCAAATATTTTATTTATAAAGCATTTCCTATTTTTGTTTCTATATATGAATGTAAGCTATTACTACAATTGTACCTGCCAGCACATTTGATGGAATAGTCATTATCAAGTTCACACAAGCATTTAATTTGCCTCTTAATTCTAATGCATTAGTTCAAAATTGAATCACATACTGTTTATCCTGTTCTCTCTGTTAGTTGTACGACTCAGCACAGATTGAGAATTTGTTGCAAACTGGAACCCATGAGATTAACTTGACTTTACAAGGAAGAGGACTTAAGGGAGGAGGTAATCAATTGATTTACAATGTCTAATGCTCAATAATATAAATAATGCTAACTATACGGACATTTTTAAAAACTAGGACATCGGAAAGGAAACAGATTAACCTTGGTAAATTTAATATTACTGATCTGCAATAGTTTGAAATTGATCTTGGGTGCAGTGGGAGGATCCCAATGCAGTGACAAGGAATCAGCAAATCTCACTGGTATCCTGAAATGCTTGTATGGTTATAATAAAAGCTTCCATATGGGGTTCTTTCTTTCCTTTGGTACTTGTGGAATTGGTCTATTTTCATTGATTTTCTGTGCCTTTCCTGATGGACTGGGAGAATTGAAATTCCCCTCTTGTCACTACAAGGCTAACTGTAAATCTTCATATTATTACTGTTGTAGCCTTCTTTCAAAATCAATGTTCATAGTTTAAAATTGTGATAGGAACAAACACTAATGAAACCTTCTTCTTGAATTAGGAACTGAAAGCTATGTTCGCTTTTACAGGCAAATTTGGACAAACAACACCACCACTTGTAGACTTTCTTAAGGATATTCTGAGGAGGTATCCAGAGGGAGGACAGATTCTTAAGGTGAGCATCTTTATTACTTGTTTGGTTCTATTGAAATGACAGTGTTGGGTCCTTTGTGGTTTTATGTCTCTGGCAACCCAGTTGGTTGAATGTTGGTAAATAGAGAGATAAAGTATTCAAACCAGAGATGCCAAAAAAATTGCACATTTCTCTTTGTGAGAGACTCAGCAATTGGAAGAAATTAAACTTCAGCCATTTGACTGCCAAGTGGAGATGCTTCGATATATTGCAGAGTACTGTACCATAAGGAGAAAGTAGGGACTGCAGGTGCTAGAGATCAGAGTCGAAAATATGGTGTTGGAAAAGCACAGCAGGTGTGGCAGCATCTGGATACAATTCCTGATGAAGGGTTTATGCCCGAAATGTCAATTCTCCTGTTTCTTGGATGCTGCCTGACCTGCTGTGCTTTTCCAGCACCACACTCTCAACTACTGTGTCTTAAGGTCATACAGCTTTTGGCTAGCACCGTATATTTAATCAAACTGTGACTAAAAATGGATATTTGGTATTTTGTTTGTGTAACATTGCAGAAGCCTGTGGACACTGTACTCAATGAGACATAGAACAGAGAACAATACAGTGCAGAACAGGCTCTTTGGCCCTCACTGTTGCACAGACCTGTGTACTAATCTAAGCCCATGCCCCTGCACTATTCCATCATCATCCATGTGCTGATCCAAGGATTGTATAAATCTCCCTAATGTGGCTGAGTTAACTACATTGGCAGGCAGGGTATTCCACGCCCTTACCATTCTGAGTAAAGAACTTGCATCTGACATCTTTCTTAATCTATCACCCCTCAATTTGTGGCTATGCTCCCTCATACAAGCTAATGTCATCATCCTAGGAAAAAGGATCCACTGTTGATCCTATCTAATCCTCTGATCATCTTGTATTTGTCTCTATCAAATCCCTTCTTATCTTCTCCATTGAGAACAGACCCAAGTCTCTCAGCCTTTTCTCATAAGACCTTCCATCCAGACCAGGCAACACCCTGGTAAATCTCCTCTGCACCTTTTCCAATGCTTCCACATCCTTCCTGTAATGGGGTGACCAGAACTGTACACAATATTCCAAGTGCAGCCATAGTAGCATTTTGTATAGTTGCAGCATGACATCGTGGCTCTGGAACTCAATCCCTCTACCAATAAAACCTAACACACCGTTAGCCTTCTTAACAGCACTATCAACCTGGGTGGCAACTTTCAGGGTTCTGTGTATGTGGACTCCAAGATCCCTCTGCACATGCACACTACCAAGAATCTTGCCATTGACCTAGTATTCTGCTTTCCTGTTATTCTTCCCAAAGTGAATCATCTCACATTTATCTGCATTGAACTCCATTTGCCACCTCTCAGCTCAATTCTGCAGTTTATCCAAGTCCTCCTACAACCTGCAGCATTCTTCCACACTGTCCACTACTCCACCGACTTCAGTGTCATCTGCAAACTTACTGACCCATCCATCTATGCTTGCATCTGAGTCATTTATAAAAATTACAATCAGCAGTAGTCCCAAAACAGATCCTTGTGGCACACCACTAGTAACCAGACTCCAGGCTGAATATTTTGCATCAACCACCACTCGCTGCCTTCTTTCAGAAAACCAGTTTCTAATTCAAACTGCTAAATCACCCTCAATCTCATGCCTCTGCATTTTCTCCAACAGCCTACCATGTGGAACTTTTGCTATTGATAATGGAAAAGGTTGAAAGTATAGCAACAAGAATGTAAGGGTCTCTGAGAAGCCCTCTGAACAACCATGAATGAATGGGAAAGAAGACTAATCATAAAACTTTGACCTAACTTTTAAAATATCTTTGAAACTATTGGAAAATGCATGAGAGAACCAGGAAAAACTGTTGGAATAAATGCAAACTTTGCTTTATATTAAAAGTAGGGAATGAGAAGCGTACATAAAGTTGGGTTAAAATAGTGGTTACAATGGAATGAATAGCTTTTCAATTTTTTTTGTAGCACCTTTTGAATTGAGTACTGGATTAGTTGGATGTTTTGATTGTAAAGCTAGGCCATATGCTGTGAAAACTTCAAAGCTTACTTAAAAAACTCTGATAGGCAATCTGCACAAGGTGCATAAAAATCAACTGCATTAAATATTTTCCTTGATTAATAAGATGTGTAATTTGTTGGTAACGAAGAATCAATGTAGCATGACTGGTGTTAACATCTCTGTTCTGTTGTGATCCATAAAACATACTTTAATGTGAGCCCGAAGCGCAAGTTCTCATGTTTGTAACTTGACCTAGTTTATCAATTTCACAGTCAATTTCAGAAGGGACTTGTTGATGACATTTGGACTGTAAACAGACTGGAGTTCAATGAAAAGTTACGTACCTAACTGTGTGCCATGGAATAAATACAGAAGATGCAATAAATGCATAGCATATTGCCATCTGAAAAAATATGGCATTGTTTTGGTTGGAAACTGGGTTACACAGTAGTGTTTCCAACATTTTCTCACTCTCTTGCAATGCCTTTATATATTTCTGTTATTTTCTGGCTTCCACAGTTAACTATCTTTCCGCATGCTTGCAGGTTCTTTTGCCTTCTGCCGTCTCCTTTCTCCCTCTTCCTTCTCTTCTTTTGCCCCTGTATTCTTTATGCAAATTGGTTTTCTTTGCTTTACAATGCTGACATTGGCATAATGAGTACCATTAGCAGCAACAAAATGACTGCTAAGGTTGAGATCTAGTATTCTTTGAGGATCCCAGAGTTATTATGGAGGTGTGCAGCAGCTGGGAAACCCACAGAAATAACAAGTATATTCTCATTTAATTCTTTGCTTTTAGGAGCTGATACAAAATGCTGAAGATGCTGGAGCTACTGAGGTGAAGTTTTTATATGATGAGACAGAATATGGAGCAACTTCACTCTGGTCAGAGTTGTTGAAGGAATATCAAGGTAAGACATCACCTGAACAACAACAATGGATTCAAAATACAACTGAGACATCTTGCAGCAGATCCTGTCGATAAGATCAGTGGGAGAATAGTGGGCATTATAGAATGCCTTTTAATATTATTTTATATCTTAATCAGTGTGGTTAGATTTATCAGTAGCCACTGCAGAAGGATCAAGGCCTGAATCATTGAAATTGTTGCTTCGTTTGTTATTAGATGGCTGATTATAAGCACAAATGATCCCCTTCCCCACTCATTCAAACTGTAATGCTGTGTTCCTGTTAACACTTCTGAATGTTTGTGGATGTGGTACCGATCAAGTGGGCTGCTTTGTCTTGGATGGGGTTGAACACGTTACTTGCCTTGCTTTGTCTCTCCAGTGTTGGTTACCAGGGATCCCCCACAGCTGTCACCAGAACATGATTAACAATGGGAAAGGTGATATCCACATTGCAGAGCCCACAGTAGGCTGTTTCCTTTGAGCCCAGGCAGCGAGCATCATTCTTAGGTCGCTGACCACAAATGTACCCAAGATGGATGATAAGTTAATCCTTGAAACAAGGAAACCTTAAGCTAGTGCGATCCATTGCCAAAGCAGTATTGGCTGCAAATGTGTTGAATTCGTAAGGTGCAGGCAGGAATATACTTTTGTGATGTAAGTTTCAACGAGTATGCACAGTTTTCCACCTCGATGACACTGGAGTGCCTGGATAGATTTTAATTAAATAACAACTTTGATTATTTCTTCAGGCCCAGCCTTGTACTCGTACAACAATGCTGTGTTCACTCCTGAGGACTGGCATGGAATTCAGGAAATAGCAAGAAGTAGGAAAAGAGATGACCCCCTGAAAGTTGGGCGATTTGGAATTGGTTTCAATTCTGTTTATCACGTCACAGGTAGGTGAATTGTCTGCGCTTTGCAGTGTTTTGAATAGTACTTTTGTTTAGTTTACAGCTCCTTGGTGCAAGATTAATTTAGAATTGGTGCTGGATTCTCCCCCATTTTGTTGTACGTTGTATCTAGTTTGTTTTTGATAACCTGCAGTGCATTAAAGTATCTAAAAGAGAAAAGAAAGCATTTATTTTATGATGTTCACTTTGTATTTGGAACTCCAATTTCTAGGCATCCAGCAGTCTGTTCCTCCCCACCAGAAAGATTCATGGTAATTGGCAAAACGAAACAAAGCCAACTTGGGGAAACAAACTACATAGTAAGATATACAGGTGTGGAGAAGGCAGACTCAATAATTTATTTCAATAGATAGTTGGATAAACGTGGAAACAGAAATTTACACGGCTGTGGTGAAGGAGCAGGAAAGTGGTACTATTCACAAAGTTCATTCAAAGAGATGGCATTTACACAATGAACTGAATGGCCTCCATCTATTCAATCTTATTCTCTGATTCAAAAAGAAGCTTGTAGATCTAGAGAGGTGTTTATTTACAGCAAGTAGATTCTTGGGCAGAAAGACGCAAGCCACGTTAAACATCTCAACAGAGTAATAGTGTAATGCTCCAGTCATTAAAATATAGCAGCCCACAGGAGAGCAGCAAATTGGACTGGATTTCGAATGGCTGCAGAGGAAGAATTAGAGTGACTGGGTAAAATCATCACGAGAGAGCAGCAGGTCAGTGTATCTGCATCTTCCTGCCTCTGCGGTGTTTTTCAGGAGACTCGTTTGGAGACTACCCACCTGCAAACTGCAGGTAACCAAACTGAAGCAATTAGAGGGCCTGTCAAGGCCTGTCTCTCATGTCTTCTGCAATTTTCCATGTCTCGAGAATAATTGAAAGTCATTTTCTGTCCCCTGATGGTGCAAATAAATGGCTACAGCTGCAGGCACAGACCACCTTCGCAATGATGGATTAACAGCTGTGACTATTTTTATTTTCAAAAGTTTAAAAAGTGCTGAGAGGCTGCTTCTATCCTGAGGTGCTCTCAATCTCTGCCCTCGCTCTCTCTGAGCATGTTCCGGAGTGACTGATTCATCCAGTCAAGGAATATCTTTATTTTAAATTCACATCTTTGTTTATAAATCCCCAGTGCCTTCATGGCCTTGCCCACCCTTCTCATGCTAGTCCTTTCCAGCTCAATAACTCTCTGTTATACTAATCTTCTAATTCTGATGTTTTGAACATCACCAATGTAATGAATACACGGCCTTAAATTTTGGAATTCTGTTCCTAAACCTCTCTACCTCTGTTCAGACACTCCCTAAAACCTTCCTTTTTTTGGCCAAGTTTTTTATCATCTTGTCCAATAATATCTCCTTACGTGTCTTTGTGTCATGCACTGCTTGATAATGCTCCTCTGAAGCACTTTGGGCTGTTTCATTATGTTAAAGGCGCTATATAAATACAAGTTGTTGCCTTAAATGATTCTCGAGATTTGGTTTTGTGTGGTATCAGTTGTTTGGAGTTCATTTCTATTGTTGCATCGAAAGATGTCTTGCAAAAATTCATTCAGTTATTAAAAAGGAAAGCAACCTGAAGCCAAAAATTAAGTTTGGGCTCCGTGAAGCAGACCGACGGTTCGGTGGTCATGGGGCAAGGGTCTTCTCAGTCCCAAGAGGCCAGTTTTATCTACTTCACATCCAAATTCATCTCAAGACATTGGCCTCCAAGGAGCACCCAGATGCAGCATCATGATGTAAAATGGACCAAAAGTATTGGTGCAAGCATGATACTGAGAAGACCTGGTTGATTTGTCATAAAACCGTCATAATTCAACTTTCCTGTACAGGACCATGACATTGATGTTTCACAAAATCTGGTAGCAGTAGTCACACAGTGTTATTTTTGGTGGTGACTCTAAAGGCACATGTTTATGCGTGGAATGACTGAGGTTGCCAGGAAAACTAGGGGAATGTTGTGATGAAATGCTGCAAAGGGGGAGGCCTTTGGGGAAAAAAAGATCTGAGGGGGGAGGGGTAGGAAGCAAAATTGCAGGGAAAGCTTATCCATGTCTTTCCTCCCAATTTTAAAATTTCATCTATCTGATTCAAGCCGATGCATCCCTTTTTAAATCTGCTGCTTATGTTCTGCTGACGTGATCGGAGCCTGCTGTGCTATTTTAACACAATGCCTGAACGAAACAACACAGAGGGGTTTTGTTGCTAGGCTGAGTCTGTGGGAGGCAGAATGAGAGCATGGGGGTGTACCTCACTAATGTAAAATTATTTGCTCAGCTCTTCATGGTAGTAACAGGGAGTCCCATGTTGCTCAGTAATATTCTTCATTGCATATGGGGGTTGACATTGTGCTGGTGTTCGGAGAAACTGGGAGTCCCATTCGGAGAAATTCAAAGTCCTGTCATATAAACAGAACACTCCAAAAATAGATCAGGCAGCATTGGTCGAGAGAGTCAGTCATTTGAAGTTAAATTTATTCTCATCTCAGATTTTAGGTTTTCAATTTATTTTGGATTTCCGGCTTCTGTAATATTTTAATTTTGTATATCCATGGTAGCGATTGTTGCAATACTTAATCTACTGTTGTGTTTAGATTTCCCAGGATATATTAAATAGTATTATTTCTTGTCCACAGATGCACCTTGCATATTTAGTGGAGCGCAAATTGGCATATTGGATCCACATCAATCGCTCTTTGGATCCCACGAAAGCGGGCAGAGTTGGAATTTAGCAAGTGATCGCGAAGAGATTAATGGGCACCCAGACCAGTTTGCACCATATGTTGGAATCTTTGATAGCACCAAAGAAACCTTTAAAGATGGTTTTTTTCCAGGTACCATATTCAGATTCCCTCTCCGTAAGAAACCATCCTACATCAGCAACAATGTGTATAATAAAGATAAAGTTCTTGAGTTGTTTGAGTCATTCAAAGCAGATGCAAGTTCTCTTCTACTTTTCCTGAAAAATGTGCAGAGTGTTACTTTATATGTCAGGGAATCCAATGGCACAGAGCAAATCCTCTTCCGAGTGACTGTCTCTGAGGGGAAAGAGCTGAAACATGAGAGGTCAAACTCCTTAAAAATCCTAAGGACTGCTGCAGATCGCTACTGCAATAATATTCCAAACAACAATATAACATGTGTGACATACCATGTGAACATTGTGACTGAAGATGTAGCTTCAAAGAATGTAGATGAAATGTCTTGGCTTGTTTGCAACAGTGTAGGAGGCAGAGGGATGTGCAATGAATTGGACTGTTTGGCTGAAGATTTGAAGTACATTCCTAATATTGCCATTGCCATGCCTCTGTTGGACAATGAGGATGTGAAAGGAGCTGTACCTCAGTTCATAGGGCGAGCATTCTGCTTTCTTCCTTTACCACCCAGTGAAGAAAGCAAGACTGGCCTGCCAGTACACATCAGCGGCTTCTTTGGATTAACAGATAACAGAAGGAGTATTAAGTGGCGGGAAGTGGACCAGTGGAGAGACCCAGCTGCGCTATGGAATGAGCTCCTCATTAATAACGTGGTTCCCAAAACCTATGCTACCCTGGTTCTAGAAGCTGTCAAGCGAATGCAAACTGAAAAAGACCACGCTTCTCCATTAACACCTGAGGCCATTCACAAAGTATGGCCTGATGTCAGCAAGATCCGAGTGCACTGGAAGCCAATTTTAGAGCCTCTCTTTAAGGAACTGATTGAACATCCTGTCATCTATTCAATGAGCAATCGCTGGGTGAAAGTTGACTTGGTTTATTTCTGTGAAATAGACAACAGCAAGGAGTGTGCAGAAACTGTTCTCAACTTCCTTAATAAAGCGGGTATACAGATAGCCCGAGTGCCTGAAAATGTCTTTAATGCTGTCCAGGCCTACAGTTCAGACGCGAAGAACCTAAAGAGAGTCAGTCCTGCTCTGGTACGGCAGGTGATTCGGAAATTCAGACACCGAGGCAGTGCGGAGGAAAAGCTCCAGCTTCTGGAGTATGTGCTAACTGACCACAACTTTGGAGAATTGATTGGACTTGAGCTACTTCCACTACAGAATGGGAATTTCATATCTTTTGATTCATCTGTAGCAGATAAGGATGCCGTTTACATTACCACAGATGATCATCCCAGGTACGTTTCTGCAAGATGCTACATATTCTTAGAGACGTACAGCACGGAAACAGACCCTTTGGTCCAACTCATCCATGTTGACCAGATGTCCGAACCCAATCTCGCCCCAGCTGCCAGCACCCTCCAAACCCTTCCTATTCATATACCCATCCAGATGCCTTTTAAATGTTGCAATTGTACAAGCCTCCACCACATCCTCTGGCAGCTCATTCCATACATGTACCACCCTCTGCGTGAAAGGTTGCCCCTTAGGTCTCTCACCTTGAACCTATTCCCTGTAGTTCTGGACTCCCCATACCCCCACCCCGACCCCAGGGAAATTACTTTGTCTATTTGTCATATCCATGCCCCTCATCATTTTGTAAACTTCTATAAGGTCACCCATCAGCCTCCGATGCTCCAGAGAAAACAGCCCCAGCCTGTTCAGCCTCTCCCTATAGCTCAAATTGACCAACCTTGGCAACATCCTGGTTAATCTTTTCTGAACCCTTTCAAGTTTCGCAACATTCTTCCAATGGGAAGGAGATCAGAATCGCACGCAATATTCCAAAAGTGGCCTAACCAATGTACAGCCACAACATGACCTTCCAACTCCTGTACTCAATACACTGACCAATCAAGGAAAGCATACAAAATGCTGCCTTCACTATCCTATCTATCTGCGACTCTACTTTCAAGGAACTATGAGCCTGCACTCCAAGGTCTCTTTGTTCAGCAATGCTCCCTAGGACCTTACCATTAAGTGGATAAGTCCTGCTAAAATTTGTTTTCCCAAAATGCAGCACCTGTCATTTATCCAAATTAAAATCCATCTGCCACTTCTCAGCCCATTGGCCCAAGTGATCAAGATCCTGTTATACTCTGAGGTAACCTTCTTCGCTGTCCACTACACCTCCAATTTTGGTGTCATCTACAAACTTACTAAGTCTACCTCTTATGCACACATCCAAATCATTTATGTAAATGACAAAAAGTAGAGGACCTAGCACCGATCCTTGTGGCACTCCTGTTATAATGACAAAGCATTTTAATAATATCCTTCCTATAACCGGGCGTTCAGTACTCGATGCAGCACTCCAGAAGAGGCCTCACTAACATTCTGTCCCAACTCTTATACTCAAAGGTCTGAGTAATGAAGGAAAACATGCAAAACACTTTCTTAACCATCCTATCTATGTGTAACTCAAACTTGATAGAGAGTGGGGAGATACCAGCCCCATGAAAAGGGGCGAGTACGAAGTATATGAAGACATTCCCAGTAATTGCACTTGCCCAGTTTAATGCCAGAGATGAGGAAGGTATTACAAACATTAGTAAAGGGGTTTGGGGGCAATATCGGGTACTTGGAGAGGCCTGAATTAAGAACGGTCAGCATTTATAGAAGACAGATGAGGTGGTGATAATGTCACTGGATGAGAAGTTGAGATCTAAAGTAATGCTGTGTGGGCATGGGTTTAAAATCTACCATGACAGCTTGTGGATTTTAAGTTCAGTTAATTAATGAACAAAAAGCTGGAATTGAAAGTTAATGTCAGTAATGTCTGACATAAGTAATAGTGACCTTGAAATTATCATTGATTGTCTTAAAAACCCAAATGGTTCACTTATATCCTTAAAATGAAATGATGGCCTAGTGGTGTGGTCCCAGACTATTAATCTAGAGACTGAGGAAATGTTCTAGGGCCTGAGTTCAAGTCCCACCATGGCAGATGGTGGAACTTGAATTCAATAAAAATTCAACTTTCTGTGACTAAGAGTTGACTACAAAACTGTTGTTAGCTGTCGGGAGAAAACCCATCTGCTGATCCTATTAGCCTAGCCTACACGTGACTTCAGATCCACTGCAATGTGGTTGACTTTTAACTACTCTCAAGGGCAATCCACAATACTCACATCTCATGAAATTGAACTTGAATTTTTTTTCATGAAGTATTCAAGAAATTTGATGAAGTAAGTACAGTGAATGTTATCTATATGGATCATATGAAAGTGTGACAAAGTATTAACATCTTCCAAGCTCATTCCACAAGTCCATTCCAACCTATGTAGGAATACCACCACCTGAAAATTCCTTTTCTAGCTACACTCCATCCAGACTTCAAGCTGTATTGTCATTTATGACCAAAACTCGGAAACTCCCTTCCTAATAATACTGTGGGTGTACCTACCCAACATAGACTGCAGAATTTCATGGAGGTGAACACCCTGGCTTTCTCAAGGCAAACGAAGCCCACAATCCATGAACAGATTTTTTTTTAATAAAGTACTTATAAAAGATTCTTTAAAGGCTGTTTAACTTCCACATAACTTTATATCTGTGATAATGAGTTGGACCTTGCTCTCTATGCAGGTGTTGGAAGTGAAGTAGTCTCTAATTTCAAAAGGAAATTGGATTGAAAGTGGAGGGAAATAAATGTCCAAGGCTGTGGGAATAGAATGTGATAATGGGATTGAAGAGATTAGAGAGAGCTAGTGTGGAAGTGATGGTCTGAGGGACCTGCTTCTGTGCTGAAATGACTCTTTGATTCAAAGAAATGTATTACAGAGGAAAAGAGGTAAGTCTGAAATAACTGACAGTTAATTACAATCCAACAATGAATAACTTTGATTTGGCCATTCTAATTAGACTAAAGGGAGTTGAGACAATAGGGCTAGATGACATGCATCCTGGAATCTCAAGGTAGTAAATTGTCTAAGCCTAAGTAATTACACCAGATTTCTGTTGAATTTGTAATGAGCTCGAGGGCTGACCAATGTGGCTTGTATCTCTTAGGCAACCAGGATGACTTGCATAATCCGAGTAATTTCAGCCTCTCAGCATCTGTCTTTGGAGAACATTGAAGTCATTACATACCTAGGTGAAAAGAAACTGGTTGAAAGTGTCCAGAATTTATCTCAAAAGATCTTTCAGGAGAGTAGCATACATAACGGAATAATAGATAGATGTAATTTACATTGATTTAATACTTCCTCAGATGCAAGGTTTTATTCGTGAATGTTAAACGATATGGAATTAGGTATCATTTATAGTTGGTAACAGTTACAAGATTTTGTTTTGGGGCCACTTGAGTTTACAACGTATCATTAAGTTTAGATATAGGCTTGAGGGAATTGTGTCAAAATACCAAATTATTCTGCGTAGAGGCAAAAGAAACAGTAATCCATGAGAAACCTAACAAAGAAAGAAGGCTATAGAACTTAATGTAAATGTGTGATAATGAAAAAAACATGGGAATAGCAGTCTAAGCAGAAGAAGGACTAGTGTTGTTGGAGAGCAGAGGGATCATTGGCAGATGGAGTGACCTGGAGTCACCCATGTAGAGACAGAGGTGAGCCAATGCCAAAGCGACCAAGTAAAAGACCTGCCTAAGGTCACACGGTCATCAGCCCAATTTTTCAGATCAGCCCAACGGCTCTCGTTATCCTTACCCTTTAACCCTTCACCTCTATTAACCCATCCAGCCCCCTAAACTACTCACTCATCAAACAGAACACTCAAGCCCTACAATAACAATGGGAGTGAAAATTCCATTGGTGTGGCAAATTAAACAAACATCGTTTGAATATGGTGTTGAATTTTAGTAGGATCTAAACCTTTAAATGTAATTTTTATGGCAACTCATGCCCATATCAATAGTCTATCTGTCCCCTTTCCACTGTTTCTTTTCTCATTGCAATTATTTGTACTGCTACAAGAATTTAACTTCTTTGAATGCCGAAGAGCAACCTTCTTGCAAATGGTAGCATAACTGTTTTCAGTTATGTTATTTTCTGAAAGCAGAAGTGACTGTTGGTTGCTGTTGGATCCCACAATGGATTCTTATCAGTTATTCAAAATGTTTTCCTACCAATTGAATGATGAAACAGTATGGTGCCTCAGTGAGGTGCAATGGTCCCGTTGACTGTGAAACAGAACGTTGATTTTGGAGCATGTTGTTTACAAAGGCATATGAGAATCTAAGCTTTGATTTTCCAATAGGTCTCTTTTCCCCGGATTGGAGAGAAGATTGCTAGCTGAAAATCTGAAGCCATCCGTGTCGTTTTTGCTGAGGAAAGCTGCTGAAAGTCGAGGTAAAACACTTGCTAAATAACTCCAGTTATTTACAGCAACTTTAAACAGGGCTGGTTTAAATTCAGGTTTGGCTTCATTGAAGCAGAGTATTATCAGATTGTAATATTAACAGTCTGCAAACCCTCAGGCTGTAAGGTGGCGTGAGACTTGTTGCTTTGCAAATGTGCAGTTCTGTTAAATGGAATTTTCTCCTTGCTTGGGATGAGCTTTTAAGGGCTGAAGAGTTCACATAACAGTTTCTCCAAAAGCATCAGGTTGAGGGTGGAACCTTCACTTCTGCTGTAACTCTGGTGGGTGAGTTGTGAGTGGGAAGCTTGGGTTTCGATCAGCACCAAATTATTGATCCACATGTAAGGCCAGTCTCATAAAAGTGCCCTGGGCCAGAAATGGCGCATTCCTAGGCTAAGAATTTCCACATTCTTGGTCATCAGAGAAATAAAGGGACCTTCTCTGACCTCGCTAAATGGCAGTATCAGCAGAAGAATCTCAGTGTTGGTGAATCCTGGCACTTGTACCTCCCCCCTCAATGGATTTTATTTCAGCTCAGTAGTTTATAAGCACTTTGTTACAAAGTAACATTGGCGTATTTTCACTCAAAAATACATGTTTGACCCAGGAGTAAGTGCTCATTGAAAGGTAGTGCAGCATATTTTTTTAATAGCTCTATCTTTATTTTAAAATCTGTATAACTTGGTTTGAATACCTTTTAAAAAAAAGCAAAACCTGCAAGAAGTGTGGTTGCTGGAAATCTGAAGAAGAAACAGAAATGGCTGGAGAAACTCAGCAGGTCATAGAATCCTAGAATCCCTATGATGCAGATAGCTGCAGTTAAGCCCGTTGACCCTCTGAAGAGCATTCCAGCCCCCCCATCCTATCACTGTGACCTTGCATTTCCCATGGCTAACTCATCAATGTGCAACCCTGGACGCTACAGAGCAATTTAGCATGCCAATCCACCTAACCTGCACATACTTGGACTATGGGAGGAAACTGGAGTACCCAGAGGAAACCCACATAGACATGGGGCGAAGGTGCAGACTCCACGCAGACAGTCATTTGAGTCGCAATCAAATCAAGGTCCTTATCACGGTGAGGCAACAGCGTTAACCACTGAGCCACCATGCAACCCAATATAAAAAACTGTAGCGTATAAAATGAAAAGGTCTGGCAGCATCTGTGGAGAGAAAGGAGAGTTAATATTTCAGGTCCAGTGACTTTAGAACATCTTTTATTGTTTCAGCAATCTAGATTCACGTGATACAGGGTAGATACGGCAAACGGATTCTCTGTTGACAACACGGCCTATTTCTAAGAGGGAGAAGAAATTTAGAACCTCTTGTTTTGTAGTGGGGCCTAGAGAAGCTCAGCTTCTCTTCCAGGCCCACAAGAGAAATTTCAACTGAATATTCTTTTCTTGGTTTCTTTAGGCTTGTAGCCTCCTTCTATCGGGTTTTCCTTGTGCAGTCAATACTGTACCTGAGTTGCATGGCCAGTACTAGCCTAAAATGTGGTGTGCCTTATGGCATCAGAACATTTTAATGCCATTAAGGCCTCGGCCTACCTGTGGTGGGGGAATCTAAAGCTGCTCAGACTGTGCCCATTTAAATGGTATGAATTGTGAGGTGTCTGATGGATAAGGTGACAGAATTTGGCAGCATGGGATAAAAAAAATAGATCGAACATGACTCTGCACCAAATTCTAGCCTGCCTGCCTCTTTAATGCTGCAGTGGGTGAACTGCAGTAGTCCAAGAAGGTGACTCACCACCACCTTCTCAGGAGCAACACGGGACAGGCAATCTGTCCTACCCAGGCAGCAATGCCACAAATTAGTGTTTTTTTTTAAAAGAAAAAGCTGATTTTTTTCTTTAATGCTCCTGGCCTAGAAATTTCTGACATGGTCTGTTTTAAACCAGATTATAAACTTTGGGCAATTGATTAATTTTGTATAAGAGCATATTTTGAAACCTGGAGTATTCAGTTCTTTGCAGGACAGTGTCTAATAATATATACATGCCTTAGTGAGAGTAGACTTTTCACCTGGAGTTTGGTAGCACTTTTGGGAAAATGTTAATCTCTGTATTAATGCAAAGAATCTGCCAACAGGGATCCTATATGTTCACTTAGTGGTTTAAAAGTGTTTGTTTTTGATATGGATCCTGTGGATCAATGATATTCATAATAGAAAATCATACTCAAACAGAACTCATTTTCACCGATGTTGAGCAGAAATCACTAATGGGACCAATGGTTATTTACAATACCATTATATGGCTTGCGAGTTATGTCTTCTGTATGGATTTAGAAATCCTTTTATCAATTTAGTTAAATTACAAGTCCATTGTAGTGACTGGTCTCTTTTTGTCTTATTACTATGTACCTGTAGCCTAATTATTTTGCTGGTATTCCATAATTTCTTTTGTTGTTTTTATGTTAAAACTTTGAAGCTTCACAATGCACTTTCTGGAGCTCTAGTCTCTCTCTCTATGTATATTTTTTAATATATATGGTGCCTCCAAAGATTAGACAAAAACACATTGCAGATGAAATTGTTTGCTTGAGAATATAAGGGTGGATAGTTTGATGTCAAATTCAATGGTGTAAGATACCCTTTAAACATTAAACGTGACCAGATGATTTGTAACTAACTGTCTGAAATTCAACCATGTATTTAGTGTATCCTTGTTTATAAGATATATAATATTTTATTCTGCTATAATTTGCAATCTAGATTGTGGAGAGAAGACGTTTGTGAAAGGGTCTTCACCTCCCAGTAACATATTTCATTGGATCAGATTCCCGAGGTTGATATCTCCAGGCCTCCTAAAATTGAATCAAACCTCTCTGAGGCATTCCCAAAATAATAGGCACGTTAACAAGGAAACTGGGCTGTAAGGTGGTACATAGCGAAGATGGCAGTGGCAAGACAGGAGCCAGGTAAATACTATGAGGCAGAGAAGACAAAAGAATGCAACCAGGGTTTAGAAAGTGCAGGCCCTGGAGCAGCGTGTGGGGAAAGAAACAAAATAATCAGTAAAGTAGCAGAAATGTCAAGCAGAGGTTGTAAATGGAATGGCACATTGAGGCAGTAGGCAATGTAATAAATAACCAACAGTTGTAGAAGGAGGGGGACTCTGGGCAAACATATACATAAAGGTCAGTAATCAGATAGCAGTGTGACGAATAAGAGCAGGATGGAGCCAGACCTTGAGGTGACATGACAGGTCAGAAATTGCACTACATAAAAGCAATAAATATGACTCTCAAATTGTGCACTCTTAAAAACAAAAATGTATTCTATATGCAATTATATGATTACATTTGTGATGTATGTTTTGTATATCTGTGTTATGCATGTTATGAATTAATAGTCTCTTTAGAATTTATCAGAAGGAACTCATGTTCCGAGTTTAAGTTCAGTGTGCCTGTGTGATTTGCCATAAATTAAAAATAACATATTGGGAATGGAAGAACATGCGCAAATTCTAAAATTGTGCCCTTTAATGTGAAGCTCTGCGTTAGGAGTTTTAAACGAGTTGTAAGAAGATTTGTAGCTCGGCTTGAGGTTCTGGATGTAGGTTTTCTCACTGAGCTGGAAGGTTCATTTTCAGATGTTTCGTCACCCTACTTTCGTCACACAACAAACACACTGAGTTAGACCCCATCTACCACCTCCTGAGAAAAAGAACAGGAAATAACATCAGCAACCCAAAGAAACCCAAGCCTATAGATAAAAATCAGGACTGATCAACTGTGTTTCGCCTGAGGCCCACTGAAGATGTTACCTAGTCGGGTGACGAAACGTCTGGAAATGAACCTTCCAGCTCAGTGAGCAAACCTACATCCAGAGGAGCTTTAAAATTTACCCAATACTTTTAAGTAACATTTGAGAGAATGCATTGAGCCTTTGATTTTCAAGTTTGATATTTGTAAAATTGAGCAACTTTGATATTGTATATTCTCGAGTAATAGTTGCTTTTGTGTAACAGTCAACAGTTATTTGACATTTGGCCAAAAGTTATTCTTTGTACGCCTCATGTATAGATTGAACTAATGTATTCTAGTGAAAGAAGTCCAAGCATATTGTATTTTGCACCTGCTCACTTCCGAAGTCAGACTTCTCCTGGTGCTAACCTCCTTGAATGAACCTTCCGATAGCAGTCCATGCAGGGTGGCAGTCCAGATTTTCTTCTCTGCGCAGTATGTTTCACTCTTTTTGTGCTACTTAGGAGGATGGGTTCGGTCAGTTTTTGTCCTCGCAACACTGCAATATTGAGAGAATCGATTTCAACTACTTCAAGAAGGTTGAATGTATTGGCACGGTTTTAGTCAAATAAGCAGAGGTTGAGAGAAAAAAAAATCCCTTTTAGTGCTTTTGGAAGAGATTTGTGCTACTGTTCATCTGCTTGTGAATTTTGACTTGATGCTTCAAAAACCCAGAAGAAATATGCCCTGCTGCAGATCACTTTCACACTTACAGTTTTAGAGAAGAGCAGAGTATTTGTTTACTGAGCCGCTTTTAGGTTGTGAATGACAACAAGAGCAGTCAGGGATAACATCAGTCACTTTGCTCTGATCTTTTTTATTTAACTTAGTCTAGAAACTATTACTCTTCTCATGGATTCTGGGTAAAGATGTAAAATGACAAGACAATGATGGATGGCTTTGAGGGTGATACTTGTTTTGATTGCTTTCTCTTTTAACAGTAGACTATGATTTTTAATAAACAGCAGTCCCTTCTGTAACCTGACATTTGCTGTAATTAGCCCTGTGAATTCCCAGTTGACTCTCTGAAAGTTCTAACTGATGTGGCAAATACAGCAACCACCATATCCACGTGTCTACAATATATAAAAATAAAGTATTGCAGATGCTGAAAATGGAAATAAAATCAGAAATGCTGTGGAAACTCAGTGGGTCTGATGGCTTCTATGGAGAGAGAAACAACAGTAATATTTTCAGTAATATTTCTTTTGAACTGGAAGGAGGTTGGAAAATGATACGTTTTACGTTTTTTGATAAATGGGGAGAAGGAGCATTTGGAACTGATTGTGAGACTGCTCGGAGGAGGAGACAAAGAGAGTGCTAATTGTAGTGGAGGAGTGATATAGGCATTTAATAGATGCGGATGGTTGGTGTAAATAGTAGAAAATAGTAGAAAACTTACTGAGAATAAACTCTTGTAAACCAGATCCTGGTGGAAGAGTGAATATAATCCAAATTGAGGACTGCAGTGTATGACAACATTGAACTCCACATTGAGTTCTGAAGGCTGTAGAGTTCCTACCCAGAAAATGAGCTGCTGTTCCACTAGCTTGCATGGGCTTTGCTGCAACACTTGCAGTCAACTGAGGACTGAAGTGTTAAGTGTTATGATTTGGGACATATCGAGCAGAGAATTGTAAAACAAAATCTGTAAATGTGCCTGGTCCGGGAACTGAGATTGGTGTCTGGGGTAGGGTGATTGCTGTGAGATAAATAATAAATGATCACCAAAAAGGATTAATAAATTAGTTATAAAATACTTTGTTTCAAAACCCAATCAAATTGAATTACTACATTTTCGCAACAATAACAGTGTTGTTGAGAGTTAATTTTTGAGATTTGACCTGTCTTGTGACTTCTAGCAATGCATTCTCAGCAGAATGTCCTTGCATACATTCCATCTCACATTTCAAGTATATTAAAAACAGAAATGTCTTACTGCGTTAGCAATTGTAACTAAATTAATTATCACCCATGACTCAACATTGTTTTTTCACTGATGGAATATGCCAAATTTACCAGTTTGTTAGTTCCCCATATAAGTAGTCATTTTGTAGCCAACATTCGAGCTGAACAGTTTTCCTAAGGGGGTGTAACTGATACTGCTCTGTGTTAATGGAACTTTTAAAGTGATTTTTCATTCATTCATCTGCTTCAGTCAACATCTGGCACCTAACTTTGGATTTGGTCTTTCCTGTCTCATTTTTTCCTAATACTGCCATAGGCCAGTACTAGAGATTAATAGAGTTACTATTTATTTGATATACTATATGCTTCGGACTCCATCCAGGAAATTGTCTATGCAGCCGCATTAAATGGCAAGTTTCACACAAGCCATTTTCTCAATTTATACCTGATGATTTCATAACTTGCTTTGGTACTAGTTCCAACAGTAACTTTTTGTCCTTATTTACTCTGATACTTAGATACTCCTGCTTTCCCATGTAGAAGTAAATTCTTTGCTGCATTCTCAACAATTTTCAGCTTCCTTTCTCCTTCGGCTGTCCCTTAGGGTTGGGGGTGTAATGACTTGCTTCCACTCTGGGAGGTTGGGTTCTACAATGGCAAGTTAGATTGGCCCTGAGCTGCACACTCTGCTGCAGGCAGGATAGGTGGTGTTTCGTGGGTTGATGGGAAGCTCTGGATCCTGCTCTTTCTGCTGCTTGCGTGTGACCTCAATGTGCTCCAGTGCACCACGCTCAAAGTGGTTGGCACTTTTCGCAACTGCTTCTCCGGTTTTGTGCAGTGCTGGGCATGTTGTATTTGTCCAAGGAGGTTGTCGGGGTATCCTCTGTTCTTTTAGAGCAAAAGGAGGTTGTTCAGTTCATCTGCCTACGCTAATTGCATTTTCCAGTTCTTGGCCCATAGCCATGGAAGCTGTGGGAATGCAAGTGAATGTCTCAATCGTATTGAAGTACTCCAAGAGTTTCTGACTCACTACTGTTTTTTCAGGCAGTGAGTTCCAGACAAATTTCTCCTCCACTTTCATGTTCGCCTTCGAGCTGTTACATGAAATCTGGTTATTGACCCCCTCTACTAATGGAAAAAGCGTCTTCCTATCCACCCTATCTGTCTCCCTCATGAGTTTATACACCTCTAGCAGCTCCCCTTGCGACCTTTGCTGCTTGAAGCAAAACAGTCCCACCTATCCGTCCTCAAATAACAGAGGAGTTGAATAATACTTTGCATCAGTGTTCACAACAGAAGGCACTAGTAGCTCTTCAGGATTACTAAATAATTAAGGCCAAAAGGAAGAGTGGATGTAAATGCAATAACTACCACTAGGGAAAAATTGCTGTGGAAATTAATGGATTCAAAAACCGATAAACCCCCTGGATCTAATGGGATGCATTCTAGGATGTTAAAGGAAGTAGCTACAAAGATAGTAGATGCACTGGTAGTAATCTTCCAAGAATCCGCAGATACAGAAAATATTCTAGAGGAATAGAAAACTGCTAATATAATACTTTTGCTGAAAAAGGAAAGGAGACAAAAAGTAGTTCACTATAGGCCATTAGTTTAATGTCTGTTATTAGGAAAATGTTAGAATTTATAATAAACAGTGTGATAGCAGAGCATTTTGAAATACATAGTATGTTCAAACAGAGCCTGTATAGCTTCATGAAGGGGATATCATGCCTGACTAATCCATTAGAATTCTTTGAGGAAGTAACTAGCAGGATAGTTGAAGGGGAATCCGTGGATATAATATATTTGGATTTTCAGAAGATTTTTGATGAGGTATACATATTTGGTTACTTGTTAAGATATGAGCCCATAATGTTGGAAATAATATATTAGCATGGATAGGGGTTTGGCTAACTAATAGAAGAATAGGGAGGGTATTTACAGGATAGCAACCTTAAACTAGTGGAGTACCACAGGAAACAGTACTGGGGCCACAATTGCTTACAATATATAATAATGACTTGGATGAGAAAAGTGAATGTACTGTCGCCAAGTTTGTGGCTGAGTAAGTGGGAAGTCGTGAGTCTGATGCAAAGTTTATAGAGGAATATAAACAGGAAAAGCAGGTGAACAAAAACTGGGCAGATGGAATTTAATCTGGGAAAATGTGAGGTTATGCACTTTGGCATGAAGATAGAGGAGCTGAATGTTATTTAAATGGAGGAAAACTATAGAAAGCCGCAGAACAGGGGATTTGGGAGTTCTTATGCATGAACCACAAAAAGCGAGCATCCAAGTTCAATGGGTAATAGGGAAGGCAAATGGAATATTGGCCTTTATTTCAAAAGGAATGGAGTATAAAAGTCGGGAGATTTTATTCAAGTTATACAAGACACTATTCAGGTCACAGTTGAGATACTGTGAAAAGTTTTGGACCCCTTTGGCTAAAGAAAGATATATTGGCACTGTATGCAGTCCCGTCCAGAGAAAGTTCAGTAAGCTCTGATTCCAGGTATGGAGAGAGTTATGTATGAGCAGAGGTTGCATCTGTTGGGCGTGTACTCATTGAAATATAGAAGAATGAGAGGCACCTTTGCTGAAATACACATGATTCTTAGGAGACTTGACAGGGTAAATGCAGAAAGGTTGGTTCCCCCTGTGGGAGAGTCTAATACCAGAGGGTGTAATTTGGTAAGGGATCTCTCATTTTAAACAGATGAAAAATTTCTTCTCTGAAGTTAATGAGTCTGTTGAATTCTTTACCACAGAGTGCTGTTCAGGCTGGATCGTTAAGTACATTCAAGGCTGAGACAGGCATTTTTTTAATCCATAAGGAAGTATAGGGTTACAGGGAAAAGCTAGGAAAGTGGAGTTGAGGATTATCAAATCAGTCATGATGATTTAATTGAATGTTGGAGTGGACTCATTGAGCTGAATGGTCTGCTTCTGCTCCCACATGTTATGGTCTTTCCTTCTAGCTCAGTTCCTCCAGCCCAGGCAGTATCCTGGTATTTCTGGTCTGCACCCTCTACAGTGCAAAGATATCCTTCCTATAATGTGGTGACCAGAACTGCACACAATAGTCCAGTACTCCATTACTTGGGTCATTTGAATGATTTCATTTGACAAAATTCATTGATTTCAAAAGCAAGAACAAATGCTGTGTCTGTACATATCCAGGAGTTTCACAGCATCAGCTAGTAATTGTTAGTTTGATTGAGCAAGTTATTCTAAATCATATGTAAGCGAGGAATAGAAAGCAAAAACAAAATTACACAATAATATATTCTTGAATAAGGTATTTACTATAATAGTGAGGTTTACTTAAATAATTGGAGAGCACATTCCTGTATAGTGTGTTTCAAGTTCATTGCTATATTAATATTTTATTTGATTTAAATTACAGTTCAGCAGCATCTTTTGGGATGTCCAGGTAGGAAAGATTGCAGTGTTGTGTTGGGGTCTGATTTCCATGCATGTTCATATTGGAGAGTGCACAAAAAAACATGCATGCCCTTTGCTGTGTGTATTTTCTTGGGTAATTATGCTACGCAACAAACTATTAAACAGACTCTTTTAAAGAATTCTAATTTTAACTTTATTGTTGCTGTGAAAGACATTTGTGTGGTTTGTGAAGATAGATCCTGCAGGACCTTTAAGGCTAACAATATAAGTTTTTTTTTAGATTAATTCAGCTTTTTTTTATAAAATTGTCAGTAAAGCACTGTAAAGGAAACTGCATGCTTTGGTGAAAACCATACTGTTAATTATGATACTATAGAAAGATGGAATTGATAGAATATCAAAATAACTTGTCCAAAATAGGTCTGGTGGTACTATGCTCACTGAAATTGTTGGTTCTATATTTATTCAGATCTACTCTGATTAATGTGATAAGTTAGATGATTCCTGAAACCTAGAAACTTAGAAAAGTAGACCAGGAGTAGGCCATTCATTATGATCATGGCTGATCATCCAATACAATAGCTTTTCCCTTTTTCTCCCACATTTTTTTAGCTCCATGTACTTTTCCCTTGAAATCATACACTGTTTTAGCCTCGACTAATTTTTTTTATGGTAATGAATTCCATAGACTCAGCACTCACCGGGTGAAAAGATTTCTCCTGTCTCAGTCCTAAATGGCCTATCCCATATCCATAAGGCTGTGATCCCCTGGTTCTGGACTCCCTCAGCAATCCTTCTTGCATCTACCCTGGAAGGGAATTTTATAGGTGTCCATGAGATCCTGAATTCCAGTAACTGTAATCCTAACCGATTCAACATCTCCTCATATTTCAGTCCTGCCATCCCAGAATTCTGTCTTGTAAACCTTTACTGCACTCCCTCTATAGCAAGAACATTCTTGCTCAGATAAGGAGACCAAAATTCACACAATACTCCAGATGTGGTCTCACCTGTCGAATTGGTGCAAGGCATTCCTGTTCCTGAACTTGAATCCTCTCACTATATGAGGGCCAACATACTATTGGCCTTCTCAAAGTTGCTCACAATTGAAGCCTGCAATGTCCACATTCATGTGCAATATACTCTGTATTTACTTGGCAGATGAAAGTAAATTGACATCTTAATGAAATAACAAGTTAATTTTGATAGGTCGCAATGCTATGCAGTCACTGAAAACCAACAAGATAGTGATGACCCTTTTGTACATTATTCCAAAGAAACTATTGAGAATGCAGGCCGTTCATTGATGTTGGAAGTTGCTTATTATCCCTATGTTGTAATACAGCTTCAGCTATTTGGGGGTTATGTATTTCATGTCACCTAATGAAAATAAATGAGCAAACAAATTGTTTGTCTCCAGTTAGAATATTTGCTTGGTGGTTTGGATAGTCCGGGCTATGAATCTTAACAATAATGGCCGGTAAAGTTTCCGATAGTTATAAGACCATGAGCTCAGGAGCAGGAGTAGGCCATTTGGCCCTTTAAACCAGCTCAGCTGATCTCTTTGTGGCATCACTTCATTTTCCTCACTATCCCTCAGCTGTTGACTGTTTTTTCTATCCAGAGCCTATCGAATTCTGCTTTGAATAAATTCCATGACCCAGCCTCCACTTCTTTTTGGGGAAGAGACCCCCACGTACTGACAATCTTCTAAGAGCAAAAACATGTCATAGTTTCCAATGTAAAAGGGAGACGTATTTTTCTTAAATTGTGTCTCCTGGTCATCCCACATGAGGAAGCTATCTCCCGGTATTCATTGTATTAAGTCATTTTAGGATCTTAGATGTTTCAGTAGAATTGCCCCTTATTCTTCTAAACTCCAGTGGGTGAGAGCCCAGTCTGTTCAACCTTTCTACTGAAGGTATGCTGGTTACCTTCAGCATGTATTGAGTGAACGTCCTCTGAACTGCTTCTAATGCATTTTATTTTTCCAGAGGAGGCCAAAGCTGTTCAGAGTGCTACAGATATGGTCTTACCAACGGCCTTTCCAGAAGTGGTAAACTTTACTACTTCTGTATTCCATTCCACCAACAATAAACATCAACATTCCATTTGCATTCCTAACCACTTTTGTACCTGCATACTAACTTTTGTGATTTACCAGGACACCCAAATCCCTTTGTATTACCAAATTTTGCAATCTCCCTCTATTCAAAGGATATACTGCTTTTCAAATCGTACTGCCCAAGTGGACAAGTTTGTATTTTCTCACGTTGTACTCCATCTGTCAATGTTTTGTCCACTTGTCAAACCTGTCATTATCCCTTTGCATACTCTTCTCTTGAAAACTTACTTTCCAGCTATCTTGGTGGCATTGGCAAAATTAGCCAGCATAGATTCATTCCCTTCATCAAAGTCATTGATAGAGATTGTAGAAAGATAAGGCCACAGCACTGCTCCCTGTGGCTCTCCACTAGTTACACCTAGTCAACCTTAAAAAGATCAATTTATTCCTGTTCTTTGCTTCCAGCTAACATGACAATTTTGTTTTGCAACCCTCTCATCTTCCTCTTTCCAAATGTGTGCACTATTTAATTTGAAATCACTTCATGTAATGGCCTAAATAACTCTTGAGATTATTTCAGGACAAAAATATGTTTGAGGATCAGTATTATAAAACTAAATATATGATGAGGTTTCTTTTTTAAAGATAGTTCTGATTTAGGTTTGTCTTTAAGGTAATCTGGAGGTGTCATGTCATCTGAATTGAGGTCTGCCTGACAGAAGCCTGGGTGGTTTGTTTGTTGAAGATTGTTTTAGTGGGAAGAAAGTACAAAGTGTTTGTGCTTGGAAACAATGGATGCAATCAGTGCTCTAACAGTGGATTGATTGGGAATCACCAAAGACCCAGGAAAATGGTGAGGATTGGGTAGAATACTAACAGCTAGACCAAAGCCTCTCCAAGTTGTGTTGCAAACTGAAACGGCTCAGTGGTTAGCACTGCTGCCTCACAACACCAGGTTCAGTTCCAGATTTGGGTGACTATCTGTGTGGAGTTTGCACATTCTCCCAGTGTCTGTGTGGGTTTCCTCCAAGTACTCCGGTTTCCTCCCACAGTCCAAAGATGTGCAGGATAGGTGAATTGGCCATGTTAAATTACCCATAGTGTTAGGTGCATTAGTCGGAGGGAAATGAGTCTGGGTGGGTTACTCTTCGGCGGGTCGGTGTGGACTGGTTGAGCTGAAGGGACTGTTACCACACAGTAGGAAATCTAATCCAATCTTATTGGGGCCACAAGCTCAAGATAACAATGGCTGCAGTGGAACTTTGACTGAGTTCCAACAGCTACCCTCCAGCAGTAACCTCCAGTCTCCGTATGTGTCATTGAGAGGATAGGACAATTTTCATGCCTCAAAAAGGGATTGCAGTAAGTGGGAAAATATTTGGGAATTCCTGAACTAGATCTCAAAAGTCTTAGTTTTTTGGAATGTGGTTGGAAGCTTCTGCTCTGATTGAAGACACCAAATTCACCTGGAGTTAAAATGAGGCTGGGAGGTTTGCCTAGCTTAAGTTAGAAGGAGATGTTTCCAGGAAAACATGCAACATGATAGGCAGTTTTGGAGTTAAAAGCTTTTAGGTTAGGAAAGGAAGAGATCAGATGTAAATCGTCAGGGACAAGGAATTATTTTAGACGATATCTGAGTGAATTCAATGTTTACTTAAAGGATATGTTAACATATAACTGCAAAGTTTGCTTTTTTTCAGTTGAGCTTATAATAAAAGCGGGGGTGGGGGGTTGGGGGCAGAGCAGAGAGTGTGGTGATAGTCTCTTCCATAGTTTAAAGTACACATTACCCAGTTAAAAAGGTAGTGTTTAGTGAGTAGCACTTTAAGTCACTAGTGAATAGCATTTTGTAGGAGAGACTAGGACCCAAGGGGACAGCCTTCGAGTAAAGGGAAGCCCTTTTAGAATGGAGATAAGGAGAAACTTCTTCAGCCAGAGAGTGGTGAATGTATGGACTTCATTGCCACATAAGACTGTGGGGAGGCCTGCTCAAATGGAGATAGATAGGTTATTGAGGATCAAGGGTTATGGGGAGAAAGTGGGAGAATGGGGTTGAGAAACTTGTCAGCCATGAATGAATGGCTGAGCAGACTGAATGGCCTAATTTCTGCTCCTATGTTCTGTGGTCACTATTATTAAAATGACAAAGCCAATGTCAGAGTTTGAGCTGTTAACTGAAAATTTGCATTTCTTTCTTCTTATGGTGATTATATTAGCATCGTGAAAGTATTCACTGAAGGAGAGTATCATGGTTATGCCATCTATCATAGCAGATGCTACAACTGCTATGCATAAAATTTGCATGGATATCCAAGAATGGCTTAATGGCTGAAAGAAATAAATCATCATGGGTCGATGCTGTGTATGTAAGGGCATAAAGTGAGATGAAAGAAATGTGTAAAACACTAATAGTTATCCTGAAGGAGTCAATGGAAATCAGGAAATGTAGTTTCAGTTTTCAAGAAGGGGAATAAATATCATGAATAACTCCACTTAGTGTTGTCTTACATTAATAACGGGTAAAATAATAGAATTGATGATTTGAAACAATGCTGAAGATTACTAATGTGGAATTAGCTTAGTAAGTGTCTGTCACTAAATTAAAGCCATTTTCTCAGTTATCATTGCTGTTTGTACACTTCCCATTGTCCAACAAGTAAACCTCTCCCTTCCCTTCAACAATGTTGTTCTCTACACTGCCCCTTATCCCATGGCCTTCCTTAGCTTCTTAACTGATTCCAGCTACTACATCCTCTCCAAACTGATCTCATCTGTTAGACCCACTTTCTATTTCTCTAACCCTGATATGTCTTATCCCATACCAAGTTTTGCTCATCCTTTACTCCTGTCCTTGATGATATAAACTAGCTCTTAAGATTTCAGTACCTTTAGACTCTGAATAATCATTCTTGTCTTTAATCCCACCTTGGCATTATCACTCCTATTTCTGAATCCTGATCTTATCTCTCACTTGCCCCTTGCTTAAGTTTTCTTGTTCTTTTTCCTCTAACCCCACTATTGTCAGTCATGATTTCAACTGCACAAACACCATAATTTGGAGCCCTCTCCTCCCCTTTTCCCCCACCCAAAAAAAACTATTTCTCCATAACTCCTCTTTACCTCTGTGACAAAGTGTTTGGATATCTTCCCATGATATTTTTGTCAGCCTGGGGGTTAATTTTTGTTTGGTTATGACTTTGTGAAGAAACTTGGGGCCATTTCCCTACTTTAGGGATATGGATGTGATGGATATGGCACTGTGCACCCACTGCATAATTCCTCCTCCTTTGCCTCAGTTGTTAAAGCTGAGGTTTGGACTGAAGAGGGTACTACATAGCTTCAAGTGAGTGGGGTACTGGAGAGGAGATGATGGCAGAGTAGAGAAGGACATTGAGTTTCATACAATGCTGGATATTCCTCCATCAGCTGAGACTGCTTCAACGCAAGTGCTGACCTCTAGTCAGGCTGGTGTGCTCGTGTGTTGAGGTCTCCACTGCTGCTCCTGGGAAAGCAGGGAAATCTGTGTTGTTGCCAGTCCAAGAGGCAGCACTTTTAAGACCCTGCACAAAAAGCAGGGCACCACTTACCCCCTGTTTGCCATGTGCAGAGTCCATGTAGGGCACCATGGGACTGATGGTACTTACCCGGGTGCATGGTGGGATTTTGAAGATGTCAGGGCTTTGCATGGGTGTGTGGTAAGATGGGGTCGAATTCTGAAGTGAGGGACACTGGATGGGGTAGGTAATTAATGAGGTGGATTTGATCAGATATGAAGAGGGAACTTGTTAGACTTCACAGTGACAAACCCTCCAAAAATTCAGGTGTAAGATTCAATCCTGTTATTCCGCTTTATTTATTGATTATTGCTTTGCTTTGGATGTAGTCTGTGTTGAATTTATAGAAGGAGCAATTGGCATTTTCTGACAGTCAGTTATGCCAAATTCCCCAGGTGGTTGCAGTTGCAAGGGTGAATTTGCCCCATTGGCTTTCTTCTTCCTCTATTCAGAGCATTCTGGCCACTAATTTAAGTCACTTGATTTCTTGTAGAGAATTATGAATAAAGAACTCCATCATTGGTTTGCAGCCTCTTTAAAGATACTTCTCGAATGTATCTTTTTTTAAAAAAAATCATATTGTGTAGGTTACTCTGCAGACTCAACTTGTGCATTTGCCTATAGTTATCAGCTAGACCAAGAAGTCAAGCTGTACTTTAGTGAAGCAGGGCTGTTAATGTAACGTGTTTCAACCAGAAAAATAAGAGAGAACTATTTGTTGGTTGTACAGACACAAACATTATTATTATTTTGAAGACTGTAGGGTGTTGGGAAGTGGAGTCTTTGTGTAATTATGATATCTTGAGAATGGTAAGCAAATCTGTCATGTCAGTCACATGGGAAATTAATGGGTCTCATCAGAATTCAGTTGTATTCCTTGTTGATTGCTGCCTTAACTAGCAGAGGTAATCCACAACTTGTGCAGTTAACATTTTCTCCCACTTGTGACTAGACAGTTACTGTCAATGGAGTCGACAGGTGATATGCAGCAGAAATATAAATTCTTTACATCAGCTTTGCACAAACTTTAAAACAAATCACAAAATGATCACATGTATACCTGAGCACAGAGCACCAGATGTCTGCTTTTGAGTGCTATTAATGTGATTATTCACATAAAAGTTAAATTTTCACAGTAACAACAACGTTGACCTTGCATCAATGATGGACTAAAACTTGGTTACAAAGAGTAAATCTACACCTTGGAGTGCCAGAGATGGAGAGTTAAATGTACAAGGAAAACATTGTTGCAGTTTGAAGTTTGGATCTGATACCTAATCTGGTAAGTGCTGCATTATTTTTACAAATCCATGTTTTGTTATTTCAATTATCACATACAGTATCCAGTATTTCTGTTCAATAAAAATTGCAAATCTTCTCTCTCATATTTATGTATTAACTGGTCCAATATGTGATTTCAACACTTTCAGCTTCTGTAAAGTCCCTACAATAAAGGAATAACTGTATCCTTTTATACTTTTTCAGATAGTTCCATGAGATTTGTAACCTTGGTTTGAAGAGACTAGCCTGGGTGAGGATGACCTACATACCAAAGAGATGGGGGAAGGATCTGACACTACCTCAGTTACATAACAGACAACCTCCCATCGGTGGAAATATCTTTTGGAGGAAACTTGTAAAAGGCCACAATTCCCTCAGAATATGCAGTTGATGCCCTTTTACCCCTTTCACTGAAAGATCAACATATTAACATGAGGGAGATTGATATCTGTATTTCACATCTGATTTTATATTGCATCAATTCACTTGGGGCAATTGTGGGATTTTGCTGGATGGAAGATTGGCATTCATCACCTATATTTCTAAATTCTAAACGAGACAAAATATGAATTTTTAGGAAAAATCAAATTTTAGTGAAAGGATTTATCTTTCTCCAAATTAATATCATACATTTAAATATATAATTCAGCTCTTTAACTGTGTTATTTTGGTCAAATAATTCTTGTGTTTTCAGTTTACAAGTAATGTTAATTTAGCTGCATTCAGTTTATAAAAAATGTTAAATTTTTCTCATTGTCATGTTTTCTCTTACTTGGAAATAAAACTGTTATACCAACCTGTCCTCCTATATCCTGCTTTGATGCTAATCTTCATTCCTTCATGTTTTGTATCGACTGCAGATGACACAATAGGTGTCAATGTTACCTTAATGAATTTCTCTCAAGTGCTTGTTTCATGATTTGTATTATGTCACCTCACCAGTTTTTAAAATAAAAGTTTATTGAACCATTGAGTCATATGTCTCATTCATTTTCTGCTTTTTAGCTACCCAATTGTAATATATAATATCTTTTTCCCCTAGTAGTTTCTGTGTCTTCTATGTATGAATATAATTGTGAAGGAATCCATCAATTGAGCATTTCTGAAAAAAAATGCTTAGTCAATGTTTATAGTCTTGTGGTCATCAGGACAATTCACATTAAATACCAGAGTAGGAGGAGAACAATAGCTAAAACGATTGAGAAGTGACTGTTTGGTTGGCAAGTAAACTTCTTGAGGCATTGTCATTGGGCAAGAATATGCATGCTGCACCGATCCAACTCCACAGAATAAGTGATAGCTGATCTATGCTTCACTTTTTAGGGCAATGCCTTAATCGATCAATAAATCTGCCTGGTTTAAAATGTAAACAAAGTTTGGCAGTTAACAGTCAGTCGTCACTAACTGCTGTACGCTCAATATCAACATCTCCACCAATCCAAATTCCCTATCAACCAATCGACACTCTCCTTGTGTAAATGTTTTTTCCTTTTACTTTGGAGTTTGCTTTAATTATCCTGATGAAAAGCTTCAACTAGTTGTGTCTCTTTTCAGTGAAATGCAAGTTCTGTACTGCTAAATGAAAGTTTTGAATAATGTTGAGTGTTTAGCAAATCCTACAGTGTTCCTACACCAATGTTGGTTGGCCCTTTAGTATTTACAAGAAAATATATCCATACAGCATGAGCACCTTGACTACTGTATATCCTTCAGCACTTTCTAGTGATTTAAATGTGAGATTAAAAACTAGCAGATTCTTTAATCTGTCACATTAATTTCAATTGTTCATCAGGGATTGATTAGCTCTGTTGGGTAGTTTATTGGGAGCTTACACATAGTAAGTTAGGAAGTGGGCATTGCAACTGATTTCTGTATGTGCAACTTGCAATTACCCATAGCAGAATAACTGTCCGATGGAGTCGCAACATTCTGTACATACAACACAGGAAATCCTCAAAGGCAAGTTACATGTACAACAAAACCTATTGCATGCCTTTCAAGCCTTTAACATTCAGATTAACTAGTTGGTGGTTCTTAAGGAGTTTATTTCAACAGAACTAGTTCAATTTCTGCACTGGCTGAGGTTACAATGAAAATTCTGCCTTCTCACTCTTATCTGTTACCTGAGGTGTGGTGACCCTCAGGTTAAACTCAACACCAGTCATTTCTTTCTGGTGAGAGAGCAGCCTTATGGTCCTCTGTGACTCTGGGGCTTAGTTTACTTCAACTGGTAAAGTCCGAGGACTGTGTTAATGGATGAGGAGCATCCTGAGAGCAAAAACCGAACTGAAGTCTGAGAATTGAATTTCAGATCTGTTTTAAATCATCAAAATATTTCATTGAGACCAATATAGCAGTAATGCAGCCTCATTTTCAGAAACAAATCAGCTGACATAAAATTAGATGAAGTGCAGATCAATTTTAACAATCTATATCTGTATCCAACAAAGCTCCAGTTCTTTGTGAGGCCCTGCAGAGCCATATTGACTAATAATAACATAAAAACTGCAAACTTAATGCTGTGCTGCACTTAACCCATGCCAAGTCTATAGATCTGAGCTTTCTCAGATGTGATTTGATATAAACCCTCCTTATGATTCAATTGTTCTACATACCAAGTAGGAAAAGAGATAAGTGTCAACAGTTTTGTTTTCTTTCAATGATCCTTCAACTGAAAAGATATACAAATTCCGAATTTATATTTAGAATTGAGAATATATTTATCTTGGTTTGTTAGTTATGGTTAAATTTCATAAAGTACCCTTGATATTTCCAAAGCTATTTTTACCAGTGCAGTTACACTGCAGTAATTGTCGTCTTCTTGTTCTAGAAATTTGAAGATTTGTATTAAGCTGGCTGATTAATTTATTACTATCCTGTTTATCTGTCCTTGTAATTGAACTTGACCAGAGACTTAGCTGGATCAGCCACATAATTGAGGTGGACATTATAGCAGATCCGAGGCCGGATACTCTTGGCAAGTAGCTCATCTGCTTACACAAGCCTGTCTATTGCCTGTAAGGCATAATCAGACAAGACTATGCTGAAATACTCTTCACTTACCTGGGTAGAGGCAACTGCATCAAACTGGAGAATGCAATTCACTTGAACGTCACCTCAATCATTAACGTCAGTAAATATTTCTTTTGCTATGGTGGCTGCAATGTGTACCACCCACAACATGCAGCCCTGCTCAGATAGCTGAGATCTAAATATGATAAGTGCATGTCGAAGGGCCAAGGGAAGGAGGGGCATAGTGCACTTGATACCTGCAAGTTCCACTCCAAGTGCCCCACTATATGACTTGGAACAATATCCCTGTTCCTTTATTATTGCTGCCTGGAACTGCCTCCTCCCCAGCACTGCGTGGGTGCAACCAGACTGCTGTGGTTCAAGAAGCTGGTTCGCCACTGCCCTCTGAGGGGCAGTTAGGAAAAGCACTGGAGAAATCCTAGCATGAGAAATTTTAAAATGAAGATATTGAATCCCAGTCATTGTAGATTGGCCACGGTTTGTAACTTAGCGATAGAAATATTGAAATGTGTGCAGTGAGTTCTCTGGCCATATATCATAGATTTGGCTAGCCTGAGCATCAGTCCTGAAAGGAGTCACTTCTGGCTGCTTTGAAAACAAAACGAAAGCAATTGAACGTAATATTCTTGTGAAAGTAGCTGTGACTAATTCTCTTCCCCCCAACCATCACCACTAACTTGTAGGATATTGAGAAGCAAGTCACACTGGGGCAATCAATTGGCCAGATATAACTCTGGCCTGAAAATGGCTCTCTCCTCTTCAATCCTGGGACAAGAGTATTTTGGATTATGTCATTTATAGTATCCAGTCTAGCAGAGGTGAACAGTCAGTGATCAATGTGACCATATATTCAGAGCTCACTGGGGTTTCATACTTGCTGCTTTACTGAGATCATGTAGCTCAGCACTGAACAGCAATCAAACCTAGGACTATCACACCATTGGGTCAAGTTTCCATTCAGCTAGGCAGGGTGGCATCATGCCTTTAGAATGTTTTTGTAATAAACCATCATCCATGTTTTACCTTTGTCATTATGGTTGTGTTTCTGTTTTAACAATATAAACATGATATTGATGTAGTTCCATTGCTGGCTACAAACTGCAATGGTTTCTGACATTTGGCTAAATTTTCAGCCTGGTTAGACATGTACTGCATTCAATAGTGCTCAAAGCTCCTGGCCCACTGATTCACCTACTGTCTGTCCTGATGAAGGGCTTATGCCCAAAACATTGAATTTCCTGTTACTTGGATGCTGCCTGACCTGCTGCGCTTTTCCAGCAACACATTTTCAGCTATTGTCAGTCCTCCACAAGATGAGGCTTTCGGATTCTTTTGGGTTGCTATTTCTTGGAAAACATTGATTCGTCATCTGAATGGAAACTTAATAGGCATTCATTGCAGGTTTAGAAAGAGCATGTAGGATTTTCTATCAGCTTGTACAAGATTTATTCATTTTTCAGTTAAATCTGCTTGATGTTCTGCAGTTGATGTAAATTAACAGTCCTGTCTTGTTCAAAGTATTAATCAATTACTCTGTGAAGCTTTCAGGGTCTCTAATAGATTTTCTAAAATAGCTCCAGATTCAAAGCAATTCCTCATGTAGAATAATTCATCAACTTCTTCATGGCAGCCTTTTTTTTGTCAAATCAAAAGAAATTGTATCACATATTATTTTACAATGTTACATTGTTGAGCATATTGACTGTTGGTGGAATTCAGTTCTGTCAATGGCAAATGTCCTCCAGAGAAATCATACCTTACATAAGTACATAAGGGTAATAGAACAGAATGTGGAATATAGTGTTAACAGCTACAGAGAAGGTGCAGAGAAAGATCAGCTTTAATATTCGAGACATCTGCTCATTAGTCTGATTACAATGGGGAAAAAACTGTCCTTAAATCTGTTTTACATGTTTTCAAAATTTTGGTATCTTCTGCCCAAAGGAAGAGGGTGGAAGAGAGCATGACAGTGGCTGGGAGGGGTGTTTGATTATGTTGGCTGCTTTCCTGAGGCAGTGGGGAGCATAGATTGAGTCAGTGGGAAGAAGGTTGGTTTCTGTGCTAGACCAGGCTGTGTTCACAACTCTGTAAAATTCTTGCCGTCCTGGGCAGAACAGTTGCCATACCAAGCTGTCATGCATCCAGATAGATGCATCTATAAAAATTAGGAAGCATCATTGTGGACATGCTGAATTTCCTTTGCTTTCTGAGGAATTAAAAGCATTGATGCGTTTTCTTGACTCTGGTGTCAACATGGATGGATCAGGATAGATTGTTAGTGATATTTGCTCCCAGGAACTTGAAGCTGTCAACCACTCAGCCTCAGCAGGTGGGCCTGCCCTTCACTCTGCTTCCTGAGGTTGATGGCTAGGTCCTTCATTTTGCTGACTTTGAGGGAGAGATTGGTGTCTTTACACCATGCCATCTCAGCACTCAATATCCTTCCAGGACTCTGTCTGATTGTTGCTTGAGTGCAAACAGAGTTAAAAATGTGTTGCTGGAAAAGCGCAGCAGGTCAGGCAGCATCCAAGGAACAGGAAATTCGACGTTTCGGGCATAAGCCCTTCATCAGGGCTTATGCCCGAAACGTCGAATTTCCTGTTCCTTGGATGCTGCCTGACCTGCTGCGCTTTTCCAGCAACACATTTTCAGCTCTGATGTCCAGCATCTGCAGACCTCACTTTCTGCTGCAAACAGAGTTAATTGACAGACCAGTAAACAATGGCGGACACCAGAATTGAGTATAATTGTGCTGTCTGCAACTATTGGCCATGCATTCTGGGTTGGCGGGTAACACATAGGAGCAGGATGGTTTGTTTACCTTTAACTTTCCTCATTAAAACTAATCCCTGTGAAAAGTTTGGGTTTGAAATATTTGCTTAGTTTGGGTTTGGTTGGCAGGTGCTGTGGATAGAATCCAATTTATTTGCTCAGGCCTGTTGTTACTAATATAGGAAAGTGCCTAGCCATTTGCTTTCTAGGTATCGAGTATGCGCAAAGTTTTTCTTTACTGTCCCTTGAGTGATAAGTCACTTTCTGCTGATAACACCCTGGCCTGCAGTGCACTGCTAACACAGCTTCAACCAGCTTCCAGAGACAGCTGAGTATGTTTGAAAGCCTGGTCAGGACAGCAGCTGGCACTCTGACAAAATTCACAAGTGTTTCTTTTATTTATTCCCCCGTGCAATTCTTCCAAACACTTGACAGCAGAAGATGTTCTTCTTTGTGAAGTGCTTACTGAAGTGTTACCTTGTGCAAGTTTGAATTAACTTGTTGGCTGTTGGAACCCACCAGTGTCCACAGGATATTAATTCAAATGTACCTCGGCTTTGAATACTAATGGCCTATGGCATAGTTATGCAGCATGCTTTCTTTAAAGAGCAACTGAAGTGCTGTTCAACTAATGAAGCATTCTGCTGGAGATAATCGGTGGAATTTAATACCCTACCCCACATTCAAGGGAGTTTGGTGGCATTGGGTTATTTTATTAAGGCAGGAATATAGCAGATGGGCCTCTAATGTCTTCCTGCCTCCATCCCAATTACGTCTAAACATTTTCACTCAGTCAGTAGTTAAGTGGTTCTTAAATGGGCAGCTATTACCATTCGATAAATGCCATTCAGTAGGGCTTTTGAAGGCATTTGAGGATGGCACGGTGGCCCAGTGGTTAGCACTGCTGCCTCACAGTCCTAGGCTGGTTTGATTCCAGTCTTGGGCAACTGTCTGTGTGGAGTTTGCACATTCTCCCCGTGTCTGTGTGGGTCTCCTTTGGGTGCTCTGGTTTCCTCCTACAGTCCAGAGATGTGCAGATCAGGTGAATTGGCCATGCCAAGATGCCCATAGTGTTCAGGGCTGTGTAGGTTAGGGGCATTAGTTAGGGGAAATGTAGGGTAGGGGTGCGGGTCTGGGTGGGATACTCTTCGGAAGGTTGGTGTGGGCTTGTTGGGCCAAATAGCCTGTTTCCATACTGTAGGGAGTCTATCTAGATTCTGTCGAGGCTACCCTGGACTCTCTGAGCCTGGAATCCTTGACCCCCAAAGCTGTTTGTTGCAATTACTTTTAAAGATCACAGCCAATGCCTGGCTATTCTGATCTCTTTTGGCTCGTGATTGAAGCTGTTTTGACATGTGGGTTTGGGGCAGAATGTAAAGGACCAGATGATCAGATGAACTAACAAATGATGAAATGTTGTGGCCTCGGCGTACTGGCGTAATGGATAAAGCGTCTGACTTCTGATTAGTAGATTGGCGATTCGAGCCCCGCTGGGCTCAAGTGCAACTCCACGTCCTTGTTGCTTGTTAACGGTTTGGGCCAGCGCCTACGGCCATAATGGTCTGAAAACGTCTGATCTCAGAAGCTCAGTAGACTCAGGCCTGGTTAGTACTTGGATGGGAGATCGCCTGGGAAGAATAGGTGATGAAATGTTGTGGAGAGTCATCGTCATCGAGATGTACAGCACGCATACAGACCCTTCAGTCCAATCGTGAATGTTGACCAGATACCCCAACCTAATCTAGTCCCACTTGCCAGTACCTGGCCCATATTCATCCAAACCCTTCCTATTCATATACCCATCTAGATGCCTTTTAAATGTTGCAATGTATCAGCCTCCACCACTTCCTTTGGCAGCCCATTCCACACACACACACACACACACACACTCACACACACTCTACGCTCTGCGTGAAAAAGTTGCCCCTTAGGTCCTTTTTATATCCTTCCTCTCTCACCCTAAACCTATGCCCTCTAGTTCTGGACGCTCTCCACCCCAGGGAAAAGACCTTGTCTGTTTATCCTATCCATGCCCCTCATGATTTTATAAACATCTATAAGGTCACCCCTCAGCGTACGACATTCCAGGGAAAACAGCCCCAGCCTATTCAACCTCTCCCTATAGCTCAAATCCTTCAGCCTCGTAAATCTTTTCTGAACCCCTTCAAGTTCCACAACATCCTTCCGACAGGAAGGAGACCAGAATTGCATGCAATATTCCAACAGTGATCTAACCAATGTCCTGTACAGCCACAACATGACCTCCCAACTCCTGTACTCAATACTCTGACCAAGAAAGGAAAGCATACCAAACGCTGCCTTCACTATCCTAATGATCCAATAAATTTGGTAAATGTTATTAGGACAAGGCAGAGTCTGGGCAGAGCAGGTTTTAGGATGTATGGAGTTATAAGAAAAATGAGGGAGTTTTCCATAGATTAGTTATGTTTCAAGGGAGATCTCAAGATAGAAACAGAAAGAAGAGACTATCACTGCTAATAGCTTGAAAATTGAAGCAAGTTATTGGCAAGTGAAAAGAATGGTACAAGATAATGAGACGCCGAAAGACAATTAAGAGCCAAGGATCCACCTTGAAGATAGCACACGATGATGATGAGTGACTGAGATAACAAGGAATTTCATTAATGAAAGTGGAAAGCTGGTTTATATTTGAAAAATAAATGTCACGACACTGGTATGTTTAGCTCTCCTCTGTAAGTCTGGCACTGAATTTAAAGGTCATGGACTTTCAGAAGTGAATCATGGTGCTCTGAAACGAAATCTTGTTGAACATAATATTGCTTTGTAATCATTAATTGTGTTTCAGTTTAAATCTGAAAGCTAAGTAGTGTCTTGACCTTTAAAGTTACTTGTTTTTTTTTGTATAAATGGTAAAGAGTGAAGTCATGTACATTGTACCAACTTAAACTAATTATGACAGAAAACAGTGCAAGTCAAAACATGGATAATCTCAAGGATGGGTTTTAAAAGTTAGAAGGTTGTATTAAGAAGGAGAAATTAAATGAGGTGGGTAGTGTAACAGTTCTGAATGTAGAACAATTTTAAAAGTTGTCCAACATGATCAATGGTGTAAAATCTGAAAGAACTGTGAATACTTAAATCAAAAACAAAAATGGAAATTGCTGGAAAAGCTCAGTAGGTCTGGCAGTATCTGTGGAGAGAAATCAGAATTAATGTTTTGAGTCAAGTGATCCTTCCTCAGCATTGATCAATAGTGTGTGTCTTTATTCCATTCAAACCTTCAGCAACAGATCATAGATATTTTCAACCAGAAATATTTCTGACCAGATTTGCTGTATACTCCAACAGTTCCTCAATGATGACTGGTTAGACCTCACATCAGCTGGGTCAAATGGGAAGAGCATGTAGGCTATGCCCACTGTCTATTTGCACTTGGAAGAAACACGGGATCTAGATTTGCATATGCAGTCAGCGTCCAACCTACTAGGGGGTGGACATACTGAAGACACCCAAAGTGAGCTTTGGGTATCCAAGAGATGGCCACTGATCGTTCTGCCATTTTTATTTGTATGCTGTAAAGGTATCAGTGAAATCACTCTGTGTGTGATGGCTCCTGGTTTCAATAGTGTACAACTCGGGAAGAAGAGGAAATCTAAAATGGTGTATTTTGCCCTTTGGTGGGGCAAGAGAAAAGAGTTCAGCAGAGCATTGAAATTTATAGCATTAACCAAACAAAGGCAAAAGGATTTGCGCATAAATACAACTTTGTGCAACTAGGCCGAATATCCATTAGTAAAAATTCAGCATGATCTGAATTTACTTATCTTTTTGAGAATGTTACGGTGAATGGGGGAGGTGTCACTAGCCCACTGAGCTAAGATGACGACAGTTTACTGCAGAATAAAACAAACAGTGTGGGTTCAACACTCATGCTGACACCTGCATGGTAGTTCCTGAACACCTGCCCCCTCACCTTACTCTGTACTCCTGTAGTGGTTAGTTTCAAGTGATACGCTTTATTAGCAATAAGAGGAAGGTAGATTATTATCTGAATTAATAGATTAGGAAAGGGGTAGGTGCAACAAGACCTGAGTGTCTTGTACATCAGTTGCTGAAAGTAAGCACGCAGGTGCAGCAGATGGTGAAGAAGGCTGGACTTCATAGTGAGACAGGAGCAGGGATGTCTTGCTGCATTTGTACAGTGCCATGTGAATCTTCACCTGGAGTATTGATCTTTTCAAACAGGGCCCAAGATTCATGAATACAGTCTTGGAGGCGCTCATGGGCTGCTACATGTCACTGTGTGGAGAATCTCATTACCAACCAATATTGTGGTACTGACGCATAGAATATTCCCTAGTATCTGTCCAGATTGCTCATGCATAGGTTGTTAGGTTTTGGACTGATGGAGGCAATCTGACACTGCAGATTTGCGTTTTTGTGTGAAAAATTAGTGTTTGAGATGCATAATTAATTGTTTGCAAGCTTTTCAAATGTGACTTGCACATGTGTACACAAATGCTTCACATTTTGCCTTAAAGACTTAGTACAAAATGGAATCACTTTCAAACTTTTCTGATCGATTTCGCAGGCTGGGAAACCAGATAGACGGGGGACTTCAGCTGGGCCTCAAATCCCCAGCTGCTGCTGCAGGCAGCTTTGAGGTTGGAGACCGTCTTCTTCCTTGCCGCCTCCATCAATATCATCTTCATTCAGTTGAGAACGATCCTATCCAAAGGTTCTCTCTTTTGTGGAAATTCTATTCTTTCTAGATTGCATTGCAAGTAGCTACCAGTACAATCCAGACTTTGGACCTTTTGAAGTCTTCAGTGCTTCTTTTCCCCCAGAGGCTTTTGTTTGATGGTGGGTTTGATTGTAACACGTTACAGCTGCTGAATTTGAGTTCCCGATTGGAACCACAGACTATGAGTACAGAGGTTAGCTCTCGTCTGCGCTGTTGGTCATTACATAGGAGTTGCACATTAAGGAATGGAAATTGTCATTTGCAACTTGCCTTTGGGAGCAACATGGATGCATTCTGTGATGCCTTGAATTTGGGTGCTTCTGGAACTGGCAGAATACCCAGTGTTATATTCCCTTATGAACATGAGGAAAGTGACAAAAAATATTAGTTGTAGGAATTACCTATTTAATGCAAACATGATCTGCAAACTGGCTGATGTTATCGGCAACCTAAATGGAGCTTTAGGCAAATAAGTTGAGGACAGCAATGACCTTTGATGCAAGAAATAATATTGTGACAGTAATTGTGATTTGATTGTAAATCTGTGATTTCACCAGAGAAATGAAACCTTCTTACTAACTGCAGGTATGCTTTCCTCTGTCTGTGTGCTGCTGGAAAGTTAAAAATGCTTGCAAACATTCTCTCTTCTCTTCACTCACGACTGAAGCTCTGTTCTCTTCCTTGCTGCTGCTGTTCCTCTTGCTAGATTGGAATCTTCAGATCATCTTCCCAGAAAGGATAGCGATCACTGCAGGAGACCTTTTAGGAATTTATACACCCCAGATGATGCCTCCTTCTCCCAGTTCATTTGGTTCCTTAGTTTGCCAAATCCATCCACCCGTCCAAAACAAAATTTAGAGCATTTTTGTACATAACGACCCTTCAAATGTCTCAGCAAATGGCTGTCTCTCAATTTGTGCAAATCACGGTTTTCAATTAGGAGCAGGAAGTGGCAGGAGCAACATGGGCAGGGAGAAGAATGATGTTGTGATCTTGAGAATGGCATTTAGCTTTGATTTTCTGGTTTTTGTTGGTGGCCCAATCAAGGGCTACCCTAAAATCTGAGAAAGTAAACAGATAAAGTCAGCCACCAGTTATATTTTGCCCGCAGCTCAGAGATACATTCATGCAGTAGAGAGATGTCAATCATCCCCACAAAATTTATCTTTAAGTTTTATTTTAAAATGAAATTCCAACGGTCTTTATGAAACTAATATCTCTGGATATTGAGGGACAGTCAGTTATTCAATTCTCATCTCTGGTCACCTTGCAGTCGTGTCTCCATAATCTCAACAATATTACACCTGTTCATACCTATTTGCTCAACTAATTCATTCATTTTAATGTGAATTGTTATGTGCATTAAGAATCCGGGGTTGCACTGACTGCTTGAAATGTTCCAATGTATAAAAAGCATTTTACTAAACACTGATGGACGCAATTCACCTTTAACCATTGCTGTGTGCTTCCATATTAGATTAGATTCCCTACAGTGTGGAAACAGGCCCTTTGGCCCAACGACCCTCCGAAGAGCAACTCACCCACACCCATTTCCCCTCTGAGTAATGCAACTAACATGATAGGCAATTTAACATGGCCAATTCACCTGCCCTGCATATCTTTGGATTGTGGGAGGAAACCGGAGCACCCGGAGGAAATCCACGCAGACACGGGGAGAATGTGCAAACTCCACATAGACAGTTGCTTGGGTCTTTTAAAAGTTTGTACGAGTCAGATGTTCAGTGTTTAGAATGTATTGCCCCAACTACTATAAGTTGTCTATTGATGTGAACCATCTTTTTTTAGAACTTGCACTTTAGGCATTAAACATTAAGGACTTTTCCTCTAGCCACTGAAATTGTTACTGAATATCACATTTTCGCAAAATGAGCACTTGTTTTCAGAAAAGCTGCATCTACTTCATTAAATGCTGCAATTATTGTACCATTATTTTAACTTGATTTATAGTCAAAGAGGAGAAAGTGAGGTCTGCAGATGCTGGAGATCAGAGCTGAAAATGTGTTGCTGGAAAAGCGCAGCAGGTCAGGCAGCATCCAAGGAACAGGAGAATCGATGTTTCAGGAAGAAGGGCTTATGCCCGAAACGTCAAATCTCCTGATTTATAGTCAACCATTGCATGCTATTTTAGGATAGTCCCAACAATGGAAACAATCCAGACTGTCTGAGGTGAATGTCTTGACATAATCCCTCCTCCTTCAATCAACTTTGATTTTGGATGTAATCTAATTTTTAAGTAAGTTGGTTGACTCCACATTGACAGTTCTTTGAAGCTAACTATAACTTGTCCATGGGTGAGCTTTGCATATTTCAATGAGCAAGTTTAATATATAATATTTTTTTTTAATAGATATTTTTATTGGGAATTTAACATTTTGACAAATTTACAAAAATAAGCAGAATTTTCAAGCACAAACATTAATATAAAAATAGATCTTAAATATATAATCATCAAAATTCAACTAATCCACAATCATCCAGAGTGTATAGTTGAGTCGCTTACATCCTTCAAATAAGAGAAAATGTTCTCTAATACACTCATAACAGTATGATAAAAAGGAAGTTATTTCCAAACAATAAGAACAAAAAAAAATTAAACATGTTTGAATGGAGATCTTCCCCCTTGTTCTCAGGGGGCCTTACTACCTTTCCAACGTTCCACCATATCCTCTTCCAAACAGTGTCCCACCCTCGACCCGGGCGCTCCTTAATAGGATTTAGATATAATACCGAGCTAGAGTTAACAGTGAGCTCCGCACCCCCACCCCTCCCCACCCATACCTGAGTATATCTGCTAGCATCAATGCCACGTACAAACACATTTTCAGCTCTGATCTCCAGCATCTGCAGACCTCACTTTCTCCTCTTTGACTATAAATCAAGTTAAAATAATGGTACAATAATTGCAGCATTTAATGAAGTAGATGCAGCTTTTCTGAAAACAAGTGCTCATTTTGCGAAAATGTGATATTCAGTAACAATTTCAGTGGCTAGAGGAAAAGTCCTTAATGTTTAATGCCTAAAGTGCAAGTTCTAAAAAAAGATGGTTCACATCAATAGACAACTTATAGTAGTTGGGGCAATACATTCTAAACACTGAACATCTGACTCGTACAAACTTTTAAAAGACCCAAGCAACTGTCTATGTGGAGTTTGCACATTCTCCCCGTGTCTGCGTGGATTTCCTCCGGGTGCTCCGGTTTCCTCCCACAATCCAAAGATATGCAGGGCAGGTGAATTGGCCATGTTAAATTGCCTATCATGTTAGTTGCATTACTCAGAGGGGAAATGGGTGTGGGTGAGTTGCTCTTCGGAGGGTCGTTGGGCCAAAGGGCCTGTTTCCACACTGTAGGGAATCTAATCTAATATGGAAGCACACAGCAATGGTTAAAGGTGAATTGCGTCCATCAGTGTTTAGTAAAATGCTTTTTATACATTGGAACATTTCAAGCAGTCAGTGCAACCCCGGATTCTTAATGCACATAACAATTCACATTAAAATGAATGAATTAGTTGAGCAAATAGGTATGAACAGGTGTAATATTGTTGAGATTATGGAGACACGACTGCAAGGTGACCAGAGATGAGAATTGAATAACTGACTGTCCCTCAATATCCAGAGATATTAGTTTCATAAAGGACAGATATAAAAGATAAGGATTGAGGTGAAAGAGGAAATTATTGCAGTAGTGAAGTGAAATCTGTATGGGTAAAACCTAGAGACATCAATGGGCAGAAAACAACAGTAGAGGTTGCAGTTAGACGCCCAAACTGAAGTGGTAATGTTTAGGGAAGACATTCAAAAGGCAATTAGTAACACAGGCAATAAAGATATGGCAATAAAGGGTTCTGAATTTAAGCTAAAGAAACTGTGATGAGAGGAGATGTGGACTGGTTATGATAATTTTGGGAATGTAACTAAAAGGGATAGCAATGGTGAACATTTAAAGAGTGCAGGCAACAATTGTTATTCCTGCTTGGCACAAAAATAAATGGAAAAGGGATCCCTAACAAAGGAAATTATGGATAATATTGAATCCAAGGAAGGGCCATACAAATTGATAAAAAAAGTGTAGTAGACCTGAGGATTGGGAGCCGTTTAGATTTCAGAACAGAGGATTGGTTAAAATTGGGGGAGGGGGAGGGGGAGGGGTTGTGGTGGGGTTGGTAATAGAGTACAAGAATAAGCTTCTGAGCAGCATGTAAACTGACTGTAAAAGCTTCTATAGTTATGTGAAGTGTAAAAGGCTACAATCAGAAACTAGGGAAGTTATAATGGGAAACAAAGAATTGGCAGATCAATTAAATGCATATTTTGTTTCTGTTGTCATGAACATAGACACAAATAACATCCTAAAAATGTTACAGAACATGGGGTCTTGTGAAATTTGAACTGAGCGAAACTAGTAATAGTAGGGAAATGGTGTTCAGGAAATTGATGAGATTAAAGGCTGATAAATCCCCTGGGGCTGATAATTTATATATCACTGTACTTAAGGAAGTGTTTCTAGAAATAGTGGATATATTTGTCATCTTTCAAGATTCAATAGATTCCATGGTTGTACCTATGGATTGGAGGCTAGCTAATGTAACCCGACTCTTGAAAAAGGAAGTACAGAGGAAGAGGGGAATTATAGACTGGTTAGTCTGGCATTGGAAGTGGAGAATATGATAGAGTCCATTATAAAAGATATAATAGCAGAGCATTTGGAAAACAGTGCAGATATATCTAGTAGAGTTGGTAAAGGGAAACCTGTTGGTGTGGTTTGACTTTCAGAAAGCTTTTAATAAGGTCCCATGCAAGAGATTAGCATATAAAATTAAACCATGTGGGATAGGATTGGCATGGACAACAAACTGGTTGGCAGACAGGAAACAAAGAGTAGGAATAAAAGGTCTTTTCCAAGTGGCAGCCAGGTGACTAGTGGTGTACCACAAAGATCGGTGTTTGGACCCCAGCTGTTCATATATATTAATGATTTAGATGAGGGAAATAAATGTAATATCTCCAAGTTTGCAGATGAACAAAGCTGGGTGGAAGACTAAGTTGTGAGGAGGTTGCAGGGATGCTTCAGTGTGATTTGGGCAAGTTGAGTGAGTGGGTAAATGCATCGAAGATGTCGTGTAATGTGGATAATTGTGAGGTTATCCACAAAAAAAGAACAGCAGAATATGAATGGTGATCGATTGAGAAAAGGGAAGTGGAACAAGACCTGGGTATCCTTATCCAATCGCTGAAAGTAAGATGCAGGTGCAGCTGACATTGAAGAAAGCACATAATATGTTGACTTTAAAGCAAGAGGATTCAAACACAGGGGCAGGCCTGTCTTTTTGTACAAGGCCTTAGTGAGACAACACCTGGAGTATTGTGTGCAGTTCTGGTCTGCTTATCTAAGGAAGGAATTTGTGGCTATGGAGAGAATGCAGCGATAGCTTTACCAGACTGATTCCTGGGATGGCAAAAACTGACCTATGAAGAGAGACTGGATCAGTGAGGACAGTATTCACTGGGGTTTAGAAGAATGGGATGGGGGTTGGGGTGAGGAGGACAGTTTGGGTGGAGGGAGAGGGGGCTGATATCTCATAGTAACCTATAAAATTCTGACAGGACCAGGCAGGTTAAAGGTAGGAAGAATCTTCCCAATGACCAGGAAGTTCAGAATCAGAGATTACAATTTAAGGATTTGGGGTAGACCATTTAGGACTGAGATAAGGAAAAATGTTTTCACCCAGAAAGTGGTGAGCCTGTAGAATTCTCTGCAACAGAAAACATTGAACATTTTCAAGAAGAAGTTAGATATAGTCCTCAGGGCTAAAAGGACCAAAAGATATAGGGACAGGAGAAAGTAGGAGCAGGATACTGGATGATCAGCCTATCGCTGCTCCTATTTTCTATGTTTCTATGAAAATTACATCTTTCTCAAAGTATTCTTTGTTGAATTTCCACAGAATTATCTTGTAATGTTGATGTTTGTTTACAGATAAGCTGCAATCTGTAACAGCAACTCCAGCTTACCCTGAAGCCTTTTTGAAATATTGTCGGAAGAAGGTTTAGGAGTAACATGGAAGAAGTTTGTTTTCCCATGTTTTAGAATATGTCAAGACATGACCTTGTCAGGTCAGGAGATATGAAACATTCCATATAATAAATGAGTGAAGAAGGAAACACTTCCCGAAACCATTTGAAAGGATTATATATGTATCGATGGATTTAAAAATTTTGCCCATGTTTGTGATTTTATTATCTATGTGCATTTTACAGATTTTGCCATACTTTTAAAATGATGAAAGTTGTTAATGCACCTTTTCTTCTCTAATTATACTGTAAACTCGAATGTATTGTTCCCATTAGTAACAATTTCTCATGTCTGTATAATTAAGTTAATTTTTAAAAAATTTAATTATGAATTGCTCCTTTTAACTCTTTTATTTTTACTGCTGCTAATATATAGGTCGGCTGTGCACACAACTGCAAATAATGACCTCCGATCGTTCAGCACGTCTTATTAAGGAACTGATGAATACTTGCTGGCCTGGGAGAGAGATGATGGTGCAGTGGTCGCCAGGAAACGTACAGAAGAAGCACCCACCCATGTCTTGGCTGACAACAGTCTGGAGATACTTATACCACAACTTCCCTGAAGACCTGACTCTGTTTGAAGAATTACCATTGATCCCCAAGATGCCATTGGACGAAACTCAAACCACAGTTAATCTTTTACGTCTCCGAGATCCATCTCCCATAATCATGGAAGCTGACAATGAATCCCAACTCCCTGAGCTCCTACCAGACACAGTTAAGAAACTTGGTGGAGTTGTCATTAAAGAACTTGACCCATGTTTGCAGCACCCCCTTATAAAAAGATACATCCATTCTCCTTTGCCTAGCACTTTGTTACAGATCTTGGATAAGGCTGCACCACAAAAGATTTTCAGTCAGGTTATGTTACTACCTCCAACACACAAAGTTGCACTGAGATGTTTCTTAGCTAGTTTGCCAGAAGTGAATGATCGAGACAAGAAAATTCTTCAGGAATTGATGATTTTTAACAAAGTCGAACCATCCTTTGAGAAAAGCAGCCGCAGTTTTATCGCGTTAAAAGGAAGTAAAGTCTTGCATCACACTGCAAAGCTTCCACCAAACATCCGACTATCCATTCCAGTAGTAAATTGCAGCGATGAGGCTTCAATCCGGCTTGTTACCTTGCTGAAAATTGAACAATTAAAAAGTACAGACTGCTTAAAGATTATATTACAAGACATTGAGAAAACCTTTTACTCTACTAAGGACATCACAGATATTGTGGTTTGGATTCTGATCAATTTAGCTTTCCTCAAGGAGGAAAATGTATTGTTTGTGGAATGGCTGAGGTCCTTGAAATTTATATCTACTTCTCAGGGAAGATTAATGTCAGCTAATGAATTGTTTGATCCTGAAATAGAAACATTACAGAACTTGTTTTACGCGGATGAGAAAACATTTTTTCCTCCAGAGAGTTTCACCTCAACGCCAGATATCTTACACGCTCTGAGACAAATAGGTTTAAAAAATGAAGATCAGATAACTGAAAAGGAAGTTGTACAAGTGGCCAAAAGAATTGAAGTGCTGCAGAGCAGTAACAAAGTTGAGCAAGATCTGGTGACCAGAAAAGCTAAAACATTACTTGCGATTCTGCACAAACAAAAAAGTTTGTTGTTTTCGACTGAAGCAAAGGCAACAATGCAGAAGTTAAAGTGGGTTCCAGTCTGTAAGAAGCGCCCTTTGAATTACCCTCAATCCCTAGCTTGGAAAGGAGATCTGTTAGATTTTCACAAGGCGTGTGAAATGCGAAATGTATCTGAAGCTGTATTATTGGGCTCTGCAGTGCCCCTTGTGGAGAACATCTCCTCGGAGGTTAGAACATTATTGGGTTTTTCCAAGGAGCCCAGTCTGAACAAGGTTTTAGGGCACTTGAAGAATGTTGTCGATTGGCACACATCTCAGGATTTCAATGATGATGAATGGTACCAGTTTCAGCATTTTTTGCTCGATATTTATGAGTATATGCAGGGCAATCTGGAGAAAGGTAAAGAAGCATTCAGATCATTGACATTTCCCTGGGTGTGGACAGGAAAGCTTTTTTCTGTTCCTGAGCAGGTAGCTATAAAACCAATTCCAGATCTTGATCTGGAGCCTTACTTATATATCCTTCCAAAAACCATGGCAAAGTATAAGAAGTTGTTTACCTTCTTTGGAGCACTGGAAGAGGTAAATACTGAGTATGTCTTCAGCATTATCAAGAGTGTCAAACAACAATGTGGTGATGAGATTGACGAACAGGCAAATAAACAAAACCTACTTCTGGTACTGAATATCTTAAGATGGTTATATAGTAATCAGATCCAAGTTAGCCTTGATACTCCAATACCTATTCATTATGGCAAAGATCGCAACAGATTAATAATGGAACCCATTCACAATTGTAGCTACTGTGACATCAAAATAGATGATCTTAATGAATTGCTTGATGATTCTTCAGAGCCCATCTACTTAGTACATGAGGACATCCCTATGAAAATGGCTGAAGCACTGCAAGTGCCATGCCTTAGTACCAGGCTCATTAACCCAGAGAACCTGGGCTTTGAGCAGTCTGGACAACGAGAGCCACTCACAGTGCGCATCAGAAACATTCTTGAAGAATACCCATCAGTTGCAGATATATTCAAGGAGCTGCTACAAAATGCAGACGATGCTGAGGCAACTGAGTGCAGCTTTCTGATTGACACACGGAGAAACGCAGATATCCGAGAGAACCTTCTGGATCCAGGAATGGCTGTGTGCCATGGGCCTGCCCTGTGGTCATTTAATAACTCTGATTTTACAGATTCTGACTTTCTCAACATAACCAGACTAGGTGGATCACTGAAAAGGAGTGAGGTTGACAAAGTTGGGAAATTTGGACTTGGGTTCAACTCTGTGTACCATATTACAGACATCCCTATAATTTTAAGCCGTGAGTTTATGATAATGTTTGATCCAAATATCAATCATTTGGGAAAGCATATCCGTGACAAAACAAATCCTGGGATTAAGATCAATTGGAACAAACACCAAAAGATGTTAAGGAAATTCCCCAATCAGTTCAAGCCATTTGTGAATGTATTTGGTTGTGATTTGCCACTTACTGTTGAGAAGCCTTTCTGCTATTTGGGAACTCTTTTTAGACTTCCTTTCAGAATGGAGGAGGAGGCAACTGTCAGTGAAATTAGCAGTGTGTCCTACAGTACAGAGGATATCTATTCTCTGGTTAATGAGTTTAGCTTGTGTGGCCACAGGCTAATTCTCTTCTCTCAGAATGTAAATACCATGTTCCTAAACTACTTAAAATCAGATGAAACTGATCCTGCCTTGGCACAGACCATCATTGCCATCAAGAAAATAGTGTGTTCATCGAAAGCTGTGACAACACCGATGAACATCTTAAAGGAGGCTGCAAAACTGATGAAAATGCTTGCTAATACAAGACAGCTTCCATCTGAAGCACCGAGGTGTGCCTGCATAGTACAAATTGTGGTAGATGAATTTTTTCAGGTGTTCAGACGGATTGTAGATCTCCAGTCGCCACTATTCAGAGGTCCAGAAGAAGAAACTACACCTTTCTTTGAAGTTTCAGCCAAAACAGCACAGAACAAAAAGGTAAATGAAGACCTACCACAAAAAGTGACTGAATCCACTACTTGGTTGATATGTTCATGCATGGATATTGGAGAAGCTCTGATATTTTCACTGCAAGAAAGTGGAAGAAGATTAGGACTTGTCCCATGTGGGGCTGTCAGTGTTTTGCTGTCTGAAACAGAAGACAACAAGTGGAGCATTAAAACAAATGGCAGTGCTTATGGGGAAGTGTTCTGTTACTTGCCTTTGAGAATCAAAACTGGATTACCAGTGCATATCAATGGTTGCTTTGCAGTTTCCTCCAATCGAAAAGAAATCTGGAAAACAGACACAAAAGGGAGGTGGAACACGATATTTATGAGACATGTGATTGTTCAAGCATATTTAGAAGCTCTCGCTGTGTTACGAGACATGGCTGTTAATGGAGAACTTGTTAATTACAATTATTATACCCTCTGGCCTGATATTGCCTTGGTTCATGATGACTTTGCTGACGTGTGGCAAGGCCTCTATGAGGACATTGCCAAAGGAAGAGGAAACAAACTGACAGAAGTATTTTCAGATGGCACTTCCTGGGTTTCAATCGAAAACATTAGATTTTTGGATGATGCTTTGCTTCACAGACCAGTTGTTGGGCCTTTGGCTTTTGAGATACTTTTGAAGTTCCTTAAGAAGGCAAAGCCTCAACCATTGTGTGCTGTGGAGCTTCCATCTTGGGTCAGAGCTGGCTTTGAAGAGGCAGAATGCAAGAGTATATTATTGGAGAATACCTTTTCTGAAAGGCAGTTTTTTACAGAGGCATTTTTCCCATACATTGAAGAGCTTGAGGCAGAGCTGCGAGATCCTTTAATGCTTTACGTTCTTGATGAAAAGGTATTGGAGCTTTCAGGGTTCCTGCGTGTTACCTGTTGCATACCATCTTCAGGGGAGCACCACCAGCTATCTGTTCCCTCAAGACTCATCCATCCAGAAGGTCGAGTCGCTAAGTTATACGAGCCAAGCGATGGGCGATTCCCATTTGGAACTACACAAGACTATTTGAACCCAGTCCGTTTAGTAAAACTGGTGCAGCTTGGCATGATTAAGGATGACATTTCGTGGGAGGATTTACTAGAGCGGGCAGAGTCTGTGGCAGCACTGAATCAAAGTGACCATGGAGCAGCTTGCCACCGTAGCAGCATCGTTCTGAGTTTAATTGAAGAGAAAGTGAAGTTTCGGGATCACAGAGCCAAAGACTTTGCTGAGAAATTTCAATCCATACCCCTCTTTCCTTTTCTAAAAAAGCCTCCTGGTTTCACATTGCAGTGGAAAGGAAATGACTTTCAGCCTGAAACCATGTTTGCAGCGAAGGAGCTTTACACCGCTGAGTACCAGGATGTAGTTTGTCTTCTACATCCTATTTTAAATGAAAATCCCCCCAGTAAAGGATGTGGTCCCCTATCTTCTGGTGTCAAAGATCTCTTTGGGTTACTGAAAAAACCACCTATTCTTGTAGTGTTGGATCAGTTAAAGAAAGTAGCCACTTGCTCTGATGGTATTACCCTGTGCCAAGAGAGCATCACAAATGCTTGTTACAAATACCTTCATGAGGCCATGTTGAAGAATGAAACTGTAAAGTTACAGCTTAACGAAGAACTTCAGAATTTTAATTTTGTTCTGGTCGAAAACACCTATGTTGAGTCAGCCAAGGTTGCATTCCACCTCAACTTTGATGCAACTCCTTACCTGTATCAGCTCCCAAACAAGTACCGGAACAATTTCCGTGAGTTCTTTGAAAAACTCGGCGTCCAATCTTCGTTCACAGTCGAAGACTTTGCGTCCGTCCTTCAAGACCTAAAAACGGAATGTGCCCAGGAGCCCTTAAGCGAGACTAATTTTCAACTCTGCCGAAGAATCATTAGTGAAGGTGTGTGGGGTCTCATTAGAGAGAAAAATCGAGACTATTGCAAGAGAAAGTATGGAACGCTTCTGTTGCCAGACAGTGAGCGGTTCCTTGTTTCAGCGAAATCCCTGTGTTACAATGATTGTCCTTGGATAAGAGTAAGTGATAAAAGTGTGAAATACTGCCATTCTGACATACCAAGAGAGGTAGCGGTTAAACTTGGAGCACTCCCGAAGCGCCACAAAGCTTTAGAGCGTTACGCGTCCAATATCTGCTTTGCAACTCTTGGCAGTGAATTTGGACAGAAAGAGAAGCTAACCAGCAGGATTAAGAGCATTCTCAATGCTTATCCTTCTGAGAAAGAAATGCTGAAAGAACTACTCCAAAATGCAGACGATGCCAAAGCCACTGAGATCTACTTTATCTTCGATCCTAGAGAACATCCAGGAGATCGAATCTTCGATGAGAAGTGGGCCCCCCTCCAAGGTCCTGCAATTTGTGTTTACAACAATCAGCCATTCACAGAAGATGATATTAGAGGCATTCAGAATCTTGGGAGAGGAACAAAGGAAGGGAATCCAGGTAAAACTGGGCAGTATGGAATAGGATTCAATTCTGTGTATCATATAACAGACTGCCCAGCATTTATTTCTGACAATGATGTACTCTGCATATTTGATCCCCATGCAAGGTATGCTCCAGGGTCCACCAATGTTAGTCCTGGGCGTATGTTTCGGGATTTGGATTCAGACTTCCGAACCCAGTTTGCAGATGTGCTGAACCCATTTCTTGGCACTCTTTTCAAACTTGAAAACGCCACCATGTTTCGGTTTCCAGTACGAAATGCTGAGATGGCCAAAATGTCTGAAATCTGTCAAGTTCCTGTTTCAGATCAAATGGTACAGAATCTTTTGGACAAACTGCGTAGTGACGGAGCTGAGCTTCTAATGTTTTTAAATCACATGGAGAAAATTTCCATTTGCGAGATTGAAAAGGCAACTGGGAACCTAAATGTTCTCTATTCTGTGAAAGCTAAGATTACGGACGGTGACAGATTGAAACGGAAACAGTTTCACATATCTGTACTTGATAGTGTCAATAAAAGGAAACAACTTAGCCAAATCCCCGTTCAACAGATTACTTACACTATGGACATTGAAGATTCCGAAGGCAACCTTACAAGCTGGTTAGTTTGCAACAGATCAGGTTTCTCAGATATGGAGAAAGTGTTAAAGTCTGTTATATCAGCCCATAAAAATGAAGACATAACCCTTTTCCCCAGAGGAGGAGTTGCTGCCTGTATCAGCCACAACTACAAAAAACCTTACAGAGCTTTCTGCTTTCTGCCATTGTCATTGGAGACAGGGTTGCCTGTCCATGTAAATGGGCACTTTGCTCTGGATTCAGCCAGGAGAAATTTGTGGCGCGATGACAATGGTATTGGAGTGCGCAGCGATTGGAACAATAACCTTATGACAACGCTGATTGCTCCAGCCTATGTGGAGTTGCTGGTACAGGTACGGAAACGCTACTTTCTAGGTGCTGACCCATCTATAACAGTTTTGCACAATACACCCATTCATGTTTTGAAAGATTTAATGAAAAAGTATATGACCTTCTTCGCTGCTAATAAAGCTGACATACAGCCAGATTGGTACTGCCTTGTGAAATCTGTCTATTGTTGTCTTCATGATGATCTCAAGCGTCTTCTGCCAATAGTCCGCATACCAAATGCAGACAGTGGAGAACTGCAGCCTACAATTTTTATTAGCTGGGTGAATACGTCCACAACGAACAGAAATCGAGCTTTCTTTGACAATTTGCTACAAGATGAACTGCAGCACATGAAAAACACAGAATACAATATAGCAGTGCGGAAAGCCATTGCTGAGAATGTTTACAGGTTGAAAAATCTGCTTCTGGACATAGGATTTAACTTAGTCTACAGCTCTGATGAAACGTCCAACATTTACCACTGTTTTGAGGAGTCAGGAGCTCCTGTGCAATATGTGACACCTGCTGACGTGCGCGAGTTCTTGCACTCGTTCACATCGCCTGATTCAAGCTGTCACCTTGGAAAGTTACCCAGTCGATTGCACCAAACTACCTTGAAGCTGTTCCACAATTTGAAACTCTTGGTTGACTACTGCTTCAAAGATTCGGAAGAGAATGAGATTCGTGTGGAAGGCCTCCCACTTCTCATTACTCTCGATAATGTCCTGCAAGTGTTTGATGCAAAGCGCCCAAAGTTCCTGACAACCTACCACGAATTGGTTCCATCACGTAAAGAATTGTTTATGAACACACTCTACATGAAATATAATAACATCCTGCTCAATTGCGGTGTTGCAAAAGCTTTTGATGTCAGCAGCTTTGCTGAGTTGCTATCATTTGTGCTGCCGAGAGAATACAGAGCAAAATCTATTGTGAAATGGAAAGACAATTTTGGAAGTGAATCCTGGTTGAAGAACTGCTGGCATTTTATTAGCGACACGATTTCTATTAAGGAAGGGGAGGCTGAGATCAGACCAACATTTGAAACGATCATTGAGATATTAAAAGACTGGGCTTTGTTGCCTTCAATAAAGTTCACCGTTTCTAGCAATAGGATGCTAGTGCCAGAGTGTGATGTTCTGGTACCCCTCAGTTTGATGACTGTCCCTATCTACCCGAATGGCCAGAATGAAAAAGTTTTCAATACTCTGATGAAGGCAGGTTGCATTCAACTAGCATTAAGTAAAATTTGTGCTAAAGATAATATTTTAGTTTCACAGTTGTCCTTGCACATGGCAAATGTTGAGAGTCCCGCGAGCATTCTGAAGGCTCTTGATTATATGATCCGAACGTCAACACTCAGGACAGATCACTTGTCCGACAATGACTTTGATGTGCTTCTGATGTACTTCAACAGCAACTTGAAACAACTGACAGCCCAAGATGACGTAAGGATTCTGAAGTCCCTGCCGTTTTATAAAGCAATTAATGGCAACTATGTCAGTATTTTCAAATATGGCTCATGCTTTGTTCTAACAAAGAGCATTCCTCTAACTGGGATCGATAGATGGGCAATGTCTACTGCTTTTGCATTTCTTGCAGACAATCCCCACCTGAAGGAGCTGTATGCTTTCCTCAATTGTACTCCTATCGATGATCTTGAAGTATATTTGAAGCACTTGCTGCCCAAGTTTGATAACCTGTCCAGTTCAGCTAAGATCGAACATCTGGTGCATTTGAAGAAGAAACTTTCTAACCTGGAGGAAGGAACCGCAATCAGGGAAAAGCTGTTTGAAAAGCTTGAAAGTCTCGCAATTATTCCGGACACATCGTACCGCTTAAAGCCTGCAAAGAATTTTTATGACAGAACAGAAAATGTTTTTGAAGTTATGCTGCCAGAAAGCGCTTTCATTTCTCAGGAGTTTTTTCGGAAACTGGAGCAAGTGGAGAAACCTAAGAACCGTGCGGCGTTCCTTACGTCATGGATAACGTTCTTCCGAAACATAGGATTGAAGTACTCAGTCTCCCAACAGCAGTTGTTGCAGTTTGCTAAGGAGATTGGAGCTCGTGCTCAACCAGAGAATTGGTCCAAAGAGACCATACAGAACAAGGTTGACGTCCTGTTAAATCATATATTTCAAGAAAGGACAGACCTGTTTTCTGGAAATTTTCTGAAGGAGCTTTCATTGGTTCAGTTTATCTATCCAGAACGTGCACCAGCAGATCTTTTGAAACTTCACCCCCAATTTCAAGAATTAAATGGGATCCTCCCTCTAATACAGTTCAATGGCTCTCAGGTCAATCCCAAATTCAAGCAAACTGATGTTATGCAGTTGCTGTGGACATCATGTCCAATTCTCCCAGAGAAAGCAATACCTCAAAGTATTAAGGAGCAGGAAAATAGCAAACTTAGTAACCAGGAGCAAGTAGAAGAAGTCCTGGCAATGCTCAATGTCAGTCTGGATCCTCCACCTGACAAAGTCATAAGCAACTGCAAAAACATCTGTAACATTGCAGCTCCGGAGGATGACATGATAAAAACAAGAGTCAAAGTCTTACGCAGTACTTATGAATATTTGAATGCAGAGAAAAAAGATTTCCGTTTTCAGCTTCGAGGTGTTGCCTTTGTGATGGTCGAAGATGGTTGGAAGCTGCTCAAACCTGAGGAGGTTGTAATAAGCCTCGAGCATGAATCTGATTTTAAACCTTACCTGTACAAATTGCCTTTAGAACTGGGCACTTTCCATCAGTTGTTTAAACTTCTGGGTACAGAGGATATTGTTTCCACACGACAGTATATTGAAGTTCTTGGACGTATATTTAAAATATCTGAGGGGAAACAGCTGGAGCCAAATGAGATGCGAACTGTCAAGAGGGTTGTCTCTGGTCTATTTAAGAGCCTTCAGAATGACCCAGTAAAAGTCAGACTTGATCTTGACAATGTTCGAGAATTAGGTCTTTATCTTCCAAGTAGTGATGGTAGATTAACAAAGTCCAACATATTGGTTTTTGATGATGCCCCACATTATAAAAGCCGAATGCAAGGTAACGTAGGTGTCTTAATGCTTGTGGATCTCAGCCAGTGTTACCTCGGCAAAGACCATGCTTTTCACACAAAACTAATCATGCTACTTCCTTCAAAGTTGAGGCCGAAGTTACTTAGTGGAATCTTGGAAGAGACCCTGGATGAAGAAACACCAAAAATATGTCAGTTTGGAGCACTTTGCTCGTTACAGGGTCGTCTTCAGTTGCTGCTGTCTTCTGAACAGTTCATCACTGGTCTCATCCGGATAATGAAGCATGAAAATGACAACGCCTATCTGGCGAATGAGGAAAAAGCCAGTCGACTCTGCAAGGCCTTGCGTGAGGGTTTGAAAGTTTCTTGTTTTGAGAAGTTGCAGACAAGTCTTCGAATAAAAGGATGTAGCCCAATCCCTCACAGTAAGAGTGAAACCTTAGCATTCCTGAAGAGATATGGAAATGCAGTGATACATCTGTACATCCAGCATGCAGAGAGCAAGGATATCAATTTCCTCTTAGCTCTAGCAATGACTCTTAAAACTGCAACTGACAACTTGATTTCAGATACCTCCTACCTGATAGCTATGCTTGGTTGTAATGACATCTATAGAATCAATGAAAAGCTGGACAATTTAGGTGTTAAATATGATTCCTCTACTGAACCTTCAAAACTTGAGCTGCCTTTGCCAGGTACACCTATACCAGCTGAAATTCATTACTTACTCCTTATGGACCCTATGAATGTATTTTACCCAGGAGAATATGTTGGCTATCTTGTTGATGCTGAAGGTGGTGATATTTATGGATCATACCAGCCAACCTACACTTATGCCATTATTGTACAAGAAGTAGAAAGAGAGGGAAATGAGAATTCTAGCTTTTTGGGTAAGTATTTCCAAATTGATATTGGGTACAGTGAGTATAAAATTGTAAGCTCTCTCGACCTGTATAAATTTTCGAGACCTGATGAAAGTTCCCAAGGACGAGACAGTACTCCAACCACACCCACAAGCCCCACAGAATGCCTTTCACCCGGTCTCCGGCCAATTCCTCCCCATTTTCCTGGAAGGGAAAGCCACAGACTGCCAACTTCAAAGAGCCAGTCTCCAAAGAAAATAAAACTGCACGCTCTGCCTGAAATCCTTCGAGAGGTCACAGCAGTGTTAGAGCAGGCTTGGAGGCTACCTGAACCAGAAAGGAAAAAAATTATCCGGCGGTTATACCTCAAGTGGCATCCCGACAAAAATGCAGAGAATCTGGAGATTGCAACAGAAGTCTTTAAACACCTGCAAAATGAAATCAATCGACTAGAAAAACAAGGACTTGGAGGTTCTGATTTCGGCTCAGACCGGGCATCAAGGAGGGCTTATCCCTCATCATCTGCTCGGTTCCAATCAGAAAAGTTTTCGTTTCAGAGGTTTTATACTTCATGGAACCAAGAAGCAACAAGCCATAAATCAGACAGACAGCATTTTAAAGGGAGGTTTGCTTCAGCACCAGGTTCATCACACTCCTCGCGGTTTTTTGTGCCTCCAACTTATAAAACTGTGGGCAATCCTATAGAGGCGCGAAGGTGGCTCAGACAGGCTCGGGCAAATTTTTCCGCAGCCAGGAATGACCTGCATAAAAATGCCAATGAGTGGGTGTGCTTCAAGTGTTACTTAGCAGCAAAACTCTCTTTGATAGCAGCTGAATATGCAGTCAAAGGCAAGTCTGACAAAGATGTCAAGCCAATTGCACTTGCACAGAAAGTGGAGGAATACAGTCAAAGTCTGGCAGGACTTGTAGCCGATGTAAGTACTCTGGAAGCGTATGGTGTTGATGGATTGAGGACCCGGTATCCAGACCTCCTCCCTTTTCCTCTAATTCCAAATGATAAATTTACATCTGACGTTGCGATGAGAGTGATGGAGTGCACTGCTCGGATCATCATAAAACTGGAAAATTTCATTCAGCAAAAATTATAAGTTCACACTCAGTACAATTCACAAATACATGAACTCTAACCAGGGAAGTAGTTCATTATAATCAACTTCCAGACTGCTCCTAGCATTTAATTCAGTCAAGTTTTGTTTCTGGGAAAAGAGTGATATGAACATCTGAATGTTTTCCTTATTTAATCTTAACACTTGCGTTCATTGAGACTATTAAATTATTTTTATTTAATGTAATAAAATGAATAATATTTGAAAGCTGAACTCAGATCCAAGGCTCCAGCCAGAAATATCAGTAGAATAAAGGAGCAATTTAAAGTTGATATTGTAGTATGAGTAAAGCAATACACTGCATTTCCTCAACACTACAGCATTGCAGTGGGTCTTGAGCCTAATTTGCTTTAGTAATGGAGAAAGTATTGTTTTAAATATATACAGTAAACAATGCTAGTTAGTTTACTTGCTGCAAACTGTACGTATGAAATTGCTGTAAAATAAGAAATTTTTTAAAAAATTGCTTTAATCATGTAAAGACAATTAAATTATCTGATAAGTTACGTAAACACAGAACAGTCCTCCTTTGATACAGGAGGTTGTTTTCTACAATTGGTTCAATGCTGCACATAATACATAAATGTAATTTCATTAAGGTCAGAATGTTTAATTATAAGCCATACAGAAAGAACATCTGATGTAAGGTAATTCTGATTCAGCAAAGGAAAATAGTTTTTTTTTTAAAATACAGAGCTACATTTTCAACCCTAATTAATACTCTGATCATTTATCTGTCATTGCCATCTGTTCGGTCTAATGATGAAATTATTTCAGTGACTTAAGGCTCCAAGTAAAACTTCCAAATGATCGTCTCACCTTTCTGTGCCCTCGGGAATTGAGTAAAGCTTTTCAAGCTACTGTTATTTACCTTGAGAGACAAGTTTAAGTTTTATTTTTAACAAAATAGTTCTGTTTTCCCAGTGCAATTGGCAAAGCATGATTGAATTAGCCTTTTTATGCATCATCTGATTGTAACAGTGGTGAAACATTGTGATGTTTGCTGTATCTTCATAATCTGGAATATAGCAGTGTAGGGTAAAGCTGAAATATATACAGCTGCTGGAATTGAGCTACTGTACCCTATATACAGGCAAGCTTATTTTCCATTGTTTTAATGCCTTAAATACATGCGACAGGTTATGGTAACTTGCACTAGATTAATTGAAGAATTACTTAACCGTGCTCTTTGGGGGTTAAGGAGAGTGTTAAGATTTAATTTTCTGTAATGCTTGCAGTTGAACTCCCAATGGCTGTTATTATGCAAACAGGTTATTTTTGCCAAATATATACAGTAGAAAGTCTTGACACTACCCATTCTATAAGTATTCACAAATATGGGCTGGGTCCAAACTGTGGACTATAACAATGTGTTTCACACCATAGTTTTACAGAATTAATTAAATATAAGCAACTGTTTTCAGGTTTTAGATGGACAAATTCTATTTAATTGTTTGATGAAAAAAAAACTCATTTTGTATATGCAGCATTGTGCAATATTTATGTTCTTCAAAGTGTTTGAGTACTTGATGTCCCTAATTTTCCAAAAACACTTTATTCATTAAATCAACAGTCAGGCCTAATGGACAGATATATTTTTGACTACGTCACATGACATTTTCATAGCACGTTTCTGCTATTCGTTATGCAGATGAGGTGTGTTTTAATGTGTTTTCAGTTTTACTTTTATATTACTGTATTTTATTAGTGAACAAATGGTAACGGTGCTGGTCTGCATTTATATATTAATGTGTTTTGTGTATTTTGTTTACGACGTCCTCATATTTCTAGAATTTATTGAAGAGATGGGTTAACTTTTTCGCCTTATTGTGTTTGTAATGAATGTAGTAACAAGATGTACTTTTGTTTTAGTTTTAAATATAGGTGGATTGGCCATGCTAAATTGCCCATAGTGTCCAGGGACATGTAGGCTAGGTGGATTAACTATGGGAGATGTAGGGTAACGGAGAGAGTAGAGGGGTGGATTTGGGTGGGATGCTTTTTGGAGGGGCGGTGTGGACTCGATGGGCAGAATGGCCTGCTTCCACACTGGGGGATTCTATGATTATGTATGTATTAGCCACTGTATTTGGCATCCTAGATCATTGACCGTGAGATGTGTTTTCAATTTTGGAAACATTTAGAACTATTGTTTGGGTTTTTTTTCCCGATGTTGAGTACTATTCCAGCTGTTTTGCTGAAAAATGTTTTTTCTCCCCTGTTGTAAAGATAACTTCTCTGTTTGCCATACAGAACACGGTTTTCAGCATTACATGACAAAGCAGTAGATATGGACCATTTATGTTGACTCTCACTACCCAGTGAATCCCTTACCTAGTGTTTCATGTGTATCAACAGTCATCCTTTGTTGGTCTAATCCTAGTGTTGCATTCTCTCTGAGGAAATAATTTAAGCATTTTTTTTATTTCCGTAACAAGAAACTGAGGCAGAGTTAGCCATCATCTCTGACTAAGCACAATGTTCTATAAAAGTGACACTTTGCTGATTTCTAAGAACACATATAATGTCTGTAAGTTTTCTATGCATAGTGACATTTGAAACACGTGGGTGCTTTATTTACACGGAATATTTGTTGTAATTTGCTCACTTCTATTCTCTGGGTTTGGATTTCACAACTGCTGTCACAACTACGATAACACAAATGTCAGTGACTCAAAGCAAAAATTGTGCTCAGTACTCGGGATATCAAAACACAGACAGGACTGTGTGGCAAGTTAACCATTATACTTTCTTGACATTCAACAGCAACTTCCGTACCATTTAGGTACATTGTACCATAATCACATGTAGAGCATACTGTCTGAATTGATTTTGCTGTTGTGTATATTTGACAGAACTGTTACTGCAAGACTATGGTGTGATGTTTACGAGCAGCTGATAAAATTGTGTACAGGCTGCTGTGATGAGAAATGCATTTTGAAGAATGATTTTAGTACTGCTTTTGAATTTGGAGCTGTTAGCACTGTTAGCTGATGCACCAAGTACCAATGACAATAAAATAACTTCATTAAAAAGTTGTCTTCATTATTATAACTACTAGAACAACAAATGCAATAATCTATGCTACTTCTAAATTTGGAGATGCTGGTGTTGGACTGGGGTGTACAAAGTTAAAAATCACACAACACCAGGTCATAGTCCCACAGGTTTAATTGGAAGCACACTAGCTTTCGGAGCGATGCTCGTTATTTTCCAAATAAGCTTCTTCACTACTTGCCACCACATTTAATAAGAACTGGGTTCCCTCCTTTAATGCTTCTTTTCCACTGGTGAATAGTGTTAGTCAACGCTGAACAAATTCATAATGTGCTATTTATTGATATATAACTATTGGAAATTGTTCCTGTACAGTAAGGGGTGGAGGGTTAGACATCCTTCTGTAATCTTTACAAAATTCGGTAGAAAATAGGAAATAATACATCTGCCCCAAACAGAGATAATCACTTGGGGTGAAATTGGCTTTGGGCTGTTGCTGGTCTCACAAAAAAAAAGTGCTGAAGCATATCTGTTGATCACTCTTCTGCTGTATCTCCAACATATACACCAAAATTGCAACTGGGATTTTATGTCTGTCACAGGCCTTGATTAACAGAGTAAAGAGTCAATTCCCTGATTGGATTGGTGTACCATGACTCAACTCTTAGCCCTGTTTGAGAATAACAGTGACTGGAACGCTATGGAGTAGGGAGGGTAAGTCATTTTGGGGTCCCTAATCTCCTGTTTACATCAAGTAATGTTGAATGAAATGAATTCAAGTTATAATCTACCCAGACCGAGCCTTCATTTAGATGTGGCAAACTTTAAACCCAAGTAGGAAATGAGATATTCTCATCCCATCAATCATTTTCAGTTCTGAGAAAGAATAAAAAGAACTTCAGTATGCAATATTTTATTATTTTATTGACGTTTTTGAAAAATATGATGAAAAGTTGAGACCTCAAAAGAGATTCCAAGGACACCTGAGACTGCATACTTTTTATCCTCAGTATCTAGACTGAATTCTACTAATTGGCTGCTAGAGCCAGAAGTAGCCATAATGGAACAGTGACTGCAATCCTTCCATAGGTACCAGTGAAGGAGTTATTTTGTGAACCAGGGAGATGGGAGTCTGCAGTAGGAGGATTCACAGTAAGACCTAGCTGGTATTCCACTCTGAGAGTTGATGCCATTGAAACAGGTGAAAGACCATGAAGGTGCTACTATAAGTTCTCTGTAACATTAGGAAAAAGTAAAAATATTATCTGACAGTTGTGGTCATGCATTTGGTGTGGGAAGGAAACTCTTTACAGGCTGGATTGTAGCCAAGGCAGTGTGTATCACAGAGGGTCTCTGCTGGGTTGACTGAGAGGTGGTGTTAATAGTCCTTCTCTCCCACCCTCCCTGATGACAGGTGGCCACCTCTGGTTAAAGGCTGTCCTCCAGATATCATCACACTATGAATCTTCCCCCAGTTGGTCCATTCATGCTGACCTGCTGCAGCCAGGTGGATACTGCTGTTACATGGACCCCCCCTCAGCCAAGATCACTCAGAGGTGGGTATGCTGTTAGTGGGTGAGCTGATGTACTACTTTACAATTTCATTCCCATTCCTGTCTCTGTGGGCCTGACACTTAACTCCCAGCCAATTTCTTACCCATTCCACACGGTTCCCTCCAATTACGTCACTTGTGCTCCTACTCTCTGCTGCAGAACCCCATCAAATATTTTTAGTCAGTCTGCATAAATAATATCCCTAAACTAAACACTGAGAGTTACACAATTTAAACTGAGGACCATGGGAAGAAATTTAAAGTGTATTTATTTTATATTAAAAATGAATTAAAAACATATATTAGCATTATTAGCTGCTTCTATTTCTGGTAAGTTTATCACTTTGTGTTTAGTAGGATATTTCAAATGTTTAATTATATGAAACAAATAAAAATCTTTTCAGACTGAATTGAAAATGATACCTCATGAGTGATAACTTTGACATGAAGCGCTGAGAGTTGTTGGTGCACTGCAAAGGTTTATTTTTAGTAACATACTGAAAATGTAAGTATCACAATTCAAAGTGCATTTGAGACAACTACAAACCTGTCTTACAATGTCCTTAAATTTATACATTTCAAGCTTGGAGCCATTATTATACAGTACTTTGAACTGCCTGGAGGTGGCATCAGTGCAACACGATTCACCACAGCAAGACAACTCACACATCTGAAGGAAGGAAAATAGTAGCCCAGAGAAAAGTTGTTGTATGAACTTTTGCCCCATTATAACTTCAACCACTGCAGACTGTTTAGTAGCACAATCTCTTGATCATTCTTGTTTTGAAGTCATGCTAAATGCACACAGGTAGTTCTTGATTAACATGGTTTCAAAAATTTAGTCTTTTTTTCGCCAATCTGCAGAGACATTATTACACAATACTGGAGCAGGTGGGACTTGAACCTGGGTCTCTTGGCTCAGAGGTAGGGACATTATCACTAACCCAGTCTTTATTTTGCTACCTTTGACTCAAATCATGTGCACTTGATTTTCCATAATGTGGTTCATGCCTGACATCCAGCAGCACAGAGAAATAAATGTATAACAAAACTTAGCATTCCTGGGAGCTTTCCAGTTTATTTAGCTCGATTTGACTATTGCCTGCCTCAGTGAATACTGGGATTTTTAAAAAAATTTCCCCCAAGGACACTCAATAGTCCAACTACAAAGCAGCAGCACAGCAGACTCATCATTCTTCCCTTCAACTTCGAGAACTACAGATGGTTCAGGTGATGATCCACAGCCTTCCCACCTCCAGGTTTTGTACATGCAGCAAGAAATATTTTAAGATACCCTTTTGCATATTTTTAGGTCTAGTCTTATTTTTTATTAACTCTGTGCTCACACTCTGTTTATATTTGATATTCTGGGGGATATAATGCAGTTTCACTTAGCGTGATTTTCAGGAATGTAACTACTGTGTCAACCAAAAACTAACTATTTCCCAGTTTTGCCTGCTTCTGTATGTTTTTGTGTGGGAACATTTTACTGCCTGCAGAAACAATGAATGCTGTGGAGTCCAAAATGGCATGGTTTATCAACAGGTGAAAAATACTACATGGCATATTGGTTAGTGAGCCTGGATTTATTTTATATTGTATGTTTGTTATGAAGGTGTAGGTGTGTACTGTACTTTAAGAGAGAGAGGAAGCTGGCAAGGACTGACTGAAAGCACAGAGTGTGCTGAAATATTTAAAAATTTGGTAGAAATGATTGGCTGGAGTTGTGTTGCCATGGCACAAAAACAAATTCAAATTCGGCTAATCAGTTTAAATTTTGCCCGAGATTCAAAATCCGATCAAATTTGAATTTTACTGTTTGGGAATGACATCAAACCAATGAAATGATCTGATATAAAACTGGACATTTTGAACAGTTGGGGGAGAATTGCCAAGAACATCAACAAGTACAGACTGGTAGCCAAATAGCTCTCTGAAAGAAAAGTTGTGCAGCCAAAGACCGAAGAAGTGACGACCTAGGAAAATACAGAGAAAAATCTACAAAGGAGAATTGACAAAGCTGTCTGGTTTGAAATATGATTTTTTTGTTTATAGATCTTAATCGGGATTTTTATCCGACCAGTATTGTAGAGTCAGAGGTAAAAGATAGGTTTAAGAGAAAGGAGTTATAAATAGCTGTTGTTTTAGTGTTCTTGGTTGGACTTAAAGACTAAAATTGTTAATTTTTACTTCAAAAGGTGGCACCTGGGATAGGTCTTTGCCTCTCGATACTTAACAGTTTATGGCATGAGGTGAGCTGTTCTGTGTATTGGGTTTAAATTAGCAGAGGGGTTTACCTGTGCCGTAAAAGTTTGGTGGCTTTTGTCCGTGATTTGAACAGGTTTAGACAGATCCAGTCTGAGATTTGGACAGATTTGAATCGATTTGGGGTACGAGAAAAGCCCAGTAGATTTACACACTTGCCAGTTAGTGTCCTAGATCTTCAAATGGAATGTAGGTGAGACAAGCTTTTTATTTTTGTTTAGTTGTGGTTGGTTAAATTAAAAATGAGAGAAATGGCTCTTAAAATGACGAAAGAGGTTCTGGGTTTTGAAGATGATTCCCAAATTTGCCAAGAAGGTGGAGAAAGAAAAGATCATACTCTTAGAATTAGCAATGAGGTTAGAATTGGGTTTAACCAAGGGCAAAAGTAAAGCTGAAATTGTAAGGGAATTACTCAAACACTTTGGTATGTCAGAGAAATAGACAAGTGCAGTAAGTTGGAAAAACCTAAATTACAATTGAGGAAAATTCAGTTAGAAGATAAACAGAGAGAGAGAGAGAAAGAGAAAGAGGAACAAGAGAAAGTTCTTAGCTGAGCAAAGAGGGAGAGAGAAGGAGAGAAGGGAGAGAGAAAGAAGGTTCTTCGCTGAGCAAAAAGAGAGTTTGAACTGGAAAAGTTGTGACTTAGTCAGCGAAGTCAAGTTAACAGGATGGAGATTAAAAGAAAAGGTAGTGAAACACACAAATATGTCAAAACTCTCACATTTTGATGGGAAAGATGTCAAAGCCTTCTTTATTTCATTTGAAAAATTGTCTGGGCAGATGGTGTGGTCTGAGGATTTATGGGTAATGCTTGTTCAGACTCTACCTAAATTGGTAGGCAGAGCTAGTGAAGTATCTGCCGCACTGTTAGATGAAGGTTCAAGAGATTATGAAGAGGTCAAACAGATTGTTTTAAGTGATTATGAATTGGTATCAGAAGTGTATGGACAGCAGCTCAGACATAAAGGAGGAAGCAGGTCAGTTTGAAAGAATTAAACATAGACATTTTGATAGGTGGGTGCAGGCCTTACAGATAGATAAGAACTATGAGGCTGTACGAGAGATTATTCTGCTGGAGGAGTTTAAAAGATTACTTCCAGGGATGATAAGAATTAATTTGGATGAACAGAAAGTTTGGGAAGTGAGAAGGGCAGCAGGATTAATAGATGAATCAATGAAGACAAACTTCCAGCCAGAATTTCATCCTGTGAGGGATAGACGTTGGGAGAAGGGGAGATCCTACCCTACGAAACCAAGAGTAGAGAACACTGATAAGTGTTTACAAAAGGTTAGAAAAGAACCTCAAGAGGGTGGAAAGAAGGTGAAAGGCTTCAGATGTTTCCCCTGTGGTAAAGTGGGACATGTAAAGTCACACTGCTGGTCATTAAAGAAAGGCACTGTGGGAAAAAAAATGTGGTGAAAGAAGCTAAGCCAGTGGTAAAGTAGTAAAGGAGCCCCTAAGATGACCTGAGGAGCTGCAGGAGAGTGCATTGCCTAGGTAGGGGCTGATTATGGAGTTAGTGCCTGATCTCTATAAAAAATTCACCTGTATTAGTAACGTTCCCTCAGAAAGAACAGGGGGAGAAGGGCAAGAAGTTATAATGTTGAGAGATACAGGATCTAACCAGTCACTGATAGTAAGAGATGAGCAAATTTGCACTCTTTCTGATCTGTTATCTGAGATTGTGGTAATTTGTGGGATAGACATTTAGCATTCCCCCATGTAAGATCAGATTGGAGTGCTAACTCAAGACTGGGGAAGTAAGAGTGGGAGTGATTGACAGAGTATCAGTACTAGGAATCCAGTTTGTTCTTGGGAATGATTTAGCAGGATCGGGGTGGGAGTGACACCGCTTATGGAGAAGCCCAAGGAAGATCAAGAAATTGAGGAGTGAAAAAAGAAATATTCTGGCATTTTCCCAGACTGTGTGGCAACCAGATCCCACTATCATGTCACAGCATAAAGCAAAAATTAAAGGGAAAGATGAAGGAGTTGAGGTTCAGTTAGTGGACAGCCTGTTTGACAGTGCAGGAAAAACCTGAACAGGCAGAGGATCAGACAGAAGTGTTTAGTCCTGAAAGGCTAAGAGACTTGCAATGAAAAGACAAAATGATGAAAAAAACATATGTGGACACATACTTCGAAAAGGAGGCAGAGAATAGTTCTGAGGGTTATTCTCTGAAAGATAGAATCCTAAGACGGAAATGGAGACCACAGCAGATTAATGCAGAAGAGAAATGGGCCGAAGTGCACCAAATTGTGTTGCCAGTAACACAGGTAGCACTACCTGTAGGAAGTCACTTAGGGGTACAAAAGACTAGGCTAAGGTATAAAAACATTTTTATCAGCCTGGAATGCACAAGGATGTGGTTGACTTTTGCCGTATGTGTCATACATGTCCAGTAGTAGGTAAGCCATAGGCAGTAATTAAACGAACACCATTTTTTATCGACCTTTCACATGGGTTATAACTGAGTGTGTAGATCCCCTCCAGAGAACTAGAAGAGAGAAAGAACTGAAGAAACAGGTATTAGTTATTGTCCTACAGAGTGAGGAATCAAATCCAGATGTTGTTGATTTTGATGTGCCTCAAAATATGTCAAAAAATGAAGAAGTCCTTGAGTGGGATAGGTTAGTAAACTTTCTGTCTCAGGAGAAAAGAATACAGTTGAAAGGTTTGTTAATGCAGTACGAGGACATATTTTAGGAATCAGATGGGGAGGACTAATGCTATTGTATATGAAGTAGCTGTAGGGAATACTGCTCTGATAAAACAACACCCCTATCAGTTTAATCCTTTCAAAGCCAGACAGGTTGAGAAGGTGTTGGAGGCCATGCTCAATGAGGGTATCATTAAACCAAGCCAGAGCGAGTGAAGTTCACCGTTTGTCTTAATTCACAAACCTGATGGGACTCAATGATTTTGCGTGGATTATCTGAAGGTCAATCCCTCACAAAATTGAACTCATATCCAATACCGAGATTGGAGGACTGTATTGACAAAGTTAGACTAGCCAGTTACATCGCCAAGATGGATTTACTGAGTGGTTATTGGCAAGTACCTTTATCAGAGATGGTGAAAGAAATTTCTGCGTTTTGTAACCCCATATGGGCTACATCAATTCAAATTGATGCACTTTGGAATGAAGAATGTACCCGCCATATTCCAAAGACTCATGAACAGAGTTGTGGCAGGGTTAACAAACTGTGCAGTCTATTTCAATGAAGTTGTGATCTTTAGTAAGTCCTGGGAAGATTACATGGTATAGTTGGCAGAGTTCTTTGAACGACTACGAGAAGCAAATCTAGTAATAAACATAGCAAAACTGAATTTGCGTAAGTAGGGGTGACTTCCTTGGAACATAACATCAGTCATGGAAGTTTGACTCCACAAAGATGAAGGCCATTGAGGAATTTCCATGACCAACCTCGAAGAAAGAGGTGGTTACTCAGCAGATTCTATCAGAAGTTTGTCCCAAGCTTCAGCAGTGTAGTGGCACCGATAATCAATTTGCTGAAGAAGAACAATGCCAGGAGACATTCGACCATTTGAACACAATATTAACCACTGCACCAGTTTTGGCTCTGGCAAACGTCTTGAAACCCTACAAAGTTGCCATCAATGCTAGTGACATAGGAGTTGGAGCTGTACAGCTACAGGAAGATGATGATAGGATTGAACTGCCAGTTGGTTACTTTTTGAAGAAACTCAACATGCAGCAGAGGGAATACTCCACGACTGAAAAAGAACTATTGAGTTTGGTACTGGCCTTACAACATTTTAATGTGTACATCACGAACAGTGTGTTGGAGACAGTTGTGTACACGGATCACAATCCTCTTACATTCTTGGAATGCTTTAAAGCCACAAATATGAGACTATTTTGTTGGAATCTTCTGTTACAGACTTTTAATTTATAAATCGTGCATGTTGTGGGTCGTAAGAATGCAATTGCAGTTGTGTTATTGCAGATTTAACTGATAAAGTGTCGATGAGATTGATATCTAGTCAATGTTATACATATGTGGGAAGAAGTTGATATGAACTTAGATTAAAGTCATATGTATGCCATGGTGATGTGGTTAAGGAATAGAGAAAAAAATTAAGCCATCTTTTCATTATGATGCATGTTTTCATAAGTGGGAAGTTGTTATGAAGGTGTATGTGTGCATTGAATCGTTAAGAGAGAGAGGAAGCTGGCAAAGACTGATTGAAAGCACAGAATGTGCTAAACAATTTAAAAATGTAACACTTGGTTGAAACAAATAGCTGGAGTTGTGTTGCCATGGAACAAAAACAAATTCAAATTCAGCCAATCAGTTTATATCATGCTCCAGATACCAAAATCCAATCGAATTTGAATTTTACTGCTTGGGATGACAGCAAAGCCAATGAAATGATCCGATGTTTTGGGGTATAAAACCAGACATTTTGAACAGTAACTGTCAAGAACACCAACAAGTAGAGACTGCTGGCCAAATAGCTCTCTAAAAGGTACCTGTCCATAAGAAATGTTGTGCAGCAGAAGACCGAAGATGAGATGACCCAGGGAAATACAGGAAAATCTACAAAGGAAAATCAACAAAGCTGACTGGTTTTGAAATGTGATTTTTTTTTGTAAATCTTACTTGGATTTTTTTTATCGAACCAGTATTGTAGTGTGGGAGGTAAAAAATAGATTCAAGAGAGAGGAGTTGAAAATAGTTGTTGTTTTAGTGTTCTCTGTTGGATTTAAATAATAAAATTGTCCACTGGATCTGTAATGCTAACTTTGATTTCTCTTCACAGATGCTGCCACACTTGCTGAGCTTTTCCGGCAAGTTCTGTTCTTGGTTTCTGATTTACAGCATCTGCAGTTCTTTCACTTTTTACTCTATGGATTGCCTTCTGATAAGACCACTGACTATAGTCACCCAAACCCCCAGGACTTACTTTGGACCCAATCCTGGAATAACCTGTGAGACAGCCCTGACTGATCATAGTCCACTCCCAGACTGATGTCTGTACAGCTCCCTGAGTGACTTACTTATAATCCCTCAACTAGTTAGGCTTGGCCTGCAAGACTGACTGTAACCCAATCCCTAGACAGTAAAGACAATGATCCAGAGACAATGACAGGACCAAATGGCTGACTGATTGACCGTAGTCAAGTCCTTGCACTATAATCAGCTAAGCCTCTTGATTACTTCTGACAGTATGACTCTGAATGATAGTGTCTCCTTTGACCTCTTTGACTTTCAGACATGGCCATTTGATTGAACAGTGTTTATTATATCAGTAAATGCAGATGGTTAGGTGTGGCACTGATGTAGCATAGTACCAAACGGCAACGTGTCCAGCCCCTTGACTGTTTGGTGCTGTCTGCCTTTCTGTCTGCATTGAAGGCCAAGCCAAGTCAGAGATGCTGAGAGCCTGTAAACTCTCATTGAGCATGAAAAGGCACTGCAATCCAGAGATGCTGTGAGCCTCAAAGTAAGCAGACGTGGAAGAATCCTGTGTAGGTAAATGAGGGACACATGTCCCTGCAAGCAAAATGACCTGCCAGAGGCGTGTAAGTGTCATTGAGATCCCAAGTGAAGGTCAGAAGTGATGGGTGCCATCTGTTCCTGGAGTTGAGCAGCCCTGGTGAGCCTGTTGACTTAGCAATGCTTCCGTGCTTGGGCAAAGGGTGCAAAAGTCCGTGGGACAATCAGGGAAATGGTCAAGATGGAGCTGGATGAAGGTTCAGAGAGGCAAACAGCAAGCTGTGCCATCAGATAACCACACAGACTTTCATAGTGACATTGATGTTATTTGGATTCTTTGGGAAGGAGGAGAAAATAGTGGACTGCACAGAAATAAATATAATAAGGGAATAACTGGACAATTTTTCTCAATATCAGAAAACTGACCTTTAATGAGAATAAAGGAAAATACAAGGGGTAGAAAAAAAAGGCAATAGATTAGTGAAAGACCTATTAGGTACCACGGCTATAATGTGATGTGGTCCTGGAAGATAGGGGCATAGTTCTCAATGAAAACTTTGCATTGGTCTTCATAATGGAAAAGGATGATGCAAGTATAGACATCAGGGTGGAGGATTGTGAAATATTAGATGACTTTAACAGAGAAATAGGAGGCAGTAGCCAGTTTGGCAGCTTTAAATATGGATAAGTCTAGAGGCTTGGATGAGATATATCCAAGTTTGTTGAGGAGGCAAGAATGGAGAATTCAGGGGTCCTGGCAGCCATTTTGAGGTAAGGTGCATGAAGACTAAAGGACTGTTAATGTTGTCCATTGGGATAGACCAGGAAATTACAGGCCAGTCTGTCTAATCTCACCGATGGGGAAGTTATTAGAAAGAATTCTCGGACAGAATATTCTGCACCTGGAGAGACATGGACTAACCTGGCATAGTCAGCATGGGTTTGTTAAGAGAAATGGGACTGGAAGTCTATTTCCAGTGGGGAACTGCAGGGCTCAGTGCAGGGGGCCCTTGCTGTCTGTTGTTATGTTAATGATTTGAACTTAGGTGTAGGGGGCATGATCACAAAATGCACAAATGACACAAAATTGTAAGGGGGGAAGTAGTGAGGTGGATAGCTGTAAAATGTCCCGCCCTTTCAGGCAGTGAACTTCACATAATGACCACTTGCTGCATGAAAAACATCTTGTTGCCTCTCTTGTTCTTTTGTCAATTATCTTAAATCCTGCGGTCAGTGACCATCTCATCACCTCATAGCTAATGTATCTATAGGTTAAAGCAATGAAATATAACTTGTTGCTAAGTAATAGGGATTGAAAAAGCAGCCAAATGCAAGTAGGGATTGCGTACTTTTATTTCATACATTTCAACATAGCTTTTATAAAAAGACTAAGAAAGGGTACTGCAACTTTAATACTGTGGTTTACATATAGATGGTAAAGCTTTGGGTATTTTATTCCACGTTGTAATTTTGTACAAAAAGCACAGCTCTTGTGGTTCAAGTGTTATTGCAGGAAAAAAAAAGTTATTGCATAGAGATCAAACGGACACCGGTCAAAATCAACCCAGTCCCCGCTGTAAGTGTATCAAAATTTAATTAATACAATGTAGTTTAATTGTTAAAAAAATGAATCTTAGATGTTGGCATACGATTTGGATGATGTCGAAGTTAGTTTGATGCACTGATAGAAAATGTTGATTTATAATTCAGAGTCCATATAGCTTTCCTATAAAAATCAGGTTCAATAATCAGGTGATCATCTGAAGCAACTGTTTATAGTACATCATGTCGCAGTCCATTATGTGGAGCGTTTAGTAATGTTGTATGTGCAACAATGGCAATTGAGTCCGAGTTAGATTTCTGCTTCCACTATTTGAAGTTAAGAGTTTTGAATTGTGCTCTTGTTGTCCATTTGCAAATTGATTAATTTCGGTTTTTCTGGGGCAATAGGGATTTCTGTTTAATGTCTCAGATTAGATGTATTGGTGCAGGGAAATATTTTACCACTTTTTTTAAAAAAAAGATTATATGGCACTGATACTTGCAGCTGCATTTACTGAAGAAAATTCAAACGTTTTCAAAATTGCTGGATGAAATGTCAAGTTCTCAGAAGATTTCAGAAGACACCAAGATGTGCTCACTGGCACACCCGGCTGTATTCCTGGCAGGTGGATCCCACTCCTGCGACCGACAGGTACAGTTTTCCATCTGGACAGACACAAACTTCATAAAGTCCCTGAGGATTTCCAGATCCCCCCTGAGCCCCATGAGGCAACTTGGGTAGTTTCACAGTCTCAGCATCTAACATTACCTGTTGAAAAATGGGACAAAAAGTCAAATTAATTACGCTGCATTACATATTTCAGGCTATAGGAATATAGGAAGAGAAGTAGGCCATTCAGCCCATTGAACCTGCCCCATTCCTTTTGCCCATCCCATTATTATTAATGTCTGCTGTAACTATATTCAAATACTCCACAGCCCAGGAATTCTAAAGGTGGACCACACTCTGATTAAAATAATTTCCCTTATTTTCAAACAGTGTCACCCAGGTATAAACTCCCCAATCAGGAGAAATATGAGGTCAGCACTTTTGTCTCGCAGCACCAGGGTCCCAGGTTTGATTCCAGCCTCGGGTGACTGTCTGTGTGGAATTTGCACATTCTCCCTGTGTCTGTGGTTTCCGCCCACAGTCCAAAGATGTGCAGGACAGGTGAATTGGCCATGCTAAATTGCACATAGTGTTAAGTGCATTAGTTAGAGTGAAATGGGTCCGGGTGGGTTACTCTTTGGAGGGTCGGTGTGGACTGGTTGGGCCGAAGGGTCTGTTTCCACACTGTAGGGAATCTAATCGAATCTTACCTGCATCCACCATGTCTATCCCTTTAAGTATTTTCTAGGTGGCAATGAGATCACCTCTTATTCTTCCAAGAGAATATAGGCCCAGTTTGTTCAATTTCTCTTCATAGGACAATCCCACCAACCAGGAACATGTCTGATAGGCCTTTATTGCATTCCCTCCATTGTAATAATACTTGCCTGAGGTAAGGAGACTAACAATACTCTAGGTGCAGTCTAGCAGTGTTTCTATGCAGCTGAAGTAATACTTCACTACTCCTGTACTAAAATCCTTCTGCAATAACAACCAAAGTTCCATCAGCCTTCCTACTAACTTGCTGCACCTGCATGTTAGTCTCCCAGGGACTTGCTATAGAGAGCACAAAATTGGATGATCTCTGAAAGCAGGAGCAAGGATCAGGATGGATGATTGATCTATGCCCAATCCTTCTGCTATCGGCTGCTTGGAAACATCCTGCTGCCTGCCTGTACCAGGATTGCAGCCTATAGCTTGTTCTGAAAGTGCTCAAGTGGCTCCACACAATAATCAGAAATTCCAAGTTAGTGTAAAGATACAGATCACAGAACACCAGGTTATAGTCCAACAGGTTTATCTGGAAGCATGAGCTTTCTGTACAGTATCTGATGAAGGAGCAGTGCTCCAAAAGCTTGTACTTACAGATAAACCTGTTGGACTATAATATGGCGTTGTGTGATTTTTAACTTTGCCCACCCCCATCCAACATCGGCTTTTCCACATCAATGTTAGTGTCGGGCTGGTACTTAGTAAAAGAACGATATATTTTCATTGGAGGTAGTCCACAGGTTGACTAGGTTGATTCCTGGGATGAAAGGTTTGTTTTCTAATGAAAGGCTCAGCAGACTCGAGGCCAACGTTCATTGGAGCTCAAAGGAATAAAGGGATATCTATTTGAAACACAAATTATTCTGAGGGGGCTTGTCAAGGCCGATGCTGAATGTGCTTCCATTTGTGGAGAAATTCCTACTCACAACATGTCATTTATGTTTGAAATGAACATAGAAGGCTGGGTCATTCAATATGTTCAGGAAGCAGGAAGACAGATTTTCAATTGGGAAAAGAAGAGTCAAAGGTTATAGGGAGTTGGAAGGAAAGATGAATTAAGGTTACAATCAGATCAGACATGATTTTATAAAATGTCAAAGCAGGCTTGAATGGTCCATTCCTGTTCTTGTTTCTTATGTGCTACTTAAAGTCTAAAAGGAAGGAGTATTCTCCTGGAGCTGGTGATGGAAGTAGATGGCAAAGTGTATCTGTGCACAAAGAACATTGACTAATGTTTGAACATGGCAAAGCCCTTGTTCCAACTATCTCGGATGCATCAGAGCTGGCAGCAAGAGTGGACAGTCATCAATGTCAAGAGTGTGGTGCTGAAAAAGCACAGCAGGTCAGGCAGCATCTGAGGAGCAGGAAAATTGACGTTTTGGGCAAAAGCCGTTCATCAGCGATGTCAATGTTAGCATTGCAGTCCCAAAGATAAGGATGTTGTGCCACAAGACATAAAATGATCTTGCACAATTAGTCAAGGTCAGAATGCATTAGAATGCTATATCCTACCAATTGAACTATTAACCTTACACACTGCTCAATATCCAACCTCCTCCTTAACTCACCTATTAACCTGCTTCACAAATACATTAGGACAGGAAAGTCTCGATCTACTCCTGTTTCAATAATAGGAAGTCAGATGAGAGTCTGGTCTAATGGATGCCTCCCTACTTTAGTACCAAGCAATTTTCTGTGATAATTTCTGCCATATTGAGGAAGTTTGGATGGGTTCAGGGTAATGAGATAATTTATTTTCTGCTGTTCCTACTGCATTTTTGCCAGGGCCTAATCACGCCACTATAAACTACACAAGGAACACAGTACACTAGCTTGAAGTAATTTTAAGCCAGTATGCTGCAAGTTTAAAGGGGATAAATTTACTAATTTTCTGTTAAAACCTTATGACTATGTCGTTTTCTCTTGGTGAGTACTTTATTAGCTATCGAAATACAACTGTTTTGAGACTGCCATTAACTTGTCCTTTACCAAATAGGTTACTTTAGGTTTGTTTTAGGGATTCCACATTTGTGTTGATTCTTAGAAGTAAGCAGAAAGACAGAGTACAGACAGTCCAGTGACAGCAACAGACATACCTGCCAATGCCTCAGATTACAAGTGAAGTGGTTTGACCTGCATTTCATTAAGAAGCATTGCCTGCAGAGAGGTACAATTTATAAAGCAGGATGTGACTTAGTCAAACTACATCCTACATGTGGAGCTGCAACTCAGGCTCATCATATAGCAGAAGCTATTAAATTCAGCACCACATTTCACTTGTGTGAAGTCATTTGAGGCTGTTACTCAGTATCATTGATTAAAGAGCTGTGACCTGATGCTCTGGGCAAATTATCAATACGTTGGTTACTACAATGAGACATTTTGTCATCTTCTTGCAGCAACATGGCAGAGTGCTGATACATCTCCGATTGGCAGGATTCTCTGAGATCTAAGGAATCAACGTTGACACACAAACATGTACTTTCCCCATCAATGCCCAAATATACATCACCAGGAAAGTGCATCATGTTTGTGCAACTTGTTATGACTCAGAAAACAAGGCTACACAATGAATACTCACTCCCAAAAATAGCTTGACATAAGGGCTGTCTACACTTCCAGCTGCCTTCATGCAGATGGAGAGGTGGCTATATGTAGAAGGAATCTATCCTCTACAGCCTTACTTGATGTCATTGGTTTTTTTTGTCAAGATCATAGCCATTCATCCCACATTCATCTGTAGTGTCTTTACAATTCTAGACGAGTCAGAACTGAATGAGGTGGGAAACACAGCACCAAACAAATCAACTCAGAGACATGCTCAAGAGGAAATCACTCTCTGCTATTTGTCACCTGAGGCCTGTATGGCAGCAAATAATGTCCTTTGAGATGTTTCTGCAGCTGTTACTTGCTCCATGATGAAAGTCAATGTTGTCAAATAGCATTCCAATGTGCCGCTCAAATGAGCTCCTGTATCCAAATTGACAGATATAGTCCATAAGAGTCTATATTAAAATGGCGCTGGATTCATGATGAAGGGCTTTTGCCTGAAACGTTGATTTTCTTGCTCCTCAGCTGCTGCCTGACCTGCTGTGCTTTTCCAGCAGCACTCTAATCTAGACTCTGGTTTCCAGCATCTGTAGTCCTTGTTTTTATTTTGGTATAGTCCGTAATGCTTGCTTCTGTAAGGGTAGTGGCTATGGACTTCTAATCCCCAAGAAAGCCTAGCTAACTACACCATGTCTTCCCAAGTATCTCAATATACTCAGTGTTCTATCCCTTTGGCAGCAGAGATCTATTTTGGGAGAGGTAGGCTTGAAACCTACCAATATGTTTGAATGGACAGAGATAGCTGTTGCATCCTGGAAGACCAGGGTTCCTCTGCAGGGCAGAAAAATATTCAGCGATCTCAGCTATCATGAACTCACTCTCTGATCTTCCCTTGTAGTTTCTTACATGTGAGGCACCTCCATAATTTGTAACTTAAAGGATACCAGAAGAGTCAGAGGTGAAAATGGGATTTGGCAATGGGCAACGGAGTTCCACAGAATTCAACCCAAAGGTTCAGATCTCAGAGGTGTCTGCTTAATTAAATAGCAGAATGTTCAAATAGGCAACAGAATATCATTAGACACAGATTAGCCTTTCAAACAAGGTTAAAACATTGAAACTGAAACAGCTTTTGCAGTACAGCCACAAAATCCATAACTTAAAACCAAGAAGAATGGTCTTGGCTGACTTAAAAACAAAATTCACATTTGTGCTGATTAAATGCTTCTTAACCTGAATCTGTAACAGAAAGCCAGTGTCATCTTGAAAACATTTCCAAGTTTATTATTTTGTAGGTATACCCTGACCAGAATGGGAGGTACCAATGTAAACTCACCATTCCTTCACTTGTATGGAAAACAATGTCCCTCTGAGAAGAGGCTTCAACATTTCCAGCTCTTGCTTTGATCTGAATTCCTTTAGGTGCGTCCATGCACAAAGAACGTGTTGGAGACTCCAGCCTGAAAACAAAAGAAGGTTATGTTTGAGAGCTAATATCCTCAATTCCCACAGAATGTAAGAGAAACATGTTTGCCAGTCTGTAAATAATACTCTAATGAAATCCAAATCAGTGTATTGGAGAAAAGTTTGCTTTTTGTTGTCTTTAGAATTCAAGTTAAAACTATGTTAACAGATAAAATATCCATGACAGTAAGTTTTCTGTTTCAGATCTTTACTGCTCCAGCTTTTCATACAGTTGCACAGATTACATTAGATTCAACTTATAAATGTTACATAAAACAAAACAAACAGCAATTTTTATTGCATGATAAAAGTGCTTCTGAAGTGCTATTCTTACAAACTTGTTTCTAGAGGAATGTTTTCCAGTTGTCCTGAGGTTTGCACCATGCACATAATCGAGAAGAAGAGGATGGCTTGTGAAGCAGTCAACATCAGGCATGCAGATTTGGGATAGAGCTTTCCTTACTTTCATGAAGGAGACACTGAGGCCAGTTGTGGTGTGGCAGAGTTCATAGTGGTAATGTTCGAGAATGATTCAACACAACGTAGCCAGGCGCAATTGGGGCATCTGTACCTGAAGAAGCAGGTTCTGATCATTGTGCTTGAACCTTTCTCAGTTTCGAAAATCTGAGGAGGTCAGGAGTCCAGGCAAAGGATGCCTTCGAAAACAAGGCAACGTTATTGTCCCGATAAAGATCTTAAGGCCTGGAGACTGGCAGTCAGTCCAGGATTTGATGGGTGGATGAAGAGAAACAATTTCCTTTTATTGGTGAGTCCGGAACAAGGGGACTGTCATGACCAGGTTCCTGGGCAAGGTTCCCCAATTTGTTCCGGCTTCAGACAGGATACTGCAAACCTTCCAGTTCCCAAATGAGGGTGTGAACCCTGCCCTTTAGTTGGTCAAAATAAGGTGAATATAAACAGGATCCCATCCCTTGTGGATATTTTTCTCTCTGTACTCAAACTAACTAATATCTTGAAAGGATTCAATTTAATTAAATTTGCTTGACTGAACAAAAAAGTGAATTTATTAATTACGAAATGCAAGCTGAAATAGTAATGCAACACGTAAGGCTGAATTTTATGTTTCTTGGCTCAGTGTTAATTTCCTGGAGGGTTTCTCTCAGGCGATGCTGCTGGGGGCTATCATCCCAAAGTTACCTCATTAACTTTGAACACTGTCCTTGTGACAATGAAGCAAATTCAATTCAATTCAATTGTGACACCCCCTTTCTCTGATGCTACTCGCCTGATTCTTCCACTTGTTGGAAAAATACGCCATTATTTGGCTGTGCCTAACAACATCCCTGTCACTGGAGCTATCTTAGAAAAATTTTTTGCACACCCAGCCAAGCGCCATCAGTCTAGTGCTGCCCTGTGTGGTGGCATTTACCCTGGACATTGCAGATTTGACAATGGCTGATTGTTATTGGCACCTTGCTTTGTGCCTGGCACCCAGAAGGCCTGGTGGATGGTAAGTTGCAGAGGAGGGCCATCTTTCTCCCCCGCCTATCCCTTGCACTGGTAGCGGAAATGGTGTCACCAGACCTTGCCAGCCTGCTCTATGATTGCCAGCTGGGTGATTGGGGTCTTGGCCATCTTGAGGAATACCCAGTAAAATACAAAGAAGGTCAATGACTTTCTCTGTTTCCTAAAGGTAGGCAGCACCATTCTTCTCGCTCTATCTCTGCTACTGTCCCCAACCCCGATCAAGCCTCATCCTCTATCACTCTCCTATCACGTGCAACATCCCCTCACCCGCTTTCACCCTCACCTCTTTCCAAACCCACATACTGCCATTCATGCCTGGCCTCTGTACCCACTACGAACACACTACCAATCCCCTATGAGTACCAACACTGACAGCTGCCTTAATATCTCCCTTTCTCTTATTCCAGAATACAGGTTACAAAAAGGAAGGACCAGGATAGATGGTGGGCTATCTGACATTTGGCTGTTCACCCTTTACAAGGATACGATCCTGACCATCATGGATAGGATAAATAGACAAAGTCTTTTCCCTGGAGTCGAGGAGTCCAGAACTAGAGGGCATAGGTTTAGGGTGAAAGGGGAAAGATATAAAAGGGACCTAAGGGGCAACTTGCTCACGCAGAGGGTGGTATGTGTATGGAATTAGCTGCCAGAGGAAGTAGTGGAGGCTGGTACAATTGCAACATTTAAAAGGCATCTTGATGGATATATGAATAGGAAGGGTTTGGAGGGATATGGGCCGGGTGCTGGCAGGAAGGACTGGATTGGGTTGGGATATCTGGTCAGCATGGGCGAGTTGGACCGAAGGGTCTGTTTCCATGCTGTACATCTCTATGACTCTGTGACTCTGTGACTCTAATTGGCTCACTGACCATGCCCCAAGCCCTAGGACTGCTATCAGAGTCTGCTCTGAACTTACTTTACTGGAACATACAGACCGAAGGCGATGTCTGTTGACTTGTCTAAGACTGCTGCCAACTATGACAAGCTGCTTGGTTTTGTGCTCATGTTAAATGGCAAGGCAGTGAGCCTGGTAGCTCTAGCTGAGCCTGCAATGTGCAAAAAAGGAGGACATGGCAAGGAATGGATGCTTTGTTCATCAAGATAATAGCACTAAGACATTGAGTTCGAAGACAGATACAGCCAAGTCCAGCTGTGAGCTGGGGTGACTGTTCCTCTGTGGTCTATGTCCTTGTGACAGCAATGTGAAGATAATGGCTGGTGCACCTTAAGGTTCAGCATGGCTATGCAGAGGCATGGTCCAAGTGGATTGGAGATGTGCCATGTTGATGCGAGGGTGAGCAAATATCTGATGCCAAAGTGTGTGGAAATAGGAGGCATGCAGTCACTGCTCCTGAGTGTACCTCTGCTGGGTTTCCAAGATGGAGGTTCAAGCATGGAACCAGTGATCTGGAATCTCAAGGTATCTTCTTCACTATCTCAGTGTTTAGTTTTCTTGCCTGGGGTTTGGATAGGAAGCTGCATATTAATGAGGCAAGATCTCCACTAAATGAGGCTGAAAGCCAGCAATAGTCTCTCTCTTAATAGGCATCTTGTTGCTCTCTAGATAGAATCTCAGCTTGAAGCCCAGTGTTGCTCCTGACATTGGGAAAGGTCTCACTGGACTTCTCATGCAATTCTGCCAGATGTCTTGCCATAGCCCATGTTATCAGGTCTCTGAATGATTCTAGCCAAATACACAGATTGGACAAAATATATGAGTTCAGTAAAATACTGTCTCTGAATTGTTCATTAAGTGGAATATTGTGGCTATTGCAGTGATTTCCTGTAGCCTTAACATTGGCAGTTGAACAATCAATTTTGAGATTCTTGGCTTTTCAGATTGATTGAAACTCATTTTTCCTTTTCTTTTGACAGTCCAGAGTGAGAGATAAGCTTTTTCTTTTGTATTACTTGCAATGACCTTCCCTCCTTCATAAAGTCAGAAGTGGGGATGTTCACTGATGATTGCACAATGTTCAGCACCATTTGCGATTCCTCAGCTACTGAAGCAGTCCATTTTCAAATGCAGCCCCTTGACATTCAATGGTGTTACCATCATTGAATTCCCCACCGTCAACATCCTGGGGATACCATTGATCAGAAACTCAACTGGACTCACCATGTGATTAATTCACCTCTTGACTCCTCATACCATTCCTGAAGAAGGACTCATGCCCGACTCTCCTGCTCCTTGGATGCTACCTGACCTGCTGCGCTTTTCCAGCAACACATTTTCAACTCCTCATACCTTGCCCACTATCTACAAGGCACAAGTCAGGAGTGTGATGGAATACTTCCCACTTGCCTGGAGGACTGCAGCCCCAACAACACAAGAAGCTTGACACCATCTAGGATAAAGCTGCCCGCTTGATCGGCACCACATCCACAAGCATCCACTCCTTCCACTGCCGACACTCAGTAGCAGCAATCTGTACTCTGTACAAGATGCACCGCAGAAATTCACCAAAGATCCTCAGACAGCACTTTCCAAACCCATGATCAGTTCCATTTGAAAGGACAAGGGCAGCAGATACATGGGAGCATGCCACCACCTTCAAGTTCCCCTCCAAGTCACTCACCATCCTGACTCGGAAAAATATTGCTGTTCCTTCCCTGTCACCTAGTCAAAATCCTGGAATTCCCTCTATAATGGCATTCGGGAACGTTACATGTTCTTCGAACTGTGGTCTTCACAGCACACTAATCCACATACTAGGACATCAGGCCATTAACACATGTACATTAGGGTCGAAACTCACTTCTAAATCCTATTCCTGTGGGAAAATGGAAACAGATCTCTCATCCAGAGTGATGTTTTTTTAAACATTATGCTCACAGTCTGAGATACTCCAGGAGTGTACACATTCAGTTTGTAGTATATTTTCTCCCTTTGAGCTTTCTTTGACATTCCAAAGTCTCTGTCTGTCTTTCACCAGGCAGCCACTAAATTTTGACCAGCAATCACTTTTGCAGTAAGTCCTTGTTTTAAAGGACCCAAAAGAAAACATGTTTTAATTAAAGTTCAACAAGTGCACAGGCAATCCATGGTTATGCTCCATGGTCATGAAAGGATGTAATATTGTAAGGTGTGAAATCAGGAAGCACATTTTCACACAAAACGTAGTATAATTCCAGAACTCCATCCACAAAAAGGTGATGAATGTTTGTTATTGATTGAACGGCAATGGGACAGGAAGACCCAAGAGCCTGTCTGCCACTGGCCATCACTGAGGCTGAGGCAGGAAAGTGATGGGGTCCCACCCAGCTGCATAAATACCTCCTCCACTTTCAAATCTGCCTTAGGACAGGACATTAAATTCTGTCCAATGTCTACCGAAACACCAGGATTTTCATTGTGTTCAATCCTTATCCTAAGGGGACTGAAGTACTTTCTATCCACCACTGGATGTTCTGACTGATGTTAGTTCACTCAGCATAGTCTGGGAATTAGGACAAACAATCAGGCAGGATATTAAGGTGAGCTGTTTTGATGGGATCTCTTGATCCATAACACAGAACGTTTTTATCCATTAGGCCATTGCAATGACTCCAAATATCGGTTTCTATATCAGTTATAATGTACAATGATGAGGACTCTGGAATGGGCATAAAATGACAACTGGATAGGTTATATAGATAATTAGAACTAACGTTATGGAAGCTAATTTGTTGCTTAATTTATCTGTATGACATAATAGCGTGTATGTAAATTCAGAAAGTGTATTTTTTTAAAAGAAGTTTGCCATTGCTGACTGGCTTCTGATAAACAGACCTCTGTGCACATGGATTGCTTGGGGCACAGTCAGTTACACATGGTGTGCCCGAATCAGCAACTTGAAGTTGCATTTATATCATGCCTTTAACACTAACAATGAGCAGCTTTGTAATGGATGAAATAATGCTAAGTGATGGGAAGCCAAGGTTCGAGTGAGTGATAGGTTAGCAGTGGTCAGGGAAATAAAGGTGGGAGAGGTTGCAGGTCACGGCTGCATAGATGATCTGAATGTTAAGAGTTGAACAAACTCTCTTTGGTGTTAGAAACAATGTTGAACAGATGGGGAGAAAGCAGTTTGAAAACATGCGTGTTATGGAGCAAAGGGTTTGATTATTCCTTTCCCAAATGATTTAATTAGATTACTTACAGTGTGGAAACAGGCCCTTCAGCCCAACAAGTCCACAGCGACCCGCCGAAGCACAACCCACCATACCCCTACATTTACCCCTTACCTAACACTACGGGCAATTTAGCATGGCCAATTCACCTGACCCGCACATCTTTGGACTGTGGGAGGAAACCGGAGCACCCAGAGGAAACCAACGCAGACATGGGGAGAACGTGCAAACTCCACACAGTCAATCGCCTGAGTCGGGAATTGAACCCGGGTCTCAGGCGCTGTGAGGCAGCAGTGCTAACCACTGTGCCACCGTGCCGCCCATAATTATTAAACTAAGGTTATATGTAAATGTGTTCTGACAGGTGGGTAACAATTTAAGTTAGAAATGCTTGCACTGCTCCAGAAATGATTATTCAAAAGGAATGGAGACAAATAGGGAAAGGAGCAGGGAATTGTAGCATAGGAAATTAACATTAGAAATATTAAGCAAGTTTTGGGGCAAACAGGATAATAACTGATTGATATTTTAATTAATTAAATGATGAGCTAAGTTTGAAATACTGTTACTGGAAGGATATATACTTGAACCATCAGATGGCGCTATTTGTTGAAGCCAGGTTTGGACCCTGAAACTTTTTTTTAGGAAAAATGACAAATGCACAACGTTAATGCACAGTAGGTTAGGGTTAGGGTAAGACAGGTATTCCAACAAGCAAAACCATATTGTGAAGTGTAAGTTTCAGTGGTAATTTAATTAGCAAACTGTTAAACTTTATTACCATTGTGTTTAAAAAAAACTTTGCAATGATTTAATTGGCTAATAAGGACATTAAAAATACTAAGTGCTTATGTTTATATTTCACTTTGTCTATGTAACAACAAGCAATCAAGGCCAAAGGAAATTGATCCATACATGAAGATCATTCAGATCCTTTAAAATGAAAAATGCTGTAAAAGGAAATGATAGAATATACATTAAAATGCTATCCAATACAGTTTTAATAGTAGGAAGTAAGGTTAAATGTAAATGTGTTTTGGCAGGTGGGTAACAATTTAAGTTAGAAATGCTTGCACTGCTCCAGAAATGAAGCCCAAAGTATTTTAATTCCTGATATAAGGGTGCAAGTGTTTGAAAGGGTTAGTGGCGAGGTGTGCACAAAGCACTGAATAAGCTGATGATACATCAACTTGTGCAATAAAACACGTTTGGACCTCAAAGCAATAAAACCTAATTTTAAAGGACCCCAATAGTAACACTGTCTTTCATACCAGTACAACTTACTGTCATGTAATAAAATGTACCTTTTAAAAGAAGAGCTTCTTCTTATAAGACTACCATGTTCTTTTCCTGTGCAACACTAGACTCGCCAGGCTCTGAGCATTCCTACCACTAGAGAGGATGGTGGCAGCCTATGTACCAGTTACACATAATAACGTGATGAACTGTGGTGACGGTCCATCATGTTCATATGGTACCAGTATGGGCATGACTTCATCTTATAAGTAAATAGCAAGTGGTGGAGGTCTAAAGAATTTTCAGAGACAGCTTTAAGGAAGCCCTCTAGCTTTTAAGAATCCAGCAGAAGAGACATTTGTGGCAAGATGCTTCAAGGCAGAATCAATTGCAAAAAGGTGTTTCAGACCTGGTAAAAGACATGCTGCAGTGCGAATAGACAATAGGTGCAGGAGTATGCCATTCTGCCCTTCGAGCCTGCACCACCATTCAATATGATCATGGCTGATCATCCTTAATCAGTATCCTGTTCCTGCCTTATCTCCATAACCCTTGATTCTACAAGGTTAGGAATTTCCTGGGACTGGAGAATTAGTAACTCCAAAGCAGATACAGGCAATGGTCTGTGGGAGTATTCCCATGTTGGAGTTTAGTCAGTGAGCAAACAGTCATCAGAGGCTTTGTGAGTAAAGTTTAAAATCTCTGTTGGGCAAGGGTAAAACTGTAAAAACAGCACAGGTACAGGTTCTGTTTAGAAGTAGGTGAAGTATTATAGTTTGGATCCAGTGTCGCTGTCATAGTGGTTGGACACCAAGAGGACTGATTGTAGCAGGTAAATCAAAGGCCATGGAAATAAGTTAAATTTAAAAACAAAATTTGAATGTAAAACCTGGCCACAGACCTGGTATTGTTGCCTAGCCAGAATTAAAGTGATAAAGGGCATATTAGAGTTATGTAGGATTTCATGGAATAAGACATTTAGGACATTATTGGGGCCTCAGAGGGTGCAGGAGATCCATTACTTCAAATCATTTTAAAGGCAGGAAGCATTTACTTTCGCTATTCACAGCAGGACTCATTCAGAAGAAAAATGCGAACAAATAAGTACGTTTTTACGAGCACTGCAAACAGCATAAATCATCTTAAGAAATCTGTGAAAGGTACAGGATTTATCTTATTGAGATACAAAGAGTAGGATTTATTCAATATTTCCATTAAGAGAATGGGCACCATTTATTAAAAGACATAGGAAGGGAAGTCACTCAGTAAAGCAATGAAGGAAAAGGGAATTGTCCAATGGGCCAATTGTCCAATGGGCCACAATTAATGGGATTCATCTGGCGAATACGCAAACGAAGGTAAACATCACTTTTGCTTGCAAAAGACAGGAATCATCCATTTTTGCACAAAGTAGAATTTTCCATTTGATCACATAGACATGAGGAAAGCTTCCAGTACACATCAGCAGCATAATTATCCTGTAAATCAAAAACCTTTAAGGCAAATGTATAACTGTATTTGGAATATATAGAACACAGAACAGTACAACACAGTGCAGACCCTTCAGGCCTCGATGTGGTGCCGTCCTTTTATCCTACTCTAAGATTAGACTAACCTACTCGCTCACATGTCCCTAATGTATCTGACTCTACTCCCACTACTGGTGGTGCATTCCATGCACCCACCACTCTCTGTGTGAAAAGACCTCCCTTTGACATGTCCCCTAAACCTTCCTCCAATTACCTTAAATTATACCCCCTTGTGATAGACATTTCTGCCCTGGAAAAAAAAGTCTATGGCTATCCACTCTATCTATGCCTCTCAACATCTTGTACATCTCTATCAAGTCACCTCTTACCCTTCTTCACTCCAATGAGAAAAGCCTTATCCTTTCTTCATAAGACATAGACTCCAGTCCAGGCAGCATCCTGGTAAATAGCCTCTGCACCCTCTCGAAAGCTTTTAAATCCTTCCTATAATAAGCTGACCCAAATTGAACACAACATTTCAAGTGTAGTCTAACCAGGGCTTGAAAGAGCTGCAGCATAATCTCACGGCTCTTGAACTCAATTCCCCTGCTAATGAAAGCCAACATGCCATATGCCTTCTCAACAACCTTATCAACTTGGGGAGCAACTTTGAGGGATCTGTGGACATGGAACCCAAGATCCCTGTGTTCCTCCATATTGCCAAGAATCCTGCTTTTAATCCTGTATTCTACCTTCAAATTTGACCTTCCAAAGTGAATCACTTCACATTTTTCCAGGTTGAACTCCATCTGCCACTTCTCAGCTCAGCTCTACATCGTCAATGTCCCGTTGCAACCTACGACAGCCCTCCACACTATTCACAACTCCACCAACCTTCATGTCATTGGAAAACTTACCCCCCCACTTCTTCATCCAAGTCATTTCTATAAATCACAAAAAGCAGAGGTCCCAGAACTGATCCTTGCAGAATGCCACTGGTCACTGAGCTCCAGGCTGAATATTTTCCATCAACTAACACCGTCTGTCTTCTATGGGTCAGCTTATTCTGTATCCAGCCAAATTTCCATGTATCCCGTGCCTCCTTATTTACTGAATGAGCCTACCATGGGGAACCTTATCAAATGCCTTGCTAAAATCCATGTACACCACATCCACTGTTCTACCTTCATCAATGCATTTTGTCACATCCTCAAAAATTTCAATAAGGTTTGTGAGGCATGACCTGCCCCTCTCAAAGCCATGCTGATTATCTAATCAAACTATGGTTTTCCAAATAATCATAAATCCTGTCTCTCAGAATCCTCTCCAATAATTTGCTCACCACAAATGTAAGACTGACTGGTCTCTAATTCCCAGGATTATCCCTATTCCCTTTCTTGAACAAGGGAATAACATTTGCCACCTTCCAATGATCTGACACTACTCCGACGGACAGTGAGGATTCAAAGATCATCATCAAAGGTAGAGCAATCTCTTCCCTCACTTTCTGTAGTATTCTAGGGTATGTCCCATCTGGCTCAGGGGATTTATCTATCCTTATGTTTTTCAAAATTTTCAGCACATCATCCTTCCTATGACAGCCGACATAATATTTCCAGGAAGTTATAAATTCAGAAAAGAACCAAATAAAACATGGAGTTGGATATCATGGAGAAAATTATTAGCTCAGATACAGAATTGTTTTTAAAGTGGATTCTAAACCAGAAGCTGAACAAGTAAAGAAACATTTATATCCAAATAAAATTACAGCTGACAGTATTATAAATTGCCAAGGCATAAGAGAAGCAATAACTATGTTTAATGAAGTTATGCAAGTTTTTAAGACTGTTATTTTAACATTACATAAAATAAAATTCTTGATTAAGCAAGATTTAATAGAAGAGTTCAGCATCTGGGGAATCCATAGATCGTATATTTAATGATCTCTCCAAATCAAAGTGGAGAAAAGTGACCATTAAGTCAGAATTCATTGTAGTTGGAATTCCTAATAAGGAAATCTTTGTCAGATTTAGTACATTTCAAGGAAAATTTGACTTTGGAAAAAGGCATTCAGATGAGGAGCAAAGCAGAAGTCCAGAAACTACACAGATCAATCCTAAGTGGATTTGATTATATTGATCAGCAAAATCTGTTCATTTCTTAATAAAAACTCAGAGAACCCACATGATAAGCCAACAAAGAGTATAGGCCAGATAGCAGATACTTCTGTTAATATCCGCAATATGGAACAAAAACACCTCACAAGTACAAGCAGTGTCAAAAAGGGTTTAAAAAAGAATGCATCCTGTCAATGTCCCTTTGCAACCTACAACAGCCCTCTATGCTATCCACAACTCCACCAACCTTCATGTCATCGGAAAATGTTGTCACAAGGTCACTTCCACAGGAAGTGTCAAAGTATGACTAAGTCAAGATAAACAGGAAGTTAAACAGCTACTCACACAAAAATTCATGTTATAGAACAAGCTACAATTTTAAAAAAAGCGAAAGCTATTACAAGGGAAAATAGATGATCGAGAATTAAACATTTGACAAGAACATATTTATGTTAATAGAGACCCCACTAATTTTAAGCTTGATGTAGAACAACTATCAATATATTATCAGCTGGGGTAACATTGCTTACAACCTAGAACAGTAACTACATAACTACATGGTTCAGGAGGGATACCACTTCAGATTAAAGGTGCGCTACAAGGGTGTCCATGACGAGAAAAAGGGATGTAGGATAAGGGAGCACAGAATTTTGAAGTCTTATCTCAGTACATATGTATGACTTTACTTCAAAACTCTTGAAATGGCTGAAGGTGTTAAACTAGTATAGTCAAGCCATAACTGTTCAAAGAACAGCAGTCAGGGAAGTATTGACCAAAGACATTTCAGTTCCTGAGTAACTGGACATGGGACAACAGGTAAAATATTTCATAGGGCTTCCTAGACTCTTCATGGAACCCAGATAGAAGATAGAATCCATTGTAACTAGTTAAGTTGGCATGAGAAATTTATTTCATATTGTTGATAAGAGATGGTGGCCAGCCAGTTTAATCAGCTTCATCAAATATAAGACAGACAGAGAAGCAAATTAGACTATGACACCATTTCTTGGTATTTTGTGGAAAGATAGCCAGATCAAAGGTCCATGGTGTTGGTGATAAACATATGATTTGAGCACCAACAGCATTTCACAGTTATAGGTGACTTGCTGGCATATAGTGGAAAAATGCTTATTCCAGCTTCACTATTGGATAAGTATCTGGGAAAGTATATACTGGTGATGGTTAAGACATTACATTGGTAGTGCCAGAAATTGGTCCTGATGTAGTGGCCTGAAATCACCTAAGATCTCATAACACTTTGTGAAACTTGCAACCAAACAGGATTGGCAGGAACGCTTTCCATTCTTATCGGTGAATGGAGTTCAGACTGCTAGAATCAGCAATGCGTGTGAGGAAGTATAAACAATGGGAAAGCATATGAGCAGAGTATCTCACCTGAGCTTACTGAAGAACCTTCAGCTAATTCTTTATCACAGATTGGTGAGCAGAAATAATGGCAGATTTAAGTCTGATTCAGATGCTGAGAAGATGTGAGTTCAAGCAGAACGTATAATTTCTTTACCTTCACAGGGAAAATCAGCAGTTTCACAGAAACACATCATGCCAATCAAGAAGCAGTCACTAAATAAGACATCGGAAGGAGTGAAAATACTGATTTCATCATTGATGTAATCACCAATCACAAAGGGCAAATGAGAATGTTCAACCCCAGCTTTGAGGTAAAGATTATACAATTCAGCACAGATTTTCTACAAGATTAAGAATAAAATCTGTTTTTACAGATTGAAGCTGCAGTGTATATAACTCCATAAAAGCCACCACTGAGATGAGGTAACCAATATCCACAGAACAAGGTACTGTCAAAAAGTAATGGAGTTTTGAAGAATGAATTGGAATCTCATTGAAACCTGTAAAATTCTAACAAGGATAAATGTGGGAAGGATGCGGCCAATGACCAGGGAGGATGCATCCAGGAAGTTACTGTTTAAGGAACAAAATCAGAAATTACTGGAAAACCTCAAAGTTAAAAATCACACAACACCAGGTTGTAGTCCAACAGGTTTAATTGGAAGCACACTAGCTTTCGGAGCGTCGCTCCTTCACAATCACCTGATGAAGAAGCGTCATTCCGAAAGCTAGTGTGCTTCCAATTAAACCTGTTGGACTACAACCTGGTGTTGTGTGATTTTTAACTTTGTACACCCCAGTCCAACACCGGCATCTCCAAATCATGGAAAATCTCAGTGTGTCTGGCACCCTCTGTGGCGGGAAAGCAGAGTTAATGCTTTAGGTCCAGTGACCCTTCCTCAGAACAGGTTCAGTTTTCCCAGCAATTTCTGATTACCAACTACTGCAGTTCTTTAATTTTTTTTATTCACAGTTTAAGGATCTGAGTAGGCTATTTAAGACTGAGTCAAAAAATGTAGCACTGGAAAAACACAGCACATCAGGCAGCATCCGAAGAGCAGGAGAGTTGGCGTGTCAGGCATAAACCCTTCATCAGGAATGTTGACATTCCTGATGAAGGGCTTATGCCTGAAAAATCGACTCTCCTGTTCCTCAGATTTTGCCTGACCTGCTGTGCTTTTCCAGAATCACACTTTTTGACTCTGACTCTCCAGCATCTGCAGTCCTCACTTTTCCTATTTAAGACTGAGACAAGGAGAAATATCTTCACCCAGAGAGTGATGAGCCCATGGAATTCTCTGCCACAGAACGTGGTTGAGGCCAAAATGTTGAATATTTTCAAAAAGGAGTAAGTGTAAGTTCTTAGGGCAAAAGGGATGAAAGGGTATGGGGAGAAAGCCTTAGTGGCCTACTCATACTCTTAATTTTTGTGTTATTGAGTCCTTCGCAAAGGAAATCCAGGAGATTTTCAGTTTGAAAGGATATACTCTGTCCAGAACAGAGTCAAAGTCAACTGTCTTCAATGCAGAGGCCTTTGAGGTTACTAAATATCAAGTCTGAAGTGAACACTTTCTTACAGAATAGTGAAACCTACACACTACCTGAATTGTGATGTCAAACACTTACCATGAGATGGGATAGTCACAAATTATGTTGAAAAAAAAAACTTAGAGTGGGATGGGTGATGTGTAAAGGTCTGAAATAGTTAATGCTCAGGAGGGCATTAAGCACCACCCTACACTATGATGTCACATGAACTCAAGCAGAACAGCTTTGGACTGCAATGGATTAATCCCTAAAACTGAGGTTACACACAATCTTAGTAACTATGCCCATCACACAATGTGATTTGCACTGAGTTGCTATCATTATAATAAATTATATCTTGTTTAACAAAAGAGCGTCTTCTTTTTAGATTATTAAATGGATGTCCTGGTACCACACAAGGTCAACCAAGTTCTGCAGATCACTAACAGAAAAGAGGATGGTGGCAGTAAATCTACCTATTAGATTTATATTACATCCTAAGGGGTTATGTTGAACATCCGCTATGTAACACCAGGCATCTTATATTCCAATGGAATATATGACAATAAACCAGACAGTGCATCCTCTGGAGATCCCACAGTACAGGATGGACAATGAGGTTAGTAGGGCAATAATACACTGATCTCTGCCACATTTTAGAATGGAGCTGTATTTGGACCCCCCTCTTCTGGTTGTTTAATCTTCCACTACCATTCACAACTGGACATGTTAAGGCTGATATGATCAGTTTATTGCAGGTATTCTTAGCTCTCTCTCTATTGGCCAGCATGTATGGAGACTTGTGTTGTAGCTTCACCTCGTTGGCCCCTCATTTTTAGATTAGATTAGATTAGATTACTTACAGTGTGGAAACAGGCCCTTCGGCTCAACAAGTCCACACCGACCCGCCGAAGCGCATCCCACCCATACCCCTACATTTACCCCTTACCTAACACTACGGGCAATTTAGCATGGCCAATTCACCTGACCCGCACATCTTTGGACTGTGGGAGGAAACCGGAGCACCCAGAGGAAACCCACACAGACACAGGGAGAACGTGCAAACTCCACACAGTCAGTCGCCTGAGGTGGGAATTGAACCCGGGTCTCAGGCGCTGTGAGGCAGCAGTGCTAACCACTGTGCCACCGTGCCGCCAACTTGCTGCAAGTAGTCCAATTTTATTGATGCTCTGGCTATGTAGGAGCTAGCAATTTGTGCAAGGAATATAAGTTCTTATTTCTATGTTTACATTAAAATTAACTGACTTCTACTAATTCATTTTGATTTCTAGGTTTCATGTTTTAAAGCTGTACAATGGGTGTGGTGTACACCCATGTGATCTGATCTCAATGTCCTGAATAAACTAAAGGACTTGTAGAAAGACACAAGAAATATGTTATAACATCTATGATACAATCACTTAACATTTATAGTTTATAACCACAGTTATTAGCCAGCACAAAAATCAATTCATTATTGACTTCCCACTTTGTAAGTGTACCGAATTTCACTTAATAACAAATTGAATGAAGCAAAGAATAAAATCTTGTCATTGAGATGCTTTGCACCAGAAATTTCACTTTCAATTCTTACTAAATAATTTGAAGCTTGATATGTTTAATTTTTAAATCGATTGACTTGGTATAAAAAGATATCCAATGAGAGATAATCAGATTATTCCATCAGCCATGCAAGTTATCTAACCCGCTGAACTTGATTACAAAATGCAGCCCTTGTCTATCCATCTGCTAATGATTGGTGATTTTACAACTGCACTGAACATCAAATATTGGCACAGCATGCTAGATAGCAGGAGTGTGGTGCAGGATAATGTCTGGTTAAATCCTTGCATCGGATATGATCATTCATAGTGTCCTGACTCATTCCCTTCCTTGATGCAGAATGAAGAGAGTAATGTGGAGGTAAGGGTGTGCCCCCACAGACTTCATTTGCGGGATGTACGTCCTGCTTCAGCTCCCCGAGAACCATGGAACTGGAACTGGAGCTGGTTGAACTTTGGATTATTCGGGAGGCTGAGGAGGTTATTGAGTGGAGTTACAGGGAAGCAGTCACACCTCAGGTACAGGAAAACTGTAGCTGGGTTACAGTCAGGCAATGGAAAGAGAACTGCAGACAGTGCAGAGATCCCTGTGTCCGTCCCCCCTAATAACAAGTATACAGTTTTGGATATTGTTGAGGGGGGGTCTTATCAGGGGTAAGCAATTGGGCACAGGTCTCTGGCACAGTGTCTGTCCCTGTTGCTCAAAAGGGAAGGGGGGAGAGGAGCAGAGCATTAGTCATTGGGGTCGAGAGAGACTCACATTTGGTGAGTTGTCACCCAGGTGCTAGGGTTCGTGATGTCTCAGTTCGTGTTTTCAGGATCCTTGAGGGGGAAGGAGAGCAGCCCCAAGTCGTGGTCCACATAGGCACCAACGGCATAGGTAGGAAAGGGGATGGGGATTTAAGGCAGAGATTTAGGGATCCAGGGTGGAAGCTTAGAGTTAGAACAAACAGAGTTGTTATCTCTGGTTTGTTATCCATGTCACATGCTAGTGAGGCAAGGAACAGGGAGGAGTTGAACACATCGCTACAGGGATGGTGCAAGAAGGAGGGATTCAGATACCTGGATAATTGGGGCTCATTCTGGGGTAGGTGGGACTTCTACAAACAGGGTGGTCTACACCTGAACCAGAGGGGTACCAATATTCTGGGGGTGGGTGAAATTTGCTAATTGTCTTCAGGAGGGTTTAAACTAATTCAGCAGCGGGATGGGAACCTGAATTGTAGCTCCAGTGTACAGGAGGTCGAGAGTTATGAGGTCAGAAATAACGTTTCAAGGTCGCAGGATTGTACTGGCAGGCAGGAAGCTGGTTTGAAGTGTGTTTACTTCAACCCAGGAGCATCCGGAATAAGGTGGGTGAACTTGCAGCATGGGTTGGTACCTGGGACTTCGATGTTATGGCCATTTTGGAGATATGGATAGAGCAGGCACAGTAATGGTTGTTGCAGTTTCAAGGATTTAGATGTTTCAGTAAGAACAGGGAAGGTGGTAAAAGAGGAGGAGGTGTGACATTGTTAGTCAAGGATAGCATTATGGTGGCAGAAAGGATGTTTGATGAGGACTCATCTACTGTGGTAGTATGGGCTGAGGTTAGAAACAGGAAAGGCAAAGTCACCCTGTTGGGAGTTTTCTATCGGCTTCCGAAATGTTCCTCCGAAATGTTCCAAAGATGTTGAGGAAAGGATTGCAAGGATGATTGTGGATCGGAGTGAAAGTAGCAGGGTAGTTATTATAGGGGCCTTTAACTTTGCAAATATTGACTGGAAACGCTATCATTCGAATACCTTAGATGGGTCAGTTTTTGTCCAGCGTGTGCAGGAGGGTTTCCTGACACAGTATGTAGACAGGCCAACAAAGGGTGAGGCCACATTGGATTTGGTATTGGGTAATGAACTAGGCCAGGTGTTAGATTTGGAGGTAGATGAGCACTTTGATGATAGTGACCACAATTTGGTTATGTTTACTTTAGTGCTGGAAAGGGATAGATATATACCGCAGGGCAATTATGATACGATTAGGCAAGATTTAAGATGCACAGGATGGGGAAAGAAACTGCAGAGGATGGGCACAATTGAAATGTGGAGCTTATTCAAGGACTAGCTACTGCGTGTAGTATGTTGCAAATATATACCTGTCAGGCAGGGAGGAAGTGGTTGAGCGAGGGAGCTGTGGTTTACTAAAAGAGTTGAACCTCTTGTCAAGAGGAAGAAGAAGGTTTATTAAAGATGAGATGTGAAGGCTCAGTTAGGGTGCTTGAGAGATACAAGTTAGCCAGGAAGGACCTAAAGAGAGAGCTAAGAAAGACCAAGAGGGGGCATGAGAAGTCTTTGGCAGGTAGGATCAAGGAAAATGCTAAAGCTTTCTCTATAACTGCTTGGCACCTGGGAAGCAACACACCAACCATGAGTCTCTCTCATTCCCAAAGAACCTCCTATCTCTCCCCCTAACTATGGAGATCCCAATGACAGGAATAAAAGAATGACTAGAGTAAGGTTAAGGCCAGTCAAGGTCAGTAGTGGGAAGTTTTACGTGGAGTCTGAGGAGATAAGAATGGCACTAAATGTATATTTTTTGTCAGTATTCATACTGGAAAATGACAATGTTGTTGAGAATACTGAGATACAGGCTACTAGATTTGACGGGACTTAGGTTCATAAGGAGGAGGTGCTAGCAATTCTAGAAAGTGTGAAAATAGATAAGTCCCCTGGGCCAGATGGGATTTCTCCTAGGATTCTCTGGGAAGCTAGGGAGGAGATTGCTGAATCTTTGGCTTGGATGTTTGTGTTATCAGTCTACAGGAATAGTGCCAGAAGACTGGAGGATAGCAAATATTGTCCCCCTTTTCAAGAAGGGGAGTAGGGACAACCCTGGTAATTATAGACCAGTGAGCCCTACTTCAGTTGTGGCTAAAGTGTTGGACAGGATTATAAGAGGTAGGATTTATAATAATCTAGAAAGGAATAATTTGATTCGGGATAATCAACACGATTTTGTGAATGGTAGGTTGTGCCTCACAAACCTTATTGAGTTCTTTGAGAACTGCAAATGTGTTGCTGGTCAAAGCACAGCAGGTTAGGCAGCATCTCAGGAATAGAGAATTCGACGTTTCGAGCATAAGCCCTTCATCAGGAATAAGAGAGAGAGAGCCAAGCCGGCTGAGATAAAAGGTAGGGAGGAGGGACTAGGGGGAGGGGCGATGGAGGTGGGATAGGTGGAAGGAGGTCAAGGTGAGGGTGATAGGCCGGAGTGGGGTGGGGGCGGAGAGGTCAGGCAGAGGATTGCAGGTTAGGAGGGCGGTGCTGAGTTGAGGGAACCGACTGAGACCCGGTGGGGGGAGGGGAAATGAGGAAGCTGGAGAAATCTGAATTCATACCTTGTGGTTGGAGGGTTCCCAGGCGGAAGATGAGGCGCTCCTCCTCCAGCCGTCGTGTAGTTGTGTTCTGCCGGTGGAGGAGTCCAAGGACCTGCATGTCCTCGGTGGAGTGGGAGGGGGAGTTAAAGTGTTGAGCCACGGGGTGATTGGGTTGGTTGGTTCGGGCGGCCCAGAGGTGTTCTCTGAAGCGTTCCGCAAGTAAGCGGCCTGTCTCACCAATATAGAGGAGGCCACATCGGGTGCAGCGGATGCAATAGATGATGTGTGTGGAGGTACAGGTGAACTTGTGGCGGATATGGAAGGATCCCTTGGGGCCTTGGAGGGAAGTGAGTGTGGAGGTGTGGGCGCAAGTTTTACATTTCCTGCGGTTGCAGGGGAAGGTGCCGGGGGTGGAGGTTGGGTTGGTGGGGGGTGTGGATCTGACAAGGGAGTCACGAAGGGAGTGGTCCTTGCGGAACGCTGATAGGGGAGGGGAGGGAAATATATCCTTGGTGGTGGGGTCCGTTTGGAGGTGGCGGAAATGGCGGCGGATAATACGTTGTATGCGCAGGTTGGTGGGGTGGTAGGTGAGAACCAGTGGGGTTCTGTCTTGGTGGCGGTTGGAGGAGCGGGGCTCAAGGGCGGAGGAGCGGGAAGTGGAGGAGATGCGGTGGAGGGCATCGTCGATCACGTCTGGGGGGATGTGGGGTGGTAGGTGAGAACCAGTGGGGTTCTGTCTTGGTGGCAGTTGGAGGAGCGGGGCTCAAGGGCGGAGGAGCGGGAAGTGGAGGTGGGGTGGTAGGTGAGAACCAGTGGGGTTCTGTCTTGGTGGCGGTTGTGGGGTGGTAGGTGAGAACCAGTGGGTGGGGTGGTAGGTGAGAACCAGTGGGCCTCAGATGGCCTCCTTCTTCAAGGACCGCACAACCCAGATGGCCTCCTTCTTCAAGGACCGCAGATTCCCCCCAGACGTGATCGACGATGCCCTCCACCGCATCTCCTCCACTTCCCGCTCCTCCGCCCTTGAGCCCCGCTCCTCCAACCGCCACCAAGACAGAACCCCACTGGTTCTCACCTACCACCCCACCAACCTGCGCATACAACGTATTATCCGCCGCCATTTCCGCCACCTCCAAACGGACCCCACCACCAAGGATATATTTCCCTCCCCTCCCCTATCAGCGTTCCGCAAGGACCACTCCCTTCGTGACTCCCTTGTCAGATCCACACCCCCCACCAACCCAACCTCCACCCCCGGCACCTTCCCCTGCAACCGCAGGAAATGTAAAACTTGCGCCCACACCTCCACACTCACTTCCCTCCAAGGCCCCAAGGGATCCTTCCATATCCGCCACAAGTTCACCTGTACCTCCACACACATCATCTATTGCATCCGCTGCACCCGATGTGGCCTCCTCTATATTGGTGAGACAGGCCGCTTACTTGCGGAACGCTTCAGAGAACACCTCTGGGCCGCCCGAACCAACCAACCCAATCACCCCGTGGCTCAACACTTTAACTCCCCCTCCCACTCCACCGAGGACATGCAGGTCCTTGGACTCCTCCACCGGCAGAACACAACTACACGACGGCTGGAGGAGGAGCGCCTCATCTTCCGCCTGGGAACCCTCCAACCACAAGGTATGAATTCAGATTTCTCCAGCTTCCTCATTTCCCCTCCCCCCACCTTGTCTCAGTCGGTTCCCTCAACTCAGCACCGCCCTCCTAACCTGCAATCCTCTTCCTGACCTCTCCGCCCCCACCCCACTCCGGCCTATCACCCTCACCTTGACCTCCTTCCACCTATCCCACCTCCATCGCCCCTCCCCCTAGTCCCTCCTCCCTACCTTTTATCTCAGCCGGCTTGGCTCTCTCTCTCTTATTCCTGATGAAGGGCTTATGCTCGAAACGTCGAATTCTCTATTCCTGAGATGCTGCCTAACCTGCTGTGCTTTGACCAGCAACACATTTGCAGCTGTGATCTCCAGCATCTGCAGACCTCATTTTTTACTTGAGTTCTTTGAGAAGGTGATCAAACAGGTGGATGAGGGTAAAGTGGTTGATGTGGTGTATATTAGATTAGATTAGATTAGATTAGATTAGATTAGATTACTTACAGTGTGGAAACAGGCCCTTTGGCCCAACAAGTCCACACCGACCCGCCGAAGCACAACCCACCCATACCCCTACATTTACCCCGTACCTAAAACTACGGGCAATTTAGCATGGCCAATTCACCTGACCCACACATCTTTGGACTGTGGGAGGAAACCAGAGCACCCGGAGGAAACCCACGCAGACACGGGGAGAACGTGCAAACTCCACACAGTCAGTTGCCTGAGTTGGGAAATGAACCCAGGTCTCTGGCGCTGTGAGGCAGCAGGGCTAACCACTGTGCCACCGTGCTGCCCACATATGATTTCAGTAAAACATTTGATAAGGTTCCCCATGGTAGACTATTGCAGAAAATATGGAGGCATAGGATTGAGGATGATTTAGTAATTTGGATCAGAAATTGGCTAGCTGAAAAAAACACAGAGGGTGGTGGTTGATAGGAAATGTTCATCCTGGAGTTCAGTTACTAGTGGGGTACTGCAAATATCTGTTTTGGGACCACTGCTGTTTGTCATTTTTATAAATGACCTGGATGAGGGTGGAGAAAGATGGATTAGTAAATGTGCAGATGACACGAAGGTTAGTACAGTTGTGAACAGTACTGAAGGATGTTGTAGATCACAGAGAGACATAGATAAGTTGCAGAGCTGGGCTGAGAGGTGGCAAATGGAGTTTAATGTGGAAAAGTGTGAAGTGATTCACTTTGGAAGGAGTAACAGGAATACAGAGTATTGGGCTAATGGTAAGATTCTTGGTAGTGTGGTTGGGCAGAGAGATGTTGGTGTCCATGTACATAGATCCCTGAAAGCTGCCACCCAGGTTGATAGGGTTGTTAAGAAGGCATATGATGTGTTAGCTTTTATTGGTAGGGGGATTGAGTTTTGGAGCCATGAGGTCATGTTGCAGCTGTACAAAACTCTGGTGCAGCCGCACTTGGAGTATTGCATACAGTTCTGGTCGCCACATTATAGGAAGGATATGGAAACGTTGCAAAGGGCTCAGAGGGGATTTACCATGATGTTGTCTGGTATAGAGGGAAGATTTTATAAGGCAAGGCTGAGGGACTTGGGGCTATTTTCATTAGAGAGAAGGACGTTGAGAGGTGACCTAATACAGACATGCAAGATCATCAGAGGATTAGGTAGAGTGGATAGTGAAAGCCTTTTCCCTCAGATGGTGATGGCTAGCACAAGAGGACATAGCTTTAAATTGAGGGGTGATAGAAATAGGACAGATGTCAGAAGTAGTTTCTTTACTCAGAGAGTAGTAGGGGCATGGAACGCACTGCCTGCAACAGTAGCAGACTCACCAACTTTAAGGGCATTTAAATGGTCATTGGATAGACATACGGATGATAATGGAATAGTGTAGGTTAGATGTGCTTCAGATTGGTTTCACAGGTCAGTGCAACATCATGGGCCGAAGAGCCTGCACTGCACTGTAATGTTCTATATTCTATGCCCATGGTCAGATAATTGCCATTAAGCTCAGTACAATTTCAGGTTCTTCTTAATTTCCTTTGTTCAGCAGTCTTGACTACATCCACATCCCAAAACCTGCAGCCCAGTTTCTGGTAAGGGCCCACAAAACAGGATTAGGCCTGTAATTAGCATATGCTTAATTCATGTTTCAAATGGACACCTGAGACTTTGTCCAATCCAAAGCTGGAAACTTTGCCCAAAGGAGTCACAATGTCCCAAATTAAGTCCTGTTCTGCAGATTTTACACCTATCAACAAATCATGTCATGGACCAATTTTTATCCTCTGGCCTTTTGAGTCAGGGTGAGTCAAAATCTGGGTCCTTGCTGTTCATCTTCTTTTATGTTCAGCATCATGGAAACACATGAAGAAGACCTTTAGTCATGTTGTATATTTCAAGCTATTGCTTCACATTTACTGCTCACCCATGCAGAAATCTGTCACAAATTTCCAGTTGTGTCATTGCTCCCTCATTGCATAGCCGCCACTTCGTTTACCTCCCAGTCATGATATGTAAGCCAAATAATTGAAAACACAAATACTTGTTACTGAGCAATGATGGCTCACTTGCTGACATGCTGTTACTACACATGGATAGAGACCATGCTTCAAATTTTAACTTCTCCAAAAGAATTATTTTTCTGCTGGAAGATGTCACATCAAGGGTGCCTTGTGAAGCATAGGTACATATCATTTCTGACAAACCCAAACATCTCACATGGATCTGTGGTTCTGCATTTTTTTGTTGGTAAACTCACCCACATGCATACATTCCCCTAATTATTCCCTTCCACCTTCTCTTCATCTTCAAGCTTCCCTAAGGGATGAGGAATTCCCAAAGGATTATCTATTCCACTAGCACAAGCCACAGTGTGGATTGGATAACACCAGAAAAATAGTTGGTATAACACTGAATTCTATGGTTGTGTTAATTTTTAGGTAGCTAACATAAGTTAAATCCGCAATAGGAGTACTTAATGTGTATTTTAATCTTAAATATTCATGTTAACTACACAATTTTCTGTCTCCCAATGGATTCCAGTCTAATCTTGACTAAATATTCTGCATTTATTGCCTTTCCATTCTGCCACCAAAGAACATTTTTTCTGCTAAGTGGTTGAAATAAATATCTGATAACAGTCAAATTCAATTACTTTAAAAGCTGGTGCAAATAGCAAATATATCTTAGATTGTGGTTCGTGAGAAAATGCAGCAGTTGAAAGAGTCATTCCCTTTCGTTATTTGGCATCTTAGTTACAATTACATGTTGATTGGAGATAATTGCTGCGATATAATATAACTTGCGCAACTGCAGAATTAACAGTCAGCTCTTAGTTTATGTTTTTGTGTGAGAAAATTAAGTTGTTTTATTTAAGTACGGAGTGCTGTGATGCAATTTGTATTACTACTGTTGCATTATACAAACATTCCAAAGGTACACTTCTTTATGCACGTTGCCCAGCCATTAAAAGACAAGTAAGTAGCAAAATATTTTTGTGTTATTTTTGTTTCACAGTCCATTTTGACATGGCAAAGTTCCTCAGGAACACTGTAATCCTCCTAACCTTCTATGTCTGGCTTTGTTGGAGACTGCCTCAAGCAGCTGCCATCTCATTATACACTTCTCTCTGTATCTCTCAGTTATAGAGTCATAGAGCCATAGACACATACAGCACAGAAACAGACCCTTTGGTCCAACTCGTCCATGCCGACCAGATATCCCATCTCAATCTAGTCCCACCTGCCAGCACCTGGCCCATATCCCTACAAACCCTTCTTATTCATAAACTCATCCAGATGCCTTTTAAATGTCGCAATTGTACCAGCCTCCACTACTTCATCTGCCAGCTCATTCCATCCACATACCACTCTCTGCATGAAAACGTTGTCCCTTAGGTCTCTTTTATATCTTTCCTCTCTCACCCTAAACCTGTGCCCTCTAGTTCTGGCCTCCCCCACCCCAGGAAAAAGACTTTGTCTATTTATCCTATCAAGCCCCTCATGATTTTATAAACATCTATAAAGTCACCCCTCAGCCTCCGATGCTCCAGGGAAAACAGACCCTGCCTATTCAACCTCTCCCTGTAGCTCTGCATGATGTGTTTGTTTTCATTAGCATGGGGATTGCATTTAAGAGCCACGGGGTTATGCTGCAGCTGTATAAAGGCCTGGTTAGACCACAATTGGAATATTGTGTTCAGTCCTGGTGGCCTCATTATAGGAAGGATGTGGAAGCTTTGGAGTGGGTGTAGAGGAAATTTACCAGGATGTTGCCTGGATTGGACGGCATGTCTCATGAAGAAAGATTGGGCGAGCTAGGGCTTTTCTCACTGGAGTGAAAAAGGATGAGATAAAGGTGTACAAGATATTGAGGGGCAGAAATAGAGTGGATAGCCAGAGACATTTTCCTCAGGGCAGAAATGTCAATTATGAGGAGACATAATTTTAAGGTGATTGGAGGAAGGTTTAGGGGAGATGTCAGATGTAGGTTCTTTACTCAGAGAGTGATGTGTGCGTGGAATGCACTGCCAGCAGTGATAGTAGAGTCAGATACATTAGGGACATATAAGCGACTCTTGGATTGGCACATGGGTGATAGTAAAATGAAGGGTATGTAGGTTAGTTTGATCTTAGAGTAGGATAAAAGGTCTGCACAACATCGAGGACTGAAGGGCTTGTACTGTTCTATATTCTTTTGTCTATTTCATTGATGTGCTGGCCCCCTCCATCCTTAGGAATAGGCATGTTTGTGTGTAGCTTTCTCCTACTGTCAGTTGTCACTCAAAGAATGTCAGTTTGTTGTCTTCTTCTTTCAAGGGGTATGACAGTTTACTTGCTGGCTGGTTGCCCCTTCATTTCTGGGTGCCACACAGTTGGAAAGCTATGAATGAAGTGGATGACTGCAGGAGATGTTTGTAAGAATGGAATGAGAAACTCCAGGTATGAAGATAAATTGGAGAAAATGGGACTCCTTGAAGAGAAGATGTTTTCCCCGATCGATCTTCTCTACTGTACAGCCCAAGAATCAGTTGTTCTTTGAAGCTGTTATCCCACTCCACCCCTCTCCTCCTCTTCCATTGTAATGACAAGAGAGCACAGATGACTTCCAAGAGAGTTAGGAGTGCTATTGCAGATTAATGCCCTAGGCAAAATAGACTAATGGGAATGTGGGAGACAAGACCGGTATTCACTCTAATTTTATTCCCTCTGAGGCCCCTGTGTGGCAGAAACTTCCAGATTTGGAAGTCAGTGCTGTGATCGGTGTGCCCCTGTGCGGATCATCATAGTGACTGTGCACATGTACAATTGTGCAGTTTTGAGGGAGCATTAGTGAAGAGCTAAATGTTCATAGTTAAATGTTAATGTTTAATGGACTGTAAAAAAAGCCGGGGAATTGGTGGCTTAATGAGTTTTACCTGTGTCTTTACTCTGACAATAACTACTGAGCATGTTCATAAGCAGCTATGTCATTGTGACATCAGATCACATGGAACTGAAGCCTGAGCCTTGAGGGTTCCAGAAGATGTCCTCTCTTAATATCACTTATCTGTTGTAAAATGTAATGAGGCTTGTTAATGTTCACTCAAGAGTAAGGTCCTGATCTTGCCACAATACTCACCTCCTAACTTTCCCAAAGCCTGTTTACCATCAATAAAGCACAAGTCAGAAGTGTAATGGAATACTCTCCATTGTCTGACTGAGTATAGCTCCAACACTCAAGAAATTCAATAGCATCCAGAACAATGCACCTGACCCTAGTTCCTACCACCTAGAAAGATAATGGCAGCAGATGCATAAGAAAACCATGATCGACAGGTTCCCCATCAAGTCACAAATCATCCTGACTTGAGACTATTAAACCATTTCTTCATCCACAGGGTCAAAGTCTTGGAACTCTCTCAATCCCAGCAGTGTGGATGTACATTTCCCTCATGTATTGCAGTGGTTCAGGAAGGCAGCTTAACAAGGGTATCACCTTCTCAAGGGTAATTATGCTGATGACAGGTGTCAGGTAGGAAATATAATTCCGAGTCAAGATTAGAGTGGTGCTGGCAATGCACAGCAGGTCAGGCAGCATCCGAGCAGAGGGAAAATCGACGGTCCAGGCCAAAGCCCTTCGATTTTCCTGCTCCTTGGATGCTGCCTGACCTGCTGTGCTTTGCCAGCACCACTCTAATCTTGAGTCTGATCTCCAGCATCCGCAGTACCCACTTGCGCCAATATAATTCCGAACAGGCTAAATAAAAAATGTTCAGAATGTAAGCGTAACAGCAAATAAAAGAAGCAAAACAGGAATATGAGAAAAGGCTGGCAGCCAACATAGAGAGAATTCCAAAGTCTTCTATAGGCACATAAGTAGTAACAGGATAGTCAGAGGAGGATAAGGGTCAATTAGGGACCAAAGAAATGATTTGTGGAAGCTGGGATTATGTCTACATATCTTATATTTATCATTATAAGATAGTCACAGCAGAGAGATTGGAGTGTGAATCTACCTTAGCCATTTAAAGAGACAAGACAAGAATGTCCAACCAGGAAAGGTGGTGAAGGCAGATCTAGTTGAGGCATTCAGGAAGGTATTAGATGACAATTTAAATAGAAATAACCTGCCAGGCTACAGGGGAGAGTTAAAGATTGGCAATAAGTCAGGGTCAACAGCAACAAAAACAGAAATTGCGTAAAGACTCAGCAGGTCTGGCAGCATCTTTGGAGAGAAAGCAAAGTTGATGTTTCGGGTCCATTGATCCTCCTTCAGAACTGAATGCAGCTAGGATAATGTTGGTATGTCGGCTGAAGATGGGTGGGTGGAGGACACATGCATGAGTAAACAATGGTTGGAGATGGAGCCCAGATAGAGAGGAAAATTGTTGGGCAGACAAAGGAATGGGTAAAGGTCAGCCTGAGAAAATGAATAGCTGCTAATGGAGACCATTAGTGGTTGACAATGGGTTGTTTGTGATAACAGCCCATGAGATGACAAGACTTAGTAGGATGGGCTTGGAGTAAGGACATGAGAAAAGGTGCTCAGGCCCTAAAATTATTGAACTCAATCTGGAGTCCTGTAGGCTGCAGAGTCCCCTTGGAAAATGAGTTGCTATTCTTCTAATTTGAGCTGAGCTTTATTGGAGCACTGCAGCAAACCCGAGTCAGAAATTGGAACATGGTGGTGTATTGAAGTAGCAGGTAACAAGAAGTTCAGGGTCATTATTACGGACAGAATACAGATGTTCTGCAAAGTGGCCACCCAGTCTGCCTTTTATCCCCCCAGTGTAGACGCCACTGATGCTCTTTTGGAGAGTTGGTCCACACATGATGAAACGACCTTGTTCCTCACCGTAACAATTCTGTGATATATTGATTATACTGCTGTTCAGCAAAGGGCAATTCATTGAAAATTAGCGCTATTTTCTTCATTGTTGTGATAACAATCAGTGCCTTGATCATCATGTAATTGCTAGTGTATAGCGCTAGCTGCTCGAATGGAATATGCCTCTGTGAGGACGGTCAGCAAGCAAACTGCTGTCAGACTTTGACAAAAACTGCACGAAGGCTCTCTGAAATGTTTAAAAACAACTCCTGGTGACTTTTCTCTGACATTACATCAACTGCCTTGACAAGTGACTTAATGTCTCACCAGACAGCCTGACTGAGATGTATTACATGTTGACATTTATTCTTTCCAGAGTCGTTATAACAGCAGTGGGAAATGATTGATGTTTGCAGTCCTCTCGGGTAAAGTTGTGAGCTTCACAAACCACCCTAGTCTGTCCTGACTGACATCTGCCATTTTCTTCGTATAGTACATTATTTTGGAACAAGGTGACAATCAGTTGATGGCATTTGAGTCAAAATAGAGAATGCTCCTGATGATTCAAAGTTGTGGAACCATCCATTGGCACTTTGTGGTTGGGCTAGAGCGCTACAATCAATTCTTCTTTCTAAACTATTTCTAAGGGCCGTTTGGTTATTTGGAGAGGATGAACCACCTGTGGATCTTAACAAGAAGAAGCACCAGTCTTAACAACAAGATGTGGTTCATTGATCATAGCAACCGGTACAATTTACATTGGCTAGTTAGACGTAATTACAAAGATGATCAGGAGCAAGAGTTGACACATCTGCTTCATTGGGATTGAAAGCTGGACTCTCTGCTTCTCTGCCAGTATTGCGTGACATCAGATTGGGTGGCACATAATGTAGTGTAAAAAATTAGCCCTTTCAGAACCAGGATCTCATACAACACCATCAGAATGCAAGTGATCACTGCAAAGTTGTGCAGTGAGCAACATATGGTGGCCTCTCTGTGGCTGTCCTTGACCAGCCCTTAAATCTTGCCTGTTAACCAGTGAAAAAGGACATGTAAAACCTGAAATTAACTTAGTTGCTGTAAAATATGGCACAGATTTGACATGAATATTCAAAACTATGAATATTTTATTATTTATCAACATTAAAACATTTAATATATTTCTTCATAACACACCTGTTTTCCATCCAGCATTCACTGCACAGATCCGATGCATTTATCATCTCCAGTCTTGTATAGCTGTTCACAGCTAGCACAGACCCACAGGGATCAGGCATGGATCATGAAATTTATATCCTGCTGCTTTTTCTTCACTTATCTAGGAGCAGTTAATGTTTTACTGGCTCTTGACAACCAGCATCACCTCTGCGACTTCCTGCCAAAAGTGACCACGTATATTTGGGCTGGGTATCATTATTAGGGAGAAAATGAAATAACTTCTCTTTGAGAATTAACCAACCAATTTAACAAATCACCTACTTTTCCTGTTCAAAGAATTGAACAGTTACCTGTCGCACCATTGCTACAGCCAGGAGACAAGTTGGAAATTCACCCCAGGATGTTCAGCGGACATGTGCAGCAAAAGACATTGGGCCTTTTTCACTTTTCAGTGAGTGAATTGCAAAATGCATAGCTACCCTTTCAGGAAGCAAAGAAGTCCCAGTTATTTGAAACCGCAATCTCACTTGAATCTGGTAAGACAATTGCAGGACATCTACTGTTGTGCAGCCCACAAAAATAACTGCCTACTAACAATTGGCAAACCTCTTTGTTTCCATCACCATGTCACAGTACCCCACTTTCTGGATTAAAGGGAGTCTGAATCTGTAATGAAGAATTGACAGGCAGCCACTTTGGACACCTAACACTTGGCCCCTTGTGAAATGCACTAAGTTACATGGCATTTAGTTGCCCTGTTAATGCCAGGTAAAAGTAGTCATATTCCATCCCTATTTTGTGCACCATAGAAATGGCTTTCTACTATAAACTTATGTAAACTAGCATATTCATCCAATACATTTATCTATCCAGAATTTTGCTACCATACTGCTTATACCTTGATAATTTTTGCCATGTCAGCCTCTCAAAGTCAGCCTCTCAGATGTACAACAGGGAAACAGACCCTTTGGTCGATCTTACCCATGCTGACCAGATACCCTAAATTAATCTCATTCCAATTTGCCAGTATTTGGCTCATATTCCTCTAAACACTTTCTATTCTTGTACCCACCTGGATGCCTGGTGTAAATGTTGTAATAATACCAGCCTCCATCACCTCCTCTGGCAGCTCATTCCATACACACACCATCCTCTTCATGAAAAAAATTGCCCCTTAGGTCCCTTTTAAATTTTTCCCCTCTCACCTTAAACCTATGCCCTCTGGTTATAGATTCTCTTACCCTGGGGAAAAGACCTTGCCCCCCCCACTTCTTCTAATGCTGTTTCGAGTTTAAAAATTTAACCAACCCTTTCATGTTTGAAAGCTGAAGATGATTAAGTGGTTAATCACAATATAATTATTCTGATGCTTTGCTGTTTTGTTTACTTTTATCAGGTGGCAAATATCTAATTTCTAATGTCTTACCACTAACTGTAAAAGACATTCACAATAGACAAAATCAGATACAAAATTAAAATCTAATAAACATATTAGCTGTGATTGAGATGTAAATAGTGCACTTGCCTTTTATTCTCACAAAGCTGGAATGCATTGAATGGCTAGCAAATGAAAACAATGCCACCATCAAACTCTCTGCCTGCCAATGTGACATTTTTAAGATTTGATCCAAATTTCTTTCGAATTTCCTCCAGTCTGCTTAATCAACTGCCTTGGCACTTTGCAGCCAATCAGTAAATTATTCAAATTAGATTTGGTCTATAAGTAATTTATAAGTGTTATCATCCACTGAGAATGCTTACAATATTGACAGCTCTGTGATAGAAAGACTTTGAATAAAATAAAAGCTAAGATTTAAAATTAATGGATACTCCCTGGAATATCTTAAACTCTTAAAGATATTTGGAAGTGATTGTGCCGCAATATCCATCTATTAGCATAATTACATTTCCATTTTAAAGATGTTGCAATGTATTTCTAGAACCGTGTGTACAATTTGTCACTGTTACAAACCAGTGCGTGCCTGTACCCACTAAACACACCCAATGATCCAAAATTAAACATCTAGTGACCTAGTGATTTCAGATCAAATTAATTCCTTTTTTCATAAGTATCCAGAGATTCATATCAAACTGATTGAATAAAGCAAGCAGCAGAGTTGCCGATGGACTCGCAGAAGCAAAGGAATTATTTCAAGTCAGAATCTAATCTAAGATTCCAGTTCATTTGACATTTTGAAGTTTTTCAAGCATGCACACACTTTAAATCAAATCTCCAGATATCACATAGTACTCAAGGCAAACCTAAAACTCTTGTTATCCCAATCAAGGTCCTTTATTGCCAGGAGCCTGTGCAATTCCAAGGCTTTCTGCTTCTTATAGCAATGCTCTCCCCCAGAACTTATTATCAATATTAACATAGATCTGCATTTACGGAAGGTACAGCAACAGAATGGGCCATTTGATATAACTAGCTGAAAATGTGTTGCTGGAAAAGCGCAGCAGGTCAGGCAGCATCCAAGGAACAGGAAATTCGACGTTTCGGGCATAAGCCCTTCATCAGGAATCATTTGATATAACTAGTCTGGGATGATTGACTGTAAGGTTAGCAAATAAATCTAAATGCATTTCCACTGTTCTTCATGCTCTTTTCCATTATTCACTTAAGCAACTTCATCTCGAATGTAGACAGCATCTCTGCTTCGAGTATCAGTGCTGAAAAACAATTTCCTAGCCTCAAAATTGTGTGATACATCTGCAATGTCTTCCACTTGTTATCATCCTCAGGAATTGGTAATAATGAAGTCCTTAAATAATTTTATAGCCTGTCCAATTTCATTAAGTTTACAATTCCAGAGGCAGCCCACCTTGGAGAAGGCTTCATGGTGTCAGGAATAACGCTGGAGGAGTTCTCTGCAACTTATTTGCCTGATCCTCACCCACCACTAGGCCAAAGCATATCTCCATGAAGCCAGAAAAACCTCCCAAACAGTCAGAAAACATGACCTTTGGCTTATAATAGGCCAGATCATGGAAACCACTGCCTGGTGATTGTTTCTGCCAGAGTGACAGGTCAGCCCTCTGACTTGAACCTGAAAAGTACTAAATTAGATTAGATTAAATTAGATTACTTACAGCGTGGAAACAGGCCCTTCGGCCCTACAAGTCCACACTGACCCGCCGAAGTGCAACACACCCAGACCCATTCCCCTACATTCCCCCCTTCACCTAACACTACGGGCAATTTAGTATGGCCAATTCACCTGACCTGCACATTTTTGGACTTTGGGAGGAAACTGGAGCACCCAGAGGAAACCCACGCAGACACGGGGAGAATGTGCAAACTCCACACAGACAGTCGCCTGAGGCGGGAACTGAACACAAATTGACACAATTATTAAAATCCTTGCCTACTTCTTGTGGGCTAGAGCTCACAACCTTTGATCCAAATGTCATGATCAAATCATCATCTCAACCATTGTTGACATTGCTGAGACGATAGCTAACTCAGCACAGGCTGACATCAACCATGTTCAATTTTGTTTTTATAGGACTAAACTACAGTCTGCTTGCCTCCATTGAGAATTGGCATTTTTAATGTTAATTAATACCAATAATATTTATTCAGGGTTGCATTGGGATTTAATGCTTACTAATTAGAATTGACTGAACATGAGAGAAAAGAACTACAACCCAGAGGGAAAAGCTGAAACCAAAACAGCAATGCTTAGAAATGAATGCACTGGTCATACCAGAGCTCCATTGGGAGTTATAGAGGATGAATTGAACCAATATGTCATTTGCATGTTTTACTTTTTCTTCAAAGAAGGCAGGATAAAAATAACAACCACACATCACACACAGTCAAACATGCTATTAGAAGTGGATTCAAACATTATTTCCAATAAAGGTGCTGTGGAAACATTCATTGCTGCTTTTCGTTTAGATATTACAAAACCATTTAAGGAGACATTCTGGAGTGTCACTGCTACAAAAGGCTTGCTCTAATTAGAGTTGGTCTAATGTTCTGTTATTAATGTGCAAGTTTTATAAGGTCACTTTTGCTCATCAAAATTTCAGGTGACAATAACCAGCTCAAGGTCTGAACCAGGTAAACAGCTGAAAAAGCCACAAGTGAAAAAATTCATTTGGGATTTATAAATGAAAAGCACTCTCCTAGTAATATACAGGAAGATTGATTCAGTTCACATAATCAAACTTTAATGTTGCTTTGACAGTAAGCTATTCAACAAAACCAAATGTATAAAAACTTCAATCTTCATAGATGCTATTTGGCCCATCAGATCTGTGCTGGTAATCAGTGATCAGACTACACTAATCTCATTTTCCAGCTCTTTGCTCACAGCCCTGGAGGCTGTGGCAATGCAAGTGAATATCTAAATACTTCTTAAATATTTTAGGACTGTTTGCTTGAACCATCCTTTCAAGTAGTCAGTTTCAGGCTCTGCTATCCCCGGGTGAAACAGAAATCTCCTCAATTCCTCTCTTAGCATTCCACCTTATGTCTATTCTCCCTGGTTATTGACTCCTTGACTAATGGAGAAAAGTGCCTTCCTAAGCACATATATTCACCCCTCATAATCTCACACACCTCCATTAGGCTCACTCTCATTCTTACCCCAGGAGTGCCTCAGAAGAATTTCATTCTCTTCTTCTGGAGGAGAAGGCATAGAGGCAGCTGCTTACATCAAGCCTGATTCAGGGGGCACATCAACACTTCATGGAGGTGTGCCATCTGCAAATTTGCAGTTTTCACATGGCCCATGGGCTTATTCAGGATCATCATATCTACCCAAACATTATACGTCACTGGTCGTGACCTGTATCGACCATGTCTCTTACCCATGTGCGGCCATTTCCATGATTCCTACTTCAAACTCTGTCCCCTGAAGTAACCCGTCTCTCTCGCTTGTCAGAGTCTTGTATCCGGCATTGGTGTTCCAGATGCCATTTCACATCCCCACCCCCCCCCACCCCCCCGACCCAACAAGGTTTTGGAAGATCAGATTTGACCTAGTTCTACCCATTAACAACTCTGCTGGTGCTCTCCCTGTAATTGCATGGCGAGTCCTACAATCAAATAAGAACTGTGACAGCTTGGTATCTCGCGAGGCAGTGGGCTGTTTCTTCAAGGCAGATTGCTAAGTTTGAACTGCTATTTCTGCCAGACCATTGGATGATGGGTGGTATGGAGGTGACCTTATACGTTGAATCCCATTGGACTTTCGGAAACACCCAGATGCTGGTAAACGATGACCTTTCTCTGTGATCAACACTTCTGGGACTCTGTGTGTTGAAATACATATGCACTGTTTTTCTATTGTTGTCCCTGTGTTCGATTAATTAATTCTATGCAGGTCCAGCCATTTTGTGTGGGCATCAAGAATGACAAAGAACATTGAGTCATGGAAGGACCTGAGACCAAGTTTTACCCAGTCTTTCCCACTGATGTGAAGGAGCTGTTGGCAGTAAATTTTGACCTTGTTGGCACTCTGGGCACTGCTCTACCAACGTGGCTATGTCTGCATCCAGGCCTAGCTACCAGACATAACTTCTTGCCAACATCATTAATTTAGAGATCCCTGGATTGCCCTGGTGGAGTTCACTCAGTATCTGGTGGTGACTTTTGCTAGGGACAGTCACCCTTGCTCCCCATAATAATTTGCAATCCTCTACTATGATCAGGTCTCTCTGGGTCCAAAGAGATTACAATTCTAGTTGTGATGGCCCTTTGGTTTCCCACAGCACCATCAGTTGTTTCACTTTTGCCAGGACCAGATCTTTCTGAATTCAAAGTCTGATATGGCCAGCTGTTACTGGAAGTGTGTCCAGAAAATTTAAAACCAATAAGGATTTTTCCAGTGGCGGTAACATCAGTGGTGTACTTGCCAGCAGGAGGCAACTCAATGCATGTGTATTCGCTACTCTGCCCCACCGGTACTGTTCTAATTTGTAATTATAAACACTTAGTATTAGTGCCCACCACTGAACATGAGCCAAAGCTATGGGCAGCATTTCCTTGTCCTCTTTAAGATGACCAACTAGGATTTTGTGGTCTGTTATTGTCACCAAGTTGTGTCTATAAAGGTGCACAGATTAGATTAGATTGCCTACAGTGTGGAAACAGGCCCTTCGGCCCAACAAGTCCACACCGACCCTCCAAAGAGAAACCCCCCCCCCCCCCCCATATTTACCCCTGACTTAATCCATCTAACATCACGGGCAATTTAGCATGGCCAATTCACCTGACCTGTACATCTTTGGACTGTGGGAGGAAACTGGAGCATCCGGAGGAAACCCACGCAGTCACGGGGAGAATGTGCAAACTCCACACAGACAGCTGCCCGAGGCGGGAATTGAACCCAGGTCCCTGACGCTGTATGAGCAGTGCCCAGAGTGCCAGAACTTCCTGACCACCAATCCTTTCCCTACTTAGGTGCATTTACGCTCTGTATTAGCCAAAGTTCTGGATGCATACGCTGTTGGGCGTTCCCCTCCATTGGGCCACTTATGAGCTAATAATACCCCAATGCTGTGCAGGAAGGCATCTCATATCGATACTAGATCTCCCTTCAGTTCATAGTGTGTCAACACCTTACAGGAGAGTTTCTTTACTCCACTGAAAGCTAGGGCTTTTCTATGCAACTTTTTTCAATGTTGACACTTTTCTAGGAGTTGATGCAAAGGTGCCAGGATGGAGGCCAGGTTATGTTTGAACTTCCCATAATAATTTACCAGCCCGAAAAATGACCTTAGCTCTTGGACAGATGTAGAAGCTGGGGCACCTTTGATCGTCCTCACTTTATCTTCCAATGGTCTTATCAGTCTTATCAATTCTGTGGCCCAGGTAGGTCACTTGGTGGGCCTGGAACACACATTTTTCCTCTCTGAGACATACATTCACCTTGGAAAAAACACCTTAAGGCTTTGTCCAAGTTCTCTAAGGGTTCTTGATTAGTTTTTGCTGTCATCTATATAAATGGCAACCTGGGGTAGACTTTGCAAAATGTCCTCTTCTGTCCACTGAAAAATTGATTAGGCTGATGATACCCCAAATGGCAGCATTGTATATTAGTACAAACCCTTATGTCTATTAATTGTAGCATACTTCTGAGAATCCTGATCTAACTACAATTGCATGGCTCATGTTCACGTTTGTGAAGGACTGCTCCCCCTTACTGAGGGATTGGGTATTCATTCATCTTGGTTTACTATTTGTTTAAAATTCCCACAAAGGCAAATCGACCTGTTGGGTTTCACAGTCGATATTACCGGTGCTGCCCATTCTTCAAACTGAACTGGTTTGATGATTCCTTCACTTTCCAACCTTCTGATTTCTGCCTCTACTTTTGCCCGTAAGGCAAATGACACTACGTGGGCCTTGCAAAACCATTGAATTGCTGCCTGGTTAACATGTAAGGTGGCCTTAGCTCTTCTGATAGTTCCTGGATCTTCCTGGAATACTCCTAGGTACTTAATTACTCAGGCAGCCACTTTCTAATTGAAACATGTTTTGCCAATCTCAGTGAGTCTCTTGCAACTAACCTCATTCCATCAAGCTTGGGCCCAAGCCTTTTATTACAATCAGTGGTAACTGAACCAGCTGCTTTTCGGACAAATTGTACCCTTAATCTGTAACAGTTCCCTGGTATTGGTTCTCAGTCTAGTTGAGGTATTTGGCAAGCTGAAGGGCTGGAGTACAGCTGGAGAATTTTGTTAAAAACAGGTTCTGCAATTATTGGTATGGCCATACCTGCATCGACCTCCATTAGAACCACTTAATAACCATGAATTTAATTTAGTGACCATTTAACCAGAGATTTATTTTGACTAGTTCTGATCTGGATGTTCCTGAGCAACATAACTGTTCCAAACCAGATGTAGGTGGTCTTTCCAGGGATGAACTCTCATGGATACTGGCCCATGAGTTATCATATTCAATTTAGGTCTATTAAGACTCTTTCACTGTCTTGAGTCCGCATACCGGCTGCAACTCCAATAGTTTGCTAGCCAGGATCCTGAAGACAATTTTAACCTTTTGGCTGAGGCTTGGATTTGTTTTGGGGTTTTGCGGGGGGTTGACCTAGAATCCCTATGTTCAGAATATGTCCTGAGGGAGGCTATGCAATTGCCTGCAGTCACGTGGTGTTCCTCAGGTCAGTTGGACTGGCAAGGGTGCCTACATCAATTAGAATATGCTGAAATCATATGCTACACTCGCCAATTTTCCAATGATAAAGCCAGTTATCATACCTGTTTGAAGCCCAGTCTTCAACCAGTAGAACTTTTGCATAGTTATTAATCTCACAGAGCAGATGGTCTCTTATGGATTAAGCCAAAATCGCATGCTTCTGCCAGTCATTTTAACCTAGTCAAAAATCCCGATACGGATTCCCCTGGTTCTCAAATTGCTGAGTAAGAACAACAGTACCTTAGTATTAGAGCAGACTTGGGGTCATAATATTCTTTCACTGTGTCTGTCAGTTCTTGAAAAATGTTCATGGCTTCTGCCTCAGGTCAAGTGAGGCTCCTAATAACAGGAAAAGCTACCACTCCACAAGCTGTCAGGAGAATAACTTCTTGCTGTTCATCTGCCACAATGCTGATTGCCCAGAAAAAATAACGCATACTTTCCACATGCTGGGCTCAGTCCTCAACAGTAGGATTAACAAAGGCAAAAAGTAAAAAACGCTTACCCCAACTCAAAGGTGACTATTGAGAGTGAGTCTCTTCAGGAACATGCTTTACTCTCGTTGCCACTGAAATGACTCCACAGAGGCTTGTGTCTTGTCAGCAAGTCACCCTTTAGTTACACATGGAGAGTCCTTCAGAGTCAGCTGCCAGCTGGCTGGTCTTGTTGCAATCACTAAACTAGTTTATCAAGGGCTCCTTGATGACACACTCATTAAATGCATTCACTGATGTGAAGGGCTGTCACTTTCACCTCACCTCTGGAATTCATAACTTTCATTCATGTTTGAACCAAGGCTGTAATGAGGTCAGGAGCTTAATGGCCCTGGTGGAACCCAAACAGGGCATAACTGAGCAGATTAAGTTAAAAATCACACAACACCAGGTTATAGTCCAACAGGTTTAATTGGGAGCACACTAGCTTTTGGAGCGACACTCCTTCATCAGGTGATAGTGGATGAAGGAGCGTTGCTCCGAAAGCTAGTGTGCTTCCAATTAAACCTGTTGGACTATAACCTGGTGGTTGTGTGATTTTTAACTTTGTACACCCCAGTCCAACACCAGCGTCTCCAAATCATGAGCAGATTAATGCTGAGTAGATTCTGTTTGATAGCACTATTGATGACACCTTCTGTGTTATCACGAATATACTGATGGGGCAGTAATTCGCCTGGTTGGATTAGTCCTGTTTTGTGTGGCCAGGACATACCTAAGCAGTTTTCCACATTGTATTATAGCTGGATTAGAACAGCTGGCTAAGGGTACAATTAGTCCTGGAACACAAGTCTTCAGCCCTATTACCATAATGCTGTCAGGGCCCATAGCTTTTGCAATTTTCAGTGTCTCCACCTGTGTTTTTGGTAGTGACATGGAGTGAATCAAATTGGCTGAAGACTGGCATCTGTGATGCTGGCGCCCTCTGGAGGAGCTTGTCATGGATCATCCACTTGGTACTTAATGACCAAACAACTGTTGCAAATACAGAGGAACCTTGATTATCCAGCATTCAATTATCCAAATATCGGATTATCCAGCAAGATTGCAAGGTCCCAATGCTTAGTTAAACTATGTTATCCAGCATTCGATTAATGGAACAAAATGCTCCCCACCCTTGTCCTTCGGATAATCGAGATTCCTCTGTACATCTGCCTTTTACTTACACTGATGTGCTGAGCTTCCTTCATCATTGAGGATGGGGTTAGTTGTGTAGCCTCCTCCTCTTATAGTGAGTTATTTAATTGTCTACCATCACCACACTCAGAATGTGGTAGGACTTCATTGTTTGGATCTGATCTGTTGATTGTGGGATTATTTGCTCATGCTAAACTTGCTGCATATGCTGTTTAGCATGTAAGTAATCCTGTTTGGTAGCTTCACCAGGTTAGAACCTCATTGTTAGTGATACCTAGCAGTGTTGAAAATGTGTTGCTGGAAAAGCGCAGCAGGTCAGGCAGCATCCAAGGAACAGGAAATTCGACGTTTTGGGCATAAGCCCCAATACCTAGCATTGTTCCTGGAATGCCCTTCAGTTCATTAACCAGGATTGATCCCATGGGTTGTTGGTAATGGTAGAGTGGGGGATATGCCATGCTGTGAAGTTGCAGATTGTGTTGGAGTATAATTTTGCTGATGTCCCACGGTGCCTCACGGATGTTCAGTCTTGAGTTGCTAGATCTGTTTGAGATCTCTCCATTTTGCATTGTTCCCACTTCCATCACACAATGTTCACATTTTGGCACCTGTTTCCCTTCCATATAAAGACATAGGAGCAGGAGTAGACCATTGAACCTACTGCACCAGCTTAGATCATGGCTCATGATAAGCACTTTGCTTGCACTTTCCCTTGATAACATTAGTTATCTAATAAACTCTATCTTGAACATATTCAACAATGGAACTTCCACAGACCTCCAGAGTAGAGGATTCCAAAGATTCACTATCCCCAGAGTGAAGAGCTGCTCCCTCATCTCTGATCTAAATAGCTTTCCTCTTCTTGTGAGACTGTGTCCCCTGCCAAAGGAAACATCCTTTCTGCCTCCACCCTGTTTGGTCTTTTACAAGTCTTGTAAGTTTTAATAAGATCATCTCTCATTCTTCTTGACTTTAGAGGGAAGGGAAGAAAGTATAATTTTAAACAGGCAGGATGATCTCAGGTTGCTGTAATCTGTGACCTTCATGTGGGATTGGCCTGCCAGATTTACAGCGTAAAGTCCAGCCCAATTTCACCATTTGTCTGAGTGTCTAAATGGAGCAATAATAAGAGACACAAACAGCAGGAGAGGTACAGTAGCTAGCACTTCCATCCAGAACTATATTTAATAGCATTCCTAACAATGAATGACATCCAACAATAGGATGAGTCATTCCATGCTTTCGATAAGGTAACCTCAATCAAATTGTCATAAAAAAATGAGATTTCTATTATTTTATTTGTTATCCCTAGTTATCTCTTAATAGCAGTGAAAAGCATATATTGCATTTTAATCAGTCCATGAGTGAACTTCTTAAAGCATCAATTTTATTATCACTTTTTGATTCTTCTAACACAGTAGTAGAATTCTGGTAGATACCAAATGTTTTCACAATCATTGTATGCTTTTGCTGCTTTTAATTTCATTCGGTATCAGTGCAGTCATGAAAATTGAGGGTGGTGACGTTGCTCTTCAAAACATTACTGCTCATCACTCTTTTCAAAAAGTACTGGTTGTCTTTTTAAAATCATATTAATATTATAATGGATTATGGTCTTTGTCTCTTGTCCTTTGTGCCCAAACTCAAATCACTGTCTGCAAAGTAGAATGTTCAAATATACACAGGTATGACCAGAGGCATTACATAATAGATACAGTACATGTACATTGTTAATTGAATATCAAAGGAGTCCTGGTGAAAATAGGTATATTATTAGGCATTCTACAAATGTGTCATTCACATTTTGTGTCATATACCCTGTACTGTAAACATCTGAAATGTGAACTTCGGAAATTAATGATGAACCGTGATATCTAAGGTGAACTTTCAGAGATATAAAAAGCAATGTTGCATTTTGTCGCAACTTGAGTGCTTATGAAAACCAACAGTTGGCAGTAAGGATAATAAGCATTGAGTTACAATGAAATTTGAGTACAGGGTATTTTCGATGCTGAACTAGTCGTCTGCCTTTGATGGCAATTCTTAAATTCATGTCTGCTTTGGTTAATTGAAAGTAATCTTTAGAAGATGCTCAGAATTTTCTTGTACATTCTATTTCCTTTCTACAACAGAACTAAGTGGAGTCTTATTGTATTCATTGAGGGAATTTGACAGGTAGATGCAAAAAGAGGCTTTCCCATTGTGCAGGAATCTCAAACTAATGGACCCAGGATCAGCCTCAAAGTTAACCTATTTAAGGTCGCTAAGATGAAGAATTTCTTCTTTCTTAGGTTTGCTAACCTTTGGAATTTTTTCACCCTAGAAAACAGAGAAGGTCATTGAACATATTCAAGGTTGCGAAACAGAACTGTTTGAATTTCAAGGGAGTAAAGAGTTGTGAGAGGATGAGGGAGGGAAGTGGAGTTGAGGCACAATTGGATCATCGGTGATCTTACTGAATAGTGGAGCAGTTGTGGGGAGCCACGTATACGACTGCTACTCCCAATTTGTATTATTTTCTCTTTTCTTTCAAAGGATGGGGGCAATCAATTGGCAATTCCTGATGATACCATGGAGTTCAATCTACCCATTTAAAGAGGACCTTGTCAGCTAGCAGCATGTGATACTGCAATTCAAAATAAGGGCAGGAAAGGAATGGATTTATCCCGTGTCCTGGTTAACTGTCATCTCCAGCCAGGGTGTTTTTTGTTTTTATCCATTCACAGGATGAGGACGACACTGGATAGGCCAGCATTTATTGCCTATTTCCAATGGTGCAGATAACTGTTAAGAGTCAACCACTTTGCTGTAGGTCGTATGTCACTGATAGACCAGAGCAGGTAAGGATGGCAGTTTGTCTTCCCTAAAGGACAGTAGTGAACCAGATGGGTTTTTCAACAGTTGATAATGTTTGCATGATCTCCATTACAATGGTTTTTCTTTAATTCCAGAATTTTCTAAACAGCTGACATGGTGGGAGATAAGCCTGTGTTTCTATACCACAAGTTGATGACCTCGTGATATTATCACTGGGCTACTAATTCAGAGACCCAGGCAATTTTCTGGGGACCTAGATTAAAACTTGGAATTAAGAGTCAAATGATGACCATGAATCAATTGTTGGAAGAACCCATTTGGTTCACTATTGTTCTTTAGGGAAGGAAACTGCTGTTCCTGCCTGGTCTGGCCTAGGTGTGACTTCAGACCCACAGCAATGTGGTTGACTCTTAACTGCCCTCTGGACAATTAAGGATGGACCATAAATGCTGGCCAAGCTAGTGATGCCCTCACCCTGTGAATGGATACAAATAAAAATCACCTGAAATAGTGACCCTGGCAGGAGATAACAGTTAACCTGGACATGGGGATAAATCTGTTCCTCTCCTAACCTTATTTTGAATTACAGTATCACATGCTGCGAGCTGACAAGGTCCTCTTTAAATGGGTACATTGAGCTCCATGCTATCATCAGGACTTGATATGTTGTAACTTGAGGTTTGTGCTGGGATGTACAGTGGCTTTTTAGCCTGGCCAAACCAGCTAGAAAACTAAATAGAAACCACCAACAAACAAAACCTTAAAATGTTACATTTAGGTTTCCTTATGGGCCAGGTGTGTTTCAGCAGTTCCATTCATTATTTCCATGGCTTCCTAGCATTGTCTTCCAGCTTGCTGAATGCCCCTCTGATCAGTGATGTCTTTCGTTAAAAGGATGCCAGGAATTACAATTTATTTGGGATTTGACCAATCACAGACTGACCTTAATCAGATTCAAATCGGAGTTTCTGTTTTGAAAATTATTTCTTGTCCAGTGCATGGATGTGTGCATATTACTTTCGGCTATTTGAAAACATGAAGCAATGTCATTTTCAATAAAAACCAAAGAGCTGGTGAAACCTGCGCAGTCCACTTTCTGAAAAGCTATTGGATGATGCTCACTCCAGATGTTTCAAGAATAGAGATTAAATATAAAAAAAGAATAATTTAAAGAAAAAGATTGAAGACAATGATAACTTCATAATAAAAAGTTAAAGAGATTAAGAAACAGATGAGATTTAGGGCAAGTTCAAAAATCAGAAATATAAATGAAATATTCTGCATTAGTTTTTATAAAGGATAATGTGAATGAAATATACATGTGCTAGAGCAGGTGGTGGAACAATTATATTTCTAACTATAGAAAAGACATTGGTTCTTGCAAAATAACTAGGTTATTAGGTGGATAAGCCATCAGAGAAAGAACTAACAGAGACTATAAACATTTTTGTAACAATTTTATTCAAGCAGGGACAAATGGCATCACTGGATATCAATGTATAGTTAATCTAACATTAGTCATGAGCAGACTGTTAGGTCTAAATTTCCACAGAGACAGAAGGGGCTCTGTTCTTAGCCAAACGGGTGCTGAAGTGTCAAATGCTGAAATCCAGTGCCTGTATTTTTCACCTGGCATATTTGGTGCTGGGGGTTGAGGGAGAGGATTCATACAGTGGGGCATATTGCGCACTTGTGCAATTCATGGAGCAGTGACACATTTAAAACTGCAGCTGCTTCAATTCAGAAACGAGTTGGAAACCACAGTTTCTGAAGATAACTCATACAACTTATAAATTTTAAGAGAAGACCTAAACCTACAGATAGCTTTGGAGAAGCCAGCTACCCTTTTGGAATTGTTGGTATTTTGAAAAAGATGGAAAAGACTTGGGTAACTGTAAAGCTGTCAATTTATTTAAATAAGCTGCCTTTTAAATGTTAAACCAAAACGTTTGCAGTGACTTGCAGGCAAAGGAAGTAGTGCTTACAATTCTAATAACCTGTGCATTATTAGTGAAACTGACAGCTCCTGTAACTTACCATTACCACAGCATTGTGCCTGTAACTACAGTTTGTTTGACAACTCCGAGTACTTTAAAGGTATTAGTTGTCTTATGCGAAGTTATAAATGCAAATATTTGTTAAAAGGGATTATGGACTTGAAAGGATTCAAAATGTCTTGAGTTTGCTTTTATTAAAGAGGTATATATTTAAATATGGTGAAGTCTGCAATAGATATTCTGAATGTAATTTTGTCTCAGCATGGTTCCTGACGTTTGTCTATTTTGTTCCCAAAAGGGCCTTTTAGCCTTCATTCCTTGCACTGCATTTCTCATCAATGTCACCTCACCCCCCCAAGCTTATCTCCATGGCCTGTCATCTTAATTGCCAACCTGTAACCTCTAGCTGCCTTTCACTGCCTCTTTACCCACCTTCCACAATTACTCATACCCTTCACACAAACCTATACTTCTCTATTTAATCTTCAGGGCCCCATATGCCCTGCATGTCAACTTATCCAGGCTTCATCATTAGCTGCACATTTTGAACAGCCAGCCTTGACCTGGCAGCTGCTATGTCTACCTCTGCACTATTACCAGGGTGTGTAGACTTTACAAATATATGAATTAGGAGCAGAAGCAGGCCATTCGGCCCTCTAAACCTTCTGCACCGTTTAAATAGATCATCGCTGATCTGAGTTCCAAATTCCACATTCCCATCTACTCCTGGTAATCTTGGTTCCTTTGCCTAAAAGAATTTAGCTACCTCTGCTTTAAAAATATTCGATGACCCCAGCTCCATCACCTTTTGAGATAGAGTTCCAAAGCTGCACAACTCTTGAAGGAAAATGTTCTCGTCTATGTCCTAAAGAGGAACTTCGAATTTTAAAACAGCATTGCTCAGTTCTAGATTTATCAAAAGAAACATTCTTTCCACATCCGCCTTGTCAAGACCAACCAAATCACTCTCGCCCTTCTAAACTCCCGTGAAAACAAGTCCAATTTGTCCAATCTTTCTTCATAAGACAACTTTCTCATTTAAGATATTAACCTACTAAGCCTCCTCTTAACTGCCTCCAATATATTTACTGTATATGCTTCCTTAGATAAGGAGACCAAAACTACAGACAGTATTTGAGATTTGGTCTCACCAATGTCCTTCAATAGAAGCGCAATATCTTTACTTTTATGTTCAGTTCCTCTCATATTAAAGAATAGTATTTTGTTAAACTTCTTAATCACTTGCAACACCTGCATTCTAACTTTATGTGGCTCATCAATAGGACATCTAATTTCCACTTTACTTTACAGTTCCATAGTTTTTCTCCATTTAAACAATACTGTGTTTCTAATTCTTCCTTCACATTTTCCCACGTTAAATTCCTACTGCCAGAAATTGCCCACTTAGTTAACTGGCTGCATTAATATTGTCATCTTTACAACATACGTTGCTACCAAATTTAGCCACAATACCTTGTTATCCCCATCAAATTCATTGATAAATTGTAAACATTTAAGGGCTCAGCACAGAATAATTCAGAGCCCCACTCTTCTGAAGAAGAACCATACAGACTCAAAACATGAAATCTTTCTCTTCACAGATGCAACCAGGCCGGCTGAGTTTCTCCAGCATTCACCTTGTTTGCCCCTCTTATCACATTCTGAAAAAAGGTCCACACTTATACAGACTCTCTGTTTTCTGCCAGCCAGCCAATCTTCTACTGATGCTAGTATGTTACCTCATAATATGAGCTTCACTTTGTGCAATAAACCTTTTATTAATCAATTAAAGAAATGGAACTTTGCTGGCTGAACTAGCATTTATTGCCCATCCACAACTGCCCCGAGAAATGATGAGCTGTCTTACGGTATGACTGCAGTCATGTGGTATAGGAACATCCACAGTGTACTGTTAGGAAGTGAGTTCCTGCGTTTGATCGCAGAACAGTGACAAATCCACAACACAGAGTCATATGTACGCATGAAAACAGACCCTTCGGTCCAACCCATCCATGCCGACCAGATATCCCAACCCAATCAAGTCCCACCTGCCAGCACCCGGCCCATATCCCTCCAAACCCCTTCTATTCATATACCCATCCAAATACCTCTTAAATGTTGCAATTGTACCAGCCTCCACCACTTCCTCTGGCATCTCATTCCATACACGTACCACTCTCTGTGTGAAAAAGTTGCTCCTTAGGTCTCTTTTATATCTTTCCCCTCTCACCCTAAACCTATGCCCTCTAGTTCTAGATCCCCATCCCCAGGGAAAAGACTTTGTCAATTTATCCTATCCATGCCCCTTATAATTTTGTAAACCTCTATAAGGTCACCCCTCAGCCTCTGATGCTCCAGGGAAAATAGCCCCAGCCTGTTCAGCCTCTCCCTGTAGTTCAAGTCCTCCAACCCTGGCCACATCCTTGTAAATCTTTTCTGAACTCTTTCAAGTTTCACAACATCTTTCTGCTAGGAAGGAGGCCAGAATTGCATGCAATATTCCAACAGTGGCCTAACCATCAGGATGGAGTGGGCCTTGGAATGGAACTTGCAGCTGGTAGGCACTCATGTGCATCTGCTCTCAATGTCCTTCTAAAGCCTATGCGAATTTTGCTGACACCTGTCAGCAAGGTGAGTAATGAATGCTATTCTTTTAATGCTGGCCATACAATTCAAGCCAATATCCTTGTCTATAAGTAGCCCTCAGGACCAGTGGCAAAAGATGGACAGTTATCTCATGTTTCTGATATATAAGATCTAAACAGATCTAGCTACTCAGGAGTGGGTATCTATGAGCTGCTGTGAGCCATCAGCAGCAGCAGAATTGTACTCCAACACAATCTGGAATCTCATGATCTGGCATATCCCCACATAACCATTTACCAACAAGCCACGTGGTTCAATGAAGAGTGCAGCAAGGCATGCCAGGTTCAGGACTAGGCATACGTAAAATGAGGTTCAACCTGGTGAAACAACAACTTGGTATTATTTATGTGTCAGACAATATAACCAAGTGATAGACAGAGCCAAGTGATTTCACAACCAATGGATCAGATCTAAGTCTGCAATTTGTAAATGATAGTGGCCAATTCACTGGAGGCTCCACAAACATCCCCATTCTCCATAATGGAAGAGCTCAGATTGAAGCATTCGCAGCAGTCTTCAGCCAGAAGTACTGAGTGGATAATCCATATTGGCTTCTGCCAGTGGTCCCTAGTATCACAGATGTCAGTCTTTGTTCTATTTATTCTCTCCATGTGATGTCAAAAACAGTTGGAGGCAGTGAATTGCAAAGGCCTGATGACATTCCGGCAACAGTACTGAAGACTTGTGCTCCAGAACTTGCAGCTTCCCTAACCAAACTCTTCCAGTACAGTAACACCTCTGGCATCTATCCCACAATGGAGCCTGATAACTCCCTCCTGACTGCATACCCCTGTGCTGCCATCTCTGGTAGATCTGGTCTGCTGATGAGACAGGACACGTCCAGGTGATAGTGTTTTCTGGGATGTTGTCTGTAAGGTCTGATTCCATGTGTATGACTGTCAGGCTAGTCTGTGGGACAACTCTCCCAATTTTAGTACAAGCCCCCAGATGTTGGTAAGGAGGATGTTGCAGTTGTCAACAGGGTTGGGTTTGCTGTAATAAAAATACAAGTGCAAGAGAAACCCTGCCAGCCTGGCAGCATCTCTGGTGAGATCAAGAATGTTAACATTTTGAATTTAACATGACTCTTCTATGAAACTGTTTGATGTTATTTCTGGTGCTTTTGGTTGATACCGGGCGGTCTGGCTGACTTTGTAACAGTATGATACAACAGAGTGACTTTCGAGGTAATTTTAGAGTGCATTTAGGAGCCAATGGCATGCCTAACATTTTTCAGTGGTACTTCATATTTAATTCACATTTTGCATTTTTTTTGCTTAGTTTGATATTATTTTGAAAGGTGAAGTGTTTTGATTATTCTTAAAACATAGATAATTGTATAAATATGTTGGAGTAATTATTGTTTCTCCACTTTCCAAAAACTAATCCAAATATTTAGAAGCATATTTTGCTAAGTTAAAAACTGCTTTGTCAATGCAGGCGCACTCACTCCTTAGTTAAATTCACATGAAATTTATGCCGAATCCATTAGGGAATAAAAGGAATAGTGTGGTGGTGCAACTCAATATTATTAAGTACAATTAGTAATATAAACTGAACATCTAAGGTATGTCTAAACCATTGTGATATATCTCTGCTTTAAAAAATGGACAGAAACACAACCATGCTTAAAGAATTATAAATGCAAACTGTTTTCCTGTCTCATCCTGTATTGAGGTGCTCAACTGATCTATATCCTATGAATGTAACCACAGACTGCATGGGTAAGAACCAAGGCTTCACTGAGTACTAACTGTGCACAGGACTATTGTTCAGGTTTAACAATACAAACATAATTCGTTGGCTGCTGCTTGTGCAGCTCGGACCTTACAGCATTCATTGTTATCTGGAAGTCAATGGGAAGATCCGATGTCCCTGGTGACAGACTTACCTGTGCAGGTTTACTGCTGTATTGACTTGATAAAGTATCAAATGATGAGCTAGCTTTTAGATTTTTTTATCGAGACAAAACAGAAACATTCAGAAATTCAGGTACAGCACAGATTAAAAGATGTGACACTTTCAACCTTTTTTTTATTGCACTATGAGCACTTTGAGCAAACTGGAGTTTCTTGCTTATTCTATTTGATTTTGACTGCCTTGTAATCAAAATTAATTATCAGGGAATCAATGGCAAGAAGCTAATCAGATTAAATTCTGTTACCATTGCTTTTGAAGAATTTACATATGTTTGGACATAGAAAACTTTCACTGTTTTGTGTACCGGATATGATTATTATAGAAGGATGATTTTAAAACATCTTATTCTGGGACTAAAATAAGCAGGGGCTTATTACATTAAGTTTTGTACAATGATACCAAGTAAAAGTGCCAAGATGTTGTCACTTGTTAATGATTAATGATTAATAATCATCTTGTTAATGATTCATGTTTCTTAAATGCCTAAAATTATTGAAATATGTTATCAGTATTTCTCATTTAACTTTAGTAATCAGGAATTAATTGAAAAATCTATATGCAGAAATCTCACTATGAACAAAAGTTTATAAATTACCTCCATTAGTTTATAAAAGTTTGGTCTAAGTAAATGCATTAAAGGATGTAACGCACAAATTAAATGACCAATTATGCTCTAACATTTGAAAATTATTGCTGCAACAATTGTATCAGCATTATGAATCTACTCAAAACAATTTTGCATTTTTGAATGGTACTTGCAATTTTGTTGAAACTACATTAGAATTCAGACACACAGCTAAAACAAGTTGGTCTTTGTTATTTATGAGTTTGTTTCCTACCTGAGCTGCTTGAATGGTTCAGCTCTGACAACTGGTGTCTCCACAGAATGTTCAAAGAGAGCACCTTCTGGCCCTGGATAAAGAGAGACATAATAAATGCAATTCAGTTGAACCAATGACACAGCATCAACACAAGATCAAATGAGGAACTTGGTTTTCACATCAAATACAACAGTTGCAAATCTCTGTTGAGTAAACTTAAAAGTGCTGCACAAGTATGGATTGAAGGCCTTTCTGTCACCAAAATAACAACTGTAATGTTTGTGATTAATCATAACATCAGCTCAGTAAGTTATCGTTAACTGACAGCTGTAGAGCACAATTTTCTTCTTGAGTTCCAAGTCTGTCACCAATGTAAAACAAATGCTTTCCTTCTTCATCATGTAACTGAAAACAGGGTCAAAACTTCCTTTCATTGTTAGGGGTGTGAGAAATGGCTCTCACTCTTCAATAATTTCAGTCTGAGTCAAATTCCGAAGCAGGTATTTATTAAAACATTCTTATAAGAATGGGTGACAAGTAAGCACCCCAATTAACACGTTACATAGCAAGTTATACAGTTCAGCTGAGTCTCTCAGTACTCCTCTTTTACCTTATTGGCTTAGCATGCAAAATGTTAAATCTATCATTAGCTACTCACTTCACTCCTCCTCTGTTTACTTCTCCCACTACGCTAAGCCTGTCGCCCCTTACTCTTGTTTGTTTCTTGCCTTATTTGGCCTTACACGTGACAAAGTGCAGGTGTTAGCTTGACCGTTTCATCACATCCCTCTGTGGTCTTTTGTAAGCGTGCGCCCCTTTTCGCTGCAAACTGTGTACATGCTTGCTAGGTTAACACTTCTCCCCCACACTGAGCCTTATGACCTGTTTGTGGTTTTGTGTATGTGTTTGCTAAGGCAACATTTCGTCCCCTATGGTCCACACTGAGCCTTATGACCTCTGATTGTGGTTTCTGCAGCACTGTGCCTTATATTTTACACAAAATTTATTTTTCACAAGCATATTCTCCACAGGGGTCAGTGACAGTGAACGATTTCTTGCATTCTTGTTTTCTGTCAAAATTTACGCCCGCTTATAATTTGGTGGGAATAGCAAAGGTAGGAAATCTCTCTACGCTTCTGAGGTTCTTTAGTGAGCAAACAAGAATTCTCTACTAAAATTAAAATAGAACAACATCACATAATTTGTAATATTAAGTGATTAGAACATGTTGGGAAAATGATTACAATGATGAGTTTCTTTGCTGCCATAGAGACTTCATCATTTCGGAATGGGTTATAATGTTTTCAAAGTCAAGTATGATTCACATTCATGAAAAGAAAATAGGGCTAGGAACTAATTGGACAACAGGATAACACATGGTTGGTTAGAGATAGACAGCCAAACCAAATCAGCCTTTCTGCCTCTGTATTCACAACACAGTAAAATTAAACCTTTGGAGACCCCCAGCAGTTACTCCCATGGTTCCTAATCAGGTTTAGGAATATCCAATCCCAGACTTGTAAATATTTAATTCCAGACATTGATTTTTGCATCTCAAGCAAAAGACTCAACCATTTATTAAACGTACAATACCTTTAGCAGAGAGAAAGAGAAACACTAAGGCAATCTGATTAATGTCTGTGCTTTAAACCCAAAACATTTGTTCTCAGCCCCTAGTCACACAAAAGACAGCCAGCCAAACACAATTAAAAGATAAATAAAGTAACATAACTGGTCAGATTATTTAAATGCTTTTCACAATGTGTTGTTTCACAGGCATTGATGTGAACTCCTTGGTTGCTTTTCTGGAACTGTTGATCAGGGTCACCTTCTCAGTTCAGTCAGATAAATGTAGTCATACTTTTAACTCAGCCTTCCCCTCTCTGAGATCCAAAGGCCTGTGTGGGAAATTAGGTGGGGAGCTTTCAAATCTTCATGTTGTGTTGTCAACAGTCAAGGTCATTTCCTTCACACAAACCACAGTTGAAAGACAACTCTAACTCTGCTTCTGTCTCATAGACTGATTTTCTTTTCTTGAGGCTTCAATTACCACTGAACATCTGCCATCTGCTTGAACATAGGATCTCATCCAGACATGTCGAACCAATTCCGAGGAACTGATTTGGTTAATAACTTGCTGTGTCAGTTCAAAACACTTTGATTAAGGCTCATCCTGCAATGAGTCTGCAGGCCTGGCCTTACAGACAAACAGAAGCTTGTTTTGATCTGTTAATTTACCTTTTACTACAAACTGTTTCACAAAGTACACAAGTCATCTTCAGCCCCCAAACCAAAATCAACAAAAAAAATATTAAAATAACGAAAAAATAATGAGGGTTCTAACATCATTCTCTGCTATTTTTTGCATTCAGGCCAGTCATCTGACCTGCCACTCACCTTTGCATAATTAAATGCTTTCTCCTTAAATTCTTAAATTCTTCAGTTAACCACAGATGGTGAGTCCTCCCCTTGAGAATTCATCATGGTGGTAGGCATAGATTTATGCTGAATTCTCTGAAATATCCCTTTAAATGTCTACCGCTGCTTTTTTTCTGATCTATCTTCTGGACAAATATTGCAATTCACTTCAACTAATTCAGCTTTCATGCCCAGTTGGTTGCCGTTTTTAAGTTCAAAGTATAGTCTTAAACATACCCTTCTCCATTTTAAACTGGATAGAAAATTCAATCATGATGTGATCATTGTTACCTAAGGTGACTTTACTCAGACGTTATTAAATAATCCTGATACTTTGCATAGAATCGAGTCCAGTATAACCTCTAGTCTGTGTTCTGAAGCTGAGTCATATCAGATTCCAAAGGCTTACTCTGATTCTGTCTCCAGAGATGCGACCAGACATGCTGTGTTTCTCCAGCTCTTTTGTTTTTGATTTTTATATTAGCCTGATCTCTGGTCAGTTCCAGAATGTTGTACTCTCAGGAACTCTCTCAACAGCATTCTATGGTCTCTTCATCAAGGCTGCTGTGACAAGTTTATATTTAGATTAAAATCATAAAAATTAGTGCCATCCATTTATCTTAAGCCAATATATCTCAAGCACTTTTTGTATACTTTGTCCTACATCATGGTTACATCATAGAATCAGTAGATCACTCCCAAAAGTGATCTCTTTTGTTACGACATGGAGGTGAACCCCTCTCCTAATCAAGTCAAACACCCAGAAAAGCGTGCCTCGCCTTGTAATCTGTTCAAATATGAGGGACAGAGAACTCCCCAAATTCCACTATTTAAAGAAAATAATATTAATTTATTCTTTAACTCTAAAAGTAAATATCAAACAACAACTATTCACAACTCTAAGCCCCCCTTTCTCTTAACTGTTTATTATCTGCCTCCAACTCTATAACAATATGCTGTTCCAATACAACACTTATTAAAATTGCACCAATTTAATTTCAAAACCACACGGTGGCTGTCTTCTCCAGTGTCTTTCTTCTCCTGGCTGAGGATCTCGTTGGGCCGTCTTCTTTCTTTTTACTGCGATTATCTTTCATATGAAAAGGTGCCTTTGATAGAGAGTGTTTTCTAATTTCTTTGAGAGCAAGATGTTAGCTCTCCATGAGTTTCTTTTTTTATGGCAGTTACTCTCTGACCCAACTTCAAAATGTTTGCATTTTAGATCCCCCCCAACCAATGTCAGATTGTCTCATTGGTTTGATGTTGGTAAAACAATAAATTCAAATTCAATTGGGTTTTAGCACACTGTGACATAATTTAAACTGATTGGTCAAATTCAAATTGTTGTCAAAACAGCAATCGAAATTCAGGTATCCATTTCACAGCCAAATGTTACGTATTTTCAATTTTCCAGTACACTCTGGGTTTGCCATCTAGTGCTTTACATGGGTGCTTGTAACTCTCTGTCCAGAACAGCATTCTGTCTCTCTTTAAAGTACACTACATGCCTTCAACTTCACGACACTTTCCTCTACTCTTTCCATCTCCACACAAACTGACTGTACATCCTGATCTCCTGAGCAAGGTTATTTCTAACTATTGCACAAAGACCATTTTGACTAGCACTGATAATCCTCCATATACTTCAGCCTTTCTGTTCTTCTTGGAATATTCCTATATTCCTCTTATTTCCTGGCTATCTTAACACTCGCTCACCTTGCTTAGACATGATGAGTTATTTGGGCTAGTGTTGGGATATTAAAGCTCAGAATGAGGGCATGACCTTTTGAACTTGCCTTTCAAAGTTTTCCTCATTTATAGAGTCATAGAGATGTACAGCATGGATACAGACCCTTCGGTCCAACCCGTTCATGCCGACCAGATATCCCAACCCAATTTAGTCCCACCTACTAGCACCCGGCCCATATTCCTCTAAACCCTTCCTATTCATATACCCATCCAAATGCCTTTTAAATGTTGCAATTGTACCAGCCTCCACCACTTCCTCTGGGAGCTCATTCCATACTTGTACCACCCTCTGTGTGAAAAAGTTGGCCCTTAGGTCTCTTTTATATCTTTCCCCTCACACCCTAAACTTATGCCCTCTACTTCTAGACTCTCCAACCCCAGGGAAAAGACTTTGTCTATTTATCCTATCCATGCCCCTCATAATTTTGTAAACCTCTATAAGGTCACCGCTCAGCCTCATGATATCTCAAGGTTCCATGAAACACATGCTTCATTTAGCACTTTAAACTGTCTGACTCCATGAAAACTGCAGAGAAATAAGAGATGCTGACCCCTGGCTTGGAATTGGTCAGATGGGAGTCATGTTGAGGGCTTGAGATCATCGTAAAAGTTTTTGTAATGAGTTTATGTCGAGAATTTGAACACAAAAAACAGGGTTTGGGGAAAATCCCTTTAGCCTACCTTAGCAAGCAAAGGGAGTAAAAGGAGAGATGAGTAATTAAATAATACTTTGTAGTCTTGAGCTTAAGAGAGAAAAAAAATCTAATTCAATTTCACCCCCAATCTCCCTTTTTCTGTAACATCCATGATGATGTTTTTAAATTGTGTACTGATACCTGAACCATACACTTGTTAACATAATCCTGATCATTGGTTCAAACCATGATTTGAGAACCTCAGCACTTGGCACCATTCAAAGAATAGAGACATGCTCTGAGATTGTATACTAAGCTGTATCATTCCAAGAGTTATTAAATATGGATGGAATCATAGACAATATTTAATAGTGCTCAGATAAAATTTCAATTAAGTTAATTTACAAACATTGATTTGCAGAAGTATAAATCCAGCAGATTATTCAATGCATCACTGGTGCTGTTCAATTCTTACATTTCTATTGGTTGAAATCAGTACTAGAACGGAATTTTAAATCTCTGGTATCAAGGATTTAATAGACTATAAAACCAATGGTAGCTTAGGCCTAATAACGATAAGGGATGAAAAATGACAGGCAATACTGGAACAGTTACAGTTGACTCTAACTACTGTATTCCCTGTTGTGTATTTTCATCTCTTGAATATCTCTGTCTGGTTAATTTTACATTTCATTCTTCATCAGTTCACTTTGCTTCACATCTGAGGAGACTGATCATATTATTTGTCAACAAGCAAGTCATTTGACACACTTATGAATGATCGTTCAGCAGAATAAGATCTTTACATCCTCTGGATACTGAGCATAATCACTAAACCAATTGCAAAGCCCTTTAGTAATTTACCACATTTTCAGATTCTTTTTCCTTTCACCTTGGAAACTCAGTTTCAGACTAAGAGCCGAATTTTATAAGAAATTGTCAGAGCGTCAGTTTTATTGAGTTGCGTGAAGGGTTTCCATTTGTGAGGCGTAGCAGGTTTTCCCATCCAATCTTATTAACTACATGCCATGCCCTATGGCAACTCTCTTATCTGATGCTAGCCCATTTTTCCCATTTATTGTAGCCAGAAGTACTTGCCACTGCCAGGGTATCCTGAGATCTCTTGTTAAAAGGTCATTGCACTTTTGGTCAAACACTGGCAGCTCAGAACTGCTCTGAAATTTAGGAAACATTTGCCCAGGACATGGCAAATGGGGAAAACTGCTGCCCTTTTTGCACACAGGGACATGGAGACTACATTCCCTCTCATTTTCCTAGTGTTGCCTGGACCTCCATGATTCACATGTGGTAGCAGATTCCAGAACTGGAAATCAATGTGTCCGCACGCTGATCAGCAAATGCTGACACTCCGAGCGGCTGTGCTGTTGAGAGGGAACATTGCTTGAAGATCCTGCTGGAAGGGGTGATGAACAAGAGGGAGGTCCTCACCTCCCCCCAGACAGGCAGAGGGGGCGACGACACCAGATCGGCCAGCCTGGTCTGAGGCTGCCAGCCAGGCCAGTGCCATAGTCTGGAAAAAACTCAGCAGCTGGGCCTAAAGAAAGCAATGGACCTTCCCCGCTGTGACACAGTAAGAGCTAACATCTTCTGTCTGCTACCTCATCCCCACTGTATCTGCATCCAACTCCACTGAGACTTAGGCTGTCACCTCTAAGCTCTTCCCTCACTTGGTCTTACACCCCTCCTAAAAATCCCCATTTTACTAACCCAGAATGGAGGCTGCGCTGCCTACTCACCTACTAGAGGGTTACAAATCACGCAACACCAGGTTATAGTCCAACAGGTTTAATTGGAAGCAGTATCTTTTGGAGCACTGCTTCTTCATCAGGTGGTACTCCGAAAGCCAGTGCTTCCAATTAAACCTGTCAGTCTATAATCTGGTGTTGTGTGGTGTGTAACTTTGTACACCCCAGTCCAACACTGGTATCTCCAAATCATAACCTACTAGAGGGGACTTCGCCAACCTCCCCAGCTGTACCATCCATGTTCATCTGAGTCAATCCCATGGTTTCTTGCATTTCAAGTGAAAACAGTCCATAGGAGGAGAGAAAGAGCCAGGGACACAAGGTGGGGTGCTGAATATTAGTCTGCTCACTTGCTCTGGGGAGAGGATTCTGTGTCACCTTTGGGCATGAGTGACCTACCCATGGTCTTTGTGATCAAGAGGCTGACCCCACAAGCCATGCCCTCCTCCATCTCTGAGGAAGAGAGTAGAGGTACCAGTGAGGAAACACCAGCAAGGCTGCTTTCTGCACCCACCACCAACTCAGATCTGACACCTTGGTGGTTATTTTATCCAGATTAGAGGTGCGTGGAGCTGTTGGTGATCTCTTTACTACACATTTCCAAAGTTGACTGAGGAAGAAATTCACCAGATTGCTGGCACTCGGAGAAGTGGGATAACACCCAAGACCTGGTGTAGGAAAATGGGACTAGTGTAGGTAGTAGGGTCTGTACAGGCTCAATGGGCCAAAGGGTCTCTTCTGTATTGTATGATTAGATGATTCAAAGACTGCCAGAAACCAGGCCCATGCTCAAACCCCAGGTAGGAGAGCATCCCACATTATTGGCAATTTCGCACTTCATATTGCTGCTCAAGGCAGGTTTATCAAGGAGACAAAGGCTACCTCCACGGACAGGTTGGTGATTGCCTTGTATAGACAGGCCCAGCACCCTGATTTACATGTAGACCCACACTGCATTGCTCAAGCCACCGGTGCTCACCACCCACGCTCAGTTGACTGGGGGATGAGGGAGCTTTGACATCACTCCGGGTGCCCCTTCCTCATAAGAAATACAGGGCTGGTAGACATGTCATTTGAAATACATTTTTATATCTGTAAATATATTTTCACTTTTCACTGTAGGATTGAAGGTACAGGGCCCACCCAATCTTAGTGCTTAAAGTTCAACGGTACGTGTTGTAAAATGAGCTGCTCCAGCATCTCATTTTGTGTAAATGGCAAGTGACTGCTGCTTTGGCAAACAAACGCTCTCTTCCTAGGCAGGCAAACATTGTTGTCATGTCACAGCCATTAGAGGGATTATCTTTCACTACATGGTCATGGTATGGGGCAAGGATTTGGACAGCACACAGCAGGCTAATGCCTTTGGTTCACAAAATAAGTATTACTCAGAGGTGCACTGTCCTTCCATGGAAGTAAGGATGCTGCTTACAGTCAATAAGCCCCATCTCCCTGCATTAATTAACCCTTTCCCTCCTGTGCTTTATCATTATCCCTTCCTTGTATATTGAGTTGTTGCCTTCACTACTGTAATCCACTCCGTATTCCAGCATTTTGACTCCACTCCCCACAATTAAGTTCCTAAGTCTCCCTCCTGTAACATTAACCCCTGATATTTCCCTCTGGAGTTTTAGTGAATGGATCTCCAGGATTGATCTTGTGGTCCCCCTGCCCTCTTTGAATGACTTACTTGGAGAGCCTAGAACAATGAGTGATGAGATCCCTGACTGGTATCTATACAACACCCTTGACATCCTGAGATTGGATTCACTGGACCCATTGGGCTGAGCATGGCCCACTTTCCTATATGAAGAGGTACAGACCCTCTGATGCTGACTGCCCTGGCAATCAGCTGACTGTGCAAAAGCCCCTGCATTGGTATAGGAGGCTGCCATTAACTAACTGTGCATGGACAACCACATTGAAGGATGTCTCCCGGCACTTGACGGAATACGACTCCCCTCTGACTTTCAGAAATGGCTGACTACCTGCTGCCCATGTAATGTGTTTGGCATATGGCGCAGGTATCAGGTTGACCTAGCAGTGTACCACAGAGCAGCATGGCCAGCCCCTTGACAGATGATTACTGACCAGTGTGACAAGCTGCTGGCTTTGTGTCAACAAGATCAAAGAACTGTCAATATTTAAGTTCTAGCAGAGGGGGCAAAACCCAAAAAGGCAAAGCAGGAATATGTGAGCATCCAGGTAGTGGGCATTAAGACACCAAGCAAACAGCTTGAAAATGCAACTTGGTCTAATCCATCAGCTGAGTGTCTGTCCCTCTTTGTAGCAGCATCCAAAGAGAGGTACTGGTGTGCTGCAAGGTATAATATTGAAGTACAGGACCATGCCAGAAGTGGATCTGTGATGTGGTGAGGTTGATATGTGTCAGATACCAATGTCTGTGGAAATGATATTCTTTCAGCTGCTGCCTATGGAGTGTGCCCTGAGACGTTGGTGCTGGATATCCAAGATGGCGACCTGGAAGAGCAAGTGGTGAGTCTTGGAGTGACCAGGTATCGATTAAGCCTTTCATGGCATAAACTCTTGGTGTCTAGTTTCCATCTGGTGGTTGGTAGAATAGGAGAGTCCATATTAATGAGATGAGATCAGATAGTAATGAGGGTGGTAATGAGTGATAATCTTCAACTATTGGCTTCTCAACACTCACTGTCTAGAATCCCAATCTTGACATCCAGATCAGGAAGTGTGTCACATCCTCGAGATATGCCTCACTTATTACCTCCCCAAATTTTCCCAAATTTCTTGTCATAGCCCACATTGCTCAGGGTCTAGGAAGTTTCTGTCCTCTGACTTCTTTCTTGGCTTAGAGACAAACCACGAGAGTAATTTATTTTGCTGAGCTGCAGAAAGCACAGCTCGCTGTAACTCGGTGGTAAATAATTCATGTATATTAGTAAGCTATTGTCCAGTCAGTACATTTTAAATAATCCCACTGTACTCAGGAGACTACTGCAGTTTCAGTTATGTGCCACTTGTGTCACTCTATCCCCAACATGTTGTTTTCATAGTGCAGAGGATTAATATGTAGTTGTATAATGTACTGTTCTACAACGATAGAGATATGTAAATGGCTATCACAGCAGTGCCAATAATCACCATGATTATGTAAATAACAGAACTTGCATAACTGCTATTTGCTATTTAATGAAAATCCTTCAGGGAACCCTATTTCCATATATAGAATAGCATATTCCCAGTGATTCCTGGGAACCTACTATAAATTGTAGGCTATTCTATGCAGAGGCTGGGTTTCCTTAAATGTGGGAATGCCTTCAGTGAGGACAAAGATAAAAATCGCACAACACCAGGTCATAGTCCAACAGGTACGTTTGAAAGCCCTTGCTGTGTTTTGGAACCATGGCAGAGAAGTTGTAAAATTTACTAATGTAAACTTTTGTATTCATTACAACTAGCATTTTGGGATTTCATACTAAACACATTAAGTAGACAAGCTTAAGTCCTTGCCTGCTGAGTGTGTAGTGAATTAAACAGTTACAGACTGTGCTGTTGAAATCTGCAGTTGCAAGATACAAGATTCACAACACTGTGAGGAGAACTGAATTACTGATAAGAACTCAGTATGCTTGCTTGTCTGTACTGAGTCACAGAATCCGATTGTCTTAATCACGTACTCAAACTCAAACAGAACTGATTCTCTGTCTGACTCCTTCCTTACAATGATGAAGACTAGTACAAATACAAATCACACATACCTTTTAAATTAGGATAGTTTTCTAACACTCTGATCATTTGGTTATATTCAATAGTAATACATTTAAGATTTATTTTCCTGTTTTTCCACAAAAGAAGCCATTTAACATGTTTTAACATCTTCAGAAGGTTAACTAGCTATACTGCATGAATAAGAGGAAACTTGTTTTCTGGAAGTCTCACAGGTAAGGCGAAGCACAAAGTATGACCATATGTTTCCAGTTACTGACCACAACAGCTGAGCCATGAAGGTGAGAGAAAAAGCTAGTGACTGCCCTTTCAATCAATTGAAAGGGTTATGATAGGTCCAGACATGGCAGAAGGATGTTCAGAATTAGAAATAATATAAAAGAATCCAAGTCATCTTGGGCATCATCATTACCATCACTTTTATAGTGACAATACTCCTGAGATATAATAAAGCAAGACAAAGAGAAGGAGAATTGTGCCATTAATGTTCAAGGGGTCCTTAGACTTTGAGGATTAATCCATGCTGTCTTCACTGCTGGGAGAAAGTGAGGACTGCAGATGCTGGAGTTGATAGTGTTTTGCTGGGAAAGCACAGCAGGTCAGGCAGCATCTGAGGAGCAGGAGAATCCTGATGAAGGGCTTGTGCCCAAGACATTGAGTCTCCTGCTCCTCAGGTGCTGCCTGACCTGCTGTGCTTTCCCAGCAACACACTATCGTCACTGGTGGTCAAGCATATTTAGCCTTCAAGAAATTCTGCTTTAGTTCATCATACTGTTTGTCTCTTTCTCTCACTTCACTATATTTTGCAGGTTTGTTCAAGAGGGCTCATTCATCTAAGCAGTGAATTTAGAAGTTAGCATTAATTTGCCTAAAAAGTATCAGACATCCTCAATGTGAAACTGGGGACAGACTCAGATACAGTTGGATAGTGGCTTCAGAGGAAAAGTAAGAGTTATAACACCATCTTGGCAACAGGAGCTGTGACGTCTTAATTGAAATCCATGCTAAGTGTAGTCAATTATTGCAGGAAGCATAGGACGTGCATCATAATTTGGGCATGTATAGTCATAAGATCCATTTTTCTGTTCACCTATGTTTTTGTATAAAATTGGCAACTGTGAAGGGGTTTAACTGGAAAATGTGTCTTTCAGGGATAGAATGCTACATTCAATTTTGACTAGGAATAGTGGAGGGACTCTGTTGGAGTCTTTTAAGGCATCAATCCGAATAATTCAAAGTTCAAGCAGTTCAGCAGTTAATTTGTCAGTGAGAGAGAGGGAATTAGAAGGATGTGAAAGTGTTGCTGTTAGCTGATGCCATGCAGTTAAGAAAAGAAGGTGGCCATTGGCGGTAGAGTACTGTGCTATGCAGCGAGAGAGTTGTGCCACTGATTAGATGCTGGAGTTTGGTCTTGTGAAGCCCAGTGGAATGTAATTTCAACAGCAGCGATTGCATAGCTGGGAGATCAAGAATTTTGTGCAGCAGTTTATCTGAGAAGCTGGAAATTCAAGTCCCAGGAGGTGATCAGTAGCTGAGAGTGTGCATGGAAGAATCCCAGAAGCAGTATTTGCACGGAATGCTTGAGAAATATTGGAGTTTTAGGGAAGGCTGGGAGCAGACTACCTCAGTGAAACTAGCAGTATGAAAGGGCTGGAATTGTGCTGTGAGTAGGTGCTGGAAGGCAATCTCAGGAATCAAGTAGAATGCACTGTTAGGGCAGACATGATGTGAGCTGTTCATGATAGATTGGCTTTTGAGTGAGGTTCAAAGCTGGATCTTTGAAAGTGAAAGAATCCTTTGCAAAGGAGGCAGTCTTAATGAATTTCATGACCCTCGTGTCACTATTGCCTGGGGAGTTGCTCACAAATATGTGGATTCTGTCTTGACTGCTTCTGCTATTTAATGTAAGATGTTCTGCAAGCAAACTCAAATGATCTCATATTAATTCGGAATGTTTGAGCATAAGTTGTGGGCGTGTGTATTTGTATGTGTGTATTTGTGCATATGTATATTTTAATACTTTTCTAATCTTGTTAAGTAAATTATAATTTGTGTATACAAACCCATGGAATCAAATTGTTTTACTTTCTTACTATGTTCTAGGGTTCACAAACATTGCCTACTTGAAAGATCACTGATCCACAGCCAGATAATAATTTAGAGGACTTGCCTCAGATTGTTACAGGATAAAAGTTAGATTTTGTTTCAGTGATGCCATGATTATGTGATTAAAAAAAAAGGATGCAGCAATATTTCAGATCTTGATAATAGAGGCCAACAGGTTGAGAGGGGGAATAACACACACACACACACACACACACACACACACAGTTCAACATTGATCCTGACTGAGGCCAATGCAGTTTTATCCTCTTTTATATGTCTACAGACTGTAAGCAATCAATTACAATGATACTGTAATCCTATTGAAGGTAACTTGGAGAAAATGTCAAAGCTTCTGACCTTTAAAAGTTGGATAAAGTTAAATGTAAACTTGTAAATCCCAGGTTTAATGTGTCTTATGGAGGTCTGAATCTGTGTCAATTTGTACATTGAAAGAAATCTTGCAATATTTTCTAAAACTTAAAATGGTATCTTTTAGAAGTAATGGGTGGAATTTAACTTTTCCAGAAGATGGTCACCAAACTCAGAATAATCTTTTAAATTCAGGTTTTGGTCATTAGTTAAGGTGACTGATTGGAAAAGCATCTAAGGACCTGAGCACTCTACTTGAAGAAACTACACAGCTGCCTTGCCTTTCCTAACAAAATAAACTTCAAAGTCCTTTATTCATAAACCCCCCTTATTTAATTTGACTGATTATCGCATATTCGCATATCATAGAATTCCTACATTAGGGAAACAGGTCATTCATCTCATCACGCCCACACGGACCCTCCAAAGAGCATCCCACTCAGACCCAACCTCGACTCTATAACTATGTATTTTCCAGGGCTAATCCAACTAGTCTGCACATCCCTGGACAATTTAAAATGGCCAATACACCTAACCTGCACATCTTTGGACTCGATCAGAGCACCCAGAGGACACTCATGCAGACATGGTGAGAACGTGCAAACTTCAGACAGACAGGCGCCCGAGGGTGGAAGATTCTAGATTAGAGTGGTGCTGGAAAAGCACAGCAGTTCTGGTAGCATCTGAGGGGCAGGAAAATCGACGTTTCGGGCAAAAGCCCTTCATCAGGAATAGAGGCAGAGTGCCTGCAGGGTGGAGAGATAAATGAGAGGGGGGTTGGAGTGGGGAGAAAGTAGCATAGAGTACAATAGGTGAACAGGGGTCAGGATGGAGGTGATAGGTCAGGGAGGAGGGTGGGGGAAGGTAGCAAAGAGTACAATGGGTGAATGGGGGTGGGGATAAAGGTGATAGGTCAGAGAGGTGGGTGGACTGGATATGGAAAGGAAGATAGGCAGGTTGGACAAGTCATGGGGACAGTGCTGAGCTGGAAGTTTGGAGCTGGGGTGAGGTGGGGGGAGGGGAAATGAGGAAACTGGTGAAGTCCACATTGATGCCCTGGGGTTGAAGTGTTCTGAGGTGGAAGATGAGGCGTTCTTCCTCCAGGCGTCGAGTGGTGAGGGAGCAAGCGGTGAAGGAGGCCCCGGACCTCCATGTCCTCGGCAGAGTGGGAGGGGGAGTTGAAATGTTAGGCCACAGGGCGGTGTGGTTGATTGGTGCGGGTGTCCCAGAGATGTTCCCTAAAGTGCTCTGCTAGGAGGCGTCCAGTCTCCCCAGTGTAGAGGAGACCGCATTGGGAGCAATGGATACAATAAATGATATTGGTGGATGTGCAGGTAAAACTTTGATGGATGTGGAAGGCTCCTTTGGGGCCTTAGATGGAAGTGAGGGAGGAGGTATGGGAGCAGGTTTTGCAATTCCTGTGGTGGCAGGGAAAAGTGCCAGGACGGGAGGGTGGGTTGTTGGGGGGCGTGGACCTGACCAGGTAGTCATAGAGGGAATGGTCTTTGCGGAAGGTGGAAAGGGGTGGGGAGGGAAGTATATCCCTGGTGGTGGGGTCTGTTTGGAGGTGGCAGAAATGTTGTCGGATGATTTGGTTTATGCGAAAGTTGGTAGGGTGGAATGTGTTGGTGAAGTTAATGAATTGCTCAACCTCCTCGTGGAAGCATGAGGTGGTGCCAATGCAATCATCAATGTAGCGGAGGAAGAGGTGGGGAGTGGTGCCGGTGTAACTATGGAAGATGGACTGTTCTACTTAGCCAATAAAGAGACAGGCATAGCTGGGGCCCATACGGGTGCCCATGGCTACCCCTTTGGTCTGGAGGAAGTGGGAGGATTTGAAGGAGAAATTGTTAAGGGTGAGGACCAGTTCGGCCAAACGAATGAAAGTGTCGGTGGAAGGATACTGTTGGAGACGTCAGGAGAGGAAGAATTGGAGGGCTTGGAGGCCCTGGTCATGGCAGATGGATGTGTAGAAGGATTGGATATACATGGTGAAGATGAGGTGTTAGAGAAATGGAAGTCTTGGAAGAGGTGGAGGGCATGGGTGGTGTCTCGAATTTATGCGTAATCATACCCAGGTCCCCAGCCCTGGGAGGCAGTAGTGCTAAAACTGAGCCACTGTGCTGTCCTACCATTTCAAAATATGTCCTCTTCTTTCATATGCTTTCATGCTTCAATGATGACAACAGCTTGATGAGACCTTGAACATTTGAGCAATACAGGATGAGATTTTAGCATGAAATTCAATTATAGAATCAGCCCACATTTTGACACTAACTGTAATACTCTAGGGTAGAGATTCAGTTTGGGTGTTGGCATGAAACAGGCTGTATTGGATTAGCCCCCATTATCCACAGTGATATTCAATTCCACTGACTGCATTGTACACATTTTACCTTTTAATATATCTTGCAACCTTTAATGATCTGAATGACTGGTTGTACATGGGTCTGAAACTTGGGAGTTTGAGGAGTGCCATAAACACCATCCACTGTAGCAATGTATGTATTTGTTTGCACAACATTTTCAGATCTCAGAGGAGTGAGCCCTGACATCTGGTCACCTTCAAAGTCTTTATTAAGCTGTTCGATTATATCACTGCAATCTGTAACTAGTTGCTAACTTTAAATGAACTGTATTTTGCTAACTACAATAAACCTCTCCCACTTCTTCTGTTCATTTAGGGATGTGAGCGATGCTGGCTGAGCAGCATGTATTGTCCATCTCTAATTATTGCCTTTGTGACCTGCCAACCTCCTTCTCATGTCGATAGACTCACAAGGTTGTGAGGAAGGAAATTCTAGGATTTTGATCCAGGGACACTGCAGGAATATTGATAACTTTCCACGTCAGGATGGTGAGTGGCTTGGCTGGGGGGGATCTGGTGGTGGTGTTCCTATTTACCAGTTGCCCTTGTACTTCTAGATGGAAGTGGTTGTGGATTTGGAAGGTGCAATCCAAGACTCTTGGTAAATTTCTGCAGTGTATCTTGCAGATGGTACATACTGCTACTACTGAGTGTTGGTAAAAGAGGGTGTGAATGTTTGTGGATGTGGCTTTGCTATATAATCCTGGATGGTGTCCAATATCTTGAGTACTGTTGAAGCTGCAACTCGTCCAGATAAGTGGGGAATATTCCATCACACTTGTGCCTTGTAGATATTGAACAAGCTTTGGGGAGTCAGGAAGTCAGTTACTCATTGCAGTTCAGTTTCTGGTGAATGATCACCCCAGAATCTCAGTGATGGTAAAACCATTGTATGTCAAGAGGTGATGGTTAGATTCTTTCTTCCTGCTGATGGCCATTGCTTGTCACTACTGAATCATAAACATTACTTGTCACTTATTAGAACAAGCCTGGATATTGTCCAGGTCTTGCTGCATCTGAACATTTGAACTGCTTTAGTAACTGAAGAGTCATGAATAGTGCTGAACATTGTGCAATCATTAGCAAACATCCCTTTTTCTGACCTTATGACGGAGGGAAGGACATTGATGAAGCAGCTGAAATGGTTGGGCCTAGGAAACTATCCTGAGGAACTCCTGCAGCAATGTCCTGCAATGGAGATGACTGACACCAAACACATCCATTTTCCTTTCAGCTAGATATGACACCATTAGTGGAGAGTTTATCTCGGATATCTATTGACTCCAGTTTTTCTGTGGCTCCTTGATTCCATTCTTGGCATTGTTTTCTTGATATTAAGGACAGCCACTCTCACCTCACCTCTGGAGTTCACCTCTTTTGCCCATGTTTGAACCAAGGATGTAATGAAGTCAGGAACTGAGTGGCTCTGGTGGAACCTACGCAGAGCATTTGTGGGTCATTGCTAAGCAGGTGCTGCTTGGTAGCACTGTTCATGACTCCTTGTATCACTTTATTGATAATTGAAAGTGGACTGATAGGGTGATAATAAGGTAGTTGAATATGTCCTGGCTTTTGTAGACAGGACATAATTTCTCACATTGTCCAGTAGATACCAGTGTTGCTACAGTGGAACAGCTTGGCTCGAAGCAAGACAAGTCCTGAAGCACAGGATTTCAATAATAAGGCTGAGATGGATCATCCACTTAACATCTAAAAATTGCTGCAAAATCTTCTAGCTTTTTTCTGTCTTGAATGGGGGAATCTTTTCCTCATGGCAGAAATATCTAGGATTAGAGGGCATAAGTTTAAACTGAGGAGCAAGTAGTTTAGAGAAGATCAGAGAAAAACATTTTAACCCACAGGGTGGGAGAAATATGGAATGTGCTAACTGAGAGGGTGGTGAAGTCAGAGGCACCATGTCATGAGGTGAGATGGGGTGGGGGCCTCTGCAGACAGAAACCTGCGGGCTTGAGGCACCCATTCAGTTCTGAGTTCCAAAGTCAATAGGAAAATCCAGCCCAAGTATGCTGTGGAGAGATGTGGACAGATTAAATAAATATAAAAGCAACCATTCACAGGATGAGGGCGTTGCTGGCTCGGACAGCATTTATTGCCCATCCTGAATTGCCAAGAGGGCTGTTAAGAGTCAACCCCATTGATGTGGATCTGGACTCACATGTAGGCCAGACCAGGTAACAATGCGATTTTCTTTCCTAAAGGACATTAATGAACCAGATGGGGTTTTCCTGGCAATTAATTCATGGTTATCATTAGACTCTTAATTCCAGATTGTTCTATTGAATTCAAATTCCACCATGTGTCATGACAGGATTTGAACCTGGGTGTCCAGAACACTGTTTGGGCCTCTAGATTAACAGTCTGCAATAATGCCAGTCGGCCATTACCTCCCCACAACTGGGCAGCAAGGTTTGCATATGGAATGTAACATGGGACATACGAGGTTATTCACTTTAATGGTAAGAAAGGAAAAGCAGAATATTTTTAAAAGGAGTAAAACATGTACATTTTGCCATTTGCACTGACTTTGGTGAACATACAGGTGCAATGAACAGCTAAGAAGGAAAATGGTACATTGGCCTTTATTGTGTGAGTTTGATACAAGCTGTGCTAATTAAACAGGTGAATGCTGGAAATCTGAAATAAAACAGAAATGTTTCAAGTCCAATGACTCTTCTTTGGAAAAGCAGAAGAGTCATTCTGGACTCAAAACAAGAATTCTGCTTTCTCTCCACAGCTGCCATACCTGCTGAGTTTCTCCATACATTTCTATTTTTGTAATTAAACAGGGGTTTGGTGAACAGTTTTCATCCACATATCTAAGGAAGATTTTAATTGCTTTTGAGGTCTATTGCTCTGGTCAGTATGCTCAATCTTGTGATAAGAAGTAGCCCAGTAATGCAGCTCAGTAAACTGAGTTTACATTCTTTGTCATTTAGAAGATTGAGAGGCAGTCTCATTGAAATATATCACATTCTAAAAGGGCTTGACAGGGGATACACTCAGAGGTTGCTTCCTGGCTAGATAACATAGAACAAGGACACAATCTTAGGATAGATAGCCTATCATTTATGACTGAGATGAGCCTCAAAGCATAGTGAATCTTTGGATTTCATCTATACCAGAGGAATGCCTCATCTTTGGACACCTTTAAGGATGAGATAGATTTTAGAACCCTCAGGGCAAAAAGGAATTTGGGAAGTGTGTGGGAAAATGGAGTTGTGGCAGTGGATCAGCGCTGATCAACTTGCATGGTGGAATAGGTTGCAAATGCCATATGGTTTCCCCCTCTACTACTTGCATTTTTTTCTGATTTTAACAACAGCGCCATAGCAGACCCTGATGTCAAACCTGCAGATGCATGGTGTCCAATGCCTTTTAGCATTTGAAACGTTTCTTATTGATTCATTTTGAAGGAATTACTTTTCAACTCCTGTGCTCAAAAGATTGAGGCAAGCTGACTGACAAGTATATGCAGATAACAGCAAACTTGTTTGACTTTATCACTTCAGTGGCCACCTTTTAATGAAGATTCTGGAACATTATTCATTTTTTAAAAAGCAAGGTCCTTCATTAATACTTTGCAATACAATGAATTAAATAAATCAATAGAATTTGAGTGATTTTAATCTACATTCACTGTAAATCATTGTCATGCTTAGCTTTATTATTGTGATTTTGAAACAGCAAGAAACTTCTATTAAATTTGTTGAAATAAATCATGGGTCTTTGAGTGAATCGACTGGTAATGAAAACAACCGTACTTCCACTCATTCATTTTAATTGTAGTTGGCAAAAATTAATTATCTCAAACCATATTATGAGTCATGCATCCATGTAATTATGCTGTATTTGGCTTAGGTGTGCATGTTAAATATTGCAGCATCCGGACATGCAACCTTTCAGTTCAAATGATTTGTTCATGAGTTCCACAGCAGCATCGCTGTGCTGATTCTTATCAATTTAAATGGTGCATCAGACAATGACTGAAATGCTAGGCTGTGAAATGTAAGATTTTCTCCAGATATTGCATTGACAATTATTGAAAGAAGATTAACTGCTGCCTGCTGACAAAATTTTGTGTCAGTGAGTTTTCTTTCTTCTGTTTATCTCTCCCAGCGAAAAGGCTGGTTTGTGTTGAGACGTCAGAAATGTTAATAAAACAGAACTCAATTTTTGCTAACGTTAGGAAATTAATAAACAAAAAGCCTTTTGTAGCACATTAGTAATTATTCTTATGGTCCTTAAGGAATGGTGCTAAAATTTCTGAAATAAGAAAATACCTCATCTGGAGGCACAATACAGAGTATATATGCACTCTCATATTATCACATACCAAAGTGCACTAGTAAGCCCGGAAGCAAATTTACAGCTAATAATGAATTACGCTAATAAAATTTGTTCCTTTTCCATTAAACAATCCTGATATGTTTTCATATAATTTGAGTTCCTTTGGTGAGACCCTAAGGCTGAAAATACGTAGGGTGGGGCACTGAAATACCACAGATGCTCCTCAGGTAGGACTGGCAAACAAAGTTTCGGGGCATTGGAGTTAGTTGACCATTTGAACTGTTTCCATGGGTGTTCTGGCAATCCCTAATCAATCACAGTGGGCAAATATCTCAACATTTTTGCCATAGCATCTTGTACACATTGCAGGTATATAAACTCCCAGTGAAAATGTATTTGAAGTATTTCTTACTAAGTTGTAGTTAGTTTCCAACTAACTTACTCCATGTCATAAGGTGACAAGTGGGGATATTCATTGATGACCGCAAATGTTTAGCACCATTCGTGACTCCTCAGATACTGAGGCAGTCTGAGTCCGAATGAAGAGGGACTTGGACAATATCCAAATTTGGGCTGACAAGTAGCAAGTAACCTTTGTGCCACACAAATGGCAGAAAATGACCATCTCCAACAAGAGAGAATCCAACCACTGACCCTTCACATTCAATGGCAGCAACATCAATATTCTGGAATCACCCACTGTCTTCATCCTTCTGTTACATTGATCAGAAACCGATCTGGACTAGCCGTATAAATATTGCGGCTACAACAGCGAGTCAGAGGCTAGGAATCCTGCAGGGAGTAACTCACCTCCTGACTCTCCAATGCCTGTCCACCGTCTACAAGGCACAAGTCAGGAGTGTGATGGAATACTCCCCTCTTGCTAGGACAGGTGCAACGTCAACAACACTCAAGAAGCTTGACACTCTCCAAGACAAAGCAGCCCGCCTAATTGACACCACATCCACAAACATCCATTCCCTCTATCTCTGATGCTTAGTAGCAGCAGGATGTATTATCTAGAAGGTGCACTGCAGAAATTCACCAAGGCTTCTTAGACAGGAAATAGTCATAATGTTTATTTCTTCAAATGCTTTCAAGTTTTCAACTCCTGCTGAATTAGTTAGCTTGGTCATAGGAGATGTGGTGAAACAGTTAGAGAAATGGCTTTGGGCACACATGGTCTTGGATAGAAGAGAAATGCAAGGTCAGCCGTGCCTCCTTTGGAGTGACCGTGGAGGGAACTATAGGTCTTCTCAAGACATCATCTCACTGTGACTTAAGTTTTATTTTATTGAAAAATGAGGATAACTAGCTGGAAAAAGCAAATGCGAGGTCTTGCACTTTGGAAAAAAGAATACAGGCACGGACTATTTTCTAAACGGTGAGAAAATTCATAAAGCCAAAGTACAAATGGATCTGGGAGTGCAAGTCCAGGGTTCTCTAAAGGTTGACTTGCAGGTTGAGTCGTGGTTCAGAAAGCAAATGTAATGTTGCCCTTTATCTCAAGAGAGTTGGAATGTAAAAGCGGCAATGTGCTACTGAGACTTTATAAAGCTCTGGTTAAAGTAAAAAATGAGGTCTGCAGATGCTGGAGATCACAGCTGCAAATGTGTTGCTGGTCAAAGCACAGCAGGTTAGGCAGCATCTCAGGAATAGAGAATTCGACGTTTCGAGCATAAGCCCTTCATAAGGAATGAGAGAGAGAGCCAAGCCGGCTGAGATAAAAGGTAGGGAGGAGGGACTAGGGGGAGGGGCGATGGAGGTGGGATAGGTGGAAGGAGGTCAAGGTGAGGGTGATAGGCCGGAGTGGGGTGGGGGCGGAGAGGTCAGGAAGAGGATTGCAGGTTAGGAGGGCGGTGCTGAGTTGAGGGAACCGACTGAGACAAGGTGGGGGGAGGGGAAATGAGGAAGCTGGAGAAATCTGAATTCATACCGTGTGGTTGGAGGGTTCCCAGGCGGAAGATGAGGCGCTCCTCCTCCAGCCGTCGTGTAGTTGTGTTCTGCCGGTGGAGGAGTCCAAGGACCTGCATGTCCTCGGTGGAGTGGGAGGGGGAGTTAAAGTGTTGAGCCACGGGGTGATTGGGTTGGTTGGTTCGGGCGGCCCAGAGGTGTTCTCTGAAGCGTTCCGCAAGTAAGCGGCCTGTCTCACCAATATAGAGGAGGCCACATCGGGTGCAGCGGATGCAATAGATGATGTGTGTGGAGGTACAGGTGAACTTGTGGCGGATATGGAAGGATCCCTTGGGGCCTTGGAGGGAAGTGAGTGTGGAGGTGTGGGCGCAAGTTTTACATTTCCTGCGGTTGCAGGGGAAGGTGCCGGGGGTGGAGGTTGGGTTGGTGGGGGGTGTGGATCTGACAAGGGAGTCACGAAGGGAGTGGTCCTTGCGGAACGCTGATAGGGGAGGGGAGGGAAATATATCCTTGGTGGTGGGGTCCGTTTGGAGGTGGCGGAAATGGCGGCGGATAATACGTTGTATGCGCAGGTTGGTGGGGTGGTAGGTGAGAACCAGTGGGGTTCTGTCTTGGTGGCGGTTGGAGGAGCGGGGCTCAAGGGCGGAGGAGCGGGAAGTGGAGGAGATGCGGTGGAGGGCATCGTCGATCACGTCTGGGGGGAATCTGCGGTCCTTGAAGAAGGAGGCCATCTGGGTTGTGCGGTGTTGGAATTGGTCCTCCTGGGAGCAGATGCGGCGGAGACGAAGGAATTGGGAATATGGGATGGCGTTTTTACAGGGGGCAGGGTGGGAGGAGGTGTAGTCCAGGTAGCTGTGGGAGTCAGTCGGTTTATAATAGATGTCTGTGTTGAGTCGGTCGCCCGAGATAGAAATGGAAAGGTCTAGGAAGGGGAGGGAGGAGTCTGAGACAGTCCAGGTGAATTTCAGGTCGGGATGGAAGGTGTTAGTAAAGTTGATGAACTGTTTAACCTCCTCGTGGGAGCACGAGGCAGCGCCGATACAGTCATCGATGTAGCGGAGGAAAAGGTGGGGGGTGGTGCCAGTGTAGTTGCGGAAGATGGACTGTTCCACATATCCTACGAAGAGGCAGGCATAGCTGGGGCCCATGCGGGTGCCCATGGCAACTCCTTTAGTTTGGAGGAAGTGGGAGGATTGAAAAGAGAAGTTATTCAGGGTGAGGACCAGTTCAGTCAGTCGAAGGAGGGTGTCAGTGGAAGGGTACTGGTTAGTGCGGCGGGAAAGGAAGAAGCGGAGGGCTTTGAGTCCTTCGTGATGGGGGATGGAGGTGTCCTTCGTGATGGGGGATGGAGGTGACCCCTCCAAAGCCCTCCGCTTCTTCCTTTCCCGCCGCACTAACCAGTACCCTTCCACTGACACCCTCCTTCGACTGACTGAACTGGTCCTCACCCTGAATAACTTCTCTTTTCAATCCTCCCACTTCCTCCAAACTAAAGGAGTTGCCATGGGCACCCGCATGGGCCCCAGCTATGCCTGCCTCTTCGTAGGATATGTGGAACAGTCCATCTTCCGCAACTACACTGGCACCACCCCCCACCTTTTCCTCCGCTACATCGATGACTGTATCGGCGCTGCCTCGTGCTCCCACGAGGAGGTTGAACAGTTCATCAACTTTACTAACACCTTCCATCCCGACCTGAAATTCACCTGGACTGTCTCAGACTCCTCCCTCCCCTTCCTAGACCTTTCCATTTCTATCTCGGGCGACCGACTCAACACAGACATCTATTATAAACCGACTGACTCCCACAGCTACCTGGACTACACCTCCTCCCACCCTGCCCCCTGTAAAAACGCCATCCCATATTCCCAATTCCTTCGTCTCCGCCGCATCTGCTCCCAGGAGGACCAATTCCAACACCGCACAACCCAGATGGCCTCCTTCTTCAAGGACCGCAGATTCCCCCCAGACGTGATCGACGATGCCCTCCACCGCATCTCCTCCACTTCCCGCTCCTCCGCCCTTGAGCCCCGCTCCTCCAACCGCCACCAAGACAGAACCCCACTGGTTCTCACCTACCACCCCACCAACCTGCGCATACAACGTATTATCCGCCGCCATTTCCGCCACCTCCAAACGGACCCCACCACCAAGGATATATTTCCCTCCCCTCCCCTATCAGCGTTCCGCAAGGACCACTCCCTTCGTGACTCCCTTGTCAGATCCACACCCCCCACCAACCCAACCTCCACCCCCGGCACCTTCCCCTGCAACCGCAGGAAATGTAAAACTTGCGCCCACACCTCCACACTCACTTCCCTCCAAGGCCCCAAGGGATCCTTCCATATCCGCCACAAGTTCACCTGTACCTCCACACACATCATCTATTGCATCCGCTGCACCCGATGTGGCCTCCTCTATATTGGTGAGACAGGCCGCTTACTTGCGGAACGCTTCAGAGAACACCTCTGGGCCGCCCGAACCAACCAACCCAATCACCCCGTGGCTCAACACTTTAACTCCCCCTCCCACTCCACCGAGGACATGCAGGTCCTTGGACTCCTCCACCGGCAGAACACAACTACACGACGGCTGGAGGAGGAGCGCCTCATCTTCCGCCTGGGAACCCTCCAACCACAAGGTATGAATTCAGATTTCTCCAGCTTCCTCATTTCCCCTCCCCCCACCTTGTCTCAGTCGGTTCCCTCAACTCAGCACCGCCCTCCTAACCTGCAATCCTCTTCCTGACCTCTCCGCCCCCACCCCACTCCGGCCTATCACCCTCACCTTGACCTCCTTCCACCTATCCCACCTCCATCGCCCCTCCCCCTAGTCCCTCCTCCCTACCTTTTATCTCAGCCGGCTTGGCTCTCTCTCTCTTATTCCTGATGAAGGGCTTATGCTCGAAACGTCGAATTCTCTATTCCTGAGATGCTGCCTAACCTGCTGTGCTTTGACCAGCAACACATTTGCAGCAAAGCTCTGGTTAAGCCCCATTTAAAATACTGTGTCCAGTTTGGGCCCCACATTTCAGGAAGGACATACTGGCACTGGATCGTGTCCAGTGGAGATTCACATGGATGATCCCTGGAATGGTAGGCCTAACATATGATGAATGGCTGAGGATCCTGGGATTGCATTCATTAGAGTTTAGAAGGTTAGGGGAGATCTAATAGAAGCTTACAAGATAATGCATGGCTTAGAAAGGGTGGATGCTGGGAATTTGTTTCCATTAGTTGAGGATAGTAGGACCCATGGGCACAGCCTTAGAATTAGAGGGGGTCAATTTAGAATGGAAATGAGGAGACATTTCTTCAGCCAGAGAGTGGTTGATCTGTGGAATTCATTGCCACGAAGTGCAGTGGAGGCCGGGGCGTTAAATATCTTCAAGGCAGAGATTGATAAATTCTTAATCTCGCAAGGAATTTAGGGAGAGTACGGGTAAGTGGTGTTGAAATGCCCATCAGCCATGACTGAATGGCGGGGTGGACTCAAGGGGCTGAACGGCCTTACTTTCATATCTTACGGTCTTAAAATATATTAGAAAATACTCACAATTTTGCTGACATCCACCATTAGGTGATTGAGAATGGTACATTGTCATCCACAAAGACCCAACAAGTTATAATGTCTAATTACAGAACTCTCTCAACTTATCTTAGTTATAATTGAGTTATTTCTCCATAAAACTGATTAATAATTTTGAGTGTAACACCAAAAATTCTCTCTTCAGTCTTTAAGAGGCATTACAGTCATTTTCTTGATTATTTTAACTCATTTATGAAGCTATGATTTAGCATACGACTAAGATGGAGAAAGGAGAAGAAAAATATTGCAGTGTTTTCTGTGACTTCTGCTTCGCTATGTTAAAATCTACTTATTAATTAATCTTAGCAGCCTAAAGGAAGGTCTGACCCTTCGTTTCTAACATGCCTTTTGGATTATGAATAAAATTTGCACAACAGCAGTTTTCTGATAACAATATTCTACCATTGAATGAATGGCAGCATGGGAATGAATTGGTGGTTTCTGTTCCTCGCTTCTTGTATATTTTATATTCTGTTTCCTTTTGATTTAGGTCTGATTGAATTGTTGAGTCTTTCTCTCATTCAGATGAAGCATGCAGATTTAGTAGCTGCATGATGCCTGATCGACATCACAACTGAAATCAATAGTTATGGCAGCTGACCATTTTTCTTATTAATAACAGATGATCATTGAAATGATGATTCAGGAGACCAAATCCATTTTTCCCACCGCAGCAATCTAACAAAATCCCATTATCCTGCTCTACATCATATCTTTTCATCAATGAAAACACAGGAAATCCACAGCAGGTCAGTCAGCATCTGGAAAAATGATTAATCGCTCTGTTTCCTGAGAGTGAACAAATTCCAACATTGTCTGACTTATTTCTGCTTTCTTGCATATGCAGCTTGTTTTAATTTTCATCTAGCTCTTAAAATAAGCCAAAACAATCTAAATTAAACCAGGTTAAGGGATGCCAGCCCATTAAAGTGGCACCGGAACAGGAGTGTGCAGAGTTAAACAAACAGCATTCAAATTAAAATGATGTTTTGAAGGTAAGCACTGCACTTCAGCCACTGCACTGTGCAACAGTAGTATGAAGCCTCCAGAGCTCCAGTGGGTACCACATGATCCATTCTCCAGGACACACAGGTACAGAGGTTACCATGGGCCGACAATCAGGCTGAACGATACCTCATATGCCTGCTGTCGGGACGTGTTCATTAACCATCTCGACCAGGCCCAGGAGTAGATTCACAAGGAGGCCCTTGGATCTGCTCACTCGCCCCTTCGCAACACGTGGCTAGAGGTTAGAAGTGTGGGGCTAATGGGCAAACAAAATTTGAGGAGCAGCTCCTTCAATGAGTCAAAGAGACACTGAAAATAACTTGCATGGGGTTAATATGTGGCAAACAGACTCTTTGAGATCACAATAATCACAATCAGGTCTAGAGTCTGGAGGAACCTGAATCTTTTATTACACAGGACTACTGCATGCAACACCTTCCATGCCAAAGCCCTGGAGATGTTTACGTTTCACCTATGTTTGATGTAATATTAATCACAAATATGATTTTTTGAATGGTTCTGTTAGTCACAAGATGCACTGTGGTGCCAAACCTATCAGGTGTAATGCCATATTCAAAACTATTTCAAAATAATAAACTGAAAACCTTTATGAGTGTTATGTAGGAGAAAAATATTTTTGAATTCCTCACCCTTAAAATTTAAATAGGCCATGGGCATGTCCTGGTTATTAAGCTTGCAAATTTGGACATGTTAATAAGCAATTGGGATCACAATTTTCTTAAAATTCCCATTGGAAACGTTTATTGGTCAAAGATTCAATGCAGCATTTTTTTCAATTAATGCTACATTTCACCTGCAGATGGGGCTGTGGTGCATTTTATGTTTTATTGTTGAATGGAGTAACTGCACTTTCTCTTATTCTAGTGGAAAGTATTTATGCGATAGACCTGTAACCTTGCTCTTAGTGAAACGTAAAGTATATGATTCAGATGGGCTCATTGTATCTCTACCAACACTCTGCAATCTTGGTCTTAATTCATAAATAATTGTCTTTTATTGGTAATTTTGCTAGGAAGATACTAGAGAAAGCAAGAATGCATAAAACTACAAAGTTAGAACATAATTCATGGGAAATAATTCTTCAGTCCATGGTAACAATTTCAATGCTTTAGTTTTGTTTTGGATAGTTAATCTGTTTTAAATAATTTTCCTGACCTCAACTGCACTAGTTGGAGACTATCTCCATTGAATGAACAGGCTAAAAACCCTTCAAGTATTTTCTTTAACTATTTTACAGTTTGATTGGATATTGTAGGCTAGAAGAAGGCCATTATTTCTGTTATGCCCATGTTACTGTTACAAATTTTATCAGATGCTTATCAGATTGAATCTGTCTCCATCACACACTCAGGCGGGAAATTGCAGCTTCAAACACGCCACTGTATGAATGTTTTATCTTTGAGATATTTTGGTTTTTTAGCCAATCACCTTTATTCCATTGGCACTCTCTATTTATGTACTCTTTTGCCAATCTAAATAGTTTCTTTCTAACTCGCGCTTTTTTTGCATAAGCAACATGTTCAGCCAGCTCAGTTTCAGAAGTACTCAGTCAGCGCTGGAGTTTAAATTCTTCCTGGAAAAAGGATACTGATATGAGGCATGGATTAGGTAAGCCATGTAAAAAATGCTATTGTGGAATATATTCAATAAATAGCTCTTGGATAAATGCAGTTTGACCACTTACACTTAATTGTGACAGAGAGAATTGAAACTTCATTTAGAACCAAAATTCTATAAAGTTCAAGCTACCATGACTTTTACTACTGCTGGCATTCATTATGGCTGTTCTTTATTACTATGAAGCATAGTTGCATGTTATGTTGAAACAGTTGTGAAGAAAGGTGAATTATATATGTATTATGTATGCACAGATAATATTTGGGATTTGGATTTTAAAATAGAGGCAGATGGATATAGGTTGTTCTGTGAATATCTTTTTTTTAAAAAAAACAGGTCACAGAGTCCTTTGAAGCAATGACCTAAGTGTATCAATTCAGAAGAAAGCAAGTCACTTTACTCATGTGTTTGTCAGGACTCATTGCACAGAAGAATCAATCTTTCAAATCCGTGGAACCAATCACCTTGCCCAAAGTGCTTTAGGTTTTTGTTAAACACTCATGGGATGTGGGCATCATTGGCAGGGTCAACATTTATTTCCCAGCTCTAATTGCCCTTGAGAAGGTTGCGGTGAACCACCTTCTTGAACCATTTTCATTCATATGCTGTAGGTAGACATAGTAATACTGTGAGGGAGGGAATTCCAGAATTTTAACCCAGCAATAGTAAAGGAGTGGTGGTACATTTCCAAGTCAGGATGGTGAGTGACTTAGAGGGGAAGATGCATGTTGTAGTGCTCCCATGTATCTGCTGCCCTTGTCCTTCTAAATGTTAGTGGTTGTGGGTATGGAAGGTGCGATCTAAGGATCCTGATAAACTTCTGCAATGCATCGTGTCGATGATTCATACAGCTACTATTGGCAAGAGGGACTGAATGGTTGTCAATATGGTGCCAATCTAATGGGCTACTTTGTTCAGGATGGTGTCAAGCTTCATGTGTGTTTTTGGAGTTCCACAAGCTTTAGAGAGTCAAAAGTTGAGTTATATGCTGCAGGATTCCTAGCCTTTCGCCTGTTCTTGCAGCCACTGTCTTCATATGATTAGTCCAATCCAGTTTCTGGTCAGTGGTAACCACAGGATATATAGATAGTGGGGGATTCAGTGATGGTGATGATATTACATGTCACGAGTTAGATTCTTTCTTATTGGAGATGGTGATTGTGTGGCTCAAATGTAATTTGCCATTTGTTAGCCCATGCCTGGGTATTATCTAGGGCTTGCTACAGTTAGATATGGACTGCTTCAATTTCTGAGGCATTGTGAATGGCGCTGAACATTGTGCAGTCATCAGCAAACATTTGTCCTTCTGACCATATGATAGAGGGAAGGTCATTGAAGAAGCAGATGAGATGCTTGGGCCAAGGGCAGTTTAGTTTTAGAAGCTTCGAAGCTGGGAGAGCTTGGATAGAAGAGTAAAAAATGAGGTCTGCAGATGCTGGAGATCACAGCTGCAAATGTGTTGCTGGTCAAAGCACAGCAGGTTAGGCAGCATCTCAGGAATAGAGAATTCGACGTTTCGAGCATAAGCCCTTCATCAGGAATAAGAGAGAGAGAGCCAAGCCGGCTGAGATAAAAGGTAGGGAGGAGGGACTAGGGGGAGGGGCGATGGAGGTGGGATAGGTGGAAGGAGGTCAAGGTGAGGGTGATAGGCCGGAGTGGGGTGGGGGCGGAGAGGTCAGGAAGAGGATTGCAGGTTAGGAGGGCGGTGCTGAGTTGAGGGAACCGACTGAGACAAGGTGGGGGGAGGGGAAATGAGGAAGCTGGAGAAATCTGAATTCATACCTTGTGGTTGGAGGGTTCCCAGGCGGAAGATGAGGCGCTCCTCCTCCAGCCGTCGTGTAGTTGTGTTCTGCCGGTGGAGGAGTCCAAGGACCTGCATGTCCTCGGTGGAGTGGGAGGGGGAGTTAAAGTGTTGAGCCACGGGGTGATTGGGTTGGTTGGTTCGGGCGGCCCAGAGGTGTTCTCTGAAGCGTTCCGCAAGTAAGCGGCCTGTCTCACCAATATAGAGGAGGCCACATCGGGTGCAGCGGATGCAATAGATGATGTGTGTGGAGGTACAGGTGAACTTGTGGCGGATATGGAAGGATCCCTTGGGGCCTTGGAGGGAAGTGAGTGTGGAGGTGTGGGCGCAAGTTTTACATTTCCTGCGGTTGCAGGGGAAGGTGCCGGGGGTGGAGGTTGGGTTGGTGGGGGGTGTGGATCTGACAAGGGAGTCACGAAGGGAGTGGTCCTTGCGGAACGCTGATAGGGGAGGGGAGGGAAATATATCCTTGGTGGTGGGGTCCGTTTGGAGGTGGCGGAAATGGCGGCGGATAATACGTTGTATGCGCAGGTTGGTGGGGTGGTAGGTGAGAACCAGTGGGGTTCTGTCTTGGTGGCGGTTGGAGGAGCGGGGCTCAAGGGCGGAGGAGCGGGAAGTGGAGGAGATGCGGTGGAGGGCATCGTCGATCACGTCTGGGGGGAATCTGCGGTCCTTGAAGAAGGAGGCCATCTGGGTTGTGCGGTGTTGGAATTGGTCCTCCTGGGAGCAGATGCGGCGGAGACGAAGGAATTGGGAATATGGGATGGCGTTTTTACAGGGGGCAGGGTGGGAGGAGGTGTAGTCCAGGTAGCTGTGGGAGTCAGTCGGTTTATAATAGATGTCTGTGTTGAGTCGGTCGCCCGAGATAGAAATGGAAAGGTCTAGGAAGGGGAGGGAGGAGTCTGAGACAGTCCAGGTGAATTTCAGGTCGGGATGGAAGGTGTTAGTAAAGTTGATGAACTGTTCAACCTCCTCGTGGGAGCACGAGGCAGCGCCGATACAGTCATCGATGTAGCGGAGGAAAAGGTGGGGGGTGGTGCCAGTGTAGTTGCGGAAGATGGACTGTTCCACATATCCTACGAAGAGGCAGGCATAGCTGGGGCCCATGCGGGTGCCCATGGCAACTCCTTTAGTTTGGAGGAAGTGGGAGGATTGAAAAGAGAAGTTATTCAGGGTGAGGACCAGTTCAGTCAGTCGAAGGAGGGTGTCAGTGGAAGGGTACTGGTTAGTGCGGCGGGAAAGGAAGAAGCGGAGGGCTTTGAGTCCTTCGTGATGGGGGATGGAGGTGTACAGGGACTGGATGTCCATAGTGAAAATAAGGCGTTGGGGACCGGGGAAGCGAAAATCCTGGAGGAGGTGGAGGGCGTGGGTGGTGTCCCGAACGTAGGTGGGGAGTTCTTGGACTAAAGGGGACAGGACCGTGTCGAGGTATTGGGAGATGAGTTCGGTGGGGCAGGAGCAGGCTGAGACAATGGGTCGGCCGGGGCAGGCAGGTTTGTGGATTTTGGGCAGGAGGTAGAAACGGGCGGTGCGGGGTTGTGGGACTATGAGGTTGGAGGCGGTGGATGGGAGATCCCCTGAGGTGATGAGGTCCTGGATGGTCTGGGAGATGATGGTTTGGTGGTGGGAGGTGGGGTCGTGGTCAAGGGGGCGATAAGAGGAGGCGTCCGCGAGCTGGCGTTTGGCTTCAGCGGTGTACAGGTCAGTGCGCCAAACTACCACTGCGCCTCCCTTGTCTGCGGGTTTGATGGTGAGGTTGGGATTGGAGCGGAGGGAGTGGAGGGCTGCACATTCTGAGGGTGAGAGGTTGGAGTGGGTGAGAGGGGTGGACAGGTTGAGTCGGTTGATGTCACGGCGGCAGTAGTCCCTCCTCCCTACCTTTTATCTCAGCCGGCTTGGCTCTCTCTCTCTTATTCCTGATGAAGGGCTTATGCTCGAAACGTCGAATTCTCTATTCCTGAGCTTGGATAGAAGTCAAGTTGTTACAATTGAAAAGGTTTGGACCATCAGAATTATGCAAGACTGATGTCAGTGCATTTGGAGCTTTATTAAAACATTGAACAGTACAGCTCAAGAACGGGCCCTTCAGCCAATGATGTTGTGCAGAACATAGCGCCAAATTAAACTAATCGCTTCTGTTTGACCCTAATCCATATCCCTCCATATTTTGCATCTTAATGTGCTGACCTAAATGTTCCTTGAACACCTCTATTCTATCTGCCTCCACCACAACCCCTGGCAGCACATTCCAGAGAGGGCTTTTGCCCGAGATGTCGATTTTCCTGCTCCTTGGATGCTGCCTGACCTGCTGTGCTTTTCCAGCACCACTCTAATCTTGACTCTGATCTCCAGTATCTGCAGTCCTCACTTTCACCGAGCATGTTCCAGACTCCTATCACTCTTTGTGGAAAAACCTTGTCCCTTACTTCTGCATGCCCGCTAGTATTAGACATTTCAACTCTGGGAAAAAGATTCTAGGCATCAACCTTATCAATGCATTGCATAATTTTGTAGCCTTTTATCAAGTCTCCTCTGATGCTCCAAACCAAGTTTTTCCAGCTGTCCTTATAGCTCATACCTTCTAATCCAAGCTTCATTCTGGTAAACCTCTTCTGCACCCTCTCCAAAGCCTCCATAACCTTTCTGTAATGTGGTGAGCAGAATTGAATGCAATACTCTAAGTGTGGCCTAACCAAGTCTGATAAAGCTGCAACATGACATCCTGATTCTTATACTCATTTCACCAGCCAGTAAAGGCAAGCATGGCATATGCCTTCTTTTCCACCCTATCTACTTGTGTGGCCACTTTCAGGGAGCTATGGACTTGAACCCCAAGATCCTTCTGTACATCAATACTGTTCAGGATCCTGCCATTAACTGTATGCTTTCCCTGGACATTTGACCTCCCAAAGTGCAGCACTGCATACTTATCCGGATTAAACTCCATCTACCATTTCTCTGCCCAAATGCTGCAACTAATCTATACCCCGCTGTATTCTTTTAACAATCTTCCATACTATCCATAACACCGATCTTTGTGTCGTCTGTGAAATAAACATATGCTCTATTGTTAAAGAACACCTTCAGTGTCGAGTGAATCAATTTCAGTGACTAACTATTGCAGTAATCAATTGCAAAGCTGAAACATATCAAGCCACTTTTAGATTTGACTTGTCCAGTTTTACCATCAATTTGGATTGTAATGTAGCATTTAATTGCTATAATATTTCCAAAAGCAAGGCTGGAATCTGTGTTGTAACAAGCTGGGGGAAACAAAATGGATAGGTGCACCTAGTTGTGCAGGAGGTGAAATGTTACTTCCTAAGGGTGGGATGAAAGTAGGGGATAAAGGTCACAGCAGATAGAAGGCAGATAGGTTTCCCAATGACAAGGAGCAGAAATCTCCTTCCAGTACATTAGCAAGTAATGCATGCTTATTAAAACTCCATGTTGTTAGATTAAGTTCTACATTTACAATTAATTGTAGTGAATTAGAAGCATTTGCTTTCAGATTCACGGTTGATTAATGATGGCACACGGTCGGTGATGTTATATTGTTAGCCAACTTGGAATGAGTAGAAGTTTCTTTTCTTTAATGGGGCACTTTGCTTGACCACAGGAGAGGAAGAATTGAGATTGGGTGGTGACTGTTCAAGAGGCTCAAGACATGGTTAAACAAGGGAGGGCAAGGAGAGGGAGGGGGAAGGTGTTAAGGGGATAGGGGCTTGGCTCACTGAGTGAGGGAAGTAGGCAAGGTGCTGGGGGATAGGGACATGAATCACTTTGGGAGGGAGGGTAGGTTCATGCAGATATACAAGTGTTCACGGGGGACAGAGGAAGGTGGATCTCGAAGGAAAAGTCAATATCTACAGATGATAGATAGTGAGGACTGTAGAAGCTGGAAGTCAGAGTCGATAAAATGTGGAGCTGGAAAAATACAGCACAATCCCCCCACAATCGTAGAGTCATAGAGATGTACTGCATGGAAACAGACCCTGCGGATTAACCCGTCCATGCCGATCAGATATCCCAACCCAATATAGTCCCACCTGCCCATATCCCTCCAAACCCTTCCGATTCTGATTCAAAATGTTGACTTTCGTACTCCTCTGATGCTGTCTGACCTGCTGTGCTTTTCCAACTCTGTATTTTATTGATTTTATAGATGGGAAGTCAATCATGAAACATGAAAGGGTTCAGAAAAGATTTACAAGGATGTTGCCAGGGTTGGAGGATTTGAGCTATAGGGAGAGGCTGTACAGGCTAGGGCTGTTTTCCCTGGAGTGTTGGAGGCTGAGGGATGGCCTTATAGAGGTTTACGAAATTATGAGGAGCATAGATAGGGTAAGTAGACAAAGTCTTTTCCTTGGGGTCTGGGAGTCCAGAACTAAAGGGTATTGGTTTAGGGTGAGAGGGGCAAGATATAAAAGGGACCTAAGGGGCAACGTTTTCATGCAGATGGTGGTACGTGTATAGAATGAGCTGCCAGAGGAAGTGGTGGAGGCTGATATAATTGCAACATTTAAGATGCATTTGGATGGGTATATGAATCGGAAGGGTTTGGAGGGATATGGGCCGTTTACTGGCAGGTGGGACTATATTGGGTTGGGATATCTGATCGGCATGGGCGGGTTGAACCGCAGGGTCTGTTTCCATGCTGTACATCTCTATGACTCTACGATTGTGGGGGGATCCAGGACTATCGAGAGTTAATGGTGATGTCCTGACAGCAGAGGGTTAGAGAAAGCAGGTTAAAGGTGATGGAAGTTCAATGGATGATGGCATATCAAGGGTAGCTCAGTGAGGGAAAAGCTCAGGGTGATTGAATGTTCAGCAAGGGGAATGGTGGATAGCTTGAGGTTCAGCAAATGCAAGATGAGAAGGATGGAGTGAGTGCCAAGATAAATGAAACAAGGGTCAATATTTGACTGAGTAATAGATTCATAGAGTCATAGCAATGTACAGCATGGACCCTTTGGTCCAACTCGTCCATGCCGAACAGATATCCCAACCCAATCTAGTTCCATTTGGCAGCATTTGGCCCATATCCTTCCAAACCCTTCCTATTCATATACCCATCCAGATGCCTTTTAAATGTTGCAATTGTACCAGTCTCTACCACTTCCTCTGGCAGCTCATTCTATACACGTACCACCCTCTGTGTGAAAAGTTGCCCGTTAGGCCCCTTTAATATCTTTCCCCTTTGACTCTAGATCTATGCCCTCTAGTTCTAGACTCCCCCACCCCAGGGAAAAAAAACTTTTGTCTATTTACCCAATCCATGTCCCTCATAATTTTATAAACCCATATAAGGTCATCCGTCAGCCTTCGACACTCCAGGGAAAACAGCACCAGCCTGTTCAGCCTCTCCCTATAGCTCAAATCCTCCAACCCTGGCAACATCCTTGTAAATCTTTTCTGAACCTTTTCAAGATACACAACATCCTTCCAATAGGAAGCAGACCAGAATTGCATGCAATATTCCAACAGTGGCCTAACCAATGTCCTGTACAGCCGCAACATGATCGCCCAACTCTGAGACTCAGTGCTCTGCCCAATAAAAGAAAGCATACCAAATGCCTTCTTCACTATCCTATCTACCTGTGACTCCACTTTCAAGGAGCTATGAACCTGCACTCTAAGGTCTCTTTGTTCAGCAACACTCCCAGGGACCTTACCATTAAGTGTATAAATCCTGCTGAGACTTGCTTTCCCAAAATGCAGCACCTCACATTTATCTAAATTAAACTCCATCTGTTATCCTCAGCCCATTGTCCCATCTGATCAAAGTCCTGTTGTAGTCTGAGGAAACCTTCCTTGCTGTCCACTACACCTCCAATTTTGGTACCATCTGCAAACTTACTAACTATACCTCCTATGTGCATATCTAAATAATTTATATAAATAATGAAATGTAGCGGTCAAAGTTTGTGAGAAGATTTGTAGCTCGGGTGCTCGTTGTTGTGGTTCTGTTTGCCGAGCTGGGAGTTTTTGTTGCAAACGTTTTGTCCCCTTTCTAGGTGACATCCTCAGTGCTTGGGAGCCTCCTGTGAAGCGCTGCTGATTCTGTGCATTTATAGTGGTTTGAATCTGCCGCTTCCGGTTGTCAGTTGCTGTCCTCTGCACTGGCCGGTATGTAGGGTCTAGGTCAATATGTCTGTTGATAGAACTTGTGGATGAGTGCCATGCCTCTAGGAATTCCCTGGCTGTTCTCTGTTTGGCTTGCCCTATAATAGTGGTGTTGTTCCAATCGAATTCATGTTGTTTGTCATCTGAGTGTGGCTACTGAGGATAGCTGGTCGTGTCGTTTCGTGGCTAGTTGGTGTTCGTGGATGCGGGTTGTTAGCTGTCTTCCTGTTTGTCCTATGTAGTGTTTTGTGCAGTCCTTGCATGGGATTTTGTACACTATGTTGGTTTTGCTCATGCTGGGTATTGGGTCCTTTGCCCTGGTGAGTTGTTGTCTGAGCGTGGCTGTTGGTTTGTGTGCTGTTATGAGTCCTAGAGAACACCGAACGGAGAATTCACCACGAAGGTATACAGAAAAGCCACACACACAGACCAAGTCCTGAACTATGAAAGCAACCACTCCAACACACACAAACGAATTTACATCAGGACATTATTCAAAAGGACCACAACACACTGCAGCACACCAGAACTACAAAAAGAGGAAGAAGAACACCTATACAAGGTATTCAACAAAAACGGATACTCGCGCAATTTCATCAACAGATGCCTAAGGGAAAGACAAAGAAATGAGGACATGCCACAACCCAAAGGACTGGCCACACTCCCATACATCAGGAGCATTTCTGAACTGACAGCCAGACTGCTGCGACCACTAGGACTCATAACAGCACACAAACCAACAGCCACTCTCAGACAACAACTCACCAGAATGAAGGACCCGATACCCAGCATGAGCAAAACCAATGTAGTGTACAAAATCCCATGCAAGGACTGCACGAAATACTACATAGGACAAACAGGAAGACAGCTAATAACCCACATCCACGAACACCAACTAGCCACGAAACGACACGACCAGCTATCCTTAGTAGCTATTCACTCAGATGACAACAACATGAATTCGATTGGGACAACACCACTATTATAGGGCAAGCCAAACAGAGGACAGCCAGGGAATTCCTAGAGGCATGGCACTCATCCACAAATTCTATCAACAGACACCTAGACCCTATATACCGGCCACTGCAGCGGACAGCAACTGACAACCAGAAGCGGCAGATTCAAACCACTATAAATGCCGGAGGAATCAGCACAGAAGTGCTTCACAGGAGGCTCCCAAGCACTGAGGATGTCACCTAGAAAGGGGACGAAACGTTTGCAACAAAAACTGCCAGCTCGGCGAACAGAACCACAACAATGAAATGTAGTGGACCCAGCACCGATCCTTGTGGCACTCCACTGGTCACAGGCCTCCAGTCTGAAAAACAACCCTCCACCACCACCCTCTGTCTTCTACTTTTGAGCCAGTTCTGTATCCAAATGGCTAGTTCACCCTGTATTCCGTGAGATCTAATCTTGCTAACCAGTCTCCCATGGGGAACCTTATCAAACACCTTACTGAAGTAAATGTAATCTGCCCTTATCAGTCCTCTTTATTACTTTTTCAAAAAACACAATCAAGTTTGTGAAACATGATTTCCCATGCACAAAACCATATTGACTATCCCTAATCAGTCCTTGCCTTTCCAAATATGTGTAAATCCTGTTCCTCAGGATTCCCTCCAAAAACTTGCCCATCACTGACGTCAGGTTCACTGGTGTATAGTTCCCTGGCTTGCCCTTACCACCTTCTTAAACAGTGGCACCACGTTAGCCAACCTCCAGTCTTCCGGCACCTCACCTGTGACTATTAATGATACAAATATCTCAGCAAGGGACCCAGCAATCACTTTCCTAGCTTCCCACAGAGTTCTGAGATATACCTGATTATGTCCTTGAGATTTATCCGCTTTTATGCATTTCAAGACATCCAGCACTTCCTCTTCTGTAATATAGGCATTTTTCAAGATCTCACCACTTATTTCCTCACATTCTATATCTTCCATGCCCTTCTCCAAGTAAACACTGGTGCAAAATATTCATTTAGTGTCTCCCCCAACTCCTGCGGCTCCACACAAAGGCTGCCTTGCTGATCTTTTAAGGGGCTTATTCTCTCCCTAGTTACCCTTTTGTCCTTAATGTATTTGTAAAAACCTTTTGCATTCTCCTTAACTCTAGTTGCCAAAGCTATCTCATGTCCGCCTTTTGCCCTCCTGATTTCCCTCTTTCTGACATATGCTTCTGACATATTTTTCTAAACCAAATCCTCAATTTCTTTAGTCATCCAGCGTTGCCTACCCCTACCAGCCTTTCCTTTCACTCTAACAGGAATATATAGTCTATGAATTCTCGTTAGTTAATTTCTGAAGACTTCCCATTTTCCAGCCATCCCTTTACCTGTGAACATCTGCCCCCATCAGCTTTTGAAAGTTCTCGCCTAATACTGTCAAAATTGGCCTTACTCCAATTTTGAACTTCAACTGTTAGATCTGGTCTATCCATTTCCATAACTATTTTAAAACTAATAGAATTATGGTCGCTGGCCCCAAAATGCTCCCCCACTGACACCTCAGTCACCTGCCCTGCCTTATTTCCCAAGAGTAGGTCAAGTTTTGCACCTTCTTTAGGAGGTGCATCCACATACTGACTCAGAAAAGTTTCTTGTACACTCTTAACAAATTCATCTCCATCTAACCCCTTAACACTATGGCAGTCCCAGTCTATGTTTGGAAAGTTAAAATCCCCTACCATAACCACCCTGTTATTCTTACAGATAGCTGAGAGCTCCTTACAAATTTGTTTCTCACTTTCCCACTGACTATTAGGGGGTTTATAGGGGGTTATAATACAATCCAAATTAGGTGATCATCCCTTTCTTATTTCTCATTTACACCTAAATAACTTCCCTGGATGTATTTCCAGGAATATCCTCCTTTAGCACAGTTGTAATACTATCCCTTCTCCCATAAGACCAGCTCCTCAGCCACATATTCATCTGCTCTATCCTCCTATTCCTACCCTCATTAGCTCCTAGAGCCAGGAGTAATCCAGATATTACTACCCTCAGGACCTCCTTTTTAAATTCCTGCCTAACTTTCTATATTCTCCCTTCAGAAGCTAATTTTCTTCCCTTCCTGAGTTGTTGGTACTAATGTATACAAAGACCTCCTGGTGGTCCCTCTCCCTTTTGAGAACATCCTGCACCTTCTCTGAAACATCCTTGGCACCAGGGAGGCAACACACCATTCTGATTTTCCGCTGTTGGCTGCAGAAACATCTGTCTGTAACTCTGACTAGAGGGTCCCTTAGCACAACCAATCACTTGGAGCCTGACATACTCCTCATTACATTAGAGCCGGTCTTGATACCAGAAACTTGGCTGTTCGCGCTACCTTCCCCTGAAAGTCCATCACCCCCTACATTTTCCAAAACAGCATACTTGTTTGAAATGGGGACAGCCACAGAAGACACTTGTACTACCTACCTCTCCTACCTTTCTTGGAGTTAACCCATCTATCTGCCTGTATCCATGGCTTTTCTCCCTTCCTATAACTGCCATCTACCACATCCCCTAGCTCTTATAAGTTCCTTATTGCCTGTAACTGTTGCTCCAACTGATCCATTCGATCTGACAGGATTCACAACTAATGACATTTGTTACAGATATATTCCTCAGTAACCCTTAAACTCTCCTGAAACTCCCACATACCAACAAGAAGAACATATCGCTCTACTAAAGGCCATTTTGCTCCTTCCAATTTATAGACCCAAAATGTAGCACCATCTTATTGCTCTACAGACCACTGCTTTAGGCAAACTTACTACTTACAGCTTATATTTTTAAAAATTTAATGAAGACACAGATCCCATTAAAAACATATAATCAAAAAAGAACCCATTCTACTCACTATTGTAGATTTACAGCAAGGCTATACTGTAGCTTATTCACTGATCTGTTTCTGTGCTGTGACCTCTCCCAAACAGGTTCCTCCAAGATCAGTTGTGAATTTCACTGTTTGTTAAGTTTTCCTTGATACACTCCGATGTCCAGTTATACATGAAATCTAACAGCAAAGGCAGTGACTGTGCAGATTCACTGCTGGTTCAGTTAGCAGTGTGGGTTTCTTTCTCTCTCTCCCTTATAGACCATGTGCTTGCTGCCTTTCTCCCTTTAAAAAGTGCTGTTGTTTTGATTTTTTTCTCTGAAGTTCCAACACAATTGCAACAGCATATAAAACAGTAATTGCTGCTCCTGGAATTTGAGGAAATCACCTCTAACACCTGAAATATTTCAAAAAAGGAGCAGCCTGTTCCAGCCAGAAATTTTTCCCATCTTCCATCTTGGATTACTTCATGTTGCTGGATGATGGTTTTCAGCTTCAGGGTCAATGTGGGAGTTCCACAGACAGAGCAGCAGTACCACAGAGAGGTTTCAGCAGTGCAGTTTAAGGATGGAGATAACCACAACAGTGGTTATGGCAGAAGAGTAAATATGCAAATGCTGGACAAGCAATATCAAAGATGGCTGAGACATCAAGAGATTCCGCTACTCATCTATGTGATGAGACTTAGGATGATCCAAGCTCCCATGCACTGGAGACAACTCAATGCCAACAGCTTTAGAGGTCCTTAAAGTCTTAACTTTCTATGTCACTGGAATGTTCTCCGCCTCTTGAGGAGACTATGGTGACTTCTCACTGTCAGCCATTCAAAAGTATCAAGGAGGTCACCTTTATTCAATAAATTTAAAAGATTCATCACTGCCTGAGCTGTGGGATTTAATGTTATTGCTGGATTTTACAGATACAAGGGGCAGCTGACTGTACATACACAGAGTCAAGAATGAGATATGCCTGGAAATAGCCAACAGCATTATCCATAAACTGAAAAGGCATGCAATCTCTCAAAGTAGAATTGATCTGATTATTGCAATCTTACATTCGAGTGCATGCAGGCAAGTTCCATCAAATTCCTGACTTGTGCCTTGTAGAAGGTGGGAGACAGAAGGAGAACTACTTGCTGCATAATGCTGTAGTTGCCTCATATTGAAAGATTGCAGCTCCAATTACCCACAAGGTATTTGGATAAAACATCTTGCAATGAAACTTCACACTGTAGCACCTTTCTTTTCAGTGCTGAGGGTGTAATTTTGCAGGAAACATTGCAATTATAGCTCATGTGCCAACACCAGTGCAGGCCATTTCCAGACACTGTTTTGATGAGAGCGTTAAGACGCATGCCGGAAACATCTATCAGAAATGTCAGGAGCTGTGATTGTTCCTCATTGTTTATATGTTGCTGCCGTTGGTTATATATCACCTTGTCCTGCAAGACAGGTGTAAGAGTGTACTGCATTTGGTATCTGTTTGCCATTCATTGAAAAACTAGTAGTTTACAAGCAATGAAATGTTAGTGTGAGCTTGCAGCACAATGATGATACTACTAATCCCTGGCCTGAGTCCTGATTGATAGACAGGTGATAGATATTGTGTTGTTAGCTGTGTGTGAAACCAATGAGTAACACAGGAAGTTCAACTTATATGAAGTCATTGAACTTGTTGCAGCACCGCATCCAGAGTCTCAGGGCCTTGACTGTTGATATTGGCTGGCCTAGTCACCTGGGTTCATTGTCTTTGCAACATTTGCTCAGAGAGTCCTCAGTGGAAAAAAAGTCAGCTTTGGTCCTCTCAGAAAATCCCAAATCCCATTCTCTGCCATGTTATTTGATTGGTGCATTTTCTCAGGTAAGAATCAGTTATAAAGAGACAGCTCCTGTCAAAATACATCGCCCTTTTAAAGGGAACAGGTAGGGTTTACAAGTCAGTTGCCTGGGAATCATCATTTTCTGCCATATTCTTCCTATTGCTCAGCCTTAACAGAGGTAGTTGCACACTACAATCATGTAAATGGCAGGAAAGAGGGCATTTTATGTGCAGGCTGCATTGGAAATCAAGGGGTGTGGATTTATGACATGTTGCAACTTGATGCCTATTTTCAAACATATCTAGGCTTCATGAAGTGGGCCATAGAGTATAAAAGCAGTGAGCTTCTGATGGACTTATATAATGCACAAGTAAGACCCGAGGAACTGCCTGAGGCAGTTCTGAGGAAGGATCACTCCGCTCGCAAAATAAACTGTGATTTCTCTCCACAGATGCTACTAGACCTGCTGAGCTATTCCAGCCATTTCTGTTTTTGTTTCTGGTTTCCAGCATTTTCAGTTCTTTCAATTTGTACCAGTTAGATCTCAGCTGGAATATTGTGTAAAGTTTGAGGTGCCACACTTTAGTACGGGACTGAATGCATGAACAGAGTGCAGAAGAGATTTATGAGAATGGTTTCAGGCATGATACACTTCAGTCATGAGGAAAGACTGGAGAACTTGGGACTATTTTTATTGGAGAGGAGAAAGGTAAGAGGAGATTTGATAGAAATTTTTAAAACCATGATGGGTTTGGACAGAATGGTCGGGAGAAACTGTTTCCATTCTTAAGCAGACTGAGAATTAGATTTTACAGCAAATGTGAGGTGAGAAAGAAACACTTTCATGCAGTGAGTGGTTAGGGTATGGAACGAATTGCCTGAAACTAAGGTGGTGGAATGTTCAAGTGAGGCACTCAAGAAGGCTTGAGATGAATATTTAAATAGAAACAGTGTTATAGGGAAAAGACGGAAGACTGGCACTAAATTAAAATGCTCAGAGAGCCAGTGCAGACATGAATAGCTTCATTTTGCACTGTAAGAATCATGTGATTGATTCTGTGACATTGAACTGTTCAGGACTGGCAAGATTGTGACTCGGCCTAGAACACTGGAAACATCAGACAGTTAGAAACATGAAACCTACTTAAATAAGTATATGTGTCAGATTAAATGGGAAAAATCAACAGTTCCACACAAAACTTATATTTGTTGCAAAAGTATTTTTGAAACCTCGATGCACAGTGTAGCACATTAATTAGATGTGTTGATTATGATGGAGTATTGGCATGTTTATTCAGAATTCAAAGTCAATCTGGATTAAATGCACAAATTAAAATGAACTTCAGTATCAATTATCTATACCCTTCCTACACCTCCTTTCTCTATCAATACATACTTTTATCTGATTCTGATAATAAGTTGGACTGAATCCAAATGAACGATCTCTATATAAATGTTAATATTTACACAATCCTCTAAACCCTCTGAGATTTCTTCATTACCTGAAGACACCACTGATGCAGAGAACACAAAGTATTAGTCTAACAAATGGATCATTCCCTGTTATTCTCTTCATTCTTTAATTAAATTGGTGAGTCACACTAGCAGATAGAACAAATACTACTTGGATAAAATATAGCCTTTGCAGTGAAGTGAAAGCTAGTTATCTCATTTAAGATAGTTATGTTCACTATCCAGTTAGGTCTAATGGGAATTAAGACTTAATTGCAATTCAGAGATATGTTCAACTATATTTCTATTAAAACAGTATTATTAGTAAGTTGCATTGGTGGATAAGTGCTACAGACTTGACTGATTTGATGATATTAGCCTCCAGATCTTTTGGATTTGATTAATAACTAGGAAACCTGCCCATCTTCAAAAGGACATCAGTGAGATAGTGTTAATATGGACAAGAACATCAGATAATTCTGGGGCTTAAAGCCTAAGTTCTGAGATAAGGCTGGAATTGAACTTATTTTAAAGTAAAGAAGATTGAAAGACATGACAATGAGTCAGGGAATTTATATCTTTTTCATTTCTCCTTTTCAATAAATCTTGAGCACATTTGTTCTCATTAAGGGGAGGGATATTAGTAATGAAATACAACAATTTGTGAAGTGAATGTTCAATATCAGCATGTAGCATTTTTACATATGTATCAGATTCGGGATAAAATATCCTTCTATTCTCTCTCCTAGCCTACGGCCATACTAGTCTGAAAATGCCTGATCCTATCTGATCTCAGAGGTTAAGCAGACTCAGGCCTGGTTAGCACTTGGATGGGAGACCGCCTGGGACCGCAGAAGGCTTTGGATGGCACAGTGGCACAACGGTTAACACTGCTGCCTCACAGCACCAGAGATCTGGGTTCAATTCCTGCCTCAGGCAACTGTCTGTGTGGAGTTTGCACATTCTCCCTGTGCCTGTGTGGGCTTGCTCTGGTTTCCTCCCACAGTCCAAAAATGTGCAGATTAGGTGAATTGACCATGCTAAATTGCCTGTGGTGTTAGGTATAGGGGAATGGGTCTGGGTGGGTTGCTGTTCGAAGGATCAGTGTGGACTTGTTGGGCCGAAGGGCCTGTTTCCATACTGTAAGTAATCAAAATCTAGTTAGTCACGTTTTACATTCAGTATCAGGGGACGAGGAAAACACATCCATTTTCGATGCCACCCACCAAAGTAGTTTGAAGATTACTTTCTGATAACATTGTTTTGGACAGAAATACCTTTACCCTAGGAATTAGAACAGCCATGAAGGATTTTTTGAAAGAGAAAAAGCCTCAGGCGCTCAGCCTGGCACACATTGTTATTGCTCGGTAACCTCTTCGGCAAGTCCCATTCATGCATAAAAGCTGAATAGATTTACTGAAAGGGAAGGAAGTCAGAAATGAACAAAGTTACTTACAAAATCTACTTTGAGTGCATTGCTGACAATCACGATTTCCATCATTGCGGTGAATGACAATCTAGTCTTGATCTCTAATTACTAATTGGGGTCCTACTTGAGTCCAAAGAAGGATTATCATGAAGAATGCTTTTCCACACATGGGATATCAAACATCAGACTTGATTTCCTCTGGATTCTTTACTTGTTCACCAGCTGGTTATGACTTTCATTTTCATAGCACAGGGAAATTTTAAATATTTTCCTCCTCACACATTCTATCCTATGTCAATTAATGTGCTGTATATTTGTGGTTGGTGTTTTTAGGCAATCCTAATACTCTTTGAACTGACAGCAGGAGAGTGTTTATTAAGTTTCAGCCCTATGAATACCCTCACAGAAAATCTAGGACTATATACCCAGGCTCATAGATCAGCTCACTTTAGTTGGACCTTTCAAATCTTTCCCTCTTTGGGTACATTTGCTCTTCTGAAAAACTTTGAGATCAAAATCTCAGGCCATAGTCAAATTTCCATAATTTTTCAGAGGAATTTAGATGGAAAGGATTAAGTTTTGTGGTGTGGCCACTGTATGTGGTACAACTATAGGACAGCAAAGAAATTGTAACTATTGCTTTTATTCAGAATTGGTGCTTATGGCATAAGGTAGAAAACAATCAGGCCAAAAATAAATTTTAGCCCCTCATTATAGAAAAACATTACTTGCAAGGTGGGAGCATTGCTAGTTAGACCAGTATTTATTCACCATCCCTGATTTTCCTTGAGAAGATGGTAGTGAGCTGTATTCTTGAACTACTTCAGTTCATCTGGTGGAGGTCCACCCATGGTGCGGGTTGAGGAATTTTTCAGTCGGAGTAGAATAATTGAAGCATCCAACCTACCTATTAATTTTAACTGATGAAATAATCAGGGCTTTAACTGCGAGCTGTGAACAGTGTGAGATCATCTCATTACCTCAGAATACCTTCTTGCATATACCTACACTGCCTGTTTGCTTGTTTCAGTATGCTTGCCTATATTTCCAGATGGAGATTCTCTGATTTGCAAGCTAAGTGTGGGGAAATGGGGGAAAAAGTCATCCGTGACTGAATCTCTGCCCCCAATCATTGAGCCAATCAGCTTCTTTACAGCTGACCAATGAACCTCTGAACCTGTGCTGCTGGCTATTCAGAGTTACAGCAGCATCAGTTTCCAAAGGTCATTGGTCAACTTTTGGTTTTTGGGGGTCCAACAGCAAGAAGGTAAATGATTTTCCTAGAGCAGAGGCAAGAGATGACTTTCAGAAGACACCCATTTGTCCCTCATCCGTGTCTCTGATTATCTTCAAGTTGGGGAAAAATGGAGGTACCCCAAAGTCAGCAAGCATGTGACCCTAGTTTGCTAATTTTGGAAACCAAAGAAGAACAATGAACAATCCAGCACAGGAACAAGCCCTTTGGTGCACAAGCCTGCGCCATCACATTTTGCCCTTCTGTACTAAAACTGTCTTCACTTACAAGATCTGTATCCCTCTATTCTCTTCCTATTCATGTATCTGGCCGGATGCTTCCTGAATGCTGCCATTGTGTCAACTTCAACTAGCTCCTCTGGCAATGCGTTCCAGGTACTTGCCACCCTTTGTGTGAAAAACTTTCCTTGTACATCTCTTTTAAACTCCCCCCCCCCCCTCACAACTTGAACCTGTGTCCCCTAGTAATTAACCCCTCCACCCTAGGAAAAAGCCACTCTATCCATGCCATTCACAATCTTATAAAGTTCTATTAGGCCTCTACTCAACTTTCTCTGTTCCAGTGAAAACAAAGCCAGTCTATTCTACCTTTCTTCATTGCTAAAATCCCTCATACCAGACAACATCCTGGTAAACCGTTTCCGTATTCTCTCCAAAGCATCCACATCCTTCTGGTAGTATGGTGACCAGAACTGTACACAATATTGCAAGCATGGCCTAACTAAAGTTCTATAAAGCTCCAGCATAACATGTCTGTCCTTATACTCAATGCCCCTTCCAATGAAGGCAAACATGCCACAGGCCTTTTTCACTACTTTATCTACCTGCGCTGCCACCTTCAGTGATCTGTGGACCCGCACATGCAGTTATCAATACTGTTAAGGGTTTTGCTATTAACCGTATAATTTCCACCTATCCTTGACCTTCTAAAATGTATTGTGTCACATTTGTCTGGATTAAACTACATCTGCTATTTTTCTGCCCATGCCTCCAACTGATCTATATCCTGCTGTATCCTCTGACAATTCTCCTCACTATCCACAATTCTACAAACAATCTGTGTATTGTCGGCAAACTTACTAACTAGACAGCCACGTTTTCCTTCCAATCATTTATGTAGATCACGAACAGCAGAGGTCCCAGCACTGATCCCTGTGGAACACTGCTAGTCACAGACCTCCATTCTGAAAAGCATCCTTCTACCTCTCTCCTATGACTAAGCCAGTTTTGCATCTATCTTGCCAGCTCACCCCCGATACCATGTGACTTCACCTTTTGTACCAGTCTGCCATGAGGGAACTGGTCAAAGGCTTTACTGAATGCCATGTCGACAACATCCAACCCTCAATCATATTCATCACCTCCTCAAAACATTGATCAAGTTAGTGAGGCACCACCTCCCCCACACAAAATCATGCTGTTTATTGCTAATAAGTTCATTTGCCTCTCAGTGCATATGGGTCTTGTCCCTGAGAATCTTTTCCAATATTTTCCCTACCATCGATGTGAGACTCACAGACCTGTAATTTCCTGGATTATCCCTGCTACCCTTCTTAAATACTGGGAAAACATTGGTTATTCTTCAGTCCTCTGGGACCTCACCTGTGGCCAGAGAGGATCAAAGATGTCTATCAATGCTTCAGCAATTTGTACTCTTGCCTCCCTCAATATTCTGAGATAGACTCCATCAGGACCCAGGGATTTATCTACCTTAATACATCTCAAGATGCACAATATCTCTTTCTTTTTAATTGAAACTTGCCGTAGAAACTTGACACTACCCTGGGATCATCCTCCACTAATTCCTTCTCTTTGGTGAATATTAACACAAAGTATTCATTTTGGACCACATCTGTCTCCGTGCATAGACTCCCTGCTTTGTCCTTGAATGGCCAACCCTTTCCTTGGCTATCCTTTTTAGATTAGATTAGATTTTCTACAGTGTGGAAACATGTCCTTTGACCCAACAACTCCACACTGCCCCTCCAAAGAGAAACCCCACCGAAACCCATTCCCCTACCCTATATTTACACGTGACTAACACACCTAACACTGTGGGCAATTTAGCATGGCCAATTCACCTGACCTGCACATCTTTGGATTGTGGGAGGAAACTGCAGCACCCAGAGGAAACCCCATGCAGACACTGGGAGAATGTGCAAACTCCACAAGACAGGCAGGAATTGAACCCAGGACCCTGGTGCTGTGAGGCAACAGTGCTAACCACTGAGCCACCGTGCCGCCCATTTTGCTGTTTATATATTTAAAAAGCCTTGGGATTTTCCTTAATCCTGCTTGCTAATAACTTTTCATGACCCTTTTCAGTCCTTCTGATTCCTTGTTTAAATTCTTTCTTACTTTCCTTATGTACTTCATGGGCTTAGTCAGTTCCCATTCTCCTACACTATACATATGCTTCCTTATTCTTTCTGACCAAAGTCATAACATCTCTGGTCACCCAAGGTTCATGTAACTTGCCATAACTATCCTTCATTCTCTCAGGAACATGCCACTCTAAACTCTTATCAACTGCTGTTTGAAATACTACCACATGTCCACTGTAGATTTACCCTTAAACTGCTGTCTCCAATCAATATGGTGGTATGGTCGCTACTCCCAAAATGCTCCCCCGCTGGAACTTCACTCATCTGGCTTGGCTCATTTCCTGAGACCAAGTCCAGTATAACCCCCTTCCTGGTTGGACTGTTTACGTATACAGTTCCACACGGATGGAACACTAGCAAACCATAGATCAATTTTCTTTGTCTAGCACTCCCCAAAATCTTCTCTCTTTCCCGAAGAATGACCCTGGAAGCAAAGTCCTGAGACCACCAGTGGAAAGCAGAAAGCAAAGGCCAACCCAGGTATATCACCCTGAGACAAGAGCCTCCCAAATGAACTCTATGAATTATTGAGGCCTCTGGTTGTTGTAGAGCAGTGACATAACTCCTGAAAGTATTCAGTCAAATTGAATTTATACAAGTCACACAACAACACTTTGTCGAGAGATTTCTCACGGGTCTGGCCAAATGCACACTACAATGATAAATGTCCACTAGCCAATAATTAACTTGAATACTTGAACACCAGTGGATACACTTCATCCTATGTAGGTATTGAAGTCAAACCAGCAGTACAACTCTATCATCATAAGCAGCAAGACACTTGATATTGAGAGAAGGTTTCAGTGTAGAGTTACATAGTTTATAGTTTATATACAGTTCATAATTGGCTTTTTTTTTGCTGACCGCCAACTGACTTAATTGATGTCTTTGATATTTGATTGACAGTCTCAGTAATTTAAGGACCCCTTTGAGTGACTGATCATTTACAGAACCATCTTAGAGGCAGCCATGTGAGATTCAGCTTTATTAATACTGACAATGACTCAGCTGTTAAGATTCCGCTTCACAAGCTTTTATATTTAAGAAGTAAACTTCACCAGCAGAGCTTCAAAGGAATAGCAAATAAAATTAGTATGTCACACTTCTACCTTTGACTCTGCCTCAAATCTCCACTGCATCTGACCAAGGTAAAATAAATCACCCCAAAACTGTGAAATCCTCCAATACTAAGTACAATAAAGTAAAATCAAACAGTAATCATTCGCTTGACTGAAAGACCTGGCCACCAATCTCATTCAGGAATTAAACTGCCTATCTTCAATTACAGCCTAATCTAATCTTGAGCATCATTACTGTCTGAGCAAAACACATCACGTCTATGTAATATTTATTTTTATACACCAGTTGCATTTTGAATACTGAAGACTCAAATTCAGATCATTGAATGACATTCTTTTTTGGATTTTAAGGACGCAGTTGATGCTAATTCATTTCAAGTGTTTATTAGTAAAAATATGCTAGTATAGCTCAGAAGCTGTCTCAGTGATCTGACTTTCAAACAAATTAAATTTGAGAATATATGTCTAATTGGTGTAGGTAGTCTCATATCACCTTGTGCTTTCATCCAGTTGTGTTATACCTTTGAGAGGCATCACCAGACAGAACATGACAGAAGGTGAATGTGACAAAATGTGAATGCTGCCTGCTTGATTGGCAGCACATCCACTGGCACTCACTACAGCAGTGTGAAGTATCTTTTTGATGCCCTGCAGAAATTTATGAACGCTCCTTCGACAGCATCTTCCAAATCCACGACCACTTCCATCTCAAAGGACAAGGGCAGCAAAGACATGGGAACACCACCACCTGCAAGTTCCCCTTCAAGCCACTCACCATCCTAACTTGGACATACATTGCTATTCCTTCCCTGTCACTGGGTTAAGAAACTGGAATTACCTCCCTAAAGACATTGTGCATTGTTATGGACTAGACCAGACCCCCTCAAAATATATTATTAAGGTAGCCTAGACTTTTTCTTACATTCAAAGGTAAATGTTAAGTGCAGTGTTCCAGATACAATTTGATTGGTCAAACTACTCAATGTTCAGCAAAACACAATTTATTCAAACACTATAGTTAAAATACAACAAAAGAAAGAAGAACTTGGAATAACTTAACTCTACTGGAAAGCTTAACAGAAGAATAGATCCAGTAACTATTACTAATTAACTGTTCCAATAACTTCCTGTAAACACACCCCTTGCAAAAGGCAAATGCAGAAAACTGATTTTGCCTCACGTGTAATTCAACAGCTTAGGGATAGAATGCCCAGACTTTGGTTGCAATCGAGTGAGGGAAAAATGGCATCTACTTCAAGACCAAAACAGCAACTGGTGCTGAAAACTAAAAGCTAAAAATCCCCGGTTCGTTGGGTGGGAGCTGCACCACACCCATTTAGGCTGCTTTGTACTGTTCCAGCTTTTGAAAAAAACACCCAAAACTTCACAAGCTGGTTATCCTCTCATGGACTGTTCAGCATCTCTCCCCCAATCTCTTTCTCTGGGGCTGTTTCTAGTTCAAGTAAAGTTGAACCAGGAGCCCAGCGCAAGCCAAGTTGGAAGAGGCCAGAACAAAAAACACACCTCTTAAATTATTGCATCATCAGCACATGGCCTGCAGCGGTTCAAGAAGGCAGCTCACCATCATCATCATCTGAAAGACAATAAATGCTGGCAAACCAGCAATGCTCATGTTCCAAAAGTGAATTTTAAAAGTGCTCAGACAAAGATACTGCAATTAGTCACCCAGCAGTTATTTTATATATCGTTTTATGCCTCCAACTAAAATAACTCATCTAATTTGAGTTGCCAATCCTTGGTAAGTGGTTGGTGTCTTTATGTAAGGTAGAAAATGTAATAAGGTAACAGTGATGGTGTTTGAAGATTTGAAGATTTTGCAGAACCAGCAACACTGAACCACTCCATATGCAACAGAATTTTAAAAGCTTGAGTAGCTAACAATTACACCTTGCAGCTCTGGGTCTTTGCAACACTGTAGGCATCCATAGTGTAAAGCAAATCTGGGTAGTCAGGCCATCACACCTTTCTCCAATAGTTGGGCTCTGGGAAAAGGTCCGAAGGAATGTAAATCTGAGTCAACAGCTTGTACAACAAGCTTCCAGCTTCCAGCTCTCCATGCTTCCAGCTCACTGCCTTTATTCCTGATGAAGGGCTTTTGCCCGAAACATCGATTTCGCTGCTCGTTGGATGCTGCCTGAACTGCTGTGCTCTTCCAGCACTACTGATCCAGAATCTGGTTTCCAGCATCTGCAGTCATTGTTTTTACCAGCTTGTACAACAATTTCAAGTGAACCAACTGAATGAAATGCACCACTGGACTGGGTTCCATGAACAGGGGCGACTGCTTCTCTTGCAGTTTGAAAGTAATTGGGGAGGGAGGAGTGACCAAAAGATTGCAATAAGTGAGGCAAAAGAAGCCAGCTAGCAGTAAACTCCAACAGCTGGCTGGAAAAGAACCATCACCACTGTTAATTTCTTGAAGGGTCAAGGCATGTCTGTGCCAAAACATTTCTTTTTGGTCATGGCCTAGGAAAAACACAGGGTGCCAGTAACAGCACCATCCATCCTAATTCTGACAGTCGGATGTGCAGAGTCTGGCTGACAGAAAGCAAGTGGACTCACAGAATCTAAGCTCTGAAGAGCAGTACAGTCTGAGTACTTGCTGCTGCTACTGGTACCACTGAAACACCTGTGAAAACTGACAGGAAACCTCCATCTCAGAATTGAGCAATGGCAGGCCATCTTACTGAGTTCAATTTGTTCAGGCAACAGATGAAACCATGTTTTCTGGATTTTGCTCTCTGTAAACCCAGTTAGACTAGGCATAGGAACAGAGGTCTCTGCAGAATAAACACACCAAATTGAAGAAGTTGAAACCTATTCTCCTGGAAGTGAAAAAGGCTCAGAATGAATCTTACAGAGGTTTTCAAAATCATGAGCCATCTCAGACGGAGGAGATAGAAACAAACTATTCCCACTGCTAAAAGAAACAGAAATGAAAGGACATAGGTTTAAATTGATTGACAAAAGAAACGAGGGCGACGTTTGAAGAAACCTTTTCACTCAGTGAGTAGTTAGGGTGTGGAATGCACTGCCTGGAGGTGTGGTGGAGACACATTCCATTGGGTATTCAAGACAGCATTGGATGATTATTTGGATTGAAAAAGTATGGGAGAAAACAGGATACTACCACTAGGTAATGAATATTTCTGATGAAAGGCTTGTGCTCGAAACATCGACTCTCCTGCTCCTCAGATGCTGCCTGACCTGCTGTACTTTTGTAGTGCTGCACTCCTCAACTAGGTAAAGTTGTTCATTTGAAGAGCTGGTGCAGGCACAATGGGCCAAATAGCCTCTTTCTACAATTCTACAAATCTGTAACCCTCAAAAGACAACCTCAAAGATCCAATCAAAATCTGAGCTGTGCTGGAAGATGGACTTGGAGCTGATGCAGATATAAGAAGGATGATTGTGACTCTTCAGAAACAGAATCATGATGTTGGTGATATCTTTGACCCCAATTAGAGCATGTCAAGTAGATCCTATGGACCATCAAAAGAGGTTACAGCTTGGAAGCATTGCTAAAAAGAAGACACAAATATGACACAATCCCTTGCGGGTTGACAGACTTTACCAGGCTGTTCATTACATCCGCCATTGACACAGTATCCATTTCCAACAAACCTACTGAACCCAAGCAGGCTGTGCAGTTTCAGCCAGAAATCCCTCAGCTTTCCATGAAATATACAAGGCATGTGGCATCAGAGGCCAGAAGCCAAAGCCAGAACAGATGGTGTAACACCATGATCAGACAGAGTCAGATGCAAGGTAGGTATAGCAATTCAGCAAACAAGGGAAACATACCAAACATCACAATGAGCAAGTCTACAAAGATGGATGTTTACGATGCGCACTAATACACAGGTAGGCACTGCATTCAGTCAGCATCACTGAACATGTTGGCATGATTGTGCTATCTGAAATCTTTGCCCCAATTGTATGCTCACAGAAGCCCGAGAAGCCGATGCTTTAGCAAAGATCGATATAGGGTGGGTGCCAACATTCTTCCTCTACATGTACTGAAAAGTATGAAGCTGCGAAGATGACTCAAACACCCACTGCCAGACCACATAGCGTTGGTAGGTGACCTTCCCCAAAGGAAGGAAGGAAACACTCTTTTTTTTTATATAACCAGATTCAAGGCCTTCAAGGCCATTTGCCCCTTTGAGGGGTTTTGGCAATTAGGGTCATTAAGAACCTTTTTTAAAGATATAGGATTCTCCAGTTTTTCCAAAATGACAGAGGCTGGAATAACTACCTTGAGAAGGGCATCTTGCAGCAGGTCACAGTGCCAGTTCTTCTGGTGGGTACACAGTCCCTCCTGCCTACCTGGATAGCAATGTAGCCGTAGGACACTCTTTGAAGTCTCAGAGAAACAAATGACAGGACACCTTCTCTCAGTTGCTTATACTGCTCTGTGCCCTGCAGTTTCTCTGAAGTTGGGAAGTTTCTGGCTGGGCTTACACCTTTTAAGAGTCTGCCTGTCTCCCAGGAACAAGAGACTCTTCTTATCAATTCAGAGCTCACCCAACTGAAAACCTTGACACTAATTAGTTTCCTATTGGAGGCATATTAGGGGCCTGAAAGCTAGTTCACATCTGTATGGGATTATTCAGCCTTGTTCCAGTTTCACTATGTGATTTAAACACACGTCTCAGAACTATTACCTAGATTATTACATAGATTTCTCCTCCTGCAATGCCACCATGACTCGACTGTTCCTGAATCTCTTTGATCTTTTGAGATCATCTGTCAATCTGTCTGCTTCAACACATCTCCGTCACCAAAACAGGCTCGACTCCAAGTTATAGAGATTCAGGTAGGAGTCTTCAGCAATTGAATCCTGTGAGGTTGCTTGCTAGATATTTCGGGTGCTAAAGGAAACAAAAGTCATTTTCTGCGATTGTGTTGCAATTTCCAGGGACATTTTAAAAGTTTACTTATACCTGCTCTAGATTTTCTCTTGCAAAACCAGAAATTGCTGGGAAAATTCAGCTGGTCTGGCAGTATCTGTGGAGACAAAACATAGTCAGTGCTACAGGACCAGCAACCCATCATCGGTTTTGGCATTCTGATGAAGGGTCACTGGACTTGAAATGTTTACTCTGTTCTCTGTTTCTGTTTTCGTTTTAGATTTTCAGCATTCACAGTTCTCTGTTGTATTTTCTGTAACTTTGCACAAACATTTCTAGCTGAAAATGTGTTGCTGGTTAAAGCACAGCAGGTTAGGCAGCATCCAAGGAACAGGAAATTCGACGTTTTGGCCCGAAACGTCGAATTTCCTGTTCCTTGGATGCTGCCTAACCTGCTGTGTTTTAACCAGCAACACATTTTCAGCTCTGATCTCCAGCATCTGCAGACCTCCCTTTTTACATAAACATTTCTAGCCCAAGTAATTCCAAGATAGGTGTTTCGAATGTGAACATTAAATGAGTTAAAACCCTTATTTTCATCATTAAAGAGGAAAACATATCCTATTAATTTTGTGATTTCCATTGCTCCTGGTGTTTACATTGATTTCATGTAAAGACTTTCGAAACTTGTGTGAAGTTAAATCTGTGTATATTGTGCCACTTGTGGCTCCATTTCCTACATTTGAAGTCACTTCTATAATGTGGAGGCAATGACTTGTAAGAATTAATATTATTTGAGAGTTTTTCATAACTTTCATTGGTTTCATTTCTATTCATCATAAGTAACTTGGCTTTGTTTGTCATTTGTTTTTATAAGTTACTTTTACTCAAAATAGACTGAATTAACAAAATAATCTGAACACTAAGAAAAAGGAAATACATTTCATTTGATTAGCTGCTCTGAGAAGACTGTTATGAGAACATAAAGGACTTGAAGCAAATAACATTGAAACTTTATTCCCTGCAAATTGAATGACGTTACTGTGCTAACTTAGAGTCATAGAGTCATAGCGATGTACAGCATGGAAACAGACCCTTTGGTTCAATGCATCCATGCCGACCAGATAACCTAACCTAATCTAGTCCCATTTGCCAGCACTTGGCCCATATGTCTTTGAACCCTTCCAATTCATATGCCCATCAGATGCCTTTTAAATGCTGCAATTGTATCAGCCTCCACCACTTCCTCTGCCAGTTCATTCTATACACGTACCACCCTCTGCGTGAAAAGATTGCCCCTTAGGTCCCTTTCATATCTTTCCTCTCTCATCCTAAAACTATGCCCTCTAGTTCTGGACTCCCCCACCCCAGGGAAAATACCTTGTCTATTTATCCTATCCATGCCCCTTATGATGTTATAAACCTCCTTAAAGTCACCCCTCAGCCTCTGACGCTCCGGGGAAAACAGCCCCAGCCTATTCAGCCTCTCCCTGTAGCTCAAATCCTCCAACCTTGGCAACATTCTTGTAAATCTTTTCTGAACCCTTTCAAGTTTCACAATAAAAATAACATTAAAAATATATTTAAAAAATGACATGATGGGCAGGATCTTATGGGGCTTGAATGATGTGGGCTATGGCAAGTTTTGTGGCAGAAGCAGGTGAGAATTTTGTTTTATCAAGTCCCTACAGTGTGGAAATAGGCCCTTTGGCTCAACAAGTCCACTCTGACCCATCGAACAGCATCCCACCCAGATCCATCCCCCCCACCCTACATTTTCCACAGCTAACACACCTTCACAACTCTGGACATTATAGGGAAATTTAGCATGGCCAATCCACCTAACTTTCATATCTTTGGATTGTGGGAGAAATCCAGAGCACCCAGAGGAAAACCACGCAGAAACAGAGAGAATGTGCAAACGCCATACAGACAGTGAACCGAAGTTTGAATTGAACCCAGGTCCCTGGCACTGTGAGGTAGCAGTGCTAACCACTGTGCCATCTTCAATCTCAATATTGGGAGTAACTCACCAGATCTTTTATGCATTTGCTGAGCAGTGTGACAAATTTCTCACTAGGCAGCAGAGAATCACCAGTTAATGGGGATCTTAGCTTAATGTACGCCTTGTAAAATATTTGCTTGTTGAGTATCACTATGTCACCTGTTGAGTGAAAATGATGAGTTCAATGCTAAATTTCATGGTTGATGTTGGTCTGGCATGGGAAGGAGTTCAGAGCCCAGTAGGCACACCCTTATGATGTAATGTGTTGATGACTTGGACCTTCGGAACACATTCTGCCACCAGGCTGTGTTATAGCAAAAAATGGGACTTCTCAAAATATAGTTCTACAGTTTACAGAAGTCTGGGGAGGTCCTCCAGCATAGAATGTGCTGCATTATCCTGGTGTGTTGTACTTGGCACAATTGGAGCAGATAATGAGGCCGGATGCCAAGGAACTGAAAGAGCAGGAACATTCTTCCAAGGAGGAGGATGTGGATATTGGGGAGGAGGAAGCTTTCCTTGTGCATGATGGAGTTCAGCTGCGTTGAGTCATTCAGGACATGATGGAAGCTGAGTGCAGCAGAATATTATGGAATATTACACAGTTGCTAGTCATCACGCCAGCATTTGCTGTGCATTGTTGGGGTGAACTTCAGCCTTGATTGGTTGTGTTAGTGCCTGCCTTTGTTTGGAAATAAAAGCTCCTGTTTAGAATTGTCCTGTATGTGTGGCTCCCCCCCTGGACAATGGCAAGCTGTGAGTATACAATGGGCATTGAGGATTGAGTGGCAGTGACTTAGAGCGGGTGGTTAGATGGGATGTAGCTTAGGAGAGGTGACATGTGTAGCCTGGAGGCTAAACAGTGACAGGATAAGAGAACGAGGTTGTGTACGCGAAGGATTGTCAGCCATGCCAGTTATGTGCTGTGGGCAGTGTGGCTTTATGGTTGCTGTGCCTTTACGTTGCCAGTGAGGGGCAGTGCCGGATTGCGAACACATGTCCAGATGCAGTGGCTTTTCAAATTTGACACAGGTGAAGGTACAGGTGATGCCAGTCTTTTGGCAGATATCACTGGGTGGTGAGCTCTTTTGGAATGGCACATAAGATGGGAATCAAATTGGCTGAAGGTAGGCTAGGAAGTTAATGAAGGGCGTTTGGTAAAATACAACAAGAAATCTCACTTTAAAAAACCTCCAGAAAACTCAGTACAATTCACAAATAGCCAAAACAAATGGAAGATTCAGCCCGGTAACTTTCTAATCGCCTCCCGCCCACTGCTGATCCTACTTCTTTGAACCTCCTGTTTACCACACACCCCTTTGGTTGACCCCCCCCCCCCCCCACCCGGTGACTGTAGACCTTTCCTACATCCCTCCACCAACCTGCAGCCTCTCCTCTAACTTTCCTTCTCACTGGTCCTTGCTGTCACTAAATTTCCTGCAGATACCTCAGATGGTTATGGGGATGAAGGAGAACTGTGGAGATGGGTCGATGACAAAGCCAAGGAGGCGTGTGAATCTCAAGTGACAAATTTTGTTCGCCCACTCTCTGCTTCCCTCTCCAGAACCATGGCAGTGAACGAGAGCTTTGGAGGTCAACAGTGAGAAACAGACTGAGCAACTTTGGCCTGATCCCATTTGTTCATTTTATAGACCTTGTGCTAAGGCCGCTGACCATGTTTCTATTGCTACTCTGGCTGAATACAGCAAAGACGAAGGGCATGAGCAGGTGAGACCAGAGGAGTCTGTGCCAGCCTGTTCCTGCTACCAGACATAGTGCCAGTTTGCTGGCATTCTATAACTGCTGGATCACTTAGGAAGATGTGCAGGGGCAGAGAACAGTAGTGATAACAGCAACCCTCACACAAACAGGGAGTCACCATTTAAACCAATGGGAGGGCCTTTTCAGTCTATTCTCCTGTGACATACTGGGATCTTCCTTCTGCATGTGAGCCCCTGCTAAGGCCATAATGTGGTTGGTGAATAGAACCAGCTTTTCGACAACAGATTGTGAAGGAGAGGTTTGTGCTGTCTCCTGCAATTTTATAGCTGCTGCATTTATCATTGGTGTCACAGCTGCGGCCATCTTGTGAAGGACTTCTTCTCTCCAATGGCAGGACGTTTGAGACTATACTGATCTGGGTGGTAACCTGGAAAGAGTCTGATGAGGTCTGATGCCATAGCCTCCTCTGTCAGTACAGGAAGAAGTGGATCCTCCTGTACACCACCAGGATCTTCAGCTCTGTTCCACAAACTGGGTCACCACATTTCCCTCACGTGCCATATCCAAAGCGAAAGTCATGAACCTGCAGGGCAGGTGTGGACTAATAGAGCTTGGCTAGGTGTACACAGACTTTGTAAAAATGCTGCCAGTGCCGGGAATCCCAGGATGTCCTGCTCATGGCAAGTACACTACAGCGAAAGGAACAATCAAATCAAATTGGATGTATAGGGCATCAAATGTGTGTGCTAATCCGTTAATGAAGAAAGTGTGAGTTTGGATGGTAGTGTGAGAAAACTTTCCTTTCTAGGCCTTGCAGAAAGAAATTCTCCATGAAACTCCTCAAAAATGACACTAAGATGATTTCTGATAAGCTTCAGCCCATGATGTGTATACAAGCAAAGTCCATCAGTCTACTCAAGGAAATACATTGCTGTCACATATTTAATAATTATGTGGGCCTCTTGTGCTTTTAGTATGGAGAGTTAGTCTAACTAAATGAATTAGCATGGACTGCGGACAGTTGTGTGGGAATAATGGATTAACTAAGCCATTGATGTCTATTTTGTGTGCCTTTTGATTTCTGATAGACGTGAAACTGGAAAGATTTTTGAGCAGAAATGATATCCTGCAACATTTAAAAATCAGATGATATCTTAGATTCTCTTAAAATGACATTTTAATTGAATGTTTCAAATATATTTTTTGCAAAGTGAAGCAGCATAAAATGGAATCATAATTAAACGCACTACGTTCAATGTAATGTCAAACCATGTACAGGCTAAATTTTACAAGCCTGCAGAGTAGTGCAAACAATTTTTAGGATACTAACATGGCAATTAAAATTTTCCGGATGAACAGGCTTGTCCCCAGGACAACAGTGGTCTTTTTGTGATCAATTACTGACAGTTTTAGATACTAAAACCAAGAATTCAGGCTAAGGTACAATACCAGACATTATTATCAGTTTTTGTAGTTTTTATGAAATTCATATATTTTTGCTTCAAAATCCCAATCTGATCAAATCTCTTCTGAAAGGCCTGAGTCAGATTTTAATGTTATCCAAACCTATTCTCCATATTCTAGTCTCCCCTAGCCAGCACAAAATGTCTTAATCCGTCTACCACATCAATTCATTTCAAAATCCTAAAACACTTCATTTTTCAGCAAAATGATAGAAAGTGTTGTCAAAATGGCATTATTGAGTGGCACATACTCATTAATGACCTGCCCACTGACACTCAGGTTGATTTATGACAGGGTCTCTCAGCTCCTAACTTTATTACAGCCTTGGTCCAAAATGGATAAAAGAGCTGAAGGCCAGAGGTGAAGTGAAAGTCATTGCCCTTGACCGGCTGCGTTTGAATGAGGGTGGCATCAAAGAGTCCTAATAAAACCAGGGCCACTGGAAAGCAGGAATTGAGAGTATTGGCTGCTTACAGCCGCACCTAGTGTAAATTAAGATTGTTGTAATTGATAGAATGCCCAGACCATCTCTGCAGGAGTCCCTCAGGGTAGTGTCCTGGACCCAACCATTTTCAGTTGCTTCATCAATGACCTTCTCTCTATTACGAGGGGATGCTTGTTGATAATTGTCCGATGTTCAGCACCATTCATGACTTCTCACTTACTGAAGTAGCCCATGTCCATGTGCAACAAAATTACTAGCTAGGCTTGGGCTGATAAGTGACCAGCAATGTTCCCTCAATTTTTCTTTTCAGCTCTGTAGATCTCTGGCATAGGCATGGCAGTGAATTCTGGAACTGGAAGTCAGTGCTGCGATCCATGTCAGCCTGCCAATCATCACGCATGGAATGTCAAAGTGGCAAGTCGTATTTATGCCACACGAGTACCAGGCAAACACTGTATCTAACCGTCTCCCTTTACATTCAGTGACGTTATCATTACTGATTCCTCAACAGAGCTGAAAATGTGTTGCTGGAAAAGCGCAGCAGGTCAGGCAGCATCCAAGGAACAGGAGAATCGATGTTTCGGGCATGAGCCCTTCTTCAGCTCTGATCTCCAGCATCTGCAGTCCTCACTTTCTCCTAGAAGATTGATTCCTCAACAGCCTTACTGTTGATAAGAAACTGAACTGGACCAGCCATATAAATCCGGTGACCTTCACACTACACCACACCCTCCTATCTTGCAAATCTGCAATTTCTACCACCTAGAAGGACAGGTGCCGCAGATATACGGGAACATCATCACCTGCAAGTTTCTTCACATGCTATACAACATCCTGATTTGGAAACTCATTGCAGTTCCTTCACTATCAGAGGTTCAATGGCATGAAACTCCCTTCCTAATAGCATTGTGGGTGTACCCACACCTCATGTTCTGCAGCAGTTTCAGAAGGTGGCTCACCACCAGCTTTTCATGGACAATTAGAGATGGGCAATAAATGTTGACCTCGTCAGTGATATTCACATCTTGTAACTTACTGAAGAAAAGTTTTAAGGCATTCCAGCTAAGAATGATCAGCAGGCATAGAACGGCTGGCTGGTTGGGTTTTTAACATATACAACCCAGGAGACATATCTCGGCATAGATCTCTAGTTTGCAGCTCTCCCTCCTAGCACAGGGAGCCCTAGACATGAAGAGCAGCAGTTTGAATGCCTTAAGGCCTGAACGTTATTTTTCAAGAGAATGACAAACTTCAAAATTGACAGTATATTGTACCAGATGAAGCTATTTGATCTTTGACCTGCCCTTCAGGTTTCTCTGTAGGCCGTTGTGCTAATTCAGCCATCCTCTTCTCGCATCTTGGACTTTTACATGATGCAGGATTTGTGACATCAGATTGGGAATGCCCCTTCCTACCCACTTACATGGACGAAGTCTGTGAGTCCAAGCTTGGTCTTGGTGCAGTGCCAGGACTGCCCATGAGGGACCAACATAGAAGTGAAAAGAAGCTTTATTGCAGGAACAGGCCATGGGCAATTAATCCATGTCGGTCAGGGTTCACATTTCAAATGAGCAAATATTCAGTCATAGTCACTCATGCTGCAGTCTTGTTCCTTCATCTTCTTTTCTTCATGCACTATTTCCAAACTAATCTTGAAATTTGGCACAGACACTAAACATGCAAGTAAATTCCACAGCTTCACATCTCTTTTGGAAAACTTTTGTCCTGCCCTCTGTTCTAAATCACTTATGTTAAATCATCCAAGATCACTTATTTTTGATGGCTAAACATCTGGAAACAGTTTCCACATACCTGCCGATCCTTTTGTCCCACCAAACCCTTTTTCACACAAAATTTTCAAACTTTGATGTTTGTATTTTCCCATTTACACAAATCTTGGAAACTTTGCTAATTTTCACTGATGTGAAATCAATGCTGACTGTAATAGTCCTGCAGGTTTTTTAAGGATTAGTGTAAGTTTATTGTAACAGCTTGACTTTTATATTTTAAACTTTGAGATGAAACTGAGAATTATTGTAATCCAAGTTTAGCAGGTAATAGAGAGATCAAATGGAATGTTGGTTTTTATTTCAAAGGGATTAGAATAGAAAAATAGAGATGTCTTGCTAAAAATATACACTAAAACTGCAGCTGGAATACTGTGAACAGTTTTGGTCCCGTTTGAAAGGAAAGATATACTGGCTCTGGAGAAAGTGCAGGGAAGGTTCATTTGTTTGATCCCAGGTTTGGAAGGATTGGTTTATGAGGAGAGGTTGAATAGATTGGGTTTATATTTGTTGGAGTTAGAAGTTTAAGAGGTGACCTTATTGAAAAATACAAGATTCCTAGCTGACTTAATGGGGTAGATGCGGAGAGGATGTTTCTCCTTATGGGAGATTCTAGGACCAGAAGGCATATTCTCACAATAAAGAACTGTGTTTCTAAAACAGGGATGAGGAGGACGTTCATCTTCGAGAGGGTAAATAATTAATGAAATCTTTTCGCAGAATGCTGTGAATGTTGGGTCATTAAATATTGTTAAGACTGAGATAGAATATTCTATCAGTAAGAGATTCATGGTTTTATGGGATAAAGGTAAGGAAAAGGGAATTGAGGATTATCACCTCAACCATGTTCTTATTGGTGATGGTGATCAGGCTTGACAGGCTGAATGTCCTGCTTCTGTCCCTATGGTCTTACAGTCTAATACAAAAATGAAATACTGAGGATCTTATTGGAGATCTGAAATAAGAACAAAATAAGACAGAAAAGCTCAACAGGTCAGGCAGCACTTCAGAGAGAAACAGAGTGAATATTTCAGGACAATAACCTTTCACTAAAGTTTCAGTGAGCCGCCGTTGTTATTAGGTCATGAGGTCAATCAATCATTTCAGCTACAGACCAGGGCAGCTCCATGAACAAGGAGTGAAAAGCACTCATATCATGAATTTTTCAGAAACTAATTTCAATATCCATATGTCAGCCAGGGGCAACCTGCATCCATAGAATCCGTACAGTGTGGAAGCAGACCATTCAGCCCATCCAGTCCACACCAACTCTTTGAAGAGTGACCCCCCCACCCCCCCTCCCCAAAAACACTGCATTTCCCATGCTAATTCACTTAGCCTATTTTTCCCTGGACACTATGGGCAATTTAGCATGGCCAATCCACTTAACATGCACATCTTTGAACTCTGGAAGGAAACTGAAGCACCCGACGGAAACCACACAAACGTAGGGAGAATGTGCAAACCCCACATTGACAGTTGCTTGAGGCTGGAGTCGAACCCAGGTCCCTGGTGCTGTGAGACAGCAGTGCTAATCACTGAGCTCCGTGCCACCTGAGGTGGTGGTTATTGAACTGTGCCATTTTCTTCAAGAAGGCCAGCATTCTCATACAAGAGTAAGGTTGGCCACAAAGCTTTCACAGTTTGCCATCTATCACTACAACTGGGAATGATAAAGGCAAACTATGTGAAACAAAGTGATTTTTATCCTGGTCTATCTAAGCAGAAAGAAGGGGAAGGGGGCCAGGCAGACTTTTCAAGGAAGTGGTATTTTGAATGGTGAAGGCAGCAGTTGACAATACACATCTAGCTCTGCAGGCTCCAAATGTCAACCCAGCAAAGTACAGGAACTCTAAGGACTTGCTGCACAATTGCATCGATATGCTATTATACAAAACCCTAATATTACAGAAGCCTGGAAATTTGGAAGTAGCTGGTCTACCATCACTCTGAGATATCTTTGGACTTCCAGGAAGTATCAGAGGGTTACTACAGGGTACTCTACATGTGACCGATGGACTGATATGACTCCATTGCTGGACCACAAAAGGACAATGGGTGTAAATGCAAGCCATGCAGCTGTCAGAAACATCTTGCAGCAGACCAGGCAATAGCTTTGTGGGCAGCACAGTGGAACAGTGGTTAGCACTGCTTCCTCACAGCGCCAGAGACTCTGGTTCAATCCCCGCCTCAGGTGACTCTCTGTGTGGAGTTTACACATTCTCCCCGTGTCTGTGTGGGTCTCCTCTGGATGCTCCGGTTTCCTCCCACAATCCAAAAATGTGCAGGTTAGGTGAATTGGCGAGGCTAAATTGCCCATAGTGTAATGTGAAAGGGTAAATGTAGGGGAATGGGTCAGGGTGATTTGCGCTTCGGCGGGTTGGTGTGGACTTGTTGGGCCGAAGGGCCTGTTTCCACACTGTAGGTAATCTAATCTGTTCAAGGTGAGTGTCTTGCTAGAGCAAGTCCTCAAAGTCCTGCTATATCCTTGACAATCCTGCCATGAGGCTGCAGCCATTATCACCAGGCATTCAGAGGTGAAGCAGTGGAGGGGTTGGAGCTGATAAATAGTTGATGGTTTATATGTTATTTCCTGACGCTCCTTTTTGTGCCACTGAGGCAGCACAATATATTGTTACCCAGGAATGGATAGTTAACATACAATGTAAAGGCATGGCCTTTTGAACTGATGAACTAAACTAAAGAAAAGGACAACATAGTTAACTCTTTAACTTTTGTTTGCAACTAACTTGCTTTGTATTTTCACTGAGGATTTGGGTGCAACTAACATTTTTAGTGACTGAGGCCACAAGGACATAAATGCCAGTAAATTACATATTTAGCTAGTATCTGTTGTATATTTTGTTTGTAACTGTTGTATATTGTGCACTAAGCAAAACTGCCTTTTGAGTTTTAACTTTCTTATTTAATTTAAGATGTGAATCACTTCAGAAAACAAAACCTAAGAGCTTTAGATAAGTGCATTTATATGAAGGGTTACTATATTAGTGAACAACATGCTATCAACTTTCAATGTACACAAGTATTTTAGTACCTGAGACCTTCACTGAGTAAAATGGTTATAACATGGAAGAAACGTGACTTAAACTCACTGCAATGATCACCTAACAAGGATTGAGACCAATTCAAGAAACAATGGTGGAATAAACAAGTTGCCTAAACTAAAATTATAATTTTTACAGAAGACATGGAAACCAGCCAACTGAGTCAAATGTCAAGAAAGTTGTATGTCTTGTTGTAATATACACTTGTACGAGAAGTTACACATAATATGAAAAGGCTGCCAGCTTGGAAAGACAATGGAGCCAGACTCAAGAATAGATAAACTTCAGTATCTATTTGGCAGAACAGCAGAAGAAACTGGATTTATAAAGAACCGAAAGACTCTATCTATTTTTCTCTCTCTCTCTATCTCTCTCCCTTGAAAGCCAATACTGATGATAAAATGAATCAGATAAACACCAATTCAATGAGGAATCAACCACCTTAGAAAAACAAAAGAACTGTGGGTGCTGGAAATGAGAAACAAAAACAGAAATTTCTGGAAAAGCTCAACAGGTCTGGCAGCATCTAGGGAGAGGAATCAAAGTTAGTGTTTTGGGTCCATTGACCTACCTTCAGAACCATCCTCATTCTGAGGAAGGATCTCTGGACTGGAAACATTTAACTTTGATGTCTCTCTACAGATGCTGAGTTTTGTTAGCACTTTCTATTTTTATTTTGTTATTCTGTACCAACTCTAAACATTTATGCAACTTATTTTGTACAGTCATAGAAGTGTACAGCACAGAAACAGACCTTTGGTCCAACTCATGCATGTTGACCGGATAACCTAATTTGCCAGTACCCAGCCCAAATCCCTCCAAACCCTTCCTATGCATATACCCATCCAGATGCCTCTTAAATGATGTAATTGGACCAGCCTCCACCACTTCCTCTGGCAGCTCATTCCATACATGTACTACCCTCTGCCTGACAACGTTGCCCTTTAGGTCCATTTCAAATCTTTCCCTTCTCACCTTAAACTTATGCTCTCTAGTTTTGGATTCCCCCACCCCAGGAAAAAGCTCATGTACATTTACCCTATCCATGCCTCTCATGATTTTATAAGCCTCTATAAGTTCACCGCTCAGCCTCTGATACTCCAGGGAAAACAGCCCCAGCCTATTCAACCTCTCCCTATAGCTCAAATCCTCCAATCCTAGCAACATTTTTGTGAATCTTTTCTGAACCCTTTCAAGTTTCACAACATCCTTCCTATTGAAGGGAGACCAGAATTGGATTCAATATTCCAAAAGTGGCCAAATCAAAAGTGTCTGTACAGCCACAATGTGACCTCTCAACTCCTATACTCAATGCATTAACCAATAAAGGAAAGCATACCAAACACCTTCTTCATTATCCTATCTACCTGAGACTCCTCTTTCAACAAACTATGAACCTGCACTCCAAGGTCTCTTTGTTCAGGAACACTCCCCAGGACCTGATAATTTGACATCAAGATCGTGACTTGGTTTACTGTCCCTGGGGCAATTATTAATGGTTATGAGCTGCAGGACTTCACTTAAACCAAATGGCTATGGTACCTGGATCTGATAATGTTTGAATTTAAAATATGTAAACATCCAACGTGTAGAATGTTCATCCATCCTTAAACCAGACCTTTCACTCTTTGAAAAATTAATTGAATTTGACAGAGTGAAGGAGTTGAACTCAATTAACATTGGTAGAGATACGGTCATTAACTTTGGGATGCTTCAGCAATCTTGTCACTTTGACTGTACATTAATTCAACTCCATCATACTGTCAGGTTCAGTAGCTCCTCCACAATAAATACTTAAATTTAACAAAAATATTTACTAAAATGGGGAAATCAGCATTCACTTTAATTTTTCCTCATGGTTGAGCATGAAGTCTGATAAACTTAGAATATGTTGTTTCTCGCAAATTTTGAGTCTTCTAAGTCAGGAAGTGGAATAATTAAACTGATCCATTTGAAGGGTTTGTAATTGATTAAAAATGAAAGGTAAAAGACACAAGGGGCGAAATATTCCCAGGCCATGAATGACAGGGAGACTCTTGATGGTGAGACTGAAACATCCCATTTTCAACCCTAGGTGTTGTAGGGGCCGAGAGGTCTCTGAACAAGAATATAGTTCATTATCACTCTCTTTATTACTTGAGCTTGCCTGATTAATATGGGCTGCCATTCTGTCACCAACCAGAAAGAAACTAGAGGTTGAGAATTCCTAACATGTAAGTCAGAGCAGACTCACTGCTTGCTCTATCTTGGATTCCTAGCACTAATGTCTCAGGGCACGATCCACTGAAGTTGGCATTTGATAAGTATCATCTTCAGTGCATCATCATGGCTCATCTCCAGGCTAGTTCACTTCCACAGCAGAAGGAGCGGTGAGAGTGAGAATCGGGTAAATTTCCCTCTGAAAGCGTCAGCACCCTTCATTTGCAGCAGCGGTGGGAACATTGAAAGCGAGGAGCTGAGTGGGAGCAGTCGGATTGCACTCTGTGAAGGTGAGTGAACTGATATGTTTGGGCAGCAGCTGAACCCAAGACAATACATGTGTAGTGTCTCCTACCCACCCTCCTCCTCTTTGTGGTGTGCTGATAAGGTAAGGTTTTCTATTTCTTTTTTACTGTGTCATTGGACTAAGTTAAGCTTAAGATTAAAAATGGCAGGAGATCTCAGACCTGTGTTACGCTCCTCCTGCTCAAGTGGGAGCTCAGAGGTGCGGCTGATGTCCCTGACTCCTTCACGTACAGGAAGTGTGTCCAGCTGCAGCTCTTGTTAGACTGCACGACAGCTCTGGAGCTGCAGATGGACTCACTGTGGAGCATCTGCGATGCTGAGCGGGTCATGGATAGCACATTTAATGAATCGGTCACACCACAGATTAGGATTGCTGAGGGAGAAAGGGAATGGGTGACCAAAAGGCAGAGAAAGAGCAGGAAGGCAGTGCAGGTATCCCTTGCAGCCATCTCCCTTCAAAGCAGGTATACTGTTTTGGATACTGTTGGGGGAGATGGCTCACCAGGGGAAGGCAGCAGTAGTCAGGTTTATACCACCATGGCTGGTTATGCTGCTCAGAAGACAGGAAAAAGAGTGGAAGGGCTATAGTCATAGGGGATTCAATTGTAAGCAGAGTAGATAGGCGGTTCAGTGGTCGAAAACGGGACTCCCACATGGCATGTTGCCTCCCATGTCCGGGATGTCTCAGATGAGCTGCAGAACATTCTCAAGGGGAAGGGTGATCAGCCAGTTGTCTTGGTGCATATAGGCACAAGCGATACAGATAGAATATGGGATGAGGTCCTACAAGGAGAATTTAGGGAATTAGGAGCCAAGTTAAAAAGTAGGACCTCAGAGGTAGTAATCTCAGGATTGCTACCAGTGCCACGTGCTAGTCAGAGTAGAAATAAAAGAATTGACAGGATGAATGCGTGGCTTGAAAGATGGTGCAGGAGGGAGGGGTTCAGATTTTTGGAACATTGGAAGCATACATAAGGTCTGGGAGACTGGAGACAAATAAAGATTTGGAAGAATATCAGGAATGTAGGACCAATCTGAAAATAGGAATTTGGAGGGTAAAAGGGATCAGGAAATACCTTTAGCAAACAGGGTGAAAGAAAATCCCAAAGCCTTTTATTCAAATATAATGAGCAAGAGGTAACTAGAGAAAGGGTTGGCCCACTCAAGGACAAAGGAGGAAAGTCATGCATGGAGTCAGAGAAAATAGGTGAGATTCTTCACGAGTACTTTGCATTGGTATTCATCGAGGAGAGGGACATGGTGGGTGTTGAGGCTAGGGATAGATGTTTGATAACTCTAAGTCAAGTCAGCATAAGGAGGGAGGAAGTGTTGGGTATTCTAAAAGGCATTAAGGTGGACAACCCTCCAGGTCCAGATTGGATCTATTTCAGGTTACTGAGAGATGTGAGAGAAGAAAAAGCTAGGACCTTAACAGATATCTTTGCAGCATCCTTCAACATGGGTGAGGTCCCGGAGGACTGAAAAATTGCTAATATTGTAGCAGGGATAACCAGGTAACTATAGACCCGTGAGCCTGACATCAGTGATAGAGAAGCTGCTGGAGAAGATACTGAGGGATAGGATCTATTCCCATTTGAAAGAAAATGGGACTACCAGTGGTAGGCTACATGGTGTTTTGCAGAGAAGATCATGTCTTACCAACTTAATAGAATTCTTTGAGGAAGTGACAAAGTTGATTGATGAGGGAAGGCCTGTAAATGTCATATACATGGACTTCAGTAAGGCATTTAACAAGGTTCCCCATGGTAGGCTGATGGAGAAGGTGAAGCAGCATGGGATTCAGGGCATGCTAGCTGGATGGATAGAAAACTGGTTGGCAACAGGAGACAGAGTAGTAGTGGAAGAGAGTTTTTTTTCAAAATGGAGACCTGTGACCAGTAGTATTCCACAAGGATCATTGATGGGGCCACTATTGCTTGTGATATATATAAATGATCTAGAGGAAGGTACAGGTGGTCTGATTAGCAAGTTTGCAGATGACACTAAGATTGGTGGGGTAGCCGTTACTGAAGGGAAGTGTCATAGAATACAGCAGAATATAGATGGATTGGAGAGCTGGTCAGAGAAATGGCAAATGCCAGGTGATGCATTTTGGAAGATCCAATTCAAGAGTGAACTATATGGTAACTGGAAAAGTCCTGGGGAAAATTAATGTACAGAGAGATCTGGGTGTTCAGGTCCGTTGTTCCCTGAAGGTGGCAATGCAGATGGATATGGTCAAGAAGGTAAATGGCATGCTTCCCTTCATCGGAGGGGTATTGAGTACAAGAGGTGGCGGGTCATGTTACAGTTGTATAAGACTTTGGTTCAGCCACATTGAGAATACTGCATACAATTCTGGTTGAAACATTATCAAAAGGATGTGGATGCTTTGGAGAGGGTGCAGAAGAGGTTCATCAGAATGTTGTCTGATATAGAGACCTCTAGCTGTAAAGAGAGATTGGGTAGATTAGGATTATTTTCATTAGAAAGATGGAGGTTGAAGGGGGACCTGATTGAGGTCTAGAAAATCATGAGAGGTATAGACAGGGTGGATAGCAAGAAGCTTTTTCCCCAGAGTGGGGGACTCAATTACATGGGGTCATGAGTTCACGGTGAGAAGGGAAAATTTTAAAGGAGATATGTGTGGAAAGTTCTTTACGCAGAGGGTGATATGTGCCGGGAACATGTTGCCAGTGGGGGTGGTAGAGGCGGGCACCATAGTGTCATTTAAGATGTATCTAGACAGATACATGACTGGGCAGGGAGCAGAAGGGTACAGATACCTAGAAAATAGGCAGCAGGTTTAGATGGAGGATCTGGATCGGTGCAGGCTTGGAGGGCTGAAGAGACTGTTGCTGTGATATAATTTTCCTTGTTCTTTGTTCTTCTACTTACAGCACTGCCAGATGGCCATTTGGAGCATTCTGTCACCTTTTATTACAGTCAAAGGGCAGTCTGTATGCATGCACCCAGCTCACTGGCTGGACCAGGCTGCATCTGAAAGCATGCTTGCTTGCTCTCTTAGTGCTGTCTCACTTTGCACCATTAGTATCGTGGACAGATGAAGATTGTGATAAGCCCTGAATGTGTGGAACTTGTAAAATTGAATGACCTTCTGATCTGCAGAAAGCTAAACCTTGGGCAACAGGATGAAGGGCACAAGTTTACTTTCCATGGAATAATTCTTGAAGGAACATTTCCCGGATCTCTGACCTCAGCATTAATCAAAGAAAATCATTACACAGTCGTTTATAGGCTACTTCTGTTTCTGTTTATCTTCTTCATGTGAAAGTTAGTTGTTTTCCTGACATTGTATTTGAATAATGGTACATTTGAGTATTTTCATTTTTGTCTTTTGCAAACTATGGGCTGAGTATTATTTTTGGCAAAATGTAATTCCTGACAATTTCAATGGAGTGTTTCTCTCCACCAGGTCTAGCGAGTTTTCTCAAATGATTGTTCCATTAACAAGGTATCGGGTGCCCATGGCACCCATTGTGTCCAATGTTATCCTGATTCACTCACACACTGCAGACAGAGGGATTGCTCCTGTAAGGATTACCGAGAATAAACCATCATCCTTGGTGCCTATATCATCATTACAAAGCCCTGTACACCCAGACAAGTGCTGGCATTGTAGTGTTCCTCTTCACGGTGGCACAGAGGCACAGTAGCTGTGAATCAGCAACTCTCACAGCACAGAGGCAGGGTGGCTGACAGTGCATTGCACGATAGCAGCCCATCCCTACCCTAAGCGCTGTTTAAACACCAGACCGCACACTTCGCTGATTCTGAGGTACATCCCATCTCACATCTTCTGTAAGTCACTATTACTCTTTTCTCAACGTCCACATAGCACAGCATCTTATTATTGTTCACCGTGGGACCTTCGCATACAAGGAAGCCTTCAAATGTATACTTACAAACTCTAAAAACAGAAATCAGACAAACAGAAGCTGCATTTCTCTCCTGTTTGCCTGTTGAGCACCAAGTATTCTGCAGTCACTGAGTGATCACTGCTCCCAGCTCTCATCAGCTGGAATTGAGCATTGATTACATTCTGTCTGGTTAGTGGCGGTCTGACATGCACAAGGTGAGGATCCTCCTGCTCCAGATGCTCATTGTCCTCATCAGAAGATTCATCTCACCTTCCCAATTCCTCAGGACCGACCACTTTCCCCTTTTGCTTGCTCCAGTTGTGTCAGGCACAGCATGCCAGGATGATATGGTACACTGTCTGGGCTGTACTGAAGGGCCCCATTGAGACTGGTCCAAGCGGTGAAACACCATCTTCTAGAGGACTGCTCTCTGTTCTAGGATGGCCTCAGTCGATGAATGAGCTGCATTTATTTACGCTCCACCTTAGTCAGGAGTTGTGTAATGGAGTTGATCATGATCGTAGAGAGTAACCCTAGTCCCCAAGTAACCAGCCTTGCATGGCTTTGAACCCTTGAATGTAGCAGGAACATATGAATTCTTCAGGATGTAGCAACCATCGCAGCCCCCAGGGCACAGACCTTTAGGAAGTGACAATGATCATCACAGATCACTTACACACTGATGGGATGAAAGCCTTTCCCATTGATGATCTCAGCTGCATTGTGATATAGCCCTCCCAGCACGATGTGTGTACAGTTGATGGTGCTCTGTATGGGGGCGGGGGTGTAGGAGGAGTGGGGGTGTGGGGGGGAGGGTGGAGCGATGGGAGGCAGCTATGTTCCTGAGGCCTAGTGCCTGGCCTACAGCACTGCCCTCGTCACGGGGAAGGGGAACAGTATGATTGAGCACAATGACCATTGGTCACAGCACGATGTATTTGTAGCTGGACAATTGAAAGATCCTACTAAGCCCCTCACCCCCGCCACTCCCACTCACCATGGCTCCTTCAGATAGAAGTCCATTGCAGGTGTCGCCTTGACAACCACTGTGATAGGATGGCTACTCAGGTATCAGGTCCCTATCCAGCAGCTGGGAAAGTTCAGTCATAGTGTCCTGGGACACCCTCAGCCTGGGAAGATGCTAAACCTTGTTCATCTGAAGGAAATGGTGTCGTGGACAACAAACTCTGGCCCTCATCATGTCTCCAGTACATCCTGAGGGGCCTTTGAGCTGTGACCTCTCATGTGGTGGACGCTGTTCAACTGCTGATAAAGCCTTTCCTGATGAAAGGCTTTTTGATTTTCCTGCTCCTTGGATGCTGCCTGACCTGCTGTGCTTTTTCAACACCACACTCTCAACTCTAACCTCCAGTCCTCACTTTTGCTGTTCAATTGCTGCCTGTTGCTCCTGGCCTGGATTTGTTGGCACATCTGTACCTCCTCCAACTTCCTGCACCTTCACTGCATGGCAGCTATAGTCCCCATAACCCCTGATGTGGCTGGGTCCATCAGCCAAACCAGCAATGAACCTGTGTCAGCAGCAAGAAGAACAGAACAGGTTATTAGCAATGAGAGCAGTCAACAGTCACATCCTTTACCAACGACAGATTAATATACACCTCCACAGAGTGAGACATGTTGTAGTCTAACAATGAGGACCAAGGAAGGATTCAACTTTGCCATTGAACCTTAGTTCAAAGAGTGCTGCACTATTCATGTGGAAAAGAGATAGTATGAGCACCGAGTCCTTCCCCTCCAGCCCCAGGTCACCCATGAAAGGCATCTTTGCACATTCGAGAGACTTGCTTGATATTTACAATTCACATAGAGAGAGAATCAGTTCCAGGTCCCTGAGAACTTGGGAGGCTTTGCATTAGCCGTGCACACTGGGGCCCCAGGTGCCTCTTTTAAGGTTGGCTGTGACCATTCTGTTTCATAGAGATGTCTCTCTGTGGTTCGCAATGGCATGGTTGATATTGCCTGTTCTCAGCATTTTCCCCTCAAATCCCTATACACGGCATGTCTTTCATCTTCACCATGGATGATTCTAACTGATGTAAACCTACATTCTGCAAGTTCATGATTGATACAATTACCCCTTGAAGGACCTTGCATCACACACGAATAGAGCCTGTGTTTTTGATCTCAAACTGACACTAGCTCCACCCACTCTGGGCAGAGTAACATCCATTTTCCAAATGCAGGTCTCTTCCACCTATTGGCAGATCGTGGGAGACAAAGCAGGTCATGACTGAGAAGCATAATAACACAACAGCAGGAGAGCTATACTGGACAAATTGGGGAAGGAGATGGAGATGATGACGGACATCTTATACCCCAAACTTTGTCATCCCTGCTCAAATCCAATATCACCCTTCCCACCTTGATCTTTGTTTCTAAAGCAACTTTTGCCTTGAATGCTTTTTGAAATAAATATTAGGCCGAATTTTCCCCACATTGTCTGAAGTCTTGCTGATGGGAATGAAAGGGGGCGAGTTGATCTTACTGTGATTGATGGTGGGACTTAAGGAGAAATATTTTCAGTAAACGTCCCTCATTTGGATGTTGCTGGGGTTGCCATCCATATTAAGGACAGGGGTCCACCTCCAAGGGCTGTCGATCCAATCAGAGGGTCAGTGGCTCAGCAGTGTAACCACTGATGATGGGCAGAATGGAGGCCGCAGTTCTAACAAAAAGGAACTACAATGGCTGGATGGCCTTGAAGAGATGCAAGTTGAGTTGGTGACTGTACAAGCTAGGCAGGCAGCCCCCCCCCCCCCCCCACCCCCCAGTTAGGTAGTGTTTGAGGTGGGGGTCATGAGGAAAAGGCACTTTGTTGTTACTGGCTGGTGATTGTCACCAGAATGCAACCCTGTTGGACACTCTGCATCAGAAAAAAAAGGCTTCAGAACCCATTCCAGCAGCAGTTTCACAACGTAACTAATTTGCCAGTGAAGGCGGGACGTAGCCCTTCAACTGGCATCTTACCTGGCACATTTATACTCCGGGCAGGCTTCTTTCCAACTGCTGCCAGGACGGCAATAAGCCCAAAGACCACTCTTGCCACTTTCCTTGCCTTTGGTAAATGCCTGGTAAAATTTCAGCTTACAACTCTCTTGAACACTTCATGACTGTTGTCAACTGTTTGGTCTATAATTCTTATGTAATGTTTTAAAGTCAGGATTACATCTGTTCCAATAATACAATACAATCTCTCAAATGTTCTTATCTGGCTGTAACATGTCTTCGGTTCTTGGGTGATTGTTTAAACATGCTTTTAATAATAAATATTTCTTTCTTATTTTTTGATTTGCAGGAATCGCTTTTACTTCTGGAGTTCCTATAAAAATGAACAAGATCTTTAAGATAGTTGGTAAAAGAACCAGAAAAATGATGAGAAATTATTCTTTTATGTCGCAATCTATGAGCTGGAATTCACTTCTGAAAGGATGGTGGAAATTCAGAAGTGACTTTCAAAGAAAATTGGACATGAAAATGAAACATTTGCAGGACTGGAAGAAAGAGTGTGACTTTCTATCCAGAGGGATAGAAATGGGTTGAATGGCCTGATTCTATAATTCATGTATTTTCTTGCTCATTTCTTTAAAGACTTCACAGGGGTGAGATTCACAACTAATCATTCCAGTCAATAGTTTTTGAGTCTTAGCCCCGACTGATTATTTTCATCGGTGTTATAACACCAAGCAACCAGCCAATCTGACCCTGAATTGCCACATCAGGCTGTCTGCTGTTCTCTGGTTTAGTACCCCAGAAAGACCAAACCTTCCCTAATACCACGGGTTGGCTAATAGACTCCTGCATTGATTACAGATTACTTACAGTGTGGAAACAGGCCCTTCGGCCCAATAAGTCCACACCGACCCGCCAAAGTGTAACCCACCCAGATCCATTCCCCTACACCTAACACTACAGACAATTTAGCGTGGCCAATTCACCTAACCTGCATATTTTTGGATTGTGGGAGAAAACCAGAGCACTCGGAGGAAACCTACGCAGCCACGGGGAGAATGTGCAAACTCCACACAGAGAGTCACCTGAGGCGGGAATTGAACGTGAGTCTCTGGCGCTGTGAGGCAACAGTGCTAACCACTGTGCCACCCATAATTGGATTGTTCAGAATCCTTTCCAAAGACCCAAGTCAAGAATTCATTTCATGTCTGCTATTTTAAAATTCCTCTTTCCACAAACAAAAAAAAGGCTTTTTTAAAAAATTCGTGTTTTATGTTGCTGCTGAATTTTCTTTGGATCGTTTACTTCTGCCCCTTGGCACCAAATCAAGATGGTGGACTCAGCAGGTTAGGTGGTGTTTGGGCACCTGGCCCATCCACTCCCTTTCAGCTGACATCCTTTTTTTTATTATTTCTTCTCATTTCTTAATTTGATATTTTGTATCAAATGCCTTTTTCCTTTTTTCTGTGGCTGAGATGTGGTAATTTCGGTTGGACAGCCCCCATCCTTGGCAGTTTCAACAGGCCCCCTGTCCTTGATATTTTGAGAGGCCCCTGTTTTTTGGCAGTTTCGAGAGGCCCCTGGTCCTCTGCAGTTGGGCAGGACCCGGTCCTCAGAAGTGGCTGGTTCGGGAAACCAAGAATTTATAAATAATGATATTTGTCTTCGCTTTTTCTCATTCTTTTATGGTCAGAAGCCACACGACATCAGGTTGCAGTCAGGTGACAAAGGAGCAGCGCTGCGAAAACTTGCAAGTTCAAATATACCTGTTGCACTATAACCTGGTATCGTGTGATCTTTGACCTTGTCCACCCCAATCCAACACCGGCACCTTCACATCATTTTTTTAATGCATAATTTATGTAATTAAATGAATGGTTTTTGTGGTAACTTATGACACATTTTAGTATATTTTCACAAGTACAACTAACAACAAATTTCGATCTATCTCTCAATTCACTGATTGAGTCGTCAGTTTACCAAAGCCTGTATCTCCTCTGGGTAAGCATTTTCCTGGCACCCTCTCAATGAGAAACTGCTTTCCTCAGGAACTTGTAGCTGACAAAATATTTACAAGATCTGAAAATGTTTTGTTCTTGCATTGCACTTGGATCAGAATGGATTTGTCTCTGGCAATCTGAAGGCTTGGGAGACCACACCTAACAAGAGGCTGTGTAAGAGCAGATATAGCACCAATAGTAGGCGGAGGACTCCCAATGCATGTTCCTTTGTTTGGAATTTGAATGATAGAATAAAGGTATCAACGATAGAATCCCCACTGTGTAGAAGCAAGCCATTTGGCCCGTCGATCCCATACCAACCCGCTGAAGAGCATCCCACTCAGACTCAACTCCTCCCCTCACACCCCACCCTATCCCTGCATTTCCCATGACTAATTCACCTACCCTGCACATCCCAAGATGATTTTGCATTTGCCAATCCACCTCATAGAATCATAGAGTCATAGAGATGTATAGCATGGAAACAGACCCTTCAGTCCAACCGTCGATGCGGACCAGATATTCCAACACAATCTAGTCCCACCTGCCAGCACCTGGCCATTTCACACCAAACCCTTCCGATTCATATACCCATCCAAATGCCTTTTAAATGCTGCAATTGTACCAGCCTCCACCACTTGCTCTGGCAGCTCATTCCATACACGTACCACACTCTGCGTGAAACAGTTGCCCCTTAGGTCCCTTTTATATCTTTCCCCTCTCACCCTAAACCTATGCCCTCTAGTTCTGGACTCCCCCAACCCCAGGGGAAAGACTTTGCCTATTTACCCAATCCATGTCCCTCATAATTTTGTAAACCTGTATAAGTTCACACCTCAGCCTCTGACACACCAGGGAAACAGTCCCAGCCTTTTCAGCCTCTCCCTATAGCTCAAATCCTTCAACCCTGGCAACATCCTTGTAAATCTTTTCTGAACCCTTTCAAGTTTCACAATATCTTTCCGATAGGAAGGAGACCAGAATTGCATGCAATATTCCAACAGTGGCCTAACCAATGTCCTGTACAGCTGCAACATGACCTCCCAACCCCTGTACTCAATACTCTGACCAATAAAGGAAAGCATACCAAACGCCTTCTTTACTATCCTATCTACCTGCGACTCCACTTTCAAGGAGCTATGAATCTGTATTCCAAGGTATCTTTGTTCAGCAACACTCTCATAAGTCCTGCTAAGATTTGCTTTCCCAAAGTGCAGCACCTTGCAGTTATCTGAATTAAACTCCATCTGTCTTCTAACTTTGAGCCAGTTCTGTATCCAAATGGCTAGTTCCCCCTGTATTCCATGAGATCTAACCTTGCTAATCAGTCTCCCATGGGGAACCTTGTCAAACACCTTACTGAAGTCCATATAGATCACATCTACTGCTCTGCCCTCATCAATCCTCTTTGTTGCTTCTTCAAAAAACTCAATCAAGTTTGTGAGACATGATTTCCCATGCACAAAGCCATGTTGACTATCCCATATCAGTCCTTCCCTTTCCAAATACATGTACATCCTGTCATTCAGGATTCCCTCCAACAATTTGCCCTCCACCCAAGTCAGGCTCACTGGTCTATAGTTCCCTGGTTTGTCCTTACCACCCTTCTTAAACAGTGGCACCATGTTAGCCAACCTCTAGGCTTCTGGCACCTCACCTGTGACTATCGATGATACAAATATCTCAGCAAGAGGCCCAGCAATCACTTCTCTAGATTCCCACAGAGTTCTAAGGTACACCTGATCAGGTCCTGGGGACTTATCCACCTTTATGCATTTCAAGACATCCAGCACTTCCTCCTCTGTCATATGGTCATTTTTCAAGGTGTCACCATCTATTTCCCTACATTCTATATCTTCCATATCCTTCAGTAAGGCATTTGATAAGGCTCCCCATGGTAGACTAATGGATAAAGTGAAGTCACATGGTATGCAGGATGTTCTAGCTAGGTGGATAAAGGACTGGTTGATCAACAGGAGACAGAGAGTAGTAGTTAAAGGGAGTTTCTCGAAATGGAGAAAGGTGACCAGTGGTGTTCTGCAGGGGTCAGTGTTGGGGCCACTGTTGTTTGTAATATACATAAATGATCTGGAAGAGGGCACTGTTGGTATGATCAGCAAGTTTGCAGATGACACAAAGATTGGTGGAGTATCAGAAAGCACAAGGGACTGTCAGAGAATACAGGAGGATATAGATAGACTGGAGAGTTGGACGGAAAAGTAGCAGATGGCTTTCAATCCGGACAAATGTAAGGTGATGTGTTTAGGCAAGTCAAATTCTACAGCAAATTATACAATGAATGGAAGAGCCTTGGGAACAGTTGATGGGCAGAGAGGTCTGTGAGTGCAGGTCCATTGTACGCTGAACGTTGCTGCCCAGGTGGATAGAGTGGTCAAGAAGGCATATAGTATGCTTGCCTTCATTGGACGGGGTATTAAGTATAAGAGCTGGCAAGTCATGTTAAAATTGTACAAGGCATTAGTTTGGCCGCATTTAGAATATGGTGTACAGTTCTGATTGCCACATTACCAAAAGGATGTGGACGCTTTGGAGAGGGTGCAGAGAAGGTTTACGAGGATGTTGCCTGGTATGGAAGGTGCTAGCTATGAAGAGAGGTTGAATAAGTTAGGTTTATTTTCCCTAGAAAAAAGGAGATTGGGGGGACCTAACTGAGGTTTACAAAATCATGAAGGTTATAGACAGGGTGGATAGAGATAAGCTTTTTCCCAGGTCGAAGAATTCAATAACGAGAGGTCATGCTTTCAAGGTGAGAGGTGGAAAGTTTAAGAGGGATACACGTGGCAAGTACTTCACACAGAGGGTGGTGGGCATTTGGAACATGTTGCCAGCAGAGGTGGTAGAGGCAGGCATGGTAGATTCATTTAAGGTGTGCTTGGACAGATGTATGAGTAGGTGGGGAGCAGAGGGATACAGACGCTTAGGAATTGACCGATAGGTTTAGACAGTACATTTGGATTGGCTCAGGCTTTGAGGGCTGAAGGGCCTGTTCCTGGGCTGTAAATTTTCTTTATTCTTTGTTCTTTTCCACAGCAAATACTGATGCAAAATACTCGTTTCGAATCTCCCCTATTTTCTGCTGCTCCACACAAAGGCCGCCTTGCTGATCTTTGAGGAGCCCTATTCTCTCCCTTTTGTCTTTACGAATTTGTAAAAAACTCTTTGGATTCTCCTTAACTCTATTTGCCAAATCTATCTCATGTCCCCTTTTTGCCCTCCTGATTTCCCTCTTAAGTATATTCCTACTGCCTTTATACTCTTCTAAGGATTCACTCGATCTCTCCTGCCTTATGCTTTCTTCTTTTTCTTAACCAAACCCTCAATTTCTTTAGTCATCCAGCATTCCCTACCAGCCTTTCCTTTCACCCTAACAGGAATATACTTTCTCTGGATTCTCGTTATCTCATTTCTGAAGGCTTCCCATTTTCCAGCTGTCCCTTTACCTGCGAACATCTGCAAACACCGAACCTGCACATCTTCGGAATGTGGGAGGAAACCCACGTAGACACGGGGAGAATGTGCAAACTCCACACTGACAGTTGCCTGAGGCTGGAATCGAACCTAGCCACTGGTACTGTGAGGCAACAGTGCTAACCACTAAAATATCAATGAAGGATAACCCCAAAGGCAGTATCTTTAAGAGACTTGCATGAAAAAGAAAGCACTTGACTAAATAGTTAATAAGAGTGCTTTACAGTTAATGCATGAAAACTGCAGCTAAGTTTTTTATTCATTTGTGGGATGTGGGCATTGCTGTCTGAGCCGGCCCATTAATTGCCCAGAAAGTGGTAGTGAGTAGCTTTCTTGAATCACTGCAGTCCATGTTTTGTAGGTACTCCCCACAGTGCCATTAGGGATGGTACACCTACTGCTACTGAGCTCGATGACTCTGCCATCCCAAAATGCATGGACACAGAGATTTATTGGAAGTGACCGTCAACAGAAAATGGAGGCAAAAGAAAGCATGGATGCAGCATAATGAGGACTGTCACATCATGAGTTCCCCAATGACTACCCAAACAATTAGCAGGACTCAATTTCAAGAGTTGATTCTGACCGTGCCTTGCTTAAAGTTGCAAAATAAGGGGCTGTATCATGAGAGGCGATAATCTGTCCCTGTTGTACCAAACTTCAAAGGACTGAGGTGATCCTCATCTCAAGGCAGTTTGTCCATGAGCTGGAGCTGCTATTGGCATTGTATGTGAATCTGGTATCTGGACACTCTTTTATCTATCAGGAAGATCAGATGCCCTGTCTTGAAAAATGGCCAGCTCCTGTATATTACATCCGTTCTGATGGATTATGGATCTCTTATGATTGTTAATTAGCAGGATGGCTTGCTTAATGGCAGCTTCAAAATACTGAATATCTTAAGTAGATCCACATGCACCAGGAAATGTTTAAAAAAATGGATTGCTGAACCATATAGTTAACTGAACAACTCTCTATCAATGTCCAGATTGTTTATTTGTTCAACAGTAGCATTTTATTACCACTTTTAATAGTGTCGCCCTTGATGACATTGGCAGCATCCAGCTATTTATTTACACTGACTCACTCATTTCTATGGATTGGAGGGTAGCTAATACAATCCCACTATTATATTAAAAGGAAGTCAAGAGAAAACAGGGAATTATAGACCAGTTAGCCTGACATGATTAGTAAGGAAAATGCTCAAGTCCATGATAAAATATTTAATAACACGGCACTTGCAAAATCGTGACAGGGTTGGATCGAGTTTGCATGGATTTGTGAAAGGGAAGTCATGTTTGACAAATCTACTAGAGTTTTTCCAGGATGTGGTTAGTAAAGTCATATGGGGGAGCCAGTGGATGCAGATAACTTGGACTTTCACAAAGCTTTCATTAAGATCCCATGTAAAAAATTAAATCATGTATGTAAAATTAAACCAAGTAGGAACTGGAATAGTGCACTGACATAGATAGTGAACTGACTGGCAGATGGGGAACAAAGAGTAGGAATAAATGGGTCTATTTGTGAGTGGCAGCCAGTGACTATCAGTGTACCACAGGACCATACAGTCATGGCTGATGTGTTTCTCAATCCCAGTCTCCTGCCTTCTCCCCACAACATTTGATTCCCTTGCCAATCAAGAACCTATCTAACTCTGTCTTAAATACAATGAATGACTTGGTGTCCAGGTCCTACAGCGATAGTAAGTTCCACAGAGTCACTGTCTTCTGGCTGAAGAAATTCCTCCTCATCTCACTTCTAAAGGGTCATCCCTTCACTCTGAGGCTGTGTTCTCTGTTCCTAGTCTGTCCTGTCAGTAGAAACTTATTTATCACGTCCATTCTGTCCAGGGTCTTGCGCGCAGTGTGCTTTTGCCCAGTCTGTTGAATGGGGAGAAGACTTCACAGAAAACTCCGAGCCCCAGAGGAAATCAATTAACTGAATGATCAATTATCTGAATGAAATAGTGCTCGCTCATCTCGTTCAGATAATCGAGGTTCCTCTGTACCTCTTCTCCCTTCCTATTCATGTATTTGGCCAGGTGCATCTTCAATGCTATTGTGTCTGCTTCCAGCACCTCCTCTGGCAATGCATTCCTGGCACTCACCAACTTTTGTATGACAAACATGCCTTGCACACCTCTTTTAAACTTCCCTCCTCACACCTTGAACCTGTGTCCCCTCGTAATTGACCCCTTCACACTTGCCATGCTAAATTGCTGATAATGTCCAGGCATGTGCAGGCTAGCTGATTAGCCATAGGAAATGCAGAGTTACAGGGATAGGGTAAGAGGGTGAGTCTGGCTGGAATGCTTTTTGGAGGACCGGTGTGAACCCGATGGGCCAAATGGCCTGCTTTCACATTGTGGCGATTCTATGATACTGCCTTAGGAGTGTATCCCTGGTCTTGTATTCGAGCCCTCTTCAAATGAATGCTAACATTGCATTTGCCTTCCGAATTGTCAACTGAATCGACATGTTAACCTTTAGAGAATAGAGATCAGTGCTAGGACACCAACTATTCACAATCTATGTTAACTGAATGTAATATCTCCAAATTTGTAGGAGTCACAAAGCTGTTGAGAGGGTGAGCTGTGAGAAATGCTTCAGTGTGATTTGGACAAGTTGCGTGAGTGGGCAAATGCATGGCAGTTTATGTATAATGTGAATAAATATGAGATTATTCACTTAGGCAACAAACTACAGGAAAGTCAGATGATTTCTCTGAATGACAATAGATTAGGAAAGTGGGAAGTATGATGAGACCTGGGTACCCTTGCACAGCAGTGGCTGAAAATAAGCATGCAGGTGCAGCATGTGATGAAGAAGGTACGTGGTATGTTGGCCTTTATGAAGTGAGAATTTGAGTACAAGAGCAGGGATGTCCTGGGATGGCAGGACCAACATATGAAGAAAGATTAGGTTAAAAAGGACTATATTCACTGGAGTTCAGACAATGAGGGAAAGATCTCATAGAAACCTACAGCATTTGAACAGGAGTACATAGGGTAAATGCAGAGTGGTTTTCAATGGACGGGGAGTCCAGAATCATAGTCAGAATCAAATGATACAGGATAGGCCATTTAGGACTGAGGTGAGGAGAAACTTTGTCAGAAATAGTGAGCCTGTGAAAATGATTGAGGCCAAAACATTGAGTGTTTTCAAGAAGGAGTTAGACATCGTTCTTAGGTTTAGTGAATGGTGGTGCAGGCTTCAGGAGCGGAATGGCCTACCTGTTCCTATTTCTTATATTTCTCTATTGCTTGGAATCTCACTGTTTATTCAACCTTATACTCCATACTCGTATAAACCTGAGTATCACTGTGGCAGAAATTTGAAATATTCACTTAAAGCCAGTTTGCTCATGATACTGTTTTAATTAAGTCATGATACTAAACGAATTTGAATGTACACTCCCAGCATATAAAGTTATATTTGATTTGTTAAAAAAATCCAATGAAGATATTGAAAATGAGCACAAGGCAAGAATTAATTTCAGGATTAACAGACTCCAACTCATGTTACACGGACAGCAACCCCAAAAGGCTGTTGACCAGTTTGCCAGAAGATGCCATGGCAAAGGGCAGGAGTGACTTTTCCAAAGAGGAACTGTCAATAAGGCTCATTGTGTCTATTTTCATGAAAACCCTAGGCAGGATCTTTCGGCAAGAAAAAGAGCCATCTCATTGACACTTTAACTTCCCTCCCACTCCGCCAAAGACATGCAAGCCCTATGCCTTCTCCACAGCCAAACCCTAACCACTCGATGCCTGGAGGAAGAATGCCTCATCTTCCCCTTTGGGACCCTCCAACCAGGATCAATGTGGATTTCAGTAGTTTTCTCATTTTCCCTCCCCCACCTTATCCCAGATCTAACCTCCCAACTCGGCATTGCCCTCTTGAACTGTCCTACCTGTCCATCTTCCTTCCCATCTATCCACTCCACCACCTTTTCTGACCTATCACCTTCGTCCCCACCTTCACCTACCAATCGCATTCCCAGCTATCTTCCCTCCAGCCTGATCACCTCCCATTTATCTCTCAGCCCCTTTGGGCCACAAGCCTTATTCCCGATGAAGGGCTTATGCCCAAAACGTTGACTCTCCTGCTATTCAGGTGCTGCCTGACTGGCTGTGCTTTTCCAGCGCCACACTCTTTGACTTCAGTTGAAGATGGACAGAAGAATGAGGCCATTTTGGCAATAATGACATAGTCTGGCCAACACTAATGTCACCATTAAAATCTGTAACAGATGCAAGTTGTTACACTGACCCAAAGCTGTTCAGTTTTTTGTCATGGTTAGAAAAAGTCTGATACCATGTAACCCTGTTTCAAAGGCAAATGCAGATTCCAGAACAAAATGCAAATGATCAACAAGATATACAAAGATGAACAGAATTCCTTTTTCTCAGAGGGTCATGTGTGACCTTGATTTCCCTGCCTTAGAAGGCAGTGCAGGCAGGGTCTTTAAATATTTTTAAGACAAAGATCGATAAATTCTTGTTAGGCAGGGGATTAGGAGTAGGCGGGAATGTGAAAATTGAAACACCGACAGATCAGCCATGATTTAATTACAAGGTGGAGCAAGCTTGATGTGCCAAGTGGGCTTCTTCTACTCTATACATTTACATGTCATCCCACAGCACTGGTAACAAGGCAAGTGTTAAGAAGGTGCACAAATGCAAATACATCAATTCGGAGTTAATCAACAAAAGACAAATTTCAGAGGGTGGTCAACATTTTCACATTGTTAATCCCACAAGCCAAGCCAATGTTTCAAGATTAATGGAAGCTTTTACAATGATGAAAATTATACGTCTTAAAAAGGCAAGACTACACAGACTAAAAGCTGAAATTCACATGTGAGCGAGTGCCAACAAATTACCATTGCTCAACCTATAAAGCATATGCTTCAGCAAGTGGTGTTTCATGGTATAGCCTATAAGAAACCAACTCTTGATATGTAATGGATCATCCATTCCATACATAAGTGCCAATACTCAACTTTCCAAAACCTTCTACCGGGTAAATACCAATGGTTAAGTAGTGGACTGCTACCAAAATCTTGGTGAAGTCACAATTCATGAGATTCAAACCACACCCATTGTAGCAGAACAGACTACATGTGATGCAATCAAATCTCAACCCCTGTTCCCAGATGGATTTGACGTGACCAGCGATTTTAAAGCTGATACAAGTTTGCATCTTGAGGATGATACTACCCCATTAATTCAGAAAGTTCAGTGTTCACAGTCAGGAGAAACTTGAAGCAAAGCTGAATGAGTTCGAGCGAAATGTATAAGTAGGAAGTTCAGCCATCAGATAGATATAGCTCCATTTAAGTTTGAATGAACAGTAACACCATAACAGTATGCCCAAATGCAGTCAGTCCAAGTGACATTTTATAAATTCCTACTTTGGGAATAGAACCAGTCTGACTCAAGGTTGGGCTACAGGCAGACTGTAATCTCACACCTTCAATGCATTGTCTAAACTGAAAATGTGATCTTTTTCTTTACACTGATAAAACCTTAGGTTATCTCAGGACTGTGGCTTAAAAGAAGTTCTGAGATTTACATAATAATCAATCGAAATCTGCATCCCCATTCTAAATGATGAAAGACTTAACAGCAATGTAGGTTTGTTCAATACATTGCATCAGCTATAGGACACTTTGATCTTTTATTATAAATTCTGTTCCCTATGATCCTGCTCCAATAGCTACCTGACAAAGGAGCAGTGCTCTAAAAGCTTGTACTTTCAAATAAACCTGTTTGGACTATAACCTGCTGTTGTGTGATTTTTAACCTTGCTCCAATTCAAGACACCTCAATCTTTCCCTTAAAAGTTGTCCAGACAAAATAACGACACTGGAAGAATTAAGTCCTAAATTTTTTGGAGCTTTTGCTGCTTTATCCTGGATTGTGTTAAGCTTCTTCTATCATTCTATCATTAAATCATTTAATTACTTACAGCGTGGAAAAAGGTCCTTCGGCCCAACAAGTCCACACCGACCCGCCACCCACCCATACCCCTACATTTACCCCTTACCTAACACTACAGGAAATTCAGCATGGCCAATTCACCTGACCCGCACATCTGTGGGAGGAAACCGGAGCACCCGGAGGAAACCCACGCAGACATGGGGAGAACATCAGTCGCCTGAGGCGGGAATTGAACCTGGGTCTCTGGTGCTGTGCGGCAGCAGTGCTAACCACTGTGCCATTATGCCGCCCTATCATACTCCTGACTTGTGACCTATAGTTGGTCGACTAGCTCTGGGAAGTCAGGAGGTGAAGTACTTGCCACAGAATTCCTAGTCTCTGACCTGCACTTGGAGCCATAGTATTTATAAAGCAGGTCAGGTTCAGTGAAGAAGTGATGGTTCGATTCTCACTTGCCGAAGATAGTTATTTTCTGGAACTTATGTGGCATGAATGTTACTTGCCACTTGCCAGCTCAGGCTTGGATGTTGTCCAAGCTCTGCTGCATTTGCCCAGTTTGGTCATTGCTGTTGATGGAATCTCCCTCTGGGCAAATTGGCTGAATCACTTTGCTGCATTACAGCAGAGGCTATACTTCAAGAGTATCTTACTGGCTGTGAAGCAGTTTGGAAAGTCCTGGGTTTATGAAGGGCACTATACAAATGCACGTTTAGTCCAACAGACTTAAGGTTTGAAATGCACAGGTAATATGAGACAATTGGCTGTGGACCAAACTAAGTCAGATGGAGTACATGCAAATACAATGGAAATGTGACTTATCCTCTGAGACAAATGCACATCAGACAGGGTGCAGCGCTAGAAGTTAGGCAGAGACTTCCTCTAAGTAACCAGTCTCCAGCAGCATTAATCAAAATAATTGTGGTGAGTGTCTGGGGATAAAGGGAGGACCTTTTGGCTGCTGTCCATTAGTAACAGAGATTAGGCCTTCAACATCAATCATTTCTCCAGCGATCTTTGAAAAATAAAGGTCATCTCCCTTCAATACTTTGTGCTTGCTTTTTGATTTTAAGTGCTTCTGAAAGTCTATTCCACTGGGAGCAACTGTGTTATAACAATGAAACAAAAGGACAAATGAAACAGGAGAGGCATAAATCTGTTTTTTCACGTAATTTACACAGCGCTTCTTACCCTGTTTCAATAGCTCAGTGGAACTCCTAGTAAACAAATTGGAAATGAAAGTGTAGCATTGGATATATCCTCCCCTAATTTGTGCAGAGCTTACCCAAAGAATAAATGTTCTCCAAAGGAAAACTAGAGGATATCAGCCTCAATGTGGTACATTGTAATCTGACTGCAGCAATGTCATTCCTCTCAATTTTATCTATTACTGCTGAGTACAGTCCTTGAACCCTCTCCTTATTAGCACTGTGTGGGTATATATACCACATGGACTGAAATGGTTCGAAAAGGCAGTTCACCTTCTAAAGGGCAATTAAGGATCAGCATTAAATGCTGTTCTTGCTTGAGATGCTGACATCCCATGAACAACTTTAAAAAAACTGCATATTGCAATAATTCATTTCATCCTGAAAACTACTGATGGTTGTGACTTTTCCTTTTGAAATGGGTCAAGTGCTTCCCAATGATCAATAAATCTTTTGGATGGGGTGGGGGTGGGGGGTTGCTGGGGAGGGAGTGGACACTGAATTCAAGAACAGCAGGGACAAAACCAAGGGAATGAAGATCACAATAATCAAGGCGAGTTTGTGATTGGTAAAATTGATAGTTTTTGAGCAGCTTGTACAGTGAAGTATATGGGTAATCGATGTAATTGACAGGCTTTTTTTGGACATTAAGGGAAACAAAGGATAATGAGATAGTCCAGGCAAGTATTGAAGTAAAAGATTCTCTGTGACCTTATTGAATGGTGGAGCAGGGTGAAGGGAATTCCTGCTGTTATTTCGAAAGTGATATTCTTATAAAGATGTTCACCATACTATTTTGATTGAAGCATTATTCAATCTGATCTAATTGGCTAAAACTAGTGAAGGGAGTTGTTCGACACAAGTACATTAAGTATTTATGGAACACTATGATAGATTGTTTTCAGCCTTTTTGTTTATCAGTGGGAGTAGGACAAAAATGGGCTCAATGGAAATATCACAAACTTCTCCTGTTCTTGAAAGTTCCAAATAGAATTCTTTGGCATTCTGGGAGACTTTATAAATTATAAATGGCAATGTATCTGCCCAATAATAAGTAGATTACTTCTAAATACTCACAAATGAATTAAACAGGAATAAAATTCTACTTTAGTCAAATATATTTTAAAAACTGCTCTAAATGTGTAGAAAGTACAATTTTTATGGATGTCTTAAAGGGAAATAAAACATTGTTTACCTCTTTATACATGACTATCACATGGAGGTGGAAAATACTTCATGCAAATATAAAGATCCAAGTTTGGACATAACATCAAAGGATGAGATTAGCAATGATATAACTGAAATTACAATAAAAAGAGAAATAACAAACAATCGAATTCAAAGAGGATAAGCCTCTATTATGAATGGAAGATGTAATAAATAATTTAATTTAAAGATGATAAACTTCTGCTATGAATAGATTGCTGAGAGCAATTTAGAAGAATCAAAGAAAGAGATAGCAGAGTTACTATTCTACATATTTAATTATTGTTAGTAAAATGTGTAATGCCAGAGGGCTGGTAAAGAACAAATGTTTTTTTTTAATTTTGTATGAGAGATAGGTCAGGGATTTGTAGAACTGTCATTCTGGTACTGGTAAGATAATCGAATTCCCATTGAAGACAAACAAAGAAATACCATATAGAAGCCAAAACCATAATTCTGAATATTCCACATGGATTTCAAAAGGGAATGCCTTTCTTAATCAACCTCATTTCATTCTTTGATGAGATATTCGGGTGAGTAAACAAGGATAATTTATTAGATTTAATATCTAGATTTCTGAATAAAAATTTCAGTGAAGTATCACTTAATAGACTAAAAAGATGATCAGAGTATGTGAAGTCTGGCAATGAACAGCTGAATAGATGCCTTGCTGGCAACAAAAGACAGAAAGCAAAGAGTAGGTGGAAAGAGTAGTTTTTCAGCATGGTATAAGATGGGAAATGGGTGTGCTGGGGGACATGGATCAGAGGTTGCATCACTGCTATTCATAATTTATGGTTACTCTTTAAATGCTGAAAAGTGAAATTTCTGGACATAAATGAATGGGAATAGTCAATACTGACCAATATTGACTGTGCCTAATTACAAGAAGATGTGCAGAATGGGCATGTATTTGTTAATTAATTTCAACGAACATGAGTGTTAAGAAGGAAAGTACGAGATCATATATTACTTGGAAAATAAGGAACTAAATAAGATAGAGGAACAAATATAAATACAAACACAAACATGAACACAAATATAGGAATCACTAAAAGGAGCAAGGAATTTGACTAATTATGCCATTGAAAAATTATAGGTATTTATTTCAAAATACTGTATATCAAAAAGTAAGTAAGGAGGTAAGTTATGCTAAACTTGTATTAAATCTTGGTTACATCAAGAGTTCTGGGCATCATTTAGTAAAAGGGATCTGGAGACAATGGAAAGGGTTCAAATCGGGGACAATACTGATATTAACAACCCAAAACTATGAGGCCATGCCTCTTGAAAGGATGAACAAGCTATGTCTCCTTAAAAAGATGAAGACTGAGGGATAACCTAAAATAAGTTTTTAAAAATGTCAACCTTTCTCAGAAGACACAGAGACTGTTCCATTTCAAAGGGAAGAACAAAAATATGGAGGTTGATATAAAATAAACTCAAAAAAAGTCAAATAGGAAAATCAGAAGAAATGATTTTGTCTCGAAATTAGTGAGAATGTGAAAGTTGCTATCATGAGGAATACTTGAGACAAACTGTGTTGCTTAATGTCTTGCAGCAGATATGTTACATACCTTTAAGGCACATGTTCAAGATGATATTACGATATTATGGCATGTGACCTAATGGCATGACACTCTCCATCATTCTGAGCTCTAATTGGTTGCAGCATGACACACTGAAGGGAGCATGCTGCAGTACATCTGAATTGCTTCGCTCAAGTCCAGAGACACAAGTGCCTATGATGATAATATTCATACATAAATACCAAGTCCTTTAATAAAGGTTCATTGCATTCTTCAGTAGTATGTGACCCGTATCTTGTCCTTATGTTACAGAAGCCAACACAATTATCACAGTGCATTGATGGCAGATTGTCGGTAAATCATAACACATCATGTCATGGTGATATAACATGTAAAACAATGTATATTCCTTTTAGGGGAAGCTGCACTACACATGGAAGAGAAGAGAATAGAGGGTTATGCTAGTTAGATGAGCAAAGATGGGAGGAAACTCACATCGAACTTAATGCAAATGTGGACTGGTTGAAGATGTAGAAAATATAAGTTTTACATGTGGAGTGTACTAATTTAATCAAGTTATCATAATTAAATTTTGCTCCATTCTCAAATCAGTGAAGCTGAAAATAAATGCTGATGTTATGCATTTTCCCTTATTACCACTTTAACTTCGCTATCACAAAACTCTGATCTAAAGTGATTGATTTAACCTTTCAATAAAGAACATATTCACTAAAGTAAGCCTTTTACAATGATGCCCATTTTATGTCGATTTGAAGCCAAAACTGGAAAGGGGAATTTTTATTATTAGTGATTACTTCTAATAAACCTGCCCTGTCTTGATGTGGTTATGTAGCATACCTTTCATTCAACAGGCCCTGTCCTGTTGGAATAATGATATCACTGCTTGTGCCTGGTATAGTAAACTGCCATTATAATGTATATTTAGGAAAACTAGAACAAGCCTAAGCCATGTCACTAATGAAAGATTCCCCACCTTGTAATACTTTCTCAAGAAGCTTACTGTGACATTTTTAGGCTTACAATCAACTTGCTGATAAAGCCATTAAAATACAGTCTATCTTATGTCTGCTGTAAATTAGGGTACTGCTTCAACAGCAGCACTTTAAAGTAAATGAAGTGGTGCTGGGGTTTCTAGAGCTACCAAGTGCTACATGAAGAGATGTTCTTTTGCCTGCATTACTGGAGAAAACTGCATCACAGCAACAATTATGTTTGATGCAATCAGAGGTTGAAAGAGTGTCTTTATTGCCGATGGCTGAATTGAGTGCTCAGCTCAAAGCAGAGGTCAGAAATGAACAATAGGATTTTCAGAGTGGCTGAGTTATCACAAACATAATTGCAGTTAGACTTGGCTGCATTGCATAGTATGGAATGTAAAAGTGATGTTTGGATTGAAGTGCAATCAGATACAAATGTCCTCTTGGTTCAGCATAGTCATCATGACACACACACACACAAACACACGCACACACACATGCATACACACACATGCAAAAACACACACACACATACACACACACACAAGAATTGGCTGGTTATAGTGATGTCGGCATCATAATTATTGTGCCTTACTGTTTTGAAGAAACTCTCTCTCTCTCTCTCTCCCTCTGCAGGAAACCACTTTAAAGGCACTTGAGAAAATACCTTGTGTTGAACACATTGCCATGTTGTACGTATGAAACATCATGTCAGGGGTTGAGCTGAGACTGTGGGTGATAAAATGCATAGCTGCTGATGGACAGACACAGAATGGTCTACAACTATGCAAGATACCCCTAAAAGAAAGTGCAGGAAGAACAACAAATCAAGCCATAATTGAAACACTGGTTTAGAGAAAATCATTGCACATTTTTCTCTATTAACTCCAGTTGAAATGAAAACTGATGTTAAGCAAAACTAACAGCTTTTCCAAGTCCAATAGCAGAATTATGAAATAACAACTGATTTGTTTAGCGAGCCAGGGCAATTATGAGTAACTGCACTTTTATCAATTTTGGGTAGAGACTGAAGAACAGTAAAAGCAGATTGCAGACAATGTGAAATCAATGAAAAAGCCTTGAATACATGCCATGAGCCCCAAGTGAAAGATACCTATGAGACGCCCATGTTCAATACTGTGTATTTAAACAAGCCTCTTGTCATTCACCAGTGAGATTCAGAAAATCAGATCTTTTCTCTCAACACTGATTTGCCATTGCCCATGTCGTTCAGGGCTGGGAAAGTCCATCCCTCAGTGTTTCAAATGCAAGAAGCAAAACCATTTGCAAGTAAGCCTTTAGTTGGGTCGCAGACAAACAAACCTATAAAGAATATAGAAACAATTACCAGAGTGATTTGGATGAAGAGTCAAATAATTCAATCTGCACCTTAGAGCAAGTTGGAAATATCAAATCTAAAGGAGAAAAATGGTTTGTAAGTATTGCTTTGAAGACAGCAAAATGAGAGCATCAAATCAATATGAAGTATCAAATAGAAACTGTTTGGGCTTTGTATACCAGCAGAAAGTTCCACCAAATAGCATCCATAAGGTAAATTCTCGAAGATAATGTTGAGGCTCTGTGTTAGAACAACTCTCACCTTGAGAGGACAAATTAGTCTAAGAGGTCAATGTGATACCAAATCTGAAGATCTGGTATTACAGGAAGCTAAAACCACTCAAAAGACAAAAGTTCAAACTGACAACTCTAAACCCCCTTTGAAGTGTTCTGAAGGCCACACGGACTGACAAACAGATGAACAAACAGCTCAAGGCAGCGAATGCCCAACTGCAGGAGCACAATCTAAGCTTGATGCCAATGAAAGAAAAGAACAAAAGATTGCTTAGCAGGACACAGCTAATGTAATTAAAGGATAGAGATCTCCAAGACAACAATGTAAATTGTCAGTCAGCTGAGAAGATTTTGAAACTGCACCACGGAGCAACTCATTCCTATCAGTAGATATTGAAAAGTAATCTGACAACTTGTATATTTATCATCACAAGACCCAAACATTTTAAAGATACTGTGCTTGTAAATAAATGGATGAAACTGGGATGACATCAACACAAACAGTTGTTAATGGCCAAAATCAGTTAGTTTCATCATTTGGAACTTGGGTAACAGTTCCAAGTAGCACATCCAATTTTTTTCTCTTTGTTATGGGAAGAGGGCAGGAAACTGGACTTGAGGAATGTAAAATTGGCCATGATTCAATTGAATACCAGAGCAGGCTCAAGGGGCAGAACAACTTGCTATTTGCTATTTCTTCAGGTCTTAGAGTTCTAAAAAAGGGGGCGTTTGAATTGAAATGCGATCATATCCAAATGTTCGTCTTAGTCTGCCAAAGTCATGTGACCTCTACCGTGAGGCACACACACTGCAGGGCGCCATCTTCGAGGCACTTTAATAAAGACCTTGTGTTGAACACACTCCTGTATTATGCAGAACAAAGTAATGCTGAATTGTAAGAGTCTTTTTTGAAAGCTACAGCAGTAAATTATTTTTTGTAATCAAAGATTTTGGGCCATAACTTTCAGCTGAGGGTAGGTCACCACAGGACAGCATCATTTTGAGACTCAGAAAATATCACGTCATAATAAAGGCCCCATGTTTAACAAAATTACCTTTGGATGCTCCTGAAAGTATAACCTGGTTTGTTTCACTATTCCATTTAACCTGGATGTATTATCCAGAGCATCAAAAGTGGATAACACTGCAGTGCAATTACATCATATTTTTAGTTTCATTTTAGCATCAGCAGAAACAGATCCTCTGCTGAAGTTGTCTATTGTTCTATTTTGTTTTCCTTAGCATGGAGACATCAGCATGGGGCACAGAACACTTGAACTTACTTCATCCCAGTTGTCCCAATATAAATTCTCTTGCCACTCACTTGAAACCAAGGTTCCTAATTACTTGCTGCTGAACTCTATCAGTTACACAGAATCATCCTTCACCCTAATAATCCAGGTGAGATTGAAACCATGACTCAGATGTCAAGGTTCAGTATTCTACATTAGAGTGAACCAGTCTGCAACGTGTGGTAACAGGAGGTCAAGTTACCAGTCCTGCTAGGTTTTAGCAGTAGTTTAACAACATTCAGTTAACTGTCATCTTAATTTCTTGAAACACTGATTTTAATATATTTAAGGCTGCTATACACTGATTTTTAATCAGTTAAGGATCCAAACATTATGGAGAAAATACAGGAAAGTGTAGTTGGGGAATATTAAGTAGTATCTGATCTGGATCACATCCCTTTGCTTGTCTGGTGCTCTTTTCTACTTTTGGACAGCGTTGAGGTATTGAGTTGGTTGTTTCCATTTTTCCCTGCTCTTCCTAACATTGAGGGTGGTTGTTGCTCTGGAATAATCATGTTAATACACAAAGGGGTGTTCTTCCATCATCATTGAGTGACAGTAATATTCAGATAAGGTGGTTATCTGAAAGATTCAAAACAAGTAATGATCTCATTAAAAGGTGGAGCAGACTCAGTGGGCTGAATGGCTTTTTTCTGCTCTTATGTTTTATGGTTTTACCTGTCATGAGTTTAAAAAGAAACCTATCTCATTAAAATGGCTAAATGTGTGTGTTACATGCTCAACTACGAATGCAAAACTACTATTTAACTGTGCCCATAGTCATTCTCATTATTATCTGGTTAAAATTGGATTCATATTTTTAATTAGAATATTTAAAATCTATTCAGTGTTAGATATTATGGACAGAACACATTGCATACCTTCCCCTAAGAATGGCCTATGAGGCCAGGATCCTTAGATTTGGGTAGGAAAGGTAGAAAGGGTGGTTCAGTGGCTAGCACTGTTGCCTCACAGCGCCAGGGACCCGAATTCAATTCCCGCCTTGGGCAACTGACTGTGTGGAGTTTGCACATCCTCCCGTGTCTGCATGGGTTTCCTCCGGGTGCTCTGGTTTCCTCCCACAGTCCAAAGATGCGCAGGTTAGGTGAATTGGCCATGCTAAATTGTCCATAGTGTTAGGTGTAGGGGAATGGTCTGGGTGGGTTGCTCTTCAGAAGGTCAGTGAGGACTTGTTGGGCTGAAGGGCCTGTTTCCACACTGTAGGGAATCTAATCTAATCTAAAAAGGAAAGAGATATAGAGTCTGTCATCCTACTGATTCCCTTCCCACTCAGTGTACCTGATTCAATCAGAGGTAGGGTGAGTTTAAGTTCCCACCCCTAGGCCAACTGATGTCCTTAAGTGTCCAATTAACGACCACTTACTGGTCTCAAATTGTTAATGCCGGTCTTTCACCAATGCTGGGGCAATATGCAATGTGGGAAGGCCCCTAGACTTGCCCTGTCAGTTGCCCTGGGTCTGGGAATTGAGCATCCTTGGCAAGTGGCAATGGCTGCCTCCAATAGAAATCCTCTTGTCATCCTCCACATTCTCCACCTTTCGATGGGGCCTGCTTGCCTGGCACTGGGAAATCTGCCTCATTCGTGGGTGGCATAGTGGTTAGCACTGCTGCCTCACAGCACCAGAGACGCGGGTTCAATTCCTGCCTCAAGCAACTGTCTGTGTGGAGTTTGCACATTCTCAATGTGTCTGTGTGGTTTCCTCTGGGTGCTCCGGTTTCCTCCCACAGTGCAAAAATGTGTAGGTTAGGTGAATTGGCCATGTTAAAATTTCCCATAGTGTTAGGTGAAGGGGTAGATGCAGGGGAATGGGTCTGGGTGGGCTGCTCTTCGAAGGGTTGGTGTGGACTTGTTGGGCCAAAGGGCCTGTTTCCACACTGTAAGTAATTTAATCTAAAAAAAACTCTCTTCAAGGACTTTCATTAATGCTGCTTCTTGGTTGGGGGGGGGGGGGGGGGCGGTGGGGTGGGGGGCGCTGATGTAGTTCTAAAGGTGACCACCATTTCTGGTGGCATTGCTGAGACTGAAGAGTTTGCAGCCATCTTATTGGCTCGCAGCTTCTCAACATTGGAGCTGCACTTTTAAAGGCACAGGGACCATTATAGGAGGTCCCCTGTTAGGAAATTAATGCACTCAAAATGACCCAATGCTGATGTTTTGGCTGGTGAATAGAGTCACCACCATCACCATTGAATTCAACCCAACTTGTGTGAAGCTTTTGTCTGTTGTACTATAAAGGTTAAGGAGTTACATTTTCAATTTAGAGAGGAGTTTTTAGGCTAACATTTGGCATTTGCTAAAATCCTTCATGGACTCAAGTGTCTGTGACACACACTGACTGCAGCAATACAAAAACAAGCCAGTAGGACTGATAATGTGAAAGAAAGAATATCTGGCAAAATCTAGACATTTAGGCAGCTGAATTTCCCCAGACCTTGGGCAAGGAAATGTTGAAAAGTTTGGCGTAGTTTATTTGCAGGCAAGATAACGAGAGTTCAAGGTCTATATGTTCCTGTGAAGGTGAAGGACAAGGTTGACAGGAATAGGGAACACTAGATGACAAGAGATATTGGGGCTTTGATCAGACAAAAGGAGGTATGGTTCAGGTACAGGCAGCTGGAATCAAGGGAATGCCTGGAGGTATACAGGGGATACATGACTTTACTGAAGAAGGAAATCAGGAGGGCAAAAAGGGGACACAAGATAGCCTTAGCTGAGAAGATCAGGGTGAATCCAAAAAGGTCCTTTAAGTATAGTAACGGTGAAAGAATAACAAGAGAGAGAATAGGGCCCCTCAAGAACCAACATGGATATATATGTACAGAACTGCAGGAGATGGGTGAGATACTCAATAATTCTCCTCTGTGTTTTCCATGGAGAAGACATGAAAACATGGGAACTAGGGGAGGTTAGTGGTGATATCCTAGTAGAGGAAGTGTTGGATGTATATATGAAGGTGGATAAATCTCCTGGTCCTGATCAGATATATCCAAGAACACTGCAAGAGGCTAGAGAAGAATTTTGGGGGGGAGGTTGGCTGATATTTTTGCATCATTGTTAACTATGGGTGAGGTCCCAGAAACCTGGAGGATAGTAAATATTGTGCCCTTATTCAAGGAGGGCTACAAAGAAAAATCTGGACACTATGAACCAGTAAGCCTAACCTCTGTGTGAGGTAAGTTACTTGAGAAGATTCTGAGAGATAAGACATACATGCATTTGGAAAGACAGAGTTTGATTAGGAGTAGTCAGCATGGCTCTGTGTGTGGGAGATCACATCTTGCAAATTTGTTAGAGTTGTTTGATGAAGTGACCAGGAAGGTTGATGAGGGCAGGATGGTAGATGTAATCCACATTGATTTCAATAAGGCCTTTGGTAAAGTTCCATCTGGTAGGCTGTTCTGGAAGGTTAGATCTCATGGAATCCAGGGAGAGTTGGAAAATTGGAAACACAATTGGCTTGATGGTTGAAAGCACAGGGCAATAGTGAAAGGATGCTTGCCAGACTGGAGGCTTGTGACTAGTGAAGCACCTCAGGGGTTGGTGCTGGGCCCATACTGTTTGTTATGTACATCAATGATTTGGATGAGAATGTACAAGGTATGATTAATAAGTTTGCGAATGACACTAAAATAGGAGCTATTGTGGACAGTGCAGAAGGCAATCAGAAAATGAAGCCGGACCTTGATCAGCTGGGGAAGTGTGCCGAGGAATGACGAATGGAGTTTAATATAGATAAGTGCAACTCTGGACTCCCTCCTAACGGAAGGATGTTGTGAAACTTGAAAGGGCTCAGAAAAGATTTACAAGGATGTTGCCAGGGTTGGAGGATTTGAGCTATAGGGAGAGGCTGAATTGGCTGGGGCTGTTTTCCTTGGAGTGTCAGAGGCTGAAGGGTGACCTTATGTTGGTTCATAAAATAGTGAGGGGCATGGATAGGGTAAGTAGACAAGGTCTTTTCCGTGGGGAGGGGGAGTCCAGAACTAGAGGCATAGGTGAGAAGGGAAATATTTGAAAGAGACCTAAGGGTCAACTTTTTCATGCAAAGGGTGATGCGTGTATGGAATGAGCTGCCAGAGGAAGTGATGGAGGCTGGTACAATTACAACATTTAAAAGGCACCTGGATGGGTACATGAATAGGAAAAGTTTAGAGGAATATGGGCCAAGTGTTGGCCAATGGGACTAGATTAGGTTAGGACATCTGGTCGGCATGGATGCGTTGGATAGAGGGGTCTGTTTCCATGCTGTACATCTCTTAGACTTTATGACACTAAGTGTGAGGTCTTGCATTTTGGAAAGTCAAATCAAGGTAGGAGTTTCATAGTGAATGATAGGGCTTTAAGGAGTGTAGTGGAACAGATAGACCTTGGAGTTCAGGTGCATAGTTCTTTGAAAGTGGAGTCACAGGTAGACAGGGCAGTAAAGAAAGCTATTGGCGCAGTGGCCTTCATCTGTCGGGTCATGGAGTATAGAAGTTGTAGTTCTACGGGACATTGGTAGGGCCACACTTGGAGCATTGTGTTCAGTTTTGGTCACCTTGTTACAGGAAGGATGCTATGACACTGGAAAGAGTGCAGAAGTAATTTACAAAGATGTTGCCAGGACTGAAGGGTCTGAGTTATAGGGAGAATTTGGAGAAGCTAGGACTTTTTTCTTTAGAGCGTAGGAGACTGATGGTGAATTTTATTGAAGTGTATAAGATCATGAGAGGCATGAATAGGGTGAATGCTCTCAGTCTTTTTTCCAATTGAGGACTCGAGTGCATCAGTTTAAGGTTAGAGGAGAAAGAATAAAAGGAAACCTGAGGTGCAACATTTTTACACAGAGTGTAGTACCCACACGGGAGTAGAAGTAGTTGAGGCGGGTACATTAACAACATTTAAAAGACATTTGGACAAATACATGGATAGGAAAGGTTTAGAAGGATAAGAGCCAAATGCAGGGAAATGGGGTTAGAGTGGATGGACAATTTGGTCGGCATGAACCAGTTTGGGCCAACGGGCCTGTCTACATACTACATTACTCTAATGTGGAAAGAATGGAAAAATGAGATTATTGACGTTCAGAAAAGAAGTCTGATTTTTCACTTAAAATCTGATCAGAGAGGTGTGAATTTCACATTCTAGCTTCAAGTACTTCATTTCATGCACTTGCATCTCATGGTTAGCTAGTTTAACCTTGTCCATCTTGCGATGTGCGATTCTCCCAGGTGCCAATGAGAAACTAAATTGCGGTTACTTGGCATATGCCACACGCTGGTATCTTCTCTGGGCTCTCAATGAGCTTCATTCCTTGCCACCTCATGGCATACACTCTGGGCAATGTCTGCCTCCACCTTCCAACCATGGAGTTGGCATCAGTAAAACATCAACTTCATCAAATCATTGTGGATGATCTTGGCCTACACCCATTAATGAAGCAAGCTCACAGCACTAAATCTCTGCCTGTTCAATGCATGCGATTGGTCTGTTTCCTTGCATGCAAACTGCATTGCATGAGAATTGGAACGTAAATTGCTAATGAGCTCAAAAGTGTATTAGATGCCATACAGCTACCACATGGAGAAACTTCAACAGAAGATCCCCTCATGATAAGAAGGGAATTTAGCAAATCCAGAGCGTGCAATCCTTAATATGTAAGACATCGTAAAACCATAAGACTTATGAGAAGAAAACACAAGGCTGGAATGAACTTTCGCTCCCAGAAAAGTGTAATCGTAGTCGTTGTCATTCACAACCCCTGGCTTATGAATGGGATAGAATTTAGAATAGAAATTTATTGTCTCGTGTGCTTTTACATGAACAATACAGCGAGAAGTTTTATACGTCGCCCCACCACGGTGCCTACATCAATAATACAAGTCATATATAACAAAAAAGTAAAAACAAAAAGTAAAATTAAGACAAAGTTCATCACAGTTCAGTTAAGGACTCCTGGGCTCATGGAAAGCTGATTAAAGAATAATGGAATACCCTGAAGAAGCAGCCAGGATGAGATCACCATTCCTGGATGAAACCACCTGCCGGGTCATAGGAATACTTGGAAGAAGACGTTCGCATGGACATGAGACCTCCACGCCAGGTCAAGACCGCCACACCAGGAGACTGCCAAGTCGGGCCCATAACATCACTTCTCCTACTTCAGGTGCTCGGGCCTAGTTGCAAACCTGGAGCCTAGGCCTAATCTGTGAGTCTGGGCTGGGGGGGGGGGGGGTGGGTCAGCCTGGGACCTGCTCCTTGCTTGCTGGGAAATCCCAGGCTGTGTGGCGCCATGTTCGGCTCGTCCTGATGTTGTTGCTGCCACTGCTGGACGCTTCCTCCTTCACTCGCCGCTCTCCAGGTTCGTTGCCTTACTTGGACACAGGCTCTGCTGCTGAATATGAGCATGTTTGTACACCTCAGAAATTCCTAGAAAATGTAGTTGTATACACAAAGTGGCTGTAAGTGTGAAACATGAGTGGATGCAAGTACCGTTCACAGAGTGTTCCCGTTAACGTTTTCATCACTAATCTTCTCAAAGTACGGTGTCTTGGTTGCAGTTGCAGTTCTGAATATAAAGAATAAAGGATGTCTGAAACATGTAACTATCCAGGTGCATTCTCAGAAATCAATTCTCCTTGGGATGTAATGAAATGGCTGTTTAACTCTGAAATAGTATCCAGTTAATTCAGTACTGCTCTGTCCTCAGTGTGCTATTTTTCAATCCACACTGATACCTTATCCCCAGTACTTTGAACAGTAAATCAGATAGATCTTCAGAATTGAGTCATACTGGCTTCAAAACATTAACTCTGTTTCTCGCTCCACGGAAGTTGCCATATATGTTGAGTTTCTTCAGTATTCTCTTTGCTTGTTTCAGATTTCCAGCATCCACAGTCAAAATTCCATTTGTCTTTTTAATTACTTGCTGCATCTGCACATTAGCATTTTATGCTTCATGCACAAGAACACCCACAAACGTCTGTGCTGCACTTTTTGGAAGTCTCTCTCCATTTAAATATGGTTTGCCTTTGATTCTTTCAACCACAGTTGTGCATAACCTCACACTTTCCTAGATTAAACTCCATTTACCAAGCTTCCGTCCAATCACTCAAACATCCTTATTACAACAAGCCCTTCTACCATCAAAAAATCTGTATACAGTACACCTGTCTCTTCCTATAAGTCACTAATATTGATGGCAAATAATTGAAGGCCTACAATGTGATTTTCCATTAGTTACATCTTTCCAACTGGAAAAAGATCCATTAATCCCAATTCTCTGTCCTCAGTGTGCTGACTATTTTTCAATCCACACTGATACATTATTCCCAGTACTGTGAACTCAAACCTTTTGCAATTATCTTTTATGTGACATCTTATCATTTGCATATTTTTATTCAGTCACAGAATGTGGGCATCACTGGCTTGGCCAGCATTTATTGCCCATCCCTAATTGTCAAGAGGGCAGAGTCAACCACATTGCTGTAGGTCTGGAGTCACATGTAGGCCACAGGTAAGGGCCTTAGTGAAAGAAATGGGTTTTTCTAACAATCAATGATGGATCAATGATCATCATTGGACTCTTCATTCCAGATAATCAATGAACTCAAATTCTACCATCTGCCTTGTTGGGATTTGAACCTGGACCCTGCAAACCTTAGCTGGGTTGCTGGAATAATGTTCAAGTGATAATACCACTAGGCCATCACCTCACAAATTCTAGCGTCCAAATACTCTACATCTATCAGTCCCCCTTTATCAACTCTACTTGTTATACCCTAAAAGAACTCTGGCAAATTTGTCAAACATGATTTCCCTTTCACAAAACAATGTTCATTAGTTTGATTGTGCTTATACTTTGCGAAATGTCCTGCTAGTTCTTCCTTAGGAATGGACTATCATTTTCCCAACTCGTGACATTAGACAAACTGGCTTTCTGTTTCTGTTCCTTCCTTGAAAAGGAGAGTCACATTATCCAAATTCTAAACCACTGTAACCTTCCCAGAATCTAGCAGGTCCTAGAATATTTTGACCAATGTCCCCATCATCATTCCATCCAGTTCATTTAAAAGCCTTGGATGAAACCATCAGGTCCTGGCAACTTGCTTCTCTTCAGTTCCATTAGTTTGTCAAATGCTTTGTCCCTCTGACAGAGACTGTTATAAGATCTTTCCTCCTGTTAGCACCTTGTTTATATGTTTGGGTTTAAGTTATGTTCCATCACCTCATTCCTTGTAATTAATTCCTCAGTCGCATATTCCAAGGGTTGCAAACTGACATTCGATCCTGTCTTTGTATATACCCATAGAAGCTCTTGCTGTTATTTTTTATGTTTCTTTCCAATTAACTTCCATAATCAATTTTCTCCCTTTTGATTAGCTTTTTAGTCATCTGCTGCTGGTTCCTAAAATATTTTCAATTCTCTGGCCGACTATTAGCTTCTGCTGCTTTGCATGCTTTAGCTTTGATTGAGTACTCTCCTTCACTGACTTTGTTAACCATGGGTGGTTCATCCTTCTCATCAAGTCCTTCTCCTTAACTAGAATAAATATTTGCTGAATGTTCTGAAATTTCTGCTTAAAAACCTGCCACTGTTCACCCACTGACTTTCTTCTTTGTTTGTTTTCCAGCCCACTTTAGACGATTCTTTCTTGATATCCCTGTAATTACCCTCATTTCAGTTGTGGACACTCGTTTGAGACCTGAACTTTCTCTCTCAAACCAAATTTGAAATTCTACTAAAGTTATGATCGCTACTCCCCAGAGGATTTTTATCTGCAAGATCTCTACTGCCTCCCTCATTATGTACATGGAGAGAGAAGGAGCATGAAATTTAAATGGGATTCAGTTGTGACATGGTTGGTGAAGGTGGTGTTTGAGAATGCGAGAGGGGGAAGTGAGGAGGCAAGTGGAGAGTGAGGATGTGGAAGGGGGCAGGGAAGACATTGGTTGGGATGGAAGACTTGGGATAGAGGTGTTTGGATGTGGGCAGGGGAAGGGAAAACCTGGGAGGGGGGATTGAGGACTTGACAGGGTGTTGCATGGATGTGGGAGGGTGAGTGAACACATAGGAAGTGAAGGCCCAGGAACTGTGTGTGGTGGGAGGGGAGAAAAGGCCCAGCAGACTGGGAAGGAGAGCACGAGAGTCTGGGATGGGGTGGGTGTGGAGAGAAAAGTCCCAGCATGGGAGGGAGTGTAGAGAAAAGGCTAACGAGAGATAGTGGGACAGGGGGACGAGACAAAAAGCTTGCGAGGTGAAAGGAGTTGACTGAGAAGGATGGTTTCCTCCCTGCCAGGCCTTTTCGATATCTTCCTTCTGGGCCCTACCTTCCTCGCTGTTTTGCCCAACAGTACCAAGCACCCTTTCTTTCTCCTCTCCACATACGCCACCATATCCCTGGCTCAATCCTTGGTTCGCTCAACCCTTATTCACAACTGCTACCATTACCCAGGCATTACTGCATATGGCACGCTCGTATCAGCAAGCACGGTCTTTTAATTTAACCCTGAATTGCTCCTGATGCCTCAGCAGAACCTCTTTCCAGTCGTACACACACTGTTGGTATCTATGTGAAACCTTCCCCACCCAACTCCAAATTCCTCTCCAGCCCAGAAGAGTTGTCCTGAACTTTAGCATCAACTAGGCAACACAGCTGTTGGGTCTCTCTGTCTTTGTTGCAGAGAACTGTATCTATTTCCAAAATTCTGCTTTCCCCTATTGTTATGACTTTCATTCTTTTCATCTGTGACTTGGATGGCCACAGTATAATGGTCAGTTCACTTGGCCTCCCTACAGTCTGTGCCATTGTCCACACCAGAAGCAAGAACCCCATACATATTGGACAAGGACACTTGCTTAGGCTCTGCCAAAGGTGAATTCTAGATTGCCATATCTGCTTCATTTGCAGACACTCCCGTCTGCAGCTCCAAACAAAATTTGATGTAATTGATCTAAGGGGTGTGACTGTCTCTTGAGACAGTATCTCGGTAGCTCTCTTGCTCCCTGATGAGTCGCAGTGTCTGCTGCTTTGAGCTCATGTTCCTCAAGCAGTCAATACTAACTGCAGATGTGGTCACTGTGGATCATCGCATTGTCCACCAGCTCCCCCATGCTACAGCTGCAATGCATTACCTGCCCAGACATCAAAATTCTATTCCATAAATTAGTTTCGCCATTAAATATTTCTGCCCTAAGAACATTTACTAATTTAAACCAAATGGCCAATCAAAAGAGACAGTAGGAATGTCTACCGATTACCTTACATAGAACATAGAACATAGAAAAATACAGCGCAGTACAGGCCCTTCGGCCCTCGATGTTGCGCTGATCCAAGCCTACCTAACCTACACTAGCCCACTTTCCTCCATATGCCTATCCAATGCCCGTTTAAATGCCCATAAAGAGGGAGAGTCCACCACTGTTACTGGCAGGGCATTCCACGAACTCACGACTCGCTGAGTAAAGAATCTACCCCTAACATCTGTCCTATACCTACCACCCCTTAATTTAAAGCTATGCCCCCTCGTAATATCTGACTCCATATGTGGAAAAAGGTTCTCATGGTCAACCCTATCTAAACCCCAATCATCTTGTACACCTCTATCAAGTCACCCCTAAACCTTCTTTTCTCCAATGAAAACAGCCCCAAGTGCCTCAGCCTTTCCTCATACAATCTTCCTACCATACCAGGCAACATCCTGGTAAACCTCCTCTGCACCTGTTCCAGTGCCTCCACTTCCTTCCTATAGTATGACGACCTAAACTGCACACAATACTCCAGATGCGGCCGCACCAGAGTCTTATACAACTGCAACATGACCTCAGGACTCCGGAACTCAATTCCTTTACCAATAAAAGCCAGTACGCCATATGCCTTCTTCACAGCACTATTTACCTGGGTGGCAACTTTCAGAGATCTGTGTACATGGACACCAAGATCCCTCTGCTCATCCACACTACCAAGTTTCTGACCATTAGCCCAGTATCCATCTTTTTGTTACTCTTACCAAAGTGAATCACTTCACACTTAGCTACATTGAACTCCATTTGCCACCTTTCTGCCCAGCTCTGCAGCTTATCTATATCCCGCTGTAACCTACCACATCCTTCCTCACTGTCAACAACTCCACTGACTTTCGTATCATCCGCAAACTTGCTCACCAAACCTTCTAGCCACTCCTCCAGGTCATTTATAAAAATGACAAACAGCTATGGTCCCAAAACAGATCCTTGCAGAACACCACTGGTAACTGGTTACCTGTTTTCCTATGGTCTCTCTCCTTGGCTCTCACAGTGAATACAGGGCTGATGGGGCTGTCTGCCATCAGTTTTTATCTACTACACTGCAGCCCTTCTCAAGCAGGTCCATTCGTCTCTTTATGAAGTGATAGCGTTACACTGTATGGGAGGACGTACAGACAAGGTGATGGCACTTACCTTTGCAGAGCACAGGAGGTCACGACCTTCATATGGCACTGCTGTGCATTGCTTCCAACCCAGGTAACTATCTCTGTCCACACTGGCAGTGTCTGCTGTTGTGGTAGCTACTATAGCTATTGGTGGATCTGGGAAAATAAGTTGACATTCCTGTCAACCACCCCATCGATTAAAACCTTCAGATCCCAGTTGGCAAACCACAGGGTTCCATTTTCCGGTTCTCATCCATCCCTTTTTGAATGCAATCAAAGGATACACTTTGAATGGTTAACTCCAGCTTACAGTGTTTGAACTTGTGCGCAGCTGGAGTTTAAAAATGGAAGACATAGAAGGTCCCAGTGGTGGCGAGTAGAAACCATTAAGACCAAAAGATGTAGAAACAGAAGCTGGCCATTCAGCCCATCAAGTCTGCTCCACAATTCAATGTCCATAGAGGTAACCCTTCTAGAAAACAGCTGAAATTGACACTTGGACAAAATTATTGAAAGATTCAGCCCTTGCTATGTCTTTTCTTTATAAAGTTTTTTTGTAGCGTGTACTTTGAATTTGGAACTTTAGTGAGTCAACTTCGGCAGAATGCATCAACCATTTCCCTTGGTGCTCAGTTGTGAAGAACTAGGTGAAATTATGCTGAAGGTGAGTTGTAAAAGAACATCCTATCTTACTCATCATTTCAGGGAATTGTCTTACACCTGAGGGGCAGGCAGTTCTTATTGGAAACTTACAATTTCCAAATTTTACAGATAGGTTTATTTTTTAGATTAGATTAGACTTACAGTGTGGAAACAGGCCCTTCGGCCCAACAAGTCCACACCGACCCGCCGAAGCGCAACCCACCCATACCCCTACATTTAACCCTTACCTAACACTACGGGCAATTTAGCTTGGCCAATTCACCTGACCTGCACATCTTTGGACTGTGGGAGGAAACCGGAGCACCCGGAGGAAACCCACGCAGACACGGGGAGAACGTGCAAACTCCACACAGTCAGTCACCTGAGTCGGGAATTGAACCCGGGTCTACAGGTGCTGTGAGGCAGCAGTGCTAACCACTGCGCCACCGTGCCGCCCACATTTTCTTGATGTCCATCATTTTAATGCATGTTTCAACAAACTTAGTGATTACAAAGAGTACAGAGAACAGTACAGCACAAGAGCAAGCCCTTTGGCCCACCACAATCTAACACATGTTGTCTTCTGAACTTAAAAAAACCTTTTGCCTCTACATGTTCTGTATCTTTCTATTCTCTGCCTATCTGTCAAGATGTCTCTTAAATGTTGTCATAGTATCTACCTCCACCACCTCCTCTGGCAGCTCATTCCAGGCATTTGCCACCCTCTGTGTTAAATACTTGCCTCTCACATCTCCTTTAAAGTTTACCCCCTTTTACCTTAAACTTATGACATCTCTACACTGAGACAAAGACCTCAACCATCCATTATCGCTATGCATCTCATAAACCAATAAACTTCTATCAGGTCTCCTCGCATCCTTCGATGTTCAAACCTAGTTTGTCCACTCTCTGCTCATAGCTAATACCCTTTAAACTAGGCAACATTCTGGTAAACCTTTTCTGTACCCTCTCCAAAGCCCCCACATCATTCTGGTAGCATGGCAACCAGAACTAAACGCAATATTCCAAATATGTCCTAACTAAAGTTCGATATGGATGCAGCATGATTTGCCAAATTTTATACTCGACGCCATGACCTATAAAAGCAAGCATTCCATGTGCCTTCTTGACTGCCTTATCCATTTTATGTTTCAGGGAATTATGGACCTAACTCTATATATTGATGCGACTGAAGGTTCTACCATTTATTGCATATTGTACATTTTAGATCTTCCAAAATGTATTGCCTCATATTTGTCTGGATTAAACATTACCTGCCATTTCTCTGCCTAAGTCTCCAGCCTATCTGTATCCCTGCTGTATTCTCTGGCAATCCTCCTCACTTTCCACAGCTCTACCAATCTGTGTTTCAACTGCAAACTCACTAATCAAACCACTTACATTCTTCTAAAAATCATTTATGTATCTATGATTAACAACCGGGAGACCACCGCTCGCAGATCTCCACTCAGAAAAAAACCCTTCCACCTCTACTCTCTGTCTTCTATGACCAAGCCAGTCCTGTATTCCAGGACCAGCTCACTGTGGGTCCTATGTGATTTTTTAAATTCATTCACATAATGAGGACTTTGCTGGCTAGGCCAACATTTATTACCCATTCCTAATTTCTCTGGGGCAATTAAAAGTCAATGAAAATGCTGTGGGTCTGGAGTCACATGTCGGCCAGACCAGATAATTATGGTAATTTTCTTCCCTAAAGAACATTAGTGAACTAGATAGGTTTTTCTAACAATCGACAATGGATTTGTGGTCATCATTAGACTCCTAATTCCAGATTATTTAATTGAAATCAAATTCCACCATCTGCTGTGGTGGGATTCAAACTCAGGTCTCCAAATATTATCTGGGTCTCTGGATGAATAGTCCAGTGATAATACTCAATCAAGTTTGTGAGGTAGGATCTTCCCTATACAAAGCCATGCTGCCTTCTGCTAATAAGTCCATATTTTTCCAAATGTGAGTAAGTCCTACCTCTAAGAATTTTCTTCAATAATTTCACACATTTTAATTGCCTTGTAATTTCCTGGATTATCCCTATTGCCTGTCTTAAATAAAAAACAACAACATTGGCTAGTCTCCACACCTCTGAGATATCTCCTGTGACCAAAGAGGACACAGAAATTTCATACAGGATCCCAGCAATTTCCTCAGCTGTCACTTCAGCATGCTGGGATAGATCCCAACAGGTTCTGGGAACTTGTCTATCTTAATGCTTTTCAAAACACCCAAAACCACATCCTTTTTTTATATTAGCATGCCCCAAAATATCTGCACACCCCTCCCAAGATCCACCACCCACTATGTCCTTCTCCTCAGTGAATACTGATACAAGTATTCATTGAGGACCTCACTCATTTCTTACAGCTCCACACATAACTTTCTTGTGTGGACCTACCCTTGCCCTAGCTACCCTCTTGCTCCTTATATATTATAAAACACCTTGAGATGTTTCTTCATTTTGTTAGCCAAAATCATTTCATGTCAACAGTGTGGTGCTGGAAAAGCACAGCAGCTCAGACAGCATGAAAGATGCAGGAAAATCAGGAATGAAGATGAAGGGCTTTTGCCCAAAACGTTGATTTTCCTGCTTCTCTCATGCTGCCTGAGCTGCTGAGCTTTTCCAGCACCACACTCTTGACTCTGATCTCCAGCATCTGCAGTCCTCACTTTCACCTAAAATCATTTCATGGCCCTTTTATCCTAATGCCTTGTTTGAGTTCATTCCTGCTATCTTTGTATTCTTTGAGGCATGTATCTGTCTTCAGGTTACTAAACCTTACCTATCGCTCCATTTTCTTTTTGACTAAGCTCTCGATTTCTATTTGTTGAAGGTGCTCTGAATCTTGCCATTCTTATCCTTCATTTGAACTCTAACCAACAAGACTTTAAAAGTTTCCCACATGCTAGATGTGGAGTTACCATCAAACAGCCATTTGCAAATGATATTCCCCAGCTCCTGCTAATATTGAGATAGTTAGCTTTCCTCCAGTTTAGTACTTACCATAGATGACTACTGTCATCCTTATCCATAAGTAACTTAAAACTTACAGAACTTTTTTTGAAATGCTCCCCCACTGAAACCTCGATCACCTGGCCAGGCTAATTCAACAATATCAGGTCTTATATAGGCTTTTCTCTAGTTTGATTATTTACATATTGGTTCAAAAAACTGTCCTAGAACATAGAACATAGAAAAATACAGCGCAGTACAGGCTCTTTGGCCCTCGATGTTGCGCCGATCCAAGGCCACCTAATCTACACTAGTCTACTACCCTCTATATACCTATCCAATGCCCGTTTAAATGCCCATAAAGAGGGAGAGTCCACCACTGCTACTGGCAGGGCAATCCATGTCCTATTCTCACCCATCTAGACTCCTGGCCCTAAGCTTGTTCCAGTCAATATAGGGGAAGTTAAAATCATCCACCACAACAACCCTGTTCACACTTTTCCATAATCTGTTCACATATCTGTTCTTCTATCATCCATTGGTTCTTGGGAGGTCTGTAATACAATCCCATCAAAGTGATTGCACCTTTCCTATTACTGAACTCTACCCATAAGGTCTAGCTGGATTAGCCCCTGTGAATGTTCTGCAATTTTTAAAAAGTTTTTGTTGACCTAATTCAGCTGTTCATACCATTAAACATTAAATTCATTTGGCTTAATTCATCAAATATCCAATTTAAAAAAAAACTAAATATGCAGTGCCTTCTTTTGCTCTAATTCATTGTTATAATTCTGCTTTGCCTCTAAGCTTTAAGAGTGCCTGTGGGTTGCAGAAACATTAGAGCTCACTGGTTTGCCAGATTTGCTTACATGCTGCTTATCAGGATGCTGAAATAAAAGGAGCAATAAAGCAGAAATGAACCCATTAGAACAACAGTAATACTATATTACAAGAACAACCTTAAATTTCATCAAGCAGTGCAGTTTAGAAATGAAAATAAGCCCTTACATCATTAGCAAACTTCCCTCCTGTTCACAATGACTGTCATACATCTGCATCGAGACAATCTGCTACCCTGAGAGTCTGCAGGTGCCAACCTATTCTAATGTTAAGCTGGGGTTGGTGGGGTATATCAAGTCCCTCAGAAAGGTAAAGTGCAGTAGCCTAATAGCAATTGCTTGTTTAGGATGTGACATACATTCAAGAACCATTCTTCATACATAAACCTATAGGCATTAAATGTTTGCAGACTACTCGGTCTGGTTAAGATAGGCACATACCAGTAAGGTGTATTGGAGGTTGATGAATCTTAACCAATTAGAACACTTGTTTGGTTGGTCTAGGTGCATGATTTTAGAAATCTTGTGGCACAGTGGTACTGTCCCTACCTTTGGTCCAGGAGGCCTTAGTTCATGTCCCACATGCTCCAGAGATATGTCATATATGCCTGAGCAGGTTCACTAAGAATATCTGAACCCTAGCTGATATTGTATTTTCTTCTGCATAATTCAAATGCACTGATCCCAATTAACTTGCTCTTCCTTCTGCCTTTGATGCAATGTAGCTTGTGTATCTAACCTGGAACTTATTTCCCTATATCATCAGTATTATACCATTTACTGGTCAAATCTGTACTTGCTTATTTTGCTGGAGTTTCTTTGAGTTCAAATCAATGTACAGCATGACTGGAACATCACTGGCAAGTCATTGAAGTCGACGTACATGTAACTTTGCGAAGCAGATTTTAAAGCCCTCTCTTTTCTCACTGAAATAAATTTTGGATAAAGTTATTGTATAACCCAAGTCTCTGCTTCACTTTCAGTGAAAATACAGTACTAAGAGTAGAAGTGGGCGTTTTGGGCCTCCATCTTTGCCTCATCCACTCACCCTGAATTTGAGTTTCACAACCTCACAATTCTTAATGTAAGAGCGATTTCTCCCACACTCCAATATAAAATTCCTTCAGTTACACTTGTTTCTATGAATTTAAACCTGAACATATTGGGAACCAACTTTAAATTGTGGCAATGAATGGTACAATTTTAGCATCACTGCATGAAGGCAGAGGCCTTACTTTTATGAAGGTCAGAAACAGAGCATAATGCCAGAAGCAGGTTAAAAAAACCTCAGGTTTAAAAATATAACAGTGGGTTTGTGTACTCTCCATGAGGTTTACTGTTCTTGCATGAAGGCATGAAGAGTTATAATTTGATGATTTAGGTTCTGTGCCTACTGCTTTGTCTTTTTGAAATGAGTCGTTTCTAACATTCCATACCTGTGACCCGAAGTCTGTCAGCACCAACCACCACCTCATTCTCGTCTGCAGAAAACAGCATTCTGCCTGTGTTTGAGTTGACTTCAAAATGTTTTCCATGAGCTTGCACTGTACTGGGACCTTGAGCCAAAAGATAAACAATATCAAAATATCAGGAGCTTGTGAGATGAAGTATTCCTAAAGGGAGAAATAGAAATCAATATCAAATCACCTGTGAGAATGCTTCAAGAATGTTATTGATGTACTTTGAAAAAAAAAATGGCAACGCTTTCAGAGTAGATATTTTGAAAGGTTTCTGTTCACTTTTTGTCTCTTGGATGTTTCAAACAAATGGTCAAAAAGTGACAATTTTCAATGGTGACCTTAATAGCATTCTTGAGAAAAGAGTTATAAAATGGCAATGGAAAATATTCTGTCACAGGATTTTACAGTCAGCTAATGAACGGTTCTTAATGGAGTGTACATTAAAATAAAAAGACAAACTGGACAGAACATTAGGAATGGAGATTCCATAATCAGCAAATAAAGACAAAGGAGAAACAAAAAACATTATCAAAGCATTTCTCTAATTTAGTATTATTCTGTACATTTGCCAATACCTTTTCTACCTCCATCTTATTGCAAAATGGAACTTTACTTTTCCAATTCTTTGTAAACCATTCAAGTTTGGTATAAAAATTACTTTTATCTGGGTTGCCACATTGCTTTTTATCAGTTGTGTGGCATCTGCCTACCAGTGTGAAGTGTCAGGGTTCCAATGTGGTATGCTACAGATGGTAGATTTTATACTGGAGTCTCTGCATCTTGTATTTGTGAGTTTATGATCTCTGCTATTCCAGAGAAATTAATAGCAGAGCCCCTCAGGCTGTTATAGTCACAATAAAATTAGTAGGACACCCTGAGGGGAAGACTGCCAGCTTATTGGTTTGCCAAGAGAAATAAAAAGGGAGAGACAGCAAAGTCCAGTACATTTTCCTCTCTCCCCATTAATGATTTATTTCTGTGACATTAGGATGGCCTGACTTGAAGCAGAATTCATAGCTGTTTTAAACCAGCATTACTGAGGACCGAAAGAAAAGAAAGTTGAACTTGCTAAAATTTCGCTGCAGTGCATCAGTGTGAACTGTCATGATTGGCTGAATTTGATTTTTAATATTCCACCCAACTTTCAGTGATGCTGTGGTACTTGTATTTCAGAATTCAGGCTGGTGTTCTTGGGAAATGGGTTCGTATTGCACCATGACAGATAGTGAAATTTGAATTCAATAAAATTGGGAAGTGAAAGCTAGCCAAATGATGGCTAAGTAGCCACTTGTTGATTGTTGCATAAACTCACCTGACTCCTACACAGAAGCAAAGAAAATAGGAGTAAGTTGTTTGATTCTTTGAACCTTCTCCATCATTCAACATCTGATCATCTAAGTCAAAATGTTCAATATTTTAACCTCATCTCTGTCAGTGGCAGAGAATTCTGAAGGTTCACCACTGGCTGGATGAAGAAATTGTCTCCTCATCTCAGTCCTCAATGGCCCACCCTGTATCCTGAGTGATCCCTGGTTCTGAACTTTGCTGTCATCAGGAACACCCTTCCTAGGTTTACCCTATTAGTCCTGTTAAAACTTTAGAGGTTTCCAGGAGAACATTCTTCTGAATTCAAGTGAATATTGTCCCAACCAATCCAATCTCTCTTCATAAATCAGTGTGCCATTCCAAGATCAGTCCAGTAAACCTTTATTGTGCTCCATCCAAAGCTAGAATATCCTTCCTCAGATAAGGAGACCAAAACTACACACAACATTCCAGCTCAAGTCTCCCTAAGGCCATGTACAAATGCCACAGGATATTGCCACTCCCGTACTCAAATCATCCCGCTATGAAGGCCAAGATATCATTTGGCTTCTTTACTGCCTGCTGCCCCTGCATACTTATTTTCACAGACTGGTTGAGAATGACACCCACATCTTATTGCACCTCCTCACTTCCCCAAACTATTACCATTTAAATCATAACCTGTGTATCTGTTTTTGCTACCATTGTGGAAAACTTCACAATCATCCACATTAGGCTTCATCTAGCATGAATTTTCCCATTCCTTTAACGGGTCAAAATTACACTGAACCATCTCTGCATTCTCCTCACAGTTCACCCTTCCACCAGCTTTGAGCAAGAACACTCTCTAGGGAAGGAATTCTACCAAACCTTGCCAGGTCTGGCCCACAAGTGATTAGACCTACAGCAATGTGGCTGACTCATGAGACTCTCTTCTGGGCAAATAGGAACAAACAATATATGATGACTCAGCACACATCCCATGTGTTTGTTCCCATGGGTGTTCATCCATATCCCATGAACAAATAAAAGATCTGAGCCAAACAAATCAAGTAGAGCAGAACAATCAGGTAGATTCCATCGTAAGCTGTGAGGGCCCATCTAAGAAAAAGTGGTGCCTATTTCTCAGCTTACAAGACAAGATTTCTCAAAGAGAAGGTTTGAATTTGGATTGGGAGAAGGCAGGTTTGATTAAAACAAAGCAGGATCTGGCTAAAGTAGACTAGAAACAGTTATTTAGGGGTAGATGTGCAACAGAACAAGGGGAGGCATTCAAAAAGGTATTGGCGAGCAAATAGGCCCAAAATGTTCCCATTAGGGTGAAAAACAGGAGCAGAAAGCCCAGAGAACTCTAGAAGTCAAATGATATCCAGAACTGGATAAAGAGGAAATGAGAGGCATATAACAGGGACAAAGGCAGTAAATCTATTGGAGCTTGGAGGAGTGTAGAAAGTGCAGGAGGGATCTTAAGAAAGCAATTAGGAGAGAAAAGAAGGGTCATGAAAATCCTTGGTGGGCAACCTTAGGGTGAACTCTTAAGATATTTTACATGTATCTCAATGAGAAGAGAGTAACTAGGGAAAGAGAAGGGAGGAAGGATGAAATCTGTGTGTGGAGTGAGAGGATACTGATGTAGTGTTACAGTGCTTCATATTAGTCTTTAATTTGGCGAAAGAGGATGTAGGGACAGAATTCAAGAAGATGTAAGGACAGAAGTTGAGCAGTTTGACATCAAGAATGAGGATGTATTGGGGGATTTGACAGCTTAAAAGCAGACAACCACCAAGGTCCAGAGAAGTTGTATCCCAGGCTGCCGTAGGAGATAAGGAAGGAAATTACATCAGCTTGGACCTAAATTTTTACTTCCTCTCTGATGGCAGGGAAGGTACCAGAAGCCTGGAGACCAGCTATTGTGGTTCCACTTCTCAACAAGGGTGGTAGAGATCGACTTGGAAACTACAGATCGGGGAGTCTGACATCACTGGTAGGAAAATGCATTGAGAAAATTCTGAAGAAGGAAATTAATATTTATTTCGCGAGAAAAGGTTTGTTCATGGATAGTCAGCATGACCTTTGATAGGGGGAGGTCATGTCTTACAAATCTGGTTCAATATTTTTACAAGGTGACCAAGTGTGTAGATAAGGGGAGTGCAGTTGATGTAGTTTATAATGGATTTTAGGAAGGCCTTCAACAAGATCCCACATGGAGATGAATAAGGAAGGTGAAATTAAGTGGGATCCAGAGTAAATTGGCAAATTGGATCAAAAATTGATTGGGGTACATCCAGTAGCATAGCATTAGGATCAATAATGGGTCACTTATTGTTTGAGATACATAAATGATTTGGATGAGAACATGGGGGTGAATGATAAGTAAAGTGAGAATGACACACAGTTTGACAATGAGGGAGTAGATTTCAGGCTACAGGACGATATAAATAGATTGGTCAGATGGGCAGATCAATGGCAGATGGAATTTAACTCTGATCAGTGTGAGGTGATGCACTTTGAAACAAGACAATGAGTATACAATGAATGGCAGGACCTTAAGAAGCTCAGATGAACATAGAGATCTTGGAGTGCTTGCCCATAGATCCCTGAAAGTGGCAGGACAGATTAATGACATAGTGAAGAAGGCATATGGAACTTGCCTTTATTAGTCCAGGCATAGATTATAAGAGCAAGAAGATTATATTGGATCTGTACAGGATTTTGGGTATGTCCACAGCTGGAATACTATGTGCAGTTCTAATCAGTACACTATAGGAAGAATGTGATTGCACTGGAGAGGGTGCAGAGGAGATTCACCAGGATGTTGCCTGGCTTAGAACATCTTGGCCACAAAGAGAGGCTGGATAAACTTAATTTGATTTCTTTGGTGCAGGGAAGGTTGTGAGGGCGATCTGATGGACGTGTATAAGATTATTTGGGCTGTGAAGTGGGTGGATAGGAAATTGTTCCCCTTTGTCGAAGGGTCAATAACAAAGGAGCATTACTGTACAATGAAAGGCAGAAGGTTTAGAGGGGACACAAGAAAAAATATTTTCACCCAGAAGGTGATAGGGGTTTGGAATGTACATTTTGGAGGAAAGTTGACTGGGGTAACTTCACAATGTTGAACAAGTGCATGAGCATTTGAAGTATATGCCATTTTGAAGGCTATGGACCGAAGCCTCTATTGTACCGATGATTCTATGACCTTATTATTCCTCCGATGAGAATAGCGCAATTCTGCTCAATGTTGCCTGTTTTACAGAAAATCTATTTTAAAAGCTGTAGTCATTACCACACTGATATTCACTTCGAAAGTAAGTCTGTTTCATTAAAAATGTAATAGAGCGCTAATGAAGCATTCTGTAAAAGTGTGTAAGGGTTTAACAATGGCATGGCTGGGAAACCCTGCAGCAAATTTCACAAAGTTCAGCTAATTAATAACGTCATAAAAATCATTAGCATTTTCTTTTCAGTTGTCTGAGAACACATCCATTAAAAAAAATCATTGAGAAAAACAGCCATTTGCTTGATAAAGATGAAAGCATGCATTTTTGTAATGCTGAAGGAGATAATTATTTGTGCAGTTTAATCCATGTCCAGCCAGGTTGTAAGACTAATCATAACAAATAGTGAGCAGACAAGCTACAAAGGTGAATAGATTTTTCTATGACAGATAAAATGCTTTTAGTGACTTTTTTTTGGCTGCAAAGTCCAAAACACAGCAAAGAAATATAATGTTATATTTTAGAAACTAACAACCTATATCTACAAAATGGTTTTAAATGCTTCACAGGGATAATTTTAAATAAGATTTGATGCATTTCATCAAATGAGTTTTAAAATGTATTTGTTAGGCTAGAATTTGTGTGGCATTTAACAGAGAGCAAGCAGACACAAACTGTCTTCCCAGGCGACAGTTCCAACACTTCACTGCTAACAATTTTGTTCCTCTTTGCCAATACCAATCCATTTCTGAACATATGTTAGACTGCTAGGTGAAAGATTCCCTTCCGGCCACTGATTTCATTGCGTTATGCTGCCATATTGATAGGCTTGGGTACGTGCCTGTGTCAGAATGAGTAAATGCACAAGCAAGTAGATAGAAAAGCAGTGCAAAAGTGGTGCTAACTCTCAGCCTGGAGTAAACCTTGGCTTTCATCTTATCAATGGTCTCCATTTGTAGAGTTGTGGTCATGGTTTTCTTGAATGTTGCCAACAGCCTGACATTGCTGGGGTCTCCTTCTTTTTGCTTTGATTTCTCATTATCTTGTCTTGCAAACAGAGAAATAGGGACCAATATTTCCTCTCTGGGTCACTGCTGGGTCCTGCATTGGCAGTTCACTCCTTTCAGAGGTGAGTATCTAATACCGAAGGCAGCTCATCACCCCCTTTTCCAGGGCAATTAGAAATGGGCAATTACTCACCCTGCCAGTGACACCCATACCTCATGAAAGAATTTGTTAAAAGTTCTGCTTCTGGCACTTTGGCTTGTTCAGTCATCAGATCGAGTCTGTAATCTGCCCAACCCCTCTGCTGCCATTTTGTGGCATCCTCTTTGGTGCTGTCCCTACACAGTATTATCGTTAAAATGCTTTAATGAGTGATCACTGATCATACCTTGTGGACTCCAGTTTGCAAACCCATGGCATGGCAAGATATGATTTTATGTGCTGCCATATTTCTAAATAACTTGGGAAAGCCAGCAGGAAATAGCTTCTAGGAGTAAAAGGTTAGAACCTGTGACGCAGGTTATATGACTGCATTCCTGTCATTTAATCAAACTCTGATGGCTTTGCAGTGATATTCCCGAAAGAATATGTTGCACCCATATGTTTCTCATGCAAATCATGCACAAGGCTGTGCTTGAAATTCTGGCACATGCACAGCTAAACAAAAACATAGCTATCCAAACATAGCTATCCAAAAACATAGCTAGTCAGCCAAGCTATCCAAAATAAAAATTGGTATGTTGCTCTTAATGTATGCTGTATTTCAATTTTCAATGGCAATGCATACACTTTAAGCAATAAATTGGTGTTGCCAGGGTGGGAATAAGTCAACCTTGCAAGAGGATTCGCAGTAGGGTTAAAATCAACGAGGTAAAAACAATGACTGCAGATGCTGGAAACTAGATTCCGGATTAGTGGTGCTGGAAGAGCACAGCAGTTCAGGCAGCATCCAAAGTGCAGCGAAATAGATGTTTCAGGCAAAAGCCCTTCATCAGGAATAAATCATGGTTACTCTGCAAATGCTAAATTTCTATAGATCAACAGATGTTTCAGATTTTTTTTCATAATGCAGGTCGAGGCTTATTCATGTGAATGTCTAGAAATATGGCTATAGGTGGAATCTAAGCAGGTAAGGAGAATAAATGAAGCACAGCTATTTTAGGTCCCCTGCCTGATGTTACTGGGGTGTAATTTAGAATTTCCTCTAAGCTAATTAAATAACCAAAGGTTGTGTATTTTCAGCATTTTACAATTTTTTCTACATTTATTGGATTTATGTGATAATTTCTTGAGAATGGTAATGATATTTGTTGCTTTTCACTTTAAAGAGACAAATGGGCTGAATTTTAATCAGCAGGAAAGCATAGTTTTGGTGTGAGTGGGACTTAAAACGACTGAAATTGAGAGGAGTTCGAGAGTCAGATTGCCACTTGATTACTTTCACTTTTCACTCCAGTCCACCTGACGGTGTGCACGCACTCGTCATGTGTTAATTGTTCAACACAAGCAGTTTTACACATCACTTTTGAGTTTAATGTTGGGTCCATGGGTTTTCTCTGAGCTTTCTGAAACTCAGCAAAGAAACCAAGTTGAGCACATGCATTTAAGGTGTCAGATGCAATGTCAATGTAAAAGTGACACTCAGTATTCACAGCTGCTTTCTTCTCTGGCAGCACAAGAGGATTTATTTACAGTATTTTTACTTTGAGGTTATATTGTACAATTTACAGGTTACTTTCCACACTTCGGAGGCTTGTTCTATTAGATTAGTTCAGATGTCAGATATATTGCCATTGATTGGGTATCACAGAAGGACCACTATGTACATCAACAGTACTTGCAGTTACCCACAGACCTGGAGTTTCAAAGCAGAGAAGAAACTAGACGCTATACAAGGTCCACACGTAGACAGTTTTCTTGTCAAACCTGAACAGTAGTATCTCAAGTGACTCCGAATATCATGTAAAGTAGTGACAGATGTCTGCAGCTTACTTGAGGAAGACATACTCAGTCTGGTGGACATGGGCTGCCAGAGACAGTCAAAGATACCACTGCCCTCAATATTTTGCCTCCACATCCTTCCAGGATTCTGCTACATACTTACCCCAGATTTTCCTGTTGACCGCACAAAAATATATTATAAACAGGAGTCCTGAGTTTAAGAACATGGGTGCGAGGTGTGAAGGGCCTCACATTGGACACAGAAGGTAGGAGTGGGATGAATGTACTGGATGTCTTGATAGAGAGGGTAAGGTATTAAGAAGTACCTTTCAGCTACAGATGCTGGGGAGGAGCAGTCAGAAGTTGAAAGGAGGTCTTTGAGAAAGATGGCCCCCTCCCACCCAAGGCTAGAACAGGTGACCTCCAAAGCATGCTGCCTGCCTCATAGTACATATCAATAATTAGCCAATTCAGAGTTATAGAGTCACTTAAGGCTCTCAACTGGGGCAATTTTAGCTTTGCATGCCTGGCCCAGTTTACTTAAGGAAATTTGGCGATGGGCTAGTGATATTATCACTAGATATTAAGCCAGAAACTCAGCTGTGCTGGGGACCCAGTTCTAATCCTGTCACAGCAGATGGTTGGGATTTGAATTCAATAAAAAAAACCTGGAATTAAAAAAATGGACTGATGACCATGAAATTATTGTTGATTGGAATTAAAAAAATGGACTGATGACCATGAAATTATTGTCGATTGTCCGAAAAACCCATGTGGTTCACTAGTTCTGTTCAGGGAAGGAAATCTGACATCCTCAGCCAGTCTGCCCTATATGTGACTCCAGTCCCACTGCAATGTGGTTGACTGTCAATTGCCCTCTGGCTTACTCGACCATTTCATTCATTTGTACCAGTCACTACAAAATCTTTTCAAGAGCAACTAGAGACAGGCAATAAACGCTGGCCAGCCAGCGACGCCCACATCCTGCAAATGAAACCCTTGCCCCCTACCCCCCCAAAGTGGAGACCTTGTCACTCATGTTAATCCCTGTAAAGACATATCTGGTTCACTAATGTCCTTGAGAGAAGTGAGTCTGTCATCCTTACCTGATCAGCCCTAAACATGATACATCTGACTTTACCAACTGTGATGTGATTGCTTCGTAACTCAATTAGGGAAGAGCAATAAAGCCTGGAATCTCCAAATAGGTTCATATACCATGAAAGAATAAAATAAAAATCAGGGATGGGTAGGAACGTTCCCCAGGAAATATTATGAGTGCTCACCTTCATACACATCAGTAAGGTCTTTGTGTTTTTGCCCATGTCTCTATGAGTCTCTACCACAGACACCTTGGTCCTGATAGTTACACGGATGGATTTTGAGAGAGGAAGATGGAAGGTACAGCAGCAAAATCCAAAATGTGGGTTTCCCTTAACAGAACATTAACTCTACACCATTACCTTCCCCCCCACCTCCCCCACCATATTTCTTGCCTGATAGTTGGCCTGATTGACAAACTAGACTACCGTCAAGCAAGAAAAGCACCGAAGGATGGTGTGTATGGAATGAGCTGCCAGAGTTAGTGGTAGAGGTCGATACAATTACAACATTTAAAAGACACGCACGACCCTGTGTGAAAAAGTTGCTTCTCAGATCCCTTTAAAATCTTTCCCCTCTCACCTTAAACTTGTGCCTTCTAGTTTTGGACTACTCTACTCTCGAAAAAATATCTTGGCTATTCAACATATCTATATCCTCATGATTTTACAAACTTTCCGAAGATCACTCTTCAGCCTCCTGTGCCCCAGTGAAAAAAGTCCCAGCCTGTCCAATCTCTCCTTCTAACTCAAACCTTCCAGTCTCAGTAACATCCTTGTCGATCTGTTTTGCACCCCTTCCAGTTTAATAACATCCTTTGGATAGCAGGGTGACAGGTACATGGATAGGAAATGTTTAGGGGAATATGGACCAAATGCAGGCAAATAGGACCAGTTCAGTTTAGGAAACCTGGTCAGCATGGACAAATTGGGCCGAAAGGTCTGTTTCCATACTGTATGACTCTACAATTCTCGACCTAGTGTTTGAGTGGACTGCAGTGGTGATGGGCAGACAATTGCAGGGGAGGAGCAGCATCTAGTGGGGAGTGTGTGTTGGAATCTATAAGGAAAGATCACTGAGGTCGGAGATCATGAAGAGTTTTACGGCATTGGTGATTTGTGGGAGGAATTCAGTGATGGGCACAATTCTGGGGAGAATTTGGAGGTGAAGAAGACCCTTATGGAGTGAGCTCAATCTTTTTTTTAAAGGTTGCATTGAGATTGGATTGATCACCCACTCTTCTTCAAAACTTCCTTTAAAACCAAGAGAACCGAACTGTGAGTTTGAGGTGGTTTGACTCCCTGTCTGAAAATTTCAATCTTTTACTTTCTGACTGAAAACATTTCATCTTTTTTTGGGTGGGAAGGTTGTGCACTTAAAACAGCCAGTTATAAGAATACTTTAATTTTTTCAACCTTATTAAATGTTGACTATAACCTGTTTCTCTTTCAGCTGTATGAATGGACAATGAAGGGAAGTTCAGGAATAAAATCAAGTGGCAAATAATCAGGCAATACTTGTCGATGTCTGGAGATTAGAAAGAACATGGTTATGCTGCGTGAAACCATAAGTGCACTTAACTCAAATGAAATTGTGGAATATTTTATTATTATAATAGTCCACTTATCACTGTCTATTTATTGTCATTGATTATTATCACAACCCATTTCAGTGAAGCACACATATCTGACTTCATAATTTCATATTTTCATTCTGTATTTCTACTTACTGCCACATGTGCACACATATTTCCTGAATGTAAGCACTTTATTGTTATTTCATGTTCCTCAGCATGCAGTTAAAGTGAAGTGATATGAAATGACACTTGAAAAGGAGTTTATTTTTCCAAACCATTAATTTTGACTATTACTTAAAAATTACTGCAATTTGTCGACTTGTAAGTCTTGTGAGAAAGCCCAGTTTAGAAAGAGCAATGGTGACATATAAGGTACACAAGGAAAATAGCTCAGCAAATCAGAAGCAAGCAATTTCATAATTTTAATGTCATTGTGTCATGAATTCCTACGCAACTCTGCATGAATAGTTTTGCTTATCTCCCCTGGAGCCAGAGTCACAGAGTTATCTATTAATGTTTTCTTGCAGATATTCAGATCTCCATGAAGCTACAGTAGCAATCACTGGTAGAGGGATTTTCATACACATAGTGACTTTCCTGCAAAGTGGCTTGTCTCTTTTACTCTGTGGTTAGGTTATACAACAAATGGAGGGAAAACCTGCATGACCGTCTCCAAGACATTGATGAATATCAAATAGTAAAAATGCATATTGCCACCATTTTGAACCAACTTTTCATTGGTATAACCAGGTAATTAGCTTCTGAAATTAATGCAACACTGCAAAACATTTTTTTTAGATTTAGGCTTAGACTTTATTGTCACGTGTCCTCAAGTACAAAAGTATAGGAGTACTGTTTCAATGTTGCCACACAAAGCACCATCTTAAGTACAAGTACCTATGTGCAAAAATTTAAGAACACGGTAGAAAGACATAAGGAGCAAAATTTAAATTTAAATTTTACAGTCACTCTTAATATAGCGTTAAAGAAGTTAGCATTATAGTCCTTCTTAATATTGAGTCACAAAATAAAGAAATAAAGCTAAAAGTTCAACTAGTGCTTAGCCATGCTGGGACTGCACTTCCACAACAGCTCCATTCCCGTCACTTTGGCATGCTTTCCCCATGCTGGCTCAATCCCTCCTGCTATCAATGTCACTGCAGATTTCAGGGGAAACTCCATTGTCGTGTTGGATCTCAGACTGCCAAAGCCCCAATCCAGGTGCCTGGCACTTCTATTGGTTGCCATAAGATATACATTTGAGTACACAATGTTGGGAATACCTAGCTCATGGTTGACGTATTTATTTCCGTTTTAAGAATTGAAGTTTAACTGTAGAAAATGGGATAATGCAATTAAGAGAAGCTTTGAATTCCACAATACTTAAAATGATGGTGCTATGTTAATAGTAGAGATTGAGTTGTAAAATAACAGTTGGGCGAGAGTTAGCTAGAGTTGGAGAGGTGACCTTTGCAACCTTTAATGTAATAGCATTCCAGAGAGATGTTTACATTTTGGGAGGTCGGGTTAAATTCAGTTAAAATCATTTAATAAATGCTGAAGTGTTGTGAAACCCATTTATTTAGATAGATTAAAGATAACATTTAAATGAGAAATGAATAATTATCCTAAAGGTCAGTTAAAGGATAGCCCAGAGTGTGCTACATTATCATGGAGATGGGTAGAGCTGAGCAAGGTTCTTTGGTTTTAGTTTTTCTAAGTCATTCTACTGAGAGAGTCAGTTACAATTTGGACCTGATAAGGTTTGCAATTCACTATGAGTTGGTACAGCTGAAACCAATGGAAGGTAGTCTCTAGAGAACTCTGATACAGTTGTGGCGATGCCTACAGAAATCAATAACTTTAAGATTGATGTGTCTTAAAAGAGAATTCTCAGAGAGATAAGAAGCAAACTTGAGTTAATAACAGATGTAGTTGTAAAACATGTAACTAAATTAATAATGCTTGTTATCATTAATTCTTTTGTATGCATTCAAGCCTATTTTGTAAATAAACTGAAATCTTGTGGCATAGTTCTTTTGGTTACAACAAAACTTTTTGATTTATTTTGAAAAGTTAATGGTCCTAACTGGATTGCAACCAAGTGAAATGGCCTGCTAAGCAATTGCTGAAGTCAGGTATCTTAAGCTGTAACTGTGTAGTTGGCTTTAAGCAATTGTATTTTCATTTATTGCAAGCCTTGATGTTGATTACCCTTGTGTAATTGAACCAAAAAGTATTCAAAACACTCAGTAAATTTTGCAGCATCTGAGGCAGCAGGCATTATGGTTTCAGATTGGACTTCCTCTCAGGTACTACAGATATTGAAGTGCACCAAAACATAGTGGAAAATCAGGAGTCTCAGGGACATGAAATCATTTCACTATAATATTTTTATATGATTTTGGATTCAGAGTCACTTGATTTCTGGACTCATGTCTAGAATGTAACCTTACGACATTCATTAGCGGCTTGTAATAAAAAAAATGACTTGAGTGTACTGTTTGCAGTATTATGCATGAATGATTATAACATTCGATGCTTCTCTATCACCTAATTAAAAAAAGATCATTCATTTAGTTTAAAATGTCTGTGGAAGAACTTGATTGGAAGGATGCGAGAGTTGGAAACATACACCTGATGCATAGGAAGATGGTTGTGGCAACCGGAGGTCAGTCATCTTGACTCCAGTACATTTCTGCAGGAGTTCCTTAGAATAGCATCCTAGGCCCAACCATCTTCATCTGATTCATCAATGACCTTCTCTCCATCATAAGGTCAGAAGTAGTGATGTTCACCAATGACTGCACAATGTTTAGTGCCATTCACGATTCCTTGGGAGCTGAAGTGGTCCATGTTCAAATGCAACAAGATCTCGACAATATGCAATGGTGCTAGGGTGAGAGGGGAAAGATATAAAAGAGACCTAAGGGGCAATCTTTTCACATAGAGGATCGTATGTGCATGGAATGAGCTGCCAGAGGATGTGGTGGAGGCTGGTACAATTGCAACATTTAAGAGGCATTTGGATGGGTATATGAATAGGAAGGGTTTGGAGGGATATGGGCTGGGCGCTGGCAGGTGGGACTAGATTGGATTGGGATATCTGGTCGGCATGGACGGGTTGGACCAAAGGGTCTGTTTCCGTGTGTACATCTCTATGACTCTATGACTATGACACACAAAAGCCAGGCAATGACCATCTCCAATAAGAGTTTAGATTACTTACAGTGTCGAAACAGGCCCTTCAGCCCAACAAGTCCACACCGACCCGCCAAAGCGCAACCCACCCATACCCCTACATTTACCCCTTAACCTAACACTATGGGCAATTTAGCATGGCCAATTCACCTCACCGGTGCATCTTTAGACTGTGGGAGGAATCCAGAGCACCCGGAGGAAACCCACGCAGCCCTTTTGCCTGAAGCGCCAACTTTCCTGCTCCTTGGATGCTGCCTGACCTGCTGTGCCTTTCCAGCGCCACACTCTCATCTCTAATCTCCAGTATCTGCAGTCCTCACTGTCACCTAGTTGATTTTAACTTCACTTCGAAGCCTCTTCTAAGGATGCCTACCTTGAAGAAGTGCTCCTCCTAAGGGCTTATGCCTGAAATGTCAACTCTCTTGCTCCTCGGACGCTGCCCGATCTGCTGTGCTTTTCCAACACCATACTCTCGACTCTAATCTCCGGTATCTGCAGTCCTCACTTTTGCCATCTTCATTAAAAGACAATTTAACCATCATCCCTTGACATTCACCGGTGCTATCATCACTGAATCCCCCACTAGCAACATCCTTGCAGTTACCATTAACCAGAAACTCAACTGGACTCATCACATAAACAGAATCTTTCAAACCAACAGCCACTACATCTAGAAGGACAAGGGCAAGCAGTTAAATGGGAACATCACCACCTGCAAGTTCCCCTCCAAGAGACTCACCATCCTGACCTGGAAATATATCACCACTCCTTCACCGGAATGCTATTCTGCTATTCCTTCCCTAAGGCAGCTCACCATCACCTTCTCAAGGACAACTAGGGATGGGCAATAAAATGCTGGTGACATCTACATCCCATCAGTGAATAAAAATGGGATAGGTGTGGTCCATGTAATAATTAAGAATATACATTGAATTAAGCAAGGTTGGTGGAGAGTGTTTGAGCACCTGGATTTGAAACTAAGCAGATTCTTCAAGTAATAATCTCTCGATGACTACTTGAGTTTACCTGAGATTGATATAGGGTCAAGTAGACTAGAAAATGTAAATGTCTACCTGAAAGAGAACAGTGGGAAGGTGGATTCTGATGCATGGATCACTAGCACTTGTACTGTTGTTACATTGGAATGGGTTCCATTTAAAGCAGACTGGGATCGTTGTCCTGGTGTATCATGCAATTAGATTGGATCTTAATGACAAGAGGAGTGATGGTGGGTGTTGGGTTGGTTAGGAATCAAATGAAAGCAAATTTTGAGATATACAGAAAATGGTTCAGGATACAGAGCTGTGTTGCTGATTTGGGTAAAAACAAGTAGAGAACAATGAGAAGGTAGAAAGTTTAGTATATCCATGGACAGGTTCATACAAAGAATAGTAGTTAAAAGAAAAGTTCTTTCTCTGAACACGTGAAATATGTGTAACAAGATAGATGAACTGTTGTCTGAAATAAAGACAAATAGTTTTGATCTTATTGGTATTACAGAGATCCAGTTGCCGGGTGATTGACTATAAAGATAGAAGTAAGAAACGAGCTTGGCTCAGGTGTTTGGGAACTAGAAGTGGTATGGGTAAAGATTAGGAAAAAGAAGGGAATAAAAATGCTGGGAGGTGAAGTTTGGAACTCCTTTAATATAATTATTCCAAGGGACACAGTATTCAGCTGTGGTTGATACCACAGACAACCCATTGTCAGCTACTAATCATTAGCAGCTATTGATACTGCCAGGTTGACCTTTACCCGTTCCTTAATCTGTCCAACTGTTATTCTCTCTCTCTCTCTCTCTGGGCTCCATCCCCGTCTGTTGTTTACTTTTCCCCCTTCCTCTCACCCCATTTTTGGCGAAAAAAAACCATTTTCACTGCCACAATTAGTTCCGAAGAAGGGTTACTGGACCTGAAATGTTAACTCTGCTTTCTCGTCACAGATAGTCATAGAGTCAGACAGGACAGAAACAGACCCTTTGGCCCAAGTCACCCATATCGACCAGGTTCTCCAAACTGAACTAGTCCCATTTGCCTGTGTTTGGCCCATATCCCTTTAAACCTTTCATATCCATGCATCTATCCAAATGTGTTTTAAATGCTCTAATTGTACCTGCATCTACCATTTCCTTTGGCATATTCCTCATTCCATACGCACACCACCCTCTGTGTGAAAATGTTACCCCTCAGGTCCATTTTAAATCTTTCCCCTCTCACCTTAAACCCATGCCATCTAGTTTTGGATTGCCATATCCTCACCTCATTTATGCCACTCATGATTTTATAAACCTCTATAAGGTCATCCCTTAGTCACTTAAGGTTCAGGGAAAAAAGGTCCTAGCCTATTCAGCCTTTCATTACAACTTAGACATTCCAGTCTCAGTGACATCAATTTAAATCTTTTTTGCACCCTTTTCCAGTTTAACAACATCCTTCCTATGGCAGGTCGACCAGAATTGTATGCAGTACTCCAAGTAAGGTTTTACCAATGTCTTGTACAGCTGTAACATGACATCCTGACTCCGATACCCAGTGCTCTAACCGATAAATGCAAGTGTGCCAATGCCTTCTTCACCACTCTGTCTACCTGTGACGCCACTTTCAAGGAACTATGTACTGAACCCCTAGGTCTCTCTGTTCGACAACATTCCCTAGGGCTCTGCCATTAACTCTGTAAGTCCTGCCCTGGTTTGTCTTACTAAAATTAAACATCGAATCTTTATCCGAATTAAACTCTATCTGCCATTCCTCAGCCCACTAGCCCAAATGATAAAGATCCATTGTACTCATAGATAACCATCTTCACTGTTCACTATACTATCTATTTTGGTGTCATCTGGAAACTTATTAACCATGTCTCCAATATTCTCATCCAAATTGTTTATATAAGTGATGAACAACATTGGACTCAGCCCCCATCCTTACAGGACACTGTTGAACACAGGACTCCAGTCCAAACAATTAGCCCCTACCACAACCCCCTGTATCCAATTGGCTAGCTCTCCCTGGATCCCTTGATCCTGATCTAACCTTATTAACTAACCTACCATGCTGAACCTTATCGAAGACCTTGCCAAAGTCTATGTAAACAATGCCTACTGCTCTGCCTTCATCTATCTTCTTTGTCACTTCTTCAAAAAACTCAATCAACTTTGTGAGACATGATTTCTCACACACAAAGCCATGCTGTCTATTTCTAATCAGTCCTTGCCTTTCCAAATGCATGGAAATCCTGTCTCCCAGAATCTCCTCCAACAACTTACCCATGATTGACGTAAAGCTCATCAGTCTGCAGTTCCCGGGCTTATTTCCTTTCTTAAATAATGGTGTAAAATTAGCCACCTTTCAGTATTCATGGCTGTTGATTATACAAATATCTCTGCTAGGGGCCCTACAAACTCTTCCCTTGCTTCCCGCAATGTCCGGGGACAAACTTGATCAGGTCCTGGGGATTCATCTACCTTTATGCACTTTAAGGCCTCCAGTACCTACTCCAGCTCGTACTCTTCTGTAATGTGGACTCTGTTTCAGCCACCACTATTTGCTTCTCCAAGTTTCTTAGCTTCCATGTCTTTCTCCAAGATAAATACCGATGTAAAATGTTTGTTTAGGATCTCACCCATCTCCTGTGGCATCCCACATTGATGGTATCGTTAATCTTTATGGGGCCCTATTTTCTCCCTCGTTGCTCTTTTGCCCTTAATATATTTGTCAAACCTTTTTGGACTCTCCTTTACCCTATCTGCCAAACCTCACTCATGTCCCTTTTTTGCCCTCATCGTTTCCCTCTTCAGTGAGCTCTTCCACCCTCTGTACTCTCAAGGTTCTTTATTTTAAATTTGTCAGGCATGATTTCCTCTTCATTAAGCCATATTGACTCTGCTTGATTATATCTTGTATTTATAATTGCTCTGCTATTATGTACTTTACAACAGAGTCGAACAATTTCCAATGCCTTATGTTAAATGGCCTATAATCACCTGTTTTTATCCCCCCCTCCCCCTTTTGAATAAAAATGTTACATCGCCAGTTTTTCAATCATTCTGGGATTTTTACAGACCATAGGGATTCTGGAAGAGCTACAGAAAGATAGACAGAATAGGTCCCAAGTACTTATCAACATGGAAGGATGGTGGGGGTGAGGGAGGCAAAGTGAGGCATAGGCAGGGCAGGGCCAATTTGAGGGATTGGGTTTACTTAACTTTGATCTTATTTTCACCTCAGCAGGTGTATATGCCATGCTGTCTTTGGCAAAATTCATAGCAAAGTGAGGATTGGCAGGGATTGTCCTCCTCTCTCGGGGTGCTTTGTGGATAGATTCTTGGTGAGGAGGAGTTGGGAACATTGGTCTGTGTCTGGCTCATTCAGTCTCAGACCTCACATCTCTGCTTCCTCTGTCAAATACTATGATCATTTCCTTGTTCACACACACACACACACACACGTACTCACATACAGGCATACACACACACAAACAGAGGTACACACACACACACACACACACACACACACACACCAAGACACACATAGAGTCATAGTGTCAGAGATGCACAGCGTGGAAACAAATCCTTGAGTCCAACTCATCCATGCCAACCAGATATCCCAACTTAATCTTGTTCCATTTGCCAGAACCTGGCCCATATCCCTCCAAACCCTTCCTATTCACATATCCATCCAGATGCCTTTTAAATGTTGCAATTGTCCCAACCTCCACCACTTCCTCTGCCAGCTCATTCCATACACGTACCACCCTCTGTGTGAAAAAGTTGCCCCTTACGTCTCTTTTATATCTTTCCTCTCTTACCCTAGTCCTATGCCCTCTAGTGCTGGACTCCCCCACCTCAGCGAAAAGACCTTGTCTATTTATCCTATTCATGCCCTTCGTAATTTTATAAACCTCTATAAGGTGACCCCTCAGCCTCCGACGCTCCAGGGAAAACAAGCCCTGCTTATTCAACCTCTCCCTATAGTTCAAATACTCCAAACCTGGAAACATCCTTGAAAATCTTTTCTGAACTCTTTCAAGTCTCACAATTTTCTGAAAGTGGCCTAACTTTATGTACAACATCCTGTACAGCCACAACATGAACTCCCAACACTTGTATTCAATGCTCTGACCAATAAAGGAAAGCATACCAAACACCTTCTTCACTATCCCATCTACCTGCAACTCTACTTTCAAGGAGCTGTGAACCTGCACTCCAAGGTCTCTTTGTTGAGCAACATTCCCTCGGACCTTACCATAAAATGTACATGTCCAGCTAAGATTTGCTTTCCCAAAATGCATTTATCTAAATTAAACTCCATCTGCCGCTCCTCTGCCCACTGGCCCATCTGATCAAGACCCCGTTGTAATCTGAGGTAACTTTCTTCGCTTTCCACTACACCTCCAATTTTGCTGTCATCTGCAAACTTACTAACTATACCTCTTATGCTCCCATCCAAATCACTTGTATAAATGACGAAAAGTAGTGGATCCATCACCGATCCTTGTGGGGCACCACTGGTCACAGGCCTCCAGTCTGAAAAACAACTATCCACCACCACCCTCTGCCTTCTACTTTCGAGCCAGTTTTGTATCCAAATGACTAGTTCTCCATGTATTCCATGAGATCAAACCTTGCTAACTACAAGCACCCTGAGAGAAGAGGACAATCCCTGCCAATCCTCACTTTGCTATGAATTTTGCCAAAGACAGCATGGCATGTACACCTGCAGAGGTGAATGTAAGGTCAAAGTTAATTAAACCCAATCCCTCAAAGTGATCCTGCCCTGCCTATAGGGAACCTTGTTGAATGCCTTACTGAAGTCCATACAGATCACGTCCACCACTCTGCCCTCATCAATCCTCTTTGTCACTTCTTCAAAACCTCAATCGAGTTCATGAGACATGATTTCCCACACAGAAAGCCATGTTGACTGTCACTAATCTGTCCTTGCCTTTCCAAATATGTGTAAATCCTGTCCCTCAGGATTCCCTCCATCAACTTGCCCACCACATCAAGCTCACTGGTCTATACCTCCCTGGCTTGCCCTTACCACCTTCCTTAAATAATAGTACCATGTTAGCCAACCTCCAGTCTTCTGGCACCTCACCTGTGACTATCGATGATACAAATATGTCCAGATACAAGTGTGCACAGATGCACATGTTCACACACACATTCACACACGTACAGACACGCACACACACAGGCAGACACACATACGTATGTGATTTTTGGAGGTCTAACAATGAATGCTGTATAATTCCACTTATCTTTCTTTCCTCTCCTGCTTTTCTCACTGATAGCTTTTCTCAACTGGCTGATACTCATACTCTACTTTTCCTGTCACACACAGCTCAACTGGCATTCATTCTTTTTCTCTCTGTCTGCTCGATTCTCATGGACGTTTTTATCCCCTTTTTTACCCTCACTTCATTTGAAGATAGCTGTTATCCCAAAACCCAGTTCCTCAATTCATTGTATGACTTCCACATCATGCATCTGAGTGTCAACCATTGCACAGTGTGCCATGCCCCTTGAGTAGTAAAATCAAGGCTGGCACTGCTTGATTTGCTGGTACTGAGGGAGCTCCACACATCTGGAGGTGCCATCATTAAGTTAAACCCTTATCTGCCTGAAAGGATAATGGCCTATTTTAAAGAACAATAGGGGAGTGACTTGTGGCCAATATTGGTCTCCCAACCTGCATCAACGAGAGAGATTATCTGGCCATTTTCACTTTGCTGTTTGTAGGAGTTTAACTGTGTGAAAATTGGCTGCTGTATTCCCCACATTATAACAGGAACTACACTTCAAGAAGTACTTCCTTCATTATAATGTATTTTGAAGCTTCCAGTCATTATGAAAACTACAGAACTGCAAGAAACATAAGAGAGAGGAGACAGTGAAACCTTTTTTACAGACCATGTCCAATTCAAAATCCTGGACCAAAATCCAATTACAGGTGGCAGCCTGCACCTCCAGTCCAGCTCTGCTGCCAACCCAGCACAAGCAATATGGTCATTGCTGTGGCTGCAAGGGAAGAGAGAGTATACTTTCACCCTCATGGGCAAGTTATAAACCTATTTCTCTGTACTAGGGCCAGACAAACAGGTAAATGGATCACCCTAAGTGGAATATCAAGCCTCCAGAAAGGGAAGGCACCTTCCCACATCCTGAAATGCCTTTGGCAGATGTCCTTGGTGAAGCTGGCATACTATTCTTATGCTGAATGACTCATTCTGATGCTGGGCAAATGCTGAGGAGTATTGTAGAATGGCCAGTAATCAGTCGGTTAATTAGCTGTCTACCTCAAGCCGACATGAGGCAGAGCTTCTGTGATAATGATAACACATCAGGCTTCCCCACTGACGAATGACACTGCCATTTTACAACCTTCCATTCTCTAGCCCTTCTCTAAGGGGTTTGCAAAATTCAGCTTGATATCCTGTGGGAAATGCTGTCAAAAAGAAAAGCACTGTTGATTGACTGGTGTGATTCTGTCCTTGGTAATATATATATAAAATGCTCTTTATTTATTTATAATTTAATTTTCAAACTTCAACTCCATTCCCTTGTTATAGCCTGAATCATGCCATCATATAAAAGAGTAATAATACGATAATGGGTTGTCAGACTGCTTCTGATCATTGTGTATTTAGTTAAAAGCTTTGGAAGCTACATGCATATTCAAGGTGTCACAATTTTATGAACACCAACAAATCAGAACTTTAGAACTATGCAAAAAGAGCAAGCAATAAAGTTGCTTTTTTTCTGACCTTGAGTGAATGTAAAGACTTTATCATGAGAGGGCATACAGCATTTTAAGTGGGGAAGGGAAACAGTCAGACATCATAGTCCATAATAATGACATAGGAAGGTAAAGGTTCAGGAGCTACTGGAGGAAATTATAACGTAGGACCTCAAGGATCATAATCTCTTGGATTATTCCTAGGATCACGTGTTTATACATGTGGGAATAGTGGGATAAATAGATTAACACGTAGTTAGAGAAATGAGACAGGAGAACAACCCTGACCTTCTGCAGGTATTAGGGCATTGGAACTAATTCTGAGAAAAGAAGGATTTGTTCAAGATGTTTGTGACAAATATATTAGGGTCTTTTGAAGTTGTAGTGAGCTGGGCAGATGAAGAGGAACCAACTAATGTGGATTATTTAGAATTCCAGAAAACAGTTGATATGGCATGACTTCAAAAGTTACTGTCAGAAGTCACACGATACCAGATTATTGTCCAACAGGTTTATTTGGAATCACAAACTTTTAGCGAGTTACTCCTTTGTCAGAAGGAGGAGTGCTCTGAAAGCTTGTGATTTCAAATAAATCTGTTGGACAATATTCTGGTGTCATGTGACTTCTGACTTTGTTCACCCCAGTCCAATATCGGCACCTCCACATCATCAAAGGTTACTGAGTTGTTGGTCATATATTAGTGTGGGATGGAGAATTGCTTAACTAACACAAAACAAATATTTGGATTAATAGGATATTTCAGGTTGGCAATCCATAATTAGTAGAATGCCATAGAACCTGTCTTGGTGTCTCAACCATTTACAATTTATGTTAATGATTTGGATAAAAGGCCCAACCAAACCTGCTGATAAAGCAAAATTAGATTAAAACCCTATGTCTGGATAATTAACAGTCAATGCGGTGGGATGATTTTCATTTGCAAGTGACCGAATTGGGTAGAGAAGAGCTTGAAGCCAATTAGTGAGGTTAAGACGAATAGGTTTTCAATTTATAGTGGAGTCAAAGGTTAGAGAACAGGCAGCAAAATGGAGTTGATGCCAAGATCAGGGCACCCATGATCAGAAGTGGAGCAGATCTGAGAGGCTGCATGACCCTATTCCTGTTCTTATTTCTTGTTGCTGTTCAAACGGAGCTTGCTACAATGACCTCAATGGTCAAGTTAAATCACACTGTGGTCGAGGGTTTAAATGAATTTGCAAAGGGATGGGCACTCCAGGGAAACATGAGAAAGAAGAAATAGAGTACCGTGGAGGTAAAAAACAGAACTCGAGTAAAAGAATAATTTAGAGCTCAGAGAGTTCAGACAGTTGGCAAATAGAAAATTATTTAAGATGGTTCAGAGCGCATGCACGTGAAAATGCATAAAATGGAAAATAAGTTTTGGTGAGAACACAAGAACTTGATAAATTGGAGCAGCAGCAGACCATTCAGCTCTTTGACCCTATTTCACCATTCAGTGAGATCATAGATGGCTTTTATTACAACTTCACCTTCCTGCACATTTAACTCCTGTCGTACCCATAAGACTATCATCTTCTGTGCTGAACATATTCAAGCACTATACATCAATGGCTCTGTGGGGTTCAGAATTTTATAGATTCACAAGTCTTTCAATAAGAAACGCCTCCTCATCTCAATTCTGAACGACAAATTCTTACTGTCGGACTTTATGGCTCCCTAGTTCTGAGCTCGCTAGAAAGGGGAAACATTTCCTCAACAAGACTGTTAAGAATTTTATTTGTGGCAATTATGTCATCTTTCTTCCTCCAACCTCCAGAATATACAAGCCTACCCTAGAAATCTCTCCTCAGGAAAGAAGTCCCTCATCCCAGGAATGGATTTCATGGACCTCTCGGTCAAGTATGCCTTCCATAGGTAAGGAAAGCAAAATTCCATTCAGGACTCCAGGTACTCAACGAGGAGGCCTCACCAATGTTCTGCATACTTTAATAAGACTATTTTAACCTTATATTTCAATTGCATTGAAACAAAGGTTAACATATCATTTACTTTCCAAATTGCTTGGTGCACCTGCACATTACCTTCCTGTGATTCATGTATACAAGGACATCCAAATAAAATCCAAACAATCTTCCTTTGCAGCTTATTTGCATCAACCTCACTCATGACTTTCCCACCAAACTTTGTGTTGGCATGGATAGCTTACATAGTCCCCTTATCTAAATCGTTAATGTAGGTTCTAAATTGCTCAGGTTCAAGTACTGATCCTTGTGATCATCCATTAGTTAGGGCTTGCCACCTGAAAATGATCAATTTATTCTTACTCTCTGTTCTCTGCCTATCAACCAGTTTTCGATCCATGCTAATATATTAGTCTAATGTCATGATTTCTAATTGTTTTTGCAATCACTTCTTACTTGACATATACCAAATTTATAAAAAATAAATTCATTACATTGATATTCCTCTTATTATCTTGCCAGTTAAATCCTCAAAGAACTCTTAACACAATTTCCTTTAGGTAAATCCATGTTGCCTATGCTTAGTCATGTTATGGTCTTGCAAGTGGTCTCTTACCGCAAACTTAATAATAGATTCTAGTATTTCTTCTTCTATTGACTACGGCCCAAACATCAGACATTCTAAATTGACCCACAGCCTTGGAAATCAGGCTTGACAGAAAATTAGTCAAACTAAATTAAGCAGCAGCCATTGGCCACAGAAAACAGTGGAAACCAAGATCAAAGAGGTTACAAAGATTCAAGGGAAATCAGTTACAATCAGTGTGAGAGTTGTGCATGGGAGAAGCATCAATCAGACATTCTGGCATCCTGACTGCCTGAGTATGTATACTTTACACCTCCTGGCATGGCAACCATGACGCATGTTGGCACTACCCCATTGACTGATTTGAACCTAGCCTATTGGCCAAATGCCTCTGAACATTCTGGAAGGTCAGGGGCAAGGGGAGATGAGAACACATACCTCAACACCACCTCTTCAATGAAGGTCTAATTTGGTCCAGGAACAGAGTGGTTGGGAGAGGCGGGAGAGGCGGGAGAGGTGGGAGAGGCGGGGGGCGGGGGGTTGGTGGGGTGGTGGAGGGATGGAGGGATGGAGGGAGAGAGAGAGAGAGAGAGAGAGAGAGACAAGGAAAGAGAGAGAGTTGTATCTGCCCTGACCTGCGAGACTCACCTGTGTGAAGGAGGCTCCAACAGTTCAGCTCAAACACATGAATTGCTGCAAGTAATATCACTATCCTCAGTATTCAGTTTTTCTATTGTATGCCAATCCTTGGAAATTGTTCAAGAATCTAAGGCATTCAGGAGGTTCAGAAGAAATACATTCACTTGTCACAACAGTTACTTCTTTTAAAGCCTTAGAATGCAGGTTGTCAAATTCCCTGAGTATTTGTCGCCATTTCATCCCATTAATTCTTCTAGCACTTGACATACAGATTTCTTGGAAGTTCCTCATTCTCACCAGATCCATTTGTTTCTAAGATATCTTTTTGATGCTTTCAGCCATGAAAAACATACAAAGTATTTAAGTATTTATGTATCTGCCACTTCCTTATAGTCCTAGTATAGTTTAACAGTATTTGCATCTACCTTCACTCATCTCTTCATAGTTAAAATATCTATAGAAATGATTACAATTTGCTTTGGTCTTTTGCTAGTCTGCTCTCATTTTCTCTTTCCTTATGAAATTACACTCCTGCTTTGCTGAATTCTAAATTTTTCCCAGTACTCAGGGATATTAATTTTTCGAAAAATAATATAGGCCTCCATTTCTGATCAAATATTACCTTTAATTCCTCTTATTGAATTACTTTTTCTGTGGGGATTTTGTGCCTGAAAGGAATGCATATTAAAATTGTAAATTATGTAGTAATTATTTCATTGCTTGTCTAACATCATAGCTCTTAATGTAGTTTCCAAATCTATGATAAGCCAAATTGCCCCACATACATATGTAGCTTGAATTGAATTGAACACCGTCATTTTGGACTTGAGTAAATAACTTTGAAATTTAATATGGAATTCCTCATATTGTGACCACTCTTTCCTGAAGGTCCAATTTACTACGGTTAACCATTTCTTACTGCACAACAAGAGAAAGTCTGTTCCTTAGCAATGGTAATACAATTTCGGGATTCATATAAAAAAAACTTTTCACTGTCATTTCTATCTCTGTGTGTTCTGATGCTGAAAGTTTCTCTCCTAAGCCACATGATCTATCCTTGACATGCTGGTGTAGAAAGTGATCTTTCGAATATTACATTAATGTATTCTCCACAGTACAACTGTACTGAAAAATTGATCGGCATAGTTTATGTGATGATTAAGGACCTCATGATTACTGTATGATTATAATATGTGCTGAACTAAAGGCACAAGTCACCACAAAGTTCTTTGAGCGAGTACCAAAAACAGAGACCTGGTCCAAAGAAGAATATGAAATATTCCTGGCTACAAGCTACTCAGGAAGAAAGATAGGGAAGGGAAAGGACCGAGTGGCAATATTGATACAAAGAAAAATTAATATAGCAGTGGAAAGAGATGATATAGTGGATGATTTACTCGCTGAGCCGGAAGGTTCATTTTCAGATGTTCCGTTACCCCACTAGGTAACATCTTCAGTGGACGCATTTTGTCTGCTTGTTTGGATTTATTGCTGAGAAATCTGTGGACTGTGTTCATTGGGTACCCATTCTTTTTGAATACAATGAACACAGTCCGCAGATTTCTCAGCAACAAACCCAAACAAGCTGACAAAACATGTCCAGAAATCCTAGCCACTCTCCCCTACATCAAAGACATATCGAAATGCCTGCCAGACTACTCAGACCCTTTGGCATCATGGTAGGCCACAAACCTACCAACACACTAAAACAGCAGCTAATGAACTTGAAAGACCATACACAAACAAGCAAAACTAATGTTACTTACAAACCTCCGTGCAAGGACTGTAATAAACACCACAATGGACAAACAGGCAGAAAACTAGCCACTTGGATACATGAACATCAACAAGCCATAAACGACATGGCCCTCTCTCACTAGTACCCTTACACACAGATGAGGAAGGACACCACTTCGGCTGGGACAACATATCCATCCTAGGACAAGCCAAACAGAGACACACACGAGAATTCCTAGAAGCATGGCATTCCAACCGAAAATCTATCAACAAGCACATTGACTTGGATCCCATTTGCCACCCCCTGAGAAAAAGAACAGGAAATGACATCACCACAGGAAATGACATCACCAACCCAAAGAAACCCATAAATATAAATAGAAAGCAGGAATTATCAACAATGCTTCACTGGAGCTATTACCTAGTAGGGTGACGAAATGTCTGGAAATGAACCTTTCAGTTCAGTGAGCAAACCTACATACAGGACCTCAACCTGAGCTACAAATCTTCTCAAAACTCGCTAAAGATGATATAGGTCAGGGGCTGTTGGAAACATTAGCTATTTTTATAATTTCTGGATCATTTTTATGTTTTGTGGTCAATGGATTATTTCCTCTATATTCTTTAGTCCTTGGCAGTGGAACCGTTAATCTCAGATGTATGAGGAAATATTGTCTGTGTGACTTTGAATTGGATTCATGATTTAATGGGAATCGATGGTGTAAATTTATAAGGCAAACATGAAAAGACCAGCAGAGACCTAATGTCTGAAAAATGTTATCAGTTATGGGATGTGTGCATCGCTGGCTCTGTCAGCATTTATTGCTCATCCCTATTTGCCCTTGAGAAGGTAGTGGTGAGCTGCATTCTTGAACTGCTGCAATTTACATGCTGCAGGTAGATCCACAAAGAAATAGGGAGAGAATTCTATAAATTTGTAATTGAAGTCATAGTCAAAAGGTATGCTTTGAAATGTATAGATCAATGATTTTGAGGCTATAGTTAAATCAAATAGTCTTTGGAGGAGCAGTGCAGGTATACTGCGGCACAACTCTGACCTGCTACTTTCAAGGGTGTCTGTCATTGGTTCATACTGGCTTGTTGCATTTCCACAAAGATCGCCACATTATCCGGGTGCAGTATTATCCAGAGTGGGCTGGCTCTACTCCTTTTGATGTTGAATTGAGAATGATGGTGAAGAAGAGCAGGTTGAGGACTCAGGTTTGACAGGCCCAACCTTTACCTTGAAGTTTCTTGAGTCGCCAGTGCGACTGCTCACTGACACCAACAGTCCCTGTATGTGTCCCAAATGAGCCTCGTGTATCTTTCCAGGACACCACTTTCTTTCAGACATTCCCACATCTTTCTCCTTGTGTTCTGACATACACTTTTGTCAGATTAAGTGAGCTAGGTATGAATCCTGTTGCCCCTTGCAATTTGTCTTGACCAATTAGTACGCAGTGAAAATTGGGACCATGGTGCTTGGTCCTGGTATGAAGCCAAACTGCCCATCACTGATCTCTATGATCATTGGTAGGGGAGAGTCAATCTCACATTATCACACACTGGCGGTGTGGGATGTTGGCATCATCCCACTGCAGTTTCTGTATGTTTGAATGATTTGCTCTGTTTGAAAATCAGCAGCAAATATTTCCTTTCTGCTCATCTGGCTCATTCTCCCTGGCTATAATGACTGTGTGTGTGTGTGTGTGTGTGTGTGTGTGTGTGTGTGTGTGACCCAGCACCATGTGTGTGTGTCACCCAGCACCTTCCAGGCCTCCACCCTTGATGGAGGGAACATTGCCCAGCAATTGTATACTGCAGTGCCCTACATATTGAGAGATACTGCTACAACTATCAGCTGCAGCAGTGTAAATCTATGGCAGGAAAAATAAGAATCATGGTCAACTCAACGACCAAAGCCAGTGATGTCCATTCCCTGGTTTGCACCTCCAGTTGTGACTACAGTAGGTAACATAAGTTGATAACAGCCATTTGGTGAAATCAATGTGGGAAAAGTGCTTCCTGGAGACTCTGTATGGACATAGACCTCCATCGCAGTGCCACACTCCTCACACTCTCCTGCCTACTCTCCTTCTTTCTCCAGCTCAAAGCCTGACTCATGGCTTGGATAAACTGTTTCCAAATTTGACTAAAATAATCTAGTCGCCAGCACAACATTGTCAGTGGAAATCAGAATCCATTCATAGATCACAGAAAACATAGCCTGAAGGGAGTGCCAGAGGCTATGTAGTATCCTTAGAGGGCAAAGCAGCAAGTAAGCATAATGTAGGAATGTACCATGTATATGGTGCTCTTGAGTGTTCCTTACTGATTGTTAACATTATAATTTGCTGGTTGTACATCAATTTACTTAAATATTATACTGAGAATATTTAATGCTTCAGACACAAGCTATGGACGTCATGGTGCAGCTTGACTTAGTATTGTTAAAATTAAAATCTGCTGGACTATAACCTGCGATTTTTAACTTTGTCCACCCCAGTCCAACACCGACTCCTCTTGTTTGGCAGCTGATGCTAACCAAAGGTTCGAGTCCAGAAACTGCATTGCAGGCCCAACCTATATGTGAGTAATTCAACAGGAGATCAGTCAATTCAACTATTCAGTGTGCTTTAGCCAAAACTAGGCCCCAGGCTCATTGTTTGCAGATGGTTCATTTGATCTTAGTCTGTGCTGGTTTACCATAGCATTCCAATCTGATGAGATGAATGAGATGGCACATCCCAATTTTACCCCAGACAGAACTGGAAATGAACACATTCTGCTGATGTTATTCTGAACCACACAGTAATCACTTAGCCAAATGAGCTAACTGGCTTCTAATTCTTTGACTATTTTATCATCACAACAGAACACAACTGATAGGGATTGAGTTGAAGACTGCTATTTAATCTTGGAGTTCAGATTGAATCTGCAAGTGACTTGAACTTCATCCCCCTTGTTAATTATGTTCTCACATCTCTTGATTAAATCTTGGCCTCATTAGTCCCTCTAAAATCATCACGATTCGAAATACAAATAATGATTTACTTCATCCACCTGAATAAATTCCTTATGAAATTCTTTACACGTCCTTTTTTCAATTTGAAACAAGTCTTAATAAATTGCCAAGTACATCATTGTGTTTAAAGTAGCCACAAAAGTTATGTGCAGCAGTAGAAAAGATGAGTGACAGGCCTGAAGAACAGGCAAGAAAATGTGTAAAAAACATATTTTAAAGAGGATACTGATGATCTTGCCAACTGACCTTTAGTTTACAGGAACCCAGTGAGCAATCCAATCATTGATTTATCTTCTCTTAAATTCAGGTGACATTTACTGATGCCACAATGCTTTTACCTCTAGAATTATGATTAACTGCACCTCATAAATGCAAATATCTCAATGTATTACATGGAAATGAGTTGTGGTATAGGTTGTACGATTGCACAAGATTGATGACTGGGGTTGATCACACGTGTTGCCAAGGATAAGCAAGGGCTTCCAATAATGTGACAAATGTAACAGTTGCCCAAACAATTGCATAATGTGAAAGAATAAAGACACATGCAGTGTTATAGCATTGTCTCATTTCAAACGTTTTTGACCATTTTTCAACAGAAGGAATGTGAGTAAAAGAATTATGTTTTAAGGTTGGGTTTTGAAGCAAAGGTTAAAAAAGCAGTGAGATAAAAGGTATTAAAAATGCCAATGAGCTAAACTCTGGTGTTAATGTCTCAACGGCTGTAAACAATAACCAATTCATTAGCTTGTCTTTTTATTTGATAAACATTGTTTTGAGATCCCCCTGAATGAGGTACTTCTACTCAGAAAAAGACAGATAGTCTTTTATTTAAATAGAAAGCAATAATACTGAGAGTATTAAAGTGCAAGATTATTAAAAGAAGCTATGTTGTTTAGAAGAATATTAAGATGATTCGCTAATTTACTCCTTATTAAAAAATATGTTATTAAGTCAGTTTTTACCAGTAGAACTAAGTGACTCTGATAATTGCTGCTTTGTTTATTCACTTGATATATAATAAAGCATACTAATGATTCTTATCTTGCCTCACCTTTACAAAATGCTTTTTCTTCTCTGTTTGCGACATGTATGAGAGATAAGTATCTTAAACCACTATATAGTTGGATAGGTAATATTATCAGCACATGTGAAGTTCTAGTTGCTATGACCACCAATGCCAGGCCCAAAATGTTTCACAGCTAACTATATTAGGAATTAGCTGTGGAACCCTGATTTATGATTTACGAAGACAAATGTAGATACAGTCAGAACAACACAATAGAAGCCCAATTAAATACATACTTTAGTTTAGTCCTCACAAAATAGGACACAAACAAGGTCCTACAAATATTGGGAAACACATACAGTCATACAGATGTCCAGGATGGAAACAAACCCTTTGGTCCAACTTGTCTGGGCTGACCAAAATCCTAAATTAATCTACAGGGGAACTTTGATTATCCGAACACCAATTTTCCGAAAATCGGATTATCCGAAGGTGATCTCCTGGTCCCGATGGGAACATTACATCAAAGATGTGTTTCCAACAGTGATCGTGTCTTTTGTTTACAATGATTAAACAGACACCGTCTCCAAATGACTGTCTGCCCGCTCTCTCTCTCCCCACACTTCCGCTGGAGTTCTATACAGTGGTGTACCCTAAACCCCTCCTTCCCCAGATAATCTCTCCAACATTGTTGTCCTGTACAGGGCAAAGTTGGAACGTGTGTGTGTGTGTGTGTGTGTGTCCTATTTAGAAACTTACCCCACAAAGGCAGCAACAGCAGCAGTCTTGTTGTTGGTGTACAGTCCAGCTGCTCTGGAGAGGGGGCGTTGGTGTGCGCGGGGTTGTCGGGCAGGTGGAGGGGCGGTGTTGGATGGGCTTGGTGGTTGGCACGTGGTGTTGGGGCAGGGGGGCGGGGGATGGTGTTGCACGGAGTTAGGATGCAGTGTTGGGGGTGGGGGAGGCGGTGTTGGGGCAGGAGAGGGGTGCGGGGGTGGGGGCGCGGTATTGGGGCAGGGGATGGTGTTGGGGCAGGGGGTGGTGTTGGGGCAGGGGCGGTGCTGGAGGGACAGTGTGGGGGTGGGGGGGTGTTGGGGCAGGGACGGTGTTGGGGGCGGGGGGGATCGGTGTTGGGGCAGGGGCGGTGTTGGATCAGGGAGACAGTGTGAGGGCTGGGGGGCGGTGTTGGGGCAGGGTGGTGTTGGGGTGGGGGCATGTGGAGGCGAGTGGGCAGTGTTGCACGGGGTTGGGGGCGGGGGCGATGTTATGGCAGGGGCAGTGTTTGGGCAGGGGTGGTGTTGGGGAGGGGGCGGAGTTGGGGCAGGGGTGGTGTTGGGGGTAGGGGCGGTGTTGGGGGCTGGGCCAGTGTGGGGGCGGGGTGTGGTGTTGCATGGGGTTGGGGCTGGGGTCGGTGTTGGGGCAGTGGCGGTGTTAGGGCGGGGGGGCGTTGTTGGGACGGGGCGGTGTTGGGACAGGGGTGGTGTTGGGGCAGGGGTGGTGTTGGGGTGGGGGCGGTGTTGGGACAGGGGTGGTGTTGGGGCAGGGGTGGTGTTGGGGTGGGGGCGGTGTTGGGACAGGGGTGGTGTTGGGGCAGGGGCGGTGTTGGGGGCGGGAGCAGTGTGGGGGCAGGGGGCAGTGTTGCATGAGGTTGGGGGCTGGGGGCGGTGTTGGGGCAGTGGCGGTGTTAGGGCGGGGGGCAGTGTTGAGGCAGTGGCGATGTTAGGGCGGGGGCAGTGTTGGGACAGGAGTGGAGTTGGGGCAGGGGTGGTGTTGCATGTGGTTGGGGCGCGGTATTGGGGTGGGGGCGGTGTTGGGGCAGGGGGCGGTGTTGCACAGTGTTGGGGGCAGGGGGCGGTGTTGGGGCATGGGCGGTGTTGGGGGCTGGGGGCGGTGTTGGGGCATGGGCGGTGTTGGGGGCTGGGGGCAGTGTTGCATGGGGTTGGGGGCTGGGGGCGGTGTTGGGGCAGTGGTGGTATTAGGGCGGGGGCAGTGTTGGGGCAGGGGTGGTGTTGGGGTGGGGGGCGGTGTTGGGGCAGTGGCGGTGTTAGGGCGGGGGCCAGTGTTGGGGCAGTGGCGATGTCAGGGCAGGGGCAGTGTTGGGACAGGGGTGGTGTTGGGGCAGGGGCGGTATTCCATTGGGTTGGGGGTGGGGGCGCGGTGTTGGGGTGGAGGCGGTGTTGGGGCGGTGTTGCACAGGTTTGGGGGCGGGGGGGCGGTTTTGGGCAGGGGCGGTGTTGGGGCAGGGGCGGTGTTGGGGCAGGGGCGGTGTTGGGGGCTGGGGGCAGTGTTGGGGGTCGGGGGACGGTGTTGCACTGGGTTGGGGGCTGGGTGGACGGTGTTGGGAGTGGGGGGATCGGGACCTCATGCATCATGAGCTGCTGCAATCTCCTGAATGGGGAGCCAACTTTAAAAGCTCCGAGCCCCAGAGGAGAGGCATTTTAATCAATTTACCGAATAATCGATTATCCAAACGAAATAGTGCCCGCCTATCACGTTCGGATAATCGAGGTTCCCCTGTAGTCCCTTTTACCAGCATTTGGTCATATCCCTTCTCATTCTTCCTATCCATATACCCATCCAGGTGCCTTTAAATGGCGCAATTCTACTAGCCTTCACCATGAATGGGGCAGGAGGACAGTGATAATCTACATCATAAAGTACTTAAAGAAGTGGCCCTCTTAGAAATGACTGATGTATTGGTTCAAGGTTCTACAGTTATGGAATAGTTTCTTTGGATTGGAGTGGAGCTAATGTCAGCCACTGTTTAAAGGAGGAGATAGGGAGAAACCTGAGTAATTATAGACTGGCTAGCTTAACATCAGTCATGGGGGAAAAGCTGGAGTCCATTATAATAGGATTTAATAGCAGAGCAGTTGAATAACAGTGTAGGATCAGACAGAGTTAGCATGGATTTACAAAAGGGGTATTATGTTTGACAAATCTACTGGAATGTTTTTAGGGTTGAGCTAGCCAAATTGATAAGGGGGAGCTAGTGGATGTGATTTACTTAGACTTTGAAAAGGCTTTCAATAACGTCCCACGTAAGATATTGGCATGAAAAACTAATGGGATTGGAGGTAATTTACTGACATGAATAGAGAATTGGTTGGCAGACAAGAAACAAAGAATAGGAAAAAGAGGATCTTTTTCTGAGTGATAGTCAGTGCTTGGACATATATTTTGATATTCGTATCTAAGGATATGGGGTAGGCAATTTCAGACTGAGATGAGGAAAAATGTCTTCACTCAGAGAGTGGTATGCTGTGGAATTCTCCATCACCAAACATAATTGAGCCTAAAATATTGAATGTTTTCAAGAAGGTATCAGATATAGTTCTCAGGACGAAAGTGATAAAATGATATGGGGAGAAAGGGGGAACAGGGCACTGATCATATGATCATATTGTATGGCACAGCAGGTCTGAAAGGCTGAATGGCCCATTCCTGCTCCTATTTTCATATTTCTGTTATTATCTATTTCATTGGAGAAGCTAAATGTAATATCTCAATTTTTCAGATGATACAAAGCTGTGCAGGAGGTTGAGCTGTGAGCAGGATGCACAAATGCTTTAGTGTGATTTGGACAAGTTGACTGAGCGGGCAAATGCATAATGGGTGAAGTATAATATGGATAATTGTGAGGCTATTCACTTTGGTAGCAAAAACAAGAAGCCAATAGATTGGGAAAGGGGCAATTGCAATGAGACCTGGTGTCCTTGTACACCAGTTGCTGAAAATAAGTAAAGAGGTGCTGTGTACAAATGGTATGTTGGCTTTCACAGTGAGAGGATTTGATTACAGAAGCAGGGATGTCTTGCTACAATTGTATAGAGCCTTGTGAGACCACAACTGGAGTATTGTGTGAAGTTTTGGTTTCCTTATTTGTGGAAGGATGTTCTAGCTATGATTTGAATTGATTTGATTTGATTTATTTATTGTCACATATATCTTGCCACAAAGTACAGTGAGAAGTGTTGTTGGTGTCACTATGCTCCGGTACCATCTTAAAACACAGTATAATAAAGCAAAACATAGAAAATAAAGGTTGAAAAATTAAGATATAAAGGAGGTGTTCAACTTTACAATCTTTCTTGTTAAATGCCCTGTCATTGACCATGGGCCAGGTGGCCAGGCATGAATCCCCTTTGCTGCGCTGCCACCTTAGAATGAAGGTCACCGCTCGTTGGTGCCATCTCACCTCCACCAATGCTCTTGTCACTATGAGTCCTCACCGGTGCTCATCGATGCAGATATCACCAATGCTGCCAGATCCTGAACTAGCCCAAACGTGACTCTACCGCTGCCATCAGTCCACTTTGGACCTAAACTCATCTCCGCCTCCATGAATCTGTGCTGAACCACACACTGCTGGGATCCAAGCTCACCTCCACAGCAGCAGCCATGAGTTGACATTCGGACTGTCTTGACGTTGCAAGAACCTGCCAGGAACCAAAACTCTCCTCTGATGCTGCTGCCATAGGTCTGCACTGCTGGGGCTACTTGAGGCCCTGCTGCTAGGCCAACTTGAATTTATGCTTCTGGGCCTACTTCAGCCCCTTTGCTGGTTCTACTCGAGTCCCTGCTGCTGTGTCTACTTGAGTCCCTGCTAGTTATTCTACTTGAGTCCCTGCTGCTGGGTCTACTCGAGTCCCTCCTGCTGGGTCTACTCAAGTCCCTGCTGCAGGGCCTATATGAGTCCCTACTGCTGGGCCTACTTGTGTCCGCACTGCTGAGCCTACTCGAGTCTGTGCTGCTGGGCCTACTTGAGTTCCTGCTGTTGGGCTACTCGAGTCCTTGCTCCTGAGGCTACGCAAACCCCCCCGTTGCTGGGCCTACTCGAGTTCCAGCTGCTGGGCATGTGCGAGTCCATGTTACTAGGCCTACTCAAGTCCCTGCTACTGTGGCTTAGACGTATTCACGCTGCTGGACCTACTCGAGTTTGCGCTGCTGGACCTACTCGAGTTTATGCTGCTGGTCCTACTCGAGTTTGTGCTGCTGGTCCTACTTGACTCTGCATTGTTGGGCCTACTCGCTGATGCTATCACCGCAACCCAACTCTTCACTGAAGGATGAGTATAATAAAATCGTACATAAAAGACACGAGAGAATAAAATGAAAACAAACAAAAAGAAAATTCGGCAGAGCAGATGGGCCCTGGGTTCAGAAGCCCTACTCCACCACTATCTCACCGGAAGTAATGGAGTGAATGCAGGCATGGAAATGTAAAAAAAACACATTCTTTCATAACACAATTTATTCTATAAACTATTAGACAGCTTTATTGAACAGTAAATAAATATATGAATGATAAGTACAAACAAATAGTAGATGTATAAATTTATATACTTGAGCGCAGCTTCTCAGGATATTAAAAACAATAAAATGGTTTCTCTTGCATCACACATGGTAGATTAAAACTTTGAAATACAATGACAGTTCATTGTTGGCCTGCTCTTATCTATGATGACTTCAGAATAACTACTGAGCTGGGCATAGACTTTCAAATATAAATCCATATCAAACTCTTTGTACCTAGAAATTTGTTCTACAAACAGAATGCCATTACAAATTACCCACTCCCCCGACACCCCTGAACTCCTATTGACCTGATTCAAACCTAGCTTCCTATCCTATAACAAGCTCAAAAAGGTTCACAGCATTTTGCAGTTCCACCAACTGAGGTATTACAAACCCCTATGAGATGTTCTTGTGCATTCCTAAAGTTAAGGTGGTCTGAGAAAGCACCTCACATTAAGTCACATTTAAAGTGACTGCTAGCCTCCTATACAAAGATATTAAAATATATTGCTTGTCATTTTATCACAAACGTGACTCCAACTCTCTATATCATGCATATCAAATGGTCACTTGAATTTATTTATAATGTTTTAGATAAAAAGTTAATACTTTGAATACACTATCAGTCTCTGATATGTATCACAAAAGAGACAGTTCTTTCTCTACAGCCTTTACAAGCCGACACTATTGTACAATTTATATTTTTCTAAAAAAATTTATCAATTCAATAATTTCAGTGACAAGCAGCACAGAATAGTGTCTGTATATTGTGACATGATGTATAGATTTACACTTGAACTACTTCCCAGGATACTCATACTGTGCCAGATTTATTCAGACACTCAAGTAGAATGCTCATAAGCCTGGAAGAGACTACATTTCAACATAAATCTTGATAACATGCAAGGCAATAGACAAGCTGGCAACTTAATCAAAGTCTGGTAATGGTTACTGCCATATGGTCTCGCAAACAGCAGCAATTATTGTTGGTGTGAGCTTTTCTTTTAGGAAAACATGATCAAACTATGCTGAATTTTATAGACAACAATTTTGTAATGCAAGTTGAAGCTTTTAATTCCATCATTTCTGTATCAGATTTAGGCAATCTAAATTGAGCCCCTTTGTCCAATTCTCTCTTCATAGACCTGTATTGTTTTGCTTCAATTACTTATCCATACTTCCCTGTAAATATGCAGTTGTTGCTTTCACAACTACTGCCTGTGGCAAAGCATTACTGACTATGGAACTCTCTGTATATTGAATTTCTTCAATCTTCACTCCTTTCTCTCTTTCCAATTGACCTCTCTTCATTGTTTTTCCCAACCAGAATTCTCCTCTCAATTTCTCAAAATCTCCTTTAGGATAGCTGATAGCCATCTTAGCTGCTACGAAACTACTATCAGTGCCTCCTCATCCTCGTGAATCTACATGCTATATGAAGTTAAAGGCCTTTTTTCATTTAGGTGACCAAAATCAATACCACCAGCAACTCAATATTTCAGATTGATACAATGCTGCTGAACTAGAAAAATATCCCTCATGTTTCACAGATATGCAGTAAGAAATGGATGTTAAACCAAGGAGAGATATATTATAAGCAGTGAGTCACAAAATGCTTGAAAAGGGGGCAGTATTCAAGAAGGTCTTAACATAGGAAAGGATTTGGGAAGGTGGGGTTTAGGCAACTGAAGACATGGCTGTGAATAAAAGCATTGGACTCGCAACATTGATGCTGTTTCTCCGTGGATGCAGCCAGACCTACTGACTTTCTCCAGCATTTTCTGTTTTTAATACAGATTTCCAGCACTTGGAATATTTTACTTCTGTGTGGCTGTGAATACTAAGTTATTTGAAGGAATGGGATTCCTGAATCAGAGGAATAGCAAATTTGGAAATTCATGTCTTTGAGGTGGAAGGAACTGGAGGGGCTGGAGAATAAAGACGAGAATTTTCACTTTGAGACACTGTTGAACTGTGATTCAAGATCGGTGAACAATGATGGAGGTGATGACTGAAATAACTCCACAGAGACTAGTATCCTGTCACCAGGTCACCCTTTATTTACAAGTTGAGAGTCCTTGACACTGATCCAGCTCCCTCAGAGCCAGTTCCCAGACTGAGTCTGACATTCCTGTTTCTATCTGAAAGCCAGGGCTCCCTGATTGGACTAGATTAACAGCCCCAATCAGGGAACTCATATTCTAAGAGGTACAACTAGCTGACCTTGTTATGATCGATGAGAATGTGCAATATTGTATGGAATTGTGGTACCAGAGGTTTTCAAGAGTTGAAGCTTATGGAGGATGGTAGAAAAAAATAAGACTGTAAAGACATGCTCAAGTCAAATATTTAAAGAAGTTTTCTACAAGGAGTGGTGTGAGATCAGCAGCAGTTCTATGGAGCTGGAAGCTAGCTGTCTTTTATTTAACAATAGTATTGGACTGAAACTCAGCACAGATTTAAATAGAGTCATGAGGTTTTAAGTTTCTTTTTACTCGTTCTTGGGATATGGCTGTTGCTTGCTGCACCAACATTTATTGCCCATTCCTAATTATCGCTTCAACTGAGTGGCTTGCTATGACTATTTCAGAGGGCAGGAAAGAGCTCAGCACATTTCTCTGCGTTGGAATCATGTATAGGCCAATCTAGGTAAAGATAAGAAATTTCCTTGTCTAAAGGAACTAGTAAACCAGCTGGATTTTTACCACAATCAGCAACAGCTCCATGGTTACCACTAGGCTTACATTTTTTTGAAGAATCCAGATTTTCACTGATACACCTTCTGCCATGGTCAGATTTGTACCCAACCCTCCAGCCTTGGTCTCTGTACTATTAGCTCAGTGACAATATCACTATGTCACCATCTCACCTGAAATATTTGATAAAGGCTGGGGAAGTAGATAGAACCAGTGAAGAAGGAATAGTACATATGGCAGAGTCCAAAAAAATGACTTAGGTTTCCTAAAATTCAGCTTAAGGCTGGGTGTCAAATCTAACAGAGCAGTGACATTGGAAAAAATGAGAGAAGTGGTCAGAGTGGTTCAGTTGGAACACACTGGGGAGAAATTTATTCTTGTGGTATTGCTTCAGAAGCACAGTGTCAGTTCCCCAGAGATATTCAGCACCATGGTTCACTACCTGCAGAGTCCATTGATTTAATAGTCGATATTATGGAAAATTGCCACATGAAGGAAGGAAAGAGCAGTTGATCGAACCATCTGTTTCCAGGGAATTAATGTAGGGTACATGGCAAAGTAGCAGTCCCCAAAATAAATTTCAGTCCCCTTTCTTTCTGAAAATCTATACACACACATGTGCTGCAATTACTTTTATTCATATGGTCACTTATTAAAACAAAACTACTCATATCTGTCAAATATGACTTGCCTGAGACAACTCAGTGCTGAATCTCAATTGTTACTCAATGCAACTGTAAATGGTCATAACCTATAATTCATAGCAGCTTACGCTGGTTATCAGTTTGATTAACTAAGGACGAATGAATGAGAGTACTAGTAATTTATCTTGGAAACACACACACAAAATTCTGGTCACTAGTTAGCAAGGTGGGAGTACCTTTAACCTCCCTAATCTGTAAACAATGAGGTCAGTTGCAGTTCCCTGTGACTATTCTTGCTGAACCTAAAGAAGCCTGTGTGCAATCTGGACAAAATCACAGCCCCTTTAGTTTCTAATGTGCAGTGTTTGATGTAATGTTGCATAATTGCATACATATCGAGCAAAGGAAGTTACTCATGGAGCTAATTTTGCCATTCAATGGGCAACTTCCTGCTGACATCTAGCAGTTGAAAATTAAGGAGTAAAAACAAAAATGGTTTCAGTACCACCTGGTGCATTTACGCATTGAATCATGAGGGAGACAAGTCAATACAAATTTTGCAAATGATATTTGAGATACAACTGAATTTCATACAGTTATGTCACAGTATGAAGTTTACATGTAGACACAAAAGAACAATTCGTCCTAAGCAGTCATGTGACTTTCTCATCTAAATGTATTCTAAAATGTAATAAACTGGATAGATATTCCTATCAGAAGTTCATTCAATATAATAGTTTTCAAGCATAACTTTTAAGGTCCTAAACAGTCTAAGTCCACAATGGACATCAACTTCAAAAAGATTTCAAGTTATCAATGCTAATGATTTTGCTTTTATCTTTTGGCATCCACTATTAGCCCAAAGCACTTATATTATCAAGTACAATTCATAAAGGTTGAGCTTTCGTTCCATTGGATTAAGGGCTACCAGTACAATGTAAACAATTTCTTTAAATGACCCAAATGACGCATTTTACTTGCAGACTCCAATGTGCACTGCTTACCCCTGCCAACCATTTGGCCTTTTCATGTGACAATCTCAAGATGGTTATTGTTGAATTGATTGTGTTCTTTAAAATTGTGAGACATATTTGAGTGAGCAGGTATGTAAGCAGATTGTAAAACAACACTCACCCACTGTTAATCTGCCAGTGATTTGTCCTTCAGAGTTACGAGCATTAACAGTCACATTCTGTGAAGAATCCACAAGCAAGGGGGAATCCTGCAGGAATTAAAAAAAAAGGAATTTGCTTTGAATATTTAGGTATTTTGTGGAGAAAAAAACTGACCAAAGCATCCTATACAGGGGCCAACATTACCAAAGAATTATGAAATAGAATACAAACACCAAAACTAGGAATAGGAGGAGGCCATTTAGCTCCTTGAGCCTGTTCCACAATTCAATATGATCATGGCAGGTATTATATCTCAACATCATTTACCTGCATTCTCCCCATACTGCTTGATGCTTTTAAGAACTAAATATTTATCAAACTCTTATTTGATTATACTAAGTAACCTGGCCTCCACGTCCTTCTGTGATATCAAATTTTACAGGTTGATCACAGTCTGAGTGAAGAAATGTTTCCTCATCTCAATCCTAAATAGCCTACACCACATCTTGAGGCTATGACCCCTGATTCTAAACTCCCCAACCAACGGAAACATCCTCCCTGCATCTAGTCTGTCTTGTCATGTTAGAATTTTATACACTTCAATCAGATTCCCCTCTTATTCCTCTAAACTCAAGTGAATCCAGGCCCAGTTGAACCAACCTGTCCACATTGTATAGTCCTACCATCCCTGACATCAACCTATTGAATCTCTATTGCATTCCCACTATGGCAATGTATTCAAATGAATGTGAATGTTACGAGTATTGCTCTGGCAAATGGGAGTAAATCTCCCAAGTAATAATGGAAGACTTTGACAGCTTAGTCAACAAACTAACTAAAGTCAGGATCACCAATTTGTTATACCAGCTATCCAATTTGCAATAGCTCTGAAACAAATAAAAGTGGTTATCAAATGTTTCCATAATGGAAATCCATTTAGTCCGTTTACCAAAAATAGTGAGCATAAAAATTGCCCCAATTAATTTTATTCTTTTGTCCTTTATTTTTAACATGCAATATGTAAAGGCAGCACATCACCAAGATTAGAAAGATTAGTCAAAGTAAATCAAAAGTTCATGACTGACTAAGGTCCTTTTACAAAATTATAATACTTCAAAAATAATTCTCTATATACTGTAAGTGTCAATTTTTATTCAGCTCTAATGTTCTCAATAGATTATTGCAGTGATGATATTTTAGAATGCAGTAATTTGAAGAGAAGCAAAAATGTAATGTTTGTAATTACAAAGTGCGGATTCAAGCTATCAACCTTGAATGTAGGATTTTAATAATTGACTTATTAGCTGTCAGTTTTTTAAAGGTATTCAGGCAATTATAAGCATTAATACATTTGAATAAACTTGTGTAATAAAAACAGAAAATATTCCATCTTCAGCAGTCGTTATCTGCAAAGAAAGAAGACCGGTTAAGACATTTTTTTATGAACTTTTCAACTGAATAGACTAGACATGTTTGAAAAAATGTCATCTGACAGAGATAGCAGGATCTTTGTTAATATCTCTTCTTCCAGTGTAGCACTCTCTCAATATTGCCACCTATCTCGATTATATGCTCAAGCCATTGAAGTAAAGCTTGAACCAATGACCTCCTAATACAAAGAACAGAGTGTGACCAATGAGGCAAGTGCGACTCATTTTTGGAGAGAATAATGGAACTTGGGGGGTTCCCTTCTCAAAAGAAAGGTTTGCTTTTTGACCTAGACAAATATTACATGGCTTTCAAAAAGGAGGTAGAGCAATCATTTAACATTAATGCTGGATGCTAATGATTTCACTAGTTCCTTTACTCCCAGGCTTGTTCATGAGAATGCACAAGAAAAGATTTTAAATATCCCATTAAAAATATATAAAGCTCTCAGACTTGATTGTTGAACATCTTTGAAGTTCTGACCTCAATTCCATCTTTGAACATGTATTAAAGTATAACACAAAAATTACAATAGAGTCAAGCACAGGCATCATGTTCAATATTCTAAATTTCTTGTCATGAAATTTTAAATCTTGCATAACCCTTTTGGAGACTTATAAATGTCCTTGAGAAACAGAGAAAATGAAATGAAAACCATGTAGATATTGCAATGAATTGGTCCTATTCAATCTTGAATTGCTGAGCAATACTCTATCAGTAAAAGCACAATTTACAACTAGATTTTAAACCTTTTGTAGAGATATTCCTTAAAAATCTTAATGTGGATTATTATTCAACCAAGACATCGAGAACAAGTTATACACTCCATCTTATATAATTATTAAAAAGGAGAATAAAATAACAGATGACACATGTTAACAAAAAATAAGACTTGACATTTCATAATTTCAGCAGGTGTAAAGTGACAAAAATATGAAGGCAAACTGTTACTGTTTAACAACTTCAGTGTTTCACCATTATTTAACAAAATCATGCAGATGTTCTTAAGACTTCTGCAGATGCGGATTATGAGAACGATGTGATACTCACATCCCTTTTCTATTTTTTCACATTTTAACCCAACTTTTCGAGTTCACAACAGTGGTGAGTGCTGGACATGTTGATGAGTTAAGAGTTAATAACTAAATGAAAATAAAGTATATTCATAACTATTAGACATCCCAAAGCTCTTTACTGTCAATGAAGCAATTTTTGAAGTGTGGTCACTATTGTAATGTAGTTACCACGACAGTCAATTTGCGCACAATAAACTCTTACTAAGGAGGAGTAAGGATGGCAGAGCAGGTTATGAGTTGCAATTGCAAAATGGGAGTGCTTTGAGGTGATCCAGGATGGACACATCTGCAGTAATTGTTTTCAAGTGCAGGAAGTTCAGTTTGGAATTTATCAGCTGGAAGCCAGATGGCAGATGCTATGATGCATTAAGGAGGGAGAATGTTACCTAAGCACTTTGATCCAGGAGATGGTCACACACCTTGGGGTATTTTGATTTGGTCAGTGCTCACTGACAGCAAGTAGGATTATGTGTGAGTTAGTTCCAGGGACTCAGAGGCTGCCTTTTCAGGGAGCCTCAGCCTTTCCAGTTGTTCCATAGACTCTAAGTCTTTGCAGCCTGTATGAATGAAAACAGTGACTGCAGGGTAATTAAGCAAACTGATCATACCACCAATGTCTGAAACCCTTTCAAGCAGTGTGAGTTAAAATTTATGTATGTAGGAGGGGAATAGGTAGGGAATACATATTATTCTCTTTCTGTTAAGAGTTTGAGTCCAAATAGCAATCCTGATGAAGGGCTTATGCCCGAAATGTCAAATTTCCTGTTCCTTGGATGCTGCCTGACCTGCTGCGCTTTTCCAGCAACACATTTTCAGCTTCAAATAGCCTGCCAGGATTTGGGATGTTTGCAGTGGAATGGCTAGAATTTAGTTGTTTTGGTCCATGCAGGTGCCAGTAACATAGGTAGAAGTAGGGGAAAGATGTTGTGCTGAGGGATGATGAGGAGCTAAGGGCTTAGCTATAAAAATAGAAAAGTAGGCTGAATCAATTGCTCTTTACTTAAACGTGCATAGAGTTCAGAACAAAATGGATGAATTAACAGCACAAATGCACATTATTGGGTGCAATTTTATAGTCATTTCACAGATATGGTTATGAGGAAATCAAAGCTGACAACTGAACACTCAGGGGTTTGTGACCTTTCAAAGGACAGGAAGAAGGGAAGGGTATTGGGATAGATTTGTTGTATTGGGGTAGCTTTGCTGTATGAGGTGGAAGCAATGCAGTAGCAAGAAATGGTCTTGGATTGGATGATGTAGAATCTTTCTGGGCAGAGGTAAGAAATAACAATGGAAAGAAGACTCTGGTGGGAGTATAGCTGTTCTACAGAACAGAGAATAAATCTATGGATAATGAGAGCATGTAAAATAATACAGCACATTAATCATGGGTAACTTTAATTTTCATGTAGATTGAGAAAATCAAATTGGCAAGGGTGGCCAGTAAACAGTTTCCTCGAGCAATATGTTATAGATCCAGCCAGGGATCAGACTATTTTGTAATGCATAATGGGCCGGTGTAATGAATAATTTCAGAGTAAATGACACCTAGGCAACTGTGAATATAACATGATTGAAGTCAGCATTCAGTTTGAAAGGGAGGAACCTGGGTCAGAAACATTGGAGCTGAGGGCAGAGTTGGCTGGAGCAGATGAGGAAAAGAGTTCAGCAGAAAAGATAGCTGAGAACAGTCATAAACAGTTCCAGACTCACAGCAGAGTTAAATCTCAGTGAGAAAGAAGGATTCGAGGAAGATGGATAAGCTGATTGTGGTTAACCAAGGAAATTAAGGAGAGTATCAAATTAAAACAAAACAAACATACAGTAGAGCAAATATCAATGGGTAAGCCAGATGATTGAGAAAGTTTTAAAAGCCAAGAAAGGGAGATCAAATGATTAAAAAAGGGGTCAAAAACAATCTGAGGGCAAACTGGCAAGTAATATAAAAGCAGAGTAAAAGCATCTTTAGATGTAGAAAACGGAAGAGACAGGACAAGGTGAATGTTCTATAGCCAAGTTTGTGAATGACAGAGAAATAGTGCCAGAAGGGGACTAGTCAGTATAACACATAGAGTCTGCAGAGGGTGCATATACAGGGTAAGTGAGTATGCTAAGTTTTAGCAGATGTAATATAATGTGGGAAAGTGTGAAGTTAGGCAGTGTGAACAGATGAACAGAGGAGCTGAATATTACTTAGCTGAAGAATGACTGCAAAATGCTGCAAAGCAAAAAGATTTGGTAGTCCTTGTGCATGAATCATATAAAGCTAGGATATAAATTCATTGGGTTATAGGGACGACAAATGGAATGTTGGCCAGTATTTCAAAGGCAATTGCATACAAAAATGGGGAAGCCTTGCTAAAAATATACAAAGCACTAGTTAGACAACACCTGGAATACTATAAGCAAGGAGAGAGATATTGGTATTGAAGGCACTCACGGGTTTTCTTATGAGGAGAAGTTGAGTACTTTGGGCTTGTATTCATTGTGGTTTAGAAGAAGGAGATCTGATTGAAACTTGGTAAAATTCTTAGAGAGGGTACATACTCAAAGGTTGTTTTTCCTTTTGGGAGAGTCTAGGACCAGAGGAATAATCTCAGAGTAAGGTGGCACCTATTTAAGATTTAGATGATGAATTTATTCTTTCAGATGGTAGTGAATCTGTAGAGTTCTTTATCATAGAGACCTGTTGAGGCAGGTTTGTTAAGAATATTTGAGGCTGAGACAGGCATTTTTAATCAGTAAAGGAATCAATAGTAATGAGGAACAGGCAGGAATGTGGAGTTGAGGATCATCAGATGAGCCAAGATCTCATTGAATGGTGGAGCAATCTTAATGGGCCAAATAGCCCACATCTTCTCCTGTGCTTTACATTTTTATGGTGGTTGAGAGTGATTTGGGTGTCTTGGTACATGCATCACAAAAGGTAATGCAGGTGTTGGAGACCTAAAATGAGAGAACTCTAAATTACTTCTTAGATTAGATTAGATTATTCACAGTGTGGAAACAGGCCCTTCGGCCCAACAAGTCCACACCGATCCGCCAAAGCGCAACCCACCCATACCCCTACATTTACCCCTCACCTAACACTATGGGCAATTTAGCATAGCCAATTCACCTGACCCGCACATCTTTGTGACTGTGGGAGGAAACCGGAGCACCCGGAGGAAACCCACGCAGACACGGGGAGAACGTGCAAACTCCACACAGTCAGTTGCCTGAGTCGGGAATTATTGTACAATACTGATTGATCAACTACGAACCTTCATAAACCTTGCATCAACTACACTATATGAACTTAGACTGTACTGTACTGAATGTCAGCATTGGAAACCGAAGAAGAAAGGATATTGATTAACAATTGGCTCAACTCTGTTTTACTGCCAAAACTCCTTTTTAAAAACTTCAGTTCCAAATAAGAGTGTTTAGACTCAAAACGTTGATTTGTATAAATGTTAATCATCCAGGCCCTTTAAAGTTTCAAAACTTTGAGGAGACAAAGTGTCGCAAACATTGTAAAATTGATAGACATCAGACTGGCGGAGATGTCCATCAAGTTAGAGTGCAGCTCTTTTAATTATTTAATATTTGTCTGGACAAATTGTCATACTGAAGATCTGCTCAGAATCCAGAAAATCATTCGATAATTGAAACATCTAAATCCTTGCATGAGTGACAGGCCTATTGAACTATACAAAATTATGAACTATCCACCTACCATAATAATAAGCATTTCCTTTAAGATCCTAAAATGAAGACCTTTTGGTCTTGTTTCAATTGTTTTCACAATCCCTTTCCCTGATGATTGTAGTTGTTCTCTCCTGTTTAACTCCTGATTCATAAGTATTTCTGGGATGTTATTTGTGTCTTCTACGATGAAGAAAGGCACAAAATATCTGTTCAACATTTAATTCTCCAGACTCCTCACTAGAGGACAAACAGCCACTTTAGTTGTTTTTTTTAAGTCCTTTTCTTCCTAGAGCTCCTTGAATCATTCCACTGTCTATAAATGGTATTTTTCTTTCAAGAAAACTAAATCATATGTGATTTCTATTTTTAATTGCTTTGTGACTGGCTGTCTTTTAGAGTGTTTGAAATTGAAGCCTTGTATAAATTGAATATGTTGAACTCTTTACCCTGTAAACACATCATACGTTTTCTTAGGTTCAACTAATGCAAGGTTTCATATTATACACCGGTGTAGCATATTAGCTATACTGTGTTTGAAAAAGTACTTCTGAAGTATCCATGTTGTGTGTTTGATGACTTAGATGGAATTTTATATAACATGCAATTTAAATAAAAGTAAACCTGAAGCAAACATGTTCTGTCAACCTAAACAAAATCTTGACAGTGATGTTTCAATCAATTCAAGTACTCTGTTTCTACTTAGCTTACATTGAAAACTTGTTTCAGTTTTATTCATAATGATTTTTTTCTCTCTTTGTCATTTTGTTAATTTAATTTGGTTGCTTCTGCTTTTTTCTTTCAGTTCTTGCCTGTTTTCTAGACAACCTGTTGATCTGGTAGAGTTGACTCAAAAATCTCATGGGGTTACGACAATAACGCTCATGCATTTTCATGAATAAATTCAGGCAGTGTGCTAGGATATAGTTATCTCCCATGGATGATGAATACAGGAATATTCTATACAGGAATATAGAAATGCTGATTATGTTCCTGAATGAAAATATGACGTGACTAAATATGCTGCTATTGTTTGGAATTAATAATTTTCACCAGTCTCATTGCAAATTGCTCTGAATTTAAATGCTAGTTTTATCTGTTAATAGCTTGAAACTTTTAAAACTATTTTCATACATAATTAAAATGATCGCTGGTCAGATCTTCTGCACAATGGCAATGCTAGGGCAATCATTGTTGATGGTGAAAATACTTATCGCTGTACCTTCGTCCTTCATTGCAGATAGGTCCCTAGTTCAGTCATCTATAGGGAGCAATGGGAAAACGGAGCTGTGGGATGGTCACATCACCTTTTTACCACACTACTTGCCATATTCGGGTATGTTATTAATGGTGTTGGGGTTTTTAATGGGTCGGTAAGCAGATGAGTGAGTCGGTCAGAGAGTGAGTGGGTACATGGGCAGGTTGGGAGGGGTTGGATAGTTAGATTGGAGATGGACAGTTTTAGGGGCATTTTTAGTTGGGTCTATAAGGTGGGATTCTAAATGAATGGCTGGCTGCTTGGAGATGGATAGTTGGTTCAGTTTGTCAGAGCTTCAGAGTGGGACAATACTAGTGTCATTGAAAGTGTAAATCTCTGGAGCAACGACTGTACATTTGTAGGCATCAGGGTATTCAAAGATTTCTGATTTGGGCCCGTATGTCTCTAACTTTCTTTCTTCAGATGAGGTGTCAGGACAACCCAGAACTTAATACTTACTGGAACATATTTCAGACACCAATACATAATATATTGAGGCAGCAAATTCTAGTTTTCATTTTCCCTGAAATAGAAATGCAGACTAACATTCAGCCTGCTTATCCATTTTCTCAACTGAGGATTTATAAAATACAGTAGAAATTGAGAATAGCAAGTTTTACTGTCAAGAAATTGGAGACAATAGTCCATGTCACTGCTTTGTAAAGCACTGTTCTTGTCAGTAGAATAACTGGCTATCTTTGTGCACAAAACACTTGAGCTGAGAATATTAGGTGGCAATTGTATTTGGAGACAACTATCACATTTATAATCCTATACAGTTGTACCAACTTACTACCAAGTGTCTGCAAAGAGGAATTAAATTCACTCATCCAGTTAGATAGTGAGATATCAATGTACATCTTGTTGCTGATTTCATGATTCCCAATGGATTTGTGTAAGCAATTTAGATGCATGTCAGTATAACTAGGACAGTTGAAATGGACTGAGATATTCTTGTTTTACACGATGATTTTTACAAAACTCAGAGCCAAACAGCAGTAAATTTGGTGTGAAATTGCTATTTAAGCCAAATAGTAGAGCAGTCTCTCCACTGTTAACTACATCAATATAGTATGTGGATTGTGACAATTGTTTTTGTACAAACTATTACTACATGTGGAGAAATTGATTTTCCCATACAAACTATAGCATGGAGCACTGCTATTCTCAGTGTCAAATATAAAGTTATCTCAAAATATTATGTAAACAGTTGACAAATTACAATATTCTATCACAGAAATCATAGCAGCAAAAATGATGATGTTATAGTGATAGAGCTAGTTAACTGGGACAAATAATGTGTAGTTATGGACAGAGCTGTTCCAAACACGTGGCTTCTTGTGTCTTACATAAACTTAACTGGTAAGGAACACATTTTCTTGCAAGAAACAGCTGTTAGGGACTGTCTGTAAATGGTATATATTAGAAAAGTTTATTATTAAGCATGAGAAATAAATGGAAGTCAGGAGTAACAAAATAAAGTAATATAAGTCAGCCATAGCTGGATAAGGGAAAGAGAATAAATCTAATATAAGGGAAGTAAGTTTATGACTAAGACAAAGCATGGCAGGCAGCTCAGTTCCATGTTTTACATGACCTGCAGTACATGGGAAATCTTAGATATTCCTTATAGTCTGGATAACCACATCGGCATGAAGTGCCATTAGTTTGATCAGCTTCAGCACTGGGTTTTCGAACTTGAGCATCAGCTGGAATTGAAGAGTTTTGTCGTCAGTGTATTTTTAGATGTGGTTATCCCGCAGCTTAATGAGGTGCAGTCAGGGAAGGAATGGATGACCAAGAGTCAGAAAAAGGGAGGCAGGCAGGAAAGCCCCAGGAGTGCATCACACTGAGGAACATTCTTCCGTGTAATAAAGTGCTGACAATGATGGTGCCCCTGGGGAGTGCAGCCACAGCCTGTTGGTACATGTGAGGAGCTGAAACAAATGGAGAACAGTAGTAGAAGGAGACTCAGTAAGAACGGTACAGGCAGACATTTCTCCAGCCACAGATGTGACTCCAGGATGGTGAGCAGTCAGTGATCCTGGTTCTCATTAGGGCCAATGCCACAGATAGTGAGAAGCATGTGGTTCTTCAGCAGGAATTTAAGGAGCATAATAACAGCAAGACCCCCCAAAGATTATAATCTCTTGTTTAGCCACATGCTAGTGAATGTAGGAATAGGCAGCCAGAACAAATGAATGCGTGGCTGAAGAGTTGGACAGGAGAGAGGGCTTCAGATTCCTTTGTCACAGGGTCCAGTTCTGGGGAAGGTGGAATGTAAAAAAATGGTGTAAAAGGGATAACATAAAGTTCTCTGCTGAATGCAGGTTGTTCAACATCAGAAAGGGGAAGGTCAGAGGGTATAGTGAGTCCATGGCATGAAGTGAGACTAGATGAAGGGATAGAGTTGGAGAGCAGGGAAGGGGATAAAGATCCATATCCCGAGAGATGTTGGTACTTATGTGTTTTGGAGGTTGCATTTCTTAACTTCTGAAAGAAGAAGAAAAGGGGTTTTTTTGTTAAAGCATCAAGTAAGACAAGGAATTAAATGGAACGGGAGACTGGGACAGCTTTAAGATATCATGAGGCAATGCTGATGGAGAGCGAAGTCAAGAGTGTGCATGTGGAGATGAATGGCACTGAGTGTGGATCTCTGGAGAGTTGTTTGTTTTGGAGATACCTGTCATTTTGATAGGGTAAGTAACAAGAAGGATGGAGCTTCAGTTGGAATCCATGCAGGGTAAGGCAGAGCCCAGAACATTCTCTGAGGAAGCAGATGTGGCTGTGAAAATGAATTTTGATAAATACTTTATCTAACACTAGGAGATAAAAGGCAATGAAGGTGAATAACCCACAAGATTCAAACTTTCAGTTCTGGAGAAGTATCATACTGGGCTTGCAACGTGCACTCAGTTTCTCTCCTCATAGATGATGTCAGACCTGAAGAGTTTCTCCAGCATTCACTGTATTTCCCCTCAAACATAAAGTTGCTTTTCAGGGCCAGTGAAGATGTTAACAATCATAGTGAACTTGGGACATGATTAAAAACCATGTTTCATCTCATAAGGTGCAACGTTTTTCAGGGATTTTGTGGTGAGACAAATAGCATTCGAAGGAAGTACTTATTAAGTCAAGATTACAAGGACAATATACTTTGTGGGAATGTTTATAACGCACATTACGGAGCTTTCTGCACTCACTGACTGAACATTTTGAACTTCTCTGTCCTTCTGCATGCTTAAATTTCTGAAGTTGTTGGTAATGACAATGGATGGATAATGGAAATTGTTGAGGGTTTCCGTCACTACTGAAGCTAAATCCAGGACATTTTTTGCACCGTGGAATGTCTAATTCTAAGAAATGGCCGAAGTACAGGTGAGTTTCATAAATAGGAGAATGCCATCACATTTTAAAATGTAAGAAATATAAGACGGACCTGAATGTCACAGGAGTGTGGGCCATTCAATCAGTAATAACATCAGCACATCCATCAGAAACACAGTGAATAGATATTGTGTTTCGATAAGTAAAATTACCATTTGTCAGGCACACCAAGAGCCTCGTTAAATGCTTTCCACATTTGTTGTGTTAAAAATACCATACTCAGAGGTAGGCAGGCAAGTGGAATTGAGGTCATGATCAGATTAGCTGTGACTCATAGATTCATAGAGACATGCAGTACTGAAGAGGGCCTTTGGCACATGGGTCTGCAAGACAAAAACCCATCACACTCACCCCATCTTCCCACACTTCGTCCATAGCCTTTAATGTGCTGGCATTTCAAGAACTCACCCAAATACTTTTTGAAGGTTGTGAAGTTTCCCATGTCTACTATCCTCCAACGCATTAAAATTACACCCCCTCATTATGGACCCTCAACTAAATGGAACAGCTGCTTCCTATCCATGCCCCTCACAATCTTATAAATCTCAATCAGGTCTCCCCTCAGTTCCCTCTGCTTTAAATAAAATAACCCATCCAGCCTCTCCTTGTAGCTAAACCGCTCCAAGCCAGGCAACGTCCTGATGAATCTCTTCTGTACCCACCTCTCCAGTCAATCACATTCTTCTTATAGTGTATTGATCTGAACAGCACACAGTACTCTAGTTGTGAGTGTGGTGCTGGAAAAGCACAGCAGGTCAGGCATCATCCGAGGAGCAGAAGAATCAATGTTTTGGGCATAAGCTCTTCATCAGAGAATCTAAAACGTCGATTCTCCTGCTCCTCAGATGCTGGCTGACTTGCTGTGCTTTTCCAGCACCACACTCTCGACTCTGATCTCCAGCATCTGCAGTCCTCACTTTCTCCTAGTACATTGGTTATGGCCAAACCAAAGTTCTATACAGCTCAAACACAACCCAACTACTCTTCTAATCTAATCTGTGTCAACTGATAATGGTAAGTGCCCCATAAACTTTCTTAACTACTCCATTACCTTGTCCTCCCACCTTCAGGGATTTGTGGTCAAGCACTCCAAAATCCCTCTGTTCCTCTGAGCTTCCTAGTGTCCTGTCATTCATTGAGTACTCCCTTATCTTGTTACTTCTTCCAAACTGCATCACTTCTCACTTTTCAGACCTAAGTTCTATCTGCTACTGATCTGTCCACCTGATCAGTCTGTTTATATTCCTCCATTAACCAAAGACCTTCCTCTGCACTCACTTTCGTAAACTTACTTATCATCCTTCAGACATTCTCAACTGCATTATTTATATATATTACAAGCAATAAGGGTCTCCCTCACAGATCCCTGTGGCATGCCAATGGACACTGGCCTCCAGTCACACAAACCATCACCCTCTGTCTTCTACCAAACCAATTGTAGATCCAACGTGCCATGTTACCCTGGATACTATGTGCTTTTTCCTTCTTTATCAGTCTCCCATGTGAGACCATGTCAAATGCCTTGCTGTAATTCATATGAACTACATCAACTGCACCACTCTCATCTTACACAGCTGGTCACATCCTTGAAGAATTCAATCAAATTTATTGGGCATGACTTCCCTCAGACTTGGCCATGCTGATGATGCATAATATGGCCTATTTCTGAAACAAAGTGGTGGAGGAACTCAGCAGGCCTGGCAGCATCTGTAGAGAGAAGAAGAGTTAACAATTAATATGACAATAAAGGTTATTCTACGCTAAAGTTCGAGTCCAGTTATGAAGGGTCACTGCATTTGAAATATTAACTCTGTTTCCTTCTCACTACAGCTGCTGCCAGACCTGCTGAGTTTCTCCAACACTTTGTGTTTTTGAGTCAGAGTTTCTCCATCAGCAGTTTTTTTTCTGAATTCACATTTTTTTTAATGTTCGGATAGGCATATGCAGCTTCATTCTAACAAACTAAACGTGGTTTAAATGCTCATGTCTGAGTCCTTAGCATTACGTCTTACTGCTTGCTGCCTAAATAGACTTGAATGCCTTGCAATTATAAGGCTTTAACTTCAAATGATACCAGAGATTTCCTACTGAAGTGAACTTTATTTGTTTGACATTCTGTAGATCTCTTTGAAGTGTAAGTTTGATTGGCAGCTTTATCTGAATTGGATAAATATGTTTTACTTCCCTTTGTTCTCAATATAATCAAAGGAATTTGAAAATGCATTCAGAGTTATTTCCAAATTTCCCCTCATTCTGAAGATGACAGTGATTTATTTGATTCATTTATTTGATTTTATTTATTTATTGTCATGTGTATTTTGTTATAAAATGCAGTGAAAATATAGTGTCACTACTATCCAAAACCATCTTAAAACACACAAAGTTAAACCAAAACATGGAATATAAAGGCAGAAAAATAAAGAAGTAAAGAAAAAGTGTTCAACTTTACAGTCCTTCTTGTTAAGTCTGAGGGCTTATGCCCGAAACGTCGAATCTCCTGTTCCTTGGATGCTGCTTGACCTGCTGCGCTTTTCCAGCAACACATTTTCTGCTTCTTGTTAAGTGCTCTACCATGGACCATGGGCCTAATGGTCAGGTTATGGTGCCCTTTGCTATGCTAATAGAACAGACTGGGAACTCAATGGTAATAGAGTGCCATGTAAGACATAATGAACTGTGGGACTGATTTTCCTACATTGGTAATGTGTGTGTACCACATTGGAAATAGGTTGCACCTGGGAATATGAAGAAGTAGCAGAATTTCCTGCTGATTCTCAGCTGCTTATTGAGGGCTGGCTATGTGCACATGTAATGGCGCAGATGGATTCCTACGAACAACAAATTTGTGTACACTCAGGTCTTTAAGGTCTGACAGATACATGGGGCAAAGGAGGATACCCAGCTTCAATAGGCCTTGGGTTTCTTTCAAGATGGTAAGTGACTTGTAGCTGTTGATACTGTATTTTAAAAATGTGAAGGAATAAACTTTGTGAAAGTCTTTATGTGAGTTGATTTCACCATATTCACAACTTCACTGCAATGCTTGTTCTTGCTGTTTTTGAAGTTATACTCTTTACTATTGATTTTCTGTACATCTGATGCAGCTGGCTTATACCATTGTGACAGACCATGCACTGGGCTAGCACTTAATATAGAAGAAAAAGATGATCCAGGGTAAACTGTCAATATGGATCATCAGGTGGTGAACAGACACAGAGCAATGTGAGAACATTGGCTGCGGCTAAAGAAAATAGAATGCTTATTTGGCCTCATGTATTTCTAGGCACAGGAGCAACTATGTTTACATCTTGTATGACAGGTATGCATAACATAATAAAGCAAGGAAAACAAAGGCTACTGCGATGATATTGTCACTTCAACAAGGTTATTTTGTCCTTGGGTTGTTTTCAAAAGAAGTCATAAAGGCAGAAGTGCCGAAATGTCTGAAAAGGCTCTAGTTTAACAATGGCAGGGGAGTGACCGGTTCTCCAAGTTCAGATTTTGTTTCTCGTTTGGTTTAGTTGTAGCAGAGAATCTGTTTCCATGCTTCAGCAGATGATCCCTGGCTGACTTCGCTCTGAAATCTCTCCTACCTGTAAGAACCTATGTTGAATTTACATTTTGGCAAGAGATGTGTTTATGGGATGTTATGAGAATTGGATCACCCCCTCCTCAGTAAAGTTGCAGTATTGAGTTGGTTTTCCAGTAGTTGAGTTATTCTAAATTCTGTTTTCTTTTGCTCGTGTTTCAACTGGAGTGTTTAAATAATTCTGTTTTGCTTAAAGCCTGTGGTTTTACCAGCTGCATCACACATGGAATGTCTACTTCACATCTGTTACTAAAACAAGAAAAAGTTAGGGTCTAGGCTACCTTCTTCAAATATTTTGAGGGGGTCTGGCCTAGTCCATAACACTACACAGATTGATAAAGTCACCATTGAGGAGCAGCCGAAGATTGTCGGAAGGTAGACAGCAGTGGTGGACCCTCCACCAGATAGAAATTTATCAAAACTAGCTGGATGAAATATCTGCCAGAAACCATGGCAGAGCGAAATGGACATTGCACCACATATGAAGACAGTCCCAGAGAAATCACTAATTCAGTCAGAAGAGGCAAGATAGGACACATTTTGGCAATACCTCTGATCAAGAGAGAAGACAGCCTGTGGCATGCAGCTCAGTATATTGTCCACCTCACAATCTCTTTTGTATGTATCCTGAAATCCTGAAGTCTACATTCTTTTAAATCTGCTTTCACCATCACCAATTTCTACTGTGTCAGTCTCCTCAAAATAACAAACAACTTTTCACCAAATGAAATACTACACTTTATCTTATTATTCATTCATGGGATGTGGACATTGCTGGCTAGCTGAGAATTTATTGTTCTTACCTAATTGCTGCAGTGCAGATGATGGTGAGGTGCCGTTTGGAAGTACCGCAGTCCATGGGGTGTAGGCATACCTGCAGTGCTATCAGAGCTATCAGAAAGAAGGTCCCAGGGACACCTACAGTGCAATTAGAAATAGTGTTCCAAGGATACCTAAAGTGCTGTCAGAAATAGAGTTCCTGGATTACCTATAGTGAGAAAGAAGGTTTCAGGATTATATATAGTGCTGTTAGAAAGAGAGTTCCAGGATTACCTGAGGTTCTGTTAGAAAGAGAGTGCTAGGATTACACACAGTGCTGTTAGAAAGAGGGTTCTAGGATTACCTACGGTGTAGTTATAAAGAGGGTTTCAGGGTAAACTTCAGTGTTGTTAGAAAGAGGTTCTAGAATTACCTACGATGTTGTTAGAAAGATGGTTCCAGCATCACCACAGTGCTGTTAGAAATATAGTTCCAGGATTGCCCAGAGTGTTGTTATTAAGAGGGTTCCAGAATTACCCTATAGTGTTGTTAGAAAGAGAGTTCCAGAATTACCAATAGTGCCGCGAGAAAGAGTGTTCCAGGATTATCTATAGTGCTGTTCGAAAAAGGGTTCAAGGGTCACCTATAGTGTTGTTAGAAAGAGGGTTCTACAGTCATCTTCAGTGCTTTTAGAAAGAGGGTTCCAGGGTCACCTACAATGTTGTTAGAAAGAGGGTTCCAGGATTACCTACAATGTTGCTAGAAAGAGGTTCCAGGATGACCACAGTACTGCTATAAAGAGAGTTTCAGGGTCGCCTACAGTGCTGTAAGGAAGAGAGTTCCAGGATCACCTACAGTGTTGTTAGAAATTAGGTTCCAAGATTACCTACAATGCTATTAGAAAGAGGGTACCTGGATCACATTCCACCTGATGAAGGAGCGTCGCTCTGAAAGCTAGTGTGCTTCCAATTAAACCTGTTGGACTATAACCTGCTGTTGTGTGATTTTTAACCTTGGTCACATACAGTGTTATTAGAAAGAGGGTTCCAGCGTCAGTGTTGTTAGAAAGCGGGTTCTAGGGTCACCTACAATGCTGTTAGAAAGAGGGTTCCAGAATTACCCACAGTGTTGTTCATAAGATGGTTCCAAGGTCACTGACAGGACTGTTACAAAGAGGGTTCCAGGATTACCCACAGTGATGTTAGTAAGATGGTTCCAGGATTACCTACAGTGCTGTTAGACAAAGGGCTGCAGGGTGACCTATGGTGTTGTTATAAAAAGGATTTCTGGGTCACCTACAGTGCTGTTAGAAAGAGAGTTCCAGGATTACCTACAGTGCTGTTAGAAAGAGGGTTCAAGAATTCTCTACATTGCTGTAAGAAAGAGAGTTCAAGGGTCACCTACAGTGCTGTTAGAAAGAGGTTCCAGGATTACCTTCCATGTTGTTAGAGAGAGGGGCCAGGAATACCTATCGTGGTGTTAGAAAGAGGGTTTTAGGATCACCTGCAATGTTGTTAGAAAGAGGGTTCCAATGTCATCTACAGTGCTGTTAAAAAGTAGGTTCCAGCATTACCTATAGTGCTGTTTGAAAGGGGGTTCCAGGATTACCTACAGTGTTGTTAGAAAGAGGGTTCCAGGATCACTCACAGTGTTACTAGACAGAGGGTTCCAGGGTGAACTATAGTGCTGTTCGAAAGAGGGCTCCAGGATTCCCCTCAGTGCCATCAGAATGAGGGATCCTGGGCCACCTACAGTGTCATTTGAAAGAGGGTTCGAGGATAACCTATAGTGCTGTTAGAAAGAGGGTTCCAGAATAATCTATAATGCTGTTAGAAAGAGGACTCCGGGGTGACCTGCAGTGCTGTTAGTAAGGGGGCTCCAGGATTATCCATAGCGCTGTTAGAAAGAGGTTCCAGGATTATCTATCATGTTGTTATAAAGAGGTTCCAGTATTACCTACGGTGTTGTTATAAAGAGTGTTTCAGGGTCACCTACAGTGTTGTTAGAAAGGGTGTACCAGGATTACCTACAGTGCTGTTAGAAAGAGTGTTCCAGGATTACCTATACTGTTGTTAGAATGAGGGTTCCAGGGTCACCAACAAGGCTGTTAGAAATGTGGCTCCAGGATTACCTACAGTGCTGTTAGAAAGAGGGTTCCAGAATTCTCCACAGAGTCATCAGAAGGAGGGATCCAGAGCAACCTACAGTGCTGTTTGAAAGAGGGTTCGAGGATAACCTATAGTGCTGTTAGAAAGAGGGTTCTAGAAATACCCACAGTGTTGTTAGAAAGAGGGCTCCAGGGTGAACTATAGTGCTGTTAGAAAGAGGGTTCTAGAAATACCCACAGTGTTGTTAGAAAGAGGATTCCACGGTGACCTGCAGTGCTGTTAGAAAGGATTATCTATCATGTTGTTATAAAGAGTGTTTCAGGGTCACCTACAGTGGTGCTAGAAAGTGGGTTCCAGGATCACCTACAGTGCTGTTAGAAAGAGTGTCCCAGGATTACCTTCTGTGTTGTTAGAAAGATGGTTCCAGGGTTATCAAAAGTTCTGTTAGAAATAAGGTCCAGGATTACCTACAGTAATGTTAGAAAGATGGTTCTACGATTACCTACAATGTTGTTAGAAAGAGGGTTCCAGCCGTCATGTACACTGCTGTTAAAAAGTAGGTTCCAGGATTACCTACAATGTTGTTTGAAAGAGGGTTCCAGGATTACTATTAGCGTTGTTCGAATGAGGGTTCGAGGATCATCTACAGTGCTGTTAGAAAGATTGTTCCAGGATTACTTACAATGTTGTTAGAAAGAGGGTTCCCGGGTCACCTACAGTGTTTTTAGAATGAGGACTCCAGGATTACACACAGTGCTGTTAGAAAGAGAGTTCCAGGATTACCTAAAGTGCTGTTAGAAAGAGGGATCCGGGGTTACACCCAGCAAAAATGAAGGAAAATGGATCATCTGTGACATGGACAGGAACTTGTGAATGGTTATTCGCAGCGGGTTGTGGTAACATCACCCATTTCTGACATGGGGTTCTTTGAATTTTCTTGTTGGCATGAGATAATCTAATTCCTTGTTTAATTTTATTTTACAGGACACCATCTTACACAAGATCACCTGTTAATAAGAGGAAGCGGCAAACCCTCCTGGAATAGACCTTTCACCAAATGACACCATGCCACTGAGTACATAGAGACTTGAGAAGGAAGTGAGTGACTCCTAGTAATGGATAAGATTCCCACTGCTCCCGACCATTACCTACCATTGAGGACTCTGATGGGGTTTACATGACTACTGAAAAAAATGTAAAGTAAGTATGACCTTCTCAGTTTGTCTGTCACTAACATTTTCATGTACTTGCATGATTTCCTCATGTAATACCTCCTGAGACTCATTTAACAAATACTTCCATTTCATTCCTATCACTGTGTTCCAAAATCACAACTTAGGCATTTCTTGGGCTATCCTTTCATGGTGGTTTACTTCTCAGGTGCTCCAGGGTAAGTAATTATGCTCTCATAACCTGCCTGTAATACTGAGTGAACATTCAAACTAAGACTATTTTCCAATCTCGATTTGCACTCAATTAGTTACTGCCTTTCTGTGGACAGTCAACAAGCAAAGATGAAAGTGAGTCTGTGCGCTGAAGATTTGGGAATAATTGGTTCTTGTAAATTTGACTGTGATTTATATTGATTGGGATATAATGGAAACCTAGATTTCTAATCCATTGGATGGGTCTCTGCAGAGGGTCAAGTTACATATTCTCAGCAGCTTTGGGAGGTGGTTGCAGCTATTGCTTTTATACCACTTGCAAATCTGTCATCTTTGAAAGCAGAAGGCGAATGTAGGGGTATTTGAGAGAGATTTGTGCACAAAATAATGAGAGTTACAGCATTCAGCAACAATTTCTAAAGTTGGAGAACCATTGCTTGTTGAAAGTGACAATAATAAGTGCCTTTTGTCAAAAGGGTAGACTGCACCTCGAATGTAGAACACACCTAAATGGATGTTTTTGAAGTTAGAATTCTTGCTTCAAAAAGAAGCATTTTATTCCTAACCTGCACCTGGTGCTAAAACAGGAAATTGGAGTGCAGAGGTGTAGGTTATTCATTTGCAACAATTTAGTTTGCTGTGCTCTATTCAGGAACAAGTAAGCCACTCTATGTGAAAAACTATCTAAATACAGAATTGGGGATTTGCCTGGAGTTGTCTGGAGCATGGTGGGGATTTAGTTTGTTGGAGGATGGGGGAATGTGGATTTGGATTTCCATTGATGCTCTGCATAATAGCCATTTTCCAGAGCCATTTTGGTATTAATCCCACAATAATTGCTCTTTATGTTTCAAAATGTCATTGCAAGTGCTGAGAGGAGTAATAAGTAATTGATGTAAAACTATTGGCTGCATTTAATTTGATTCATCCACCTGTTTAATGCTCAATAAATCTGTCTAGTAATTTGTAGCCTGAGGCATGGTCTGATAGCGAGTTTAATCTTCCACATTTCAAAGCTCATAAAGGGCTACAGTTCACTATAAAGGCAGAATTGTGGTAGAGGCAGAAAAGTTAAATAATTGCTCACATTTGTATCCAACAGTGTTCTTTACAATGCTCAAAAGCTTGAGCTATACAAATGAACATTAACTCATTTTGAGGCTGAAGACCACATACCAACAAATGCACAGGCAAAGGCTGCATTGGGAGTACCACAGGTCAAGTTAATGTTTGGCAGGCTTACTAAACTGGAAAAAAGTTGAACACAATATTAACTTGAATATCACTGATAAAGATACGGTAAAGTCACCACAGCCTTAACAGACAGTAGGGTTGCTCTCTTATTAGAGAAATGACTGGTGGTGGTTTAAAACAAGAGTCAGGCAAGGGGAAAAGTTGAGAAGGATATTGGTGGTAAAAGACACAAACGTTTGGAGCTTTTTGCCCTGCATTCATCTATACAGAAACAAGATTGCCAAATTTCAAATAAACTACAATTTCTACAACATGAGAAAAGAATGCTGAAAAGAATGCACCATGATTCTGCCTGATTATGCCATTGCCAGGGAGAACATACCAGTGATCTATTGTTCCTTATTCTTTTATTTAGTTCAGAAATGGCACAATCCTAGACATGTTCTTTTTGCTTACAGATGATTGTTCCCTGCGTATGAATATATGCAGCTTCTAGCAAGCATAAGTGGGCCACATTCTGAGCTTGATGATTGCATTGGTTGCTTATGTAATTCTTAGCAGACTTGGAATTGTTCAGTGAGTCCTGTCGTATTGTAGAATCTCTTCAGACATTATATCTTAGGTTTTGCAAGCTTGGTTTGGTTGAGTTGCTTGTACTCTGCCTATTGCGAATATCAGAAAAGACATGATTCAATCTGCCAGACACAGGAATATATGGCCTTTGCACCTGACATGACACTGGTACAGGAATTCATATACTGCATTACTAACTTGTGTGGCAGGTTGAACTTCTTTATTCAGGAATACTCAAGCTCTGTATTACCAATTGACAATAGAAATCCTTCTAATTCATGAAAGTTGCAGCATTTTGGGGAAGCTCCTGGAGAGCAATTGGTTAATGTCTTTTCATATTCTGGACCTGAGGTACTGTCTTCCCATATCCTTGTTTTATAGAAAACACGGCAGCGACAGATGTTACCAATGACCATGTAGATTATCTTTTTTGCAGCTCCATGCACGATAGTAGAAGCTGCAGTGTCTCCTGATGATCCATCAGTCTGAGCCTCCTCACACTCCCCTGGTATCCATTAGGGTGGGCCACATTATCCTACATTCCCACTTTGGGAAAAGACATGTCTTCTTTCATTAAACACTGAACATGGAGCTGAACATGAAGCTGATCTCTTAAATGGCTGCATCCTACAAGCTTCCTTCTATGGTGCAACATTGACCTGTGTGCAGTCAGGCCTCAGGTTGGAAAACTTTCAGAGCCAACAAGATTCAGCCCATGATGAACATTGGCATTTGAGATCTACTTGTGTTAAAGTGTTTTGGAATTAGTGAAAGCAGCATTATGTGTATTAATGGATTAAATGCCATGTTTGAAAAGTCAGAGTTTAAATTGAGAATGATTTACTTAGAAAGCGCTGTGCGATTAACACAGCAATCTTTCCAAACTGACATTTAATCTATCAATATAAATCAACCAGACTTCAATCATTCTTTAATTACAATTACAAAACTCCAAATATAAAATGGATTTTAGTTGTTTCATGAATATGCTTCAGAGACACCATGACTGAAAGACTATGCAGATTGACTTCTCTTCATTTAATGCCCTTTTCTAGTGTTACAGCTCAGATACCTGTATATATGAAAAGACATAACCTATGGCTAATGAAATAAAGTGACAAGTCTTTTTAGAAAAAGCTAAAAGATTCAATTTGTAAGAATATGCAGTCAATTGCTTTATGGCCAAATAGCTTAAATAAAATTCTCTCTTTTACAGCTGGAAACCACATTTATCCATGACCACAACTATTGAATGCTATATACATTATCAATTTAATTGTTATTTTAAAATGATAATTAACTATTTTTTGTGGAAAGCATGCTTGGTATTTGTTATTTATTATGATGCTTCATTTCCTACCCTTTCTGGAAAATTCCTATGCATAAATATTAATAACATGTGAAAGTATCTCTCAGAATAACTGTGGAAAATTACATCACATGCTGATGATATCACCAATAACTCAGTGGCTGAATATGATGTAAAAATAATTTTAAATTATGTTATGCATAATGAAGATACCTCATTTCCTTAGCCAGCTGTTCCAGTGAACCTATAACACTGGCATCTGGCTGGCAATATGAAAGATTGAGTTAACAAGTGTGGTGCTGGAAAAGCACAGCTGGTCAGGCAGCATCTGAGGGGCAGGAGAATCGATGTTTTAGGCATGAGCTCTTCATCAAGAATGTTGGGGTGGGGTGAAGAGGGGGTAATGGGGGGGTGGGGAAGGAGGCTGAGGGATAAACAGGATGTGGGGGTGAGAAGAAGGTAGCTGGGAAGGCGATAGGTAGATGCAGGTGGGGCATGATTGTGATAGGTCACTGGGGAGAGTGGAGTGGATAGGTGAGAAGGAAAATGGACAGATGGGACAGGTCAATAGGGCAGTGTTGAGTTGTAATGTTGGATCTGGGATGATGTGGGGCAGAGAGATTCGGAAACTAGTGATGTCGACGTTGATCCCAAGTTGTTGAAGGGTCCTAAGGGAGAAGATGAGGCGTTCTTTCCCCAGTCATCACGTGACTTAGGCTTGGCAGTGGAGGAGGCCAAGGACTTGCATGTCCTTGGTGGAGTGGGAGGAGTAGTTGAAGTGGTTGGCCACAGGATGGTGGGGTTGTTGGGTGTGTGTGTGTCCCAGAGAGGTTTCCTGAAATGATCCGCGAGTTGGTATTCTGTCTCCCAATGTAGAGGAGACCATATTGACAGCAACGGACACAGTAGATGAAGTGGGTAGATGCGCAGGAAAATATCTGCCAGATATGAAAAGATCCTTTGAGGCCTTGGACGGAGGTGAGGGAGATGTGGGTACAGGTGTTACACCTTTTGCGGTGGCAAGGGAAGCTGCCGGGTGTGCAGGCTGGGTTGGCGGGGGGGATGTGGACCTAACGAGGGAGTCATGGATGGAATGATCTCTGCAGAAATTAGCTAAGGGTTTGGGAGGGAAACATATCTCTAGTGGTAGGGTGTGGTTGTAGGTGGCGGAAATGTTGGAGGATAATGCACTGTATCCAGAAATTAGTGAGGTGGAAGGTGAGGACCAGGGTGGTTCCATTCTTGTTCTGGTTCCTCTGAACTAGGTACGTTTCTGTGCAGAAAACAACTTTAAACTATTATAAAGTTTGAAATGGTGTACAAACACAATTCACAAATAAAATAAACGTAAAGATAAAATAAACTTTAAAATAATAAGTAGAATATAAATGCAATTTGCAGAAATCAATTAAAATAATTAAATGTATCTTGATAAAGTTTTAATTGATTAGTCTCCATCTCATGGTGGAGGTTGATCAGTGTGGATAGAATTACCTATGCCAACGAACCCCTGCCATTAGGTGAGTCCAGCACTTCGCTGCTAGTTCAGAATGGCAGCCAGGATCAAGTGGACTCTGGAGGCTTTAAATGTATGAACAAAAAGTGGAATTGGAGCTTGGGGGGAATCTGTGGTTAGAGGTTGGTCGAAAGTGTTTGAGAGTAGAACTAGAGGACAGCCAAGGGGTTGAGTCCAGGAGCAGAAACATAGGGAAAAGGCAAGCTGCAGAGTAAATCTGGAACAGGTAACACTCAATTGAAACTCAGAACATCAAATTACTATATTGTCACAATGTTACTAAAGAAAATGTTACTTTAGACAGAAACGCACTGAGTTTGATTACACGCAATAATGGTCAATCAAATGACTAAGTAAATTACATTTTGTTGAAATGTAGTTTATAAAATATTGATGTCACACCATGTTGTCTGTCTGTATGCTAAGTGAGATTTGTAAATTACCTTCGGGTCAAGACAAGCAAGTGGTAAACAACAAACAACTAACTGTTACATTTATAGCTGTGTCAAAAGGCAAATACTAAATCACAGCTTTGACTTCTAGGACATTACTAAATCTTAGCTTTATTTGGTTTTATAACTTGGCATCTGTAACAAGGTTATACATTGTATTGCAATAAGTTATATAATCAATTTTGTAGCTATGGTTATTTTGACTTTCATGTATTTATGGAGTGTATTGTGATATGATACTTCACTACATCAGTTTTAACACACTTCAGTTCAGTAATGTGGTTTGGTCTGCTATGGTCCAATGAGAAGTCTGGTAAACCATGTCACCCCTATATCGTTGAAGAACAAACAGCAACCCTGAAAAGACAGTATAATCCTTTCCAAGTGATTGACACTTCAGACAACCAGTCAGGAGCTAATAAGAAGTGATATCAGTAAGATGGCCATCACTTTTAAGAAGCCGAATCAAGCTGTTTTGACCCGTTAAGTTGCTCTGGTATTCACTGATATTGTGGCTGATTTGTTTATGCTTTGAATTCTACATTCCTATCTAAGCCTGATAACCTTTGATTCCCTTGTCAAATGTATGAACATGTGAACAAAAGACTGGAGTAAGGCCATTCAGTTCATTGACCCTTCTCTGCCTTACAAAAAGATCATGTACGGTCTGACTTTAACCAAAAATCCACAATCCCACCTACCCCAGATAACATAACACCTCATTTCTTACCAAGAATCTATCTATCTCTGCCCTCAAAATGTTCAAAGTTTCAGCTTACATCACCTTTTCAGGAAGAAGGTTCCAAAGATTCCTGACACTCTGTGAGAAAAAGAAATTAATTTCTTTTTTCAATGGGTAAACCATTCTTGTTCAACAGTGAGCCCTGGTTTTAGAATCTCCCATAAGAGGAAATATCCTCTACAGAGCTACCTTGTCATGAATCCTCAGGATCTGATGTGGTTCAATCAGAAGTTGCCTCTTACTCTTCTAAATGCCAGCAGATATAAGTGCAACCTGTTCCAACTTTTTCTCAAAAGATAACTTGTCCACTCCAGATGACATATGATCTCTAAACTGCTTCCAATGCATTTACTTCCTTGTGTAAATCAGGTCACCAATGCTATGCACAGTACTCCTGAAGCACTTTCACTTGTGCACTGTATTATTGAAGCATAACCTTAATCCTTATTTCAAGCTATCTTGTTTGAAAGGATACTACAACATTATCCTTCATAATCATTGCTATACCTGCATATTAACCTTCTGTGACTCATGTACTGGCATGACTAGTTTCACAGTGCCATCCTTGATTGACAATACTACCTCTTCACCTTTACCTATTGTTGTATTCTTCATGAGTATTATATACCTCTTAATACTGGATTCTACCCTTATCATCATATAACCGTGTTTCCATAATGGCTATCAGGTTAAATTTATTTACCTCAATGTGCACTGTCATTTAATTTACTTTCTTACGAATATTATGTGCTTTCAAATACGGAACTCTTACATGTCTTGTTGTGTTGATGTTAACATATATTGATATATATGAATGAACTCTACCCACCCGTCTCTTCACAGGTGGTGGGTTGAAACGTCAAATGCTTCTCCAAGAATCATCAGCATAAATAAAAATCTGGGGTTAAGAGTCAGATGATGATCATGTGTAGTGATTGGAACCATGGCCATGTGAAACTCATTGGCTAGGAAATTCTTGATTGGAATTGTTAACCTGAGCCAATCAGGGAGCTCTGGCTGTCAGGTATAACTAGGAGATTTGACTCCTGTCCTTATACACATACAGCAGAGGCAGTAAACAAAAAAAAGAGAGAAAAAAAAATACAATGAACAAGAGATACAAAGGTTCTCCTCAGTCAAGAAATTAGCTTTGAACTGGTTGGTTGTAGCCCACGTACAGTGTTCAAATAAACAGAGGATGACTTGGTGATGAGACCTTGAAACCATTAGCAATTGTTGGAAAAACCAATCTGGTTCAGAGAAGGAAGCTGCTATCCTTGCCTGATCTGAACTACATGTAATTCAATTCACTGCAATGTGGTTGACTTTCATCATCTGGGTGATCAAGGATGGATAATAAATATTGGCCCAGCCAGCAATACATAGCCTTTGAAAGAAAAAAACGTCTTGCAGACACTTTAACTTTGAACTTAAACTCATCTAATATTAGAGATGCTAAAATTCCATCTGATATTTCCTCCATCTTGAATACTATCTTCTATTCACCTGAAATATTCACAATAGGCAAAGAAACCCCTTCATTTAATGAAATTGTTCTCTCTCTGCATTATGTAATAGTAAGTGTATGTACCTGCTTCAGCATCAGCTGTCATCTGAGGACAAGTGCAGTGCCCATGCGATCTCTACATTTTCTTGGAGAGGGAAACAGTCTCACATTCTGCTGCAAACATTAAGCCAAATCTCCTCCCACAAACAGAGCATCAAGGAAATGAAGATTGAAAGAGTGTACACAATGGAATATCATTGTGTTCTGTGTGTTAATGTACAAAGAAATAAAATTCACAATGTCTACAAGAACATTGGTACTTTGAAGGAGCCAAATGGTGCAAAAGCATGAAAAATTCTTCTGTATCCAAGTTTCAGCAAGTTAAACATTGATAAAAGGTCTTTAAGTAATCCTTTCCCTGTCTAATATGGGCCCAGAAATCAAGGAACACTCCTCAAGTTACAGCACTGCCTTTTGCAGAGGCTGAGCAGGGGAAAGTAGATTGAAAGAAGTTCCTTTATAACAGCAATAATTATACTGTAGGTAGCATGCAACAGGCAAGATGGCACCAGGTACAACCAAATGGCCATGTGGTGATTTCAGTAGCCTTATTTTTAAATTGGGATAGGACAGTCTGATTCCTCATTCTGAAATGACTTAACAACAGACAATGAAAGGAAGATCCAAATTACCTTGATGGAAGCTGAAAATTTCATTATTTAATTTGGAAATCCCAGTCTTCAGTATTCTGGCTGGTTTAATCGAGGAAGTTCAGCCACAGCTATAACATTCGGTAGACTCCATCAGCATTTGAATGCTAATGTTTCACTCTATGATGCCAGAGTGCTAACCTTCAAAATCTGCCATGCCATGCAGTCAAATTCCAGACAAAAAGAAATGACCTGACAATTAAGCAGCTCCATCCACCCAGCCAAAGAATGCAGATTTACTTGGATTTTGGGTTTCCAGTTTATCAGTGGAAAACTGCCAAGTAACTATTCAGACAGAGTTCAGGGAAACTTTCATCAAAGCATTCCATTCACAGGCTTCCAGTTGAACATACAAGGGGAAAATAAAACACCATAAAAAGGAAAAAAATGAGGGAATCAAGCAGGTTTTTGGTACTGGAACAAAGCATTGCTAGTCATGCAACTGTCAAGACTGAGATAGTGATCCTAAAAAGGACTCTGAAAAAGAAGTTGCGATCAGACTAACCTCCTAAGAAAGTAAAGTGATATTTTAGATATAGTGATAAACTTCAGTGAGAAATGCATAAAAATACAAGACAGCCAAGGAGTCACTTGACAGGCATACAGTGGGGGTGCCAAACAGTCTGCACCAGGATATGCTTGTGTCGTTGCTGGCTCTCACTAATGATGCACGAGAGGTTTATTAAACACTGAAAGATTTATTGACTCACAATTTCCCCAGAGTTGTCTAAGAAATAGCACAGTGTTCTGTGCCAACAATAGGTCACAAACAAAGAATTCCCAATGTGCAAGGTCATGTTTTCTTGAAGCTGGAGCAAGTTGTTTCACTAATAATTGTATTTTTTGACATTTTTGTTGCCTTTAACATTTGATTTGTAACAATTATTGGCTACTTCATTCATTTTGTTCTCAGATTGCAACATTTAATCAAGCTTCAACCATTTTCATGCATCATTAGGCATTCCTCATATTCCTACTCCTGAGATGGGTGACAGGATCTTATTTGTTGATGGATTGTGGGTATTGGTAAACCCAGCATTTCTTGATCATTCATAATTGCCCTTGTGAAGGTATTGGTGAGCCACTTCCTTGAACTGTTCCAGTCAATGTGGAATTGCGCTACCCCACTGTGATTTAGGAAGGAAACAGTGAAGGGACAGCAATGAGGTAATAATTCAATAATGTCGGAACTTGCCTGTTGTGCAAATGCCCTGTGCATCTGTAGCTGTTGTTCTTCTGGGTCATAACGGCTGTGGTTTGGAAGATGATTGATGAGTTGCTGCCTTGTCTCTTGTAGATGGCACATATTTCCATCTTTGTGCATCAATGGTGGTGCGACTGAATATTCAAAGTAATGAAATGGTATGCCAATCAATCGGGTTACTTAGTGCTGGATATTATTGAGCTTCTTGAGTGTTGTCAGAGTTACACTCATCCAGGCTTAGGTCACACTCCATCAAACTCTGCAGGAATGTAAGAACATAGGAGCAAGCACAGGCTATTCTTCAGTCTAGATCCTCTGGTTCGATCATAGTTGATCATTTACCTCAATGCCAACTTCCTGTGTCATCCCTGTATCCTTTGATGTAATTCGTATCTAGACATCTGTCAATTTCAATGTTAAGTATCTCCACTGACTGAGCTTCCATAGCCCTCTGATACAGTGAACTCCAAAGACTCATCATCTTCTGATGAAGACGTTGCACCCCATCTCCATTTAATGGCTTGTGTCTTATTCTGAGCTTATTTGGCCTGGAGGTCACCACCCCACTTTTCAAAATCTCTCTTCAAACATATCTCCCCCCCCCACCCACGAGATTAGCCTGATGAATGTGCATTGCAATCCTTATATAATAAAGACATTCTTCCTTAGATGAAGAGACCTTAACTCCACATGATACTCCAAATGTGGTCTCAACAAAGCTATATAAAATTGCAGCTGAAAATATGTTGCTGGGAAAGTGCAGCAGGTCAGGCAGCATCCAAGGAGCAGGAGAATCAACGTTTCAGGCATGAACCCTTCTTCAGAAATGCCTGAAACGTCGATTCTCCTACTCCTTGGATGCTGCCTGACCTGCTGCGCTTTTCCAGCAACACATTTTCAGCTCTGAGCTCCAGCATCTGCAGTCCTCACTTTCTCCTATATAAAATTGCAACAAGACATCTTTAGTCCTGTACTCCAACCTTCGTTGCAGTGAAGGCCAACACACCATTTGCGTTCTAATTACTTGCTGCACCTGTATTATTGCTTTTACTGACTCATGAACAAGGACATCTGGTCACTTTGGACAACACCAATTCCCAATCTATCACCATGTAAGAAATACTCTGGCTTTCTGTTTTTCTAAATTCACAACTTATTCACTTTATATTCCAGCTGTCATGTTATTGCACCTTCCCTTAGCTTGACTAAATTCCCTCAAAGCCTTATTGTCTCCTTCCCACAGCTTTCATTCTGAGGTAGGTTTACAGCATCAGTAAGTAATATTTCGGTCCCCTTATCCAAATTATTTATATAGATTGTGAATAGCTGTGGTCTCAGCATTGATCCCAGTAGCAACCCCATGAATCACAGCCCGCCTGAGATCTTAAAATCTGAGAATGACCTGCTTAATTGTCTTCTCTGTTTTCTGTCTGTCAACCAATTCTCAATCCAGAGAATATTACCCCCAAACCCATGTGATCTGATTTTGTTTACTAACACCTGAGTCTTATCAAGAGTCTTCTGGAAATCTAAATAAGATAAAGCTGCCCGAACCCTATTAGACTATATGACTGCTCACTTATTAGAGAAAGATGACTGGCTAACCTAAGGACCACAACACCTCAGGCAAGGGGAGAGGTTGAGAAGGAGAGTCATCATGTTCGCCTCACATGGTGTGGGAATGTGATGGGATCACTCTGCATCACAAACGAGCCAGCAAGCCAACTGAGCGAGCTAACACCCCCCCTACAAACGTCCTTCACTGGGACTCAAAACTGAGCCGCAGTGGTGAACATGTTGAATGCTAACTACTAGACCACAATATCCCACATATTTTGGTTCATCTTTACTATGCTATAAATAGAATCCCCAAAATACTTCATTAGATTTGTCAAATATGATTCTTCTTTCATAATTTCATGATTCTGTCCAATCATGTTATTATTTTCTGTGCTGAGTTAACATATTCTCATAATAGGATCCAGCGTTTTCTGTATTTCTGATATCAAACTAATGGAATCAGAATGCATGCCATTGTGTGAGGTTGAAAGCAAGACAAACAACATTTCTTTGTGGAGAATTTAGATATTTTCTAATCAACTTGTTCAGAGATTACACACGTCTCAAGCACATGAGACTTGGCACCAGACCTTGTGGTTCAGATGCAGGTCATTATCATAAGAGCCCTCACAGCTACTTGTATGTTTCAGATAATTATTTGTCTCCTTTAACTTTAAACAAGCATTAACAACTACCAGTTTGCTGTAATCGTCACTTTCTCTCTTCCTCCCTTCTTTAAAAGTTTGTTACTTTCCAGCCAGTATAATTATCCACAAAGTGTATAGCATTTTGGAAGATAACCACCAATGCATTCATTATGTCTTTGATCACTTTCTTCAACACTCTGGGAGGTTTCTCATCCTTCAATCCAGTTAATTTTTTGAGTAGCAGTTCTTCTAATACAAATTTCTTTGTGTTTCTAATGTTTCTAAAGACAGTACTTGTTTAGTTTCTCTGCCAGCTTTCTATTCTCCATTATAAATTTTCCTGCAGCTACCTCAAATGGACCCACATTTGTCTTCACAAATGATTTATTTTTTAGATATACCTAAAAAAATGTTACAACACCTATATGTTTCTCGCTAGTTTTTATTCATTTTCTCTTTTCACTTTCTTTGTCATTTGCTTGATCAGCCTTTGCTGGATTCTAAATAGCTCCAAGTCCTGAGGCTTATCAGTTTTTTTTGCCAACTTTATCAACCATTTTGTTTGATCTAATGCAATTTTTCATTTCCCTTCTGAGATTGTTGATTCATCTTTCCTATTGGGCTTTTAAATCCTAGAGGACTGTACATTTGTTTTAGATCATGTAATGCTTCTTTAAAGACTGAACATTTTCTGTCTTCTGTCAATTCTTTTGAGTATTTTTCTAATCGACCGTAGTTAACTTGCCCTTCACATATTCTAGCTTCTTTCATTCAGACTGAAGACCCTAGTTTCAGAATTAATTATATCACTTTCAAACTTAGTGTAAACTTTTATCATATTATGAACACCGTTTTCTAAGGTTCCATTTTTAGCAATGTTATTAATTGGTCCTTTCTTGTCACATAATCTAAATGTAAAAGCTCAAACCCGTAGCTGGTTCTTCTAAGTACTGTTCCAGGAACCTATTGCATATATAATCCAGGAAATTCATCCCCCACAGCATTTGTGCTCATTAGATTTGCCAGTCTAAATGGGATTTTAAGGTGCCCATTATTATTGCATTACCCTCTTACATGCACCTCAAATTTCCTGTTTGTACTTTATCCAACATTGTTAGACAGCTTTTCTTCACAGTTGTCACGTGATGTGGACATGTGGGCATTTATTGCTCATTTCTAATTGCCATGGAGAAAGTGTTGATGAGCCACCTTCCTTCAATCTCTGCAGTCCTTGGCATGTAAGAATACCCATACTGTGTTGGAAAGGGAGTTTCAGTGTTTTGGCTCAGCCATGGTGAAGGAATGGTCATATACCTTCAAGTCAGAATAGGGATATTGCAGGTGGTGGTGTTCTCATGCATCTGCTGCCCTTTTCCTTCTAGATGTTAGAGTTCATGGTTTGAAAGGTGCTGTTGAAGGAACCTTGGTGATTTATTGCAGTGCATCTTGTAGAAGGTAAACATTGCTGCTTCTGTGTGTCAGTAGGAAGGGAGTAAATATTAAAGGTGGTGGACGGAGTGGCAATCAAATGGATGTCTTGTCCTTAATAGAGTCAGCCTTCTTGAATGTTGTTGGAGGTATACTCATCTATGCAAATAGAGAGCATTCTATTATATTTGTGATGAGAACATTGTATATGGTGAATAGGCATTAGGAAAAGCAGAAGAGGTTTACTTTCTGCATAATTCCAAGCCTTTAACTCATTCTTGTATCTTTTATATGACCAGTGGAGTTCACTATCTGGCATGGTTCTGGTTCTAGCAAAGGTGGCATGGTGGCTCAATGGTTAGCACTGCTGCCTCACAGCACCAGGATCTGAGTTCAATTCCTGCCTTGGGCAACTGTCTATGTGGAATTTGCACATTCTCCCCGCGTCTGAGTGGGTTTCCTCCAGATGCTCGAGTTTCTTCCCATAATCAAAAGATGTGAAGGTCGGGTGAATTGGCCATAGTATTAGGTGCATTAGTCAGGCATAAATATAGGATAGGAGAATGGGTCTGGGTGGGTTACTGTTCGGAGGTTCAGTGTGGACTTGCTGGGCCAAATGGCCTGTTTCCATTCTATAGAGAATCTAATCTTAACATTGGTTAGTGGTAACCTGCAGGACGTTGTTAGTGGGAGATTCAGTCATGGTGGTGTCATTGGTCATCAAGGAACACTGGTTATATTCTCTCTTGTTGGAGATGATCATTGCCAGGCTCTTGTGTGGTGCAAATGTTAATTGCTACTTGTCAGTCCAAGACTGAATGTTGTTCCATTTAATCATATGAATGATATGAAGTGGAATGGATCTACATATGAACTGAGATCACTTCAGGACCTGAAAAATCCAAAATGGTGCCAAACATTGTTCAATTGTCACTGCACATGTAGCCTTATGATGGCTGGATGCTCATTGATAAAGCAGCTGAGTTTGGTTGGGTTGAGAATTCCGCTGTGAGGAACTCCTGCCGAGGTGTCCTGCGAATGAGATGGTTGACCTCCAGTAACCACATGACCATCTTCTTTTACATTGCATAGGACTTGAAACAATATAGATTTCCATTGACTCCAGTTTTGATGGTGTTCCTTGATACCATACTTGGTCAAACGGTGTCTCGAATTTCAGGCAGTCACACTCAGGCAGTTACCTATAAATAACTACTATCGATGTTTACAAAAATCTCATATTTGAGGAGTTGGGCGATCACAGATCTCCCACCTCTTACCAGCTCTTGTAGCCACAATATCCATATGGCTGGTCTTGGAGTCATAGAGATCTATAGCTTTGGAAAAAGCCCTTCAGACCATCATGTCTGCATCAGTCAAAAAAAAATCACCTCATGATTCTAATCCCTTTTTTTTTAGCACTTTGCACATAGTCTTATAAGCCTTGGCATCACAAGTGTACATCTAAATTCTTTATAAATACTGTGAGAGTTTCTGCCTCTATCACCCATAAAGGCAATGAGTTCCAGATTCCCACCATCCTGTGTATGAGAAGGCCCAGTTCGCTTTCTAGTCAATGGTAACATTGTGGGGGAATGTAGCAATCATGATCCTGTTGAATATCTTGTTGGAGATAGCCATGCCTGGGTCTTCTATGACAGAAATATTACTTACCACTCAACAGTCTAAGCCTGAAAGATGTCCAGATTTGCTTAATGTGAACATAGACTATGCCAGTATCTTTGGAGTTGTGAATGACATTGAAACTTGTTGATCTCCACTAATCACAACAATCTCCCTTTGTGCTTGGTTAGTATGACTTCATAAGACCGTAAGACCACAAGACATAGGAGCAGAAATTAGGCCATTCAGCCCATCAAGTCTGCTCCGCCCTCCAATCATAGTTGATAAGTTTCTTAACCCCATTGTCCCACTTTCTTCCTGTAACTCCTGATCCTCTTGATACTCAAGAACCTATATACCTCACTCAATGACTTGGCCTCTACCGCCTTCTGTGGCAATGAATTCTATAGATTCACCACTCTCTGGCTGAAGAAATTTCTCCTTATCTCCGTTCTAAAATACGTTCCCTTTACTCTAAGGCTGTGCCCTTGGGTTCTAGTCTCTCCTACCAAAGGAAGCATCTCCCCAATATCTTCTCTGTCTAGATCATTCAGTATTCTGTATTCTGTATGTTTCATTTAGATTTCCCCACATCCTTCTAAACTCTATTGAGTATAGACCCAGAATCTTTAAACTTACCTCGTATGTTCAGCTTTTCATTCCTGGGATCATTCTTGTGAGCCTCTTTTGAACATGCTCCAAGGCCAATACATCCTTCCTAAGATAAGGGGCCCAAAACTGCAAACAATACTCCAAATGTGGTCTGGCGAGAGTCTTATAGAGCCTCAGATGTACATCTCTGCTTTTATATTCAAGTCCTCTCAAAATAAGTGCTATCATTGCATTTGCTATCCCAACTCAACTTGCAAGAATCCAAAACTAGATCTCCCAAGTCACTTTGCATTTCAGACTTCTGAAGTTTCTCTCCATTTAGAAAATAGTCCATGCGTCTATTCTTCCAACTGAAGTGCATGACCTCATAAAGGTCCTAGGGAGTGTTGCTGAACAAAGAAACCTTGGAGTGCAGACTCATAGCTCCTTGAAAGTGGAGTCGCAGATAGATAGGATCCTGAAGAAGGCATTTGGTATGCTTTCTTTTATTGATCAGCGTATTGAGTACAGGAGTTGGGAGGTCATGTTGCGGCTGTACAGGACATTGGTTAGGCCACTGTTGGAATATTGCGTGCAATTCTGGTCTCCTTCCTATTGGAAAGATGTTGTGAAACTTGAAAGGGTTCCGAAAAGATTTACAAGGATGTTGCCAGGGTTGGAGGATTTGACAGGGAGAGATTGAATAGGCTAGGGCTGTTCTCCCCCTGGAGTGTCAGAGGTTGAGGGGTGACCTTATAGAGGTTCATAAAATCATGGGGGGCATAGATAGAATAAATAGACAAAGTCTTTTCCCTGGGGTGGGGGAATCCAGAACCAGATGGCATAGGTTTTGGGTGAGAAGGGGAAGATATAAAAGAGACCTAAGGGGCAACTTTTTTACGCAGATGGTGATTTGTATATGGAATGAGCTGCCAGAAGAAGTTGTAGAGGTTAGTACAATTGCAACATTTAAAAGGCATCTGGATGGGTATACATATAAGAATGGTTTGGAGGGATATGTTGGGTACTGGCAGGTGGGACTAGATTGGGTTAGGATATCTGGTTGGCACGGACAAGTTGGACCAAAGGGTCTGTTTCCATGCCGTACATCTCTATGACTTTATGTTCCCATATTGTATTCCATCTGCCACTTCTTTGACTACTCCCCTAACCTGTCCCAATCCTTCTGCAAGCTCCCTGCCTTCTCAATGCTACCTATCTTTGTATCATCTGCAAACAAAGCCAGAATGCCCTCAGTTCCTTCATCTAGATCGTTTATATATATCGTGAAAAGTTGTGGTTCCAACACAGAGCCTTGTGGTTCCAACACTGAGCCAGCTGCCATCCTGAGAAAGACCCTTTTATCCCCACTCCCTGCTTCTGTCAGACAGCCAAGCTAGCATCTTGCCTCTTGCCCTTATCTTACTCAGTAGCCTCCTGTATGGCACCTTGCTAAAGGCCTTCTTGAAATCCAGATAGATAACATCCATTGGCTCTCCTTGGTCTAAACTGCTTGTTACTTCTTCAAAGAATCCTAGAAGATTTGTCAGGCATGACCTCTCCTTAATGAAACCATACTGACTTTGCCCCATTTTACCATATATTTCCAAGTATTTAGAAATCTCATCCTTTACAATAGATTCCAGGATCTTACCCACAAGTAAGGTTAGACTAATGAGTCTGTAATTTTCCTCTTTTGCCTTACTCCCTTTTTAAGCAGAGGTGTCATGTTAGTGATTTTCCAGTCCTTTGGGACCTTCCTGATTCCAACAGTTCCTGAAGGATCATCTATCATTATCCCTTCAGATATCTCCCTTAGAACTCTGGGGTGGAGTCCATCTGATCCAGGGGATTTATCCACCTGCAGGCCATTCAGTTTTTCTAGCAATCAGTGGAGAGTTTCCCTTGATTTTCAATGCTTTCAATTTAGCTAAGTCTTTGCGTTAACACACTCAGTCACATCTGATTTGACATCATAAGCAATCGGTCTCACCATTATTCTCGGAAACTCAGCATCTTTTGCCTGCATATAGACAGAGGCTGTAATGAGATAAGGGGGTCGAATCATTTCTGCACTGATCACAGTTGCAGCTCAACAAATGTTGTAAGGTTCTTTGAACAGATTTGTAATATGTCATATGTCTTCAACGAGTTGTATAACTTTGGACAGATCAGAACTGTGTATTCAACATGACATTTTGTTGTCGAAATTGAAAAGTCACCTTAAAATGTTGGAAGTTAATGGTGGACATGTGTTTTTATTGCTAATGTTTTGGATCCAGTGACCCTTCCTAAGAAAGGAAACGTTAACTCTAAGTTCTTTTCACAGATGCTGCCAGACCTCCTGAGCTTTTCCAGCAACTTCGGTTTTTGTTTTTGATTTACAGTATCCACAATTCTTCTGGTTTTTATGTATATTGATTGATATATTTGTAGCCCGCAATTTTTAATCACCAACTTCAATAATTGATTATGCATCATGTAATTTTGCAATGACCTGCAGCGCTCTTACTGCAAAACAAGTATATGAAGCAAGATTTCAATTGTAAATTGCATCTCAAAGTTGTAGGCCATGCAAGGATGAGGTATGATTATGCAGAGGATGCAGTGAAACAGTTGCAGTTTTGTGCAGAGACTTGGCATGGCGACAGGACATAAATTCATCGGAAATGTGCATCCACAATTTTGATGCACGTTGTCACAGGAGTTTCTGATTGAAAAAGCAAACCTTCATCCAGAACAACAGAGTTGATTTAACTTCCAACAAGTTTTTAGGCAAGTAAAGGGTGGATGCACACAAAATATACCTGTATGCATGATTTCAGATCCAGTCTTTTGTTAATTCATGAGCCACTGATCTATATTATGAGTCGAAGCACATGGGAAGCACCAAAATAAAACCAAGAACTGCAGATGCTGGAAATCTGAAACAAGAACAGAAATTGCTGGAGAAACTCAGCATATGGACAGAAAGCAGAGTGAATGTTTTGGGTTCAGTGTCCAATTGTCAGAACAGAAGCACCAACTTCCATTAGCAGATGGAAGTGAGAGTCTGGCTAACAGATGTTGCCTGATGTACAAGGTATTGGTCACTGAGAAAGTGCTCAGCGCAGAAAGGGGATTAGGTCCAAGTTAACATCTGATCAGTCCCATTGTTATGTCTACTTTCATAAACCATTCACCTCCTTCCTACTTAGGTTGGCACCTCAGATACCTATTTACTGTGAGATGTTGAAACGATTGTTCGCAGAATTGGGCCGTTAAGTACTCACATTTCCTTTAAATACTTTCTGTCTTGGAATATGATTTATGGCATTCATAAAATTGCAAAGGTAAATGCAGTTTCCGTTTGCTACAGATTATTCTTTGTACATGGAAAATGGTTTTATTTCTAATGCGTATCTTAGGCAGAGAGAGCATGTTGTGAACATTTGTCCCCTGGACTCTTCCATATAATAGTGTAGAAGTGCAGTGTAACACACCAGTACTTTCCACATTGTAATTCAAATTCTGTTACTTGCCTGCAAAACACCAGACTAACTTATCTCTGATGACTCTTATCACAAATACTAGTCTTGAGTCAAGCATGTCTGCAAAGTCTGCCAGTCTATATGACTGTACCATCAGCCAAGCTCCCAGTTAAACCTGGAAAGACTGGACTCATTGTTGCAACTTTGATTTTTACCTGCGTCAGCTCCTGCAACACTCTGCACACCAACAGGAAGCTATGGGGTTTTAATGTAAGGATAAACTTGGTGGTCATTTGAAGCTAAATAATACAAACCAGCATAAAGTGTTGGCTGCTTAACTCTCAATAATCTCAGGGAAATGAATAATTCAGATGACTCTTGTTGTCCACCAAAATGGCCTAAAACGCAGAAAGAAGTCATTCAGCCATCATGTCTGCACTAGCTCTCCAAATAAGTGATTCACTTAGGTCCATTCTGTCACCTTCTTCCCATATCCCTGCTAATCTTCCTTTCCCAAGAGCACTCAAATTGAGTGCTTCAATTGACCTGCCTCCACCACAATCTCAAAGTTTGTCCCTGACCTTAATTAGTGGAAATGTTTTTTTTCATGTCACTTTTGCTTTTTTTTTGCCAATTATTTTAAACCTGTGCCTTCTTGTTCCTGATCCTTTAACATACAGGAACAGATTCTCCCTATCTCCCTGTCAATGATATGTGGATTTCACCAGGTATAAATCTGGTGCATTATATCACACATTTAGGTGATTTCATAATTTGACTTATTCTGATTTTAGTCAATGCACAGATTTTTTTTTTCCACAATTAAATGATAAATTATTTACATAATGGTACTAGGGTAATTTTGGACTATTCTAACACTGTCCCACCCACTTCTGGCTCCTTCCTGCCAACTTTGCCAGGATATTGAAACAGGTTTATCCCCACTTATGCAATATGATTCTAAAATGGTTTTAAATCTGAGCAGAAACTGTTCAGAGAGTGTAGCATTTATTTAGTCAGGAAGAAAACAAATATGATATTAAAATGTAAGCCCCGTTGTAATGCCATTTCAAGGATCCAGAAGTCTGATTACTGTTAGCTTAATCTTTTGGAGCTTTTTTACTTGCATAGAGCCTAGAAGTAATTTGGAATATTTTTGGAGGTGCCATGAGTTTCTCGATTTCCTGGATAGTGCTCCTACATTTTCACAGGGATAGGGTTGTTCAGAGGAGTTTGATGACCTCTGCACACAAAGAATGGAACAGGCATGAGGGCCGCAGATGAAGTGTCTCTGGGTCAGCAAGACAACAAAGTGATGGAACAGAGGCCAGCGAGACAATGAGTCTGAATCAAAACCCCTTCTAAGCTGGTGCTGGACTTCACCATGCTCTTTAACAGCCTCAGGAGACTGGTTGGCATGCCTGCCAATTCACCTAGCATCTTGGTATGTTTGCTTATTCAATATAGGCTGCCCCATGGACGTCCTTATTTGAGTCAACTGCAATAGTACTCACCTACCACATCGGCTTCTGGTAATGGGCAAACAACCTATACCTTTACCCTTCGATGAATGATCCCAAATCAATACGTGCCTCTAGATACAGGCAATGGCATTATTTGAGCTGGTGTTAACGGTCAGATTAGATAACAAAGATACTGCATTAATGCTGTGCAACTGTTCTTTCTCTCTCCTGAAGCTGCATGAGTCCATGAGACCACATCATTTAAAAATTTGTAATTTGACCTTCAAAGGTTTTAATTTGGTAGGTAGGTTTTGGGTAAAAGAACAAAACAGATAGATGGAGTTATGGCACAGATCATCCATGATCTAATTTAATATAGAAAAAGCTCAAGGACCTGAATGGTCTATTTCTGTTCTTATGTCTTTATATCAATTCATCGCTCTATTACTTTAATTTATAGGCAGTAGCCCACTTAATGACATTAATGAAGTAACAGGGAGAGGAATTTGATGTAAGCCTGTTCAATGTTTGCACAATAAGATGACCAGTTATAATTTCCAGGCTTATAAGCCCATTATTACATTTCATGGAGCATTAGCAAGGACACCTTCAAACTTTCTATGCTCTCCATTACCATCCCATTAGTAAACACATAATCGGTGTTCTGCCATGAGCCAGAAATCCCAATGTGCATTCCCAATTTTGGAACTTCTGCAAAGGAAGCATTGAATCATCAAATTTATTCTAATGGAAAGATAAATTGTCCTTGAGCTCTGACAATAATTGCCAGTTGGATTCACAAGTTGTTGATACGTTTAACATTTCACAGCACTTAATAATGGTGAACATTAAATTCTCTTACTTCACTGGAGTTCCATACAAGATTATTACTACATACCGTTCTGGAGCGAATTTCTTTGGCATACAACGGGAAAAGAAATTCCGACTCTCCTTCCAGACGAAGTCCATTTTCTGTAACTCTCAGATATCCCATTCCATCCTGCAGGAAATAAAATCAAGCACAAATCAAACTCTAGACCATGCTGCAGAGACTGATGGGAAATTTCAGAATTATATCTAAGAGGAGACATAGTAGAGGCCTTATATATTCTGAATGTAATTAAAGACCCCAATGGAATCATAGCTATTTAGATTACTGAATACTGTAGTTAGCTTTCTATACCATTATCTCCAGCATAGTGAAAATCCTGTGTGGAACGATAACACAAAAAGCAACCAACAAAAAAAAAATTACTGAACACTTTTGTCTCACATTTCAATGCCCCCTTAATCTAACCCCAAGCAAATATCAGTAAAGTTTATTTCAACCACAAAACAGGCAGGCTAAAACAAGTGACAAAGTGCACAGATACGCAATCATGCAGCATGAGTGATTTTAACAGCAGACTAACTTTTCATAGATCACCCCTCATTGTCTGAAACTGGCCCAAAGTTCATGGGAAGTAAAAGGATCAAAAATTTCAATTTCACATTTAACTGTCGATTCCGCACCTAGTGAATGAACATTAGTAAAATTGTCACTGGTATTTCAATCCCAGGCAGTGGTAATCCAGGACAAGTCAGATCTCAAAGTGAAACGTGACATGATAGACTATTATTAGTTAATGTGGTGGGCAGTCACTGAACATACTCACATGAGACTGCCACTTTACCTTTAAGGAACAAAATATATCTACACTAATCACTTAAAAGAAGAATTAAACAAGCTATGATAGTGTGAAAGTATCGTGTCAGAAACAGAGGAAAAAGCCCTTTTTCCCAAAAACATAATTTACAGACACTCAACTCCAATGAAGTATCTCTCCAATTTTTTCTGTTTAATGTCTTACTCAATTGACAAGTTTGTTTGCATTTCCTTTCAGAGCTTCTTCACATTCATCAGATGTCATTATCTCCTTTAGTCTCAGAAACAGTAAAATACAGGTTAACCCTATTGATTTTTCTCACAGAAACTTTAGGATATTCAGCATCTTTCCCAGCCTTTCTCCTTGATATGCTAATTAAAAATTATTTCAAGTTGGAAGAAGTTCATTATGTAAACAGTCTTTCTGCTGAAATTAATCTTTCCTTCCAAACTCAATTGGCTAGCAACATTTGATTACTTTTCTGTATATCACAAAATACAACTTTGTCAACATTTCATCAATTAACTCCCCATATAGATTGCTAGCCATTTAAATTAAGTCACTAATTTTCTTGGGAATGGTGTTTGAACTCTGTTAAAAAAAATCTGATTTCTTAAAAAAACACAAGTCAATGTCACAGAACTGAAAACTAAACGTCCTTTTTCCTCTACTTTTGAATCCAATCTCCCAAATAATATATCGTAAACCTTCATCATACATTTCGTCATCACCCTATTCATACAAAGGTACTTTAAGAGGCATTGTAATTTGCTATGACAATATATGAAAATCACTAGTTATATTTTACTTTGACAGCATTAAGATTTAGCATTAAACACACAAGGATTTGCATAACAATCATATTTTTACACAAGGCTATTTTGATGACAATGTTAATTTTCTTCCATGACTATTCTAGGCAAGATATCTGCTATCCCACTCTTTTTTTAAAAATCAGAAATCAGTTGCAGAACTCATTTTAAAATGATGGGGCTATTGTGGCATTAAGCTCTAACGAAACTAATCTCAGATTTTTATTAAGAAGTTTCATTAGAAGAATGATTATAGTCTATACAAATAAATAAACAGTGATGTATGAAAATGTGGTTAAAATCGCTCATGCTGCATGATTTAGTATTTGTACACTTTATCTCTTGGTTGAGCCTGCCTGTTTTGTGATTGAAATAAACTTTACTGATATTTGCTATGGGTTAGACTAAGGGGGTATTGAAATGTGAATTATTTGATATGTACACTTGAAATAATGTAGAACTAATGCCAGGTCTTGGTGTCTTTTTCTTGTCTGCTTAATATTTCTGTTGATACACATTTCATTTCCTGCAAAAATAACCGATTGGTCATTCTGAGACCCATCTCAATTTCTTGTAACAGTGCTGCAACAACATTGAGGTTGTTGGCATCAACAGCCAATTTAAATTGCTTATGATACTTGGTATTCCTAGGACAGTTACAATAGTCAGCAAAGCTTTCATATTGTCAAAGACACTTGGATATTCTTTTGCCTGTTCAAATTTCTTGTCTTTCTTTGATAAGCTTGTCAAAGGAGATACTATAGCGTCGAAATTCGGAATGAAGCTTGGATAAAATGCACACATATTACAAAATTTCACTTCGGCATGGAAAAGCCCTTAGTTTTACTTTCTAAGTGTTATGTAGCTTGTCCCATGGTAATGATTCAAATATGTCATTTTTTTCTTTGGCAAATGCACTTTTAACCAAATTTATGACCAAATTTGCCATTTGTAACTGATCAACCAGTTTGTCAAGTGTTATAAATGTTCTTCCCAGGTTAGACTGAAAGCAACCAAATAAACAATATAGACAACACATTTGCACAACTTTTAGTAGTTTTGCCAGTTAATAATTGAAACATTGCTGATACATTTTATCTTCCAAACTGCATGACTTTACATTGATAAAATACAGCAAGTGTTACAAAAACTAGTATTTCTTTGGTTGTTTCAGTCAATAGAATTTGCCAGTATTCCTTTAAATACTCAATCTTCATAGTACATTTTATTTTTCCCATCCCATCAATATAATCATCCCATCAGGGAATTGGAAATGAATCCACCTTTGTTATCACATTGACTTTGCAATAGTTGTGATCAATCTACTTTCAACATCATCACCATAGGTGAGATCCAGCTACTTGTTATGCCACATGGGATAATGCTGGAAAATCAAGTCTCACAATTTCTGGAGGCATCACAAGAGGTAAAGATTTTTAAGAAGTATGCAGAATTGCCCATTTTGCCTGTCGATCCAAGATGACAGAACGTTTGGACCAACTTTCTGTACCTAACTATCTATTACAAATAAACAGATTCTGACTACAAACAATTATGAAGCTCTAATCTACTTATAAACTCACCCTCTGCAAACATACGCTCAGGCACAAATAATCATGTTATTTACGGGGGAGGGGAAGACTAGGGAAGGAGTTTAGCAGTCTCTATTCAGAGGGTTTGCTGAGATCTTCCTTTTCCTGATCAGAGCACTACTTCGTAACTTTCCTCTTCCAAGTACTTTCAGGAGGCACAGGGCAACTGCGTCATAATTTATAAAAGTCACTGACATATTTCTTAAAAGTTACACCATACAGTAACTGATGAGGGTAAATAATCTGGTTAACTTCAGGCATGAGATGCCTTTAACTGCACAGCAAAAGCCATTCCTTACCTTCCAGCGGTCTGATGGCTTCTCCCTCAAACATTCACACCGATAAGCTGTTCAACAATCTGGGAGCTAAGCACAATGTTGTTGGCAAGCAGAAGGCCTTTGACATTAATAAGTTGCTGCCATGCCACAGCTATTTGTTGTGCATCAAATCTCCATTTGTGCTCACCTTTGGCTTTAACTCACTTGCAACTAGTATTGCTGCTTAACTACAGCGTACACAATCAGCTATGTAAACAAAACTTACAATGAGTGTCAGACTGTACTTGCTCTTAAAAAGTACAATCATCCTTTAACAATCTTTGCTTTTAAAAATAGTTCTCTTCTAATTTCAGTCCAATCAAAATGCAGAAAACTAAAAAGATAGTCTTTACATGCGATAACTCAGTTCAGTAATGTTACTGTTCATCATGAACTTAATTTCTTTGTTTTATTAAGCTAATTTATTTGAGTTGAATCTGTAAGGATGCTATTTTATGGTTAATGTATTCTCTACTTAACATTATCTATAGCCAAAGATGTTTACCCTAGCATGTTTACACAAATCAATTCTTAATTATGGATGAAATTTTGTTCAATAATTTCCTTGGAGATAGGATACTATTCTATATACATTTATCAACACCTTTGTATTATCCAATTACTAAAGGGACAACTTTCGTATTTTCAATTTCTGATTCATTTATTAATTGTTCTGATCTTTTTTATTTCACTCCCTATTTCATTCATCTTTGCAAACCCTATTCTGTTCAAACTATCCTCCTTGTCATAGTATCATTTTAACATATTAACATGACATAATTACTGATTTTCCATTGTCTGCAATACTCCCTACATAAGTTTTATCAATTTTTATTTGATAAGCTCCAGTGAAAAATTGCTTTCAATGATTCCCCAAGGATTCGACTAACACCTTATCCCAAACAACATTCTGAGTTTTTGTCTTTGAATCTGTTCATGATTTCCTTGATTGTTGAACACTTTTCAAATATAACCCACACATTTTGATTCTGTTTTGAACAGAAACATGACAAATATGTTGTCTGAGATCCAATTTATTTCTCTAATTTCTGTAATCAATTTCTTGCCTAAGTCCATATAGCAGTTCAAAAAGACTGAACTGTGTAGATTCATTGCTTATCTCTAGTGGAAAACAGGAACAAGAAAATTCTTTTATCCCAATCGTTAGAACAGCTATGACAATGATGTCTAACCATGGTCTTTAAAGTTTGATGACAACTTTCCAAAGCTCTTTGAGATTGTCGATGATAAGCTCAAGATGTAAATTGTAATACTTCCAAATTATTCATGATTTCTTTGAATATATGTGACATAAAATATTAAACTGAGCTGATTTTATTTCTTTGGGTAATTCAAATCTTATAATAAATTTGACTAACTTCTGCACTTCTGTTTCTGTCAAATTTTTCTCAACTATACTGCTTCAGGAAACTCTGTTGAAACAGATCTTGTTAAAAACACAAATTTCCAATCTTGGATTTAGGTAGGAGTTTATACAATCTATTAAGACTTTTAAATGATTCTTTGTAAACTGCTATTGGAAGTAAAAGGCACAAGTTTAATTTATTGTTAGGGTTTCTCCACTTTTTGACATGTCTAACTAAATTTACCATGCTGTTATAAAATTCTGCCCAATAAAGCTGTTTTTGTATTTTAGCCCTTATCTTCCTAATAGCTAAGTAACCTGCTTTCGGAATTTCCTATGTAACTCATAAATGTATAAGTGACACTCAAAATACTGCCCATTCTTCATTGGCTTGTATTTGAGATTTTCTACATTTCCTATTTGCACTTGACTTGCAAGTAATAATACTCAGATACTGATTTTGATTCAATTTCTGAGTAGGCTGTTTGATATAGCTCTCTCAAATCAGGATCTGTCTGTTACATTTCTATTAAAGATGATGGCTAAATACATCAGCCTATTTTCACTTTTCCTTCATCCTTCCTGTTTAATTTTTTAAAAAATGTGTCAGATAACAAAAATTCCAAATCATGCCCTTTTTCATAGATTTCATTTCTTCCTATCTAATTCCATCAGCTTGAGGTCTAGTCATAACAGTCAGGAAACAACCCATGATGTTCCTTCTGTAACAGAAAGTTGCTCTATTGGTTGCTTCATTACCTTCATAAAGGCTCATATTTTTGAACCAGCTAGATCATTTCTCAAGATAAAATTATTTCCTTCTAATGGGCTTTGTTATACTATTCAAACTACAACAGCTGAATTTACTAAGTCAGTTTTAAACCAGTTCTGTATTATGGGACTACTTTGTAATAACCATCTTTCTCTCCAATTAATACATTATCTTTGATTAATAACATTTGGAAGCTAACTTTTATATTTAGCTGACTTCTACCAGGGATTCTCAATATCTTTACTGGTTGCAGAGAAGAATAAGAAAATATCTCTTCATTTGAAATAAAATACTCGAATCCTACAGTTTTCTGATTGTCTTCATGAAGAAAACATTTTCTTGCCTGTCCTGAGTCATCTCTCCCTTCCTAGTAGTTCAGAGGGAACGTGCTAAACTGGTACAAGTTTTTATGTGCATTTTATTTCATGATGCAGGCATTTCAATCGACTCCTTAGGTTTTCCAACCACTGCAATATCTCTCCTATTTAATTTCCAGCAATTAACTTTAGTATCTCCAGACTTTTTCCCTTGATGAAGGGATCAATTTCTGAGATGAGGGGGGTGGGGGAGCATATATGCAAGGTAAGGGGCAGAAGGTTTAGTGATGATGTGAGGAAAAGCTTTTACACACCCAGAATGTGTTGGGAATCTAGAACTGTTAAGGTGGTGGAGGCAGAAACCCTGACACCATTTAGGAAGTATTTAGTTGTACGTTTGTGATGCCAAGGCATATAAGGTTATGGCCTAAGTGCTGGAAAATTAGAATTGTTAGTGATTGTTTTTCACTGACGCTGACACAATGGCCTAAAGGGACTTTTTCTATGACTCTTATAACAGTGAAAGCATATTAATGTCTTTACATCACTTCTAGGTGTTCTTGTGTTTCTCCTTTATCATTTTGGCATCTTTCTGTTTGCTCTCTGAAATTAATCTCTTATCCATCCTCAGATTTTCTATTCCTTCACTTTCCTTGTGACTGACATCTGAATATTTCCCCATATGTAACCGTCTGTATGAGATTACGTCAGCATCTGCCAGAATTAATGCATCTTAGATCTTTAATACTGATGCTTAACTAACTAAATCTTCAGAGTTGCCAGATTACTATTTTGGAATTATCCCTAAGCATGATTTCCCTTATATTTTTAATATTTTTTTTAAGAGCAGTGATCAAATGGACCATTCCCACAGTATTTGCTTTTCTCTTACAAATCCTACAAATGTCTGATTTGATTTTTTTCTTAAAAGTCTTAAATGTTAATTGATAAGTTTCAGAGACAAGCTCATAGAGTATTGTCCTTGTCACCATTTTGTATTCTGCAGATTATTCTTCTGATACACTAATGTACACATTCACAACTCAACTTATGAAAACATCTTTTGGCCATCTCATCTTCCAGGTACTTTTTCAAATGATGTGAAGTAACTTTCAATTTCTTGACTGTCTATTTAGGCCCTAAACATAGATTGCTAGATAAATCAAATCTCTTACTGAGGGAATATAGTTTCTAACCACAAACTAAACTGACTTCTGTAGAAATATCGCTAATTTATTCTGAACTTAACTTACATGTTGTCCTTGACAATCTGTTTCTCCAAAGTTGTGTACTGTCTTGGAAATGATGTTTGAACTTACTTTAAAAAATGAATTCTACCCTCTCTAAAATATTCACCAAATGAAAACTAAAATCCATTTTTCTTCCACTTTCAAATCCAATTTCCTAAATAGTAAAAATATATTATATACATCTACATCACACTTGGCACTATAAAACGTGAGTATTTTTGGAAAAGTGAGAGAAACATTACAAACTACAAGCAGAAGTAAAATATTCGGCCCTTTGAGTTTGCTCTGTTACTTGATATCATGGCTGATCCTCTATCTCAAAGCCATATTCCTGCTTTTCCTCCATACACCTTGAATCCTTCAATATCTAAAAAATTATCAATGTTTTTCTTGAGTATACTCAGTGACCCAGCCTCCAGTGCCTGGTGCAACAAAATCCACAAGTTGACCACCCTCTAAGTGAAGAAGTAAGATATGCTGTCAAAGCTTTTTGTGTTGCACACATCAGGAGAGGCACATGAATGCTCAATGTCAAAGACAGCAATAATTTACACTACGTTGCTGAATAGTTGGTGAATTGACTCTGATTGGTCAAAGTCTTGCCATGGAGACTTTACTACTGACCCCCATGCTTTCATTTAGATTAGATTAGATTAGATTACTTCGATTAGATTAGTGTGTTTGTTTGTGTGCTTTTTTTTATTTGTCTGGCAGATTTAATTCAAAAAAAGACATAAGGCCTCAACAGATTCTTTTTTCCTGAAAGGCTTCGAGTCTTATGTAATGATTCTAACTAGAAGAAGTCAGCCACATTATGGGCCTGACAGATAAGTTTAAATTTTCTGAAAATATTGCCCAAGTTTTCTCAAGACAACATCTATATGGTATGAGAAAGCAAGGCTAATTGGTTGGCAATTGGACTCTGGGTAGAGAGGTTGCCATGGAGATGCAATAATCATGTTCTGTGTTACAAAATGACTGATCTTAAATGTGTTGTTAGTAAAGGACCTCTGTAACGCTTGACAGAGTGATTGATTCAACTTGAAGAGAATGGCAAGTATTTATCTTTAAACTCCTTTTAAAATATTTTGATGCTGAAAGTTCTATTCGCACAATGAGGTCACTAAGTGTTTGTTTGTGTGCTAATTTTTTTATTTGTCTGGCAGATTTATAAAATGGATGACCTGAACTTTTAACAGGCATACTGCACATCTGTAAATTTACCTCAGCTTTACTAGAACTCTTTTGGATTTCTCCCCAAATCATAAAGCACTCAGCTATCTTTTAGCAGAAATAACTTTGGCATAAATTGAATTTTTCTTACAGGTCAGGATGACTTTATGGCTCAACAACTACATAGTTGCAAGTAAATTAAGACGTTCTTCTTTGTGCATGGGATAAAATTAGTATCTCACTATGACCAACCCCATCAAATTTTAAACAGACTAAATTAGCATTCATTAGAAATTGAATTTCAAGTCCACTCAGCTAGTTGCAAACTGTTAGATGGATCTCAACAGAATAGTAAGTATAGAAATTATATCACTAATGTATCATTGGTGTTTTAATGCATGGCATACATCAGAAATTGATGAATAAATTGTGGTCAATTCATCCTGTTTTAGTAAAATCGTGGGCTGAATTTTCCCAGCCCCTGAATGACATGGGAAATTATGACTCAGTTGGGGAAATACGTTTAGATCAGAAAATTGAAGATTCTCAAAATCAGGAAGAAACACCCCATTTTTCACCTAAAGGCTAAACAGGGAGACCAGACTGACACTAGTGAGCTGCAAGAGGCCCATTCCCATTCATTTATTTCTCATTATCATCCAACCTCACCTCATTTATATGCAGTTTGCTATTCTCACATGTGACAGAGAGAAACAAGATGGCGAAAATTTGGTCATGAAAGTCAGCTTACTTCAGAATACAGTTATTCACTTTAATGCTGAAAATTGCAGCAGACTAACAGCTTTCACTGTACTTCAATGTAAGCAAGTGGAACAGAACATATACAGGCCATTGGGTCCTGCTGACACCATTGCCTCACATCTGACAATATCCTTATTCTTCCCCTGGCCTTTCTGTCCAAAGATGTTGGTGTAAATGAGGTAGTCACTGATGTTTGGGGCAGGGAGATGTACAGCACACAGGGAATCAATGCATTAGGATGACCAGGAATTAGGGAGCCCATAGATCTGTGTCCTGTAAAGTGCACGGGTTTGAGTGTGGTGTTTGTTTTCCTTCTAAAGGGCCTACAGCAGTGGGCCTTGCAGCTCCCTTACTCATAGGTCATGACACTTGCCCCATCTACTCCGGGTAAAGTCACAGTTGTGTTCTTTCCTACTGTGGAGTTTGGATTTCCTGCATGATAGAAAGTGACAGCCAATGGTCCCCAGCTGCTGTCTCTAAATATCGGTGAGGTCTTGAACATTCAGATCCCCTTCTGTACACCATATAGCCTTCACACCTCTTCAGGTCCCCATTCAACCCATTGACATGAGCTTTCACCTGCCAACCTATTACCCTGGCATTTGGGTTGACCATGACCAGTGTGGTTTTACACTGCTTCCCGTTGGAACCTGGGTGCTCCTGACAATCTGACATGACTCCTTTCTTGCCGGCTTAGAGCAAGGATGAATAACAATTGTCAGCGGGTGAGCAACAGTGTCTGTAAGGAGGGACACGGTAAAGCATGGATTGGAAAGGGGTCACCAGACACTGGCCTCATGTGGCTATTTGGAAATCTAGATGTTAATCACATTTCTAATGAATAAAAATGACACCATTATCAAGCAAGTGATTCAATATCTCAGACTCACAGAATGTTTAAGGCACATGAGGTCACCATTCAGTCCATCATGCCTGTAACAATTCTATTATCCAATGGAAATCTCCTGCCTATCCCACATATCCCTACACACCATTTGTATTCAAATAATTATCCAATGCCCTCACAAATGTCTTAATTAAACCTGCCTCCACCAAATTTCCAAACAGCATATTCCATACTATAACAACTCACTGCGTGAAAAACTTTTCTCACTCATCACCCCTTCTTATTTTGCACATCACTTTAAACCTGTGCCCACTCACATTATTTTCTATTATGAGTTTTCCCTAAGTACTCTGTCTAGTTTATTTAGCAATTTGAAAACCACTTTCACATCTCCTCTCAGCCTTCGTCATTCCAAGGACAACTGTCTCAGTATTCACATTTATGTCATATGGGAATGTGCTTTTTCAACTTTTGGTTTATTTGTTGGTAAAATATTTGTTGCTGATGAACAGAAATGTGGAAGTCACTTTTTTTTACTGTAAATGTTACTACTTCTAGGAGAAAGTGAGGACTGCAGATGCTGGAGATCAGAGCTGAAAAATGTGTTGCTGGAAAAGCGCAGATTCCTGAAGAAGGGCTTATGCTCGAAACGTCGATTCTCCTGCTCCTTGGATGCTGCCTGGCCTGCTGCGCTTTTCTAGCAACACGTTTTTCAACTGTGAATATTTCACCTCCTTGAAGTGGTAGATGTTTGTAAATTAAATATAAAAAAATCAAAAATATTTACATGTGTTGTGTGAGTGCGTGCATGGTAGCTTCAACTTAAATTCTTCTATGTGGCTCATCAGGGAGCCATGGTTGTGATCTCAATCTGACAATTCTACCTCATTGGATCAGAAACAGGATATTCTTTTTTTTCCGCAGTCTAAAGATTTTTTTTTACAGGCATATTCTATTAACATTCACTTGGTTTTTAATGTCTCACTGGTTATTTAACAAAGCTGACAATATGTTGGCCTAACACAGTGTGTTTTGCTCTCTGTTTAAAGATCAGATCCTGGCCTAGCAGGAGTCACATCAATCCTTCTTTGGATATATTCTTTATCCATAATATTCTTTCAAAACGTAGAAGTTGTGCTGCAATTAATTTCAAGTCAAAATAAACCCTGTTGTAACGGGCATCTAGTCAGTAGCTCAATGTAAGTTAAAGGTTAATTGCATAGTAGGCATGTAGTGATAAGCTCACTTAATAGTACTTCTTGCTTGAGCATGATCGGGAATGGACTGTGGATAATATTACATTCCAGTAATTAATCTTTGCACAATAATCCTGAAGCATTTAGATTTTTGGATATTAGGCAATTGGTTCTGGTTCAAAGTCAGTTTGACCTCTATTAATATTGTTTGTTGCTGAATTGAAAGGCAAACTCCCAGTTCTTGTTAGCTATCTCATTGTACATAGTAACAAATACTTATAATGCTTGGAGAGAAGTTGTTCAGTTTCTACAAGGCATAATTAAATTTTAACATAGTGGTTGCAGCTGTGCAGTGCTCATTTGATTCTTAAAAATGGTTTGAAATATTTTTAGTTAAAAATCACACAACACCAGGTTATAGTCCAACAGGTTTAATTGGAAGCACACTAGCTTTTGGAGCATTGCTCCTTCATCAGATGATTGTGGAGGGCTTGATCGTAACACAGAATTTATAGCAAAAATTTGCAGTGTGATGTAACTGAAATTATACATCGAAAAATTGATTGTCTGTTAAGCCTTTCATCTGTTAGAATACAGTGATAGTTTCACTTCTTTCATGTGTAAATCACAAAACCCTTCTTTTTAAAGTTGCATTCTCAGGTTAGCTGCTAACAATGGTGATAGTGAGACAATATGTTGAAGGTGTTAGCCCCCTGTGTTCTCTGTCTATGACCTGATGTTTAGATTGATTCTAATCTAATAAGTGAGATAACAGTGTTTTACATAACTTCCTGCAGTTTTTGAGCTCAGAGTTCTACATGAATGTATGCAGTTTTTGAGCAAATTGTAATGTAACTCTGCAATACAAATTCACCACACAAAATATATGTGTGCGTGTGGGTCTTTGTCTGTCTGGGATGGGGGTTGTGAGTGTGAGAAAGTTGTGTGTGTGTGTGTGTGTGTGTGTGTGTAGTGGGTGCAGAGTGTCTTAAGTCTGCGAGGGGGTGCATATGTGAGCGTGGGAGTGTGTGTGTGGGTGTAAGTGTGCACGTCTATGTGTACCTGTGTACGTGTGTATGTGAGCTAGTGTGCTTCCAATTAAACCTGTTGGACTATATCCTAGTGTTGTGTGATTTTTAACTTTGTACATCCCAATCCAACACTGGCATCTCCAAATCTTGAAATATTTTGGCTTTGTATTTGACCAACATATCAGAATTAAAAAGTATGGGAAAAGGCACCTTAGCTCAAGAACAAGGAAGAGGACAGTTGTCAAATAAATGATCGTTTAGAGTCATAGAGTCATCGAGATGTACAGCATGGAACAGACCCTTCCGTCCAACTCGTCCATGTCAACCAGATTTTCAGATTTCCAGATTTCCAAATTAATCTCGTCCCATTTGCCAGTACTTGGCCCAAATCCCTCAAAATCATTCCTATTCATATACCCATCCAGATGCCTTTTAAATGTTGTAATTGTATCTGCCTCCACCATTTCCTGTGACAGCTGTCACAAAGCTAGTCCCTTTTTTTCTAAAAGCTGTTCCTGGCTCAAGGAGACTCTATCCTTGATTTTTTTTTCAGAGGGGTAATAAACCGGACTGGGCTCCAATCAGTCTGGTTTGGCACAGTGATGAAAAATATTTTGAGAGCCTTTTGTTTATATGTAAACAGATGAGATTTCAGGCCAAAGTGGTTATGTTTTAGAAGTGACCTGTATAATGAAAGGGGAATGGCCAGCTCTTCAGCTGAGCTGACCTGAGCTGTTTTTAGTTCAGTTCTGAACTGGAAAGTTCAACAGGGAGCAGTGTGGAAACTCTCTCTCTTTTCTGCCCTTCAACTTCAACCTGTAAGCATGTGTTCCATTTCTACTGGGTTTTAAAGAGAGTTTGCTTATTGGGGCTGTTGTATATATTCAGGACAGCGTAATTAAGTTTAGCTGGATAGGCTGAGTTCTGTAGGGGTTTTTTTTATTGTTTGTGGTTCAGTGTATAATTTTGTGAATAAATATTTTGTCTGTTTTAAAATCTTGAAGTCAACCCAACTATCTTACTCCGGGTAATTTTCACTGTCCACTTACTGAAGCAAATTGCAAAGTTATGATTTGGGGCTGCATGCTTAAGAATATTTTGAGTGGTCTGGCCTCATCCATCACACAGCTCATTCCATACACGCACCACCCTGTGCCTGAAAAAGTTGCCCCTTCAGTCCCTTTTAAATCTTTCCCCTCTCACCTTTAACTTATGTTGTCTAATTTTGGTCTGTCCCATCCTGGAGAAAATACCTTGTCTATTTACCCTATCCATAAACCTCTATAAAGTCACCACTCACCCTCTGACACTCTAGGGAAAACAGCTACAGCCTATTCAGCCTCTCCCTGTAGCTCAAACCCTCCAACCCTGGAAATATCTTTGTCAATCTTTTCTTGAATCTTTTCAAGTTTCACAACAGCCTTCCTATAGATGGGAGACCAGAATTGCATGCAGTAAACCAATGGTCTATCCAATGTCCTGAACTGCGTAACATGACCTCCCAACTCCTATACTCCATGCACTGACCAATAAAGGTGAGCATACCAAACACCATCTTCATTATCCTGTCTACCTGTAACTCCACTTTCAAGGAACTGCACTCCAGGATCACTTTGTTCAGCAACACTCCCCAGAACCTTACCATTAAGTGTATAAGTCCTGCTCTGATTTGCTTTTCTAAAACGGAGCAACTCACATTTATCTGAATTAAACCCCATCTGCTACTTCTCGGCACATTGGTCCACCTGATCAAGATCTTGTTACACACTAGGGTAACCTTCTTCACTGTCCACTAATTTTGGTGTCATTTGCAAACTTACTAACCATACCTCTTATGTTCACACTCAAATCATTTATGCAAATGATGAAAAGCGTATGAACATATGAAATAGGAGTAGAAATAGGCCATTCAGCCCTTCAAGCCATTTAGCAAGATCATAGCTGGTCTGTTTGTGTTTCAAATTCCATATTTCCATCCATTCTAGATCATAAAACTCTTCTCTATGGCTGCCTTAAAAAAATTCAATGACGCCTCTTCCATTCTTTGTTCAGTGAGGTGCAAAGTTGCACAACCATCAGGTAAAAATATTCTCCTCATCTCTTTCCTAAAAGAGGAACCCTCATTTTAAAACAGAGTTGTCTAGTTCAGGACTTATCCTTATTAGGACACATTCATTCCAAGTCAGGAGCATTCAGTATTTTATGCATTTTAATTATGGTCTCCATTACTCTTCAGAATTCAAGCAGACGTAAGCCCAGCTTCTCCAACCCATCCTCACAACTCAACCCATGCATTCCAGGTTTCAATTTCATAATTTTGTTCTGAACTGCCTCCAATAGTGAGGTTTGTGCCAGAACTGCTTGTTTGGGGGGGTTGCATGGGCAGTGGGGGCAGTACTGCTAGAACGAAATGGGGAGGCAAAGCAAAGGGGAGAAAGCAGAGGCATGTGCAGAGATGGGGAGAAAGGGAGTAATGAAGGCAAACTTAAGGTGAATAGTGTTCAGTCAAACAGCACTGGGGTGGGGGGTTCATTGGTTAGTTGTGGTGACAGGACTCAAGGCAGCTGAAAACCAAGTTCAATTGGGAGTGGGAGTATATGCATAGAAATGGACTGTCAGTGATAGTGAGTGGTAGAAGGGGATATGGAGGATCTAGTGTGGGGGGAGTTAGGGAAAGTGTGCACCTGTTGGCCAGATAGAGCGCAGTGCTGATAGAATCTATATTGAACTGCATTCTCCGTGATCACATGCTGCACAAAGTAAGTGTCCTTTAATAAGGGAAAGGATAGGATCCACACCTATTGGACTCTAGGAATTTGACGGGCCAGTAACACGAATTGTAGGTTTGTAAAATCCAAATACATTTGACTGGCAATAATTTCTTCACTGATTTGCAATGCGTATGGAGTGAAAATACTAAAGATACAAGTGCTGGTTTAAGACAATGCCAGTGCCATCAAGAAATGGCCGAAGGCACTGGATACTCAAAAGGCTGCGGGCCCTGACAAAATTCTGACAAAAGTTTTGAAGACTTGTGCTCCAACAATTGCTGCTTCCCCAGCTTGCAAGCAGCATTTGCTGAATAATAATCACATCCAGTTTAGATTCTGCAAGGGCCACTCAGCTCCTGCAGTACTGGTTCAAACATGGATGAAGATATTAAATTCTGTTGGTGAGGCGAGAGTGAACCCTCTTGACACCAAAGCCCCAGTTGACCAAGTATGGCAACGAGAAACCATAGCAATCTGGAGTAAAGAGGACTCAGGGGAGGCAAAACCGTCACTGGTTAGAATCACATGGCACAAAGGAAAGTGCTGTAGTTGTTGAAGGTCAGTCATCTCAGTCTCAGGACATCTCTGTAGGAGTTCATCAGAGTAATGTCCTTGGCCTAACCATCTCCAGCTGCTTCATCAATGACCATCTCCACCAGAATATCAGAATATGGTGCTTGCACAATATTTATGACTCCTCAAATACTGAGGCAGTCTATGTCCAAATGCAGCAAAACCTGGACAATATCCAAATTTGGGCTGAAAAGTGGTACGTAACAGTCACGTCACACAAATGCCAAGTAATGACCATCTCCATCAACACAGAATCTAAGCATGCCCCTTGACATTCAATAGAGTTATTATCTGAGTATCAATCTCAGCATCAACATCCTGGAGTTTTCCATAGACCAGAAACTTAACTGGGCGAAAGTGGGTACTGCAGATGCTGGAGATTAGAGTGAAGATTCAAGTGGTGCTGGGAAAGCACAGCAGATCAGGCAGTATCTGAGGAGCAGGAAAGTCGGCATTTTGGGCAAAAGCTCTTCATTGGGAATTCCTGATGAAGAGCTTTTGCCCGAAACGTCGATTTTGTTGCTCCTTGGATGCTGTCTGACCTGCTGTGCTTTTCCAGCACTGCTCTAATCTAGAAACTCAACTAGACTGGCCTTATACATACTGTCTTCAAGGAGAAAGTGAGGTCTGCAGATGCTGGAGATCAGAGCTGAAAATGTGTTGCTGGAAAAGCGCAGCAGGTCAGGCAGCATCCAAGGAACAGGAGAATCGGACTTATGCCCGAAACGTCAAATCACCTGTTCCTTGGATGCTGCCTGACCTGCTGCGCTTTTCCAGCAACACATTTTCAGCTTATACATACTGTGGCTGCAAGAGCAGGTCAGAGACAAGGAAACCTGCAGTGAATAACTCACTTCCTGATTTCCCAAAGCCATCTATAAGGCTTACGTCAGGAGTGTGATAGAATAGTCCCCTTGAATGACTAAAGCTTCAGCAACATTCAAGAAGCTTGAAATCATCCAGGACAAAGCAACCTGCTTAATTGGCACCACATTCACACACATCTACTCCCTCCACCACTGAAGCTCAGTATCAGCAGTGCACACTATCTGCAAGAAACACTGCAGAATTCACCACAGCTCCGAAGGATGTATCATTCAAACCGACAACCACTTCCATCTAGAAGGACAAGGGCAGCACATAAATGGGAACACTGACGCCTGCAAGTTCACCTCAAAGTCACTCAACATCCTAACATGGAAATATATTGCTTTTCCTTCATTGACGCTGAGTCAAAATCCTGGAACTTCCTTCCTCAAGGCATTGTGGGTCCGACTACAGCACACGGACTGCAGTGTGGTTGAAGAAGGCAGCTCACCACCACCTTCTCAAGGGCTACTAGTGACAGACAATAAATGCCAGTTAAGCACCCATATTCCATAAATGAATTTTAAAAAAATTACAGTCAGTACTTAAAGCTCAGATCAAGCATTGTTGCCATAGCAGGTAAGCTCTGTGAAGCACAGTTATAGCAAGGGAAATTAAGGGTCACAAAAGCAATTTAAACAGAGCTAAGGATAATGCAAAGCCAGAATTAAAGCAACAGACAAGCAGATAGGGAACCTAAGCAACCCTAGTCTAACGGAATAAGAAAGTACACAACAGTATTGCCTGCTTAATCTCTTTTGCCCTGGTAAGATAAGTAAAATCCATTGGCAGGGTGAAAATTGAGTTTTTTTTATTTACACAAGCATAGTTGAAGAAAGCATAATATTGGGGCTGAAGAGTTTTCGTTGTAAATAAGTGGGGTTAACTTGTACATTGTAATTTATGGTGAACTGAAAATAATACAGAATATATATAATGTATTGGTGGCACTTGGGCAACTTATACATCATTTGAAGGATACCTCAGTAGCAAAATGGTTCAGAACTGCTGCAAATAGGCCACATTTTAAACATTAACTTGTCTGTCTTTCTAATACTTTACAAACCTGCAAGTAGTATGATGTCTTTTGCTGTTATTTCAGTTTTAAATCCTTTCCATTCACTTGGAAGCAAACATCGATTCTCTTCCACGTTTTTAAATATTATTCAAATTATCCAAACATTATTCAAACCTCTAAACGTAAATCTTGATGGCTTTGAAATGCAGTGAAATGTGCTAATAGCACAGGTGATTTGGACTGTTAACTATCAAAGGTTTATGAAGTATAGACTGTACATAAGCTCGCTGAGCTAGAAGATTTATACTCAGATACTCCATCGCCATGCTAAGTAACATCATCAGTGAGCCTCTGCTGAAGCGTTGGTGCTCTGTCCCACTTTCTATTTGGTCTGTCTTGGTTGTTACGGTGGGTGATATCATTTGCGGTTCCTTTTCTCAGAGGTTGGTAAATGGGGTCCAAATTAATGTGTTTATTGATGAAGTTGTGGTTTGAATGCCAGGCCTCTAGGAATTACCGTGTGTGTCTTTGTTTAGCCTGTCCCAGGATGGATGTAATGTGCCAGTTGAACTGGTGTCCCTCGTTGGTCTGGGTGTAAGGATACTAGTGATAGTTGGTTGTGTCTTTTGATGGCTAGTTGGTGCTTGTGTATCCTGGTGGCTAGCTTTCTGCCAGTCTGTCTGATGTAATGTTTGTTACAGTCCTTGCAGGGTATTTTGTATATGATGTTTGTTCTGCTGGTTATTGGTACAGGGTCCTTTAGATTCATCAGTAGCTGTTTCAGTGTGTTGATAGGTTTGTGCGCTACCATGACGCCAATGGGCCGGAGTAGTCAGGTCATCATCTCCAAGATGTCTTTAATGTATGGTAGTGTGGCTAGAGTCTCTGGGCGTGTTGTGCCTTACATAACAAACCTAAACAAGAAGACACATTACACCCAGAGACTCTAGCCACACTATCATATATTAAAGATATCTTGGAGATGACGAACAGACTATTCCGGCCCCTAGGCATCATGGTAGCCCACAAACCTACCAACACACTGAAACAATTCTTGATGAATCTAAATGATCCTGTACAAATAATCAGTTGAACTAACGTTATGTGCAAAATACCCATCAAGGACTACAACAAACATTACATCGGACAGACTGGCAGGAAACTGACCACCAGAATACACGAGCACGACTAGCCACCAAAGGACACGACCCACTATCACTAGCATCCTTAAACACAAATGACTGGGACATTACAGCCATCCTGGGACAGGCTAAACAAAAACACGCAAGGGAATTCCTAGAGGCCTGGCATTCAAACCGGAACTCAATCAACAAACACATTGATTTGGACCCCATTTACCAACCTCTCAGAAAAAGAACCAGAAGTGATATCACCCACCACGACAGACCAAGACACATAAATAGAAAGTGGGACAATACATCAATACTTCAACGGAAGCTCACTGATGATGTCATCTAGCATCATGACTAAACATCTGAGAACAAACCTTCCAGCCCAACCTCAACCTCAACCTCAACCTCAACCTCAACCTGAGCTACAAATCTTCTCAAACATTGTTTATGAAGTATTTTCTGTAAACTTAGCTGCCCTCAGAAATTTGCCAACACCTTCCACTTATTCCATTTGGTCATGGTGATAAGGATGAGACCTACTTGCAGTAGTTCTGAACATTTTACTTTTGAAATGTCCTTGTTAAAATTCCAAAATCCCCATATAACATGTATATTTTCTGTATAATGTTTAGATACCATAGATCACAGAGTACAAGTTTGACTTGGCCTATTTATGATCTAAGCAGTGATATTCACCAATCGAATCATCACAGACCTAGTTTCCATAACGATTGGAGATAAACAAGATTGTGTTATTGTATCAACCGTCTTCTCACCTTCATCACTGTAATACTGTGCCACACCCCCATCTAAGTATCCATAGGTACACTGACACTCCCTTCAATCCATCAAAATCTATTAACTTTATCATTGAGCTCCAGTATGCAGTTAATGTCCTATTACAATTTTATTACAACTTTTTCTTTAAAAAAATTTGAACTCGAAGTGACCAACTGAAAAAAACTACATAAGACTTTTATTGTAGTAACCAACTTAAAATCAATTATCAACTGATCATTACTAAGTATGCAATTAATACCCTAAATTACAGAAACAGTGGGTTATTAATGTCCTAATGAGTCTAAGTTGGTCTTTGTAGGTAATTGTCCATAGTCAATCGATATGACCACTCCTGGCACCTTCCCCTGCAACCACAAGAAGTGCAAAACTTGCGCCCACATCTCCCCCCTCACCTCCCTCCAAGGCCCCAATGGATCCTTCCATATCCATCACAAACTCACCTGCACCTCCACACACATCATTGACTGTATCCGTTGCACCCGATGTGGTCTCCTCTACATTGGGGAGACAGGCCGCCTACATGCGACACGTTTCAGGGAACACCTCTGGGACACCCGCACTAACCAACCCAACCGCCCCGTGGCTGAACACTTTAACTCCCCATCCCACTCTGCCAAGGATGTGTAGGTCCTTGGTCTCCTCCATTGCCAGACCCTGACCACACGACGCCTGGAGGAAGAGCGCCTCATCTTCTGCCTAGGAACCCTCCACCACACGATGAATGTAGATTTCTCCAGCTTCCTCATTTCCCCTCCCCCCACCTTATCTCAGTCCCAGCCCCCGGATTCAGCACTGCCCTCTTGACCTGCAATCGTCTTCCCGACCTCTCCGCCCCCACCCCCTCCTCGGCCTATCACCCTCACCTCCTTTCACCTATCGTATTCCCAGTGCCCCTCCCCCAAATTCCCTCCCCTCTACTCTTTATTTCAGCCCGCTTGGCAAACCAGCCTCATTCCTGAAGAAGGGCTTATGCCCGAAATGTCGATTCTCCTGCTCTTCGGATGGTGCCTGGCCTGCTGTGTTTTTCCAGCACCATATTTTTCAACTCTGGTCTTCAGCATCTGCAGTCCTCACTTTCTTCCACATGACCATTCAAGCCATTTCCCTCAATTCTCTGAGAATTCCCAAAATGACTTCCAACAGTAAGGAGAAAGTGAGCATTGCAGATGCTCGAGATCAGAATCGAAAAATGTGGTGCTGGAAAAGCACAGTTGGTCAGGCAGCATCTGAGGAGTAGGAAAGTCAGCATTTTGAGCATAAGCTCAACGTCGATTATCCTGCTCCTCAGATGCTGCCTGCCCGGCTGTGCTTTACCAGCACCACACCCTTCGACTTTCAACAGTAAGGTCACTCCATTGATCACTTCTCCCAGCCTCGTCAAGGCAAATCTTCCAATGTCCTTAAATCCTTGGGGTAAACAATCTTTCTCTAGCATTCTGTCTGGTTGGTAACACAGAAATTAAAATTTTCCTTTGTAGATTACAGCACTGCTGTTCTATTTCAGTTTCTCTCCCTCTGTGTCACGGTTTTTGTCAAACAGACTATCTGGAATCCTGAAAGGCTTCACAAGGTAAAATACAGAAGTCTCTTTGTGTTCAGATGTGAAAAATAACGTGTTCAGTAAGTCACACTCTAGAATCCTCTTTCCTATGGTAACCATCACCCGGCCTGTTGTTGGCTTCATCAAATACAAATTTGCAACATCCTTTTTTCCCAGGCCATTCTGTTTCAAGTTAAAAGGGAAAATTTAAAAACAAATCTTGTAAAATCATGTATTCATACCAATGCACTCACTCCGAAACTGATCTCCCAGTCATTGTCAACTCCTTCTCCAAAGCACATGAGAAAATGTCTTTCATTTAAAAAAACGCTGAAAATTAAATCCTATCCCAAGCAGACCCTGCAGCACAACACTTCTCCCTGTTGATTGAGATCAATGGACCATTTCTATATCTTAGGAGCTTCCTCTTGACCAAGTTCGATATAGATGACAACATTTATCACTGCTTCCATTGTGTCAGCTCAGCCTTGTCAGACTAAGCACGAGAATATTTGAGGACCAGGATCTCAAGATGTAGGTCATGGCATACCAAGCAGTGTTCCCAAATGTTCACGAAAGTTGAACAACCAATAGCAGGAAACCCAAAGCACTGGAGAAGGATTGCTAGTGATTTCTTTGTAAATCCGATGGCACAAAAGGATATTAAACATCATCCCGCCCCAAACCAGCTTCCCCAGCTTTGAGATGCTCATCACTCAAAAAACCAGCATCTCTGGACAGAACATGTTGATCATTCCTGAAGCAACTATTTGGAATTTGATCATGGCCGGAGAATGCGGGGAGGACAGCAGAAACACTTTAGAGATGCTCTCAAAGTATCCCTGAAGAGGTTAAACATCCCCACCACCTGTGGGAGACTTGGATAGTAAAAGAGCAAGTGAAGAAGGCTCATTTAGTACCAAACACATCAAGGGATTTTGTTGGGAATAGGCAGAAACCAATGCATTGTCTGAAATGTCACAGTAACTTGTGCACTCAGCTCTGAAAGAACCATGACCTGCATGAGTCTGCGTGGGTACTGGATTTATCAGCCATTTCAGAAACTGTCGAACTGGAGTCGATGCAAGGCATCTTTGGTCCTGACTGCCTCAGAAGAAAAAGGCATAGTCCTCAAATTTAACAACATACAGGATACAACTGAAACCGAGCAAATCGAACTTTTTATAACACTCGGATAGACAAATGTAGCACAGTATTGGTTTTACACTGAGCTAATGCTTATTTGATCACATGCCTTTCAATTGAACACTGATTGAACAGTTTATATCCTGACAGGTATTATAATTTATAATGCCAACTGCTGATCCAACAACAACTATCATTTATATTGCCATCTACATCAATCACTTAGTACTTGGGAATGCCAGTATATTGGCATTCCTATTAATGATGCTGGCAAAGGCAATTGAGAATACAATCTCATATATCATCAGTCCATCAATATTAACTCATTCACGCAAATGTTAATGATTCAATCTTTGTTGTTTTCCAATAGATTGTACTGCAGAGGAGCTGCTCTGTCCATGACTCAGTGACAGAATGACTATTTGTTGATTGAAAATCTCTGTTTTTCATTACGAAAACCATGCTAAAGTTTAAAAAAAGTAATTAAAATGTATCCAATGAGAACCGCTGTGTCTCAATATCGTCTTTGACATCAACAAAGCTTCTGGTCTGTGACAAAATAAATTAGCATATGGACCTGACATTTCCTTTCAGCAGTTACAGTTGTTTCTCCATAACCTTATCAGCCGTGTGCTAGAAAAAAAATGGAGTTTCTGCCTCATTTGCATGAAGCTTTATTGATAGTGTGGGAGAAATGCTGAGGAAAGTCTAGGCCATGATGTTTCTAGTCTTCCATTCAAACTAAGGCTTCCAGTATGAGGCAGAACATGCAGTTTTATAAAGTCTCCTATTCAAGCTTGTGTTTGTTAGCCCCTAGTTTTGACCATTCCAACATGATCCTAAGTGGCCTCCAATATTCCCCCTTACACCTTACCCATCCTGGAATCTGCTGACTGTATTCTAAGTTGCACCAAGACCCTTCACACATCACTGAAATGTTCACTAATCTAACTGGCTTCCCTTCCTATTTTCAAACCCTTCCATGGTCTTGACCTTTTGTAACATGCTTTGAAACACTCCGAAATGTCAGTGTTCCTTCAGTTCTCTCCTCTTGTGTGTCCACTAATTTTATCACTCCATCATTGGCAACTGTAACTTCAGATGTTTATGCCTCAATGATAGAATGCAAATTTTCTGGCCTCTTGAACTCACCCTATTTTAGAAGGAAACATATTTGTAATCAAATTGCTAACTCTCAACTTCAGGGCAGGGAAGACTTGACTTTGGGCCAAGATATAGGGACACTGCACCATAAGACTCTTTACTCTTCTCCTTCAAAATGCTCCTTAATAATACGTCTTTGGCCAAGCTTTTGGTCAGCTCTCTTGCATTTACTATTAGTGTGGATGATGTATATCTGCAACAAATATATAAAATATCAGCGCTAAAAACATCTAGAACAGTTAGGTCACAATAAACATTATTAGGAAATTAGCAAAGGCAGTGCAGCCATGCAAGTTAATTGCCGGTGCTCATCGTTGGAGGGGCTTGTAACTCCATGCTGGTGTCCCTGTTATGGGACTGGAAGGTATATTTTCATATTCCAGCTGTCTCAGAGGTGTATCATAGCAAGTACAAACCAGCTGATAAAATAATTTTTCTGGATGTTCATTATTTCTATCCTTGGATAGACAAATACTCAAAAGTGTGAGACAAGGATTAGGCAATTGACTCACAATACCTTTGCACAAGTGGCAGCAGATATGCAATTCCAGGAAAGGACTGCATGTTACTCAGCTCCACAGAAAATAAAGTTTCCAGACTAAGAAGCTTACAGGAAACTACAACTGGCCAATATGCTACTGTTTCATTTCATGCATCTGGGAAGATTGTGGTGAGTGGAGGAATAATGGTGGAAGAGTTGTAGGAGCAGAATGATGTAAATGAGATTCAAGGTATTTGCTTGCATAGTGGACAAATGCTAACATAAGCAAAGTGTAACCCATTGTCAGCTGCTTCTTCAGTTGGTCTTAACAATAAAACAGAAGTTTATTACATAAAATAAATGAAAATAGTACAGAACAAACCAAGCTATATATAATTTAAGGTTATCAAAGCTGGCAGAACAATGGCAGAACAAAATGCCATCTATCCCAACACCATCACTTTATAATATCCAAATACGAGAAAGAAAAAGAGAGAGAGAGAAAAACAGAGTTCATTTCTCTATCACATCTATAAATTTGTCTTAACTGTTTCTTCTCCAATTCAATATTTTGAGAACTTAGTGCCCTTTCCTTGATTCTTCACATACTTGACCATATACTTTCTCAGCTTTAATTAACCCTTCATGGTTCTAACCAAGCACTTCTGGCCTGGAATTTTCAAACTAAAATCCTTTTATTGAGGTAACCTATCTCCTAATTATTCTGAACTAAGCTTTTCCTCTATGCAAGTCTCTTCAATGCTTCTTTAATGACCTTCCCTCCATCATAAAGTCAGAAGTGGGGATGTCAACTGATGATTGCATAATGTTCAGCACCACTCATGACTCCTCAGATGCTGAAGCAATCTATGTTCAAATATAACAAGACCTGCACAAGTCAGTGTGAACCTGTTGGGCCGAATGGTCTGTTTCCACACTGTAGGGATTCTATGAGTCTAATATTCAGGCTTGGGCTGACAAGTGGCTAGCAATATTCACGCCAAACAAATGCTAGACATGATCTGCCTTCAGTGCCATGATGCCAGCATGGATACCACCAGACATCATTAGGACAATTCATATAAATATTATTGTCATAAATATAAGAAGCTCCATTATAAAAATGACATACATTCTGTAGACATCGAAGGCCAGAAGACATAATCTGAGACATTGGATTGCAAGAGATAAGCATGGGGAGTAATGGGAAAGGCCCTGGAGAGATCTGAAAATAGTGATAATGAATTTCTAGTAAAAAGTGAGGTCTGCAGATGCTGGAGATCAGAGCTGAAAATGTGTTGCTGGTTAAAGCACAGCAGGTTAGGCAGCATCCAAGGAACAGGAAATTCGACGTTTCGGGCCAGAGCCTTCCTGATGAAGGGCTCTGGCCCGAAATGTCGAATTTCCTGTTCCTTGGATGCTGCCTAACCTGCTGTGCATAATGAATTTCTAAACAAGAGAGACAGCTGAGATTGTTGAGCACAGAACTAACAGGGGGATATATAAAGACCAGAATTTTATGTTTCATTAATGGTGTGCTTGAAAGTGATAAGCATTGAAATCCAATTCTTACTGACCTACTTGTCAAAGATTTGTCTGCAATTTTCTGGGTAGATTGGGATGCATTGGACTGCTTGCCAGTTTTCAACATACGTAAGCTTGTAAGTTAGTAAATAATAGCCCCTTAAGGACCTCATCCTGTTCCTGCTTGCATCTTATTTGTAGGTGGGGGGAAGGGTGGGGGGGGGGGGGGGGGTGTGGTGATGTGGCTCAAAACAATTTGAGAACTTTTAGCTGCGCCATCAGAGACAGTTGCCTCCAAATTCACCCCCATTTTGACTCTCATCCTAGTCTCTTGATTTGTCCTCTCCCTTGCCTCCATCCACCCCTCTCACTGATATCCTGACCCTGAATTTACTTGGACACCTAGCATAGTAGGATCGACTATAATTCCAAGGCTGGCCCCCTCTCCAGTCTGGTACTGCTGGGAGCCATCAATTGGCCAGCAAACTCCTGTGGTGGGAAAAAGGCAGAAGGTCACATTTTAAAGCAATTAGTGCCCCAAAAGTGAAATTGCTGTTGGACAGCCAGTGGGATCATAGCCAGGTTGCCTCCACCCACAAAGTTTGAGGAATGCAGAAGCCCATAAAATCCAGCTTGAAAGGTTAATGCACAAATTACACAGATTTTATATTGAGACATTTCCTGCAGAAAAACAGGCAATAGATGCAATGTTTGTATATTTAGATTGCATTTTTACAAGTAGGAAAGAACATTAAACTTTATCCAAAGGCTGAGCATAACAACGTGCCTGCATCGTTCTCGTTCATTGTAGATGCACTGCTTTTTTCCATTTAAATCTATTCTCCCTTCACACTTCACTACATTGTAAAGTCATTAGTTAAAGCAGCTCAGTAAGTTAAAGCTGTAATATACTTTTTGGCATTTCCCTTCAGTCCTTATTTGCAACAGAATTTTATCATCATTTCATGCAGCAAACAAATGTAAAGCAAGCCAGTCCATTAGTGAGCTTCCCCGAGTGACACTTCCTCTTATTGCCTATCTGAGATTTCAGAATCCTTCATTATTCTTTTATTTATATTCAGCAGAGCCATAAAAACTATTAAATATCCCTGAAAGCTTACAGATTTTTGTCAAGCTATATCTCTCACCATCACATTTACTCTAATCTAAAATATGTCAAAGTTAAGCAAGCATACAAGCCAAGATCTTGCTTTCGCTTTCTCCTTCCCCTTTCTCAGTCCGAGTTCCAGTCTACAATAAGAAGATAAGTAAGCAAGGAATAAGGAAGATGGTTATTCAACCCATCAGACTTTTGATTCTGTCATCCATGTAGAACTCGCTCTTTCACTTTACCAATTCTTAATAAAGCTTTCACAAAGTTTCTTCCTGCTCTAATCATGATGAGTCGAGCAAATCTCCAGAAGACCTTTCTAATTTCTAATGTTACGCCCTACATCATGCCTCCCTTGACATGACATATCCAAGGTTCCAGCAGCTCAGGAACAATCATGCTCAACAGAGCTTTTGATTATTTCCATCTGAACCAGGGCTGCTGTGCAATGTAAAACAAAAACATCGATTAATCTCACGACTAAAACAAAAATTAATCACAGCTAAATTTTTGTTTTAAATGTTTTAATTTCACCGGTGCATTTACTGAATCAATCTCACAGATTAATATGGAATTTGTTTAAATGATGTATGATTATAATAAGCTGTTTATAAATGATGAAATGACTGGGAAAGGGACCACATATTATTACTGAAAACAGAACAACAAGACCAACTGAACTGTAACATGGGCTCGGCCCAACTCATTGAGCTGAGGTATTAAATGAAAAGAGCATGTGAACCTCTGCTGCTTGTCATTAGTTACATCACAAATCAGCAAGATATTAAAAAGACATCATTTAATTAAAACCTTAATTATTACATTTAGAAGCTTCACAACTCTTACATAGGCAAGAGCCAGCCGTGGAATAAACTCAGTCTGTAACTGAAATATTAAAGACCTGCCTCAGGGTGAAAATCCAACACAGTGAATTTTGCGAAGGTTTCTGCTGTATAAAATTTATTATTGCTGCTTTCAGCAAATATGTTAGTTAGCTATATAACAGAATAAACAGATTTTTCCCACATTCATGAACTCTTTGTAGAAACAATAAATCAAAACAACCAAACTTATGGAATCATACTGAAAGGAGAAACGACCAATGTGATTTCATTTTTTATAACTATCACTTTAAATGAAACTTGACCAAGGTAACATGATTTACCAGGTAAATTATAGTTCAAATTAAAACCAAAGTTAAATTACACTTTTAAGTAAGTGATACAACAGACACATATCTCACAAAGCTATAAACATCCACGGAATTCCATAGAGACATATGGGACAGCATACAGTTCCAAAGTTCTTAAACTCAGCCTCTGGAACTTTTTCACTCAATTTATTTGGCCTTCTAGTGTTATCTGTTGGCAGAGATATTCAATTTGAATAGCCGCATGCAGAGGCAGTCATCACCCAAATGGTACAATCCTACAAAACCTCCTTAGCTAGGTTCACATGAGTCTGATGGACCAGATTCCCCAGAGACTCCTTTATCAAATTCTGTAACAAAACCCTGTTAAGTAGTCTGGTCAACCATGGCAAAACAGGAGTAACAACACCAGCAATAAAATTGTCAACTTAACAATCCATGCTCGAACCCTGTCTTCAGATTTCTGACCTGCTTAAACAGATTACAAAAACACTCATCCTCTGTTCCACCTCAGCAGCAGATTTCTTTGTTCACTTCAGCTCTCTTTGTCTGTCTTTGCAGTATCTAACCTTTCATATGTACCTTCATTCCAACTGGTAGTTTTCAGGTCAAGACCTATCCGGTCACATGGATTAGTGCTCCTTATTATCCAAGAAAATCACAACTGGTCCCTTTACAAAAAATGCAAACTCTTAAAAGTCCGTTTGAAACTTTCTTCGAAAACAATTACAGATTTCATCGACCATTTAAAGAAAGCACCAATGTTTCTTACTGTATCGCTTCCAGGTTAATATACCATACACGCTTTCTGCATGAGGACAACAAACCAGCCTGATTGTAAAGCCCTGTCGGATACTTCATGGTTTTATATTCAAGCCCTTCGTTAATACACTCACATTCAAAACCATGATTATAGTTCCCCGTGAGAATCACTCAGGTGGGAGCCAAGGTGGACAGGAAACTATCAGGCCCTTTGTACATCCGTAGTGTAGAAGATATGAAGTTCTGGACCACATTGCTATGATTCTCACTTTGCCAGTTTTCACCAGGTGTATTGGTGCTGGCTCTCAGCCAACCCTTGACGCTCAGTATTTACTACAGCGGACTTGACTCACTGGCATTGCTGATATTTCGGCCTTTCATTTCAAGCAAAATGTCAAAGCTACTGAGCAACATCTATGAATCATATATTTTATGAGTCTTATTGTTAACAGCTCTCACCCGCTCAGCTTTCAAACAAATGTTCATTGAGCCAACAGAGAATGTACTAATTCAACTGTGTTTAGTAAAGTATGTCCATTTTGTGATTTAAGAACTGGCAAACATCTTTGATCAGGAGAGCTACAGATACCTTTGAGACAGAATGTGCCACGGTGATAAAGGGTAGCATGGTGGATGTGTGGTTAGCACTAGTGCCCCACAGAACCAGGGCACTGGGTTCAGTATCAGCCTTGGGTGGAGTTTGCATGTTCTTCCTGTGTCTGTGTGGTTTCTGCTGGGTGCTCCATTTCCTCCTACAGTCAGAAGAGGTGCAGGCGAGATGGATTAGCCATGCTGAATTACCCTGTAGTTTAGGTGGATTAGCCATGCTGAATTGCCCTGTAGATTAGGTGGATTAGCCGTGCTGAATTACCCTGTATATTAGGTGGATTAACAATGCTGAATTGCCCTGTAGATTAGGTGGATTAGCCACGCTGAATTGCCCTGTAGATTAGGTGGATTAGCCATGCTGAATTACTCTGTAGTTTAGGTGGATTAACAATGCTGAATTGCCCTGTAGATTAGCTAGATTAGCCATGCTGAATTGCCCTGTAGTTTAGGTGGATTAGCCATGCTGAATTACCCTGTAGATTAGGTGGATTAGCCGTGCTGAATTGCCATGTAGTTTAGGTGGATTAGCAATGCTGAATTGCCCTGTAGATTAGGTGGATTAGCCATGCTGAATTGCCCTGTAGTTTAGATGGATTAACAATGCTGAATTGCCCTGTAGATTAGCCATGCTGAATTACCCCGTAGTTTAGATGGATTAGACATGCTGAATTGCCCTGTAGATTAGGTGGATTAGACATGCTGAATTGCCCTGTAGATTAGGTGGATAAACCGTACTGAATTGCCCTGTAGATTAGGTGGATTAGCCATGCTGAATTACCCTGTAGTTTAGGTGGATTAGGCATGCTGAATTGCCCTGTAGTTTAGGTGGATTAGCTGTGCTGAATTGCCCCGTAGTTTAGGTGGATTAGCCACGCTGAATTGCCCTGTGGATTAGGTGGATTAGCCATGCTGAATTGCCCTGTAGTTTAGGTGGATTAGCAATGCTGAATTGCCCTGTAGATTAGGTGGATTAGCAATGCTGAATTGCCCTGTAGATTAGTTGGGTAAACTATGCTGAATTGCCCTATAGATTAGGTGGGTAAACCATGCTGAAGTGCCCCGTAGATTAGGTGGATTAGCCACGCTGAATTGCCCTGTAGTTTAGGTGGATTAGCCATGCTGAATTGCCCTGTAGATTCGCTGGATTAGCTGTGCTGAATTGCCCTTCTGTATATTAGGTGGATTAGCGGTGGAGAATTACCCTGTAGCATAGGTGGATTAGCCATGCTGAATTGCCCTGTAGATTAGGTGGATTAACTGTGCTGAATTGCCTTGTAGTTTAGGTGGATTAGCCATGCTGAACTGCCCTGTAGATTAGGTGGACTGGCCATGCTGAATTGCCCTGTAGATTAGGTGGATTAGCCGTGCTGAATTGCCCTGTAGTTTAGGTGGATTAGCCGTGTTGAATTGCCCTGTAGTTTAGGTGGATTAGCAATGCTGAATTGCCCTGTACATTAGGTGGATTAGCCATGCTGAATTGCCCTGTAGTTTAGATGGATTAGCCATGCTGAATTGCCCCATAGATTAGGTGGATTAGCCGTGCTGAAGTGCCCTGTAGATTAGGTGGATTAGCCACGCTGAATTGCCCTGTAGAGTAGGTGGATTAGCTGTGCCGAATTGCCCTGTAGTTTAGGTGGATTAGCCATGCTGAATTGCCCTGTAGATTAGGTGGATTAGGTGTGCTGAATTGTCCTGCAGTTTAGGTGGATTAGCCACGCTGAATTGCCCTGTAGTTTAGGTGGACTGGCCATGCTGAATTGCCCTGTAGATTAAGTGGATTAGCCATGCTGAATTGCCCTGTATATTAGGTGGATTAGCCGTGCTGAATTGCCCTGTAGTTTAGGTGGATTAGCCGTGTCGAATTGCCCTGTAGTTTAGGTGGATTAGCAATGCTGAATTGCCCTGTACATTAGGTGGATTAGCCATGCTGAATTGCCCTGTAGTTTAGATGGATTAGCCATGCTGAATTGCCCCATAGATTAGGTGGATTAGCCGTGCTGAAGTGCCCTGTAGATTAGGTGGATTAGCCACGCTGAATTGCCCTGTAGAGTAGGTGGATTAGCTGTGCCGAATTGCCCTGTAGTTTAGGTGGATTAGCCATGCTGAATTGCCCTGTAGATTAGGTGGATTAGGTGTGCTGAATTGTCCTGCAGTTTAGGTGGATTAGCCACGCTGAATTGCCCTGTAGTTTAGGTGGATTAGCCATGCTGAATTGCCCTGTAGATTCGCTGGATTAGCCCTGCTGAATTGCCCTTAGTTTAGGTGGATTAGCCTTGCTGAATTGCCCTGTAGATTTGATGGATTAGCCGTGCAGAATTGCCCTGTAGATTAGGTGGATTAGCCCTGCTGAATTGCCCTGTAGATTAGGTGGATTAGTGGTGCAGAATTACCCTGTAGCATAGGTGGATTAGCCATGCTGAATTGCCCTGTAGATTAAGTGGATTAACTGTGCTGAATTGCCTTGTAGTTTAGGTGGATTAGCCATGCTGAATTGCTCTGTAGTTTAGGTGGATTAACTGTGCTGAATTGCCCTTAGTTTAGGTGGATTAGCCATGCTGAATTGCCCTGTAGATTAGGTGGACTGGCCATGCTGAATTGCCCTGTAGATTAAGTGGATTAGCCATGCTGAATTGCCCTGTAGATTAGGTGGATTCACTGTGCTGAATTGCCCTGTAGTTTAGGTGGATTAGCCACGCTGAATTGCCCTGTAGATTAGGTGGACTGGCCATGCTGAATTGCCCTGTAGATTAAGTGGATTAGACATGCTGAATTGCCCTGTAGAATAGGTGGATTTACCACGCTGAATTGCCTGTAGTTTAGGTGGATTAGCCATGCTGAATTACCCTGCAGTTTACGTGGAATAGCCACGCTGAATTGCCCTGTAGATTAGGTGGATTAGCCATGCTGAATTACCCTGTAGAATAGGTGGATTTACCACGCTGAATTGCCTGTAGTTTAGGTGGATTAGCCATGCTGAATTACCCTGTAGTTTACGTGGATTAGCCACACTGAATTGCCCTGTAGTTTAGATGGATTAGCCGTGTTGAATTGCCCCATAGATTAGGTGGATTAGCCATGCTGAATTGCCCTGTAGAATAGGTGGATTTACCACGCTGAATTGCCTGTAGTTTAGGTGGATTAGCCACGCTGAATTGCCCTGTAGTTTAGATGGATTAGCCGTGCTGAATTGCCCCATAGATTAGGTGAATTAGCCATGCTGAATTGCCCTGTAGTTTAGGTGAATTAGCAATGCTGAATTGCCCTGTAGATTAGGTGGATTAGCAATGCTGAATTGCCCTGTAGATTAGGTGGATTAGCCATGCTGAATTGCCCTGTAGATTAGTTGGGTAAGCTATGCTGAATTGCCCTGTAGATTAGGTGGATTAGCCATGCTGAATTGCCCTGTTGATTAGGTGGTTTCGCCATGCCGAATTGCCATGTAGATTAGGTGGGTAAACCATGCTGAATTGCCCTGTAGTTTAGGTGGATTAGCTGTGCCGAATTGCCCTGTAGTATAGGTGGATTAGCAATGCTGAATTGCCCTGTAGATTAGGTGGATTAGCCACGCTGAATTGCCCTGTAGTTTAGTTGGATTAGCCATGCTGAATTGCCCTGTAGTTTAGATGGATTAGCCGTGCTGAATTGCCCTGTAGTTTAGATGGATTAGCCATGCTGAATTGCCCTGTAGTTTAGGTGGATTAGCTATGGTAAATGCATGTTAAGGGGTGGGTGGTTGGCATGTTTTTTGCAGGGTCAGTGTGTGGTAAATTGTGACTTTCCACACTGTAGGGATTATATGAGAATGACAAACGAGCATGGGAAGAGGAGCTAGATTCATTGTCCCCAGTGGAGATTATAACCTCAGCAGTACCCAATATGACAGAATCCATTTGTCACAAAAAGCCTGACTAGCCTCCAGCAGGGCTACTGAAGATTAATACAAACTTCCTAAAATCTTCATCTGCAAATTAAAGCTGACAGAGGCAGTTAGAATATTTTGATGAAGTCAGCTTTAGGAAAATCTGAACAGCAACAAAACCTAATAACATGCAATGATTTTGGCTCATCTCCCCAAGGAGATTTCACCTTGTTGACTTGAGGAACCTACCACCCAGCCAACAGAGGTGAAGCTGAATCCCTGAAATGATTGGATTGGGTTGTGTTAGATGCTAAAGTTTTACAAACTTCCAAACACAACTGTTCCTGCTGTTCCAGCTGCTCAGTAAAACACAGTTTGGGTTTCACCAGGGTCACTCAGTTTCTGACCTCATCATAGCCTTCGTTCAAGCATGGTCCAAAGAGTTGAACTCCAGAAGAGAGGTGACAGTGACAATCCTCGACATCCAAGCTGCATTTGACCAAATGTGGCATCAAGGAGCCATCACAAAAATCGAGTCAGTCAGAATCAGGGGTAAAATACTATGTTGATTGCAATCATAAGAGGCACTTAGAATAATGCCCATGGTTGCTGGTGGTCAGTCATTTCAACTCCAGGAGTTCTCTGGGTAATGTCATAGGCTCAATCATCTCCAGCTGCTTCAGCAAGGATTATCCCTCCACCATTATGTCAGAAGTGATTTGATTGTGGTGATGGTACAATCTTCAGCACCATTCACAACTCCTCAGATACTGAAGTAGTGTCAAAGTGCAGAAAGACTTGAACATTATCCAAACTTGAGCTGATAAGTGGCACGTAATATTTGTGCCATCCAAAAAAAAACAGGCAATGATCATCTCCAACAAGAGGGAATTCAACAATCACTCCTTAAAATTCAATGGCAGTGCCATCACTGAATCTGCCACTATCAACATATTAGGGGTTGATATTGACCAGAAACTGAATTGGACCAGCCATATAAATACAGTGGCTAGAAATGCATGTCAAGTCCAAGAATCCTGCAGCAAGTAACTTCATTCTCGCCTTCCTGATGCCTGTCCACCATCTTCAAGACACATGTTGGGAGTATGATGGAATACTCCCCACTTGCCTGGATGACTGCAGCTGCAACAATAGTCAAAAAGCTTGATATCATACAGGACAAAATAACCCACTTGATTGACACCACATCCACAATTTTTCACTCCTTCCACCACTGACTCTCAGGAGCAGCAGTGTGTGCCATCTATAAGATGCACTGCAGAAATTCATCAAAATTCCTTAGACAGTACCTTCTAAATCTATGACTACTTTCATCTAGGACAAGGTAAGCGGATACATGGAACACCACCATTAGAACGTTCCTCTCTAGCCATTTGTGATCCTGACTTAGAAATCAATCAATCTTACTTCAGGGTCATTGGATCAAGAGGCAGCTCAACATCACCCACTGAAGAGCAATTAAGGAAAGGCAATTAATGACCAGCCCAGGCAGCAACATCCCATGACTGAATAAATAAAATCATATTATCAGCCATTGTCATGTAATGTCATAGATGATCCTGTTTTCTCATTATTACTGGTATTCAAAAGCACCAAGATGAGAGAGATTTCTCCAGGGAGAAATGGAACAATGAGGTCAAGTTGTGCTTCTCATACCAGAAATAAAGGAATATCCACCTTGCAATTATCATCCTTTTGTCAAAAAGTCTTCTGTGACTAGTTTCATCTAATCTCAGAGACACATTTTGTGTACAAATCTGAGAAAACAAAATCACAGCTCTTTCACCATCTGAATGTCAACACAGAAACTGGTTTATTGTTACTTTAAAGTCCCTGCACCATTGAATCCAATAGCCTTAGCTGATTATGCACTAGCTTCTTTAATAGCGAATACAACATTGTCAGTTTTAGACTGCTTGTACTTTTGTAATAAATCCTGTAGCAGAGGAATTGTTGTTGACATAATATAGCTGTAATTAAAAGGGAGTAATGTGATTTTACAACTTAAAAGCATGACAGGCAATGAAAAAAAATGCTGATAAATGGAAGAATTTATTCTTAATAGGAACTCAGTGTCATTGAGATGAATAAGGACGGTGGATAATCAACACTGGAGAAAACTTATTTTTATAAAGCCCTTCATGTACCCTTCTCTCCTTTGTTTCTGATGGCCTGTCTGTGGAACCTTTTATTTCTTTCATTTCCATGATTTATCCAATCCACCTGAAAAGAGCAGGAAAATCAAAATTCTCCACCTCTCTCCAAGGTTTCTTCCAGACGAATTAAGTTCTCATTCTGACATATGAATAAAGACTGGATTGACTAGGCTTGTACTTTCTGGAACTGAGAAGAATGAAGGGAGATCTCACTGAAACAAGAATGTTTCCTGATGTTAGGGAGGTCCAGAACTGGGGGGGGGGGTCACAGTCTAAGAATAAGGGGTAAGCACTCAGAACTGGTATAAGGAAGAATCTCTTCATTCAGAGAATTGTGAAACTGTGGAATTCTCTTCCACAGGAAGCTGTTGGGACCAGTTCATTACATACATTCAAGAGGGAGCTAAAGGGATCATGGGGTCTGGAGAGAAAGTGGGAATGGGATACTGAGTTTACATGACCAGCCATGATCATATTGAACGGTGGTGCTGATTTAAAGGGCCGAATGGCCTTCTCCTGCACCTTGTTTCTATGTTTCTATTCACAATTTCCTTGCAGATGTTAAACTGACATTCAGACTTTGTCAGTTATTTAGCTTGTGGGTGGTAAACACATTATCCCTTTCCATGGTCTGCCTATATTTTCCATTCAGAGCCTAACCAAGTTAAAATTCTTTTCATTGGATCACTCTACCCTGTCCTCCCTATTCTTTGCCAACTCCCATTCACCGAACATCAATGTTTCTTATCTCATTGTTGTTCAAGTCCACTTTTTCAAAACATTTTGTCATTCACCTAATTTTTGTTAAGGCTAATCCAATGCAATATTTATCACTGTTGAAGGCGTGCAGCCTGGTTTGGGCCCATCTATCCACATAGCATTGCAGCAAGATTATTCTTCACCTCTGTTTTCTCAGATCTACTGTGATTTCTAGTCCTCGGTGCCTCACATTTAAAATTCTTTTAAAACTGCGAAAGTCCTCAATGGCCTTCACCCTTGCAGCCTTGTAATCTCCATCAATCTTACAATTTTCTGACCCAGGCCTTTGTGGCAGAAATTTATATGTGTAATGCCACTTCTTGCAATACAATACAGACTGAAGTCAAATCTCCAGGGGCAGGGAATTCTGTGGGCCACTACCTGCATATTTACTGTTATCTACTTTGATGATACAATGAAAAAAGTTATATGGGCTGCTGAAGTAGTAACTCTACTGTGAGCTCCTAGGGAACTGAAGTAATTCTGTGTCATGCTGTTAAATGTGGTGCTATGCAAACAAATTGTCTGTTTTGGTTCCTCTGCCTTCTTCTTCAGCCCTATCCTTTAATTCCCCCCCAATGATCTTTCTAGTTTATTCTCATCTTATGTGGCTCTCCTTAAAATACTTTTATTGAATAAGGTTGCTCCTTTCTCACTTTGCTTTGACTTGATGCCTTTTGTTTCCTTATCTCTTTGCATTCAGCCGTCAGATATTTTGTATATTTGAGGTGCTAAATTAATGCGAGTTGGTGTTTTGGTGGATCCCACAAGAAAAATAATTTCATCACATTTCAGTGGGAAGAGCCTTCTTAAATATGTTGGATTCAGAAACTCATATTCTGCTGTGCTCTACATTGTCTAGTTCTGTTTGCTGAAATTATGCTCTTGAAAACTGAAACTGCAGATTAAAGATAGAGAGCTTTAAATTTAAATATTTGACCATGAAAAATGCCCTTAAAAAGACTCTCCATGTCTGCAAACTGCAATCTGAATTCTAAATTGCATCTCTCCAACCTACTTTTGAATCTGAATATCCTTAATACTGCAATAGATTTCTGAGGACAGGGTGATGGAATTACAGTCTAATGGTTGCGACTGAAGTAACGCAGTCAAATGGAACAATACTAATTTAGTGCAGAAGCTTGAAATGCAAACAGAAATCTAATCATCCCACAATTACTGGGTACTGCAGAGGTTCGACTCCACTATCGGGTAAACAGAAACCTGGTTAAACTGGAGCTGAAATAACATTATTTCTGCACAATGAAGGAAAAACTAATTCCAGAGAAAGATTCAAATTGTGAAAGGAAGGACAAGACAGGATGAATAATTTGATAGAAGCAATGCAATATCAGACACTGCAGACACTGTAATCAAAAAAATATGGAATTTGTTTATTTCAGCATAATGAAAGAATGAGTTTTTGTAGCAACAGTACAACAATGAAGTGAAACCACTTTATTGTTTACTTTGGAGGTAAATTACAAAGACAAGATTTTAATGAAGAGCTTGCAGAGACTGCAATAATCCTGTCAGCTCTTAAGCTTGCCAAAATCTATTTATTAATGCATTAGTTTTTCCCTATTAATAGTTTTGGACATACCTTTGTACAATATCAGCATTTGGATTCTGGAATTAATTAATTACTATTGTTTAGACCATTTACAATTAAGCATTCCAAGTTCAAGTAGTTATAATATGAGGGCAATACAAGGTGACATGCTATAATATTACAAAGATGGGCAGTGGGTTTTGAAAATATCAGAATTTGGATACTGACCCTGCCCCCCACCTCCAGTACCCTTACCCTTGAATGAATTTGTGAATGTCCTGTTTAAAATAAATAATACTCTTAACATTGGAAGTTCTTGTATTCCAGTGGATTATGTTCCTCCCTCTGACCTGCTCCCACTCCAGGACTTGAAGGCCAAAGAAGGTGTCAGATCACAACATGAATCATACAATCCATACAATAAGAGTTGAAGAGAATCCTGATTAGAGTAGAATACAGAAGAATGAAAGGAGAATTCATTGAAACATATACAATTCTTAGGGGACCTGACAGGGAAAATGGGAAAAGGTTTTTTTCCCCTTTGTAGGACAATCCAGGATCAGAGAGCATAATCTCAGAAAGATGTGTTGTCCATTGGAGACAGAGATGAAGAGAAGTTTCTTCTTTCAGAGGGTTGAGTGGCTGTGAATTTTGTTTTACCACAGAGAACAGTTGAGACTGGGCCATTAAACATATTCAAGGCTGAGGAAGACAGGTTTTTAACCAGTAAAGGAATTGATAGATACGGGAAAAGGGCAGGAAGGTGGATTGAGATTTATCAGTTCAGCCAAGATCTCATTAGATGGCCGAGCAAACTTGATGGATTGAATGGCTGACTTCAGTCCCTATGATTTCAGGTCTTATATGATGGAAAGGAATTTGAAGTCTTTATAATCATTATCCATTGCTCCAAACTACAACATGCATGTGAATTAATGTAAAATTCATATTGTCACTGCAATTCCTTGACTGAACTGTAAGACGCCACAATTAGTCTCAACATCTGTAAGCAGAATTTTGTTGATCTCAGGAAACCCAGCAGCTCGAGAGAATAGAGAGTAGAAAATGCCTGGATCCATTAAGTGAGTACTGTTAGAGTACATCTTGTGGAACAGGAGAGATTCCTCACCTTACTTCCACAGCTTATTTCTTAGTTTATTAGGTGACCGTTAAAAGGACACTTTCCTGAATCCATTGTGCCCATGCGGGTTTGATTGCCACATCTAAACTCTGATGTCCTACTCATCTCCTTCCAATGTCTAATATCTCCCTGATCTTGAAACTCCCTCCAGCTCTGTTGTCTGTTTTCCACCACCACAAGCTTTGACTGCACACCCACAGCATCTTGAGGTCCAATGACCCTCAAGATGGTTAGACCATTCTCAATGCCTGACTGTCCCCATCCCTATATTGCTGTCCAACATCCTTTCCCCTTGACCCCACCACCCCCAGACTTTGACATGACTCTGCTCCATTCCCCTGCCTGCTTGGCAGCCTGGCAGTGTCTCAGTCTGATTATCCTCAGATTGTTAAATAATTCTATCGTCTGCTGGGAAATCACTGTGTTTCCTGGTTATTAAAAGTCCTCTGCCTGGTCACTTCTGCTTTGAGGGTACTATCAGGATCTTTAAGCTTTCGGTATCCTCTTCGGAGAGAGAGGTAACTGGTTGGTGGCTTCAGCCAACAGTCACCACACCTTAGGTAAAAGGAGAGGTCGAGCAAGAGAATCTTTCTGGTAACCTCAAGCAATGTGGAAACTACTGTTTGTATTACTTTGCATTGCAAACCAAATGGCTAGCCAACAGAGCCAACCAAAACCGTCAGACAGATGATTAGGTTTCATACTAAAAGAAACGCTGCAGTTAAGCGATGATACTGAGTCGACCTTTGTGGTCAGGACTGCAATGAGAATACCAAGAACAGTCAGACAGTTCCTTACATTAGCCCTCAGGGATGGCTTCAGATCCAATAGGTACAGCTGAGTATTGAAGTCAAGGCTTCTGAATGTACCGGAATCTGTGAGAGTATTGGAAACTCTTTAGTTTCCTCAAGTAGGCCATCAACTGAAAACTCAAAACTATTTCAAAAGCAGAAGCTGCAACTCCATCATAAACCCAGGGAAGATGCATGACATATAAGTAATACATTGTTTAAAATTCCACTGTCATTTCATTAGCCTCCTAAAAAGAAACAATGTAGGTATCCACAAATCTTCAAACTTAAATCCACCAAAATTCTTAAATATGATGCCATTGTAACAACCTTCATCCTACTCCTATGCTGCCTCCTTTTTTAAGGACCGATGTAGGAATCTATATTGAACTGCACAATTAGATAACTCTCTGTTCCAAATTTTTATTGAATTCAAATTACACCATCTGCCAAGGTGGGATTTGAACCCATGTCCACAAAGTATTTAAACTGGGCATCAAAATTGCGAGTCTAATGATATTACCAGTATGCTACCACCTCCATTACAAAAACTGCATTGTCTAGTAACCAAAAAAGAAGTTTGTAAAACCCTTGCAAATATGTATCACACCTCCCTAATCTGTCATTCTCTGGGCTGATAATCTCCGTGGTCCATAAAATATCTGGTTTTCCAATGCTCTATAGGTATTTTCTAAACAGCCTGTTCAGTGATGTTATTGCATACTTCTAGAGAAGGTAGGACTGGAACCTGGATCCTTCAGCTCAGAGGGAGGGAACATGATCACTCCACAAGAGCCCCTGCAATACTGCATACCTTTCTGCCCAAAATGATTTTTTGGCTGGAACAATTAATAGACTTGTTCCAGCCAGTTTCCAATTGATCGTCAGCATAATGGGTCCATGTAAAGTTGCTGCTTAGGTGTTTATGTGCGCATATATTCAGTTTAAACTCACATAAAGCAGACTGTGAGCAGAAGGAAGATGGACGAAAACATTGACAAAGCAATAGGAATTGTGCTGAGAAGTAAAAAGATCATCTGTATTCTCAAAAATAACAGGTTTTCATAACATTTTAGGATTCCCTGTGCTTTTCAAACATGTTTAAAAGCGTCCGTGCTGACCCTGACATGTGACCTATTGTAGTCTTGGAAATTCTCTGGAATGGCTAAGGTTTGGTCCTGAGGGTATCAGGTTTCAGAGGTAGAAACCCAAATTCCTATAGATCATCATTGGCATTGCTAATGCTGGGCTGGAGGTAAGAGTTCGTGCGTATGTTGGAATTTGGGAAAGCTTGGATCAGTTGACACTTTTTGTGACTTGAATAAAATGTTGAACTTTTACGAGCCTTGTTATGTTCAAAAATTGTAATTGTTGGAGGAAGATAATGAGGTGGGTGATGGCACAATAAAGTCACTGGAGAGATTTAAGTAGAACTTTGCTTCAGAAGCAATTACATTTTATAGTTTTTTGATTGGATTCAATTGTAATATTTTGCAGCATAAGACTTATTGCTGTATCTCATTGGCACAGTATCCAATGCACCACTTTTGTAAATGGTTAGGTATGTCGAAATATGAGTCAGCCATTCATTCCCTTGAAGATATCCTGATTGTCAATGAGGTCATGACAGATCTGGATCTAAACTTCATCCACCAGCATGGATCGATTACTTTGGTAGATACATAAATAGATAGTTGCTTTTAAGCAGTTAAATGCCACTGCATAATAAAAAATATGATGATGAACAACAGCAGATTGCAAGCAAGCAGCAGTGTCTCTTATTTCCATTTTTTTTTGGTTAAAAGATTTAATTAAGTTTTTTTCAATCCTCAAGGTGCAGCACATAACAATGTGTTATTCAATTATTGTCACCGCACTTACACTGTTAATAAACATAGTGTAATGGCTGTTCTGGAGGTTTACACAGGTACATGCCTTTCAGATTAAAACTTTAATAACAGTGAAGGATGAAATGCGCCTTAGGTTATTCACCCACTATCATCTGTTCCTATAATACACAGATTGGTTATTGTAATTTTCTTCTTTTCAGGTAAGTTGTCTCTTGCTATGTCAAAATGAGTTAATTTTTTATCTGAAGTGATGTCATGCATGAGGACAGCCAACTGGTACATCCCACTAATCGCCTGCAGCAGCACGATTGTAACAGGGCTATGATTACATTCCCCACCAACGTGCTTTTGTTTGTCTTAATTTTAACAGCTTTCTTTACAAAATAGGAGTTTACCATTCTAATGACACAAAGGTACAATACTGACTTCTCAACCGTGCATTTGTTTGTCTTATTATTAACCACTTTCCTTATGAAACAGGTGTTTACTATTTCGATAACACAGAGGTAAAGGTAGCAGTAAATCCAGTGTGAAACAATTCTGATCTTTGAACTGATCTTCAAATCTTATCTCATCAAGGCCTCCTAATTCCACCTAGGTAACACCTCAATTGGAGTTAGCTAAAGGTGGAAAGGATATGAGCAAACTGGTTCAGTGATGGCTTCCAGTGGAAAACAATGCAACTTAGCTGCAGTCTATTTCCACCATGTGCATTGCATTGCCAGTGACTGTAAAGCTCAATACTGTGTTAAGTCCTCGTGGCACATCATTGAGGGATACCAGCAACATTACTCAGTGGACTGTACGCACTGGTACTTGGCCGGTAATTGAGGGATACCAGCAACATTACTCAGTGGACTGTACACACTGGTCCTTGGCTGGTCATGTAACCATTGTTTGCTCATTAAGTCATTTCATAATATTTTCTATAGGTCATGTCTGGCAATAGCATGATAGCTTAATGTAATTTTAATGTGACGATAGGTCATGGATTTGTCTGAAAAGGTCACAAATTGATCTTAATTACATGTCATCACACTATCAATTCAACATATTAATAAAAATAGCTACTGCTACCTCAATGTCTAGTTAATTTGTAATCAACACAGCATCATACAAATCAATGCTCATTTCCTTGACAGCTATCTTGATGCAATTGTATGACGTTTGTATTGCAGCACTTTCGAGCAGAAAAAGAAGTGACAAGTTAGATCCTGAGAATCAAGATCATATTGTATATTATTAGCTGGCAACGCACGTGCACTGTCGTAGATTGCCAGCTGAGAACCACTTCAATGAAATCTTTTCTATCAGAATTATCACGAAGCTCATACCTAGTACGCTACGTGGATCATGAGTGTTCTTCACAAAAGGAACTAGAAATAGAAACCACAGAAGAGGAAGTACCCCAGGAAACCAATGTTATGAAGGTGACTAAGAGGGAAGACAAACTGAGGACAATACATTGTTAATTGACAAAGATATCTGCAACTGTTTTGATTCAGGAGAAGCTCATTGGATTATTTCACCAGCACACTGCATCATGCCATTATTTGGGAAGCTTGAATTGTTTACTCCTGCTGTCGAAGACTGGGCCAAGTATGTGGGAAGAATGTGTTATTTTTTCCGGGCAAATGGCACTGATGCAGATGAAAAGCAATGAATAATTCTCCTTACAGCTTGCAGACCCGCAGCTTTTTCGGTGAGAAGGAGCTTTGCTTTTCCTGAGGAACCAGATACTGAAACCTTTCAAGAATTGACAAATTTAGTTAAGCAATATTATAACCCCAAGCCTCTGAAAATTTTGAGGCACTATCAGTTTTGCTTCGGAATTTGAGAACCAGGTTATGATGACTGGTAGAGGCATGTGATTTCAGTTAAGCCCTTATTGAAATACTGAGAGACCTTTTGGTGTTTGAGATTAATGGTGTAACAGTGCAAAAAGCACCTTCTATCTGAAGCCCAACTGGACTTCAAACAGGCACTACAGCTGGCTTCGTCATTAGAAAATGTGAAAAGTGGAACACATAAGATGCAGGGAATGTCAATGCAAGTGGAGACCCTTGCCAGGCTGAACGAGCTTGGGGAACACATTTGAATGAAGGCAATTGCATAGCCCCACTCAGGGACATATCCTGAACAGAGGGACTCCAGGTCAGCCCACGGCAAAACTCTAAAACAAAGCCAAGCCTCAGCCAAATGGTTAACAATTTGTTCAGGATCAGTGAAGGCAAGCCATTGTAGTTGCTACTATTACGCGGAAAAAAGAGTCCCACTAGATTTAAATTGAGTAAGAGAACTCCTAGGCTGGTATCCAGGAGAGTGCACACCCTGCAATATCTAGCTGCAGCTCAATTGGAACAGTTAAATTCCTTAGCAACATCCAGATCAGAACCAACCAAAATAAATGTCTCGATGAATGGTCACCTGGTTCTAATGGAACCAGGCTGTTTCGGTGATCATAGAACAAGTCTTTAACAAAATTTACTCTGGACGTCATCCCTTAGATTTGTGCAAGACCTTGGGTGGACTAAGAACCTATACTGGAGAACCTTCACAAATTAAGGGTGTAATTTCACTTCTGGTCTCTTCTGAGAAGCAATGGGGTCAGTTACCACTGATTGCAGTAATAGGATTAGGCCCAAGATTGAAGGGACAAAATTGGCTGACAAAGATTCAACTTGATTGGCTCAACATTTTTTGATTAGAAAATGAATACCTGGATGAAGTCCTAACTAAATACCTGGAGGTTCTGGGAAATTCTAAGGACTATCAAAGGAGTCAAGGCCACCTTGCATGTTGACCAGGAAGCAATTGCACAATTCTGCCAGGCCCGGACAGTGCCATTTGTCTTACAGGAAAAAGTAGAAGCCGAAATCAGAATTCCGGAAAGTGACGGAATCATCAACCAGCCCAATTTGCAGCACTGGTTGTACTGACCGTGAAACCCAACAGGTCGACTCACCTTTGTGGGGATTTTCAACACACAATTAACTGCTTTTCAAAGCAGGATAAATACCCAATCCCTCACATAGAGGATTTATATGCAAAGCTGGCTGCGGGGATGTGGGGGTGGGGGGGGGGGGGGGGGGACGGGGGTGGGGGGGACTGTCTTTCACAAAGCTGGACATGAGCCACGCATACTTGCAGTTGTGGGGACATGAGGATTCCCAGAAGTATGCCATAATTATTATTGTAAGTGTTTGTACCAATAAACAAGATTGGCATTTGGGGTATCGTCAGCTGTCCAATTTTTCAGCGGATGGCAGAAAACATTTTACAAGGATTACTCCAGGTCACCATTTATGTAGATAACATGCTAATAACAGGGAAGACCAATAAAGAACGCCTAGACAATTTAGACATAGTCATAGAACATAAAACTACAGTGCAGTACAGGCCCTTCAGCCCTTGATGTTGTGCCAACATGTGAAATCAATCTGAAGCCCATCTGATTCCATTTTTGTCCATATGTCTATCCAACGATCATTTAAGTGCCCTTAAAGTCGGTGAGTCTACTGCTATTGCAAGCAGTGCATTCTATGCCCCTACTACTCTCTGAGTAAAGAAACTACCTCTGACATCTGACCTATATCTATCATCCCTCAATTTAAAGCTATGTCCCTCGTGCTAGTCATTAATATCCGACAAAAAAGACACTCACTGTCCATCGTATCTAACCCTCTGATTATTTTGTATGTCTCAATTAAGTCGCCTCTCAACCTGCTTCTCTCTAATGAAACCAGCTTCAAGTCCCTCAGCCTTTCCTCGTAAAATCTTCCCTCCATACCAGACACCATTCTAGTAAATCTCCTCTGCACCCTTTCTAAAGGCTCCATATCCATCCAATAATACGGTGACCAGAACTATATGCAATACTTAAAGTGCGGCCGCACCAGAGTTTTGTTTTTCTGCTGCATGATCTCATAGTTCTGAAACTCAGTCCCTCTACTAATAAAATCTAACACACTGTATGCCTTCTTAACAATCCTATCAACCTGGGTGACAATTTTCAGAGATCTATGTACATGGACACCAAGATCTCTCTGCTCATCTAAACTACCAAAAATCTTACCATTAGCCCAGTACTCTACATTCCTGTTACTCCTTCCAAAGTGAATCACCTCACATTTTTCTGCATTAAATATCATTTGCCACCTCTCAGCCCATCTCTGCAGCTTATCTATATCCCTCTGTAACCTCCAGCATTCTTTGGCACTATCCACAACTCCAATGACCTTAGTGTTCTGCAAATTTACTAACCCATCCTTCTATGCCCTCATCCAGGTCATTTATAAAAATGACAAAGAACAGTGGACCCAAAACAGACCCTTGCGGTACACCACTAGAATCTGAACTCCAGGATGAACATTTCCTATCAACTACCGCCCTCTGTGTTTTTTTCAGCTAGTCAATTTCTGATCCAAACCACTAAATCACCCTCAGTCCCTCTGAAGTTTGTGCAATAGCCTACTGTAGGGAACCTTATCAAATGCCTTACTGATATCCATATATACAACATTAACTGCTTTACCCTCATCCTGTTTGGTCACCTTCTCAACGAACTCAGTAAGGTTTGTGAGGCATAACCTATCCTTCACAAAACTGTGTTGATTATCCATAATCAACTTATTCCTTTCTAGATGATTATAAATCCTATCTCATAAAGTTTTCCAACACTTTACCCACCAAAGTAAGGCGCACTGGTCTATAATTACCAGGGTTGTCTCTACTCCCCTTCTAGAACAAGGGAACAACATTTACTATTCCTGTAGACAATGACAACATAAAAATCAAAGCCAAAGGCTTGACAATCTCCTCGCTGGCTTCCCAGAGAAACCTAGGATAAATCCTATCCAGCCCAGCGACCTTATCCATTTTCACACTTTCTAAAATTGCTAACACCTCCGCCTTATGAACGTCAATCCTGTCTAGTCTGGTCACCTGTATCTCAATATTCTCCTTGACAACATTTTTTTTCTAGTGTGAACACTGATGAAAATTATTCATTTAATTCATAAAGTAATTGCCCTCACTTTATCTTCAAATGGGTGTAGCCCAGTCTTGTCGACTCAGTAGCCCAAATAGGTCACTTCAGGTGGCTGGAACACACAGTTTCCTTTTAGAAGGCGTATGCCCATCTGGTGGAAATATCTAAGGAGCACTATCAAGGAGAGTAGTGGGAAATTGTGTTTGGAGTAGAGGACATGGGGAAGTGGATCCCCTATCTCCTCTGACGCCATGCACAACTTCCCACTACTATCCTTGATAGTATTCCTAGATATTTCTCCCAGATGGGCAAACACCTTACAAAGGGAAAGAGTGTGTTCCAGCCACCTGAAGTGACCTACTTCGGCTACTGAGTCGACAAGACTGGGCTACACCCATTTGAAGATTAAGTGAGGGCAATCAAAGGTGTCCAAGCTCATGTCTGTTCAGAACCGTCTTTCCTTGGACTGGTGAATTATTAAGGAGAGTTCAGACATAACCTGGCCTCCATCCTAGCACCTTTGTGTCAACTCTTAAAAAACGGTCAGCCTTGGAAATGGTCACATAGCCATGCCATAGCTTTCAGGGAAGCGAAGGAACAACTACCAATCTCTAAGGTGTTGGCAGACTATGATTCTAAAGCAAGATCCGGTATTGACATATGACACCTCCCTGTATGACATTGGAATAATATTAGTTCATAGGTGGCCCAGTTGACGGTAATGACCAATAGCATATTATCCAGGACTTTGGCTAATGCAGAGCGTAAATACGCTCAGGTAGAGAAGGTAGGTTTAGCGATCGTGTTTGGAGTCAGAAGATTGTACCAATACCTTTACGGATATAAATTTGTAATAATAAAGGACCACAAAGCACAACTAGGGCTACTTAAAGAGGACAAGGCTGTGCACCACTAACTTCAGGCTAAATTCAGGTTGGCTCTAATACTAAGTGTGTATAATTATAAGCTGCAACACTGTCTGGGAGGCAGGTAGTAAATGAGGTTGCATTGAGACACCTCTGCTGACAGATTGGTGGCACTATCATTGAAAGAGTCTGTCGTGGTTTTAAATTTCCTGGACACGCTTCCAGTCCCAGGAAGTATGTCCAGGAAATATCAGACTTTACACACGGACAAATCTGGTTCCAGCAAAACTGAAACAGCTGACGGTGATGGGGAAACCAATGGGCCGTCACAACCAGAATTGAAATCTGTTTGGATCCTGAGAGATCAGATCTCAGTCAAGAATGGCAAATTATTGTGGGGAGCAAGAGTGATTGTCCCGAGCAAAGGTTGCCGCCAGATACTGCTTGGACTCCATCAAGGTCATCCGGGAGTTTCCAAAATGAAGATGCTGTCAAAAAGTTATGTCTGGTGATCAGGCCTGGATGCAAACATAGCTGTGTTGGTGGGCAGTGCCCAGAGTGCCAACAAAACCAGCAGCTTCCCCACATTTGTGGGAATGGCTGAGTAAACCCTGGACTTGGTTGCACATCGAGTGTGCAGGTTCTTTCATGGGCTCAATGTCCTTAGTCATTGTGGACACCCATTCAAAATGCTGAACGTGCATAGAGTTCATTAGTCAAACATGAGTATGATGATAGAAAAACTGCACACATTTTTTGCAATATGTGGACTCCCAGAAGTGTTGATCACAGGTAACAGGCCATTGTTTACCAGCAGGGAATTTGAGTATTTCCTGAAGTCAAATGATATTCGTCATATAAGGACAACTCCTACATCCAATGGTTTGGCAGAAAGAGCAATCCAAAGTTTGAAGGCAGGCTTAAATCAACAACCCACAGCTTCACAATACCAAATTGTACTGGTTCCTATTTGAGTTTTGGATCATCCTTCATGCAACTACAGGGATAGCTCCAGCAGAGTTGATAATGAGAGAAGACTCCTTACAAAGTTAAATCTGATCTTTCTGGATGTGACAGGGAGAGTGAAACAGCACTAGGAACAACAATGCCAGACACAAGACCCCACAAAATGGGGACACAGAATTTCAGGGGATGAAATTTGGTGTAGGAACCATGAAAATGGCCATGCGTGGGTAAGAGGCATGCTCAACATCAGGTGTAGTGACATAGGAAGTTTGGGTAGGTGCAACGGTCCTGAACAAGCACGTAAACCGTACGAAAGGTGGAGACCTGTAAACGGTGCAGGGGCAAAACATGCCCAATTCGACCTCCTTTCCAACTGTTCTGGAACCTGCTTGTTAAGTGTTGAAGATAGTTCAGAATCTGAGATGGATACAGCGGGCATTGCTGCCTTGACACCTTTGCTACCTGAAGAGGAGAATGAATTTCTTTTCAAGCACTCTGTGTGCAAAAAGTGAACCACTATGTATTACACACCGCTTGTAACAGAGGCTGATCTGGAGGAACATGAAACATCACAAAAAATGAACCAGCCTATATCCTCAGACTCGGGGGAATGTGGTGAATGTAGTGATTGTAACAAGGTCAGCCAGATGGACCTAATGGAATATGAGTTCCCTGATTGGGGCTGTTAATATGGTCTAATCAGGGAGTCCTGGCTGACAGAAATAAATAGGAGTGTCAAACGTTCTACTCACTCTGAGAGCTAGCTCTAAGGAAGCTGGTTTAGTGTCAAGTGCTCTCCATCTGTAAATAAAGGGTGATTTGGTGACAGAATACTGCCCTCTGTGGAGTTATTTCAGGCAGCAACAGACTAATAGTTCAATGGTACTGCACTGTTAATTTTAACATTACAATAGACATCAGTGAGGAACACTGAGTTGAGATGCAATGACATTCATTATTCAAGAAGGAAAGGTACAATTTTCCTTTTGGTAATTGTATGCATATGTAATTGTCATAGACCAGCAAAACCCCCTCAAAATATACAGAAGATAGATTTGACCCTTTTTCTTATTTTAAGGGCAAATGTAAGATGTTGCATTCCAGATGCAATTTGATTGGTCAAACTACTGGATTTAAAGCAAAACACACTTTATTCATCCACTATAGTTAAAATATAACAAAAGAAAGAAGGAATTGGAATAACAACTCTACTGGAAAACTTAATAGTATATACTTAACAATATATACAGTAACTATTGCTAATTAACTATTCCAATGCAGTATCTTCCCATAAACACATTCTTGACAAAAGATAAATTCAGAACACAGATTGTCTTGCAGGAAACTCCTGTAGCAGACAGAGAACCCCAGTCTTTGGCTCTAACCAAGAGAAAGAGAAAAAAAAGCTTCCACCTCTTCAAGACCTCAACAGCAACTGCTGAAAGTGAAACTATAAACCTTGGTTCTGTGCACATTTGACCATGCCCATTCATGCTACTTCTATTATTCCAATTTTTAAAAACAACAAGGCCTCACAAGCTATTTACTCTCGTAGTTCTGGTAGACTTCTCATCATCTCTGCCTTAAAAACCTCTCTTAAAAAAAAACCCAGGACAAAATACCCTCCTAAAGCCACAGTATCATCACACAGTCATAGGGGTATAACAAATTGATCAAAACATACAATACAAGTTATGAGAGTCATCCTAGGAAATATTAATCTGAATACTTTTGGATTCAGTGAAATCTACAAATTTTCTACCATATGTGGAATGTGTGACTTGATTTATCTATCAGACACAAACTTTCTAATCGATGCTGAGAGATAAAATAGATGCATTTGAGCAAAGAGTGGAAAATCAATAAAGAGTCAAGAAATCAAATAAAGCGTGCTAAGATCCTGAATGTATAAAATGTAACACCTGTCCAAAAGAATTTACAGCTTTCTGGCCACTTCTGCCTTCAAAGTTAGTTTTTCCATAATCTGACTTAACTCAACAAGATGTGGTCCATAAATTTGGGTGCTCAGATCCCAAGAAATTAATATATTAAAAAAAATCAGTGAACATTGGGATGTTGGAAAGGCACATACTGTTACAGGCCTACATTAGTTGGGATTAAAAGTAATAAAAGCCTGACGTAATACTCATGGGTCACACTAAATCTGAAACAAGTGTGACACCAGTTAAACTTGACTGTGCTTTATCAGAGCTTAGAAAAGTAATTGTTTGATTGCCGTCATGAGACAACCAGACTTGACTTTCCCCTTGGCTCAGACTCGCTGAAATCATCGCATTGTGATCAGCCAAGCAAGTACAGGCTGATATTTTCCATTGTGTAGTTCAGGCTGTAGAAACTGACAGTGCCAATCCTATCATTGCTTTTGCTGTGGCCCAGTTTATTCAGCGAGGGATTTTCCATCTTTGAATGGCTTAGGCTGTATATTTATGAGCTATGTTTTATGTGTAATATAGCTATTTTATTCCATTTAACATTTTGAAGGTGTTCTTTTCAGAATGAAACTTTTATTTCCATTGTGTTATGTATCAGATACAAGATCAAATTGTTTTTGTGTTGACTGCTATTTGTACAAACTATATTAAAGCAATGTGATGAGTTGCAGAGTTGGCATAGAACACATCATGATAGCATTACCAAGTGACATTATCATGGAACACACCAAAATCGATGTTGCAGCTTAAAATGGTTTCATATTGCAGGGATTGATTATCTCTGGTAGCTTAGTATTTAGCTGATTCAAAGCTATGTTTGGGGCATTTCATTTTTCTCATGTGATACTTCCAAAATTTAATAAATGAGAAAGCAGATTACTCCACAAAATATGCCATTTAGCTTTTAGGATATGCGTACCCCATCCAGTTACCTATAGCTTGTCAAATTGCAATGCTAAATGTTACAGAATTTGGAAAAAATCTAGATCGCATTGAGTTAAAGCTTATTAACATTACAAGCTGAAAAAAAAGGTAAGCAATATCCTTGCAAAATGGTCTGGAAATGTGATGGTAATTCTCAATTGTCTGCTAATTAATTATAAAAAAGATGTAAAAAAAAATCAACTGTGTTAAAAATGTTGGATAATTTATACCCAGCTTCCAAGTATGCCACATAAATCAATAATCACATGGGTTGATAAGAAACTCTGCACAAAGGTGACAGTGAAACAAGCTTCTCTCAGTTGTGGTGCTTCTTTATAAATGAGTGGCTTTTGGCATAAGCTTCACTCAAATGGATGGGAAAATTCAGAAAATTTCTAAGTATACACGATGGTTAGCTACCTACAAGAGACAAAAATAAGATACCTGTACTACACACATGATCCACACGATTTGTGCTGGTTTGAGTTGTTCCTATCATTGACAAAAGAATTTGCAGCTCATCTATGACTCGACAAAAAAAAATTATAAGATACTTTAATCATGTGCCACATGCAACTAATTGAAAATTCAAATTTGATGAACTGCATCATTGATTGGTAAATAAAACTCACCTAATTACCACCATCATTGAACATGTAATCTCTAACTCTTAATTGCATATCCTATGCATGTGCACTTAATCACTGGTGAACTATCGAGAGAATCCAAATGCTGTCCCTCATCTCTATTTGAAGTATAAAAATGAACCATTAAGCGCTATTTCCTCTTTTCACCTCTTTCCAATTTCTACTATCACTTACTTTCACCTATGACTCTTTTCTTCTGATATTCAACTTTTTTCTTTATTTTTGAGAATAGGCAATCACCCAATATCTACCATAAGCACATTGGCCTCTACAGTGACCATCCATGATGACACTTTTTCCTATTTCTGCTTCCTCTGAGGATTTGATTTTATTCTCCCAGATTTTCCTTGTCTTCTGTTTATTCTGATGATGTCATTTTTTATGTCAACATTATTGATTGGTTTTTATTCTTGTCAGTCAAGGAATCCCATCAATGGTGGTTGACAGGCCTTGACCATCTGCATCCCAAGTCCCACATTTCTATTCTCACCCATTCCTTCCTCCCTGAATGACAATAAAGCTCCCTTTGTCTCACCTCCCAAGTCACCAAATTCCAAAGTTGATCATCCACCACCTCGAGTATGATGCCACCATCAAACACATCCTCCCTTTCAGCAATTGGAAGGGACTATTTCCTCAGTGGCATCCTGGTTCACTTTTTAATCACTCTCAATACCTCCTCCACATTTCATGGCATCTTCTCATGCAAGTGTAGAAGTTGCAATGCTTGACATTTTTCTATTCAGGGCCTGAAGCACTGAATTGAAACAATAATTTATTTGGAATTCTTCGAGGTAGTTGAAGAACTGCGAAAAGACCATCACATGTAGGCTGCTAGTCAGAACTCTCTGAGAGGTACCTGTCTAGAGAAGGAGTTTGCACAGAGGAAAACTTCAACACTGACCTGGAGAGTAACTCTACAGAGGAAGATAAAGAAGAGGTTTGACTTCTGGCTGGTTTTGAAATTTGAAATTTTCAACAAACCTTAATCGGAGGCTTTATCGGACTAGTATTAAAGAAGGGAAAGTAAAAGGTAGGTTAGAGGAAGGAGTTGTAAATAGTTGTTGGTTAATTATTCTCTGTTATACTTTAAGAAATAAAGTTGTTAATTTTTTAAAAATTAAAATAGTTCTTGTCCTCTCGGATTTTCACAGATTATTGCATGGGATAAATCTCTTCTGTGTTGCTGGTTTAAATTAAGCAGGAGGGTTTACCCTGTGTCATAACACCCTCATGATTTAATAAACCTCTGTCAGGTCACCCCTCAATCTTTTATGCTCCAGTGATAAAAGTCCCAGTCCACCTAGGATCTCATTACAGCTCAAATCCTCCAATCCTGGCAACATCCTGATAAATCTTTTCTGAACCCACTCCAGCTTAACAATGTTCTTCTTATAACAAGGGTGACGAGAACTGGCTCTCATCTTTAAATTAGGCACTTTAGAGTGAGAGTGCACTGTGAGTGGGAGAGAGACTTTGCCTTCATGACACAGAGGCCAAGGGAGTATATTTGACAATTTGGTCCAAAGTAAGCATGTGGTGCAGAGGTGGAAGGGAATGTTTTTTGTTCAGGTTTCTGCAAAAAGTGAAGTGTACTGAGCAAGGGAGTGTGATGAAGGATTTTCTTCTACTTCTCCCATTAATTGGTTGATAAGAAACTGTTATTGGGGCTACAAAGTTAGAAATCACACAACACCAGGTTATAATCCAACAGGTTTATTTGGAAGCACTAGCTTTCAGAGTGATTAGATTAGATTAGACTTACAGTGTGGAAACAGGCCCTTCGGCCCAACAAGTCCACACCGACCCGCCGAAGCGCAACCCACCCATACCCCTACATTTACCCCTTACCTAACACTATGGGCAATTTAGCTTGGCCAATTCACCTGACCCGCACATCTTTGTGACTGTGGGAGGAAACCGGAGCACCCGGAGGAAACCCACGCAGACACGGGGAGAACGTGCAAACTCCACACAGTCAGTCGCCTGAGTCGGGAATTGAACCCGGGTCTACAGGCGCTGTGAGGCAGCAGTGCTAACCACTGTGCCACCGTGCCGCCCACAGTGCTGCTCTTCCAGCAGGTCATTGTGGAGTATAAGATTGTAGGGCACAGAATTTATAGCAAAAGTTTCCAGTCTGATGTAACTGAAATTATATATTGAAAAAGACCTGGATTGCTTGTTAAATCTCTTATCTTTTAGAATTGCCATGTTGGTTTCAGTTCTTTCATACGTAAATCGCAAAACTTCTTTAAAAATTACATTCTCAAGTGAGTCAAGTGTCTGGTCAGTTGAGATTGATTTTACAAGTGGATCAGTGGCTGGGGGCATGGTCAGTCCAGGGAGTCTGTTCAGTGAAAGGCAAAGGTGTGGTGGTCATTATCAGGGTTCAACTGTGGTTCGAGGGCGCAGGAGAAATCAATCACAGGGTTTGGAGACAGCATGATGGGATGCAGAGGGGATATTCATTGTTAAGGACACAACTCAATATCGAGGTGGGAGACAATACAGCAAGGGAAGGCAAGGGGCTATGCAGGAGGAGTATCACCAACAAACACCGGCACGCTGGCTTCAATGGGGGGTAACAGTGCAGGACTAAGTTTGGCATAAATTAGCTGTATGCCTGGGTTTTGGCGGTAAAGTGAGGAGATGAAGACTTCAATAAAAGAGTTGTATGGAAGCACGTGCAAGCTGAAACGTAAATGGGGTTGATGAGGACTGCAAGGCAGAATGGAACATGAAGGTTTGGATTGTTGGGAGCATCATCTGGATTGACAGACTGAGTTGGTAACTCACTGTAAAATGCTACCCATTTTACCTTCCATCCTCGCAAGTGTCCAACTGAAATGGAAACTGAATGCCAGCATATCTGGTGGAGTAATTTGAGGAAGAGGGCAGAATGACCCTTTAAGGGGCAATTTCAATTCACAGACACACACAGTGCTGGTATCATGGGCCAGTATTTACTGCCCACCCCTACTGCTCAGAAGGCAGGTAAGAGTTAATTACATGGATGTGGGTCTTGAGTCACATGTAAGTCAGACCAGGTAAGGATGGCAGTTAATTAGATGGGTCTTGAAGACAATCAACAAAGGTTATCATTATAGAAGCATGGAGTCAGAGAATCATAGAATGCGGACAGTGGGGAAGCAGACCATTCAGTCCATCGAGTCCACACTGACCCTCTGAAGAGTATTCCACCCAGATCCAACCTCCTGACCTATCCCTGTAACCCTGCATTTTCCATAGCTAATCCACCTAGCCTGCATATGGCTGGATGCTATGGGAAGCTTAGCACTGCCAATCCACTTAACTTGCACCTAAGCCAGTCTTGGAATGTAGGAGGAAACTGGACCATCCGGAGGAAATGTGAGCAGATGCAGGGAGAATGTGTAATCCCATAGTGAGCACACAAGGTCTCAGAGCAGATTACTTCACACCCTGGACTATAGAATGGTGACATTATTATTCGATCTGGAATACTGTCTTCCTTGGCTTAATGTGGAGTTTTAAGGTTCAGGGTCAGGGGAGAGGTTCCCATTCATTGACACAGATACAATCTCTTCCAAGTGCCAAATGGCTTGAATTGTCTACATCTGAATTAGGTCACCAATGTGCCCAAAACATGTTGAGGCATCTCACAGGCTTCTTTGAGGGTGGCCTCCATGTCCCAGTGTTTGGAGGTTACTGTAAAAATGTTTTTGCGTGTGCTCCGACTGCTGAGTGATCACATGACAGAGGATCTGCTTTGGTTCTGATATTAACTTGAGGGCTCTTTGGAACTGCCAAGCCATGCTTGGCTCTGTGTCTGCTACATTAAGAGCTCTCACAGGAGTGCCGCAAATTTGATCCGAACTGGAAAAGGAGCTTCTTGGCTTATTTTTTTAAATGCTTTTCACGGCATGTAATATAAACTAAGGTTCCAAACCAGTTTGAGGGTCCAGACAGGCTGGCAGTGTCCTGACCTGATCTCCTATAGGATTGGAGATTTCCAGCAGGATGTAGGTATAGTCAGTGGTGGGGAGGTTCACCTCTGGGGCATCCTGAGAGGAGGGTGTCTGTGTATTGTTCCTCCTCCATCTGGATGTTACTGGCACCACCTGTGAGGAAGGTGCCCCTGGACTGAGTTGCCCCCTCCCCAAACGTCAATAGCTAGAGTGATGGAATGCAGGTCTCTCTGCATTCTTGATAACATCAAATGTACTGGATTTGAGTTTCCATGACAGCCAATAATCTTAACATGGAGAAAGTGAGGACTGCAGATGCCGGAGATCAGAGTCAAGAATGTGGTCTTGGAAAAGCACAGCAGGTCAGGCAGCATCCGAGGAGCAGGAGAATCGAAGTTTCATCAGGAATCCATGGAGACAGCCTGATGCATTAATTCTGAAGCAGCACAATAGAGATTGCTCCAAACTTTGCTCCAGGTTCCCAAATGTCTCTGACAATTCTGCCTCCTCCACCTCTATACATCAGTACATCTGAATGAAATTATTAATATTCAAGACTATGAGTCATCTTTTGCCTAGAACTGAACATGTGTAGATTTCAGCATCGCCATTCGAGCGGTCTCCATTCTCTCTCACTAAGACAAGGATTCTCTACTCATTGAGGAATGAATATGAGAACCCACCATCTGCCTTGGCCATCTCTGCCCTATTGTGTACTCTTGTCTCTTGTAATGAGACGAAGGAAGGGGTTGAAAGAGATTAGATTCAATTCAATTCAATTCCCTAAAATGTGGAAACAGGCCATTTGGCCCAACAAATCCACACCGATCCTACGAAGAGTAACACATTCCCCTATATTTATCTGTAACTAATGCACCTAACATTATAGGGCAATTTAACATGGCCAATTCACCGAACTTGCACATCTTTGGATTGTGGGAGGAAACCGGAGCACCCGGAGGAAACCCACGCAGACATTGGGAGAATGTGCAAACTCCAAATGGACAGATGGCTGAGGCTGGAATTGAGCCTGAGTCTCATGCGCTGTGAGGCAGCAGTGCTAACCACTGAGCCACCGTGCAATCTTTGATGATAACGGGGTAGAGGAAATGTTAAAAGTGATTGAAGGAACGTGCTGTGTGTGAGAGTGGTATTCAATGAGGCTTGGTGGGAAGTGTATGCAATAGCAAAGATAGACTGAGTGTGAGCTGCACAGTGAAAGGTGGTGGTGTGCTTACCCTTGCAGAGTGCAGAAGGTCATTAAATATCTTCCTGTATTGTTGAGTGTTTTTATGGACCTTGGGTGCTGCACTGATCAACGCTACAACTTCAGATCAGGCTAGCAGCGGGCCCAGTGCCACGTGCCCCTCTGGCAGACCTGAGCAAAGAGAACCATCCTTCCCTCCATGGCCCTATCCACCAGAACCTCCAGGCTCCTGTTGGCGAAGAGGAGTGTCAACTTCCCTCTCTCAGCCATCTAGCAAGGCAATGGATGGCAGTTTCTGACTGGCAGCATTTGACCTCATGCACAGGAAAGATTTAAATATGGTGCCAATGGCACAAATCCTCAGAGGTTCCGACAACGGAGATATACCTGGACCTATTAAACTGACCAAGATTAGTTCCTAAAAACGTCTGGGCAAATTTTATAAGGACGGTGAGATTTGTAAAGGTGTCATTATTGGGCTCAACATTTAGAGAATACTTGTAGATATTAACTGTGTGAGAATATTTCATTTCTCACAGTAAGGCACTTACAAGTGTATCATGGTTAATGCTTGATTCACCTTGTAGCTTTCATAAAAATGACCATCTCCTTTGTGGTTTCAATTCAAAGGCATTAACAATGATAGAGTCAAAATCTGAGCCTGAATTTAGTGTCTAAGCTGCTTTACAGTTTTTCAGTTACTTTTGTCATATTTGGTACGTTGCTGCAATTACTTACTTCCCATGATTTGACTTCCACAACTTTCTATTGGTTGAAACTTTTCCACTTTGTGTATTGCTAGTCAATATGTATCACAGTGCAAACGTAGAAAAGAAGGACAAGCAAGGCTAGGGCTTTGAAACATCCACAGTGCTTTGTTCTTATCAGTATTTCAATGTTTTGATTAATGTCTGTGGAAGATTTATCACCTAAATTTTTCTCCCAAATTAAAAGTAACCTATTCTCCTTTAAGCACAGTAATGATGACTCCCTTGGGAACATTGCCTGAACAACACACATTATAGTTTCTAGATTTATGAGACAATAAACTTCTCAAAATAAATGGTGACATGAAGAAATATAAGTGAGAACAGAATATGCTGGAAATACTCAGTGCAACTGACAGCAGCTTTGGAGAAAGAAACAGCATTACGTTTCAGGTCAATGACATTTTGTCAGCAGTATTTTACACCTGAAGCAGCATAATTGCTGCAGTTAAAGGGAAAGTTAAGTTTAGTGCAATTATTTATTAATCATGAACTCTTCCTGGAAGAAAGTAATGGCTTAAATGGAGAATGGCAAAGTTTTCACTGGCATGCAGTGTTTTAAAAATGAGCTCCTTCTCCATTAGACCATTTAGGAGATGGAAATTCATCCCATTTTGGAGTTGAAAATTCATGCTTTGTATTGCAGCATTTTAACTCTCTGTGACGCTACTTGCAATTCAAAGTTACCAAAGCAAACGAGCCCTGTGGTAATTTAAGGATTTCCATGTCAATAAGAAAATCAGGCACTGACATTAGGCCATGGAAATTAACAATACAAACATTATCATTCTTATCATAAATCTTGTCTTTGTTATTTTTATCAGTTTAAAATAAAGTCAAACAACAACGTTAATAAAATTACACACTCCTCAGCAATTGTATGAGTTATATAGTTGTCCAGAATCTTGTGTCCAGTGTAAGACCTTTTTCTTTGAGAATAATCAATAAAAATGTACTTTGACAAACAGTTTGATTTGAAGAATTTGCAACTTCTGTACGAATGGACGGGAGGATGTGGCCAGAGTAGCTACGTGTCCCAGAGCACTAATGCAAATGAAAGCATTTGATTTCACCAATATCGGCTCTTTTAAAATTCATGTGGAGCTTTACCTTATTTATTTAACATTTTAAGCCTCCATTGTCTAAAAGCTGTGAAGATACTCTGACTTAGTCCTATTGGTTAATCTGAGACCAATCTGTAATGGAAGGATTGGCTCCTGTATATCTCAGCCCAGCATACTTTTTTCAGGAGCTTGATCGAGGTTAGTTTTTAACTGCGTGTTAACAGTATCAATACAAACTGACAAATAACTTGTCGTTTTCTACCACTATTGCTCGTGATTGTCTGCAGTTGCTTTTTTTTGTCAAAGTTAACCCAGAGGAAAATGCTTCAATGTGACAGGACAACTAGCTCCTAAAATTGGCATGTCACTTTGTTTTATCTTTTATAGTATGGCCCCCAATACTAATACATTGTGCTTTCAAGTTGCAATTTGCTTAACAGAACAGATGTTTGATAATGATTACCCAAACCAGCAATGCAAAGCAAGTACTAAATGCTTCAGTCATAATAAAGGAAAGGAAGGGAGGTATCAGGAGTAAACCAAAATGCAAATTATTTTAACATTATAAATAGTTAAAAACAAATGGGCTTGATTAGCTGAATTAATTTTTATAAGTCCTAATTTTCTATGTAGTTAAAATGGAAAATGCTCAATTAATTGGACAAATGAAACAGTGAAATTGATCTAATATGCTAAATGTTAATTTCTGTAAAGATACATCTTCACTCCACTGTGGGGTTTGGTCCAGAGGGCAATCACTAAAATCAAAACAGCCCTGCAACAGAACCATGCCATGAGTAAACAGTCTATTTTCTGTTGTTATTGAACGCTACTTTAATGTCACTATTGGGTGACTCTAATATCACATCTGCGTTATTAGAAAATCGTATACAAAATCTCATTCAGATTCTCCACATGAAAGGGAAATCAGTGTAATTATCTCTGAAAATACATTTAAACATAGAAAATAGCAACATGATTTGAAGTATGAGGTGGTTGTTTTTGATTGACACAGACTTGATGGGTCGAAAGCCATTTTCAGTGCTGTAGATCTCCACGACTGCAGGAGTAGGTTATTTGGCCATTCAATACGATCATAGCTATATCCAACTTTGCACGCTGCTCCTGTTTTCATCCTACACCTTTGTTCCCTTTAGGCTCAAGAACTAAATCTCATTCTTTCTTGAAAGCATTTAATGTTTGGCCTCAATCACTTTTTGTGACAGAGCATTCCACAGGTTCACAACTCTCTGGATGAAACAGTTTCTCCTCATCTCAGTCCTAAATGGCCTGCCTCGTATTTTGAGACTACAACTCATGGTTTCGGACAGCTTGGTCATCGGTAACATCCATCCTGCATTTATGCTGTCTAATTAAAGTGTTAAAGTCTTATAGGTGTCAATGAGATTCCTCCCTCGTTCTTCTAAACTCCTGTGAATGTAGCCAAACTTATCCAATCTGTCTTCATACTTCAGTCCTGCCTCCACATTGTTTCTGCAATGAGAAATTGAGAATCTATAACCTGACTCTATACTATTCTTATTAGAAAACATATGCATGTACATGATGCTTCTGTTATGTTCACTTATAAATTCAAACAAGGCACAGAATTTTCCCAGCTCCTGAACAACCGAAGCAATGGTGAGTTAACTGTGAAAATATTCCCAAAGCAGAAAAATGAGATCTCAGTATCAAGGATAAAAAGTCCGATGTTCCACCGCAAGTGTTAACGGCTAGGTGAGAATCTTGTTAGTAAGCAACGAGAGGCCAACTTGCAATAATCTTGCCTCAGTTATATTTAATTGTTATTTTTCCAGGCAGGAAAACAAAGATAGGCAGTGACATCTCATGAAATGGAAGTCAGAGAAATCACCCAGTGGTTGTAACTTGTTGATACCTTCTCTGGTCTGCATCGTGGCCAACATTCTCCAACGTTGTTTCATGGGCAGTGACTACCACTGCCTTCTGTTGGTACTGGACAAACGTCTACCACACCACATCATTATGACATATCATGGTCTCAATTATAACACAGTTCAGCACTTCATCATTGCAGTTTGTAACTCAGTGACACCTTACTTTGCAATGCTGCTCTACATGCAGGGACAGACACCTTGCATCAGAACAGAATGTATCTCTGGGATTTCAACTTGCTGTTGTAGTTCCCAATCACTTTGGATGCTCACAGCATCTCTGCCTTGCCTTGTCTTGCCTATTTAAAAATGGCTCCTTCATTCAGAAATGACAGGATCACTGCACATCTGACTTGCCTTGCATTTTAGCGTAGACACAAAGTCAGGCAAGTTGTCATGGTTGCCAGCAATGATCAGCCAATGGGCTGCATGGCAACATGATAAATCAATGTCCCATTTATACCATTTGCCAGCAGCTTCCACATAAAGCACACTCGACGTCTTCCAGCCAAATAGCCATGTTCCTCAGCCAAATTTATGGGACTATCAATAGAAAGCAAGGACATTGTCTGATCTCGGTCCAAGGGCTGGGACACAATCAATCAGCTGCTGGAGATATTCTTGTCAGGGATTTCATATAATTACATTCAGGGATTGGACTATGGTCAGTCCTGCAGATCAAGTTCAACCAGTCCTCGGCTCAGTGGTAAGTCAGTTAGGGATGCCCAAGTTGGACAGGGAGTTGGGCCTTTGTCAGTCCTGGGCATCTGTTCACTGAATGTTAAGGAGAATTATTAGGGCTGCTGCTGTGCAGCAGAGCAGGAGTAGTCAGTATTGGATATTGGAGGCAGCATGCTGAGTTGCACAGAGGACAATAAAGGTTGTGAGAGGGATGCCACATATGGGTGAGAGATAAAAGAGAGCTGGGCCTACAGACTGCAAGGCAGAATGGAATATGAAGGCTTAGAGAGAGGAGCGGTTAGATTGACAGGCTGAGGCTGGGACTCAGTTTGGGAGAGAAAACCTGTACAGTTAGTTCTTCTGTATTGCGATGGTTACGTTCTTGTGCAACATTGCATTATAGAAAAATCACATTTTAGAAACAGCACTTAAAGTGTTGGCACTGTAATCCCTGAACACTTGCTTCAAAAGTTCATGCTTTAGAAACAGCGTTCCCAATTCATCAATTGTGTTGCAGCGAACTTGCGTTGATGAAATGCATGTTATAGCAGAACGACTGGTACTGTTTTCCACTCTCCTCCAAATGACAAAAGCTGAATAGAACTTGTAAGTGACTGCCACCACACCCAGAACTGGCAGAGTTAGTGTTTCTTTTATGTCTGTGGAGGCTGCTCTACTTGTGAGTGATGTGAGTTCAAGGGGCAATTGCATTGACCTGTTATATGTATGTGCCTGATCAGACATCTGTCACCTCAAAATTAAGCTTATGAGCCACATCCAGTCATGAACTATGTAGAAAACAAGCCCCGACCACAAGCAATTTTAAATTATATGCCTCTGGTTATTGAAAATTCATAAATGTTATCAGGAGGACTTAGAAGTGGGGCCACAATTCACAAAACATAAACCAAGCTCCCATAGGCTATACAGGGTCACAGAGCTGCTTTCTTGTCATATTGAACAGTAAGCATTTAACAACATGCTCTTATATAAAATGCTGCATTTGTTGGGTAATGAGTTCGGGGGGTCAGGTTGGGGGCTTCAGTAATTTTACTGCATTTACAATTCTCTTACAGCAATTGCATGACATGACTTGTGTCGATTACATTAGAATAAGGTCCACACCATGAAAGCCCGCATGGACTCCGGACTATGTTCAGACCCCCGCATGGACTCCGGACTAAGTTCAGACACCCCGCATGGACTCCGGACTATGTTCAGACATGCCTGAAACGTCGATTCTCCTGCTCCTTGGATGCTGCCTGACTTGCTGCGTTTTTCCAGCAACAAATTTTTCAGCTCTGATCTCCAACATCTACAGTCCTCACTTTCTCCTAGTTGATTTTAACCTACTGTGAATCCTCTTTCAAGGATGCCTTCCTTGAAGAAGCTGTCTTCCTCCCTTTACAAGAATTTCGGTGAGTCCCTCTCTCACTGCACCCCCCAGGTCATATCCTCTGCCCTGAAGCTCTTCAGCCATGTCCTCAAACAGACTCGCTACCACAGCCACATCTCTTTCCTCAGCACCTGTCTATGGAACCGACTGACCCCACACGGACTCCGGACTACGTTCAGATCCCAGGAGGACCAATTCCAATACCGAACAACCCAGATGGCCTCCTTTTTCAAAGACCGCAATTTCCCCTCAGATGTGCTTGACGATGCTCTCCACCGCATCTCCTCTGCTTCCAGCTCCTCCGCCCTTGAACCTGGCCCCTCCAAGTGCCACCAGGACAGAACCCCACTGGTCCTCACCTACCATCCCACCAACCTCCAGACACATCGTATCATCCTTCGTCATTTCCGCCACCTCCAGACAGACCCCACCACCAGGGATATATTTCCCTCCTCTCCCCTATCAGCGTTCAGGAAAGACCACTCCCTCCGCGACTCCCTCGTCAGGCCCACACCCCCTACCAACCCAACCTCCACACCCGGCACCTTCCCCTGCAACCACAAGAAATGCAAAACTTGCGCCCACACCTCCCCCCTCACTTCCCTCCAAGGCCCCAAGGGATCCTTCCATATCTGTCACAAATTCACCTGCACCTCCACATACATCATTTACTGCATCCGCTGCACCCAGTGTGGCCTCCTCTACATTGGGGAGACGGGCCGCCTACTTGTGGAACGTTTCAGAGAACACCTCTCAGACACCCGCACCAACCAACTCAACCGCTCCGTGGCTGAACACTTTAACTCCCCCTCCCACTCCGCCAAGGACATGCAGGTCCGTGGCCTCCTCCATCGCCAGACTATGGCAACACGACGTCTGGAGGAAGAGCGCTTCATCTTCCGCCTAGGAACCCTCAACCACAAGGGATGAACTCAGACTTCTCCAGTTTCCTCATTTCCTCTCGCCCCACCTTGTCTCAGTCCCAACCTCGGACTCAGCACCACTTTCTTGACCTGCAATCTTCCTCCTGATCTCTCCATCTCCACCCTCTCTCCAGCCTATCACCCTCACCTTAACCTCCTTCCATCTATCGCATTCCCAACGCCCATCCCCCAAGTCCCTCCTCCCTACCTTTTATCTTAGCCTGCTTGGCACACTTTCCTCATTCCTGAAGAAGGGCTTATGCCTGAAACATCTATTCTCCTATTCCTTGGATACTGCCTGACCTGTTGTGCGTTTCCAGCAACACATTTTTCAGCTCTGATCTCCAGCATCTGCAGTCCTCACTTTCTCCCACTCCATCAAAGGTCCATGTTCACACTCCATGACTCACTTTGTTGGAGTTGTATTGTAGACTACAATAAGCTGTCATTTGTGTTTGATATGAATGCTAACTGCTTACATTACTAATGATCTGTTTTGGTTAGGGTATTCCCCACATAAGTTCATTGGAACCACCACCAGTGGATCCAGCCATAACAGGGGTTATTGTTGGTATGGCTGCAAATGCCACAAAATTGCAGAGAAATTGAATGAGAACAGATTTGCCAATAAGCATAGGACCAGTAGTAATAACCTCCATATGAAGTTGTCGTGGCTGAAGGAAGGACAAACACCCTCAGTTTTGCATCTTTGATGTAATTTCTCCAGCTGAGATGCATTGCTGCTGCACATTGAGGATTCCCAAGACACTGGAGCAGGACAGATGAACTGAAGGAGTAAGTGTCAAGAGTGTGGTGCTGGAAAAGCACAGCATCAGACAAGATGAAGGGCTTTTGCCTGAAACGTCAATTTTCCTGCTTCTCTGATGCTGTCTGACCTGCTGTGCTTTTTCAGCACCACACTCTCGACTCTGATCTCCAGCATCTGCAGTCCTCACTTTTTCCTGAAGGAGTAGGTGGCCATCCTATCCCAATAGGCAGTCAAATGGCATCTGTATTAAATTCTTACGTCCCAGGATCGACTGGAGTCCTGTGTGGTGTCTCTCAATCTTCGACTCACAAATGCCAAGGTTGTATGATACAATTTGAGACAGATCACAGCGCTTCAACTCATTTCACTGCGATACGGTCAGTACTGCACCCAGCAGGAGGCTTTGCTGACATAGCTCACTTTCTCAGCCACAGGGTGCTGCAGAATGTGAACATCGTGGGTGGTACTGTGGCTCAATGGTTAGCACTGCTGCCTCACTGCGCAAGGAACCCGGGTTCGATTCCAGCCTCGGGCGACTTTGCACATTCTCCCCATGTCTGCCTGGGTTTCCTCCCACAGTCCAAAGATATGCAGGTTAGGGACAATTAGCCATGCTAAATCGTCCATACTGTTAGATGCATTAGTCAGGGGTAAATATAGGGTAGGGGAATGGGTCTGGATGGGTTACTCTTTGGAGGGTCGGTGTGGACTTGTTGGGCCAAATGTTCCCACAATGTAGGGAATCAAATGTAATCTAATCATAGCCCAGCAAATCTCATCAATACTAAAGGAGAGAGTGTGTGTTCTGCGCAGTTAGAGCAGGCAGCAAGGTGAACAATGAATGCAGAAGAGCTGGCAAAATGACAGCTGTCTTGCAAGCTCTTCCAAGGGAGACGAGGAAGATATTGAGCAGAAGATCTATCTGTGGCTGGCAGTGATTGACCTGATGTACAGTTGGACTGTAAACATGGCATTGCTTTCAGGAAATGCAAAAGGACCTGACAGTGATGAACACTTTCGCAGCTGGTAAGTGCCAATGGGAGCCAAATCTGTAGAGGTGTCTAATCCATTTAATGAGGAGAGCATCAGCCAATTGTGTGTGATGACTCACTAGAGCTCACAGAAAGGAACTCTCCATGAAATTAACACTTGGTCGAATTTCGCAAAATTCAGTCCAAGGTTCCAACAAAATGTGCAAAATTTGACACTTACCTGCACAAAATATATCAGGCAGAATATAGTCTCAATGCATCACTAATATAGGACTTGGAAGGGGTTTGCTAATTGGGGTCTTGCTTCTGAGATTAAAATTCAAACCTCAGAATTCAAAATTCAGACTAATGTGACAAAAACCTTTTTTGTAAGAAACGTAGAAAATTTCAGCCTAGCGTGCTGTTATAGGACATAAACTGATTGCATAAACTGCCCCTACCTTGACACTGATCGGCAATTTCATTCAGAAAGACCAGAATATAATTGAAGTGTGAAGTGGTAAAATTGCACAGTAGCATGTTTGGAATGAAGTATGTTGTTACAGTAGAGTGGAGTCAGCATTACTCTGTACCTAACATTTGTATCAGACCTGGGAGTGCTAAAGCTAATATTATCAAATAGATTTCCAGTTTATCACCAGATATTAAGCATCACCTCTGTGGAGTGTGAAGAGGAAAGTTTCCTTTTTGAGGATGGCACACAGATGACAAAGTTTGCTTACTTCTGCTTTAATTTCAAATGATGGGGGGGGGGAAGAGGGAATTATTTATAAAGGTTTTTCCAATCTGGTCTTTCTCCCTATACTATATGCAAGTGATGTTTAACACTCTTATAGCAAAAACATCAAAACTGGCTGTGTATGAAATGAGAAACGTTCTATTCCTTCACATTCATTCATAAAGAAAACAAATATTGAAAACCATGCATTTGTTTTGAAAGCTCAGGTTTCTTCAAATAGGAAGTGCTGAATCTCATGTTTTGCTTTTTGATACCTAAATAAATCAGAGACAATAATGTAATCTAGGGGTGAATATTATTAAGTTCAAACATTGTTTGCCAATGCTTAAATATTGTTTAAATAATGGTTCAGATGATGAAAAAAAAAATCTTTACATTGGAAGCATTGGTGGGCGGCACGGTGGCACAGTGGTTAGCACTGTTGCCTCACAGCGCCTGAGATCCGGGTTCAATTCCCGCCTCAGGCGACTGACTGTGTGGAGTTTGCACATTCTCCCCGTGTCTGCGTGGGTTTCCTCCGGGTGCTCCGGTTTCCTCCCACAGTCCAAAGATGTGCGGGTCAGGTGAATTGGCCGTGCTAAATTGCCCGTAGTGTTAGGTAAGGGGTATATGTAGGGGTATGGGTGGGTTGCGCTTCGGCGGGTCGGTGTGGACTTGTTGGGCCGAAGGGCCTGTTTCCACACTGTAAGTCTAATCTAATCTAATCAATTCCCGGCTCAGGCGACTGACTGTGTGGAGTTTGCATGTTCTCCCTGTGTCTGCGTGGGTTTCCTCCGGGTTCTCCGGTTTCCTCCCACAGTCCAAAGATGTGCGGGTCAGGTGAATTGGCCGTGCTAAATTGCCCGTAGTGTTAGGTAAGGGGTAAATGTAGGGGTATGGGTGGGTTGCGCTTCGGCGGGTCGGTGTGGACTTTTTGGGCCGAAGGGCCTGTTTCCACACTGTAAGTAATCTAATCTAATCTAATCTAATCTAACATTAAAAAAATTGCGGTTTTAAGGGTCATTTGCTAGCTGGAGTAGGTTTAGGGTCAGAGGGGAAAACTTTAAAAGGGACCTAAGGGACAACTTTTTCCATGCAGAGGATGGTACGTGTATGGAATGAGCTGCCAGGGGAAGTGATGGAGGCTGGTCCAATTCCAACATTTAAAAGGCTTTTAGATGGGTATATGAACAGGAAGGGTTTAGAGGGATATGGGCCAAGTACTGGCAAATAGGACTAGATTAATTTAGGATATCTGGTCAGCATGGACAATTTGGATTGAAGAGTCTGATTCCATGTTGTACATCTCTATGACTATGGAGTAGATGGTGTTAAAATATAAATATAACCAATAGTTGACTATGTGGCACTGCCATCTATATGCCAAGAGTTCAGAGTACACATTGTTTACTGTTATCGGATGCTTAATGAAAGAACATCCTTTTTTTCCCCAACTTCTACAAACACAAACATATTAAAGCACTTTGTAGTCAGACAGGCACTTTGATCCAATGAATCAATGCTAGTTTTGTGCATTACTCAAGTCTCTTCCTATTTTTCTTCATTCAAATGTAAAACTGCAGCCCACTATTTCAACCTCCCTTATATGCTTTACTAGGGTCTATATCTAGCTTGGATGGCTGGTTTTCAAAGCAGGGTTTTGCCAACAGTGTGGGTTCAATTCCTATCACCAGCTGAAGATAACACAAAGGACTCTCCTTCTCAACATCTTCCCTTGCCTGAGATATGGCTCTCAGGTTAAATCAGCACCAGTCATCTCTCTCTAATGAAAGAGCAGCCCCTATGGTCTGGGAAGACCACAGTGTCACAAAGAAAAAGATAAGCTTTACCAGCTTCTCCTTTAAAAACCATCCACTTCACCCGTTTATTGTCACCGATCTTTGTTGTGGAAGTATCTTCAAAATTCCCTATTGGATTTTTTGGTGACTGTGCTAAATTCATGGCTTCTAGTTTATTTTCATTTAGTTTTCATGAGATTTGGCCACCTGAATTACCAATCCAATAACATTACTTTTACGCCACAACATCCCTAGCAACAAATGGACTGAACATAAGAGAGCGTTGTAAGATATTTTACAAAGATGTCAATTTAAAAACAAGTGAAGGCTGTGATGGGAATGATTTCGGCATTCATTTGATCAAAAACCTTTCAACATTTTAGAGACCTCTATCTGATTGGCATTCAGCCTTCTTTTAACAAGGTAATCTTTTCCTCATATGCAGACCCATGCATTTCCAATATCATTCTTGTAAATCTTCTCTGTATCCTTTCCAATGCCTTTGTAAACTTTTCATATGGTGATGACAACTGCTTGCCATACTCTAAGTTTGATTGAACCAAGGTCTGCTATAGGTTTAGCATAATTTTTCAGTTTTATCCTTCTGGAAATTAAATCTTGTGCTTGGTTTGTCTTTTTGAATAGCCTTACTAACTTATTGTGCAATACTTATTGATTGGTGTACGTCAACTCTGAGATCTGAGTTCCCTTTATTCCATTAACCACCTTAACTTACAACTTCTCTATTATTCCTACTAGAATGACCTTACATTTATCCATAGGAGAAAGTGAGGACTGCAGCTGCTGGAGATCAGAGCTGAGAATGTGTTGCTGGAAAAGCGCAGCATCCAAGGAGCAGGAGAATCGATGTTTCAGGAATCCTGAAGAAGGGCTCATGCCCAAAACGTCGATTCTCCTGCTCCTTGGATGCTGCCTAACTTGCTGCGCTTTTCCAGCAACACATTTTCAGCTTACATTTATTCATATTAATCTCAATTTACAATTATGTTTTCATCCACAAGCTTAGTAATGCCATAATTTGCTGCAGTCTTTTCAGCATTAACAATCTCCCTTCATTTTGAGTCATCTGCAAATTTTTGATTCCAAAGCACAATGTAAACTGTGGAATAACAACAATCTTGATCCTTGCGGAATACCACATCCTACCTTCTACCGCACTGAGCAGCTTTCCTGGCTTCCACTCTTTGCTTCCCATCTTGAAGTTAGAAAGCAATTATTTCAGCCACTTAATCCCTGACTGTGCATTCCCTGACTTTAGTCATTTGTCTATTTTGGAGCACTTTATTGAAAGCCTTTTGAAAATCTGAGTAAATCCACCAGTTCTCTAACACTACACTTTTTCGAATGAATTATTAAATTTGATCAGTAATGCTTCTTCAATGTTTTCCCAGACTATTTTAAACTAAATAGATACAATCCATCTGGACCAGAGTTCAATACATTTATTTTTTATGTAAATGCGTTTACCTCATTAATTATTTCACTGCTCAATGTCATGTCTAACCATTCTATTCCAGTGGGTGGGTTGGGGTTGGGGTGGGACCAGGGAGAGAGTGAGGAAAGAGATCAATCTGACACTGGTACAGTTGAGAACACAAGCAGCTCAAACAGTCAGGGCAGACAGGGACAAGGTAGGACTAATAAATTAAACTGCTTTTATTTCAATGCAAGGGGCCTAACAGGGAAGGCAGATGAACTCAGGGCATGGTTAGGGGAAACATGGGACGTGGATATTGTAACAATTACAGAAGCATGGCTCAGGGATGGACAGGACTGGCAGCTTAATGTTCCAGGATACAAATACTACAGGAAGGATAGAAACGAAGGCAAGAGAGGAGGGGGAGTGGCATTTTTGATAAGGGATAGATAGCATTACAGCTGTGCTGAGGGAGGATATTCCTGGAAATTCATTCAGGGAAGTTATTTGGGTGGAACTGAGAAATAAGAAAGGGATGATCACCTTATTGGGATTGTATTATAGACCCCCGTATAGCCAGAGGGAAATTGAGAAACAAACTTATAAGGAGATCTCAGCTATCTGTAGGAATAATAGGGTGGTTATGGTAGGTGATTTTAACTTTCCAAACATAGACTGGGACTGCCATAGTGTTCAGGTTTTAGATGGAGAGGAATTTGTTAAGTGTGTACAAGACAATTTTCTGATTCAGTATGTGGATGTACCTACTAGAGAAGGTGCAAAACTTGACCTACTCTTGGGAAATAAGGCAGGGCAGGTGACTGAGGTGTCAGTGGGGAAGCACTTTGGGCTCAGCGATCATAATTCTATTAGATTTGAAATAATGATGGAAAAGGATAGACCAGATCTAAAAGTTGAAGTTCTAAATTGGAGAAAAGCCAATTTTGATGGTATTAGGCAAGAACTTTCAAAAGCTGATTGGGCGTAGATGTTTGCAGGTAAAGGGACGGCTGGAAAATGGGAAGCCTTCAGAAATTAGATAACAAGAATCCAGAGAAAGTATATTCCTGTCAGGGTGAAAGGAAAGGCTGGTAGGGAATGCTGGATGACTAGAGACGTTGAGGGTTTGGTGAAGAAAAAGAAGGAAGCATATGTAAGGTATAGACAGGACAGATCAAGTGAATCCTTAGAATAGTATAAAGGAAGTAGGAGTATACTTAAGAGGGAAATCAGGAGGGCAAAAAGGGGACATGAGATAGCTTTGGCAAATAGAATTAAGGAGAATCCAAAGAGATTTTACAAATACATTAAGGACAAAAAGGTAACGAGGGAGAGAATAGGGCCCCACAAAAATCAGCAAGGTGGCATTTGTGTGGAGCCGCAGAAAATGGGGGAGATACTAAATGAGTATTTTGCGTCAGTATTTACTGTGGAAAAGGATATGGAAGATATAGACTGTAGGGAAATAGATGATGACATCTTGCAAAATGTTCATATTACAGAGGAGGAAGTGCTGGATGTTTTCAAATGGGTAAAGGTGGATAAATCCTCAGGACCTGATCAGGTGTACCCTAGAACTTTGTGAGAAGCTACAGAAGTGATTGCTGGGCTTCTCGCTGAGATATTTGTATCATCGATAGTCACAGGTGAGGTGCTGGAAGACTGGAGGTTTGCTAACGTGGTGCCACTGTTTAAGAAGGGTGGTAAGGACAAGCCAGGGAACTATAGACTGGTGAGCCTGACATCGGTGGTGGGAAAGCTGTTGGAGAGAATCCTGAGGGACAGGATGTACATGAATTTGGAAAGGCAAGGACTGATTCGGGTTAGTCAACATGACTTTGGACATGGAAAATCATGTCTCAATCATGATTGAGTTTTTTGTGGAAATTACAAAGAGGATTGATGAGAACAGTAGATGCGATCTATATGGACTTCAGTAAGGCGTTCGACAAGGTTCCCCATGGGAGACTGATTATCAAGGTTAGATCACATGGAATACAGGGAGAACTAGCCATTTAGACACAGAACTGGCTCAAAGGTAAAAGACAGAGGGTGGTGGTGGAGGGTAATTTTCAGACTGGAGGCCTGTGACCAGTGGAGTGCCACAAGGATCGGTGCTGGGTCCTCTACTTTTTGTCATTTACGTAAGTGATTTGGATACGAGCATAAGAGGTACAGTTAGTAAGTTTGCAAAATTGGAGGTGTAGTGGACAGGGAAGAGGGTTATCTCAGATTACAACAGGAACTTGATCAGCTGCGCCAAAGGGCAGAGAGGTGGCAGATGGCGAAGTGCTGCATTTTGGGAAAGCAAATTTTAGCAGGACTAATACACTTAATGGTCAGGTCTGAGGGAGTGTTGCTGAATAAAGAGACCTTGGAGTGCAGGTTCATAGCTCCTTGAAAGTGGAGTTGCAGGTAGATAGGATAGTGAAGAAGGTGTTTGGTATGCTTTCCTTTACAGGACAGAGTATTGAGTACAGGAGTTGGGAGGTCATGTTGCGGCTGTACAGGAGTTGGTTAGGTCATTATTGGAATTTTGCATGCAATTCTGGGCTCCTTCTTATCGGAAAGATGTTGTGAAACTTGAAAGGGTTCAGATAAGATTTACAAGGGTGTTGGCAGGGTTGGAGGATTTGAGCTATGGGGAGAGGCTGAACAGGCTGGGGCTGTTTTCTCTGGAGCATCAGAAGCTGAGGGCTGACTTTATAGAGGTTTACAAAATTATGAGGGGCATGGATAGGGTAAATAGGCAAAGTCAGGGAGTCCAGAACAAGATGGCATAGGTTTAGGGTGAGAGGGGAAAGATATAAATGAGACCTAAGGGGCAACGTTTTCACATAGAGAGTGGTATATGTATGGAATGAGCTGCCAGAGAATATGGTGGAGGCTGGTACAATTGCAGCATTTAAGAGGCATTTGGATGGGTATATGAATAGGAAGCAAGGTTTGTGAAGGTTTGCAGCTCAAGTTGAGGTTTAGGGTGTAGGTTTGCTCGCTGAGCAGCAGGTTTGATATCCAGACGTTTTATTACCTGGCTAGGTAACATCATCAGTGGTGACCTCCAAGTGAAGTGAAGCTGTTGTCTCCTGCTTTCTATTTATATGTTTGTCTTGGATGGGGTTACTGGAGTTTGTGGTGATGTCATTTCCTGTTCATTTTCTGAGGGGTTGATAGATGGTATCTAGATCTATGTGTTTGTTTATGGCGTTGTGGTTGGAGTGTCAGGCCTCTAGGAATTCTCTGGCATGTCCTTGCTTAGCCTGCCCCAGGATAGATGTGTTGTCCCAGAAGAAATGGTGTTTTTTTTCATCCATGTGTAGGGCTACGAGGGAGAGAGGGTCATGTCTTTTTGTGGCTAGCTGGTGTTCGTGTATCCTGGTGGCTAACTTTCTTCCTGTTTGTCCTACGTTGGTTTGTGACAGTCCTTGCACGGAATTTTATAGATGACATTGGTTTTATCCATGGGTTGTACTGGGTCTTTTAAGTTTGTTAGTTTTTGTTTGAGAGTGTTGGTGGGTTTGTGTGCTACTAGGATTCCGAGGGGTCTTAGTAGTCTGGCTGTCATTTCTGAAACTTCTTTGATGTATGGTAAGGTGGTTAGGGTGTCTGGCTGTGTTTGGTCTGCTTGCCATGGTTTGTTCTTGAGGAAGTATCCATTCTTCTTGAATACGTTGTATAGGTGGTTCTCCTCTGTTTTTCAAAGTTTCTTTGTGCTGCAGTGTGTGGCAGCTCATTGGAATAGTGTTCTGATACAGCTTTGTTTGAGTGTGTTGGGATGGTTGCTGGTGTAGTTAAGTATTTGGTCAGTGTTTGTCGGTTTTCTGTATACGCAGGTTTGTAGTTCTCCGTTGTCCTTTTTTTCGACTGTGACGTCCAGGAATGCGAGTTTGTTGTCGGTTTCTTCCTCCTTGGTGAACTTTATGCTTGTGAGGGTGTTGTTGATGATGTTAAATGTCTCTTCTATCTTGTTTCGTTTTGTGATGACAAAGGTGTCATCTACATAGCGGACCCAGATTTTTGGTCTGATGGTTAGTAGGGCTGTTTGTTCTCGTCTTTGCATTACCGCTTCTGCTATGAATCCTGAGAGTGGCGATCCCATGGGTGTACCATTGGTTTGTTTTTAGATTTGGTTGTTGAAGGTGATGTGGATGGTGAGGCACAGGTCCACTAGCCTCATGATGTTTTCATTGGTATTATGATTGATGGTGGTCGGGGTGTGTGTGATGGTCTCGTCTAAAAATGTGGTAAGTGTTTCCTTTGCCAGGTCGATGTTGATGGAGGTGAACAGTGCTGTTACGTCGAATGAGATCATTGTTTCATCTTACTCTATTTTGGTGTTTTTGATGATATTTAGGAACTCCTGGGTGGAGTGGATGGAATGCTGTGACTCTTCTACTAGGTATTTCAGTCTTGCGTGTTGTTCTTTGGCCAGTCTGTAAGTGGATGTTCTGGGTAGTGAGACTATGGGTCTGAGGGGGGCTCCTGGTTTATGGATTTTATGAATAGAAAGGGTTTGGAGGGATTATGGGCCGGGTGCTGGCAGGTGGGACTAGATTGGGTTGGGATATCTGGTCGGCATGGATGGGTTGGACCGAAGGGTCTGTTTTCATGCTGTACCTCTCTATGACTCTAAGATGGTTGTAGGTTACAGAAAGATATAGATGGATTAGTCAGATGAGCAGAGTGTGATGCACAGTAGGTCAGGCAGCTTCTGAGGAGCAGGAGAATTGGTGTTTCGGGCAAAAGCCCTTCATCAGGATTTCCTCCTCTCTCTACAACAGCACCACTAATCCAGAATCTGGTTTCCAGCGTCTGCAGTCATTGTTTTTACCTCGTTGATTTTAACCCTACTGCGAATCCTCTTGCAAGGATGCCTGCATTGAAGTTTTCCTCCTCTCTCTACAAGAATCTCAGGGAGTCCCTCTCCCACTGCAACTCCCAGGTCATTTCCTCTGCCCTGAAGCTCTTCAACCATGTCGTGAAACACTGTCCCCATGACTTGTCCGGACTTGGGTGACTGGCTGTGTGGAGTTTGCATATTCTCCTCATGTCTGTGTGGGTTTCTTCCCAAAGTCAGTGGGAAATTAGTCTGGATGGGTTACTTGTCTAAGGGCCTGTTTCCACACTGTAGGGAATTTAAACTTTGTCTGGATTGTCTCCAATGCCAATGTATCATTCTTTAGATAACAGGAACAAAACTGTTTAAAGTATTCGCCTTGCATACTTTTCATAATATTGTATTATTTTTACACTCCATTTCCTTTTATATAAAGGCTGACAATCCATTTGCATTCCCTATTACCTGCTGAACTTGTACAGTAGCTTTTTGTGATTTACAGACAAGAACTCCCAAATCCCTCTGTGCTGTAGCTTTTGCAGCCTTTCTCCATTTAGATAATAGTCAGCTCAACGATTTTTTCTGCAAAACTTCACATTTCCCCATGTATTTCACCCGCCAAGTGTTTGGTCACTCACTTGTCTTGTCTACATACCTTTGTGTCTTCTTCCCTTGTCAAAGCCATTCACATATATTGTAAATATTTATGGCTCCAGCACTGATCCCTGTGATAATCCATTAGCTGCAGGTTGCCATCATGAAAATACCCCTCTTATCTCAACTGCTGGCTTTGACAAATTACCTCAACCCATGTCAATTTATTACACCCTAAACCATGGGTTATTATCTTATTAGGTAGTCTAATGTCCAGTACGTTATCAAATGGCTTTTGGAAATCTAAATATATTGAATCTGCTTACTCCCCTTTATCTACCTTGCTTGTTGCCTCCTCAGAGAACTGTAGGAAATTTGTCAGGCATCATTTCCCCTTCTTAAGCAGTGCTGACTCTGCTTGGATATTTATTATATTTCTAAATGTTTTCCTTTCACTTTATAATGGACACCAACATTTCCTGATGTCAGATGTTCTGCTAACTGATCGATAGAGACTTGTTGGGTGCTTCCCTTCCTTTTTGGAAAAAGATGTGGAAACATAGAAATGAGTATCAGGAGTAGCTCATTCAGCCCTTCAAGCCTGCTCTGTATTCAATATGATCATGGCTGATCATCCAATTCAGTGACCTGTTCCTATTTTCTCCCATACCCGTTGATCCCTTCAGCTCTAAGAACTATATATAACTCATTGAAAATACTCAGTGCTTTGGGCTCAACTGCTTTCTGTGGTGAAGAATTCCATAGGATCACCACTCTCTGGGTGAAGAAATTCCTCCTCACCTCAGTCCTTAATGCTTTACCCTATGACCTTAGTTCAGGACTGCCTAGTCATCAGGAACATCCTTCCTGTGTTTACTCTATCTTAGAATGTTATAAGTTGCTATGAGATCTCTCCTCATTCTTTTAAATGCCAGTGAATATACTCCGAACTTATTCAGTCTCGCTTCACGCATCAGTCCTGCCATCCCAGGAATCATTCTGGTAAATTTTTGTTGCTTTCCTCCATAGCCTGAACATCCTTTCCCAGATAATGAGATCAAAAAATACTCACAATACTGACTTCTGCCATGCTTTTCTTTTTGAAGGGTCTTCTACTATGAAGAGTGATGCAATGTATTTATTCAACTCCTATACCACTTTCTGGATTGTCATTATTATTTCCTTAACCTCATTTCCTCAGGGGTTTGTGATCTCTTCCTTCCTTCCTTTTTATATATGTTTAAATAAGACTTTAGAGTGGACATGAGTTTAGAAGGTACTTCATCTGAAACTTGCAGCTAACATCTCAAATATTTGTGTGGCATACACTTTAGACTGTGATATAGAGTCAACAGCAGCAAGTTGAGTCACCCAGCATGAATGAACTCTAGGCTGGCCAGGGGAAAAGCACAGTTTATATGTCAGGTCCTGGAGGTGGGATTGCATATGAATCTCTCTGCAGGGGGGTCAGATGTGGAACTCAGTAGTGGTATACCAGATGATGATAATGATACTGAGATGCTTGGTGCACTGGTAGGGCTATGAGACAGTTCCTGTCAGTATTTCAGTCAAGAAACCTGGCTTCAAAAGGGATTGAACGTCCAGGTGGAAGTGGCCATGACAGCAGTGGGGGACCTGACCATGATTCAGAACCTGATGTCCACAGTCTCAGCTTCCACTATAGTGAGACAGAAGCATCTCAATGCAGCACCCAGCACCCCACCAACCCTTGGCTGATGAATCAATATTCCTCAACAGCTTGTTCTGCTATAAGGAGTGTTTCATTAATACAAATTTGCTGTAATGGTGTGTTGGCTGTAATGTAATTTCATTGCCAACGCTTAACGCGTTGTTCCTAAAGAATGATTTTTCTATAATGCAGAGTTGTACAAGAACACAGCCATCACGTTATATGAGAACTACCTGTATTTTGAACACCATTTGGGAGGAAACGCTGGATGTGGCAAAGATGGGAGATTTCCACATTCATTGTTACACCTCATGAAGGCCGCATGCTAGAAATCAAGCCTTACTCTGCCTGGAGTCATCCCTAAAGTTAAGAAGTACATGAACTCCCCAGTTTACCTGTTGGGTAGACCCATGTTAACAAAACTCATCGCCCAGGTTTCAGTACTTAACAAGGATGAATCTTTGTTACAAATAACTAAATTTCAACCGTAGACAAATAATTACAAACTGTCAGCGTATAAACCCCTGATAAAACCTTCTACATTCAGACAGACATAGTTGGCCAAAAGACAGAATTGTGTTATGGCTGGATGCGTAAAAAAAACTGGTAAAGCAGTTCAATGGGACTGTCCACAGGGTTCACTGAGATGAGACTTTTCCTTGCCAGATTTTTCAGTTCTTTAATCTCTCTTCAGGTTCTTTTCACTTCTTTGTAGGTGGCACCAATGATTGATACGCCAACTGCAAAGTCTTTTAATTAAGGGTTAAAAACCATGGAAGGCGCCGTTGAAGAACCACTGGTGATTTGCTGCAGTGCATCTTGTAGATGGTATGCATTGCTGCTACTGAGCATTGGTGATGGATGGAGTGAATGTTTAGGTTGATAACCGAAGTGCTCATATGTACACATATGACACGGTAAGTGGTTGTTGCTACCACACAGTCTTGCAAAGTAGCATTAAGGAGGCAGTGTTACAGCAATTGTTTTACACTGTGGGATATCTCGGTGGCTCAGTGGTTAGCACTGCTGTCTTACAGTGCCAGGGACCCAGGTTCGAATTCAGCTTCAGGCGACTATTTGTGTGGAGTTTGCACATTCTCCCAGTGTCTGTGTGGGTTTCCTCCGGGTGCTCCGGTTTCCCCCCACAATCCAAAGATGTGCAGGTTAGGTGAATTGGCCATGCTAAATTGCCCTTGTGTTCAGGGATATGTAGGTTAGGTGCATTAGTCAGGGGTCAATGTAGATGAATGGGTATGGGTGGGACACTCTTCCGTGTTGGGCCAAAGGGCCTGTTTCCACACTGTAGGGATTCTATGATTCAATTCATCTCCTTGTTTTTCTAAAGTCTGCTGAATGGTCAAGGAATAGAGCTTCTTTTTATTCTGCCTTGATCTAAACCAAAGCTGCAAAGTTCCATTGTTTCTTCCCTCACTTCTATAAATATGCCATAATTTGACATTCTGAGATGACTAAATTATGCAATTGAATCACCCTGCAGATCCTCATCAAGTAAACTGACAAGACTGTATATAGCAGTGATTAAAATTGTATTTCCTGGGCAGGCATGATTCCTCTTTGTGGTGAATATTTGTAAGCTTCAGTATAGAGAAAAAATAATCTGAAATTAGAAAATCCATTAGAGTTGTTCTGGCGGAACACATAAATTTCAACCAACTTATCACTTTACTTTCTCAAATGTTATATACCATGGCTGTCTTGAGTATCAGGAGAATTGATAGTGACAAGATTTCTAGTTGGTGATAGGAGTGTTCATTTCTCATGTAGTCTATGGGAGCACAGAATGGGGCCTTAAAACATAACTATCATGGTCATGTTACCTGAATATTACTTTTGCAAATGAATGGGGATTTCTGTAAAACAGTCAATGCAGTATTTAAAATACAGCTAATATTTCAACATAAAAATATGTTTAAATCCTTGAAGTTTATGTGTTGGGAGGAAACATGACTTAGCATTAATTTAGTTTACTTCCTACAAGTGATGAATTACAGCCTTACAAGATATTAGGCAAAAAAAAGTCTTCGAAATTAGATAAATGAGGATTGTCTCAGAATTCAAGGACAGATTATGCAATGTAATGTTTTGTAGAATAGCTGGGCATTTGAGAAGAAAAATGATTTTATTTATATATCCCTTTAAATTCTCAGAATCTCCCTAAGCAGTTTCAGCTAACATATTACTTCTGATGTGCAGAAACTGTCTCTTTGGAGGCAAACATAGCTGCCAGTTTGTGTCCAACAAATAGCAAGAGGATAAATGACAAATTCCCTTGAAAAATTCCTTCTCCGTGAGGAGACAAAGATGACAATGCTCATCATCTGCAGTGTCTGATAAAGTCCTGGTGGGTAAATAGATGACTGCCAATGGCATCCTACATATGGAAGATTCTGCCGCAAGTAGGGCGGACGCCAACGATGATTGATTATTGGTCAAATAGTTGGCTTGAGATTTCCTCTATGCCCAATGTGTCATTGCTGTCTGAAGGAACCTGGGCTATGCTTCTGGTGGTTGCAGCATTAGTGATCCATGGGATAATCTTCTCCCAGGATGTGGGGTTGACGTCCAAACTCGTAAGTGAAGCTCTCAGCAAATTACCTTGTAGATTTATCATTGACCAGCGCACCCCATACTCAAGCATTCCATAGAAGATTCATTTTGGCAACCAAGGGTAAGGTCAATTGTGACTGTCTCAATATATTGTGGAAATTTGTATGACTGTTCAGGTTAGCACCTCAGTGCCTGGTATTTTGTCCTGTTAACTAACCTTCAAAAGCTGCTGAAAAGGGTTATCACTTGACAGACTTTCAGTTTGCTGATCAGATTTACTTACTGTACACTCAAACCGATGTTCAAATTCTGCTGCAGGCTATTGCTGATCTTGCACCTGTCTTGTCAACCCTGTATAGATCGTTTAAGCTGGTGTAATGCTGAGATTAAGGATCTTAGCCACTGCCGATAGCTTTAGGTCTGAAACCATGGGATCAAGATCTAGCTTGCCTTAGAACAGGAATGTTGCCTCAATTTTCTTTGTGTTGATTATCAGGCCAAGATTTTCCCAAGCAATTCCTTTCAGTCCGCACAGGTAGACAATGGAGATAACTTTATATTCTCAGGCAATGATTTTGTGTTTCCACATACACTGAAAATGATCAGTGAACTTCTTGATCAGGTATTGAGCTCCAAATAATCGGAAAGCATCAGCCCTTAATCTTTGCCACCAGACTGGAATTTTTAAAAATATAATTCATTTGTGGAACATGGGTGTCTCTGGCTGGCCAGTATTTATTGCCTGTCCCTAGTTGACCTTGAGAAGGAGGGAGTGAGATTCCTTCCTGAACTGCTGTTGTAAGTTGACCCAAACTACTGTTAGGGAGGGAATTCCAGGATTCTGACCCAACAACAATGAAGGAATAGTGATTGTTTCCAAGTCAGGATGGTGGGTGCCTTGGAGATCAACTTGCAGGTGGTGGTGCTTGCATTTATCTGCTCCCCTTGTCCTTCTAGCTGGAAGTGATCATGGGTTTGGAAGGTGCTGTCTAAGGATTTTTAATGAATTTCTGCAGTGTACTTTGTAAGTGGTTCACATTGCTACTATTGAGCATCAGTTGTGGAGGATGTGGATGTTTATGGAGGTGGTGCCAATCAAGTGGGCTGGATGGTATCAAGCTTCTTGCTGTTGGAGCTGCACCCATCTAGACAAGTGGGGTGTATTCCATCACACTCTTGACTTGTGTTTTGTAGGTGATGAACAGGCTTTTGGAGAGTCAGGAGGTGAAATACTCGCTGCAGTATTCTTCGTCTCTGACCTGCTCTTGTAGTCATTGTGTTTATGTGGTGAGTTCAGTTGAGTTTCTGGTCCATGGTACCCCCAGGATGTTGATAGTGGGGGATTCAGATTGTAATAAGAAGTTCACCAAGAGCTCAGCTGATGCAAACCTGTGGTAACCTGCTGATTCCTTCTTCATTAATAGGTGAAGCCAAATGAGATTTGATTAAAGTGCTCTGTGTTCTTTTGAGAATTTAGGCTATTTCTGTGAACAGTGTTAGTACGAAGGCTTGGTACCAACCCAGTAAACTATTACATATTTCAAAGCATTGTAACATCTCTTCCGGTCTCTGTGGTTTACATTGGACTGCAGTTCACCTGCTTTCTGATTCAGGCAAGTGTCTTGCACCTCTCTGAGCTCACCTGAGACAGTCTTATGGATGTTTTAGTCGGTACTGTGCTTGGAAAGTGACGACTTGTCATTGACGAAAAGCCCGTTGAGGAAAAACTTACAAGAAGTAGGGCTACATAAGACACTGGTCACATCCCACTATACTAATGATACAGATATGTCATTGGTAACAATTGCTGGTATCCAGACAAGTGGAACTGGGACAAAGCCAACATGTTTTTGGAATGCTCTTTCTCACCTAACTCTCTCTATATATCAAAAAATCACAGAATGCTTATTAGTTTCTATTCATCAGTATGAAGCAGATTGTCTCTCTACACCACCTGAATATAACTTCCACATCTAAAGCAATGGAGTGCTCAAATTCACTGAAGGTTGTCCAATCATCTGTGATGCAGCAAGTGTCCATTTTTGCCACTTGCAGGAACCTCACAAGATTCTCTGAGAGAGATTCTGTCCAGTTGAATTTTGAGATGTTGAGATATTTCTGGACCTTCATATCCTGCAGGTATCTGGTCAAGGTAGATCATGATATTTAACTTTGAGATAATGAAATGGGTGGTTAAGTACATATGACCTCTGTTATACATGTCTCCAAATTGTCCCTGTCCCTTGGTCATGGTGTAGTCAATAAGAGGCCATAGGTCAGAGGTTTAGAATTGGGTAAGGTGGTCTGTATCAAAGCTGTCTTGTTGGGATTGGGGGTAGAAAAGAGCTCATACTCGGCACACATCCTCAGCAAGTGAACAGTATTGCCTTCACAACTGCCAGTCCTGTTTCTCTGATTGCTCCTTCTCATGCCTGGTGACCTGTGTCAACGTGACATCCCCAAGAATTATTACCTTGTTTGACTTTGGTAAAGCAGTGATCTGGAGGTCACTGAAAATTTATCAAAGGTGAATGTGGTAGGGATATACACATGAATGAGAGGTGCTCACTCACTGCTGTGCAAGGTGAGTTTTACTTCTGTTGGATAATCTTGAACAGACTAGGGAAGGCGAGTCAACTTCCTCAAAAGGTAGCTTGAGATAGGAAAGCCCACATCAGCTTTATGTCATTCCTGTCAAAATATCTTTCATTCAAGGACAAATGTTTTGTAGTCACAAACCACTCTCAACAAACCCTCCACCAACCCCACCTCTCCATGTTTTAATTCTAACACGATATCACATAATTTTTAAATTCATTTATGGAGTATGGGCATCTCTAATAAAACCAGAATTTACTGGCCTTGAAAACATGGTGGAAAACATGTTTGAAAAATGATTTTAAGAAGATATTGTTTTTCACTGCTGACCCTCCAGCACTCTCTTTCTGTGGGAGGTAACCAGCCCACTTTGAGCTTTTTATGTTGCAGTCACACTGGGATCCCAGCTCATTTCTCATTAGTTTCCCACCTCCTGAAAAGTCTCTACAGATCTTCCAGGGGTCCACAGACACCAATTTAATAACCACTGCTTAGAGGTAGCAGAATAAAGATTCAGCAGGGTACTGTCAAGCATGATAAATCTCCAATCTACGACCTAATCCAGCACTCTGACGAAACAAAATAAATATTGCTGATTGTCAAAGAAGAAATGAATTCTGTCATCTTCCTGGGTGGGATCGCTTCTTGCCCAAATTATTTGACTGGTATCACATACTACTTGTGAATTAATAGAAAATTGTTAATGCCAGAGTCTTCCTTGTTAGAATATGTGGTCCAGCCAATCTGCTCTTCTTAAAGGTACTCTGCTTCTCACAGGGAAGCTGCCATTTAAAACATGGAGAATGGAGCCCTGGGGAGAGAGAGAGAGAGAGAGACAGAGAGACAGAGAGAGAGACAGAGAGAGAGACAGAGAGAAAGAGAGAGAGAAAAAGAGACGGTGGGGGGGGGGGGTTCCAGGATAACAGGTGTGGCTCTGTGGCATCAGTCATAAAGGGGGGGGGGTGCAGGAGGAGAGACCTCATGTCTCTTCAAGGATTGCTTTCACAACACAAGTGGAAGCAAGTGACTGGGGAGATCAATTCTGGAATGTATGGATCAGAGGATCTGCCAATAATGCCAACGGAAGTCTCATCCTCTCACATGGGTGATCACCATCAGTGAATATGAATATCTCGTAGCATTTCAAACCACCACAGCCCATGTGCTGTTCAATGCATTCCCTAGCATTCTAGCTCAACCTCACAATTACCAGCCTCGTACCACATCTCGCAGCCTCCATGCAGTTCTATCTTTTTAAGCAGGTATATCACTTAAACACACTGTTGTATTAACTTTGACATTCTGCCCTGTCATTGTGGAACAGGGTAACAACAAATCAAAGGCAGTGAAGCAGAACCAATCAGGGAGAAGGACACCAGCACCTCCTGAGCTATAAGGAGATAGCCCTCATCACCGTGGTGCTGGCTGAAATACAGCCCAAGGTCTATGACATGGAGGATGAGGGCATGTTTGTTGACTGTATCCCTACTCCATTCTGATCATGCCCTTATCTCATTCAATCAATGTTGATGGTGTGATTGCGGACTTCCCCAAACTTTCTGATTTCCTACTTTCAGATACCCAGGAACTGCTAATCCCCAGAAGCTTAATGAGGAAGAGAGAAGGTAAAACATGACACCAATGAAAATGATCTATCGTGTGATCTGAAACTTGCAGCCATCAAGTCACGCTTTGGCACATGTTTTGAGAGGAAATATGGGTTGAAATCAACAAACCGAAAGTCATCTGGACAGCAGGTCAAGAAGGAACAAAGCATGGTTTGTTTTCCAGCCCTTAGGAGGACAAAATCACAGTAGAGTTCTGCTGCAATGGATTCAAGTAAGAACCTCAATGTAGAGAAGAACGCTGATGGTCATATACAGCAAGATGCTGGGTACACTGACTAACCAGATAGAAGATTTCTGTCATTGTGAGGGAGCAAAAAGGAGTCTGGATGCAAACCAGCAGAGGACACTGAAGAGACATTTCCCTTCTGCAGCCTTTGTTCAATCTTCCTGGTTGTCCTCCTGATTAAAAACACTCCTGAGCTGCCCCCATTCCTCCTGCAGCCTTTTTAATACAAGCTACCTAATTGTCTCACTTCCTGTGGGGAAATGACAACACTTCTTGATAAGACCAAGAACTTATCATAACTTCACCAAAACTACTCCTCATTACTTTCAGAGACTTAGCAACAGAGACGTTGTGGTAAAATAGCAAAAGTGGTCAAGACAGATCCCATGAATTTCTCTTTCAGAGTTCACTGAATGCTTTTACCAACATTAGCATTAAAACCCAAAACAAATAGTCTTTCTGAACTGTCACTATTGCAAAACCACATCTCCAGTGATTCCTCCAAGCATTAGTTAAACTATGCATTTCCAGATCGCATTAAAACATTATCCTGTTTATGAAGAGTTCCAAAAAGTCACTCACAAAAACCTAGCTTCAGAACCCTCCCACATTCTGTTACCAGTTATCTCAACAACTGTTCAACAGTAGGTAGTTCAACCTCTTCCCTTCAGACTGTATTTCATTAGATTCCTGAAATTGTACACCAATATCTATTTATGGTCACATTTTCAATTTGTTTTGCATTCGGCTAGCTTCACCAAACTGACAATACTTTCGGGATTTCTCTGAGTTTCAACATTTCTCAGCTGCACAAAGCAGATGCTTCTTACTGTACCCCTATGGCTTCCACACGCTTCTCCAGACCTAACTGATTTGATTCTGCTAATGACGGCACTTCTGCTTCAGCACTCTTTCAGCTCAAAGTTGCAAGTATTTTTTCCCAGAAATCACACACTCAGATAAATTGAAACCAGAGATCCTTAAGATCCATTTGCCTGCTTTGAGCTAATGGGTATTCTAGTCTTTCAGAGTTCACTGAGTGTTTTTAACTAATTCTGCATTAATTCCCAGAAAAAAAACCACTCTGAACTGTCTTTACAATCTTTGCAAACACCATGGTTGCAGCTAAGTCATCTGACGTATTTACAGCTACATTTCTTCGAAATTAATTAACAAATGTCAGTTGGCGTCTAAACTACCATTTGTTTTAAGTGTTAAGACAATCACAATAACCTGGAATTTCAATTATCTTAGCCTCTGCAATGTTCGGATCCAGGTTGACTATGAGATCCTTGATTGGGGTTGTTACCCAGGCCAATCAGGAAAACCTTGGCTGACCAATATTATCAGGAGATTTGAATCTCCTCAGTTGAGGACTGACTTTGTGTTGGCTGGCTACAGCCAGTGCACTGTGCACAAAAAAATACAGGGTGACTTGGTGACAGGATACCGGCCTCTGTACAGTTATTTCAGTCTCTTAGCTGTTAATCTCAAAAAATATGATCTTCATGTTTTAAATACAATGAACAGCAAGAAACTTCAGTAATGTTTATCCCATTTAATATAGTTTAATTCTGAAAACTAACATTTATAGAAGCACATGATTTATGAACAAAATACTTGCAATAGTTGATCTCTGATTCTTTACACTAATGTTATCCTCTATCATTTTATCCAAGCACCCATAACTTCAGAATAAGTTCCAATAGCAAGCACTACTGTCCAGTCAACTGGATGAGACGGTGTTGCTCAGATCAATTCTGCTATCACCCACTTCCCGATGGGAATGACTGGATAATGATCAAGAACATGAACATTTGACTCATCTCTAATCTCTAAGTCCCATCGCTAATTGGGCAACTAAAGTCAATTATAGCAGTCCGCTGCCTGACTCAGAAGGCTAAACCAAGCATTTAACATATTCAGAAATATTGAATCAACTCTTTTACAGACGTGGAAAAGATAAGGTAGAAATTAATGAGGTCCTGTTGTAAGATTTTTACTTAATAGCAAATATAGTCTTGGTTCTGGTAAAGTAAATTAATATTCATGCGGGGCTACACTGTACATACTCCTAAGCTTCTTCTCCATTTTCTATATTGATATGCCTGGAGCATTAGTGCTAATTTAGTGTGAAATGCAAGGCAATTATCATCACCCGAGTTGATAGTGCTGCTGATTAATGGATTTAATGGTTAAGATTTTTGCATTGCTTTCTCTTTGACAGATATCTCATGTCTAAGTAATAAGTAAATAACCTTTCATGTATAACATCTTCTAAGCAGAGTGGGATTGTAGTGTATTATTTACTAAGAATGGTTTCATTATTTTAATGATGAGCTAGAGGGTTACTTTTGCATATTGCACTAGGCAGTAAGATGTGTGCTTAGTCTTCTACAAGTGCATGATGTCTCCACGTACATCAGGTGTTTAAGACACAAACTCATAATTTACAATGGTAATTTGAATCCTAAACAACATCACAAAACTGAAGTCAGAATGATGGAAGTTGTTCATTAGTTGATAAAATGCGTCAGACAAATAGAGTGTGCATACCATGCTGGGCATATGAAGGTGCCCAGTGTGCCACATGTAATTCAATTTACAGTGCAGCATTCATTTGATTAGACATTTATGTGAATTTTTTTTATTGTGGTAGCTGCTGAGTTCCATAGAAATATTACATATGACAGTGTCACTTATGGCTGAACATTCAAAAAACAAGTACCTTAAGGATGCTGAACAAGCAGCAGGCACATTTCTATATGAAACAGGATTTTAAAAAGAGAACAATATCTAAAATCATAGAACACCTATATTGAAGAAAAAGGCCAGTCAGCCTTCAATGAGCATCCTCCTCACCTCTCTATGGGGTTTTAACCATGGCTGACCTGCACATCTCTGAACATTACAAGGCAATGCCTTTTTTTTAAAAGTGTTGCCAATCCATCTAACCTGCACACCTTTGGACTACAGGAAGAAACCGGGGTATTTGAAGGAAACCCATGCAGACCCAGGGAGAATGTGCAAACTCCACACAGAGGCTGGAATCATTCCCTCCCACTCTGGTTATTATCTCTTCCATCCTCTTCTGTCAGGTAGAAGCTACAAAAGCTTAAAAATACAACGCGTTCAAGAACAGCTTCTTCCTTGCTGTTATTAGACTTCTGAACGGACAAATGTTGATCTTGTCAAACCTAATGTTGATCTTGCTTTCTGTGCACCTTATTGGCAGCTGTAACTTTGTTCACCTTGCTCTGTTCAATCACCCAATGACCTTTGTACAGTATAATCTGCCTGCACTGCACACAAAATAAAACGTTTCACTGTACTCAAGTTTATGTGACAATAATACATCAAATCAAATTTAATCAAATCAAACAAAGTGTGACTGAAGCTGCATTCTGCCAAACCAGATGTTATCTGCTAGTTTCCATATGAGATTCCCTCTGGAGATATCGACGGGTAGGTCAATGAATATTCAAGGATAATACATAGATATTTTAGCATTGAATCATTAGCCAGTGGTTGGCAACAGACAGGATATGAAGTTCTTCCATGGCCTTCACATTGTTCAGATAGAAGACTGAAACAACAGCCTTGGCTGCATTTGGCTGAAGTCTCCATTTTCTGAAGAAGGCTTCCACATCATGAACATAGATCTGCGAGAAATGTTTCCTTAATGCCCTGTTCTTCTTTGGTCCGGCAATCCAGGGTCAAGTTGTCAGCACATGAAGAAAGACATGAATTTGTAGTTGGAAGTCATGAAGAGGATCAAAGTGAAGATTGATGTCTATGAGAGATTGGCGTTGGTTATGGCTGGGAGGCTGAATGAATCTTTGAAGATGTGAGTTGATTGCTAGTTTATCACCTGAATGTATGGATGCCACTAGTGAAACTATCTGTGTATTTCATCAATAATTATTTCTAGTGCCTCAAATTATAATGGATATCTCAAATGACCCAGAGAGAATGACTTCCCCTGATTGCTAATCTAAAAGATTCTGGCAGATTTATAATGATGTTGTCACTGACTGCAAAAGATCCCTGAGCTAAAGAATATAAGAGCAGCTATTGTGTACCTGTTTTTTTAAACACCATTATGATATTATGTAACAGAATTTGCAGCATTTTTTTACCTGGATAATAAGCTAAAGCACCCAGCATTGTAAAAATCCTTAATATCCAATCTTTTGAAAATAGATCTCATCCCTGAAGACATTCTTGTAAATATTCAGAACAGATGATCTTTATAGACTTGCTAATGTTGGTAATGGAATGGCTGCAGACCTCATGGAGTAACTGTTAATGCATAACTTGTATTTCTTTTCATTTACTTTGCATATACAATCTTGGCTGTGGTTGAGACAGCCATTTACTTATGAAGATTTTAATTTACACATACAATGAGCTTCTACATTTCTGATTAATGCTTCAGCATTAATGTTAATTTAGTGGGAAATGCCAGACAATTATCAACACATGACTTAATAATGATTAAATCTTTCCCATAAATTTGAATGCACACACCTACATCCATCTAAAACAGAACATTATCCACCATTTTAGCTTCATTAATTGCTGTCATTTAAAACCGCACAGCCTATTAGTAAACCAGACTTACTAATAAAAAATTCCTTTTTTAAAAAACTCTGCTTGCCCCAATTTGTTTCTTCCATCACTGGTTGTGACTGCAGGGATACTGCATGCTGGGAGGCCTATAAAACTGTTCCCTCTCACAAGAAATTCGCCATCAACCCAGACGGCCATGCGGTTGCTCTCTGATTAAAGAGAGATGACTAGCAATGACTTTAACCTGAGGGTCATCACGCATCAGGCACAGGGCAAGTTCAAGAAGACACGACATTTATGTTAACATCAGCTGGTACGGACATTACATCACTCCACATTTTGTTGTTGACATCACTCCACATTTGCAAACCAGTCAACTGAAATAACCAACCCCATAGTTGTTCCATATGATCATGAAGAGATGGCCAAAGCAAATCTGGAAGTGGTAACTTTCTGGCTTCTCTTGGCAATGAGATTTCCTTAGACACATTGCTTTCTTAGAAGTTGGGAGGACCACATTTCTTGCCAATCTTTAGCCATAATGACAAGATGGTGTAATCAAAGGTTTCCTTCGCTGTGTGACATTTCTGTTATAGTTAACAGCCTCACCTACCAACCTAATATTATGTATTGAAGCAGAACCAAGAGAAGAAGGAATAGTGGAATGTCTGCTGCACTAACATCTCTACATCACCATGTTCTGTTGGTAAACGGACCACAGCTTCAGCAGAGCGAACATGAAAAACTCAATGAAAACTGTCACAGGATCAGCGCCTCCATAGGACATTACTGCTATATCCTGATCTCTAAAGGCTATTAAGTCCCTATTGAAAACACAGCCTTAGATGGAACACCTTTCAGAGGAAAGAACCTACCACCCACACATGACCTGACCTACACATGACTCCAGTCAGTAATTTTCAGCATGGTCCAAACCAACTGTATCTGAGAACCACCATTAAAAGTTTCTCAAGCACCATCGTGTCAGGGTATAAGAACCGTGGACTTGCAAACTAAACACACATGCTGGGAATAAAGAAAAGAAAAGCATCTATACTCAGAAGAACAGATACACTAAGTAAAGACTGAATCATGGAGAACATGAGATGCCAGTTAATGTCTTGCATGAGGTCTCTATGGAGCCAGATGTGATAGTTATAATTACGCCTGATTAGTTAATGTTAATTACATATATTGCTATAATGTAATAAACAAAATACATTGTTATGTAAGATAGGCAATTCTTCTTGTTAAGATTCTGTAATTATTTATTCTATACCACTGATAATTCAACTGGGCATTGGACTCAACATAGAAAGGAGGAAATGATATCAATAGTTGCTACCCAGAGCCCAATACGACAGCAGCAGGAGTCTCATTACATTTTAGAAAATAAATTTTGGTTGTGTACATGAACTGCTGTAACCTACAGGCCAAAGTGAGAGAGTACAGTTTCAGGTGACTAGCTCATTTTTGGCTGGTTTAGATATGACAGACTGAATGGATTATTCTGTACTTCTATGTTTTCAAGTCATATTTTCATTATAAACGGAACTATTAAATTTTTGGAATTGCAGAAGCACCAGCTTTGAGTAAAATGCAGTAATTGCAGAATGGTGGTCCAGACATTCCTTTGCAGCAAACATGAAGAGCACTTCTTTTGGATGAGCTTCTCAAACAAATAGAAAAATTCCAGTTTTGAGACTGAATTGATTTATGAGTTGTGGGCAATTTCTGGAGAAGTCACAGTAACAAGCTCAGATCATGATCCCTTGTGACTGGTCTGCATTTACAGTCCATTGCAAAACTCAATCTTTTAATGAATCATGCAATTCATCTCAGTGCAGCTAAAATATATTTCTTTTAAATCGCTCAGGTAGTTCTGTCAAGGACAGGCTCAGAATGGTTACCTTTCAAATGGCAAAATAGTCTCAAAAATTAGCAATGTTTCCAGTAAAACAAAACTCACTGCATTTTTATGGCATTAAGAATCTTGGGGTCTGGAGTTTCCACTGTACTTTCAATTGACGACCAGTAGAACCCCACAAAAAATTGATATTTTAGTTAGTTCTTTGGAGTATTTGCTGATTCTCACCTAAGTGAGAAACTAGAAAAATCCATTGCAGAATCTTCCAGTTTTTGCACCTGTACAACATTTCTCACTGCAAAGCATAAGTTCCTGTTGATATTCTATTCAATTTGTATCAACTTTTTTCCATTACACATTTATGGAATGAATTGTTAACTTGTTGTTTCTGTGTATAAACCTAGAATTGGGGATCAATGGTGTGCTGTAGAAAATGCCTAATTTTCATCTCCATTAGTGATTGGGAGTGGAATAGTGCCAAGGTTAATTTACATCACAGCCAGGCTGATGACTTACATCACCGCATTGAGATATACAGCAACAGTCCTATCGATAACATCGCTAGGACAAGACGATTAGCTTGGCAACCTTTATGACATCAGTAAACCCTACATTTTTCCTGAAATACTGAAGAAATTTCTGTTGTAGATAAAGCTTCAAAGGTAGTGCTCTGAACTTTTCTTTCTATTTAATAATGCATGCAAAACACACTGGTAAAAGGTGTAGAATGTTGCTCTGCTACTCTCACAGAGTCTCTGAGCTCAGTGCACAGCCTGAGTGCACTGCATAGCAAAGTCCCAGAGATTTGTCACTTAATAAAACAGTCACACTCTCCTTCTTTGTCTATCTTCTGATTCAATTTCACTGTCATTTAATGCAGGGGATGTAACTGATTTTGAATTTATTTTCACATTTATTGTAATCGTTGGGGCCAAGAATGAGAGAGCATGGATTCATGTTTCTTGGTTTGCTTTTTACAATGAGTCAAATCATTAAGTCTCTTAAAGTTCTGAATTTTTCAGAAAGAAAAAGATCTGTTTTCATTTTGCATCACCTGTGGCTGTGGAGAAGCACAAAATCTTCAGTGGCTTTTCGGATTGTTAAATATATGCTCTGTAATAAGAAACAAATGAGATGTGCTTTGTCGATGAAAATTCAGTAATGTATTTTATGTAAATGAAGATCAGTCAGTTTAGTTTAAATGTTAAACACAAATTCCATTTGCAGATCAGAACGACGAGTTGGAACAGTTGTTTTCCAAGGAACTGAAGGGTTATATTGCCCTTTAGGGTCTTTTGAATGCTGATTTTTATCTGCTGAAACACTTTCATAATATTTACTGCAAGTTGCGAACAGCCTTCAAACATTAGATTGCTCACAGGCAGACTAGGGCATAGAGTGCAGTTTTTAATATGTCCTAGAAGCCCAAGACAGTGCGTGACCTAATTCTTCCATCTCTAATACAGCAATTCACTGCAGCAATATATCAGACGACTGAATGAAAACAAAAAGAAGCCTCATCTTTTTTAAGATTATAAAACATACGTTTCACATATATAAAATACTCTCCTGTTACCTAACTACTTTGGAGAAGATGGTTAAGAGACTGGTGGTATGTGCAATTAATTCTCCAAAACCTCATCTTCAGTCATTTACATGATAAGTTTGATTTTGCCCACTCCCAGTACAGGTTTGCCTGATTGCAAAGAATCTTTTCTTAAAACTTTTCTTTTTCCATTTCACTTATTTGGATGACTAATAAAAATTTCCTCCAATGAGTATGATATTTTTGCAGACAGAAACACCGGACAGACACATGGATTTCTAATTCCTAACTGAATTGGTGTATTCTAGTTTGCTTATGCACGTATAAGATACCTGGCCACAGGAGAATATTAGTACACTCATCCAATTCTTTGAGTCAAAAGCTTGTGATATATTTTGCTTATTTTATGTAGTGCATCTCAAATTACTATGTTCAGAATTAATCCTTAGAACAAGGTTTTCATCGCTGAAGTCAAAAGTACTGAAGTGAATAAAAGAGAAACAATCCAGGCAGAAAGAGTTATGATTAGTATAGAATGAGAGAAACAACTCTGCAGTTGATACAGAAAGTAAAGATGAAAACGCATCATAATAATAGATGTAGAATTAGCTACCAGGAAAAGTCATAAAAATATGTGGGCCTCATATATTATGCGCAGTCAAGGTGGTTGGCAGCAGAAATGTTAGGTTGGTTCATATAGAACCCCCCACAATGTAAAGATTATTTAATGTTTCAATTTCATGCAACATTGTACCAATTTGTTTTTTATTTGTTTATCGTGTAAGAGCCATTTATTTTCTTGACTGAAAAGTGGTAAACTGGAAGTGTTGGGACTCCGCCTATGTTACAGAACATTTGCCATGTTACTTTTGCAAGTCAAAATTGGATCTGGTGTTTGGGCTTCATGTATTGTTTCCCAAAGGGTGGAGTAACTGCAGACTTCTTTCTCTCGATCTACACCAATCTTAACTCTTTCTGTCTGGATTGTTTCTCTTTTACTCACTTCAGTACATTTAACTTCATCAAAGAATTAGTTCTGAATGTAGTAATTTGAAGTGTGTTACATTAAAATAAACAAAATGTATCAGGAGCTTTTGAGCCAAAGAACTGGCATTTTCAATAATTTGTGTGTAGCTTTTGTTTAACAGGATCACGGTTAACAATTTGTACTGTGCACTCGGTGGCTGAATGATACTGTGGAATTCGACCTCATGAATTTTATGAACTCTTCTGAGCAAAACAGAGGTCTGCTGTTGGATATAATTTCCTCTGGACAGAGATATTGAGCCTTAGGTGTTATTCACGAAGGAAGACACTTCTGGAGCAGCAGCAGGACATGGGTGAGTGACTGAGGACATTAACAGAGGCACTGCACCTCTTCCAAGAGAGATTTAAGGAGTTTTTCTCAAGCTTGAGTACCTGATGTCTCAGATAATACCCATCACCTTGGAAGAATGGCCCCTTACATGAAGCATCAAGTGAGACAGGCAATCAGTTTATTCCAACTAATGCCATGTATTTCCATTTGACTTTTTAAATAGCATGGGGTGGGGGGGGGGGGAGGCGGGGGGGGACATTATTTTGGCCAAGTAGCAACTTTCTGAACAGTAGACAAATGTCCCCCAGCTGTTGGTTAATAGGGAAGTGGAACATGGAAATATGTGCAGCAGAAGGCCATTTGACCCCTCAAATTGGTTCCAACACTCAACATAATCTTGCCTCATCCTTTATCTCAATGCCATACTCCTGCTCTTGGCACAACACTCTGACAACTTTCAGAAATCTATTTCTTTCTTGAACATATTCGGTGGGTTTGCCTCCATGCCATTCTGTGGTAGAGAATTCCACAGGTCAACCACCCTTTGAGCAAAGACCCTTCTTGTCAGCTTGGCCTGAAATGGTCTTCCTTGCTTCCTGAGATTGTGACCCTTTGTCCTGAAACCCCAGTCGGGGGAAATACCATTCTTGCATTCATCTGTGCAGCTCTGCCAGAATTGTAAATGGTACTAATACATTCTCTCTCTTCTGGAGCCTAGTGAACATAAGCCTATTTAATACAATCTCTCTTTACATCAAAACTATCATTCCAGGAATCAGTTTGGTGAACTCTATCCTTCCTGCCAAAGTATGTAAGCTTCCCTCAATATGTGCTTCATTAAACAGGGAAATAAAAGGGATCATGTTGAGATTTTGACATGCCAGTATCCTCTATGTTCTCTGGGGCATTAAAATTCCCAGAATTATTTCAATACTTTTACTGTCCTTGTTGGACTCCTTTATCTACCATCATTAAAGTTCAAATTGTCCAAAATACAGATGTTCACATTGTATCGCATAATAAACCCCTTTATCTATCATTGATTGTATTCAATATCCTCACTCCCTTAAATCCTTTCATAGCTCATTCCATTTTACCTCTGCTCTTCTATATCTACTTTGTTTTTACTATACCTTTACCTCTGATGTGGTCCTTTTACCCTATATTTAGTTGCAGACTATTTATTCTGTTATTAGCATGTTATTCAAAATATTAATTTATCTCCATTTCCAATCAATGATAGAAAGCACTTTGCAAAGCAAAAGACAGCCAATATTGCTACAGCACCATTACTGTTACATTTGCAAAGGAAACAGCTGCATGGATTTAGATTCCAAACCAACAACATTTTCAGATAGGTCACATGACCCAGTATGTTGAAAATAAAGGTACTGGTTTTGAACAGAGACAGTCAGAGAGAGCCAACTTGATGGAGAAGTCACTACTACCCTCTTTTCTCTGAAACCCCTCCCAAAGATGAGGAGTTGTAATCTCACAGAAAAAGCTCATCACCACAAGTGGAAGATTCCTAAAAGAGAATTTGAAATGGTTGCCAGAAAGCTGAATGCATGCAGTCAATAGCTGATGTGAAGTGATTTTGGCTGTCGACCAACATTTGGACTACTAGTTAAAAATTCTCTTTTCTGAATTTAACAGCTCCTTGGTCAAAGTACATTTAAAGTAACTCTCCGGACAGTCATATTTGTTTTCTTCTGGTGCAGTGTGTGTTATTTTTCAAGTGTAGTTATGTTTTTTACACAGTTTGCGCCTTTTGCTAATCATATTTACACATTTACTATAGTAAGTTTGTTTGCAACAACTTGTTTCTTAAGGAAACTGATTGAGTTTCAGATACTGAACTTTATAATGTGGTTCGATTATTCTAAAATATATAAGTTGGTAATATCACCTCCCTTTTTAAATTCAAACTTTGTTTTGATCAGTGAAGGTGTGAGATGAGGAAAAACAAATCAGTTCATGCCTTCCAATTCAGTCAAATCAATTCATATACTTAAACGCTGCTTTCAAAATGTCTTCTCAAAATCTGTCACCTATCAGCTTCTCAGTCTTTTGAAAATCTTCCTAAAACACATCTTTTCACTGAACCCCCAGTCACCTTTCTGAACTCTCTCCCTGCTAAGCAGGCAATTCCCGGATATCTAGTCTTGGGGAAAGGCTTGTTTGAAACATTAAATGTTTGTACCATCAAGCAGCCAAAGTAAGAGGAATAAGTCTGATTTCTTCCTTTACATAATAATTGAAGTGGAGAAGAAAAATAACAGCCAAAAAAAAATGTGAATAATTTATTTGAGCAATTAATTTGGCCATTCTTCTGACATTTTGTCATTTGTTAATGGCATCTTTGAAAAACAGTCACAATTTGATTGAATTTATGTCCATTATTCATTCATTATTGGTATTCCTGGCAACTTTTTAAGTTGCCCACACTCCATCAATGAGAGATTTGGTGCGTTAACAGGGAAATGTATATTTCAAACTGTTCATAAATTCTTTTACCTTACAGAAAGAAAATACCTTGATGTGAGCCTGAGCTTCCAATTAAATGAATAATCTTTAGAAGGTTAATATGAGTGAAGCCCAAGCTCATACTTTTCTTTCAATTTCATAAAATTATCTCTGCCCTCCTTTTGGACTTATGGTATTACACTATTCTTGAAAGAGGAAGGCAGACTATTTCCACAGCTTTGGACTTATTATTGGCTATTATGAATGCAGAGCAGAATAAGAACATTTTTAATTACTTTCAATGTCCTTAGTTGCTGTAGGAAACACTTGCTGTCTGTTAGCCTGGCTGAGATGAGGAATCATCTGTATGCAGAACTTTAGGTCAACTTAATGACAATTACTCAATGACCTTTTTTACTGGAGAGTAGGAGGTTGAGGATGACTTATAGAGGTATATAAAATCATAAGGCATATAGATAAGGGGAATAGCAGATATCTTTACCATAGGGAGGGGATTTCAAGAGCAGGAGGCATCTTTTTAAGGTGAGAGGAGAAAGATTTAAAAAGGACATGACAGGCAATATTTTTACACAGAGAGTGGATTGTGTGTGGAAGAGGAAATGGTGGATGGAGGAACAGTTACAATGTTTAAAAGACATTTGGATAAGTACATGATCAAGAAATGTTTGGAGGGATATGGGCCAAGCACAGGCAGGTGAGATTAGTTTAGTTTGGGATTATGGTTATAATGGACTGGTTGGAATAAAGGGTCTGTTTCCATGCTGTCTGACTCCATGACTTCCATTCTGCAGAGTAATTCCATGGTGTACCAAGGTTCATCAGCAATAACACCTCTCTGTGAAATAATTAACAAAGATCATACCAATTGTTTATCAACATTTACATCAGCTAAAAGTCAGAGTTTTTTATCAACATAATGTATTGTTGATATCAATAATTTGTGCCATGCTTCATAGTTCAAAGATCATAAACTGCTGAATCGTCCCATTTTCTACCTTCTGGCTGGCAAGTGACTCATGCAGGAATATTGGCTGCACAGATGCTGCAAGCCCTAAAGCATCCTTCTTGAGTGATTATCAGCAGTTTATTGTTGAAACCCTTTCCATGTGTGTTGGAGGGATTAACAACATTGAGTCCCACCTTAACCAGACTTGCTGTTGAAATTGGCAGTGATTTCATCCTCCTGTCCTGAGGATACGGCAGTTAATTGGTCTGGCCTGTTTCTTGTCTTTTGAAAAACAGAGTCGCAATACACAATGCTCCTGGTTTCGGCTGAAGGAATGGAATTAATCCCTGAGGATACTTGGTGGACATGGCCTCTTGCTGAGAGACCCCTCCTCCTCTGTGTTGCATGCATTGCATCACTGCTATTCTGGAAACAAGTCATCTTTATGTATTCCATCAAAATCCTTCAAGATTTTGAAGAAGTCTACTAAATCTGTCATCTTTTAAGACAGCCATTCACTCATCCAGCATAATCAAGCTTTCTCATCCTTGGTATCATTTCAGTGAAACTTCTCCACACCCTCTCTGAGGCCTCGACATCCTTCCTCAGATATGGTTCCCAGAACTGTCCACAATAATCTACCCCAGACCTAACAAATACCTTAAAAAAGACTAAGAATAGCATTCTTATGTTTGTGATTTGTTCTTCTATTTATAAAACAAATATTCTTAGATGTAACTTTTATAACAACATGCCTACTTTCAGAGACTTGTGTACACTTACTCCCAGGTGTCTTTGCTTCTAATCTCCTTGTAACACTTTAAATAAAGTACTACAATAGTCTTATTTTGCAGTTTTTGTATCATTTTGTAACCTTCTTGCAAATTTGTTTTCTATATCTTTCTTACTGACTGATGGTTGATAGAATATGATCTGCAGTGTAGTGTTACTGCTATCTTGTTTCCTAACTCTAATTAAATATATCACAAATGAAAAATGTACAAACTATGAGCCAGTGAGGCTTTTCAGTCCCTTGTACTTGCTCCAGTATTTGATAAGATCATGGCTGATCAACTTGATGATTCGATCTTCCTGTCCACCCCCCTGTAACCCTTGACCAGTCTTTAACTTCTTTTTTCTGTCAAATCCTTCACCTCAAGCTTCCTAATCAAGTTTCCCTCATTACACATCATCAAATCCAAAATTGCCTGTTCCTTAGTGATCTGTACCACAAGATGTTCCAAATAACATCACATAGACATTCCACAAATTCCTTTTATTAAGGTCCACAATCAATCTGATTTTGACAGTCTACCTGCATATTAAGTTCACCATGATTTGGTTGTAATAGTACTTTTCTCATATGCCTTTTGTACCTCCTGATTTATTTTCTTCTCCACATGATGCTAGGAGGCCTGTACACAACTTTCATCATGGTCTTTTTTCCTTTGTGGTTCCTCAACTCTACTCACACAGATTCTATGACTTCCGACTCTATGCCAACCCTTGCTACTGATCTAATTTCATTTCATACTATTGAGGCAACCCTACCTATCTGCCTGTCTTATTAATATGATGTGTATCCTTGGTTATTTAGTTCCCAGTCCTGATCCCCTTACAATCACGTCTCAGTGATACCCATAATTTCATACCTGCCAAACGTGGTCTGCGCTACAAGCATATTTAGCTTGTTTTGTATACTCCTGCATTTAAGGACCACACCCTCAGTCTGTATTGACCTCCCCCCTTCCCCTATCTGCCATGGGCTGAAGTTAGATTCTTGCCATATTTTCAGTTCCATTACTTGTTCTGGAAACTTTAATAACTTCTGCTTAGCCCTCCTCCATTTTAACATTTTTCATAATTTTCCATGCAACTGAACCCTCCATCCCGATGATTTAGTTTAAAATCCAATCCACAGCCCTAGTTATGTGATTCGCTAAGCCTCTGGTCCCAGCATGCTTTATCTGGAAGCTATGATAGTGCAACAGCTCCTTCTCTTCTTAGTGCTAGTGACAATGTCCCATGAATTCAAATCCATTTCTCCCACACCAATCTTTGAATCATGCATTTACCTCTTTAATTTTGTTGACCCTGCACCAAATAATGTGTGACTCAGATCATCATCCAGAGATTATTGCCTTTGGGTTGCTTTTTAATTCAGCCTCTGGATGCTCATATTCCCTCAGCGGGACCTCTTTCTTTTTTCTATCTATGCCATTGTTATCCATGTGGACCACGACAATTGGATCTTTCCTTTCCCACTCCAAACTCCTGTGCAGCCCAGCTGATGTCTCTTGAATACACGTTTGGGTGGCTTGTTAATGATAGTGAGTAATGGTGAGAAATCTCACTACACCTCGTGGCGGGAAACTCTCCATTAAAAGCTCATTGCCACTCACACTTAGCAAACAATGTGAGGTACAGCTCCATTTTTATTTTTGCTGGCCTATTCATAGAATCCCTACTGTGTAGAAACATGCCATTTTGGCTCAACAGATCTACACCGAACCCCCCCCTCCGAAGAGTGACCCCCATACATTTACCCCTTACTAATGCACCTAATCTACACATTCCCGAACACTATGGGCAGTTTAGGGTGGCCAATTCACCTAACCTGCACATCTTTGGACTGTGGGAGGAAACTGGAGGACCTGGAGAAAACACCCGCAGACACAGGAAGAATGTGCAAACTCCACACAGACAGTCTTTCGAGGAGGGAATCGAACCCAGGTCCTGGCACTGTGAGGCAGCAATGCTAACTACTGACCCACCATGCTGCCATTTGAAATAGAGCTTACAACGTGTGCAAGGGATGGGGCCTGGTAACTATTCTCTCACAAATAAAAACATAATTGCATACTGTATGGTAGAATATTAAACCTGCCTAGGCTTAGTATTGAAACTCAATTCCAAAGTTAGCTATTAGAACTGTTATGGGCGGCACGGTGGCTAGCGCTGCTGCCTCACAGCACCAGGGTCCCAGGTTCGATTCCAGACTCGGGTGACTGTGTGGAGTTTGCACATTCTTCCCATGTCTGCATGGATTTCCTCCAGGTGCTCCGGTTTCCTCCCACAGTCACAAAGATGTGCTGGTCAGTTGAATTGGCCTTGCTAAATTGCCCATAATGTTGGGTGCATTCGTCAGAGGGAAATGCGTCTGGGCGGGTTACTCTTCAGAGGGTCGGTGTGGATTGGTTGGGCCCAAGGGCCTGTTTCCACACTGTAGGGAATCTAATCAAAAACCTCTAGGAAATGAGAGCGGCAAGGGCAGTTGGATTTTATCAAGGTCAGCAGCTTGTGGTCAGTGATAAAACCTGACCCACCGCTAGTTGGTGCCTCTCTCCTGTTCTCAGTAAAGTGGCTTCCTTTGTTTGTGGAGTTGCCTCCAGGAATTCTTCTGTGAAGTGTTGGATCAGCAAGAGGATTGGTGGTCACTCAGTGAACTAAAATCATTTCCAAATATAGCAGTTATGGAGCCTGGAGGTGAATTTCAGTGAAAACATCAACAGTTCTATTGGGGAAAATGAATGAAATGTCAGAGCAGGAAATCCTCTGGCCTGACTCATGTGCACAAAACAGAAAATGTGTTGCTGGAAAAGTGCAGCAGGTCAGGCAATATCCAAGGAGCAGGAGGGTCGATGTTTCGGGCATAGCCCTTCTTCAGGCTCCTTGGATGCTGCCTGACCTGTGCTTTTCCAGCAACACATTTTCAGCTTTGATCTCCAGCATCTGCAGTCCTCACTTTCTCATGTGCACAAAACAGCCAGTTTGGCTGTTTCTCATTCCCATTTTTAATCTGTTCACCTTAGTGACGAGGCTGTCAGCAGACTAGGCTCCAAGGCCTGGAATTTCTTTCTTAAATCTATCTGTTTTCTGCCTCATTATCCCTTCCCTTTAACACTTCCTTCATCAAATTCTTTTCCTTTAAATTTGGTCACAGGTTGTTAATATCATTGGTTAAGCTAGCATTTCTTGCCAATCTCTAATTTATGTGTCCTCAAATCTCTTTATGTAACTGTTTTGAATCCCTATAGTGTGGAAGCAGGTCACTCAGCCCGTCGAGTCCACACTGACTCTCGGAACAGCATCCCACTCCCCTACCTGGAAACCCTGCATTTGGGGCGGCATGGATGGTCAGTGGTTGGCACTGCTGCCTCACAGTGCCAGGGACCTGTGTTTGATTCCAGTCTTAGGCAACTGTCTGTGTGGAGTTTGTACATTCTTCCCATTTTGCCTGGGTTTCCACCCACAATTCAAAGATGTGCAGGTTAGGAGAATCAGCCATGCTAAATTGCCCACAGTGTTCAGGGATGTGAAGATTTGGTGCATCAATCAGGGATAAATATGGGGTGTGGGAATGGGTCAGGGTGAATTACTCTTTGGAGGGTCAGTGTGGGCTTGTTGGACCGAATGGCCTGTTTCCATATTGTAGGGATTCTATGATATCCCATGGCTAATCCACCTAACCTGCACATTTAAGATTAAATTCCCAAGAGTATGGAAACAGGCCCTTTGGCCCAACAATTCCACACTGACCCTCCAAAAAGTGACCCATTCCACTACCCATATTTACCCCTGACTAATGCCCTGACTTACCCCTGAACACTATGGGCAATTTAACATGGCCAATTCACCTGGCCTGCACACCTTTGGATTGTGGGAGGAAACCCACGCAGACACAGGGAGAATGTGCAAGCCCCACACAGACAGTCACCCAAGGCAGGAATCGAAACCAGGTTCGAAACTGTGAGGCAGCAGTGCTAACCACTGAGCCACTGTGATACCCCATCTTTGTGATGGTGGGAGGAAACTTGCAGGAAAGACACACAGACATAGGGAGACTGTGCAAACTCTACACAGACAGTTGCCCAAGGCTGGAATTGAACTCAATTCCCTGATGCAGTGAGGCAGAAGCACTACACACTGTGCCACCCTTGTCAGCGTTTGTTTGGTAACACTGTAAAGTACTGCAGGGCGACATTAAAGGAACTATTTAAATTCTATTGTGGCAATGCAGGGAAAAAGAGGAAAGCAATATCTGACATAGATGGCGCACTTTCCCAAATTTAAGCATGTCCCAAAACTTATTATGGCCATTACAGCATTGTTGTCATTTTTGTAACACAGTATGTAGCATCCAATTTACGCAGAGTAAGTTCCTGCATACAGCAATAGTCAAATAGCTAGATAGTCTGATTTAGTTATAATGATAGAGGGATAACTGTTGGTTATAACAATTGTCTGTTCTTTTTAATATGATGCATGGAATCTTGTACAATCACTTGAGAAAGTTGATGGGCATATGTCTTTTGCAAAACCTAAGAGTTACAATAATGCTGCACTGCAAACAGGAGGTTGGCCTCAATTGTATATTCAAGTGGCAGGATTGAGACTTTTACAGTGCAGTTTCACAGCTCTGACATTTCTAGCAGAAGGAATAAATTCCAGCTTGGCTTCCAACAAACCTTCCTGCAATATAGTGTACCATAATTATATACAAGATTCAAAGCATAGCTCCAATTAGTGAACCATTATTACAATTATTGGCAGAGGCAAAATATCTTCCTTGTGAAATATACGGTGAGAGGAATCTACGGTGAGAGGAATCTACGGTGAGAGGAATCTATGGTGAGAGGAATCTACGGTGAGACAGATCTATTGTGAGAGGAATCTATTTTGAGAGGAATCTACGGTGAGAGGAACATGTCCTTATTCTGGTCATTCGATCAGCTCTAATTCACTGATGGGGTTGAAGCAAGGCCAAGAAGACAAGAACTGGCCTACTACAAGGTTCCAGAGGCTTTGCTGCCGAGGTTTTCAAATGAACTTTGACTGGATCTTTTTTAGAATCACTACAGTGTGGAAACAGGCCATTCGGCCCAACAGGTCCTCACCGACCCTCCAAAGAGTAACCTACCCACACCCATTCCCCTACCACTCTACATTTACACCTGACTAATGTACCTAATCTACACATCCCTAAACACTAAAACTTTAGTATAACTAATCCACCTACCCTGCACATCTTTGGATTGTGGGAGGAAACTGGAGCAAACGCAGACACGGGGAGAATGTGCAAATTCCACACAGTCACCTGAGGCCGGAATCAAACCATGGTCCCTGGGCCACTGAGCCACTGTGACATCACATATTTGTAACTGAGCTTATGATTGCTTGGCTAGAGACAGGCTGTTCTACACCATGCCATGCAATCTCATCATAATGCAAGGAGTTGGGGACAAAAACAGAACTATCAAGTCTTAAAAGATTTGTGGGAATGAGATCTGACAAGAAGAAAGTCAGACTATATTGCATTTTCTACACTTGTAGCTGAGCAGGATAAGTCTTCCTGCTCTTTGCTGGCAGTAATTCTTTGTCATTCCTCGTCTACATCATCAAATCAGCCCATCGCTCTCCTTTAAAACAGTGCTGCAGGCATGTGCTGTATGGCTGACCTGTTTGACTTCCTGCCCTTCCATGTTGCTGTGCTGCCTACTGACACGTGGATCATACAGACAGCTCACAGATTACAGTTAATTGAAACTGGACCATCAAAGCATGGGGCCAGTGGCCAACAGCAGGTAAGTGGTATGATGACAGAATTAATTAGATGGAAGATTGGAAAAGAAATGTCACTTGGTTGAGTAAAGTGAATTCTGTATCTCAATCCTTTGTGTAGCAGTGATCACAAATTCTATTAAAAAAAACAAAAAGCCAGTTTGAGAGAGAATTAAAAAAAATCAGAGGACATGGGGAGTAAGCCAAAGAGTAGGATTCAATGAGATAGCTCATGTAGTGAGGAACAATAAGACTGTGAATCATTGCTAGTGTTCAGCTGCTTGGCTGACATCTGGCTTTCCAACAATAAATATTATCTGTTTGATAAATGGAATGGATTCTGAGATCTTCTCTTGTGATACAATTTATACAGACACACTTTGCAGGAGATATTTCTTTCAAATGACCCAACACAGATTGTCTGGAGGTCTGCCAGGCACTGTCACATATGGAAATTGGTGCTTTATTAAGTAGTTTCAGGGATCTGGGATCTGAATAAGTATCACCTCTTTTTGAAAAGTCCATCAACTCAGCCAGACTGCTGCAGGTACTCAAACATTGTTCAACATAACCTTTATGATCCATTTTATAGAAGAAATGGTCTTGTTGACATTAACAAAATCCCACAAAGTCATGAATTGCCAATCAGGTGTAATAGTTCCTTTTAGTCCCAGAACATTTTTTGACTGAAATAAACAGGACTTCTCAACTTGGGTAAAATTTCTTGGACACTGCTATTCATCTAGAAAATTTAATTCTGAACTTGTGCATTAGAAAGTGAGATTGATCCAAATGACCATGAGGTCATCTGCCAAGAGCTGGCAAGACCAGAAGAACAAAGGTCCATGGGAGGTCCGGTGATAGGGAAGAGTGTAATTAAAGCAATGAAAGCCTAAGGTATTCTTCAGTAGTCTAGAAGATCGTTGCCGTACTCTGTGGGTCCTTAGGGTGATTTGAACACTAATCCTCCCAGTTATGGCATCTTCTGGCTTCAATCCAACTTTCACAGGCATGGCCTCGTGAGAAATGTACTGCCATTTATAAAACAGACCATGTATTAAGATACAGCCATCACACTTCAGCTAAAAAGTTCCTGGTAGCTTTGAGTTAATATTCGTGTTGCATGTGATGAAAATGACAACCTGTCAACTCCCAGAAGCTCCCGGACAAGTAAGTGATCTCAAGTAGTTTGACTTCACATCCAGTATTTGAAAAAGAAAAACCATTAAGGTACCTAAAATGAGTCTAGCTTTTGTTATTGCTAATCTGTTATTGGGTCAAGGATTTGGCAGCACCGTGCTGTATTGCTAGAATAACAATTCTGCTGAATCATTTATTATTTATTGAATTATATATATATATAAAATAAGCCATTCAGAAGACCTTGTAAATGATGCTCAAGAACATTTTTACATCCATCACTTGTTAAAGTTATAAGAATAACCTCTAAAACGCAATAATATTCTTCTTAATTATCATCTACATCCTTCAGGTCATTCTATATTCACCTTTATTGCATGTGTCTTCTGTACGCGTAAAGACACAACTAATGTGTCTGAAGCTGCAGTTCGTCCAGCGGTAAAAGCTTGTGACTTGAGCAGCTGACATTTGCAATCATCGTTGTAATCTGATTGTGCAATTTATAATCTAATCAGTTGTAAAAATGAGAAACCATCAAGAACAATCGAATCTCACCGAATGAAAATGAATGAGAGAATATGGAGAATGAAGGAGATGGTGATGGACACACGATAGAATTAGGAAGGGAGCAGAAAACGATAAAGAGAAAAAGATGAAAAATTTCTAATCGTCCGTTTAACAAAGCATTGTCAAGAAGCGCATTCAAAATAAAACAAATGGATGCTAGAAATCCGAGGTAACACTTACTGTAGAAAACCACATCACTTTCAGAATCCAGATGGTTAATGCAAAATTCACAACCAAGATGATGAGGAGCAGCAGCACAAATAAATAAAGGCAGCGCTTCCTCCAGCCATAGATCCCAATCTTGTAGACATATTGGTTCTCTGGCCTCTGTAGGCTGCAGCCTTGTGTTGTCAGGTATTGTTCCCGTACCATCTGCTGGGAGAGGGAGAGAAGGGAAATTAGTTACATTCCATAACCAAATAAAAATACCTAATTTTTGACAAGTCTTGGAGATTGTAAAATGGACAAACTGAGTGTCTAAATAAGGTTCACTTGTAAAAAGGCGGTGGATGTCATTCAAGTTCTGTTTCATTTGTTAGAAATAAAAGGCAAAGTCACCATAGTCCTACTCTGTCACTGGACAGGACTGGTGGTAGCCTAACGTATGGGGTGAGATTGAGAAGATGGCACCTTCACAGTAACCTCAACTAGTGCAGGAATTACACCCTCACTGTTGGCATCATTCTGTATTGCAAACCAGCTGTGCTAACAAGCCCCCTGCTTTGTAATGAAAGGTCATCACACAGACAGATCCATCAGTGTCAGGAAACTGGCAAAATAACTTCTTAATAAAAGAGAAATCAACTGCAGGTGACTGTCAGGAAGAAAAGAACACCCATAATGTATAATGCATCAGGCATAGAATTCCCAGGGCATTCCATTAATAAAAGCTTTGAGTTACGCTGGGAGATTAAAATTTTGTTGACATGGTCTATTTATCAACACTAACAGCAGGCAACATCTGTTACAATGCTTCCCGATGCAGAAGCTAATCAACTGTCAGGGCGCTGGGCAATTCTGCAAGCCCTAGAATTACATATTCAAGCCAGGTGAGTCCCAGCAGACCTCCCATCCACAAAGCCTACATAATTCTCCCCTCTGCTATTTTCACAACAAGATTCACTGCCTGAGAAGTTAATCGAATGAAGACAGGGCCCAGAGTGAGGCCCATTTATAGTTCTGCATCTCCACAAGGGAATAATGGTTTACTGTGTTCAGCACATACAATTTGACAAACATGATTAAATCTCTTCACTTTTGCAACTAAGTTATTCCAACTGTTAAACAACTTAATTGTCAGATTTTGTGCTGCTAAGATCCGTGAGTTCTCCTCAGTAAACTCCTGCTGTGTTCATCTTCACTGTATTTCCGTGCTCTCTGAGGGTGACTCACAGAGAAATTTCAAATGAAGTAGGAAAGCAACTGATTGTAGTCAGCTCAGACCAGCATTTACAGGCATGTTGGCCCTTATTCATCCTGAGACAGACACTGGTTTGGATGCGAGCCCGACAGTAAATTCATGCAAATTCCGGCAGCCTGTGCATTCCTCCCTGCAGCCATTTTCAAAGGTCTCGCTTCAGGGAGTGGAGTTCAGTGGTGGAGTTGAAAGTAAATAGGTAGGGGGTAGATGAGGTGAAGTTGGTAGATGATGTGATGAAAACTAACCATGACCCAGCAGCTCAAAGACCACAAGAGCAAGAAGGTGATGTTGAACTTGTAGAAGGAGCTTTTTAGATCCCTGCTGGAGTGTTGTGTATAGTTCTGGGCACCACACTATAGGGAAGATGCAAGTGCAGTTGAGACAATGCAGAAGCAATTTAGTAGAAAACTGTTCTCGGGAACGGGAAATTTCAATCATGAGGAGAGATTGAAGAGGTTGGGACTGTTTTCCCTGGAATAAAAGGAGATTTGATAGAGGTTTAAAAAATCTTGAGTGGGCAAGATACTGTTGATAGGAAGAAGCTGGTCCCGCTCGTAAAAGGAACAAGAATGAAAGGGGATAAATTTAAAGTGATGTGCAAATGAAGCAAGAGTGATGTGAGTGAAAACATTTTCACACAGCGAGTTGTTAGAGTTTGGAATGCACTGCCTGGAAATGTGGTGGAGGCAGGGACAAATTGAAGCATCAAGAGGGAAGGGGCTAATTATTTGGATACAAATAATGTGCAGCGGTTTTGGGGGAGAAGCAGGAGATTGGCACAAGGCGATGATGCTTGTTTGTAGAGTCAGTGCAAGCATGATGGGCCAAATAGACTCCTGCTGCACTGCAACATTTCTGAGATTCTGAGCTCATAGCCATCTGGTCAATTGAAGTCAGTCTTCATTCAGTGTGTGAGAAATGAATTGTAGCTGGAGTCCATCAATGGAATAATTGTCATCTGGGGAACATGCTGAGGGTGGAGAGTGGTATTTTCCATCTTGCAAAACCGACTGGTATGTCTGCTGGGCCTTAAAAAGGCACAGCTGGGCATTCTACAAAAAGGCTCCCTCTGCCAGTGATGTGCCCTCACAGACTCCCACCAATTGTGGCAGTACCCAACATCACTTGTGGGTTTGCCACTTCCATTGAGACTCAGACACACACATTGTCCCTTCCAGTTGTGGAGCCTTCCATCGAATTGGACAGAGATTCTAGTTGTGGCCTTTTATCTGATCCTCCGACTAAAATTCAGCTCATTGTTACTGACTGCCACCATTTTATCTGAGACCAACCTTTCATGTAAACGAAGCTGGTGTTAAGCATCATTGTCATTAATGAAATTTAAGATCATTAAATAGACAGTGCTTAATTTTTATTTGACTGCTGGTTTGTTTGAAAATGCAGGTTCTCTCGGGTTTTATGTTCATTTCTCCCCCTGCCATTCAGAAGGTGTTAGACAGAAATTTTCACTTTGTTGGTGTCTTCACTGAAATGGCAAATTTGTGGATGCATCTTACAGGCTGCCGATCCGATTGGACATTAACTGTTGAACGCCTATTTCAGACCATGTGGTAGCAGCATGAAAACTTGCTTCATTTCCAGGAAATTGTATTTGCAGCCATCAATGATATTAATGAGATCCAAAAATATAATTATTGTCTGAGTTTGGCAAAGGTTACAATGGGATGGGCAAAGTTCCCAGGATGTAAACACTGGTAGAAATAATGAAGTATGGAGTCACTTGCTCTTCAATTTTCTCTGACTTTTGCATCATTCAGGGCTCCCTAAATAGAAAATACACCATTATGATAATACATGTCCTCAGGACCTCAACTCAACACACTGCACTTTATAGCCTCAAGCTCCAGGTTGTGCTCCTAACAGTATGCATCAGTTATACAGTTTTATAAGCCTTTGGTTAGGCCACACTTAGACTACTGTGCTCAATTCTGGTCACCAATAAGCAAGGATGTGGAGAGGGTGTAAAAGAGGTTTACCAGGATTTTGCCTGGATTCAACGATATAAACCATAAGGAGAGGCGAGAAAAACTTACGTTGTTTTCTCTGGCGTGGTGGAGGCTGAGGGGAGACTTGATAGAAGTCTACAAAATTATGAGATGCACGAATAGCGTTGACTGTCAGAACATTTTTGAAATGTCTAATATTGGGGGACATGCATTTAAGGAACTTTTAGAGAAGTACATGAATATGCAAGGAATGGAATGACATGGACCAAGGGGAGGCAAAAGTGATTAATTTAATTTGGCATCATGTTCTACACAACATCATGAGCCAAAAGGTCCATTCCTGTGCTGTACCGTTCTATGTTCTATGCATGTTCTATACTAAATGGGGAATCTCCACTGACCCTTAAATGGTGAAGATTCTTGGTGGGTGCAATCCCAATGCCATTGTTGGAATCATATTCCATGGACCTTTCAGAGCCCTTAGCAAGGTTAAGCATTGGACATCACATTTTATTCAAATTTGTCTGAAACTGGAAGCCTGTAGTAGACAGCTAATCCTCGGTAGATAAGGTCATATGATGGGAGATAAGGCCCATTCCAAAGGAACATGATGACATTTACTAGGATACATCATACAGAAGGTTAGTTTGGTGAGGCTTTATTCACATCAGTACGGAACATTAGCTGGGAAATTTGGCAGGGAAGAAAACTTAACCTGATTTTGTTCTAACTTAATTTTGTATAAAGGTTGGGAATACAATGAATCAGGCAGATTGACCAGATCTCAGAATCTTCTAATCTGTGACATCAGTAACAAGGGCTTTGTTCTGGGCTTTGCTCAGTGTTTCAGTATGTACCTTCTCATGTCCCCTGCAGGCCTATCATTTGAATTCACAAAGTTGGTGAGCTGCTGTTCAATATTGTGATGGATGTGGGCAGATGAAATGCCAATAAAAAATGAAGGGCAGCAATTGAATCCTGAAACACTGAACTCAACATCTGGGAAGACACGACCACCAATAAGCCACAATAAGATTCATTTTGTCAGATCTGTCTGAATGAATTTGAAGTCAAATGATTGCAAGTAATGGCAGACATACTGGACTATCATCTATTGGCCATGTCTGACTTGCAAGGCATCATGCACAATGACGTCCATGCGTTCTTCTCTCATCAATCCACCGATAATAACTGATGCTTCAAAATTAATTCAACAGAAGTCTCAGTCGTTCTTTAATTTGTACAAGTGAAACTTTATGTATAAAATACCTTTCTGATACCCTGGCTTTATGAGTTAGTTCAGAACACAGCCTGGGAATTTGCATTTATTTTCAAATTTGATTTTCTTATTATTGAATCAACAATAGAGCTGATACCTGAGTTTATCTGTATATGAGAAAAAAAGCTTAGATTGATTCAGATACTGTTTGTTTGAAAAAGTCAAACAGAAACCCAAAGTTGAGCCAATTCTCAGCTAGTGATTAAGCTGGATGAGGGATTTGGCTGAGATCTGATGCAATTGCCATTTGCTCAACCTTATTGTACAAAGGGAAATGTTCCAGGAAAGCAACAGTCAATTTGTACCAGACCTTCTGTGGATTGGACTCTTTTGTGATTTAATTACTGAATCTCTAATTAACACATGCAGTTGATGAATAGAACAATGAAGCCAAATCCAATTGGATTGTGGCTTTGTTGGAACCTCATCAGTTATATTCGAAACAAAAAAAATAACAAAACGAGGCATCAGGAGAAAAATAATTTGATTGGGCCTCTCTTGGGGATTTTTTAAAGATCATTTGGAATATTTATAATGTTTCATTTGCTTTAACTACATATTAGTTAAGAGATTTTCTTTTATTTTTTCCCCTCTCGTTGTAGGTTCACGAGGTCATTTCTCCAGCTGACAGTGAGTGCAGAAATCTGCTTATGTTTTTGAGTAAAGAATGGGTGGGTTGTCATCTTGCAGGCAGATAGCAGGAGTCAGGGACAATTGTCATTTGGCCAAATCCTTGCTTTGAAAGAAAGTAGACAGGCAGGAGGCTGGAAGAATACAGCAAGCCAGGCATCATCAGAAGATGGAGAAGTCGATGCTTTGGGTGTAACCCTTATTCAGGATTGGGGATGGGTTTGAGGGGAGCGACAGATAAAGGGGTGGTGAGGGCAAGGTGGTGAAGTGGGGATAGGTGAAGACATGTAGAGGATATAATCAATGGGAGGAATGAATCCAGTAGGCAGCTGGGAGGAGTGGAAGAGAGGGGGAGGCACTGGGAAGGGAGTTGGAGGTTGGGAAGAGAGGTTATTTGAAATTGGAGAACTCGATGTTGAGTCCTCCGGGCTGTAGGTTGCCCAGGTGGAAGATGAGGTGTTGTTCCTCCAGTTTGCGGTTTGATTCATTATGGCAATGGAGGAGGCCAAAGAGGGTCATGTTGGAAAGGAAGTGGGAAGGGAAATTAAAATGGGCAGTGACTGGGAGGTCCGGTCGGCCCCCGCAGGCCTGGCTGAAGTGCTCGGCGAACCATTCCCTTAGTTTATGTTTGGTTTCTACAGTGGTTAGCACTGCTGCCTCACAGCACCTGGAGACCCGGGTTCAATTCCCGACTCAGGCGACTGACTGTGTGGAGTTTGCACGTTCTCCCCGTGTCTGCGTGGGTTTCCTCCGGGTGCTCCGGTTTCCTCCCACAGTCCAAAGATGTGCTGGTCAGGTGAATTGGCCATTCTAAATCGCCCGTAGTGGTAAGGGGTAAGGGATAATGTAGGGGTATGGGTGGGTTGCGCTTCGGCGGGTCGGTGTGGACTTGTTGGGCCGAAGGGCCTGTTTCCACACTGTAAGTAATCTAAGTAATCTAATCTAAAAACCACACAGGGAGCACCTGACGCAGTAAACTAGTTTGAAAGAGAGACAGGTGAATCTCTGTCTCACCTGGAAGGATTGTTTGGGGTCCTGGATGGAGGTGAGGGGGATGGTGTCCAGACAGGTTTTATATCATTTCCGGTTGCAGTGGAAGGTACCTGGGGGTTCAGGGGGGTTGATGGGGAGAGTGCCACAAACCAAGAACTGTTGAAGGGAATGGTCATTGTGGAAGGCACAGAGGGATGGGGAGAGGAAGATGTTCTTAGTGGTGGGGTCTAGTTGGAGTTGGCAGAAGTGTTAAAGGATGATGCGTTGGATGCGGAGACTGGTGGGGTGGTAGGTGAGGGCAAGGGGTTCTCTGTCTTTATTATATTTGGAAGGGGGTTAGAGCAGTGGAATGGGGAATGGAGGTGGCATGGTGGAGGGCTGTCTGGATGACAGAGTGAGGAAAAGTATATTGTTCGAAATAGACGGACATCTAGGATGTTTGGGAGTGAAATATCTCCTCATCTGAGCAGATGCAGCAGAGGCAGAGGAATTGGGAAAACGGGATGGAGTTCTTCCAGGATACTGGGTGGGAGGAGGTGTAGTCCAGGTAGGTATGGGAGTCTGTGGGTTTGTAGTAAACGTCTGTCTGGAGACTGTTACCAGAGATAGAAATGCAGAGATCAAGAAAGGTGTCCGAAATGGACCAAGTGAATTTGAAGGCAGGGTGGGAGTAGTGGGTGAGGTTGATGAACTGCTCCAGTTCAGCCTGGGTACGGGATGCTGCACTGATGTAGTCATCGATGTTAAGGCGGAAGAGTTGAGGCACAGTGCCTTTGTAGATACTGAAGAGGGACTGTTCGACATAGCCGACAAAGAGGCAGGCGTAGCTGAGGCCCATCCAGGTACCCATGGCCACCCCCTTGATTTGGAAGAAATGGGAGGAGTTAAAGGAAAAGTTATTAAAGGTGAGAACCAGTTCGGTGAGGCGGAGGAGAGTATTGGTGGAGGGGGACTGGATGGGTCTGTTGGAGAGGAAGAAGCAGAAGGCCTGGAGGCCATCCTTGTGGGATATGGACGTGTATAATGACTGCACATCCATAGTGAAAATAAAGCACTGGGGCTGGGGAAGTGCAAGGGAATGGTCATTGGAGGGCATGGTTGGTATCGTGGATGTAGGTAGGAAGTGCCTGAATGAAGGGGGTGAAGATGGAGTCGAGTTAGGACAAGATGAGTTCGGTGGGGGGCAGGAGCATGTCGAGGTGATGGGTCAGCCAGGATCTTGGGGAATAGGTAGAACTGGCCGGTGCAGGGGTGGGGGACTATGAGATTGGAGATAATGGAAGGGAGATCACCAGAGGCAATGAGGGCACAGACAATGCGAGTGATTTTGGCCTAATGGGTCACAGTGGGGTCACGGGCAAGAAGGAAGTATGACATGGTGTCGGAGAGTTGGCGTTCGGCCTCTGCAACATAGAGGTCCGTTCTCCAGACAACCACTGCCCCACCTTTGTCAGCAGGTTTGATGGTGAACTGGGGGTTGGTGCAGAGAGAGTAGAGCACTGCACATTCCGAGGGTGTGATATTGGAGTGGGTGGCGGGGGGGGGGGGGGGGGGCGGAGAAATTGAGGCATCCGATGTCACGTCAGCAGTCAGCAATGAAACGCTCTAAGGCAGTTACAATACTGGCGGGGGTGACCAAGTGGAGGAGGAAGGTTGGAGGTGGGAGAAGAGGTGCGCAGAGAGAGGTTTGGAGTTTTTGTCAAAGAAGAAGGTATGGAGACCGAGGCGGTAGAAGAAAATCTCCATGCCATGCTGGGTACGGAATTTGTTGACATGAGGTCGGAGGGGCACAAACATGAGCCCTTTCCTGATGACGGATCATTTGGCTTCCAGAGTTTGAGGTCGGGGGGATAGTGAATATGTGGCAAGGTTCGGAGTGGGGTTTTGGGGGCTCGCGAGGGGGCGGAGGGAGGGGAAGGGGGCAGGGTGATGGCATGTGGTGGGTGAGGGAGGGATGTGGTGTGGTGGAGGCAGAGTGAAAGGGGGTGCTGGCAACGGCAGGAGTTTGTAATGCAAGGGATGGAGAGGAAAGTGCCAGCTAAACTGAAAAAGAGTCCAGGGAGCTGCTGGTTGTAAAGACAAGCTGTTTGAAAGAAGCAACTCAATGTTATGGGATTTTGTTCCAATTCTCACAAAAAAAATAAGCTAAAAATGAATATCATTGTCCAAGATACTCCTACCTCTCCCTGACACTTGTCAACTCCTACCTTTACAGTTGTTCTTGTATGTAGACTCAATCAAAGCAGTATTTGAAAGTGGAATATTAAGAATAGATATCAGGTGATCAGGTTCAGTTTATTTTTAGCCCAGTTTGCTAACTTTGAGTCATAGCGATGTACACCATAGAAACACACCCTTTGTTCCAACTCATCCATGCCGACTAGATATTTTAAATTAACCTAATCCCATTTGCCAACATTTTACCAAATTCCTTGTGAAGCCATCCAGATGCCTTTTAAATGTTGTGATTGTACCAGCCTCCACTACTTCCTCTGGCAGCTCGTTCCATACATACACTACCCTCTGGGTGAAATCGTTGTCCCTTAGGTCCCTTTTAAAACTTTCTACTCTCACCTCAAACCTTTGCCCCCTAGTTTCGGACTCCAAAAACATTTGTTTGGCAAGGAAAAATTCTTTCAAAGAATGAAATATTGTCTGCACGTGTATGGAACTGGATCTGGATTTTTGTTTGACTTTGCACCTGGTAATGTATCAGACATTCTCCAGCCCATGAGGACACAGACGAATAGCATAGCATAGTAACTTAGGTATAAATAAATGCTCGGGTAATTCAAAGCATACTTTTGCTTAAAAATACCCGAAAAATTACAGCTGTCAACATTAGTGGGTGAACACATAATAACAAGTTGAAAGGCCTGCTGCCTTTAATGTGCTTTAAAAGTTCTAAGGTGTTTCATACAGCATTATTGAACAAAATTTGACGCTGAGTCACTTAAGAAGATAATATGGCAGGTGACCAGAAACTTGGTTAAAGTGGTAGGTTTGAAGGATTATCTTGAAGGAGGATAGAGAGGTTTAAGCAATGAATACACGAGCTTAGGGGCTTTGTAGCTGTGATGGAGTGTTTAAAATTGCTGATGAGAAAGAAAACCTAATTGGAACATTGCAGGTAACTGAAAGTTAAGGGGTTGGAGGAAATTGTGGAATCAGTGATAAGCAAGACATGGAGAGCTTTGGATGACCTTAAGTCTTCCTAAGATGAAATATACAAACAGTCCATGTTTCTTGGATGGTTTACTCCTCTAAATTATCCTCTGTTCTTTTAAAACTGTTACCGTCGTCCCTTTCTGAGAAGATCCAAGTCAGAGAGAATAGAGGGGCACCATCACTTCCTCCAGTAATATTTTGAAAATCCCATGCAAGCCTCCAATTCTATTTCCTTTCAAATCCAGAAATCTCTTCAGTCTGTTGTTTTCCATTGCCACAACATTGAGACCATCTTACACAATATCACCAGTGGTACTTTTTCCTGTTTGATGTTGAGGTATACCATCTCACTTCAACTGTCCTGCCATTGTCAATATATTTAACCACATTGCACTCTTCTACTCCCTTGTCTTCAATGGAACCATGCACCTATACTTCCAATAGTGTCTGCCTTCATAAATTCAACAGATCTCCTGCAATGGTTTCTACTCCCGTGTTCACGTATTCAGCTAAGTGCGTTTCAAGATTTCATCCATGGGACATTTCATGCCAACCTTAGTGAAAATTTCTATAAGCATGTGATCAACTTTCATATGTATCCTGATGATATCTAACTTGAACATTCCTCCACCATCCTACATTCCTAAACAATTGTTGCTTGTCCAATATCAATGGGTGTTTGGAGCAAAGCCTTTTGTCATTCAATCATATCAGGAAGGTGCTGAGGATGCTTTCTCTAGTTAGAGAGCTTATATATTAATTAGAAGTCAATCCCTCAGGATAAGATGTCAACCATTCAGGAGAAGACAAGGAGAAATATCTTCAGTTAAAGAGTTTTTCTTTGGGATCTCTACAAATCTCAGAGAGCTTTGGATACTTCACCATTGAGTATACTGAAGTCAGAGTTCAATAAATATTTGGGCCCAACAGGAATCAAGGAACATTTCAGGTAGAATGTGAAAGGGAAGTTGACATAGAAGACTATCCATGATTCTATTGATTGGGAGAGCAGGTTTGAGGTGGAGTATGTTGCATTTCTGATTCTACTTATGACGTTTTTATGACCCCAATCGCGCCTCTTTCCCAGATGCCCACACTGTATAATTTATCTAGTTGCTCAATACTGAACTAGTTTCAAATTACACATTCACTTCTTCAACGGTACTGCCCACTATTCACTATAACGTATGTGCCTTGAAGGGTAATGGCTTGTTTCTACTTTCCAACTTCAGAAAGGCATGTGTTTCTTATCATATGATTAATTCCAGATTATTACTGGCATATACAGATTTGGCTCCGTCTCTAAAGGAATGGATTATTGCTAAAATCTCTCTTCAGTGTCACTTGTCAAGTCAATGTATCCTGGGGTTATGCTGAAGGCTAAATTAGACCCTTGTTGCTCTTTCCTTTTTTTCTTTTTCATGGGATCTTATACTTGTTAGGAAGTTGCATTTGATGTCGACCATTCTGGATGAGATTGGAACGGGGTTCTGTTTTTAAAGTGTCCTGAATCAAAGTAAAAAAGCTGCAACAAATGACAGCATTGTTTCTTATAATCATCATTCAAAGTTCACACATCTGTGGAAGAACTGTCAATATTCTATAAACAATCAACATAATTCCATGCACAGTAACACATTTATCTGCATAAAAGGGAAGGCATCAGATTTTTGTTTTTAATAAAATCAGTTCCTTACATTCATTACTCTAGAAAACTCAAGACTTTGCTGGCTTCCTATTTTAGAGATTAGAAATACGAATTAAAGCACAAACATTGTATTCAGGTAGACATTTAACGTAAAAAATGAGGTCTGCAGATGCTGGAGATCACAGCTGAAAATGTGTTGCTGGTCAAAGCACAGCAGGCCAGGCAGCATCTCAGGAACAGGGAATTCGACGTTTCGAGCATAAGCCTGATGAAGGGCTTATGCTCGAAACGTCGAATTCCCTGTTCCTGAGATGCTGCCTGGCCTGCTGTACTTTGACCAGCAACACATTTTCAGACATTTCACGTGCTAATATATTAACATTATCGAGATGCAATGTTGAATCCTTTCAAAATAAAGAAAAAAAATACATGCAGGGCCAAGAAATTGGCAAGTTTGTAATTTCAAATGTTTAAAAGATCTTGCCTTTATTCTAATTCTTCCCCAAGGTCTTGATGGAATCTATCTTTTGCTGCTCCCAAATGCGCTATTAATCCTATGTACCAATCAGCAAACTATCTGAGAGTACGGGAAGGGATGTTTTGAAGTCCTATACATCCTGGAAAACTCACACTGCCGCAACTACTAAAGGAAATCCTGCTTGAATTAGAGGTGTGATATTTCATTAACTTCCTTGTTCATGCTGGAAACATCCTAAGTTCTAACGAAATCCAAATACTGTGGACTGTCAAATCTCTGCAAATTTCATAACTCGGGCCAACTATTTTTTGGAGTCTTGTACCATATGAATTATGTTGAATTCTTCCAGACCCTATTTGGAAAGATCTTTTATCACCTTTTTGGATTGGGAAAAGAGTATTTTATGGCTTGCAATTCTTTTTTTGTTAACTCATTCATGAGGTGCTAGGAATAGAACACACTTCCTTGATTACTTGTTTCCATTGTCAGTGCTTGTATTCTTCTTGACTTTGATTATGTCCTGATGAAGGGCTTTTGTCCGAAACGTCGATTCTCCTGCTCCTTGGATGTCGCCTGACCTGCTGTGCTTTTCCAGCACCACTCTAATCTTGACTTTGATTATGTCAGACCAATACATCCTTTACCTTGTCCAGTTCTCCTCCAGCACCGCATTGATCCCCCACTCTCTCAGCTTGTTGACTCTGTTGGGGTGTTGTTTCTATTCGGTTGTCCTAGTTTGTTCAGCACAGTTTATTCCGTGTCCATCAACCCTACTTACAGCTCGAGGAATTTTCAGCACAGATTATATATATCCAGTACAAATCAAATTTCTCTGATTTTTATAGCTGTATTAAAGAAACATTGTACTGAAGGTTGACCCCACCCACATACTTTTGGATCTAATTAATCACCATGGTAACTATTAAGCCTATTTCTGACCCTTCAAAAAGGCTCTTACAAATGAGGCTTCTTTGGGAGTGGAAAGACATTAACATAGAAGCTTTAAAGTATTGAGAAATGTTTAAATAACTGTGGAAATAATCAGGAAATGAATCTGATGGGAATTGAAAGTCTTTTGCAAGCACTTAAAAACATATTACTTATTGGGCACTGATAAAATATGTATTTCATCTGTATTAATAAGAATAGATCATGTAACTATTAAATACTTTAATTAATAAATTTTAATTATAAGTGTAAAATTAAGTAATATTTTTTGAAATATTGCCTAACTGCTCTGGTTCATAGAAGAGTTTATGGCTGCAGCTATACACAGGATGGCATGGTGGTTTAATGGTTAGCACTGCTGCCACACAGCACCAGGCACCTGGATTCAATTCCACTGTTGGGCAACTGTCTGGGTGGAGTTGATGTATTCGCCCTGTGTCTGTGTGGGTTTCCTCCAGGTGCACTGTTTTCCTCCCACAGTCCAAAGATGTGGAAGTTAGGTGGATTGGCCACACTAAATTGCCCCTAGTGCCTAGGGATGTGCAGGCCAGGTAGATTAGCCATGGAAATGCAGAGTTACAGGGATGGGATGGGAGGCTTTTCAGAGAGTAGGTGTGGACTCAATGGGCTGAAGGGCCTACTTCCATTCTGTAGGGATTCTATAATAAGCAAATGAGTTTGAATTGAAGTGTGAACAAAAATACAATTCAAGCAACTTTGAGTGCAGTCTGTGTCAGTTCACTAGGGCCTAAAGCAACACTGAAAAGTTACTTATTGATTGATTGGTCATAATACTGGAGTCACTTTTCGAACAGCCATCTCAATTTGTGTTTAAGAGTCTTTGTTGATGGTTGAAATTTGAGAAAATAAAACTGGCCTCTTCCTAAATGACAGCTTTCCAAACGGTCAGTACAGTGTGAGAATTGCTGCTTTTCCCTTATTAAGGTATATAATTGCTTTTGTGTTCTGGCAGTATGTGCTTGTAGTTTCATACTAGTTTTAAATGTATCTGAGAAACACACTCCATGTGATCAGCAATCTGCATATCCTGATGCAAAGTCCTTGACCTGAAAAGTTGACATGATTTTTGATTCCCCAGATGATGCCAAATGTGCTGAATACTTCCAGCATATTCTTTTTGTATTCTGTATCCTTGTTGCACTGGTTCTCACCAGTTCATTCTCCCAAACTACTAACTGTCTTGCCCTCTGCACTTCCTACGTTCACAATGAGGACACCTTACTCTTTCTCCTGTCTCTGCGTCACTACCAATGGCTCTTCCATCCTTTTGCACCATTTTTTGCCATAGCATCAGGCGTCAAAAGTCAAGACGGAACATGTATGTGTGTGTGTGTGTGTGTGTGTACAGCTGTGTGGCTCAGGATGGCAGACATAGGTCCCCGTACTCCATATAGGGAGAAAATGTAAGACTAGGTAGGAGAAGAGCATGATTATATAGACCTCCATGGCAACCAACCGAGAGTTCCCAGAATATGTGGCACACATCTCCAAAATCTGTCATCAATGGCCACAGGTAAGTTGAACATTGAGGAAGCTGTAGCATTTCCTTTTGGCAAACTCTGCAGTTTGGTGATAGGTTGCTGTCAATGCAACATGAATGCAATCTATGGAGAATCTCACTTCTCGGTGTCTTTGATCCTCTTTGTCTCAGAAGGAGCATGTAAACTTTCCTCAAGAAAATATCATCAGTGATATCCTGGATAATTTGTAAGCTGGGGATTGGGAGATAGCACACAGGTCCCCACTTGCTCTTTGTAATAAGCTGCTGACATAACTATTGAAGAATTAGGGAGCATCAATGAACATTGCGAGTGGATGGCTACCCAGTCATCATGATTGCAGGCCCTATTTCAGCAGATGACAAAGGTCAGTGATGATGGCCTGGAGTTTCCTCAATTTGCACCCATGTTCCTGTGAGCTGACAGCTCCATTCATTCCCCATCTTCTTGGAGTACTCACCTATAGCTTCTCCCTCTGGAGGCTGCAAAGGAGCAACGGAGGTTGCTGCTCTTGCTGTTAGAAAGGTAGAAAGTTAATGGATGATTCATGAGCCAATTGCAGTTAGTCTGCTTTGAACTATTTTTATTGATACTAAATCTATGCTGAATTGCAGAACTGTAATTCCCATAGTGATGATTTAGCAAGTCAGCCATTGAAGCAGACCATGTAAATTGATTGACAAAATAATTGGATGTCTTCCTGTCAGGGAGAAATTGACAGATTGGTGGGGCTGAGGCCCATCAAAGAGATAGCTTGTCAAAGTTAATGGTCTTCTTCTAAAAATTCTTGTTACATCTTTGATATTCTGCTTTCCACCTTTGAACGAATTTTTCAAAGAATTTTTGCTATGGTACACAATGCTTCATTTAGCCCAAAAAGATTAGATAAACAAAAATTACAAATTGATTTCTTATTCCAAGATAAGACCAATGGTAGTACTGACAACAATATTAATCAAAATACCTAGTATCAGTGTCTTACACATCATGACAGTTCATATGTGCTCATGGGTAACATGCATTCTTAAAGATCTTTAGATTTTCTATGGTGAATGGGGATAGCTGAAATATTGCCTTCACCTGTAATTACAAGCATTCAGATTGAAAAGGTGATATGAATTATATTTTAGCCCATGATTACATAGACTAATATATAATAATTCATGGAAATTGTTTAAATCAACTATTTTCAGATAATCCAAATTAATCTCTCAGGTCCTCATTAGATGTTACGGTCACATTCTGACATGTTGGAAATGATAGCCTCTGCTGAAAATGTGTTGCTGGAAAAAGCGCAGCAGGTCAGGCAGCATCCAAGGAGCAGGAGAGTCGACATTTCGGGCATGAGCCCTTCTTCAGGATAGCCTGTGCCCAATTAAAAACAGTACCATTATTGTCACTTCCTATATTGGTATTATGATTTGAAAATCTTTTGGGAGATGGAATTTTTGATAACTGATGTACATTTTCTCATGCTGTCCAAAGCAAGTAATGAAACCAGTCAAATGTCAGTATTAAATATAACAGCAATGTTCACTTAAGTAGAATGCTGAAAATCTTTTAAAGCCATTATGGATCACATGGGATTTATTGTAAAACCAATCTACTATATAATGAAGATGAAAAAGCTAAAATAAAATAGTGTGATAAATTTAGAAAGACTCTGATTATACCAGTCAAAGGATTGGAAAACTCAAATTTAGTGGATTTCTTCCCAACTGTAATGGAAGTTGCAATTTGAGTTTTCCAATTCCTTTGAGTGAATTTCTGGAATCTCTGCTTCCATGTGATCTAGTGCATTTAGGCACAGACCCTATACATCAACAAGTGGCTGATTGTCACCCTGCTGCACTGAGGAAGACACCGGCATGAAATTTAGAAGAGGGGATCAGAATTTGGAATCTAAATTCTCAATTAATTCTTATTCTCAACTCAAAGCCATCCTTTCAAAGCATTTTTGGAGGCTATTTGTAATCTAAATACTCGTACTTCCGTCAAATGCCTGACATTGCTGTCATATCGTATTAAAGCCGTGAAGAGAATGAAATATTATCACTTTTATCTTCACAATTATGCAAACCCAAGCATGAAGTCAGACAATACCATTCAACTTAATATTCTCAATTCATTCATAAACTAATGTGCCCTGTCATGTACTATAATCTACCCACTCATGTTCAGAAGAGGTGTTCTACATACTTGCTGATGTCCAAAAGCAACATTCCAAAGTAAGTCTTCCTACTTCCCCTCATCAAACTGAGTCAACTGCCACAACAACATTTCTCAGTCTAGCAACAGAGAAGTGCTTGAGGGCTGTCTCTGATCTGCCCATCAGCATCAAACACCATAGCTTTTACACAGCTGAATAAGCCAATGGTTCACATAACTTCAACCGGTCAAGTACCATCATAGAGATGTCATTTTTATATGATACAGGTGATTAGTTTGCAAAGATCACATGTGGGAAAGCACAGTGCAAGTGAGGAAGAGCAAGTTCAATTTTATGATAATTTCTGGTCCTGGCCTCTAAACTCAATCTGGCATATCGTTTTTGAATGAAGCGAGTGGAGACATTGCTTGCAGATGACATATCTGCTAGATAGAGAGATACTGTAGTTCTTGTTTTCCTCAGCCACCATGGATTTGGACATCATAGGAATGTTCTTAAAGGAAGTTCAATATTGAAATACATTCAGGGGGATTTGAAAAATATTAGAGAGGCAGAAGAGAGAAAAAATGCAGACACACAAGAATAAATTTTTGAAATTGCACTGAAGAAGGTATGTGAAAATGACATAAAGAGACAAAAAAGAAACATAGGTCAAAAAAACAAGAACATTTTGAGAATAGATGAACAAAGGTACTTATCATATGTGAACCATATAGATATTTATTTTTGCCTTTGAGCATTAAAACTGAAATGAAAAGTAAATGCTGTATTTAAAATGTAATTATATCACATACCAAACCATGTACTGATCCATTTTAAACTAACTGTGACACCTATCTATATGCTGACAGTATCTGTGACTCAAGGAATTTATAAAGTCCTTGTGTTGAGGTGATACTGCACCTTTCCAAAGTCAAATGCATGTCAATATTTGTAGAAATGAGTGTAACATGAATAACTATAATCCTGTGTTAATGGGGTCAATTTTACACAGAAGCTTATTTCAGACAGATTAGGAAAGGAGCAAAATATTTTAAACCTTGAGATTTATGAAAACATGTTGTTCTATTTCTCAATTGGAATAAGTGTGAAGGAGCTGAAGGGCATCTTCCAGCAGGTAATGACAGGGCATCCCTTAATCACCCACTATTTCTGCAGGCTTATGTGACAGGGAAGGATTTCTAGGAGAAGGGAATCTCATTGAATGAATGAATGGTGGATTCAGAGGCAAAAGAAGAGGCTGTGATTTTCCTTTTGGAGCCAGTAGGAGTACTCTTGTGCTTATTGCAGCCAGAGAAGGAAGTGTCCCACTTACCTCAAAAGGTCACCTCATCCTTGTAGTTGCAGAACAATTTCAGGAAAGCTGTAAAGTCAAAGTGGCTTCCCCACACTGGCTCCGGTTAAAGTATATAAACTGAAGTCATATTTATGCCTTAGTTTGCAGAAATTCACAAGGTCTCGGTCTGCTATAGTAGAGTACTTTGCCCATTCACAGGTTACAATAAAGAATAGTGTGGGGTTATAGATACAAGCAACTTAGTAACCTGCTTATTTATAACTGCTTCAACCTATTTCTTCTAAGCGTGTTCAATTTATACTGCAGTTTGAGCTGTGGATCAGAAAGTTGTCAGCTGGCTTCTAGTTTGACTTTCAGATGGTGCAGAAGTGTTTTTGTATAAAATTCGGGAGATGGGTGAGTCATGGTGTGTGGTGCTTTTGGAATGCTACAGTTGGTCTTGATGTAGAGTTAGCACCACACAGCCTATAAACAATCATTCCCAATTCACCTTTAAAAAAGATCACATGCTACGAAAATATACGATAACACCTTCAGCACTGATAACAGGTTGTAAAAGAGTAAGTGGTGTCCTGAAACCTATTGGCATTGTAAATAGTCATTCATCTTTCACACCGAATTTCAATGTGGATTACGCCCCTCAATATAGAGACTGTCGGGATACTTTATCAAAACAGGCCAAAAATGACATTTAGCTCACCACTTTCCCAAAACAGTCCAAAAATAAATTTTGCTCATCTCTTCCCCAAAACTCCACATCATTTATTTAGAACATAAAGTAAAAAAAAGTCACACAGAAACAATTTCATGCATGAAATTAATAACAACGAACAAAACCTTGTTATAATAATGGGAATTTTCATACAGGAACTGATGCCATAACCATTCAATTCAAGCACAGATACATTGGGCATTGGGGAAAAACATAACAGCTGTTACCATGCAAACAAGTTCAAGCTTCAGCTTTTGTTTTTGATTTTAATTAACCTTCTGATACATTTAAAAATGTTGGGCATCATCAAGTTATTGATTATTCTGTTGGGCATCCCTTAGTAACAAAATCAGTCAAGTGGAAGACAACACCAGATGAAAATGGTTCTTAACACACAACATTAACCTCCAATATTGGGTTGCATGAGGGCTGATGTTTTATGAAATATTGCAAACCTTAGGAAAAAAAATTGTTTTTCAACTGCACAGTGTTTGCCAGCTAAAAGCAGGAATCACATGGATGTGCTACAAAATACTAAGCTATACACCTATGCCCTTTCATTGTCCCTCATATTTGGGGTTGGTACAACTTAACAGGCCACGAATGATGATGTTCTGGCCTGAACTCAGAATGGCCAAATATTTCACTGTTTCAAATGGTGCGCCTTTTGATTATGAACATTAGAGTTGTTTGAAATCAGCAATGTTATAGGAAGTCACAGAGATGGGTATCCATACCCTGTGTAGCAAGGAGTGGGCAGATTGGAGGATCTCCTCATGGGTCTGCTGCTGGGCCTGGCCAAAGTGTCAGATGTCCAGTTAGTGGGCTGTGGAAGGGGGAAGGTCACAACATCCAACTGTCTGCTATCCTCTGGGGTTATGTCTGTACTTGGATGTCTGTGGAGAGGCAGCACACAGAGCCCATTGGCACAGGATAAGCCTTTCCTGTTCAGTGGATTCCACAGGGATTGGAGTGCAGCATCATGGAAGAAGATGACATTTTCATTTGGGTTTGATCAGTTTCTGTAATCTGTTAGTAAGTGTCCATTAACAATTTGATTCTTTGTTGCAATGCCTCATTCAAGCTTGTTTAAACTATTTGCATTTTAGAAGAGATGAGGTTCCTGACTATGCCAAAGAAACTCCTCTCCTTCATCTTGGAATGTCCTGATATCAAAGAGATCCCATTTCCCAATCCCAAAGGGAATGTCTAAGGAAGTAGATTGCGCAAGTGGCACAACAGTCAGTGAGTACTTTACAAGATCCAACAGCTAAAGTGACATCAATGGCAGGTTCATTTACTTGGTTGATTTGGGTGCAGAGATAATGTTGCTGTGAACACTTTGTTTCTTTGACTCTTGCTATGGAACCTATTACATCCATTTGAAGAACATGACAGTCACTTTGGCAGTTGGGCTAGGTGGGTGTTAATACAAGTGAGCACGTGAGTCTGGTGTTGATGGAGGGCAAAATCCTGGAAGAATCCAAGTTCATTAGTTCGAACCCACTGACGGCTATATTTTACTGCAGTGGGTAAAGGCTGCATGGCTGCCTTGGGAGATAGCTTGTCAATTTCAAAATGATTAATGTTCAGTTAAAGTAGTGTTGAATACAGATTCTTGAGGCACAATAGTATTAATTAAAAATAACTCAGATCTATATTAATGCAGTTCAATTTTGGCTCCATATGTTTCCCAGTCATTTGGGAAATCAACAGTGAAAAAAAAATGGAAATGAAGTGGCAATTCAGGAATCAGAAGCCATGGCAAGGAAAAATGGCATAAGTACTGAGTACCATCAATTGTTTTGTTACCTACTTGTATGAAAAGTTTTGTTCACAGTACATGCAGTGAAGGTCACTTTACACAGTTTGGCGATTTCACCTACACTCTGTGGGTTGATATTCTAATCTCCACTTTAGATCTTTAAACTTGGATAAATTTATACCAGCGTGGGTGGCTCGTGTGGTGTGACACTATGGAAGGTGATGAAGAACAAGAAGCTCAGCAGGAGGAGCAACCGTAGCAGAAGCAGCAGGCTAGTGACATCAGACAGAAGAAGCTCACTCCTGATATGCCTGGATGAAGCTTCACTGACCTGGAGACCATGAATATGCAGTTAAAACATGGCTGATGAGACCACCCTGAAATCCAAGCAATGAGCCATAAAGTGAAAGACAGACTGAAATAATTCCACAGAGACCTGAACTCCATCACCAAGGCACCATTTATTTACACGTGGAGAGTCTTTGACACATACAATTCCCTCAGAGAAAGCTCTCAGAGTGACCAGAATCTCTGACACTTCTGTTCTTACTGGACCAGATAAACAGCCCCAATCAGGGAACCCATATACTATGTGGTCCACCTGGCTGGCCTCATTACAATCAATAGATATGCCATTACAAAACCATCTTCATACTGAGATGCATTTCAGGTGATTAAACAGAACTGGAGATGCATTTCAGAATGGATCAGCCAGGCATTCAGAAGAACCATAGTGTGCTGTACTCTGCACAATAATACATGGTTGCAAGCTTTGGACTCATGGGAGAAACAAAGTGTAGAAACAGAACCTCTTCAGCCAATTCTGGGAGGACAAAGAGGCAAGTGAGATTTTAGGAAGAGAAAACAAGATGATGCAGACAATACATCATCAGCAGTGCATCTTTCTACCTTCAATGCTGTCATTATTAAGAAGGTCATGCAGATTCCAATGAGGGGTACATCCGTCTGCAAAAGCAGCCTGTGTTTCAGCCATCCCAGTGCAACCAGCACATAACAAACCTACAAATTAACACACCTTTTCATCACATTCCACCATTGTTTGTCATCTGTACAAATCTTCCCATTCATTATCATGAAACTGAATAGACCAAGTGACAGCTACTAACTGAGTAAGCAACACAAAAAAGAGACTGCATCAAAATTATTTATGTGACTTGAATAGAAAACAAAAACATATCATTCTAACAATGCATACACATTCACCTAGTGTTCCCTATTCCAATCCTGAATCAATCATTACTCTTACCTCGAGAGGCTCGAGACCAAACTTCTAAGTTTATGAAGGCGAAATGCTGATGTAGTTATTTGGATATATGCCAATATTTGGGGTACCTAGTAGAGGGCAATGAGTGAGAAATGAAAGCTCTTTGCATTTTTATTACCAAATGGCCAATTTTACATTTCTCCACATTATACACCAGTTGCTGAATCTTTACTGCTCATGTGACCTATCTATATTCCTTTATGCACTCTTCACAACTAATTTTTCTACCTACCTTGGTGTTGTCACAGATTTAGCAAGCATACTTTCAGTCCCTTCATCTAAGTCATCTATAGCTCATCAGTCAACATATTTTGCCAACCAGAAAATGACCCACTTATGCCGACTCTCTATTTTCATGTCAGCCAGTCTTTTATCCATGCCAATATGTTACCACCTACACTGTAAATATTTCACAAAAGCCTTTGACGTGAAATTTTCTCAAATATTTTCTTTACATCTATGTACAATACATTGATCCAACCCATTTATTTACAGCACATCACTTCCCCAAAAAAACAATAAATTTGTTTAGCATGATTTCCTGTTTACAAAAACACATTGTTTCTACCTGATTATAGACAATAGACAATAGACAATAGGTGCAGGAGTAGGCCATTCTGCCCTTCGAGCCTGCACCACCATTCAATATGATTATGGCTGATCATCCTTAATCAGTATCCTGTTCCTGCCTTATCTCCATAACTCTTGATTCCACAATCCTTGAGAGCTCTATCCAACTCTTTCTTAAATGAATCCAGAGACTGGGCCTCCACTGCCCTCTGGGGCAGAGCTTTCCACACAGCCACCACTCTCTGGGTGAAGAAGTTTCTTCTCATCTCTGTCTTAAATGGTCTACCCCGTATTTTTAAGCTGTGTCCTCTGGTTCGGCACTCACCCATCAGTGGAAATATGTTTCCTGCCTCCAGTGTCCAATCCTTTAATAATCTTATATGTCTCGATCTGAGACATATATAGCCCAGTTCTCTCCAGTCTTTCAGGGTAAGGTAATCCCGCCATTCCAGGAATTGACCTCGTGAACCTACGCTGCACTCCCTCAATAGCCAGAATGTCTTTCCACAAATTTGGAGACCAGAACTGCACACAGTACTCCAGGTGTGGTCTCACCAGGGCCCTGTACAGCTGCAGATGAACCTCTTTGCTTCAATCCCTCTTGTTATGAAGGCCAGCATGCTATTAGGCTGCTTCATTACCTGCTTGTACCTGCATGCTTACCTTCATTGACTGGTGTACAAGAACACCCAGATCTCTCTGTACTGCCCCTTTACCTAAATTGATTCCATTGAGGTAGTAATTTGCCTTCCTGTTCTTGCCACCAAAGTGGATAACCATGCATTTATCCACATTAAACTGCATCTGCCATGCATCTGACCACTCACCTAACTTGCCCAGGTCACCCTGTAATCTCCCAACATCCTCATCACAATTCACCCTGCTACCCAGCTTAGTATCATCAGCAAATTTGCTAATGTCATTGCTAATACCATCTTCTATATCATTAACACATATTGCAAAAAGCTGCGGTCCCAGTACTGATCCCTACTGGATCCCACTGGTCACTGCCTGCCATTCCGAAATGGAGCCGTTTATCACTAGTCTTTGTTTCCTATCAGCCAACCAACTTTCAATCCAAGTTAGTACTTTGCCCCCAATACCATGAGCCCTAATTTTGCTCACTAACCTCCTATGTGGGATTTTATTAAAAGCTTTCTGAAAGTCCAGGTACACTACATCTATTGGATCTCCCTCGTCCATATTCAGAGTTACATCCTCAAAAAATTCCAAAAGATTAGTCAAGCATGACTTCCCCTTCATAAATCCATACTGACTCTGACCTATCCTGTTACTACTATCCAGATGTGTCATAATTTCATCCTTTATAATAGACTCCAGCATGTTTCCCACCACTGAGGTCAGACTAACTGGTCTATAATTTCCTGTTTTCTCTCTCCTACCCTTCTTAAAACATGGTACAACACTAGCCACCCTCCAATCCGTAGGAACTGATCCCGAATCTATCGAACTCTGGAAAATAATCACCAACGCATCCACGATTTCTACAGCCACCTCCTTCAGTACCCTGGGATGTAGACCATCAGGCCCCGGGGACTTATCAACCTTCAGACTTAACAGTCTCTCCAACACCAATTCCTGGCAAATATAAATTCCCTTAAGTTCAGGTCCTTCAGCCACTGTTACCTCAGGGAGATTGCTTGTGTCTTCCCTAGTGAACACAGATCTGAAGTACCAATTCAATTCTTCTGCCATTTCTTTGTTCCCCATAATATATTCCCCTGTTTCTGTCTTCAAGGGCCCAATTTTAGTCCTAACCATTTTTTTGCCTTTCACATACCTAAAAATACTTTTACTATCCTCCTTTATATTATTGGCCAGTTTACCTTCGTACCTCATTTTTTTTCTGCGTATTTCCTTCTTAGTAATCCTCTGTTGTTCTTTAAAAGCTTCCCAGTCCTCCGTTTTCCCACTTATCTTTGCTATGTTATACTTTTTCTCTTTTAACTTTATATGTTTCTTAACTTCCCTCGTCAGCCACGGCCACCCATGCCTCCCCTTAGGATCCTTCTTCCTTTTTGGAATGAGCTGATCCTGCAACTTCTGCATTATACACAGAAATATCCGCCATTGTTTCCTCCACGGTCATCCCTGCTAAAGTATTGACCATTAAACTTTAGCCAGCTCCTCCCTCATAGCTCCATAGTTCCCTTTATTCAACAGAAATATTGTCACTTCCGAATGTACCCTCTCCCTCTCAAATTGCAGATTGAAACTTACTGTATTATGGTCACTACTTCCCAATGGCTTCTTCACTTCAAGGTCCCTGACCAATTCTGGTTCGTTACACAATATCAGATCCAGAATTGCCTTCTCCCTGGTTGGCTCCAGCACCAGCTGCTCTAAGAATCCATCTCTAAGGCACTCCACAAAAGTCTCTTTCTTGAGATCCAATACCATCCTGATTCTCCCAGTCTACCTGCATATTAAAATCCCCCATAACAACTGTAGTAACATCTTTGCAACAGGCCAATTTCAGCTCCTGATTTAACTTACATCCGACATCCAGACTACTGTTTGGGGGCCTGTAGATAACTCCCAAGAGGGTCTTTTACCCTTAGTATTTCTCAGCTCTATCCACACTGACTCTACATCCCCTGATTCTAGGTCCCCCCCGCGCAAGAGACTGAATATCATCCCTTACCAACATGGCCACCCCACCCCCTCTGCCTGTCAGTCTGTCCTTACGATAGCACGTGTAGCCTTGAATATTCATTTCCCAGGCCCTGTCCACTTTAAGCCACGTCTCAGTTATCCCCACAATATCGTATCTGCCTATTTCCAAAAGAGCCTCAAGCTCATCCATCTTATTTCTAATGCTTCTTGCATTCATGCATAGTATTTTTAGTTTGTTATTGCCTTTACCTTTCCCATCAACTCCTTTTTCACTCAACCTTACAGCATGATCCCTTTCTGAGTTTTCTGCCTCATTGATACAGTTGTTTTTCTTGACTTCCCTTGTTCTAACTTTCCCTCCAATTTCCTTCTTAAACATCCAGTTTGTCCCCTCACCCCCTGCTACTTAGTTTAAATGTAGCGATGTTGCAGTAGCAAACCTGCCTGCCAGAATGCTGGTCCCTAACCTATTAAGGTGCAGACCATCTGTCTTGTAGAATTTATGCTTACCACAAAACATACCCAGTGATCCAAGAATTTTAATCCTTGCTTCCTGCACCAGTTCCCAGCCACACGTTCAAGTCCATTATCTCCCTGTTTCTGGCCTCACCAGCCTGAGGAACTGGAAGCAAACCGGAGATAACCACCTTGGACGTCCTGCTTTTCAGCCTTCTTCCTAGTTCTCTGAAGTCCCGCTGTAGTATGTTCTTCCTCTTCTTCCCGACATCATTTGTGCCGACATGTACCACCACCTCTGGCTCTTCACCTTCGTCCTTGAGGATTTCCTGCACTCTGTCTGTGATGTCTTTAATCCTGGCACCAGGAAGGCAACACACCATCCTTAAATCCCATCTGCTGCCACAAAAACCCCGGTCAGTTCCTCTCACGATGGAGTCCCCTATTATCACGGCTCTGTGCGATGTCCGACTCTTTCGCACTGACTCCACGCCAACATTTGATTGACAGACCTGGCCACCTTGTGGACTGGCAGTGTCATCTGTCTCTACTGTTTCCAAAAGATTCAACTTGTTCCTGACAGGTACTTTCCCGGGGTCTCTTGAACCTGTCTCCTCTCTGCCTTCCTCATCGTCTGCTCTCTTCTGCTCTCTTCTGGTACGATTGGTGTAATAACCTCGCTGAAGGTCTTGTCCAGAAAGATCTCGTTCTCTCAGATGAGCCTAAGGTCCTCGAGTTCTTTCATCAGTGCTGCGATATGCTCTGTCAGTAGCTGAATGTTCACACACTTTCCACAGATATACGAGCCAGACACACCAGAGTCATTGACCTCCCACATCAAGCACGTAGCACACTGAACCAGCTTGGCAGTCATGTCTTCACCCTCTTCAACTGTGGCGTAATCACTTCACTCAACCTCCTTGTCAAAGACCCCTGAGCTAAAGCCTCACTCTTCAATCCACAGGAACTTCCTTGGACCCTCTTTTTGGGGCAAGTCTGTGGACTTTTAATTTAGGTTAGAGGAGGAGGGAGGGAGGGACGCCTTACTTTGTAGGATCTGGGGTCTAGAACACACCCACTCAAATAACAATCACTTACCTTCCCGACCGGCTTTGCGCTCTGCCTTCACTTCCACCCAGTTCCCGCCGCTCTCTGATGCGAAAAGACTGTTGGCGTCAAGGTAAGTTCTTAAATAACAATCACTTACCTTCCTGACCGGCTTTGCACTCTGATAAGAAAGAACAATACAGCACAGGAATAGGCTCTTCAGCCTTTCAAGCTCGTGCTGACACATTTTGCCCTTCCATACTAAAACTAATTAAATGTAACTTTGTCTGAGAACCCTATTATAACATATTAAATAATAGCTTCTAACACCCTCCCTCTGACAGATGTTAAGCTGTATACAGAAACTCCCACTGTTTTTATATTTCTGGATAGCTTTCTCTCATGCTCTAAGTTTTCCTTTCCTTAGCCATTCTTTTTTGTGCTTTATATTCTGTCCCATTTTCTGACTTGCTATATTTGCAGAATTATATACATTTTCATCAAGTTTGAAACTATCTTTAATTTTTTTAGTTACCCATGGACAATGGCTTGTTCCCTTGAAATTATTCCTTCTTGTTGGAATGTATCTGCTTTGTGTGTTAAACACAAATATTCCCTTAAATATCTGCTACTGCAGTCCTTTCAACTATCTTTAAGTCGAAGTTGCCAGTTTATGTCGGTTTGCCCTGCTTTCATTTGCTCATAATTGCTCTTATTTATGCTTCGAATACAGGAATTACACTGATTCTTCTCTCCCTCAACTGAATGTAAAATTCAATTATATTCTGATCACTGCTACCTAGGGATGTCTTTGCTGTGAATTTATTAATTAATCCTGTCTGTTTGCACAATACTAGGAATAATATCTCCTGCTTTCTGGTTGGCTTCCAAAATACTGTTCTAAGAAACTGCTTAAAAAATGTTCTGTAAGCTGCTCATTAAAGCTACCTTTGCCTTCCTAATTTTTCCAGCTATATGCAGATCAAAATCCTCCACAAGCCCCCACTATTTATTGCTTTCCATTCTGATCTAACATTTGATTGATGTTGGGGTTGTTGGGGGTATTATATTAACTTCCCTGTATGATATCTCACCTCTATCGTTCCATGTCTTACCCAAGCCACCTGTATATTCTGGTTTTCCTGTATATTGTGTCAATTTCAACATTAATTAAAGAGCCACCCATTCACATTTTCCTCACATCCTTCCTTTCTAAATGGCATGTACCTTTGAATATTCAGGTTCCAATGCATAACATCCTGCAGCCACAACTCCTGGGCTATCATTTACATTGTGAGTTCATCTGATTTGTTTGGAATGCTACCTGCTTTCAGACAAAGAGCTTTAGTTTTATTGGTTTATTGTTTTGTTACCTGTGGATTTACTCTTACATTACTACCATCACTCCCTTCCTGTTAACAGTCTGTTTATATTTTCAATGTTGATAACTTCCTCTCTTGCTTTGCCTCTACTCCTTGTTTTACAACATGTTCACAAATATGATGTCTTACCCCGATTACTCAACTAATTTTAAAAAAGCCTCTATTTCCCTAGTTATGCAGCTCACTAAAACACTGGACCTACCATGGTTCAGGTGTAGGCATCCCAAGGTCCAGACCCACTCTCCCCAGTACTGCTGGCAATGCCTCCTATCAAATCCCACTTATACCTTCTTAGTCTCCAATCTTATTTGTTACATTCCAAGTGACTGAGATAATAATCCAGAAATATTACCTTTGAGGTTCTGCATAGTAATGCAGTGCCTAGCTATTCATGCTGACTACACAGGACTTTTTTCTTTGTCCTACCTATGTCATTTCTACTTGCATAGGCCAAAATGACTGGATCCTCGCCTTCTCATGGTATGTTAGATCTTGAGCTGTGAGCAGATGTCCAAATCCCTGGCTGTGGGCAAATAGTACAGCCTTCTGTACAACACTTTGCTACAGAGGGCAGTGTCAATCCCCCTTGTTACATTGTCACCTGGTACTGTTACATTCTTTTATGCCCCTCACCCTTCCTGAAGTGGGTACCATAGTCATTTAGTTCACCCACCCTGTAGCCTTCATGCTTGTCCCAATAAACTAATAGAATATCAAAGTGATTGACAATTGCATATGCTGAGACACCTGTACTCCAAGTCACCCTAACTGCCTCAGATGCAGCCACGCTCCTTTATCCTTGAGTACTGAGCAAATCGGAAGACCCCAATCTAACAAGTGCGTTCAACTCCTGGTACAAAATGTCAGGGAACTCCCCTTCTTTTTCTGATGTGTCACAAGCTCAGCCTCCAGCTCACTGATTCCAAATAAATATCCTGAAACAGCAAGTGCTGACTTGTTTATTCTGGATCACACTGGCATCTAGGAAATCCCACATGCTGCAGCTACGACACATCCCCTGTCCTATCATCCTTAAAGTACACTTAATGGTAAGGTCCTAGGGAGTGTTGCTGAACAAAGAGACCTTGGAGTGCAGGTTCATAGCTCCTTGAAAGTGGAGTCGCAGGTAGATAGGATAGTGAAGAACGCATTTGGTATGCTTTCTTTTATTGGTCAGAGTATTGAGGACAGGAGTTGGGAGGTCATGTTGCAGCTGTACAAGACATCGATTAGGTCACTGTTGGAATATTGCGTTCAATTCTGGTCTCCTTCCTATCGGAAAGATGTTGTGAAACCTGAAAGAGTTCAGAAAGATTTACAAGGATGTTGCCAGGGTTGGAGGATCTGAGCTATAGGGAGAGGCTGAACAGGCTGGAGCTGTTTTCTCTGGAGCATCGGAGGCTGAGGGGTGACCTTATAGAGGCTTACAAAATTATGAGGGGCATGGATAGGGTAAATAGACAAAGTCTTTTCTCTGGGGTCGGTGAGTCCAGAACTAGAGGGCATAGGTTTAGGGTGTGAGGGGAAAGATATAAAAGAGACCTAAGGGGCAACTTTTTCACGCAGAGGGTGGTATGTGTATGGAATGAACTGCCAGAGGACGTGGTTGAGGCTGATACAATTGCAACATTTAAGAGGCATTTGGATGGGTATATGAATAGGAAGGGTTTGGAGGGACATGGGCCGGGTGCTGGTAGGTGGGACTAGATTGGGTTGGGATATCTGATCGGCATGGACGGGTTGGACCGGAGGGTCTGTTTCCATGCTGTACATCTCTATGACTCTATGACTATAACTCTGAGTTCGAGACCCAGTCCAGGACTTGAGTTTGCTTATAATGTGCCAAAGATTTGCATAACAATCTGCAAATACTTTCACATACCCAACTGGAGGCAGTAAGAGAGAAATTACTGGTTGTTCACTGGATAGAAAAAAATGTGGACCCACCACCAATGTTATTCATAGTTCCTGACGACAAGATGCCTTTCAGCATATATATTGCCACAACAACGTGGATTCCAGAAGAGTAGCTGCTGGACAGCCAGTGTGGATCAAACTGGTTCTAATAGTTTGGGCTTGATTAAAGGTCTGGTTTGAGTGGTTTCCGAACCTGCTGACTTGACTCGCATTTGGAGGAGATTGTGGGGTTTGGGTTGGTTTTGCCTTTGGACAGAGAATTGAATAAGAATTCTCTGTAGGTCATAAGACACAAAACTCAGATTGGTGCTGCAGTCTAACTTCACTGGGACTGTGTGGAAGGGGACTCAAACAACCATGCTGACTCATATACACGAAAGCTGAAGGGATTAGCACTTTGCCTCTTCTTAGGAGATTCTACCGCTTTCAAAGCCAATTAAAAACTTAACTGGGCAATGTCATGCTTCCACCAGGATCAGGAACTGTGGCAGTGTGAGGGGAGATGTTAGAACTCCTGCTCACCACTCAGAAGCTGGCAGTTCTTCTGGCGGAGCCCTCTAGAATGTAGCAGTTGCTAATCATACCATACCTACTCAGGTCTAAGGTCACTGTGAACCAAGGCAAAATGAATAATGGCTTAAAAGGAAGGACCATCACAGGCTGGGGGCATTTGGAGGCAGTGCTCTGGCATCAAGGACAATCGCTGTCAGTATTCTCCCCACACTTCGATGTTGACTCCCCCCAAAAGATGCTAATTGCCTGATAATGCCCATCTCAGCAGCCCACAAGGAAAGACACCTAAGTTTGTTTTTCAGGCTCACTGTACGACAAACACTTGTGCCAACACATTGCGACAATATTTAAGACAGAGCTTGAAACTACTGTTTGAAGCTGTTTATATTAAGTCATAGTTATATTACTTATTACGCTACAGAGACTGGTGTGGCTTCATGTGCCATGATTGTTTCAGAAATGAAACCCAAGAGGTTTTCTGGCTTTCTTCAATGTGTTCAATGCAAAAACTGACTCTTAGTACTTTACAAATTGTTTTTTACCATATATTTTATGCTAACTCAATTGTTTATTTCCAAACTTCTTTTTCAATGATTTCACATCAAAAGCTGTTATGTCCACTGGCATTGGGGAAGGAGATTAATCATGGACAGGTAGAAAGTAACACATAAAATGCTTTATGCATGCATAAACTTACCACCCACTGACCTTAGCCTAACAATAAATATATGTTGGAACTTGTAAAATACAAAATACATTCTTGTGACGAGCGATCACATTGTAGCATCTATTTAGGTATCCTTTTTTCAAAACTGTGAGATTCAATAATTGTAATTTTCTTTAGCTACAAGTGTCTAAAAGTTGTCCTTTGTTAATGTAATTATAGAGCTAAGATAAAAAGTAAAAGTAAATTTGCAGAGAATGAATGGCAATGCATTTCATTTTCCTTTGGTTCTTCCATCTATAATTACAGTTTATATATAAACTATGAAAATATTAAGCTTTTTAAAATTCTCCTGCAGCAGGTCCATTTTATATCTTTGACAGGATTGCAATCATGGTGCCTGCACTACAATCACAGAGCCATTGTGAATTATTAATTTTCAGGCTCTGTTCCTCATATTTGTTGAACCACAGAAACAAATTACATCAAGAAAGCAAAATCCAGCAGTTATTCCGTCTTCATAGCATTTGCAATGTCATGACAATAACAAAGCTACTCCTACATAACAACAAGGTAACACCTATTTCAGGTGGCTTCAGTTCTTCTCCACTTTGTCACTTTTTGGGCTGGAGAGAATGGGCTCTATGCTCCATGAGAAATCTTGTGCCACTTTTATGATTGTACTCTTCCATTAACCTTCACATTAACTGCTGTCTTCTTGACGGGTTTGTCAATGCACCAAGACTTTCAGTGAGCCTAACCATCAGTCTTTCCTGGAGACTACTACAACAAGATGATCTTCTAAGCCTTCTGTTGTGGAGTACATGCAACTGAGCACTGTTTCCGGTCCTGGCTACAAGACATTGCTGTTTGGGTGGGTCAACATGTATAGATTCTGTCCCTGTGCTATACAATGCTAATGTCTGAGTTAATGGTTATAAGTCTGAAAGTGAGTAATTCTACATCAGCATCCTCCTGTTATTCCTGTTATGTGGTCAGGTTGTAGTTCTTGGTAAATGAAGTCAAAGTCTTGAGAGTTAGGTTGGGGATGAGTAGCAGGTTGGAAAACAAGAGATGCCTTTGCATACCATTGTAAAGCCAGAAGACAGTGTGAGATGAAGAGGGACTGCATTATGAGGAACAGATTCAGGTATCAGCACACCATCACCTTTGGATGATTTCAACCCTGGTTACAGCCTCAATTGTGGCTGCTCCAATAATGACATGTACTGTCTCCTCCACAGTCATGATGTCATGTAGCCTGAGGTCCTCCACTGATTAGGTACTGCTGCTGCAAGTCACCTTGTCCTGCAAGAGATTGGGAGTGTATCAGTGAATGTGCTGCAGTGTGTGTTTGAGTGATTGAACCATAGTAAAAAGGTACAGTAATAGATGATTCAGCCCATCAACATTGCTCTGCCATTACATATGATGATGGGCTGATCATCTATTTCAACAGCATACTGCTGCTCCCTTCCCATATACCTTGCTGTCTGTAGTGTTGGGACATCCATCTATATCTTCCTTGAATATATTCAGTGAGATTCTGTACACAACCATAGATTCACCAAATTCTGAAAGGATATATCTCAGTCCTGAGACTTTGACCCTTTGATTCCAAGTTCTCATAAACATGGGAAATATCATCCCTGCATCCAATCTGCCCAGCCCTATCAGAGTTCTTTACACACCAATGAGACTCCTTTTTATTCTCCTAAACTCAGTAGAGGTTCAGTTGACTCATCCTCTCCTCACTTAACAAACTTGACATCCCAGGAAGTAGGAGAAAGTGAGGACTGCAGATGCTGGAGATCAGAGCTGAAAATGTGTTGCTGGAAAAGCGCAGCAGGTCAGGCAGCATCCAAGGAGCAGGAGAGTCGACGTTTCGGGCATGAGCCCTTCTTCAGGAATGAGGAAAGTGTGCCAAGCAGGCTAAGATAAAAGGTAGGGAGGAGGGACTTGGAGGAGGGGTGTTGGAAATGTGATAGGTGGAAATTTGAGGGAGGGCGTTGGAAATGTGATAGGTGGAATATCGCATTTCCAACGCCCCTCCCCCAAGTCCCTCCTCCTTACCTTTTATCTTAGCCTGCTTGGCACACTTTCTTTATTCCTGAAGAAGGGCTCATACCCGAAACGTCGATTCTCCTGCTCCTTGGATGCTGCCTGACCTGTTGCGCTTTTCCAGCAACACATTTTCAGCTCATCCCAGGAAGTAGCCTATTGAACTTTGCTGCACTCCATCTATTGACATATGATCTTTCTTAGCTAAGGAATGTCAAATGGTACACAATACTTGAGGTGTGTTCACCAAGGTCCTGTACAGCTGCAGCAAAACATTCTTACTCCTGTATTCAAATCCTCTTGCCAGGGAACATTGCATTTGCCTTCCAAACTGCTTCCTGCACCTGCACACACGCTTTCAGTTACGGGTGTAAAAAAGGCCAACTAGGCCCCTCTGTACAGCAATAATGTACTTGAATTATGAGGATTGTTGAAGAAGTTGGGACTGTTCCCCTTGGAGAGAAGGCAGCTAAAAGAAGATTCAATTGAATTTTCAAAATCATGAGCAGGGTAGATACATTAGATGGGAAGAAATTATTCCTGCTTGTCAGAGGAACATGAATAAGAGGGCACAGATTTCAACTGATCTGCAAAAGAAGCAAGGTTGAAGTGAGGAAAACCTTTTCACTCAGCGTTCATTTAGGGTATGGGAATGCACTGCCTGGAAGAGTGGTGATGGCAGGTTGTACTGAAACATTCAAGGGACATTGGATGGTTATTTAGGTAAAAATAACATGCAAAGGTATAGGAGAGAACCAGGAGATGAGGTAATAATGCTCATATAAAGAGCTGGTGCTAGCATAAAAGGTTGGATGGCCTCCTCTGTACCCTAAGATTTCCATGAATCTGTGATCAACATTTTCTAATCTACCATGATTTAAATGACATTTCTCCTTTTATAACTGATGGGATTAGATAGCGAGTCAGCGGGCATAGGTGAATGCAATGGCCATTACTAAGGAGAAGACACTGGGAAAGCTGCAAGTGTAACATCCCTGGTAAAGAAGGCAAGAGACAGGAGATTATAGGCTGGTTAGCCTGGCCTCGTCGTTAGTAAGATTTTGGAGTCATTGTTAAAGGTGAGATTGTGGAGCACTTGGAAATGCAGGATAAAATAGGGCTGAGTCAGCATGGCTTCATCAAGGTGTGGTGGCGGGCGGAGGGGGAGAATAAGTGGAAATCATGCCTATCAAATTTTTTAGAATTTTTTGAGGAAGTAACAAGCAAGTTAAACATTGGACAGCCAATGGATGTCATCTATTTGGATTTCCAGAAGGCCTTTGACAAGGTGCCACATAAAAGGCTGCTGAATAAATTAAGAGCCATGGTGCTAGGGTCAAGGTACTGGCATGGATAGAGTATTGGCTGACTGGCAGAAGGCAGACTGTGAGGATAAAAGGATCTTTTTCAGGATGGAAGCTCATGAAAAGTACATTCTGCCGAGGTCACAACATTTCATGTTATACATTGCTGATCTTTGCAAATGATACAAAGCTAGATGAAGGAACTGGTAGCATTGAGAGAGTGGGGAGGCTGTAGAAGGACTTGGATAGGCTAAGAGTGTGGGTAGAAGTGATCGATGGAATATAATGGAGAAAAATATGAGTTTATGCTTTGTTAGGAAGAAAGCAAGTGTAGACTATTTTCTAAACAGGGAAAGGCTTCAGAAGTCTGATGCACAAAGGGACTTAGGAGTCCAAGTACAAGATTCCCTCAAGGTTAATATACAGGTTTATTTGGCAGTTAGGCAAACAAAATTTGGATTGCATTCATTTCAAGAGGGCTAGAATACAACCGTACACATGTACTACTGAGGCTGTATAAGGCTCTGGTCAGACTGCATTTGGAATACTGTGAGCAGTTTTGGGCCCCAAGTCTGAAGAAGGATATGTTCTCATTGGAGTGGTCCAAAGGAAGTTTATAAGACTGGTATTGGTACGATGGGTTTATTATATGAGGAGTGACTGAGGACTCTGGGTCATTACTTGATAGAGTTTAGAAGGATGAAGGGGAATCTGGCTAAGACTTACAGAATACTGATAGGCCTGGATAGAGTGGATGTGGTGATGTTTCCATTAGTAGGAGAGACTAGGAGTCAAGGTCACAGCCTCAGACTGAAGTGACAACCCTTTTGACTTGAGAAGAGGAGGAGTTTCTTCAGCCAGAGGATGGAGAATCTGTGGAACGCTGCCACAGAGGGCTGTGAAGGCCATCTGATTGAGTGCATTAAGATGGAGATGGATAAGGGAATCAAAGGTTATGGGGAAAAGGCATGAGAATGAGGTTGAGAAACATATCAACCATGATCAAATGGTGCACCAAATTTGATGGTTTGAATGGCCTAATTCTGCTCCTACATTTTATCATCTTTGGGGAATCGCTCGCAATGGATCTATCTCTTGTCATGTGACTTTGCCATTATGTTCTTAATAGCTTTCAGGCAAACAGGACAGGTATATGAAAGGCTTATGAATGAAAAGGCTTATGAAAGGTACATGAATGAAAAAAATGTAAACATTTTGAAAGACAATGAAGTCTTTATGTAGGGTATGGTAACTGAAAAATTGTGCTACTGGAATATCAAACCAGACATCTTGGGTTCAAATGTCACCAAAGTAATTTGTAAAATCAAATTCAATAAATCTGGCAATCGTGGGCAGGCATCATAAAGAAATAGGAATCCGAACATTGCTATGTGGTCATAAAACACCAACCGGTTCACTATTGACCATCAGGGATGGGACCCCTAGCTCCCTAGAACCAGCCTAATCTGCAGGTTACTCCAGTACCACTGTCTATTGTTGACATTTAATGCTTTCAAGGTAACTAACATAGGCAGTAAATTCAGCCTTTCCAGAATTTTCACATCCTATCGCAAATTTATTTTTAAAACATTCTGTGGAAGAAAGTGATGTTTATGCATCAAGTCCATGAAGGTTAGATATAACTGATCTGCTGGTAGTTAACTGCAGTAGTTGGTACCTGTCTGTTAGCACTCCTACTGCTACATTTGTTTATTTTTGAACAGTGTAAGAAGGAGATGGTTCTTCGTAATCATAATTTTTACCTAGATTGGAACTGTTAGAATCCATTTTAGAAGTTATGATTCATTCAATTATTCAACCTAATAGAAGCCAGTCTCCGTCCATGAGTATACTGTCTGCAAGTATATATGTAACTTTTCTTTATTGTGGCTGCATTCACCACTCTTCCAGGCAGTCTATCCCTGATCATAAAATTTCTACTGGCTATCTTTTTTTGTGCAAACATGATGGAAGCTTGACTAATCTGCCAGATGTCCCATGTGATGTACTCCAATGATCTAGATGCATAGAAATGTAATACAATTGTGTGGATCAAAGCTGTAGGAAGATTTTTCCGGGGCAACATTGGTTGATCACTGAGTTTCTGTAATTAGTTTAAAGGGGCTAATGCTTAACTGTCGGATATGTGAATGAGATACTGGAAGTGATACAAAGTCACATGATTTTGTGCTGTTATGCAGTCCTGAAGCAACAACATGATGTGAAATAAAGTTAACGCTTTTCCTTGCCTTATCAGATTCAGTAAGTATTCTTGAGCAGCACAATGGAATCAACAATATTATGCTGCAGAGAAGACCAAATGGTAAACGTAGATCATCTCTGGGTACAAACTGTTGTTTATGAAGACTGATTCTTGGTTGTGAACACACTGCTTGAGCTATCACTGGATCTGAAGATAGCATCCTATTATGAATTGGCTCAGCTCATTCAAATCATGGAGCAGTCAGGTCAACCAACCAAAAGGGATTTGCATCTGTCCAGTCTTGCTAAATGAATCTTGTATGTGAACAGTAATTGAGATGAAGAAACTGAGGTTTTGAAAACTGAAGTCATTGGCAAAAGTATGTAAGATGCTCAATTCTCCTGTATAGAGTGCTCAGCATCAATTTAAAGGACTTACTTTACCAATCACTATGCTGTCAGCTAGGCATATTTATCTGTCACCTATGAAATTCTGTTCTGCTGGCAAAGTTTCATGCAGTCTATCTTAGAAGAATCGAAACTAATGTCCACAACACACAAAGCCCCATCTTTATTTTCTGAGCACATTGCTTAGAAATTTCCTGTCAAGTTCGTGAGGTGGCCATAAGAATGCACCACTGCAGCAGTTCAGAAATTCACCCCTCTCTGTTTAAATAATGTCGTATGGGATCTAATATATAATTATTTGGAACGAATAGTTATAAAATTCTTTCTTTGCTTTTTAATCCTATTTACATTGTATGAACTTAGAAGTCAGCAGATAATTTGAAATGTGTATAAATACCAATTTTACACCATATTGTTTAATCAGAATACCACTATATGTATCACTAACATGACACAAATCTTGTAATCAGTACAAACATGCTAATCAGATTCAAAGATCTGAAGCAAAATCAATGACAAATATACAGTAATGCACAGGGGAGCACTGGATCCATAGACTGCCAAAGTTGTGCACTGCACAGAGATAACTTGCATATGGGAAATTGGGGATACAGGTACAAATTAATGACCAGTTCCGTGAGGAGAAAGATTAAATCCCAAGGCTCCTCATTATATACTCTCTATTTAAAGACACAATGTTATTCAGAAATATTGAAGGCCCCGCTTTCAAACATTCCACAATGCTTTTACATTTTAGGAGACACATTATTATCTTCGTTTCGAAAGTATTTTTTTCTTCCTCTTTCCACTCATCAAACAGCCATCCACATGTTCTATCTGGTGTAATAGGCAGAAAAGCTGTCCCTGTTTTGAATCAAAGCTGCTTCTTAATTAATTTACTGTTACGCCTGCAGAGTGCATGAGAGCGGCCAATGACAAATACATGCTTAACCAATCTAGGCATCCTGTAATTAATTCTAGTGTCCATCGATATTAACTAATGCAATATGAATCAAATAGCTCCTTTCTGATCTGTTCAGCTGACAGTTTATTTCTGTTGCTGGAGATCCAACTTCTGTATTTTCAATAGGAATCTGATACAAGTTAGATCTCTGTAGCCTGGCAGGATTATGCCATTCAAAATATATGCACTGGAATTCATGGATGAAAAGTGTAGCCTTTAAAAAATTCTTTCACAGGATGTGGGCACGATAGGCCTGCCCAATATTTATTGCTCATCCCTAATTGTCCTTACATGGTGCTGGTGAGTTACTATCTTGAACTGCGATAGGACCAGTGACAGAGGGACACACACAATGCTATTTGGGAGTTCCGGGATTTTGACCCAGTGACAATGAGGCACCAGCAATAGAGTTCCAAGTCAGAATGATATGTGACTTGGAGGGGATGTTTAAATGTGGTATTCCCATGCATCTGCTGCCCTTGTGCTTTTAAGTGACTCAGGTCAGAAGCTCAGAAAGAGTAGGAAGAGCCTTGGTGAGTCATTGAAGTTTGTCTTGGAGATGTTGCAAACAGTTGTCCTGATGAATATGACTGTGAGTCAGTGTGGAGGGAGTGAATGTTGAAGAAGTTAGATGGGCTACTTTTTGAGTGCTGCTTGAGCTGCACTTAGCCAGGTAAAGTGGAGAATATTCCATCACACTGTGGACCAGGCAGGAGATGACTCACTCCAGAATTCCCAGCTCAGTCCTGCTCTTGTAGCAATTTTATTTATAGTACTAATACTAATCCAGTTCAGTCTTTGGTTAAAGGTAGCCCTCCGGATGTTTGATAGCAGGGGATTAAACAATAGTTGAATTCTCTCTTGTCAGAGATGGTCATTACTTGCCATTTGTTAGCACAAATATTGCTTGCCATTTATCAACCAAGTCTGTATGTTGTCCAGGTCTTACTGCATTTGAACACAGGTTGCTTCAATATCTAATGAGTTGCAATTGTTTCTGAATATTGTGCAATTGTTGATTAACATACCCACATCTGACTTTAAAAAGGAGGGAAGATCATTGATGGCGTAGCTGAAAATGGTTGGGCCTAGGACACTCCCCTGATGAACACCTGCAAAAATACCCTGGTACAGAGATGACTGATCTCTAACAATTACAACCATCATTCTTCATGGCAGCTATAACTCCAACCAGCAGAGAGTTTCCTCCATCATTCCCAGTTTTGTTTGGAATTCTTGATGCCATATTCCATCAAATGCAGCTTCAATGTCAAGGGCAGTAACTCTCAACTCACCTCTGAAATTCATCTCTTTTGTCCATGTTGGTAGTAATTAGGTTCTGAAATGCATAGCCTGGAAGTACACGGTGGGAGCAAGTTCAATCAAAGCAATCAAAAGGATGTTACATGATTATTTGAACAGGAACAATTTGCAAGGTCAAGGAAAAGGCAGAAAATGGTATTAAATTGTATAATTTATCTGAAGAGCTGTTGCGGATATTCCACACCATAACAATTTTGTGAATCTGTGATTTGGTGAGAAAACTGATCAAAAATATATTTGTTAAAGTTTTTCTTCCTTCTTTTCTAGATTTCCCCATTTTTTTCTGCCCTTTTTCCACTGAAAATACTAATAACTGGTTTGTCGTTTGATTCTGTAACGGAGTGGCATTTCATCAAGTTTATTTGTGAACATAATTGTACTACCTCACCCTATCTTTACCCAGAATGAAAATATGCTCACTTACTCAAAGAGTCACTTGATTCATACAAACGTGGAACAAGATAAGGCCATTTGGGTCTTTGAGCCTGCTTTGTCATTCAGTACAATCATGATTGATCCTCTATCTCAAAGCAATATTTCCATTTTCACTCCATACCCCTTGAAGCCTTTAATATTGAAATATGTGCTTACCTCTTTCTTAAATATACTCAGTAACCCAGCCTTCACATCCTTCTGTGGTAATGAATTCCAAAGGTTGATCACCTTCTAAGTGAAGCGTTATTTCCTCATTTCAGACCCAAATGGTCTACCCTGTATCCTCAGACTGTGACCCCTTGTTCAAGACTCTCCAACTCGGTGAAACAACCTCCCTGCACCTGACAATCCTGTTAGAGGTTTTTATGTTTCAATCAGATCCCCTTTCAACCTTATAGATTCAAGTGAATACAAGTCCAGTCAAACTAACCTCACTACATATGATAGTCCTGCTATCCTTGGTATCAGCTTGGTGAACTTTTGCTGCACTCCTTCTGTGGCAAGTATATCTTTTCTTTGGTGGGGAGACCAAAACTGTGATTTAATACTCTCAACAAGACATTGTATAAGTGCAGTAAGACATTTTTATTTCTGAACTCAAATCCCCTTGCAATGAAGCACAATATACCACTTGCCTTCTTAATTCTTTGCTGCACCGGACTGTTTGCTTTCATTGATTCAGGAGACTCATATTCCTTTGTAAATCCACATTTTTCCCTGTCTCACCATTTAAATAATATTCTGTCTTTCTGTTTTAGTAACCAAACTGTATAATGACATACTTATCCATGTTATACTGCATCTGCCATATGTTTGCCCACATGCTTAACTTGTCTAGAAATCCTGAACCCTCCTTTCATCCTGTTCACAACCCACAATACTCCTAGTTTTCGGGTCATCAGCAAACTTGGAGATATTGCTCCAAACAAAAATGGAAATTTCTTGAGAAACTCAGCAGGTCTGACAGCATCTGTGAAAAGAAAACCGAGTTAACATTTCAAGTCCCATGACCTTTCCTTAGAAAAGGTACTGAAGAAGGATCACTGGACTCAAAAAATCATTTTATTATTTGAAGATATTGAATTTGGTTCTCTCATTCAAGTCATTTATATATAATGTGAATAGCTGGGGCCCAAGCACTGACCTCAGCAGCAGAGCATTTGTCCACCACTTGCTATCCAGAAAAAGACCCACTTATTCCCAGTTTGTCAACCAATTTACAATTCTTCATATTAACCTCAATCCTGTGTGTTCCAATTTTCCCATTAACTTCTTATGTGGAATCCAAATAATCCACACCCTCTGATTCTCCATTATCTCTTCCACTAGTTACATCTTCACAAAACTGTAGTAGATTTATTTATGATTTCTCTTTCACAAACCCATGCTGATTTTTCTAATACCATTCATGCTTTCCAAGTATTCTGTTATTACATCTTTTGGAATAGATTTTAGCATTTTCCCCACTACAGATGTTAAGCTAAGCAATCTATAATTCTCAATTGCAATCATAAGCAAGAATCTTGGGCTGTTTTTCCCCTCCTAATATAGTGAGACCCATTATAACCCTCTGAGAGCACCGATTCCTACAGCTAAGATTATTGCTCAAACCTGTGACATTTCTGATCTTTATTGGTCAGCTGATTACTGTGTAAATGTTTAACCTCGTTTGAGGAGAATTACTATCATGCTCATGCTCTCTCTCCTGGGTATATACAAAAATAATAACTGTATAAATAAGCACATTGAATATTCAGGTGAGCCAAGTATTTCTAATTCCCTCCCTGATGCCTGTGCACTTTGAACCAATGCAACCTGCAGAGATGGCAATACGTCACTGGTGTCAGAACATAAATGATGTTACATTTATTTCTGAGTCATAAATGGAAACCAATAAATTTAAACACAATGACATTTTAAATGTTATATATGACAAAGTTGCGCATCAAGTAATTTTATTAAACCACTACAGTTAGCTTGTCTACTGCTTATTTTTACTGAAGTCAAGTCACTCTGACACAATTTGTTTTTCCTCCCCTTGTACTGGATAGAATGCTAACATTTTCAGACTTTGCTCAGTGTTATTGTAAATTGTGTAACGCGTTTATCATTTGCTATTCTTAGAGGCTGTGTGTACCTTTAATTTTAAATTTAGACTTAAGCCCATTAACTGTCTCCTTTAATAACCAAGGATAATTATAAAGTCAAAACTATCTCAACAGCAGGCATTCTTGAGGTTTTGCCAAATTTGACTAACTATCATAAACAACAACCTTTGTAATGTGAATGAGGAAGGGAATAACAGGATAATAGATTAACGGTGATTATAAAGCCATTTTGCAATAGTAAAAAAGCTGTTTCCAAAAGCCCAAGGTGACATTTTTCCAGTTTCTTATATCACACTCAGCCTAAATTATCATCAGTTCGAAGGCTAAAGCATTTAGACTGCAGATTTACTGTCACTCTTTTATCATTATAAAACAGTTTCAGTGTGCATCACTGAAACAGGCAGCATAAGTCAGAAGTTAAGTTCTGGTTTGATCCCTGGGCACACTAAAGCAAGAGGTGGAAGCCCACTTCTCGTCTGTACTCTCAGCATGGTTACACTTCTCATTCTCAATGTAATTCAGACAGATATGAAGCTAATGGATATTATTTAATCTTCAAAACCTTATTTTCCAATTTTTTCAATGTTCAGAGGAAGCAAAAATTGTGCCTAACCAGTCAATGTTAAAACTTAGCTGCCTGAAGAACAAGTGTTTTGTCCTGGTGCACAAAACTGAGTTCCAGACGTGAGGGGAGAGTGACTGCACTTGAAACCAAGGCAGCATTTGACTGAGCATGGCTTTGAGGATCCCCAGCAATCTGGAGTCAATGGATACCAGACTGGTTGCAGCAATACCTAGAAGAGAGAAAGATGGTTGTGGTTGTTGGAGATCAATCATCTCATTTTCAAGGCATTTTTGCAGGAGGGTCCTTGGTCCAACTATTTTCAGATGTCCATCAATGACCTTCCCTCCATCATAAAGTCAGAAGTGGGAACGTTTGCTGATGAATACACTATGTTCAGCACGATTTGTGATTCCTCAGATCATAAAGTGATCTGTGCTTAAATGTAGCAAGAGCTGAACAATATCCAGACCCAAGCTTGTAAGTGGCAAGTAAGATTTGAACCACAGGAGTGCAGGCAATGACCATCTCCATCAGGAGAGAGTCCAATCATCACCCATTCATATTTAGTGGCATTCCTATTGCTGAATTCTTCCACAATCAACATCCTGACATTTACCATTAAGCAGAAACTGAACTAAATCAGCCACACACATACTGAGGCTACAGGAGCAGCTGAGAAGCTGAGAATCCTGCGGTGAATAATTCATCTCCCGACTCGCCAGAGTCCATCCACCATCTACAAGCCACAAGTGTGCAGTGTGATGGAATATCCTCCATGTGACTGGATGAGTGGATTTCCAATAATACTCTTGAAACCATTCAAAACAAATTATCCTGTTTGATTCGTGCCTTAACATATCAAACATTCATTTCCTTCACTATGGTGCACACTGGCAACTGAGTGTACCATCTACAAGATGCTCTGCATCAACTGACCAAGGCTCCTTCAACAGAACCCTCCAAACCTGCCACCCCTACTAACCAGATGGGCAGCAGACACACAGGAACACCAGAACCTGTAAGTTCCCCTCCAGGCCACATGATCGATCCTGATTGGAACTATATTATAATTCTTTCAACATCCTGGAATTCAACTTCCTAACAGAATTGTGAATGTACATATTCCCCCACGAATGACAAATTTCCTCAAGAAAGCAGCTCACCATCACCTTTTCAAGGGCAATTGGTAATGGGTTATAAATGTAAATTATAACTACATTAATTAATACATTTTGAGAAAAAGTTGATCAGTTTGTTTTTCTGTTTAGGTTGATGCAAATGCAGTCCATAGTAAAGTTGCCACCCAGGTTGACAGGGTTGTTAAGAAGGCATACAGTGTTTTAGCTTTTATTAATAGTGGGACCGAGTTCCGGAACCATGAGGTTATGCTACAGCTGTACAAAACTCTGGTGTGGCCACACTTGGAGTATTCTGTACAGTTCTGGTCACCGCATTATAAGAAGGATGTGGAAGCTTTGGAAAGGGTGCAGAGGAGATTTACTAGGATGTTGCCTGCTATGGAGGGAAGGTCTTACGAGGAAAGCTTGAGGGACTTGAAGCCATTTTCATTAGAGAGAAGGTTGAGAGGTGACTTAATAGAGACATACAAGATAATCAGAGGATTAGATAGGGTGGACAGGGAGAGCCTTTTTCCAAGAATGGTGACAGCGAGCAGGAGGGGGCATAGCTTTAAATTGAGGGGTGATAGATATAGGACAGATGTCAGAGGTAGTTTCTTTACTCAGAGAGTAGTAGGGTATGGAATGCTTTGCCTGCAACGGAAGTAGATTCGCCAACTTTAAGTACATTTAAGTCGTCATTGGACAAGCATATGGACGTACATGGAATAGTGTAGGTTAGATGGGCTTCAGATTGGTATGACAGGTCGGCGCAACATCCAGGGCCGAAGGGCCTGTACTGCGCTGTAATGTTCTATGTTCTATAATTTTGGTCTGCTGCTGACAAAATGGACTGTGCAGCATTAGTTTCTGGCTGGTACTTGTTCTGAACAGGCAAAATATTATTTGCACTATTTTTCCTACAATGAGGGAAAATATATAACAACTTGATCTTTTTATATCCTATATATAACTCACAGTCTGGAGTGACAGAGCAAAGGAACAAAAACCAGGAATGGAAACCCCTTAGAGTTGGCAGCAGTACAAAACAATATGTAGAAAATTATTTTGGAAATTTCAGAGACTGAAGACAAAAAATGTTGTATCTTTTATTTCTATTGTAAAATGATCACCCTTTTGTAAAATACTTCATAACTTTTCTTTTAATATTGATTAAAAAAGGACTGGAATTTATCTAATGCTTTTCACAACATCACAAAACAATGAAGTACTTATTGCAATCGTTATTATAATGTACAAATCTGCCAACTGGTTTGCACATGACAATCTTCAATAAATAACAATGTATTAATAACCAGATAATCTGACTCCCTGATATTGATTTAGGATCAATGTGACTCTTCTTTGAAAACATGCCATGGATTTTTAAAAAAAATATGTTTTTAACCTGAGAATGCTAACACTGCTTCAGTTTAACATCTTGTCCAAAAAACATTACCCCTCAGAATGCAGCATTCCCTGAGTGTAGTGTTCAAGGGTAAACCTAGACTTCTGTGCTCAAGTCCTAAAGTTGCGCTTGAACTAGCAGCTTTATGACTGAAAGGCAAGAGTGCTATCTACTGCATCATTGCTGACACCTATGATACATTATGGTGCGGTTTCTTTTCAACACCTGATAACCATCTTCCATAACTTAGAATAATGATGGTGAGTTATAAGTAGGATTTTCCAAGAATGGCAATCCCTTACTAATTTTCCCTCTATTACTTCTTTTTTAACACCATGAAAGAATTTCTTGATTTCTAAGAAATTCCAATTGGAACTCTTTCAGAGATGAGGAGCCATACTTACATTCTGATAGGTCTCTTGTCATATAGAATGGTTGTGGTGGAATGGCAAGCTATGTCCCCTTTTCCCAGTAATCAGCTGTCGTATTCTGAAAATTAAACACTCAGAATCACAGACAGCCACATTGACAGCTTCTGTCAGAAGGAAAATACATAGGATTACTGTGAGGTTAGGATTCTGGGAGGGTGAGCTACCAATCGGGTAGGGGAGTAGGGTGTCAGGGGGATAGGATGCCAAGTGGACATTGGTAGGGAGGGGTGGAGGTGATCAGGTCCAGTGCTGGGTCAAATGTGTCAGGACTGGAACAGGGAATATGGATTTAGATTTACAGTGGGAGAAGGAGGGAGTTAGGTGAGAAATGGGGTAGTTGCAGTTTTCTCTGTTGTGGGGCAGTGGGGGAGGGGTGTTGGGACTGGTAGGGGAAAAGAAATTCAGATCCGTGGCCATTATCAGGTTGTGGACATCAATGGTGGGGAATCCACACAGTACCTCAGGCACAGATCCCATCTACCTTTCAGAAATGACTGTTGGAATATTGAGGTCAATGTTGTGAAGAAGAAATAAGGAGTTTGCAGACAGAAATAGATTAGTTGAGTGAGTTGGCAGATTGAGTACAATAATGGAAATGTGAAGTTGTTCACTTTGGCAGAAAGAACAAAATGAGAATGACTGCAGAATACTGAGACGCAGAGTGATTGAAGTGTTCTAGCACATGAATCACAAGAAATTAGTATGCAGGTACATTTTGAAATCAAGACAGCCAACAGGATGATATCCGAAAGGAATTGAATTTAGGACTAAGGATGCTGGTTTTCAGTTCTTAGAGCATTTGCAAGACTGTTGTGTGCAGTTTTGGTTTCTTATTTAAGGAATAATGTAAATGATTTGTAAATGGTTCAAAGGAGGTTTCCTCAGTTGATATCTGGAATAAATGTAGTGGCCTGTTACCATGAGAGTTTAGAAGATCCTGAATGGAATTGACAAGGTGATTATGGAAAGGATGTTTCTTCTTGGGATAAAACCTGAATAAGGATCACTGTTGTAAAATTAAGGGCTGCCCTTTTAATGACAAGATAAGGAAGACTTCTTTTTCTGTCAAAGGGTTGGGCAACTTCGAAACTCTATGCCTCAGAAGGCAATGAAAGTGGGGTCATTAAGGCTGCAGTAGTAATTTCTTGTTAGGCAAGTGGTAATTGGGAATGTGCATGATCTTATTGAAGGACAGCACAGGATCAAGGGGCCAAATGGCCTGCTTTTACTTCCATTGTACTTTTGCAGACTTTAAACAAAGTGCTTTATTTAGCTAACTTGCAGGCAGTGGATTAGACCTAAATTCATGGGTCCCACACACACTGTGGAATTTTATCTCCCTGCCTGTCCCTGATGTCACTGATCAGCTTTCTGTCTAAGTGAAAAGGGTCAGATTTTGCATTAGAGTGGGAGTCAATAAAAGCTGAGGTCAATTGGTGGTTGGTCAATCGTATTTGAGGCTGTTGTTCAAAAATGGGGAAGGAAGGGGATTATAAGTTAGAATGTTGATCAGTTTACTGAAGTTCTGCTTCAACTCTTAATTGCTGTAAGAGTTGTATTCCACTCCAACAGTTCCTGCATTTCTGATTAGACAACCTTGCACATCAGTGCTTTCAATATGTCTGCTTTTCTCCTCAATTGAGGATCCCCACCCAGTGTAGTTGGCAGGGCTCTCTAACAGGTCCAATCCATTTCATGCACTTCTGCTCCTCACCTTTTCCTCCCAGAACCATGAGTTCATGGTGAACAAATGGCCCAAGCCCTATTTATGAGGTTGCCAATAGGGCAATCACATAGTGCATGGAACTATAGGAATCCCAACATGTATATTGACTGTTGAGTGTAGATATATGGCAGATAGTCATACAGAACCTTCTGGCCAATTTGGTTCACCATGCAAATTTGTTGCTGGAATAGGGCACCTGAAAGCCATCCTGCAAGAGAATGGCTACCTTGATCAGATCATCTCTCACTGTATATCATGCAAATACATGGAAAGCCATAAGGCTATCACCCTTAGTTCTGAAAAAAAATGTGTCCTGCCTACTTCAGATTACATTGAAGTGCAAAATATTTCAAAATATTTGAGTGAAGCTATCTGCTTCCATGAAGTAGTAACATTGCTAGTGTTCAGCCTAAACGGATGCTGCTGTAATGTTAAGAATGATGTTCTGCCTATTATACAAATACATAATGTGGTACATGAATTTCAGTGCCAGTGTGATGCCAGGAATGTATGTCCCAAAGACTTATAGAGCATATTGTCACAAAGCTAATCCCTTTTTTTCTAAAAGGTTTTCCTTGGCTCAAGGAGACACTGTCCTAGATTTTTTTCAGAGGGGCAATAAACCAGATTCCAATCAGTCTAGTTTGGTACAGAGATTAAAAGGATTTTGAGAGATCTTTTGTTTATAGGTAAGCAGATGAGACTTCAGGCCAAAGTGGTTATGCTTTAGAAGTGACCTGTATAAAGAGAGGGGAGTGGTCAGCTCTTTAGCTGAGCTGAGCTGTTTTTTGTTCAGTCCTGAACTGGCAAGTTCAACAGGGAGATGTGTGGCAAAACTCTTTTTTCTGCCCTCCAACCTGTAAGCATGTGTTTCATTTTTACTGGATTTTAAAGGGAGTTTGCTTATTGGGACTGTTTTGTATATTCGGAACAGCCTAATTAAGTCTAGCCGGATAGGTTGACTTCTGTAGGGTTCTTTATACTGTTCATTGTGCTTCATTGTGCAATTTTGTGAATACATTTCTTGTCTGTTTTAAAATCTAGTAGTCAACCTAGCTATCTTACTCCATGTGATTTTCACTGTGCACTTACTGAAACAAATTGCAAAGTTAGGTCTAGGGCTGCCTGCTTAAGAATGTTTTGAGTGGTCTAGCCTAGTCTATAACAGTATCAAACAGCATATCCCTTCGACAATAAGCAAGATATTCAACCAGCCCATATTTGTAAAGCCTGAAACTCATTACTGTGATTCTGCAATTTGTCAACATTCACTGGATAAGCCTAAATTTGCACAAAATTATCTGACAACCCAATTTACGATTGTCAGTCAGGATCATAGTGTCATATACTTGTATGTCCTAGAAATAAAATATATAAATACATAGGTTCTTGATCGTTGCAAACAGAGTGCATATATAAATTCACTCTGTCTGTTTCAATTCCATATTTCTCAGGTCAGTATCTGGATCAATCAGTATTAACCTACCTGGTTTAAAATTGAAGCCAAGCCTGGCAGTTAATTGTCAATCAGCATTAATAAGTGCATTCTCAATGGCAACACTTCTCCCAGTCAGAGTCCATTTACTGTCAATCAACATCCTCCTCTCCTGTACTATATAAATGTTTTCTCCCTGAACCTATATTCTTGTGAAATGTCTGAGTATGTGAAAGACAAGTTTGGCCCTGCCAAATGTCTATTTTTATCTTTCTTCAGTTTTGATGAAAAGTGAAGACCTGAAATGTTAACTTTGTTTATCTTCTCAAATGCTGCCTGACCTATTGATTTTGTCTAACATTTTTGGCTTAACTCAATGTTTCTAACATCCACAGAATTTCACTTTTGGATGACTTGATACAGGTTGCTTTTTCCTGCTCATAGATTCATTGAGCACAGAAAAGGCCCTTTGGCCCATCAAATCTGCACCAACATAACTACCACTAAAGGCACACTCATCCCAATTTTCTGCACTTGTCCCATATCCTTAAATGTAATGATATTTGAAGTGCTCATCTAAATATTTTTTGAAGGTTGTAAGGTTTCCAGCCTCCACTACCTTCCCAGGCAATGCATTCCAGATTCCCACCACCTATTGAATTACAACGTCTTTTACAAAATCCCCTCTGAATTTCCTGTCCCTTATTCTAAAGTTACATCCTCTCATGATTAACCCCTCAACCAAGGGGAACAGCTGCTCTCTATTCACCCTGTCCATACTCCTCACAATCTAACACACCTCAATCATGTCCCCCCTCAATCTTTCCTGCTCTATAGAAAATAATCCAAGCCTATCTAGTCTATGCTGATAGCTCAACTTCTTCATCCCAGGTAATATCCTTGTGAACCTCCTCTGTGCCTCCTCAAGTGTTATCACATCCTTCCTGTAGTGAGGTGACCAGAACTCCAGCTGTGAACTGATCAACCCTCTGTTCAACTCCAACATTACCTCCTTGCTCTTGTACTCTATGCCATGACTGATGAAAGTGTCCCATATGCCTTCTTAATTACCTTATTCACGTGCTCTACTGACTTCATGGATCTGTGAATAATTACTCCAGGATCCCTCTATTCCTCTAAACTACCCAGTGTCCTGCCATTTATTATATACTCCTTTATCTTGTTTCTTCTTTGAAGTGCATCACTTCACACTTATCTGGGTTAAATAGCATCTGCCACTAGTTTGCCTATCTGACTAACCCATCTATATCTTCCTGAAACCTACAACTATATTCTTCACCATTAACCACTCTACCAATCTTGATGTTATCTGCAAATTTTCTTAACACTCTCCCCACATTTTCATCTATATCATTTATGTATATAACAAACAATAATTTTCCCAGTACTTATCCTTCTGGTATACCGCTGGGCACTGACCTCCATCACTCAGCCTTCCACCGCTATCCTTTATGTCCTATTACTAAGCCAGTTTCTGATCTATCTCCTTCAATTCCATGTACTTCTCAATCAGTCTCTCATTGCTTCAAGTCATCACCTCATTTGAGGTCCATTGAAAAGCAGCAAAAAAACCCACCGCTATGCCGATCTGATAGAACTAAGTCCAATGTCAAATTCAGATGCACATACCTTGAAGGATGTGAAAGCAATCTCTAAGGTAGAAACATTTACTCCTCATCACAAGTTCTGTGACCAAAACCTCTCACATATTCAAGCTGAAGAGTAGGTGTGACATTTCAGTATTAACTGATACCTTTCCCTTGGCCTCCTAAATCACCAATGTTTTCTCAACTTGCTTTTACTGATCAGTTTCTAGAAGCCATGGGAACTGATGGACACACAGTTGAATTTCAAAAGCTGGAAGTAAGTGACTAACCTATTGAAATTAACAACCTGTCTTGCCTGAGGGAGTTGCTCATTCACATCCGAATGCATTGCTGCTGAACATGAATCTGGGCTGATGATGCATTGTCACTTCAGCTTCCCATTCAATCTTTCAAGTTAAGATACAGTTCAAAACATAATACATAATTCAGGCATTTTTTTCAATCTTCTGCTTTATCTACCTTTTACATCTCCAAAGCATGTGATCCAGCAAGGTATGAAGAACAGCTCCGTTTTTAATAACCTATGCTCACAACATTGAAGAATATTTGTTATGCCTCACTGGGGTAGCAAGATAATGAAGGTCCATTATTCCCAGAGTCATCAAAAAGTTGTTTAAATGTATTAAATTGTGCAAAGTCCCCAATTTATCTGATGGATAGATATGGGTTAACAGAAAACAGGAACCATATTTCTGTACTTAATGACTATTTATTACAAGTAAATAGACTCTATTTGTTATATACATAAACAACTATGATCCATGAACATATAACATTGCTGGTTAACATTCTAAATTCCTCTCAAAACCCCCAAAACACACATATAGACACACATCAGATATAAAAATATTATCATTATGAATGGAGTAGAAACAGAAACTGGGCAAACTTTAGTCCACAGGATTCATTGAGATGATCCTTTTGCTTGACAGGGTTTTCTGTTCTTCAGTCTCGCATCTCCAGCTTCAGGGTGGCACAGTGGTTAGCACTGTTGCCTCACAGTGCCAGAGGCCCAGGTTCAATTCCTGCCTCGGGCAACTGTCTGTGTGGAGTTTGCACGTTGTCTACATGGGTTTCCTCTGGATGCTATGGTTTCCTCCCACAGTCCAAAGATGTGCAGGTTAGATGAATTGGCTGTGCTAAATTGCCCGCAGTGTTAGGTGAAGGGGTAAATGTAAGGGAATGGATCTGGGTGGGTTGGTCTTTGGAGGGTCAGTGTGGACTCGTTGGGCTAATGGGCCTGTTTCCACACTGTAAGTAATCTAATCTTTTCTGGATACATCAGTAATTAGCACCCTAAATACAAAGTCTCTTAGTTACTGGTTAAAGGCTACAACTTACAACAACTGCAGAGAGAAAATAAACTGACTTTCTTTATACTCAGGTATTTTCTTGGAGCGAAAGATATGAAAGATGTCTCTTTCAGCATTGTGAAAGCTTCTGACAGTATTGTTTTGTTCACACCCACAAGCTGTTCAGCTACCCAGGAACCAATCAGAGAGTTGCTATCTGGCTGATGGCCTTTGGCATCCACAACTGGTCACAGTTCCACAACCAAGCAACTTGAGGGCAGATAAGTCTCACTTTGTCCATATGCCCGGGGCCAACCAGTTCACAAACAGCTCCCCACTGCTTGAAAAAAAGCAGCAATGTAAACATGATCTACAATGAGTTTTACTAATTTGCTTTTTAAAGCTTCAGCAATTCCTTCCACAATCCTTTGTTTAAAACATTCCTTTTACCTATTGCAGTCCATAGTCCAAAATAACAATAAATAGAAAGCTACAGGGCTGAATCTTACAGTTTTGTGGCTAAGCCCAAGTTGAGTTGAGCTTTGTGGAATTTTCTGCTGTGAAACCTTGACGATTCATTTGCCAGGTTGTCACAGTAATTATTTACCCTGCCCTATATCATCTCAGACTGAATTTGGCCCTACCATACCATCCATCACTCTCAGAACAATATGCCATCAGATAGCTTGGAATTCACCAGCATCACTTGTGCCTACCCTATTGTGCACTGTCAGTTCAGAGTTGCTCTGCATGATTTTTGATATTTGCCCTGCATCTGGCAGACTGGAGGATATTGGTGTCATGTTTTGGGGTCAGAGACCTAGAGGATCTGCTGTTCAGGATGATGCAGAGGTGGGGTGACCTCTTGTCTTACTACCGGGAGTGGAGGCCATAATACCAGGCTGTGCCATTGTGGACCGAGGTTGCCTCCTGGGACAATCTCAGCATCTGGAGAAAAACCCAGAAAAGATAGTCAAAGATTTTCTCCACTCCGCCAGCAATATCTTCTCTTTGACACTCCACACTCATGCTATCTCTGCTTCTGTATCCACCTCCCACCAATGCTCACACTCTATCACTGTCACGAAGGCCTGCAACATCTTCCCTCGCTTGCTGTCACACCGCTCCCCCCCCCACCCAAATCCCTGATACCACTAACTCTGCATGGTCTCTGTGCTGCTGATACTCTCATTTGGGACACCACCACCCCCAACCCCACACCACAACCCCCACCCCCACCCCCACCCCCCACCTACATCAACAATAATAGCATGCTGCTTGTACAAACCAGGGAACAAATTGCTCCTGATGTCAAGATAGGCCTCGCCGAACCTCTCATCTAATTCTGCCACACAACTCGCCATAGCCCATGTCACTATAAGATCCAGCCCGCAGCATTCCTATTTTAATTGAGAATGCGATCACCTGATTTCAGTTATTGAGATTACTCAACCTTCAGGATGTTTCTCAGGTCTTAGATATGATAATGAATCTGTTATGTTCGTCCCGGATTGGGTCTATGCTCAGGTTGCACTTGGGAAGAACATGCAGTTGCAATGTTTCTAATACAAACATCTGAGAAATACAGCGCTGTTGGAGTAGCAGGAGGATTCATCAGTGAGTATAGTACAATTCTGTAATACAACTAAATCACTCCATTTCCACCCCCGCTCTTCTTTGAGAATATTATATTTCTCTGGTTCCTTAGATTTGACCTGTATGCAAAGTATCAATTGCCAACTAACAGCACAGATAGGTCACCTCTTCTAAGGCATTTATATTGTTCCATAACTTGTTGCTAAGAGATGAGTGGAAACACCGTGGGAAAACATTTCCTCTGTTCATTCGCTGCAGCAAAATCAGAAATGTGCTCTCTCTGTTCACACTTATGCTTCCACTAGGCATAGCGGAAATATTTTACTGAGTTCAACTTGTCCTCTGATTTTTGCCCATTCATTTGGAGAAAGGTTGCTCTTTCCCAGGGGTCACCACACGGGCTTAAGAATGCTATTAAGAAATTGAGGCCTGTGAATATGAATTCACATCCATGGTGTAGTATATTCAAGTAGCAAGGCATGAATTTCATCTTCGAATTGCTTAGAGTTCTGCTTTACAGATCTGTATTATTTAGTATCAGATTTCAGCCAAGTCATTTATGGAGATCCAGGAAGACTCTTCTTGATGCCAGGAATTTCAATCTGAAGTTGACCAGATTAAGGCTGTAAACCCATTTTCAAGTCCTCACCTATACTGGATCTAATTAGGTTGTGTATATTGCTGCTAAAATTCATCTCACCATCATCCCATATAAAATCACGAATAAATCCTTTGATAATTGTACTGGACTTACTCTTGGTCTTTCTGAAGTTTAGTGTGGTCACAGTAAGAACAATAATGCATTATTTTTATGTCAATCTCATGATTATGCACACAGGATATTCTAGCTGACCAGTCAATTCTAATTCTTAGTCCCATATTTTTGTGCTACAATAATTGTTATAGCTTGTTTGCTACTGGTAATTTGTTTTAAATATGAATAGCCTACTTTGTCTACGAGAGATATTGAAAACAACCTCCCCAACATCTGTAGTTTATTTCTAAATTTCCTCTCCTGTGCTTGTCTCCATGCTCAGTTTAAATATTCATTTTAATGAGAATGCTAATATACCTATGCAATAAATCAGATCTTACTTAACATTCATCTAATCAGTTTTGTAAAAAAACTGAAACAAGACAAAGTGTGGATCAGTCACAATGTCCCCCAGATCCGTGCAGGGAACAACACAAGGTAAGGTCGATTATGAATTTGGGAACAAAACATGGAAAAAATATGAAAAGGAGCACCATAGAGATATGGTCGGTAGTTAGTTAGGTGAGAAAATGTGTTATTAGCCAATAAAAACTTAAATTAAATTAACTTATGAATTAATGTCCAGAGAGAGCAGTGGACAGAAAAATGACATACAAAACTTAACAATCGTCCAACCACTTACATTGCTACACAGCTAGCAATAATTTCTAGGTTCATGTATTGCATTGAGAGGCTCAATAAAATTGGGTGAAATGTAGATTTTCTTTCCAGTTGTAAGTTCAGGTTCTAAGTTGCGAGTATCATTACACCACACCAACCATGACTGAACATTGCCTCAGGCACTCTGTTGGAAATTTGTTAATAGAGCCTTTTGCCCTCATTTCTACAGAATCAAGATATTTAGCAGGATGTATGTCAGAAAATCCAGATTTCTAAGTAGTTATAAAACAAAAGTTGCAACTGTTTGGCAGATCAGACAAAATGAGTTGACTGCATGAATCAATGACCATTTTCTGGAGTGAATCTTTTCATATGTTGGTTAAGAGTTATCTCTGTTTCACAGAGGCTTCCTCTCTGTGAGGCACAATCTTCCTCAACCTGTCTCAGTAACAACTGACCACATTCCCATGTCACCCTCTCATCTTACGCTAGTGAACAGAGTAGTGCGATGAAGGGTGGCTTTCTTTCCCCATGACACCAGAACCCAGTCTGATCTGAGGTTGCCACCCTGGTCAGTGTAGTCTCAACCATCTAGAGGAATGCACAGCAATATCACAGGAAGATCAATGGTTTTCTCTGCTCTACCAGAACAAATGTGACTGTCTTCTCTCTGCTATCTCACAGTCACTCTATCTCTGCTTTTGCAGCCACCTCCCACCAAGGCTCGTGCTGTACCATGTTGTGTATGATGTAGGTATCACAGAGATGTGGCTGCAAGGGGATCAGGGTTGGCAGCTAAATATCCAAGGATAGACATGCTATTGAAAAGACAGGCAGATGGGCAGAAGAGGTGGGGCTACCTTGTTGGTAAGCTGAAATTAAATCAATAGAAAGAAGTGATACAGGGTCAGAAGGCATAGAATCAGTGTATGTTGCATTTAAGAGCCACAAAGGATAAAAGACCATGATGGGAGTTGTGCTGAGGCTTCCCAGCAGTGGGTAGGATGTGGGGCAGCAAATAAATTAAGAAATAGAAAGGGTATGTAAGAAAGGCACTATTACAATAATTATGGAGGATTTCAATATGTAGCTGGAAATCAGGTGGGAACAAATCCTAAGGAACAGAATTTATGGAATGTCTATGAGATGATTTTTTGGAGCAACTTATGATGCAACTCACTAAGGAACAAACAATTCTAGATTTGGTGATGTGTGAAGAGGCAAATTTGATGAGGGAAAAGTGATCATAATATCACCCTGCAGTTTGAGATGGTAAGCTGGAATCAGTAATAATGGTGTTACAATTGAGTAAAGGTATCTCCAAAGACATGTGGGAGGAGCTGGCCCCAAGGGGAGCCAATAGGGAAGACAATGGAGCATCAATGACATGAGTTCCTATGGGTAATTCAGGAGGCACAGACGAAACTCAAACCAAGAAGATGAAATACACTGAGAAGGACAAGGCTACCAAGAGAAGTCAGGGACAGCCTTAAAGAAAAAGAAAAAAAAATTCAATGTAGTGATGATCAATGAGAAAGCAAAGAAACCTTTAAAAACCAGCAGAGGACAACTGAAAAAGCAATAAGAGGCCAGTATTATTAATTAAGATAAGCATTGCTGTGCCAGATGTGAACACTGTTGTGGGGAAAGCATATACCACGAGTACTATGTGGCTGTTATGTAAGATATTTTGTCAAGTATCTGCTATTAAAAAGATATCCACTCTGCCTTTTTGGCAATATTATGACTTGTTTGTGAAGAAGCAAAATTATTAATCCAACTCCACTGATAGATTTTGATTCAGTGATTAAAAGTGCACCATTCATTGGCTCAGCTCCTGAGAACTGAATGTTTCTGATGATAGCAGTAGAATAGTCAGTCAACTGAATTAGCAATAGGTTATGAGAAATCCATTTAGTTATACCGTAAACGTTGAAAACCTCACCAGAATAGTGACAGAGGGTTGCAGTGTTTGGTTAATTATATGCAAATAAAACTGACAGTATTCTTCCAATTGTAAAACTTAGACTTTCTAACCTAAATTACAGGCTGAGAGTTATTCAAAAAGGGTTGAATACATCAGCTTCACTCCAGCTCTGTAAATCAACAGTCTTCCACCTCATTGCATGAGTTCTGAAATTACACTGTTAGAGGCTAGTTTAATGTATCATTCAGAATCCCATTCTCCATTATTTTGCAGCAGACATTAAACATTTATTTTCAACCTTTGCTCAAACAGCAGGGAGAGGAATTTCAGACAGCTGCATTAGGCATTCAAATTTTATTTTATCCCACAGTTTTACTTCAATGCCATAAGAAATGAATGGCTGTGTTTACATGCAAATGGCTGTCAAATATCTGTGCACACAAACTTCCTTTATGAGTACCAAGTCAGCATCAGGGATAGACTGCCCCAAGCGAGTCTGGAACTACTTTAGATATTTTTATGATTGGATTTCCAAACTAATATAATGTTATGAATTGTATTAGCGCTATCTGTGATGTGCATTATTTGGAAAAATTACTTTGATATTTTGATGACAGACTATTTTACTTTTAATAACAATGACCTGGGTAAGCTTGTAGAACTAGCAAAAAAAAAGGAATATTCCAGGACCTCTACTGCTTCTGTCCTCTTAAGAACATTAGAACTAAGAGTAGGAGTAGGCAATTTAGCCCCTCGAGCTTGCTCTACTATTTAATACAATCATGGCTGATTTCATCTCGGTCTCAACTCTACTTTTCTGCCTGTACCCGATAACCCAATAACCCTTCAACCCACTGCTTATCAAAAATCTGTCTATCTCCTCCTTAAATTCATTCAGTGTGCCAGTATCCATGGCACTGTGGGGTAGTGAATTCCACAGTGAATGACCTTTGAGAGAAATAATTCTTCTTCATCTCTGTTTTAATCTGCCACCCCTCAGCCTAACACAATGACATCTCATTCTAGATTTCCCTACAACTGGAAAAGGTAAAAACAATGACAGCAGATGCTGGAAACCAGATTCTGAATTAGTGGTGCTGGAAGAGCACAGCAGTTCAGACAGCATCCAAGGAGCATCAAAATCGACGTTCCTGATGAAGGGCTTTTGCCCGAAACGTCGATTTCGCTGCTCCTTGGATGCTGCCTGAACTGCTGTGCTCTTCCAGCACCACTAATCCAGCGACAAGTAGAAAAATTCATTCTATGTCTGCTTTGTCAACCCTCTTTAGTATCTTATATACCTCAATTAGATCTCCTATCATCCTTCCAAAAATGAGTACATCAAGGACTGAACTGTACAATCTCTCCTCACAAAACAAACTTTTAAACTCTGGAATGACTCTAGTGAACCTTCTTTAAACAGTTTCTGATGCAGTTGTGGGCAGGTTATAAGGCGGCAATATGCAGCATTACTCTGCACTGGGGTCTGCATCCAATAATACATTCACCACATACATGCTTACAGTATTTAAACTGGAGCCAATCAGAAGTTTAGCCATTTTTTTTCTATTGTGGAGTGCATTATTACCACACCTTCCTTACCATAGGAAATAACATCAGGAATTTGCATTTATACATAATGCTTTTCACGTGGTAAAGTATCTCAAACTGTGTCACAAGCTGGGACTTGGGCAGGGATGAGGTGTCAGCAGTTTACTTCCAAAAAGCAGAACAGTAACACATATGTTTGGTGTTGAATGCACTGTTGCATTTGTTGGCATTACTCAGCCCTAATAGATATTCATTTTTCATTCTTTCTCATCTTCTAAAGGAGCAAGTTGATCTTGGAATCTTATTCATACTTTTATTCTTCATATACCACCCAGCTTGCTCCACATCACCAAGAGAGATATCTCCGCTGAGCTTAATCTTGTCCTCACTCCAATGCACAGATAACTTCCACACTTACTCTGGCTCATGCTTTCTGACCACAGAAATTTCAATTCTTTCCATAGCTTCAATTTTAGGTGGTGCTTTGATGGTTAAATTTATCTGCAATATCAGCAAATAATCTGACACAAAGATCCACAGGAATATTTTCCCCAGTATCTGGAGGGTAACAGAGGGTTGATCAACATATCAGTTCAGCACATAAATAGTATGGATTCCAGTTTAAATCTTGACATAGGAGAAAGTGAGGACTGCAGATGCTGGAGATCAGAGCTTAAAAATGTGTTGCTGGAAAAATGCAGCAGGTCAGGCAGCATCAAAGGAACAGGAGAATCGACATTTCGGACATAAGCCCTTCCCTGAAGAAGGGCTTATGCCTGAAACGTCGATTTTCCTGTTCCTTAAATCTTGACATAGACAATCAGGTAATAAATATGTTTATTTGGATCAGAGTTTAAAAACTGCCTTCAAGCCCTTGGTTATTTTACAGTTACTGGAAAACAACCGATTGTTTATAAAAAATGAGCCTTCCCAATTTTATACTAAGCCTTATACTTCGCTGTAGATCCAAACTTAAGTTTGAATGGAAACCGAAAGAATTGCAAATGCTGTAAATCAGAAAGAAAAGCAGAAATTGCTGGTAAAGCTTAGCAAGTCCGGCAACATCTGTGAAGAGAATTAATGTTTCAGGTTGCCGGACCTGAAATGTTAACACTGACTTCTCTTCACAGATGCTGTCAGACCAGTCCTTAAATCTGATTCATTTAAAATAACAGTCAATAAATATTCCATAAGTGACTAGAATGGGGCTGCACAATGGGGCTGCATGATGAGGATTTCATTTCTAAAAGACCAAGGATTTAATCCACACTAATGGCGTCAACTGCATCTATAGCTGCTATCAGCTCATTTAAAATAAACATAATCAAATAATCAAAACATTAATAATACTGAAGAATCATGAGCAAGTTCATTAAAAATTCTGTAGAATAATGGAAACTGTCAAATGGCTTACTTTTTACTGAAGTAATTCAGTAAAGGTCAGGTGATTGGCAAAGTTGGCATATACTGCTGTAGCAAAATGATGGCTATCTATGTAGAAATGGGAAAATGCATTTGACACCAAGGGCAGAAATGAAGCCCACAGGAGTTTGCAAGGTTTACTTATTTAAGCAGCTGTTTGGTTCTCCCAATGCAGGTAGACACAAGGAATTTCAGTTATGTAGACCATGGAATCAGGACGTCTGATGCAACAGAGGGTTTGAAGCACCTGTACCAAAAACAGTTCAGCAGTTCACATTTGGAGCAGGATAAATGATGTGAACTGCATTACAAGAGATGGTTGATAGTCAAGCAAAGGCTCAAGGAGCAGTAAGGTCTGCATTTTAACATTGAAAGTCCTGAAGGTTAAGTGGCAAGGAATTGAAAAGAGCTGAACTGAGTTCAAAGGACACAACCTTCAGTAATCTACTGCACAGTACAAAGTGACAAAGCAAGTCGTCCTTGTTCGATACGTTACAAAGGTTACTAGAACTGATGTGAAATTATTTAACACATTGTGAAGGTTTGTGGATTGAAGTGTGTCTTCAATATGGCCGCAATGCTTGTCATCACTCTGACCAATCCCTCGCAGGCTTTATGCTGAAGGGGGCAGAGTGACAATGCGATGAACAACAAGGCTCTTCAATGCCATGGGGTTGTACCATGTAGTGCAGGAAGTATTCGTCCAAGGAAGATTGAGCAACAACTCGAGGACTAATTACATGAAGCCCTGAATTCAACTTGAGAAAACTGCTCTGCAGATAATAGTTTCAACATTGATGTAGCCATTTCGAAAGCACCATCTCACATCTCCAGGTGAGCATTGAAAATTGTTGTTTTTTCTTAATCTTTCATATACTGACACAATCTCATCAATTACAAACCCAGAATACACCACAAAATGATTACAAAACATATGCAGCAAATTTGTTGGAAGGATTATACTGATCATATTGTAATATTCTTTCTGTTCTCTTTGAATTTTTATTCATCTCACCAAGGAGCTACAGAACCTGAAAGCTGCACTCACTTCACCTTGTCCCATATAATATTAAGGATGCACTGATTAGGGGCTTGTAGTCTGAAACAAAACGCTGGAATTTTACCAGGCCCTGAACAATGTGGGCTATTGCATGAAATCTGGGAGAATGATGTCAGAAATCTAGCCAGAACACTCTCAATGTTGGGAGGAACAAATCACGCTTTCTAATAGAATTGTAGAGCTGATACAAGATACTCGCTAGAAAGTGGCAAGATGACTATTGATAGGGACTATTACTCATTAACATCCTTATTAACACTCAATATTGCCTCATTAATATGCAGGTCTCTTTTAAGTATACGCTGAAAATTCCTGACATGAAAGTCTGAACGGGTACCCAGTGACTCTAGCTCACCACTTGCTCTTCCAGACCCCATTTGGGACACCCTGCACCAATATCTTAGAGAATAGCTATGGGCTACAACTGCAGTCTCTGACACTGATGTTGTCCAATATGTGCCCATTTCTTAACAACAGTATGGCTTTGATCCATTATCGGGAAGAATATACATTGTAAAGCTGCACTTCAGAGTGCATCATCAACTATCATTGCAAGAACACTGTATACTCAGGAAAAGGTGCCCAGCTCAAAGATTAGACCAGGCTGTCTCTCGGGGCTTCTCACTCATTTGCTGAGTGCACACTCAGTTAGCATCTACCTGGATGCTTGCAACATCGCTGTCTTACCTTGATTTGCCTTGTGCTCTTGTACCTTGACATCGCGGGTACAGCCTGAAGGCTTGCCTTGCTGTTTGGTGCAGACACAAGTTATGCTTGTCAGTAGCCATCAGTCAAGTGGATGGACATGTTGCTGTACAGCAGAGTGAGATGTCAGTCTCACACCAATATCATGTGTCAGGATGTCTGAATGTCAAATATACTGTGTTTCAGTCAAATAACTGTATCTCAAAATTAAAGGGAATTGTTCTAAACTGAGTCAAAGGGGCCAATCAAGACCAGTATCCATCCACAATGCAGGCGCATAGGCATACTGAGTTATCCTCTTCGAGTGGTCACAGTCAGGGGTCTGTCTCAGTGCAGAAGGCAAGTGGGCCACAGTCAGCCCTGGGTGTCAGTGGAGTTTGCCTTGGGGGCATATGAAGGGACACTGTAGGGATTGGACGGAGGAGAGGATTGATGGTGTAGGCAGCAACTTGTGCTGCAGAGAAGATATGAATGTTGAAGGAAGGCATTTCGATATATAAGGAGGTGGGAGCTAGTAGGGCATGGGATGCTGCAGAAGATGAACTGGTTATCATCATCAGTACGGCTTGGATTGAAGATTGCACAGTACAACAGTGGGCATCATTGAACTGTAGTTACAGATCTCAAGAATATGAAAGAAAGCTGGAGTTGTAGTTCAAGGTGATGGAAGGGAACATGTGGGGTTTTGGACAAGACAGGCTGTCCAGGGAATGCCAGGTAGAAAGGGACATGCAGTTCAGTGGAGGGGACATCATTGCCAGGCTGAGTCTAGGACTCATAGTGTCCAGCATGGCCTGTCATTCCTCCCACGTTAGCTGGACGAGACCTGTGTTTGGAAAATGGCTGCAACAATGGCCAGAGTGGGCAGAGCTGGTTTTAGTTTGATTTGATTTGGTTGATTGTAGTCATGTGTGCCCAGATACAGTGAAAAGCTTTGTTTGTGAGCAGTACAGGCAGATCATAGCAGGACATTTAGGTCATAAGATGCTTGGATAGAGTGAGGCATACAGGCTACACTGCGTAGGAAGTGTGCGAATCAAGATCAACATTAGCAAGATCAGCATTATTTGAAGTTAGAGAGGTCCATTCAGCAGTCTAATAACCGTAGGGAAAAAGCTGTTCTTGAACCTGTTCGTGCATGTGTTCAAACTTCTGTGTCTTTTGCCTAATGGAAAAGGTTGTAGGAGAGCATTACAAAGGTGGGAGGAGTCTTTGATGATGTTGGCAGCCTTTCTGCAGCAACAAGAAATGGAAATGGAGCCTATGGATAGGAGGTTCGCTTCCATGATGGTCTGGGCTGTGCACATGACCTTCTGTCGTTTCTTATGACCTTGTGCAAAGCAGTTGCCATACCAGGCCATTATGCACTTGAATAGTATGCATTCAATGGTGCATCAGTAAAGTTGGTGAGGTCCTTATGGATATGCCAAATTTCCTGGGCTACCTGATGAAGAAGAGGTGTTGTTGTGCCTTCTCGACTGTCACACCTACATGGGAGGTCCAGGACAGTTTGATAGTCAAAAACATAGGCTCTATTTCTGTGTGACACGAAGTCCTTCAAGGGGAAATTGTATCAATCAGGAGCCTTCAGAGTACAGGTTTACATTAGTTAGAATCATACATGGTCCAGGTGAAAGACATGCAGTGTACAGGGATTTAGGGGGAAATGCTGAGAACAGGCAATGTCAACCATGCCATTGCGAACCACAGAGAGACATCTCTATGATACCGAATGGTTACAGGCAACCTTAAAAGAGGCACCTGGGGCCCCAGTGCACACGGCTAATGCAAAACCGCCTGAGTGCTCAGGGACCTGGAACTGATTCCCTCTCTGCCTGAATTGTAAGAATCAAGCAAGTTTTTCTTTTATTCACTCACAGGATGAGGGCATCACTGGCTAGGTCAGTATTTATTGCCCATTGCTGTGGATCTGGCGACACATGTAGACCAGACTAAGTAAGCATGGCAGTTTCCACCCCAAAAGGACTTCAGTGATCCAGGCGGGTTTTTCCTGACAATTGCTTCATGTTTATCACTAGACTCCTAATTCCAAATCTTCATTGAATTCAAATTCCACCATCTGCCTTGGTGGGATTAGAACCCAGCTTCTCAGAACATGATCTGGGTCACTGGATTAACAGTGCAGTGGTAATACCACTAGGCCATCCCCTCCCCAGGTATGTGCAAAGATACCTTTCATTGGTGATCTTGGACTGGAGGGGAAGGACTCAGTGCTCATTCTACCTCTTTTCCACATTATTAGTGTGGCACTCTTTGAAGTAAAGTCCTATGGCGAAGTTGAATCCTTCCTTGTTCTTCATTGTTGGAATGCAACATGTCTCACTCTGTGGAGGTATATATTAATCTGTCGTTGGTAAGGGATGTGACTGTTGACTGCTCTCATTGCTAATAAACTGTTGCGTTCCGCTTGCTGCTGACACAGGCTCATTGCTGGTTTGACCGATGGACCCAGCCACAGCAGGGGTTATGGGGACTATAGCTGCGATGCAGTGAAGGTGCAGGGAGATAGAGGAGGTACAGATGTGCCGGCAAATCTGGGCCAGCAGTAACGAGCAGCAGTTGAACAGAGTCCACCAAATGAGAGGTCACAGCTCAAAGGTCCCTCAGGATGTACTGGAGACACGAGGAGGGCCAGGGTTTGTTGTCCACAACACCATTTCCTCTAGATGAACAAGGTGTAGCATCTTCCCAGGCTGAGGATGTCCCAGGGCACTGTGACTGAACTTTCCCAGCTGCTGGACATGGACCTAATAGCTGAGTGGCCATCCTATCACAGTGATTGTCAAAGTGACAGCTGCAATGGACCTCTATGTGAAGGAACCATGGTGAGTGGGAGTGGTGGTGGGCAGGGCTTAGAGAGATCTTTTAATTGTCCAGCTACAAATACATTACGCTGTGATCAATGGTCATTGTGCTCAATCATGCTGTTCCCCTTCCCGGTGACAAGTTCAGTGCTGCAAGCCAGGCACTAGGCCTCAGGAACATAGCTGGCTCCACAGCTCACTCTGGTACACAGCACCATTAGCTGTACACACATCGTGATAGGAGGGCTATATCACAATGCAGATGAGATCATCAATGGGAAAGGCTTTCATCCCGTCAGTGTGTAAGTGATCTGTGATGATCATTGTCACTTCCTAAAGGTCTGTGCCCCTGGGGGCTGTCATGGTTGCTACATCCTGAAGAACTCATATGTTCCTGCTACATTCAAGAGTTCAAAGCCATGCAAGGCTGGTTACTTGGGGTAAAAAGTGAGGTCTGCAGATGCTGGAGATCAGAGCTGAAAATGTGTTGCTGGTTAAAGCGCAGCAGGTCAGGCAGCATCCAAGGAACAGGAAATTCGATGTTTCGGGCAAAAGCCCTTCATCAGGAAATCTTCCTGTTCCTTGGATGCTGCCTGACCTGCTGCGCTTTAACCAGCAACACATTTTCAGCTCTGGTTTCTTGGGGACTAGGGTTACTCTCTACGACCATGATCAACTCCATTACACAACCCCTGACTAAGGTGGAGTGCAGATAAATGCAGCTCATTCATCGACTGAGGCCATCCTGGAACAGGGAGCAGTCCTCTGGAAGATGGTGTTTCACCGCTTGGACCAGTCTCAATGAAGCCCTTCAGTACAGCCCAGAGAGTGTACCACATCATCCGGGCATGCTGTGCCTGACACAACTGGAACAAGCAAAAGGGGAAAGTGGTCGGTCCTGAGGAATTGGGAAGGTGAGATGAATTTTCTATGAGGACAATGAGCATCTGGAGCAGGAGGATCCTCACCTTGTGCATGTCAGACCGCCACTAACCAGACAGAATGTAATCAATGCTCAATTCCAGCCAATGAGAGCTGGGAGCAGTGATCACTCAGTGACTGTAAAATACTTGGTGCTCAACAGGCAAACAGGAGAGAAGTGCAGCTTCTGTTTGTCTGATTTGTGTTTGTTTTTGGAGTTTGTAAGTATACATTTGAAGGCTTCCCTGTATGTGATGGTCCCATGGTGAACAATAATAAGATGCTGTGCAATGGTGGACTTTGAGAAAAGAGTAATAGTGACTTACAGAAGATGTGAGATGGGATGTGCCACAGAATCAGTGGTGAGCTGGTGTTTAAACAGCGCTTAGGGTAGGGATGGGCTGTTATATGTGCTACCCTCCCTCTGTGCTGTGAAAGATGCTGGTTCACACCTACTGTGCCTCTGTGCCACCATGAAGGGGAACACTGCAGTGCCAGCACTTGTCTGGGTGTACAAGGGCCTTATAATGATGGTGCAGGCACCAGGTACGATGGTCTATCCTGGGATATTCAGGCGGTGATGAGTACTTCTGTCCACAGTGAGTGGGAGAATCAGACCAGCATTGGACATGAGAACTGCGTAGGGCAGTGTACCTACTTTAATAATACAAGTTTGAGATGATTGCTGAGAAAACACACTCAGCCTCACAGAGAGTAAGCCTCCCACGAAACTCACCATAAATGACACCTTGCCAAGATTTGAGAACATTCAGCCTAAAGAGATTGGTGCTTTTTAAGTAGTCCATGTGAGTAATGAATTATGAGCTGCTGACATCTGATACACAAGATCAACACTATGTCAGAATATTACTACAAGCTGACAATGTGAGTGAAATGTAGATCAGAAAAAATGTTATTTGGTGTTGTTTACTCCTTCCACTGAGGACAAAGCCCTCAAGGAACCTGAATGACTAAGAATAAATATTTACCATAGCCTGGATGTAGCCAGCCAAGTGTCCCTGATTAATTTGATTCTGAAAAAGCCTTTCTCCTCTACCTCAGATCATTGTGAACGTCACATTTCATACAATGATAATGAATGTCTTCTTAATATTTAAACAGACCTCTGCCTGTCTGTAGTGGCAGCTTTGGGCAAATTCAAAGTCAGTGTAGATAAAATTTAGTTGTGTTGTAACAATAAAAATTTGGATATGCCAGTAAAGTCAGAGAATGCCTTCCAAACGTCACAAATCTGCCAAGCTAGGCAGAGGGTGAGTGGAATGGTGGAACAGAGTACCAGTGCTGGAATGTGTTGTAGTTAAAATTGATTCCATGAAAAGCATCAAATTTAGATTGATAGTAAGCAATGATAAAATTATTAGATGTACTAAGATAAATATTTTATGGCAATTCTACTTGTATGAAGTGATTTTGATTGTCGATTACAATTGAATATAACCCTGATCATGTTTTTTGGATTTTCATTTTGTACACTTTTCTTAGATTGTACCAAATATTTCACCAATATGGGTCTTTGCTTTCTGTGACCTGGAGAGTGCAAACTATCTGGGTATTTTATAGTTCATCTGGGAATCAAACAGGAACACTGCTATTTTTTCTTCATGGATTGTCAATGCTGCTAGCAAGACCAGCACTTACTACAATTTGGAAAAAGTGAGGACTGCAAATGCTGGAAATCAGAGTCTAGATTAGAGTGGTGCTGGAAAAGTACAGCAGGTCAGGCAGCATCCGAGGAGCAGGAAAATCAATTACTACAATTTCCATTATTGGACATATCGTAAGTCCTGAAGAAAGGCTCATGCCCGAAACGTCGATTCTCCTGCTACTTGGATGCTGCCTGACCTGCTGTACTTTTCCAGCAACACATTTTCATATCATAAGCAGCCACTTGATCTTTCTGGGTTTTGGAAGGTAGTAGAATTAATCATTCATTTCACCCTGCTTAAACTGTAGACTTACATAACAAATTTCTTAAACAGTAAATAATAAGAAAATAGAAAAAAAAATGCCTTGTCATAATTTACAGTAATTGGAAGAATTACAATCCTTGCTCAAAAGATAGAAAATAAGAAATTCAATTAGCAGCAATAAACAGCAATGTAGTGACATCAAATACAGGGTGCTAACCTAAATGTGCTGGTTCTTTGTAGTCAATTTATACCCTCAGATTGCTTCTTCTGGGATATCTGATTGAAAAATGACAGCTTGAATCATTTTTTTCAAAATTTGACTGAGATGAAAGATGTTTAAATTGACAGGCCAATTATAATCTCACTTGCCCAGCAAAAAAATCACACACTTTAATTTACTCCAGTTGCTTATTCACCCTGTAGATGCCAGAGTTGAGGTTTCCTATGTTTAAATGACTGAACAGCAAGGGTCTTGCAAACTTGTCTGTAGCCACACGTGCATTTCATGTTCTGATGATGTCACTGGGACTTGCCTGCTGCTGAGTTCAAAAGCTAGCAGGGGGTATGTCCTGAAGATGCCAAGATAATGGAGTGGTTTTTTTACTTCCTTTGAGCCATCTCAAGGTTCAAGAGTCCTGGTGACAGTCTCTTGGCTAGATTATTTTTGGACAATTTCATAGCTAATTCTCAACTGGCATAATTGCAAACTTCACTAAAAACCTTAAATTTTGCACAGAATAAAACCTCATTTGAGGAGTAACAATTGAGTGGTTAATTTGCACTGCTACTCATTTATCAAACAGGAGGCTGGAAGAACACAGCAAGCCAGGCAGCATCAGGAGGTGGAGAAGTCACCGTTACAGATCTCAGAAGGGTTACACCCAAAACGTTGACTTCTTCAACTCCCGATGCTGCGTGCCTTGCTGTGTTCTTCCATCCTTCTGCTTGTCTCTCTTGGATTTCCAGCATCTTCAGTTCTTTTGTGTCTACTCAATTATTGAAGACTGATTGTGGTTAACATTAGGTTCCACGGGGTAGATGTAACACAGTGTTAGAGTCTCCATCCACTTCCAGGTCCAAAGGTTGGCGCTGAGGCCATTCCACTCTGGTGGCTTGCCTTGCAGATATTTAATGGTCAGTAGGCTGTTAAATGTTTTGATGAGGAGCTTTCAACACCATTTTGGAGCTTGCCAGCCAATCTGACAGAGTGGTAGCCACTTCTGGGATTGCATCCAATCATCAGTGATGTAGTGCTGGAGCTGAAGTGAGAGCGAAGTGGTGGTGGTTTCACTGGAGGGCAGTGGGCATGGCCAGACTGGCAGGCATCAGCGAGGGGTACTGAGGAATTGGAGTGCTAAGGTGGATAGGGTGTAGGGAAGGGTAACAGGGAGGGGATCTCTGCCACTGCTGTTTTAATTACAGTGCCAACAGGAAGAACCCTATAAATGAGTGCAATTGGCTACTTAAGGGCTCATTGGAAGGTAAGCTACCTAACAGCCATTGTTAAATGATGGCAGCAACCAACACAGCAGGCACAATCCCCAAGGCATTTTACAGGCCCCCCGTCTGCAAACTCACCACTAGAGGGGTGGACATTTCAATCTAACAGTTTGTCTCAGAAATGCAACCCGACCTGCCAATCAGTGCATATTAAAGTTCAACCCACAGGATCTTTATATTTGAATGGAGTAGCTAAATAGGAACAATGTTTTTTTTCTGAGATTACTGTGCCTCAATACAAACTAAAGCATTTTTCTCTGAATGCACCTGAATCCTAACACTTTATTGGTTCAAACCAAACAGTTGGTAAAACTATTGACACAACAGACAAGTTAAATAACTTGTTCAATGCATTTGTAAATTCCCTTGTACTAATAGTCATTTCCAGCTTACACAGTACTCTTTATTGGAGATCACTGCATTTGCATTTATGCACCATCTATCTAGATAATCCCATGCTGATTTTATGCGCAGCTTGAATCTACACTAACTACACTTGCAGATTACATTTTTTGCATCCCTCTTATTCTTCCTTTCAATCAACAGAACAAAGCATGGTTGCAAAGAGGACAAAATATTTAACAATGCAATGATTCTTATTATATCAAAAACAATTTTTGGACATTGGATCATTTACTGTTACGTGTTCTTGAGATGTGAAAGCTATTGTTAAAGGCAGCATTTATTGCATAACTCTTAGCTGCCTTTCTGAACCATTACACCCACAGTGTTGTGAGGGAATTCCAGGATTTTAACTCAGCAACAGTGGAGGACAGGTGGTCCATCAGGATGGTGTGCTATTTTGAGGAGTACTTGAGGATGGTGGTTTGCCATGTATCTCATGCCCTTCAGCAGGTTTACTCAAAATTACTTCAAAATTTCTGTACGGAAGCAGATTATTTGGTTCAATTAGTCTATGCAGCTAATTAAGCTCCACACGAGGCCCCTCCATCTTGTTTAATCTCACCTCATGATCATACCCTTCTATTCATTTCTCCATCGTGTGTTTACCTAATGCATCTTTCTTTGAATCTTTAGCAAATTGCCTAACAATCCCACGTGATAGCAAACTTAAAATTCCTATTTGTGAGGAGGAGAAAATTAACTAAAGAATGCTGAAAATTTGAGGCAATGTAATAGAAAATTCTGGAAGTCAGTACTGAATCCATTAAGATCTGTAGACCAGAAGCATTAACATTTCAAATATAATTCTTCATCTGAACCTTGCACTGAATTGCTGATCAACCTGCCATACATTTCAAGCATTTTGTTTAGAATGATAAGATCATTTTTAAATTTATCAAGCAGAAAATTGGAAATTGCAGTCATTAATATTCACTCCATTTACATACATTCACGTACAATATTGACTTTGATCAGCAGCAATATTGCTCTCAATACAACTATTTCATAAATCCAGAATGACAAGACCTCTCCAGTCACTTAACCTGATCTAACAACAGACTGCCAGTAGATAAATAATCATAATAAAATCCAGCTCATTTAAAAATATGGACTGGCATGTAATTGTAAAAGTGATTTTGGGGAGAATATATATTTATTCCATTAGAAATATTTACCTAAGTACATAAGGTCAAACAAAATGAGCAGAAAGGTCAACAAGGAATGCTGATTAATATATTCTTAATTCTTCTATAGAAGAAGAAATCATCTCAATCTTCTGTTTTATTTGTATCTCAGAGACTGTATGAATGCAGACTTCAAATAGATATATTGTTATAATAAGCCTATAGCACAAGAACAGGCCATTCTGCCCAAGTCATCAATGCCAGACTTTAAATTACACAGAAATCTCCTTCAACTCTCTTCATCTAAAATTGTCAGCATATCCTGCTATGTCTTTCTACCCGATGTGTTTATCAGACTTCTGTTCACAGTAAATTGTATCTGTATTTTTTACCTCAATGTCACATATCCTCTGTACAAATGATCTTCCTCCACTTTTCTTGGTTAAAAGAAGCAGATCTTCCTGCCTGAATTGATGATATGCTGAATTGATTCTTGAATCTCCATGGCGGTAGTTGAAAATTTGTGTTTATTTACCTCATGCTCACAACATTTTTGAATCCAATTCACATTGTCAGTATTTATTTCAATTAATTAGCTGCAAAGTACATTTAAAATGACACTGCTAATGAACATATTAGATTTAATTGGGCAATAATAAATGGTATGGAATAGCTTAATCTGAAATTTGATTCGAACTTGGCTCCTGACAAACTAGATCAAATTATCAACTTGATTAAACATTATTTCTGAATAATATATGGTCGTACTAATTTAGCATACAGCTGATACCTTTCATAGTTTCTAAAAGAGGGAAGTATTGCATAATTTTACAAATTTCAGGATTAGTATTGTGTGTTAATGCTTCTTTGGGGAATAATTGGTAGTTGAAGAACCTTTCTTTTCTCTTTTCGCTGTTAGTATAAATGCGGAAAGGACTCATAATCAATCAAATCAACAATTTTTTTTGAAAAGATTTGTAGCTCAGGTTGAGGTCTGGATATAGGTTTGCTCGCTGAGCTGGAAGGCTTGTTTTCAGATGTTTTGTCACCATATTAACATCATTGATGAGCTTCCGGGTGAAGTACTGTTTATGTGTTTAGGTTTCCTTGGGTTGGTGATGTCATTTCATGTGGTGATGTCTCTTGTTGTGGTGATGTCATTTCCTGTTCTTTTTCTCAGAGGTGACAAATGGGATCCAATTCAATGTGTTTGTTGATAGAGTTCTGGTTGGAATGCCATGCTTTTATGAATTCTCATGCGTGTCTCTGTTTGGCTTGTCCTAGGATGGATGTGTTATCCCAGTTGAAGTGGTGTCCTTCGTCATCTGCATGTAAGTGAGAGTGGGTCATGTGTTTTTGTGGCTAATTGATGTTCATGTATCCTGATGGCTAGGTTTCTATTGTCCAATGTAATGTTTGTTACAGTTCTTGCAAAAAAAAAAGCAAATTTAATGTCATTTACAAAATACCATGCAAGAACTGTAACAAACACTACATTGGACAAACAGGCAGAAAACTAGCCACCAGGATATATGAACATCAACTAGGCACAAAAAGGCATGGACCACTCTCACTAACGTTCTTACATAGAGGTGAGGAAGGACACTACTTCAACTAGGACAACACATCCATCCTAGGACAAGCCAAACAAAATCATGCACGGGAATTCCTAGAACCTGCAACCAGAACTCTGTCAACAAACATATCACTACAGAAAATGAAATCACCAACCCAAGGAAATCTAAACACATAAACAGAAAGAGGGCCATGCCAACAGTGCTTCATCCGGAGGCTCACTGATGATGTTACCTAGTATGGTGACGAAACATCTAAAAATGAACCTTCCAGCTCAGCGAGCAAACCTACATCTAGCAAATCAACAATGATGGACATGTTCAACCAATTATATTATTCTTACTGTCATTAGGAAATGAGAAAAAATCGATATTTGATGGCAGATGCTGCAAGTCCAAACTTCAAGTAACCAACATGAACTGCAATCACAAAACTGGCGATCTTGGTTAATGGCAGATTCAAATACAGAGGGTGTTGGGGTGGAGAAGAATTATTGGGGGTAGATGGGTTAAAATTCTGAGAGGTGGCATTGATCAGGATTCTGGCATGAAACTCCCATTTCTGGATTGAACCCAGACCCATTCATAGGCAGGCATGGAAATCCCATGGAGCTGTCAGATAAATAATAGTCATTAACCCCAATTAACTCAGGACTTTGGAACACAGTGGCCAGGGTTTCCAAGCTTTGAAATTCATGGAAGGCAATAAGATAGAGGAAAGCTTTAAGAAATTGAACCCGAATAGTTGCTGCTGTGCCTTGATGAAAGGTTGGTGCTTGGAGTATTTCCTTTTAGTTGCTTCTCTTGTTTGATAAGTGATTATATTTTCTATGGAAATCAGTTTAGCTGTTTGACTTTCTTCACTTTCAACTATGCTTCTCAGCTGTAGGCCTTCATTGGAATATGGAGGAAACTTACACAACTCTACCTCCAATCCCTGATGACGAACAGAAGGAAGGTCAGGGACAACATCAACGATGCTAACAGCACAAGTAACTGGAGCTGTAGGAGTGCTGCCTTCTCCTCAACCACAGGCTGTTTCCATGGAACAGAGGAATGGAAGGAGAGATCTCGTTCCAAGAAGGCAAGATCTGAACACATGGTGTACAGGGGGAGGATCAGCTCCCTCAGCATACATGACTTTGGAGATTCACCCAGCCTACACACGAGCGCCAGCACCTCAGAAGATTGATTTCAGCGCTCTGCTGAAGAAAGTGGGCAAGTCAAAGTAAGACAAAGGGCAGGGGGGAGGTGATAACTGAAACTGTCTTGTCACCCATCTTTCCTGACCTCCTCAGGTCATTCTCCAAGGGCACCATCTCCAGGTTCAAGGGATTACACTGCTGCATCTCACTTTCTGGAAATCTGGAAGTGCGATACTAACACTGAGGGCGAGTTAAAGAGAAGAAACTGCTTCAATGACAAACAGATCCAGACTCATTAACAGCTGCCCAGCACACAACCCAGCAGCAGCCCACCTCAAGCTCCACTGTCTATGGGTTTATTAAGTTACAATCCTATCCTTAGTGCAGCTTGCGAACAACCAAAGGGGATAAAACTTGTCAACACTTCAACATATAACACAGAAGCATTTTTATTATCATTATTATTGCAGCTAGAGTACTGTATAAACGACATTAAAGGAAGGATGTGAGTGCACGAGAGGGAGCATAGTAGATGAAGCAAGGGTGAAGCAAGGCAAAACCTTGAGATTCAGTGAGTTGTAAGTACTGCCTGGAAATGTGGTGGAAGCCAATTCAATTGAGACATTTAAGAGGGCATTGAACATTTATTTGATGAAAAATAATTTGCGAGGGTATGTGGACAAAGCAAGAAATTGGCAATTGGTTTAGTTCATGAGCCAGTGTTGACATGATGAGCTGAATGGCCTCCTTCTGTGCTATAACTACCTGTGTACTAATCACAACTAGTGTGAATCTCCAAAGTCCCAGAAATGTGTTAAAAATGCTGGTTGTAAACATTTGTGCTTTAAACTGTTCATTCATTTTCAAGATTAAAGAGAGTAGGCAGTCTCAAAAATAGCAAATCAGAATTATCTACTTGGATATATGATTCACATTATCATCTAAATGGGCTATGTGTTGGGGAGGGCCTAAGATAGCTCTGAAAACTCACAAATATAGTTGGTTATGTTCTGGGTGAGGGAGAGCAGACAGTGGCACAATGATACACCATCCAGGATTGAAGGTAGGACTTCATGCTGGGATGGAAAAGAACAAGTGCATAAAGTGGTAGGTTCACTTAACTTGTATTATGGGAAGAATCTGTGGGGGGGGGGGGGGGGGGGGGGGGGGGTAAAACCGAAGTGGCAACTGAAAGAAAAGGGAAAAGAAGAAAGAACTGGCGAGCAGAGGAGTTCCAACAGGAGCGTCCTACTCTCTCACTATCTTGAGGAATGTGTGATGACTTCTGAATTAGTGTGCATCTTTGGGCTCCACACTTCAGGAAGGATGTAGAATTTATACATTATCTTCAGAATAAAGAACAAACCTAAAATGATTCACAGGAGGATTAATCAAACAGAATTTGACACCAAGCTACTTTAGTAACACACAGACACTACATAAACATCAGCCAACCATCTCCAACAAAACAGAAACTAACCATTACCTGTTAATGTCTAATCGCATTACCATTGCCGAATCCACCACCATCAACATTTTCAGGGTCACCATTGGACCTATAAATACTTGGATACAAGGAGTCAGACACTAGGAATTCCGTGATGAGCAACTCATGTCTCCTTGATGGCTGTTCACCATCCAGAAGGTGCAAGTCAGGAATGTGATGAAAAGCTTTCCATTTGCCTGGACAAGTTCAACTCCAACAACACTCAAGATCCTTAAGATTGTTCTTTGTGTTACAATGCCAACTACTTCTGCATTGTGGCTGGGTCATTTGCTGTCACTGTCTGTTTTCATTGCTTGACTCAGAGGCCTGACGTGCCATGCTGGGGAAAACCTCTCATGAATCTTAATGAGAAAAGACTCTTGTTGAAACAAGGTGTAATGTATTGCATGTCAGCAATTAGGTACATGTCATATTGGTAAGTTAGAGATGATTACTAAGACTTTGAAGAGTCTTACGATGTAGCTCTTTATTGTAAAGATCCTGAGCTATTCTACCTTTTCCCGACTCAACTCTGTATGGTATCATCAGATTGGATGGACCTTAATGCATTCTCCAGCATTAAACCTTTCAGAACTATTCCTTATAGAACAAAGACTATTCAGGACACATCAGCCCATTTGATTGATATTTCAGTCACAAACCTTCAGCTTTAATTCTCGTCACCACCAATACACAGTGGCTTCAGCGTGTACCATTTAAACAATGTATTGCGGCACGGTGGCACAGTGGTTAGCACTGCTGCCTCACAGCACCTGAAACCCGGGTTCAATTCCCGACTCAGGCGACTGACTGTGTGGAGTTTGCACGTTCTCCCCGTGTCTGCGTGGGTTTCCTCCGGGTGCTCCGGTTTCCTCCCACAGTCCAAAGACGTGCGGGTCAGGTGAATTGGCCATGCTAAATTGCCCGTAGTGTTAGGTAGGGGTATGGGTGGGTTTCGCTTCGGTGGGTCGGTGTGGACTTGTTGGGCCAAAGGGCCTGTTTCCACACTGTAAGTCTAATCTAATCTAAACTCACCCAGGCTCATAGAACATAGAACATAGAAGAGTACAGCACAGAACAGGCCCTTTGGCCCACGATGTTGTGCCGAGATTTAATCCTAATTAAAATATAATAACTTAACCTATGCATTCCTCAACTCACTGCTATCCATGTGCATGTCCAACAGTCACTTAAATGTCCCCAATGACTCTGCTTCCACCACCACAATTGGCAACGCATTCCATGCATTCGCAACTCTCTGCGTAAAGAATCTACCTCTGACGTCTCCTTCATACCTTCCTCCTAATACCTTCAAACTATGACTCCTCATACCAGTCAATCCTGCCCTGGTGAAAAATCTCTGGCTATTGAGTCCATCTATTACACACATTATCTTGTATACCTCGATCAGGTCTCCTCTCTTCCTCCTTCTCTCCAGAGAGAAAAGTCTGAGTTTATCCAACCTTTCTTCATAAGGCAAGCCCTCCAGCCCAGGCAGCATCCTGGTAAACCTTCTTTGCACCCTCTCCAAAGCCTCTGTATCTTTCCTATAGTAGGGTGACCAGAACTGGACACAATACTCCAAGTGTGGTCTCACAGGTTCTTGTAGAGCTATAGCAAATCTTGCGGCTCTTAAACTCGATCCCCCTCTTAATGAAAGCCAAAACACCATATGCTTTCTTAACAACCCTTTCCATTTGGATGGCAACTTTGAAGGATCTATGTAAGTGTACACCCAGAACCCTCTGTTCCTCCAATCTGCCAAAGAATCCTGTCTTTAATCCTATATTCATTCGAGTTTGACCTTCCAAAATGCATCACTTCGGATTTGTCCAAGTTGAACTCCATCTGCCATTTCTCAGCCCAGTTTTGCCTCCTATCTATGTTGCGCTTCAGCCTGCAGTAGCCCTTGATATTATCAACTGCACCTCCAACCTTTGTGTCATCTGCAAATTTACTAACCCACCCCTCAACGTCCTCATCCACGTCATTTATAAAAGCTACAAAGAGCAGAGGCCCAAGAACAGAATCCTGCGGGACCCCACTCAACACTGACCTCCAGGCAAAATACTTTCATCAACACCTACCCTCTGTCTTCTGTCAGCCAATCAATTCTGAATCCAGACAGCCAAATCTCCCCATATCCCATACTTCCTGACTTTATGAATGAGCCTACCATGGGGGACCATATTAAATGCCTTGCTGAAGTCCATATACACCACATCCACTGCTCAACCTTGGTCGACCTGTCTTCATACCTCCTCAAAGAACTCAGTAAGATTTGTGAGGCATGACCTGCCCCTCACAAAGTCATGCTGACTGCCTTTAGTCATACAATGCCTTGCCAAATAGTCATAAATCCTATCCCTCAGGATTCTTTCTAAAACTTTGTTGACCACAGACATAAGACTGACTGGTCTGTAATTGTCAGGGATTTCCCTGTTACCCTTCTTTAAAAGATGAACAACATTCACCTCCTTCCAATCCTCCGGTACCACTCCCGTGGAGAGTGAGGAAGCAAATATCCTCACCAGTGGCTTAGCAACCTCCTTTCTCATATCTCAGAGCAGCCTAGGATAAATCTGGTCTGGCCCTGGGGATGTATCAATTTTAATGTTTTCCAAACTTTCCAGCACATCAATTTCATCAACCTTAATCTGGTCAAACCTGTGTCCCATCTCCTCAAAGTTCTCATTCACAACAAGGTCCCTTTCCTTCATGAAAACCAAAGCAAAAAACTCATTTAGGCTTCCCCTATTTGCTCAGACTCCACGCAGAAATTCCCTCTGCTATCACTGATCAGCTCTACCTTCTCCCTGATCATTCTCTTACTCCTCACGTAAAATGCCTTTGGGTTCTTCCTAATCCTTCTTGCCAAGCCTTTTTCGTGCCCCCTCCTTGCTCTCTTCAGTCCATTTCTGAGCTCCTTTCTAGCGAGCCTGTAATCCTCTAACGCTGTGCTAGATCCTTGCTTCCTCCACCTGACGTAACCTTCCTTCTTCCTTTTGACGAGAAGCTCCTCTGTTCTCGTCATCCAAGGTTCTTTAATCTTACCCCTTCTTACCTGTCTCAGAGGAACAAATTTGTGCATCACTCGCAACAACTGGTCCTTAAATAGTCTCCACATGTCTGCTATGCCCTTTCAGTTGAACAATTGCTCCCAGTCTGCACTTCCCAAATCCTGTCTGAAAGCGTCATAATTTCCTTTTCCCCATTTAAATATCTTCCCTCGGTAACTGCTCCTTTCACTCTCCAAGGCTATGCTAAATGTGAGGCAGTTGTGATCACTTTCACCAAAGTGCTCTCCCAGTGTGAGATCTGACACCTGTCCTGGCTTGTTGCCAAGCACCAAATCCAAAATGGCCTCTCCCCTCGTCAGCCTGTCTACATACTGAATAAGGAAACCCTCCTGAACACATCTGACAAAAACAGCTTCATCCAAACCATCTGCACTTAGGAGGTTCCAGTCAATATTGGAAAATTGAAATCACCCATAACAGCAACCCTGCTACTTCTGCATTTTTCCAGAATCTGTCTGCCTATGAGTTCTTCAATCTCTCTACTGCTTTTAGGTGGTCTGTAGAAAAGCCCCAATGCAGTGGCTGTTCCCTTGCTATTCCTAACTTCCACCCATACTGACTCAATAGACAAACCTTCCTCAACAACCTTTGTTAACACTTTCCAAGCCTCTATCACCTGGAAGGACAAGGACTGCAAGATTCATGGAAACATTATGAATATTCCCCTCCTGACTTGCTTCACAGTCAGTGGAACTCCATTAAGAGCCACACTTGAAGAAAACAGCTCACCATCACTTTCTGCAGGGCAACTGGTGATGGGTAATAAATGTTGGCCCTAGCAGTTATGCCCATATCCCATGAATGAATAAAAGAAGAGGATGTTACGACAGCCGACCGAAATCTTTCTCTACAAGTAGTTTGAGGAGTTCTTTTTTTAAATACGGGAGAGAGGGCAAAATTGAAGGACAGAGAAGTTGTGTAGTGGACAAGGTTCGTGATGAATATTCAGAGCACATATAACTGAAAGCTTGATCCTCAAAAGTAAACCAAAGAAAATCTGGGATTTGCTAAAAGCCCAAATTGCAAGAATGCAGATATATGGAGGATTACAATCAATGTCTACTTTAACTTTTGGCTTGTTGAACTGCAAGTTTTAAGTTGGCCTGGCTGCTAGCATATGTGTATCCCGAAGGGAACGTTACTTACATACAACCTTTTTTGCCCCCACACAGCACAATCCTGATTGCCACATGTCCATGTATTGCTGCAATTTAAATGGAACATGGGTTGCCACACAGAGGTCACAGAGGAAAGGAGGGAAAAGGCTATGAACATTATTCAAAACAAGGATGTGGATTTTAGAATGGGTTTGTTGATGGACCCTGAGCCAATGCAGGTCAGCAAGCACACGGTGAATGAGTGAATGGGAGCTCGAGTAAGTTCAGGTATGGTAAACAGAGTATTGGATGAGTTCATGTTTATAAATATGTACTGTTGGAGGCTGCTAAGAATTGCATTAAATCTGTCGCAGCTGAACTAAGAGTGCTGGATGTCAATGCCTTTTATGGACTGGATGAAATGCCCTCAAAATATATGGAGAAGATAACTAGCCCGCCTAGCCTGCACATCCCTGGACACAATGGATCACTGCCCGTGGCCAATCTCCCTAATCTGCACATCTTTAGACTGTGGGAGGAAACTGGAGTACCTGGAGGAAAACCACAGCTGGAGAAGGTGCAACTCCAAACAGACAGAAGCCCAAGGCTGAATCGACCTGTGAGCCACCGTACTTCCCAATAAGAGCTTTCATATCCAGATTCAGGATCCCAGCAACTGCTAAAAGCTAAAACTAAAATTTCTGGTTCTGTGGGAGCTTGATCCCGACCCATTCAGGCTGCTTCTATTGTTCCAAATTTAATGGAAACCTCAAGGCCTCACAAGCTGTTTATTCTATTAGCTTTGAGCAGACTACCTCTGGCTCAACCTTTCTTCATTAAATAAAGGACATAGTATCATTGTGTGACTCAGAAATTGAAATGGGCAGTGTTTGTATGCAAGGACTTGCAGTATTGGAAGCTCATATCAAGGTCAAACAGGAGAACGCAGTTACAAAATATTCAGCTTCAGACTGTGGCTGAAGAGAGTAATGGAATCTGTCGGGTACCTGGGGCTATCAAGTATTTCTTGCATCCAAAGCACAGGAAATATATTGAAAGGCATGTTTTAACAGTTTGTATAATTTTCATCAAAACATTGCATTTTATGGAGTAAAATTGAATCTAGACCTATTTTCAACCCCAGAACTGCTGTTGGAGAGGCAGTGTGCATTTAACATAAGAAGCCAAAGGTCAATGGAATTGGTCCCTGGATCATATCTGATTAACTGGGACAAATTGCCAGAAGGTCACACCTCTGCTGGTACCCATATTGTGTCACACATGCTGTAGAGCCTGCAAACAGTTTTGTCCCAGGAGGGAAAAAGTGATGGACGCAGATCATTTGTAACCTGTGTGAAAGCGGGAAAACAGTGTGACTTGTCTCAACTTTACAAAAAGGCATTTTTCTTTAAAAAATGATAGCTTTTGTCCTGCTGCTGTTGAAGAATCCTGAATGAGCAGAAAATATGAACCAACATCTCAGTAAGGGATAGTCATGAGGTATTGTGTTTAGCTGTACTGACTCCATTCATTCTCCACCTGAATCTGTTAATGTGCTGTATACATCACAAATGGTTTCATAGAACATTCACAATCACAAAATATATGAGCCAATTTGCTGCAGTGACACTACAATCTATTGTAATAGATGAGGATGATTAAATAAATATTTCCATTATGTAAAAAAGACTTTGGTTCCAATACAAATCTCTTGTTACCCATGCTGAATGCATACCATACTTTGTTTTAATAGGCCTGATATTTCAAAGGTTCCTGCTTTCATTCTGTTATTGTGCACTCTCAGATTTTTGTTTCAAACTTTTCACCATACATACACTGGAGAACATACATCCAAACCCCTCAGGTGAGCTAAAGTCAACAATTCAGCTGGACTTTGATTTCAATATACTCTGTACTCTGCAGTTTGTCCAGTGGCCAGATTTAATGTATAATAATCTTTTCCCTGAAGAAATATTGGTATTTCCACACATACATTTCCCAAAGAGATTACATATCTAGGAATTTCCTAGACTGGAGAAATTTAATAAAGGTTTGGAATGAATTGAACAGTCCTCTTAAAAATGATGGTGACCTTTACGACAATATTTGTTAGAAATAAAGGCTTTCGGGAATGAATTGTGAGTGAAGATTCAACATCACTTCAGAGCTGCCTATATCTTTTGACAAAACCTATCATCATACATAACTTTTCTAATGATTCATAGAATAAGCTCTGAACAGTCTAACCATTAAAAATCACTTATGTCAATCCTGAGTGAGGCACGTTCTGCTACCTAGCATGTTTGGCTGTTGTGGGCAGTGTTCTTCCAGGTCAACGGTACTGGAGGAATTTTAGCCATTTAACTGGATTAGTACAGAATTAAAGGATTTCAGTTGAAATTGATACTTTGAACAAGCAGCAGAAAGCAGAGGTGAAAGAAGACTGAAGGAGTGTTCAAAATCATCAGATATCTGGGGACATTTGATAAAGAGGGCAGGATTTCCTATTATTTGGCTGTTTCATTTTCAGGGAGTTTCATCTGGCTAGCAGTGAATTTTCACAAATCACCTTCTCTCCTGGTGCTAGTGGAAGGCTGTTGTGTGACTGGAGCCCAATGTGCTATGGTGTACGACAAGGATCACTTCTGGATATCTTATTGTTTGTGATATTCATAAGAACATACGATCGTAAGAAATAGAAGTAGGAGTGGGCCATCTGGCTTGTTGAGCCCGCTCTGCCATTCAATAAGATCATGGCTGATCTTTTCTTGGGCTCAGTTTCACTTGCCCGCTCGCTTACCAGAACCCTTAATTACTTCACTGTTCAATAATCTATCTTTGCCTTAGAAATATTCAACGAGGTAGCCTCAGCTGCTTTACTGGGCCAGGAATTGCACAGATTCACAACCCATCGGGTGAAGAAGTTCCTCCTCAATAAATGATGTAAATGTGAATGTGGGTGAGATGATAAATCGGTTTGCAGATGACACAAAAATTGACTGCGTGATTGAGAGTGAGGGGAAGGTCAGTCAGTAAGGTCAGTAAAGTAATCAGCATCTATTAGCAAAATTAAGAACTTGCCATTGAAATTTTAAGGAGAAGATCAAAAATATTTTGTAGTCGTTGAGATTCAAATTTTTTTGACCTTCACCGTATTTTCTCATTGCTCTTGCCATTGCTCATCCATTAGAGAAAGTGTACGGTTGGAGTGGGCTACATTCAGACTTCAGAACAAGAGCAGAAGCAGACCATTTGGTCTCTCCTCTGCCAGTCAATATGCTCATGGTTGATTTTCTAACATTCCTTCACTTTCCCACCCACTTCCCATATCCCTCAATTTGCTGAGAGACCCTAAATTTACTTAACATTGGAGGATACATGGCTCTCTAAGATAGACAAATCCAAAGATTTGAAGATATTGCTCTGCATCTAAAACCAAAAGGATCAACCATTTTTCCTGACAGTGCATCTGACTTCTAGATTCTCCAGCCAGGGGAAATAATCTCCTGATGACTACTCTGTTGAGCTCCCCTTCAACACCTGTGCATGATTCAATGAGATGCCCTCTCGTTCTTCAAAACTCCGCAATTTATTGATGCAATGTATGCAGCCTCTCAATTACTGCCATTATCGCATTCCTGCACTCTATTCTCCTTGAAATATCGACCAACCTATTATTTGCCCTTCTATTCTCTTGCTTTCCGAACATGCTACTGTTCTGTTCATTGCCTGGCTACACCAAAGTCTGTCTGTACATTAACATTTATAAGTTTCAAGCCTTTTATAAAATATCTGCCTTTCCCTTCTTACTAACAAAGTAAAGAACCTCATACCAGCATATGTATGAACATGGAACGTAAATAGGCCACTTGGCCTTCAAGTCGACTCCACTATTTAGATTACTTACAGTGTGGAAACAGGCCCTTTGGCTCAACAAGTCCACACCGACCCGTCGAAGCGCAACCCACCCATACCCCTACATTTACCCCTTACCTAACACTACGGGCAATTTAGCATGGCCAATTCACCTGACCCGCACATCTTTGGACTGTGGGAGGAAACCGGAGCACCCGGAGGAAACCCACGCAGACACGGGGAGAACGTGCAAACTCCACACTGTCAGTCACCTGAGGTGGGAATTGAACCCGGGTGTCTGGCGCTGTGATGCAGCAGTGCTAACCACTGTGCCACCATGCCGCCCATTATTCATTAAGGTAACGGTTAATCTGACTTATAACCTCAACTCTACATTTCTGCATACTCTTGATAATCAAGAATCTATTTACCCTTGCCCTTAGATATATTTAAAGATTCTGCATCCATTGTCTTTTGAGGAAGTAAATTCCAAAGACTTTTAATTCCTGAGAGAAAACAGAAATCCTCATCTGTCTTGCATGAGTGATACCTTATTTTTAAACAATGACCCCTAGTTCTAGATTCTCCCACAAGAGGAAACATCTTTTCCAGAGCTACATGGTCAAATCCCCTGAGGATGTGCTATGTTACAATTAAGTAGGACTCTTCTAAACTCGAAAGGATGCCTAGCCTGAGTAGCCTCTCCTCATAAGACATTCCACTCATCCCAGGTTTCCCACAGTTTATTCCATTAGCCATTTTGTTGCCTACTCGCATAAATTGTCTATAACTTTTAGCAGACCCTCTGCGTCCACCCCACTATTTACTTTTGAATCTGGCTTTGCATCATCAGCAAATTTAGATAAATTACAGTCTCTTCATCTAACTCACTAATATTATACATAAATAGCTGAAGCCTCAGCTCCAATTCTTGCAGTCCGCCATTAGTTAGAGACTTTTAACTTGAAAATGCGTCAGGTATTCCTCTGCTCTGTCCTCCACTCTAGTTAATCTATTTATCTTCAACTCTGTGAGGCCATGTGTCACTCAATATATTGGCACTGGAAAAAAATAGCATCCGAGGAGCAAGAGAGTTGACGGTTTGAGTATAAGCCCTTCATCAGGAATGTGAAGGCAGTCACCCTGAAGCTCTGACTGAGATGTGATGGAGGAGCAAGTTCCTGAATCCAGAGCCCTTCCACCTAGGAAACTTATTGATGTGTGTAAGGAAGATAATTAGTGTATTGGGTATTATTATCTATGTACAATGGGGAACCCAGATACTCAGGGAGTTAGTCTGAGACTTGATATGTGTCTGCACAAGAGTGTGCTCTGAGCTTGTGATGCTTCAAGAGATAAACAGCAGGGACATCTCAAGTCTCAGACAGTTAGACTAACTCCCTACGTACCTGGGTTCCCCATTGTACATAGATAATAATACCCAATGCACTAACTGTCTTCCTTACACACATCAATAAGCTTCCTGGTGGAAGGGCTCTGCCTTCAGGGACCTGCTATTCCATCACATCTCAGTCGGAGCTTCAGGATGACTGCCTTCACATTCCTGATGAAGGGCTTATACTCGAAACGTCGATTCTCGTGCACCTCGGATGCTGCCTGACCTGCTGTGCTTTTCCTGAAACACATTTTCAGCTCTGATCTCCAGCATCTGCAGTCCTCACTTTCTCCTCCTCACTCAATATATTTGCATCAAGGAAAAAAAATAAACAAAATCACATTTTTAAAACCAATTTGGCCCTTTCTTAAAGTGAATGCAAACACAGGAAGAGCTAAAAGAAATACTACAACAAAGTTTTTATTCTATCATTTTCTATTGTGTTTTTCACTTTTCTAAATTTTGCAAACTAACTTGCTTGGGAACAGAATATGTAAAATTCCTAGCTTGTTCTGCCAGCAGCATAAAACAAAAAGAATCAAATTTCGGAAAAGTTCAGTTCTGGTGCGATAAGAATATTCTTTCTGATGCCAATGATGAAGAAGTTAGAATATGATTGTTGACAGTGGAAATGTGTACATCACTTCTCTCTCAGGAGAGAAATGTTCAGTTTGCATCCAGTCTACCCTTGTGCAGAAACCAAAAGAGAAAATGCTGGAAAATCTCAGCAGGTCTGGCAGCGTCTGTACAGAGAGAAAAGAGCTGACAAAGGGTTAGTCAGACTCGAAACACCAGCTCTTTTCTCTCCTTACAGATGCTGCCAGACCTGCTGAGATTTTCCAGCATTTTCTCTTTTGGTTTCAGATTCCAGCATCCGCAGTATTTGCTTTTACCCTTGTGCAAAATTCAGAGCTGGAGTACCTCTCCAAGATAAAGTCATGGTTGGGTAAAATACTGTCATAGAATCTTAGGGTGGAATCTGGTAGGGATCTGAATGATGTGGACTCTGGTGAAGTGAATGGCAGATTCTGCCCAGAAGGGATTCTGAATAATCCAAGATGGAGGATGGAAAAATTTCTGGCTGTAACAGCTGCTCCATTTTTGAGGTATTTTAGGCGCTGGAGATGATTTCCTTAAATTCCAGGAGCATCAATTACTGTTTTACATACTGTTGCATTGTTTTGGAACTTTGGAAAAAAAAGTGAAAACAAGCTTAATGTTCCAAGATACTAATGCTACAGGAAGGATAGAAAGGGAGGCAAGACAGGAGGGGAGTGGTGTTTTTGATAAGGGATAGCATTACAGCTGTGCTGAGGGAGGGTATTACCAGAAATACATTCAGGGAAGTTATTTGGGTGGAACTGAGAAATAAGAAAGGGATGATCACCTTATTGGGATTGTATTATAGACCCCATAATAGTCAGAGGAACATTGAGAAACAAACTTGTAAGAAGATCTCAGCTATCTGTAAGAATAATAGGGTGGTTATGGTAGGGGATTTTAACTTTTCAAACATAGACTGGGACTGCCATAGTGTTAAAGGTTTAGATGGAGAGGAATTTGTTAAGTGCATACAAGACAATGTTCTGATTCAGTATGTGGATGTTCCTACTAGAGAAGGTGTAAAACTTGACCTACTCTTGGGAAATAAGGCAGGGCAGGTGACTGAGGAGTCAGTGGAGGAGCACTTTGAGGCCAATGACCATAATTCTATTAGATTTAAGATAATGATGGAAAAGGATAGACCAGATCTAAAAGTTGAAGTTCTAAATTGGAGAAAGGCCAATTTTGACGTTATTAGGCAAAAACTTTTGAAAGCTGATTGGAGGCAGATGTTCGCAGGTAAAGGTGCAGCTAGGAAATGGGAAGCCTTCAGAAATGAAATAATGAGAATCCAGAAAAAGTATATTCCTGTCAGGGTGAAAGGAAAGGCAAGTAGATATTGGGAATGCTGAATGACTAAAGACATTGAGGGTTTGGTTAAGAAAAAGAAGGAAGCATATGTAGGGTATAGATAGGATAGATCAAGAGAATCCTTAGAAGAGTTTAAAGGAAGTAGGAGTATACTTAAGAGGGAAATCAGGAGGGCAAAAAAGGGGACATGAGATAGCTTTGGCAAATAAAATTAAGGAGAATCCAAAGGATTTTTACAAATACATAAAGGACAACAGGGTAACTAGGGAGAGAATAGGGCCCCTCAAAGATCAGCAAGGTGGCCTTTGTATGGAGCCACAGAAAATGGGGGAGATACTAAGTGAGTATTTGCATCAGTATTTACTGTGGAAAAGGATATGGAAGATATAGACTGTAGGGAAATAGATGGTGACATCTTGCAAAATGTCCAGATTATAGAGGAGGATGTGCTGGATGTCTTGAAATGGGCTAAAGTGGATAAATACCCAGGACCTGATCAGGTGTACCCGAGAACTCTGTGGGAAGCTAGAGAAGTGAATGCTGGGCCTCTTGCTGAGATATTTGTATCATTGATAGTCACAGGTGTGGTGCTAGAAAGACTGGAGGTTGGCTAATGTGGTGTCATAGTTTAAGAAGGACAATAAGGAAAAACCAGGGAACTATAGACCAGTGGGCCTGATGTTGGTAGTGGGCAAGTTGTTGGAGGAAATCCTGAGGGACAGGATTAACACGTATTTGGAAAGGCAAGGACTGATTAGGGATGGTCAACATGGTTTTGTGCATGGGAAATCATGTCTCACAAACTAGATTGAGTTTTTTGAGGAAGTAATTAAAAAGATTGATGAGGGCCGAGTGTTAGATGTTATCTATATGGACTTCAGTAAGGCCTTCAACAAGGTTCCCCAATGGGAGACTGATTAGCAAGGTTAGATTTCATGGAATACAGGGAGAACTAGCCATTAGAATACAGAACTGGCTCAAAGATAGAAAACAGAGGGTGGTGGTGGAGGGTTGTTTTCAGACTGGAGGCCTGTGACTAGTGGAGTGCCACAAAGATCGGTGCTGGGTCCTCTACTTTTTGTCATTTACATAAATGATTTGGATGTGAGCATAAGATGTACCATTAGTAAGCTTGCAGATGGCACCAAATTTGGAGGTGTAGTGGACAGCGAAGAGGGTTACCTCAGATTACAACAGGATCTTGACCAGATGGGTAAAAACAATGACTGCAGATGCTGGAAACCAGATTCTGGATTAGTGGTGCTGGAAGAGCACAGCAGTTCAGGCAGCATCTGAGGAGCTGCATTTTGGGAAAGCAAATCTTAGCAGGACTTATACACTTAATGGTGAGCTCCTAGAAAGTGTTGCTGAAGAAAGAGACCTTGGAGTGCAGGTTCATAGCTCCTTGAAAGTGGAGTCACAGGTGGATAGGATAGTGAAGAAGGCATTTGGCATGCTTTCCTTTATTGGTCAGAGTATTGAGTATAGGAGTTGGGAGGTCATGTTGTGACTGTACAGGACATTGGTTAGGCCACTGTTGGAATATTGCAATTCTGGTCTCCTTCCTATTGGAAAGATGTTGTGAAACTTGAAAGGGTTCAGTAAAGATTTACAAGGATGTTGCCAGGGTTGGAGGATTTGAGCTATAGGGATAGGCTGAACAGGCTGGGGCTGTTTTCCCTGGAGCATTAGACGCTGAGGGGTGACCTTATAGAGGTTTATAAAATTATGAGGGGCATGGATAGGGTAAATCGGCAAAGTCTTTTCCCTGGGGTCAGGGAGTCCAGAACTAGAGGGCATAGGTTTAGGGTGAGAGGGGAAAGTTATAAAATTCCTGGCAACTTTTTCACACAGCGGATGGTACGTGTATGGAATGAGCTGGTACAATTGCAACATTTAAGAGGCATTTGGATGGGTATATGAATAGGAAGGGTTTGGAGGGATATGGGCCGGGTGCTGGCAGGTGGGACTAGATTGGGTTGGGATATCTGGTTGGCATGAACAGGTTGGACCGAGGGGTCTGTTTCCGTGCTGTACATCTCTCTGACTCTGTGACTGGGACTCTGAGTGTCAAAACATCTTAGTCCGTTCTTTCTGTGTTTCAGAAGCAAGATGGTGATATTCCCACAAAGTAGCTGTGAGCTGCTAAATGATGGTGATCATTGCTGGTTAACTGCCTTGTTAACAATTCAACTCACCTCATTAATATTCAGCCTCCCATCTGAGCAAACTCACCAACCAAGCTGAATGTTAGGAAGGGAACCAGAGGTTGAACCCTGGTGGATTCAGCTCACCACTGCTCTGGAAGACCCCCATGTTAGATATTAGATACTAATGTATCAGGTCACACTCCACCTATATCCATCGAAATTGGTATCCAGCTGTCCCAACCCTTAACAACCTTCCTCTGGCAGGCCTCTGATCCATAGACAGCATGCTTCTGCATTTCAATGCTGCAACTCAGGCTACGCTGGTAACTATCATTGTACTGCTGGAGCAATGACACTGTCTGATAAGTGATATGTTCCCAGTTCAGGGAGTGGAGTAGGTTACCTCTCTCGGCTGTTGTTTACTGTCATAGCACTCAATCCCTCTAAACTTAGCTGACATGGATAGAGAACTGGCTGACAGACAGAAAATTAAAAGTAGGAATCACAAGGTCATTTTCTGAGTGGCTGTAACTAGTGGGGTACTGCAGGGATCAGTGCTTGGACCTCAGCTATTTGCAATATATATTGACATATATTAATGGTTAAAACAAGGGAACTGAATGTACTATCTACAGGTTTGCAGATGACACAAAGCTGGGTGGGAGATGAACTGTGAGGGGGATGCACAACTGCTTCAATATGATTTGGACAAACTGAGTGACTGGACAAATACATGACAGATACATAATGATGTAGAGTTATATTTCGAGTTATCCTAAATGTGAAGTTATCCACTTCGATCGCAAAAAAGGGAAAGCAGATTATTATCTGAATGGCAATAGATTGGAAAATGGGGAGGTACAACAAGACCTGGGATTCTTTGTACATCAGTTGCTGAAAGTAAGCATGCAGGTGCAGCAGATGGTGAAGAAGGCAACGGTACATTGGCCTTCATAGTGAGAGGATTCCAGTGCAGGAGTGGGGATGTGTTGCTGAAATTGTAGTTGGTCTTGATAAGATCACACCTGGAATGTCGTATGCAGTTTTGGTCACCTTATCCAAGAAAGGATATTTTGGTTATAGAGGGAATATAGCAAAGTTTGAGGTGGAATTTCTTCAGCAAGAGGAAGGGTAAACTGCATAGCTCATTGCTGCAGAGGGTTATGGAGGCTTGGTCATGAGGGTTTTTAGGACACAGATAGATAGGTTCATGATTGGTGATGGGATCAAAGGTTATGGGGAGAAGGCAGGAAAATGGGGTTGAGAAACATTACAGCCGTGATAGATTGGTGAAGGAGATTTGATTTGCCAAATTACCTAATTTTGCTCCTCTACCTTATGGACATAACATTTAACTTCAATGGTGGGCCACATCAACGACTGCATTCGACATCTTGGAGAGAAATTTTTTAAAGATATGGGATTGCTTCCAAGCTAGACACTAAATCAGAAACCGAACAAGTAAATGCACTTTTCTATTCAATTGGATTTTTTGCTGCTGATGTTATAACCTGCCAAGGCATAAAGGTAGGGCCAGCTCTATTTTTAGAAAACTGAAAAATCTTAAAATGTCTTCCTGGGAATATTATTTTTGCTGCTATTTCTTCCTAATGTAACTACATATTCTTCCCCTGCTTTTAAAAGTTTTCAATACTCTATGATATTAAAGCTGCTTTGTTCTCCTTCCTCTAAAGAATTTTAGTTCAGCAATTTAACAATGCTACTTTATTCCCCTTGGTTTAAAGGCTTTCAGTCTGCAGTATATAAATCCTGCTTTATTCTCATTTTAAAGATTTTTTTATTTCTTCAGTATATTAGTGTCGGTTATTCCCTGGCTTATAACAGAACTGCTTCTCTGCCTTGGGTTTACCCATGCTTTTGCTTTCAAAATAGAGGATTTCCACCTTTTTGTTGTTAGGACAGAGAATTCCCACCTTTTTACAGCCTAAGAAACTATTCCTAACCTCTTTAATAGCTTTACTGAATAAATCCCTCTATCTGCAGCTTCAAGCTGAATCCTATTCTCGTAAAAAGGCCTTCCCTAGAAAATTCATACTGTCTATGCTGTTGCTAATAATCCCCACTGCACGACAATTCTAATAACGATTCCTGTTCTCTTTAATTGCTTCAATAAATGAATCCTGGTGTCTGCAGCCTTTGTAAATTGTGCCCTCCTTTACTGAAGTTTCAGTTATGGCTCTCCCACCCTTACGATAGCCTTAATAGGCTCCTTACTTACTTCTTTCAATGGACTCTGTCAGCTCAGGCTTCTAAAATGCCACTTTACTGCTTTGCGATGCTCCTGATGAGTACAAGATGGAAAGCTTTGACAAAACATGTATTTTTTCTCAACAAAACTGAAGTTGTGTACTCCTAAAAGCCTAAATGTAGCTTACTAAAGGGTATTCGATAAGCTGTCTCAACATTTGAACCCTTAGCAATTGCATCACCTTAAATGCTTTACTCACTAGTAATGGGTTTGCTCACTGTTTCAAGCTTTACTTGTACTGAATTTGTTATTCAAGTTTGAGTAAAACAGGCTATCTGCAACATTACTTCCACTCGCTTCAGTTATTTTTAATTTTCATGACATTACAATGCTATATATAACAGCTAGAACTGTGTTTTTCCTAAAACTCTCTAATATTGTTTTATTTTGAAACCAAGATCAGACATTCTTTAAATTAAACTAATAGCAATTTCTACCAGCGTATGGTCAAGAAAAATGTTGAGAAGCAAGTGTCAGATAGAGGAATGTTGTCTGCCAATTGAGCTTAAGTGAAAGCAATCAATGCATATTTTTATTGCCTGCAATGTTTCCATTAAACTGTTGACACTCTCTCTTCAGTCACTCAAACCTGCTTCAATGATTTGTGTCATAAAATGCATTTATAGCCTTATTTAATCACAACTTCAGCTCAAACTATTAAAAATCTTTTTTATTGTCTCATTACATTCTGCAGCGCTGCATTTTCATTCAAAGATAATTTATAGATTTTTTTTGCAATTAAGTGTAAGTCCTCAGTAAGTATACAATAAAAGAAATAGCAGCTTTGGAATGGAACCAAATTTGTTATTTATTTTGCATTCAAAATTCATTAAGGTCGATTTTAGGTTAGAGACTATTTAATATACATCTGTGAATTACTCTTCCCATAGAAAAATAAAGTAAACTAATTGGAAATACCTGGCATAATTGTATTACTCTGTATGAAATGCACAATAGTAATCTAGCAAGTAGCATTTCATGTATTCAACAATCAAAGTTAATTATAAAAGTTAAAATTGTACTAGTTTGAAGCAAGCTATAATTTTCCACACCTTTGTTTTAGAAATCTAGTACCCAATTCAACTTTACATTCAAGTTTCTGCTATATTTAGACAAGTCGACAGTATGGTCTTGTCAGATATATATGAGCTGTATAATACTTGCAATTGTGTAGTGAGAGTATTTTTACAAAGAATTCGATATATAAATTCAGAAGAAATATAAGTTATCTCAGTATATGGGCATGAAGGATAAGTGGGCAGGTTTATTAGTTGAAGGACTCTATATGGGAACTTGGGGATCATAGAAAATCTCTTCTGCAGAGCAGGGTAGCTGGATCCGATCATCCTTTCCTTCCTTGTGCTTTTTTTTACTATTTTAGGTTCCTGGCCAAAAATGAACATAACTTTTTAAATGGAGGTATCTTCCACCTAGGATGAAGCTCATCAAACCACAGGTTTGAAAGTCCTGTACTCTGCTACTGCAACTATTATGATAAATGCTCAGTTTAATTATGTGAGCCTGCAGCAACACTGTAATGTACACATTAGGTACTTTATAAAACACTGCTTTATTCACTGCCACATGTATTGTGATTTCTTATCTTTACATGTTCCCAAAAGCCATCTATCTCATACTAAAGTGGCGATTTTATTTTGTTAATCTTGTCATGAGAAAAATGCAAATGTTTAACAAAATCTTTTTCATTGTTTTTAAAAAGTAAACAACACATTTGAAGATACTACAAAAATCTATTTTGTCTGGAATACTTTAAATGAACATACTAATACCAACACAGGTAATTACTCTCCTTCTGAATGGTTGCTTTATGCTTGATTACACAGTACTCTTAAAAATACAATGAGGAGGCAGTGACATGAGAGTGCACAACATGAAGTATATGTTTTATTTTTGTACAACACTTCACATATCAGGGTGCCAGGAGCCAAGATGGCAAACATCTCTTTGGCTGTTGGGGATCACCCAGCCTCATTTTGTAGTAGTCGGGCAATTAACTGCCTCCTGTTGGGGGCTCCCATCTCTTTTAAAAGATGGGAGACTGTCTCCAGGAGCTATGGACAATCTGACACCAACCAAGCTCAGCAATGCCACCATAAACCATGGCTTCTGCCACACAGCAGCTGTCAAAAGTCAACATTGACTTGCCTGGCAAGTAAGTATAATCAGGGCAATGGGGAGCCTTGCGAAAGTTGGATGGAGATATTTAGAAACATAGGAACTAAGAGCAGGAATAAATCATTTGGCCCTTCAGTATGATCATGGCTGATCCTCTATCTCAATGACAGATTCCTATTTTCTGCCTGTACGCCTTAATGTCTTTAAAATCCAAACATAAGCCTATCACTTTCTTGAATATATTCACTGATATACCACAGTTTTCTATGATAGAGAATTCCACACCGTTCACTACCCTTTGAGTGAAACAAATTGTTCCTCATCTCAGTCCTAAACGGCCAACCATGTATCCTGAGACTATGTCCTCTAGTTCTAGATTCCCCAACCAAGGAAAAATTCTTCTTGCACCTCATCTGTGCAGTCCAATAGCATTTCATACATTTCAATCAGATTCTCTCTCATCATTTTAAACTAGAGTGAATACAAGCCATATCTAAAAATTTGTCCTTATAGGACAATGCTGCCACCCCTGGTGAGGGCCTAGTGAACTGCCACTGTACTTCCTTAATGTAAGTCTATCCTTTCATAGTTAGGGAATCTAAAACTGTATTGCATGCAGTAAGCTCACCAAGACCCTATTGCAATGGACATCTCCACTTTTAAACTCAAATGCTCTTGCAACAAAGGCCAACATATCATTTACCTTCCTAATTGCTTGCTGCACTTATCTGTCTACTTTCAATGGTTGATATTCAAGGACACCCAGATCTTTTATATATCCATATTTCCCAATATGTCACCATTTAAATAACACTCTTCCGTTCTGTTTTAAGTGTATCACTTCACATGTAGCCATATCGTTACTGCATGTGCGATTTCTATGAAGGTGGTCCTTACTGCTTTGTGGGGCCTTCCGATAAGGGCAGCAGAGTCCATGATCGAGAGGGTGTGCAAACCCTCTCTCACCTCACCTCAAGCCCACAGATAGGCTGGCAGATTTTACTGGGTAGTCTGTTTACATGGTTGGGGTCCCTCCAGCCTTTGGTAAAACGTCAACACTGATCCAATTTACCTTTAGCACTTTTGCTGATAAAATTCCATAGCATCAGGAACAAATCGACATTTCCTCCTACCCTGTCCTCACTACTTTCCAGATTAGTGGTGCTGGAAGAGCATCTGCAGCTTGGATGCTACCTGAACTGCTGTGCTCTTCCAGCACCACTAATCTAGAATCTGGTTTCCAGCATCTGCAGTCATTGTTTTTACCTCACTACTTTCTAACCCACCTTCCACCCCCAAGCCTATCCGAGAGGGCTAGCAAAATTCAGCCTTGTGCTTTAGTCACATAAATTTTGGCGTGCATTTTTTGATTGCTTCCAGTTGAATCCTGTGGTCTCAGTAATTCATTCAATATCCCAGTAGCAACAAACATTTTTGTTTTAAAGGTATAAGGATAGAATTTCCATGAGAGATCTACCCAAATTGTACAATGTAATTTCACAAAGGATTTGCAGAAATCCTCGTTTCTCACGGCCTTTGTTGATACATAGTGATTGGGTGAGCCCCTGTAGAATTTCCACCTAATTTTATAGCTCAGGCCTTGCTCCAATCATCATAATTTGCCTCTGATTTGATGGCAGTTTCCACAAATAGGCTGAGAACTCTGCAAACTGAGTGCGTTGTTCTGAAGAAACCAGGAGATATTTTACTGCATTAAAGACAATGATCGATGTGTTGTATTCTGTGCTGGCTGTTGGTGGAAAACCTGGAGAATAAAATATGAAAGGTTATCTGAGGCCAAGTAACAGACACTTCTGAGTTTTCCATCCATGCATACTTCCAGCTTTCACTCTGAACATGTGACCTGAGATATCAAGGTCATATGGAATCCAACAGGATGAACAATGACACAATTAACTAAAATTCTTTAACCCACTGTATTGCAATCTTTAATGAAAAATGTTAAATGTTATTGTGGAGAGAGGAAGTTCAAGTGATTGTATTAGCTGTTCATCATTTTGTACTCAATCATGTCATTCAATTTTATTTTGGGGTTCTTACACCAACCTTACTCTTGTTGTCTTGTGCCTTGTAGAAGTGATAAAGCACAGAAGGGGGCCATTCAGCCCATCTGAGTGCATCCTTACCAGTAATGAAGCTGTTGCACAAAGTGGGCAATGAACTCACTGAAATTCAGACATTGAGGGTCTACAGGTATTATTGAGACCCAACCTACTGGGGTCTGAATGATGTGGGCTATGGTGAGGTATGTGGCAGAATCAGGCGACAAGTACAGCCAAGCCCATCTCAATGTCAGGAGCAACTTTCGCCATCTCTTACACTTCACACAAGCAAAATGGCGAGATTCTGGCTAGGCAGCAACAAGTTGCTAAATGCTGGGTATCACTGATTGTTAAACACCTTGTTAGATGTCCAACTTGCCTCAATAACATTCAGCCTCCCATCTTACCAAACCTGCCAACCAAGTTCAGCGTTGGGAAAGCTCAAAAAGGAAACCAGAGAGAGCGTACCTTGTGGATTCAAGACAGAAACCAGTCACCAACATCTCAGGGCAGATTCCATGGGTACCAGTTACACATCCGGCATCCATGGGTATTGGCACCTGACATGTGCCAACTTCTAAGGACCCTCATGGGATACCTCTGATTCACAGAGAGGATGCTTCCGCACTTCAATGTTGCACCTCAGACTACACTGCACCTCTTATTGTCCTTGAAGCAGGGTGACACTGGGTGCTCAAGGCCATGCACCCAACTCATGGATTGGCCTAGGCTGCACCTCTGGGCTTTGCAGAGAAAATGAGTCAACTTTTTTTCTTAACTGTTCCTTAAAACATCACCATTCCCGGTAACTTGGAATCAACTTCCTTACATTTCTCTGCACACACTCGAGCACAATTGCTATCCTTATGATGCTGAGAAACCAGAACTGCCCACTACTCCAGGTGGTTCTGACCAGCTCTCTATGCTGTAATACCTTTGACACACAGTCTTGTCAAAATAAAGATGTGATACTTTATGTCACTCAGTAAGGCAGACATTTTCTATTGGTTTTCTAACCACTCAAATGTTTTTTTTTTAAAGTTTCAAAAGACTTTTTTGCAACTAGGAATCACAGCTACATTTTCCAATAGAAATGTTACAGTATGATGCAGAGTTTAAACTAGCTGACTTACATACAATAAAACCCAGAACTGGGATTTTGGCTGCTTGGAATAAACTGTAAACAGAAATGATGCTCTTTGTCACTACACAACGTACTACAGCAATTCAGAATATCGGTAACCGGAGGGCTGCCTATATTCAGAAACGTTTTTATTCATTCATTATTTGTGGGTATCACCGGCTTATCCAACATTTATTGCCCAACTCTAATTACCCTGGAGAAGGTAGTGATGACCACTCGGAAAGGTGCATAACATGGAGAGGAACTAGGAGATGGTGTCCCCAAGAGTATTTTAGTGCTGAGGTGATGAGCCCAAAGTTTCCAACAATTCCTTAAACTTCTCCGCTGGCGAATTGGACTCCATTGTCACAGATAGGGCCAGATTTTCTGAGAGGTGGCAATTTCACACAGATTTCCACTTTGACCCTCCTTTTTTGCCCCAAAGCAGAGAGCTGAGACTGAAACACACTGCCTCTGACTCCGAGAAGGAATTTGTAGACTCTAGATGGATTATTTTGTGAAGGTGAATTAATGTCATTGCTGGGGTCACATGCAGAATTCCTCAGGCTCTGGGCTGCCCTGCCCTTCCCCTCATTCTATTGAGACATACACATGTTGTAAAATGAGTGAAGAAAGTATCCTGTAGAAGTTTACATACTGCATGGATCATGAAGCCAATTGGAACACAAATTACCAAACTACTTCAATTGGGCACACACCAAATTTTACTGAAATACTTTCTTCAGTAAAACTTCTTGATAGCATAGCCATACATTTACAGGTTGTAGCCAAAGGTTTACACTAGATTTACAGGGTTTACACTACTGGCAAAGTTCAGTGGGTCTGGTAGCATCTGTGAAGAGAAATCAGAGTTAACGTTTCAGGTCCAGGGAAGTTCTGAGGAACGGTCACCAGACCCAAAAGATTAGCATTGATTTCACAGATGCTGTCAGACCTGCTGAGCTTTTCCAGCAACGTCTGTCTTTGTTTCTGATTTACAGCACCCGCAGTTCTTTTCATGAAATTGACTATACTGAGAGTTTTAGATATAAGTCACATCAAGTATAAATTGAACTTCCACAAACTTCAACACTGATTTATTAACCATCATGCAGAAGTTGGTACCAACTGCAGAAATGACTGTGGGAATAATAAGAGTGGAACATTTCTGTGAACTGAGTGTATTTGAGGTGGCTGTTCAAATTACACTTTGGATTTAGGGTGTTCAGGCACCAATGGTCAGTCGAGCTCCTGATGCCAGTCTACCAGCTGGGGCAGCAATTATCTCAGAAAAATACAAGCCCACACATAAATTATACTTTCAGTTGTGTCACATAGAAGAATGTTTTGTTTAAAACCAATATAATTATTACAGGTCTACAATCTAAAATCTGCATTCTCAAACATGAAACCATGTTAGATTTTGAATTATCCTGGATTTTGGTCATGGCACCTATACAATCCTGCTGGCTATCCGCAGGGAGGCTCGGTGATGATTAATGTTGGATCACTGTGAGGTTTGGTAACGTTTAGAAGACGGAGGTGCAATTCAAAGGTCAGAGAAGATGAGAAAGTAACAATTAGAAACAGGGGTGACCAGTGGCCAACAGTGGCCAACAGTCGCCAACAGTCGCCTGTGTGTTCAGGAAAGAGGTTTTCCTCTGCTAGTGGAGACTAGGAATGGCCTCTTTAAAGACTGTTACTTAATCTGTCTGTCATCCTTGTGGCTGCATTCAAGGCAAACCAATTGCATAAATACAACACAATATGGAAATGAGGCCTTTAAATGGCAAGTGCAGAGACAGTCTTTCCTATTTGTGGCGTAGCCCTGGGAGACTTCTTTTGAGGTTAAGCCAATACGACATGTGGATATCTGCCTCTGAATGTCTGTGCATTGCCCTCTGGTAGAATATGCATAGACATTAACTCATGTTTGTGGCACAGCCCTGGGTGGCTTCTTTTGAGGTCTCGTTTAATATGGCAAGTGGGTGTCTGTCTCAATTTCTCCGTGCACTGCCCTCTGTATTGGATGCCTGCAAAACAGCTGAGCCTTCTCCAATTTATTGGAATACTAAAAACATCCAGTTTCCTGGAAGCTCTGTTGGATTACTTCAATAATACATGGAGTTCCTGCTTCATTGTTTCTCATTTATGATCGAATTTACAACAGTGCATATGTTGTCTATACTATTCGTGGTTATAAAATGGAGGAGAGAATGGGATGACAGAGAAATAGGAGAGAACATTGGTGGGCGGCACGGTGGCACAGTGGTTAGCACTGCTGCTTCACAGCGCCAGAGACCCGGGTTCAATTCCCGACTCAGGCGACTGACTGTGTGGAGTTTGCACGTTCTCCCCGTGTCAGCGTGGGTTTCCTCCGGGTGCTCCGGTTTCCTCCCACAGTCCAAAGATGTGCGGGTCAGGTGAATTGGTCATGCTAAATTGCCCGTAGTGTTAGGTAAGGGGTAAATGTAGGGGTATGGGTGGGTTTCGCTTCGGCGGGTCGGTGTGGACTTGTTGGGCCGAAGGGCCTGTTTCCACACTGTAAGTCTAATCTAATCTAATCAAACATGAGACAGAAAGAGGAAAAGACACCAGATGAGAAAAAAAACAGAAGTGGGAGAGATGAGAATGAAAGTGGAAAAATTAGAAAGAGAATAAAAAGGAGGGATAATTGAAATGAGGAAGTATAGGAGAAGACGACAGGAGAGTAAATTACTCTGCAGAGTAAATTACATAATGAAATTGAAGACAGCTCTTAGAGAACAGCAGGAGAACTCACTGGGTGTTTATGAATAGTTGCTTCCCGAAGATGCTGGGAGTGATAGATTGCCTCTTTGTGGTATTGAAAGTCACCCAAAGAGACTCACAGAGCTACTTGAACCAGAAGCAATTCCTATTCTTCATGTCGTGTTAATGGGCGTCTGAGAATACTACATGAGAACACCATGCCAGCTGGACCAACCCACAATGCTTTCATTAGCAAGGACCCAAACATCACATCCATATTCAGAGAAGGTGAATGAGGTGATGGTAAGTTGACTCGGGATAAAGTTCATCCCTTCCTTCTGTGGCTGATTACAATGTGTACCAGACAACGAGGAGGAGGTGTTGATTATTGGCACTTGTGTCTCTCTGTGATAAGCAAGTGGCATGGAGGGGAATTGTTTCACGTACTGGCTACACTTAGGTCTCAGCATTTCGCAGAGAATGGCCACAATTTTCCTACTGGACTGAACACTGAACAATATCATTCTCAAATAAGGTCTGAATTGGGACAGACTAGGAGAGAATCTGGAAGGAGCAACTGAACCAAGATGTTCCAGAAATGGTTAATGGACCAGCACATTATGGGAAAGGTCAATGGACAGGGATATCCCAGGAGAGGAACCAAAGAAGTGGATGCTAAACCTCAGAATGTGGAGTTACAACTCCACATGAGGAGACTCCTGAACAGGGTAGGATTGTTAGCTATCAACTTATAGCCCACTCATACTCGATCAATAACCTCTCTCTACTCCTGTGCACCTCAAACATGTGTATCTGTCTCTCATGTTTCTCTCTAATCGACTCATCCCATCACAGCAAGTCATCATTGTCTTAGATTCTATGGGTCCTCCTCTTCTAATCTGTTGTCAAATACATCTGAGGACACACACCCCACACTGATGATGTCAGCTTGAAAGCCTCTGAGGATAACGAATGCTATTTCTACTCTCAGAAATTTCAGTCAAACATTTGCTCAGGGAATTGTGACACAATAAGTGTATTATTCAGATGGAACAAAGACAGGTTCTCATCTCCATCTGATCTGCTGCTAAAAGTCACCTCCTGTCCATTGATCAGTTTCTCAAGCTTTAGGAAACTTAGATTGTTCCAGAATTGGGTGGTCATGTTGCAGCTCTACAGGACATCGATAAGGCCACTTTTGGAATTCTGGTGCAATTCTGGTTTCCCTCCCATAGGAAGGAAGGATGTTGTGAAACTTAAAAGGGTTCAGAAAATATATCGAGGATGTTGCCAGGGTTGGAGGGTTTGAACTACAGGGAAAACCTGAACAGGCTGAGGCTGTTTTCCCTGGAGCGTCGGAGGTTGAGGGGTGACTTTATAGAGGTTTATGAAGTTATGAGGGGCATGATAAGGTAAATAGACAAGGTAGTTTGCTGGGATGATGGAGGCCAAAACTAGGAGGCTTAGGTGTAAGATGAGAGGGGAAATATTTAAAGGGACCTAAGGATCAACTTTTTCATGCAGAGGGTGATGCGCATTTAGAATGAGCTGCCAGAAGTGGTGGAGGCTGGTACAATTACAGCATTTAAAAGACATCTGGATAGGCATATGAATAGGAAGGGTTTAGAAGGATTTGGGCCAAATGCTGGCAAATGGGACGAGATTCATTTAGGCATGGACGAGTTGGACCAATGAGTCTGTTTCCATACTGTACATCTCTATGAGTCTGTGACTCTAAATATTTAGCTTGGCTGTGAGAAATGTCAATTAGAGAGCCCACTCACATTGCCCATTCTCTCTTCCTTTTCCAGAGTTGATTCACTTCCTACAAGTAAGGAGATAGTGACTGAAGGGGCAGCTTTATACAAACTGTATCACGTAATATCCACAGCAATCCTTGGTAATGTGGGAATGCCCCTTCAGCTAGTGAGAAGGCTTTGTGCTGAAACTGTTTAACAGGAGATAGGTGTTGAATATTGTGTTTATTGCAAGCATTTCCTTTCTGGCTTGCACGCTGAAATTTGTTGATTGCTCATTTCTGAAAATGAGAAGCTGAGGTATAATTATCTGGGAGGTGCAACATATCTGAGGATTCTGACTGATTTCCTATTGCTGGGTTGTGTGTTATCTAGTTGTTATCCTGTGGACTATGAACGGTCAGTTCCCTGTCAGGTGAGAGTCTGCATGTTGTGTTGTTTCAAATCTCTCCCCTACCTTATCTCTGTAACCTCCTTATAAAGAAACAAAATCCCTAGAGCTTTTCATGACTGCCAAATATCCCAAAGTGCTTTACAGCCAATAAAAAAAAAGGTCACTATTGCAATGCTGGGAATATGACAGCCAAATGTTCACAAACCAAGGTTGCCTGGACTGGAGGGCTTGCCGTATGAAGAAAGGTTGAACAAGCTCGGATTTTTCTCTCTGGAGAGAAGGAGGAAGAGAGGAGACCTGATCAAGGTGTACAAAATAATGAGAGGAATAGATAGGGTCAATAGTCAGAGACTTTTCCCCAGAGCAGGATTGACTGGTATGAGATGTCATAGTTTGAAGATATTAGGAAGAAGGTATACAGAAGACATTAGAGGTAGGTTCTTTAGATTAGATTACTTACAGTGTGGAAACAGGCCCTTCGGCCCAACAAGTCCACACCGACCTGCCGAAGCGCAACACACCCAGACCCATTCCCCTATATTTACCCCTTTACCTAACACTACGGGCAATTTAGCATGGCCAATTTACCTAGCCTGCACATCTTTGGACTGTGGGAGGAAACCGGAGCACCCGGAGGAAACCCACGCAGACACGGGGGGAGAATGTGCAAACTCCACACAGTCAGTCGCCTGAGTCGGGAATTGAATCTGGGTCTCAGGCACTGTGAGACAGCAGTGCTAACCACTGTGCCACCGTGCTGTCCACAAGAGAGTTGTGAATGCATGGAATGCATTGCCAGTTGAGGTGGTGGAAGCGAAATCATTGGGGACATTTAAGTGACTGCTGGACTTGCATATGGATAGCAGTGAGTTGAGGGGTGTGTAGGTTAAATTACAATATTTTACATTAGGATTAAATCTCGGCACAACATCATGGACCTAAGGGCCTGTCCTGTGCTGTACTTTTCTATCTACTCTAAGGTCCCTGCCAGAACATCAGAGCAACAGACTCCACAAACTCCCACTCTCCACATTTTGCATTCAACAAAAACCCACTGGCCAATGTGACTTTTTCCAGAAAGTGGAGGGTTAAATGGGAGTAGGGGATGCCTCCAAGGGGGCAGGGGAGCCCCTCACAAGAGATTCCTCCTTACTTGGAACTGGCTTTCACAGGAAAAGCTTGCAGGCTGCCTGCCCTGGGTCACATGGGGTTCGGCCATTAGTTGTCCAGTTAATGGCCCCAATAGTCTGTGAGCGAGTGGGCCATCCAATTTCTCCACATACCCCATAAACCAGGAGACACTTGGAGCACTGGCACCAGGATCATGATGAGGCCACATGCAACATTCAACAAGGCCCCTGCCCACCAACAGCCAGCAATAGGGTGATGATTTTGGCACATTTGTTAACCGTCGATTCTCCTGCTCCTTGGATGCTGCCTGAGCCTGCTGCGCTTTTCCAGCAACACATTTTTCAGCTCACATTTGTCAACCTTGCTGGCAAGGGAAGTTTTTCCAATCACAGAATCTTGAGGAGAGAGTGGTACTGGGTGAGGAAACATTCTCTCCTTTAAATTGCTGAGTATAATTGGATAATTGGCATCAAGGTTTAACCCCCAGATTCATCACTTCTCCCCTTTAACCTTAAATCCTTCAGCCTTCTGGGAATTAAGGACTTAATTTCTACAATTCCTCTGAGGGAAAGTTGGATGGTCAAAGTGGCACAACTGAGAGAGAGAGAGAGAGAGAGAGAGAGAGAGCGTGAGAGTTGGCTCCATGTAGGAGGTGATGGTGTTGGGAGTGGTGCAGAGTTTGTTTCCGTTCTGGTGGGATTAATCAGATGGGGAGGGATGTCAGGTCAGGTTTGCGGAGGGTGGGGTGCTGGTTCAGGTATTGAGTCAGTGTGGTTGTCAGGTCCATGAGGTGTCAAGAAGATATTGTTTGGGATGGGGAAGAGTGAGTGTTGAGCCAGGTTTCCAGTTTAATAGTTCACTAGAGGTCAGAGCAAGTTTCTAACCCTCTGACATTTACTAAGTAACTATTAAGCTGAGCTGAAGTGAGTTGGAAGCCTCAGAATTGAACCTGCTGAATTCTCTGCATTCAAGGGACTTTTTGGGATGGTTCTGGATGCAGGAGATCGCCATCAAAATTTTCAATTTCCCTGACGATTGCATTGGAGTATTTTTAACATTAAACACACAATGTTAGGGCAAAACTGGTCATAGCCAGGCCAATGTGAACTCAGAATGGATTAGTGAATAGATTGTTTATTTTACACACCACCCAAATAGGAAGACTGGGGCTGAGCGGAAGAAAGAAAGTTGTCATGTTGTCTTTTCCTGTTCACTATTCAGTGTCCCTGTTAGAAACTGTAAAGCGCGGGTGGGGATGGGGCTAGAAATCGCTTCTGGCCCCAGTATAGAACAGCAGACTGGCAGTCACACCAACCAAGGAATCAGTCCCTTTAGGAGAAAGTGAGGACTGCAGATGCTGGAGATCAGAGTTGAGAGTCGATAAGCCTTCATCAGGCTTGTGCCCGAAATGTCGATTCGCCTGCTCCTTGGATGCTGCCTGACCTGCCAACCTTGCCAACACTCTCGAATCAGTCCCTTTAGCAAAGGAGAAAAGGTGTTTGGACAAAGTCATGTTTCCTTTTTCTGTTTTACAGAATAATTGCACAGTGCTACACCAGAGAAGAGAATCACCACAGAGTGAGATGCTGACCATCACCCAAAGAACAACTACACAGCTATTGGAAGACAATGCAGCATTGCTCCTTTGCAACACTGCTCAACACAGATAAGGTTGGGCAGTCAAGCCAGCAACTAGATGGGTGGGAGAGCAATGGCATAGAGCCTTCTATCAAGGCTCAGACCTGGAGGAAGTGTGAATGACTTCAACCATGGTGAGAGTGTCAAGTCACATGGGATATCTGAAGAGGCCTCCACATGCTCATAAGATCTATAAACACACAAGGTGCTGTCCAATCTCAACAAGCATAGCCACATGGAACAAAAATTAGTGCCATGTGAGATGAACTATAAAACCAGTCAATACCCTTGGAAAACAGTGATGCATTCACAGAGAGAAGTCGTTCAAGTGTGACGTGTGTGACAAGAGCTTTGCAGAATCATCAGCTCTGGTTAAACACTGGCCCGTTCACACGGGAGAAAAACCAATCACATACAAGGTGTGCAGCAAATTCTTCTCTGACTCCAACTCTGTCTGTCTGTCTCTCTCAGTTGTGTCACTTTTACCATTCAACTTTCCCTTAGAGGAATCCTAGAAATCGAGTCCACAATTCCCAGAAGAGTGAGTGTTGAGCCAGGTTAAAGGGGAGAAGTGATGAACCTTGTTATCTAATTATCACTCCACGACCACAAACACATTCACACGCAGGGGAGAAACCATTCATGTGTGAGGTGTGTGACAAGTTATTCTTGGAGTGACTGAACATTCACAGACACCCACTCATTCACCCCGGGGAGAAGTTGTTCAAGTGTGAAGTCTGTGACAAATCCTTCTTGCAGTCTTCAGGCCTCTGCAAACAACAATGCCTTCACACTGGGGAGCAACCATTGATGTGTGAGGCATGGGACAAGTCATTCTCAGGCTCATCATACCTCTGTGTACGTCAACACTCTCACATTGGGAAGAAACTATTCACATGTATAGTCTGCAACAAATCACTTTCTTGGTCTAACACCTTCCGAAAACACCAACACAGTTGCAAAGGGCATAAACCATTCAGATGTGAGGTATGTGACAAATTATTGTCTGACTCATGGTCCCTGCATGTACACAAATATGATCACACAGGTGAGAAACCATTTACATGTAAAGTGTATGACAAATCATTCTCATGGTCAGGGCTGTCCACAAACATCAATGCATTCACATAGGTGAGAAACCATTCAGATGTGAACTATGTGGAGTATTGTGTTCAGTTTTGGTCTCCTTGCTATAGGAAGGATGTTATTAAACTGGAAAGAGTGCAGAAGTAATTTGCAAGGATGTTGCCTGGACTCAACAGTCTGAGTTATAGCGAGAGCTATGACTTGTTTTCTTTAGAGTGTAGGACACTGAGAAGGGGAGGCGTTTATAGAGATGCATAAGATCATGAGAGACATGAATAGGGTAACTGCACTCAGTCTTTTTCCCAGGGTTGGGGAATCAAGGACTAGAGGGCATCAGCTTAAGGTTAGAGGGGAAAGAATGAAAGGGAACCTATGGGGAAACTTTTTTACACAGACAGTTGTACGTATCTAGAATGAACTGCCAGTGGTTGAGGCAAGAACATTAACAACATTTAAAAGGCATTGGACAAATACACGGATAGGAAAGGATTCGAAGGGTATGGGCCAAATGCAGGGCAATGGGGTTAGAGTAGATGGACATTTTGGTCGGTATGGACCAGTTTGGGCCAAAGGGCCTTTCTCCGTGCTGTAGGACTCTCTGAGTTTATGTGAGAAAGCTTTCACCCAATCCTCTGATCTGAGGCATCAGCTGATCCACACAGGAGACAACTATGAGGGGTGTGATGGAGCCTTCACGCAGGCATCAACACTTTGTAACAGTAACACATTTACAGTAGTGAGAAAACATTTGTGTGCAAGGTGTGTGACAAACCTTTCTCAAGGTCATCACACATCCTGTTCCATCAGTGGATTCACACTGGGGAGTACCCTTTCCATGTGTAAGGCATATGGAAAATCACTCTTGTGACCATCAGACTTCCACATTCACACAGGGAAGAAACCATGCATCTGTGAGATGTGTAATGAAACATTCTTAAATTCATCAACTCTCTGCATACAGCAATATACTAACACATGGGAGAAGCCATTCATGTCGGAGATGTATGACAAATCATTCTCACAATCATCAAAACTGCTGCTCCATCAAAGAATTGACTTGGAGGAATACATTTTCAAGTGGAAGGTTGTAATCAAGCTTTGATCTTCTACATCCTCCTCCACCATCCCCCAACTCCCCCACCTCCAAACCCCCCCCCACCCCACACACACCCCCACTCCCCACACCCCCACCCCACCACACACCCCCCACCCCACCACACAACAAGGGCACCAGAGAATTGACAAAGAAAGAAAACTCTTCAGGAGTGATGTGTCTGACAGGGCTTTCACTCACAGCTTTGATTTTCTGAAACATTAGCAGATAGAAAAATGGTGAGAAATCAATCAGGTGTGAGGTGTGTTAACAAGATGTGATACTTTAATAATTACTTAGGAGTTGGATTACTTAATTAATAGTATAACTATTCCTGAATAACTATTTTACTTAATTTCATCAGAACCCTCAGAAATCTTTGATTTTTATGGAGACTTTCAGAGAGTTACAAGTGGAGAGGAATTGCCCACAGGAGAACTCAATTAGATCATAAGATCATAAGACATAAGAACAGAATTAGGCCATTCAGCCCATCAAGTCTACACAGCCTTTCAAACATGGCTAATAAATTTCTCAATCTCCATTCTCCTGCCTTGCCTCTGTAATCTTTGTTCCCCCTACTCATCAAGTACCTGTCTGTTTCTGTCTTAAATATACTGATGTCATGGCCTCCACCGTCACCGTGGCTGAGTACTCCAGATTAATCACCCTGCAGCTGAAGAAATTCCTCCTCACCTCAGTTTTAAATGATTGTCCATCACTCTGATGCTGTGCTTTCAGGTCCTAGTCTTCCCGACTAATGGAAATATCTCCTCCATGTCCACTGTATTGAGACATATCAGCATTGTGTAAGTTTTAATAAAATCCACCCTGCCCCCCCCCACCATCTTTGGATTGTGGGAGGAAACCAAAGCACCCAGAGGAAACCTACGCAGATAGGGGAGGAATGTGCAAACCCCATGCAGACAGTTGCCCAAGGGTAGAATTAAGCATAGATCCTTGGTGCTGTGAGGCAGCAGTGCAAACTACTGAGCCACTGTGCCACCCACGAAGAGTTACAAGGGTGTTGCCAAGGTTGGAGGATTTGAGACATAGGGAGAGGTTGAGTAGGCTAGGGCTGTTCACCCTGGAGCGTTGGAGGCTGCGGGGTGACCTCATAGAGGTTTAGAAAATCATGAGGGGCATGGATAGGGTAAATAGACAAGATTTTTTCCTTGGGTTGGGGGAGTCCAAAACTAGAGGGCATAGGTTTAGGGTGAGAGAGGAAAGATATAAAACGTACCTACGAGGCCAACTTTTTTATTGCAGAGGGTGATGCATATATGGAGTGAGCTGCCAGAGGAAGTAGTGGAGGCTGGTATAATTACAGCATGTAAAAGGCATTTGGTTGGGTATATGAATAGAAAGGGCTTAGAGGGATATGGGTCAAGTGCTGACAAATGGGACTAGATTAGTTTAGGGTATCTTGTCAGCATGGACGAATGGACCAAAGGGTCTGTTTCTGTGCTGTACATCTCTGTGTCTCTATGACTCTGTGGGAAGTTAGAACAAGACAATAAAGTTCCAGATTGGCAATGACCAATGCTGAGCAGGATGTAATGTGGCAAGTCGAAAAGCAGGTGTACTCTTAACAGAGGAGGTCAACAAGGGGGAGATCCTTAATCTCAGATCCAAACTTCAACAGCACTCGCATCAAATTAGGAAATGTGAAAAATGTGAAATAGCTCAAACAAAAATGAGTGAAATGCACATTTTTAAAATTTAAATTGATTCTATCTATTATTAGCACATGTACCTAGGTATAGTGAAAAGTTTTGTTTTGTGTGCAGTTCAGGTAAATCGTTCCATACAAAGTGCATTCTGGTAACAGAGTAGAGCAAGGAATACAACATTACTGCTGCAGAGAAGGTGTATAAGAGCAAGATCAACATTTAAATTAAAATTTGGGAGGTCCTATTCAGAAGTCTGATAACGGCAGGGATGAAGCTGTTCTTAACACAAGTTCACTGTCAGGTAATGATTTACTTGAGATCAATATAAAGTTGTAAGGAATACGGGAGCATTTAACAGAGGAAAAATGAAAGGTAATAAGCCAAGCAGAGCACACACAGCAGGAAGTCGAATCCCTGGTGGAAGCCAGGTGCATAGAGTGGTTGGAGGAGAAATATACGCTGCAAAATTGTAACAGAGAGATTGAGGAGAATTGTTGTCAGGAACATTACTGACTGCAATCTGCTACTTTAGCTTTGAAAAGGCATAAAACTTTAACACCCAAGTGATACTGTGTATGATGTTTTCAAGAAAAGAAGCTGTTGCAAACTCTGAGGTTGTTATGTTTAATTGTTCATTTTATTTATTTAGACATTAAAAAGTTAATGTTTGGGAAATATAAACAGAAGGTGCCTTATTGTTACATGATTCCAAAAGAATTTAATGAACTATATTAACATGAGTAGGTAGACACATATATCCAGAGTGTGCATCACTCACTATAGATGACATTCTGCAAAACAAAGCAATAGTGTATCACTCTACAGTAGATGGTGAGACCAGAGAAATACATTCAATGGCAGCTCCAATGATCTGTGGAAGATAATATGATTCTTCCTCATATTTGGGAGCCACAATTCATAACAAGCATCAAGTAAATTTGTGCCTTGAGGCTAGCAGCCTATGATTAGATTAGACTTACAGTGTGGAAACAGGCCCTTCGGCCCAACAAGTCCACACCGACCTGCCGAAGCGAAACCCACCCATACCCCTACATTTACCCCTTACCTAACACTACGGGCAATTTAGCATGGCCAATTCACCTGACCCGCACATCTTTGGACTGTGGGAGGAAACCGGAGCACCCGGAGGAAACCCACGCAGACACGGGGAGAACGTGCAAACTCCACACAGTCAGTCACCTGAGTCGGGAATTGAACCCGGGTCTCAGGTGCTGTGAGGCAGCAGTGCTAACCACTGTGCCACCGTGCCTGGAAGTGCATCAGGTGACAGCAGTTTTCCTGAACATGTGGACAAGCCCAAGAGTGGGGTGCTGGAAAAGCACAGCAGATCAGGCAGCATCTAAAGAGCAGGAGCATCAATGTTTCAGGTGTGATGAAACATCGATCCTCCTGCTCCTCCAGCACCCCATTCTCGACTCTGATCTTGAGCATCTGCAGTCTTCACTTTCTCCTATGTGGACAAGGCCTCAAGGTTTAATTTCTGTCCTCTTCTTCAATGTTGTTTTATTGTTCTATTATGCACTGAGTCAAAGCCTATTGTGGAGTAAAAGATTAACAACACTTTTACCTTAATAGTTACCACTAAGCAATCTGCATCAGGAGCCTTCCCTTCTTGATGCCAGATTACTAAGGACTGGGATCCAAGATTGTAGGCTTCCAGAGTATTACTCATTTATCAGCTCACGCATGTAATTACATTCAATAAATGTTGTTAATCTTTATTGTACATAGAGTGGCCTACCTTCCATAAAGAACTCTGATCTGATCTAAGTGCATGATAGCAAGCAGTGAGCAAACTCATAAAATCAGAGCCAAGCAGCAGGCAAGTGCTGGAAGTGAAGTCTTATGGCAGTACGTCAAAATAAGTGAAGGACAAGACCAGCGCAATAATCCAGACAAAGAGGTGGGGAGAAAGTCAGAAGACAAGCATCGTGGTTGTCACCAAGACCTTCCCCACACCTCCACTACTTGCCTTTAAACACCCGCCAAACCTCAAGCAGATCATTGTTCGTAGCAAACCGCCCGGCTCTCAGGATAACTCCATACAACCCTGTCAAGACATGTCAGATTGTGGACATAGATACCACTATTACGCATGGGAACACCTCCCACCTTACACATGGCAGGTACTCATGTGACTCAGCCAATGCTGTCTATCTTATACGTTGCAGGCAAGGATGCCCTGAGGCATGGTACATTGGGGAAACTGAGCAAAGGCTACGACAACGGATGAATGGTCACCGCACAACAATCGACAGACAGGAGGATTCCCTCCCAGTTGGGGAACACTTCAGTGGTCCAGGACATTCAGCCTCAGACCTTCGGGTGACCATTCTCCAAGGTGGACCTTGGGACAGGCAGCAGAGAAAAGTGGCTGAGCAGAGGCTGATAGCTAAGTTCGGTACCCATAGGGAGGGCCTCAACCAGGACCTTGGGTTCATGTCACATTACAGGTGATCACCATTGCACTAACACACACACAGAGATATTCCTACACACACACTCTCACATACACACTGACACAGGTACACACAGACACCCACAAATACCCACACTCACACATGCACCCCCTCACAGACTTAAGACACTCTGCACTCAACACACACACAAAACACACACACACACACACACACACACACACACACCCTCCACCCCAGACAGACAAAGACCCACATGTACACATATATTTTGTGGGGTGAATTTGTACTTGCAGAGTTACATAGTATTTTGCTCAAAAACTGCATACACTCATGTAGAACTCTGAGCTCAAAAACTGCATGAATTTATGTTAAACTCTGTTATCTCACTTTTTAGATTAGAATCAATCTAAACATCATAGCATAGACAGAGAACACAGGGGGCCAACACCTTCAACATATTGTCTAGCTATCAACATTGTTAACAGCTAACCCGAGAATGCAACTTTAAAAAAAGGTTTTGTGATTTACACATGAAAGAAGTGAAACTATTACTGTATTCTAACAAATGAAAGGCTTAACATACAATCAATTTTTCAATGTATAATTTCAGTTACATCACACTGTAAATTTTTGCTATACATTCTGTGTTACGATCGAGCCCTCCACTATCACCTGATGAAGGAACGTCACTCCGAAAGCTAGTGTGCTTCCAATTAAACCTGTTGGATTATAACCTGGTGTTGTGTGATTTTTAACATGGTTGTATAATACAACTAGAGACTCAAGCACAGAATGAACAGCTGCACAGTACTGAGAAAGCTTAGGAAAACCTGCCACAGGGATGAAGCAAGCTGGAAAATCTATCATCCATAGTGAATGAAAATATTATTATATATCAGCGGTCTTCATAAAGCTAAGAAAAAAAGAGACCACTCAAAGTCTGCCAGCAGAAAGCATGGGAAGCAACAGGAAAACATGAACACACCAAGGGTCACCATTGGCCGGAGCGTTGGCCAGTCCATTGTACAGAAATCAGGAACATAGAACATAGAACATAGAACATTACAGTGCAGTACAGGCCCTTCGGCCCTCGATGTTGCGCTGCCCTGTCAGACCAATCTGAAGCCCATCCCACCTACACTATTCCATGTACGGCAATATGCCTGTCCAATGATAACTTAAATGCACTTAAACTTGGCAAATCTACTACCATTGCAGACAAAGCATTCCATACCCTTACTACTCTCTGAGTAAGAAGTGAGGTCTGCAGATGCTGGAGATCAGAGCTGAAAATGTGTTGCTGGTTAAAGCATAGCAGGTTAGACAGCATCCAAGGAACAGGAAATTTGACGTTTCGGGCCAGAGCCCTTCATCAGGAATGAGGAGAGGGTGCCAGGCAGGCTAAGATAAAAGGTAGGGAGGAGGGACTTGGGGGAGGAGCGATGGAGATGTGATAGGTGGAAGGAGGTCAAGGTGAGGGTGATAGGCTGGAGTGGGGTGGGGGCGGAGAGGTCAGGAAGAGGATTGCAAGTTAGGAGGGCGGTGCTGAGTTCAAGGGAATCGACTGAGACAAGGTGGGGGGAGGGGAAATGAGGAAACTGGAGAAATCCGAGTTCATCCCTTGTGGCTGGAGGGTTCCCAGGCGGAAGATGAGGCACTCGTCCTCCAACCATCGTGTTGTTATGTTCTGGCAATGGAGAAGTCCAAGGAAGGGGAGGGAGGAGTCTGAGACAGTCCAGGTGAATTTGAGGTCGGGATGGAAGGTGTTGGTAAAGTTGATGAACTGTTCAACCTCCTCGTGGGAGCACGAGGCAGCACCGATACAGTCTTGACCTCAAATTCATCTGGACTGTCTCAGACTCCTCCCTCCCCTTCCTAGACCTTTCCATTTCTATCTCGGGCGACCGACTCAACACAGACATCTACTATAACCCGACTGACTCCCACAGCTACCTGGACTACACCTCCTCCCACCCTGCCGCCTGTAAAAACTCCATCCCATATTCCCAGTTCCTTCGTCTCCGCCGCATCTGCTCCCAGGAAGACCAGTTCCAATACCGTACAGCCCAGATGGCCTCCTTCTTCAAGGACCGCAGATTCCCCCCAGACGTGATCGACGATGCCTTCCACCGCATCTCCTCCACTTCCCGCTCCTCCGCCCTTGAGCCCCGCCCCTCCAACCGCCCCCACCCCACTCCGGCCTATCACCCTCACCTTGACCTCCTTCCACCTATCATATCTCCATCGCCCCTCCCCCAAGTCCCTCCTCCCTACCTTTTATCTTAGCCTGCCTGGCACCCTCTCCTCATTCCTGATGAAGGGCTCTGGCCCGAAACGTCGAATTTCCTGTTCCTTGGATGCTGCCTAACCTGCTGTGCTTTAACCAGCAACACATTTTCAGCTACTCTCTGAGTAAAGAAACTACCTCTGACATCTGTCTTATACCTATCTCCTCTCACTTTAAAGTTGTGTCCCCTCATGTTTGCCGTTCCTATACTTGGAAAAAGGCTCTCCCTGTCCATCCAAGAAAGAGATCATTTTAAATCTGGATCTGGCAATAAAGAAAATTCAGAACAGATCACAACAGTGTCTAGTTTTCCAAGCATTACAAGATACTGATAAATGGATGAATTATTTCTGAATGAGAAAGATCTATTGCAGGACTTCAACTCCTCTGATTGCATAGACAGACAAGACAAATTCTGTTATGCATATATCATAGTTAATAGCAAACGTCTAACTTAAAGGGGATGGTGCATCCATTCTTTCAGATGTTAACCCTGGCTGAGCTTGCTTTGAACCTTCTTCATTAACATTTGGAGAGACATTGAGGTTCATTTAGTGTACCATGAATTAGCCTTTACTATAGTAATTGTATCTCTGAGACCACAGGAAGATAACATAGATCAGTCATTTATCCCAGAAGAGAGTCTGTATGTAGCTGAAAATGTGTTGCTGGAAAAGCGCAGCAGGTCAGGCAGCATCCAAGGAACAGGAAATTCGACGTTTCGGGCATAAGCCCTTCATCAGGAAGGCTTATGCCCGAAACATCGAATTTCCTGTTCCTTGGATGCTGCCTGACCTGCTGCGCTTTTCCAGCAACACATTTTCAGCTCTGATCTCCAGCATCTGCAGACCTCACTTTCTCCTCGAAGTGTCTGTATGTAGCCAGCGGAATAAAGCATCAGGAATGACAGTGACCAGCTATAGTTTTCTGGACATTAGGTTGCCTTTGAGGAAGGAGTAAGAGAGAATGAAACTCCTCCTAATGCTCTTGATTTGGTGGAGGCAGTGGCCCTGGATCATCCTATACTCTTTGACACAAGTCGCTTTGATCAGAAAGCCTACATTGTCTCTTTTGAAGAGAATTGCCTTATTGTTGAACAAAGAGGTAAATTTGTAACTTCATTCCATTATACACCAATGACCTCAACAACAACTACAGCAACAGTGACAATTAGATATAGAAATTCTTTTCGATCTGGGATGCCAGAGCATTACAGGAACAAAAAGAGACCAATGTCCTCAAGTCTCAGTTGCTGTTTGCTGCATATCATTAAAGATTAATAAATCCTTGATAAAAGTAAGGGAAATATAAGTGGATGTATTGGAATTGCTAGGGTACAGGCTAACTGTAACACATAGCAGATATTTAGGGAAAGGAGCTTGCATAGTGGTAATGGCATTGCTCTAGATATCCAGACTGGCTATCTGTTATCCCAGATAAGGTTTTGGGACCTGGGAGCTAAGTCTTTAGGGTCCTATTACCATCCTCTCTTAGCATCTCCTGTATGTAATTATACTTAATAAGGTTTGTTGATGTTCATTGACAGTGGTGTGTAAAACCTTCCAGCAACACCCCAGACCAGATCTGACTTCACCTATCTTAAGTGACACGCATAGTTTTAATTACCCAGTGTTCAAAAGGATATTACTCTGTCTAAGTTCACATAGAAAAAAAACCAGTAAGATCATTTCAATTCCAATGTTGTCAGTCTAAAAAATAATTGATATCACCTTTATCATCTCGGAGACATAGCAATACTGGAACACTAGCATATTGTGCTATGACTGTGTTACCGCGTGATAATGATACTAACATCATTGCTATCTAGTGGGTGGCAGTTTGAAACAAAACTTGGCAATACTAGGCTATACTGCTCGCTCTGCATCATTGTCAGGCCAAGCATGCTGAATGGACTCCTTCTCCTGTGCTCCTTTATCATAAAGAGGAACTGGCTCATATAGTCAGCTCATTTTTTTAATCAAAACAGTTGATAGCTTCAAAGTCATGTAAGTTATACTGTAGCCAATCCAAAGCTGAAGTGATTCGAGACTACTGCACTAGCTCATGAAAACATCACACAACTTAACAAAACCCAATGTGCCACTTGTTCAGCAAACCCATGCATTATTTATTCAATATTATCATAGCATCAATTTTCACGGCATAACTTTAGTTTGGAGGAGTTCCCATCTCCCAAAAAAACATCATTAATATCACAATGAAGTTTCACAGATCTGACATAAAAGTTATTTAGAATAGTTGTCAGTATGTTCTTCTATCCAGAGGGAGATTTATAATGGACCCACTTATGTTCTGTCAAATTCCATTTAATCAAAAAAAGAATGCAGTGACGATCGATAATTGTCAAATGACATTACAGTTATAGACCTAGAATGTCCTCAATAAATTCTGAATAAAACATCAAGCATTTGTTTTTGATTTAGGATGAGATAAATATGACTCAACTCAACTGGAGGAGATTTGAATAATTGAGAATTTATAGTGCTTACAATTGGACAAATAAAACACAGACACCAGCAATAAAACAAGTATATTAATGAGTCAAATATTGCTGGAGTAGGGTATATAAATGAAATATGAAGATAGGGTAGTTGATGTGCACGTATGGACTTTCAAAAAGCATTTTAAAAAGTACCACACAATAGACTTTTTTAAGCAAAGTTGAAGCCATGGGAGTGAAGAGGCAGTAGTAGGGATTTAAATTGCCTAAGCGCAGAAATCAGAGAATAGTGATGAGTATTGTGTTTCAGAATGGAGGCAAATTGTGTTATTATGCCTCCCGGAGGTCAGTATTGGGAAGACTGAAATATTAATGACCTAGACTTGGTCATACAGAATTTAATTTCAATGTTTCTGGATGGCATGAAACTCAGAAATGTAGAGAGAGTGAGGAGGATAGTGGGAGCCTTTTGGAGGACATAGACAAACTGGCAAAATGTGTGGACTCATGGCAGATGCAACCCATGACAGAAATAGGTGAATGGATTCTTTGACAGAAAAATTGAGGAGTGGCCATGTGAACAAAATTGTATGATCTTACAGGAAATACAAGAACAGAGAGTTCTGGAGTTAATGTACACGACTCTTATGGGGGTTCAGGAGGCTGGAATCCTTATCTATACAATACAAACACTAAATGCAAAAACAAGAAAGCTACGCTAAATATTTATAAGCTAATGGCCATGCTTCACTGAACTAATTCTGGGCAGCTATCTTTAGGAAGGCTCCCAAAGAAGAAATCGACAAGAAGCACCAAAAATGCAGGATGACAATTATATTACAAAAAAGGAATCCTGATTATTCTTCTTAAAGTAGAAAGATTAAGAGGAGATTTGATGGATAATGTTAAAAAAAAATAAGAAGGACACCATTTTATGCTTGTTTGACGAATGTCAGTTGCGTTGAATTTTTGGAATGGATTTTCACTCCGAGACAAAACGCATTTTTTCGCTGTATCTTACCAAACTCATTAATTATTCACCCCACCCATGCTATATCCCATCTGACCATGCAACATTCCCAGTGCAACTCACAACTAAGCAGACACCCACTGAAAGACTGTCATCCCTGGCACCTGTGCCATGGTGTACCTGGACGAGCACTGGCATTCCAAAGCTGCCCCTGTTCACTAACAGACACAATCTGAATGTGTCAGAGAAGGGAAAGATGGCACAACAATTCTTTACCAAACACCTAGGCATTCCCTTCTGCATAAAATGGAGAAGAAGCCTCCACATATTCTACTTGGTGTCTCACTTCCAAGAAGGTGGGTCTTGCAGGTTAAGGCAGATCTTTTCTCTCTCTTGCTCTCTGCAGCTGGTCAGAACTCTGTCGGTTGGCCAAATTGAGACTTTGCTGTGAGTCTTTACTGGGTCTTTACTGAGGGGGTGGTGTTCAGGTGTGTGTTCTTAGCCCCACCCCCTTAACCTGTGACCTTCCAGAATATTTTTGGCTAATGGGGTCATGAGCTCGTTTAAAATCATCCAATGGAGTTGTACCAACTCTTCACTGTTGCCAAGCTGCAAGATGTAAAATCCATATCCTCAGTCAGTGAAGATGCTGGAACATCTGATTGGCATTTCTCCAATGCACAACCCTCGGGCTAGTTGTAACTGGTTCCCCTTGAACTTTTGTAACTCTTTGATCTTGGTTTCCACTGTTCTCTGTAGACGATAGATGCTGGCTGCTGTTTCAGTTAGTTTGCCCAATTTTCTGTTAAGCCTGATTTCTCCAGCTGTGGGTCAATTTAGAGTGTCCAATTTTGGATCTGTAGTTGCTTGACCACAGTCCCTGCTGCTTATCCCTTGGAGCATCACAGGCTCAGACCACACTCTTGTGCAGACACATATCAAGTCTCAGACTGATAGACTAACTCCCTAATATCTGGGTTCCCATTGTACATTGCCCAATACACAAATTCTCTTCCTTAGACACATCAATCAGCTTCCTCGGTGGAAGGGCTCTGGCTGTGAGGGACTTACTCCTCCATCACATCTCAGTGAGAACTTCAAAACAACTGCTTTCATAAAGGGATTGTCTCTGTCTCTGGGCTAGAGTGCTGAAAAGGACACTTTCTTGGCTGGACTCTCTAACCAGCCCTTTTGCTTCAGAGATGCTGCACACTGAGGCTGCCTCTTCTGGCAAGAATTGGTGGGTCCAGCTATGGGTCAGTTCTCAAGGCTGAGTCTTATCAGGTGAAACAGTGTCCAAGGCTGGTCCAGAATCCTGGCTGGACCAGTAACCGGGACTGGTCCTGGATTAGGATTAGGAATTTGGATGGGATCAATGGGATTTGGATCAGGACTCAGGTTAGAGTCTACTTCTCCCAGTTCTTTTGAAGCACGTGGAGTTGGCAGCTGTTGCTCTGGGCTCCTTTGGCTTTTAACTGATTAATGTGATACCTCCCAATGTTTGCTATATCTAGCAAAAGTTCTGTCCACCATCAAATGGGGACCTGGTTATCTGGAGGGGTAGGTGGTTCCTGGCTGGAAAATTTGTACCATCACTAACTGCCCTACCTTGTACACGGTTCACCTTCCCATCAAAATAGACCATGCTCCACCTTTCCATTGCCATTCTGAGAGCTGCTGCTTTGTGTGCAACCTGTACATTTTCTAATAGAGTTTTCTCACGGCAGAAGCTTCAATCTCAGTCTCCGTCAAGATCAGCCCTATTAAGAGTTTAATACCTCTCTTGGGTGTCTAGTCATTAGAACATTAGGGTGAATCCAGTTGAACAGGAGTTCCATATGAGCATGAGGACAACGGGTAAAACCACGTTCCAGGTTGAGTTGTTTTGCTGGATGACTTTTTGCAGCATCCCTTTGAAGGTGTGATTCACCCTCTGTACGATCCCACTGGACTGAGGATGGTAGATAACGTGGAACATTTGGCTAATGCCAAATCTATTCATCACTGCCTGCATTACCTGGGATGTGAATAGGTTCCCTGATCTGCATCTATACTGCAGAGAAGACTCCATCTCGTGAAAGCGTGTTGGATTAAGACACTTGCAACAACTCTCGTGATATTCATTCAAGTGAGGAGTGCCTCTACCCATTTGCTAGAAATGTCCACAATGACCATGATTTGCTTATCTCTCCTTTACAGGGTGGTAGAGGGCTGATGTAATGTCTTTGAACGTCATTTCATGGCCCTGCTACTAGCTAGTGTGCTTCAGTTCAGGGGACTAAATCTGAGCTATCTGGCTACAGCGTACTGTACAGCGGTAAATAAAGGGTGACTTGGTGATAGGATACCAGCCTCTGTGCAGTTATTTCATCCCCCTTTCCCCAAAGCCTGCAGCCCTCAATTCCTAAGAATAACTTGTCAAATCTCCTGCCCACAGTGGCAGCTCCATTGTTTCTTCGACAGAACACCCCAGCCTCCTTACCCTTTAGTTTCTGTGGACCATACAGACTGACCGTGACCCATCCCCTTGAATGATCTTGAAGCGTCAAGACCCCTGATCTCCCTGACCACATTAATCCTACAACCACATCCCCCAACTGGCTGCTATGCAGCCACAGGACCATGCCCACAGAACCATGATTGACTCCCTAGGCTTCAGATGGTATTTGATGACCAATCTTCCTGACTGGTATAATTACTGTGCCAGGACCTGTGGACTGACAGGTGCCTCCATCGACTTCGCTGAGGCCTAATCCCCTAATAGTTTGAGAGATGGTTGCTTGTTTATTACACGTGCACTGTGTTTGCCATATAAATTGCTGGCACACGGAGCCATTGTGAGCATGTCAAGACAAACAATATATAGTATAAACACGTAGGTAGTGAGCAGGCCTGAGATGTAGTCTGGCCCAATCCTGCAGCTGGGTTTCCATCTGTGTATGCAAAGTTACTGGAGCACCATGCAATGCAAGTCTGAGAGGGCTTTGCAGATGATGCTGGATATGAACGTCTGTAGAGGAAGGGTGCATATAGTTGGAGCCCTTGAATGATGACCACATGCGTCATGGAGGCTGTGGTTTCCATGGTGAGGCTTCTTGAAGACGAGCTTGATTAGCATATTTCACAAGATAGGAATCTGAATATTGCTGAGGTAAGTTGAGCCATTCACAAGACTTTTAACAAGCAATAATTCCCTTTAATTGGTATGTTACTGCTGAGGGTTCTTATGGGACAGAGGGATTGTCCCTAACTCCAGTCTAGGAGGTCTGAGTTCCAATACCATCACTTACCATTTCTGAACAATTTGGATTAGAAAATAAATAAAGAAACGTCACTGTTAGCCTGGTGGGAAACTGCTATACTGCTTGTCAAAGATATAACAGACTCTCAATTTTGAGATGGAGCCTGTCAGACTTCTTGTTCTATTCCACCACAAACTTCACCCTAGCCTATGTCATTCAGACCCTGTTTCCAGTTCAAATAAAGGTTCAATAACTAATGGAAAAGTTTTATAGAAACTGACTGAAAAACCAAAAGCTACACGAGGAAACTTTTTTTTTGTTTTTGTATTTATTACAAAACAGAAAGCTCTTTTGGATTACTTGTAACTCCAGACCCAGAGCAGTTTGGTTGACTTTTAACTGCCCCCTGAAATGCCTTAACATGCCACTTAGCTGAGGGCAATTAAGAATGGGCAACAAATGCTGACCTCGCCACTAACACCCCCATCCTATGAAAGAAAAACTTTTCAAAAATTGCTGAATGTAGGGTTGAGGGTCAAAAGTTTAAGTTATTCCCCTTTCATGCCGGGGAGATTGCTAACTAATACATTAGCAATTATGAATACTAACCTTCTGCGGTGAACAATTAATGAACAACTGATGTGTCAACCCAGCAAACTCTGAGAATATAATGGAGACATTATGGGTGAGAGGCTGTTTCTGTGAAAGTAAGTTGATCTGCAAGTTCTTGAGATTCAGAAGTGTTGGCACTCTCTTCATCTGCTGAATGTAGAACTATTTGTTGCCTTCATAGTGACATGTGATTGGTGAACCACCATTATTTATCCAGCAATATCTGTGTAAATGTCTTTCCCTATTGGGATAAATCCATAATGGAACTACGTTGTCATACTTGTACTGTGAGTTTGCCAAACAGTATTAAGTGAACATATTTACTTTAGATCTACATTTCTATGAATACTGAACAAAAAATTGTCCATTTATAAATTAAACAATTAAATCAACTATATTCTGCAAGAAATTTATACAAGAGCAGCGAGATCTACTAAACATGGTGCGTTATGTAAAGTGAATTCTTAGCAGGTGAATTTGGTCTGAAAATCCAGAACAATTTATATCTCCATCAAATTTTCTATGAGAGTTGCCCTACTGTAGTAACTAATCCCATTGAACAGGAAGTACTGTTCCATTGGATTTCAGATTTGAAATTATCTGGTCGATACTGGGAGTATAGTGAAAAGTAATTTTGAAAACTTGCAAAGGTCAGGTTCCGAAAGTTTCATAAGTTGTTTTAGCTTGTGCTCGTTCAGGTTGGAACGTGAAGGTCCACCTTAAACAATTATGTTCCTACTGAATAAACCCTGCCAACACTATGAAACACAAAATTAGTCACTGTAATCCTTTTTTTTCCAGTGTTTTCAGATCTCTTTTTTTCCACTTTCTGGGAGAGTAGTCAGCTTGGCTATTGACAGATAGTTATTGAAATAACTCCACAGAGGTCAATATCCTGTCACCAAGTCTCCTTTTATTTACATATGTACAGTACATAGATTCTGACCAGCCAACTGAGAACCAATCCCTCTAATGAGGAGAAACCCTGAGGCTCCTGTTTACTTCTATCAGCCAGGACTCCCTGAGCGGACCAGGTTAACAGCCCCAATCAGGAACTCATACACAATGAAATTAACCTGGCCAATCTCTACCAATCACTACACTTTTATTTACACTGAAGGGTATTTGAGTATGAAAGTGGGCAAGTGTTGCTACAGCTGCCTAGTGTGACAATAAGACTGCATTTCGAGTACTGTGTGCTATTGAATCTCCTTCCTAAAGTAAAATTATAACTTGGAAGCAGTTCTAAAAAGATTCTCTCAACAGATTCTTGGTATGAATGGGATTATCCTAGGAGGGGGTTGGGTCTTCACACTTTGAAATTTAGAAATCTGAGAGAAGATCAGACAACTGGACAAGCTAGATGCAAGGAGATGTTTCCCTGGTTAGGGAATCTAGAACCAGGGGTCACAGCCTTGGCATATGGGGTAAATTATATAGGGCTAAGATGAGGAAGCATTTCTTCACTGAAAAAGTACTGAACGCATTGAATTGCCTAACACAGAATGCTGTGAAGGCCAAGTCACTGAATATATTCAATAAAGATATAGGTACTTTTTAAGCATCATGGGGTATGGAGAGAAACTAGGAGTATGTCAATGAAGTAGAGGATCAGCCATGACTAGATTAAATGGTGGAACATTCATGTTCACGGGCAAAATGGTTTAATCCTGCTCCTAGTTTCCATATTTCTATGTTTCCATGATTGTATTGAAACTGATAAAATCTTGACAGGATTGGACAAGGTGGATAATGGGAGGATGTTTCTTCCTGTGGGGTACAGACTCGTTCTGGTCCAGAGGAATGCCAATCAGTTCATTGTGCCTGCATTGTTTATCTGAGTATTTTGACCATAGGCCAATCTCCCGTCTTTTCCCCATATGCCTGCATGATGTTTCTATCTGAACAACTGGCCAATGCACAATATATCAGTTGAACCTACCCCAACACGCTTCCAAACAGTGAATTCCAGATTCTAATTACACATTGAGTGACAAAGGTATTTTTTTCTCACCTTGCATTTGCTTCTCTCCCAAAATATTTTAATCAGTGCCCTCTAGTTCTTTATTCTCCTAAGAGCAGGGATAGTTTCACCCTTTCTGTACAGCTCTCTCATGACTTTGAAAATTTCTTTCATATCTCCTGTTAGCCTTCTTCTCCCCAAGGAAAAACAGTTTCACCTTGTAGGTAGTGAGGAAACATAATATTTCCAAATTTATGGATGATGCAAAGCCAAGTGGGAATGTGCGCTGTGATGAAGAATTTGGACAAACTTCGTGAATGCACGAGAATACAATCGATGGTACGTAATGTGAAAAAATATGATGTTGTCCACTTTGGTAGGAGAAGCAGATGTGCAGAGTATTTTTCAACGGTGATATGTTGGAAAGTGTAGAAATATAAAAGGGAGCGACATGAACTTGTTGATATGTCACTGAAGGTTAACATGCAGGTGCAGCAGATTATTAAGGAGGCTGGTGGATTGTTCACTTTATTTCTTCAGGAATTTTGTACAGGAGTAAGGAGGTCTTATTTCAGTTGTATAGGGGCTTGTATATAGACCACACCTATTGTGTGCAACTTTGGTCTCCTTATCTAAGGAAAGATATTATTACCACAGAGGGACACAACCCTATTCCTATTCCTATGTTCATAAGGGCATCACCATGGGACACATTATTCCTTGTAGACATCTGCAACTGTAACAGTTCATATGAATCTTAATTGTAACTATGGTCATTATTGTTGCACCCTGATCCATGTTATACTCGAGGGCAGATACCCCCAGACTGGTATGATTTATCCAAAATGGCTTCTGACATTGTCAACACCAGAACTGGGCACATGTGATGTGGAAGCAAATTTTAACCCAAAACAGCACCTAAATAGGTTACACAGCTGAATTGTTAAGCAAAAGGTTCTGTGTCACCGAGAGAGCAAGTGAGAGATAAGGGAAGAAAAGAAGGCAAGTTGAACTAAAGGTTCCGAAAGTTGCGATAGCTGCACAAAGCAGCAGACAAAAACACATCAATCAGTTAAAGGCTGTGAATAAAGCTCTGAATTAGGAGTGAAAAAATATATAAATAGAAATGGTTGCCAGAACAAAATCTTTATGGCTTTTTTTAGCATATTTAAATGTAAAAGTATTCCTAAGCTAATGGTTTCTCAAATAGTTTAATCACAATCAACCTATGTTCTTGAATGACTTATGCTTCGTAGACAGTGACTGATGTATTGTAGTTTGATGTGCAATTAATCTGATTTTCAACTGCAGTGAGATATATAAAATGACTTCACCTGAAGAAATATTCATAAAGTTGTGTAAAAACATAAATTCAATGAGTAATGACCTTTCAAGTTGCCAGCCAAGGTCAGGTTAATGAGGATGCAGCTGCATCCCCCTTAAATCTGCCACTGACAATAAGTACTTGCTGTGCTAATCTTTGCCCTTCCTTTAAATGACAAACCCCATTCTGAGTCACAGTGCAGGAATGAGAAACTCAGCAAGCAATGTCTTTGCTTTTTAATATGTTCCCCTGGACTTTACTCCATCATTGGTTCCCTGGCACTTCCTCTCTTCTGTTAATATTCTCCTTAAAATCGCCTCCTTGCACAGACTTTTGGTCTCCTCACTTAACGTCTTCTTTGTCTCAGCTTCCAATTTTGTTTGATCATGTACACATACATTGGGATTATTTTCTATATTAAAGGCATATATATGTGCAAGTCCTATCTATGTTCCACTTGTAGGAATGACTGATTTTTGTTTGTCATCATTGGTCAGCATACTAAGCCAGTCCTCCTCAGCAGACCCAATGATCTAAATGGGTCCAAATACTGAACTAATTTACCGACAGCATTGTAGATTGAAGACATTTGAAAAAGTAGAACTTCCACTAGAGCAGGGAAATTTCAATTTGCTTCAGATTGCTAATTCAGTATTCCGAAACAGACTACCAGCAGTAAGCAATGGGTAAATCTGCTCATAAACTGTGTGGCTTTAGAGGGGTAAATTTCAGCATCACAGTGTCCATACTTCAGTTTTCCTTAACTTTGCTAATCTGTACTTAGGACCCAATAATTCAGATAATTTGAGTATTTCACAAAGGAGGATGGGGAGTATGCCCTACATGTTAGACAAACAGAAGTGCTTTCCTTTTTCCCTCCTCTACCAGAAAATTAGTTTTCAGAATCTTATGTAGTGTAATGGGTTTCCATACATCTCATGCACCCAGGTAAACTGAAAGAAAGTTCTCAACAAGTATACTTTCCATTAATTATCACTACTCCACTTACAGCCATTCTAAAATTCAAGCAAAATTGAGATCAATAAGGCAAATGAAACTGCTTTTGCTCAACTCATTAACATTCAAAGGATAATGTGCTCTGTGATTTTAATGGTCTCTGTATTGTGCTGTGATTTTCTTTGTATTAGTTGAAATAAATAATACAAAATTCTCCCCATAACTTTTATGCAGCTCTGCATTCAACAGGAATCTGGGCCTGGAATTTATTGTGTATTTACACCCAGGAACCCATGCAACCGGATCCCGGAAAATGGTGTATGCAATTTACATATACATTTATAATACATCCAAATCTGTTTGGCCGTTTTACAACAATACATCGGTCATTAAACTTACCTTTGTTATAATGGTTCCACTCTCAGGCTGAAGAGTAATAAAATCAAAATTACACTGGTTCAAAATGGATGTAAAATTAAACTCAGACCAAAACTAATTTGCTATATTTTCATTGTCTTTTTTCAATTGTTTAATTAAGATTATCACGGATCCCTGAACAGAATTTGCTCTGTCTTGCAAAGCATTATGCTATTACATGTCTCGTTGCTAACTTTCAACCTCCCTGGTTGGAAGTTTTACAAAGTGCTCTGCTTAAAGTACATGAATGATGGTTATTTGAACTCATTTGTTTAATTTTCGTACTAAAGAAGAAATAAATATTATAATTTTATCACTTCGCTTGGGTCCCAGTTATTTATGGATGATTTACACTAATTTTTGTGTTTGCACATAATCTAAATGAAATTAGTAGGAAACTTGCATGGAATTTGACAGAATGGGCATATTTCAGGTTTCAAATTTCATGTTGTGGCTCGACAGGAAAATTCAGGTCCAAATATATAATGAATGATATCCCGATGATAACAAATTGCCCTATATAGGATAACTATGTGTGGAGAGTTTTTATTTTTAGTTTGTGAATAATGAATTCATGGTGCTCAGAATAAATTAAGCTATAAAAATATGAGCCATTAACTGTGTGATTACAGAATTAAAACTACACTTTTATGTCCCATAATAAAAAAGTTAATTTTTAATTTTACTTATGAAGAGATGGAAGTCTAAATTACATTAATTTAGAGAAGCAATGCTGAACATATTGAACAATGCTAGAGGGGAAACCTGTAGAATGTAATATTTGGAATGGATCCATCACATGCTTTAAGTAAGTGGCTGGCTGCTTTAGAAGCAGTGTTACATCATATAACTGCTGGGCCAAAAAGAAAACAGACTTTCCAAAATACACAGAGCCTACAGTAGCATTTCTCATCCAAAAATGGTCATTACATAGCTAGGTCCTTACTGTCATTACAGCCATGAAAATCAATGAACTTAAAGCAGCATGAAATGCCACAACTTGCAGATACACATTCAAGTGCCAGAATGATAATCAATTTGTCTATCCCTTCTCCCCATTTCCTCCCTTCCTCTTCTGTGTGATATGTTACACGGGAGTAGAGTTTCACTTGGGTGACCATCGGCATCCAAATCAGTGAAGTGGGTTTTTGTACAGAGAGTGCTGGCAGGCCACAGAACCACGGGAGGACCTTGCAGCTGCAACGGATCCTGTTACATTTAGGATTAATATGCAAACATTCTCCACAGGAGCCACTTGATAGCAAACAGGAGGAGGAATCCTAAATGATTCACTTGCTGTTTCCTTAGTCCAGAAATCAAGTGTTGCCTTTGCTTTCAGTGAACAGAGAGAAGCTAAAGCAGATCAGTATAAGAAATCTTTAGGGTCTGTGTTCCTCAGGCCCATAGTGTTCAGTAAAATGATCAAACGAGCCATGGAACCAAATATGGAATGAAAATTGATTTTGATTACACCTGAATTTTTTGGAGTGAAATATGCCTGAAACATAATCTAACAGTGGGAACGCCTACACTAATCATTACCTGCATCATTTGATATCCCATTTCAATTGAGTTGACCTGGCAAAGCAAGAGGGAGGAGGTGTAACAATATAAATGATTGTATATTCTAATGCACATAGTAAATGCCTGACATGAGCAGCTGGTAAACTCACAGAATACTTCTTTAGATGATCCAGAGCTGCAGTGAGTGTTGGGATGGAGTCTATTCAAGCTTGCAAAGCCTTTGTACATCAGTAGAAACTAATTTACTGCATACTTGCAAACAACATACAATCTCACTCATCTGACTCTATTCAAATCCATGCAAGCTATCCTTCCCCTGTGATCTCCGACATTATAATAGTCAATGGGGTTACTTCCACTCTTTCAGGCACTAATGCTTTCAGATTCATACACAACAGGGGCCAAATTAGTCAATCAATCCCCTGCTATAGCTTGTGACTTGCTCCAATTCCCTCAATTTGGATGTTTGGATACATATTCAGCACTGGTGCCAAATATACTGATGAGGTCTGGGGATCAATTTTTCTCAACGCTCAGCTCTCTTCTCTCAGGTACAAGCTGGCTGTGCAGTGCTAAGTTTGAATCTGGGACCCACTCCCACATTTTAAGATGGTCACCAGCTGCTTCTGTATCCTGGCAAAACAGCCTGCACATTTCAGGCATTTGCTACATGGATAAAAACAAACAACCATTTTATATTGTAACACCTCCTCCCTTTTTCCTCACCATGGCAACTCAATTGAAACTAATGGGATATAAAATGATGCATTAAAACTGTTTATTACAGGCAGTCTCTGCAATCTATATTTCACAGGTCTATGTCAATCCTCCTTCAGTATTGGAGATCAATTTGTGTCAGTTCTTGATGCGCAGGAAATAATCTATTTGAGTATAAAAGTGCAAGCTGTAATTTTTGCATATTTGTTCAATAGATTAGTGAAATTATTCATATGGTTAGCCCTACTTTTAGGACAGTGGGTCAACCAAGCTCTCTCTCCCGAAATTGTATATTTGTATCAAAAGTAGTTCAAGGAACACAACATAAATACACTTTAATCAAGATTCTCACATCTATTAGAACTATGAACAGCCAATACTTTTGAATTATTTTCATTTTTAAAAGTAAGGTAAGTGATAGCCAAATTGCACAAAGTAAGGTCTCAGAAATGACTTTTAAGTAAGTGATCAGATTATCCACATTCAAGGCAGTGGAGTTTTAATGCTCTCTTGACTAGGCAGGTACAGCCTCAGTTTAAGATCCATTCCAAAGGACAGTATACACCTCTCTTGTTGCGACAGATTTGACATGTGAAGCTTTTCTACTCCAGTGAATCCTGAACCTATAAACTTCACTGATCCAAGGTAGACACATAACATTGCTTTCTTCAAACAATTTCACTTCCAACGCACACAATTTTAACTGTCCTTCACAGAAAGAACGAAGTCTACAGGGTGCTAACACTGGCCTGAGTCCAATTGGACCTCAAGCTTACTCAGATTAGCTCAACACGACCTCATCACCACCATTTTTCCAAGTAACCGAGGCTCCCACCTTCTCTTGAGTCCTCAATAGTCCACCAATTTAAAAACAAGTCAGACCTCCGCAGTCTTCAGTTCTTATTTTGAGAATTTATTCCAGTCATATGGAACTTCGCTGTGCTTAGCTTCAGAGCTGCATTACACGTAGTTGGACGATTAATCATCTGCACTCGCTTTCAGGCATAGACTCTGTGTAGTGCACACCTAATCACTGGCAGACAGGTCTTCATGGAAACACGTGGCCAATAGTGTTCTGGAGACATGAACAGGAGTATCAGAACACGATTTGCCTGAGGCATCCCCTGCATCTAGCACATTACAGAGGGTACACAATACACAAGAAGACTGATAGTTATATGTTTTGAACTGAGTTGAAGGAGGTCAACGGAAACTACTGTGGGATCTTCAAACTGGCCATCTGAACTCTGGAGTGAAGAACTGAGCTAGTGACAGCTTTGTGAATATTTTGTCTCAACTCAAAATAACAATAGAATCCAAGCTAGTGACATTTCAATTAATTTTGACAATACTATGTTTCGAGAAACACTCCCTTGTCTTTTACTTACCTGTCTATCTAATATTCATCTTTTAGGAGTCCCATGGAATAGCATGTTAGTAAATGCCAAGTGACAAATCAATTGCCTGCTCTGATGTACATGGTGGAAGTCCAGCACTTGAAAGCACAATGAAATAGAATATGCACAATTTCCCATGGTACCAAAAAATAAGAATCTGAAGTTAGAATACTGATATCCAGTCATCATCTTTGCCATCATTATAGTCACTGCACTCAGCCGACTGCATGAAAGTACCATCCTGTATTGCAGTGCAGTGATCTCTCATGCTGAGCGGAAGGAGCAGGAGTAATACCAATAACAGCAACTGTACTCCTCAACCACTCTGTACGACTGAGGGGAATACAAGAGTTCCAGCACACTGGAGGCGATAATCTCAACATTGTGTGGGGAGGAGAAAATTAATATCTAACATGGCAGAACACTTATCTATTCCTCTCACTGCTTGCCTTTAATTCCTATCCTACCATTCTTCATGGGGCAGCAGGCCATCTGGAAGATAACAGGAACAAATGGGAAAGATGGCACAAATACAGTTTGTGACTCAAAATATTTAATGGAAATGGTTCAATTTAACAGTGTTAAATACCCTACTCATGCAATTATAATCCTTTCTCTTCCTTTTCTCTTACTTTTTACGGTCATTCCCTCTGCAGAAGTAGAAACAGACTGTTTATATCCCTGCTGACTGAGTAGATGTATTTGGCTGACATCCTCTGAAATTTGGAGTCAGTGTGGGATGTACCTAGGACCGGACTTATTCGACCACTCAGGCAGGAGGCAGCTGACAGATCTCTGCCTGTAAGGTGCCTATTGTGGAGGTAGAGAAGGATCAGTGTGGAAACACTTCTAACAGAGTGCCCAGTCTCATGTGTCTTTTCTCAATCATGAAGCCCCTGCACTCCCCTTCTGTTGAAGAGTTGAGAGTACCTTACACTTAACTGCCAAGGGAAGACTTTCCTTAATAATGCTTAGGCTGACTAACTAAGCATGCAACCTACTCGTGAGGCTCAATAGGCACTCAGTTGATGCTTCAAACAGATGGTCAAGCTTTCCATCAGTATGAAGTTCTGAGAAATCAGGTTACTCATGTTCAAGATTGACGTCTCTAACACCACTCCAGCTGTGCACAGTATCTCTAGAAATGTTGGCAGAACATCATACACTTTCTTTGTTGCTCCAGATTTCACTGGCCATAATTTTCCAATCCTCCTTAGAATCAGTGCCTAAGGAACAGAGAATTGCAAATGCTAATTTTAAAAAAAAATCTACAAGGATAAACCCAGCAATGACCAGCCAGTTTAACTTTGGTGGTGATAAAGCTTTTTTGTCGCTAATTTGAGACAAAATGAATATTCAGTTGGACAAATGTGGGTTAATTAAAGATAGCTATCCCAACTTTTTTGATGGTAAATTGTATTTCAGTAACTCCTTTTGAGTTTTTTGAACTAATGGAATGGGTTGACGCAGTTAATACTGCTAATGCGTTACACATGAACTTCCGAAAGGCATTTAACAAATTGCCACACACCAGACATGCAAGAAACCTTCTCGCTAATGGATTAAAAGGGACAGCAACAATGTGTATGTGAAATTTGACAAGAAACAAAGTGTAGCTGTGAACGTTTGGTTTTTGGACCGGAAGAAGTTTTGTTGTGGGGCTCCCCAGGTATCAGTGTCTGAATTATTCTGCATCTTAATTATTTTAATGATCTAAACCAAGCACAGGACACTATTTTAAACAAATGTGGATGGCATAAACTTGGAAGCATTGCGAATTGTGAGAAAGATCATGTTGAACTTCAAATGGACTTTTTCATGTTGGTGGAGTAGGTGGACAAGCAGCTGATAAAATGTATTGCAGAAAATTGAGAATTAATTAATGAAGAATGGAGAGATTATATTCCCTACAGTATGGAAACAGGCCATTCAGCCCAACAAGTGTACACCTACTCTCCAAAGAGTAACCCACCCAGACCCATTCCCCTAATTAGCGTACCTAACACTACGGGCAATTTAACATGGCCAATTCACCTGACCTGCACATCTTTTGGATTGTGAGAGGAAACCAATGCAGACACAGTGAGAATGCACAAACTCCACACAGACAGTCACCCGAGGTGGGAATCAAACCTGAGTCCCTGGCACTGTGAGGCAGCAGTGCTAACCACTGAGCGACCATGCTCCCCCGGCAAGCGGCAAGACAAAAGTAAAGAGTACAATGCTGACTGCCCATAGTGACCTGAAGGTATATACATATCCATCATTGAGGCAGAGAGTAGGTTGATGGGTTGGTTACAAAAGCAAAGTTTTAAAGCAAAGCTTTAAAAATAATGACACAGAGTGCAACAGCAAGGAAAGATAAGATAAACCTGTCAAAAACATAGGTTCAAGTTGGGAAATAGGTACCATTACTGTAGTTTCAAGCCCACACTAATGCACTGGGAACATGGGTTCAAAAACCACATGGCAGCTGGTGGAATTTGAATTTGATTAATAAATCTGGAATTGAAAGCTCATCTCCAGCAATGGTAACTGTGAAACATCATCGAATGTCATAATAACCCATCTGGTTTACTAATGCCCTGTTACATGTGACTTCAGCACTGAATATGTGTTTGTCTTTTAATTTGCTGGGCTATGCAAGAAAAGCAAGTTAGGTGAATTGCTCTTACAGATGGCCAGTATCCATGTCACAGCCAAAATGGCTTCCTTTTGTACTGTTCTGTGATGTCATGATTCTAAAGTCAAATAGACAGTTATTCAGGAATCACTAGCAGAGTGTTGATTTTGGCAGAGATTTGTGCCAGTTACCTATTACAAGCAGTCAACAGTTGAGAGTAATTTTCTAACAGTTTACTGAGTTTGTTAAGAAGCAATAGTTTAGATTTGGTCTATTAGTGAATTAGATAAGGAAAGTACATAGATGCCACAATTCAGCATGGTTCACTGAATCCAGCTGATATATAGGCAGTGAATGTATTGTTCTTGTTAAAGTTGAGAAGGCAGCTTCCTGCTGTCTTGTCAAAGTATTACAGATGTTTTCCCTGGGTCTTCCTCTTCCTCTTCTGTTCAGCTCCCATCTGAATTCAACAAGGACTGGCCTCTAACCTGCAGCAGTTGTTGACATACACTTTTATTCAGGCTAGTCGCTTTCACTGTGTCAATAAATGATCTGAATCCTTTTGGCTCATACTCATGGGGAGTTACTCACGATGTTGGATAATCATTGTCCCCTTCCCTACTTCCATTTGAAGGTCAGTTTTCATTCCGTCCGGGAACAAATATTCCTTATTTCAAAACATTGCATTCATAGCAGGGTAGTGTGGCACCAATATATGTTTCGTTTACCTTTGTTTACTAGTCACTACTGTATCGTTAAATGAGGTCTTGTGTTACATGGGAAATAATCAATATGGATCAATAAGAGAACACATTTTTAAAGATGATCTCAGTTTCCAACAAAGATCACGACCCTCATTATGGATCCCTCTCTTGCAAACCTTCAAAACATCAACACAGTCTTTCATTTTTAAAAACTTATAGACATCTGAGGAAACACAAAGCTCAGATTGCATCTACCTAAGATCACATGTAGAAGTTGAGCCAACATATAAGGCAAACTAATTTAAACACAAGCAAAAATTATGCTTTTGCGTTGACGTAGAATATCAGTTTACACGTCTATTCAGCTGTGACATATTTGCATTAATAGCCTTGATTCTTTTGTCTCACAAATTCATTTTCATTATTACAGGACCTAAGTGATTGAGCAGATGGCATGAAACGAAAACAGAAATTTCTGGAAAAACTCAGCAGGTTTGTGGAGTGAAACAGAACTAATGTTTTGGATCCAGTGACCCTTCTTCAGAACTGATTGCGGTTTGGAAAAGGTTGGTACATATGCTAGAGAATGAGGTTGCATTGGCGGGGGGGTGGGGGGGGGGGGGGGGGAGAGACTAAATGATAGGTGGAGATGGAGCCCAGAGAGAGAAAAACACAGCTGCACTTACAAAGGACTGGTCTCCAACTATTTCTAACTGTTCTCACTCACCCAGGTCACATCACCACCTTCCCTTCTGTCAGCGCTAACAGCTGTGCAACCCATTTACATCTCACTCAATCCTCTCCTTTCTCTCAGTCCAAGAGAAAATGGTCCAAAATAGGGCAGGCAGATTAAAAATGAGAGTTGGAATGCTCGGCATTCAATTCCTCTTTTCTAATGAGGGGATGCTTCTGACCCTAGCTGTGCTCAGGGATCATCTGCCGGTGTTCAAGTTCTCATACTAATATAGGAACCTGTCCGTGGCTTACTGGCTAGGGACCCTCAGACAGAAGGCTGTCTTCCTTAATGTGACTAAGCACCACACTCTTTGAGACTTGGCCATTTGGGTGAATCCCATGCAGTGTGCTGGCTATAGCAACTGTTGGAACAGAGGGCAGGTGTAATACTGTTAACTAGCAACATGTCCATCCCTGGACTGGTGACTGCTGACAACCAAGACAAGTTGCTCCTGGCTTTGTGTCAGTGCTAAAAGGCAAAGTAAGGAGACAGGCAAAAATAAAGATGCTGCAAGTATCCACGAGAGTGCAATGTAAGTGAGCCCTAGGAGAGAAAGCGAGGATCCCTGAGATGCACCCTGATCCAATCTGTGTGTACAAAGTGTCCTTGCAGATGTATTCCAATAAGAGATGCTGCTGTGGTCCAAAATGCAGAATTGTACTGTATGTGCATCCGAGATTTATCATGAGGTTAGCATGCATCGGATGCCAAGGAGTGTGGGCAGAAGGTGCATAGGGTTGCTGTCCATACAGCTTGCTCTGAAATGTTGGTGCCAAATGTCCAGGATGAAGCTTTGGAGGACCATATGGTCAGCCGTTGTTACCAAATACTCACACTGACTTAACATGTTGGGAATTCTCGTCACTTTTTTTCTATTTGGCCTATGATAGAATAGGAAGCTACATTTGAATGAGGCTAGTACTCGAGGTCATGGTTTAAAAATAAGGGGCAGCCATTTAAAATAGAGATGCGGCTTTTTTTTTCTCTGAGAAGGTTGAAAGTCTTTGAAATTCCCTTCCTTAAAAGACAGTGGAAGCAGAATTGTTAAGCATTTTTAGGGTAGAAGAAGAAATGTTCTTGATTATAAAGGGGATGAGACTACCAGAATATGTGGGAATGTAGAGTTGAGATTAAAATCAGATCAGCCATGATCTTACCGAATGGCAGAGCAGGCTCAATTATCTGAGTGGCCTACCCTTGTTCCTGGCTCATACATTCATGGTCATAAGCGACAATCCCTATTAATAAGCACCTCACTGCTCCACAGCAAGAATCTGCCTCTTCCCCCAGAATTCTGTTGTTAAAAAGTTATGTGTTGCTCTCAAGGTTGAGAAAATCTGGGCTGGATTTCTCACATGGTTCTCCTGGATTTCTCGTCACAGCCCACATTCTTCAGAGATTTATAAGATTCCACCCAAATAATTTGTTTGGTGTTAAAGTGTTTACTTTGTAGTTAAATCTTTGGACAAATAATTTATTTAATAAACCTTGTCACTGACATTTAATATGAATTACCATGTTATATATTTCTGAACATTTCAAAATGGTGACCGCCCACACCAGTAGTTTACATTGTATACATGTATACTCATTGGGGAAATGCATTTGTAAATTGTATACTAAGACCTTCCATAGACATGTAACATCTGACCTAGTTACTTTGAATTAAAGCAGGAGATAGTAAACCCACTACATGAACCATAGTTGACACTCATTTTTGGAATGAGCTTTGGAAGCTTCAAAGTTCAACACTTAGGCTATCTCAATTTTTTCATCATTTTTGAACCTCTTTTAGATCAATCTTCTCTGTTCCAGTGAAATCAGCTCAATTTCTCATGCCACCTTTTGTAGCTATCGTCTCTTATTCCTTATAAAGAATTATTATGGTATACTCCCATCAATCTAATATCATTCCTATAAAAAAACCCACACGTTATTAATATTTATTCACTTTATCAGAACTAGGCCTATCTTTTTGTCTGATTTGTTCCCACATTCCTTAATTCTCTTTGGTTATACATCTGAATTACTCATAAATGATGACATGGTCTTTGCTTCATTTATTAACTCCAAGATGCTCATTCCACTGCTTCACAAACCTCTGTGTGAAACTCTTTTCCTGTTCTCTGCCTTAAATTACTTCAATTGAATCTTATATTTGTGCTCATTGGGTTCAAATTCCTCAGCCACTGGAAACATTTTTTTCCACTATTTTCACTCTCATATCCCTTCATTTTCAAACATCTCACATAAGTTCCACCTTCACTTCATTAGCTCTTGACTAGTTCTAATGAAAACAACACAAACTTTCCAATTCTTTCTTATTGGTATTTTCAGTATCCTAATGAATCTGCTCTGGCTCCTCTCAATTTCTTCAACTTGCTCCTTATAGCGTAGAACCCAAAATTGTACATGTTACTCCAGATAAGGTGTTACAAGGTTTTATGTGACTTCATCATTTCAGCTCACCTTTTATGCTCTATTCATCTTGCCATAAATCCCAATATTCCATTAGCTTTCTTTATAGCCTTATCCACTTGAGGTGTTGTTTTTAATACTTTATGAACCTGAATCCCCAAATCCCTTAGCTCATCCATATCAACTAACTCTCCCCTTCTTATGCTTGTTTTTCTTTCAGCCATAATATATCATTTCGATTTTGTTGACATTGATTTTCAGGTGCTACCTTTTTGACCATTTCAACATCTTAATAGCATCCTCCTGCAGCTTACTTTGGTTCCTGCATTTTTAGAGTGCACCTATCCTGTAACTGGGTGCTGTCCTCCTGCCATGTTCTGTGTTGGTGTCAATCCTTGAGGGCAGCAATGTCTTTGTGATTGCTGAGGTCACATCTGCACATTTTCAGGCCTCTTACAGATTTCAATAATAATTAGTTTTAAGAAATTATTCATTGCTTACCAGACTATGTAATGTGCACTTTCCTGATAGCCTTGAAGAGAAATTGACAAGAAGTGTCATATTAACACCATTTACTAAAACTACATCCTTAAAAGTCATATTGAGTAACAAACCCAGACCACTGACCAATTATCAATTTTTAATCAGACTGTTCATGTTAAAAATTGAAAATCACATTCAGAGTTTCTTTCTTTCACATTAAATATGGGTTATACTTTCATAGTTTTTAAAATTGTTACATTTTACATTCTTCAGATTCTATTAAATTAACTTTCTATGCAATTTCGACAAAAAATGATGAAATGTACATACAGATGGGTCAAATTAAGTCACCTTAATCTTACCAGACCATAGGGTGTCCCTCATTAAAGAGAGACTAGTCATGATTTAACCTGAGGGTCACTACACCTCAGGCAAGGGGAAAGGTTGAAAAGGAGAGTTTGTCATGGTAATCTCATCCAGTGTGGGAACTGAACCTACTCTATCAACAAAACACTGCTTTACAAACCAACCATTCAGCCAACTGAACTAAACCAACCCCATGCATAGTTATTCTCATCATTTTATCATTTAAAATTTCCTTTCTTTCTCCCTTCCATTGTTACACTGAAGTCTCCCTGCAGAACTTAATCATTCAGCACACTAAAGGCAATAATTAGAAATGGAAATATGCTTCAGCCATCTTGTGCTCCTATGTCATAGACATGAACTTTTCTGTTGGTGAAAATGAAGTGGTTATTCAAAATAAATATATCTTAATTCCGTAAAATGACCAGGTCACCTACAGAATTTCATTATGTGAAAATGGCTTATTTCTGCTAAAATATGACTCATGACCAGGTTTAAAAAGAATACTATTGAATAATGCAAAAGTGTTCACTGTTCATTAACAGAAGAGCGTCTTGTTGTGGGAATGCATCAATATTGTTCATAAAGGAATGAGAGACTACTCTCCTGAGGTAAACACAATTACTGGGCTTATCAAACATGACTCAAACGTGGTGCTGCCTGTACGGTGACACTACATTAATAAAAATCTCATGCTACTGCATAAACACAGACCTTTATTTCATTTCTTATCAGTTTTCTTTTTGCTTCTGCGCTTGAATATGCTAAGCTGGGGAAAGATTTTGACTTAGCGGGTGTTAATGTAAGCTGGACCATTGCTAACACACAGATATTTTAAAAACATCCATAGATGGACACATTCCTGTGAAACAAAGTATGAGCTCTGAGTATGGGACAATAATAACAGCCTGAGTGTGTTCCAGCTTAACTGTCGGAATACATTTGCAGAAATTCTTACTGGACATAACAAAAGATGTTCTTGAATAACTTGGAATGAACTTCACAAATTGTTGAACACTAATTTCTGATACCTCAGAAGTAAAGCTTTATCCATTAGGATAAGCATGCCATAGGCACTTTGCACCGACACAGCAGTTAACTAATTTTTTTCACAATGCTAGTTTTCATTCAATTCCCCCAGTAAAATTTGAGTGAATCAGGCAACAATTACATTAGTTCATGCTTGTTTCATAATTTTAAAAGCCTACACCTTGATCCCATTCAGCAAATTAGACATGAGAAGCTCAGATTGCTGTGGAGGATCTTAAAGAGAAGCCAATTACAAATGGGGATTGACAAGGAAGAGAGTGCTGTAGTGTAAAATGTAAACTTATAATCAATTATTTCAGGGTTTGCTATCAGCAAAGTGTGAATGCATCAGCAAAACATTCTCAACAGAACAACTCCATTCTTGAATAAATGTGCAATGAAAGGGAAGTGAGTTCTGTTGAAATATGTATTTATGACTAAGGTTGAGTAAGAATCACTATGTTCAGCAATTTTACCACCAGCCTGCCAAAATTTATATTGAGTAAAAAGACTTCATCAAATAACTATCCCATTATTTTACTTGCAAAAAAGTTGGACACTGATGTAGCTCTGCAAACCTCCAGCAATTCACTTTAAGGATATTGATGAATTAAGCATTTGTTTTGCTTAAATGTCATAAAAGTTTAAGCTTTTTACCTCGCACTCATCAGGACTTTAGAAAGAAGCAATAATTTGCACAATAGGAAAATAGGGTGTTTGTTTTGGTTGGGTTGTGGCTAGAAGGAAGAGACAACGGTCGAAAAGTGTGGTACTGGAAAAGCACAGCAGGTCAGGCAGCATCCCAGGAGCAGGAAATCTGACGTTTCAGGCATAAGCACTTCATCTGAAAAGCTGCCTGAGCAGCTGTGCTTCTCCAGCGCTCCACTTTTCAACTCTAATCTCCAGCATCTGCAGTCCACACTTTCTCCATGGAGAGCTGTTAACTGGCTCAGTTTAATTCAAGCCAAGCAGGTCAAATATGGTTGGTCAGGGCATTGCAGTGGAGATACAGCAGGGATTGACTAGTTCCATTGCCATTTCAGTCAGTTAAAGAGGTGCAATGTGTGGATATACCCCTTCTACCTGAAAAGAACAGAGCCTTATGTGTGAATAACCGCAATTTCTTCTAGTTATAGCTTCAGTCTTGATAAGGACAAGATAAAAAGCTTCAAATTTGTACCTTTCTTCAGCAATGTTTCAGGTTTGTATTGTCAAACAATTAAACATACAGTGAATTGTATTTGTTTTAACTGGCATCTAGCAACTGTCCCTCTTGATAAGCTGGCAAAAACCCCTCAAATACTGCAATCTCCTGCAATGGCTGCGTATTTATATTGTATGTATAACAGTGACGTGTCTACCCTCTGCACTACATTCCTGTTACTTACTCTGTGCTTTTACATTGATTTTAGGAGATGAGTTGATGTTTTTACTTAGATTTTTCAGGCATGTTGATGCCTTGAGGCTTTGCTTGGTCTGGGTTTGCTGCAGTTATGAGTAACTCTTGATTTTCAAGAGTATTGATCAACTGGCACACTCCTTCTCCCGTAGGTGCTGATTAATATAAAGTTTACTGTACAGTATTTGTTTCCTACACCTTGGAAATGGAGCCACTATTCCCTGTATATTACTGACAGTGTATTTCTTCCCCCAGACATGCTGCATTCATGGGTTTCCCATGGAAAGCGGCAACATTACAGATCCTGAAAATGTTTGACTCCACAACCTGTCTATTACTTTAGGATTGGGTCCATCAGGATCCTCCAGGTTTTCACTGCTAGGAAGATTTTCTCCAATTTGACACCAAGATGAAATTCCGATTTGCTAAGGAAGCTGAAACCTGTAGGAATGACGAGGGTCTGAGTATGCCATGGCATTCCAGATACACAATTACAGCTAAATCCTTTATGAGTGAACCATACAAAAATATATTTTAAAATCACTGGATAGTTCTGGCTCTGACTAGATCCACCTCTGCCAACCACTCAGCAGAAGTCCAGGATACAGGGAACCTCTGGTTTTCCTCCTGCCCCATCCTCAGTGGTTGAGTAGACCAGGAAATTTGGAGCAATATTCAGTTTTACAGAACTTCCAGTAAATTCCCAGCTTGACTCTGGTGGATGCATGGGGCAACAGCCCCTAATGAAGCTGAATTCATGAGTAATTTTTGGAATTTCAAACTTCATAGATTAGATTAGATTACTTACGGTGTGGAAACAGGCCTTTCGGCTCAACAAGTCCACACCGACCCTCCGAAGAGCAACCCACCCATACCCATTCCTCTGCATTTACCCTTTTCACCTAACACTATGGACAATTTAGCACGGCCAATTCACCTAACCAGCACATCTTTGGACTGTGGGAGGACACCCGAGTACCCACGCAGACATGGAGAGAATGTGCAAACTCCACACAGACAGTTGCCCGAGGCAGGAATCGAACCTGGGTCTCTGGCGCTGCGAGGCAGCAGTGCCACTGTGCTGGCCCAAATGAGATCCCATTGCATATCTATGTAAACAAAGCATCTAGTAGCCAACCAGCACTGCATTAACATTTGCAAAACAGAACTGGGAATTATGTCATGCCAAGTTTTTGTCCACCGAGCATGTCCAAAGAAACTTGATGGGAAGAGTGGGAGGTAGGAAAGTCAATAACGTCTCTGTAGGTTTTGGAGAACATGTGTTTCATGTCTTTTAAATTCAATTGTTATATTCATATTCTGTGTTTTTTTCAGCTGGTGCTTGGTTATTCATGAGGCTCTGTGGCAGGTAGTTGTTTTTGCTGCAAGCTTCCCCTTTTTGCATTGGAAAGTTTGCCGAGAGGGATCCTTCAGGCTGACATGATCATAAGAAAAAGAAGAGTTTTGGAGTGATGCCAGGTGTGTCAAACAGCCAAGGAGGTGTTCTGTTCCCTTCTGCTTGGTAACTTCAATCTGGCATCCACACACAGAGAGAAGGCATGTACTTTGCCAGATATTGTCTGCCCCTGAATGATTCTGTGTCAGCTGATCCCAGTGGCACCAAATTGAGTTATGAATGTCCGATGAATAAAACCTGGCCCTAGTTTATTTACTAGCTTGAGTGCAAGTGAGTTAAGCATGTGTTGCTGGAAAAGCACAGCAGGTCAGGCAGCATTTGAGGAGCAAGAAAATCAATGTTTTGAACCGTGGCCAAAGGGCTCTGGCCCAACACATCGCTTTTCCTGCTCCTCGGATGCTGCGTGACCTGCTGTGCTTTTCCAGCACACACTCTCAACTCTGATCTCCAGCATCCGAAGACCTCACTGTCTCCTACTCGATTGCAAGTGATACTACCATATAAGAATGCAAAGGGTGTAATTCAACTCCTGGTATCGTGGGCTAGGAGCTGATTCAGGAAAGAAAGTGCTTGTTTTTAAACATCACTTTCAACATGCAAGCACTTCTGATCAGCTATTCAAGCCATGTTCCAAGTGTGAAATGCAAATTTCTAATACTTTGCCAAAATAAGTATGGTCAGTAGGTTTACAAATAAATATGCTTATTTTTAATTTCAGATTACCTCTTCAAAAAGTATGCATTCTTGATTTTCCATTGTTCCCATAATTCATTCATTACTCTGAAAAACTGAAACCTAGCTTTTTATTGGGCTGCTTATGGTTTACTGAACAAGCTGTAACCCATGTGCATTTCAGACTCTATTCTTGAATTTGATTGCCATGTCTCCCCCAGATGATGACACCTACATTATGTCATCATTCATATTAATAAAAAAATTATAAAATACTGAAATTAGTTGTGATCTTGTTACTCAGTTGCAAATTATCTGTTAGTATGAAAGTGTCATTTAATCTTTCTCAAGTTCTCTTCTGGGGAATAATATACTGGGATCTACAGAGATCTCCTAATATTAAAATTATCCAAACAGCTTTCTTTTACAAATTAATATGTTAATAAAAATAAATTATTGTAGTCAGTCTCTTAATTATGAAAAACAAACTGTAATTTTACTTAATATTTATGTTGGAAATGTATCTTCCCAATTCCTAAGTAAAAATCAAGAACAATTTATTTTGCTGTTAACTGTTTGTAGCAGATGTATTGGAATTAATCAAATCTGTTCATACAACTGATAACATTAGTTCTTTTAAAATAGTGTACACTTTCTACTAAATGCCAATCAAAGTTTGATCTTGCAGAATTGTCAGGACACCATTGAAACTCAACTCGGTAACAAGCTTTCTGTTCATTCATGATTTCATCAACATTATGCACCCAACACTCAACAAAGATGTCATCCTTCTGATTTCAGTCCTACAAAATAAGAATGGTGAGCGTAAGGATCATGTTTTCTTGGTGAATGTGTTTACTTTATGAAATGCTCTTTTAGAACAGGGCAAATTGCTCAGTTTGGATATCTCATGGGACATCCATGGCCCATCAGGTTTTGAGGAGCTGGATGGCCTGCTCCTACTCCTATTTCTTATGTTCCATTGTTCACAGAAAAAAATGATCCCAGAAGTTCCCTCAGCCACTTGGCATGATGAGGCTGCCATCAGTATCAGCAGTGGTCACAGCTGCTGGCTAATTGCAGCATTAAATTATGACAGGGCAGCCTTCAAGATAATGATCAAACAATACCAGGTTATAGGTCAACAGGTTTAATTGGAAGCACACTAGCTTTCGTAGCAACGCTCCTTCATCAGGTGATAGTAGGAGCGTTGCTTCGAAAGCTAGTGTGCTTCCAATTAAATCTGTTGGACTACAACCTGGTGTTGTGTGATTTTTAACTTTGTACACCCCAGTCCAACACCGGCATCTCCAATTCAAAATAATGGGTGGGCATCCACCCTGACACTGAAGGGAACATATGGATTAAGCACTTTGTAGCATTTAGCCCCATTGTGGCGAATGAAAGGCTTCCACACTAACATTAACTAACTTTTTTCTGTTCCTTGAAATCCAAACATCCATTTTAGAGCGGAAACCAGATTGCAAATCTTTCCTTTATGCTCATCATAAGGCTATTTGTCGGCATATGAGAATTAAGCATTGTAAGGATTTACATTGTTATATCTTTGGAACAATAACAATTAACATATTTAAAGCAAACAGAGGTGTGTAGTCATGATGTATTTCATCTTGAGGGTTGGCACACCCCCATTATGCATTGACATCTGATTAATGTTGTTGGATTGGCCAATGCTGAACACAATTTAAATTTTGTTTGCAATGGCAGTTTGCAAAGTGCAAAAGGCCTGAACATTGTTAAAAATTAGTTTAAGGGTTGCTTAATGTTTTCCATGACAAGTTCTTGGCTAAAAGACGAAGGATGTCCTTTCTCAAAAGGCATTCATACTTGACAGTTATAATGTTTACGTGAACCAAACACATTTCTATTTTAGGCTGCTCAGATAAATACTTTTCATTACCTTCTTTTCTTCAGACATATGCTTCAGATTTATACTTTACTCAGTTCATTGTTCTGAATGAACCCATGAACTGTCACAAGCCATGCAATAATTTATGACAAAGACAAAGTATTATGGAATCTGGAAACCTAAAATAAGAATAAAAAATGCTGGAAAATCTCAGCCGAAGGTCATTGACCCGAAAGGTTGACTCTGTTTCTGTCTTCACAGATTCTGTCTGACCTGCTAAGTTTTTCTAGCTTTTTTTCACTTGTTGGAATAAATTATAACCACACAACTGTGAATGTAATATTTCAAGAGTGTATTAGCATTTAAGCACCTCTCATCAGCAGACTCAGAAAATTACAATGGGATCTTTAGCTTTGTGCGTCAGGGACAGAGTCAAAAGCATTTAAAAAAAGTTGTATTTAAATATTGAATCTCCCATGGCTTCAGGATGATGATGCATATTTCATACTTATTCAATAAAGTTCCTTTGTTATAAATGCAGCATAGAAAATGTACAAACACTGGATGAGGTTCAATAACTACAAGGTTCCATAAACAGCAAAGGGGTAATGATGAGATAATTTGGCTTTTTAATGTTGGTTAATTTGTCACAATACAGAATAAAGCTTCCATGCCCTCCTTTGAAAAACCTTCAAGAGATCTTTTTTATTAAAGCGAAGGGCAAATAGAAACTTGGTTTAACATTTCCAGTGGTTGTGGTATCTAGAGCTTTTAGAAAATTGTGCTTTAGTTGGGAACTTCACCCACAATAACTACATTGTTTAAAAATTAATTTATGGGATGTGGGCATTGCTGGCTGGGCCAACATGTTTTGCTCAACCCGCATTGTACTTGAGAAAGTGGTGGTGGTGCTAATGGTGTCATTAGGAATTTGTGGGTAGATTCTTAATGAGATTCTATCTGTTAAGAACGCACTTTTGTGAAACTGACTTGATATTGTCAATGTGAAATAATTGGAGGATGTGTTGACACTACAATTATGTCGTGCTTGTGCGGGAGTGGAATATGGTCCAGGATCAGCCAGCTGCATTGGAAGGCACTTGGTATAAGGGATATGTCAGGGTTAGTTTTACAAAATCTGCCCATTTCTGCTGAGCTGATAGCAATGGTAGAAATCTCATAATGGCTTGATCTTGTGTTCTGAAGAAGGCTCACTGGACATGAAACATTAAGTCTGCTTTCACTCCACAGATGCTATGTTTTTCCAGCAATTTCTGATTTCCAGTATCCATAACACTTTTTTCGTCAAGGTCCAATTGCTCCTCCTTTGGCAGGGGCATATGCGAATCGGAAGTTGGGCAGAATCCACAACACCTAGCTGATCTACTATTATTTGTTTTCACCACAGCTGAATTTTATCTAAATGGCAATTTTAAAAAATAATGTTCATGGTGCATGGTTATCCCAGGCTGGTGAAGCATTTTTTCTCCTTCAGACTAAGGTGGTGGCATGCTGCATTCTTGGGGTACTTGGGGCGTACGTACACCTACAGTACTGCTAAGAAATTGCAAGATTATGACCTCGTATCAGTAAAGGAAAGTCTATCGTTCTAAGCCAGGATGGTGCACTTGTAGGAGATATACTGCCCTTATCCTTCAAGATGGTAGAGTTTATGGGATTGGGAGGAGCCTTGCTACATTGTTATAGTGCAGCTTGTAGATATAGTCTATGCATGGATGATAGAGGGATTGTTTGTTAAAAGCCCATCATGTTGTGCCAATCAAATGGGCTATCTTCCCCTGGTTGGTTTCAAGCTTCTTTGACCTACACTCATCCAGACAAGTGGAGAATATTTCATTACAGTCTTGCATGAGAGATTGGACAGAGCTGAAAATGTGTTGCTGGTTAAAGCACAGCAGGTTAGGCAGCATCCAAGGAACAGGAAATTCGACATTTCGGGCCAGAGCCCTTCATCAGGCCCGAAACGTCGAATTTCCTGTTCCTTGGATGCTGCCTAACCTGCTGTGCTTTAACCAGCAACACATTTTCAGTTCTGATCTCCAGCATCTGCAGACCTCACTTTTTACTGAGAGATTGGACAGACTAGGATCGTTTTCCTTACAGCAGAGGAGATTGAGAAGGGGACATGATTATGGTATATAAAATTATGAGGGGCATAGATAGGGCAGATAGGAAGAAACATTTGCCTGTGAGGGAGGGATCAGTGACCAGGCGCATAGATTTAAGATCAGAGGCAGAAGGTTAAAGGTGATACAAGGAAAATCTTTTTCACTGAGAAAATGGTGGAAATCTGAAACTGACTAGGTCACTGGTCTTGACCAGCACAGATACAATGGGCTAAAGGGCCTTTTTCTGTGCTGTAGACTTCTCTGATTCTATGACTCAAGCATTATAGATGGTTGATAGTCTTTACGGCGTCAGGAGGTGAGTTACTCACAGCAAAATTGTTAGATTCTGATCTGCCCTTATAACCATACTATTTATATGGATAGTCCAGATCAGATTCTAATTCAATGGTAATCCTTAGTGTTTGATAGTGGGTGGATTCAAAAATACCATTCAATGGTTAGATTCTTTCTTGTTGTTGCTGGTCATTTCTTTGGGCTTGGGGTTACACAAATGTTACTTGCCCTTTATCAGCCCAAGTCTGGGTGTTGTGCAAAAAAAATTTGGACATCAGTATGAACTGCTTCAATATCTGAAGGTTCTGCATGAGACTGAACAATGTGCAAACATCAGCAGAGATCTTCACTCTGACCTGAAGATGGAAGAAAAGATGATTGGGCCTACCCCACCATTGTACTTCAATGCTAAGCAATTCCAGCTCATGAATGGGTCTGAAAGGAATATTTTACTGACACCGACAGAGTACATGAATTTGAACTTTTTTATTTATGTGTGGGACAGTGGTCAACATTTATTGCCCATTCCAGATGCCGTTGAGAAGGTGGTGGTGACATGCCTTCTTGAACTACTGCAGTCCAAGTGCTGTAGATAGACCCACAATGCCCTTAGGGCAGGATGTTGACCAGTCAGGATGGTGAGTGGCTTGGAGGGGAACTTGCAGGTAATGGTGTTCCCATGCATCTGCTGCCCTTGTCCTTCTGGATGGTCATGGGTTCAGAAGGTGCTGTTTATAGAGGTTTGGTGCATTTCTGCAATGTGTCTTATAAAATGTGTGCACTGCTGCTCTTGAGCATAAGTGGAGGAGGAAGTGGATATTTATGGATGTAACAGTGCCATGTTTATTACTAGGTTGGTAATTCAGGGATCAGGACTGTTAATCCAAAAAAAATGAGTTAAATTCCCAAAATAGAAGATTGAGAATTTAAATTTAGTTTAAAAATAAAAATATAAATAAATAAAGCTTCAGGAAAAGGAATCATGAAACTGTTGAAATTCAAAAACTCTAAACAGTTTGCTGGTGGAAAACTGATCACAACAACAGTCTCACACCAAAGTGCTTTACAGCAATCAGCTCTCTGACATGGCAGGTCAAGCCACTTAGCTGGATTAAACCCCTTGTTGCTGTTCATAAATGGCCCCATTTCCCAAGGCAATGAATACTGTGCAAAATGATAGTCTTGTCAGCAACATTCCCATTCCCTGAATGACAGAAATGCACTTCCTTCATTTGCTGACCCACTGATGAACATTTCATGCTGTGGTGTAAAATCAGAGAACTGTAATAGATTTTCCCTGTGGATTTTTCAATGCATTTATGTTATTAACTCAGATATGTTCCTCCAGATCAAACAGTAACCTCGATTTGCCTTCAGTTGATTATGAAGTGAGACTGATTTTTAATTGTGCACTGGTATGTATGTTTTGTTGAGTTTGTTGCTATGGTGATTTCCATCAAACATAATACTTTGGTCAATAATATGGATATGTTTTGGTATTTCATTCAACATGCCAGTCAGCTTGCTTGATCTTCAGTTCAGAATTTGGGTTATGTCTGTGCTATAGTTTTCTTTTGAAACATTTGATTTCTTTTTGAAAGGCCATTGAGCTGCAACATTAACCTGTTTTTCTCTCTTACACATGAATCTTTCTAGCAATTTCTGTTATTATTTCAGAATTCCAGCATCTGTACTATGTTGCTTTGTAGTTTGTAAGATGATCTGGTTAAAGTTCTTGTGCACGTCACTGTAACAAAATCAGTAGCGGTAGGTACAGATAACATGAATAAGGGACTTCTCTCTGTCTACCCTGCCCCTGCCCCCTCCCATCAACCCCTCTGCCATCTCGTGGGAGTCGGCTAATTGTGTCTGAAGACTTGACCAAAACTGACCGCAAATAATTTAGTCGCCTAGTTTGTAAATTCCTGACCACTATCACCTTGTGGTTTTGTTTGACATAAACTGCAACACATCAATGAAAGGTGTAATTACATCGGTGCTGTAGAATTTGACACAAACAATTCATGTAGAATACTTGCATAGTACACAAGTACAGCTTTCTTGTTTAGCAAATGATTATAGTGCTAGATTGTTGTGCTGAATAATGTTTTTGGGTAAGTTGTTACTAATTACAACATTAGGCTAATTCTACAGAATGAATGGAAAAATGTTACTTCAGTTTGAAGAGGTGGGTCTTATCAGCAATGTGTTTGGGCTCTCCTCTACACAGTACTTTAGGAACAAGGGAAGTTACTCCACATTATTTGTGATCGTACTACTGAGAAATTAATTTTTTGCTGAAATCAATACATGATATAAACATCCTGACTGAAAAATATGCTCAAAGACTTTGGACCTCAAGTGTACAAAGGCAGAATTCATAGGACCATGATAACATTAGGAATTTGGAGCAGGAGTAGGCAATTCAGCCCTTCGAACCCACTCCACCATTTAAGATGAGCATGGCTGATCTTATCCTGGTCACAAGTCCAATTTCCTACCTTCTCCCCATAGTCCTTTATCCCCTATTTCATCAAAAATATAAATGTTTTGTTCTTGAATCTGTTGGTTGAATCTGCCTCCACTGCACTTTGTGACAGCGAGTTCCATAGATGCAAAACCCTCTGAGAGAAGTAGTTTCTCCTCATCTCAGTTTTGAACCTACCTCCTCTCACTCCATATCTATACCTTTTTGTTCTAGACTCTCCCACAAGGGGGAGCAGCTGTTCCATATCCACCTTCAGCATTTTATATCCCTCAATCAGATCCCCCTTATTCTTCTGAACTACAGCCAGTACAAGCCCTAGCTATTTAACTGCTCTTTGTCCGGCAGCCCTTTCATTCCTGGAATCAACATGGCTAAACTTCTCTGAATGGCCTCCAGTGCCACCACATCCTTCCTCAAGTAAGGAAACCAAAACTGAACACAGTACTCTACTTGTGGTCTCACCAATGCCTTCTGTAATTATAATAAGCGTGTTTACTTTTATAATCCAGTCATTTTGCAATAAAAGCCAGGATTCCATTTGCCTTTCTTATTATACGCTGCATCTACATATACATTTCCTGCGATTCATGCACAAAGATACCCAGATCCCTCTGCACTGATGCAATTTGAATCTATAAATATTTCCCATTTAAAGAATAATTTGCCTTTTCTTTTTTCAGCCAAAATTAAACACCATCTGCCAGTTCTGACCCATCTTCTGAGGCTATCAATATCTATCTGTAAACTCATTATCTCCTCATCATTGCCCATTTTGCCACCTATTTTACTGTCATCTACAAATTTTACTTTATTACTCTTTGTCCCTGCTTGCAGATCATTGATATAGTTTATAAATAGTTGAGTCTAAGAACCGAACCCTGCACTAGTTAGAGTTCACCATTCAGAGAAGGAACCTCTGCTTTTTATTGGTCAGCCAATACTCTACCCTTACACCCTGGGATATAACTTCCTGGATCAGGTTTTTATGCAGCACCTTGTCAAATGCCTTCTGGAAGTCTAGATATACCACATCCACGGGATCCCCATTATCCACTTTGCTGATTGCATCCTCAAAGAACTCCAGCAAGTTTGTCGAGCACAACTCACCCTTCATGAAACCATGCTGACATTGGTGAATTGAACTTTGTTGTTTCAAGTGTTCAGTTACCTCCTCTTTTATGAATGACTTCAGTAACTTCCCCACTACAGAGGCCAAACTAACTGCTTTTTAGTTTCCCATTATTTTCCTATTTCCTTTTTTGAATAAGTGTGTCACATTAGCATGCTTCCAATCCACTGGCACCTTTCCAGAATCCAGGAATTTTGGATTTTCATAACTAATGCACCCATGATCTCTGCTGACACTTCCTTTAACACACTGGGGTGCAAGCCATCAGGACTCCAGGACTTATCTGGCATTAATATAATCAGTTTACTTAAAACCTTCTCCCTAGCCATAGCAATTTCACTAAGTCCCTCTGTAGTAACTGCAGTTTTTGGGAAGATATTATCTTCCACTGTGAAAACACAGACAAAATATTGGTTTAATGCCTCGGCCATTTCTGGGTTTCCCATTATGACCTCACTATTTTTGTCCTCCAAAGGTCCAACCTTTATCTTCGTTATTCTCTTCCTTTTTATATACTTATAGGAGCTTTTAGTAGCAGTGCTTATGTTTTCTGCTAGTTTCCTTTCGTAGTTCATCTTATTGCTTTTAGTTTTGTGTTTAGTAACTTTTTTCTGACATTTAAAGTGCTCCCAGTCCTCCACAATGCCACTAACATTTACAATATGGTATGCCTTAGGTTTTGACTTCGTGTTACCCTTGACTTCCTTGATAAGCTGTGGATGATTTTTCACCATTTTACAATTCCTCTTCCTGTCAGGAATATACTTTAAATGTGATGTATTTAGCATTTCCCTAAGCACTTGCCACTGTTCTTCAGCTGTCCTGCCCTTTAATATTTTTGCTCAGACCATTTGGGCCAACTCCTTCCTCAGGCCTGTATAACTGCCTTTGCCTAACACCAAAACTCTCGCATGCGACTCCATTTTCGCTCTTTCAATCTGAATTGGAAATTCTAGCATGTTGTGATCACTCCTTCCAAGAGGATCCTTAACTGCAAGATCATTTATCTTGTTACATAATACCAAATCTAAAGTAGCTAGCTCTCTGATTGGCTCCATGACATCTTGATCTAAGAAATAATCCCTCATACACTCTGAATCTTTCCTCGAGACTACCCTTGCCTAGTCGATTAATCAAAGATAGAGCTTGGTTTCACTAATGTACACATGGTAGTCAGGGTTTGGCAGTGATGTTACTGCCATTGACTTTGCCACTTATAGTCAGCATGAATCATGGTGGTGTCACATTTTGGGGTAAATCTGTTTTGTCCTGGCTGTCACTCCCTGCTTTCAGTGGGCCTTGGACATCTCTACCGAAACATGACTTGTCAAATGGGCAGGCCAAAGCATACTCACACAGTTGAAATGGCAGTCCACTAAATAGCTGAACCTCAATAATGGAATCATCATGGGAGTTCGCTGTCCTGTACATGCCATTTCTGCACTGTATTAAAATCAGGGCTTTGTTAAATTTGTTTGTAATTTAACAATCAACGCCCTTCAGGGTTGATCGAGCACATGAGATTATGTCTGGGAGTTGTTTACCCTGATGCTAATCTTGTACCCATAGAATGAGCATATTGCAGAAAGAAATTCTCACTCTCCCTGTTTACTGGGACTGATGCCACCTCAAATGGAGATAAGTGTGCTCCTGGGGTACGGAAAGGAAAATCCAGCGGGATTTAAAATGGATTAAAATTTGTACACTTTAGCTGATGCTTGAAAAAAAACTGACAGAAATACACATATGTGTATTTATAAAACGTTATATAAATGGGTTAGGAAGGAATGATTATTTAAGTGATAGCAATTGGTCATCATCAGTTACTCCACAGAGGCAAAGCCTGCAAAGATCAGTCCACAAAAAGTCATTTTGCAAATGTTACTCGGTATTTTCTGATCCAGAATTGCCTGCTGCACAATTCCAATGTTGACAGAATTGAAGAAGTATTATCATGCAGAAGGAGGCCATTTGGCCCATTGTTCACTGTTCTTATTCCTGATTTCAAGTATTTGCAGTTGATTTGATGAGGTACAGATGTGTTTGCATTGAATTCTCTTTGAAATATAATCCAGCATTGTTCAATAAAAAAAGCTGCATTCCATATCATCACCATAGGATAAGATGACAAAACAATATATCTTGGTACAAATAAAAGCTCAGCAGATAAAAGAATGCACTTATTAATTTGACTGTTATAACCTACAGTGAAATATTGTATAAAATAATCATTAGATATATGCTACATGGAAATGATTAAACAGATAGACATGATAATATTTCTTTATGGCCAAATGAATCAAATTCATTTTTACATGCCTCTTGTATTTGACACATTTTATTATGTGCAGTATACTTGCATCATGTATTATTTAAAAGACAATTTAAATGTGAATTATACATTAGAAATTGTACTGTCACCAGAGAATTACAAGAGTTTTTTTACAGGTTCAGGCTCATAAGGGCAAGGAAGCTTTACTGTAACAGTCTTTTGCAAAAAGAAAAAAATATATAAATACACCCACATGGCTATGAAATCTTTCTCATTTCACAAGAGCAAATTTTATTCCCCTTCCATCTCCTGAGCTGTATTTGGGGCTGGCTAATGTTCGAATATCTACAATATTCCTGTGGCCGCTTCCCACATGCAAGCCGGAAGGTGATAGATTCAGGACGAAACTCAGCTCAGCCCCGTTCTGTCCATACCCTCATATACAGGGCATTTTCAGCAGTTTCAATAGGACCGCATAAAAGATACTCACCTGACGGAGGAAGAGCACTCCAAAAGCTTCCAATTTCAAATAAACCTGTTGGACTATAACTGGTATCATGTGACTTCTGACCTGGTCCATCCCAGTACAACATTAGCACCTCCACATCATGATATTTACTGGGTAAACATTTCAAAGCCAGCAGACTGAGCTACATTGCAGAAAAAGGCTATTTGGCCCAACTGGTTCACATCAACCTCCGAACAGCATCTCACCCACACCCATCCCCTCTTCTGTAACCCTGCGTTTCCCAAGGCCAACCTGCCTAGCCTGCGCATCTTGAACACTATAGGCAATTTAGCATTGCCAATCCACCAAAGTGGCAGATCTTTAGACAGTGGTAGGAAACCGGAGCAACTGGTGGAAACCCATGCGGGCACAGGGAGAATGTGCAAACTCCACACAGACAGCCACCCAAGGGTGGAATCAAACCCAGTTCTCTGGTACTGTGAGGCAGCAGTGCTAACCACTGTGCCACCCTCCCATCTTATGGAAGTCTTTGTCTTTCTGTATGCCTGACAGTGGTGGTATTGGGAGGGCAAGGGGGGTGGGGGGGAAGGGTAGGTGGTGGCAGTGCCTTTTGCGCATCAGGAGCACCTGTCCATGATGTTATCCTCCCTTTTTCCACTTTCCATCTAGCCACCAGAGCACCCCACCCTGACCCCTTCCGTTGTTTCCTGATTCTTTCCTGTCAAAAACCCAAGAGTTACTTGGGTCTGGACACCCTGGTGGTTTTTATTCTGGGGACTTGTTGGAGTCCCAGTAGCTCCCACCTCTAAGTCCTGGCACTGTTGAGGCCGCATGAGCTGTCGCGAAGGGCTTATGCCCGAAACGTCAACTCTCCTGCTCCTCAGATGCTGCCTCACCTGCTGTGCTTTTCCAGCAACACACTTTGACTTTGACTCTCCAGTATCTGCAGTCCTCACTTTCTCCTGGTTTTGGAAGGTGGGACATTCTTCCACTGAGAGGTTGCAGTCCTACTAATACCTACTTAAGGCCACCTGCAGCATGAATGTGGGTCCACTGGTGTTTGACATTCTCTCCACGGGGAGTGGGAAGGGATAAGAACAGTAAAATACCTGTATATCCTCTGGTTTTGGAACTGGCAGCCAGACAGTCTTGGATTTGGAAAAAACTCCTGCTGATAAATCTGAAACTTTGCATAGCCAGGAGATGCTCCTATTGTCACAAGTCAATCAGAAACCAACAGAATAAACTGGAGATTTCAAATTTGAATAAAATGTGCTCTTGACACTACATAAAGGCAGAAAAATGTCAAACCTGACATGTGATGCCTCAATAACAGATCGTTACTATAACCAATTGGGACACAACTCGGTACAAGTAAACTAGTGAAAATGCAACCAAAGGCACTTGAACAAATCAGTCGGGTGCATGCCAAAAGAAAGAATCAATACAGCACCAGCCCCCACCAAATCAATATTAACAGAATAAGAGATCAATAAATCAATCAAGCAATGGACACCAGCCAATTGGTGAGTCACACAGCAGCAGTTGCTGAAACAGTTACAAATTGAAAAAAAATAATGACCAGCAATGATTAATAAATTAATAGAAATGCAGGAACCACAAGTGGATACAGCAGTAGGATTGGAAAAATATCTAAATTAGTGAAGCATTGGATGTAGCAATCAATAAATTCCGAGTGTAGAAAGCACTGGAATATTAATAAAATAATATAGACACACAAATCAATTAAATTAATATAGGATCAGGCACCAGGGAATCAATAATTTACCAGACCTCCAGACAAATTTATACTACAATGGGTAACAGTGTAGAAAAATTAATGAACAGCCAAATGCCAATGTATTAACAAATGGGCAAATGAGTGGGAATATAATTTGTATCAATGTTTCTGTGCAATCACCACCTACTTGTTGCTTTGCGTTGATTCTCATTTGGGATCAGAGCTGAGAGAGAAAGGAGCAAGTAGTGTTGAGGTAAGGCAGCAAGACAGGGGCGTGGGAAATCTAATAAGTCCTGAGGTAAAAGAAGGACATGATTGAGTCTGAATGCCTGGAAATAGGGCCAAAGCTGCTGCTTCAGGACGAGAGGGGAGCCGCAGGTCCAGTAGGAGGAGATAAAAGAAGCACAAATTTTGAGTCCAGGATGGGGGCTAGTGGGGTTCGAGGCCAGGTAAATGAGATCAAACTTAGGAAGAAGATGAAACCCATACGGGAACAGGATCAGACAGAAAGGGAGAGTGAGGTGAGAGAAAGTGTGATAAGTAAAGTCTGAAAATAAAGCTGTACAGAAGCAAAAATCAGTAAAACTTGTGAAATGACTGGATACTGGTGCATCTTGTTTTGTATGCCTCAGAACAGTGCTCTGTTTTGACCAACACATTCATTGCCAAGCACTATTCTTATTGCTCCCCTCTGGGGAAGCAAAAATAAATCACAATATACAAAGTAGATGACAAAATAAAAATAACAAACAAAATGGCAGCCAGACCTGCTGCACAGCTATCAATAGTTAGCGTAGCTGAACAGTGATGTTAAGTATCTGCGTAATAAATGCAGGTGTTACCATTATAGTTTCGTCCAGTACAACAAAAGTACTACTAAATTCTGGGAACTAGTCATAAGAATGTCAAAGGAAAAATGAAAGCCTTTTTAATATGTTACTATAAGTCATGTACTGCTAATTACAGTGACTCCATGTTTTTTAATTAATTATAGTGACTGTAATTAATTCTCACCTGAATCAGCAGTAAACTACTATTCAGTGACAGACATGGATGGGATTGCAGTATTAATATATTATTTTCAATTGAACAATGCAAATAACATTGAATAACTAAAGGTAAAACTAAATTTATGTCTCAGAACTATAGCTGCATCATGATGATTCAGGAAGAACATAGCCTCCCAGGCAAAACAGCAAATTGAATCCTGACTCTCACTGACTTGATTTTTTTTCAGAAACCCAAGTGAAACTCATTCTAACAAACATTCAATGAAGATAAGATCAGTTCTGTGAATTGTATTTAACACAATAAGTTATCGCAGTTAGTTTTGGACTGATAACAGAAGGCATTGCTCAAGTCTGTTCCAAAACCATTCGTATTTGTTATCTTCAATATGAAGGTCTCGTACTGGTCAAATCAAGACTCATGTAAACAAAAGAAATATTGTCAGGAACATAGGCTGCATGGCCCTTCATCAGAGTTTGTACTTTAAATCCAGGTAGCAAAAGACGCACACAGACTGCAATCTGGACTTTGTACCTAACCACGACTAACTACTGAAAAAGCTTCTGGCCATGAGGAGCACTACCTTCTCACTTAGCTTGCCATTATTATTTCTTTTCTCATATTTCAAAAAGATATCAAGAGATTTTTTTTCTAATTTTAATGCATTATAGAAATGTTAGGTGTTGTGTTGATAATGCAATTGTTTTCCACATTGTGAATCGCTTCGTTACAACTCAAAGTGATACAGCTATCATGCCGTGCCGACTGTTATCCTTCATGCAACCCATAATAACTTCTGAGCCAAAACTTTTTTTTTAACTTTGATACATGTGATACTTAACCATGCTGAGAGCTTACTGTATATGCCCATCAGTTAGAAGTGCCAAATATGAAATAGGGACAAGTGGCTGCCAGTTAGTTTACAGTCATTTCAAATCAGGGATTTGCTCAAAATGATTAAACCCAAACTGAAGTTGGTCAAATTAAAAAGTGAATACAGGCATAATTTTTGACACACACATTCAATTAAACAAATCGAATATTAATGTGCTGGCTACTAAATTGCTGATGTTCACATCATTAGGGTTTTTGTTCAAATTTTCTGATGCTCCTTGTACACAAGCAATTAGACGAAGATCAATCAATATTTATTTACTGCTGTCATTGACACCGAGTGGCAACAAATCAATATTCTGTCCAATGCCTCGAGCATGTCTTTTTTGAATAATATAGACTTGAACCATGATTGACAAGATGCTTGAGTCTTCCTTTGGCTCCGTGGGCTTGACTCAAGTCATTAACTATTTGCGGGGAATTGGAGTACAAAAAACAATATGACAGTCAACATTCAGCAGTCACTCAAAACAGCTTTTAACAAGTATCTGCAATTGATTTGGAAATACATCCCATCCTCAACGTAACAATGTGATGTAAAAATTCTAAGCAATTAGAGTTTGGCAAAAGGATTTGTAATGTTTTGTGAGAGCTGTTAAGAAGGACTTAAGCTAACTTGGCCATTACTCTTGAGGAGATCCAGCATAGACATGATGGGGCAAATAACCCCCTCTGTGCTGTACACATGCTAAGATTCTATGACTGAAGCTAAGAAATAGATTGAAGCTCAAATGTCCTAGCATGAAATGCCCGTGGGTCAAAATAGTAGATTTTCAACCATCCAGTAATTAATATTGAGAAATTTCTACGATGGATAGCATATGGCCAAATGACATGTTAATGCCAAAGCCTATACCCACACCTTACAGCTTATAATAGAGTTGGGAGCATGATCGGGAGGTGAGGACTCTCAGATTAAGGAAAACCCTAAGGCCTTCTACACTGATGTGAGGAACAAGTGGATGGCCAGAGTGAGGGTAGAGTTGAACAGTGATAGTGGCAGGAATCTGCTCCTGGAGTGGTAGGAGGTCCTTAATGAATACTTTGCTTCAGTATTCACTACTGAGAGGAACCTTGATGTTTCTGAGGACAGCATGAACCAGACAAAACGACACGACCAGCTATCCCTAGTAGCCACACACACAGACAACAAGCAACATGAATTCGACTGGGACAACACCACTATCATAGGGCAAGCCAGACAGAGAACAGCCAGGGAATTCCTAGAGGCATGGCATTCATCCACAAACTCCATCAACAAACACATCGACCTGGACCCAATATACCAACCACTACAGCGACAGCTGAAACTGACAACCGGAAGCGGCAAGGACAGACCCTATAAATACCAGAAGAAACATCAAAGAAGCGCTTCGCAGGAGGCTCCAAAGCACTGATGATGTCGCCTAGCCAGAGGATGAAACATTTGCAACAAAAACTTCCAGCTCGGCGAACAGAACCACAACAACGAGCACCCGAGCTACAAATCTTCGCACAAACCTTGAACCAGACTGATATGCTTGAACATTATTAAGATAACATATTACTAATATTAAGAAGGAGAATGTGAAAAACATAATGACAGATAAATCCCCTGGGCTAGATGGGATATACCCTGAGTTACTTCAAGAAGAGAAGGAAGAGATTGCTGTGCCTTTGGCAATGATCTTTGTGTCCTCACTGTCCACTGGAGTAGCACCAGATGATTGGGAGGGGGCGGGGGGGGGGGGGGGGGGGGGGGGGTGGCAAATGTTATTCCTTCGTTCAAAAAAGGGAATAGAAATAATCCTGGGAATTACATACCAGTCTGTGTTGGGCAAAGTACTGGAAAGAATTCTGAGGGACCGGATTTATGATAATTTGAAAAATCATTGTTTGATTAGAGATAGTCAGCATGGCTTTGTGATGGGTAGGTTATGCCTCACAAATGTTATTGAATTCTCTGAGGATGTGACAAAGTATGTTGATGAAGGTAGAGCAGTAGATGTGGTGTACATGGATGTTATCAAGGTGTTTGATAAGTTTCCCCATCGTAGGCTCATTCGGAAAGTAAGAAGGAACGGGATATAGGGATCTGGCTGTCTGGTACAAAAGGTTGGTGGTAGAATTTCATAGAATACCTACAGTGTGGAAACAAGCTATTTGGCCCAACAAGTCCACACCGAGTAATCCACCCAGACCCATTCCCCTACCACTCTATTTTAACCCTGACTAATGCACCTAACCCACACATCCCTGAACACTATGGGCAATTTAGCATAGCCAATTCATAATCTTTGGATTGTGGGAGGAAACCGGAGCATCTGGAGGAAACCATTTAGACATGGGGAGAATGTGCAAGTACCACACAGACAGTTTGGAATCAAATCCGGCTCCCTGGCACTGTGAGGCAGCATTGCTAACAACTGAGCCACCGTGCCACCCATAATGGAGCTTGTTGACCTCTCGGGGGATTGGTTCTGGGACTGCTGCTGTTTGTGATTTTTATAAATGACTTGGATGAGGAAGTGGAAGTGTGGAATAGTAAGGTTGCTGATGACATGAAGGTTGGTGGAGTTGTAGATAGTGTGGAGGGCTGTTGTAAGTTGCAAATAGATTAGATTAGACTTACAGTGTGGAAACAGGCCCTTTGGCCCAACAAGTCCACACCGACCCGCCGAAGCGCAACCCACCCATACCCCTACATTTACCCCTTACCTAACACTACAGGCAATTTAGCATGGCCAATTCACTTGACCCGCACATCTTTGGACTGTGGGAGGAAACCGGAGCACCCGGAGGAAACCCACGCAGACACGGGGAGAACGTGCAAACTCCACACAGTCAGTCCCTGAGTCGGGAATTGAACCCGGGTCTCAGGCGCTGTAAGGCAGCAGTGCTAACCACTGTGCCACCATGCCCCAATGGGAGATTGGGAAGCAGAACTGGGCTGATAAGTGGCAGCTGGAGTTCAACCTGGAAAAGTGTGCATTGATTCACTTTGAAAAGTTGAATTTGAATGCAGAATACAGGGTTAAAGGTAGGATTCTTGAGTGTGTGAAGGAACAGAGGGATCTTGGGGGGGTCCATGTTCATAGATCCTTCAAAGTTGCCACCCGAATTTAGAAGGCGTATGGTGTGTTGGCTTTTATTAGCAGGGGGATTGAATTTAACAGCCACAAGATTATGCTGTAGCTCTATAGAGCCCTGGTTAGACAACACTTGGAAAATTATGTTCGGTTCTGGTCACCTCATGACAGGAAAGATGTAGAAGCTTTAGAGATGGTGCAAAGCAAGTTTATCAGGATGTTGCCTGGACTGGAGGGCCTGTCTTATGAAGAAAGATGTTTCTTCCACATAATATTTTTTGCATTTGCAAGTAAGAACAGTTACATCCCATGTGTTGCGTATACTGACATGTTCTGGATGGGCACATTGGTCTTTTATATTCAAAATTAGAAATAGTCACACCTAGATAAGTACTATGCTCACTGTCATTTTGATGTTTAAGAGTGACATGTTGTTGGTATGTGTTTCCCATTTCACTTAATGAGCATTATACGTGGCCTGAAATGATGCAAATGAAAATAAGAGACACGTTTTGGAAAACTGCTGTAGTGATCTTTCCTTTCTGCGGTTTAATTTCAATTGTTGCCTCTCGAAAAAGAATACATTCATAAACTATTCTATTACAGTTATTTGTGAATCTCATCAGGTGCATGTGGAAAGAATGTTACTTACCTAGTGAAAAATGTAGTGCAAGTGCATGTGACATTCTGTGCACAATTTGTCTGATTGTAACAACCAGAGTCAGGAAGTCAAATTAATTTTCAAGTACTCTGCATGATAAACATTCATGGATTAACGTGGGTCCAATGACTGGGCATGTTTTTTTTCAAACAAACTCACAGTTCATTGGTTCTTATCCAAAATAGGAAAATGAAATTGCATTTAAAGGTCAATTTCTTATTAATTTCTAGCTCTTTGCATTACAGGAATTTGTTAAGAGTGGCAATACAGCAGTAGCAGATAAAATTATTCTGCTCTGTGTAATCTCAGGCTGCCAGAACATCAAATTCCATCATCTTCATTTTGAAACTATCCAGTATTAACATTGGGTAATATTTGCATATCTGAATATCATTCAGGACATTATGGAATGATATTTTTCTTCCCTCAAACAATACAAAAAGACAACATTTTATATCTTAACAGTTTTAATGACTTTAACAGCATGAATGTCTACTTGACATTTATGGGCTTTCCACCACCAGATCAGAATTGGAACTGACTCAACACATCTGCAAATTCCCAGTCTCTAAAATCAAAGTCACGTATAGGGAAGCCAAGCTTCAGTGAAACCTCCAAAACAAAGATATAAACAATGGGCCAGTGCTGTGCAGCTAAATAACATACTTTATATAACAATGTAACTGTAACTGAATACTGAGAAAGAGGATGTGATATTCTGCATGTTAACTACCTAAAGATGTATCTTAAGTGATCCTTGAGCCAACACTTTGGGATGAGGATTAATGTTGGTTTTCCTTACTCCTGCCTTTACTTACTCATGTGAAGCTTACTTTCTCAAATTTGTCAAAATTGACATCACTTGCCACTAGAATCCCACCTTTCATACATCAAGCACACCAACACCTTCCAATATAGAATCAGTCGAAAGTATTAGGTTTTCAAACCAAAATAATGAGTGGAAGTATTACGGCATTTCAAGCTGCCAACATTCAGAGAATGTGCAAATTGATTAACTAAATGTACTACATTGGTGAAAATAATTCAGCAAAGGTTATTTGGATAAATGAGTAGGAAACTGTATTTTCAAATAAAAACAGAAAAATCAGGACTTGTCCATGCAGATACATAGGCACTCGTCAAAGTAAAGACAGGCTCAATTCAGTGTTTCTCTCCAATGACCATTTTAGGTTTATATTTTATGCCTTCCCAGTTGGCATTTTGTTGCAGGGGTTTGAAAGATGGTTACACAGAAGGTGACACTAACCTGAGCTGCTCCCATGTATGGTGGGTGAGGAATACATCAACCAGCCTGCACACTTTTAGGCCTAATGAGAACTTAATTGGATAGTTAATGGGAAGTGGTGCATTATTTCATGTGGCTGGTGAAGGTGGAATGAAGGAGACTAACCAATACTTTCACCAACTTGGGTGAAAAACTGAGAAAGAACATGGTGAAACAGAAGCTCCCAACAGGAACACTTTTACCAACATGTTATTCACTCCCCAGCTTTGTGGCTCCATCCATCCATCCACCCACCCACTCAACCTCTAAATCCCTTCTCCCACACCCCTTACCCACCATCCTCTTGGTCCAACATTGCTTTGTATATGATAATCCCGGTCATATTCAATGTATTCACTAAGGCTGACCACACGCCCTGCCCAAGTATCCTCTTGAGCTATTGGTGGACAGGGCCATTTTTTAACAGTCATATGAATCCTCACTGCCACCCCTGTAAAATGCAGCTCAGAGCAATGCTCCAGCAAATGCGAACCGCTTTTCCCTGATGATCTCCTGCGATATTCCAAGGCCAGCTGTTTTTCAGATGATTTGCAGTGTGCACAGCAGATGAAGAAGCCTTACACTGAAGGTACCTGTTGAATGAATGCATGAGATATGTGGCTGCTGGGTGTCAATGTGAACTTCCAGGGACTGAGGTGGTCCTCAGACAAGTTCTGATAAAGACCTCCTGCATATTTTCTGTTGCTGCAAGGGAAATGTGGCTCATGGGGAGGTACATATACTGTGATCCAAATAGGCAGTCCCATCATCATAGCACATTCCTGCCAGTTCACTATTTCTGGGTATTGATCTGCAAGAACATGGAATGGCTGGCACCACTGAAATGGGTAATATTTTGCCTATCAAGATCTGGAGTGACAGCCGTCAACAATCTGGCATTTATGATACAAAGGGAGCAGTTGCTCCTATCATTGGGTTTTATTCACAGATGTTTATGGAGCTGCCATACCCAATGGCACACTGTATTTCATTGTGCACTTCATTGCTGCTTTTCAGCACATCATCTGATAGATTTTTGAGTCTGCCCCAATTCTTGATGTTCTACTATTATCATTCTTTTTAAATGCAGGTACAAAAGATGGTATCTCCTGTTGAACAGACATTAATACCTTCCTGCCTGGTTGCTGCCATAATTTCCCGTGCTTATTCATATTATGTATTGTTTTAATTATGTCAGTCTCTCAGTTCTCCTGGATGTAAATCTCATCGTCTGCATTCTTGAACTGAAGCTTGCTGCTGGGTCTGGCTGTGGCATTTGAAGAGGAAGCCATGCTAAAATAGTTTTCAATCATCCCATGGCATTAGTTGAAACAAACTACAGAGTTTCCTGGTCTTTCAGCTAAGGTTCACTCCACAAAAATTTCATCAAAGATACATTAGAAGCAAGTTTATTTCTTAGAATCCCTACAGTATGGAAACAGCCCAACAAGCCCACACTGACCCACTGAAGAGTATCCCACACAAGGCAATTCCTTTACATTTACCCCTGACTAATACACCCTCAAAACTATGGACAATTTAGCATGATCAATTAAGCTAACCTGTACATCTTTGGATGTGGGAGGAAACCAGAGCACCTGGAGGAAACCCACATAGGGAGAATGTGCAAACTCCACACAGAAGTCACTCGAGGCTAGAATTGAACTCAGGTCCCTGGCGCTGTGAGGCAGCAGTGCTAACCATTGAGCCACCATGCCACCCCTAAATTTGAATTTCACTATTTACCACAATGGGATTTGAACTTGGTTCCCCTGAGCATGGGTCTCTGGATTACTAGTCCAGTGGCAATGCCACTCAGACATTGCCTTTCCATTTCAGTGTTGTATATTGGTCTTTGCCAGGACAGAACTGTTCCCATATTTGTCAACTGTAGTTGATGCACTGCAAAGGCAATTCATTGTGTGAAGTACTTTTGAGATGCTTTGAACTGATAAGTTGCTTCATAAACACAATTCATTTTCTTGCAAGACGAATGACCCTGTTCTTCCTCGTCGGTGGTACATTCAGATACTAGATCCTAAAGTTCTCAGTTTCACACCTTTACTCATTTAGTGAAACTTCAGTATGTTATAAATCATTAAAAGCATTGTGGGAAAAATATAATCCCACAATACATTATTCACACCCACCCGTGAGCAAGCCACTGATTCAGAAATATCAATAATATATTAGGAATGCCCTCGGTGAGAGTGGGAACAACCCAACTGCAAAACCTAGCACAAAATCAGTCTCAAGTTTTTAAGGTGAGTTTTTCATAAGCTTTTGCGACAATTGTAAAGCAATGACCAAAAAGGTCAACATCAAAGCAATGTAGTCTTTTTGGGGTCAGCCACCATACACAATCGCAGCATAACCACATTGTCCCAGCCTTCTGACAGGACCATATACGGCATGAGGCTGGAAAGTACTCTGCTGATTTATTTATGTATTTATGAATTCATTTGTTCAGAACAGATCCTTGAAATTGAGCAGCGTTTTTTTCTGTGAAGTGAAAATAAATTATATTGGATATGAACAACCGAGCCACATCTGAAAAAGGAAGATAGGCTCAAGCTTTGAGTGAATCCTTTTCCTTTCTTTCAGAGCTTTTCAGTTTAATTTTTTTTATATCTGCATGGTTATCCTGCAACGATATCATGTAAAAGCACAGGCTGTCCTGATACAAAGTTCCTGAGATTGTGAAAAAGTGAAAAATAGTGAACCTAGAATTATCTGATACCCTCTAGGATACTTGCAGTTATTTGCACGAAAATCATTATTTTGTTCTTGTTTCAAAAGAATAAAATGGAATTGGAAAGGGGAAGAAGACACAGATGGGAGTAGACCCTGAAATGGTGGTTGTTCTGTCAATAAATCAGAAGATAACAGAGCATGTACAATTGGCAAAACACATGGGTGACTTTAATCTTCATGTGATTGGCAAATTCAAGCTGACATAGATAGCCAAGATGTGGAGGTACCAGCGTTGGACTGGGGTGAACAAGGTCAGAAGTCACACAACACCAGGTTATAGTTCAACAAGTTTATTTGAAATCACAAACTTTTGGAGTGCTGCTCCTTTGTCAAGCAAAATGGACTTCGCCTGATGAAGGGGCAGTGCCCTGAAAGCTTCTGATTTCAAATAGACCTGCTGGACTATAAGCTAGTGTCATGTGACTTTTGACACAGGTAGCCATGAGGACGAATTCATACATTGTACTTGAGACAACGTCCTGGAACAATGTATTGTGAATCCAACCAAGGATCAGACTATTTTTGATTTGCTAATGTGTGAGGACGCACGTTTAATATACTATCTCAGAGTAAGAATTCCACTATGGCACAGTGACCACTACCTTGTAGAATGTAGCACACAGTTTGGGGCAATTTGGGGCAGAAAAACAAAACTGTGGTCATCTTAAAGAAGAGAAATTACATAGGGATGATGGCTGAGTTTAGTTGGAGTGGATTAGGAAAAGATTTTAGCAAAAAAGTCAGTTGAGAAACAATGGCAAGAAAATAGCTCATGTCTCACAGCAAAGATATATTCCAATGAGGAAGAAGGATTCCATAAAGGGGATAAAACAATCATAATCTATCAAGGAAGTTAAGGATAGTATTTAATTGAAAAAAATGCGCACATTGTGGCAAAAATTAGTTGTAAAACAAAGGATTTGTAAAGTTCTGAAAGCAAACAGAAGATAGAACATGGAACAAAGAACAATACAGGATAGATACAGGCCCTTCGGCCCACAATGTTGTGCTGAATATGACATCAAGTTAAACTAATCCTTTCTGCTTGCCCATGGTTCATATCCCCCCACTCCTTGCCTATTCATGTGCTTATCTAAAAGCTCCTTGAATGCTGTTCTCAAATCTGCCTCCATCACACCACTGGCAGCCTGTTACAAGGACCTACCATTCTCTGCATTAAAAATTGCCCCCCACCCCCTCCCCAATCTCCTTTGAACATTCCCCTTCTTACCTTAAATGCATGCCTTCTAATATTAGACATTTCAATTCTAGAAAAAGATTCTGACTGTCAACTATACTTATGCATCTCAGAATTTTATAACTTTTATCGAGTCTCTGCTCAGCCTCTGCCACTCCAGAGAAAACAACCAGGGTTTGTCCATCCTCTTCTTATAGCTCATACCCTCTAATCCATGTAGCATTCTGGTAAACCTCTTCTGCACCCTCTCCAAAGCCTCCACATCCTTCTTGTAGTGTGGTGACCAGAACTGAATGCAATACTTTAATTGTGGCCTAACCAAACTTTTCAAAAGCTGCAACATCACTTCCTTACTCTTGTACCCAATTCCCTGACCAATAAAATAAGCATGCTAAATGCCTTCTTTACCTATCTTCCTGTGAGGCCACTTGCAGGGAGTTTTGGGTTGGGACCACAAGATCCCTCTATACGTCAATGCTGTTAAAGGTCCTGCCATTAACTGTGAACCTTCCCTTAACATTTGATCTCCCTAATGCAGCACCTCACACTTGCCTGAATTAAACTCCATCTGTCATTTCTCTGCCCATATCTGCAACTGATCTATATCCCACTGTATCCTTTGGCAATTTTCTACATTATCCACAACTCACCATCTTTGTGTCATCTGCAAACTTATTAATCCACCCATTTACATTTTTATCCTAGTCATTCATATAAATCACAAACTGCAGAGATCCCAGTATAGATCCCTGCACAACACCACTAGTCATAGATCTCCAGCCAGAAAAATACCCTCCCACACTACCCTCTGTCTTCTATGGCAAGGCAATTCTGAATCCGTAGGGCCAAGTCCAAATGCATCTTAATCTTCTCAATGAGCCTACCATGATGGACCTTGTCAAAAGCCATACTAAAATCCAAGTAAACAATGTTCACTGCTCTACTCCCTTCAATCACCCTCGGCATCTCCTCAAAAAAAAAATCAAATTAGTAAGTCATGGCACAAAGCCATACTAACTGTCCCTAATTAGACCACGTTTCTCCAAGTGTGCGTAAATCTATACGTAACAATTCTTTCCAATAATATCCAAACCATCGATGTGAAACTCACCGATCTATATATCCATTTTCTATCTTGAACTGAGAAACAACATTAACTACTCATCAGGCCTCAGGGACATCTCCAGTGGCTAGAGAGATTACAAAGATCTTGGTCAAGGCCCGACCATCTCTCCTCTTGCCTCTCGCAATAACCTGGGATAGATCCCATCGGATCCTTGGAACTTATCTACCTTAATGCTCTTCTAGAAACCCAACGCCACTTCTTTCTTGACCTCAAAATGCCCTAGCATTATAGCATGCCCCACACTAATCTCACTATCATCCATATCCTTCTCCTGGGTGAATAGTGAGGCAAAGCACTCATTTAGGAACTTGCCCATATCTTCAATTCCAAGCATAAATTTGCGCCTTTATCCTTGAGTGGTCCTATCTTCTCCCAAATTATTCTAAAGGACATTTCATGACCCCTCCTTGCTCTCCTAATTTCTTGCATGAGTTGTTTCCTATGTTCTTATATTCCTCACAGGCCCTGTCCAATTTTAGTTTCCTAAATCTTACATATGTTTCCTTTTACTTTTCGAATAAATTCACAATCTCCCCTGTCATCTAAGGGTCTCATACTAGCCATCCCTGTCCTCCCTTGTCACAGGAATATACTGGTCCTGAACTCTGATGAATAGACATTTAAACAACTCCTAATTGTCAAATGTGGACTTGTCAGATAACAGCTGCTCCCAATTAACTCTCTCTGGTTCCTGCCTAATATGGACATAATTTGCTCTCCCCCAATTTAGATGATCAAAAAATATTAAGAGGGAGAAAATTAACTATGATAACAAACTAACAAATAACAAAAATGGATAGTAAGAACTTCAAACATATAAAAAAGAAAAGAGAGGTCAAAGTGAGTACAGACTCCTTGGAGAACAAAGTTAAAGATATAATCATAGGGAACCAGGAAGCAGCAGAGAAGTTAAGTAAATCCTTGACTTCAGCTTTCATGGTAGAGGACAGTAATAGCACGCCAAAAGTATTAAATAACCAAGGAGTCCAAGGTTGGGAGAAAAATAAGACAATAACTATTGCCATCGAAAACATACTAAGAAATCTAATGGAGCTAAAGGCTCTTAAATCTCCTGGACTTGTTGAGTTGTATCCTGGATTTTTGAAGATAATTGATAGTAATCTTCTAAGAATTCTTAGATTTAGGAAAATCCCCAGGTGATTAGAAAACTGTCGATGTGTCAACCTTTATCAACAAGGGAAGGAGACCAAAAAGAGATAGCCACTTAGCTTAACATTTGCAAATTGCTAGACTGCATTTGAAAAGATGCAATAACAGAGCTTTCGAAAAGCATAATAAAATCAAATGAAGTTAGCTTGGCTTCATGTAGGAGAAATCATACATGACAGGTTTATTCTTTGTGGAGGTAACAAACATAATCAATAAAGGAGAAACAAGAGTTATAGATGGATTTCAAAAAGATGTTCGATAAGATACTGCACAAAAGGCCATTTATGGACATGGGAAGAGACCTACCATCCGGATCTGCCTCATCATCTCTGCAATAATCAGTATAATTTGCACCTCGCTCCTGTCATTAATAAACTATATCTTGTTTAAGACAAGAATCTCTTTTACTCGATTTTCCTCTCCAGCATTCCATCAAACTGGCCCTGCCAATCATTACCTTTAAAGAGAGCAGTAGCAGCAAACCTACCTTTTAATGGGCAATAGAACAGAGAGCTCACAAAACATGATGAGCAGCAGTACTGATTGTTCATTCAACAATGCCCACCCACAACACAGACAGCCTCTACCTCTGAGGTTGCCGTTTTTCAAAGGCTGTGACTAGATCTGTTTTCTCAGAGAGCAAGGACCTTAAATCCCAGGTTCAGAAAGCAGAGCGGAACATAAGTTCTTGACTGGTTGGTGCGGGGTGGGGGGGTTGTTTCAGGACTCTGTCACTTTTAGACAGGAATGTTAAATTCAGGTCAACAGGGAATGCCAAGAGCAGAATTTGCATTCCCCTTCCACTATCAGGAGGGCAAGTCCGAGAATGTTTCTAGTTTTGCTTTGGGAGTCCACTTTTAGACTTTCCATGTACCCTGAATAGATCTCACACCAGCTAAGAGTTAACACAAGTAACGCCAATATCCCAGAAAATGCCCAAGGAGGTCCTGAAAGAAATAATCAACTTTTGAAAGGATCAAGTCCCTCTTTTTCAAATGGATAACAGGTCTACAGGTCTCTTGAAGCTGAAGACTTTCAGCTGAAAACTCTTTCTGCTTCAATCCCAGGATATGTTTACCTAGAGAAATGATTTTGAAGTGTTTCACTTACAGGCAGACAGAAAAAGGTGGTCGAAGTCTGCAAGCACAATGTGCTCACCCTGATCATAGATCCTGTTCCCAACATCTCAGCAAGTGGGCAGAAATGCCACTGTCCCAGGACCTTCAGGCCAGATTATTGCAAGATTGTCTTTGGTTTGTCATTTACATTTGGAGTAAACTGCAGGTGGTAACTTGTAAAAACACGTATGTCTGGAGGTCACTAATCATCTTCTAAAACATTATGGTTGACTTGAAGCACTCCCCAGATAAAATTACACAAAAAATATAGAGTTAGGGCCTGGCCTGTGGAGACAGGCAATCTGCAACTCACAGGGAGTTTGAGATTCACATCAATGTGAGAACAGCAAGATAGAAGGGCATGGAATATCTGAGAGAAGCCAAATACATATCTTTCAATTTTAAGGGAAAGAAATTTCTGGTTCACTCACAGCAAGAATTCAATAGGGCAGTAATAGTCAAGAATTGTGATGTACAACCAAAGCTGCAGTGTTATATTTCCATACGTAGGCATTTTTACACATGGTTAAAAGGAATGAACTTACGTTGTGCATCTCCTGTTTGTCTGTCATAGTTTCAATACGAGAGCTATGGATGTCTCAGATACATTTTTACACCATTTTTTTCAGCATTGAGTCATGAAAAGTATGCAGAAGAGCCTTCATGCAAGTTCACTTCCGTCACTACTGAAGTCATCATCTGGACCCAAAATACGAGAGATGCGTGAATTAATCTTTGGGATGCATGAGCAGCAACCATGCAATGTATGGCCAAGTGTTATTGCATATTCTTTCAGGCTCCTTCCTAACAGTTAAGTGTAGAGCACGAGATTGTAATTCCACTGAGTTGAATACAATGAAGAAGCTTGAGAGGATACTGTGGGCAACAATGCTGAAAGCTAAGCAGGTAGAGGAGACAAGAAGGAAACATCATTCTACATAGTTACAGAAGTTGAGATTTTGTCAGGTTTTTCTTGGAACTAAACTAAAATGTAAACTAAACTGAAAGAGCTCACGACACAGCGATGACTGAGATAAGGATGGAGCTTGGAGATGCAGACAAGAACTAAATTAGAGAGAAAAGGATAGAAAGGCCATGAAGTTATTGTTAAGGAAAGAACAGACTTCATGCTTTTGAAGTTGGAGCTGGGATATTTTTCCCAGTGACCACTTCCAGGACATGCAGTATTTGCCACCTCTAGCAGTATCTGGCACTGGCTCAGGATTGTTTTAGGTAGTTTACTGCCAATAGTCCACCTTTATCTTTGCTTTGTCTTGGGCTTATCAAAAGGATTAATGGTAAAGGGTGAAGCAATGTGGAGTATCCATAGAAGTGGTATTCTTCTTGGAAAGCAAGAATGTTTCTTGCATGATGGCAATAAATACGACAACATTTGGTCAGGCACAGTTACTAGGACTCAAGAAGGCTAGTAATGTAACATCTGCTCCACCCTAAAGCTAGTGTAGAATTCATGTCCCCACCCACAGGCTTTTGGGTGACATCAGAAGAATGACTAGAGCCTTTGATCTTATTCAATAACAGCCAGTACTTTGGTAAAAAAAGGAGGCAATAATAAGTTACCACATATTAAGGAGCGATCAAGAATAGGTCAGACTGGCAAGATCTCACAGCGCAGCCAAATTTGTTGAGGACTGGGAGGGTAAATGGAAAGCAGTAATAGAGAATTCTGGTAATGCTTTTTTAAGACCAATAAATAAACAGTTGAATTATCATCCAGTAGAAAAAAATCACTCCTAGTGTTTCACATATTTAAAATTGTTTAGCAATCATAAAGTTTAAATTTGAAGTTTAAAAATATATGTTCATTAAATGATAAGAATTCATTTAAACCTATTCTGAAAGTGCCTAGTGGTGTAAGCTATCTGACTGACAGTCCTATTAAATGCAAGAGCCAAGTTAGGAAACAGCGACTGAACAGATGATTTAGAACTTGGGAGCTCACATTTGGTTTTACATAAATTAAAAGAAAGTATGTGTTGGTGCTCAAACTAGCTCCTCTAGTTGTTTATTAACTCACATTGGAATTCACACATGGTGCTTACAGTGTTCTGGTCCAAGGATATTTTAAGCCTGGCAAAGAATTAGTAGAGAAATGTACTCACATGGTGTGTCAGGCATCACATTCTGACTCTCTAGACTGATGCCATAAAACGGCTGCTGAGTTTGCTTCATAACATCAGCCCACTCCTTAGAATATTTGCTTGCTCCTTTACAAATAATGCAATTGTGTTCTGCAAAACTTTAATGATACACTATGCCAACAAGTTCTGATTTTAAGAACATATTTTTCTTCCTAAGACTAAGATCTAGTTCAACTTTGTGAATGTTACAGACTTCATGACCCTGGATTCACATCGATGATTTAACATGAATTCAGGCCAGAGCAATTTAGAAACAATCAAGTCATTGAAACATTTTCTCTTACATACTTAGGCAAAAGAAATCAGAATTAAATTAGTTATAAAAGGCAAGCTTTCCTGAGTAGAACACTGCAATATTGAAGAGTGATGGGGTGCAATCATTCCATGTGTTAAAAGGTTTTAATGTCTAAGATTGTCCAATCTCTGAAATTTGTTCAATGACATCATTTGTCAATTACGTTCCTCTCTGCTATCAGATTCTAATGCAAAGCCTGTGCTCTAATTGTAGAATGGAACTTTTTGAGCCACACCCTGCCTCAGATACTTTTGCCACATGATTAGATTAACAGATTGCTTCAGCAAAGTTCACATAAACTTGTCAGTCTATGTCCATCACCTAGGTTTGTCAAAGTATTTGCTTGTGGTCCCCCTTTGACAACAAATGTTAAAAGCAGAATATGTATTTTTGGAAGCTGGAAAACTCTGTAAATTAATATTAGGTGTTATAACTAATATTATATGTGAACAAAACCTTTAACCATATTTTATGATAGTTTTTCCAACCTTTTTACTCACGGTAAATCATCAAATGCCACTCTAAACAGCAGCTAGGTGAAATATATTACCCATGACTGTTAGATCTAATAACTCAATACATAAACAAGGACGGAGCTTGATTAATTCTGAGGGCTTTAGAGCGGATGTCTCTAGGCATCAATTAACTGCAACATTTAGCATGGTTTTGTTATGTATAATTGAAATAACTTCACCAAAATTTATCTGTATCTCATAATAAGCAACAATCGCTTCTACTTATCATACTAGAAACTTGTCACAAATAGAAGGCTCTGATTACAGTCTTGCCTGAAAACAATTCTACCCGTTGTTAAAGAAAAGGTAACATACAAACAATAATATTTTGTGAAAAATACAGTAACAGATATAATAAAGGTTAGGGTTAACTACGAAGTTGAACTGTTTCCTACCCTAGTTTCTTGTGCTGGGCTTGCTTTTCTGTGCAAGTCTCCCTGCTTTACTGCGTTTCACACTGCTGTTTAATGCTGAGACTCGTATCAGACATCCAACAGCTGCAGGTTATAAATTTAGGTCTGTCATGGTTCAAACTAATCGTGTGGGTACCAGTCACCCTTGCCTTTTATAAATTCCCTACCCAGATTCCTCTTCTTTGCTTGCATTCAAAATATTTACTACTACTTCCAAAATATGATTAGTGGGAGGTTTTCAAGCCTTTGGACCTGATTATAATAAATACTTGCAGAGTGGCTGTTGAATTTTATCTAAGGTTTCGTCAACAGGATATGCACAATGGCATCCTTTAAACTCTTGATACTCCCACAACCTAGTAGGACAAATTCTATTTGAAATAATACTTTGCATGAATATAAGAACAGGCTTCTTCCCAGCACCAGAGCAAATTGCCCTTTCCCCTCAATAGTGTTGCAGCTTTGCCACAAAGCATAAAACACAGCAGCTTTGTATTTCAGATGCCTGATAATGTTCATTTTCCCTTTTGCCCAGGACAATGTCATATTGGAGATATGTTGTGATAACCCTTTTGAGGCTCATGGGGAATCACTCATTAATCTACAGAAGGAGCTTATGGCTTTGAGTTCCCTTAGTAACAGGTAATGGCCTGACCAGTTAGAACTCATCACCTGAGCCCTTTATAAAGCAGACCCAAACAAACTGACTGGGAGAAGTGGGCCCTGTGAGGGGTACAGTGATTTATTTCCTCATCTAACTCCATTTTGATTTATCCCCCTCCTTCTCTCAATTTCCTGATGTCAGCATTGTCCTTAACAGACTTTGCTCGTTAATACAAAATTGGCCACATGGGTGTTTTCCTCGTGTAAAGTAGAATAAAGTCTATTCACAACAGTGTCATTAATTTCTGTCTCACTGTATATAAAAGAAATAAATAGGACTCAGGAGCTCTTATGGTGCAGTGGTTGGGTCCCTGTTATTGAGCCAAGCGACCCAGGTACATGTCCCACCTGTTCCCGAGGTGTGTAAGAACATCACTGAACAGGTTGATTAGAAAAATAGAAAAAGAGAAACTAAGAAGCAGACCCATAGACAGGGCTAGCCTATGTACATCATGAGTGTTATAACTAACAGCACATGTGAACAAAAACTTTAACCATATTTTATGATCGTTTTCCCAACCTTTTTACTCGTGGCAAATCATCAAATGCCACACTAAACCGGAGCTAGGTGAAATATATTACCCATGAATGCTAGATCTAATAGCTCAACACATGAACAAGGATGTAGCTTGATTAATTCTGAGGGCTTTAGAGTGGACATTTCTAGGCATCAATTAACTGCAACATTTAGAATGGTTTTGTTATGTATATTTGAAATAACTTCACCAAAACTTATCTGTATCTCATAATCACTTCCAGGTCTATTTTGGTGTTCAACAATAAACAATGTTGCTTTCCAGTTGGGCGTCTTGCATTATTGCATTGGTGACAGTCTTGCCTTTCAACAAACCAAATAATACCCTGGAAGGGATTTATGAGAAGTATTGGGAAACTGGAACCTTATGATGAGCGTGTGGAGGATTGGCCCCAATATGTTGAAAGAATGAGATACTTTTTACAGGTAAATGGGATAGATACCCCGGACCATGCATTGAGGATTTGTAAAAAAGCTGGCAGGTGTCACATCTTTTCTAAACTGAACGTGAGCACAACTGGAGCTTGAGAGGTCATCCAGGAAGTACATGACTGTAAGTACTCACAAAGGACTGCATCAGTACACTCACTTGCCTTTCAGGGTATCTTTGGCTGATGTCATCTTTCAAATGGAAATGGAGAACATCCTCCAGAGAGGTAGTCTATCTGGAAGACATTTTACTCTCAGGAGCTACAGCAAAGGAACATGTGGAAAGTTTGGGAGAGGCATAACAGTATATCTCCGTATACACTGCATCATCTTCTGCCATTTCTGCCACCTACAAACGGACCCCACCACCAGAGATATATTTCCCCCACCACTCTATCCGCTTTCCATAAAGACCATTCCCTCCATGACTAACTTGTCAGGTCCACATCTCCTAACAACCCACCCTCACCTCTTGGCACCTTCCCCTGCCACCGTAGGAATTGCAAAACCTGCGCCCATGCCTCCCCTCTGTCCAAAGTCCCAAAGGAGCCTTCCACATCCATCAAAGTTTCACCTGCACGTCCACACATGTCATTTACTGTATCCGTTGCTCCCAATGCGGTCTCCTGTACAGTGGGGAGACAGGATGCCTACTCACAGAGTGCTTCACAGAATATCTCTGGGATCCTGCACCAATCAACCCCACCGCCCTGAGGTTGAACACTCCAGCTATCCCCCCCCACCTCCCTATTCTGCCAAGGTATTGTAGGTCCTGGGCCTCCTCCATTGCCACTCCCTTGCCATCCAACGCCTGGAGGAAAAACACCTCATCTTCCGCCTCAGGACCCTTCAACCCCATGGCATCAATGTGGATTTCACCAGTGTCCTCATTTCCCCTTGCCCCACCTTACCATAGTGCCAACTTTCCAGCTCAGCACCATCCTCATGATCTGTCCCATCTGCCAATCTTCTTTCCCACCAATCAGCTCCACCCTCCCCTCCGACCTATTGCCTTTACCCCCACCTTCATCTACTTATTGCACTCTCAGTGACCTTCCCCCCAGCTCCACACTCTCCCATTTATTCCCCCCTCCCACCTCCACCCCACCGCACCCCCCACCCCGCCCTCCCCCGCAACCCCGAGGCTCCCAGCCTCATTCCTGATGAAGGGCTTTTGCCAAAAAGATCAATTTTCCTGCTCCTCAGATGCTGCCTGACCTGCTGAGCTTTTCCAGCACCACACTCTTGACTCTAATCTCCGGCATCTACAGTCCTCACTTATGCCTAGTATTTTTCTGAAGCCAGCATCAGGCTAAAAAGGAAAAATGTGTGTTCCAGGTAACTGAGGTAACATACCTTTGGTTCAGAAATGACAAAGCTGGATTATACCCTCTCAAAAGAGAAGGAGAATTCCATAAAAAGGATTCTGACTCCAAGGAACACAATGGAGTCAACATTTTCCTAGGTCTCAACAATTATTGGGGGAGACACAGAAAATGTGAGGAAATTCGGTGTGCCTCTCTGGGTGTCCTGGGAGTGCTTCTTAAAAACACAGGTCTGGCACTGTATATGGTTAAAACTGGGAGAAGACCGCAAGCAAAAAAGAAAATACGATGACCAACTCAGGGGACCCACAGAGGTACTGTTCCAACTGACACGTCATGGAGGAGGAGACGTCTTTAGTGATTCTTCAATGGTCTTCATGGAAGAGACATTTACCTATTTATTATGTAGCCTCGACCAGACGCATAAAGGAACAGAAAAATGGCCATCATAGGAGAAGGGGGTATCTCATGGACTCAGAGGGGATAACTCCTTTAGTGCCACGGGGATTTACGAACTAATCTCCCTCTGGAGCTCATTGAGTATAAATTCCTCTGGTAACACGTAGTGGTCTGTCCTATTGGAATTCATCACCTGAGTCCTTTATAGAGCAGATCCAATGGCGATTTGGTGGTGGGACAACTGTTCATTGTGGTAAAAGTATTTATGGATTTTTTAAAAATTAAAGCAGACCCAGCGATGGGTCTACAGAACTGTCAGTCCTGGACTGGGACTGTCCTATGTATGTCATGAGTATTGGCTCTATTCTGGTGTCCACCAATAAATGATGTTCCTTTCCAAGTTGGGCTGCCTGATTTAACACATGGTAAAGGATGGGATCTGTTAGAGATGGTCTTGGGTCACTTTAAAAAAATCCATATTCAATACATTAGGTCCTATTCATTGTTCATATCAGAATTACAACTTCATATTAAATGCACATTATGTTTGGGGAGAAAAAAACAGTTTTACAAAGAATGTCATAATTTCACTGAGATTATGACAGAAAGAAAGCCTTCTTTCTCTATGAGTCAAATTAAATGAGAGTGTCCATATGACCAGTGCATAACCAACTCATTAGCTTGTCAGATATGTTTTATATTGCAGTAAATCAACAAATCTGAACACAGGCAGGTTGTGGGAAGTACTGGCCTCTTTCAGACCAAAATTGATTGAAAGGTAAATCAATGCTTGGTCAGGTTTGGCACAGAGGATAACGGAACTACAGATCCTGACCTGGCCAAAAATATTGAGAAGATGCTTAAAACTGAGCAACATTCAAAGAAGAAATAAGAAAATACTTGATAAACTGGTTTTGTAAGTAGAGGTACAGAATGTTTTGAGAAGATTTGTAGCTCAGGTTGAGGTTCTGGATGTAGGTTTGCTCGCTGAGCTGAAAGGTTCATTTCCAGATGTTTTGTTACCTTACTAACTAACATCTTCAGTGGACCTCATGGGAAGCAATGCTGAAAATTCCTGCTTTCTATTTATATGTTTGGGTTTCTTTGGGTTGGTGATGTAATTACCACTGGTGATGTTATTTCCTGTTCCTTTTCTTAGGGCTGGTAGATGGAGTCTAACTCAATGTGTTTGTTGATAGAGTTCCGGTTGGAATGCCATGCTTCTAGGAAGTTTTGTGCATGTTTTTGTTTGGCTTGTCCTAGGATGGGTGTGTTGTCCCAGTCGAAGTGGTGTCCTTCCTCATCTGTATGTGAGGATACTAGTGAGAGAGGGTCATGTCTTTTTGTGGCTAGTTGGTGTTCATATATCCTGGTGGCTAGTTTTCTGCCTGTTTGTCCAATGCAGTGTTTGTTACAGTCCTTGCATGGTATTTTGTAAATGACGTTAGTTTTGCTCATTGTCTGTATAGGATCTTTCAAGTTCATTAGCTGCTGTTTTAGGGTGTTGGTGGGTTTGTGGGCTACCATGATGCCAAGGGGTCTGAGTAGTCTGGCAGTCATTTCTGAGATGTCTTTGATGTAGGGGACAGTGGCTCGGGTTTCTGGACGTATTTCCAGCCTTTTCTCCATAATACTTGATTCCCTCACTGATTAAGAATGTGTCTATCTCAGCCTTTAATATATTTAACCCAGGTGTGACAGCCTTCTGTGGTAAAGAATTCCACAGATTCACAACTTTCTGAAAGAAGAAATTCCTCCTCATCTCTGTCTTAAAGCTGTGACCCCTTGTTCTGAGATGATGCCCTTTTATCCGAGACTTATCCACGAGGGCATAACAACCTTCCTGCATTCATTCTGTCAAGTCCTCTAAGAATCTTGCATATTTCAATAAGATCACCTCTCATTCTTCTATATTCCAGCAAGTAGAGGCCCAGTCTACTAAATCTCTCCTCGTAAGACAGTCCCTCCAAACCTGTTAAAAAAAACTGAAAGAACTGCAGATGTCAGAAATTAGAAATAAAAATGAAAATTACTGGAAAATATCAAATTCTAATGTCACTTTCAACATTTGTTGGCTACACAGTGTCAAACATAAGCATCTGTGCAGAAAAAATAAAGTTAATGTTTCTGTCTAGTGACCTTTCTTCAGAACTCAGTTATGAAAGCAAACAAAAAGGCAGCAACTGAATACAATTCCCCATCCGAGATTATTGTAACATTTGTGACTGACTTGAGTCAGATTGTAACACAGCACAGTGAACAACTAGCTAGGACAAATTCAAGCAGTGCAGTACATGTGGAGATGATTAGAAAGGGACAAGATTCAGTAGAATATCTGACTTCATCTTCCAAAAATGAATCCACAGCTACCACAATGAATATTGTGATACGCAAGAAGGATTATTCAGATAACAAAACTGAGGAAGTGATCAAGTTGTTTTGTTTTCACCAGTAATTCAATCACCAATGGCAAAGAAGAAACTCCAAATTAATCAATAAGTTGCAGTAAATGTTCAGATCTTGTGATGGGAAGTTAGCCAATACAGTATCACTGAGACCATGTGGAAGCCCTAATTCAGTAGACCATGATGGTGACACTCAACTAGACTTAGAAACTTCAGAGAGTTCCAATTGAATCTGGAAAAGATAGAGGAACCAACAGCTGCTCTAACTCTTGTGTAACCTTTGAATTGAAGCCCTGGCACAGTACTAACTATCACCCTATTGACCCCCTATGGACAGCCAACTACCCCCAGACACTTCAAGCTAAATTCTCCACTAGGCCTGTTACCCTCTGATTGCTGCTGCTCTGTGTGTTTCAGCCTGTTTATCAGCTACTGATGCATGTGGAACAATCTCCCAGACAGAGTGTTTCACTCAGCCTCTTTCTCAACAGTTCAGTCTGTCTATTGGCATGGTTCAATCTGCCTGCTGCAGTCTGTGTAGATCAGTATATCTCCTGCTGGTCTCTGTGGATCAGTATATTTCTATTACACTGATAACAACAGAGGTTTGACAAATCACATTCCATTTGTGTCCTCAACAGTGCATGAATAAGAGCCAAATATCTAATTTCTACCCTTTCAATTTATTAATGTTAACATTTTAAAATCTGCTTCCCTGTCAAACTGTTTCTTCATACCATATATATTTAATAATTCTTCCATATTACATGAGGTTTTTATTACAAATCCAAAAAATCATTTTCTGATTACTCGATATAGTATTGGATAAGTAAAGATAATGGCTTTCGTTCCGATTAATTATTGGGAAAAGATGTCCCAAGATGATATTGTTTGACACTCCAATTTAAAAATATAATATTTAACAATTATATATTAAGAAAAGAATTGAAGCCAACATTCAATAAAGATACCCTCTCTAATACAAGATGTAGTGGTTTATAGGTCCTCCTCTAACTTTACATTAAATTATTACTATCCAAGTAAGATTTCAAATCAGAAGCAAAATAGGTTTATAATTTCTTACTTTATGAATCACTTTAACAGAGCTGTTCTGTTATCTGCAAATTTTTTCCATTTGTTTTCCTTAATTTAAAAATTCTGGAATATTTTTCCTTGGGTCAGAGTATTCCAATACCGTCACTGGGTCAACATTTTTTATTTGTCTTTATTTTCACTGCATATTTTCTCTTTCCCTTTCCCACAGGACTGCAAGTTCATAGATGCGAGCTCCCAGAGCCAGCATTACCTGCATGTTTATTTTTCATAATGAGCTCAAACAGTGTATTGGGGACAATGAAAATCAACATAGGCCCTCAGTCCTCAACCACCTCATATATACCCCAGTGCTCACTATGTCACAATCAGAAGCAAGATCCCTGGCTAATTGTCTCCTTATTAACCCAGTGCAGCTCCTAATATTTGTCTTCCCACTCCAATCCAGCCTGAGGTAATGCAGAGCATATTGAAGAACAACCTAGGAATGTACTGTTCGGGGTGCACAATATGCCACATCTAATCATTCTAGTTAGTTACGATAGTTTCTTCCTTTCCTTCACCATATCCAGGCTGGACTGACCTCTTTAACCTAAGGGAAGGATGGTATCGTCTATGCAGATTTTAAAAGATATTCTCAGTGTTAATCTCCTGTTGTCTGCCAATGGTCTTTTGAACAGTTTCTCTCTCTTTTCTAATGTCCACACATATTAACCATGCTCTATCTCCAATAAAATGCTTAATTGGCAATTAACATATAATTACATTTAATAAACACATCAAATTTAGATTTCTTTGTTCCAATATACTATATGGTTCACATTAGTCTTTCTAAGCACACAACAGTCTTGATGGCTGAGGGAAGCATTAACATGATGCAGTTCATTCATATATAGGCTCATTAAAACAATACAAGCCTTTTTACAGATTACAGCTGCAGGAACATAAGGTTGGATGTAAAACTGCAGCAAAAGAGAAGATCGACAGAGAGAGTGAGCAGTAAAAGAATACCCATGAAGAGGATAAACACTGTATAGATCAGTGGGATTGAAAGATCTGCTCCTGTGCTGTGGAGTCAATATGACAGCAGTCAAAATGTAGTGGGACAGGACCAATCAGAGAAGGAACAGCCCCATGTGTGAAAGGCAGAACCTGTCGAAAGTTGCTGCTGCAATCAGAGATCTGAGTGAGCCAATTAGCAGCAAACAGCAGAGACAATCAGCCCATGGTTGCAGAAGCAAGTGGGAAGGGAGGAGGCTGAGGTAAGTGTGTCTTGATGTTTGGGATGGCATAGGCTTTGGGATCTGGATGAGCCAATATTGACCAGCATTGAATTTCTGCTTTTGAAGACCCAACTTCGATTATTGGAGGGATTATTTCTTCTACATTGCCTGAAAACTGCCTGCCTGAATTTTGTCTCTTTCCCCAGCTCTCTGTCGGACAATGCTAAAAGGGTAGCCAACAATAAAAATGTGAAGACCATCCTATAGCATGGAGTCATTGACACCACTGACTGGGTGCACTCAGTCTGGCCCCTTCTAATTTATCAAATCACTTTGAGACTCAGGGATTCAGTGATGAGATTGACAGCTGGCAACAAAGCTTGAAGGAATAAGATAACCCGACACCTCAAATTCCCAACTGCACCAACAACATTGTGTTCCCACTGCAAAATAAAACTGCTGGTCCAAACTTGCAATTCATCTGAAGACTCACCTCGGCTGACAGGACTTCATCCTTAATTACAAAGAACCATCAATAATCTTTGATAAATTTCAATATTGTCTTCCTCAAAAATTGTATCTTGTCTCTTAAACTTTATTTTATTTATTTGTTTATCGGTCATCCCTGGTAACTTATTCAATGTCTCTACTGCCTTTCAGATAAGATATTGCCTACATTTTCACCACTTCAAAGTAATTTGTATTTCATCTTTTGAACTCTTACTACCAGTAGATTTTCCCCAATTCAATCATCATCAATTCCTTACTTAAGACCAAAAGACAATGAGACAAAGGCAAAGAAGTCAGCTTCTCAGTCCATTGAGTATGCTCTGCCATTTAATGACATCATGGTTCATCTGATAACCCTCAAATTCATTTTTCTGCCTTACCCCCATCATTCTTGATTTCCTTACAGATTAAAAAGGACCGATTGATCTCAGCCTTCAATATGTTTAATGACCCAGGCTGTGCAGTGGCTCAGTGGTTAGCACTGCTACCTCACAGCACCACAGACCTGGGTTTGATTCCACCCTTAGGTGAGTGTTGGTGTGGAGTTTGCACATTCTTATGAGTGCTTTGAATAGTATTAATCAGAGCTCCCTATTTTGATATTCCATTCCCTTTTAAATAAAGACAAATAGTCCATTTGTCCTCTCTATTAGCCACTGAATGTGATTGCTTGCTTTTTGAGATTCATGCACTATGACACCCATATCCCTCTGTGCTGTAGCCTTCTGCACTCTTTATCCATTCTCCATCCTCCAAAGATAGAGATGCTTGAAACTGTTAAGTTCCTAGGAGTGACTGTAGATCTGACAAGATCCTGAAGAAGGGCCCATGCCCGAAACATTGACTTTCCTGCTCCTTGGATGCTGCCTGACCTGCAGCAACACATTTTCAGATCTGACAAGAAGGCACAACAACACCTGTGCTTCCATAGGTGGCTGAGGAAATTTGTCATGTCGATAAGGACCTGCACGTACTTTTACAGATGTACCATAGAAAGCATTCTATCAAGATGCATCACATCTTGGTATGGGAACTGCTCTATCAAGGATCGTAACAAACTACAGAAAGGTGTGGACATAGCCCAGCCCATCACGCAATCCATTGATTCCATCTACACTTGTCATTACAGCGGAAAGGCAGCCAATGTTATCAAAAACCCCTCCCACCTTGGTTATAATCACTTCCAACCTCTGCTATCAGGCAGTAGATACAAAAGCTTAATCACATGTACTAATGGGTTCAAGAACAGTTTCTTGGCTTGTGAACGGACTTCTCAAATTTCAAACCTCATGTTGATCTCACTCTTTGTGCACATTCTCTGCAGCCGTAACTTTATATTCTTTAGCCTGTTGAATCACCCTTTGTATGGTATGATCGGCCTGTACTGCACACAAAGCAAACCTTTTCATTGTATTTAGGTACATGTGATAATAAGAAATCAAATAAAACAGTTATATTTAATCTGCTTTATTCTTCCCACCAATGTGCATAATCTCACATTTTCCCACATCATATTCCATCTGCCAGGCTTTTGCCCACTCACTTATGTCTCTAAATCCCCTTGTAGAATCCTTGTTTCAATCTCATAACTTGCTTTCAACCAACCACCACAAAGTTGTATCGTTTTGTCAAAAAGAATAAACCAACGTTCTAAATTTTCTGCCTTAAACTTTAGATGTCAGCAATCATCTACATTGCTCACTTTTGTATGCTTCACATGATCTTCATGTGATTAAGTGATTAGAATTCCACAGTCATTCAGATATGGACTAACCAAACCTTATCCAACAATTCAGCTTTGTACTCTATCTGTTGGGCTATTAAAGCCACTGCTCCTGCAGCATGTTCTGATGGTTGCATAAATTTATCAGTTATGATGTAATGATCTTTTCCTGAATAGAAAATTATCATATGATCTATTCAACACATGCTTCCTCTTTAGGTCACTTGACTCAACGCTAATTACTTTATGTACCTCTGTAGTGAACTGCATTTCCTGTCTATCAGTCAGATAATTGTACATGGTTGGATTTTCTTCATTTTTTGTAATATTTTGTAATCTGTCAATCATCAACCCTGGTCATAATCATCAAAACAAGGTCATAAACTTGTTTTCAACATTTAATGCTTAACATCCCTTTATTTTAATTTTTAAATCAATGTAAAGTTAATTTCTTAGCCAGTGATTCACTATGTCAATCGTTGATTGCCATGGTGGAACCTAACCAATTTCTCAAAACAATTTTGAAGCCTTTCCATCCTAATAGTTGTTTGGTAGCACAGATTTTGCATGTTTGTAACAGATGGGTGAATTTTTACAATCAGTTTGAGCACGTTTTCCACTGACATAGTTGAAGATTTATTTGAGAAGACTTTACAGGAGCTTGAATATTGATAGGAATGTGATATCCATGTGCTTATTTGACATTGTCAGCCTATTAACCATTAAAAGGAAATGTTTTGAGTCTGACATGACTGTTCTTCCATTCTGAAGGTGAGTCCTATTAGACTCAAAATTTTAAGACCTGCTCTGTCCAGAGATGCTGCCAAACCTGCTGAGTTCTGACAAAGTTCTCTACTTTTAGTTTCAGATTTCCAGCACCTGCAATATTTTGCTTTAAGATTTTGCCAATGTGATGACAGTTATGTCGGCCGTATACTCCAAAGACTGGTGGATTGCATCAAAAAGCGATTCTTTTTCCTGTTTAGAGCAAGCAAGGTACAGATCGTACTCAATCATCCTATGCTTGCAAAACTTACAACACTGTGCACTACATTAGATGTGATTATATAATTGGACAGCACTTGCTAGATAATTCTGAATGTATGAAGAATAATACTGACAACCAAGTTAAGACTGTCATAAAAGCCAAGGAACTGCAGATACTGGAAATCTGAAACAAAAACAGAAATTGCTGGAAAATCTTGGTAGGTCTGCAGTATATGTGGAGGGAAATCAGAATTAACACTTCGGGTCCAGTGGCTCTTCTTCAGAACACTGTAGATTTCTAATACAAAGGGCATTGTTCTTAGCAAATAGAAAGAGCACGTAGATGCATTACACCTGCTTCAACACAGAAATATGACCATCGTTCAATGTTTATTTCTCATGATAATTAACTAACCAATCAGAGTCAACTGGTTTAAAATTCAAACAATGCCTTGCAGTAAATCATCAATCAGCATTAATGGGCGTATTCACCATGACAACACCTCCATCAATCAGAATCCACTTGCCAACCAATCAGCACTCTCCTCTCCCACTGAATAAATGTTGTTTTCTCTTTATATTCGTTTTCTTGCAAATCGTTCTTTTGAGTGCAAGATGAAAAAAATTGACAAACTGTCTTTTTAAATCAATGCAACATCTTCAACTATCTGGACACATTAGAATAAATTAGCAGCTTAAAGACTGACCAGGATGTGTACAATTGAGAATAGTGAATTCAATATCAAATCAGACACAGAAACAGAAATAAAGCAAGGGAAAGAGAGATTGGGTGCTGAGGGAGACAAGAAAGAATTAGATTTAATTAGAATAGATTCCCTACAGTATGGAAACAGGCCATTTGGCCCAACAAGTCCACACTGACCCTTTGAAGAGTAACCCACCCAGATCCACTCCCTTACTCTATATTTACCTCTAACACTATGGGCAATTTAGCATTGTCCCATTCACCTGACCTGCATATTTTTGGAATGATAAAAGAATAACTTTTGTATTCAAATTTTGAACAATGATTAAAAGATGCAGAACTGAATGTCATTTTTTAAAAAAATACTAATTTCCATTTTGAGAGAATTTCCATGAGAGGGTGACTGGTAGAAACTAACACTTAACAGGTCAATATGAAGGTTCTTTAACTTAAAATGATGTGACGTAACTCTCTGTGGCGATTTAACATTGTATTTACCAATGAAGAACATTTGTTACTCATTGCGGGGGGACAGGCAGCAAGATGCCATTTTCACAAAGTTAATGGCAGAGTGGGACATCCTTGAAAGCGCGTTTTTGATTTCTGCATTAATTTAGCATCTAATGTCTCCGGAGTCACTGTGGCACTGCACATAAATAATGGTGAGTGCTCTTAGCCTTGCTATTAGTTTGAAAGCAACTTGTAGATCAATATAACTTGTAGATCTTTTCCATTTGCATACTATCTGCTATGTCTTCTGCTGTTTCTGGTAATCTAAATTTTGACTTGGTTAACCTGCCTGATCTTCCTCAATACAGACAGATGTGAAAAAATGTTGAGTGAATAAAGCTATCCATAAATTCCAACCATCATTTTAAGTATCCTTTGTTTACAGTGTTCTTATTTGTAGAACGTTTAGAGATATTCTCAACAAATTCAATTCTTTTTGAAACTCACTACATTTTTAGTACGTTTTGCTCAGCATTATTAATCATTTGGTGCCTATTAGATGACTAGTGTGTTTTGAAATTCACCTACTTGCAACTAATATTGTTCTTGATCCATACCAAATTAGTTTGACCCCTGTCCCTGATTAATCTGCTTTAAAGTGGGTAGCAGTGATTTTCAAAGCTGCATCACAAACAATTATCCTCCAATTAGCATTACAACATTACTTTTTATTACCAAGAAGATTTATCTTTTAAATTCCATTCAAAAGGGGATGCAGGCAATGTTTAGGGCTGGAATGGAAGTGTGGATCATGCGTGTTGGAAATATTAGCTGGAATGTTAAACTACATACAGGGTCAGTTGACATGTTAGAGGAGTGGTACAGTTGAAGAAGACCATAAGACATAAGAGCAAAATTAGGCCATTTGGCCCATCGAGTCTGCTCCATCATTCGATCATGGCTGATATGCTTCTCAACCCCATTCTGATGCCTTCACCCCATAACCCTTAATCCCCTTACCAATCAGGAACCATCTCTGTCCTAAATATACTCAATGATTTGGACTCCACAGCCCTCTGCAGCAATGAGTTCCACAAATTCACCACCCTCTTGCTGAAGAAATTCCACATCATCTCAGTTCAAATTGGTCATCCCTTCAGATGAGCCTGTGCCCTTGGGTCCTAATCTCACTGATTAGTGGGAACACCTTCTCCATGTCTACTCTATCCAGGCAACTCTGTATTCTGTAAGTTTCAAAGAGATTGCCCCTCATCCTTCTAAACTCCATCAACTACAGACCCAGAGTCCTCAAGTACTTCACATATGTCAAGTCCTTCATCCCTGGGATCATTCTTGTAAACCTTCCCTGGACCTCCTTCAACACCAGCACACCTTTCTTTAGATAAAGGGTCCAAAACTGCTAAAGATATTCCAAACATGTTCTGACCAGAACCTTATACAGCCTAAACAATAAATTTCTGCTCTTATATTGCACCTTCTTGAAGTGAATGCTAACATTGCACTTACCTTCTGAACTGCCAAACGAATCTGCATGTTAACCTGAAATGAATCTTGAACTAGGACTCCCAAGTCCCTTTGTGCTTCAGATGTCCAAAGCATTTTCCCTTTTAGAAAATAGTCTCTGCCTCTATTCTTCCTACCACACACTTTCCCACATTGTATTCCACCTGCCACCTTTGCCCACTCTCCTAGCCTAAATCCTTCTGCAGCCTCCCCACTCCCTCAACACTGCCTGCCTCTCCACCTTTCTCTCTATCTTCTGTAAATGTAGCAACGATGCCCTCAATTCTTTCGTCCATATAATGTTTCTCACAAGAAGGCGGCACTGGCATAGTAGGTATTGTTCGGGCCAAGCCTGTCTGCTCCAGGCTGGCTGCATTCTTTTTCTCTCTCTCCTTTTTGTCTTTTATTCTTTATCTTTTTCTTTTCTTCATCTTACTGACATTGCAGGGATGATGCAGGGATGGTGGATTTGGAATTTCTGGCTTCATAGGTTCAGAACATGGGCTCTTTCATTGGCAGCAGTTTGTCAACTGTGTCTATATTGGTGTCATGAGCAGGGGCTCCTGGCTGCGGTAGGCCCTGGGTGGGGGTCCAGGCTATAGGAAGCCCGGAGTGGGGGCATCTGGCTGCGGTAGTCCAAAAGCAGGGGCTCCTGCCTGCGCTAGGCCCAGAGAGGGGGCATCTGGCTAGGTAGGCCCAGAGCAGAGATTCCTGACTGCAGTAGGCCTGGAGCAGGGTCTCCTGGCTAGGCTAGGCCCAGGGCAGGGACTCCTGGCTGCAGTAGGCCCAGAGAGAGGATCTTGAAAAAGTCCTGGAGCCAGGTTTGGGACCCTAATCGATGAAGATATACTCTATAGAAGTACATTCTTTTATTCTTTTGTACTTCAAATTGGTGCCAAATTGTAGTGACCAAACACTTTTCAATGTAACTCCCCAACTATATGTCACAATAAATCATTCATTCATTAATGTATTACGTGAATAATAAGGTCACAAAACTAACCCCTGTAGTATTCCTCTGCACACTAGCTGCCATCCTGAAAAATACCCCTTTATTCCCCACTCTCTGCCTTCTGCCAACCAGCCAATCCTTTATCCATGACAATACCTTTCCCTAACATCATGGGCTCTTACCTTATTTAGCAGCCTCCTGCGTGGTACATTGTCAAAGGCCTTCTGGAAATCCAAATAGAATATGCCTAATGGCTCCTCCTCTTTGGCCAACTTGCTCATCATCTCCTCAAAGAATTTTACCAGATTTGTCAGGCATGGCCACAAGTTAAAGTTAAGATGGAACAGAACTGACTTGGCAAAAGGGAGAGTACTGACAATAACCGTGGGTACAAGGAATACTGAGGGAGATCAGAAGAACTGTGAAAAGTGCAAGACGTCCGAAAATCCTGGTGCTATATTATTAAAAATAGTCACAGTACAAATCTGGTCTTAAGCAAAGCAAATTAACAATGAGGAAAATCGCTGGTCAGTGAATTGAAAATGGTGCACAAAGGAGGTGAAGATCCTTTTAAGTGGAGTGTGAGAGATGCTAGAAAGAGACAAGCATTATTCAATTTCAGCGGTGCATCTCAAAGGGGGTATGGCAGCCTCATCTATATGCTGTTCCTTGGGAATGCAGACTAAAGAAGACTGTTCACACAATTGGCCCCAAGATGTGATTCCAACCACCCATTTCATTCTAAGGCAAAAACCACTTTGTCACATCACTCAGCTTTACTCAACTCATTGGCTGCTGAAAACCTTATCCAAGCCTCTATTCTCTCTCGACTTAATGATTCCAATGCACTTCTGACTGGCTTCCAAATTTTCCATCCGACATAAACTTGAGTTGCCTGTATTGCACTAAGTCTAATTCACCTAATCATGTTGTGCTCATTGTCCCATCTGGACTGTCCCACTGGCTCCTGATCTGACAAAGCTGAATTTTAAACCTTTCCTATGTGATGGCCTAGATGGCCATGATCCTCCTTATCTTTGTAACATCCTCTTGCCCAAAAACCCTCCATACAGGCGAAAGTGAAGATTGCAGATGCTAGAGATTAGAGTCGAGAATGTGGTGCTGGAAAAGCACAGCAGGTTAGGCAGCATCCAAGGAGCAGGAGAATCGACATTTCGGGTCCCAGCCATTGCTCTACCCTCCCTTCTGACCCATCACTATTACCGTCCATCTACCTATTGCGCTCTCAGCTACCTTCCCCCCACAGCCCCACACCCCCTCCCATTTATCTCTCCACCCCCAAGGCACTCAGCTTAATTCTTGAAGAAGGTCTTTTGCCAAAACGTCGATTTTCCTGCTCCTCGGATTCTGCCTGCCTTGCTGTGCTTTTCCAGCACCACACTCTCAACCCTCCAAGATATTTGCACTCTTCTGTTCTGGCCTTTCGTATAACTCTGACTTTAATTGATTGTAGTCAAACTTCTGGAATTCGCTCCACAAACCTTTCCTCTTTCTATCACTCTTCCCTCCTTTAAGATACTGCTTAAGACCTACTCCTAGAACTACGTTTCTGGTCATCTATCCTTTTGGTCTGGTTTCAGTTTGGCACCAGTTTGTGCCTTGTGAAACATCTGACTGTCCACCCATTCATATTTACAATGTGCAGTTCATTATTGCAAATTTTCAAACTTAAAATGTGAAATTGCTAAGCTGAAATTGATAGATTCTCTTCTGTGTAGAAACAGGCCCTTTGGCCCAACAAGTCCACACCGCCCCTCCGAAGAGAAACCAACCCAGACCCATTCCCCTACCCTGTATTTACCGCTCACTAACACACCTAACACTGTGGGCAATTTAGCATGGCCTGCACATCTTTGGATTGTGGGAGGAAACCGGAGCACATGGAGAAAACCCACGCAGACACGGGAAGAATGTGCACACTCCACACAGACAGGCAGGAATTGAACCCAGGTCCCTGGTGCTATGAGGCAGCAGTGCTAACTCTTAACAATTGGATTTTAATACATTAAAATATTTTATATACATTAAGGAGTTCTGCATTTTGCAACATTTTGTAATTATTTATTTGATGTAATGTTCATAATTTTGTAATTCTTTTTATTATTTTTCATTTGTTCATTTAACTAATGATTACTTATTCTATTTGCAGTTGCTTGATAGTACAAAACTTGAGCATTGCTGAGAAAAGATATTTTGTCGAAGCATTTCATCCTGCCATTCACAATTATCACTGTAAAGGAAATCAACATTTTTATACTTGTGAGATAAATGCACTGATTGATTGACTAGTGGACTCTGATCGATGGAGGCATTGCCATCGAGAAAGCACCATACAATGATGACTGACAGTTAACTGCCAAGCTTTATTTAAATTTGAATGCAGCACATGTACTTTCTGTCTGCAAATTGCACACATTGTACATGTTTCATCTGAACAAATAGATGACAGCCACTCTCTGGTTCATCCTTCAGGGAAATTCCTTGACCAGAGTTAACGTATCGCATTCAATTTTAAATAAATCTTGGCAGATCACTGTCAGATAAATTCAAAGGCAAGATACTGACCGTACCATACACAGGATTCTGTGTATTAATGTATATAACTTCCAATACATGCAAGTGTGCCTCCTGTGACCCTGACTAACAAACCAAATTGGTTGTCAATGCAGTTAGGTTTATTTTGCCAATATCGTCCATCTACAGATTAATGCCTAATGTTGGAAACATGAGCTTGTTTGTTATGGTCAGGACCTTGCCTGTTGCTGAAGGATTGTTTTGTATAATCTGTCAGTCTTTGGGATGTGTGGCCTATGAATCTAGCATCTCACTGGCTCTGAAATTCGTATACTAATGTACTCATTTGCATGATAGACAGACTTTTTTTGGCTTAATGGCAGCATCCTATTAGTAGTAAATATCATTCAGCATTCTATTGCTTATTAGTAATGTCGAAGAGCCAGACCATCATGTAACAGGTGCATTTTCCATAGCAATATCCCTACCATGCTGAGTCTACTCACCAACAGTTCAATATGGTCTCCTCATATAATATAAATTATTTTCCACTTTACATTGGTATTCTTGCAAATTATCCTGAGGACTGCCAGGTAAAAAGCTTTGACAAAAGGATCTGTTTTATTTGCATTTTCATCATAATTTGCCACTGGCCACCATCATGGTTTTCCAAAAAATCAGTTATCCATAAATGCCACAATGTGCCATGAATCTGGTGACATTTTGAATTTCAACAAGGAAATTCTTCAAGCACATAGATTCAGGATTTAGTTGCACCAAAGTTAAATTTCTTCTATTGATTGCTGGTCTTAACGATGCATTGGATGAATTCTGAACATGGGCTGGACTTAATGGAAAGTGGCATGAGAGCCTATATAACCATCTGGGCAGGCATGCTCCATCTGCTCCCTTGTCGAGTGACCATCTGAATCGGATGGTCTCTGCCCTAATTGATGACCACAAGGATGAAAGGCCATAACCCCATGCAGGAATAAGGCCATGAAGCCTATCCCTTGGATTGATAGATCACCTGGTTTTGTACCTTTTAGGTTTGTCACTTTTATGAAGGCAGCTGTGGAGACTATTGTGCTGAGGTAGCTTTGTGTTGCTCTCCCTGCCTCAGTGGAGTCTACTGCTCTGTGTGGGGCTGCCAGCCTGACAAATCTACGTACCCTACATTTATGATTACAGCATCAAGGATCCATATATGGATACGGCCAATTAAGAAGTGGTTAGAATGTTGCATCAGTGGGTGCACAAAGGACATGTCTGGACCCAGGAGTTTGTACAGGCCTAACATGAGAGTCATCAGATCTGCTGGAAAATCTAGCAAAACTAGCTAAGGATAAAAGTCAAGTGACACAGCTAAGAGCAGAGAGGCAGTTTCTTTGTTGTGGTTGAGCAGATGGAAATCAAAGAAAATTCAGGAACTGAACTAATTAAAATAAGGTTCACATATAGTAGTGTGTTAGTAATAAGTAGAATAAGTAGTAAAAGATTGGGAGTTGAATGATAAAGTTGAATCCACATGCTTAGGAACTTGGGTGATTTGAAGCTTTTAATCAGGTGGGAGGGTAATGGGGAAGGAACATCATGATGTTTCTGCCTCTGCGACCAGAACAAAGGGATCACACACTGCCTTTTATGGCCTGGTACTTATTGAGGTCCTTACCCGAGTAATTATTTTCCCCCAAAACAGGTATTTGCCCAATAGTGGACGATATGGTGGACATGCACAAAGTGCGAAAAGAAAACCCTGTTGATGCTGCTTGAGGATTTCCCCAGATGCTCCTCCCCATCCCACCCTGGGGCCTGTGTCTGTTACAGCATCCAGGTGATCCTGGTCTGCTCTCTGACTGGACAGAAGCTCTTGAGTGTACGAAGCTTGGGAGTGTGAGGCAGGATGGTGAAAGTGAGATCTGTGTCAATTCTGGTAAATACAGTCTATTAGAATGATGTTAAAAATCACACAACACCAAGTTATAATCCAACAGGTTTATTTGGAAATACTGGCTTTCAGGGCATTTTATCATTTATTGTGAGGGGAATTGAATCTAACATTAGGCAGGTTATGTTTCACTTATACTGCACACTGATAAGACTGTACCTGGAGTGTTGGGCACAATATTGGCACCTTACTTCATCAATCTTAACAATAAAGAGATCCCTGGGCTCCTTGTATGTGTTGCTGGAGAGAGAGGAGAGGGGAAAGTGAAGAGAGATGTATGAAAATGGCTTATAGAGGGTGACATGGTGGTTCAGTGGTTAGCTCTGCTGACTCACAGTACCAGGGACTTGGTTCAATTCCAACCTTAGGCAATAGTCTGTGTGGAGTTTGCACATTCTCCCTGTGTCTGTGTGGGTTCTCTCTGGGTGCTCTGGTTTCCTCCCACAGTCCAAAGGTGTGCAGGTCAGGTGAATTGGCCATGCTAAATTGCCCATAGTCATCAGGGATGTGTAGATCAGATGCATTAGACAGGGGTAAATGTAGAGTAATAGTGTAGGGGCATGGGTCTGGTTGGGATACTCCTTGAAGGGTTGCTGTGGACTTGTTGGGCCAAATGGCCTGTTCCCACACTGTAGGGATTCTAATCTATGAACAGTAAAAAAGTTGGGGTTATCATTGTATTCCAAGATTCATCAATATTACAACCATCACAGTCCATGTTGAACAAACCTTATTTCTATGAACAGATCTTATTTGATCAAAATTTTAATGCTGTCATCAGAGACATTCGGAGGGAAATTTCAGAATGTTATTAATCTGGTCTTCTGTAATTTACTAGATAATTTGCATTAGTAAGGATTATCCTGATTTAAATGGGGCCACTCAAAATAGTACGTAGTCAGTAGTATGGACTCTACTGCAATACAAGTTGCAAATATTCGCTGTAAAATTGGGATTCGAAGGCTCATTACTTAAACCACTTAAGAATTGCACAATTTTCTGCAGATTATTTAATCAATTCTTTCTGAATGAAACTCTGAATCAAAATTGCCTTGTCCAGAATTTCCTGATATTCTCTATTGCAACACATCATATGTACCTTGCCAATGAAGGTACGGAGGGCTATTGCCTTGCTGTGAATGGATGCATATTACGTAGTGAGTTAAGAAAAACTTGGCAGGAAATTGGAACCCTTGTCACTATTTACTCCCAAGATCCAGGCTGCAGTGCCAGAAGAAAAAGCCAATGATCTCACCAGATGTATGATATAGCTACATGGATGGGATACAAAGCTTGTAAAGGATGAACAGAGCAGCAGCTTGAGCAGAGTCAGATTAGAATGCATATTGCAATATATAATGTATAGACTTTGAGAAAGCCACAATCATGGTAGAGTCTGCCTTTGGAGGAGGTGATGGAAGTGTTTGTTCTTGTTGGTTTGCAGATTGACTCATGTTAAAAAAGCTCCTGTGAAGAAATGGCAAAATGTTTAAGGCTGCAGTGATATTTAACTTGCTCTGATCTCCTTAGTATTCTTAAGGTCATCTTGGAATGCAAAGATAACCCTAACTTTTTTTTAACTATTGTACAAGCCATTTTCAAACATCTCTCTTCCCTTTTCCCTCTCCACTCACTCCAACAACAAATACAAGGAGCTCAGGGATCTCTTTGTTGTTAAGATTGATTAAGTAAGGTGGCCAATACTGTGCACAACACTTCAGGTACAGTCTTATTGGGGTGCAATATAAGTGAAGCATAACTTGCCTAATATTAGATTCAATTTCCCTCGTGATAAGTGATAACATTCTATTAGCATTCCTAATTAGTTGCTATAAATGCATAGTAACCTTTTACAAGATAAAAGATCCCTCTGCATCTCAGAACACTGCAATCTCTCTACCTTTAGATAATGTGCTTCTTTTACATTCTACCTGCCAAAATGGAACATTTCACATGCAACATCTTTGCCCACTCGCTTAACTGATCAATATCTTTTTGTAACCTTTTTATATCCTCTTCACAACTTATTTACCTTTACGTTATCAGCAAATTTGGCAACCTTTATCCAAGTCATTTGTATAAATTGTAAACATTTGTATAAATTGTATCAGTACCAGTGCCTGTGGCACAGCACTGGTTACAACTTGCCAACCTGAAAAAGATCCAATTGGATCTCCTCTCTGCTTTCTGTTCGCCAGCCAAGCTTCTATCTATGCCAATATGCTACTCCCTATAATATGAGCTTTTATTTTCTGCAATGACTTCTAACCTAGCATTTTCTCAGATTCCTTTTCGAAATGTAAGTACAGTACATTTTGAATTCTCCAAATATGTTTTATCTTCTTAAAGAACTCTAATACATTGGTCAAACAATTTCTCTTTCTTAAAACCATGTGGACTCTGCTCACTTTGGTAACTCTTTAAATATTTATAGAAACTTTTAATGTTTGTTTTTATATTTTGGGCTAACTTCTCTTCCACTTTAATCTTTACCTCTTTTCTTTTGGCCATTCTTTGCCATTTATCATATTCGGTCCAATCTTCTGACCTTTGCACAATCTTTGAACAATTATATGCTTTGTCTTGCAGGTTGATACTATGTTTAACATTTCTAGTTAACCACGTATGGTGAGTCTGATATCTAGAATTTTTCTTACTCATTGAAATATATAATATTCTGTGTATTCTGAAATATCCCATTTAATGCATCTCTATTGGTACAAGATTACTTTAGCCAGTTCTGGTTTCATGTCCTCATAACTGCCTTTATTTAAACTTTATGAAATATTGTTGGACTTCCTCCTCTTTGCCTCAAACTGAATGTAAAATTCAATCAAAATTTAACAACCAGATTGTGTTATAAGGAAAGGCTAGACAAGTTGGCCTGTTTTGAAGAATCAGAGGTGACTTTATTGAGACATATGAAACCTTGGGGACTTGTCTGATCTGACTTGAAAAGATGTTTCCTCTTACGGGAGAATCTTGGACTACGGTCACTTTTAAAAGTAAGGGATCACAGTTTTAAGACAAAGATGAGGGGAAAAAGTTCTCTCATAGGATTGTGAGTCTTTCAAATTTCTTTCCTCAAAAGGCAGTGGTGCAGAATCTTTAAAAATTATTAAGGCCGAGATGGATAAGTTCTAAGGGAATGAAAGATTATCAGGGGTATGCAGGAATCTACAGCTGAAGTTAAAATCAGATCAGCCCTGATCTTATTGAATGGTGGACCACATGTGATCCTCGCTCATTTATTCATATCATATGATGGTTGCTGCTACCTTAAGACAGCTTTACGATGCGACCATTAATTAGTCCTATCTCACTGAAAAGTGCAAACTCAAGAATAGTCTGCCTGCTGCTTGGATCAAGTATGTGCTGTTCGAGTCATAGAGTCATAGAGATGTACCGCATGGAAACAGACCCTTCAGTCCAACTCGTCCATGCTGACCAGACATCCCAACCTGATCTGTTCCCACCTGCCAGCACCCGGGCCAAATCGCTCCAAAACTTTCCACTTCAGATACCCATCCAGATGTCTTTTAAATGTTGCAATTGTACCAACCTCCAATACTTCCTCTGGCAGCCCATTCTACACATGCACCACCCTCAGTGTGAAAACTGTGTCCTTTAGGTCTCTTTTATATCTTTCCCCTCTCACCCTAAACCTATGCCCTCTAGATCTGGACTCCCCCACCCTAGCGAATGGACCTTGTCAATTTATCCCATCCATGCCCCTCATGATTTTATGAACTTCTATAAGGTCACCCCTCAGCCTCCAACACTCCAGGGAAAAAGCCCCAGCCTATTCATCCTCTCTCTACAGCTCAAATGCTGCAACCCTGGCAACATCCTTGTTAATCTTTTCTGAACCCTTTCAAGTTTCACAACATCCTAACAATATGAAGGAGACTAGAAATGCACGCAATATTCCAAAAGTGGCCTAACCAATGTCCTGTACAGCTGCAACATGACCTCCCAACTCCTGTACTCTGACCAAGAAAGGGAAGCATACCAAACACCTTCTTCACTATCCTACCTACCTGCGACTCTACTTAGAAGGAGCTATGAACCTGCACTCCAAGGCATCTTTTTTCAGCAAAACTCCCTAGGACCTTAACAATAAGTGTGTAAGTCCTGCTAAGATTTGCTTTCCCAAAATGCAGCATCTCACATTTACCTAAATTAAACTCCATCTGTCACTTCTCAGCCCATTGGCTCATCTGATCAAGAGCCCTTTGGAAACCAAGATAACCATCTACGCTGTCCACTACACCTTCAATTTTGGCATCATCTGCAAACCTACTAATTGTGCCCTTAAGCCCACTCCCAATCACTTATATGAATGACGAAAAGTAGTGGACCCAGCACCAATCCTTGTGGCACTCCACTGGTCATAGGCCTCCAACCTGAAAAACAACCCCCCACCACCACCCTCTGTCTGCTACTTTGAGCCAGTTCTGTGTCTAAATGGCTAGTTCTCCCTGTATTCCTTTGAGATCCAACCTTGTTAACCTGTCTCTATGATGCTATTCTAAGCTATGTTTGCCGATCTGACTTTGGCAGTCAAACTACAGGTTAAAATTTCCTTTGATTATTACTGAGTCTTTCTGAGAAACTCTGACTATTTTTTTTCCTTTAAGCCTCACCCTACCACATGGTGATTGTCAGGGGCCTTGTACACTATTCACAGAAGTGACTTCTTGCCTTTATCAATTCTTATTTCTACCCAACAGTTTCCACTTGTGGGGTTCTTGAACTGAGGCTATCGCTCTCTCTTGTAGTATTGTGCCTCATTAGCTACAAAGCCACCCCTCTAAATTTAGGGACCTTTCTGTCATTCCTAAATGTCATGTACTCTTCAAGACCAAGGTCCCAATCCATGTGATCCTGTAATGACATATGTAATAGATACCAGATTGGGTATTCACTTCTATTTACACTGTTTGTCCATCTGTCTTGTTTTAAAAGCCTTGTGCATTCAGATACAAATTCTTTAGTTTTAGCATTTACTCTATTACTAATTTGTACTCTCATCTGTTGGTTTACCCTTAGTTTAATTCTCACCATCCCTTCCTGTCATGGTCTGTATATCATTTAGAGTCATAGAGTTATAGAGTCATCACAGAAACTGACTCTTGGTCCAACTCGTACATGCCAACCAGATATTCTAAATAAATCTAGTCCTATTTGCCAGCATTTGGTCCATATCCCTCTAACCCTTCCTATTCATATATCAAATGTTATAATTGTACCAGCCTCTACCACTTCCTCTGGCAGCTCATTCCAAACATGCACCACCCTGTGCGTAAAAAAGATTGTTCCTTAGGTCCTTTTTAAATCTTTCTCCTTTCACCTTAAACCTAACCACATGACCTCCCAACTCCTATACTCAATGCACTCACCAATAAAGGGAAGCATACCAAACATCTTCTTTATTATACTATCTGTCTGCAACCCTATTTTCAAGGAACTTTGAACCTATACTCCAAGGTCTCTTTGTTCAGCAACACACTTACATTAAGTTTATAATCCTGCCCTGATTTACATTTCCAAATTGCAGCATCTCACATTTATCTAAATTAAACTCCATCTACCACCCCTTAGCCCATTGGCCTATCTGATCTAAATTAATACCTATTTCTATGTCCTTAGCCCTAATTTTTGACTTATCACACTGTGCTAAATTTGATCCCTTGCCCCAGCATTCAGTTTAAAATTATCTCCATTTTCCAAGTTATGCAGTTGGCAAGAATACCAGCCCCAGCATTCTACATTAAGAGACTGTCCCATTGGTAGATATTTCACTTTCCCCAGCACTGGTTTCACTGCCCCACAAGCTGGAACCTACTTCTCTCACAACAGCCTTTACGCCATGCTGTCTCTCTCGAATCTGATTTGCCCTCTGCCAATTTGGTGAATGTTCATGTCGTGGACAGATTATGATCTTTGAGGTTCTGCTTCTTAATTTGACACGTTGCACGTCATGCCGACTGTATAGAACCTCTTTTTTTTGTTATGCTTTCGTTGTTCTTGAGCTCTTGAAGGGCCAGAGGCTGCATCATTATAACTCCCTGGCTAGCGAAATGAACCTTCCTCACACCCCAGGATCTCTACATACAGCACCATCTCCTGATTGTGATCAGCAACTCATAACACTGATAGCATACCCTTCATCTCTCCCTCTCCCTCTTTCCTTCCTCACTCAAATGCCTTCGAATCATGATGTCCAGTGTTCTTAACTGTCAGCAGCTCTTGCCTTGAATCAAAAGCTTTCCAGTCTGGGGAGCTGCTTAATGAGAAATGGAACAGAGAAATTCTAGCTTGTCATTCAATCTTGCCATTAAACGTGGCAGATCATCTGTCTTCACAATCATAAATAACAACGATGTTCCCTCCCACCTTTCCATAAATATCAAGGATCTGTACTGCAGATTAACATTTCAAAACTAAATGTGGAAGTGCTTCATTCACTTTTCTGCTACTTTACCAGGCGTATTAGCCTGTGTATCTTAAATCTTTTGGAAGAAAAAATGCAATAGACTACATTAAAAACAAATTGGACTGCATTATATTCTGAGTGCAAATGAGCTCCATTATATGTTTATAACATATCCCAGAATTGTTTTTAAAATTAATTACATCCCATTACCATGTTACTTGTCCTTAATCTTTGAATATCTCTATCTGAAATCATTACACTTTGAAACATATATGTCTTAATTAAAATGTATTCCAGGATATTTGTGCAGACTTTCATATATCAATAAGTGCTGTAGTCTCTTTGCAGTTCAAACTACCTTTCATGAATTTGTGACATTATTGAATCTATTGGAAAAAAAACCAACACAACTGTTACCAATGGATGTACCTGTGATACTTAAACAGAGTAAGGTTTTACACAATGAAACCTTTATTTTCAAGACATTTGCACTAGCTCAAGTGTTTTATATTTGTGCTAACAATTAAATTCCATTTTCACTAATACAATGTCTTTACATCACTCCTGAATGAAGCAAAAATGTGACCAACAGGTGCAAATGTCCCTCAATATATTGCAAAACATTACACTGAAAGAAAATCTTTGAACATGCTCTTGCATATTTTGTAGGTATTTAGTAGAGTATAAATTTTCTTTTGTCCTTTTCCATGATATATATGAAGTATTCATGACAAAAAGCTCTCAAAATACAGCTAAAGTTTGAGAAGCAATAAACAGCTGATTGAAGATAACCAGTAAGATTCAGTTCAGTTGAAAGTTTAGAAGGGTCTGCACTCATTATAGATAACTGTGGATATCCAGGTCAACTGATATGTAGTTACCGAGTAATTATATTTTTCCATTTTTGGGTAGTTTTTGACATTCTTCCTGTTATTTTGGAGGATTTGCAATCACATTAGGTCTTTTCATATTTAGAACATAGAACATAGCATATAGAACTGTACTGCACAGAACTGGCACTTCTGCCCTTAATGTTGTGCCAACCTTTTATCCTATTCGAAGATCAGACTAACTTACATACCCTTCATTGTACTATCTCCCATGTGTCTATCCTAGAGTTGCTTAAATGTCCTAATGTATCTGAGCTACTACCTCTACTGGCAGTGCATTCCACGCACTCACCACTCTCTGTGTGAAGAACCTACCTCCAACGTCGCCCCTAAACCTTCGTTCAAGCACTTTAACATTATGCCCACTCGTGATAGTCATTTCCACCCTGGGAAAAAGTCTCTGGTTTTCCAGTCTATCTCTACCTCTCATCCATCAAGTCGCCTCTCATCCTTCTTCGCTCCAAAGAGAAAAGCCCTAACTCCCTCAACCATTCGGCGGCGGGCGGCACGGTGGCACAGTGGTTAGCACTGCTGCCTCACAGCGCCAAAGACCCGGGTTCAATTCCCACCTCAGGCGATTGACTGTGTGGAGTTTGCACGTTCTCCCCGTGTCTGCGTGGGTTTCCTCCGGGTGCTCCGGTTTCCTCCCACAGTCCAAAGATGTGCGGGTCAGGTGAATTGGCCATGCTAAATTGCCCGTAGTGTTAGGTAAGAGGTAAATGTAGGGGTATGTGTGGGTTGCGCTTCGGTGGGTCGGTGTGGACTTGTTGGGCCGAAGGGCCTGTTTCCACACTGTAAGTAATCTAATCTAATCTAATCTAATTCTTCATAAGTTCAGGCAGCATCCTGGTAAATCTGCTCTGCACCCCCTCTAAAGCTTTCACATCCTTACTATAATGAGGAGACCAGAACTGAACACAATATTCCACGCGTCGTCTAACCAGGGCTCTATAAAGCTGCAGCATAGCCTCGCGGCTCTTAAACTCAATCCCCATGTGAATGAAAGCCAACACACCATACGCCTTCTTAACAACCCTATCAATTTGGGTGGCAACTTTCAGGGATCTATGGACATGGACCCCAAGATCCCTTTGTTCCTCCACACTGCCAAGAATCCTGCCTTTAACCCTGTATTCTGCATTCAAATTCAACCATCTAAAGTGACTCACTTCATACTTTTCCAGGTTGAACTCCATCTGCCACTTATCAGCCCAGTTCTGCATCCTGTCAATGTCCTGTTGCAGCCCTCCACATGATCTACCACTCCACTAACCTTCGTGTCATCTGCAAACTTACTGACCCACCCTTCACTTTCTCATCCAAGTCATTTATAAAAATTATGAAGAGCAGAGATCCCAGTACTGATCCTTGCAGAACCAAGCTACAGGCTGAATGCTTATCATTGCCATCACCCTCTCTGTCTTCTATAGACCAGCCAATTCTGTATCCAGATAGCCAGATTTTCCTGTATCCCATGCCTCTTTACTTACTGAATGAGCCTACCATGGGGAGCCTTATCAAATGCCTTGCTAAAATCCACATATACCGCATCCACTGCTCTACCTTCATCAATGTGTTTTGTCATATCCTCAGAGAATTCAATAAGGTTTGTGAGGCATGACTTGCCCCTCACACAGCCAAGCTGACTATCTGATCAAACTATGGTTTTCCAAGTAATCATAAATCCTGTCCTTCAGAATCCTCGACAATACTTTGCGCACCATAGATGTAAGACTGACTGGTCTGTAATTCCCAGGATTATCCCTATACCCTTTCTTGAACAAGGGAATAACATTTGCCACCTTCCAATCATCTGGCATACTCCAGTGACAGTGACAACACAAGTATTATTGCCAAAGATGCAGTAATCTCTTCCCTTGCTCCCTGTAGTAGCCCAGGCTACATCCTGTCTGGCCGAGGGGATTTATCTATTCTTGTGATTTTCAAAATTTTCAGCACATCCTCCTTCTTAATATCAACCTGTTGAGCATTTCAGTCTGCTTCACGCTCAAGGTGCCTCTCAGTAGTGAATAGGGAACCAAAGTATTCATTCAGGACCTCCCCTACCTCTCCTGATGCCAGGTGCAAGTTCCCACCACTATTCCTGATCAGCCCTACCCTCACTCTGGCCATCCTCTTGTTCCTCACGTAAGTGTAGAATGCCTTAGGGTTTTCCTTAATCCTACCTGCTAAAGCTTTTTCATGCCCCCTTCTAGCTCTCCTAAGTCCATTCTTCAGTTCCTTCCTGGCTGCCTTATAACTCTCCAGAGCTCTGTCTGATCCTTGCCTCCTCAACCTTAAGAAAGCTTCCTTCTTCCTCTTGACGAGATGTCCCACATCCCTTGTCACCCAAGGTTCTATCAACCTACCATCCCTTCCTTGCCTCAGTGGAACAAACTTGTCCAGCACTATCAGCAAGTGCCTCTGAAACAACATCCACATTTCTGTCGAGTGTTTCCCTGAGAACATCTGTTCCCAAAATAGGTGGCCCAGTTCTTGCCTAATAGCACTGTAATCCACCCCCCCCCCCCCAATTAAATACTTTCCCATACCGTCTGCTCCTGTCCCTCTCCATGAATATAGTAAAGGTCAGGGTGTTGTAATCACTATCATCGAAAGGATCTCCCACCGAGAGATCTGATACTTGGCATGGTTCATCGCCAAACGCAAAATCCAATATGACCGCCCTCCAGTCTGCCTGTTTGCATATTGAGTCAGTAACCTTTCCTGGACACACCTACCAAAAAATGCTTCATCCAAACTATTTGAACCAAGGAGGTTCCAATCAATATTAGGGAAGTTGAAGTCACCCATGACAACAACCCTGTTATTTCTGCACCTCTCCAAAACCTGCCTCCCAATCTGCTCCTCTGTGTCTCTATTGATATTGGGTGATCTGTAGAACATTCCCAACAAAATGATTGTTCCTTTCCTGCTTCTGACTTCCACCCACACTGACTCTGTAGACAAATGCTCCTCAGAGACCTCCCTTTCTGCGGCTGTGATACTATACCTGATTAGCAATGCCACTCCCCCACATCTTTTACCTCCCTCCCTATTCCTTTTGAAACATCAAAACCCTGGAACATCCAATGACCATTCCTGCCCCTGTGATATCCAAGTCTGTGTAATGGCCACAAAATCATAGTTCCAAGTACTTATCCTTGCTCTGAGTGTGTCACCCTTATTCCTGATCTTCTTGTATGAAAATAGACACACTTTAACCTATCACACTGACTGCACCTTTGGCCTATCAAGTGCCTATCCCGCCACACAGACTCTCTGCCTGCTGTATCTGGCTGTTCACTACCTATCCCATCATCTGATGCATAGCTCTGGTTCCCAGCCCCCTGCTTATCTAGTTTAAACCCTCCCAAAGAGTTGTAGCAAACCTCCCACCCAGGATATTGGTGCCCCTCCACTTCAGGTGCAACCCATCCTCCTTGTACAGGTCCCAACTTCCCACCTTTGGACAAACAGTTTGTAATGGACAATTAAGAACGTTCTCCTATTATTTCAGAATCCAACAGTTTTAATGGTGCCTGGCAGGTTGAAATTCTGCAAACTAAAGAACCACGGATGCTGGAAATCAAAAACAAGAACAGACCCTTCTGAAGAAGGATGACTGGACCCGCAGCGCTAACTCTGCTTTCGCTCCATAGATGCTGCCAGACTTGCAGAGATTTTTCAGCAATTTCTGTTGTTGTTGAAATCCTGCAATCCTGATATTTTTACTTCAATGCAACAAATCAGTGTCTTTGAACAAAGTGATCACTCTGTCTTAACCAGCTAGTGTTAATGAAACATAACACTAATTAATTTTTTAGACCAGCATTCATTTACACTGACAACGAGGTAACATGCTTAGATAAGCTTTGGTTCGGTTTTACAAAACACAGTGGCATATGTTTGGATAACAAAGGTTAGCAATAGCACATGGACAAGCCTCCCATGGCCCGGAAATCATTTCCATAAAATTATTCTACAACTTCAGGACAATGCAAAAGAATTCACACCTAATAGACTGCCTATTGAGTTGTGATCACTGCTGATGTGTGACAGCGTGGTTCAGGATTGACAGGATGTCAATGTTTCAAAGAAGATAAACTTAACTGGTGCAATAAAAACATATTTTAATTTTGAGTTTGCGACTTCTGAATTATCAGAGTTTATACTTTGATTATGAGGAAGAAACATTGCGTATATCTCCCTTAAACATTCAGACAATGGGCCCTGGGACAAATCCTGAGGTCTGAGGGAAACAGTGTTCATTAACTGTCTTTACGGAGGGCAGCTTTGAAAGGCCTGTGCCACCAACGTGAATCTAACCAGAGGAACAACAGTGGCATGAGGGTCACTGGAGCCTCAGAATTTTATACTTCAGGCTAATTCCAAGGTACCACATTAAAGATAAACAACGTGCCATTTCACAGTGCGCAGATACATCAAGACCTTACTGAGGCATTCTTCACTAAGCAAATAAGTTCATCTCCCTGGAGGTCTAACACTAGGTTTTGAGGACCTTGGAATTAATCATATTGCAGGATTCCCCAAAGTTCAGGGTCTGAAACTCCACTGTTTTTGCTAAGCAGTCACAAAACTGCACAAAAAGAAGTAGTTCATTTTCTGCAGCTGGCATTATATCTTGCAGGATTTAAGGTCCTGTTGACAACAAAATGATGCTGCAGGAGCCGTGTCTTGCTTTAGGATGCAAACCTAGTGATAAATGTAGTGTCTGCTACAACTGAGGATGAATGCAAATTGAAGCACAAACAATCAAGTTCTTTCTCTTCCTCTGCCACTATCAATTGCTCATTCTTGTTTAATGTATCGCCTGCTGACCTTTCTCAAATTAATTATATCCTCTTGGGTAAATAAAGCTGTGTTAATAATTTAAAATGGAGTTAATGATGCATGGTTTTGGATTCATGGACACCACTGATTCTTCAAGATTCCCCACAGTAAAATTGGATGGAATGTGGGCTACAAGACCTACTTCCAAACATAGCTTACAATTAATTGCGCATTATTCTGAAGTTCCAGAGTATAAGTAGGTGAAAGTGAGTAGAACAGCAGAAAAATGGTAAAATTAATCGTCAGCAGCAGAGAGGCCTCTAGCTTTGCCTGAGGATGTTGAGAATAGCCAGTTAAAATGATCTGCTGATCTAAAATAATTGGTTCTCCTCTCATTCAAACTTTCTCTCTCTTGTCATGCTCTCTCTAATCCTGAAAGAAGAGTAGTGTTGAAAGGTTGAAAGTTTTTGTGTGAGTATATGAATACATTGTATTTGTCATGCAGTTTGTGGGATCATAATCCAAATGGTAATGGAGCAAGTGATGTAAATGGAACTTGTTATGCATTGGCATGGGCAGATGTATGAGGAATGGGAAATGCTTATTTAGAGGAACTCACTGTTCCGCCTCTGTTGTGGATGAGCAGAGTGAAAGCAACCATATGCATCATGCATATTTTGTCATTCACAAATAATGAACTCAGACTCCTCGTACACATGCAAATGTCCATAGTCTACTAAGTTTTATTCCTCATCTAACTTCATAATCCTTTAGCCATATGATGCAGTCTGTGCAACAATTTATATCTGTTTAAAAATGCATTGTTGTTCTTCAAAACAGGAGATTCTCTGATGTACTCAGAGTCATAGAGTTATTCAACACAGAAACAGACCCTTTGGTCCAACCAGTCCCCTCCGATCATGTTCCCAAACTAAACTAGTCCCATCTGCCTACAATTGCTCATATCCCTCCAACCCTTTCCTATTCAATAATCTGTCCAAATGCCTTTGAAACATTGTAACTGTACTTGTATTTACCATTTTCTCCGGATTGCATATACAGCTCGAAACAAGTATGCAGAACTAAAGGTGTTTTGCATCAATGCTCATTTAGGATGGTAATTTGACTTTGGCACAAATTTTCACAAAGCTTAAAAGGCTCTATGCTTTGGCTAAAAACCCCTGGAGCCCTGATTCTGCAACTATGACTCCCATATCCACATATTTTTGCTGTGGATTAGGATATTGGGAGCAAGAGATGTTTCACACAATTGCATTTCATAGAGTCAGCAGCTGCCTTCAACCAGGAACTCTTTTTGTTACAAACACAGAGAAACCTGGAGAAACTCAGCAGATCTCTCAGCATTTATGTAAAGAGAAACAGAGTTAACATTGTGTGTCCAATATGACCGATTTTCAGAACCGGAGCTATTTTTTGATTAGTTTAGATTCCCTACAGTATGGAAACAGGCCCTTCGACTCAACATGTCCACACGGACCCTCCGAAGAGTAATCCACTCAGACTCATTCTGGATTATCCTCTCACTCTGCCGAGGACATGGAGATCCTGGGCCTCCATCACCGCCGCTCCCTCAACACCTGACGCCTGGAGGAAGAACTCATCTTCCACCTCGGAACACTTCAACCCCAGGACATCAATGTGGACTTCAACAGTTTCCTCATGTCTCCTTCCCCCACCTCACCCCAGTTCCAAACTTCCAGCTCAGCACTGTCCCCATGACTTGTCCTACCTGCCTATCTTCTTTTTCACCTATCTGCTCGGCCCTCCTCCCCAACCTATCACCTTTATCCCCTCCCCCACTCACCTATTGTACTCTATGCTACTTTCTCCCCATCCCCACCCTCCTCTCATTTAACTCTCTCCTGATGAAGGGCTTTTGCCCAAAACGTCGATTTTACTGCTCCTTGCATGCTGCCTGAACTGCTGTGCTTTTCCAGCACCTCTAATCCAGAATCTGGTTTCCAGCATCTGCAGTCATTGGTTTTACTGAGACTCATTCCCCTACATTTACCCCAACTAACGTCCCTAACACTATGGGCAATTTAACATGGCCAATTTACCTGACCTGCACATCTTTGGATTGTGGGAGGAAATCGGAGCACCCGGAGGAAACCCACGCAGACATGGGGAGAATGCGCAAACTCCATACAGACAGTAGCTCAAGATGGGAATTGCACCCAGGTCCCTGGCACTATGAGGCAGCAGTGCTAATCACTGAACCACCATGTCACCCTCTAAAGACAATGAGCAACCCTGACACTGCAAGCATTGCTCAGTTGCAAACCTGAGCACTATGCCTGGTCAGTGTGCGGATTGAACCCACGACCTTGGCATTATTAACACCAAGCTCTAATTATCTGATCCAACCAACCTATTAGGATGGTTACTAGGATTTTCAAAATACAACTCAATCTATTTATGGAGTGGAGGAAAGCACCTAAATCTTCCCAAGTGTTCCTTAAAAAGGTTGCTTATGCTTTAGGGGAAATCCCAGCACGCTTATGAAATTGGGAAGAGCAGAGATTAATCTGTGCAAAAAGTGGATAAGGACTGTCAAACTGTCAAATCATTTAAAACCACTGCTCTTGAAAGTTTGAAACAGTAAATGACTGGAAGTCATTGCCTGGAATTTCTATGCATGTTTGTTGACAGGATCTTAAGGGCTACCATGATAAATTAGCATTGATTGACTATTTGCACAACCTTTCATTAATGAAGTTGAAGAGACAAAAGTTCACAATTTGCTTGACAGCTCCAGGTTTCTGTAAAGGAATTAACTGTCTTTGGGAATAACACAGTTTTTTTTGGTTTTTATTAGATACTAAGTATGCGAAGGAATTTAAATGTATTGGATCGACTTTTATTTTGTTAATTTGGAGAGATTTCCAATCAGTCAGGTTTGGGGAGTTAGGAATTTTCTTCACTCTGTGCACCCTCCTTGGCAGCGAAGAGTTCAGACCTGAAGGCAGCTGGAGCCAGCCTAGCTCCATGGGGGTCAATGTGAAGTCTAGATTTTAACGTGTGCCTTATAAGACTGACCAGTTCCCTTCTTTTAAAGTTTGATGTAAGGTTTTCAGGAAACAATGGTGAAGGACCAAGTAGTGCACATCCTCAATTAGGATAGGAGGCAATGGTAAGTAGGGTTGGTGGAGTTTGAGTCTCCAGTCACAGTAGTTTTAACCCCAGTAAGGGAAGGGTTCAGACCCTGGGAGCGTGAACTAATCCTGGGTTGGGTCTTATCTGTGACTCCAGGTAGATATGGTTCACTAATGCTTCCCCAAAGGTGATCCGAACCCTAACCCCTGAGGGGATTCTGATTCCATGGTGAATCCAGTCCTGGGATGGGATGGCTATAATATTAGGCCTAGGGGAAGGGAATGGAGGAGGAATTGAGTCTGATTGTAGAGTGGTTTTGTATGTGTGAATGAGGATGGAGATTCAGGGCTGTGGGGTGTTGTGAGAAATGCCTGCAGATTGCACTTGCTTGTGTCATTCTTTGGATAGATTTGCTTCTACCAACCCTGTTTGTAACCCATGGATCACTACTGTTATCTGGTGATGGATTAAACACTGACAACTCTACAGCAGAAGAAGTATGCAGTTGTGTATCAAGAAGTAGTTTATATAATGGCAAGATAACAGGTTAGATGCATTTCATACTGGTTAACTGCATTAATATTAACATCAAGAGACTGTGTTACATAACGGATAGTACCTAGGAGCAGAATCTTCCCTGCCCTGAACAATAGTAAGAATGGCAAGAAAGTTGAGAAAATTACAATAAAGTTGGGAAAATCACATGGGATAGCCAATGAGGACCTTCTTGGTGTGAAGAACAAAACATCCCATTTCCTAACCAAGTGTTGAACAGCGAGACAAGGTTCTTGCAAGTAAGCAGCGAGAGACTTCTTTGCAATTGCTAACATACATTGTCATCATTGTTACCGAAACTCACTTCATCAATACGCAATTTCCCATTCTACTACCAGAGACGAACAAATTAGAGCATACTCCATGGGCAGTGACTGCACACACCTCCCCATCCACAGACGTTGGCTACCAGACTCATCACACCACCATAGAACATCTCTGATCTACTTACAGTGTAGTCCTGCTGTTCAATACTACACTTCCAAGCTCACCGGCACTATTCATTAGAACACTGCTGCCAGGATTTACAGCTGCTTCTCAAGACTCCTTGCTCACTTACTTTGTACCTACTTCAATGATTACAGCATCCAAGTCTTAGCTTGGCTTTTAGTGAATTGCCACTCAGCTTGCGCTTAAAGGCACACAGTACTTCAGTCTGCTTAGAACAGACATAAAGACAGGCAGGTTGTCATGGTTGTCAGCAAATTTATTGGTGCTCAAAAGGCAAGCAGTCAGTTTCTGTTCTGAGAGACAAGTGTAGCTTCTGTTTTCATTGCGGCTTCTGTTCTTTTGTTCGATTTGTTGTTGCTGTACAGAAGTAAACGCTGTGAAGCATTTGAAGGCTTTCCAATATCTGATGGTTTCACTGAACAATGACCATCAGATTGTCATTGTTCAGTGCTGGGCTACACTGGGCAACAGGGATAGAGAAACAAGAACAGAAATTTGTGTAGAGGCTCAGCAGGAATGTCAGCATCTCAAGAGAAAACAGAGTTAGTGTTTCAAATCCAGTGACCCTTCTTCAGAATTAGCAGTAGCTAGAAAAAGGTGGTTGAAGACAAGGGGTGGAAGATGGAATGAGTTGATAGGTGGAAATGGAGCCCAGACACAGAGAATGATGGTTAGGCAGACAAAAGTTTGATGATAGCAATTCAGGGAGAAAGCTCTTTGGATGCTGCCCGACCTGCTGTGCTTTTCCAGCACCACACCCTCGACTTTAATCTCCAGCATCTGCAGTGCTCACTTTCCAGGAGAAAGGAGAGCTGATAATGGGGACCATATGTAGGTGCGAATGTGTTGGCTGTGCTGGAAACAGTCCATGTCATGACAAGGCCTGAAGTGTGCGGGTGGGTCAGGGACATACAGGAAGGTGTTAATGTTCTAAAATTGTTGAACTCGATATTGGCTCCTGAAGGCTACGGTGTCCCCAAGTGGAAAATGAGGTGTTGTTCTTCCAGTGTGCACTGAGCTTCGCTGGAGCACTGCAGCAAGCCTAAGACAGAGAAGTTGGCCAGGGATTCAGTGGTGTGTTGAAGGAGCAGGCAACTGGAAATTATGGGTCATTTTTACAGACAGAATGTAGGTATTCCACAAAGCAATCACTCAGTTTGCATTTTGTCTCCCCAGTGTAGAAGAAACCACGTTATGAGCAGAGAATACAGGAGAGTAGATTGAGTGAAGTGCAAGTAAATCATTGCTTCACCTGTAAGGTGTGTCTGGGGCCTTGGATACTGAGGACAGAGGTGTGTTACATCTTCTGGGTGGGTGTGGGGATAGAGCAGGAGTGGACCTGGGTGTCTCAGTGGGTATGGTTCCTGAAAAATGCTGGACGAAATTGAGGACTGCAGATGCTGGAGATTAGAGTCGAGAGCGTAGTGCTGGAAAAGCTCAGTGAGTCAGGCAGCATCCAAGAAGAGGAAAATCGAAGTTTTGGGCAACTGGAAGTGGCAGAAATGGGGGCTAATGATCCTCTGGATGTGGATGCTGGTGTGATGGTAAGTGAGGACTGGGGGATCCTGTCAGTAATGTGGGAGGGAAGAGAACGTCTGACGGCAGAAGTGCTGGAGATGGGTTGGACATGGCTAAGGGCCCCATCAGCTACTGAGCTGGGGAATCCTAAGTTAAGGAAAAGAGTAGCACTCGTTTAGTCAGGATTGTGGGATGGGATGTGGCTAAGTGTGTGGTTTTATTCTTCAGAGAAGTGTTGGCTTGTAGTTGTACTGCCACTATGTGCAAATAGAGACAAAAAAACTGCAGATGCTCAATCCAAAGCGGGTCAGCAGGAGGCTGGAAGAACACAGCAAGCCAAGCAACAACAGGAGGTGGAGAAGTCAACATTTGGGTATAACCCTTCTTCAGGACTCGGGGCCTGGAGAAGGGTGACACCCGAAACATCGACTTTTTAATCTCCTGATGCTGCCTGGCTTGCTGTGTTCTTCCAGCCTCCTGCTGGTCTACTATGCACATGGAGGGCAAACCTGACAGTCAGCACTTGACCAGATATATGGTTGGCATTCAAAGATGTCGCTGGTGCCAGGGATCTGAAGATCCCGCCAGTGTGAAGAACTTTCACATATGACCAGTGGGAGGAAAGGATAAGCAAGAAATCTGGTGCATAAGTAATGAGGTGCGTTTGGAAAGATTGTGTGAGAAGCCATGCAGAGAGAAGCCCTTCATGAAGCAGACCGAAAATAAGACTTAGCCGGTTCCTTCGGATTCAGCCTTAGGTCTGTGTGACATAATTACAGACTGTGGAACTGACTATCAACTCAAAATGAACCAACTAGCTTAGAATTGATTAGATGCTCCCAGAAACAATCACTTTTCTGTCAGTGGGTGGAGATATTCAAGAGCTTCTGAATCGACCCTGTCGGGTTAAACTGCTCCTGTAACTTCACTAGTCAAGCTTTCCTTTATCGGCCAGAGTATTGAGTACAGGAGTTGGGAGGTCATGTTGCAGCTGTACATGACTTTGGTTCGGCCATTGTTGGAAGATTGCGTGCAATTCTGGTTTCCTTCCTATCAGAAAGATGTTGTGAAACTTGAAAGGATTCAGAAAAAACTTACAAGGATGTTGCCAGGGTTGGAGGATTTGAGCTATAGGGAGAGGCTGAACAGGCTGGGGCTGTTTTCCCTGGAGCGTTGGAGGTTGAAGGGTAACCTTATAGAGGTTTATAAAATTATGAGGGGTACGAATAGGATAAATAGACAAAGTCTTTTCCCTGGGGTGGGGGGATCCAGAACTAGAGGGCATAGGTTCAGGGTAAGAGGGGAAAAATATAAAACAGACTTAAGGGGCAACTTTTTTACGCAGAAGGTGATACATATATGGAATGAGCTGCCAGAGGAAGTGGTGGAGGCTGGTACAATTGCAACATTCAAGAGACATTTGGATGGGTATATGAATAGGAAAGGTTTGGAGGGATATGGGCTGGTGCTGGCAAGTGGGACTAGATTGGTTTGGGATATCTGGTCGGCACGGACAGGTTGGACCGAAGGGTCTGGTTCCGTGCTATACATCACTATGACTATGACTCTAAGTCCAGTTTCCCTCTTCCATAACAGTGTAAAGCAAAACTGTACAGATAGATTAAAGGAAATGGTTTTAGAATAAAAGACTCAAGAAGATCATAAAAACTGGATAAATCCTGAGACACAATTGTTAGGGAAGTGGGGAGTAAAGGTGGAGGAAGATTACAATGGCCAGCAACAGCACAATACTAACTCCAACCCTTCTGTCATCTAGGTGAGTGCTAACCGTTTGCTGACAACTCCAGCGTTATCCTTAAAGACAGCCATTTGGTTGTTGCGCATCTGCAAACACTGAAGAAATTAACTGAAAATGGAATGTTTATGTTTCAGTGAATCAGGGACTAAGTTTGGGAATTGAACCTCAACAACTTCTTGATTTGCATAAACAGCCCGATGCAGAGGCATTGACGGGTGCTGGACACTCTAACTAATATGGCATAGAGAATCCCGACAGCGCAAAAAGAAGCCATTTGGCCCATCAAGTCTGCACTTACCCTCCAAACAGCATCCACTCAAACACAGCCCCTGACTCTGTTCCCATAATCCTGCATTTACCATGGCTAATCCACCAAACCCACACATCCCTGAACCCAGTGCTAGAAACAGGATGCAAATTTAGAAGGGACATGAGGTGCAGCTTTTTCACACAAACAGTTCGTATATGGAACGAATTGCCAGAGGAAATTTAGATGCAGGTACAATTACAACATTTGAAAAATATTTGGACAGGTACATGAACAGGAAAGGTAGAGGGATGTGTGTCAAATGCAGGCAATTTGGGTTAGTTTAGCTTGGGAAACTTGGTCAGTGTGGACAAGTTGGTCCAAATGGTCTGTTTCTGTGCTGTATGACTCTCTGACCATGGGAGGAAAACAAAACATTAAGCAGATACTCACAGAGAATGTGAAAACTCCACATAGCCAATCACCCCAGTGTGGAATTGAACCCAGGTTTCAGGCATTATGAGGAACCAGTGCTAACCACTGTGCCACCCCGAATATTTTGAGCCATGGACTGAACATTCACCAACCAAATGCCTCCTTGTGCACTTTAGCACCCAAATGAATTTCTAGTCTTCTATATTAAACATAAATTCTTGCCAAAACATCATCAACATTTCCTGATATTTCAATACTAGAAAATGGGAAAAAAACTCAGTGTCAAACCCATTTGGTCCTTACAATGTGGCCATTATGTAATGGCAGTGATCCTTATGGCTTAACAGAATCCTACAATTTGCTGACTAGGTTGGTACAAGAAGAGTGGCCACTGAGGTATTATATTAAATAGTCGCAACCACCATGGGTCACCACATTCTGAGGAAGGAAGAGAAATATAAGTGACAACTTGAAGCTAAAGCTCAAAATAGAATGCAGATGGAGCAGGTCTGGTGAAAAGCCAAGACTTAGATTGAAATTTAATGGGGTCCAGCAATGGACCTTGACAAGTTTAATAGGACTGGTGTAAAGCATCAGAATTTATAGCAGTCGAGACGAAAGAAACAATGCATGGCTGATCAGCAAGAACAAACCAATCAAGAGTTGCCAGTAAGTGAGTAGAAACCAATAACTGTGGTGTAGCTATCTAATTAAGACATATTGATGTGAGTTCTTTCTGAGTTCCTGAAGGCACCAGGTCACCGGTTCATTGGTCTGTCTTAAAGTTCTCAACACATTAATGTTCTATAAATTGTTTTTCACGAAGTGAAACAACTTCAGAAAATGCTCACTTTAATTCTTGGCTTCACATTGATGCATATAGTTAAAGTGGTCATATCATCAAGTTTAGCTCTGCTTTGACTTTCTGATGTCACATTATTTTCACTGTCTTAACTGAGAACTCTGCAAGAAATGTGACGAATAGTGAAGCTATAATGATTGGAATGTGGTTATGAGTTCCCAGATTGGGGCTGTTAATGCAGTCAAATCTGGGAGCCCTGGCTGACAGATATAAACAAGAGTGTCAGAGTTTCTGACAGCTGACTCTGAGGAAGCTGGACCTGTGTCAAGTGCTATGTACGTTTAAATAAAGGGTGACTTGGTGATGGAAGATTGGCCCCATGGAGTTATTTCAGTGGTGCCGAGTGAAAAAAAATACACTCCTGAAGAAACCCTTTTGCAAAAGTCATCTTTGAGTTGGAATAAGTATCATGCAATTATTTGGAAAGATTGACTCATTCAATCCTGCTGTTGAAGACTAGGCCCAGGATATGGAAAAAACTGAGTTTTTTTCAGGCAATTTACATTGGAGCAGATGAAAAGCAATGCGTAATTATCCTGCCATTTTTAGGCTATTAGGGACATAACATTCCCTGAGGCACCAGATACTAAAACCTTTCAAGAGTTGACAGATTTAGTTAATGAATATTATGACCCCAGGCCTCCTCGAATTCTCAGATGCTATCTGATTTACTCAGCAGTTTGAGAACCAGGGGAATCCATGTTGGGATTTCTGACAAGATAAAGACAGAGGCATGTGACTTTGGTTTCACCCTTAACGTGAGGCTGAGAGATCACTTGGTATGTGGGACTAATGATATGACCATGCAAAAGCGCCTACTGTCTGAAGCTCAACAGGACTTCAAAAAGCATTACAACTGGCTTTATCATTAGAAAATGCAGCAAAAGGAGCATATGATTTATAGGGTATGCCAATTGAAGTGAATATCCTCGCCAGGCCAACAGAGCTTGAGGGACACCATTTTGAGTGAAAGAAATTGCATAGCCTCACTCAGGACATACCCTGAACAGAAGGTCTCTCCATCAACCCACAGCTAAACCCCAAAATGAAGTCAAGTCTCAGCCAAACCGTTCACATTTTCTTCAGGATCCAGACTGGCAAGCCATTGTAATTGCTGACTACATGCGGACTTGAGACAGCAAATGTCTCCCACTAGGCCTGAATTGAGTAAGAAAACACGTAGGCTGGTATCCAGAAGGTTGTATACACTGGAAAGGTCAATCTACATCTGACTTAGAACAGCTAAATTGCTCAGCAACATCCAAATCAGAATTAACCAATATAAACATCTCGAAAAATGGTCACTTTGTTCTAATGGAGGTTGATACCAGCGTGGGTGTATCAGCAATTGCAGAACCAATTGTTAACAAATTTGTTCCGGATTCCAACCCTTTGTGTAAGACCTCAGCCAGAGTGAGAATCTATACTGGGGAACCTCTACAGATGAAGAGTACAACTTTGGTTGCACTCTTGTGTGAGTAACAGCTGGTTCATTATCACCGATTGTTGTAAAAGATTCGGGCCCAAGCCTCATGGTGATATTAGCTGGGCACGATTCACCTCGATTGGATCAACATTTTTCGATTAGAAAAGGACTGCCTGAGAAAAATCCTAATTAAATATCTAAATATTTTTCAGGAGGGTCTAGGGACTACCAAAAGAACCAAGACCACCTTGCCTGTTGACCAAGGAACAATTCCCCAATTCTGCAAGGCCTGCCCTGTGCCATTTGCCTTACGGGCACTGCTGACAATATCAGACTGTGAACGCAAAAAGATCCAATCATGGCACAACGATAATAGCCGTTGGTGATGGGGGAAACAAAAGGGCCTTCACAACCAGAAATGAAACCTTTCTGCATCTAGCTAGACTAGATTACAGGAGGAAGGCACTTTCTTATGAGGAGCAAGAGTGATTGTCCTGAGCAAAGGTTACAACCGGATACTGGCTGAACTCCACCAGGGTCATCCAGGGGTGTTCAAAATAGAGCTGTTGGTGAGAAGGTACAGAATGTGACCAGAGTTGGATGTAGACGTAGTTGCAATGGTAGGGCAGTGCCCAGAGTGCCAACAAGGACAACAATTACTCCCAACAGCTCCCCCACAATCACAAGAATGGCCAGGTAAACCCTGGACTCAGTTATGCATTGTCTATGCGGACCCTTTCAAGGGCTCAACACTCTTAGTCATTGTGGGCACCCATTCAAAATGGTTGGACGTTAATTCGTCCAACATGGGGATGATGATAGAAAAGCTGCAAGCATCCTTCGCAATACACAGGCTTCTGAAAGTGTTGGTGACAAACAACAGGCCATCATTTACCAGCAGGGAATTCCAGTATTTCCTAAAGTGAAATGGTATACAGCAGAAAAGGACAGCTCCACGCCATCCATCATCCAATCGTCTGGTGGAAACAGCAGTCCAAACTTTGACAGCAAGCTTAAAGCAACAGCCTACAGCTTCACTCCCATTTCCATTTGATTATTGGACCACTCCTCATGCAACTATAGGGGCAGCTCCAGCAGAGTTGCTAATGGGGAGAAAACTCCACACCTGGTTAAATCTGATTTCTCTGGACCTGGGGTGGAGGGTGAAATGGCATCAGAAATGCCAATAAGAGACTTTTACGTGAGAAAGACAGTTTCCCTCTGGGAATGAAATTTGGTGCTGTAATGGAGGGAATGTCCCTGCATGGATAAGAGGCATGGTTGACATGAGGTAACTTCCTGTGAAGTACAAAGTTCTGGTAGATGAGGCCATCCTGAACAAGCACGCAGATCACATGAAAGCTGCAAACTTGAAAACAGGGCAGGAGCAGAACCACCCCAGCCCCTCAGAACATCCAGCAAGGCTGTTACAATCCGTATGTTCTCCCGCTCCGCCTAACATCGAAGAAACCTCAGAGTTTGGGATGGACACACCAGATGTCGCAGTCTCAACTGCCTTTATTGCCTGAAGAAGAGAACAAATTTCTTCCGAGATGCTCTGGAGGCAACAAATGGGCTATGGTCCCGTACATGCCGCCCATATCTGAGGCTGAGTCAGAGGAACTGGACCTGGTGTGAAAATGCCCCAGGAGAGGCTACAGGAAAACGAACAGGTCTACATTCCCAGACTGACAGGGGGACGGATGTAGTGATGGTAAGGAGGTCAGCCAGGTGGACCTCACAGAATATGTGTTCCCTGATTGGGGCTGTCAAGCTGGCATAATCAGGGAAACCTGGCTGACAGATAGAAACAGGAGTGTCAGAGGTTCTGTTCATTCTGAGAGCCGGCTCTGACAAAGCCCTCCTGAAGAAGGGCTTATGTCCGAAACGTCGAATCTCCTGTTCCTTGGATGCTGCCTGACCTGCTGCGCTTTTCCAGCAACACATTTTCAGCTCTGACAAAGCTGGACCAATGCCAATTATATTCACAGATAAATAAAGGGTGAACTAGTGACAGGGTACCTGCCTATGTGGAGTCATTTCATTGGCCGTACCTTATCCATCAGAAACAGTACAAATCCAACCTTTGTCAACTGGCTTGAAAATAAGCCTGGAATAAGCACAGTGTAAAAAGAATATCTGCTGTCTGTGTCAAAAGGATTCTTTAAATTTATCAGTGAAAACATCTTTTGGAGAGATTTGTGTGAAATATGTAATGTGGTGGTAACATAATCCTCTGTTTTGAAAGTGATTTCTTGATTCAAATACTGCAGGTGATCAATATCCACCTCAACAAAGCTTTCAAGGAAGTTAGAAACACCGTCCCAGGTTGCTAAAATGGCCAGGCAAGCTGATGTAGCAATGCTGCAGAATGGAACAGCTTGAAGGCCCAAGAACAATTCCCATCAAAATGTGTTCTCAGCCTCTACTTGGATTGGCAGGACAGAGCCAATAGAAATCAAATGTTTTCCTCCAAGGAAGAAAACCTGCTCCCCACAGCCTGCAGGAAAATCCCCAATGGCGAACCACCAGATCTCAAAAAATTCTCAAAGAACTGAGTGACTCTCACACTGGCCTCAGATATTCCACAAGGTCAGTAAATAGGATAGGGACCAACAGGTGCAATCTTAGGGTGACTGAGGAGTTTTGACACCATTAAAGTTTAATAAAAATTCCATATGGATCTGTGTTTTCTCCTGATGGTTGCTATTCAAGCTGTTATTTGTTTTGTGCATCTTACTGAATGTGTCTCACCACTAAATGATCCTGTATGTTTCCAGCAGCCAGTGCATTGAGAAACTGGTTGGCAAATTTGAGGCAACAACTTTTCACATTCATTTCTCCATGACATGAAGAAGGGGGAGGTAGGACTAAAAATGATAAAATAAATGGGATAGGGCAATTTTTAAAAAAGAAGTCCACATTAATATTGTACTGGCAGGTCCAATTTCCTAATTTTTATTTTAAATTTTAGCGAGTTTTGCGAAGATTTGTAGCTCAGGTTGAGGTTCTGGATGTAGGTTTGCTCACTGAGCTGGAAGGTTTATTTCCAGACGTTTCATCACCCTACTAAGTAATATCTTCAGTGGGCTTCCAAGCGAAGTACTGCTGCTAATTCCTACTTCCAATTTATATGTTTGGGTTTCTTTGGGTTGGTGATGTCATTTCCTGTGGTGATGTCATTTCCTGTTCTTTATCTCAGGTGGTGGTAGATGGGGTCTAACTCGATGTGTTTGTCGATAGAGTTCTGGTTGGAATGCCATGCTTCTAGGATTTCTCGTGCATGTCTCTGTTTGGCTTGTCCTAGGATGGATGTGTTATCCCAGTTGAAGTGGTGTCCTTCCTTATCTATATGTAAGGATACTTGTGAGAGAGGGTTGTGTCATTTTGTGGCTAGTTGATGTTCATGTATCCTGCTGGCTAATTTTAAGTTTCATCCAGTAAGGAATTTAAAAAGAATCCTCAGCCTGCTATTATCCCACTTGTACTTTCTGGAAATGTGGATAATTTTAAAGTTCATTAACGTTTTTCATTTAGGCAAGCTGTTATTAGGGTAAGTTTGAATTGCAGCTAAATGACAAAGCAAAACATTTAGCATCCTTGTTCAAGATTCAAAAGTCAGAAAGTCAATTAATCACATATGTTAATGAGATTTTATTTTGGCAAAGGTTTATTAAAGAATTTTACATGGTTTTCAGAGGCCATAAACCAGCATGTAACTACACTTTATTCAAGAGTTTAACTGCACAGTAACTACATTTTAACTGTGTGATTTCACAGTTGAAACAATATTATTAACATGCTAAACAGCAATGGCTAGATGAGTTTATACATTTGGCCTGAACGCCATGAAGATTTAGTTGTTAAATATGGTAACTTGTTATGTAAGCATTTTAAAAATGCTTTCACCGTGAGCTATTTATAGGAGCAGGAAGAGGCCATTTAGCCATCACATCCATTCCATCATTCAGTGAGTCATCAACTGCCAAGTGACTCCATGAACCTGCCTTTGCCCCTTGTGCCCTAATAACTTAGGACAATAAAAATCTATCGATTGCAGATTTGAAAACTACAACTCACCTCACATTAGTTGCTGTTTGTGGAAGAGATTTTGAAAGTTCTCCCAGGCTTTGTGTGTAATAGTGCTTTATAATTGCATTTCTGAAAGGCTGTTTTAATCTTTAGACCATGGGCTTGATTGGATGCTCCTCTGTCAGCATGTCTGCAGGCAATGAGAGGGCTTTTAGAATCCAGGCCTTCCTGCTAGCTGCCTGCCCCCGACTTGGATGAAACTTTATAGTGAGTGGTGGAGGGTTTAGGTGCCCTGCATATGTTTGGGCTCTGATTGCTGTTTTCCTGGCAACAGAAGGGCACCACCACATCTAGAAAGCCTGACTGTTTTAGCCGCATGAGTTGCTATCAGGAATGGGAGGTGGGGGTCGGGGGGTGGGGGGGGGGGGCGTTGGGAGGTGCTGGCAGGGATTTTGTGAATCCCCTCTGCTGATTGGAAGCACCCTCACTGAGGATCGCACATCCTCCTTTATCCTCCCTTGCCCTCCCAAGCCTACTTTCCAACTCCCTCATCAGCTCCCCTGCCAGCCTAGCCCTAGTGAAACCATCCACACTTACCTTGGTGTGCAGCATCAGTGACAGTCTCTTGATGTCTGTCTATATTCTCAAAAGTAGTCCCTCCCCCTGCCTGCTGTAGCAGGGACTACGGAGTGTCTGGCCATCCAAATGGCAGGCAGCTGCCTGAGGCGGGACCTCCTGTCCTTAAGGTGCAAAATACCTCATCTCCAGGATATTAATAGTCCATTGGCCATTAATGTCAGTGAGCTGTTCTTTCCCTGGTTGAGCTCCTCACTGACTTATTAGCCATGTGAGTGAAGATGATGCTGTCCCATAAAATCCAGCCCCATAAATCTTAGTCCCAGACTGCCCAGCCACAGGAAACAGTTTTGCTGTATCTAGCTCCCCGAATACCTTGGTGTTCTTGACATTTACTGATAGTTTCCTATTTCTTCGACCCTGTAGAGCAGATCAACACTTCACAGAAGGAGGTACATTCTGTTTTTGCCAAAAAGGAAAGAAGCCAGTGAAGTATGTCCACATGATGATGGTGAACTGGAATACTCCAGTAGTTTGTTGCAGAATGTGATTTAAATGAATCTAACCTTGCTTTTCTTTGCTTGAAAATGATTCAAATGAGCAGAGCATTCAAATTGGGTGACACTGAATTGAAAGCAGTTGACTGTGCTTAAAGTTTGACCAAGAGTTAAACTCATCTCAATCCTGAGCTTCTGTTCATTCTTGATGAACCCAACAGCAACTGCATTGCACACAGGGAGACTGTGCTCCTTGAATGAGCTGAAATAGCTTAGGCTGAAGTTGAAAGAAAGCTGGGTTCTGTCAGTAAACTTAATGTTCACATGCCAGGAATACTGCAGTTCCTCCTGTAACTTTAATGGAAGTTCAGCAAAGCCTCTGATAGGTCTGTTAGTAGATTTATGATAATCTACCAACGAAGATGCATTAACCATTCAAGAGAACTCGTGACAAAATTCTATCAGATCATGCTGAACATCAAAAGCGAACAGAATGCTGAATCAAACAGCCTAAGGGTCTGCATTACCAGGTTCCATTCTGACAAGTAACTGATGGAGCTTGGGTTTTGCAGGTTGAAAGCAAGTGTGTGAGATGTGATCTTATATAAGTATACCGACAAATCTAAAAGCTGGAAAAGATCATGCGAATATAACCTTGCAGACTCCAAGAGTAAAGCAAGATGAGCTCAAAGTAGTGAGTTCACATGATGAGATCAATCATAGGAAAAAATAAATTAACATACAGATAGACTTCAGTATAGACTGGGTAGCAGAGGCATGCGCCACAGAATCATGGAATGATCCATTTAAGAAAAGGTCAATTGGGTGCTGTAGTGGCTGAATGGCTTTCATCCATAAATGGCTTTGTGATCTTTTCAAAACTCAGTGAAGACCATGTTTAGCAAAATTTTGGTTAAACTTTAAGTGAATTACTGAACAGAAAGCTGGCACACAGGTACAGCAGGTAATCAGGAAGGTGAATAAAGTGCTGGCCCTTATTTCAAGGAGAGTTTAATTTCAATTGAAGTATAAGGATAGGGAAATCTTACCGCAAGTATGTCAGGTTCCGGTGAGACCACATCTGTAATACCGTGAGCAGTTTTGGTCGCCTTATCTAAGAAAATATATTGTTCCATTGGATGTTTCCTGATATGGAGGAATTGTCTTGTGAGCAAAAGCTAAACAAGTTGGACTTTACTCACTGGGGTTCAGGAGAATGAGAGGTGATCTGATTGAAACATACAGGATTCTGAAGAGGTTTGAGAGGGTCAATACTGAGAGGACGTTTCTCCTCATGGGAGAACCTAGGACCAGAAGGCACAGTCTCAGAGTTAAGGGGAACTAATTTAAGACTGAGATGAGGAGAAATGTCTTCTCTCAGAGGGTTGTGAGTCTTTGGCACAAGAGCTGCGGGGCAGAGTCTTTGTGTATCTTAGAGGCTACGATAGATAGATTCTTGATCAATAGGGGAATCCAGGTTTATGGGGAAAGGGCAGGAATTTGGATATGATTCAAGATCCTATGAATGGTGGAGCAGGATCAAGGGGCTAAATGGCCCACTGCTGTTCCTACCTCTTATGGTCTTGCTTGTAATTATCAGTACATTCAGAGAATCCTGGAGAAGGATTATCCTTCTCAAATTCAGGGGACTGTACCACTGCTATCAATTGTCAATGTTCTGGGCCTGAATTCCCATTAGGGCTAAAAGGTGACCCTACGCGACATCCTGCCATTGGCTGACTAAAGAGGCTGATCCCTCTTTCAAATTCTGCCAGCCCAGTCTGATTAGGGCTCACTAGGGCTTGTCACTGCTTGCAGTGCTATAACTGAGACTGCGTCTGGAGAGGAAGAGAATGCCAGGATGGTGTGGCACCCTGAAAGAAAGGTACGTCTAGCTGAGGAGAATGTTGGTGGGGCACTGGCAGTACCGTTCCTGTGGGTGACCCTTCCATTTTTGCATGGAGCACTGCAAAGGAGTGACCACCCCCTACCATGAACCAACTTGGAGACAGCTAGTATTTACCTAACAATCTTTACATGTGGTCCTCTGATGCAATAAGACCTCCCAATGCAAATAAAATACCAGGGGGCTGTTGGAGTAGCCTTTACTTGGCCATTTAAGTGACTGAATTAGCCCCTAGTGAGTAGTTAAACTAACAATATGGCATGGCAACAGTGGGCATACCAACCAGTGTTTTCCCAACCATGTTGTCAGTCTTCTACTTTCCATTAATCACCAATGGGCTTGAGGTGGCATGGGTTAAAGGCAAATCAATCTTCCTTAGTGTTTCTTAATGCACAGCTTTGAGAGGAAGGCAAAACACATAAACAATGTAAAAATGAAACGACTTTTCCTTCTGATGAATTTTTTTACCTCATTCCCTTTTCTGAGTAAAAATTGAATTAAATAATAGATCGCCACTGGAAAGCTGACAGCCAAACATCAGGGACACTACAAAGACATCTAATTGTGATGAGTGTGAGAAGAAGCTGAGACTACTCACCTTCTTTGATCTTCTTCAAAATGAGTCTATCAACGTGGTGGGCATTTTCTACCTTCTTCTTAATCAGCAGAAAGATTAAACGTCCTCAGTATTCCAATCCTACATAAATGAATAACTTGTTTAAAATACTAACATTTTGCAGCAAAGACATAAAGAGTGCAAACATAAAACCATAGAACTATTAAAATGATACACCACAGAAGGGGCTAATCAGCCCACCTTCTCCATGCAGACCCAAACACCATCAGATGCCCTTTCTAATCCCATCTTCCTGCACTCAGCCCACAACCCTGCAGCTCAAAGCACTTATGGTGCAGATCCACATTCTTTTCAAAAGAGATTAAGGTCTCTGTCTTCACCACCAACTCAGGCAGTGAGTTCCAGACACCCACCACCCTCTGTGTAAAAAGGATATTCCTCACATCCTCTCCAACCCTTCTGCAACTTCACTTAAATCTATGCCCTTGGTTTTTGAACTCTCATACAAGGTAAACTGGTTCCCTACCTCTCTCCTTCATAATTTTGTATACCTCAATCATGTCACTCCCCCAGCCTTCTCTGTTCCAAGGAAAACAACTCCAATCTCTTCTCGGAGCTGCAATTCTCCAGCCCTGGAAACATGCTAGTAAAATGTCTCTGCTGTTTCGCAAAAGCGATTACATCCTTCCTGCACACAATAATCCAGTTCTGGCCCCACCAGTGCCATATACAGTTTCATCATCATATCTCTACTCATGTATTCCATACCTCTGCCAATAAAAGACAACATTCCATATGCCTCCTTTACTACCTGCACTGCTACATTTAGGGACCTGTGCACTTGCATGCCAAGATCTGCCATCTGCCCAACTACTTTTGCCCAACATTGCCAAAGACAAGCCCGACATTTTTTTTTAAACAATGATTCCTCTCTAATTCTCAGAGCAATTCAAGGGAAAAGCATGCCTGTTAAAATGGGTTTATCCTCTGGGCGGGACTTAAAATGAAAATCTGAAGCAAGTTTCAACTCAAAAAATAACTCAGCATTCTCTTTCAGATACTGACTAACCTGATGTACATCTCAGTTTGTTTTTTACTTCAAAAGGAATGCTGGAATATGTGAGTGCATCCAGTCACTGTTGGATAATTTAATGTTTCTCCTATGCCAAAGCCATTAATTCGGAATGTCAGATCAGCTCCAAAGGGAGCTAAACCCAAGGGATACACTTCAATGTTAAATCTCCCCTGCGCTCAATTACAATTGATTTCCAGTCATTACTTCTTAACTCAGCTTAAAATAACAATAAGGAGAAATCATCTTTCACACATTAGTACTTTCCATTTGAAGAAAACAAATACATAAAAATACAAACAGCTGGGATCAGATTTTCCAAGATTTGGAAATTTAGAACCAGGTGTGGACTGGTCTTTAAAACTGAGGTCCAGATGATCATCTCAGGATCCAATGCCTCCCTGAAAGATTTTGGGAATTGTAGCTGCCGCCAATTATCAGCACCTAAAGGAACATGCTAAGGGTCCTTTGCATGGTTGTCAGGTTTACCACATGGCCCAGGTAAATGCCTTACATCTTTCTTTTGAGCCAGTTAGTTTCAGTATGAGCACCACTCCTACCAGCCTTGTTTACAATCAATTTTCATCATGGTCAACCTTAAGAAGCTGCCCATTCTAACCAGCCAGGCATCAGCATCTCCCCAACATGGCAGCTGCCTGCCTCTGTAAGAATGGCACAACTTGAGTGAAGACTCGGAACTGATCCATCCGTTTCCTATGTTGAATATCCACTCCCTGATTTCAGACTGAATATAGTGTTAGCTATAATTTAATGATTGTAATCCAATTTGATACAAGAGTGGGAAGAAAGATATCAAGTTATCAAGCAATAACAAGCTTTATCCCAAAAATGTTTTGCAACCATTTTGTTTGGAAACTGTATCTCAACTCTGAACAACTTGGGTGGGAGTATTTGTTATTGCCACACTGAATAACTATTTACTGATCTCCAATTTGAACAATCAAAATTCTGATGAAGAAAGAAGAGATTACATAACGAACCTGCAGAATACGTTCTTGATTCATGTTACCTGAACTTTGTATATAGAAAAGGCAATCATCAATGAAAGTTCAATTAAGGTTGACCAACATGTTTGGCTTAAGACAAAGCTGCTTCAAATTAATCAAGGTCTATTTTGTGAAACAGGAAGACATTCCACAAAGTGATAATGTAGAAATACAAAGAGTGAATAAGACATCTTTGCAAAGCTGAAGTGTTAATAATTTATTTCATTTTAATAATAAAATGAAATTAAACTAATTAAGTAGTATAGATGTTGGGGAGAGCACTTAACAAAGCAGCACAATCGGAGATACTGACATAGAGAAATAATACAATCTTGAAATAATAAATGTGAGCAAAATACAATCTTAACAGACTCCCTGATACTTTCCATTCTTGAAATCACTTTGTTTCTAGACACATTACAGGTTCTTATAATGTTCCTCTGCTTTTTATAATGTAAGCATTAATCTTTCAATTTAAGTAATTTAATGTTTCCCTTAAAATAGAGGACACTGAATGTCATGAGAACATGTTAAATGTTTGTAAGTTAATATTGTCAACAGTGATTTCTTCTTTAGTCTTCTAATTGATGCCTTTTTTGTGCTTTTCTATTTCAATCTCTCCTAACTGAATCAAATTTGTCTTACTTATTCTACTGAGTTACCTACTCTTCTAAATATGCTGTATTAATAGTGTTTCTCAGGTATTATTCTTTAGAGAATTCATACACTTTTCATCCAGAAGGGGGTGGCCCAAGCATGAAACTGACCTAATGTCATTAATTTGAGGCCTGAGCCATTTAACTCCCGGGCCCCATTCATGTCTCACAGGATAGGTGTCTCTCTGAAAGAGATGCAAACATATAGCTGGTCAGCAAATGAAAGTTAAAGATTAGGTTATAGAGTTTGACCTGACAAATACCTGTAAAAATTCACTTTACAAAATTTCAATTGACCAAGTCTCAGCAGTTCTTGGGGGCTAGATTTCATTTTATACAACCTTTCCTGATGCCTCAATGACACAGCCTAGCTTTAAGGTTCTGTTCTTTTATCCTGGAATTGTCAGTGGAGGAAATACTTCCTGCTTATCTCCCCGATCAAACTTCTGAATCATTTTCTACATCATAATATCTCCCCTTTATCTTCGATACCCAAGGGAATACATGTCTAGGACAAGTTTGGAGGTGGCTAGGACATTTAATGGAGTGGGTGGGGACACAGCAACCTTCCTGCTTCTGCCACAAGTAAGTCTAGTCTTTCCATTCTGCTAGCAATTTGTGCCCTTAGAAGGGGAATTAATGCCAAGTAAGGGCCTCAGCCTTCCACGGCTGGTATGCATTGGAAAGCAAGCAGGACAGTCACCACATAATTTTGCTTGACCCATTAGGAAAGACAATGTAGGCAAAAGCAGTAAAACTTTGAAATGAACATTTTGAAGTGCATGATTTGACCAATATATCTCATCTAACAGTTTTACTGGTTTTGACTCCTGGAAGGCAGTAAGGTGGGGATACTTAGTATTACTTCAAATGACTCAGAATCATGAAGGAGAGGACCCAATGAGATCCTCTCCCACCCTTACCCCTCTGTGGTCAAAGCCCCTCAGTGACCTTTGGTCTCTCCCTGGGTATCAGGCTGACAGTTAGCTCTGCTCCTGATAACACTGTCTACAATGGACAGCTGCCAGTTTCCAAATGGCCAGCTGCTTTCAGGCAGTGCAATTTCTTTCCCTTGGGTCCTTTATCATGGACAAGACCCACTGTTGGCTACATGAGTGCCTGAAAGGCACTGAATTTGGTGAGTCTTCATCAAAGGAGGCAACGCAGAAGTCTCACCAACACTTCAGACAGTGGACGAGACCTTCATTGTCTGCATTAAAAACTATTCCTAGTTAATATAACTTGTCCTCATAATTTAAACCTTTCTGTTGAATCTGTGCAATGCTCAATCCATGTCATTAAATTCCTTCTGAATTGCACTGTGCTGTGAGCACTTTACTGTAAAATTGATTAAACTGGTGCTTAATTCAACAGTAGCTCAACTTCCACCTTTTTTCAATCTGAGGTCAAGGCCATCATTTTATTATTGTATCAGCCTTTTCAATGATTTCTTTTCTAATTGCCTACTGTATATGGACCCTTAAATTTCACTGTGGTACTATCCTAGCTTCTTAAAGAAAGAAAAATAAATGTTTGATCTTTCCTTTCCAGTTCCAAGTTGGGTAGCTGCTTACTTTTGTAAAGATGCTGTCCCTTTAACAAGATTATGTAGTCCTTGGTTTTTTTCAAGGGAGGTTGTGAAGTCAGTGGTGCTGAAATGGCTAACAGACACTGTCTCAGTCAACAATCAGAGGAGGCCTTTAGGTTTTTTCAACATAGTCGTACTATGAAAGGGGAGTGGCCAGTTCTCCCAGTTCAGCTTTTTTCTAATTTGATCTGTTTTAGCAAGCAGTCAAAAACTGCTGGGGACCTAGAGAAGCAGCTTTAGTGAACCGAGGTTTTGCCTGAACTTTCTCTCTGAAATCTCTCATGCTTGTAAGAACCGAGGTTTGAATATACCTTTTGCCAAGGGAAGTGTTTTTGGGTCTTGTAGAAATTGGAACAGCTCCTTAGTTAAGTTGCAGTAGATTGGTTGGATTATCAAATAAGTTATTCTAAATTCTGTTTCCTTTTGTTTGTGCTTCACCCGTAGTGGTTAAATAAATTCTGTTTTGTTCAAATCTGTGTGGTTTGACCAGCTGCATCACTTCTGAAATATCCATTCTACATCAGCTGAAAAAAAATGTTTGGTTCTGGGTTACCTTCTTTAAACATTTTGAGGGGGTCTGGCCTGGTCCATAGCAGACTGGGGGGTCTGGCCAGGTTCACAACACTTTCTATTTGAATTCCATTTGCCACAGTTATGCCTATTCAGTGTCAGATGGGTGAGGAGCAGAATAATTTTGGGAAGGCTGAAACAGACATTTGAAGCCAGCTGGCTATTATGCTCTTCAATCTGAAAGGGATAGATGATAGAGGTGTTGATGGAGGTAAGTAGTCTTATACTGACATAGGCAGGCCATCTTTGTGATGTACAGAATGTGGAGGGCTAATAATTCAAGAGTCAAAAAAGTTGCTGCAATCACCTGGAGCAAGAGACAGTTAACTATGAAGGGTGATGAAGTTTGTAATAGGGTAAGAACAATGGCTTTGATCTCCCAATGTTTAGGTGCAATAAATTATGGCTTATCATAAACAATATTTTAAACACCCAATTTGATAGGACAAAGGAATAGTAGGGTTGAATTGGGGGTGAAGTGTAAATCAGGTTTCAATATATATATGCAATCTGATCACATGTCATCAGATGTGTTAAAAGCCATTTTTAAAATGAGGAACAGGCAAAGGAAGTGTCTTTGAGACATTTCTGAGGTGATGTTTAGAAGAAAAATCATTGTTTCTGCTAATCTATCGACAGCTCTATTGTGATCCCGGCACAAACTAAAGATTGTACTTGATTCCTTAATTAGTCAGTTCCACAATGGGTAGTCCACAAGAAAACTGGATTTCTTTTTCAAATCTGCACCACTGTTCCTTCTACAAGCATCACAGCAGACACCACAGCTTAAACAATGATTAATTGATGTGTAAAGAGGTCTTCGCAGCATTGCAATGAGTCAATGTCTTATTTGTTAGCTGCCTCTGATATTGCATCTTTATATATGCTTATCTAGCAAATAAAATATTCAGTCTGCTTGGGGTGAGCCATAACTTGCAAATTAACAGAGAGAGAAAAAAAAATTGTTACCAGGTTGCAGGAAGTAAGCAATGCAGCTAAGACTGCAGCAACTCTGTCCTTGGTCACAAGTGACATCCGTCATGATCAGAGCTAATAAATTGTGTTGTGGCACTGCAAGCATTGCCTCACATAATGCTATGAGGAGAAGAGCCACTAGCTGTCAGACAATATTGAGTCCCTTCCCAGAAAAATAGAAAGTGGTTAAACTATAGCAAGTGACTGATAACTGTCTCAATTTGTTAGTTTCCAGAACATTATGAATTCTGTGGCAGAGTGATGTGCAAATGCCGGCATCTGTGTACAATCTGATAGGAGTGGCAGCCTTGCCTCAGTTGGTGGCAATCTTGCCTCTGAATCCAATTACTGTGGGACTTGCACACAAGAAACACAGGACTGCTATTCCAGAGCAGTGCTGGGAGAGTGCTGCACTATTGAAGAAGCTATCTTTCACATGAGATGTTAAATTGAGGCTCCTTCTGACCTCTCAACTTGGTGCAACCAATCCGAGAACATTATGATGTGCTGGATATTTTTTGCAATATCCTGGATAATATATACCTGTCAATCAACATTACAAAACAGATTATCTCTACAATTGCTGTTAGTAGGAGTTTGCCTTGCATGTATACATTGATTGCTCCACTTCTTACAGTATTGTACAATAGTGACTATACTTTAAATCTGCTTCATTGGCTGAAAGGAATTTTGGGATAACCTGTAGTTGTTAACTGTGCTATATAAATGCAAGCCTGTTTATTGAAAACCTTGTGATTTAATCTTCTGGAAAAATACATAAAAGTCTTCCTGAAATTGGTTATATTGTGCTTGTGATGCTGTCAAAATTGGTGCTATAGTGGACTGTGAAGGGAGTTATTTAAGAGTATAATGGGAACTTGATCAGATAGACCAATTGACCAATGAAGTTTAATTTAGATAAATATGAGGTGTTGTATTTTGGTAAGGTCAACCAGGGCAGGACTTTACATTTAATGGTAGGACCCTAGGGAGTACTGTTAGACAGAGGGATCTGGGGATGCAGGTTCATAGTTCCTCGAAAGTGGCGTGACACTTGGACAGAGTGGTGAGAAGGATTCGTCATGCCTGCCTTCATCAGTCAGAGCATTAGATAAAAGAGTTGCGAAGTCATGCTGCGGCAGTAGAAGACATTGGTGAGGCCACTTTTAGAATACGGTGTACAATTCTGGTCACCCTGCTACAGGAAGCACGTGGTTAAAGCAGAAAGGGTACAGAAAAAATTTACAAGGGTGTTGCCATGTCTTATAAGGATATATTGAATAGGCTGGGGCATCTTTTTAATTATCTGGAGCATTGAAGGCTGAGGAGTGACCTTGTAAAGGTTGATAAATCATGAGGAACATAATGGAGATGAGTAGTCATGGTCTTTTTCCAAGGCAGGGGAGGTCAAAACTAGAGAGCATACATTTAAGATAAGATGGGAAACATTTAGAAGGGACCTGAAGAGCCACCTTTGCACACAGAGGGTGTGTGTATAAAATGACCAGGCAGAGGAAGTGGTAGAGGCAATTACAACATTTAAAAGACACTTGGACAGATACATAAATAGGAAACGTTAAGAGGGATATGGACCGAACCTAGGCAAATGGAACTAGTGCAATTTATGATATCTGGTCAGCATGGATGCGTTGGACTGAAGAGGTTGTTTCTGTACTGAATGATTTTGCAACTCTGCAATTTAATAACTAGCATATTCTTTGGACAGTAAAAGAATTATTAAAACAGAAGAGGTTGTTTTGCTTGCACTTTTTAAAAAAATAAACTTTTGATGCAAACAATATAATCGAAAGCTGAAAACATTTTTGAAGTTTCTTTTCTCAATCTTTTCTTTGCCCTTTAGTGGTAATTTGCAAAATGAACAAGGTCCTCCCACTCTCCCACTTCCAGCCTCGTGACAGGTGCTCAGCATTGCACTCGCTGAAAATAATGTTCTATGTACAGCTCTGTGGTTCCATGAACTCTCCACTGAGGGATATTGTGAAATCCTCAAGGAATTTCTAGGCCATTATTTCTCAGAAAAATTACTCATATTAAAAGTGACACTATTTATTGTTCTCCCTTGAGTGGCACTTGGAAAGTGAGTATGTTGAAGGAATTGTAAAAGCATGTTCCTACCCAACTAAAGCTCATCCTCATTTTCCAAGCATCTGGAAATGACTCACTGTTACAGTTGTTATTGAAAGCAGGCAGAGTTAAGCATGCTGGAGTTCAGTGAAGATACTAAAATGGATAGCAAAAAATGTGGAAGGATGGAACCTGAATGCAATTGCGGTGTCCAACATACTGCAGGGAAAGTTGTCACTTTTTGGCAAAGACAATTGGAAGATTATCTTAAGTAGCAACAGTCTCAGGAACATTAATGATCTGAAGGAGTCTTTCCAGATGTTTTTCCCTTTCCAGAGAGTTCAAAAGCATCCATTTCCTTAATATCCTATCCACTGCCTGCAGTGAGGAAGTTCATTCTCTCACCGCCTTCATATTGCACGTGTAAAAATGTTGGATATTGGTCCCTCTGGGAATACTGCTTCATTCAGAGAAGGGTCAATACATGTCTTTGGGATTCCAGGCCAGACCACCAATCTGGTATAGACCAGATCAGATGCTCTTAAAATGTTTTAGGAAGGGAGCCCAGACCCTAACGTTTTTAATTTTTTAAGCAGATGTAAAGTAGATATTCCAGGAATGATGCTGCTGGTCAAACAAACCACTGAGCTTTAAACAGAATTTACTTAAACACTACAGATGAAACATGAACAAAAGAAAACAGAATTTAGAATAATTTAACTTATTTGATAACCCAACCAACTGTATCACAACTTAATGAAGGAGCTGTTCCTAACCTTGCAACATCCCATAAACGCAGCCCTTGGCAAAAGGTAAATTCAAACACAGGTTCTTACAGGTAGGAGAGGTTTCAGCGAGGAAGTTCAGGCAAGATCTCTGTTGAAGCACAGAACCTCTTTTCACTGTAGCTGCTTCTCTTGATGGGATACAGGTACGTTACATATCCCATTGCTGTGAAAATGATGGCAGATTTGCCTACCGTATGCTAGGATCACACTTAGCAATTTTAACATTTTAACCTCTCTACCACTTCAATCCTTGTGGGACCCAAGAGGTTAAATGCCTAGTACTGTTCCCAAGTTCATGTGTGTATGTGATGGAGAGGAGTGGATGTGGAGAGATTAATATCCATTCTATTGTTATCCTTTTTTTTCTGTTCATTCATTTTGAAGACATGAATGAACAGAAGGCTTCATTCATTTTGAGGACATAAGAAATGACATCAGAAGTCAACCATATGGCCTCTCAAGCCTGCTCCATCATTCAACAAGGCCATGATGGATGATTAGCCTCAACTCCACTACGCTGTCCACTCCCATATCACTTCACTTCCTGAGAAACCAAAACTCTATCTGTCGCAACCTTAAATATATTCACTGATAGAGTATTCACAACATCTGGAGTAGACAATTCCAAAGATTCATAATATATTGACATTTTCTGATCATACTATGGTTTTCTAAGTGCAGTGTTCTTTTTAAATAATAATTTTCAGCATTTTCCTGATGACTGTTGGTATACTAACTCGCCTGTGGTCCCTACTTTCCCTTTCCCCCTGTCTTGAATAGCAGTTTTCATTTGTTACATTCTAATCTACTCCGATTGTTTTAGAATCTAGAGTATTTCGGAAAATATATTCACTATATCTGCAACTATTTTGTTTATAGCCCTAAGATATAGACCATCATCAGATCCTGGGGACTTGTCAGATTTTAGTCACTTAAGTTTCACTAATTTTTTTTGTTTATGTTAATTATCTAAAGTTCAAAACCCTTATCAGCCTCCCTGATTACTCACCCTTTCTGATGTACAACTTGTGATGTATAACAGCTGTGAAAATACACACAAAATATTATTTCAATGTGTCTATCATTTTCTCATCCCTCAGAATAATTTTCCATGGCTTTGTTCCTAAAGAGTCAATATTTACTTCAGCTACTCTTCTCGTTTTTATCTGTTGGTAAAACTATAAAATCTGCTTTCAAGACAAGGTATAATTATGTAGATCTAAGTACTCCCTTAGCCCTTTCTCCAGGCTACATACATATTCCAAGCATTAGCAGTATTTTTGAGTTTACGATAAGAAATTGCAGCTGTACTCAATCCTACTAAAGCCTCACATTCTTGACATATATTTTGCAACAGGATCAGGCTTATATTTTTCCCCTCCAATGCACTTCTGCCATTGGGAACTTTCCCAGAGTCAGACAAGTAATAGGAGTGGCTGACTATGCCAATTAGGGCACTTAATTACCAGTGATTTAGCTGCATTAACTAAACATTGCTATGGGGAAACCAAGCCTTGCACCCTATGGGAAGATGATGAACTCATTGGAAGCAACCTCCATTTAGTAGATTTGCGATTTATCTAAAATAGAAGATTGTACCTACAGTGTAAGGTACTGTTAAAGCACAATCAAAAGCTGCTTTTGGTTTGGGCTCCTAGCCCCATCACTCACCCCAATTCCAACTCCAACTTGGTGGCCCTCAAGATGTACCTCCAGTCTGTGTCCTGCTAGCAGCATCTATCTCTCAGTACATCCCCACGATGGGTCTGATTGATGGGAGACCATCCTTCCATAACAGGATGGTGAGTGCAGAGGCAACTAATTAGGAGATCGCTTCTTTGGAAGTGAGGCCTCAGGACTCCTGGTACAGAGTCCATAATCACACAGGAATATCAAGGCCAGACACTGTTTATTAGTAATAGATCTGTCATTTATAATTAATTCATGACAAGGCAACTGCTATGACAGTGGCATTTCAATAATTGGTATACCAAACAGTAGAATCTGGGAGTCACATTGCAGGTTCTGTCATTACAGGGAGTCACATTGGGGGTTCTGTAATTATAGGGAGTCACATTACAGGATCTTTAACAACAGGGAGTCACATTACAAGATTTTTTAACTACAGGGAGTCACATTGCAGGATCTGTAATTACACAGAGTCATATTGCAGGTTCTGTAATTACAGCGAGTCACATTGCAGGTTCTGTATTTTCATAGAGTCACATTGCAGGTTCTGTAATTACAGGGAGTCATATGGAGGTTCTGTAATTACAGGGAGTCACATTGCAGGTTCTGTAATTACAGGGAGTGACATTGCGGGTTCTGTAATTACAGGGAATCATATTGGAGGTTCTGTAATTATAGCGAGTCACATTGCAGGTTCTGTAATTATAGGGAGTCACATTGCAGGCTCTGTAATTCCAGGGAGTCACATCGGAGGTTCTGTAATTGCATGGAGTGACACTGCAGGTTCTGTAATTACACAGAGTCACATTGGAGGTTCTGTAATTACAGGGAGTAACATTGCAGGATCTGTAATTCCAGCAAGTCACATTGCAGGCTCTGTAATTACACAGTTACATTGCAGGTTCTGTAATTACAGGAAGTCACATTGCAGGTTCTGTAAATACAGGGAGTTACATTGCAGGTTTTGTAATTACAGAGTCACATTGCAGGTTCTGTATTTACAGGGAGTCACATTAGACGTTATGTAATTGCAGGGACTTACGTTACAGGTTCTGTAATTATAGGGAGTAAAATCTTTGCAGGTTCTGTAATTACAGGGAGTCATATTACAGGTTCTGTAATTACGGGGAGTAACATTGCAGGTTATGTAATTGCAGGGAGTAACATAACAGGTTCTGTAATTTCAGGGAGTCACATTACAGGTTCGATAATTAAAAGGAGTTAAATTGCAGGTTCTGTAATTACTGGGAGTAACATTGGAGGTTATGTAATTGCAATGAGTTATATTGCAGGTTCTGCAATTACAGGGAATCACGTTGGAAGTTCTATAATTCAAAAAGAGCTAAATTGCAAGTTCTGTAATTACAGGGAGTAACTTTGCAGGTTATGTAATTGCAGGGAGTTACGTTACAGGTTTGGTAATTACAGGGAGTTACATTGCAGGTTCTGTAATTACAGAGTCATACTGCAGGTTCATCGATGCTGAACTCGAGTTTGCTTTGTTTTTGATAAGCGTCAAATGGTAAATCAGTTCTTACGCAATTTTGTGCACTGGTTTCTTGGTGGGATGTAGTTCCATTAGATTTCTGCAGTAGAATAGAGGTGTTGAGATTCCTAGCCCAATCTGTCTTTATTTTATGAATTCATTTATGGAATGTGGATGTCATTAGCTCAGCCAGCAGTTTCTGCTCATCCCTAACTGCCCTTGAGAAGATGGTGGTGAGCTGCCTACTTGAACCACTGCAATCTTTGGGGTATGGACAGTGCTGTTAGGAAAGCAGTTCCAGGAATAGGCTTTCAATGCTTTTTGAGCTATTTAGACATGAGCTATATCAAATTATGCAGCAAAGATAGTGGTTTTATAATTTGTAATTCTTTTGAACAAACAATTGCTATGTATTAAATCAGACAGACATACCTGTAGCAAGTCTGAGCTCATACAGGTGAGTGTGGTTCACTTTGGAGATCTGAAACCTGGCAATGTTTTTAAATGGAGTTACAGCAGAGCTTTTAAAGTGATAGTTGTTGCCATGCAGCTGGATTTGAGTCGTACTTACACCTGGCAGCCTGTCAAAATTTCTTCCCTGCAGCCACAGAAAAAGATTCAGTGTGCCAACTATAGGAGTCCCCATAGACATGCAATTATAGTTGAGGATGAAAGCTGGAGGAACAGTACACATGAAAGGAGAGCAGGGCAGCATATCAGAAGACAGTATAGTACATAATATCACATTCCAAAGAATGTGCAGGCCCTGGAAATTTTCATAAGGAATCTATTCTGAAAACTGTACTCCACTCCAAGCAGAGCTGTCACCGATATTATATTAGTTGTGTGGTCAATACAATTCTCAAGAAGGAAGAAAGATTTGCATTTACATAGCACCTTTCATGACCACAGTGTGTCTCAAAGTGCCTTACTGCCAGTGAAGAAGTTTTGAAGTCAGTCATCATTGTAGGCTGAAGGAAATCTGCCCAGTTCTGTCTGTGACCATGTAAGTGGTGCTGCACTCAATGTTTATGCAACAGTTTAATCATTTAAATAACATGAGTGATTCGCAATGTTCCAGGAAGTAGGACCACCTCCACCATCATAGGGTGATGAGAAATGGGCAATAGATACATTCGGAGGAAATATATGGATATTAGCTGGTAAAACGAAAACAGTTCAAAACGATTTCAAGAAAAGATCCAAAATAAGTCCGTTCGTGTTTCATTTGATTTGCAAATACATTAAAACCAAGTGAAAAATGAACCCCTCCAGTTGTCTGTCTCACAGGATTTGAGTTTGGCCACATGTAATTCTAATTCCAGGCTGAGACTACAGTGCTTAACTTGAACATTGGTTAACTTTACTCTTCAAACTTCCATTGGTTCTCTTCTTTCTCATTGTTTCAGACTCCAAGAACACTACAAGGGGGTGCTATCAATGTCAATGACAGGCTGTGGGAAATGGGTGGAGGTGCTTTTAGAAATGAAACAGAATCTTCAAGCTGTATCACAGTGGAATTCACAAACAACACAACAGATTACACAAGAGCAACAGGACAAGATATCAAGGAGGTCATTTTTTCCCAGTCGCCCAGCACAGGAAATGGAGGACATCAGGCTCAAGTTTACTTAACACCTTACCCCAATTCAACTTTCTAATGAAAGCATAATCATGCCCACCAGACTGAGTTAGAACAGTAAAATCAGTAATATGTTAAAACCACAATCTTAATAAATCATCAAATTATTTTTATGAAAATAAGATAAAACTGAAAGCAACATGAAACAAGGTCATAAAATCAAATTTCTGGGGTCAATTAAAATCATATTAACCAAATTCAATTGAAATAGATTTGAAATCCCAAACCCTCTTATAATTCAGCTGCTACAATTATAAATGGAAAGAGGATTCAATCACAGTTTAAAATCCTACAATTGTAATTCACCCAGCATCCAAAAAAAAGCATAAATCGCATGAAAAAGCTTACATTTCACTTTTTAGGTATTAACTTGTGATTCAACACTTTGTAAATCTAACACAGGGAAATAATGAAGTGATTTGATGTGACAGTGTTTCGGAGTTCATCATTTTACAATGGTCAGCCAGGCAATATCTAAAAAAAAGCTTTACTCAAAACTCAAAATGTCTTAATCATTGGTCTTTTAAAAAAAAGAAATAAAACATATAATAAAAAGAAGGCAATTGATTGACGTGATAGTTACACACATGAAGCTTTAAGAGACATTAGGACTGGCAAAAGTCCGGTTATGAGCTCAGCGTTGTCTATGCAGACTTTATAATATGGTCGATTTGTTTCTACTGTGCTGCTTCAGCAGTGTAGTTAGTGAACCAACAGTTAACCTTTGATTAAAATAGAAAACCTCAAGGCTAGAAAAAAACATGGCGATGATTTTCATCTAGAATTCACAATAGCTGCCCTTTGTCAAGTTTAGAACTTCATTTAGGTCTTTAAGAACAGACAATGAAGGTTACTAATCTGTTTCTCTAAACATCCTGACTCATCCTTCTGCTCTCCTTTGATATTTTACTTACTTCAGAACACCACCGGCAAACTGCAGTAACCTCCATCAGTACCCTTCCGAACATTCTGTTCTACCTCTCCAACACCTCTTTAACCCTCTACCGCTTCTGTGTTTTCAAATTCCTGGTCCAGCATCCAATCTTTAATAAGCTGTGCTTTATTTCAGTGGGGAGTCTTTGGCTTCCAGCACATATTCTACACCCATTGTGATTTCATCACCCTCCATTGTTGGTAGACTAAATGAGAGGTAAGAGTGAATGAAATGGGAGAACGTGAGTGAAATGGAAATGGCATAGCATTAAGCAAGCAATCTGAATTGTTTACCAAGAGAGGGAAAGCAGATTATTAATGTATGCAAAGAGACATTGATGAGATTCTTGATGGGTCTTTAGTAGAAAGCCAAGAGAGTAGCTGTAAGCTTATTCAAGGGGATTCCAGCCTGGGAAGGTGGTAGAAGAGTAGGAGGTTAGAGAGGCTGGGGAATTGCAAAAGGAAAGAATGAAGGGTAATGTGACTGGGAAGTAGGGGAAGACCGTCTGAGTGTTAGAAGCTATGGGTTAGGTCCAGTTTGTGGTGATTCTGTCTTTTAATGAACGCTCTTTGTGTAAAAAGCCAGCAATTTGCAAAAATGGTGACATTCAAGGATACAAAGAATTCCCAGAATCATTAGCAACACTCTGTGTTGCAAAAATGCAAGATTTTTATCACAGGTTATGCAGGAAATCACTGAAAAGCAGTTCTGTGGACAGAGGTTGTTAGAGAGACAGAGGGCAAACTCATGCTAGCAGTACTAATGTTTATTTGTCCTGCAGGAAAGAAATCAGGAACAGTTGGAAGGCTCTGTGCCATTAGAAAAACTCGGGAAGGATTTCTAGAAATTAGAAAGCAATTAAGATTTAGAGTCATGACTCAGAAGAAGTGAGAAAGTATACACTACTCTCTAAATCCTTCACATCCTTTCGAAAGTGCAGTGCTCTGACTTTGACACAATCCTCCAGTGGAATCCAAACCAATGTTTTATGAAGATTTATCTTGCTTTCCTGCTTTATTGGGCTGAATTTAACACAGGCTTTGGGAACTGACTGTCAGACTCAAATAGGGGCCCTGTGTCCACACTGTCAGGTTAACAATAACTGTCTGATAACTAATTGCTCGCCAGGGATTGATTAAATCTGTAAGTTGAAAATGTGTTGCTGGAAAAACGCAACAGGTCAGGCAGCATCCAAGGAGCAGGAGAGTCAAAATTTCGGGCCTGAGCCCTTCTTCAGGAATGAGGAAAGTGTGTCAAGCAGGCTAAGATAAAAGTTAGGGAGGAGGGACTTGGGGGAGGGGCATTGGAAATACGATAGGTGGAAGCAGGTTAAGGTGAGCGTGATAAGGTGAGGACGATAGGTCGGAGTGAGGGTGGGGGCGGAAAGGTCAGGAAGAAGATTGCAGGTTAGAAAGGTGGTCTTGAGTTCGAGGGTTGGAACTGAGAAAAGGTGGGGGGGAGGGGAAATGAGGAAAGTGGAGAAGTCTGAGTTCATCCCTTGTGGTTGGAGGGTTCCTAGGCGGAAGATGAGGCGCTCTTCCTCCAGCCATCGTGTCGCTATGGTCTGGCAATGGAGAAGTCCAAGGACCTGCATGTCCTTGGTGGAGTGGGAGGGGGAGTTGAAGTGTTGAGCCATGGGGTGGTTGGGTTGTTTGGTTCGGGTGTCCCAGAGGTGTTCTCTGAAATGTTTCGCAAGTAGGCAGCCTGTCTCCCCAATATAGAGGAGGCCACATCGGGTGCAGCGGATGCAATAGATGATGTGTGTGGAGGTGCAGGTGAACTTGTGGCGGATATGGAAGGATCCCTTGGGGCCTTGGAGAGAAGTGAGGGGGAAGGTGTGGGCGCAAGTTTTGCATTTCTTGCGGTTGTACGGGAAGGTGCTGGGAGTGGAGGTTGGGTTGGTGGGGGGTGTGGACCTGACAAGGGGGTCACGGAGGGAGTGGTCTTTCCGGAACGCTGATAGGGGAGGGAAGGGAAATATAACCCTGGTGGTGGGGTCCATTTGGAGGTGGCGGAAATGACGACGGATGATACCTCCAAACGCCACCTCCAAACGGACCCCACCATCAGAGATATATTTCCCTCCCCTCCCCTATCAGTGTTCCAAAAAGACCACTTCCTCTGTGACCCCCTCATTGGGTCCACACCCCCCACCAACCCAATCTCCACTCCCGGCACCTTCCCCTACAACCGCAAAAAATGCAAAACTTGCGCTCACACCTCCCTCCTTACTTCCTCCAAGGCCCCAAGGGATCCTTGCATATGCACCACAAATTCACCTGCACCTCTACACACATCATTCACTGCACCTGATGTGGCCTCCTCTATTTTGGGGAGACAGGCCGCCTACTTGCAGAACGTTTCAGGGAACACCTCTGGGACACCCGGACCAACCGACCCAACCAACGCATGGCTCAACACTTCAACTCCCCCTCCCACTCCACCAAGGACATGCAGGTCCTTGGACTCCTCCATCGCCAGACCATAACAACACGACGGTTGGAGGAAGAGCGCCTCATCTTCCGCCTAGGAACCCTCCAACCACAAGGGGTGAACTCAGACTTCTCCACTTTCCTCATTTCCCCTCCCCCCACCTTGTCTCAGTTCCAACCCTCGAACTCAGCACCACCTTCCTAATCTGCAATCCTCTTCCTGACCTCTCCGCCCCCACCCCCACTCCAGCCTATCACCCCCACCTTATCACGTTCACCTTGACCTCCTTCCACCTATCGCATTCCCAACACCCCTCCCCCAAGTCCCTCCTCCCTCCCTTCATCTTAGTCTGCTTGGCACACTTTCCTCATTCCTGAAGAAGGGCTCAGGCCCAAAACGTCAACTCTCCTGCTCCTTGGATGCTGCCTGACCTGCTTTGTTTTTCCAGCAACACACTTTCAGCTCTAATCTCCAGCATCTTTAAAACAGTAAAACACAATTGATCATGAAGTCGACATCACTGTAAACGAGCCGATTTTTCAGTGTGTGGCTGTGTGTGTGTGTCTGTGTTTCTGGTTTGTAGACCTAGATGTCTGATGGTCAGGTAGAATTTCAATATTATACACACAACATATGGTGCCCTTCAAAGGTGAACTCTCTTAAAGGCAAGATACACTTACAACAGTCACTTGATGAAAAAGTGGCCTTGGGAGTGTTAGTTGGAATAATGACCTCCGAATTAGTTGCCAATGAAGAAGGTTAGGCAGGCTCCCAAGTAGCAGTGGCACCTCAGCAGTCCCAGCAGGAATTGGAGGGGCATTTCTCCAATTTGGAGAATCAAGAAGCTACTTCAATATAGAGGCACCTTCACAGAGATCATTTAAAATTAAAAATTCAGGAGTCAAACAGACAGGCCCCTCCAACTGGCAGTAAATCTCCAACTCATCTTCAAATAGTGCTGTTAACTTTCCCTGCTGCAGTCCCTTTGTGGGGAATGAACCTCTGGTGGCAACTGCAGAAAGTCACTCGGAGGCCAGCTCCATGAGCATCGCAGGCTTGGGGCCTATTTCTAACTGGCAAAGCACTGGCAGACCTGAAAAATCATTTGTAACCGGGGCCTTAATAAATTTAACTATACTTATGCACTGATGATACTTGTAAAGAAACTTGAACATTGAGGTCCAGTTATGTCACCCCAAACCCCATCACTACACTTCAGGTTCCCAGACAGATGAGGAGACAGCCTGAAGTCTGATTCCAGGTTCAGAGATCAGGAAAATTGCAAAGCTGCAGGATGAAAGCATAATGGTAGTTACTAGGGAATTTAGAGGCTGCACACCAGCTGCAGTTTTAAGATGTTGAAGAGCTTGTATTCAACAAATGTTTCTGGGTGCTCCAAATGCCGTGCACTGCACGTCTGGGAAGCCAGCTTGCACCACAAAAGCCACTCACTCATTTTGACTGACTGGCACCATGACTGGCAAAACTGAACAATTATTGGCTCCTCAGTCACTCTTTTAATGGACTAATAGGCAAATGAGCAGGAGACTCCCACTTGTTATCTGGCAGAGCCCCTGGAAAACTTAGGAGGCAAAATACTTGAGGGCAGTGATAAGTGTGGTATTGCATGGCTATGAGGTCCAGCAGGGAGCAAGTTTTCTTCAAGGATGCTGTAATTGTCTTTTGTCATGTATTATAATATCCTGAAGCCACATGAGGCCTGGTGCTTGTTTGTAGACCTGTGGTCATTGTTCTGTGGATAATACATCCTGCGGACTGTCCCTCTGAGCCACTCTGCTCTCTGCAATGCAGCTACAGGCTTAACCACAGCAGAGTGCTGTTGGCCACCTTGATCTTTTTGTGATGTCCAATTTAAAGCAGTGTAACGAGCACCCATCCTTCTATGGAACAGCAAATCTCCAAAGTGTAAAAGTAACCTGCGATTTTTGTGAAGTAGCACAAATATACAAGCTCTATAAATGTAATGAATTGCGCTATTGCTAATAGATCTGGACAAATAATCCAGAAACAAACAGAGAGAATGTTCAAGATACACTGCAAGTCTAACATTACCTGGGGAGATAGCAATAGTTAATATTTCCAGTCCATTATGATTCTTCTCCAGACACTCAGCCAATGCTCTGGGAACATAGAATCAAATCCTACTACAGCAGATACGGACATGAAAAGCAGGAATAGACCCTTCAAGCCAGTTCAAGGATTCAATAGGATTATGACTGATATGCCCAAGTTCTCAAGTCTTCTTTCATGGGCAGCTCCTTGTAGCCCTCCACTCCTCAATATTTTGAAAATTTTTCTACTATTTGTTTAAATACTATCAGTGATCCAGCTTCCACAACTCTCTGGGGTAGAGAATTCCAGTATTCACAAACCTCTGGGAGAAGGAGTTCATTCACAGCTCAGTTTTAAATGAAATTCTCCATATTCTGTTACTACAATCCCCTAGTTTGAGATGACTTCATTAATGGAAACATCTTCTCCATACGCACCCTATCTTTAACGCCTTCAGGATCTTGTATTATTCAATAAGGACACTTCTCAATCTCGTAAACTCCAATGAATAAAAGCCTAACTTGTCTAGCTGTCCTTGATAAGTCAACTCCTTCATCTCAGAAATCAGCTGAAGAAAATCTATTTTTAACTGCCTCCAAAATGAAGATATGCTTCTGTGAATATGGAGATCCAAACAGTAGCCCGTACTCTACGTGTGGCTTGAACAGCAGCCTGTAGAGTGAAGTTTGAACACAAATATCTGGATTTAAAAATCTAACAATGACCAGAAAGCCATTGTTAACTGTCATAAAAAAACGTTTAGTTCACTGATGTCTTTTAGGGAAGGAAATCTGCTGAATTTATGCAGTCTGGCTTCTATGTAACTCCTGACCAACAACGACAGGGTTGATTCTAATCGGCCGATGAAATGGTCCAACAAGCCATCAGTTGTATCTAACCATTGAAAAGTCTCAAAAACAACAACGGAAACCTGACATCAACTTCGCCACTGCCAATGACAATGGCAAACTCAACCCTGTCAACCTGCAAGGTCCTCCTTACAAAACAAAACTACCCCAAAGAACTGGATGCTGGAAAACAGAAGCAAGATAAGCAACTGCTGGAAAAACTCAGCAGGTCTGGCTGCATCTCTGAAGAGAAAAAAGGTCACTTGACCCAAAATGTTAACTCTGCTTTCTCTCCAGACATGCAGCCAGATCTACTGAGTTTTTCCAGCAATTTCTATTTTATCTTTCCTTATTAATATTTGGGGGCTATGCCAACATTGAAAGAGCTGTCTCATAGATGAGTCAAACAATAGCCTGATATAGTTACATTCATGGAATCATACCTTACAGATGATGTCTCAGACAACACTATCACCGTCACTGGGTATGTCCTGTCCCACTCATAGGACAGTAGATGGCAGCATTGAGAAGGAAGTCACCCTGCGAGTCTTCAACATTGATTCAAGACCTCATGATACTAGATAAAACATGGGTAAGGAAACCGCCTGTTGATTACCATGTACTGCCCACCCTCAGCTAATGAATCAACACTACAACATATTGAACACCACCTGGAGGAAGCACTGAGGGTGGCAGGAGTTCAGAATGCTGTCTAGGTGAGGGACTTCAAAGTCCATCACAATGTGAAACTCGGCAGCACCATCACAGCTGGTCGAGTCCTAAAGGGTATTGCTGCTAGATTGCATCTTCAACAGGTGGTGTGAGAAACAACATGAGGGAAAAAAATACTTGACCTCATCCCCATCAATCTGTCTATAGCAAATGCAGTTCATGACAGTATTGGTAAGAGTGACCTGCACACAATCCTTATGGAGACAAAGTCCCATATTCCCATAAAGAATACTCTTCCTCATGTTGTATAACACTATTAACAAAATGGGATAGACTTTGAACAGATTTAGTCGCTTTAGACAGAGCATCCATTTGGCAGTGTGGGCCGTAAGCAGCAGCAGAATCATACTCCAACACAATCTCCAACTTCATAGATGGATATATCCCTCAAAACGTCTACTTCCCTGCTCCTTGGATGCTGCTCGACCGGCTGTGCTTTTCTGGCACCACACTTTTTGACTCTGATCTCCAGCACTGGCAGTCCTCATTTTCTCCTGATATATACCTCACTCTGTCAATGCCATCAAACATTCAACTCTATTTCAACGAAGAGTGCAGGAGGGATGTCAGGAGTAGCATTAGGGACACCTAAAATTAGGGTGTCAAACTGGTGATGCTACAAAACTAACCTACTGCCATGGCATTAGCAGCAGGTGACCATAGACTCATAGACATCTACAACACACAAGGAGGCTTTATGGCCCATTACATCCGTGCTGGTCAACAAAGATCTGATTACATTAATCTGAAATGTTCAGCTTTTGGCCCATAACCCATATCTAAAATTGCTTAAATGTTATGAGAGTATCTGACTCAATACTACCCTCTGAATGAAAAAACAATCTTCAACTCTGCTCTTAGCCTTCTGCCTCTTGTCTTAAATCTATTTCCCTTGGTATTAGACAGAGGTAATGGCTAGGGCTAAATGATTTCACAACCAATGGATCAGATCTAAACTCTGCTGTCCTGCCACATCCAGTCATGAATGGAAATAGAAAATTATGCAGCTCACTGCAGAAAGAAGCTCCATAAATATGCCCATCCTCAATGATGTTGAGCCCACTACATTACTGCCAAAGATGATGCTTATAGCATTCACTATAATTTTCAGCCAAGTGCCGAGTGGATGATTCAGCCTTCTCCAGAAGTGGCCAGCATCACGGATGCGAGTCTTCAGCCAACTTAATTCACTGTTTGTATTATCAACGAATAGCTGTCAGCACTGGATACTGTAAAGCCTATGACCCAGAAAACATTCCTGCAATAATACTGAAAATCTATACTCCAGAATTTACCACAACCTGAGCCAAGCAATCCAGTGCAATTGTAACATTGGCAACTCCCCAACAATGTAGAAAATTGGCCCAGGTATATCCGGTACAGCAAAAGCAGGACAAATCCAATGCAACCAATTACCACCTTTACTCTGCTGGTGATCACCAGTAAAGTGGTGCAAGTTGTCACCAACAGTGCTATCAAGCAGCACTTGCTTCACAATAATCTGGTTACTGAAGCTCAGCTCGACTCCTATCAGGGCCACTCAGTTCCTAACCTCATTGCAGCTTTGATGCAAAAATTGAAAGAAGCACTGAATTTGAGAGGTGAAGTGGGAGTGACTGCCCTTGATTGGAAAGCCTCAATTCTAAGCATGGAATTAAAGAGCTCTCGCCAAATAAATGTCAATGGAAATTGGTGGGAAAACATCCATAAATTGGCATCATACATGGCACGAAGGAAGATGGTTGTGGTTATTGGAGGTCAGTCATCTCAGCTCCAGGACATCTCTGCAGGAGTTCCTCAGATAACAGAAGTAGCATGATGGCTCAGTGGTTAGCACTGCTGCCTCACAGCATCAGGAACCCTGGTTCAATTCTAGCCTCAGGCGACTATCTATGTGGAGTTTGCACATTCTATCCATGTCTGTGTGGATCTCCTCTGGGTGCTCTGGTTTCTTACCACAGTCCAAAGATATGCAGGTTAGATGCTTTGGCCATGTTAAGTTGCCCATAATGTACAGGAATGTACAGGCTAGGTGGGTTAGCCATGGGAACTGCAGGGTTACAGGGATGAGGAGAGATGCTCTTTGAAGGTTCAGTGTGAATTGATGGGGTGAATGGCTAACTTGAACATTTTGAAGATTCTATGACAATGTTAGAGTCTTAGGCCCAACCATCTTCAGCTGTTTCATCAATAACCATTTCTCCATAAGAAGATCAGTTGTGGAGATGTTCCCTGATAACTGCGATGTTCAGTACCACTTGTGACTCTTCAGATACTGAAGCAGTCTATGTCCAAATGTAGCAAGACCTGGACAATATCCAGGTTTGGGCTGACAAGCAGCAAGTAACCTTGCATCTCACAAGTGTTAGGCAATGGCCATCTACAACAAGTGGAGAATCTAATAGCTGCTCTTGACATTCAATAGTATTATCATCACTGAGTCCACCATTATCAACATCCTAGGGGTTACCAATGATAAAAAACTGATCTGCACGAGCAGCATAAATCCCATGGCTTCAGAAGCTAGGAATCCTACAGCAAGCATCTCTTTTCATGGCTCTCAATAAGCTGGTCACTGTCTCCAAGCACAAGTCAGTAGTGCGATGGAAACCTCTCTACCTGCTTAGATGAATGCAGCTCCAACTCAAGAAGCTTAACATCATTCAGGACAAAGAAGCTTGCTTGATTAGTATCACATCCATAAACATTCACCATCACCCTGCCATCATCAATGTTCATTGTCAGTGTGTACCATCTAAAAGATGTATTGCAGAAATTCACCAAGTCACACCAAGTACCTTCTGAATCCACAATAACTACATCTCGAAGTACAAGGGCAGCAGACACATGGGAACCGTGCAAGTTCCCCTCAAAACCATCTAGACTTAAACCCATATCAGCATTCCTTCAGTGTCGCTGGGTCAAAAGTCTCAAACTCCCTAACTACAGCACTGGGGGCTTACTTACACAAACTGGACTGCAATTGTACAAGATGGCAGATTACCAGCAGCTTTGCCTTGGACAATTAGGAATGAACAATAGATGCTGGCCCAGCCAGCAAAGTCTAAATGCTGTGAACATGTACCAAAAAAAAATCCTTCCCATAAGCAGATTAAAAAAAAACTGCTGTGAATTTCTAAACATTTATTACCATATTTGACTGAGATTGCTTCATCCTCTCAATCCCCTCACGTACTTGACTTGGTTTCACTGGCAAGGTTCAGGAAGGCTAAGAGACTAATCTGAAACAATGTGGCAACATGGCTCTAATTGGATGATTAGCATATGGAAATTGACAGTGCACCTCTTCTGAGAACACTGTGTACATAGAATCATATGCAATTCACTCAGCAGTTTAGAGGTTGCTTCCTGAGATGCTATCAGATTCATTGGCTTTAACACCACTCCAACCCCAACTGTACCCAAACCCACATTAAAATTCAGCCTGCAATTATAGACAGACATTACATTCACTCTTTCTTTTCTCTGAGTAATGTAATGGGAGATCTGTTAGAATTATATATATTACATTGAAAAGTCGCATGCATTCCAACAATGCCAAACAAGGTCAGTTAGTAGATTAAATATATTCAGCCTTTTCTGCTGTTGTTCGATTAGTGCAGAATGCTGCTGCTTATTATTTTTCATTGAAGTGGCAGCCTCACGTTATGACATTTTTCAGATTCTGAAAGCATTAAGACTTGAAAAATTACACTTCATCAATATCACAATCATGATTACAGAATCAAAGGTTCAATAAGCACTAGCATAGATCATAAGGTTCAACAGGCAATATTAATTTAACAACCTATTTTTAGAAAACCTGTCATTTCTCTTCCTAATAAACTTTTATACCCATTAATGATTTTCTTCAGAACTTGGCAAGAAATTTGCAAGATTATCACAGGGTAATGAAAAACATTCAGATGTGTGTCTCAGCCACGGTTTTGTCTATTTTAAAATAATTTATAAGCATACTGTTCTGATCTTCCAACTTTACATTTTACAATCATTATCTTTATCATTCATTAATACAGAATTTACAAAAAGAAACTGAAATGCCAATGCTCTGATCATTATTGGTAATGTCACCATGCAAGGGCAAGCAATTGCCACATATGAAGATCAAAAAATAATTCACGTGTGAAATAACGCTTGGCAATTGACAATGGGGCTGGCTCTTTTCTGAATACATTTATTTTTAGTTACAACATTCACTCCCTCAGATCTCCACCCATTATCTACAGCTACATTCCTCTTGCCATTCTTTAAATGTGACAGTCTGGGTTGCTGAACTCTTCCCATTCATCATCTTCACTTACTGACTGACAAGAAATGCATTTAACACAGAATTGCTCCCGTTAGTTTCTTTCCTAAGTGGCCCTGCAAAGAGCCTGGGAAATTCATTCATTGATCTCTAGTTCTCTGATTTCTTAATTTTGGATGTGTTGACCTCTGAGAGTAATAAGTCAGTGATACAATGTAGTTCCATCCACTGTTTCGGATTTCACTTGAGATGCTAAATAGAATTAAGTGCTTTTGCGAAGTGAAACCTGATCCCAGATTGCTGAGGCTAGCTTAAAGCCTCACAGCAATAAGGCAAGAAATGGGAAAACTGCTTGGTGCCTTCAAATTTAGTGCATCTAATGAGGGCAAACTGAACCTTTTAACATGGAGGAGAAAATTAAATTTGCCTCCTGTATGAATGATATGGCTTCTATTTGTAAGCATGCATCTAAATAATTAATACAATGATTGTGAATTGCTGGTGTGCTGCCCTTTGTTATCCGTATGCCATGTATGACTAAAAGCTGAATGTTGGCGAGAGAACTCTGAGAATTCAAAGAAGCCCTACTCTGCAGAAGCAGCCCATTCAGCCCATCGACTTCACAACGATCCTCTGGAAAGCGTTCCTACCCATCATCCTTATACCTGTAACCCTGCATTTCCCATTTAACCTCCATATCCCTGGATACTATGGGCAATTTATCATGGCTAATCCACCTAACCTGCACATCTTTGAATTGTGAGAGAAATCTACACAGACGCAGGGAGAATGTGCAAAGTCCACACAGACAGTTGCACGATACTGGGATCAAACACAGATCCCTAGCGCTGTGAGGCAGCAGTGCTAGCCACTGAGCCACCATGCACTTCAGTTGGGCTTCTGTCACTTGTGACTTACGAATGGTTCAGTTTAGTGTTAAAAAAAACTCATCACATCTTCCAGCGTCTTTTATTTACTGAAAGTATAACTATCACTATCTGACACGTTTTGTTAATTTGTTGATAATCTCATCAGGAAAAGATTCGGGCAAATTTAAAATGAGCTGCAATCAAGCAAGTTTAAATGATGTTGATGACATTCTACTAAGTTAATTGATTCTGAAGTAAGATTCATATAAACAGCATTTACAGAAACGAGTCAAAAATAGTCATTAGATAGCCATTATCAATTTGTTGAATAATATAAGCCAATGCCTCTGGAAATCTGCAGGAATTAGTATATATATCAAGATTGTGCCCCAGTGCAAATCATAGAAATGGGGGTTACTGTTTGGACAACAGAAATTAAATGGGGAGCATGAAATGTAGCTGACCTGGTGGCTGCCTCATCAATGCGTAATGATCATTCATGCACAAAGATAACCAATATCCGTTTTTAAAAACAGCCTGCACCACGATGGATCCATGAGCTGGATTTGAATGGCATGGTCCACTTTCAGTTAGAGATTAGAATGTCTCAGTAATCACATGGCAAGTCAGAGATTTCTTAGATCATGACTGCATCAAGTTTAAGCTCCTCAAAAGAGAATACTCTCAAACTAACTCCACCCTTCTCAATTTCAACATTTACTTTGAAAGAGGCAAAGGTTTCATTCTAATTACATAAGTTGAAAGAGTTCAACAAAAATCTTAAATTACAGTGACTCAGAACAGCCCGTTCTTTTCAAATATTTTGAAGAGTGAGTGGGGTTGTCAATGGTTGTTTCATTGAAGTTAAAGCAGGAAAGTGGATCTTCTGTGGATTTCAAGCCTCAAATTTTCTTGAGATCTTTTGGAGCTGAAGCACAGACTCATGAAAACATATGAACATTGACTATGATCAGAATCAAATACAGAAGTGTTTGATCATCCATACAGATCATTCATAGCATCCTGCAGTCAAGTCATCAAGATCACCACAATAGTTGCCAAGAACGCAAAGGGCACCATTCAGGATGATAGAAAATGCTAAGAGAACACCAATCAATGTTTGATAAATAGACTCAGCAAGCAAGTGCAGCAGAAAAATGTTCTGAAAATTTGCAGTCCATTGTGATTTTATAGTTGTCAATAACAGCATTGAAGCAGGTAATATTAGACAATGAAGGTCTTTCAAATCTCTGTTCATTTTGCATTACATACATAACTCTTAGGGATCTGGTGACTTTCTGAATTGAAGCTACGCTAAAATTAAAAGGTGTGTGGTATTTTTGGTGCACTTCTACTGAAACAACTGAGGCTTTTTTATTCACTTGTGGGACATGGACATCACTGGTTTGGTCAGCATTTACTGTCAGTGCTTACTTATCCTTGAGAAAGTGGCAGTGAGCTGCCTTCTTGTACCTCTGCGGTCTATGTGCTGAAGGTAGAGCCACAATGCCATTAGGAAGGGAATTCCAGGATTCTGACACAATGACAGTAAAGGAACACAATCTATTTCCAAGTGAGGATGGTGAGAGATTTGGAAGGGAACTTGTGGGTAGTGGTGTTCCCATACCTGTTGCCCTTGTCTTTCTAAATGGATATGGTCGTGCGTTTGGAAGGTGCTGTCTTAAGGGTCTATGGTAAATTTCTGCAATGCTTACCTGTAGATGGTACACACTGCTGCTACTGAGCAATGGTGGTGGAATAACTGAATGTTTGTCGAGAAGTCTTTAGGGCATCAGGGGTGAGTTGCTGCAGGATTCCGTGTCTCTGACTCACTCTTGTAGCCATTGCATTTATATGCTGAGTTCAGTTTCTGGTCAATGGAGCCCTCAGGGTGTTGTTAGTGTAAAATTCAGTGATGGTAGTACCATGAAATATCAAAGGCTGATGGTTAAATTGCCTCCATCTGGAGGTCATCATTGCCTAGCATTTGTGTGCTGTGAATGTTACTTGTCACTTTTCAGCCCAAGCCTGGAAAATGTCTGGCTCATGTTACATTTAGACATGGACTGCATCAGTATCCAAGGAGTTGTGAATGCTGCTGCACATTGTGCACACATTGGCAAACATCTCCACTCTGACCTCATGATGGAATGAGGGTCATTAATGAAGCAGCTGAAGATGGTTGGGCCTAGGACTACTCTTGAGGAACTCCTGTAGAGATGCCCTGGAGCTGAGATGACTGACTTCCAACAACCACAGCCATCTTGTTATGTGAGAGGTATGACTCCAACCAGTGGCGAATTTTCTCTGATTCCCATTAATAGCAGTTTTGCTTGGGTTTCTTGATGCTACATTTGGTCAAATTCAACTATGAGGTCAATTGCTTTCACTCTCAGCTTACCTGTTACAAAATGACTAGAAAGACAAGAATATGCCAAGAACTGACTACATTTGGAGTTTCCATAATGCCTTGTAAGAGGTATAACTTCCATCAATCTGTTAACAATGCCATGAGTGTGCAGGGGATTAAAAGAGTTTTAGTGAGCTTAAATTCCACAAAGTCAGATAATCTTTGGAAGCTGGATCTTCCAGTGATGCTGAAAATTCAGAGGGATGTAATTTCAGACATTACTGCTACTTCTCCTGGGATATGTAGGATAAAGGCAATTGAATCTGCATATCAAAGGCAGCCTGTCATTGGGGACACAGCAACAACAAAGTCAAAACTTTGGAGTTCATAACTCAACACAACTCTGAGAGCAATTTCACCAGAAGGCTTTCAGCACTTTAAATAAAGGCCCTTCACTAACTTCCCGAGGAAATAGCGATGGGCGATAAATCCCAGCCTTGCCAACAAAACACATATTTGAAAGATGAATTTTAAAAATTGTATTATATTAGGTTTTGCACATTTCTATTCAAATTATTTTGAGTTAAATATATACATTTACCACCTGCAAACCTTTACATCAAAATGTGCAGCTGAAAAATAATGTCGAGATCAATTTTAAATGAATGATTCATAGCCCCAATCTTGAATAGCAACGTTTAACTCATTTAAATGACATTCTGTAACAAATAACTCAGCAGTAAAGTGCGTAATTCTCATTTATATCTGTTACTGACCTTTTAATTCAGTTCTATTATGGATGGTAGGACACACCTGGCTGGACAGAGCAGTTAGCAGTGTTAGCTAGATGTCCAGTATGTGGTTCAGAAAAAAAAAATTGACAGCATGGGTTCAATTCCTGTTCCAGATGAGATTCCCTCATCTCTTGCTGTTGGGTGTGAAAAGACAATGGCAGAACACCACTCATAAGAGCTGTCAACAAAACAGCTCAGGATAAAGCATTAACTGACCATGAGACAAAGATCTGTCTTTAGAAAGATCACTGATGAATATATTTGAAGGAAGTAGGCTTTGGATTCTAAAAGGTTTTTTTTCTTAGATTAAGACATTAGTCAATAATGAATCAAAGTTATCTCATGTGTATAATTCAGATCGGTATATATATGTGGCAGAACTGTGACTAACCAACTGAGCAACAGGTAGGCAATTAAATGTAGCCTTTTGGCATAAATCAGTATTATACACATACACTGAAAAATTGAAACTTAATGTATTTCAGTCAGGTAGAAACCTTATATTTGGTTCAATTAGTGATTTAATTCATTTGTGTGAATGTATACAATCATTTTCAAATCACTGAAGAAATTTTGAATTGCTGTAATTATTTCAAAAGAATTGCCAAAATGTCAACAATCTGCCTGAAGTTGTTACTTATCCGAGGCCGTACAGCAGCGAAATATAGCTTTTAGACTGGAACCTGAAGGCAGATTGGTGAAGTTAAGCTACAGGAGTATCTGCTGGCTGGGAGCCCAGCAATACTTTCAGACAGGTCATGGGAATAGAGGGTGAAATGAAGTTGAGGAGACAGAGCACAAGTACTGATAACCCATAGGATGGAATCACATAAGCAATTGACTGTGTTATAGACACAGGCAAGCAGAATCGAGTGAGGTGATTATCGGGATCAACTCCATCCCCAATCCACCCCAACTCCATCCCCACCACCCCCCACCCCCATCACCTCCCCCCCCCCCCCCATCCCCCTACCATCTCCACCGCTTTGCTCAAGTGCTGTGGTAAGATTCTCACCAATGAGCGGTGAGCTCCCAATTGATTGCCTTTTGGGTTTGCCTGTTTAACAGCCCAACTCACCATATTGTGCAATCTTACCAAATGTGCCATACGAACTAGTCTAAAGGCTTGACAGAAAAATCAGAGCAGTTACTTGGTGGGTCTAGCTCACTGCTTGCCCATGACCAAACCGCAGAGCAGGGTACAACCCACAAGGGCAGCCACATCCATCCTTCCACCACAGGCAATGCACCTGACTTTCAGGGGGTCATTGTCGTGATGAAGTGAGGCAGGTATAGGCATCTTGACTCGGCTTTGGTGATGGAGTTTAGAGTGTGAGCCCTGAGGGGTTGATGAGGGCAGGGTGATGTTGAAGTCCCTGCCACACCTTGATGCTGAGGGTGAAAGCCAGTGCCAGAAGAGCCATTTTATCATGAAGCACATAGACATTTGCAATGTCCAGGAGGATGGCTATGAATGCACAGCTGGAGATGTAAGTGAACGACAGTGGGAGGGAGGGGGCTGTATCTACAACTGATCACTGGACATTCACAGAAATATTGACATTGGCAATGTACACGAGATGTAAATGACATAGACATGGAGACTGTGTGCTCCCTGGCCAATGTGTAGTATTGACCCTCACTAGGTGTTGAGCTTTCCACTGTTACTGTCAGAGACTGGTTGAGATAACACTCCTGCACACAGCCAGCTGAACAGTGGTCAGTAGTGAAGGGTGGGGTTGGAGTGAGCCAATGCACTGAAACTGCCCTGCTAACCCTGCTCCCACACAAAGTTATTGGTGTTCAGCATAATCCCCACACCACATAATATCCTTAGGGACAAAAGAATGATGTCATAGGGTGTAATGAAGCATCAAGGCCCCACATGCAGACAAAGATAACCTCATGAACAGTGATAAACAAATCTTTATCACAGACTCAAGTTTAGTATTTAAATGTCAACTAGGACCCTCATGTGGCCCTCACAAAACATTCCTTTCCCTTTCCTTGCTGCTACCCCTCAATGGGCTTCCATGTTGTGTTGAACTGATGGAGTCCTTTGGTCTTGAAGATTTGCTGCAGCAATACCAGGAGCACTTTTGTCTGGACAATCAGAGAGTCTTCTAGCCTGTTGTAGGGTGACCATTCCCGTCAGACCTTCCAAGATTGGATTGACGTAGGCAGCATGGAGGTGGAGAACTCAGTCTCCTAAGTACACACTGTCGAGGGTTTTATGGGTGGCACCTCCTTCATCTGGGTGCCCCCTGGCCTGGCTATCTCCTTGTGAGGACGGGGCACCTGGACTGTGGCTAACGCGACTCCCCACTCCGCCCTGGTTTTGGTCCTGAGGACAATGTCTGAGGCAATGGTTTGAAAGGTGTGACACTCCAGGAGACCCTGAGGTGCTGGGGCTGTCTCTCCATGGCAACCACCAACCTGTCAATGAAGACTGACAGACAGTCAATGGATTGGCTGCAAACTCCAGCTTCTCAGTGAGAGAGAGAGCTATAACATCTCAAGCATCCACCTGATGATCTCGATCCTTCATGAAAGCTCTCACCTCCTGAATAACAGGGACCTCTCTTTCCACAGGCTGATCAGACTCCTGCTCACCAGCAGCAGAGTGCCAGTGATGTGGCCATTTCTCCCTCACCCAGCTGCCCAATGTGGGTATGTGGTCCTCAACAACCTCTCAACCCACATGCCCTTCGCCGATCAAGAACACTGACTTTTCAGTGTCGCCGCTGGTGGGGGGGTTCAGTGGGCAGATGCTACACCCTGTGCTACACCCTGAAGTCTCTTTCTCCAACAGCGAGGAATGTCTTTTCGATAGCCGCCTCTCAGCTGATGTGCTCAGCACACTGGCTGCAGCTGGAAGACATAAAAGGCAGAAGAAGGAGTCATGGCCAATGATGAGGTACAGTGCCAGATGAGCACACTGAGCACCTGGGGAGTGTCAGGGTTTCAGCTTTTCTATACAGTGCCAGACAAGGACATCTCTACAGCTCTGCCAGACGTGTCCCAATCCTCCCCAGCCAGGATGAGAATCCTCTCTCCTGGGGAAGGTAGGATTGGTGGGGAGGGGAGCAGGGAGGGGGAAGGATGCTGAAATCTGGTATTGCACCCCCTTCTCGAAGAATTTGTCTTTGTTTCATCCTGTTGTGGGATGTCTTCACCTGTAATGACATAAAGAGGATACATGAGTTAGACACAAGTGGAATGCACTGCTGTTGGTGCCAGGGAGTGCAGAGGAAAGGTGTTGAGGTGTTCCTGTGGAGTGAGGAGCCGGTGTGGAAGTGATACAGATGGGGGAGGATGTTTGGTGGAGGAGTCAGGGAAGCCGGTTTGGGAAGGTGTTGGCCATAACAGAGGAAGTGTCAGAGCAGACACTTTGGTGGGAGGTGAGTGTAGCGACAGAAATAAAGTGAGTGGCAGCAGAGAGCAGAGAATGCACTTAGCCTGAAACCACGGAGAGGGTCATTGATCTTCTGTAAGCACTGCTGCCTAGTTCCCCAAACCCTGGTCAGGGCACTGACCTGCGTGGTGATCTCTGACCAGGCATACATTGTGCACTGGTACAGCCTCCTTTGTCTCTCCTCCAGAAAGAGGAAGGTCCCCCTGTGCACCACCCCTTCAACCAGCATCTCCACAATCCTGTCGAATAACCTCAGTGCCAGACAATTCCATCCAGTCACCAGTCATCAGTAGCACAGATGGGAGATGACAGCGCTCCTCCAGGGCATAATGCACTCTCGAACATGGTACAGACCCAATGAAAGCTGGTCTTCTGGTGGATGTCTGGTGAGTGGTGGGTTTTTCTGGGTATAGTGCATGGTAACATGAGATGGTGATACAACACGACACTCACCATTGGACTGGCAATGGCTATTTAAAGTTTGGCAAGATAACGCAGCTGGTCCGATGACAGAATCACTCCACCAAACCCAATATGACTTGCACTTAAGCAGAAAACTGTAAGATTCTACCTATAGTATTTTTCTGTCATTCAGAAGAGCAGCACAGTTGCTCCAGTACCCCTACGCCCCCAAATTCAACATTGAACCATTCACAGGATACGCTTTATCCTGTCAACTGGCTGGTTGCAGAGAACCTCTACTTAATAGATGCTCAACCATTCCTCTCCTTAAATGGCAATCAGATTAAATCTTCTTCCACCATTACCTTCTGTGTGATTTTCTGGGGTACTATCTCCCTGTTGTATTTGAGTGATTCATCTGACAATTCAACCTAATGATTTCCAAAATGGCGAAATCAGTGAACAATGATTTTGATTATGACTATTTGATTTGAATAATTAGTCAGTTAGCCAAACTTTTTCGTTGCCACCTTAATTTATCATATTATGACAATTTGACAACTGTAAACAGCATTCAAATGGCAGGTCATTTCTAGAGAGATACAATCATACTGCAGAGAAACAGATCCTTCAGCCCAACCATTCCATGCTGACCATAATCCCAAACTAAACTAGTCCCACATACCTGCACTTAGCCCATATCCCTCTAAACATTTCTTATTCATGTGTTTATTTAAAAATCGTTTAAATATTGTACCTGCACTTAAGTGCACTCCACCACTTCCTCTGGAACTTCAGTCCATACATAAACCGTTCTGTGCTAAATAATTGCCCCTCATGTCTTTTTAAAATATTTCTCCTCTCGCTTTAAAGATATGCCCCCTCACCTTGAAACCCCTGCCCCCCCCCCCCCCGCCCACCCCCCGAGAGAAAGACACCTGCCATTCACCTGATCTATACCTTTTAAGATTTTATAAACCTCTGTAAGGTCACCCTTTGGTTCAATCCCAGGCCTACAGGAGGGAGGACTGTGTCTCTAACACCCTGTGAAATCTATGGAAAGGGTTACACATTGCTGTCACTATTGGAACAATATCTTTATCTGAAACAAAGTAACAGTGGACTCGCTTCCACTTCAGACACAACACTAGTCAAAGTGTGATTCAAGTGTTTCTCATAATTTATTTTGGTTCATCATGCTACATAGACAATTAACCATCGCATTTATTCACCGAAACTTTCATTAAAATTAATGACTGAGCCACTCAATGAATGAGCTCAGAGCTTACAGAACCCTCTGTGCTTCATAAATATAGTTTAATTTGGTAATTTAATTTCTTGGACATGTCTAAACATCTGCTACGCATATGTTCCTTCAAAAAACATTAGGTTCTAAATTACGTTCTAAAACTTATACATTTCACAACGATTTATTAACCTTCATTCTTTTGTACACTAGCTATAATTTCTCATTAACAATCTGAAAGATCTTCCCTGCAATGTCATACATTGCTATTTGGCAAAACTGTTTATTAATGAAGATAAAAGCACTTTATGTACTGCTTTGAACATTTGAATCTTTCAACAGCGAGTGCACAGCAGAGATTAAAGCCCAGTGATAGGAAATTTTGAATGAACACAGTGGTAGGGCTATGGTAAATTGTTTCACTGGTATTGTTTACTTCTAAACAGTGACCTGCTAATCCAGAGGCAGTTTGCAAGCCCTGGTTTGGGGTTGAGGTATAGTGAAGTGGGACAATATCTGTTAACTCAGATGTCAGCTGAATGTATTAGCTCTCGGATGCTTCCTGACCTGCTGTGCTTTCCCAGCACCACACGCTCGACTGTAATATCAATGTACCAATTAAAGAATGTTCACACTGGGTTTGTTAAACTGAGGATAATTTGGATTAAAAAAGCCATAGTTAAAAGGTATGCTGTCAACCTGCAGTATTTCTTGGATGACACCAAAAGCCTTTGAGGCAATGCTAAACAAGAAATAATATATCAGTTGCTGTTATAAAGTCTACTTGAAATTCAGACCTATTAAATGTATGAACATGCGGTGGAGAGTTTAATAGGAAACTCATGGCCAAGTTAGGTTCCTACTCTTACAACTATAGCCATTACTGCTCCTTTTTGGAAGTTTATCTTGTTCAGTTGGATCTTTATTAATGGGCTTTGATCTCCTGTTTTATCTAACAATTCAACTCTGCTGTGTTATCTATATGGTCTGACCTGTAATAGAATTCAGTTGAACATCAGGGCCACTCTTAAGCTGAAATATCAAATCAAAACTGAAGAAACACTTCAAACAACCATATCTCAAATGATCAAATGTAGTGACTGTTGCAACCAACATCAACTTTTTGAAAGGAGTATAACTGCAAGAAATAAAATCAGCTTACTTTCAAATTGTTTCAGGAAAATTCATTAAAAAATTTTTTAAATGACTTTTGCTTTAATTAATTTCTCACCACAAATCCTTGAGAGTTCTTGGAAGAATAATAAAATTCCAATTTTTATCAAATAATTTGCTGTTTGTCATTGCTTTTTATGATACATGTTTCCGTGGAGAATACTTTATAAAAAGCTATTCATTTACAGATTGCACTTATTCAAAATAAACAGTTTTAAACCGTAATCTTTTAAAATTCTGTTGCTTGCATTTAAATAAATTATCAAACTGAGTGCTGCCAAGCTTCATCCATCCGTATATATGTAAATCCTTCTGGTCCAATAACCCATCAGAAATACTTCATTTGTTCGGCCACAACTTCTGTTACATCCTCACTTCCTTATCTGCACCACTGGCAGCTATTACCTTCAGCTGTCTCAAGCCAAAAGCTCTGAATTCCCTTCTTCAATCTCTCTCTATCTGCTAACTTCTCCTTTCAGGCACTCCTTGTAATTAATGAATTTGACAAAACTTTTAATCATCCTATCCTAATGTCTCCTATTATGGCTCAGTGTCAATTTCTGTCTAATTATGCATCTGCAATGTAACTTGGGATGTTTTACCTGCAGGCAAAATAACAGAAATTAGCAATAATTGTATCATAACTCAATACAAACTTGCTTTCTGTATTAGATGCAAGTTACAAATTTAGCTCACTTAATCTTACTTAGGGTTAATCTATGTTTTGCTGGATGGTTAAATGAAAACTGATCTCTGAGATTCAAGCAAGCATAGGAGTCCACTTAAACTTGAGGAGTGCTTTCTGTGAGAGGTGTTCTTATTGGAAAATAAATTGAAAAACTCCATCAGAGTCTGGCAAAAGAGCAATCCACTTCAGAACCTTAATTGAGAAGGACGGCAGCAGACTTTATCAGAGCTCAGAAAATTGTCACTGGACAGAGATGAAAATCCTTGGCCGTTAGTCAAAGGCACAAGAGACTAATTGAACAGGAAACAATTTGATGAAAGTGAAAGGAGGCGATAAGCAAAAACATAAAGTGTGTAAAGTTTGGATCAGTAGCACTTCCACACACTGCACAGGGAAAGTTGAAAGACCTTCAGGTTGGATGCACTATGCCTTGAGTTGTTTGTGGCTTGGTCTGTATGGGGCCCAATGCTGAAAAGGGGACCCCTGTGTTACAAGGCTCTGAACTGACTTCACTTAGCTATGATAAAGGTTTCAGATATATTATTAGGATTTACTAGTTTGAATTTTACAATTGATGCAAATGACTTTAGTTTGATTAGATTAGATTACTTACAGTGTTGAAACAGACCCTTCAGCCCAACAAGTCCACACCAACCCTCAATTCCCCCCTTCACCTAACACTACGGACAATTTAGCATGGCCAATTCAACTAACCTGCACATTTTGAACAGTGGGAGGAAAACCCCGTAGGAAACCCACGCAGACACTAGAAGAACGTGCAAACTCCACACAATCAGTTGCCTGAGGCGGGAATTGAACCCTGGCCTCTGGCACTGTGAGGCAGCAGTGCTAACCACTGTGCCACCGTGTTCTGTGAAGGAATTGTGTTGGTATAAAAAGTCAGAAAGTAATTTTTTGAAAAGTTTTGAGGAAGACTGTGACTTAAGCCAAGCAGATAGATTACCTCAGAATTTATTGATGAAATATTTTCAAAGTTGAAATTTAATTACATATTGAAAGATAGACCAGGGGCTGCAATCGGGTTTCTGTTGATGTAAACATGTTCATATCACAAATTACAGAAGGCTAGTTTAGTTTGTAGTGGGCTTTCAGTGCTGGGGAAATGCCTTAAAACTGTCTTAGCATTTTAAATAGATGAGAGGACTTTTCTTTCTGTGCTATTAGGAAAAGTTAGAGAAGCAACCAGTATCCTGGAGGAAAGACAGTGACAGAATGGATTACATTTGGTGAATGATCAGAAAGTCACTGAAAGAAAATGAATGCAACCTTGTTTGTTAAATCAAAACTTTAAGAGTTAAGAGTAATACTTGCGACAAAGCTGCTCCTTTAACAGGGTTATGCAGTACTTGGCTTTTTTTTTCAAAGAGGTCATAAATGATACAGACTCTGAAAAGTCTGGGGTTTTGGGTTTTAGGGCAATTTGATAATAGCTGACAGACACTTCCTTAGGCAGAAGGCTTTCAAATTAAAAACACTTGTACAGTGAAAGGGGAGTGGCCAGTTTTCCCAGCTCAGATTTTCTCTGGTTTGTTTTTTTTAGCAGTTATGTGAAAAAGAACTGCTGGATCTACAAAAGCAGGTCCAGGCTGGTACTCTGTCTCTGACTTCTTTGTTGTCAGAAGTTGTGTTTGATTTTATATTTTGTGCCAAAGGGTGTTTATGGGGATTGTTGCAAGTATTTGTAACAGCACCATTAAGTTGAGATAATATGTTGGGTGTTCAGAGAAGTTAATTTTTTCGGTATTCTGTTTTTTGTTGTTTGTGTTTCATTCAGTAATATTATAAATAAATACTGTTTCATTTAAAACTAAGCTGTTTGACCAGCTGATTCTCTCCTGGAATATCTGCTTTACACCTGCTTAAATAACTAGCAAAGTTAGGGTCTGATCTACTTTCTTGAAATGTTTTGAGGGAATCTGACCTGGCCATAACATACTTCACTGGCATTGAATTACCTGTTAAGTTTTTCTTTTGTTGTTTATGCTGAGATCTTTCAAAATGGTCATACACGTATGCTTTTTGCATTATCAACTTAACTTCTTTTGTTTATCAAACATTGGGAAGATCATGTGAGTGCGTTCAGTGATCTTACCACCATGTAAAACAACCAACAAAAACATGATATTATGATCTACCAAGTCAGGTTTTACTCTGGAACCTGACTTGTCTGGTATCACCATCAGCTGGAATCATAACATACCTACTGACTGTTTTGACACTGTATTTGCAAACTTGGACCTCACAGGATTATTTCATGTATTCACTTGTCCCTCAAAGTAATGAGCAAGATATCCCACAAGGAACTAAGTCTGTTCAGATGCAAGCCAACTCTTCCAGAGCCAGTCCCAGTGTCCTAGGAATCTAAAGCCTTCCCTCATGCGCCGTTTTTCCAACCACACATTCCTCTGCCTTATCTTCTTATTTCTGTATGCACTTGCATGTGGTATTGGGAGCAACACAGAGATTATGACTTTACAGACCCTGCCATAACTTTTCTGCTTAACTCCTTAAATTCTGATTGCAGGACCACAATCTCCTTCCTATCAGTGTCAAGGAGACCAATGTGGACTATGACCTCTGGCTGTTCTTTCCCAGTTAAAAGCCCTGCAGCCCTTCTGCAACATCTGTGACCATGGCATCACGGAGGCAGCTCGCCATCTGAGATTCAAGTTGACAGCCATAGAAATTTCTGGCTGTTCCCTTAACTAAAGAATCTCCTGTGAGTATCACTCTTCCACTCTCCCTCTTTGTACAGCTGGGTCACCCATAAAATCCATAGAGCTGGCCCCTGCTGCTTTGCCTTAAGGATCCATCAAACTCATGGATATCCAAAACAGAAACTTAGTTTCACAAATGGAGCTCTGGGAATCCTGCAGTGCCTTCCAGTTTCTCTTGGATTGCCTGGCAGTGACCTATTCCCAATCTGCTTACTTACCCCTAACATGTAGTGTGACTATCTCTCTGAATGTGCTTAGTTCTCTGCATCAAGGATGCCCTCCAATTTACCCCAGAGTACTCAGGAGGTGTGGTTTCAGGAGCCCCAACAATTTTGCTCAGTTTCCATTGGCGTTATGTGACACCTTGACCTGCAAGGGAAGGGTGTATGTCAATGAATATTTTGCACTATATTTTGGTAACGTAACTGCCTCAACTAAATAGCAGGAGGTAGGTGGAAGCAGCAGAAGCTGAGTGAGAGATTATCTTCATTAGAATGTGTGTAAGGAGAAGTGAATTACCCCAATGATCAGTATGAGTCCTGAATACCCAGGGTTTGTGATGAATGGGTGGTGGAAGTGCAGTGTGAGATCGTTCATTTAGTGGGTAGGAAATATTTAGAGAAAGTGCATTCACTTACCTCCAACCCTCCCTCCTCCTCCTGTCCATTTCCACGAGGAAGGCTTTTAGCATTGCCAGCTTGAATCTGAGAAGGACCATTCCTTCTGTCATGGCATTCTGTGGGTCCTTGTTTAAATTTGCATCATTGATATTTAGCAGTAGCCTATTTGTGATTTAGTACAACTTTCCATGAAGAGGGATAAACTGTTTCAAAGTGAAGCCATCTGTACTCACCATTTGCTCTCAGAAAACTGCTCAGCTCCTGCTAAATGCTCAGACAGTCAACAGCAAAGGCCTTGTTTAGACTAGTCCTAGAGTCACCACAATGACAGCACAGTACCATGTATGACAGTTGCTAAGTTCATGGCAAAAGGTGCAGACTGGTTGCAAATTGTAACCTGTTCAAAAAATGTCCAATTTCTAGACTAAAATAGCTGATAGCCTGTAAAAGAATTAGGATGATATTATTCATTATTTTATCATCTCCAAGACCATAAAAGGAATTAAAGAACCAGTCTAAAGACCTTCAAATAGACTCATATGCTGTCCAAAATTTTTACTACTTTAAAACAGAGCTTTGTACCATCTTGTGCATATCATCAAAACCAGATCCTAAAATGTTTTATGAGGATTCTATGTTCATTGTCTTTAGTTCAGATGACCTTGCCATCTTATAAATTCTCGTTCATTGTCCCTGCACTGTGGGAGTGAGACAATTGTCATTTGTTTAGTTTGTGCAGTCAGTATCTAATAGAATCATAGAATCCCTATAGTGCAGAAATATTAGAATATTAATTTCGTGTGTAGGAATGAATGTGAAAAATGGTAAGCATTATGTTTAACTAGGAAAATAGCAGACATTCTAGAGACATTGAAACATTACAAAGACACAACTCAGTGTGTCTTTTAAGTTCATCTCATGGAGTGGGGCTCAAATCCACAACTTTTCCAGATGCAAGAATACTACCATTTAATCTATATATCAAAGTTACATAATGGCCAAGGAAACCTAATGGTCTATACAATCAACTGCATGTAAAATTGGTTGTTTTAGGTTCCAGGCCCTGAAGCATGAATTTTAAAAATCCTTAAGTTAATGTTGTAAGTACTCCCAACACTTATTGTTGAACCATTTTGTGAAACTGTACTTCCTAGCATGAGTTATCTCGAAAGACAGACTGACCAACTGACCAATGGAGTAATTGCTTGAAATTTAGTGGGGATCAAATACATTGCTGGTTAGCAGTGTAATCCCAAAATTGAATTTTACTTAACATGTCTTTATCCTCTACTCTTTCTTCAAATATTGCAAATATAGCCAACTGCAAAAGGTTAGTTTCTACTAATAGTCAATCTTCCAAGATATTAAATACCAAGATTTCTTTTTTTTAATCTCCTGAAATTCAGTCCAGTTAACCTAAGTCACTGACTTAATCAATCTAGTGCTATTTAGATCTAATTTCTTTTCCATGTCGTAGCCTGACTACTTTCACTGCAGATATCTCTTCCCCAGTTTTTGCATGACACAAATCCTGTCCCATTGTGGATTCAGTCATGCACTTTCTTAAAGGTTGAAAAGTTGGAGAAGATACACTTGATACATTGCAGGCAATTTATAAATGTGAGGACTTTCGTGCAACTCCTCAGTTACTATGGCAGTTCAGGAAAAATTCACAATTAGAACAATTAGTAGGAATCACTAGCAATCACGCTGCTTCCTTTACTTCAAAACAAAACAATAAGCAACATCCAGGTCTAAGCCACAGACCCTGAACCCTCTAAGCTCAGTTATTGCCTCTGCTATGCAAATATCCTTTTATATTGACCTTAAACATTTACCTTAAACATTCCCTATGTGACTCAAGTTCTGATTCGAGTGGCTCAGAAGTTTTTGGTTTCTTAAGTGACATGGGCATTGCTGGAAAGACCTGTCCTTTTATCCATTTCTGATTACCCTTGAGAAGACATTGAGTTGACTTTTTAAACAGCTGCCATCTTTGTGGTTTTACCTATACTGGACTTTTGATGGTGTTCTTGATTTTGGTTCAGCATCAGTGGAGAAATGGTTATATATATGATCTGGTGGTGCTTCCATGAACCTTTGCCCTGCTTGAGGTGATCGTCACAGGTTTGGAATGTGATATCAAAACATCATTAGTGAGCAACTACTGTGCATCTTGCACATGGTATATACTGCTACCACGACGCACCAGTGGTGGATATTGAAGGTGATGGATGGATGCCAGTCAAGCAGTATTCTTTGTCCCTCATGATGTCAATCTTCTTGCATGTTACTTGTACCATACTCACGCAAGTGGGCAGAATTCCATTACACTCCTGACTGGTATCTTATAGATGGTGGACAAACTTTGGAAGTTCAGGAGGTAACTTACTTGGCAGAGAACTTTCAGCTTCTGACATATGATTGCAGCCACAGTAGAGAAGTCTCACTGCAACTGTACACGGTGAGACCTTATCTGGAGTACTGTGAGCAGTTTTGGTTTCCTTACTTAAGGAAAGATATCATTTCATTGCAGGCAGTTCAGAGAAGGTTCAAAGGATAATTCCTGGTATGGAGGGATTGGCTTATGAACAAAACCTAAACAGAGTTGGGAGTCTACTCACTGGAGTTTGGAAGAATGAGAGGTGATCTCAGGAAACATACAGGATTCCTAAGAGGCATGAAAGGGCAAATGCTGACAGGATGTTTCCCTCATGGGAGAGTCTAGGACCATAGGGTATAGTCTCTGAATAAAGTGGTGTCAATTTAAGGCTGAGATAAGGAAGAATTTCTTCTCTCAGGGGCTTGTGAATCTTTGGAATTCCATGCCATAGAGAGTTGTGGGGTTAAGAGTCCTTGTATATATTTAAAACTGAGATAGATGGTTTCTTGATCAGTAGGGAATCAAAAGTTACTAGGAAAGTGGGCATAACTAGGGGCGGCACGGTGGCACAGTGATTAGCTTTGCTGCCTCACAGTGCCAGGCACCTGAGTTCGATTCCAGCCTTGGGCGACTGTCTGTGTAGAGTTTGCATATTCTCCCTATATCTGCGTAGGTTTCCTTCAGGTGCTCTGGTTTCCTCCCACAATCCAAAGATGAGCAGATTAGGTGAATTGGCCATGCTAAATAGCCAAAGTATTCAGGGCTGTTTAGGTTAGGTGCAGGAGTCAGGGGTAAAAGGTCTGGGTAGGATACTCTTCAGAGAGTCAGTGTGGACTTGTTGGGCCACACAATAGGGATTCTAATTCTAATGTCAGATCAACCATGGTCATATTGAATGGTGGAGCAGGCTCGAGGGCTGAACAGTTTGCTCCTGTCCCTATTTCTTATTGTCTTATTTATGTGACTGGTCAATTCAGTCTCTGGTTAATGGTAATCCCCAGGATATTGAAGCTGGACTAATCAGTGATGGTAATGCCATCAAATATCAAGAGCAATGGTTGGTTTCCCTTCTTTTGGAGATTATCATTGTCTGATCTATCTGTCCAAACCTGGACGTTATGTGCATCTTGATGCATTTGCTCACAGACTGCCTCAGTAACTGAAGTGTTGTGTATGGTGCTGAACATTATGCAGCCATTCGCGAATATCTCCACTTCTGATCAAAGAAAGAAGGATGGTCATTCATGATGCAGTTTAAGATGATTAGGCCAAGAACACTACCCTGGACGTTAAATTGTCCTGGAACATGAGGTTATTGGCTTTCAAAACCTTCAGTCACCTTCCTTTGTACTAGGTGTGACTCCAACCAATGAAGAGCCTTCTTCCATTCAGATTGACTTCAATTTCCTCCTTGATGTCTTTACATGTCATCTGGTACCATTCTGGGGAAGAAGGAGCTGTGCCAGTGGTGTGGGTTCCACCCAAATTGGGATAGTAAAGATGGGATGACAAAGGCTTTAAGCCAGTAAGATGGGTGTAGGAATCTACAAGGAAAGTGAACAGCCTCACTGTAGAAAAACTAGGGTTGGAAAGCAAATAAAGTAGATAACCTAAGGGATAATATTAATGGCAAGAGGATAAACAGAATTATAGAAATATAAACAGAATAAAAAGATGATTAAAGCTAAGGTGAAAACTGTTACAACGAAAGATTAAAAGTACTTATAGCCTTTTTTTAAATATTTAATTCCAAAATATGTTTTTATTTAAAAAGAAGAACTGCTACAGGAAAAGAAAAACCGTGGATGGAAATTTTGTGATGAGCAAAGTGTTATATGAAGCTGATACAATAGTAAGGAAACTTCAAACACTGAGAAACTTCACAAGGAGAGAACTAAGTGGCTAGCTCTTCCCCTTCTCAGTAGAATGCCTTTCGTAGATATGTCTGTTTTATTCTGCAGGGGTATACAAGAAAAAAAAGTTAAAAATTGATTGCAAGGCTTATCAATGGGTATTATTGGCCAAATTTCCTAGTGTGTGGATTAGCGCACTCTGAGAGGCAGAGTTTTATTCAATCAGTTTAAACACCCCTGCTCTGCAGGTAAAAACAAGGAGCCCTTCACTCTGAGTGTTGACGGTCAGTTCAAAAGGAATCAGGAATCGACCTACAAAACTAAGAATTTCGAGATTGAAGGCTCAACTACCAACGTCAATGCTATAGGCACTATCCAGAAATGGCCACACCATCTTCATACCTGGTGTTTATCAACAGCTCAGAGGCTGATTTGTATTTTTGTTAGTTCAAGAAAGTCTTGTTCACTGCAAAAGTGCATTTCAGTCTGGAAGAAAGATAACCACAAGAGAAGAGATCTTTCTAAAATTAACTTTAACTTTAATTAGAATGGCTGAATAACTGAGGGGAGCCAACTCAGCCTTCCTCATCGCTTTAATAATTTGGGATGTTCCGTCTGAAACCATAACAAATAGGACCTCATCTGGGAACCAGTTGTAGCCAAAGGAAATTCCATTAAAAGTTACTTTAGAAGTCTGGACAGTAATGCACAGAGTGTAATGAAATATGGGTGGGGAATTGGTTGCAATCATATGTTAGGAGGAATAAGGCATAGTATGAAGTGTTGAGATATGGCTACAGATAAATCAGGACTTGGACTTAAACATTGCAGGGTTTAACATACTTAGAAAAGGTAAAAAGGGAGAAACTATTTGGATTATTTGTAGTGACACAGTGCCAAATTTTACAGGCCCCTGATAGTGGGTGTGCAAGTGATTGGGCTTGTAAAATTACTGAGGAGCCCCCCATCCATGTCCTGAGCCCATCCACAACAGCCTATTTATCATTTTACAGGAGAGGATGGCAGTTGAGATAGCCCTCAGGCCCTCATCCCATTGAGGCACTTACAAGATCAATTAAGCCAAGTTTTGAACCTTGATTAAACACACTTAGTGCACTGCATGCAGTCATGGTTACCATACTACAAAAATGATCTAGAGATGCTGGAGGGGTTGCAGAGAAAGTGACACCTGAAATGTGTAAATGTACATATAAGGAAGGCTTGACAGAAAGGGTTCCTCTTCTCCAGAAAACAGACTTTTAGGAGTGACCTAATAATTGATGGGAGCATTCTGTCAGTACGACTAAATTTTACATTGCAGCAACCAATTCACTCTATGTTAAGCATTCTTGGTGTGACTCGGTCTAGCATGGAGGCCTCTCCAATTTGCTGCAGATTTGCTGCAATGGACTGAGAAGATGTGTATGATTTCCTGGTCTCTGATCTCTCTTGACCAACTTCTCAGCCAGAACAAACTTTCATTTTTGCTCACCTCTTCCAATGCCCTTCAAAGCTGTCCGTCTCCAGGTCACAGCTATCAGAGATTGTTCCTCAGTTGCCAGTTTTAAGGACTTGACTGGGTCTACTCTTTATTGTCTGTGTTCTGATCCAATGCCTTTGCTCCACCTACAAACCAGATATATGGCTTCTCTCTGAAAATTTTAAGAACTCAGTTGAGCAGCTTGAGTTTCTTTTTGCAAATGTCACATATTTCCCTGTTGCAGTCAGTCAGTCTTGTTTGCCTTCAAAATTATAATTCCCAAAAAATTCAACATATAGAAAAATGTCCAGTCAATTGTATTCTAAATTAATATTTCTAATAATATATCTTTAGGACAAATGCAAGTTTTGCAATGAGATAATTAATCATTTTAAATTAATGGATTTAGGATTGTTAGAAGAAGTTTATATGTCAGGCAGTGCAGCACATTTGGAATGAATTAATCAATTAAGTACTTTTTGGAATCATTATTGTGAAAATAAGAAGCAGAATGTCACTTGCAATGTCTTTTATTCATTAATGTGGGAAGTTTCAAGCATTAGGGAAAAAACCTGATAAAACATGCTTATTAAAATATATTGATAATTCACTGAAGACACTTGATCTTATTACAGCCGAAAAGGAAACAGCACTCGTCAACATTGGGTGTTGATCATTGATTACAATTCGATGTGTCGATGCTGAAAACTCTCATGGGATATCAGAAGTCCTCTTTTGAATTAGGAATTCTGTGTCATCAAAATACTAAACACTCTGAAGGTCACATGTTTTCCCTGCTTTACTGAGCCGACCATCTCAAATCTGAATAACATTAAATTAAGGTAGCTCTGAAGGTAGCTTTTGTGCCAAAAAAAACAATGAATAATAGATATGTCCTGTCAGTCCTGAATACAACCAGAAATTCACAAAAATCAGAAAACTAAGAAAATTTTAAAAAGCATTTGGTACAACCTGAATTACATGAGGAAAGAAAATTGGAGCATCTTTCTTTACCAAAGACCATGCCCAGTTTGTATCAGTATTAATATACTTAAGAAGTATTTAGAATTGTCATAGAGCTGTTTTGTTTTGTGGAGAAATAAATTGAGAGTGTAAGTCAGAAGCGATATGTGACTCCTGAACATATTTGGAACTGGAAAGTAAAAACTCGTGAACTGGTGAACAATAGCCATTTTGGACAATAAATCTCTAAAATTGCAGCCACCAAATTGTTCTTTTCTACCTTGGGTAATCATGATGACATGATATTACTCAGTCATAAGACTTACAAAACGACAATCAACCCCTAATTCAGTGCAGGATGGAGTGTATGTTTCACATTTGAGCTTTCAGCACAATGCTCTGCATTCCAGACATATATATTGAGTTTAGCCACTGAGGTATAGAAGTCGCGTACGATTTTGTGAACACTGATTTCAATAGATGGAAAATCCTGCACAGTCTGCTGACCTTTGTGCACAAACTTTCAACTGTATATTGTCCTGCAAGAAAATGTGTTTTAGTAAAATTTACCTTTCCTAATGCACTCCAAATCCACTGTGAAGCCTGCCAGCTAACTGCATAATAATGTACAGACTACACAATTTACAAAATCCAGAAATAAATCAGGCTGTCAGTTTACAAGTTACAATCTCCCAAGAAGCCTTGACCTACACATGAGTTTTTACACTATTCAACAATCATAGCACTGAGCACAATTGCTGCATTCTCTTATTCCCATAAATAAAGTGCATATTCTTTCAAAATGCATTTGGATGTTTAGAATAAGCTCTTCCAAATTTGGAAGAAGCTTAAACAATTGGATACAGGAAGTCATTTTAACCTAACCCATGTCTGAGGGCAGCTGACAGAATCAGATATGGCACCTAGTCTATGTGGACCTGAATTTCCATTGCACTGGCTTCATTAGTGAGTAAAATTGGTTGGGATATAAAAACAGGCAGGCAATCTGATCCCGTCAGGTTCCCGTGTGCATGTTAGGCTAAGATTATTTGCACATTGTCTTCCAAATTCAGATTCTCAATCAGGCAAATCATATCTGAGTAAACGGTCAGTTTTCCCGTTTTTTTTTGAGCGAAAGCTAAGCAACAAATCATTTGTGACAGAGTCAGTAGAGAGCTAGGGGTGTATTTTCAACTGTTCAGTGTGTTGCTTTGAGCATTTGAGCTTTGTCAATGCTGAGAACGAAGAAAACTTAACATTGGACCATTAAAATTGTTGCTATTGAACAGTATCTATTGCATTTTTTCGTTTATTTGCTACATAGATACCTTGGGTTCCCAGAAGTTACCCTTGCAGTCTGTTATGAAACAGGCTCAGCCGTTAATCAGCAGCAAGTCCCAGGGTCACTGGAATATAGCACGCATTGTCATGTATGGACTCCATGGACTCCAATTGACCATCAATCAAGTTACACACCAATGAACAAGATATTTAACAATAAATTGTTAATTAAGAGTATTCAATACAAGCAACATATTTATAATGATGGTAGATTGTAGGGAGTTAGGAAGCAGGTTAAAAAGAAAGGACCTTAAAAGGTACAGATCTCAGGATTGCTACTGGTGTGACATGCTTGTCAGAGTAGAAAAGCAGCACATATCAGGTGAAAATATGGCTGGAGTGATGATGCAAGGGAAGAGGGCTTCAGATTCCTGGGGCATCTAAGGGAGGTACACCAGTATCAGTTGGACAGGTTGCACCTTGGCAAGACTGGTGCTGATGTCCAAGGGGGAGTACTTGTGAATGTGGTTGGGGAGGGTTTACACTAAAATGGCAGGCAGATGGGAACATATACAAGGAAATGGATGACACGGAAAAAAAGACTAAAACAAAAGACAGAATGGGAAATAAGAAAGCTGACTGGCAGAAAATTCAAGGGCTGGAATCAAGCAAAGCTGCAATGACTAAGAAAACTAAAAGACAAGTCTGAATGCTTTGTACCTTAATGCGTCGAGCATTTACAAAGAAATGAATGAATCAGTCAAACAGATAGGTCAAAATTACAGATTACAGAGATTTGGCTGAAGGGTGACCAGGAATGGTAATGGAATATCCAGGGGTTTAGAAAGGACAAAGCAAAAGGACAAGAGGGATTTGGGGGGGGGGAGGGGAGGGGGGGATAGCACTCCTGATTAAAGAAGAAATCAATAAGATTGTGAGGAAGGATGTTAGCTCTGATGAAGTAGAATCTATATGGGTTGAGCATGGAAACATTAAGGCACAGCAAACAATAGCAGGGATTGCATATAGACTTTCAAACCATAGTAGTAATATTAGGGAAGGGATTAAAAAGGAAACTCTAATCTGCATGTTGTGATTGTACAGGATATTCGTCAGGCCGCTCTAGAGTACTGTGTCCAGTTTGGGTTGCCCTGTTACAAGAAGGATGTTATCAAGCTGGAGAGGGTTCAGAAAAGATTTACCAGGTATTGCTAGGAATGGAGGGTTTGAGTGAGGAGAAGCTGAATATATTGGATATTTTTCATTGGATAGTTGGAGGGTTCAAGGGTGACCTTATAGAGGTTTATAAAATCATGAAGGGTATAGATAAGGTAATTGGCAGGTGACTTTCTCCCTAGGGTGGGAGATTTCAAGACTAGGGGCTGAGGTAAGAAAGATGTAAAAAGTACATGAGGGGCAATTTTTTTTTATAGAGAGTGGTTATGTGTGGAATGAACTTCCAGAGAAAGTGGTGGATATGGGTACAGTTATAAAATTTAAACACCATTTGGATAAATAAATGAATAAGAAAAGTTTGGAGGGATGTGGGCCAAGCACAGGCAAGTGGGACTAATTTAGTTTGGGACTGAAATAAATTAATATTAGTAAGGAAATAGTGTTGGGAAAACTAATAGGATTAAAAGCAAAAAAATCCCCAGGGCCTGACAAGTTTCATCCCAGAGGACATAAGGAAGTGACTCTAGGAATAGTTGATGAGCTAGTGATTATCTTCCAAAACTTTATTGGCTTTGGAACAGTATGTATCCATTGGAGGGTAGCTAGAGCAACTTCACTGTGTACAATGGGAGACAGAGATAAAACAGAGAATTATTGACTTGGTTAGCCTGATGTTGGTAGCAGGAATAGTCGTGCACTTGGAAGATAATGACAGGATCAAAAAGAGTCAGCATGGATTCACAAAGGGAACAAAGAGTAGTGATGAACATGTCTTTTTCAGGTCTTTGACAGGCAGTGACTAATGGAGTACCATAGGGATTAGTGCATGGATCCCAGGTATTTACAGTATATTCTAATGATTTAGATGAGGAAACTGTATGTCGTTTTCCCAAATTTGGAAACAACACAAAACAGGATGTGAAGGTATGCTGTGAGGAAAATACAAAGATGCTTCAGTGTGATTTGGACAAGTTGAGTAAGTGGGCAAATGCATGACAGATGCAATACAAAGGGGATAAATGCAAGGTTAAGCACTTTGTTAGCAAAAACAAGAAGGCAGATTATTATCTGGATGGTGGTAGATTGGAGAAGGGGTAAGTGCAACAAGACCTGGGTGTCCTTACACAATAGCTGCTGAAAGTAAGCCTGCAGATGCAGCAGGCAGTGAAGACATTAATGGGATGCCTGAGAAGAATATGTTGGCTTTCATAGGGAAAGGATTCAAGCACAGGAGCAGGGATGTCATGCTGCAACTATAAAGGCCATTAGCACGACCACACCATTAGCAAGAGTAGTGACTCCAGTTTTGGTCTACTTATTTGAGGAAGGATGTTTTGATTAATGATGGAGTGCAAAAAAGGTTTACCAGACAATTCCTGGGTTGGCAGGACTGACATACAGGGAGAGTTGAAGAATGTGGTGTTGAAAAAACACAACCGGTCAGGCAGCATCTGAGGAGCAGGAGAGCAGACATTTCAAGCATAAGTTCTTCATCATCTTCATCTTCTGCTCCTCGGATGCTGCCTGACTGGCTGTGCTTTTCCTGTACCATACTCTTCGACTCTGATCTCCAGCATTCGCAGTCCTCACTTTCACCCTCCTGACATACAGGGAGAGTCTGGATTGGTCAGGACTATACTCACATGTAGTTCCGATGAATGAGGGGGGAATCTCACAGAAGCTTACTAATAGAACTGGACAGGGCGGGAAGGATGTTCCAATGATCAGAGAGTGCAGAACTAGAGGTAAGAGTCTCAGAATAAGAGGTAGGCCTTTCAGAACGGGGGTGAACAGGAATTTCTTCACCCAGCCTATAGTGAACCTGTGAAATTCTCTGCCACAGAAAAGTGTTGAGGCTAAAACATTGAAATTGTTCAAGAAAGATGTAGACATAGTTCTTAGGACTAATTGCCTCAAAGAATATGCAGAGAAAGCAGGAACAAGGCACTGAGTTGCATGATCAGCCATGATCATATGGAACAGCAGATTCAGACCGAAGGGCTGAATTGACTTCTCCTGCTTGCATATTCAATGGCATACTGTACAAATATCCTTAGAATATAAAACTAATGAAGATACTTTGATTGTGATTGGTCTTAACAAAACATTGAACCTTGAATCACAATCACTCACTGTTTATAAGACAAGATGTTACGACAAACCTCTGATAAACCCCACAAATCTGTTGCCTTCTGGAGAGGTTAATGAAGGGAAACATAAATCTACAGCTGCAAACTTCAAGCCACAGAATGTTGCATTAAAGCAGCCCAAAAATGTTTTGACTATGCTCCTCTCAGATACCTGATTTTACCAGAAGCATAACTATCAATTAATGATGCCAGCTTATAAGTGGCATTGGTATGTTAATAAAGTGAGACTGTTTGTATTGAATAAGGTAACTTAATGCATTTCCCTGTGCAAAGTTATAAAGATCCTATTATTTGATAATGAACCATACAGACTAAGGACAATCTGAAATATGTATGATTCTGCATTTTTTCTGAAGTATTATTCAGAAAATTATTCAGACTTCAACTTGCAGAAATGGCTACAGGCTGTTAATCTTAATCCTGTGTGTGCCATATTCAGCAAGAAGGAATCCAATAAATAATCTAATGTTAACAAAAATACATCATTTTGTCACAACCATATGTGTGTTCTGTTTTGTTAATTCTGTCAAGCATGGCTAGCCTATTATTCCCTTGGTGAAGCCTTTGCTGTACGTTATATTCAAATTCTTTTCAAACATTTCTGTATTCTGATTTCCCTATAAAAGCTGTAAAATTAATGCAGGACTTGATAACTGATGTAAGAGTCAATTCAAATAACATTTTAGCAAAGCTAATATTGATTGTAAGGTTTTTTCTGAGCCAAATTCATAGTCATATCCACAATCAGAATTCATGTCATACTGATCTCCCGTTGCCAAAAGCAGTTTTATCAGGTGGTATTTTTAAGAGAGATGGAAGACAAAATTAGATTCTAACCAAAGAACAAATGGTACTAGAATTTAACAGTTAATTATAATTTGAATGGCAAAATTCTCTTCGCCCTTGTGCTACCTCATTAGTTCCCCTCTGGGTTTGCAGATAATATATCTTCCGATCATGGAAAACAATAACACAGGAAGAAACTGTTAGACAATTGAATTGGATGTCAAACCACCATGGGTTAACCATGGATACTGACTGGAAGCACTATTATTATATATTGTTTGACTGATGCAAAATTCCTGAAGTTTATAGTTGATTAGGAAATGGAAATCCTGTCCTCTCAGCTAGTAAAGGTTGCCTGCTACAATTAACTCCGGGGTAATAACTAAAACCGGTTTGCATTTATCTCTATCAGTCCTTGATATTTTGATTAATAAACAATTACTTGGGAAATTGCACCAAGCACTTCTTCCCTGAAGCTCTACAATCATTGATTTTGTTAACCAAAAAGTGGAACGGGTGCACTAGGATGACATAGCCAAAAGGATTTTCTTAATGTCTTTCTGCTCCTTATTTTTCATATCAGTTAAATAGCAATCTGGTGTCTTCAGCCCTGGGCTGCTATTTTTGCCTCCTGAAAATATCCACTAAGGAATTTTTCATTTGGAGTATGCAACAGAGCGTATCACTACAACACTCTTTCACCACTGTGCTTGATGCTCAAACACAACCCAAACTGATGGGGTGAAATTTGATATCTTCACTGATCCTAAATTCATATCAGCCCTGCTGGGTAGCTGCAGGGGTATATAGGCCAAGGCTGCCTCTACGTCTGTGGCTCAAGGAAATAAGATGCAGCTTCAAGCTGCTTTCTTCACATGTTTTGGATTGTGAATTGATGACTATCCAACATCCTTCAAAGTTAGAAAGCGTTCAAACTTGCAAAATTACAAACCTATAATCTAACACCTGTGCATAACTTTTGTCAATATTTTGTATGATAATTTTCTATACCCATGTTTATATAATGGAAACTGCCTATATAAACCGTTCACACTGCGATTACGTCTTATCTTCAGGTGAAGACATTTTTATTGATAGATCTCATTCAGTATGTGGATGTACCTACTAGAGAAGGTGCAAAACCTGATCTACTCTTGGGAAATAAGGCAGGGCAGGTGACTGAGGTGTCAGTGGGGGAGCACTTTGGGACCAGCCACCATAATTCTATTTGTTTAAAATAATGATGGAAAAGGATAGACCAGATCTAAAAGTTGAAGTTCTAAATTGGAGAAAGGTCAATTTTGACGGTATTAGGCAAGAACTTTCGAAATCTGATTAGAGGCAGATGTTCGCAGGTAAAGGGACGGCTGGAAAATGGGAAGCCTTCAGAAATGAGATAACAAGAATCCAGAGAATGTATATTTCTGTTAGGGTGAAAGGGATGGCTGGTAGGTATAGGAAATGTTGGATGACGAAAGAAATTGGGCGTTTGGTTAAGCGAAAGGAAGCATAAGTCAGGTATAGACAGGATAGATCAAGTGAATCCTTAGAAGAGTATAAAGAAAGTAAGAGAATACCTAAGAGGGAAATCAGGAGGGCAAAACGGGGACATGAGATAGCTTTGGCAAATAGAATTAAGGAGAATTCAAAGAGTTTTTACAAATACATTAAGGACAAATGGGTAACTAGGGAGAGAAAATAGGGCCCCTCAAAGATCAGCAAGGCGGCCTTTGTGTGGAGCCACAGAAAATGGGGGAGATACTAAATCAATATTTTGCATCAATATTTACTGTGGAAAAGGATATGGAAGATATAGCCTGTAGGGAAAGAGATGGTGACATCTTGCAAAATGTCCAGATTACAGAGGAGGAAGCGCTGGATGCCTTGAAACGGTTAACGGTGGATAAATCCCCAGACCTGATCAGGTATACATTGTGGGAAGCTAGAGAAGTGATTGCTGGGCCTCTTGCTGAGATATTTGTATCATCGATAATCACAGGTGAGGTGCCAGAAAACTGGAGGTTGGCAAACATGGTGCCACTGTTTAAGAAGGGCGGTAAAGACAAGCTAGGAGAACTATAGACCGGTGAACCTGACCTCGATGGTGGGCAAGTTGTTGGAGGGAATCCTGAGGGACAGGATGTACAAGTATTTGGAAAGGCAAGGACTGATTCAGGATCGTCAACATGGTTTTGTGCGTGGGAAATCATGTCTCAAAAACTTGATTGAGTTTTTTGAAGAAGTAACAAAGAAGATTGATGAGGGCAGAGCAGTAGATGTGATCTATATGGACTTCAGTAATGCATTCAACAAGGTTCCCCAATGGGAGACTGATTAGCAAGGTTAGATCTCATGGAATACAGGGAGAACTAGCCATTTGGATACAGAACTGGCTCAAAGGTAGAAGACAGAGGGTGGTGGTGGAGTGTTGTTTTTCAGACTGGAGGCCTGTGACCAGTGGAGTGCCACAAGGATCAGTGCTGGGCCCTCTACTTTCTGTCATTTACATAAATGATTCGGATGTGAGCATAAGAGGTACAATTAGTAAGTTTGCAGATGACACCAAAATTGAAGGTGCAGTGGACAGCGAAGAGGGTACCTCAGATTACAACAGGATTTGGACCAGATGGACCAATGGGCTGAGAAGTGGCAGATGGAGTTTAATTCAGATAAATGCGAGGTGCTGCATTTTGGGAAAGCAAATCTTAGCAGGACTTATACACTTAATGGTGAGGTCCGAGGGAGTGTTGCTGAATAAAGAGACCTTGGAGTGCAGATTCATAGCTCCTTGAAAGTGGAGTCGCAGGTAGATAGGATAATGAAGAAGGTGTTTGGTATGCTTTCCTTTATTGGTCAGAGTATTGAGTACAGGAGTTGGGAGGTCATGTTACGGCTGCACAGGACATTGGTTAGGCCACTGTTGGAATATTGCATGCAATTCTGGTCTCCTTCTTATCAGAAAAACGTTGTGAAATTTGAAGGGGTTCAGAAAAGATTTATGTTGTCAGGGTTGGAGATCTGAGCTACAGGGAGAGGCTGAACAGGCTGGGATTGTTTTTCCTAGAGCATCGGAGGCTGAGGGGTGACCTTATCGAGGTTTACAAAGTTATGAGGGGCATAGGTAGGTTAAATAGACAAAGTCTTTTCCCTGGAGTTGGGGAGTCCAGAACTAGAGGGCATAGGTTTAGGGTGAGAGGGGAAAGATATAAAAGAGACCCAAGGGGCAACTTTTTCACACAGAGGGTGGTACGTGTATGGAATGAGCTGCCAGAGGCTGGTACAATTGCAACATTTAAGAGGCATTTGGATGGGTATATGAATAGGAAGGGTTTGGAGGGATATGGGCTGAGTGCTGGCAGGTGGGACTAGATTGGGTTGGGATATCTGGTCAGCATGGACGGGTTGGACCAAAGGGTCTGCCTCCATGCTGTACATCTCTATGACTCTGTTATAAATGTGAACATAGCAATTTATAAAAGTAAGAATAGCTGTAATCTAATTAGCTTCCATCCTATGATTCTGTTTTACCTGAAGACAACATTCAGCTTGTCTCCAGGTAGGCAATGGAATGGTAGAATAACGGCACACCAATGTGCCAGGGACATGGGCTCAAAATGTAACTCAAAAAAGGCTGTGGGTAAGTTTAAAGTTCAATCTTTTAATCAGTCTAGTAGCAATGAGCATAAAACTACTAAATTGTTGGATAAGCCCATTCAGTTCACTCATGCCCTTCAAGAAAATAAAGCTGCTGTCTTCAGACCCATCACAATGTATTTAGAGCTTAACTATGTTTTTAATGGCCTTGAAAGCCCTTTAGTTGTGTTAAATTCCTATAGAAGTGTAAATAAGATGAAGACCACTCATCATTGAAAATATTTATCTTACAGTACCCTCCTCACTAACATCTGTATTAAAATTTGAAAAACTGTCTGAAATTTTAGTTAAGCAACATAGTCATATTCATGAATCATATCTTAAACGCCACATCCTAAACTCCTCCAAAGTCATCCCTGGGTATGAAGAGCAAGTTGCCTCAAACAGGGTATTTGTCTCTGATGCAGCCATACTTGTTTTACCACTTGTAACATGAAAACTTAGATGTGCATAACATGGTAATTCAACATCCAACAGAATGGTTATGACAACTCAACATTATATGCAGTCATTACATTCACAGACATGTAGGTGCCTGAGCTAGTGGTAGACTATTTGGTTACAAAGAGCAGGATGTGTTCATCAGTATGTTATGCTTCAAGTGACTCAACTAAGGTGGAATTTAAGATCTTTATCCCATCAAGTCACACTATGATACCATGATGTTATTATGTGCATGTATGTTAAAGGTGTACTGACATTCTAGCTATGAGATGTAACCCAACAGGCATGTCCTAATGCATTACATTAAAGATTCTTGAGCATGAAAGTAAAGAAATTGGGACTGCACCTCATAGAGAGGAATGAGTGTGAATTTGAAAGAGATGCCCAAAATCATCACATCCAACTCCAGAGTGGAGAAAGGAAAACTGTTCCCCATTGACTGAAAATTTGAGAGCCAGAGGACCACGCTTACTCCAGAACATTTTAGGGAGTGAATGGTCACAATCGAAAATGCACTCTTTAATAGAGGAGGCAGGAACAATCATGGCATTTTAAACAAATTATGTCACTATACTAAGAGAACTTATTTACAGGGCTGCAGGTAAAAGGCAAATGAATGGGACTAGGTGGGTGTTCTTGCAGTGAGTCAGCATGGAAACATTAATTGCAATCGCTGCCTTCTGGGCTATATTCTATTCTCCAGGAATCTGGCTGCATTGTGGTAGCGCACTACCAGGAAGGAGGTGTGGCTCAATCTTGGCTCCAATCCCATAAATCACTGGGGGTGTTCAAAAATAGGAAAAGGCAAAGGCAATCTTGTGTTGATTGCATCTGACTCCTTTCCTTAGATAACAAACCAGTGCTCTGCAATGTTGAACACCAACTAAAGGAGCAATGGGGATAGCAAAGGCACAGAACATACTCAATACCCATCACTAAATTTGGTTTGATAGCAGCACAACTGATCCTGATGTTCTGTTGGACACACACGCGCGTGCGCGCGCGCACACACACACACACACACACACACGTGTATGACTGGAGGTGCAGAATGACAGGAGATGGGAAACTGGAATGAACGAACCCACTCACTGTATTTTGAAGAGTTAAGTCCATAGTAGTGAAATAAGTAAAGGAATCTTACATCATTCCATATAATTAATTGAGGCATCCAATGGTGAGATAGCAACAGGAGAACATTTCATCTTGGACAACAACTGGTGTGTGTATTTGTCTTAATTATATATCTGCAGCCCTAAGTAGCTGTTATCCAATTTGTACATAAAAAGTGACAAATGCTGATTGCATTACAGTAACTTTCACAACAAAGTATTGCCCATTCTCTTTGCTGCCTCAAAAACATTTACATGAGAATGGAGAGCCCAATGATTTGTATCAGGCTATTGAACAGGATGAACTGCAGCTGAAGACAAGGACAGTTACTTCTGTAGTTCTGTTAGTGCGGTGTAATACAAATGGAGTTCATTATTGCTCTTAAACACCAGTTTCTACTGCTGGTTGATTCACTTCTCTACTTCTGTTATTTTTGCAGCTTTTCTGTGTCTCTCTCGTTACAGACAATATAGCTTGCTATTACTACTGACACATTGTAGTAGGTACATCCTGTAAAGTAATTGATTTTCCAAGATGAGAAGATGTCATATAAAAAGTAAAGATGAAACCCTTCAGGCATTATACAACCAAACTGCATTATAGACCCGCAATCCCATCTTCACCTCTCTTCTACCCTTTGCCTTGGCTGGCATGAGCTTGCTCCTGGGAATACAGAGCTTCCAGTCCTGGAAATAGTTACTATGTCCCAATGGGATACATTATCAGTCCATAATATGCTGTTGCTCCATAATTTTATAGGATCTCATTGGGACATGATGCCATGAATTCTGAAGCTATGCTGGAGAACTGGAAGTGGATTCAAGCTGATCATAATTCTTCATCCACTGACTCATGATTCCCAGTATGTTCATTCAGTCAGCCAAAACTTATAAACTTAAATTTCACCCTTACCTTCTCCAAAAGAAAATAAATCTCTTCCTACATTGGGTTTTGCATTTTACAAAACTGAGACTAACGTTGGATAACAATTTCATAAATGTTACATATGTTGTTAAATTAGTATCTGCAACCCATCCTCTGACCCACCCACAATTCCACCATTCCTTGTGTCCCAGACTGCCTTGGAATGCTTGTCACCATTGTCATCCTGGAACCTCCCCCATTTCTTGCCAAGCCCGTCCATGTTTGTGTTTATTCCCCTACTTTTCCATGTAAGCCCCTAACCAACCAGCTCCCATTGCCCTTCCTGAATCTCGATCCTATTATCATCAATGCCAGACCATTGCCTTCAATAACCTCCTGTGAGATTGTGCAATCTCAGAACATGACTCTCCAACTTCCACCTTACCAATCCACTAAACCAAGGAGGTCAGGAGCTGGATGGTCCTGGAAGATGCCATCCTAGGCATCAGTGAACAAATTTTTGCTGGAGCAGGAGCTTCCCATAGCAAGGGCCATACCCTGGGCAGCCAGCTCTTTGTATTCTCCATTATCAGTCATCAACCCAAATGCCCCAAATCATAAGAAATGGAAGCAGAATTAGGCCATTTGGCCATCGATTCTGCTCCATCATTTGATCATGGCTGATCTATTTCTCTAACCCATTCTCCTAACCTTCTCCCAATAATCCTTGATCCTCTTTCTAATCTAAAACTTTTCCAAGACAGGACTGAAACTGCTGCGACATCCAGCTTTCAACAGTTGGATGGTCACTAGCCCACCTTAGGTCGGTTGTCTCTTCTTCCTTTAACCATTTCCATCAATTTGCTCAAAGTAACAACCACCTTCCTACTTCTAGCCACTTCTGCTCCAGCTTGCTCCACAGTCAAGACCATCCTCCTAGTAGTTTCAATTGTGTTTGCAGACCTTACATTGCAACTCAATGAAAGCATTATTTGAAGCTGTACCTATATAATGGCAAAGCAGCAATTCCAAGAAAAGTGAAGGTTGCCAGAGACGACTTGAATTACAACACTGTTGAGTATCTGAAACTCAATTGGATTTCTCAATTGGATAGAGCTTATTTGGGAGCAAGCACGTAATTTGAGTGAGCAAGCTAACGTTTCAATTCCAAATGACTCTTCATCTCGATGGCTCTGATGAAGAGTCATCTAGATGAGACATGTTGGCTTGTTTTCTCTCCATGCATGCTGCCAGACCCATTGTGATTTCCAGCATTTTTTGCTTTCAGCACAAGGTTCCAATACTTGCAGTAACTTTCTCCTTAATTTCAGTGAGTTGGATTTATAACTGCTTTACTACACCATACACATACACAGCATGTAGGAAGGCAGGACATGAAAGGATATGAACTGCAAGTTTTAGTTAAATCCAAATATATTTTTAAAAATCAGCTCACTTGAGTTACTTCTGTGATGAAAGGAGTATGATTTATGTACAATAAACTTTTTTTCGAGTTGAGTTTTCAAACTAGTGCTATATGGGTTTTCAAAGTTAAAAATCACACAAGACCAGGTTATAGTCCAACAGGTTTAATTGGAAGCACACTAGCTTTTGGAGCGACGCTCCTTCATCAGGTGATTGTGGAGGGCACAGAATTTATAGCAAAAATTTACAGTGTGATGTAACTGAAATTATACATTGAAAAATACCTTGATTATCTGTTGAGTCTTTCATCTGTTTGAATAGTTTCACTTCTTTCTTGTGTAAATCACAAAACCATTTTCTAAAAGTTACATTCTCAGGTTAACTGTAACAATTGGTGTTAGTTAGACAATATGTTGAAGGTGTTAGCCCCCTGTGTTTTATGTCTATGCCATGTGTTTAGATTGATTCTAATCTAAAACGTGGGATAACAGAGTTTTACATTAATTCATGCAATTTTTGAGCAAAGTGCAATATAACTCTGCAAGTACAAACTCACCCCACAAAATATATGTATATGTGTGTATGTGGGTTTTTGAGTGTGTGTGTGTTTGGGTTAGGGAGTTGTGAGTATGAGAGAGTGTGTGTATATGTGTGCGTATGCGAGTGTAGAGCGTCTTAAGTCTGTGAAGGGGTGCATGTGTGTGTGTGTGTGTGTGTGTGTGTGTGTGTGTCTCTGTGTATATGAGTGTCCATGTGTATGTTTGTGTACTGGAGTGCCTGTGTGTGTGTGTGTGTGTGTGTGTGTGTGTGTGTGTGTATAGTGCAATGGCGGTCACCTGTAATGTGACATGAACCCTAGGTGGGTACGGAACTTAGCTATCAGCCTCTGCTCAGCCACTTTTCGCTGCTGCCTATCCCGAAGTCCGCCTTGGAGGATAGTCACCCGAAGGCCCGAGGTCGAATGTCCTGGACCGCTGAAGTGTACCCCAACTGGAAGGGAACACTCCCGTCTGTTGATTGTTGTATGGCGCCCAGTTATCCGTTGTTGTAGCCTTTGATCTGTTTCCCCAATGTACCATACTTCAGGGCATCTTTGCCTGCAACGTATAAGATAGACAACGTTGGCTGAGTCACATGAGTACCTGTCATGTACAAGGTGGGAGGTGTCCCCACGTGTAATGGTGGTATCTGCGTCCATACTCTGACACGTCTTGCATCGCCTACCATGACAGGGTTGTATGGAGTTGACCTGATTGCTGGGCAGTTTGCTACAAACAATGACCTGTTTGAGTTTGGCGTTTGTTTAAAGAAGAGCAGTGGAGGTGTGGGGATGGACTTGGCGAGGTGCTCATCCTCATTGATAATGTGCTGCAGGTCATGAAGAACATGGCACAACTTTTCAGCTCCTGGGATGTACTGAACAACGAAAAGTATCCTGTCAGTTGCAGCATGTATCTGTCTCCTGAGGAGGTCATTACAGTTCCTTGCTGTGGCACATCGGAACTGGCAGTCGATGAGTTGAGCATCATACCTCGCTCTTATGAGGACATCCCTGACTACTTCCAAGTGCCCGTCACATTCCTCCTCATCTGAGCAGATCCGGTGTACTCATAGGACTTGTCCATAGGGGATGGATGTTTTGTGTGGAAGCTGGAGAAGTACAGCATTGTGAAGTTGTCTGTGGGTTTGCGGTAGAGTGTGACGCTGAGGTGTCCATCCTTGATGGAGATGCATGTGTCCAAGAATGAGACAGAGAGTAGTCCACGGTGAGTTTAATGGTGGGATGAAACTTGTTGATATCACTGTGCAGTTTTATTAATGACTCTTCGCCATGGGTCCAGAGGAAGAAAATGTCGTCAATGTACCTGGTGTATAATGTTGGTTGGAGGTCCTGCATGTATGGGTGTTGGTATGCTTTTGTGAAGGGAATTAAAAATTAAACTTGGTCAGCCTACAATTTTAGTCTAGTTCATTCCAGTTAACTGCAAGGCTTTGTGGGGTGATAATTAAAGCTTAAATGTTGCTAAAAAGAGATTAGAAGTTGAAGCTTTTCAACATGCATTCATGGTAACTAGGGCAAGAGAAGCAGACTTGGGGGGAAAAAAGACATCATTTCATACAGAATGAGTAAGGATTGCCTGGGCCATAATTGGCACAGAGTTACAATAAGAACAGTTCACTGTCAACCTTAATTTTCACACCAGACAAGTAGGTTCTCATTAGGTAGGGCATTGCCATGGGGATGCAATAGACTTTTGCAGTTTCCATGACCCTTTGTTTGAAAAGGTGCAACGTATGTATAAATTTATTTTGCCTACATTTTAACTGAAGAAGGGTTATACTCGAAATGTCGACTTCTCCACCTCCTGAGGCTGCCTGGCTTGCTGTGTTCTTCCAGCTTCGTGCTTGGCTATTTTACTTTCTAACTGGCAGAGTTTTCTCCCTCTTTTGCTCGACTTTCTCAATGCTATATATGGTCACACGATGCTATAATGTCAAGGGCAGTCACTCACAGCTCACCTCTGGAGTTCAGATCTTTTAGCCAGCCTTGGACCAAGGCTGAAAAGAGGTCAGGAGCTGATTGCTCCTGACACAGTCCCAACTCAGTGTCAGTAAGCAGGTTATTTCTTTATAAGTGCCACTTAATAGCAATGTCAATGACCCTTTCCATTACTTTACTGATGATTGAGAGTAGAGCAACAGGGTGGTAATTAGCTGGGCTGGATTTGTCATGCTTTTTGTATATAGAAAGATTGTCACTGTCAAAGTAGTGTTGAAACAGCTTGGCATCTAGTCCTGGAACAACACTTTTCAGTGCTATTGCCAGAATGTTGTTAGGGCCCATAGCTTTTGAATTACCCAGTGTCTACCAATTCTTGATATAACATGGAGTGAGTTGAACTGGTTGAAAACTGGCATTTGTGATGCTGGGGGCTTCAGGGAGAGGCTGAGATGGATCTTCCACTCAGCACTTTTGGCTGAAGGATTCAATTAATTTGGTTTTGTATTTTGCACTGTCATGGTGGGTTCTCCCGGCATTGAGGATGGGAATATTTGTGGACCTTCTGTTTCTAGTGAGTTATTTAATTGTCCACTGCCATTCACAACTAGATGTCACAAGGCCATAGAGCTTAAATCTGATCCATTGGTTATGCCATGTAGCCCTATCCCTTGCATGCTACCTCTGCTGTTTAGCACGTGAATCATCCTGTTTCACAGGTTCACCATGTTGACGTATCATATGATTGTTGTCGAATGCACCTTGAACCTATGGAAATGATGGGAGAAAAGCTTAATGTCAAACCTGCCCCAACCAACACCCCCCAACTCCCCTGACACCAAGCCCCATGTCAAGGGGTGAAGGAGATGTATTGCTGGGTTTGTACGAACAGAGAATCAGTGAGTACCCAATGCACTAATGAGTTGATGCCAGTGGAATCTCACAAAGCTCCCCAGTGACTCCCTGAAATGGTCTACTAGGATAGAAGTTGAGAGAGGTTATTACCTTTAGGACTAATGGGATAGGATTTCTACACAGTCCATGTGATTATTAATCTTTGTCCATTAGATTCTTGATATGAAACAATTTATGTTTAATTCACTCATGGGATGTGGGCTGGGCCAGCATTTATTGCCCATCCCTAGTTGCCCCTGAGAAGGTGATGCTGAATTGGCTTGTAAACCACTGCACCACTACGGAGGTGATGGCTAGTGGTATTTCTGCTAGACTATTCATTGAGAGACCCAGGAAATATTCTGGCTACCCAGGTTTGAATCCTGTCGTGGTTGATGGTAGAATTTGAATTTGTTTGAATAAAGTGGAATTAAGAATCTAATGATGATCATGAAACCATTGTTGATGATCACAAAGACAAATCTGACTCATTAATGCCTTTTAGAAAGGAAATTGCCATCCTTAGCTGGTCTGGCCTACATGTGACTCCAGACCTCCAACAATGTGGCTGATTTTTATCTGCCCTATGAGCAATTAGGAATGGGTGATAAATGCTACCCTCGCCAGTGACACTTACATCAGTGAATTAATTCTTTTAAAAATCCGTTTGCAGTAGATAGACCCACAATGCTCTTTGGGAGGAAGTTCCAGGATTTTGAGCCGATGACACTAAAGGAACAATAATATATTTCCAAGTCAGGATGGTGAGTGGCTTAGAATGGTACGCTTAGGTGATAATGATCCCATGAATTTGCTGCCCTAGTCATTCTAGTGGATGCTAGAGTTTAGAAGGTGATGTCCAAGGAGCCTTGATGAATCGCTGCAGTGCATCTTGTAGATGGTACACACTACTGTGACTGAACATTGATAGTGAAGTGACTGAATGTTTGTAGCTGTGGTGCCTATCAAGCAGACTGCTTTGTTCTGGATGGTATCAAATTTCTTGAGTGTTGTTGGTGATGTAGACATCCAGGTAAATGATGAGTATTCCTTCACACTCCCATTTGTGCCTTGTAGATAGTGCACACACGCTCGGGAGTCAGGAGATGAGTTTTTTGCTGCAGGATTCCTAGTCTCTGATCTGCTCTTATAGCCAATAACACAGTCAGTTTAGTTTCTGGTCAATGGTGACCTCCAGGATGTTGATAATCACGGAATCAGTGATGTTCATACCATTGAATATCAAGGGTGCTGGCTAAATTCTCTTTTGTTATAGATGGTTATTTCCAGACAATTGTGTGGCGTGAATGTTACCTACCATTTGTCAACTTAAGCCTGGATATTGTCTGAGTTACGTTGAATTTGCATACGGACTGTTGCACACGGACTGTCTGAGGAGTTCACAAATGGTGCTGAACATTATGCAATCAAACATGTCCATTCTCACCTTATAGTGGAGGGAAGGTCATTGGTGAAGATGTTCTAAAGAAAGACCACTGGACTTGAAAAGATCGCCTCTGCTTTCTCTCCACAGATGCTGCCAGACCTGCTGAGTTTCTCTAGCAATTTCTGTTTTTATTTAAGATCATTGGGCCTTAGACACTACCTGAGAACATACTAGAGAATTGCACACATTTCTGGAAATGAGTCAAAGCTCCTGGACACTATTTTACAAGAGAGTTCTCCAACGACATGGTGGTTTTTGTCTTCAGGCTGTATGACAGCCAGCAACGACTGCTGCTGTCGCTGTTCACATTGGGTACTTCAAGAGGAATTGTAGGAGCAAAACAAGAGTTTTTGGGTTGACCTGTGTCATGCTCCTTTTGCATGCAGGAGGTCCTTGAGAACAGTCAGGGAAAGCACACAGTCCTATTAAAGGGATATTTTATCCCTGACAACCCTCTCAATTGTGCCCTCAGAGGTTATTCTCTCACTAGGGTAAATTGTAACCAGCACATGTTCCATGTGATTCTATATTGCTCTGTGGCTGAAGAGACCACTCCTTGCCACCAACATCACAGGCTCTTGGAGGTATCTGCTGCTTACAAGACCTCTTTTCATGCATAATAGTAATCCTGATGTAATTTATTTACTCTCAAAGTGGCAAGATAGTCTTGAATGAAATGGCTATCTTGAAACAGCCCCCTTCCCAAAATTCTTTAACCTTACCGTACCAGACTTCTCCTTCATCCTTCATTTTTTATGTGAGGACACAAAAGTAGTCATGGGATAATTTGCAGTCTTTATAAAGGTCTGCCATCACCAATTGGAAAGATGAGGTATTGACTGAATGTCCCTGCTCCATTGACTTTTGCAAACCTGAGACATTAGAAGGTGTCAATCAGTGTCTTAAGAGATCAAGTCATAGTTGAATGTAAAGTGTTATGCTGATGTGTTGCTTAAGTGAGAGTTGCAGGCTGATGTTGAATATTGAATTATCACTGTGCCCTTGATGACTTGAGTATACCTTACTTGGCCGCACACTCCAGCTTCAGTTCTGCCCCTTTTTACAGAAAACACTACTTACTTCTGCCACTTTGGGTGCAGCCTTCCTAAAATCAAAAGTACATTGCACAGTGGCTTTCAGGTTGAGGCAGTGAGCTTCAGAATTTGTGTCCATTGCTGAGTAGCAGTCTCTTTCATGACCCATATTATGCCACCCACCTCTACACCCCAGTGTTCAGCACCTCCATTTCATGATCTATTTTTCTTCAATGATCCTTAATCTCCCTCTGTTTTAGTTAAATCCCACCACATTATGATCAGTATCTCCATTCTCCCCCCCCACCCCCCTGAGACCCTCACAATCAAGGTGCCAATTTCATGTTGGTCTGTACCCCTCCCTAGATCCAGGCTAGAGTCACCCTGATTTTCCATGACACCTCCTTTCAGACCAACGAGATCCCATGCTATCCCATTCAATTTCTTCCTTTGACTGTAACCTCAGTTAATGAAGAGAGCTAGGCCATCCCCAGTTAGAAACAGCCCATGTCAGTCACATATCATGAACGTGGTCATCACCCAAGAGTAGAAATGGCCTAGTTACCGTGTCTGTACTCTTGACTGACAGGCATTCACCCTCACCCCACTAACCATGCCCCATTTCCCATTCAAATGGCTCCATGCTACCCATTGCAAATGTCCTGTGTTTGCCACCTACATGTATCATTTCTGGTAATGGATGCAGCACCGTGCACTTCAGAGAAACCCTTTCATATTGATGTTTAATTGTGCCTTACAGCCAGAAGCTGCTGCTGCTGCACTGCTGTTCTTCTGTCAAGTTCAATGAGAGCCCAGGGACATATGTGACCTTGGTCCCTTGGACACAGAGTTCACAGCAAAAGTGAAAACCTCAAATATTTGCAACATTTCGCTAGAAGAATACAAGGCAGAGAGTTACCTAGACTGGAGGCCGAAGACCAAACTTCCAGATATGTGACGAGTATCTGAAGCAGTGAATATCTCAACTGAACATAAAACTTAATTGGGAGGGATGAATAAATTTCAGTGGTGAGATGTAAATGCATGCAAAACAGATTCTTGATACCTGATGGTGAGATGGGGACATTCATCTTTGGAGGAGGAATAATTTAATTATTAAAGCTTATCTCGATGGCTAGAATCTCAAATTTGGATTCTGGCCCAAATAATTTCTTATGCCCGCCATTCTTCGCATCTCCTCTGGGAACAGAAAATTGGGCTCTGAATTCTTGATTCTTGCCCAATTAAGTTCTACCACCCACTGTTCTCCTTATCTCCTCCATGATTGGAAGATTCCACTGTTACCTTCACAAAAGTGAAATAATAAAAAATAAGTAACAATTATGAACATAAAAGTTCTCTATAGGAACAAGGATTTCCATAACATAATAAAGAAAGATAAGATAGCAAAGTTTGAAGGATGTCCAGAAACAAACTGAAGTGTATTTCTGCAGCAAATTGTAAACTTAAACAGATCTTCATTCCTTAAACTGATTTTGCGATTGAAGAACTATGTGCTTTAGGAAATGTTTTGAACTTTGTAAGTGCAATAATCAAAAATTGTCAAATAACTGGTGAATCTGTAGGAAGCTGCAAAGATATCTGTGCTTGATAGGTTAACATCCGTAAATGATATGACTATTAAGTTTTAACTCAACTTGTCCTCTTGGAAAAATTAATGGAGTTATTATTAGACAGGCTTACATAATTACCAGTTTGACTGTTTGTATTTCACCCTGCTGCACATGAGTAGATTACTCAGTTCAAAGATTGAAAATTGAAGTGTAACATTTTAAATACTGCTGCCCTTTTTAAAAGCATAATTGCTTTTCCAAGATTAGTCTAAAACTGTGGATAATTTTCAGTTTGTCAGATTCCATTGTTTATGCCAACCTTGAACAAAATTATAAATCTACTTTGACGCATAAAAAATAATGATAATCTTTAAAATAGAGTAGGAGTTCACGAATAACAGGATCGCGTACACTATGCATTTTTAATGCTGATGTTTAAAATTGCTAATAGATTTAGGATATTTTTCTTGTCAGGTATAGAGAACACATATACTAGGCAGAAAATATATAATATTTTCATTGGTTGAGTCTTTGTGCCTTTTGGCTGATTTCGACAGATGCAACTTAAAAAAGAACTTGTTACAATTTTTATCTGGTTTACTGGCATGTTTATTTAAGACTTCCTAGGCTCATAGTTAGCATTCTCTTCAGGATTATTTACTACATCAGATGCTTTTAATCATTGGATTTCCTTATTACAGCAATTATAAGCCCAGGAAGAACACTATTCTGATTTTGTTTTCTTCATTCCTAGAAACAACATAAATGGCTTTTGTTACTTGATTGGCAACTCCACGGCAAAGGCAATGTCATGCTGTGGAAAGCAATCATTGTCAAAAACCTTCTTGGCTGCTGAAACTAGGAGTAAGACAAATGTCAACATCACACCATCTTTATCTGTACAACAGCAACTTTCACAGACAGGCTCCTGAAGCTGTTTGCCATGGTCTCTAATAAAAATGACAAAACAAAGATGTGTGCAAAAAAAATGTTCAGACCGTATCAGTTAAAAAGCATGTATGTAGCAAGCTGAAATTACATCTCCTAACCCCTGAATCTCAGAATGTTATGAAAGTGAGTTAACTGTTTGTTCCAAAGCCAAATCAACATTACTGGCTATCCCTCACAGATGAGAACAATTGTTTTCTATGGGTCTGAAGATGGCATATGTGTATGCTATATGCAGCATTGTAGTCATCCTTACCCATCAGAATTACAATTTATTCTATTTGAATTATTCTTGGGATGTGAGCAACACTAACAAGGATACCTGTGTGACTACTTCCCGTTGCCTTGATAACCTCTCATTTTGGCACAGGCTGGAAATTGGGGCAACCACCAAATGCCCTTGATAGGTGGCATCAAAACTGAAAAATTTAAACTTATGAAGAAATGAAGGCTAGGTGAGGTGGAGGTACTAGATCCATTTCTCTAAGAGACATTAGTGAACCAGATGAAATTTTATCATAATTCACCATTGTCTGTGGTCGTTTACCAAGTGCAAAAACAAACTATCAATTTAACTAAATTCAATAACCCAGCGTCTATAGTAGGCTCTGAAGGAATCCTGTTTGGATCTCTAGCCTGGCACAATTAAAACAAAGTTTGTGAGAAGATTTGTAGCTCGGGTGCTCGTTGTTGTGGTTCTGTTCGCTGAGCTGGGAATTTGTGTTGCATTAATTGTTTTAATTATAACAGTTAAGTAAACGTGAATTACACCTCTTCTTAAAATCGACAGTTATCGTGTTTACCATGTCATGTCTATCTTTGTGACGTACACACAGAGTTAAACCCCAAACTGATAATAAATATAAAACATTACATTTCCATGACCGATGCCATCCAATGTCAGGAGACCTGTAATGTAGCCATTCCCAGCTGCCATTGATTCTAAACTGTACTTGAGCATTGGGAAATACCCATCAGCAAACAAACATAATTTTGCCTCAGATTATTCTTCTCTCCCTGTACAATCAGACAACTTGCTGTTCACCTGATTCATGGGTTAAGTTAGAAACTCACTAAGTCCCAAGTATTTGTATGCACCAAGTTTGGTTCTATCAGGATGCATTACAAGAATTTAAGCACATTTAATCTTGGGTATAAGTTTATTGACCTAAATATTGTTTTGTAAAATCACACAAAAATGATATTATCCAGTTATAAATGGAACTAAAAAGTGCTGTGTCTGCATCTGTCACTTGATAGACTTTCAACTTGAAAAAGATTTTCCTGAGTATTTGTTGAAGTGGGAACCATTAATGATGCAGTGACACAACTGAGTATTTGGGATCTCAGTGAATGGCACAGACAACATGGTACCTGCTTCAGCTGAGAGATTTCAGGGATGGCAAATAAACACATTGGAACTGAGAAGACAGGTGAATTAAACAGGTGAAGTCAATATCAAATTAAATAAGAAGCAAGAAATAAAGAAAGGGGATGAAGATTTAATTAAGAGAAAATAAAAAGAAACTAAATGCGAAAGTATGGAAATATCCATCACTCCTCCATTCAAAACCTATGTTATGAGATTGCACATTTATAAAGATTAGGTTTGGATATCAGTAACCAGGACATCATGCTTGATCTTGAGAGGAACTTCTGATCATATATTCAGACCATCAGTGAAATGCCTTTTCTCACCTCTTTAATATCACCTGACTCCATCCTGTATCAACACATCTGTTGCTGAAAACTTCATTCTTGTCTTTGTTACTTCTAGACTTGACTTCCAATGCTCCTCCGGCTGGTCTTACATTTTCCACCTTCAATAAACTGAAATTCATCAAACCCTTTGGTAAAACCCTAACTCTGATCACTCCTTTCTCACATCACCCCTATGCTTGAATGGTGATACTGATCTCAATATGGCAATAGCTCAACGTCAATGTTCTAAAGCTTGCTTTCACAACTTCCAACTGGTTCACCCCACCCTCTCTGTGAAACCATCTCCAACTCTACGACCAGCACTCCTCCAATGTTGGCAACTTGCACCATCCTCAATTTTACTCTTTACCTCTGGTAGATATACCTTCTGTAACCTTCTAGGTAGTTAGTTCTGAATTTCCATTCCTAAAATTTTTTATCCCCCTCTCCTCTGTGAAACACTTCCTAAAACAAATCTCTTTGGATTTTTGATTATCTGTTCTAACACCTTAGAGTCAAAGATCATGTGGAATGTAAACAAAACCCTTCAGTCCAACCTATCAATGCCAACCAAATTTCCCAAACTAAACTAGTCCCATTTGTTTGCATTTGGCCCTTACACCTCTAACCTTTTCTCATTCATGATGCTATCCAAATGACTTTTAAATGTTGTAACTGTACCTGCATCTAACCACTTCCTCTAGCAGTTCATTCCACATTTTAACCACATTCTGTGTGAAAACGTTGTCACTTGGCTTCCTTTTAAATCTTTCTTCTCTCAACTTAAAATTATGCCCTTCAGTTTTGCACTCCCAAGCCATGGGAAAAAAAGCTTTGCAATTCACCTTATCTACTGACAAGGCTGTTGCCAGGATTGTAGGATTTGAGTTATGGGGAGAGGCTGAACAGGCTGGGGTTATTTTCCCTGGAGTGTCAGAGGCTGAGGGGTGACCTTATAGAGGTTTACAAAATTATGAGGGGCATGAATAGGATAAATAGACAAAGTCTTTTTTGTGTGGTGGGGGAGTCCAGAATTAGGGCATAGGTTTAGGATGAGAGGGGAAAGATATAAAAGGAAACTAAGGGGCAACTTTTTCATGCAGAGGGTGGTACCTGTATGGAATGAGCTGCCAGAGGGTGTGGTGGAGACTGGTACAATTGCAACATTTAAAAGGCATTTGGATGTGTATATGAATAGAAATGAGTTTGGAGGGATATGAGCCAGGTGCAGGTAGGTGGGACTAGATTGGGTTGGGATATCTGATCAGCATGGACTAGTTGGACCGAAGGGTCTGTTTCTGTGCTGTACACCTCTATGACTCTATGTCCCTCATGATTTTATAAACCTTCAAAAGGTGACCCCTCCACCTCCTATGCTCCAATGAAAAAGTCTCAGCTTATCCAGCCTCTCGTTATGACTCAAACCCTCCAGTCCTGGCAACATCTTTTCTGCATTCTCCCCAATTTAATAATATTCTCCATGTTAAGAGACAAAATTTGTCTGATAATGTTCCTATGAAGAATTTCAAGATACTTTATTATGTTAAAAGTGTCACGCAATTAGAAGTTGTTGTGGTTTGCCATTCATTAACTCTGAGAGACGAAATAAAACTACAGATGCTGGATACCAAGGTAGACAAGCAGGAGGCTGGAAGAACACAGCAAGCTAGGCGGTAACAGGAGATGGAGAAGTCAATGCTTCGGGTACCCTTCTTACATTAACTCTTACCATATCGTAAAAAGGCTGCTTATATCAGTCTCAAGACTTAACCTTCTGTGGCAAATACCCTGTACCTATATATAATAGGAAGACAAACAGTGGATTCTGTTTTTGCAAAGCTGCAGTGAACAGTGAACTGGTGTAGTTCAGAAAGCAACTTTTGGATGTTTACATTTCTTCACATATCCGCTCCCCTCCTGAAATTATTGTACCCTTTAGCCATCACTAACAGGAAAGATTATTTGTCTTGCCATTATGTTGATAGCGAATTCTAACACAATATTTTCATTTCATCTTCCAAATTATTTTTCAAAACATGTACTCATACACCAATAGGGAAAATCTTTCAAATATTAATAGCAGTCAATCTGAATTTTTAAACAAATTTCTTCAGGCATCTGAATATTTCTGAAATATTCAATGAGAATGTAATATTGTTTCTTTTCATGAACCTGAATTATTCAAAAGTGCTAGAAAGAAAGCTGAATAAGATCTTCAAATTATATCGTTAGCCTTATTTATTTATTATGCATCGAAACCATTTTCTACCTCAATAACTTACAGGCTATTTTCTTGATGCAAAGATATGTTTTCACATTTGTAAAGTGCATTTCCTTAACATTCATGTACGTAGCAATGAAAATATAAATCGACAATTGAAAACCTTAGCACTTTAGAACGAATGACACAGCAACTCTCTTAAAATAACACGTCAGACGAAATGTACAATTCCTCCTTTATACTCCTATAATCCCTTCTCATCTAGAACTCTACTCTTTGCTTTTCTGATTTGAAATTTATATTTACTATTATCTATGTTTTTGGCGATTAAAGAAGATTCTAAATTAGTACCAATTGATGCGAAGTTTGAAACTATATGCTGTAAAGCAGCTTGGGCACTGACATGAAATGTACAATCTGTTTAGGAGCAGGGGTTGACTACATGCCCACCCAGCTGGCTCTGCCATTTAAATAGATCAGGGCTGATCATCTACCTTAATGCCACTTTCCCGTAAGATCCCCAGATCTGATGAGGTCATCGTTATCCAGAAATCTATTGATTTCTATTTTGGACGTGATCAATAATTGAAGCTTTGCAGCTTTGTGGGGTAGAGAATTACAAAGATTCACCACCCTTAGGGCAATGAAATTCCACCTCGTCCCAGTCTTAAATGACCTGCCTTTATTCTGAGAATGTGTCTCCTGGTTCTAGGCTCGCAATCCAGTGGAAATCTCCAGTCCATATCTGCCCCGTCACATTCTTAACACCATAATCCTCAATCCAGATTAAATTTTAACCTAAGAACATTGTGGCACATTTTAAAAATTATATTTAGTCTTCGTATTGAAAGCTTGTGAAATGCTTGTGTTCTGATCTGGTCTGTGTGAACCAGCTCATAAGATCAAAGAAACAAGCATTAGTCTCTTGGGCTTGTTCTGCTGTTCAGTAAAATCAGGGCTGATCTGATTGTGGCCTCAATTCCACTCTCCTGTTTGTTGCCCCAGAAGCTTTAATTCCCAAGGCAATCAGGAATTTATCTAACTCAGTCTTGCATATTCTGGATGACCCAACCTCTATGCTTTCTGTGGGAGAAAATTCCAAAGGCTAACCACCTTCTGAAAGACAAAAAAAATCTGCATTCTTAAATGCGAGACTCCTTATTGTGAAACTGCGCCTGTAGTACCAGAATCTTCCATGAGGAGAAATATCTCTACCTTGTCAAAATCCTCAGAATTATTCATCTTTTGAAAGATCACCTTTCTTTGCTCTGACTCAATGGGGTAGTGCATTGGAAATATAGCTCTGCTTTCCCTGGAGTCAAAAGATAAAGATTGTACAAAGTAGCCACAGTCCCCCAATTTACCTCATTTTCAGACCCAGGTTGTTAGAAAGCATGGATCAGTGGTCTGTCCTGAACATAATCCTGATTCCCTTACTGATTAAAATTTGACTACCTCAGTCTTGCATACACTTAACAAACCAATCTTGATAGCCTTCTGCACTAAAAAAACTTTGCACCCCTTTGACAGAAAAGATTTCTCCTCATCTCTGTCTTAAATGTGTGATCCCTATCCTCAGACTCTGCCTTTGCATCCGACTTTCTCACAAGGGGAAGTGACTGCATCTACCCTGTCAAATTCTCAAAGAATCTTGTACGTTTCAATAAGCTCACCTCTTATTCATCTAAATGCCAGTGGAACAATTCCAATCAACTTAAGCTCTCATCAAAAGACAGTCCCTTCCTGTTTCCTCACCCAACTTGAATGGCTCCCTGTACCAAGGTGTGTGGTCATTTTGCTCATCCTCCCAGTAGTCCCCACTCCCATCTGCACAGCTTGCAAGAACATCATAACTATTCGACAATCCTAGAGGTTGAGGCTTCTCAATTTTAACCCTCACATCGGCCTCCTCTGCAGTCATACACCCTTGTTCCTGATCACAGAAAAATTGTAAGTTTCTTAATCTGAGACCATCCTCTGGAACAAAGTATCCAGGTAATTTGCTCCTTCCCTGATGTAGTGTAACATCCAGAGCTCAGATTCCAGCTTCTTAACTTAGATCTGAAGTTCCTCAAACTGCAAACCCTTACTGTAGATGTGTTCACTCTGGATATCCAGCTGCTTCCACATCACTCATCCTACTGCCATTATCATGTTTGATTGAATTTATAAGTGAATTACTCTCGATTCCTTACTCTTTACACTTCGCTATACTGATGCACTATTCTTATTAACTAAAGAGAAAAATAAAATCACCAACATCAATCTAATACTTAAGCAGCTAATTTTGGAAAAGGAGAATTAAAACACTGGAGACCTAATTCATGTATCGTTGGACATCGGAGTGGATCTGGGAAAATTAACAAACTGTGAAATTCACAACTGATCTTAGAAGAACTGTTGGGTGAAGTTCACAGCACAGAATCAGATAAGTTAATCGTTGTTTTAAGTGTGGCCTACAGAGAATCTGCAGTAATGAGGTGAGTGGGTTCTTTCTTGATTAAATGTTTTTGGAGATATGTCTCTTGATTAAACTTAAAATATAAACCATAACTATTAATTTAACCTGGGGTAATGTTTGTAGAGGAATAAGACAATGTTAATTTCTGGGTCTGTAGATTGTAAAGGAGCAAAAATGACCTTTAATAGAGTGATATGTACTTCTTGTCAGATGTGGGAGTCATGGAACCACAATTCAAGGAAACGGTTGTGATTGAGCAACCAGTTGGCAAACAACCAAGGAAATGATACCAAGTAGACAATTTCATAATGCTTCCCAGACTCATGACAGAACTCTTGAAGAGCAAAGAGACCTGGGAAGGTGATAGGTAGATGCAGGTGAAGGGGGATAGTGGTTGGGAGGTCATGTTATGGGCCGTACAGGACATTGGTTAGGCCACTGTTGGAATACTGTGTGCAATTCTGGTCGCCCTCCTATAGGAAAGATGTTGTGAAACTTGAAAGGGTTCAGAAAAGATTTACAAGGATGTTGCCAGAGTTGGAGGATTTGAGCTATAGGGAGAGGCTGATGGGTGACCTCATAGAGGTTTACAAAATCATGAGGGGCATGGATAGGGTAAATAGGCAAAGTCTTTTCCCCGAACTAGAGGTCATAGGTTTAGGGTGAGAGGGGAAAGATATAAAAGAGACCTACGGGACAACTTTTTCACGAGAGAGTGATACATGTATGGAATGAGCTGCCAGAGGGAGTGTTGGAGGCTGGTACAATTGCAACATTTAAGAAGCTTTTGGATGGGTAAATGAATAGGAAGGGTTTGGAGGGATATGGGCTGGGTGCTGGCAAGTGGGACTAGATTGGGTTGGGATATCTGGTTGGCATGGACGGGTTGGACCAAAGGGTCTGTTTCCATGCTGTACATCTCTATGACTCTAAACATAAACTAAAAACCTCACTTTTAAAATAAAGACTGGAAATATTCACCAATCCTCCTCACCAATCAGCTTCTTTCCCTGAACTTACAGCTCATTGGTCTGTGATACCACTCCATCATTGCTTTCACTACAGGTTGCCTTCTCGATTTATATATTTTCATTTCTCTCACTTACCTCTGGAGAGTTTACTTATAGTCATGGAGTCATACAGCACGGAAACAGACCCAAAGGTCCAATCAATCCATGCCAAACATAATCCCAAACTAAACTAATCCCACCTGCCTGTTCCTGGCCCATATCCCTCCAAATCTTTCCTATTCATGTATCTATCCAAATGTATTTTAAACATTGCAACTGTAGCTGTACCAATGACTTCCTCTGGAAGTTCATTCCACATGCGCATCACCTTGTATATAAGAAATTTGCCCCTCATACCTTTCTTAAATCTTTCTTATCTCACCTTAAAAATATGCCCCCAATCTTGAAATCTTCCATTAGAGAGAAAAGACAATGACCAATTATTCAATTCTATACCCCTCATTATTTTATAAAATTCTATATGGTCGCTTCTCAACCTACTACGCTCCGTGAAAACAGTCGTGGTCTATCCAACCTTTCTTTCAAACTCAAACCTTCCATACCCAGCAATATCCTGGTAAATCTCTTCTGAACACTCTCCAGTTTAATGATATCCTTCCCTATGACTGGCAGACCAGAACTGGACACAGTTTCTTCTTGCAGTAAACCCATATTAAAGCATCTCGACCCCCTTGTACTGAACATCCACTTTGAATCAAATTTCCTACAAGGGATAGTACCTCGTTTAGCCTTTGACACACGTTGCTGCAGTCCCACACTGACCGTGCTCCTTACTAACCGAGTGGTGAATGACGTCTCTTTCTTATAAAGATCCGATCAGAGAATCTATTTAGCTACACTAATCATACTTCATTTTGACAAAGGAATCGTGCTTTTTGAATTCTGTCAGCCCAAATTAAGTAGCTATCTTCTTTAACTAAGCTATTTAACTTACTTGAAGATTACTGTCCCATTCTGATGTTAACTCTAAAAAACTTAACTTGGGAATGGATGCACCAGTTGAATTTCCAACAGTAGTTGGTAACTCACATGCCCTTTGTCTCATTCTGCAGTCCCACACTGACTATACAGTTGAATAGTCAGTTGAACTTTGGTGGGGGGGAGGCACCAACTTTTAGAAATGATAATTCACAACAAAATGAGTAGCAATTTGGGAAAATGCATGTTAATTAAGGGAGGCTGATACAGATTTTTATAATGGTTATTCGGCCCATCAAGGTCTACAGTAACCCTCCAAACAGCAGCCCACCAAAGCTCAATCCCCCCACCCGATCCCTGTCTCCCTACATTTCCCATAGCTAATCCAACTGGCCTGCACTTCCCTTGATGCTATGGGCAATTTAGCTTGGCTAATCCACCTAAGCTAACAGCTTTGGACTGTGAGAGAAAATCAGAGCATCAAGAAGAAACCCATGCAGACATGGGGAGAACGTGCAAACTCCACATAGACCGTTGGCTAAGGCTGGAATCAAAACCAGATCCCTGGTGCTGTGAGGCAGCAGTGCTAACCACAGAGCCACCTTACCATCCCATGTTTATTAACTTGTTTGAGTTTTTGGGGAAAGTAACTGTTACAACTATAGAATTTATAAAATTATGTTTTGAGACTTCCTCTTTAATTTACAGCAAAGTGAGGGGGTTATGTGTCCTGCTCTGCCCAGCAAGAAGTCTGAGGGACAAGAAGGCTCAAAATTGAATGACTTGCTGAAGAGATGCCAGATATTTAGACCAGAGAATACTGGCAAGTGTGTTTGTGCTGACTGTGTGGGTGCTCCAAGTTTCACAGGGAGATATTGTCACCTTTTGTAAATAGTTATACTTGAAAGCACATATTTAATTCCAAGGCTAGAATAAAGTTGAAGGTCTAGGGAATAGCTAATTGGATACAAGGCTTATGCGATTCACATTGACTTTGGGAAGAATCCATACCAATCCACTCTACTGTTAGCTTTCCAACAATTTTCTCAGCTGTCACTGAGCCTCACACATCCACGTGACTCTGTTAGAATCTGTGAGAAAGAGAGAGCAGGAAATGCAGGCAGCTCTTCCTAAAGCTGAAGCAAAAGGTGGTATGCGTTTGTGCACAGATTGAAAAGGTGGAAGTTATGAGATCTAATGGAAGCTGGACGAATAACTTAAATTACCAGCTGCAAAAAGGAAGCAGCTGTTAGGACCTGAGAATACCTTTGGAGGAACTCAGAATAAATTATCCATTTAAGGCACAGCATAAACATGGCGTGGAAATGTCAGGCCTTTTCAAATTGAAGTGGGGAAATATTTCAGGAGTTTATCTGTCTACTAAACAGCGTTTAGTCAATGGTGCTTTTAGATTACAATGAGCGGTTAGGATCTAGAATGTGATGCCTGAGAGTTTAATTCAAACATTGTCCATGATGCCTCTCAGTCAGTAACTGAAGCCGAAAACGCTGGCAGGAGAAAGGTCTGGTGAGTTACTCTTGCAGAGACAGTGCGGGCATGACGGGCCGAATGCCCTCCCTCTGTGCTGTAACCATTCTATGATTCTAATCCAGCTAGCGGCACAAATGTGGAAAAGTTCCTCTCTCGCTGGTTGGGTAAAATCCAAGTGTCAGTTCAATTTCCAATTTCCGAACTTAGAGCAAAATGTTAACTAAACACAGGGGAAACCTGGAGTGTGGGATCACTCTCAGTCTCGGGCAGGTGGCCTCAAGGATTCAGGGACAAACCTCTGGATCGTCGTTTTCCAACAAGCCGTTTGCCAGACCATTCAGTGCTGGTGAAGGGTCACTTACCTAACCCCACCCCGGCCACATCAGAATGACTGGCTTCTCCACAAGGCGCCATCGAGCTCACAACATCTTCCAAGATCCCGTGTGGGGGAATCCGGCTGAGCACAGAAATATAACCCCGCCCCCCCACCCCTCTTTCTGATCATGTCGATGGAACATCAGGCTCGGTGAGGATTGATACAAACTTCACTGAGGGTGTAGGACATTTTAGTTCAGAAACAATCGGAAAGAATGCTAATTAGAAGCAGCAAACCATCCAAAGAAGCGGCACTCCATCGAGGGTTAAAAAGGGTCATTCCCTGCCACTGTTATCAGGAGTTGGTTTTAAAAGGAGCTGCCTCTTTTCCGCCGGCTCGTGTGCCTGGGAATTGTTGCAAGTCCCATCACTGAAGGAAATTTCTCTCACTCATAGCACGCAGTAGCTTTTCCATCTTTAACCCAAAGTTAACACACGAAGCGCAGCCAAAACGTAAAGCGGGCTGAGTGTTTTTTTTTGTCATTCATTTATTAAGGGATGTCAACACAAAGTCAGGATAACTGGTACCGCCACCAATGAACAGCGTGGCTGAGTTTTACAAACTGTAACAACACGATGATTAAATATGCTAAATACATTGGATGGAGAACCCGAATTTGGGTATCATTCAGCAACACGCTCTGACACCTACCCGTCATTTCACGATATTCAGTCCCACATTGTTAGTCATCAAACTAACCGGACACACAGCAGCCGACTGCTCCTTAACTTTGTTGTCTGTTGGGAATGTTGAACACACGGTAAAAATCGGTAGTTCCTGAATCCATCTGGCATGCAGCCCCCTGGGTGATGGGTGGTTTTAGTTTTGCAACAGTATATACTACTCCATCGGGTGCGGGGGAATTCTGGTCGGATTCAATCTGCCTTTTCTTTCTCCCCGTCTATATTCTGAACAGGCAGCGTTTCGCTGAGAATGGATTAGACTCCAAATACTGTTTGGCGTTATAAATGAACAGAGATATCAAAACAAAATTACAGCCTCTGTATGAATGCCATTTCCTTCAGCACCAGCCTCGATCACCCAGGCGCTGGGGTTTGTAAACTTGCAAACGAAGTGCAGGCAACACACGGCAGTTCGTCCTTTTAAGAAATATATATATTACCCAACACATGGGAGGTAAATCTTGTCTCCTAAAACCAATGAGCTGCTCATGATTAAAACGAATCTTTACAAGTTAGAGTCCCTCTGGCATTCGGGTGTGGTTATGTTCAAATTTCTAACGATTATATAAACCTGCAAGATTACTGTATTGTATCGAGGCCTCTGGCTATTAAAAGTTATTTAAATATAATTGAAGTTTTTCATCTACAGATGGTGCTCTTTCTATTTCATATACAGAAAGATCAGCTCTTTTTTGTATTATCTACATGTAGGTAACATGTTAAAATATATGTTTTTTTCCCTAATAGTTTAACCAAAAGATGATGGGTGACAAATGTAACTGTTTATTACTTGGGTCGCCACCTCAATTATGATTCAAGTTCATAGTATTTAAACATAGCAAAATAAAACCTTACCTGAACCCTCTCGGCACCTGCGAGAAGCGAGTTCCTCAGCTATTACGGGATAAGCCAGCGGTAAGAGGGTGCTCCGCAACAGTGTTATACAGTAACAAATTCTGACAAGTTCATTTTCATCATCACACCACGCCTTTTTTTTAACATGGTAACACCCGGCCTACCTAGCGGCAGATACGCTCATTTCTGTCCAACCGTACCAAGATTAATACTCCGCAATATTCACGTATCCTTCTCACATTACATTTGCCAATCAACTCTTAAAAATAAGGTATCTTCCACACGTGGCCTCACAAATTAAATTTAAAAACTAGTTTTTTCTAAGTTTGTAATTAAATCCTTGACACTCCAGTTTATGACACACAGCGGCAACAAGGTCTCATTCCTTCGCTGTAGGGCGAAACATTGAATCATATTATTGGCACAGCACCATACGATCCAGCCGGTAAATCCCTCACTGGGGGAAGGCTCAGCACTCCAGGCTTTGCAGCGCCTGCGCTCATGTTGCACTCTGGGCTTTGTAGTTCACCGGCCAGCCCCCAGTTTCAGAGGCGAAACGAGAGCTGCTTTTGGGAGTGGAGTTCAACCTCTCACACCAGGCTCCTGGAGACGCCGCGGGTGCCCCAGTGTGGGATCAAGCGCAATACAGTCTCCAGTCTCCACAGCGGCATCTGAAGGACGGCTGGGGAAGGACAGTGCAAACCCGCAACCAGAAATGCCCCTTTGCAATGCCACTGCTTCCCTGGCTAACCATAAATCGTTTTATTGTGCTAAATCCGAGGTGTATTGTTAAATTGCTTAAATCTTAAAATAGTTTAATCCGGTGTGTTCCATTTGTATGATCACAAGTTTGCCATTAACAGTTTGTCAATGAAGTTACCATGACGGTCACTGCTACTCATTTCTTCCAGCGAGAATATTCACACTCAGTGAAAGCTAACAGCAGCTGACCGGTTTTATCACAGCGTTCTCCACCAGTCAGTAAATGCCATCCACTGAAAATGAGTTTATCACAGTGGGACGCTCATCATTGATATGTGAGAAGTCGCATAGGTGTGTCTAACTTTGGAAGCTCTTCTTAATCCCGGCAGACCCACCACAGACTCGCCTCTGAGTGAACGAGCGTTTGTACGATTTTAGGCTGTTTTGAAGATATTGTGCCAACTGCTAAGAAAACAAGCATGCTTTTAACAATGGATCAGAAAAGATTCACCAGGACGTCACCGGGAATGGAGGGTTTATATGAGCAAAGGCTGTATAGACTGGGACTTTTTCACTGGAGTGTAGGAGATTGAAGGGTGACCTTATAGAGGTTTAGAACATCATGCCGGCTAGGATAAGGTAAATAGCAAAAGTCTTTCCCCTAGGATGGGAGAGTTCAAAACGAAGTGTCATATTTTTAAGGTGAGAGGAGAAAGTTTTACAAAGGGCATGAGGGGCAATTTTTTTTACACAGAGCACGAGTAGAGTGTGGAATGAGCTACCAGAGGAAGTGATGGATGCAGGTACTTTTATAACATTGAAGAGACATTTGGATAAGCACATGAATAGGAATGGTTTAGAGGGATATGAGTCAAATGCAGTTCAGTGGAATTGGTATACTTTGGGAACATGGCTGGTCTGGACTGGTTCGACCAAGGGATCTGCTTCCATCCTGCCTGACTCTGAGGGTCTATGATAATGCAGTGTTGCTGGTGGCAAACAACATAGGCATTTGAGAAAGTGGAATTCCTTTCAGGGTTTCAGCCTGATCTTGCTGCATTGAACTCATTTCTTCTCATCTTGACTGTATTTTACACCCCCATCCAGTCTCTTTCCACTTACATTCATAATTCTTCCGATGCTTTACAAAGGTTTCATGATTTCTAGCTTTCAAGCCAGCTCCTTTCCATGTCCAGTCCCCACCAGCATGGTCTGAAGAGTCTCTACTTCTCCCTGGAAAAGAGGCCTGAACAGTCTCCATTCAATACTCTTGCCTGGCTGACCATGCTCTCCCTTTGAACAATTTCTCCTTTAACTCATCCCATTTCCTCCAAGTCAAAGGTATACCAATGGATACCTGTGATATCAAGATGTTGGGTGTACTGTACCTTTAAGACAGTTAAAAGCAACAGAACTACCTGACAGAACCAAGTGTTCAGAAAAAAAAATACAATATAACATGTGCTCCAGCTACTGGGGTAACTGCAGTAGCTGATTGGCCTAATTCAGATCTGCTTTGTCATTTCCAGGCAATCAGTTTAAATTATATCCTGAAAAATACCAAACACCAAACCAGCTTGAATTTAGTATATTGACAATCTTAAAAGCCAACGACGCAATCCGATGCTTTGGGAGTATAAGCCTGGGGAAAATTGAACAGTTGAGAGGAGAACTGCCAAACCAATGACATCTGCATACTGCCCAGAAGAAGAAAGCTCTCTTAAAAGGTACCTTTATTGATCAGTAACCTGTGAAGTAATATCCCCAAGGAAAAGGAAAGAAGGCCAAAATACAGAGAAGAATGAAAGCTGCCTGGTTTTGAGATAAGAAGTTTTTTTTTGTAAATCTTAATCGGGGGATTTTATTGGACCAGTACTGCAGAGGAGAAAGTAAAAGTTAGGTTGAGGAAGGAGTTGTAAACATGTGTTAGTTAATTATTCTCTGTTAAACTTTAAGAAATAAAGTTGTTAATTTTTACTTTAAACAGCCCTTTGTCTTGAACTTTCACAGATTACTGCACAGGATAAATCTTTTCTGTGTCGCAGGTTTACATTAAGCAGGAAAGTTTACCCCATGTTGAACACCCGCATGGATACCAGCTCTTCCTGATCTTTGTGGGGTATGTGAAACATTTCTTCTTTCAGCACTTTTTGGGTCACCACCCACAACTCTTTCTCTATCAATTACACCACCAGCCCTGCTTCTTGCTGTTGTTCAGAATTGGAAAAAGATGGTCAGTTTTGCTTGCAATTTCCATCCTTCTCTCACTTGGTCCATGTCTGATTCTTCCCTTTGCTTCCCGAACTTCACTGTTTCTATTTCTGGGAATAGGCTGCCCACCAATATCTACTAAAAACCTCCCAGGTCCCACAGTTACCTTGACTACACCTCCACATACCTTGCTTCTTGTGAAGATTGAATTCCATTCTCCTTTCTCCATCTTTGTCACATCTGTTCCGATCAGGTCACCTTCCACCTGACTGCCTCTGAAATAACCGTCTTTTCTGTCAAACAAGGATTCCCACTCAGTGTGGTTGACAGGCCTTTCAGCCATGTGCGATCCATCTCCCACACATCTACCCTTAACTCCCTCTCCTCCTTCCCAGAACAATAATAGAGTTTCCCTTGTCATTATTTTCCTCCCCACTAGTCTCGGCATTCAAAGGATCATCCAGCAGTATCCCACAGAGATGTTCCCTTCATAATACCCTGCTCCACACTTCCATCCCTCATAATGCTTCCACACTGTACCATGGCAGCTTCCCATGCAATCGAAGGAAATGCAACACTTGCCCATTCAACTCCTCCCTCCTCACTGTCAAAGGCCTCAAGGCACACCTTCCAGGTGAGGTGGGATTGCACTTGCATTTCTTTCAATCTCCTTTGCATTCACTGCTCGCAATGCGGCATCCTTCACACTGGGAGACTGAACTAACACTAAATAACTATTTTGCAGAACACGCTGCTCCATACGAATGACTCCAACCTCCCAGTTGCTTGGCACTTCAATAAACTACCTTGCTCTCATGCTAACATGGGCCTGCTTTACAATGTTCTAACAAAGCACAATGCAAACTTGAAGAAGACTTCATTTTCCACCAAGGCACTTTACCAGCTCAAGGTCAGAATATTGATTTAAATAACTTCAGAAACTGATTGCACTGTGCATGTTATCCATGTTTTTCTCCCTTTGCCCCAGCAGCTGTGTTGTGTTTGTGTTTTGTTTACTTTGCATTTGTACTGAGGACCAATTCTCTCTCTTTCATGCCCTATATAAACCATTTTTTTTCCTCTTTCTCTGCTGTAACAAACCCTTTGTCTTTCGCATTATACTGTCTGTCTCTAGCTTTTCCTCTGCCACTGTCAAAAGTATAAAAATGAACCCATCTTCCAACACTTTTCAGTCCTGAAGGACTCAATGTGTTAACTCTGTTTCTCTGTCCACAGATGCTGCCAGACATTCTGAGTTTCTCCAGCGATTTCTGTGTTTTGGAATTTCTTCCTGTTGAGTCACTGAGTATGGATGCAGGTTGGGTTGTGATCTCTTCAACCTTGGGCAGTCCTTTCATTCTGTAGGATTGCTTTATCATGTCAAGCTGCTGTCAGTTGTCAATGGGGAAAATGAATAAGCGGATTTTCTGTAGCAAGAAAATAACCTGTGATTTGGTTCAGGTCACTGCGCACAGCGAATTGACTGATGCTACTGATCTGCCAAATGTCAGTCTGGAATGTCCGGTTTACAATTTTCTATGTGACTGCTCTTCCCTCAGTGGCTCCTGCTATGAGTAAGCACATTTGACTATGCAGAATACACGACTTATCTAGCTTAAGTAATCAAATGATACAGCACAAGGATGGCACTAGGTTTCTCTGGAATGCCTCCTTATTAAGCTTCAGGGTTACACCACCTTCGGATTTCTAACTCCATCAACTCTTTCATGATTAACTACTACCAGCACATGATTTAGCTATCCCAGAGCTTCTCAATTATAGCCTGCTTAATCAAATGATAACAGGCATCCATTCTATACTATCCCTCTATTGATATTGTTACACTAATCCCTAAAGTTATGCATTAATCACTCATGCCAGAGTCACATTTTTTCGCATGATCATCCCTTGCAGCTGCTGAGAAGACTGCTGGAATTGAAGGTAATTTATTTCTGTTTACTTACACACTGCAACCTCCAGTTCTCTCCCTTTCTCTTATGCCTCAACAGTCTGTTGACCCACGAGCCAATTATTATTTATAGAGTTCAAGTTGATTGTTAACTTTTAACATCTAATGTGTTCAATCAACAGTGACCAACCCACAGTGTCTGCCAGAATCCCAGCAGCCACATGTCAATGTGAAATAAATAAACTGCTCAGGTCCTCAAGGGCAATTAGCAGTAGGCAATAAATGTTGATACAGTCAGCAACACCCCTTATCCTGTGAATGCATTAACTAAAGTTAGTTTACCCTGGTCTATGGACTCAAAAATTGAATACGTAAATATCATCGAATAGTAAGTGGCAGGAGACTGGCAGAAATTGTGTTAATCAAAAGCTAATAGATAGTCAGGAATTATTAAATGTGCAAAACCTTTCTGCTGCTAACGCCTGTTCATTTTGCATGTCTGGCTGCCTTTTTTCTACAGAAGACTGTAACTTTTCCTTAAGGTATTTCCCTGTGGCGTTTATGAGGAGTACATAGAGAAAGGGAACCAAAGCCAGCAAGAAAAGCTGGCAGTTAATCCTTTACTCCAGAGAAAATGTGCACAACAGGAACTTTACAAGATGCCATTTAAACGTGAGCACATTTCATAAGGGACGCCTTCAGCTGTACCATTGGCTACATCATCCTGGCTCTTATGTTTCTTGTTTAACATCCATCTGATCATTCTTAGCTGGCAGTTGTCTCCATTGCCCAATAAGAATTGCTTTAAGTTCAGAAATATGTAATTCCCTTTGGCTTTTCTCCACCAATCGACAATCACCACAATTCTTTTATCAACATAAACAGCCATGTGTTCCTATCGCCATGGGAGACTTTGAACTGTTCCTCAATGACAGCAGCTCTGAGGTGATTGGCTGCTTCATTTGAGCATGAATCTCTCGGGATAGAATGTTCTTCTGTCAGGGAAGCTGAAGCCTATTCTGTGTGGTGAAGTAAATCCTGACGGCTGTGGCTGATGTGTCCCCTTTATGTATATTTCCGAGAAGATTGACAAGGTTGTGCACATGAAATATTGAATTGAGAGGTGGTGAAACTGGAAGCCATCACTTCCTCCTACCTCCTGCTGGACCACGACCACAGAACTTAACATCAAACCATCATCTCCAGGACTGTCGCTGACCTCAAACTCCCTGGCAATCTTCCCTCCACAATCTCTAATCTTCTACTTCCTTCCTGAGATCCAAAACAAACAGGACTGACCTGGTGGAGCCATCAGTTCAACCTGCTCTTATCTGACTGAACTAATTTAATCCTGTAATAAAACTTTTTTTCTTCTCTTGATCAGTCTTTTTGCACTTAAATCTTTGATTTTTGGAACACCCTCCATCATGTTAGTAGTTTCAAATTGCCTTAGCCTGGCCATCTCCTGTTCAACAGGGCCACCCAGTTTCCGCCCACCCCACCATGACGGTTTGAAGCCTCTCCACTTCCACCTTGAACAGAACCTCAATTGATTGACTTTTTTTTTCATGTCCCGAAGTGTTCTCAAACAGAACTGAGCGATTTTCATCCCTCCAAATCATCATGATTTTTTGTAAGCTACTAACCTGTGTAGACAATTAAAGATTTACAAGTAAGTCCATTATGGTCAATGCAAACCATCAAAAGTAAGGGGGAGGTAGGGAGACAGGGAAGGGGCTAAATCAAAATGGAGGAAGAAATAAAGCACTGCATCTGCCATAGTGCCAACTTCTCTCTGAAGGTATGGACACTGCATACTCCCTCTCCAAGGACGCCTGGGCACAAACATGACCACGCATATAGCCAATTGTTACACTGATGAAGGTTTACAAGATTGACGTGCTTTGGGACTATGACAGAGTGGCCTATTTAAAAACATTGGAACCCAGGAGCAAAAGTAGGCCATTCAGCCTGGTGACCCTGCTTCACTAATCATTTAGACCATGGCTAATAATTTTCCACACCACAACTTTCTTGCTCTATCATAGAAAAAACATAGACATATAACATAACAGCGCAGTACAGACCCTTCGGCCCTTGACGTTGCGCCAACCTGTGAAATCAATCTGAAGCCCATCTAACCTGCACTTTTCCATTTTCATCCATTTGTCTATCCAATGACCATTTAAATACCCTGAAGGTTGGCATGTGTGAATACAAATCTGCAGATTTACACACTGAATTATAGATGTAATTATAAAAGTGGTGTTATGTCACCTTAAGCATTAATCAGGTGGAAACTTTGAATGTACTGGAGGCTTTCCATCCTCTTACAGATCTGTGACATCCAGTAAGTCAGACCTTACTAGAGCCCTTGATGTAATTAGTATCCAGAGATCGATTGGTCATTGTCTTTAATCTTAAACAATTTGAAACGTACTACCCGGAACATCTGGTACACAGCATTTCAAAGACTAACACCCCCAAGTTAAAAAAAATCTCCTCAGCTCAGTTTTAAGTGACATGCCCCTTATCCTTAACTTATGTTCCTGGGTTCTAGGCTCGTCAGCCTGGGGAAATATTGAACTTGCATCTGCACAGCAATAACTTTGTAAGGTTTCAATCAGATCACCTCCCGGTCTTCTAAACTCAAGCAAATACAGACCCGTTTTCCTCAGTCTCTCCTCACATGACAATGTGCCATTCTACATATTAGTGGGAAATACATATTGCAAGTATTTGCTTCCTCAGATAAAGATACTGTACACAATGCTTCAGGTGAGACCACATAAAGGTGCTCTATAATTGCAGCAAGTAACCTTTATTGTTGCACTCAAATAACCTTGAGATGAAAGGTATTTGTCTAATTGCTTGCTGTATGCCAGCTTTCAGTGACTTATGAACTAGGATTCTAGTCCATTTGGATATGAATCAATCCCAACCTCTCACCATTTAAGAAATACACTACCTTACTGTGTTTTTTCAATCAAATGTTATGACGTTACACTTATTATGAGAAGCACCATATCAGACTCTGACTAGTGTGGCCTGTGGTGAGATGAATGGTAGAATTGGGCAAGATGGTTGTCCTGACATTTATTCCTTAATGGGATGAGACCATCATTGGCCAGGCCAGCATTTATTGCCCTTTCCTAATTACCCAGATGGCAGTTAAGAGACCATCACATTTCTGCCGATCTTGAGTCACATGTAGGGCAGGTGAGGTAATGATGGCAGTTCCCTTCCCTTACAGACATTAGTGAACCAGGTATTTTTTTCTGACAATTGCTAATGGATTCATTGCCATCGTTAGACTCGTCAAGATCAGCTCATGACAACTTCCCTACTTTGCTGAAGTGATGTGATGAGATTCTCATCAGGGTGCAGCCAGTTTCCATTTGGTGTTATTTATTGCTTGTTAAACAGCTTGTTAACAACTCAATTCACCATGGGTTTGTGATCTTACCAACTGCATCAAACAAATTGGGAAATCTTGACATGGAAACTAGAGCAACTTCAAAAGACCTCCACGTTAGAGACTGGGCACTAACATCTTATGTACGCATCACAGGGCACTAGCCACACTCACCCATGTCCAAGGAGATGGCATTTGACATGTGCCAACCTCTATGAATCCTCATGGGACATCTCTGACACACTTTCAGGAAACTTCTGCACCTCAATGCTTCAGCTATCACTGTAATGCTGCAGCAAGGACAGTACAAGCCCAGTAACATGTCCAAATGAGCTTCTGGACTGGACCAGTCTACATTTTCAGGCTCTTCACTCACTGTTATAGCACTCACTCATCCTGAAGCAAACATGAATGTTCACAGCATCGCTGCTTTAGATTGCCTTGCTCTTTTGCACTTTGCCATTATCCAAAGATACTGGGCTTATATTACTAACATCTCACAATGCAATTTAGCACTGACACAAAAGAAGGAAGGTTTGCCATGGTGTCAGTAAGCCTCAGTCCAATCAAAGGAGGAGTGCCTTCACTCAGAGGGTCCCTGTACCGTGAGTGTAGTCTCTCATTCCCATCCAGACCTTCCTTGAATCGGTCAGAGTTAGGATCCTGTGGTCATCAGAGGTGAGCAGCTGAATGACAGGCAGTTTGCCACCTGACTGGACTCTTCCTGCCCTGTTATGGGATGATGTGCTCCTGCAATGAAAGAGGATGCTATTACGTGGGGTGAATGTGATGGCACAGCTACTCTTGTTGGTGCAGATGGGGTGGTATCCTGAGTAAGTGAGATAGCAGCACAGAGCATGTGTAGGGTTAGTGGTACAGCAGTTTGGGGCTGGTGAGGATAGATGGAGATGTTGCAGTTAATAGTGAGAGTGGTACAGCATGAGCCTTGGTAGGAGGCAGTTACAGAAACAGAGTAATCTTAGAGAGAGATTGCAGTCCTTATGCTGGTAGGGTGGTGAAAATTCTTCCTGCACTGTTGGGCATTCCTACACACTGCCAAGGCAGTGGCAACATTGGATCAGGCTGCTATGGTCTGGTGTCTACTGCTGCTCCTGGAGGAAGAGAGAATGCCACCAGAGGAGCACTCCATTCAGCAGAAGGCCCATGACCACATCTGCAAGGGGAAATGTAGGTCTCTCGCTGTCTGCTATGTCAGGGGTGAATGTCAGGAACTGTGCTGAGTAGCTCCAGACAGACAGGGTTTGGCTGGGCAGACAACAGCCTTCTAAAGATGGCGCAAGCACTTGTGAGGCCAATCATTCCGGAATCTCCAGTGAGTGGCGGGTCACTCTGGGAATGGCATATGGTAAGATGGGGCAGAAGTAGGCACTATTCCTGCTGTAAGGGCTTAAAGAGCAATTCAAACTTTGATAGATATGGCAAGAAAACTCACTTAGCCTCGCTATAAAGATTCACTCCTCAAAACTTGACGTGACTTGCACCTAGCCAAAAAAATGGTAAGACTTTACCCAGAATTCCATCTGGCAAGGTCTTACCCATTTGTTTACCCTTGACGATCCCTTGCATCATCCTCACAACTTATGTTCCCATCTAGTTTGGGCCATTAGTGAATTTGGAAATATTACAGGTGGTCGCACATCCAAATCATTTATATTGATTGTGAACAGTTTTGGCCATAGCACTGATCTTTCAGGTACCATGATGACAGCCTGATATCCTGAGATGAGCTGTTGATTCACAACTCTACTTTCCATATGTTAACCAATTTGAAATCTAAACCAATATGTTCTCCCAATCCCATGTGCTCTAATCTTGTTCACTGACCTCCTATTTGGGGACATGATCAAAAGCTGTTTGAACATCCAGACACATTACACCCACTAGTTCTTTTGTATTAGTGTTACTAGAGATTAAGGGGGAGAGTGGCAGCTTATTTTACTGAGAAGAAGGTACAATGCATTTGAATTTGGTGGCAATGGTAGCACCCTGTGATCTAACAGTGCTCGGAATATAATCTCATGGAGGTGACGGAGGGTCTTGCCAGCTGGCAGGAGCCAGTTAACCACATACCAATCTGGCAGCTGAGAGAACACAGCAGGTCTTCCCCAGGATCAGAACTCTGTGGGAAGAGGTTCTACCTTCCTTGAGCTATTAGGTGATAAGGCAGGACAGTTCCTTAGCTCAGCAGTATCAATCAGGCCCAGGATCAGGGAGCTGCCTAAACCAGAGGTAAGTAATGGCAGGAAGGGTTACCTAGGATAGGAGTCACAGAGTGAAATGTGGGGGATTGGCTTTTCTTGAGGTTGGGTCTCTGAATCAAGAACTGAGCACAAATGAAAGAGGAAGACCTGGCTAAAAGATGACAGGCAACCTGCACAGGTTATGTTCCCTTCATGGTGACAGGCTCACCTCCAGACAGGTTAATACTAGAGCAATAGATGAGGCCTGTAAGTAATTATTAACTGTCAACTTAAAGGCCTCAATTGACACTAACATGCAATGGCTGACAGTAGGCTGTCCTACACTGGATTCTACCAGGGTGAAGGATAGGGTATTCAACTGTCACCCTCATAACTAATTAAATACCATTCCTGTCTTCAAATGGGCAATCGGAAAAAAACAGGATATTCCATCCCCAGGGTTTTCTAAGTCCCACAGGATTGCTGAGATTGTCAAGTTGCAAGTCATTTGGTGTTAAACTGTTCATTTATTTCCAAGACAAAACACTAGTTGGTGTCTCAAGGACAGCTAATCAGCATTTCTACCTGGATTCAAACCCCCATATGATGCTTTTTGCTTTAAGACGGGAAAGGTCTAATACTTCCCTGGAAATTCATAGGCAATGTCAGGCTACCAGGATCCAGAAAAGAGAGAGCAGCTATAAGCAGTGAGATAGTATGGCTCACTATGTCGAAATGCAAATGAGAATTCAGTCTCAGATCGTAAATACCAACTTCACAAGGAGTTAACATGAGGCTGTAATCAAACTAGATTCAGTTGGTCTGTGTTTCCTCAAACACTCATTATTCCTCCTATTTATTACCAATCAATTTCCTCTATGCACTAAACTAAGATGAGGATATCCATTGTATCGCCAGTGATCATTACATCCCCTCCTTTTTTTCTCCTTAGTGACAAAAGGATTCTTTTGGCTAGCTTTTATAAGTATGGTTAGCTCAGTTGGCTGGTTTGCAATATAGAGTAATGCTGGTTCAAATCCCCAATTAGACCGGAATGATTATCTTACTACAAGTAACGTAGTTCATTTTTGTGTATGGCCTAAAGCCTTCTGCTATACGTTGTCATTGATATAACAAGTTTCTTTTTACTTGTTAAATTTGGATTAAATATGAATTTTCAACCCAAATAGATGACAAGTACAGTCATTATTACAATTGCAATCATAGGCAAATACTTGCTAACAAATACGATTGTCAAATAGGAAATTTCACGTCACTGGTCATGGGTCCTGTTAAGTCTGATCCTAGAGCTGCATCTCCGACAGCACATTTGACAGGTGTTTATGGGAGGTGGTATTGGTCCTTGGCTTCGAGATTGTTAGCATTCAATTCTCCACTTCCTTTTCCATACTTTCTGTTGCTGCCAAGCTTTCTTAAAGAATTGTTTCCTTTCATACAGAAGTTTTCTCCAAGTTGCATTTTTTCTGAAAAACATCTCCCATGTGTTGATATCTGTGTTGCATTCCTTAGGGGATGCCTCCGGGGAATGCCTGCCTTGAGCTGGGTGAAGCTGATTTACTTTGGTAGTCAGAATCCAGACATCTTAAGCACTTGGCCAGCCAAGTGCAGTTGGTTTTGAAAGATCATGACCTCGATACTGGCGCTGTTAATTGCTTCATAGACGCTGATGTTAGTAAACCTGCCAGCTGATATGGAGAATCATGATGGTAGTTCTCAAGGATCTTCAGATTGTGACTATATGTAGGCCAAGCCTGCGAGCCATGTAGAAGAGTAAGAAGGTTGACTGCCTTATACACAAGGATCTTGATATCATCACGGATGTCACAGTCATCAAAGGTTCTCATCCTTAGCTGTCCAAAGGTGGCGCTCACAGATTGGATGCCATGTTGAATCTCTGCATTGATGTCAGCTTTAGGCAAGAGGTAGCTTTCCAGGTCAATTTGCCTTGTTAAAATAAGCCAACAGTATAAATGTAAAATTAGTTATGTCACAGGTAAGTTTCTACATTACCAATTGTGTTAAATTATGCTAACTGCAGATTTGTACATTTTCTTTAATTCCACCTTAATGATTATCTTCAAAGTGCAGTGAATTGTCCTTTGGCTATGTGTACCCATGCCATCCTGTATGCAAATATAACCGAGACTTTCGATCAAACGTCTTCAAAAGTTGCAACAGTTGAGCAAGAAAAGCCCCAAGGAAATTCTTTCTGAATATTTCATTGGAAAATTCACTTGTAAAATCTCATCTGTCTGCTAGCCATAAGGGATATGAAACACAAAATAAATGATTTTACATTGTATTACATATAATGTACAACATAGAGACAGGCCATTTACTCCAAACAATTCATATTTGTGTTCATCTTTCACACAAGCAGTGATTTCCAGTGGAAATTTCATTGGAAAAGGTCACTTTAACAAATCTCATCTGTCTGCTGGCTCTCAGGGATATGAAACATGGAATAATTTCCTTTGCCCTGAATTATGTGGAACTTACAATATAGAAACAGACTGCTTATCCTAACAAATTAATATTTATATATCACTTTTAGACCTAAATCCACCCGTTTGCCTTGTGCTGAAACATTATTAATACCCTTTCCTAAAGTTAACAGTCAAACCTAGTCTTAAACATTTGCTTGGTCTCTCCTTCAATTACAAATTCATGTGACCCCAAAGTTGTGAATGTACTGGTTTAATCTTAGACTATTGTCAGAGAGAGTCATGAAGTTGCATGTTATGGAACAGAGTTTGGAGCAAGGATTGAAAACAAAGCTTCAGTCTTCCCAGTAGTAGCCTTTACCCTGATGGGGTGGCACGGTCGCTCAGTAGTTAGCACTATTGTCTCACAGCACTAGGGACCTGAGTTTGATTCCAGCCTTGGGCGACTGTCTGTTGGAGTTTGCATGTTCTCCTGTATCTGTGTGGATTTCCTCTGGGTGCTCCTGTTTTCTCCGACAGTCCAAAGATGTTCTGGTTAAGTGGATTGACCATACTAAATTGACCTGTAGCATATAGACTAGGTAGATTAGCCATGGGAAATGCAGGATTACAGGGATAGATTGGAGGAGCATCTAGTTGGGATGCACTTTAAAGAGTTGATACTGACTCAATGAGCTGAATGTCCTCTTCCCACACTATAGGAATTCTATGATGATTCTAATCCAGGTAGTCATATATTATAAAATAACTGTTTTTCTGTAATGTTAACTGAGCAGAAAGAGAAGCTTAAAATGCCTCAGATAGACCTGGAAATGGGAGAATGGTTCAGGAGAACCATTCTCCTGATAGAGTGGAAATCAGAGAGTGGAAATCAGAGAATAGGCCAACCAGTAGCCTTCAAAGTATTCTCAATGATTGGTCAATTTTGAGATAAGACTGTTAACAGAGTTGGAGGCCTTGTGTGGGAAAAACACAAACATACAGGAAGAGTTTTTTTCACATAATAATACCTCAGAGCATGCTTCACAACTGCCTTAATTTCCTAGACAGGAGCTTAAAGGAAATGTTGCCAGTAGAGAATGATTCACTCCTTGTTTGGTGGTGACATCATTCTAGAAATGGTGGGGAATGATCCACTAAATATGATGAGGGTGAAAGATGAGGACAAGAGTGACCCAATCATTGTTCTGTGAGGCAGTTGAAAGGACATGAGCAGACATAAATGGACATAGTTAAGGGTCCTATTAACCACCACGGAGGAAGAATCCTCATTTAGAAAATAAGACAATGCATCAGAAGCATTAATGTGGAAGATTGCATCATCTGAACAGAGATAGAGATGGAGAAATGGGGAGAATCAACTGGCATTCATACAGCAAGCAGAGTTTGAGGAAATAATGTGAATGTACCTGTTGGAATCACAGTGTTTATAATTAATATCAGTTGATAAACTATCCTTAGAGACAGAAGGGAAAGAAAGACTCAAAGATGGAGCATGTGAGTACAAATGAAAAGAATCAGTGGATGGAAACTGATTGGGCCTTCATTTGAGGAAGAAGCACCCATCTCTTTAATCTTTCTGATCCTTCTGACGCTGGAAATCTGAAATAAAAATTGGAGTACTCAGCAGGTTTGGTAGCATCTGTGTAGAAAGGGTATCAATGTTTTAGGCCTGTGACCTCTATTGCATGATTATTTAGTGTGTATCCTTGCATTTCATTTTTGCCTGGTATTTCATCTTTGCCAAAACATTTAAAATCTATTTGGAGCCATTATAAGAAATTTGTTTCCATATGATGTCAATTAAGCATTGCACATGTGCTGAAATTTGTGCTGTTGGCTACACTTCCTACATCCACCATTAGGTTGGCTCCCTGTGCAAGACCAAATATCCATTGGGAATATATGCTAATTGTTCAAATGAATTGACCCCAATGTATGTCAGGCTGGCAGCTAATTGCATTATTTTGCCGTGCTTATTATGTCAACAGCTACCCATATTTGGCACAAATTCCAAACCTAGTCCACAATTTTAACATTATTTGAACATAAAAATCATGGCATGATGTAAATGAATGCAAACATGTTGAACATAAGTTAATATCATTTCACATTCAGTGAAGCAACTAAGCAGCAATCATCAGGACCATAGCATCATCTCTTTTTCTTTCTGACTGATCACTTAGCAGATATATTGCTGTTTATTTTGCATAAAGATTCAGTTACTTTGTGGCCTAAGTAATCGACTTCTAAGGCTGCTCCTAGTGAAGAATGGTTTCAGGGCTCCAGAGATCAATGTCATTTGCCACAATTAACAAATTATAAGCATATATTTTCTTCCATTCAGTAATTACAGCAAAAAATTAGTTGCAAGTCCTTGAATATTTATATTTTTAAATGTTTTATGAACATTACTGACTGGAATAAAAGGTAGCTGATTGCTGCAGCTTAGCTCAAATATTTACAGACGGGGGTGGGGTCACAATGAGGAACTTTAAAATACCCTGCCAATCACAATTTCAGTAACTCTCCTCTCAATTCCCTCCTAGCAGCCAGTCAGATTAAGAGGCTAGGCAGGAAAGGTAAAAGGTAAAAGGTGGAACCTGAGAGTTGCTCAAAAAGGTCTAGGGCAACTGGGGCAAAGCAAAGGCAATGATGTGTGAGGAAAAGTGACACCAAGATGGGATTTCTGAAGGTCATTTTTTGGTAAGCAAATTTGCTTGTAAGGATAAATGAAACATTCCTATTCCTTTTAATCCATTAATACTCAATGCTTCAGTTGATAGTTCCTGCCTCCCTGTAGCTGTCTTTTTTCCCAAAAGAAAACACAGGCTGTCCAATGTCCAATCTAAATTTGATCCAAAATCTGAGAAGTTAAGCCTTACTTAAAAATTACAATCACAGGCCTGCCTCTGCAGAGCAATGGATGCATTTAAACTGGGTTTCAGTTTCCTATTTCTATTAACTTCATCACTTTCATTTGTATTACAAAGGTGGGACTGATGTTTGTAAAAAATCTTTATTTTGTTACCCATTCCCTCTTGCCCTTAAACTGAATGATGTGCTAGACCACTTCAGAGTGTAGTCAACTTTGGATGTGGAGTCACATGTCAACCAGACCAGGTAAAGTGCAGATTTTCCTTCTTAAAGGTCACAAGTGATTTTTATGACCAGCATTATGGAGCAAGATCAGTCAGCCTACAGTTTACTACAGCTTTAGCCTGGGCTCTGGATTACTAAATCTAGTAACATTACACTATGCCACTATCTCTGCCTATGTCTATTCTTGTTTGATTGCACCACGGCAAGGTACATTGGATGGGAGATGAATCACAAGTTGCAACCCACTTACTGTCTGTTTATTGAAAGCTACCTGCTGCCTATTGAAAGATATTGTAAAACTTGAAAGGGTTCAGTAAAGATTTACAAGGTTATTGCAGAGTTAGAGGGTTTGAGCTTTAGGGAGGGGTTGAATAGGCTAGGGTGCCTGGAGCATCAGAGACTGAGGGGTGACCTTATAGAGGTTTATAAAATCATGAAGGGCATGGAAAGGTGACTAAGCAAGGTCTTTTCCCCATGGTAGAGAAGTCCAAAATTAGAGAGGATAAGTTTCAGGTGAGAGAAGAAAACTTTAAAAGGGACCTAAGTAGCAATTTTCTTTCATGCAGAGGGTGGTGCATGTAAGGAATGAACTTCCAGAGGAAGTGGTGGAGGCTGGCACAATTACAATGTTTAAAAGGCATCTGGACAGGTAAATGAATAGGAAGGGTTTTGAGGGATAGGGGCCAAATGCCAGCAAATTTGACTAGATTAAATTAAGCTATCTGGTCAGCATGGATGAGTTGGACCAAAGGGTCTGTTTCCATGCTGCATAGCTCCATGACTCAATAACCCTACTGTAAGCTGCTCATAAGACCTGTTCTGGAATGTGTCTTTTCTCTTATTTGGAGATAATTTCTGTAAATTTAGAGGTAATTTCAGCTCCTTGTTTGACCTGCACATTCCTGCTGATACCCTTTTCAACTCTGTCAGAGCAGCTTCTGCAGCTTTATCATAGACCCCTGGTGAGGAAGAGGAGACCAGTACCATGACCCTCATGGTATTCTCATGTGATTGAACCCAATATGAGTTGGAATTGTCAGAGTTCAAATTTAAATGATGTATCCCTTTGAAAAGAGATCGTACATCAGGCAAAATGGATGTGGGTGAAGGAATCTGGATTTGGCTCTGTAAATCACTTCTCTTTCCTCCACCACACAAGAATACAATGGTTAGAAGCAGGAGTAGGCTATTTGACACCTAGAACCTGCTCTAGCTTTCAATAAGATAATAACCAACACGATTGTGGCCTTGCTCTTATTCTCTTTACCATCCTTTATAGCCATTGATCACTTGTCAATAAAAAAAAATGTCTAACTCGGTCTTAAATACATTCAATGGCTCAGACTCCACTGTCTCTTGATATGGAGAATTCTACAGATTAATGAGCCTCTGAGTAAAATAAAATCCTCATAACTGAGTCTTAAAATTGAATCATTTTTAAAATGTGTCCCCTAATTCTAGACTCTTTCCAAACTGAAAACTCTTACACTTAGTTAGTTAACAGGAAGGACAGGGTCAGGATAAAAGGGTCATTTTCAAGTTGGTAAACTGTTACAAGTTGAGCACCACAAGGATCAACACTTGGGTCACAATTATTTCCAATCCATTTCAATGACTTGGATTGCTGCACCAAATGTATGGTAGCTACTTTATGATCGCTAGGAAGATAAGTTGTGAAAGGTCCCAAAGAGCCTACAAAAGGATGTAGAAGTAAGTGAGTGGATAAAGATTGGGAAATCCATTTTGGCAAATTTATCTGAGAATTAGGACAATACAAAAATGATCATCCTTTTATCACAAATCCTCATTATTTATTCAAATTTGTTATGAATGCTGTATGTATTCAGACAAAGAACCTTAAATTCTTTTTTTTTTTAAAACCATTCTTATAATTTATGGTCTTATCTGCTGGAACACTTATGTTTATGGCTCTGAGCTTTCCAGCCACATCCTGGTCATTGTTACCACCCAACTCTTTAGCTTTGTATTTTCAAGTTACTATGTCTCCCATCACATCTCCCATTACTTAGATTAAAGTCCTTCACTGTTCTAGTTAGAGGACTCACCAGAAATTGGTCCCAGCGCTATTCAGATGGAAGTTGTCAAACAGTACAACTCCCACATTCCCTAATACTGGGGCCAGTACCCCATAAATTCCAACCCATTTTACCTCCACCAGTCCTTGAGCTACTCATTCAACTCTTTAATCGTCATGACCATGTGCCTAAGGGTCAGTTATGAATCCAGAAATTGTTACCTTTCAGGTGCTACTTTTTAATTAGCTGCTCATAATGCTGAAGTGGAACCTCTTTCTCATACTATTTGTGCTATTGACAACACCTGCATGCACTCTCTCCCACTCCCAAGTTTTTCTCCAGCCTGGAGCAGGTGTCCTGAAACATGGCACGAGGTAGGGGACATAACCTTCCAAAGTCATCCTCTTGTTTTCAGAGTGGTGTTTATCTTCCTGTCTATACAGTCTCCTACAAACATGACATTTCAATTTACATACCCCACTTGAATTGCTCCTGTACGCAGTGTCATTGGTTAAATGACTTTGCCCCCTTCTTCTGTTCTGCACTCATTGCCTCTTTTTTCGGCTCTGGACTTGCCCTACACACCACCCTCCATCACCACTCTGGACCCCATCTGTCTATGAACTCCACTCCCCTCCCTCCAAGAACAAACCAGATCCTTCTCCCTACTGGGCCTGATATCTCTTGGAGCTGAAAATGTGTTGCTGGAAAAGCGCAGCAGGTCAGGCAGCATCCAAGGAGAGGAGAATCGACGTTTCGGGCATGAGCCCTTCTTCATGAATGAGTTTCGGTTTATGCCTGAAATGTTGCTTCTCCTTCTCCTTGGATGCTGCCTGACCTACTGCGCTTTTCCAGCAACACATTTTCAGCTCTGATCTACAGCATCTGCAGTCCTCACTTTCTCCTGATACCTCTTGGACCCAACATCCAGCTTTCCCTCCCTCCTGCTGGACCAGATATCTCCCACCATCCTTGATCTACCCTACACACTACATAACCTATCTGTCTCCCTTGTCACCTTGCATGCTACCCACATGGCATCCAACTCTCTGGCAAGCTTCCCCTTACCCATTTTGCATCAACTCAGCTTGCATCCTATCTAGTATCCATTTGGAATTTTACCTAACTGCCATCCTACCCCAACCTACTTGGCACCCTATCCTCCTGACTCACTGCTCCCTCCCATTTGGCATCTTACCCACTTGGCATTCCAAACCACACTTAACTTTACAAAATGTACATACCATTTGACTGCAGCTGTTGAAGTGGCTGTCTGGGATCTGGAGATTTCCAGGTTGCTGATTGCTGTGAAAACAGGAGATTGCCACTCCTCAGAAATTCCAGCCCAGTAGTTACCAAGAATATATTCACTTAAGGTATCTCTTCCCAGAACTACTTTAGCTCCAAGCTTTTTAGCTGACTCTTTCTCAATTTTCCACAGTTACAGTTACATCACAGCACATGTTAGAGCTCACGTGCATATCCATTAAACCTTATATCTACATGATTGTCAGGGTACCAGTGTTCATCAGCCCATAGATAATGTCAGCATTTCCCACTGACATCGGCTAATGTTTCCCTAGTTTGAAACTGAATGTTTGTTGCTTTCATATCATTCTTAAAGATGAGTCTTATATCACAATGATGGCGTTGCTATTTGGGTCAGAAGTTTTGGGTTCAAGTTTCACATCAGGACTTGTGGTGGCGATAAGAAAGTTCCTGACTGATTTCAGCAGACTGTTAATCAGTCTAGAAACCCTTCCACAATTTCTGCATTATTTTCATAAAGGGACGAAGTATATGTGAGTATACACTTTAAAAAAAGAGTTCTGAGGAAGAGTCACTCAATCCGAAACATTAACTCTGATTTCTCTTCACAGATGTTTCTGGATCTGCTGAGGTTTTTGAGCAATTTCTGTTTGTGTTTAAAAAAGGTGATGCTTGCAAGAAGCCTTGAAGAGAAGATCTGGGTCTTACTAGTCTTATTACCCCAAATATGTTGCCATACAGAAAACTCTTGGGAATGCATCCACCTTGTAAATATATGCAAGCCAACTTTGAAGGCTAGGCTACTAGTATGGTAGTTCATGGAGGCTTGCCTTCCAACCTTGCTCAGTTGCCTCAAGATTTACCTTTTGAGGAGTCTTTCACATTTACAAATTCACCCTTCCATGAGATACTGAAGATTTTCCACAACGATGAAGATGAAAATCATTGAGCTACCTTTCACTATAGTTCTGGTATGCTCATGCCTCACAGAATGACATGGAATGCTTTGTATAAAAACTAGTGGAAGGGAACTAGTCAGAGTTCAGACAATTACCCTGGATCAAGAAAACATCGGCAACATCCAGCAAAGTTCCACTAAAAAGAAAGACTCACAACATATGCAGTGAGGTGATTGGAATCCATGCTGTTCTGTAACATTAGTTCAGAGAGATAACTCTATTTCGTTGTTTTATGACAAAAATTAATTTACTCTTACCAATATAGAGTTGATAGCCAAAGATTATTTCCCAGGGCAGAAATGACTAACATGAGGGGTCATAGTTTTAAGCTGGTTGGAGGAAAGTATAGAGGGGATGTCAGAGGCGGGTTCTTTACACAGTGAGTTGTGAGAGCATGGAATGCGTTGCCAGTGGCAGTTGTGGAAGCAAGGTCATTGGGGACATTTAAGAGACTACTGGACATGCATATGGTCACAGAAATTTGAGGGTGTATACATGAGGATCAGTGATCGGCACAACATCGTGGGCTGAAGGGCCTGTTCTGTGCTGCACTGTTCTATGTTCTAATATTGTAGAGCTTCCAGAACATGTCACAGCATGAATTTGTTTCTGAAATTAACGCAATCTTAAAAAAAGATTAAAAATTGACCTTTGATTTTTTTGAGTTATGGAAGAAATAGCTCTATAATTACTGTGTAACAGCCTAAGAAAGTAATAAATATTGTAAAAATAGTTCTCCGTCTTTCTCAATGAAGTTTCTAAAGCAGTGTGCAGAGCTGATACTGACGCATGCAGCCTAGCTTTGTTATCTCTGCCATGGCAATGACACTAGCAGCAGTCCTGATAGATGACATGCCTGAGCATGAATAGGTAGAGGATGTCCTGCCCCACATTTAAACCAAGTCTGGGCATTGTCAACACAACATTCAGGCTATGGAATGATTTCATGGACTGGTGGACAGAACTGAAGGAATCTATCTTGAATATCTATACCTTTAGAGTACTGAATGGCAGATTGGCTGTTGTCTGATGTCAGCCTTCTAGAAATAAAGTACACCAACACTCAGGAAGAAAGAAAAACTTTAGATTGGGAAGAACCTTGATTAGCTCAAAGATATTGGGTGATTGAAAGGTTTGAGGAAAATTCACGCTGCATGTAGAATAACAACTGGATGAGCTCAAGAAGACCAAGTGCTGGGACTAACACCACCTGCCAGGGGAGGTAAACATCACTGTTTCTTCTGACATTTTCCTGGTTGGAACAATGAACCATTCTCATCTGTTATGAGCCATATGTCTTCATTCTTGATGAAGGACTTTTGCCCGAAACATCGATTTTCCTGCTCCTTGGATGCTGCCTGACCTGCTGTGCTTTTCCAGCGCCACTCTAATTTAAACTCTGGTTTCCAGCATCTACAGTCCTCACTTTTGCCATATGCCTTCTCTGCCTTTTAGCTTATGCATCATCTATCAGTCATTGACTCTTAAAAGACTGCATCAAAACCACCTATCACTTTGATCCATTTTTGCATAATCTCTGATTCCCTAACTAAATCTTACAATTGCACTTTACAGATTGTCAAGAAGTTGGAGTTGTTTGATCTGTGCCGTTTTGATCAAACAGTTACAGCAGATTTCAATCGGATTATACCAACTGTGATGTACCTTTCATATGGGTGATATATTGTGAAATGTATTTGGAAAATTCTACTTCAAAGGAAGCTAACAGTAACATTATTCTTGAGACCTAAAGGTTTAAGGGCTTGAGCCTGAAACGGCACAGTGTGTGCTCAGATTTCTAATTATTAATTCTAGTAGGCAAGATTTATTGTAGAGTGGATATGTGGAATCATTTCCGAATATTATAACATTTAGTTTGCTAAACACTTATGCTTTGTTTATTAATTAATATATTAAGTACTATGGTGTGTGACGTGTAACCTATGCAGTCACGTATGTGCTGTTGTGAGGCTATGTTAAGACCAGGAAGGCAGATGTAAAACAGTTGTTAATTTCTCAGATGTGCATTTCTGTGAGAGATGAATTTATAAATGTTCACATGGGATAAATTTCACAAGTGGCAACTGCTGTTAAACCATATAGACAGAGGATCCTTCTGTAAAAACCCTAAATTGTAAATTTAATTGAAAGCACAATTGTGTTATATTTTCCTTTTTACAATAGATCACTGTAGTAATGTCTTGCACGAAGTCTACTGGGCTTTCTTGTGTCAGTCAATTCACTTAAATGTAAGTTCGTGGCCTTCAATTTGATCGATGGGTTGTCTACCAGAGTGAATATGTCAGTTTGATGTATAAATGCAAGTACATTTAAATGATAGAAAACATCAAACATAATGAGTGGCTTGAAAATCTGGCACATAGAGTTTTGCATTTACTGTGAACTGCAAATCCTTTGTTATGATTTAAAGTCAAAGGGTTTAGCTTCATAAATTAATAGTTTAAATCTTGCCCTCTACCAGTTCACAAAATCATATCATACATGACAGCACAAGCCATCTCTGTAGAACTAACTAACTCCTATTATCTTTAACCACAACCGTGTGACTTTGCACAATTCTCTTCAAAAGTTATTCTTGAATCTGCTTCCAACACCATTTTAGATGTTGAATTCTGGATCATAACAACTCTATGCTTAAGCAGCAACAACAAAAATTGCTGGAAAAGTTCAGCAGGTCTGGTGGCATCTGTGGAGAAAAATCGGTTAATATTTTGGGTCCAGTGACCCTTCGTCATTCACAAAAGTTATAAGTTGGTTATCCATGTGATACAGTTTACAGGCCGTCACATTAGGGCATAAAAACAAGAAATGACCAATTAACAAGAATACAATAACTGAATGCCAGAAAAGTGAAAGTACTGCTGAAACTTTAGGTGACCATCCATGAAACATGTACCACCAATGATGCGCAGTAAGGTTTCCTAAATTGTTTGCTGTTCAAATCAATCAATCATGGCTGTAAGTCACAGCGGTTTCTTGCCATACGAAGCCATAGTGTACTATTGCTAAATTAGATACTGTGTGGGAAGGCCCATAATTTGTTAAATGCCAGTTGTGTAGGAATCCTACTTGATTGATTGGTGTTGCAATGCATGATTATCGCCTCCCATTCTTTGATTATGTATGGTTTATGTCTAATTGCACCACAAATAACATATTTTTTCTTCTCCAGATTAGTTGATTGGTAGTCATTCTCTCTTGTCATTAAGAAAAACAGCAGGAATGCTATTTACCCATGAATGCTATTTTAGGGATGATTTTGTGAATGACTGCATCCTTGACTGCTAGCTTCCTCCAAATGCAAGTACCCGTGCTATGCTGCAATTTGCATAGTTCAAAGGTAGTGCTGTGAAAGGGGGATAGTAAGCCTTCTGAACACTGTTCACAATCATCCTCTTGGTGGCTTCGGTTGTTTCCTTCCAGCTGTTTGCCATAAAACACAGATGTCCCAATTGTGATGAAGTAGCTAGTCCATGCCATTGTGTCAAACCATGTAGCTCTTACAAATTAGCAAACCTCCAAACCATGTTGGACAGAAACCAGTTTACTAAATCTCTATGTGCTAGTGGTTTGGTCCATGCAGCAGATAATTTAATAGCTTCCCTAGTTAATTGTCCAACTCTAGCAATCTTATTTTATAAGGTCTCCATTTCCATAGAATTTAACACCCCTATTCCTGCTTTCAGTAAAGCAACAAGCATTTAGTTTTGTGTTACATTTTGCTTACCTTTATCCTGGGGTTTCCTTACTCTATTCTCCTGCAGAACCTGATTCTTATCCTAGCCCTGTACAGGACGTTGGTCAGGCCATTTTTGGAATATTGTGTGCGATTCTGGTCTCTCTCCTATAGAAAGGATGTTGTGAAACTTGAAAGGATACAGAAAAGATTTACAAGGATGTTGCCAGGGTTGGAAGGTTTGAGCTACAAGGAGGGGCCGAATAAGCTGGGGGCGCTTTCGCTGGAGAATTGGAGGCTGAGGGGTGACCTTATAAAATCATGAGGGGCATGGATAGGATAAATAGACAATGTCTTTTTCCTGGGTTGGGAAGTCCAGAGCTAGAGAGCATAGGAAAGATTTAAAAGGGACATATGGGGCAACTTTTTCATGCAGAGTGTGGTGTGTGTATGGACTGAGCTGCCAGAGGGAGTGGTGGAGGCTGGTATGATTAGAACATTTAAAAAGCGTCAAGATGGGTATATAAATAGGAAGGGTTTAGAGGGATATGGACCAAGTGCTGGCCAATCGAACTAAAATAATTTGGCCATCTGGTAAGTGTGGACAAGTTGGACCGAAGGATCTGTTTCCATGCTGTACATCTCTATGACTCTACAACATATACTAGCTGTCTAATAACATTACAATTTCACCTACTGGTTTCACCACTGGGGCACATGTATCATGCAACTGCTAAAGACAGGGCAACTGTGTGTAACTGATGGACCCTACCACTCAGCCCACCAGAAGTCCCACAGAGTCCATGTATTTTCAGTTTTATAACATTTTGACATAAAAGCTATTTACCCTTTTCACTTCAATTTTTTTTTAACTAATGCCACTTTATTATTTTGAAATCCATTTCTCTGTGGGTTATGTGTCAGTTTATCACTCAAATTATGTTTTTGTGCTCTTCTAAGGCCACAATAACCAATTTGTCAGGTCAGTGCACATGTCTGAGACTTGTTCTTCAGTGCATTTTCACTGTGTATTCCCTCTTGTTTGTTGCTTCAGATGTAACTATCTCATTTGCACTCGATATCTCAATGACATGCATTTTTGACTTTCAGCCAATCTCTTGAAAGATCTAAAGTCAGTGGAAGGTGCTGGTGTATCATCCTCATCTGGTCCAATGTTCCAGGTGTGACCAAATCAGTCCCCTTTAAAAAATAACCTACAGGGAAGGGCACACATTTGGAAGAGAAAAGTGTTAATTATCTAATTTTATCTACACTTTAAATTCATTAAACATATTCCAGTTAACTACAGTCAAGGTGAGTCATTCCCATTTCCATTTGATGCTGTAGTTCTTTTTCCCTATCACTATTCTTTTAATCTGAGTGTGCCCATCTTTAATTACCATCATAACTAATTCAGGAGATCCGGAGAAAATGAGTAAACAAAAAAAGAATGTTTTTCTCAACAGCTTTAAAAGAAACAAACAAACATTGTTATTGTGTGGATTGGGGTATTACCAAACTTTGCTTCTTTGGTCATCTTACAAAAAGGTACATACAATTTTCTCAAATATAACTCATTAGATTATACTCTACTTTCTTTCAAAATAATTCCAAATGCAAAATTAACAACAACAGATTTTTATTCTGCACAGCTCCATCAGTGTTGTTGGGCTAACAGGTTTCATTGGTGTCAATTCATACCTTCCCAAACAATCTTTCCATTTTTTTTCACAAATTAAAATCACCTCCACTGTTTCCTTTGACTCTTGTCTTAAAATAAATTTAAGAATCTAAGTTTATTTGCTCTTTAAACTTCAACTGAATTTCTAATTTTTGTGTTTGAACTAGCAATGTGGGTCAAATAATTTTATCAATCCCAATTTCAGAAGCAGTTCTATCCAGGTTTGGTGGTTTTAAGCAATGTCCTTCTATTGGAGATCCAAGTACTTGTAGACAATTCAGAGTTGTCCTGTTTTCAAGGACTTCACAAATCCTCTAGCTCCTTTATTGTGTTCTTGGCACCTTTTAAAGAAAAATATCCATTCTGGCTCTGAAAGAAGCCCATTGGGCTAATAATATCCACACAACACAACACAGAAGCTGTATGAGAAGATTTAAAACTGTCAGAAGAATTAACTCTGAGAATGTGTAGAGCCCAAGTCACTGGGTGACATTAAATTGTACTTCGTGTATTCAGTTCAAAACTATGAAAAACATCTTCTGATAATCTCGAACTGGCATTATAAATCTCTATTTTTTCCAAGAAAGCATTTTCTAGACCTTTCTTTTAAGCTTACCTTCAAAAAGAAACAATACAAGTATATGGACAAAACACTTCTCTCTCCAAATTGATTTCAATTGGATGTCTTCGGAAAAGATTTATCAATGTTTTGAGAACAAGCTAGATCTTACTTCTCACAGCATTTTTTCTAGCAATTAAAAAAAGTTTTCAAATTTTTCAATGAAATAAGATTTCAAAATTTTGAATGGTTGAGGACTACTTTCTGTTTTAGTGCTGACTTCAGTCAAATGTAGGGAATGCTTTCATTGTAACTCACAAGGAAACACTCTGTGATTACAATCCAGTTTCCATAGAGGGCTTCTTTAATTTCACGAGGGGAGAGGGACTTGCTGATCTCTTCCTTACCTGTGCATTAGTGTCCTATTTCTTAGACCACTTTTCCAGCTCCTGGATAACATTACATACCAGCTTTGCCACATTACAGAGAATTGGAACAGTTGTGAAAATGCTGTCAACTCTATTCTCATTGTTAGCTGCCTTGTCTTGCAAGCTAACGGCCTGAGATGCACAAATTTCTGTTTGACATGTTTTGATTTTTTGCTATATCAAGAGAGAAGTCCATCTCAGCTTTAACCCCAAAAATCAACAGCTGGAAGTCTGCAACAAATTCTGGATTAGTGGTGCTGGAAGAGCACCGCAGTTCAGGCAGCATCCAAGGAGCAGTAAAATCGACGTTTCGGGCAAAAGCCCTTCATCAGGAATCAAAGTCAGAAATTCAAAGCTGTTTGAAAAAAAAATCTTTGACTTTGGTTTTCTAGATTTTAGCAGAGGGAATTACATTTCCAACTTTCAACTTTTCTCTATTTTTCAGAACAACAAGCATTTAAGAAAGCAAATCCTATTCTCAGGAATTAAAGATTCACTCATATATTAAAATGATATTTGAAGACAGAAAATGAAATTCCAAACATAATGATTCTATCATAAAAGAATGTACCAAGGAGTCTTACCTTTAAACTAAATACAACACATATAGGACAGTGTTTTAAGAAAGGAGGGAATATGTTAAGCCATTTAACTTCCTAACTGGTTTCAAATGACTGCAACCGATTCCAAGTGGTAAATATTCACCAGGATCTGAAGAAATTGATTCCACTTAAACACTTAATAGCAGGGTTTTCTTATGCAGCCACTGAGAGTTCCTTAAAGGGATATTAACTTAAGCCTCCCCAGATCTTGAACATGAGGGGGCAAGTGAATGGGTGAGTAAATGTCTCTGTCTCTACCACTCACATTAACTCAGCTTTCTCCAGTTAAATCTCAATTGTGAATCATAGAATTCCTACAGTGTGGAACGAGACCCTTCAGCCTAACAATTACACACAGACCCTCTGAAGAGTACCCCACTCAGACTGTTCCCCCACCCTAGATTTACACTTGACTAATGCACCTAACGTACACATCCCTGAACACTATGGGCAGTTTACATGGCCAATTCACCTAACCTACACATCTTCAGATTTTGGAAGAAACCGGAGCACCAGGAGGAAGCCTATGCAGATAAGGGGAGAATGTGCAAACTCCACACAGACAGTCACCCAAGGCTGGCATTGAACCTGAGTGCCTGGTGCTGTGAGGCAGCAGTGCTAACCACTGAGCCACCATGCTGCCCATGACAGCCATTCTCGCACAACTAATTCACTATCTACCATCTTCTGATATTTCATGGACCAGTGGAACAACTAAATGAATTCATTCAACATTCTCAGTCCACTTGCAGTATCAATGGGTTAATTGTAGATATCTGTCTCTCTCTCTCTTGTTCAGTCAGCTGAAGCTAATAAAACTTGGATTCACCTTCCATGTTCCTCCAGCTTGTTATGCTGGACAATAATAACTTGAGCCGCATCTGCCAGCACTGACCTCTGCTGTTCTGCACAATCACTGCAGCAGTCAAAGGCTAAAGGGTTAACGGGCGAGGACAAACTTCATATATTAGGTTTGTAAATTCTTGAATGTGAAAGTTAGGGAATGATCCAGCTTGGGGTTTAAGATGCATAAAAGTGCTGTAAGAATAAATTGCATGGAAACTTTGTCAAATGATGGTAGATCAGAACAAGAAGCTGAAATTTTAAAATTACAGGTAGGCCACTCAAGTGCGATGTTAGAAATATTTCTTTACAGGACTGGAAATCTAAAACTAGCTCCACAAAACACTGTTGAAGGTAGATCATCCAAAAATTTAAAGACAGAGATCAGTAGCTTTTCGATACAAGGATATGAACATTTACAGAAACAAAATAGTGTTAAGGTGGTGTAACCAACTGAATGCAGCACACCAACTCTCACCAACCCTAATCAAATTCCTAGGCCATGATTTTTGCCAGAAAAGCTGTTTGTATCTGTCTTCAGCAGATGTCTGAGTGCACACCTCAAAAGATCTGTAGTTAGAAGAAGGATGGTTTATAAGTCACAATTGTTGGACACAGCGCCAAATACTTTCAGCAATTACAAAAAAGACAAATTGTAGAGGAATCCATTAGCATCATCTGCACTGTGCATGGAATCATGGGGCATCAATCGTCGGACAATTTCAGGGATGGCTGGCATACAGCTTCCCACTGCAGTATTCACAAATTCAGTCAGATCTGGGTACAAAATTTTGAGGCAACTGATTCAAGTGGTTCTGTTCGCCGAGCTGGAAGTTTTTGTTGCAAACGTTTCGTCCCCTGGCTAGGAGACATCATCAGTGCTGTGGAGCCTCCTGCGAAGCGCTTCTTTGATGTTTCTTCCGGCATTTATAGTGGTCTGTCCTTGCTGCTTCCGGGTGTCAGTTTCAGCTGTCCGCTGTAGTGATTGGTATATTGGGTCCAGGTCGATGTGTCTGTTGATGGAATTTGTGGATGAATGCCATGCCTCTAGGAATTCCCTGGCTGTTCTCTGTCTGGCTTGCCCTATGATAGTAGTGTTTTCCCAGTCGACTTCATGTTGCTTGTTGTCTGAGTGTGTGGCTACTAGGGATAGCTGGTCGTGTCGTTTCGTGGCTAGTTGGTGTTCATGTATGCGGATTGTTAGCTGTCTTCCTGTCACGAAACGACACGACCAGCTATCCCTAGTAGCCACACACTCAGACAACAAGCAACATGAATTCGACTGGGAAAATACTACTATCATAGGGCAAGCCAGACAGAGAACAGCCAGGGAATTCCTAGAGGCATGGCATTCATCCACAAATTCCATCAACAGACACATCGACCTGGACCCAATATACCAATCACTACAGCGGATAGCTGAAACTGACACCCGGAAGCGGCAAGGACAGACCACTATAAATGCCGGAAGAAACATCAAAGAAGCGCTTCGCAGGAGGCTCCACAGCACTGATGATGTCTCCTAGCCAGGGGACGAAACGTTTGCAACAAAAACTTCCAGCTCGGCGAACAGAACCACTACAACAAGCACCCGAGCTACAAATCTTCGCACAAACTTTGAGCAACTGATTCAAATTTATAGTACTAAAAGCCTTTTGTTTTTAATCTTTTCTAACCTTGATCATATAAATATGTCCATCCTTGACTTTAAAACTGACAACTAGTTCCTAATTATTCCTTCTGACAAAATTCAGTATCCCTATTGATTTGTAATTAAAAAAAATGGGGCATTTGTTCACCAACGTCTTGCAGTTCTGATGAAAAATTAAAAGCTGACACATGAACCCTGTTCCTCTCTCCACAAGCATTCCCTGCTTATTTCCAGTATGTTTTTAACTTCCAATCGTTTATGTGACAATGTTTAAACATCTGGATTGTGTTTTCCACATATTTGCAGCTCCCATTCTGCTTGAAAATCAATCAGAATAATCTGATTTCATGGCTGGTCCCTCATCACACAATAATATACCTAGCTGCTCAATTGTTCCTTGTAGCCAGTTAGCAGGACGGTTACCTCAAAGAACAGTTGGACATTATTTAAATGATATGTTGCAGAAGTGATTTTGTTTCCATTATATGATTCTTACCGAAGTGAAACAAGTTGTTAGATATAGATATTAATAGCGCCCATGTCATGGCGCTGGTCTTGTATTGTATAAAATGTAATTACATTTTTAAAAAAAATGTTCATGAGAAACTGGAATAAGGAGCAGGATTCTTGTACTACAAAGAGTTATGAGCCCAGAGCAGGATGAGGGTCAGGGGAGCAACCCACTCACAAATGGCTGGAAACTATTTCGGGGAGTTTGAAGATCTACTAAGGCCGAACGGCTGAGTAAATCTTCCAGTCAGGTATCTGCCCACTGGAGGCATTGGGACCGAAGCTAAGTGCCTGGTGGCAGACAGGGAATCATCCAGCCTGGCAGGCTTTTATACATGATGTAGGGAGAAGCATGAAGTGGAGGCTGAAGTGTTGATCAGATTGGGCACTAAAGACCCAGGGATTGAACTACCTGCTCCTTTTTCTGTTTCTTATGTTTTAGCATCCTCCCCACTTTCCTGGTCATAGCTGTGGCTGTAGGTTGTCCTGTGGTAGGGAACCCCATGACGGTGAAAACACATTTTTACTGGAAGAGATTAAAAAGATGAGAAGAAGACACCCCAAGGTGGAGAGTCAATAAAGAGTAGCACTGGAAAAAGCAAAGCAGGTCAGGCAGCATCTGAAGAGCAAGACAGTCAATGTTTCAGGCATAGCATCATCAGCACTCCCAATGAAAGATTATGCCCTAAGTATCAACTCTCTTGCTCCTCAGATGCTGGCTGACCTGTTGTGCTTTTTCCAGCGTCACACTTTACTGACTCTGACTTCATCAGCGTCAGCAGTCCTCACTATCTCCTAGTCCCAAGATGGAAGTATACTCTCCCTTACTTACCCACAATGGCAGGTTACTGCTTCATTTTAGTTGGATAGCATCCTATTGTCCCTCCATCTTCATGAGGATAGCCACAATCCTGAATTGGAAAAGAACATTTTTAAATAAAAAATGTTTGGACATGTTACAAGACAACTCTGGGACTTGGTAGGTGCGACTTGTACCCAGATATTCTGCCAGTTATATCCCTATCACTGTGCCTCAGATCCCTTTTACTTTCCTTAATTGGGTGGTGAGCCTGTCCCTGGCCATCTGGTAACCAGTTTAAGGTCTGCCATGTATCTGTTCACTGTCACATATCTGCCACACCGACGGGCTGAAGCGAAACCCACCCATACCCTTACATTCACCCCTTACCTAACACTACGGACAATTTAGCATGGCCAATTCACCTGACCCGCACATCTTTGGACTGTGGGAGGAAACCGGAGCACCCGGAGGAAACCCACGCAGACATGGGGAGAACGTGCAAACTCCACACAGTCAGTCACCTGAGTCGGGAATTGAACTCGGGTCTCTGGCGCTGTGAGGCAGCAGTGCTAACCACTGTGCCACCGTGCCGCCCTACAAAGAGACAAATGAGTTCTGACCTTAAACCCTAAAAGGTCCTGAGTGACTTCCAAGAAATTGTTTTCTTCAGACTTTTGAACATTTGTTATTCTGGAGCTGGGGAAGGGACACGGAGTGTAGGGTGGACACATACTGGGGAGGGGAGCTGTGGCGAGTGGTGAAATGACCTGTACCTGCCTCCGTGTAATCTCAAGGGCATATATATGTGTCACATCTCCATATATATATATGTGCTCAGAAAAACTTCACTAGAAATATTCAATGAGGATTTTATCTTGTGTTTCATTAATGGTGGTTAAACAAAAGCAGGAGGTTAAGGATTAAAGAGAATTATACATCATAAAAGACACTGCCAGGAACAGAATGTGACCAATCTGACTCCACAAGGCAGCAGTAAGAATTTACAGCCTCTCACAGCACCCTTGCCAGGACTTTGATTAAGGGATCTATTTCAGAAGGTTGCACTTCCCAGTGAAGTACTGGAAAACTGTCTTCTATTGCATTACACATGACAAATGGAAAACTGGGCTTTTCAAATCCAGGTTCTCTCATGATGCTCAGGTCTCCCCTCATCTACAGAATCTGACCCTGAATCCTCTGTGCTGCTTGACACCAGATACTTAACAGCATTTAGTTGGTGCAATTCATATTTTCTGTTTCTCCAAACAGACCATCCTTTCCCTACTCACCTTGCAATTGGTTTTAATTAATGATGGATTTACTCATTAAATGAATTGACGGGTATGCCATTATATTCATGACTAGTGCCTTCTAGGTGATTCTGAGGGATAGGATTTACATGCATTTGGAAAGGCAAGGACTGATTAGGGATAGTCAACATGGCTTTGTATGTGTGAAATCGTGTCTTACTAACATGATTGAGTTTTTTGAAGAGATGACAAAGACAAGTGCTTTAGGCAGAATGGCAGAGGTTGTCTATATGGATTTCAGTAAAGCATTTGATCAGATTGCAATGGCAGACTGGTAGTAAGAATAAACCATATGAAATCGAGGGGGAGCTAGCCAATTGGATACAAAATTGGCTTGAAGGTAGGAGACCGAGGGTGATGGCATAGATTTACTTTTCAGACAGGAAGCCTGTGATTAGTAGTGTGCCACAAGGATTGATACTGGATCCACTGTTTTTTGCCATTTATAAGTATCATTTTAGATGTAAGTATAGGAGGCACGGTTAGTAAATTTGCAGATGACATGAAAGTAAGTGATGTAGTGAACAGTGAAGAAGATTATCTCAGAGTACAACAGGATCTTGATCACATGGGCCAATGGGCAGAGTCGTCGAAGATAGAATTTAATTTAGATAAATGTGAGGTGTTGCATTTTGGTAAAGCAAAGCAGAGCAGGACTTATACAGTTAATAGTAGGGCCCTGGGGAATGTTGCTGAACAAAGAGACCTCAGGGCGCAGGTGTATTGCTTCATGAAAGTTGAATCGCAGTTACCCAGCCTATTGAAAAAAGCATTTGGCATGCGTGCCTTTATTGATCACAGCATTGAGTATAAGAATTGGGACATCATGTTGGGGCTATAAAGACATTGGTGACACTTCTGGAATACTGCATACAATTCTAGTTGTCCTTCTATAGGAAGCATATTGTTAAACTTGAGACGGAGCAGAAAAAGTTTACAAGGATGTTGCTGGGACTGGAGAGTTTGAGTTATAGGAAGGGGATGAATAGGCTGGGGCTTTTTTCCCTAGAACATCGGAGGCTGAGGGGTGAATTTATAGAGGTTTGTAAAATACGAGGGGCATGGATAGGATAAATAGTCAATTCTTTTTCTGAGGGTGGGGCAGTCCAAAAATAGAGAGTATAGGTTTAAGGGGTGGTGGGTGGGGGGGGGGGGGGGTGGAGAAATGTAAGAAAGACCTAAGGGGTAACATTTTCATGCAGAGCGTGGTGCATGTATGGAATGAATTGCCAAAGGAAGTGGTGGAGGCTTGTATAATTACAACATTTAAAAGGCATCTTGATGGGTACCTGAATAGGAATCATTTAGAGGGATATGGGTCAAATGCTGACAAATGGAACTAGGTCAGATTGTGATGTGTTGGCGCGGACGAGTTGGACTGATGGGTCTGCTTCCATGCCGCTTGACCCTATGACTCTATGATTGACAGACACCGGGGAGTCAGAAAGGTGAGTTTTCCACCACAGAATTTCCCAGCCTCTGACATGTTCTTATAGCTACAGTATTTACATAGCTGGTCCAGTTCAGTTTCAAATCAATGATAAACCTTAGCTTGTTAATTTTGGGGAATTCAGTAATGGAACACCATTGAATGTCAAGGGATGATGGTGAGATTTTCTCATTTGTTGGTAATTACCTAACACTTGTGAGCCATGAATGTTACTTATCACTGAACAACCCATGCCTGGTAGTTGACCAGATATTGCTGCATATGGACATGGACTGCTTCAATATCCAAGGATGTTGTTGAACATTGCACAATCATTAGTGAATGTCCCCACTTTGACATTATGGTAGATTAAGCTCATTGATGGAGTAGATGAAGATGGTTGCATGTACCTGAGGTATTCCAGCACAGATGATTGACCTCACACAATTACAGCCATCTTCATCTGTGCTCGGTAAATTTCTAACCAGGCAGAGAGTTTTACCCTCCTCTGATTCCCATGGACTTCAATTTTACTAGGGATCCTTGGGAACACATTCAGTTAAGTGTTGCCATTATACAAATGCCAGTCACTCTCACTTCTCCTTTGGAAATCAGTTCTTCTGTCTGTTTTGCCAAGATAGCTAGATAGTCCTGATGGCACATAAACTGAGCATTGTTGACCAGATCACTTACTTGTATCATTGATGACAAGCTTGATTAAGGGCTGCACTGTGGCTCAGTGGTTAGCACTGCTGCCTCACAGTGCCATGGACCTGGATTCAATTCCAACCTCAGGCATTTGTCTGTACGGAGTTTGCACCTTCTTCCTCTGTTTACATGTGTTTCTGTCTCATGGTCCAGTTTCCTCTCATGGTCCAAAGGTGTGCAGGTTAGGTGAATTGGTCAAGCTAAATTATCCATAGTGTCCAGGAATGTGCAGAAAAAAGTTTGTTAACCATGAGAAATGCAGGGTTATAGGGTACGGGGTGGGGGGGGGGCATGGGTCTGCGTGGGGTCCTCTTCAGAGGGTTGGTGTGTTCTCATTGGGCTGAATGGCCTGTTTCCTCACTGTGGGGTTTCTATGAATTCTCTGTTGACAACTGAGAATACATTAATCATCTGCCATTTACAGCTTTGGCTGAAGTTCATATGGTGCCCACCTATTTACAACCAGAGCCTACCTGGGCAATTTCTTATATTATCGGGAAGATGGTAGTGTTGTTGCTGTATTATGGTGGTTTGTCTAGGAGTGTGGCTAATTCTGTAGCACAAGCCTTCACTTCTAAGATTGTGACAATATTGGGTTCCTGGTCTTTGCTGTATCCAATGTCTTCGACCATTTCTCAACGTCAAGTGGAGCGAACTAAATTATTTGAACGCTGACATCTATGATGTTGGGCACCTCAGCGGATGGCTGAGATGATTGGTCCACTTGGAACTTGGAAAGTGGTTGCAGTCAGCTTTGTCTTTCACATTGAAGTGTTAGAGTTGTCTATTGTTGATAAAAATGTGCCCGTTGAACCTCCTCTTCCTGTTTAAATATCTTATCCACTCACAAGGTGTAGACAGTACTTCCTGAGCAGGCATTTACTGGACTTCTCTCATTGTCCTGGAGAAAATGTTGATTCGCTATCATCATCAGCTGCAGTCCATCCGGGATAGTTACATCTATAGCTAAGAAGAATGAGGTCAAGTATTTTGATCCAATTGCAGTGAAGGAATGGTGATATACTTCCAAGTCAGAATAATGTAAGATTTGGAGAGGAACTTGTAGGTGATAGTGTTCCCATGCATCTACTGCCTTTGATCTTCTCAAAGGTAGAAATGACGTATTTGGGAGGTCCTATTGCAGAGCATTCTGCATAGGGTACAAATTTTTGCCATTTTGCATTAGTGGTAGAGGCAGTAAATGATCAAAGTGGTGGATGGGTGCTAATCAAGTAAGCTACTTTGTCTGACCCCAACCTTAACCCTAAGCCTAACGCTATTGCAGGTGTCAAGCTTCTTGAGTCTCAATGAAGCTACACTCATCCAAGCAAGTGGGGAATACTTATCACATCCTGTGCCTTGTAGTTGGTGACAGGCTTTGGAGAGTCATGTGGTGAGTTACTTGTCGCAGAATTCCAAGCCTCTGATTTGGTCTTCAAGCCACAGTATTTATTATACCATCTGGTGAATGGTAACTCCAGGAAGTTAAATTGTCCACCACTACTAATGCATGGATGTGGCAGGAATGCAGAGCTCTGTTCTATTGACTGTGGCATCACTTAATCCTGACTATTCAGCTGTATAAACAAAAGCACTGAATACAGAAAAAACCATAAACCACTGGTTAAGCCTCAGCTGAAGTATGTGAACAATTCTAGACACACATTTTAGTCAGGGTTCAAAACATTGAAGATGGTAGAGAGGTAGTTTATCAGCTTGATCCCAACAATGGGAATTGAGAGAGTTTGGTTATAAGGAGACATTGGAAGAGCTAAAATTGTTCTCCTTGGAGCAGAGATATTGGAGGGAATACCTATTAGAGGTATTCCAAATTCTGAAACCAAAAGAGAAAATGCTGGAAAATCTCAGCAGGTCTGGTAGCATCTATAAGGAGAGAAAAGAGCTGACGTTTTGAGTCTAACTGACCCTTTGTCAAAGCTGCATTCTTCTGACAAATTAAGTGGAAAGAAACCTTTTCCCTTGTCAACTAGCTCCGTAACAAGATTTTACAGAATTGACAAAAGACCTAGGAAGCATAGTCATAGAGTAATAGAGTCATATAGCATGGAACCAGATCCTTCGGTCCAACTCATCCATGTCGTCCAGCTAACCTAACCTCCTCTAATCCCATTTGCCAACACTTGGCCCATATTCGTCTAAACCTTTCCTATTCATACACCCATCCAGATGCTTTTTAAATGTTGTAATTGCACCACCCTCCACCACTTCCTCTGGCATCTCATTCCATACAAGTACCACCTTCTGTGTGAAAAACTTGCCCCATAGCTCCCTTTTAAATTTTCCCCCTCTTACCTTAAAGCTTTGTCCTCTAGTTTTGGAGTCCCCTACCTCGTGAAAATCTGGAAACATTTTCCACACAGCAAGTTAAGTTCTGGAACATAGGATCAGAAAGGTAGTGGAAGCAGATTCTTTAGACAACTTCAAAATGTACTTGAAGAGAACTAATTTGCAATGTTTTGGGGAGAAGCCTGCGATGTGGGATAATGTTGGGGAGCTCATTCAGAATTGGAGCAGGCACTCATTTGGAGTGATAAGCTTCCCTGAAAATCTTGATGATTTGTGCAGTGAAGGTATTTGAGTGAGAAAACAACAAAAGTGCAAAGCTGAAAAACAAGCTGACTTGCTTGTCACTAGAATGACTGAGCTATACTTTTTGAGGACTGGGAGACACAGGAAAAAAAAAGGTAGTCAATTGGGTCCATTTTACCATTAAGATTATGGCTGATCTGAAAAAAAAACAGTCACACATATATCAGCTTTTTGTTTTGGAAGCAAGACACCACTGAGGTTTGAACTCAGGGATCTCATGTTTATTAGAGACATGCATTAACCCACAAGGCTATAGTGCATTGAAGCTTCAGGGTGCTCTTGTGTTTGCCCCCACCATTCTACACCAATGGACACACAAATAAGCTTACTCTGGAAATTTGATGTAATTTGCCCTAGTGGGTAATAGTGGATGCAACTCTCATCTGAACAGGTTAGGCTAGACTGCTCTGGGATGTGTTTGTTGATATATTTTCACATTTCCAATGACGACTGCATCACCAACCTTGACGCATGACATTATGCTCGAGTCTTTGTGTGGTTTAATAAAAAATTACATTTCTATAACTGCCATTCATCTTTGTAAAGACAGACCATAATCCCAAAATAACCTTGAGCCATTCTTCTGTTGTACAGTTAATGTTAAAATGTGTGAAAGTGCAAGTGTGAAATGCTATTTATCTGCAACAAGATTGTCAACAATAAGATTTGCCACAGAAAAAATGCATCAGAAAGACATTTTTTTCCAAATGTGTATATATGGGATGAGAAATATTTTCTAATTTGTCAGAATATAATAAGCACCTTCTAGTTTTCAGTACAAACAATGACATCAATAATTATGTGAAGTGTGTTGGAGAGACTGCAAACAGCTAAAGCATCACAATCTGTGGTTGGAGGGGAAGTGAGTGCTGCCAAGCATTCTACAGCAGGACTCTGTTGACCTTTCATTTTTCTTTTTATTTTCCATCTGAGAACTGACTATAATTTTTCAGCATGAATAACGTACCCTAACTCAGTTATCAGTGAACCTCAACATTTTCATCTCTTGTGCGCATCTGGAGGCAGCAAGGGGGAGCTGCAATTTGGTCAAGGGCGACAGATTCATCTTTGGGGCTTGATAGGATGTTACCATGATCAAGACTTGGTCATGAGGCCACTGGAGCAAGGAAGAGGGAGTTATGATCACAGCAATGGGAGAGGGAGGAAGTAATCAGCAGAGTGCAGTCCAGACGATTACAAATGCTGGATTTGAGAATGCAAAGAATTTCATTACTTGCTCCTACTCTTCGGACCAACAGGTTTTATTCAGTTAATTACATCTGCCAATGAAAAGATTCTCCATTGGTTTTTGCTTGAATAAACATAATGAAATCTTTGGCTGAACAGTAACATGATCTGCAGAAACCTATTTTAACTTTGCATGATATGAACTGTCAAGTGCAAACTACTGAACATAAAGACATTGCTGGAGGTTGTTCTTTTAAACTTTCATTTTCATTGCAACTAATAATTCACTTTCAGCTGTATTTTTGGCAGCCTATTTCCATTAAGTTACTACTTGTGCACTTACTAAGTACTCCAGTGTGATGCATTTTGCAATTATTATGTTTTGTTATTACCTCACAACGATGTACATATATCACAATACTCTATTTTCTACAAACTGAAGCTTCGAATTTTATAACATTTACCTACCCACTTACAGTCCATCAATTATTTTACACTCGGAGGCAAGAAATGATCAGCTAATTTTTCATCAATCTAGGAGTGTCTTTCTGGTGTAAAATCCTGAGTTTTTAGGACGCTAAAGCAAGTCTGGTTGGAATATTTGGAGTAGAATTTTAAACAAGATGCACATTTCAGACAGTGTGCAGGAAGTAGGCGGCATTTGTAATCTCTTGGTTTTTGCTGGTTCCCATCTAATTACTAAGAAAGTAATGGTGGCACACCGGGAGTTGTATGTGATTAGTTGACAGAGGAGTCTATTCAGGAGTGAAACTCATCATCAGCTGAGAATGCAGCAAGTGGAGATGAGTTATGAAGAAATGTTCTGGACAATCAAGAGGTTTTACATTTTGGCTACAATTTTCCTGTCCACCTCCATTGTCACTAAATTAAGACATTGAGAGTACAAAGGTGATACAGATGCTTTCAGAATTGAATTTCACTTGTAAGCATTCACATTACTTTGGTTTCACTTTATTCCTGTGCACATTACTGTTATTTATTGGGACTTGCTTAGTGGAGAACTACATGTACCATCAAATCTAATAATTGGCACATATTCTTGGTTGCAGGAGAGTTAGGAGCATTTCCCTATTATTGAAGAAAAGATGTTGTGTTTTAGTGTTCACTTTTTATTGATTGTTCATGGTGGTGTTCATTGTTGTTCTCATCATGATAGAACATGGTGGAACTTGCAGGCTTCTGATGCATTACTAAGGGACACTGTTCGAGATACAATTCAGCAGGAATAACTGAAATATTGTCACTGAATTCGAAACCTTGAAAGGACTCTGCCAGCCAAAAGCTTGTGATACAGCCAGATGAGAACAGGACTGGCACCACTCTTTGAAAACCATTTTCTTAGATTGATTCATGTCCACCACCCTCCCAGGAGAAAGTGAGGACTGCAGATACTGGAGATCAGAGCTGAAAATGTGTTGCTGGAAAAGCGCAGCAGGTCAGGCAGCATCCAAGGAGCAGGAGAACCAACATTTCTGGCATGAGCCCTTCTTCAACACCCTCCCAGCCAAGATACTAGGTTCTTCCCTCTTCAGTTCTCCCTGTCTCTGACACTACCCTGCCTTAGGTGTCTCCTCAGTCCTTGATGCCTCAAATCTATTCTGTTGCCTTCTATTGCATCCATCTCCCACTTATCATGCCTCCAACTTCACTGCACATTACCCCTCACTATTAACTCACTCCTCCCAGACCCAAGTCTCCATGTGAGCTGTCAGTCCCCTGCTGGCCTTACCTGTCCTACAGAATTCAGGAAGGAACAATCTCTTAAAGCCTGTGACCTCAGGTACAGCTGCACGGGAAATGGGCAGTGTTGCATTGCCAACAGCCAGCAATTAAAGCTTGTTCAACATCTTGTTGACAGCCCAACTCACCTCATTAATATTCAGCTTTCGATCTTACCAAATGTTCCAAAGAAACTTGACTTCCAAAGCTTGATATGGAAACTGGAGTGGGCACCTGGCAGATCCACTTGCTGCATGTTCTGAAGAATTTCCATGTGGGAAACTGGGTGCCAACATTTCAGGGCACATTTCTTGGGCACTAGACACACTCACCTTACATCCACAGGCACTAAGTTAAGATCTGTGCCAATCTCTGAGAACCTTCACAGCACATCTTTGATTTACAGACAGGCTGCTAGTGCACTTCAATGCTGCACCTTGGGCAATGCTGGCACCTATCATTATTTTGCTGCAGCAACGATCCTGTGTGCTCAGGAGCACATACCCAGCTCATGAACTGGATCTCTGGGCTTTTCACTCACTTACCATAGCACTCACTCAGTCTGAGTATACCTGAATGCTCACAGCATCCCTATATTTCCTTGCCTTGTTGCTCCTTCAGCCCAGAGTTACTGGGCTCACATTACTGCTCTCTTGCCATGCTACTTAGTTCTGATGCAATGGAAGAACACTTGTCATGGTTATCAACAGGCCTCAGATATGTCGAGGCCTTCACTCATGGGTTCCTGGTACAGTACATTAAGGGTAGCCTGCGATATCCATCCAGGAGCTTGGAAACAGTCAGTCAGCCACTTTGAACAGTCAGATACAAGATATGCACCTTACAAGAGGTGAGGAGCTAGACTTCAGGCAGCTCACTGCCCATCTTGACTTTTTCTGTCCTATTGTGAGTTATTTTCCTCCTGAGATGCTCAGGTAACTGTTAAAGTTTTGAAACAGGCAAAGAGATGCCTGAGCTAAGCTTCATGACATTTAATCCCTGGATTTTACTCTTGACCAATGCAAGATAGTATCCTATCCAGTAGATAACATATTCTAGTGAGTATGATGTGTTATCAATTTCCACACGATTGTTAATTGCTTCGACCACGTGCTGTATGTAAGACATGACAGCCTGACTGCCATATTATTTAACAGTTACTTATCTTTTCAAAATAAAGTTCCATCATCACTCTCTGGACAAAATACATGACTCAGCACTTCAGTCTGGCATACAAAGCTGGCAACAATCTCTTAAAGTTACCTTTCACATAGTTCCTAGCTTGAAACCATGAAAGCCCAATGGTTTGCAATGTGTTGACAGCTCATCTGGGGCTTTGCACACGATGTACAAAAGGAATGGATTTGAAAGGACACATTCACAATATTTCAGACTGTGGACACTACCAGAGCACATGCAGCTAAAGATGCTAGATACCAGCTAGCTTTCAGTTAAGGGAAAAGCAGCAGGGTGGACTTCATGAAACAACAAAAAAAAACCATTGTACACCAGAGAGAAAGAAAGGTGTACAAAAGCTACAAATACCTGAGTTCACAGAGACAAGGCAATATCTTGTATATGATAAGACTGCAGAGCTTGTGGAAGTTGAATCACTGGGAAAAGATGTGCAGATCAAAGAAAAATCATGGTAAATACATTACCAGAGTCAGAGTAACAGGATGCACGAGAAGGAAAAGAAATCTAAACATTCATACAATGACAGATGATAATGAAATTGTGAACATGAAAGACATAGGATTGATACAATTGCATGAAATGGCTAAATGTGACATTTCTCAAAGAAAAGAAAGTTTGTTCAGGCATTCTGGTCAGAAAGAAGATCAGGAATTATTCCACCTCCATAAATCTGAAGCTGAACCTTCTCCAGCTCAGGCAAGACCAGAAAACCTTTCTTAAACATTTGAAGGAAAATGTTTACCCATTGGGGTAGCATGGTGGCCAGTGGTCAGCACTGCTGTCTCACAGCGCCAGGGATAGGACGGTCTGTGTGGAGTTTACACATTCTCCCGTGTCTGTGTGGGTGTCCTCTGAGTGCTCCAGTTTCTTCCCGCAGTCCAAAGATGTGCCGGTTGGGTGGACTGGCCATAGGAGATTGTCCATAGTATCTAGGAATGCGCAGGTTAGGAGAAAATACAGGATTACAGGGATAGGGTAGGGGGAGGGTCTGGGTGAGATGCTGTTTGGAGGGTGATGTTAGTGTTGCCTCAATGGGCCAAATGGCCTGCTTCCACACTGCAAGGATTCTATGAATGAAAGATGCTCTGATACCAAGCAAAATTATGTTAACGGCATACAGGGGAATTGATAGATAGGAATAGCCTGAATCAGAGGTGACACACAAAGGAAAAGATGTTAACTGAATGTTCCACATCATTGTAAAAGGTGGTGCTGCTGTTCTGGGGTTGAACAAATGCAAAGAGCTGCAGTTGTTGTCAGTAAACTATGTGATTTTTAAAAATCTAGATATAAAGATCAAGTTAGATATCAAGTTAGATTTGAGACCAGCAAAGATGGAGCATTAGAAGGGATTGCTCAGCAAGTGGTCCAGGGTTGGTCTGTTCAGATGTAACAGTTTGACTATATGAATCTACCAGAGATCATATCTCAAAAAGATTGCCAGAGAATAAACATGTTTAAATCTGATCAGGAAGAACTTCTCTGGAAGATGCATAAAGCCCACCTGGGAATGAATAAGTATAAACTCACTGGCAGATCTGCTATGTTTTGCACAGGTACCATAAAGACACCAGATGAATGATATCTATATGCTACACAGTTAGATAATCATTGCAGAATCAGGAAATGAGAGCTACTGAAGTACCACACAGACCATGGAATTCTGTGAGAGCTGATTTATTCACATACAATGAAGAATGATAGAGTTTCAAACTGCTATTCTAAGTTCCTATTACCTGAAATAGGAGCAGAATTAGGCCATTTGGTTCACCAAGTTTGCTCTGCTTTGTGATCATGGCTGGTATCTTTCTTAAACCATTCTCCTGCCTCCTCCCTGTCAGCCTTGAGTTCCTTGAGAACCTATCTATCTCTGTCTTAAATAAACACAATGACTTGGCCTCCCCGGCGTTCTGTTGCAATGAGTTCCACAGAGTCACCACCCCTCTGGCTGAAGAAATTCCTCATCTCAGTTTTAAACTGTCTTCCCTTCACTCTGAGGTTGTGTCTTTGCATTTCTCCTACTTGTGGAAACATCTTTTCCACATCCACTCCAACCAAGCCTGTCAGTATACTGTAAGTTTCAATGAGATCTACCCCTATCCATCTGAAACCCATCGAGTCCTTCTGCAGCCTCCCTGCTTCTTCAGCACTGCCTGACCCTCCATCTATGTTTGTCATCTTCACTACAATGTTCTCAGTTCCTTTGTCCAGGTTATTAATGTATAAAGTGAGTAGTTGTGGTCCCAACACTGGCTCCTCCGGAACTCCATCTGTAAAAGAGGCTTTTAATCCATATTCTCTGTCTTCTGCCAATCAGCCAATCATCTATCCATGCCAATACCTTGTCCCTAACACCATGGACTGTTATGTTATTGAGCAGCCTCCTGCGCAATACCTTATCAAAGGCCTTCTGGAATCCAAATTGGCTCTCTTTGTTTGATGCGTTCATTATCTTCTGAAACAATTCTAACAGATTTGTCAGGCATGACCTCCCTTGACGAATCTGTGTTGACTCAGTCCTATTTTACCATGCACTCCCAAGTACTCAGCAATCCCTTTCTTAATAATGGACTCTAAAATCTCTATAAAGGATTCAATCGTTACAACAATCAACTGAGGAGAATGAGGAGTGCTGTTTGGTGAGCAAGGGATTCTTGAAAGAATGATGCATGACCATGGAATCGAATTCTCTTCCAGAGAACTTAAGAAATTTGCAGAACAGTGTAAGTTCAACATCATCATTGCCTCACCCAAAGGGGCACAAGTACATAGCAAGAAACGTCCAAATAGCCAGTGTATAGTTCACAAAATGCTGAGATAAAGAAATACCCAAATCTTGTCTGATTGGTTATGCCAATCTATACCCCTAAAGGATGATATAAACCACGTGCAGAGCATTTAGGTGAAAAAAGAAATACAAGACAGCCCTGGCAAGTAAAATACTCCTTGTTGTGGTTCTGTTCGCCAAGCTGGGAGTTTTTGTTGCAAACGTTTCGTCCTCTATCTAGGTGACATCCTCAGTGCTTGGGAGCCTCCTGGGAAGCACTTCTGTGATGTTTCCTCCGGCATTTATAGTAAAAAATGAGGTCTGCAGATGCTGGAGATCAGAGCTGAAAATGTGTTGCTGGTTAAAGCACAGCAGGTCAGGCAGCATCCATGGAACAGGAAATTCGACGTTTCGGGCCGGAGCCCTTCATCAGGATTCCTGATGAAGGGCTCTAGCCCGAAACGTCGAATTTCCTGTTCCTTGGATGCTGCCTGACCTGCTGTGCTTTAACCAGCAATACATTTTCAGCTCCGGCATTTATAGTGGCTTGTCTCTGCTGCTTCCGGTTGAATTCGACTGGGACAACACTACTATTATAAGGCAAGCCAAACAGAGAATAGCCAGGGAATTCCAAGAGGCATGGCACTCATCCACAGATTCTATCAACAAACACATCGACCTGGACCTAATATACCGGCCACTGCAGTGGACAGCAACTGACAACCGGAAGCGGCAGAGACAAGCCACTATAAATGCCGAAGGAAACATCACAGAAGCGCTTCACAGGAGGCTCCCAAGCACTGAGGATGTTACCTAGAAAGGGGACAAAACGTTTGCAACAAAAACTCCCAGCTCGGCGAACAGAACCACAACAACGAGTATCCGAGCTACAAATCTTCTCCCAAAGTAAAATACTCCCTCCAAATGACCAGGAAAATGTAAGACACCAACTCATTGACACGCAGTTAGAAAGAGGAAAACACTTTGACATATACATGTTAAATGTGGTGCTGGAAAAACACAGCAGGCCAGGCAGCATCTGAGGAGCAGGAGAATCGACATTTCGGGCTTAAGCCCTTCTTCAAGAATGAGGCTGGTGTGGCAGGCGGGCTGAGATAAAAGGTAGGGGGGAGAGAATTTGGGGGAGGAGCGCTGGGAATACGATAGGTGAAAGGAGGTGAGGGTGAGGGTGATAGGCCGGAGAGGGGGTGGGGACGGAGAGGTCGGGAAGAAGATTGCAGGTCAAGAGGGCGGTGCTGAATCCGGGGGTTGGGACTGTGGTAAGGTGGGGGGAGGGGAAATGACTTTGGATCCAATTTAGAGTCAGAGATTTGGAATAGTACCATGACATTTGTATGGACAGTTTCGAGGGCCAAACAAAAACCTGCTTGAGCTCCTGGATAACTAGTGCCCAGTCACCCTCCCCAGTCTCCTGACTGGTATCCTAGCAATCCAACTTCTCCCTCAACTTCATAATGACCTCCCAGATCTCACCCAACCAATTTCCCCTCTACCTGAATACACTCTGACCGCCTCACAATAGGAATACTCCTCAACATCCAAACTAAGCTCCCAGTCAACATGACTACCCTCCTAATGTCACCAGAATACCCTCTAACCAGAAGAGACTTGCTTTATCTCTTTGCTACCATACATCCTTCTGATGCAGGCAAACTGGATTCGAGGTTGTTCACTATTTTTCTCCCTGCAGCTGCTGACAGACCTGCTGAGTTCCTCCAGCAGTTTCTGTTTTTTTTGTTTCAGATTTCCACCATCCGCAGTTCTTTATTTTCATTCCATTGTGTAGCTAACTTGACTAGACTCCTGACCCAAGCACCACTCCTGAACCCTCACCCTGTCCCCTTATTCATTGAGGAGAAAGTGAGGTCTGCAGATGCTGGAGATCAGAGCTGAAAATGTGTTGCTGAAAAAGCGCAGCAGGTCAGGCAGCATCCAAGGAGCAGGAGAATCGACGTTTCAGTTCCTGAAGAAGGGCTCATGCTCGAAACATTGATTCTCCTGCTCCTTTGATGCTGCTTGACCTGCTGCATTTTTCCAGCAACACATTTTCAGCCCTTATTCATTTACTCAACCAAGGCACTTACCCATCTCACCTTCATATCCACCCCACACACCTCTCCACTTCATTCGTCCACCCTTTCATCCACTCACTCATTCATGAGCATTCAAGTTGGACCTTTAAACTCAAAGGCTTCTGACAAAATTATAAAAATCATCAAAGTTGGCATTTTCCACCCTCCTTCAGTTCCAAACAAGAGTCTTTGAACTTGATACATTAACTTTGTTTCTCTCATCACAGATGCTGCCAGACCTGCTGAGATCCTGCATCACTTTCTGTATTTACTTCAGACCTCCAGCAACTGCTATGTTTAGCTTTTAGCACTGGACACAACCATGCTGACTGATCAAAAGACTTAAGCCAATGTCTTTGCCAAAGCTTCTCAATTTGGTATTTTTAACCAAGATATTTGTTGTCTGTTAACTTAGACTCTATTGTTTAGATACCATTTTTCTTGTTGCATGCATTAATTAGTTAATTCATATGTACAGGACCAGTTAAAAATATAGATTATTCATTCAACCATAAGTATAACTCGATTCACATCTACCCAACTGAAGTGAGCTGTCTCAGCACAAAGTTTTAGGTTCAGCATTAATTTTAAAATGAGAGGTATGCCGCTGGCATGGAATATAATTACGTGGGAGCTGGCCCACTCAGGAGTGTAAATTGCCAGGTTTAAATTCATGCAGCAATTCCTGTTGACTTTACCATTTGGAAGTCAGTGAGCATTCTTGTAAAAAAAGCGCATCTGAAAGTAAAATAGTGGCCTGCTTTTCCCGTAAGTCACAAAGATGATTTCAGAGGAAGAGAAGCAGGTGAGAGAATAGGCCCTTAAGTGACAGATGGTATTGGATCCAAACACAACAGCAGCTAGGAAGAAAGGCAAAGCTACTACTTGCGTGAAGCTAAACTGAAAATAAATAGGAACAACGGTATAATAATGATTTAAATCAGAATACTGCAGATGCAGAAAATTTCAAATAAAAACAAAGTTTTGTGGAAATGCTCAGCAGGTTTATTAATATCTGTGGTGTGAATTAATGTTTTGAATTGAATATAACACTTTTCAGAGTTTTAATAGCTGGTAACTTTTAGGAGCATAAGGCATTTTATTTGGCCGCCTCATGAGATCTCATTAAAGGCTAACAACTGGGCAATGTTACAATAAGAAAAATGTAGTTAGAGCGTGTATAGTGCATCTTTCAGGGAATCATTGACCATTTTTTGGTAGGTGGCCTAACCTAAGCCAATGGTTTGCAATTGCCAGGGACCAAACCATCTTTGCCAATGTCCTGGCAGCTGTGCCATAAGCACAGATGGGCCATGATACCTTGCACATCACTGTATGTCCTTGCTGTCCTCACTTGTTTTAGGTAACAGATAAAAGGATTTAATTCTACCCTCACCTGCCCGTCATCCCCACATCAACCCATTCCCCTCCTTATCATATATAAACTGTGGCGCAATTGGTACCATAAGGTTCTCTGGGTCTTCAGCACAAAAATCAAGGCTGATACACCAGTGTGGTATTGAGGGGGCATTGGGATGACAGGGATGACATCATTCAGATCAGATCTTAAACTGAGGCCTAATTTGCCTGTTTGAGTTGATGTAAATAAATCACATGGCATTTTGAGGAAAGGGAAGGTAGTTCTACCCTTTTTCCCAGCCGATAGTTATCACATAAAGAACAAAGAAGGAAGAACATTACAGCACAGGAACAGGCCCTTCGGCCCTCCAAGTCTGCGCCGATCCAGATTGCCTATCTAAACCTGCTGCCTATTTTCAAAGGATCTGTATCCCTTTGCTCACATTCATGTATCTGTCTAGATACATCTTAAATGACACTATCATTCTCGCCCTTATCACCTCCACTGGTAATGCATTCCAGGCACCCACCACCTTCTGCGTAAAGAACTTTCCACAAATATCTCCCCTAAACCTTTCCCCTCTCACTTTGAACTCATGACCCCTAGTAATTGAGTCCTGCACTCTGGGAAAAAGCTTCTTGCTATCCACCCTTTTACACTTCTCTTGATTTTGAATGATGTCATCCCTGTCATCCCAATGCCCCCTCAATACCACACTGGTGTATCAGCCTTGATTTTTGTGCTAAAGATGCAGAGAACCTTATGGTATCAATCAATACCCCCCCTCAACCTCCTTCTTTCCAATGAAATAATCCTAATCTACTCAACCTCTCCTCATAGCTAGCACCCTCTACACCAAGCAACATCCTGGTGAACCTCCTTTGCATCCTCTCCAAAACATCCATATCCTTTTGATAATGTGGCGACCAGAACTGTACAAAGTATTCTAAATGTGGCCTAACCAAAGTCCTATACAAATGTAACATGACCTGCCAACCCTTGTACTCAATATCCCATCTGATGAAGGAAAGCATGCTGTATGCCTTCTTGACCACTCTACTGACCTCCGTTGCCACCTTCAGGGAGCAATGAGCCTGAACACCCAGATCTCTCTGTACATCAATTTTCCTAGAGCTTTTACATTTACTGTATAGTTCACTCTTGAACTGGATCTTCGAAAATGTATCACCTTGCATTTGTCCGGATTGAACTCCATCTGCCATTTCTCTGCCCAACTCTTCAATTTATCTATAGTCTGCTGTATTCTCTGTCAGTCCCCTTCACCATCTACTACTCCACCAATCTTAGTGTCATCTGCAAACTTGCTAATGAGACGACCTACACCTTCCTCCAAGTCATTTATGTATATCACAAAAAACAAGGGTCCCAACATGGATCCCTGTGGAACACCACTGGTTACAGGTCTCCATTTTGAGAAACTCCCTTCCATTACAACACTATTGCCCAGCCAGTTTTCTATCCATCTAGCTATATGCCCTGGACCCCATGAAACTTTACTTTCTTCATCAGCCTACCATAGGGAATCTTATCAAATGCCTTACTAAAATCCATTAATATGGCATCTACATCCCTTCCCTCATCAATCAACTTTGTCACCTCTTCAATGAATTATATTAGGTTTGTAAGACATAACTTTCCCTGCACAAAACCATGCTGCCTATCACTGATAAGCCCATTTTCTTCCAAATGGGCATTTGTCCTATCCCTCAGTATCTATTATAGTAGCTACCCTACCACTGATGCCAGACTCACAGGTCTGTAATTACCTGGATTATCCCTGTTATCCTTCTTAAATAAGGGGCAACATTATCAATTCTCCAGTCCTCTGGGACCTTCCCCATGTTCAAGGACCATCAATCAACATCGCAGAGACCTGATTATCTAGTCATTAATTTTAGGATAAGGGGTTGTAGATTTAAAACAGAAATGAAGAGAAATTATTTCTCTCAAAGGGTAGTGAACTTGTGGAATTCTCTATCCCAGAGTGTGCTGGCTGCTCGGTCATTGAGTAAATTTAAGGAAGAGATTAACAGATTTTTAATAAGAATCGACATTTCGGGCAAAAGCACTTCATCAGGATCCGATGAAGGGCTTTTGCACAAAACGTCAATTTTCCTACTCCTCGATGCTGCCTGACCTGCTGTGCTTTTCCAGCACCACTCTAATCTAGACTGTGATTTCCAGCATCTGCAGTCCTCACTTTTGCCGAGACTTTTAATGAGTTACAGGTTGAAGGATTATGAAGAGCAGGCAGGAAAGTGGAGTTGAGCTCAAGATGAGATCAGCTTTGATTATATGAAATGGTGGAGCAGGTTTGAATTGTCTACTCCTGCTCCCAGTTCTTAGATTCTTATGTGCATTATCACATTGCTGTTTGAGAGCATTTGTTGTGCTGTCAATAGGTGTTTTCTGCATTGTAACAGTGATTCCACTTCCAAACGTCATTCACTGATTGTGAAGCACTTTGAGACATCTGATAGTTGTGAAAAGTGCTATATAACTGCAAATCTTATTTCTTCCTTTCTTTCTATCCCAATGCTCCCCATTAAACTTGTAAAGGCAATTGGCTCAAGTACAGCAGAATCAAATTCACAAGCAGTCATTGAAATGTACTTTTGAAAATGGAAGATCTTATTAAACTGAAACGTTGCACAGAACAGTTCATCTTATTCTTGTGTGGGATGTGGTCATAACTGGCAAGGTCAGCACTTGTTACTCATCTTTCACTGCCTTTGAGAATCTGAAAGTGAGCCACTGTCTTAAACCACTGGAGTCCATCTGCTGTTTGTAATCCCACTGTGTTTTAAGAAGGGAGTTCCAGGATTTTGCTGTAGTGACAGTGAAAGAATGGTGATGTATTTCCAAGTCAGGATGGTGAGTAGCTTGGAGGGGGACTTGCAGATGGCAGTGTTCCTATGCATCTGTTGCCTCTGTCCTCCTAGGTGGTAGAGGTCATGGCTTTGGAAGGTGCTATAGCAGTAATTGTGCCAAGAGGTGAACTGAAGTCTTTTCAAGAAAATATAAATGAAATGATCGAATGCCACATCCAAAAATTTTGTTAAAATTTAATCTCGAGATCTGAGATCATTATTCCAGCATTTGACAGCAAACTGCGTATCAAAATTTGTTGATAAAGTATAAAGTTCAGCTTTAGGATGTCATGCACTTTAGTGTTGCATTGGCCAAAGTAAAATGAGTTATTTCTATAAAAATATAATTTACAATTAAATGACTGAGATAAATTCTGACAATGAATAAATCTGTTTCATGACAAAAGTTTTGATGAGTTTGTGTCAATGGTTGTTTAGAAGATATTGATTTTATATAATAAACAAATAATAACTTCATTCCTGGCATAATGGCTGCAATATCTAATGTTAAATAAAGGTGAGGGATGAAAATCTACTTCAATAGCTAGTTTGGGAGAGGCCAGATCCAGGTAATATTGTAAGAAGAACTTTCTCTCCTACTCATCATTCTGTATCACCTAGCTGTGTTCTTTGTCACCATAAGATACATTTGCTGCCTCTATCCTTATGTTAGGTTGGGATTTGCAGAGTCCACTGATCTAATGAGGTTGAAGAAAACCATTAGGTAGGCTAGCCTGAAGAATATGGTCTGAAACAAAATGCAGTTTATTCCATGGTAACAATCAAATAAAAGTTATCTTGAAATGACTGACATGGTTTTAGGAATAATGATGGAAACCTAGATGATAGACCTATCTCCTGGCCAAGTCCATTTTACGTCATCTTATTGAGTGGGGCTAAATGCACACCTAAATATTAACCCTTTCAAACTTGACACCTTATACAACACAGTGTCATAGTGCCAGTAAGACATACAGCATGGAAACAGAGCCTTCTGTTCAACTCGTCCATGCTTACCAGATATCCTAAATTAATCTAGTCCCATTTGCCAGCACTTGACCCATATCCCTTTAACCCCTTCCTATTCATTTACCCATCCAGATGCTTTTTAAATTTTGTAATTAGACCAGCCACCACCACTTCCTCTGGCAGCTCATTCCAGACACGTACCACCCTTGAATGAAATCATTGCCGCTTAGGTCCTTTTTATATCTTTTCCCTCTCACCCTAAACCCATGCCCTCTAGTTCTGGACTTCCCCAACCCAGGGAAAAAGCTTTGTTTATTTACTCTCTCCATGCCCCTCATGATTTTGTAAACCTCTATAAGGTCAGCCCTCAGCCTCTGATACTCCAGGGAAAACTGCCCCAGCCTGATCAGCCTCTCCCTATAGCTCAAACCCTCCAACCTTGGCAACATCCTTGTAAATATTTTCTGAACACTTTCAAGTTTCACAACATCTTTCCTATAGGAAGGAGACCAGAATTGCACACGATATTCCAACAGTGGCCTAACCAGTGTTCTGTACAGCTGAACCTTGACCTCCAAACCACTATTACCCTTCACCTGCATCTACCTATCACTTCCCAGGTCTCTTCGCTCTTCAAGAGTTCTGTCATGAGTCTGGGAAGCATTATGAAATCTTCTACTCATTGGTTGTTTGCCAACTGGTTGCTCAATCACAACCGTTTCCTTGAATTGTGGTTCCATGACTGGCTGTTCCATGAACACTAACGGCACAACTGATTGCTTCTCTGCCAGTTCCCTGTTGACTGTAGCAGGTTTACCTGTTTCTGGCACTTAAATAAAGTTGAGACAAAGGCACGAGTTCATGATCAAGAGCAAAAATTCTTGATTGTAACGTGTGTATGTTCTGTAGAGTCAGATAACTTGTCTTATTGCACAGTTGCTTGCAACACACCTTTAAACTGAGTGCAATATTTCTTGGACCAAGAAGCTTCATTGTTAAAAGCTGTAAACACTGTTTCCTCACCTATAGTATATAATTTGATAATGCAATAACACTTTCCTCTCCATATGGTTAAAAATTGTGAGATGTCCATTAACAAATATCTTCTTGGTTTGTGTCGCCTCTTTCCCTGAGAAATATCTTTTTTTAATTTTATTCTTGTCTATTCTATCCCATTAGCTCCCTTGCATCAGTAGCTACTTGACTTTTTGCTGTGTCTTACTTTTACACACCTTTTAGAAATTATCTTTTGCTTTAGGGATAATGCATTCCATTCATAGCTGGGCACTAATTCTGCCTGTGAGGTTTTGCTGCTTCTAAGCATTGCCTTTGATTCTTAGTATCTGCTATCCTGCCTATTCTCTGTACTGGCCTCTCATAGCGTCTAGTGTTTCTGTACCTTAAGAGCAAAATAGATTCTGCTGATTTTCTTGTATCAAGGCAGAAGCTCTCATTTAGAATTCATCTCCAGAATTCCTTTCTGCCTCCTTTTAGCCATCGTCCATTCTCTTGACAATGGAGTCTAGTTTTATTTCACTCACGTAGAGTATGGCAACCCTGATGAATTTTCAGTCATTATTTCCTAAGACTGAGCAAAGTAGAAGAGTGTGGTCAGATTGATGCCTAAATAATTAGACAAAAACAAAAAAAAAATCACTGTACTTGAAAGAGTTCAATGCTATGCATGTGCTGATTAGTTGTGGTATAACTGACACTTTGTGAACAAAATCCAAATGCCTTAATTTTCATCTCTGCAGGAAGACAGGCAAAGGGTTCATTCCTGGGCTGCTCCTATTGACACACACCTGTTTTTCACATTATGTTACTCATTGGATTTTAGACTTTAGTAAAGTTTCTCTATCACTGAGCACAGTGATTTTTTGAATATAGAGTGAAGCAACTCTTGATGATTCACCTTTGGTGCTAGTACAATTAAAAGGCATGCACTTCACTGAAAGACGTTCTGTTTTAAAAAAAAGGGAAGTTTCTTTCAGTGCCAGACATTATCAGATCGTAATCAGTTTTTTTTTTGCAATTTTGTTCCAAGTGGCACATCATACAGGGAAAAATTCTTGTGGATAAACATTCAATGGAACGAATTACTGAGGTTGAGAACTTTAAAGGTATGTGAAGGAAACAGATTGGTAAAATAGATTTGATTTGCAGAATCAGCAAAGAACTAACTTAGTGGGCGGCACGGTGGCGCAGTGGTTAGCACTGCTGCCTCACAGCGCCTGAAGACCCGGGTTCAATTCCCGACTCAGGCGACTGACTGTGTGGAGTTTGCACGTTCTCCCCGTGTCTGCGTGGGTTTCCTCCGGGTGCTCCGGTTTCCTCCCACAGTCCAAAGATGTGCGGGTCAGGTGAATTGGCCATGCTAAACTGCCCGTAGTGTTAGGTAAGGGGTAATGTAGGGGTATGGGTGGGTTTCGCTTCGGCGGGTCGGTGTGGACTTGTTGGGCCGAAGGGCCTGTTTCCACACTGTAAGTCTAATCTAATCTAATCTAACTTCTTGCACATAATAGTTCATTTCGGGGAGGAGGTTAATCATACAAAGATCAGAAACTCTGCCAATAAAGAGACAGCTGCTTAGGTTCCCAGATGAAAATGTACCTCAAAGACTTTATGCACATTATTGTTCATTCAGGAACCCTTGATCATTAATTAAACTTGTGAATATAAGCCAGAGTTCACTTCTATCTTTTAAAACTTCTGCTAATGGAACAGTATGGAATAGTTTTCAACCGGTAAACTAAGGCAAGTTTTGTTTTTCTTTGTGGTGAGTTAGTCTATTGTGACAAGTTCTTAAATGCAACCTTTCTGGTGGCAGTTTTCTGGAACTGATCACAAATTGATCTTTTGAAATTTTTTTTAAAACTGAAGACTCTTCATATCTATGGATCTTATGCCATTTCCCAGCACAACATAAGCAATCAGACCTTTAAAATAGTGAAGAATGAACAATTTCATGAAAATTGAATGTCTCCCCTTACGGTTCTCTCCTTTCTACAATGGTCCATGCCTCCCCATGATAATAGAGTTGAGGCTAGTAATCCAAAAGAATGTTGCAGCCTTGTTTCACTCCAGGGCACAGTGCACTGAAACCCCAATATCCTTGCTTTAACTTTTATAATGTCTTAAAAATTGTTGAATTTGTTTGTAAATTAATATCCAACTGCTCTTTCACAGTAATCAATTTCAAGATAGTTTCTGCAGTAATGAGTTCACAAATCTTATCCTTATGTGATTGCCATCAACCATTAAGGCCATGGAGTGCATTGACAGTTACCTTCTGCACTGACAGCTGCTGCAATCACTGAAGTGGAATAAAGTCTCCACATAAAATGTAAACATAACAGATCCCATGGGGCAATTTCAAGGTTGTAAAGTAAGCTTGACATTCAAGTGATAACAGAAAACAGTTCAAGCTTTACTTTCCAAATTGTAAAGTATTTGGAACCTCTGGATCAGATCATCTCAGAATCCTTCATGCATATCTATTCATTTCTTTAATATAGAGTATAAAATCTGTACCATGTAATCTACAAAATAATATTGCTTTCACAAATCATTTGTAAATTTTGTATGGCTGTGTCAATGATAGAGAGCAATTCAATTCAGTGCCCAATATTCATAGGAACATGTCCTACATGGGAATGGCTAATGAACATGGTCAATTTGATTTCGCACTCTGAATTTCAAACGAGTACTGTCTATTATTTAAGTGTGATGTCTTCATTTCCAGCTTCCTTATGGCCACACTAAATGAGGTGAGGATATCAGTGCTAACTAATACTGGTGCTTGGACAGTCTTGGCATTGTGGATTCATTTTCACCAAGAAGTGAAGCATCCAGAATCCTGTTGACCTGCTATTTGTGTGTGTCCAAATGATGAAATAGCAAAGGTTGCTATCTAAGTCAAATGTCATCAGGTTGTGGGTTCAAACTGTTTCTCCATGAATGGTTTTCAAACAGTTTTGAATAAACTTACCTGAAAATCCAATAGAAATATAGATTATGTGCTAACATACAGAAAAGACTGTACAGCAGCCAAAACAACATAATTGGTGTCATTTGCATCATGTTATGATTATTTACAATGCCTTTTAAAAATCTGAAGCTATAATTACTCAATCTAGTAGGCCTTTCACAACATTGCTCAAAGTGAGTTGCAAAGGAGACTATCCACATGTGCATGAGAAAGGTGTTCAGATGGTGAAACAATTTTTATTAATTGGTTCTGGTGAAATTTTGACCAAATTATGTTTTTTTTCCATATGTGTAACAAGCGGCAAAATATTGTAGATGCTTAAAAACTGAACTATGGACAGAAAATGCTGGAAATACTCAGCAGCTCAAGCAGCCTCGGTGGAGACAGAAAGACCTTAACATTTTAGGTTGATGACCTTTGCATTTTACAGTATGAGACATTTTAAACAAGCAGAGGCAGTGAAAAGCTGGGAAATTAATCACTGCATAATCATTAAACTAAACAGTGGGAAATTGTGCAAGAGAAGTTATCATGGGCCATGGAGCAGTAGTCATGATGAAACACAGTTGGGAAAACAGTTGATCAAAAATGGGAACTTTCAGCCCAGTGCAATGCAAGTGCTATTTTTAAAATTTGCTAAACTGTCCTTGCTTCTTTAAGGTGGTGTATTTTACACTGGAGGGGCTAAAACTAGATTGAGTGCCCACCTTGCAGAACATGTGTGTTTGGTCTGCAAGTGTGACCCTGAATTTCTGATTTGTCTAACATTTAAATTCCCATCTTTATTCCCAACCTTTTCTCTCAGTCCTTGGCCTCTTATAGTATTCTAATGAAGATTACTACAAGTTTAAGGTGCAGCAACATATCAGTTAAAAAGGCACTTTATAGCCTTTGGTCTTAACACTGAGTTCAATACTTTTGAATCATAATTTCTATCATGCTTTGTTTTGTTTTTCATTTTACTTTGTTGATGTTGGTAAAAGTTCTGTATTTTCCCATCCACACTACCTGCAGGCAATTTCTTTAATTGTCTCTTTATCACCTATCTGTGACCTTTTGCCATTTAATCTCTCTTTTCTTTCATGATATCATTGACGTTTTCTTTAGTTCTTTTCTCTTCTCCCCAATTCCCATTCTCCATACATGCTTAAAGCCTGACATTATTTGAAATTGCTTGATCCAATTTTGACAGGAAGCCATTCTGAAATGGTGTCATGGTGCTAATTCCCATCCTTTTTCTCAGTGCCAAGATAGGTAGCAAGCTCTTACTCTGCATTCTTGACCTAGCTGTAGTTAAGAATGTTCTAGTCCCCTCCGTTTTTCATGGAATTCAACTAGTTTCTTTATGGATCCTGACTCATGACCTCTCAGAGGACTGGTGGACCATTATCTGGATTCATGAACTTCTATATCACAGAATTGGTAAAGATAGGGGCTATCCAGCCCATTGAGTCTGCACCAACCCTCCTGAACTCTTCTGCATGGTTGCTGAAACTTGCCCAATAATACCTGCCTCTCTTTCATTCCAGAGGAAAAACAGCTTTGCAGTATGGCAGAAAGAGTTAAGATGGTTGGGGGGCTGCCTGACCTTTGGCTTCTCATCATTTACAAGGAGGGTTTCTGGGCTCTGATGGTCTCCACACTATGCTCCGTACTAATCCATGCCTATCGCTAATTGCCTCTCAAATCCTCCATGCCAAATCACGGCACTTCTATGCCCAATCACCCAGTATATGTATTGTACAGAATCAAAGGACACTATAGTTACAATGGTATGTCTGGAATTCCAAATGAAAACAATTCAAAGTTATTTTTTAAAAAAAATATTATTGTCATAACCCAATAAAAATTGTCAATCAATTGGACCATAAAAAATCTGCAATAGAAGCTATATGTCCTTAACATCTCTTCATCTTGTACAAATCAATATTGAACCATTGATGAAACAAAATTAGAGAAATACACCTTATCATGACACCACAAAGCTGTCAGTGAAGCAAAGATTTTACTTCACTTTATCCGTGTCAACAAAATTAATAGTTTTATAGGAGTCTGGGCTCTCTGCCAAGCCTCATTATACATGTGTGACTGAGAGCCAGACACTCTTAAAGGATTATGTGAATAACTCATTAACACAGGTGAAGCAAAATTTTGACTATACCTGATCGACATCTCAATAAGGTTGTAGTAAGTTATTCCCTATGGAAAGGTCATATTGCAAGTTTTAGTTGGAAAACATTGTAAAGATTGTGATCTTTGAACTCATAAAAGGAATTATCTTTCACACAATAGATCCACACTTCACTGTATTTCATGCATTTGCAGTATCAAGGAAGTTTTTATGCTAGAAATTCCAATTTTCTTGTTTATGTCCAGACTAGCACAAAACTCTATTTGGGCTGTAGGCAGATGATTAAAATGTAGCACAGAGCAGTAACAGATGGCAATTTTCACTTTGCAGAAGTGTGCTGACGAGGAGTTATTGTTTCATGGATCAGTGAATTAAGAGACCACCTTCTTTATAATACTTAAGTATTAAATTACATTTTTTTGATGAGTTGGACAAATGAACAGTATGTCACATAAAAAGTATATATCTATCATAACAATAATTTTAGTATTAGTGTAATGTTTTCAACTTGAGTATCATGGCAACAAATTTGTTCCCTTGTAATGAAATAAGATTTTTCGACATTGAGAGATGGAAGGTAAATCAAATTTACTTCTTATATGGGCTGAGAATGGCCTCTCAGTTATGGAACAACAGACTGTATGCTAACTGTTTAATGCTTAAATTTTGCACACAAAATTTCATTCTGCATTTCTATGCACGCAGGCTGTTTTTTAACTAGGCAAATCTAAGGGAGAGGAAGGAGGACAGTTTGCTTAGTTAACAAGATGCTTACTGAGTCAATCGGAATAAACGCATATTCATAAGTTCAGCGATTTAATTCCTCACTCTGCCCCTTGACAGTGGAAAGCAATGGCAACAGTGACAAGATCTGCCAAGTAAAGAAAGGAGCTCAGCTTGGAATGCCGAAAGTAATGAGCCAAGTAGCTGCCTTCATGCAGAGTAAACGTATATGCACTCACATAATACAAACTCATACACCAGGAATATGAACTTAGGAATTATAAACCTAAATAGACACTTCCTATAAAATTAAGAGTCAAAAGTCAGGTGACCTTTCCTTGCTCTGCCAAAACATGTGGAACTGTGAGAATGTTTATAGAAGTCTTAACAAAGTCATTAAAGTCAACAAAGTCAAAGTAAATGACCATTTTGGATATATCTTTGAATACGCTTTAAAATGTATACAACACTTCCTGTGGTTATTGGCTGCAATTATCCAATAAACTAAAATACTGGTTTCCTAAATTATCGCTGACTTCTAAACTCCAAACTCAATTTTTGGATGATTTAGCTGTAATGGATAACGAAAAGACTTGCACCGGCTGCATTACAGAAACTAGGAGCTGAATTTTATCAATAATCTGCTGTGCAGTTTCATGATGGTTTTGTCTGTGAGTTCTAGTGGGTTATTTCACATAATTCATTACACTGCCTCTGCCATGCCTCTGTGATGTCACACTCGCACTGTCTTGTTCTCACCAGTAACACGTCTCACTTAGGAAAATGTGCTGTTTCTTCGACCCCTCTGTTTCTGGGATCACCACAAAGGTTTATGACCTACTCAAAGCAGGCAAATTCTATAATTCACTTGTGTCGGAATCGGTTTTCAGTGAGAACTCTAGTTTTGAACAAATTAGTAAATTCTAATCGCAAGTAAACAGCTACGTATTATCAACATATGGCTTGACTAAATTAAAATTCTAACCACTTTTTAAACCCTTAAACGTACATACAGACAGACACAGACAAACAAAGTATTGAACTGAATTTTACATCATTTTGGCTAAGTGCCAATTTGATTGTACTTTCTTGACCTTTATTTTCTCCTAAGGGTATAATGAGTTTTCTTGCCAGATCTTACCACAGTTGCCTCATTAATTACCTGCCCCATCTTTATGACAGCCCTCTGGTCTGATACAAGCCCATTTTATTACACTGTGTTCTTTAAGCAACTCTATATCATAGAATCATAGAATTGGTAAAGATAGGGGCTATCCAGCCCATTGAGTCTGCGCCAACCCTCCTGAATTCTTCTGCATGGTTGCTGGAACTTGCCCAATAATACCTGCCTCTCTTTCATTCCAGAGGAAAAACAGCTTTACGGTATGGCAGAAAGAGTTAAGATGGTTGGGGGGCTGTCTGACCTTTGGCTTCTCATCATTTACAAGGAGGGTTTCTGGGCTCTGATGGTCCCAAATGACTGACTGACTACTTCCAAACCTAAGGGCTGGTATCAGAGATGGCCCTTGACTGACTGAGCCAGGCCCAATTAGTGATGGCTGTCATTCATGATATGACTGAGGACTGCTGACAATCATAACGAGCTTCCTGCCTTTGAGTCCACGTTAAATTGCAAGGCATGACAATAAATAACATCAGACTGGTAGCTGTGGCTGAGATAAGACAATGCAAGACAGGACAAGGCATGGATATTGTGAACACTCTGACTACTTCTGTTCCACAGAGATGACTATGAGCAATTTGTAATGAGTGATGGCATGGTCAAGATTGCTTGTAGCCTGGATTAATATTCACCACAGTTAGTTACTGGTGTATTTTACATGCAGATTTCTATGATTATGAATATCTTTATTCTGTATGGTATAAGTGCCCGATTAATGTAAACTTCTCTTGAGGGCCTCACGTTGGTCACAAGTAAAGCCTGTGTGCTCAGACAGGAAAATACCACTTACTCTGCCCACTTGGACATGCTGGCAGCCATTTTTTATTTGCATTGTGCCTTTGTGATTCGGACGAGGATGGAAAGTAACACAACTTGTGCTTCATGGAGTCACAGGCTCAGCCTGGTAATCTAGAGGACTGCCAAGACATTCATTTCCTTTCTTCCTTGCACTCTCTATTCACCCTATCAGTTCTGACTTTCCACATGTTCCCCACCTAAATCTTTAATTTAAACCTTCATTTCATAATATAACAGCCTGTATGCCAGGTCTACAGCTTAACCATGCCAAAATGGCTGTGCCCTTGAAGCCATTGATGACCTATTCCCTCACAGTGTGACCCATATCTCCCAATACACTGTTATCTCCCATTCTTGCATGTTGAGGTGAAATTATTATTCCCCCTATATCCAACATGCTGCTGCCAATCCTACAATTGATTTCTTTTTTTCAACTTTCCTACCAGAGCAGTGGCTCCTGATAACCTTCCCCGACTTTCAATGAACAGATCCCCTGCACTGACCATGGCCCAGCCCCTACTGACCAATGTCTAGTCTAGAGTGACTAGACCTTTGACTGATCTCTGTGCAGCTCTCTGACTGACTAACTGCTAATCCCTTGACTGGTTGCCCTGAACTTGCAAGTCTGACCGTGGACCACTCCCTGAACTGTAATCATATGAAACCTCTGTCCTTGGCAGCCCTAAGCAGCTGACTGGCCATGTCCAAGGCCATGGCCTGAGATCGAATGCTGTCTTTGACTGACTGTGATGGGACTCCATGACTGACAACAGTCCCTCTTAACACGACTGAGGGCTACTCCCCTTAGACATTGAGACATGGCCAGTTGCTTGAAGCAGATGCAGTGTGTTGGCCACCTAACCTGCTAGCAAATGATGCAGATATAACATTGACGCAGCATGGTTTTGTACAGAAATGTGTCCGTTCCCTCCACTAATCAGTGCTACATCAACCAGGACAGATTGCCGGCTTGGAATCTGCATTAAAAGTCAAAGCAGAAGTGCTGCGCTTCTTTACATTCTGAATGAGACAGTAAAGTACAAAAATGCAAGTTGATGCAGGGGAAGGCAGGGATGCTGAGATGCAAAGTAGATGCAAAGTGGGTGAGTATCAGGAAAGCAAGTGAAGAGTCCTTTCCAACACTCGTTAGTGAATTCTTCTCTCACCTTGAATGTAAAATTCGACTTTTCTTTTCTCAACATCAAGTATCTCATTTTTTTGCTCAACAAGAAAGAAGAATCTCAACATTTTCCAAACTGATTCAATGTTGTCCATGTCAATCAGACATTGAGAGGATAGCTTCTGATAAGGTTGACTGTAACAATTTTATATAATTCTCTCATTTGCTTCAGAGATAGCAAGGAGGATATATTTATTTGTTGCACATATCAAGATTATAAACATATTTCTGGCAAAGCAGTAATCTAATTACAGCAAGTAGGTTTTGACCTAAGTCATTTAAATAAGATGTAGAGTTGCTTAGTTTATTTTACTATATTTGAAACAAGATTTATATTTAACATAGGAAAATGTCACAATGCATTTAACAGAGATGGAAAGAACAAAATAAAGCATGGATTTTGTGATGATCACTGTAAAACCAAGTAATAATATAAATAATTGACTTTACTCACTGTATTATTGCAAATCAACATTAATGGATGTTCATTGCTCATTACAGCAGGAGTCAGAATCTGGCATTGTTGCAATATGTGTTTAATTTAAATCACATCTTCATATAGCTGCAAGTTAACAGTTTTGAACAGCCTATTGGATAGCTTAGGTTCTATGGATATTATTAACAATGTTCTAGAGCTTAAACAGCCTTGTGCTTTTGGAAAGCAGGCAGTCAATCTGTTACCTTGTCTTGGTCAGAGATGACAGTTTCTAAAACATGGAACAGATAATCTCCTTGCCCTTCAGACTGTTGGCTCTAATGGAATCCAATTTACTTATGACTGACAGTATCTGAGCTGGATTCTCTCTCGTCTTCCTTGATCTCCATAAATAAATGACTTTTCTGTCAGTATGTACCTGGCTGGCATAGGCAGGTAATTGGCTTTGTTCACCTCACTTTCTGTCCTATATATACTACTACTTGCAGCAGAGCACACACTGCACCTGGAAAAATTCTTAGAGGAGGAGGAAAGGGAATGTCCTTCAAACTTTAATAAGATCATATTTAATGTAAACTTTTCTAAAACAATGTAATAGAGAGAAGGTACCTTTACTTATCTACTATTTTCTAGGTAGGTACTGTTGAGTTCTGACTATTAACAATCACTGGACTATCCAGAAAGTGCAAACCCTCTCTGTTTTTATATCCTAATTTCAAGGAGCAACTCTACACTTAATCAACCAAACAATCAGTTTGATGCATGTATCTTTCTTGATAAGTAAAGTTTCTTGAATCATCATCCTTTGGTTTCACCTAGGCAGGGAAGATGGATGTAGGCAAAAGTGAGGATTGCAGATGCTGGAAACCAGAGTCTAGATTAGAGCGGTGCTGGAAAAGCACAGCAGGTCAGGCAGCATCCAAGGAGCAGGAAAAACGACGTTTCGGGTAAAAGCCCTTCATCAGGAATGAAGGCAGGGACCCTCCAGGGTGGAGAGATAAATGGGATGGGAGTGTGTGTGGGGGTGTGGAAGATGGATGTTCCTGTTCCCAGCGTATCCATCGAGGTGGTTCACACAAATATAATGAGATGTGACATGTTTATGTCTCACTAAGACCTCACTTGGAGTTTTTCTTTCCCACAAATTGAGACACTTGCAGCATTGTTTAAACGTGAAAGAATATCGTTACTATAGTAAAACTGCCTTGACGGTACACAATCCTTCCTGGGGCCATTCTAGAACATTTTACAGTTTAATGAACTCACAGGTTTTAGTATAGACGTTTTTAAAAAAAAAATTATCTGGACTTATGAATAAAAGTCTGGTTGATAGTTTGAATAAATGTGCTTCCAGTCACTTCTAAGCTCAAAGACTGCACTCCATTTTAGGTTCATTTCACAGGCAATTGCCCCAAGGTACCTACTTGTAAGTTTCTATCACTTACAAGCCATTGCAGATCTCTGACATACAAAGAGATCTGATATCCTGTGATATGAAACTAGTGCACAGGTACAGCAAGTGGCTAGGAAGGCAAATGGAATTTATTGCAGGGGGTAGTGTAATATAGAAATTTTACTGCAGCTGAGCAGAGTGTTGTCAAGGATTGGTCTCAAGGATTGCTTCCCGTATAGGTCTCTTCACTTGAAAAATAAAATTGATTTCAAAGCAATTCAGAAAATGCTCGCTTGCTTCATCTGGGGCTTTTCTTATGAAGAAAGGCTGAACAAGTTAAGTCAATATCCATTGGAGTTTAGAAGAATGATAGGTAATTTTATTGAAACATGTAAGCCTCGGGTTTCTATAACTGGCAGGCAATTTGCTGATATGTGCAGTCTCAAGACAGTGACGCCATCTCAATGTACCAACTGATTTCCTTTAGCTATGTGTAATGTTGTCTGTCATTCTTGGGATTTTGTTTTAAGTTTGTTTGTTGGATGTGGGCAGTCTAGGCCAGCATTTATTGTCCATCCCCAATTGCCCCAGAGAACATGATCAACTACCTTTTGAACTGCAGCATTCCTTGGAGTGGAGGGAGTTCCAGGATTGTGACCCAGCAACAGTGAAGGAACAGTGATGTATTTCCAAATCAGGATGGTGAGTGGATTAGAGGCGAGGTTGGAGGGCAAGGTCTTCAATATCTGCAATATAAATGTGGAAACTGACCTTATAATCTGCTGCCGTTGGTGGTAGACAGTGTAGGTTGGAAGGTGCTGTCAAAGGAGTCTTGATATTACAGTGCAGCTTGTAAATAGTACACGCTAATGTTACTATGTTGGAGGGAGTAAATGTTAAAGGCAGTGATTTGGGTACTAATCAGTTTTGCTCTGGATGAAGTCAAGCTTCTTGAATTATGTTGGATCTGTATCCATCCAGGCAAGTGGAGGCTATTCCATCACATTCAGAATTCATGCTTTGTAAATGATGGTCAGGCATTGGGGAGGCAGGAGATGAGTTTCTTTTACATAATTCCTAGCATCTGACCTGCTGTTGTAGCCAAAGTATTTATATTGACCAGATTCTGGTCAATGGTAAACCCTAGGATGTTGACAGCAGGGAATTCAGTGATCATAATGCCTTTAAATTTCAAGAAAATGGTTACATTCTTTCTTGTTGGAGTTGATCATTGTCTAATACAACTGTCACTTGATACTTACCAGCCCAAGCCTGGAAGTTATTAATGTCTTTCTACAGCTGTATACAGACTATATCAGTATCTTAAGAATCATGGATAATATGGAACATTGTGAAATCATCAGTGGAGAGCTTCAACTCTGAATATTTGATGGAGGGAAGATCATTGCTGAAGTCCCCAATGATCATTGAGACTGGGACATTGTCCTAGGTAACTCCTGGAGTAAGGACCAAGAGCTGAGATAATTTTCTTTCAATAACCATAACCATCTTCCTTTGTACTAGATATAGCATCAACCAGCAGAGACTTTTCTGTCTGATTTCCAGTGACTTTGCTCTGGGTCCTTGATACCATAATTAGTCAAATGCTGTCTTGTTGACAAATGCAGTCGCTCTCACCTAACAACTGGAGTTCAGCTCTTTTGTTCTTGTGTGGATCAAGCTGTAATGAGGTTATGAACTGTGTAGTCCTAGCACTAGCTGTTCCTTTTCAAATGCCATTTGATAACACTATGAATACCCCCTTCAATTGTGTTAATGATTGAAAATAGACTGATAGGCTGGTAAATGGTTAGGCTGGATATAACATGGTGTAGGTGTACAGGATGTACTTGAGCAATTTTGTATATAGCTAGATAGATGCCATTTTAGTACCTGGAATGGAATAGTTTGAGGCATGGATAGGAGTTTAGGCTTGGGGTATAGCTAGCTCATAGAGCACAAGACTTCAGTATTATTGCCAGAATGTTGGAAGGGCTCATAACCTTTGAGATCTCCACTGTATTCAGCCAAATCTTGACATCATGTGAATTAATTTGAAAGCTAGCATCTGTGAAGCTGGGGATCTTAGAAGGAGGCCTAGATAGATCATTGATTTAACTATTCAGCCGTGTCTTTTGCTGACCTGCCCGTTGTTGAGGATGGGGATAGTTGTAGAACCTGCCACTCCTGTTATTTGTTTAATTGTTTATCATAATTCATGACTGGATATGGCAGATTTGCATAGCTAAGATCTGGTCTGATGGTTATGGGATCTGTCTATTGCATGCTGCTTCCACTATTTTGCAAAGCAAGTGCTCTGTTTTGAAGTTTCATCAGGATGACATCTCACTTTTATATAAATGCTTAATGCTGCTTCTGGTATGCCATCCTGTACTCTTCACTGAATCAGGGTTTATCCCCGGCTTGATGGTATTGGTAGAGTTAGGGCTACGTTGGACCGTGAGGTTGCAGATTGTTTTGCACTATGATTCTGCTACTGCTGATGGCCCTGACTCATAGATATGCAATTTTCAGTTGTTGGAATTAGTTGAAATCTGTCCCATTTAGATTAGATTACTTCGGCCAACAAGTCCACACCAACCCTCCGTAAACCAACACAGCGAGACCCATTCCCCTACATTTACACCTTCACCTAACACTACGGGCAATTTAGCATGGCCAATTCACCTAACCTGCACATCTTTGGACCGTGGGAGGAAACCTGAGCACCCAGAGGAAACCCACGGAGACCACGGGGAGAATGTGCAAACTCCACACAGACAGTTGCCTGAGGCGGGAATTGAACTCAGGTCTCTGGCGCTGTGAGGCAGCAGTGCTAACCACTGTGCCGCCCAGATCGTACCCCACACAATATGGAGAATATCTAGGGGTGAAGATGGGACTTAGTCTGTAAGAAGGCCTGTGTAGTGGTCCATTAGGGTTCAGCCAGCTTGGTCAGTTGAGGAACTATCAAGCTACACTGGATAGTAGATTTCATTGTCCACCACCAAGAGGAAATTTTGGAGCCTTTCCACTCTTAGTGGTTCCTTCAAGTTTTGTTCAATATGTCAGAACATGGATTCATCACTATCAGCACATGGATAATCCAAGATGGAGGATGGGAAAAAATTGTGGCTGTAAAAGTTGCTCCTTTGTTAAAGTATTTTAGGTGTTGGAGGTAATTTCCTCAAATTCCAGGAGCAGCAATTATTGTTTTACATACTGTTACATTGTTTTTGGAAATTTGGGGGATACAATATCAAGTCAACGGCACTTTATAAAGGAGGAAGACAGGTAAAAGCAACGACTAAATGGTCAGAAAAGAAACCTATACTGCTATCATCTGACACAGCAGTGAATCTGCACAGTTACTGTCTTGTTGTTTGAGTTCAAGTACCTCTGGACATCGGAGTGCATCTAGGAAAAAATAACAAGCAGCAAAATTCATAGCTGACTTTGGAGGAGCCTATGTGGGAGAGCTCATACACAGAAACAGATAAGTGCAGAGCTTTTAAATGCAGCCTTGCTGTAAATCTACAATAGTGAGTAGAGTGGATTCTTTCTTGATTATGTGTTTTATTGAGATCTGTCTCTTGATTGAATTTTAAAAATGTAAGCCATAAGTATTAATATAGCCTGGAGCAATGTTTCTTTAGAGCAATAAGACGGTGCTATTTTCTGTGTCTGTGGATTGCTAAACTGGCCTTTCCCAGGGAAATGTAGCTTTTCTCAGGGGAATGTAGCATGAACAGCCAGGTTTCAGGTATCAAGACAGGCTCAAATGTAATTTAAAAAGGAGGTCCTCGAGAGTAGCAGTATCTGGATTACTCCCAGTGCTACGAGCGAGTGAAGGTAGAAACAGGAGGATAGAGCAGATGAATGTGTGGCTAAGGAGATGGTGCAGGGGAGAAGGGTTCACACTTTTGGGTCATCAGACTCTGTTCTGGGGTAGAAGTGACCTGTGTAAGAAGGGTGGATTGCATCCGAATTGGAAGGGGACTAATACACTGTCAGGGAGATTTGCTAGAGTTGCTTTCGGGACAATTTAAACTAATAAGGTGGGGGTGGGTGGGGGGGGGGGGGTTGGTGGGAGTGAGTGGGACACAGCGAAATAGTAAAGAAACAGATCAATTTGAGACTGGTGCATCTGCAAAAATGACTGGGTCAAACAGTTAGGGCAGGCAGGAACAAAGCAGAAATCAAGGTAGGACTGATAAATTAAACTGCATTTATTTCAATGCAAGGGGGAAGGCAGATGAACTCAGGGCATGGTTAGGTATATGGGACTGGAATATAATAGCAATTACAGAGAAATGGCTCTGGGATGGACAGGACTGTCAGCTTAATTTTCCAGGATACAAATGCTATAGGAAGGATAGAAAGGGAGGCAAGAGAGGAGAGGGAGTGGCGTTTTTGATAAGGGATAGCATTACAGTTGTACTTAGGGAGGATATTCCTGGAAATACGTCCAGGGAAGTTATTTGGGTGGAACTGAGAAATAGGAAAGGGATGATCATCTGACTGGGATTGTACAATAGAACCCCAAATAGTCAGCAGGAAATTGAGAAATGGATTCGTAAGGCGGTCTCATTTACCTGTGAGAATAATAGGGTGGTTATGGTAGAGGATTTTAACTTTCCAAACATCGACTGGGACTGCCATAGTGTTAAGTGTTTAGATGAAGAGGAATTTGTTAAGTGTGCACAAGAAAATTTTCTGATTCAGTATGTGGATGACCCTACCAGAGAAGGTGCAAAACTTGACCTACTCTTGGGAAATAAGGCAGGGCAGGTGACTGAGATGTCAGTGGGGGAGGGGCATTTTGGGGAAAGCAACCATAATCCTATTAGTTTTAAAATTGTAATGGAAAAGGATAAACCAGATCTAAAAGTTAAAGTTCTAAATTGGGGATAAGCCAATTTTGACAGTATTAGGCAAGAACTTTCAAAAGCTGATTGGGTGCAGATGGTCGCAGGTAAAGGGACGGCTAGAAAATGGGAAGCCTTCAGAAATGAGATAACAAGAATCCAGAGAAAGTACATTCCTGTTAGCATGAAAGGAAAGGCTGGTAGCTGTAGGGAATGCTGGATGATGAAAGAAATTGAGGGTTTGGTTAAGAAAAAGAAGGAAGCATATGTAAGGTATAGACAGGATAGATTGAGTGATTCCTCAGGAGAGTATAAAGGCAGTAGGAGTATATTTAAGAGGAAAATCAGAAAGGCAAAAGAGTACATGAGATAGCTTCAGAAATTAGGGTTAAGGAGAATCCAAAGGGATTTTATAAATATATTAAGGACAAATGGGTAATTTTTGAGAGAATAATACCCTTCAAAGATTAAAGGTATTACTTTATGTGTAACTAAAGGAGATGGTGGAGATACTAAATGAGTATTTTCACAACTGTTTATTTTGGAGAAGGACATAGAAGGTACAGAATGTGGGGAAATAGATGGTGACATCTTGCAAAGTGGCCATATTACAGAGGAGGAGATGTTAAATGTCTTGAAATGCATAAAGGTGGATAAATCCTCGGGACCTGATCAGGTGAACCCTCAAACTCTGTGGGAAACAAGGGAAGTGATTGATGGGCCTCTTGCTGAGATAATTAGTATCAATAGTCACAGGTGAGGTGCCAGAAGACTGGAGGTTGGCTTCCGTGGTGCCACAATTTAAGGCAGGTGGTAACAAAAAGCCAGGAAACAATAGATCAGTGAGCCTAACATCAGTGCTGGGAAATTTGTTGGAAGGAATCCTAAGGACTTGGATGTACATGTATTTGGAAAGGCAAGGACTGATAAGGTATAGTCAACATGGTTTCGTGCGTGGGAAATCATACGTCATGAACTTGGTTGCATTTTTAGAATAAGTAACGAAGAGGATTGATGAGGACAGAATGCTGGATGTAATCTATGTGGACTTCAGTAAGGCGTCCAACAAAATTCCTCATCGTCAACTGGGTACCAAGGTTAGATCTCATGGTCTACTGGGAGAGACGGCTATTTGGATACAGAACTGGCTTGAAAGTAGAAGACAGAAAGTGAAGGTGGGGGGTTGCTTTTCAGACTTGAGGCCTGTGCCCAGTGGTGTGCCACAAGGATTGGTACTGGGTTCACTGCTTTTCATCTTTTATATAAATGATTTGGATGCGAACATAGGAAGTATGGTTAGTAGATTTGCAGATGACACCAAAGTTGGGGGTGTAGTGGACAGCAAAGAAGTTTACTTGAAAGTACGATGGGACCTTGATCAGGAGAGCCAATGGGCTGAGGAGTAGCAGATGGAGTTTAATTTAGATAAATGTGAGGTGCTGCATTTTGGAAAGACAAATCAGAGCAGGACTTATACACTTAATGGTAAGGTCCTGGGGAGCAGTGCTAAACAAAGAGACCTTGCAGTGCACTTCATAGCTCCTGGAAAGTGGAGTTGCAGGTAGAGAGAAAAATGAAGAAGGCGTTTAATGTGTTCTCCATTATTTGACTGAGCATTGAGTACAGGAATTGGGAAGCTTTGTTATGGCTATACAGGACATTGGTTAGGCCAAGTTTGGAATATTGTGTGCAATTCTGATCTCCATCCTATTGGAAAGATGTTGTGAAACTTGCAAGGGTTCAGAAAAGATTTACAAGGATTTTGCCAGGGTTGGAGAATTTGAACTATAGGGAGAGGTTGAATAGGCTGGGGCTGTTTCCCCTGGAGCATCGGAGGCTGAGGGGTGACCTTATAGAGGTTTACAAAATAATGAGGGGCATGGACAGGACAAAGGACAAGCTCTTTTGCCTGTCCAGAACTAGAGGGCATAGGTTTGGGGTGAGAGGGAAAAAATTTAAAAGGGACCTAAGGGACAACTTTTTCACACAGAGGGTAGTGCATGTAAGGAATGAATTGCCAGAGGAAGTGGTAGAGGCTGGTATGAATATAACATTTTAAGAGCATCTGGCTGGGTAAATGATTAGGAAGGGTTTAGAGGGATATGGGCCAAGTGCTGGCAAATAGAACTAGATTAGTTTGTGATATCTGGTCGGCCACAGCAAGAAACCGTAATGACCTCCTCAGGAGATTGGCATGGGATGGAACCGATGTGGTACCCTTTGTTGTCCAGTACTTCTTCGGAGCTGAGAAACTATGTCATGTTCTTCACTGCCTACAACACATTATCGATGAGGATGAACACATCACCAAGGCCTTTCTCGATGCCTCCACTTGTTGGCAGCAAACTGCCCAGCCTTCAGGCGGACATTGACCACAACACCAAAAAACCCTCTCATGGCGACCACTGCAAGACGCGTCAGAGTGTCGATATGGATACCACCATTACACATCGGGACACCACCCACCATGCATGCGGCAGGTACTCATGTGACTCGGCTAATGTTGTCTATCTCATATGCTATAGGCAAGGATGTCCCGAGGCAGTGTACATTGGAGAGACCCAGCCAATGCTACAACAATGGATGAATGGACACTGCGCAACAATCGCCAGACAGGGGTGTTCCCTCCCAGTCAGGGAACACTTCAGCCATGGATCTTCAGGTGACCATCCTCCAAGGTGAACTTCGGGATACACAACTACGCAGAGTGGCCGAGCAGAGGCTGATAGCCAAGTTCAGTACCCATGAGGATGGCCTCAACTGGAACCTTCAGGTCACGCTTCCAGCCTCATTTCTGATGAAGGGCTTTTGCCCGAAATGTCGATTTTCCTGCTCCTCGGATGCTGCCTAACCTGCTGTTCTTTTCCAGCACCACTCTAATCTTGACTTTAATCTCCAGCATCTGCGGTCCTCACTTGCGCTGTCATGTCACACTACACTCTACACTTGCTCACTTGCACACACACAAACACATATACACACCCACTCTTCCATACTCTCACACTCATGCAGAACCCTGTCTCATACACATGCTCTCTCTCAGACACACTCTCCACACTCACAGCCATGCATAAACCCTCTCATAGGCTTATACTCTGTCATACTCACACAACACTCTACCAAGCACGTGCATATTAATGAACTGAAACCTGCAACCCATTCTAAAAGATGAAAGAATTAACAGCAATCTAGGTTAGTTCAAAATATCATTTCAGTTATGTAACGTTATTTGTTCAATCATTTATGGGCTTAGATTCGGATTTGAATTAATCATGCAATTTAAGGTAAATGTATATGATTTCCCAACAGAGGCAAATAAATAAAGTGATTGACAAACCAGAATCCAAAGGGCAGTGAATGCATGCTTCGCACTGTCAATCTCGTGCAAAAAAAGTTAATGTCATCACACAAACTGAACTGTTTGCAAATATCTGAATTATCTGTTCTCCAAGAAGTGGTGACTTTTTGTTATTGGCTAGGATTGACAAAGTGCTCTGCAAAACAATATACGTCCAATGACATGGGAAGCCATGACAAAACCTAGAAATGTAAAGCTTTCAGGTCACAACGGTTCACTAATTCCACATTCAGGTTCTGTAGTAAGCAAAGCATGGATGCTGTCAATCCATCTCCTCTTCATGGTTGTTCTACATCGTAACCACTATTAAAACTAACAATTTCAGGTATACCAGTCATGACCTAAGGTGGATTAAAATCTGTCAGACAACAAACCAAGCTCAGAAGCTTCACCCATCACTTCATTTCATGACTTGACATTAAAATATCCAGAATAATTTGATAAAATTGATGGTTTCAATTGAACTGAAATGTTGCTCTTGAAGGAGAATGCCAGCCCCTCTATTGATACACCACTTAAGTGCAGGGTCCACTTAAAAGACAAATTGAGGATTGAACTTGGGGTCAAAGTGGAATGAAATTGAGTCAATAAGAGTACAACAGCACACAGACTGGTGCAGCTCAATAAAGCATGATAAAGAAAGATGGATGTTATCAAAGTATGTCTTGATGTGCCAACGGCTTTGAGACTAAAATATCTACTTTAGAAGAGCTCAGTCTGAGATTTGCAGGTCTGAAGTTCTCATTGACACTTTATACCATGCATGGTTTCTGGCATGGCTTCATCTTTACTGAGGAGTCCAGAGGGCTCACTACATTCTGTGTCTCATTCAGTTGACAAAGTTAAAAATTACACCACCAGCTTATGGTCCAACAAGTTTATTTGGAAGTACTAGCTTTTGGAATGCTGCTCCTTCATTGGGTAGCTGTGGAGCAGTATCATAAAACACATAATTTATTGCAATTGAAATGATATAGTGAACAAACCTAGATCGCTGTTAAGTCTTTCATCTTTTAGAATGGGTTGCAGCTTTTGATACATTAATATATAAGTGATTGAAAGAGTGTTGCATGAGTGAGTATAAGCCTGTGAGAGGGTGTGTGCATGGGTGAGTGTGGGGTTTGTGTGTCTGAGAGAGAGCATGTGTATGAGAGAGGGTCTGTGTGAGTAGTGAAGAGTGTGTGTGTATGTGTGCTTGTGTGTGTGTGTGTGTTGCTTACAGTTAAATTAAAATTAGATACAGACTGTCAAATTCATTCCGGTATTACACCATTATAGTGTCCAGCTGTTTCTTCAATGACTCCAAGGCTTTGAACTCCATGACCTCTGTACTGAAGACCATTACAGATATTGATGACAGTGAAGAAGTGCTCCTGAGAACAGTTCACATGCTGAGATGAAAATCATTTGTCTCCTTTTCCTTATCGAGGTTTCAGTTTTTGATGTGAATTTCTGGTGCAAAGTCATTAGCCTGTACAGTTAACTTTGTATATTGATAATTGCATTAACATGATTCCATGCTGGGCAAAATATTCCCATTAGGTTAAAAATGAGGTAAAAATGAGGTAAAAACGAGATCAGCACCACTGATCCAGAAAATATTCCCATTATTTATAGAGGGTGTTCAAAAAGTATAATCATAATATATTTTATTTAATTTATTTCGTTCAGTAATTACAAATGTTTGCAGGTGGCACAAAACTGTGTGGGAGGGTGAAATGTGAGGAGGATGCTGAGGTGTTTCAGTATGATTTGGACAAATTGAGTGAATGGATATAACTGCATAGCAGAGGAAGTATATAATGGTAAGGATTGGGAAAAGGGGAGGTACAACAAAGCCTGGGTGGTCCTTGTATATCGGTTGTTGAAAGTCAACTTGCAGGTACTGCAGGTGGTGAAGAAGGTAAATGGCACGCCATCCTTCATAGTGAGAGGTTTCAAGAACAAGTTGAAGGATGTTATGCTCTGGTGAGATCACACTTGGAATATTCGATTACTTTTTTTTTGATTAGATTACTTACAATGTAGAAACAGGTCCTTCGGCCCAACAAGTCCACACTGGCCCTCCGAAGCATAACCCACCCAGACCCATTCCCCTACATTTACCCCTTCACCTAACACTACAGGCTGTGGGAGGAAACCGGAGCACCTGGAGGAAACCCACGCAGACACGGGAGAATGTGCAAACTCCACACAGACAGTAGCCTGAGGTGGGAATTGAACCTGGGTCTCTGACTCTGTGAGGCAGCAGTGCTAACCACTGTACCACTGTGCCACCCATGACCTGTGCTATTTTTGTGTTATTAACTAAGAATGTTTTGCGATGGAGGAAGTGTTATAAAGGTTTACCAGACTGATTTCTTGGGTAGTCAGAACTGATGTACGAAGAAAGATTGGATTAGTGAGGACCACGTTCACTACAGTTTAGAAGAATGACAGGGTATCTTATAGAGCTGTATAAAATTTGAACTGGATTAAATAGGGTAAATGCAGGAAGCATGTTCCCAATGACCAGGGAATCCAGAACTTTGGGTTACAGTTTAAAGATAGGGCGGCATGGTTAGAACTGCTACCTCACAATGCCAGAGACCCAGGTTCATATCCTGCTTCAGGCAACTGTCTGTGTGGAGTTTGCACATTCTCCCCGTGTCTGCGAGGGTTTCCTTCGGGTACTCCGGTTTCCTCCCACAGTCCAAAATTGTGCAGATTATGTGAATTGGCCATGCTAACTTGCCCGTAGTGTTAGGTGAAGGGGTAAATGTAAGGGAATGGGTCTGGGTGGGTTGCTCTTTGGAGGGTCGGTGTGAACTTATTGGGCTGAAGGGCCTGTTTCCACACCGTAAGTGATCTAAGTAATCTAAACTAAGAATATGGAATTATCTGAGATGAGGAGAATTCTATGTTCTCTGCCACAAAAAGCAGTTGAAATCAAACCATTAAATATTTTGAAGCAGGTGTTAGGTATGGTAATTAGGACTAAAGAGGTCAAAGAGTATGAGTAGAGTGTGAGGATAAGGTGCTATTAGTTGAATGTAGAAAAACTGCAGAAAACCACAAAATAGGAAATTTGGAGACCTTCATGATTCACATAAATATGGCAATCAAGTTCAACGGGTTATAGGACAGACAATTGAGATGTTAGCCTTCATTTTTAAAGGGAACAGAATGTAAAAATGGAAAGGTTTTGCTAAAACTATATAATGCACTAATTAGACCACAGCTGGAATCCTATGAATGGTTTTGGGTTCCTTATCTAAAGAAAGATACACCGTCATTTGAGGCAGTCCAGGGAAAGTTCACTAGGCTGAAACCAGTTATGAAGGGACTGTGTTATGACGAGAGATTGAGTAGATTGCACCTGTACTCACCAAAATATAGAAGAATGAGAGGTGACATCACAACATACAAGATTCTTAGAGACTTGACAGAGTCGATGTGGAAAGGTTATTTCCTCTTGTCTAAGAATATAGGGTCTCACATTGGAGATATGGATGAAGGGGAATTTCATCTGAGGGTTGTGAGCCTGTGGAATTCTTTATCCCAGAGAGGTGTTGAAGTTGTTGTCATTAAGTATATTCAAGATGGAGACAGACAGATTTTTAATCAATACGGAAATTGAGGCTACTGGGAAAAAGGCTGGAAAGTGGAACTGAGGATTATCAGATGATCTCACTGAATAGTAAAATGGTCTTAATGGGTTGAATGGCCTATTTCTGCTCCTTTATCTTATAGCCTTATATGGAGAACAAACTGCAAATAATACTCCAGGCATAGTCTCACCACAACCTGTATAATTACAGAAAAACATTCCTGCTCCTGGACTTGAATCCTCTCAGTACCTTCTTCACTGCCTGCTGCACTTGTATGCTTAATTTCCGTGACTGGTGTAGGATACCCAAGTCTCATTGCACTTCCTCCTTTCCAAATCTATCACCATTCAGATAATAATCCGCCTTTCAGTTTTTGCTACCAAAGTGGTTAACTTTATATTTATCCACATTATATTTCATCTACCATACATTTGCTCGCTTACTCAGCTTGTCCAAATCACATGAGCATCTGAGCAACCTGGTCACATTTCACCCTCCCACCCAGCTCTGTGTCATCGGAAAACTTAGGTTCCCTCATCTACATCATGAATATACATTATTAGTAGTTATGGTCCAAGCACTGATCTCTGTGGTACCCCACTAGTCACTGCCTGCCATTTGGAAAAAAAAGCACATTTAGACCCATTCTTTGCTTGCTGTTTGCAAACCAGTTTTCTGTCCATGTCACCATGCTACACTAAATCCCATTTGCTTTAATTTTACATGATAACCTCTTATGTGGAAGGTTACTGAAAGCCTTCTTAATATACAATTGAACCACATCCACTAGATCTCCCTTAGTAACAATGAAATACATTATTGAAAATGTCCAATTGATTTAAAGTCAGAGAAGTCATAGAGTCATACAGCATGGAAACAGACCCTCTGGTTCAACTAGTCCATGCCAACCATTTTCACAAATTAAACTGGACCCATATACCTGCATTTGGCCCATATGTCTCCAAACCTTTCCTATTCATGTACCTGTCCAAATGTTTTTTAAACGTTGTAACTGTACTTGCATCTACCACTTCCTCTCCCTGTTCATTCCACATATGAACCACCCTCTGTGTGAAGAGGTTGCTCCTTTTAAATCTTTCTCCTCTCACTTTAAAAATTTGCCCTCTAGTTTTGAACTCCCCCACCTTAGGAATATATTCTGAAAATAGACATTTGGCATGGGGGTGAGGATAGAACAAAGGTACACAATTCCTTCACATGTTCAGCTCATCAGGATATCTCAGGGCCCTCCATTCTTCCTGGAAAAAAGGCCTGAACATGCCTCATCATCACCCTTCTTCATCTGGTCAAGCTCATCCTCATTTTAAACAACTTCTCCTTTAATTCCTCCCACTTTCTTCGGTTCAAAGGGGCAGCCATAGATACTTGCATGGACCCAGTTATGCCTGTCTCTTTGTGGGTTTGTGGAATACTCTTTGTTCCAGTCCTAATTGGGTCCCTCCCCACAACTATTTCTCCTGTATATTGTTGACATCATCAGTGCTGCTTCCCTCTCTCATCTGGAATTAGAAAAAGCTTATCAATTTCACTTCTAATTTTCACCTCTCTCTCAACTTCACCTGGTCTATCTCTGACTCCTCCCTTCCTTTCCTCAACATCTGTTTCCATTTCAGTACTTGGCCACCAGTATCCAATACAAATACATTAATTCCCACAGTTGCCTGGACTATTTATTCTGACACCCTGCTTCCACATTGCATTCTCTCAGTTTCTCCATCTCCATCACATCTGTTCAAATGACGCTACCTTTTATTCGGGAGCATCTGAAATGCCCACCTTTTCCCTCAACTAAACATTCTCCAAGACAATGGTTGACAAAGCCTCAACCATGCCTGACACATCTCCAGGATTTCTGCCGTCATTACTTCTCTTCTCTCCCACAATAATGAGAGGATCCCCCGGTGCACTTACTTTCTACCTCATCCATATCCAAAGGATCATAAACTGTCATTTCTGCCACCACCAGATACATTCTTCGCTCCCCTCTCCTGTCAACTTCCTGCAAGGATTGTTCCCTCTGGGCCACCCTGATCCACTCCTCCTTCATTCCCAAAACCACCCCACAGCTTCTCAATATCTTCCCATACAATCACAGAAGGTATAACACCTGCCTGTTTACCTCCCCCCTTCTCAGTATCCATGGCTCCAGACTCCTTCCAGGTAAAGCAGCGATTTACTTTCACTTGACAAAATCTACTCTGCTGTATTCACTGCTCACAATGTGGTCTCCTCTATAGTGGGAGATGAAGTGCAGGCTGGGTGACCGTTTTGTGGAACACCTATGTTCTGTCCACAAAACTGACCTTGAGCTTCTGGTTACATGCCATTTCAACACACCACCATGTTGCCTAGCTAACATCTATGTCTCAGGCCTGTAGCATTGCTCCAGCGCTCCAGTGAAGCTCAGCACAATCTGGAAGAATACCATCTCATTTTACACTTCGGGACCATGTGCCTTCAGGACTCAATATCAATTTCAAATATTTGAGGGCTCAAGCACCTTCTGTATTGTCCTTTACTGAGCTCTATACCCTTGGCCATGTTATGGCATGTGCTGCTTTCAACACAGTCAACCTATTTCACCTAGTTGTGACCTCTGTTATCAGCTTTTTAAAATTCCTAGCTTAGAATTATCCATACCTTTATTTGGCTGTCTTTCTCTCCTTCTGGGCTCCATCTTCAACTATCCTATCGCTCCTTTACCCACTGTCTTCGGCATATGTACCATCTCTTCTTAGCTGCTATGAGTTCTGATGAAGGGTCACTGCACTCAAAACGTTATCTCTAATTTCTCTCCACAGATGCTGTCAGACCTGCTGAATTTTTCCAGCAATTTCTGTTGTTATTTCTTCTATATCAAGTCAAGTATTTCCCAGGTTTTGATACAACAAAATCGAACAAAATCAGTAACAACACTCAAGAAGTTGATTTTTAGAGAAAACGGCTTCACACACATCAGCCTTTTCCACCTTAAGAACTCTTGGGTTCTCACTGCAGGTGGATCAGCAGAGTGCATGACATGACATTACACAGAACATGAAGCAAAAAAAAATATGAGGAGTCATCTAAATCGATGAAGGTTGACATGGAATGTGTGAGGGCACTTTAGGCTGGACCAGAAGGCAGGCTGGAAGATCATGTGCAGAATAAATGGAGCAGGGTTATAGAGGAAGCAATCTCTGTCCAACTTCCGAATCCTTGTGTGTTCAGTTTGAGCCTTTAAGACCTATTATTTTTTCTGATGAGGATAGTCATTTAATATTTTTGTGACATTTGGTAGTGGTCTGTGTACTCTGGTGAATTGGGAGGTTAGAATGATTGATTAACAAAGTCATTTTGCTTGTCTGAGAGGCTGGGAAACATATTCTGAAAAAAATCAATAACCTAAATTCTGTGAAGATGGGGAGTGTGAAAAAACTGAGAAGGTGATGGATTTCACAATAAGCTGTCTTAATGTAGGTATTTATTGCTGTATTATTTCGGCAGGATTTCTTCAATGCTACCATCTATGTCTCTCACCCATTTCCTTTATTTTGGAAGATTTTGTTTCACTATTGTTCATTCACATTATGACACAGATAATATGTATATTCAGCCAGGATCATATTAAATGGTGAAGCTGGCTCATAGGGCTGAGCTCCTAGTTCTGACAAATGTAAAAAGAACATTTTCACATAGTCATGGAGACATAGAGATGTACAGCACGGAAACAGACCTTTTGGTCCAACTCATCCATGCTGACCAGATAACCTAAATTAATCTAGTCTTATTTGCAAGCATTTGTCCCATTTCCCTCTAAACCGTTCCTATTCATATACCCCCCAGATGCCTTTTAAATGTTGTAATTGGATCAGCCTCCACCACTTCCTCTGATAGCTCATTTCATGCACCTACCACCCTCTACATTAAAAGATTGCCCCTTAGGTCCCTTTTAAATCTTTCCCTTCTCATCTTAAACCTATGCCCTCTAGTTTTGCATTCCCTCACCCTTGCAAAAAGATCTTGTCCATTTACCCCATCCATGCTCCTCATAATTTTATAAATCTCTATAAGTTCACTCCTCAACCTCCGATGCTCCAGCCTGTTTATCTTCTCCCTATAGCTCAAACCCTCCAACCCTAGTAACGTTCTTGTCAATCTTTTCTGAACCCTTTCAAGTTTCACAGCATCCTTCCTATTGCAGGGAGGTCAAAACGGCATGCAGTATTCCAAACGTGGTCTAACCAATGTCCTGTACAGCTGCAACATGACCTCCCAACTCCTATACTCAATGCACTGACCAGTAAAGGAAAGCATACCAAACGCCTTCTTCACTATTTTATCTACCTGCAACTCCACTTTCATGGAGCTATGAACCTGCACTCCAAGGTCCCGTTGTTCAGCAACACTCCCCAGGATGGTACCATTAAGTGCACAAGTCCTGCCCTGATTTGCCTTTCCAAAATGCAGCACCTCACATTTATCTAAATTAAACTTTATCTGTTACTCCTCGGATCATTGGCCCATCTGATGACCTGCAACATTGGACTATGAGCATCGGGGAAAAAATGACATAGAAGGAGCTTGTGTTGTTGTAGTAATAGGAATATGAGAACAGAAGTAGGCCATTCAGTCCCTTTACCCTGCTCTAATATTCAATGTGGTCATGGCTGATTTGTGCCCTAACTCTATATACCTGCCTTTGACCCATATCTCTTAATATCTTTGCTTAACAGAAAGTTATCTATCTCAAGATTTAAAATTAACAAATGATCCAGCATCCAAAACCATTTGTGGAAGAAAGCTCCAAACATCTGTCATCCTTTCTGTGTGGAAATGCTTCCTAACATCTTTCCTGAGCAGTCTGATCCTAATTCTGAGACTCTGCCCCCTGGTTCTAGAATACTGGCCCTCACCCCAATGTCCACCAGCTCCCCCCATGAATCTTGATTCCTTTGTCCATCAAATTTATCAATGATTATGTTTAATTGCTCAGCTTCAACTGCTCACTGGGGGAGGAAATTCCACACACTCAAGACCCTGTGAGGGAAGACGCTCTCTTCATCTCTGTCTTGAATGGAGAATCCTTTATTTCCCGAGCCTTGATTCTGTCAAAAGGGGAAACATCCTCTCAGTGTCTGTCCTGTCAGGACATCATAGAACATATTTTAAGAAGATCACCTCTCAGCCTTCTAAGCTCCAGTGGGTACAGGCCTAATCTGCGAGCAGGAAGTGAGGACTGCAGATGCTGGAGATTAGAGCCCTCCAACCACAAGGGATGAACACAGATTTCTCCAGTTTCCTCATTTCCCCTCCCCCCACCTTGTCTCAGTCAAATCCCTTGAACTCAGCACCGCCTTCCTAACCTGCAATCTTCTTTCTGACCTCTCCGCCCCACCCCCACTCCGGCCTATCACCCTCACCTTGACCTCCTTCCACCTATCGCTTTTCCAACGCCTCCCCCCAAGTTCCTCCTCCCTACCTTTTATCTTAGCCTGCTGGACACACTTTCCTCATTCCTGAAGAAGGGCTCATGCCCAAAACGTTGATTTTCCTGTTCCTTGGATGCTGCCTGACCTGCTGCACTTTTCCAGCAACACATTTTCAGCACAGGCCTAATCTGCTCAATCTTTTCTCACGTGAAAACGCCTTCATCCCAGGAAGCAACTTAGTGAGCCTTCTCTGAATTGCTTCCAGTAGAAGTACGTATCTCCTTAAATAAGGAGATCAAAACTGTCCACAGTATTCTAGGTGTTGTCTCACCATTGCTCAATACAGTTGTAGCAAGATGTTTCCACCTTTATTCTCCTTCCCTCTTGCAATCTCTGTTTCATCTATCAGGAGTGAAGTCAGGTCAAGTTGAAGTCAATCTTGGAATTGGTGGCAGCTGCGCTAATACTAAATAATTCCAGGTTGCTCCCTAATCCATTTTCGAATATATTAAAGACTGTGATAACCACATTTTTGGTTTCACAAAGAATTGAGGGATTTGGGGAAGATCAGGACAGTGGAATTGAAGCCAAAAATCTGCCATGATTGTATTGAAAAGCAGGACTAATGGGCTAAATGGCCAATTCCTGCCCCTTTTCTTCTAATCCTCATTAAACTTTCCTGCCAATTAATAATTCCAAGGAAATGTTATAGAATCATAGAGCCATATAGCACAGACACAGACCCTTTGATTCAAGTAGTCCATGCTAAGTTTCCCAAACTAAACGAGTGTCACTTGCCCATAACCCTCTAAACCTCTACTATTCATGTACCTATCTGTATGTCTTTTATATGTTGTAATGGTACTTGGATCCCTCACTTCCTCAGGCAGTTCATTCCACATACAAGCCAGCTTCTGTGTGAAAATGTTGCCCCTCAGATCACTTTTAAATCTTTCTTCTCTCACCTTAAAATTGCACCCCCTATCTGGCGCAATACACAACCTAATATCCATAAATGTATCAAACAAATAGTGTTTAGAAGGACCGTACCTTGTTGCTGCTTGGTAGAAGTTGCTGTGTGCATGTTGGCTGCAGTGTTTGATTAGACTTTAGATCAGATTCCCTACAGTGTGGAAACAGGCCCTTTGGCCCAACCAGTTCATACCGACCCTCCAAAGAGTAATCCACCAGACCCATTTCCCTGTGACTAATGCACCTAACACTATGGGCAATTTAGCATGGCCAATTCACCTGACCTGCACATCTTTGGATTATGGGAGGAAACCAGGGCACCCGAAGGAAACCCATGCAGACCCAGGGAGAATGTGCAAACTCCACACAGTCACCCGAGCTGGAATCGAACCTGGTGCTGTGAGGCAACAGTGCTAACCACTGAACCACTGTGGTGCCCCAAAGGAAAGCCACGGAGACAATAGACAAACTCCGCACAGTCACCTGAAGGTGGAATCAAACCCAGGATCCTGGGGCTGTGAGATAGAAGAGCTAACCACTAAGCCATCATGCCACCCCAAACAATAGTGATCAGCAGAACACCTGTGGCACATTGCTAGCATCTGAGCCAGGAGGACTGGGAACAAGCCTCAACTGGTTCAGAAGTGTGTAATTATATCTCTGAACAGGTTGATTAGAAAGCTTCAGCAATAGTGACTACACTGATAAAGTAATACACTGGCTGTCGTGAAATGCCTTGAAGGCACAAAAATAGATTCTTACCTGAAGATTGGAGAACATTCCAGTGGAAAATCCAGTTCTTTCATTTAAGGGTTGCTTGTTAGTACTTTTTAATTCATTCACAGGATGAAGACATCACTAGCTAGGCCAACATTTATTGCTCATCCCCTAATTACCCAGCAGACTGTTAAGAGTCAACCACATTACCGTGGGTCTGGAGTCATATGTAGGCCAGACCAGGTAAGGATGGCAGCTTCCTTCCCTAAAAGACATTAGTGAACAAGATGGGCTTTCCTGACCGTTAGAAAAGGAATATTGGTCATTATTAGACTTGTAATTCCAGATAGATATTGAACTCAAATTCCATATACCAAGACAGGATTCGAATCCATGTCCCCAGAATTGCAGGATTAATAATTTCACAGTGATACCATGCAGCCATCATCATCATTAACTGTTAGATCATTAAACATTCAGGACATTTAGGATGCAATACCTGAAACAAGACAACATTAATATGAGACCCCCAAAGAGTAACAAACTTTTGCTGACATGTAAAATCCTGAGATGAATTCACAGTTGAGGGTCCATTATTTTCATAGATGTGTGTAACTATAATTTACCAACTGCACAAATATTCAATTACTGCACACATAATGTCAGTTCTAGCAAGGTCTGACAAATCCCTTGGTTGCCTGAAAGCAATTACAAGTTTCTTATTTAGCAATTAAGATAAATGTAATGTTTCTCCTTTTTAAGAAATCCTCCCCTGTTATAGAGTCATAGAGATGTACGGCATGGAAACAGACCCTTAGGTCCAACTGGTCCTTACCGACCAGGTAACCCAACCTAATCCAGTTCCATCTGCCAACACTTGGCCCGTATCTTGCTAAACCCTTCCTATTCATATACCCATCCAGATGTCTTTTAAATATTGTAATTGTACCAGCCTCCACCACTCCCCCTGGCTGCTCATTCCATACATGTACCACCCTCTGCGTGAAGAAGTTGCCCCTTCGGCCCCTTTTATATCTTTCCCCTCTCACCCTAAACCTATGCCCTCCCGTTCTGGACTCCCCCACCCCAGGTAAAAGACTTTGTCCATTTATCCTATCCATGCCCCTCATAATTTTGTAAACCTCTATCAGATCACCCCTCAGCCTCTGACGCTCCAGGGAAAACAGCCCTACCCTTTCAGCCTCTCCCTATAGCTCAAAGCCTCCAACCCTGGCAACATCCTTGTTAATCTTTTCTGAACCCTTTCAAGTTTCACAACATCCTTCTGATAGGAAGGATACCAGAATTGCATGCAATATTCCAAAAGTGGCCAAACCAGTGTCTTGTACAGCCACAGCTGAAAATGTGTTGCTGGTTAAAGCACAGCAGGTTAGGCAGCATCTCAGGAATAGGGAATTCGACATTTCGAGCATAAGCCCTTCATCAGGAATGAGAGAGAGTAGCCAAGCAGGCTAAGATAAAAGGTAGGGAGGAGGGACTTGGGGGAGGGGCGATGGAGGTGGGATAGGTGGAAGGAGGTCAAGGTGAGGGTGATAGGCCGGAGTGGGGTGGGGGCGGAGAGGTCAGTAAGGAGATTGCAGGTTAGGAGTCTGTGTTGAGTCGGTCGCCCGAGATAGAGATGGAAAGGTCTAGGAAGGGGAGGGAGGAGTCTGAGACAGTCCAGGTGAATTTCAGGGTCTGTGTTGAGTCGGTCGCCCGACAGCCACAACATGATCTCTCAACTCCTATACTCTATGCTCTGGCCTCTAAAAGTTATGTCAGTGGGTAATTGGATTTGCCAATCTGAGAAGTGGATTCTGTCCAGGGCAAATTGAAACATTTTTTGATCTAATTGGATTCAGAAATATGTTGAGGTTACAATCCAGAAAGTCTCCATTTGATCTGACACATTCACATCAGTGTTAGCTCTCCATGTGAGCAAAGCAATCTAATACTCTTACACTTCCTTTTCCCATATTCCTTCAATTCCTTTTCTTCATACCTCTCTCCTTAAGATATAGGAATATAAAATTGCACCACTTGACCTATCGAGTCTGCTCCACCATTTGATCATGACTACTATGTTTCTCAACTCCATCCTCCTGCCTTCTCCTCATAACCTTGATCTCCCTACTAATCAAGAACCTATCTATCTCTATCTTTAATTCAGTCAATGACTTGGTCTCCACAGCTTTCTATAGCAATGATTTCCATTGATTCACCACTCTCTAGATGAAAAAAACTCCTCCTCATCTCATTGTAAAGGCTGTCCCTTCACTCTGAAGCTGTGCCTTGGGTCATAGTTTCTCCGACTGGTAGAAATATCTTCTCCATGTTCAATCTATCCAGTATTATTGTGAAATCATGAAACCAAAGAAACAAACTTTCTGAATGTCCTGCAGCATATAACTCTCAGGTTCTTCCATGCATAGGCAGCCTGACAAGCTGGAAGCCTTTTGAACAAACCCATTTTGTTTCAGCTAAGAAACCAGTGGTGCAAAACTGACAAGGAGGTTGGACAAATCAAAAAGTAGTGATTAGACAATGGTTCAGGTTTTATTACTTGTGAAAGGGCATATATTAATGGAGAAAAGAAGATTCAACATTGTGAGGTTTTAACAAAGAATGGTAATTGATCTTAATCACCAATTACAAAGAAACTGTGGTGTAAAGAAAATGATTAAAATTGAAATAACATCCCATTGGTTTATTTGGTGAAACACATCATTTTTGCAGAAACAATTTGGCTTCTGACCAGAGCCTGTGTACATGTCACTCAAACAGTTTCTGAAGAAGATTCATACTCTACTCAAAACTTTAACTCTCCCGCTCAACAGATGTGCCAGATCCAATGAGTTTTTCCAGCGCTTTTTCTTTTTATTTCAGGTTTCCAGAATCCACAATATTTTACTTTTGCCCAGACTGATATATTATTTTAAACCAAGTTTGCAAGACTCGCAAGCAATGCCTATTGCAGTCCTTGAGGTTGATAGAGGCATTGATAAGTAACAAGCTTTCAAAAGCCACTTAGAGACTTCGCAGCTTTGGAAATCTGTTTGTACTGAAATGCAATCATGTTCAGATGCCCTTCCTGGTCTGCCATAATGATGCGATCTCCACCATGACGCTCTCATACTGCAGGTAGCCATCTTATTGATACTTTAATAAAGACTTCATTCTGATCTGACTGCTGTCTATTGGTGTTCTGACTTGGTGTCAGAAGTGGAGCTAAGACTGAGTATGTGAAGGAAGTTCAAATATATCAACACAACTGTGCCATACATTTTGGAACAAACGTACTTTCCCTGGAGATGCAGTCAAAATTGTGAAAAAAGGTGAGCTAACAGTATTTGCATCTGAAATTTTAAAGTGCTCTTTCCACAATTAAAAACCATTTTGTTGATCCCTAGCACATACAGCTTCTGGTTTATGTGACAAAATGATACCAAAATGCTCCATTTCTGTGAAGGCTCTAATAAGTAATTGAAAGAAACTAAAGTCTAACAAAGCAACAGACCACAACTGCAATATGATAAGAGAGCTTGGATGCAACTTTTCCAGAAGAAATTGTTTCAAAGTACATTCCACCCTGAATCTCTCTGAAGAATTTAAAAGAACATACTGCAGAAATTTTGAAAACCTTGAAGGCATGCTGGAATTCCAAGGGAATCTAACTTATGAATGGTATGTGTTCAATATTAGAGTCCAAGGTAAAATAAATCTGTGGATCAACATGTGACCACATTAACACAGCTCACTTAATCCTGTGAATTTGCATCATTAAAAGATGATCAAATTAAAGACAGGATTGCATTTGGCACAAGAGTTTCTTCATTGAGAGCAATGTTACTGAAAGATGAAAATCCTACACTTTGAAAAGGAGTTAGTGTGTGCAGCAATACTGAGGTTATATATCAGCAGCTAGAGCATATGCACAGCAGAACCAACCAAAGCTTGCATTTGACTAACAGATAGACCAGTCAAACAGCAGTGTGATCGTGGACAAAAAGAAGGCTGTAAATAGTGCAGAGGATATCATGCAAAGAGGACAAAGGCCTATTTAGCAAGTGGAAAGAAGTGAAACAAAAACAGATCTTGCTGGTCTGGCCACATCCGTGGGGAGAAAATAGAGTTAACATTTCGAATCTGGTAACTCTTCATCAGAGCTGCACATAAAGAAGTGTTTTTACTTAAGAAGCTGAAACATTTTGCACTCCAAGTATACAGTTAGAAGGAAGCACGAAAGCAAGTATGCATGGCCACTGGAGAGAGACAGCTGAAGATTCCAATGAATCACTCGTACAGCATAACAACTGATTGATTTAGTCAGGTCGATGGTTTGTGACCATTGGAAAGATAAGTGTAGAATGTGAACATAAAGTCAACATAAGATGTCAGAAAAATATTGATGTATCGTGCAGCATCATGACCTTCACAGACCTCTGCAAAGTGGCTTAGTATGGCGCTTGAAAAATGGAGACCTCAAAAGTAAGCTTGAGGCTATCTGTTGTCATCATATTCACGCTGAGAGGACAGATTACTCTGCAAGCCCTGTGCAATAACGTGAACAAAAGTCTGAAATTCTAGATCATAGACCACAAGAAAAAAACACTCATCTCAGTCAAAGCAAGTCTAAAATTTTGATTGCTAACCCTCAACATGCCAAAATAGATTTGCAACATTTCATACAACACTAAACTAGTAACGTGTATGAGGAGCACAGCAATGCGTTTGCAGTATTTCAATGTCTTCTTGGAGAATATCATCTGGAAGCAGAAGAGAGTGGAAGTCCCATTCAGCGTCTACCGAGGGAAGCTCCAGATGCCTCAAGGCAATAAAAGAGCTGGAAAAGAAGGAAGTATTTACAAAAGTGACAACTCGAGAGTGGCATTCATTTCCTCTCTTCCTCCCACAGTCTTATTGTTTGTGGCCTTGTTTAGTTTGCTCTGAGTTTTTAGGACCCATACTCTCCCTTTCACACCGACCTTTTCTTTTTCCCACTATTAATAACCCTTTGTCTTTTGCACTGGGCTTCCGCCTTTGTCAAAATAATAAAAAGGAAGATTTCCCACCCCTTTCAGTTCTGAGGAAGAGTCATACCAGACACAAAGCATTAACTCTGTTCCTATCTCCACAGACCTGTTGAGTTCCTCCAGCACTACTTACATTTGTTGCAAATCTCCATGTGTGGCAAGAAGTAATGATTAAATGCATGCTCAATAGCATGAAGAACACGACTGTTGCTATAAGAGCATTTTTCAGATTCATTCATGGCACATGGCCAGCATTTATTGCCCATCCCGAGTTGGTCTTGAGAAGCTGGTGGTGAGCTGCCTTCTTAAATGACTGCAGTCCATTTGGTGCAAATAGACCCATAAAACTCTTAGGAAGGGAATTCCAGGATTCTGTACCATTAATGATGTAGGTTGGTCAGATGGGCCAATGGGCCAAGGAGCAGCAGATCGACTTTAACTTAGATACGTGTGAGGTGCTGCATTTTGGAAAGGCAAATCAGGGCAGGACTTATACATTTAATGATAAGGTCCTGGGGAATGTGGCTGAACAAAGAGACCTTGGCATGTAGGTTCATAGTTCCTTGAAAATAGAGTCACAGGTGGATAGGATAGTGAAGAAGGCGTTTGGTATGCTTTCTTTTATTGGTCAGAGTATTGAGCATAGGTGTTGTGAGGTTATTTTGCAGCTGTATGAGACATTGGTTAGACCACTGTTGGAATATTGCATGCAATTCTGGTCTCCTTCCTATCGGAAGGATGTTGTGAAACTTGAAAAGGTTCAGAAAAGACTTACAAGGATGTTGCCAGGGTTGGATAATTTGAGCTTTAGGGAGAGGCTGAATAGGTTGGGGCAGTTTTCCTTGGAGCATCAGAGGCTGAGGGGTGACCTTATAGAGGTTAATAAAATCATGGATGTGGGGGTATGGATAGGATAAATAGACAAAGTCTTTTATCTGGGATGGGGGAGTCCAGAACTAGAGGGCCTAGGTTTAGGGTGAGAGGGGAAAGATATAAAAGGCACCTAATGGGCAACTTTTTCACGCAGAGAGTGGTGCACATTTGGAATGAGCTGCCAGAGGAAGTGGTAGGGGTTGGTACAATTACAGCATTTAACAGACATCTGGACGGGTATATAAATAGGAAGGGTTTGAAGAGATATGGGCCAAGTGCTGGAAAATGGGACTAGATTAGAGTAGGATATCTGGTCGACATGGATGAGTTGGGCCGAAGGGTCTCTTTCCATGCTGTACATTTCAATGAGTCTATGAAAAGGGATTATGGGCTCAGTTTGGGATGGTAGTGAAAGAGAAACTTGCTGATTCCCATGTAACTGGTGCCTTTGTCCTTCTTGGTCGAAGTGGTAGCGAGTTTGAAAGTGCTTTCTGAACAGCTTTGGTAAACGAGTTTTGAGAAGGTTTGTAGCTCAGGTTGAGATTCTGGATGTAGTTTTGCTCATGAGCTGTAAACGAACCTTACATTTCAGTGAACAAACCTACATCCAGCTTTGGTAAACATCTGCAGTGTATTGTTGCTATGCTATGAAAAAAGTAGAAGGAGTGAATATTTGTGGTGCCAATCAAGTGGGATGCTTTGATTCCTGGATGGTGTCTAGCTTCTTGAATGCTGTTGGAGCTGCAGATGTGGGGGCAAGTGGGGTGTTCTTCAGGGTACAGAGGAACTTTGATTATCTGAGCGACATGAGCGGGGAGTATTTTGTTTGAATAATCCAATGCCAGATAACACAGTTTACCCAAACATTGGGACCTCATAATCATGTTCGGATGATCCGAAATTCAAATAATTGAATGCCGTATAATTGAGGTTCCTCTGTATACAGAGATACATTGACAAAGGAAATAGAGCCATTGTCCCTATGGAGTTATATGGAGTGTTGCTGCAGCGCCAGAATGCAAGCTACCAATTGATTCAAGGTTGAGGAAGGCAAGAGGTGTGCTTGAGAACCAAACACAAGCAAAAAGAGATCAAGCACCACACCAGCCAGTGCAATGATTGTAATGAGTACCAAGCAAGCTACAGAGCTACTGATAATAAGTGATGTCACAGATGGACTATGGTTGAAGCTGGGAATAGATTCCTTTCCAATCTCAGGAACTGATTACCTTTCCAGTCCAGACTATCATTCTGACTACTGAATGGACAGATGACCAGTGAGAGTGTCAACTGTCTAAAAGCACATTACAGCATTCCCCTAACATTGTCATGAACAATAGTGGCCTTCTATATAAAAGTGAAGAATTCAGCCATGTTATAAAGCATTGAGAAATTCAACACCATACATCGTCTTCACGATATCTCTTGTCAAATAGAAATGCAGCATCGAAAATCACCAAAGGAGTTATAAAAAAAACAAACAAGCCCTGCACAGAAGAATACAAAGCATCCTCATGTGGAGAAACAGATGCATTAAAGGCTTGGAGAGTTGTCCAGTTTAAAGGCTAATATCATGCCCATCCACACTATTCATCCAAAAATGAGAGACCAGATGTAATAACAGATATAATTGGCAAAATCAAGGTGAAATAGCAGAAAGACAAGTTTAGTTTTCACAAAACTGATTAACCATTGTCAGAGTTGAGCACTGGAGAACTAGACAGGGTACACATTTTCAAGGTTCTCAAAAATTCCAGCCCAAGTGGCAACTTAGGCCCTGCATAGAGGAGCTGACATCTCAGAGCATACACAGTGGAATTGTACAATTTTCTCACAATTGCAAACACGTACATCCAACTGGAGAAGTTGTTCTGTTAACTGCAAGTAGATGATCAGGAAGATATAATCTCATCATCTGCACAGTCTACAGGTCAACCATCAAGCCCAGAGGATCACAGCTAAAATGGAAGAACAAAATATACCACAATTACAACTAATGGCACAGAAACAACATCCCTGACAAAGGAACATCGTTCTGGTAAACAGCCAATGACAACACATGTATGTACTATGAAGTGACAAGTATAATTTAAAGATCATGTATGAAATGCATATTTACAGTCTAATGAAAAATTGAACAATGTATGTGAAATAACTGCACAGTGGCCAGTATCCAGCACTGAGTCACTCTTTATGAACTGTCCTTGCCTTTAGTATTGCTACATTCAGAGCAGCTACCAATGGGTCAGCATCTCTGCTACTCCCCTTTTTATATGTCAGCCAGGGCTCCCTAACTAGACTAGATTAACAGCCTCAATCAGGGAACTCATATTCGATAGGCCCATCTGACCTCATTTCAATCACTACACTTTACGTGATAACAATAATGTATAGTTGGGTAACTCAAAATGTGCATGATCACATATATGAATTTTTGGACAAAAGGAGCAATGTTAAGATTGAAATGTAATCATGTACAAATGTCCACGCCTGTTCTTGACATGTGATCTCTGAAAGGTGGCATACACCCTGCAGGCAGCCATCTTACTAACACTTCAAAACAGAATTACTTCTGACCAGACAGCTGGCTGTTGTGTTCAGAACACTTTCTTTTACATACCTGTAACTGTCATCTGTTTGGACCTGCTCCCACCTCACTGACTGTATAGTAGAAACATTCTTCTTGGGTTCCTGGTAGTGACACAATACTATGTGGTTTCTTGATCATGCTTTATACTCTCACTATCAGACTTGCTGGGCTTGTGTGAACATTGGCCCTGGGAGCGAGTGACAACTTTCACAATGAGTCAAACCACTCCTCTGGATGGCCACATCCCTTCTCCAGTAGTCTGATCCTGAGTTTTAAAAGAAGCTTATGCCGATCAAAAAACTGCTCAACAATGCTTTTCCACTACAAGGCATAAAAGTAGAAAAAAAGTAAGAAAACACATTAATGGAACTGATAAAGAATATGGTTGAAGAATAATCAGCCAATGACTTCCTTCTTTTAAGCCAGGGATCTCGATGGTAACAATTTCTTTTAGCAACAATAGCAATTTAAATTTGCCTAGAACTTTTAAAATAAATAAACAAACAAAAAGCATGAATGACATAGGAACATTTCAGCTTGCTAAAAGCACATTCCCAGCCTTTTTCTGGTTTCTTACTTCGTGCGTAAATAAGTAAATTAATATACATGGAGTGGGTAAGTTGAATGGTAAAGTTGCTTAGTAAGGTAATTCTCCAAAAGATCAAGTAACACCCTTGTGGTTCAAATTACAGTGCAGAAAATAAAATGTTAAAAGAGCATTTTCTGAACCCTTAATATCAGTAAGGGTCCAGCAGGATCATGGATAACTGTTAATGGGCTGCATAATTTACTGGTTTGCTTATTATAGAGTGTAACGTTGAACAGCTTTGTCCTGACAGACTTTTGTGAGGCTAATAATCTTCTGTTCAGATGTCTTCAGGTCATCTGAATGCTGCATTTTTTAAGATAATTGGCAGAAGATCCAGAGGGAGTGGGGATAAAAAGCAATATTTTTATGCAGCGAGTTGTCATATTGGGAATGCATTGCCTGAAAGTGCAGTGGAAGAAATTTAAACGATAAAATTCAAAAGGGAATTTATTTGAATTAAATTGAAAAGCGGGTAGCTAAGATGCATATCGTCCATGATCTAATTGAATTGTGGAATAAGCTCGGTGGGGTTGAATGGTATACTCCTGCTCCTATGTTCCTGCATATAAAAAGCAAGGGACTGGGACTAATTGGACAGCTTTTACAAAGAAGTACGCAGTGGAGAATGACCTCCTTATGCACTTATAATTCAGTGATGTTATACCCTGAGTTCCAACTTCTGCCAGACGGCTGCTAAATTCAGGCTGAAAAGAGTGAAATCTTTTTGTTATAATTCCAAGGAGACTTCCAACTATGTATCTAAGAATGAAATTGATCTACTCCTTCCGACAACCATTTCTTTCATTTCCAACAACAACAATCACATCCCTTTAACTGGCAGCAGCAGCCTCAAAGAGCTGCTTCTGTGCATTATTTTCTGCTTCTTCAGCACAGGAACTCCCACAAGTCAGTCCACATTGGACTGAGAGTGGCCAATGTTGACTAAGCAGGATGGTGTTATCTTGGTAGCGGGACCAAAAAATGTCCTTCCTATCCAGGCAGATAATGCCTTTCACAGCTACTGATCTTTACGGCTTAATATGACTTATTTAAAATTAATTTATGGAATATGGGCATTTCTGGCTAGGCCAACATTTGCTCTCCATCCCTAATTTATAGCTAACTACATTGCTGAAGTCACATGGAAACCAGAGCAGGTAAGGATAGCAGATTTCTTTCCAGATGGTCTTCAACTTGCATTTGACAATGATGGTGTTGTCACCATTAAGTTAAAGTTTTACACCAAGTTTGCGTTGAATTCGAATTTCGCCATTTGCCACATTGGGATTTGAACCCATGCCCCCAGAATATTAGCATAAAATTCTCCAGAATTCCCAAGGCGTTACCATTATACCACCACCTCCCATAAATGGTGTGAATGCTTTTCAATTCAGTTGCCTCAAATGGTTGAGAAAGCACAACAATGTCTCTGCCTCCTCTGGAGGTGAAATGAAATTCAGCACGTGCACAAGCACTCTTATCAACTTTTATAGATGCATCATAGAAGCATTCTAATGGGATGCATCACACCATGGGATGGCAACTGCTCTTCCCAAGACCTCAAGAAACTAGAGTAATGAACCCAGTCTAGTCCATCATGCAAGCTAGACACCCATCCATTGAGTTCATCTATATATCCCACTCTGGAAAGCAGCTGACATAATCAAAGACCCCTCCCATCCTAGTGATACTCTCTTCCACCCTCTTCTGTTGGGCAGAAGATATAAAAGTTTGCACATGTGTACGAATAAAACAAGAACAGCTTTTTCTCTGCTGTTAATAGACTTCCAAATGGACCTACATTCCTGAAGAAGGGCTTATGCCCGAAACGTCGAATCTCCTGTTCCTTGGATGCTGCCTGACCTGCTGCGCTTTTCCAGCAGCTCCTTTCAAATGGACTTGTCAAATTTAAAATTTAATGTTGATCTCGCTGTCTGTGCACCTTCGCTGTAGCCGTAACATTGTATTCCTCGCTCTGTTCTATTACTCTTACGCACTTTGTATGGTACAATCTGCCTGTACTGCATGCAAAGCAAACCTTTTCACTGTACCTAGCTACATGTGACAATAATAAATCAAATCAAATCAAAACTGGCCTTTGGGAAGCTCTGAATTCATTGATTGAATTACAGAGTTGTTACAGTACAGAAAAGGACCATTCAGCTACTGACTTATTGAATGAGCAGTTCACCTAGTCCACAGTCCTGCCTTCACAGCAACTCTCTACCTATTCAGATAATAATCTAATTCCATTTTTAATACTTTGATTGACCTGCCTCCACCATTCTTTCAGGCAGAAAGCAGAGAATGCAACGTCTTAACCACTCACAGCATGATAATATTTCTCCTCATGTCTCCATTGCTACTTTTCTCTGTCTTCTTGATCTCAAATCTTCCACCAGTGGGAATTGTTTTTTTTTCCTATCCATTCTGTCCAACATCTCATGATTTTGAAAACCTCTGTTTAACTGTTGGCTGGTTAAAGTAATTGAGCATCAGGATCTTTGAGTTGAAATTGAAACATGATCTACTAAGCAAGGGGAGATGGCCCAATGGTGTTGCAGCTTATGCTATTAGTCCAGTAACACACATAATGTTCCAGGGACCCATGTTCAAATCCCACTGTGGCAGATGGCTGAATTTGAACTAAGTTTTAAAAATTTTGAATTAAATGTGAAACAATGCCCCTTGAAACAATTGCCAGGAAAAATATGCCTGGTTTGCAAATATCCTTCCTTTGGGGGAAGATAGTTGACATCCTTACCAGGTCTGGCCTCCATGTGACTCAAAACCCACAGCAGTGTTGCTGACATGATGGCTCAGTGTTTAGCACTGAGTCCTCGGTTCGATTCCAGCCTTGGGCAACTGTCTGTGTGGAGTTTGCACATTCACCTCATGTCTGCGTTGATTTCCTCCCACAGTCCAAAGATGTGCAGGTCAGGTGAATTGGTGATGCTAAATTGCCCATAGTGTTAGGTTCATTAAATGGGTCTGGGTGGGTTACTCTTTGGAGGGTCAGTGTGGACTGGTTGGGTTAAAGGGTCTGTTTTTACACTGTAGGGAATCTAATCCAATCTTAACTGTCCTCTGGGCAATTAGAAATGGGCAATAAATGAACCATCACACTGGAGGGAAAACAAGGCATCCTCAATCATGAGAACTGCCTCAGAGAAGAAATGGGATGAGGGTTTCTGCATCTTCTCTGCTTTTTGGTAATGAGTTTTGCATATACCTCTCGTCAAACCTCCAGATGGCAAAGATTCTTAAGTCCCCTCTAATCCTTCCACCAATTCCATCAAATTTATGCATCCTGTTAATTGTCTTCTCTGATAAAAGAAATAGATCCTTCCAAATAACTCTAACTAGGACCGTCATAATATTTTAAACCTCAGTTGAATCTCCCTTTAATCTAGTTCAGAAGTAAGCAACCTGCAGCCGACCCAAATGTTCCTTGTAGTTGGATTCTCTCAGGCCTAACCACATCTTCATAAAGTTCCTCTGTTCCTTTTCCAGTGTAACCAAATTCTTTCTGGTGCCCAGAACTCTCGCTGTGTTCTCCTTATTGAGGAAAATAAAATGTATTTATGTCTTTTACAGTTATGCAAAGGAAATACATAGGTCAGGGACTTGTGGCAAAACTTGAGTGAGCTCTCCTGCTCACTAGTCAAGAAACAACCTGTCACAGTCATACTCACAAAATCACACATTACAAACAATGTCCCAGAATCCATCCCTGGGTATGTCTTATCCCACTAGCAGTGATGACACTATGGGATACGGCTAGGAGGGAATAGCCCTGGATATTCACAACATTGACACCAGATTCCATGAAATCTCACAGCATCAGGTCCTGTCTTATCAGAATTAAACACTTAACGTACTGGAGGAAGAGGCTTCATAAAATCCCCATCCTCAATGATGGGTGCCCAATACATCGGAGAGAAATGACCATTTATAACATTTACAGCCAGAAATACAAAGTGAATGGTTAATCTTGGCCTTCATCAGATGTGCCTAACATCATTGCTGTCAGTCCCCAGCAACTCAGTTTACTCCGCATGGCATCACGACATGGCTGAATGCATTGGATACAGCAAACGGCATGGGCACTGACAACATTCTGGCAGGAATGAAAAAGACTTGTGCCCTAGAACAAGTTGCCCCCAGCATCAAGTTATTTCAATGCACTACAACCGCTGGCAACTATCCAAGAAAACAGAAAATTGGCTAGAAATGACCTGTCCAATAAAAGAAAACAAATCTATTCTTGCTAATTACTACCTTATCAATCTACTTTCGATTAGCAACAAAATGATTGAAGGTGTCAAATAAATTTGGAGAAATATGTGTTTATATTCCAATTCTCCATGGTCATGGAGAACTATTCAGTTTTATTGATACTTCACCTTTTACTCTTCTTGACGGTTTTCTGAAGCAATTGATTTCATAATTTCTCTTATGGGTGAAAATGGAAAATATGGTTCTTTAACTTAGGAAGTTAAGAAAATACAAGAAAATTATTAAACAAAAACTTCTGAAATAGGCTGTTTTAGAGATTCTATTTGTCAAATATTTTCAGTGAGATTCCCTACTCCTATACCTCTTCTCATCACACTCTCTACCTATATATTTGTTCCATGCCCCAATGTTGCCTCCTGCATCTGCCCCTGCAACTGCAGTTTCAACGAACCAACTGTCAAACCTTTGGCCCTCTGCTCACCAGGGCATTTCTACAACTAGCTGCTGGACCATGTCATCGTCTGTACCCTTATTGTCTTAGATCCCAAAAAAGTATTGTATTTTACCTGGTCATTCTCCTTCCTACACCCCATATGTGACAATGCTGCCCCTTTAACAAGGTTATTTTGCCCTTTTTTTAAGGTTGTAAAGGCAGAGATGCTGAAATGTCTGGGAAGAGCCTAGTTTAAAAATGGCAAGAGAGTGGTCAGTTCAGGCTTTTTCTAGTTTCTTTTACTTGTAACAGAGAAGCTGTAGCTGCAGTCCAGAGAAGGGTTCTTTGCTTCAGTTGACTTTTCTTTCTGAAATCTCTCCTACCAGTAAGAACCTGTGTTTGCATTTACCTTTCACCAAAGGGTGCGTTTATGGGATGTTACTGGATTGGAACAACTCCTCAGTTAAGTTGCAGTTTCAGATTAGATTACTTACAGTGTGGAAACAGGGCCTTTGGCCCAACACATCCTCACCAACCCTCCGAAGATCAACCCACCCAGACCCATTCCCCTACACCTAACACTATGGGCAATTTAGCATGGTCAATTCACCTAACCTGCACATTTTTGGAATGTGGGAGGAAACCGGAGCAACCTCACGCAGACACGAGGAGAATATGCAAACTCCACACAGACAGTCGCCTGAGGTGGGAATTGAACCTAGATCTCTGGCGCTGTGAGGCAGCAGTGCTAACCACCATGCCGCCAATGCTCTTCACTACTCCATGATCATCCTGGATTGCTCCAATAATCTATGGCTTCTTATCTATCGAGTTGGTTGAGATTTCAAATAATTAAGTTATTCTAAATTCTGTTTTCTTTCATTGGTGTTTCAACTGTAGTGTGTAAATAAATTGTGTTTTGCTTAAAGCAGTGTGGTTTGACCAGATGCATCACACCTGGAATATCCACTTCACATCTGCCTTTAAAATAAGAAAAAGTTAAGCTCTAGGCTACCTTCTTAAAATATTTTGAGGATGTTTGGCCTGGTCCACAACACATAACTCACAAAACAAAGGGATGCAGACTTGATTGTTTATGGTGGACAATTGGTTTAGTCTTCATCTCTAGGTTGGTCTAGACACATAATCCATTATCACATCCAACTCTCCCCCACCAATGCTCTTCAATATTCCATAATCATCCTGGATTGCTCCAATAATCTATGGCTTCTTATCTATGTGATCAATGAACTTCTTAAACTGTGTCCCACAGATTCTTTCACTTTCACATCGAGCAATAAGCTGCTGGAGCTCATGGGCAAAACCATTTATTCACTTGTCTCTGTCACCTTCCTTCCTACTCCTCCTGATGCCCTGTATCAAACCTCCTTTAATGAATCCACTGCACTCACTAGAACTCTCACCAGCATCTTTCTCTAGCTTCTCCATTTCTCCTCATGTCTTCTCAGAGTTGATGACACCTGACTCCTACTCCTATTCCTATTTCTTGTGTGACAATATTATTTGAACCAAAAAGGCAACAAAAAAGGCAATGCCCCTGGAAGATAAAACATTGGGATTTGGTGTTGGAGCGAGAATTCCATAAACATTGATTCCTTTTTTGAAATCTCCTGTTCTGGACAGTGAGGAAAATAAAATTTATTTATGTCTTTTACAGCTATGCAAAGGATTTAAGCTGTAAAGTAAATCTCAAAATATACTGGTGTTGTAAACACAGAAAGTGCTGCAGAAACTCAGTAGGTCTGGTATCATCTGTGAAGAGAGAAATAGCATTAACATTTTGAGTCTGATGTGACACTCCTTCTCACTCAAAACATTTTCTCTATTTCACTCACCACAGATTCTATCAGACCTGCTGAGCTTCTCTAGCATTTTCTCTTTTCTTTTTAGATTTTCAGCATCCACAGTATTTTGCTTTAATTTATATGTTGATGCAGTGTTTACCGTAGGGCAAAGTTAGTACTAACGTATGTCACAACACATGTACGTTATTTAGCACCACTAGAATTATACCACTCCAAACTCCCAGTTCAGGGTAATCCAACATTCTCGCTCACTAAATCTGATCTTTGTTGTTCATGTTCTTCTTTGTGTGTGCTGTTTCTGTGATTCTTCTGTAAAATGTCTGCCAACAGATTTCTATTTGCATTGATGTAAAAAGAGTTTTTTTAATGTACATGACAGTTTATAAGGTCTGGCTGGGCAGCTGGTTATATTTAAATGACATTATTAAAATGCAGTTTATATGGACACTATCACATTGATATTTGTGGGAGCTGACTGTGTACGAATTGGCTGCAATGTTTCCTCCATTACAACTGTGAATACTGTTTCAAAAAATACTTAATTGATTGCAAAACACTTTGGAATATCTAGAGGTGATGACACCTGACATCTATGTTTCTTGCTGTCTCCCTCCTCTCCCCTCCCTTCCCCTCTTATCCCCTCCCCTCGCCTCCCCCCCGCCCCATCCATTCCTGTCCTTCCCCTCCTAATCTCTAGGGCAGTACATTGTCTCATAGACCTTTAACTGTCTGAAGCATTTGTAATACCTTTCAAGCTTGTTACAGCTCCTCAGCGTGTTGTCACGGACAGTCAAGTTAGCAGTTCTGTGTAGTAATCCATACCTTAGTTTTTGCAATCCATGCAGAACACTATAAGTTCTGGTGGATATTAACACACAATATTAATGAGTAGTCCTATAATACGATAAACAATGACATACGTTTAGCTGCTTTCAAATATGCTCATTAGCTCATGGAAAGATAACCAAAAATAAAATTGTCTCAAAGTCTTAGTGGAGTAGACCTCAGTGAACCCATAGAGAGCACTAGTCAGTCAGAGGGCCTGCCACAGCAGGCACTCCCCAGGCTAACTCAGTTGGAGAAATGTACAAGCATCAGTCAGGGATCTGGTCTCGTCCTGCCTAGGACTGTCCGATTTGATCACTCGCAGGAAGAAACCTTCCGTGAAAATCACTAAAACTAACACTTCGCCAAAAAGACTTAGGATTCATTTCTGGAGGGTCAACATACCAGCTGTTTAATTGTTTACCATTTTATATCAGCAACCATATTTTCTAAGCAATAAAGAGTTATTTTCCTTTTCTGCTACTTGGTGAGCATTGATGAATTGGTAACGTTGGGCTCACCAGGTTATGGATCTGAGGTTCCTATAAAGTTGTTTGTCTGGACTGTTCCTTACATCCTGTCCTTCTAAACTGCTGCACTCTGTTATGCATGGCTGGTTCGATGGAGATGCTTTCTGCCCACTTCAGACCTCTAAGTATTTTCTAAAGATCTCCTGAAGAAGAGAATTTGAGTAAGCCAATCAAGGTCCTTTGCTCAGCCAATAGTCTTCAGTCTCAGTGGTAAGTTGCTGATACTTTTGCTTGCCACATTCTGGATTAGTGGTGCTGGAAGAGCACAGCAGTTCAGGCAGCATCTAAGGAGCAGTGAAATCGACTTTTCGGGCAAAAGCCCTTCATCAGGAATAAAAGCTTGCCACATTACAGCCTTTGCCATTCAAAATGATCAAGTGTTTTGAAGCATTTTACAGTTACCATTTTAGCCAAAATAGCACATATTTGACATCAGGATGAAATGTTAATGTAGGTCAGTTATTCCAAGAGATATACCAAAAGAAAAAGCCTTTTGGGTTAGATATTCCACTTGAGTTATTGTAATTCTTGAGGATGTCATCAATCATCATTTGTCCCTGGCACCTCCTGGTGTTTTCTAAAACTTTACTCATCCTAAATGAAATTTCCATTTTTGCTTTATGCATCTGAGCCAGGTCAGAGTTTGTGAACGTGTCCTGGGATTATACTGGCTTGGTGAAGCTAATTGATAATGAAACGTTGGCTTTGGGTCAACTGGAGTGCAGTTTCTAAGGATCCAGTAGAGTGTACTCCCAGAAACATCCCACCTCCAGAAAATGAGTAGTCCATGCTGAAGTGACCTTTTCAACAGTTTCAAGACCATGTCATCAATAGTGAAGAATCTAATCCTTTGAGAACATCTAATGTGATTTGCTGACCCACAGCATCAACAATGTTGTGGGAGATTGCTGTAAACTCCATGGAACCTGTTTGATTGTATTTGTAATATTCTCTGGGATGTTCAACCATAATTTGTTTCCCATATTTGCCTCATGTCAACCTTTGGATGTCAAAAGGGAAGTCATATCTTTGCACAGCTCAGATCATTTTATTGTGGTGATTATCTTGTTATTCTTTGTTGACAGAAGAAACCTAGTTCCTTTTATTCTAATACTAAATCAAGTAGTTTCAGATATATACAATTGGCAATATCACACTTTAATTAAATTTTTAATGTACCTTGAACAGTTAAGGAGTGGGGCTAGGAAGGAATTGATACACTTGTTGGTCATATCAAAAGCAATTATGGAATTAAGTGACTTTGAAAATAAGAAGTGGATAAAATGCTTTGGATCTTCTGCCTTAATTATGGAGCACTGTGTGAAAAAGGGAGATCCAGACATGCACTGTAAAGATCTTGGATAAGATCATTTTAACATGTCTGATCAGTAGATGGACTATGCTTTAAAGCACTTTGAAATGACCGAAGAATGGCAATGTAACGTTTTGTGCATGTTGCACTGTGGTACAATCAACAGCCTTGGAAATTAATGCAAGCGGAAGCACTATTTTACTTTAAAGATCTTATGCAATCAATAGGCTTGTTCAAGTTGGAGGTGGTGGTGCAGGAAAATGTCATTGGTTGAATAATCTAGAGCCCCCAAGCTTATGGTCAAGAGAGATATGGGTTCAAATCCTGCCATGGCAGATTGAATTTGAATTCAATTAAAGTCTGGAATCAAAAGCAAACCCAACGATAACTATGCAACTAACCACTGTCAATTGTCATAACCACCCATCTAGTTCACTAATGGAGAGAAATCTACTGGCTTTACTTTATCTGGCCTTCATGTGACTCCACAACCATGTGGTTGACTCTTAAATGCCCTTCAAAATGTCCCAGCAACAGGCAATAGAGGGAGGAAAATAAATATCAGCCTAGCCAGTGATTCTCAAGTCCCATAAATGAATTAAATATAAAGATTGCCTGGATGTTAACTTCTTAATCCGCTCCCTTGCAACACACAACCTTTGGATTTCCACTTCTTGTGCCCAATGTTGTTAAGGAGTTACTGATTTTGTGCACTCACACTTACACGCGCACACTCACATGCACTCTCTCTCTCTCTCTCATACATGCACACACACATATACTTGCGTGTGTGAACTTGTATTTGCAGAATTATACTTGCAGATACATTCTGTTTTGCTCAAAAAATGCACAATCTGCAGGCAGTCAATGTAGGCAGTCAATCCATGCAATAATTTGTAAATTCCACTTTGGAAATAGAACCAGTCTAACTCAAGATTGAGATACAGACAGACTCTAACCTCACACCTTTAATGCATTGTTCGAGCTAAGATGTCACTTTTTGTTATAAAACCTTAAATTATCTCAAGAAAGTGACTTAAAAGAAGTTCTGGGATTTACATATTAATAAACCGAAATCTGTAACCCATTGTAAAAGATGAAAGACTGAACAACAATCCAGGTTTTTATCGATTTATCATTTCAGTTGCATGACACTATAATCTTTTGCTATAAATTTTGTGTCTTATGTTATGCACCACAACTACCTGACAAAGGAACGGCACTCTGAAAGTTAGTGCTTCCAAGTAAACTTGTTGGATTACAGCCTGGTGTTGTGTGATTTTTAACTTTGTCCACCCCAATGGGCACCCACATGGGCCCCAGCTATGCCTGCCTCTTCATAGGATATGTGGAACAGTCCATCTTCATCAGCTACACTGGCACCACCCCCAACCTTTTCCTCCCTAACATCGATGACTGTATCGGCGCTGCCTCCTGCTCCCACGAGGAGGTTGAACAGTTCATCCACTTTACCAACACCTTCCACCCCGACCTCAAATTTACCTGGACCGTCCCAGACTTCTCCCTCCCCTTCCTAGACCTTTCCATTTCTATCTCGGGCAACCGAATCAACACGGACATTTACTACAAACCGACTGACTCCCACAGCTACCAGACTACACCTCCTCCCACCCTGCCCCCTGTAAAAACGCCATCCCATACTCCCAATTCCTTCATCCCCGCTGCAACTGCTCCCAGGAGGACCAGTTCCAATACTGTACAACCCAAATGGCCTCATTCTTCAAAGACCGCAATTTCCCCCCCAGACGTGATCGACGATGCAGTCCACCACATCTCCTCCACTTCCCGCTCCTCCACCCTTGAGCCCCGCCCCTCCAATCACCACCAGGACAGAACCCCACTGGTCCTCACCTACCATCCCACCAACCTCCACATACATCGTATCATCTGTCGTCATTTCCGCCACCTCCAAACGGACCCCACCACCAGAGATATATTTCCCTCCCCTCCCCTATCAGCGTTCCGAAAAGACCACTCCCTCCGTGACTCCCTCGTCAGGTCCACACCCCCCACCAACCCAACCTCCACACCCGGCACCTTCCCATGCAACTGCAAGAAATGCAAAACTTGCGTCTATACCTCCCCCCTTACTTCCCTCCAAGGCCCCAAAGGATCCTTCCATATCTGCCAGAAATTCACCTGCACCTTCACACACATCATTTATTGCATCCTCTGCACCTGATGTGGCCTCCTCTATATTGGGGAGACAGGCTGCCTACTTGCGGAACATTTCAGGGAACACCTCTGGGACACCCGGACCAATCAACCCAACCACCCCGTGGCTCAACACTTCAACTCCCCCTCCCACTCCACCAAGGATATGCAGGTCCTTGGACTCCTCCATCGCCAGACCATAGCAACACGACGGCTGGAGGAAGAGCGCCTCATCTTCCGCCAAGGAACCCTCCAACCACAAGGGATGAACCTAGATTTCTCCAGTTTCCTCATTTCCCCTCCCCCCACATTGTCTCAGTCAAATCCCTCGAACTCAGCACCACCTTCCTAACCTGCAATCTTCTTCCTGACCTCTCCGCCCCCACCCCCACTCTGGCCTATCATCCTCACCTTGACCTCCTTCCACCTATCGCATTTCCAACGCCCCTCCCCCAAGTCCCTCCTCCCTTAGCTGCTGGACACACTTTCCTCATTCCTGAAGGAGGGCTCATGCCCGAAATGTCGACTCTCCTGCTCCTTGGATGCTGCCTGACCTGCTGCGCTTTTCCAGCAACACATTTCCACCCCAATCCAACACCGGCTCCCTGATACCACGATATGTTTGGTGACATAGAGAAGCATAGCTGGGTTGCAGCTTTGTATATCTAATGTCAGTTTGCAGTAGAAGAAATGTCAGACAATCAGCAAATTGTCAGGAAATCCAGTGCAATAGCTCCCGAAGGATCCATCCAATCTGAAAATGACTGGAATTTCCTCTCTGAATATATGATGAATCAATCAAACTGTAGCATTTCCTATTGCTTTATTTTCTGTTTGTTTTACAGTCTTTGTATCTTAACAAACTAGGATTTTTAGTTACCTGTAATTCTATCCAAAAACATCAATGAGACAATTTGAGAGGTGCAAATTGTCAGTTTGGATCAATTCAATTAGAATTCCCTGAGAGAGAAACTTCCAAGAAATTGATTAGATTGCTACATTGTTTTTGCCAAAATTTGATCCCTCTTATTTGTTTATATTACCTATCCTTTTCATCCTGTCAATTTGCACCACAGAAAAGTGAAAGGATGAAAAGGATAGGCAAATAAACAGTAAATGTTTATGTAGTGTTATAATAGAGCAACTTGGGAATTTGTATAAATGTGTCACTGAACGTGGCAGCTGGTGTAGAAGAAGGAAATCATATTTGCTCTGAGTATAACAGTTGATCATATGCAAAAGGAACTAATGCGGTAGTGATATCAGTTCACATGGAACTGGAGGTCGTGAGGGCTCTAAGTAAGAGGTCCTCTCTTACCATTCTGTTCTTTACAGTTATAGTCAAAAGAAGTCTGTTGCTGTTACCAGAGCACATGGCAATAAAACAGCTATCAAAAGTATTTTGTTAAGGGAGACAACAAAACAACAACAGTTTGTATTTATTTATTGTTTTTATATATTGAATCATCCCATGGCACTGTGCAAGTATGTCATCCAACAAAATTTAGCACCAAGCTGCAAACGAAATAGTCATAGAGAGTCATAGAGTCATACAACAAGGAAACAGACCCTTTGGTCCAACCAGTCCACACAGAACATGTTCCCAAACCAAACTAGTCCCACCTCACGTGTTTGGCCCATATCCCTCCAAACATTTACTATTCATGAACTTAACTGAATATCTTTTAAATGCTGTAACTGTACCTGCATCCACCACTTTCTCTGGCAGTTCATTCCACACATGAACCAACCTGTGTGTAAAAACTTTGCCCTTCATGTCCTTTTTAAATCTATCACCTCTCAGCATACACATGCGTCCCCTAGTTTTGAACTCCCCCACCCTAGGGAACCTTGCCATTCACCTTATCTGTGTCCCTCATGATTTTATGAACCTCAATAAGGTCACCCTTCAACCTCCTGTGGTCTGGTGAGAGGTGTCTCAGTCCTTCCATTCTCTTTTACATCTCAAACCCTCTGTTTCTGACAACGTCCTGGTAAATCTTTTCTGAACCCTCTCCAGTTAAATAAAATCCTTCTTGTAACAGGGCCAATATAAATACTAGAACCGATGACCAAAAAATTGATCAAAGAGGCAGGAACATAGGCATAAGAACATAAGAGCTAGGAGCAGGAGTTGGCCAATAAGAAGCTGCTGTTTTACAGTGCCTACTCAGGATAGGTCAACTCTGACATAGAGGTTGTTCGGACAGGATATAGCTATGGACAGGTAAAGTGTAGGATGCGGTGGTTAAATGGTGACTGGATCAAGAGAATAGGGTTGTATGTGTGAAGGAGTGTCAGCCACACTGGATATGTGCCATTGGCATTTAGATAAGGTGGCACTAGGTGAGGAACAATACGTTAGTGGGCAGAAAGAGGTACCAGAGGCAGAGCGAGCTGTGATCAATTCCTCAAAGACAAGTGAAGAAAATGCAACTAAACACGGAAGCAGGTGCTCAGTCATCACTGGAATGTAAATATTCCCTCGACAGATTACTCTGACATGTTGAATTTCTTTGAGACAGTGTGGGATCATGTGTTCAGAATAGAGGTGGTCATCTAGCTCAGGTTTGTCTCAGTGGATAAGGGATATAAGCACATAAGCTCCTCCATAGAGGCAGTAGCTAACCTCACAGGAGTTTTAAATATATGGCAGTATTTAGGATACTGACAGTAAGTGCCGTGTATATTGACTGTGTTCCGTACCATATGGCCTGGAGAGCGAATGATGCAGGGATGCTCAGAGAGAGGCTGTTAATTATGCCCCTGGTTGTTCTGTTCTGCAGCCAACTGGAAAACTAGCCATAAGCTGAGGGCATCACTGACCATGTTGAAAGTGGCACCACTCACCAACATCTTTAACCACTTTGGCCTCACGAACAGAGGGATCATCTGTGTCGCAAGGCCAAGAGACAGAGGCTGTCCATCCATGATGTAGGTGCAGTAGCTCCCACACTTCCAAAATGCCATGTGCATCTCAACTGGTACAAGGGGACAGGGCACTTCATCTCCTGCGAGACCACAAAATGAGCACAGTGGAGGAGAGTCACATCACACAGAGCTCTGATTGGTCACTGGGTCTCTTCCTGCTTTACAGTGCATTGGGTTCCTTTCTGAACACTGTCAGAACATAAGAAATCGGAGGAAGCCATCAGCCCCTCAAACCACTCCCTCCAACCTATAAGATCGTGGCTGATCTGCCATCGGCAATAGCTCCTCTTTCTGCCAGGTCCTTACAGCACTCATCTCCTCAATATTTAAAACATTGATTTATCTCCTCTTTCAATATTTTCAGTGGTCCAGCCTTCAAATCCTCTGTGTAAGAGGATACCAGACATTCACTACTCTCTGGGAGAAGGAGTTCCAGTTTGAATTACTATCTCTTCACTCTGAATTTATAGCGCCTAGTTTGAGAGTATCTTATTTGTGGAAACATCTTCTCAACATCTATTCTGCCAAGTCCCTTCCAAATCTTGAATATCTCAATAATACCAGCCCTAATTCTTCTAAAATCTCATGAATAAATCCTATCCAGTCAGCTCCTTCATGCTAGGAACCAACTCAGTCAAACTCTTTTGAACTGCCTCCAGTGCTAGTATAACCTTTTTTTAAATATGGGACCAAAACTTACATATAGTACTCCAGATGCAGCCTCACAGATACCTTATGCAGTGTAACAAGACTTCTCTCTTTTTAGATTTCAATCCTCTCGTAATACAGGCAAAAATTCCATTTTCCTTCTTAATTGCTACATTTGTATGTTAGCCTTTTTATGTTTTATATACAAGAACACCCAGATCCCTGCACTTTGTTGGAGTAACTACATTTAAATATTAGTCTAACTTTTGATTCTTTCTACCCAGATGCATGACCTCTCACCTTTCTACATTAACTTCCATCTGTCAGGTTTTCGCCCACTCACTTAACCACTTCTAATTCCTAACAAATCCTTTATATGCTCATCGCTTATTTTTAAATCAGCAGCAAATCTGGGCACATAACACTCCATGTCCTTCTCCAAGAAAATATAGATGGCAAACAATAAAGGTCTTGGGACAGATCCTTGTGTCGCTCCATTAGTTGCACCTTTCCATCCTGAAAAGATGATCCATTAATGCCAACGTTCTGTCTTCTGTGTCATAATTAATCCTCAATCTATGCTAATATATTAATCCAATACTATGAGCTCCAGGTTTGTGTAATAGCCCTTTATATGGCGCCTTATTGAATGAAATCCAAATCCAAATACATTGTATCCACAGTCTCTTCTTTATCAACACTGTATCCTCAGTAATTTATCAAACATAATTTCTCTTCCACAGAAAGCACATGTTGGCTCTATTTGATTGCATTAAGCTTTTCAAAATGTCCTGCTTTTTCTTCCCTAATAATGGACTCTAACATTTTCCTCTTGAACAGATGTTAGATTAATTAGTGTATAATTTACTGCTTTCTGTCTCCATTCCTTCTTGGGCAGAGGCATCACTTTAATAGCTTTCCAAGTCATTGGAACCCACCTGCAAACTAGAGAGTTCTAGAATATTCTGACCAATACATCCATTACTTCTGCAGCCATTTCATTTAAAACATTTGAATGGAGGTTGTCATATCCTAGTGACTGGTCTGACTTCAGTCCAATTTGTTTGTTAAATATTTTGTGATGGAGACTGTTACAAGTCTAACCCTCCATTTAGTGCCCAATGTCTTTGGCATGTTAACAAAGTTCTCCACTGTGAAGACCTTCCAATTTATTAGTTTAAATTATCTGCCATTTCCTGTTCCCCATTATCAATTCTTTAGTTGCATCCTTGAAGGGTACGACACATACTTTGACTGCTCTTCTTTTTATATAGCCATAGAAGCACTTGCTGTTTGTTTTTATATTTCTTGCCAGTTTACTTCCATAATCAATCTTCACCCCTTTTTTTAACATGTCAGTGTTTTTGTTTTAGTTTCTAAAAATAAAAATCATACTAGTGTGGCCTACCACTCACTTTTGCAATCTTGAATGTCTTCATCTTTGTTTGGATATTTTCCTTGATCACCTTTGTTAACTATATCCTTCTCATTTAGTTCTTTATTTGCCTGCAATATATTTTTGCTCAGCATGATGAAATATCTGCTTACATATCTGCCACAACTCATCAACTGACTTTCACCTGACTCTATTTCCCAGCCTGTTTTAGACAGCTCTTTCACCATACCCTCTGTAATTGTCCTTATTTAAGTTGAGGACGTTGGTTTGACACCTGAATTACTTTCCCTCAAACTGCTTTGCAATTCTACAGAATTGTGATTTCTACCCCGTTGAGTATCCTTAAAGATAAGATCTCTTATTGCTACCTCAATACACATTTGTAGGTCTGTTCCCATTTAGGTTGTGCAATGTATTGCTCTAAGAAACAATCCCTGATGCACTCTTGCCCATCTGAGTTATTCAGCCAAAATGAAGATTAAGATCACTCATGGCAATTGTGGTGTCCTTCTTACACACTTCCATTATCTCCTGATTTATACTTTGCCCTATAGTAAGGCAACATTTAGAGATTTATAGATGATTCTGATCTGTAACTTATTTTCCTTGTCATTCCTTATTGCTCAACAAACTGATTAGCATCACCCACTGCATCTAAATCACTATTCACCACCGAACTATAACCTTCCTCTATTAAAAACACTACCCATCTTTTCTTCCTTTTACATATTCTTCTGGAACATTGAATACCTTTGAATACTTAGTTTTCAGTCATAATCTGCCTGCAACTAGGTCTGTGTAATAACTATCAAGTCATTTCCATTTATTTCTATTTGTGCCATCAATTCATCGAATTTGTTGCAATAGCTGCAGTCATTCAGATAAAGAGCCTTAAAATTTGACTTTTTACCATTACTATTCTGGTTCTAATTTCCATTATTAGATTAGATTACTTACAGTGTGGAAACAGGCCCTTCGGCCCAACAAGTCCACACCGACCCGCCGAAGCGCAACCCTCCCATACCCCTACATTTACCCCTTACTGAACACTACGGGCAATTTGAGCATGGCCAATTCACCTGACCCGCACATCTTTGGACTGTGGGAGGAAACCGGAGCACCCGGAGGAAACCCACGCAGACACGGGGAGAATGTGCAAACTCCACACAGTCAGTCGCCTGAGTCGGGAATTGAACCTGGGTCTCAGGCGCTGTGAGGCAGCAGTGCTAACCACTGTGCCACCGTGCCGCCCATATCTTTTGCCCCTTCTTGTCACACTTCAATTATTTGCCTCTTCATTATCCCACGCCTTTGCTCTCTTATTTCTTTTTGATTTTTTAAAACTTCAATTCAATTGAACCCTCCCTGCTTCACTAATTAGTTTAAACTCCTATTTACAATGCTAATTGTATCTTTCACTCAGACACTGGTCCCACCATTGTTTAGATGAAGTCAACCACAATGGAACAGCTCTCTCTTTCCTCAATACTGGTGCCAGTGTCCCATAAATCAGAACCTATTTCTCCCCCCTCTCCATTAATCTTTGAATGTAAATAATGAGAATGTAAATAATGACATTTGAAGTCACATGTCTAAGGCACCATTTTTGATTATGAAAGCAATGACAGTAATTCAATCTGTTCCCAAGACTGTGTTCCACTATACTCCTGAGACTGAACTCCAGCCCTTCTTACAGGTGGAATTCGGGCTACCTCTCAGACTCCTAGTTTCACCATGGTGGAAATACCTTTGGGCATATTCAAGCTTCAATAGTTCTCAACTGCACCAAACAAATACTGCTTGTGGTCTTCCATCAAGCCACAATTACTCCTAATGGCTCCCATGTCTTTTCCTTTGCCCTACGCTCAATTCAAAGGGGCACCTTTTGGCTCCCAGGACTTCACTGAGCCATAACTGCTTGGAACCTGCAACACCAGAATAAGGAGTCACGCATTTAAGACAGAGATGAGGGGAATTTATTCTCTGAAAGGGTAGTGAATCTGTAGGCTATGTTACAGCAGAGACCTTTAGAGGTTGGATCACTAGGTATACTCAAGGCTGGGAATCAAGGGTTATGAGGATAAGTTAGAAAAGACGTGTTAAGGATTATCTGATCAGTGATGGTCTCATTGAATGGAGAGGCAGGCTCAGTGCGCTGAACGGCCATTTCTGCTCCTATGTTTTGTGGACTTATATCAACATTTCTTCAACAGGGAGTTTCTCTATCTGACTGACCAATTGTTTGAACGTTCTGCTTTGACTGTCTTTGACTAACTGATAAAAAATGATTGTTCAGTAATCCATGAATTACTTTGAGTGACCTGCTGAAAACCTCACAATAATTCCAGCCTTGTTCCTTGGTGGGATTAAATTGAGCAACCACTGAATCAACGTATTGGCAGTATAGACCTTGAAACAACATTATTTTTGTTAATCATGTGCTGTGAATGTCACTGACCAGGCTAGGATTTGTTACCCTAATTATCCCTGTGATGATAATGGTGAGCTGCCTTCTTGAACTGCTGTAGTTAATTGGATGTGGATATATGCTTTGTGTTATTTAAAGGGAAGTTCCCAGGATTTTGAACCAGGAATAGTGAAGGAACGGGCAATGTAATTCCAAGTCCAGACAGAATATTGCACTTGAAATCTGCACATGATCAGATCTCCTTGCATCTCTGTTAACCCTTCTAAGTGGTCAGGATTGCAAGCTTTGAAGGTACTGTCAGAGGAGTCTGGATGTGTTACTGCAGTGCATCTGGAGATGGAACATATATCTGCCAATGTGTGTTAGTAGGGAAGGGAAGTGGATCTGGTGACCATCAAGTGGATGGCTTTGAGCTCTTATTGTGTTCTTGGAGATGCACTCATCCAGGCAAGTGGTGAGTCATTCTCCGAACATGTATCATGACCCCGTGTCAGAACCCAGAAGTATTATGGACATTTACTTTATGATTCCAAATGTGCTTTTTAAAGAGCTTTGATATAACGAAAAATGGCTGCAGATATAAATCTCGTATCTGTCAGAGAAAGAGAGACAGTGAGAGACCCATAGAATGTCACATCTAAAGACATGAAGCGAGCTCCAAACAATGACCCTTCAAAGTGGGAAAAGATATATCAAAGAGAATGGATTGTAACCTCGTGTGACTATAAAGGTAACAAAGGGCTGATGACTCCCTGCTCAACAACATGTTAGTGTGTTTTGACCCAAACATTTTGTGTTTTTCTCTTTGAAGCACACACAGGACAGGAGCTGAAAGTCTAGATCCAATTCAACTGGACTTTACATGTTCAACTGGTGCTCTCATATTGTCAGTGGACTAAGACACCCATGTGTACTCACCTGGGTTTGAGCCGTTTGTGAGCTGAAAATGTCATAGATAGAGAACTAGCCCTGTGTTTCAGGCAAAAGGACTGTAGCACTTTGAATGTTAGAAGCCAGCTAGCTCACAAACGAGGCAAAAAAAACAGGGCAAGTAAAAGGACGTTTTCATCCTAAATGTTGAAATGGTTGAATGGAATCCCCAGAACAACAAAATCTCAAGCAATCAACAAAACTAAGGATTTTGAAACTAACTGCTCAACTTTAAAGTCAACACAATCTATAATCTGCGCTGAAACATTCAACTATCTTTATTATAGATGAATCAGTTTTTAAAAAATTTAATAACCACAACAATTTAAAATCTTTTTGGAGTCACCATTCCATTGGCTGGAACACGAGAGACCTTTGTGAATCTTGTTTCATTTCAAGTGGTGGTATCAATAAAATACCTGCCCAGCATTCGGGGCTGTCAGAGCTGCTGTCTGCACTGGTGTTGTATTATTGTCTAGAGGCATTCGGACATTTCAGGAGCCGATAGTTAGTTATTCTCGAGTTTCATTTATATTTTGACCTGAATGATTGGTAACCAGCATACACTGGTATTCAGCCAGAGGCACAGAGGGCAGATTGTGTTTAGGGTGACTAAAAAGGTCTGCTTTGCATTAGGACAATGCAAGTTCCACATCGGTCCTGACCTATGAAGAGTGGGCATCACCCTGTGTGATAAGATTGCTCGCAGAAATCCTTCATCTGTCCCTGTCATCACAGTAAGCCTGGTATGTTTGCTGATTATTATTAAACAATCTGCACGTTGAATATACTTAACAGCAAGAAGATTGTGCAATACCATTATGACATTTCACCAAAGCTGCAAACAGCACTCAGTTATTTAAAACACTTTTCTAAAACACATCTTGTCACAGTTAGTTGAGGGGTGGAAAGAAAAGGAACCATCTCATCTTCTCTCTCTTGTCTGTGACAAAGTCAGAGGGAAGAGCAGGGTCCAGAGCAGGAGTGAGTACAGAGGTCAGAGGTTGGAGGCCTTAGTGGGAAGAATTAAAGCCTCATGGTGGGAGTGACCGAGATTAAGTTTAAAATGGTTGTAAAACATAAAACACAGAGCTGTATCATAATATTGAAATGGCCAATCCTTTCTGGGGGACTAGTTGGTTACCTACTCCCCATCCTTCTTTCATACACGTTGGGTTTAGACTCAGTCTGGTACCAGATTAGCAGCTTTTAATTAACCCAATTGACCCAAAGGATCTTCAGTTGCATCCAGATTTGGTTCGCGTGACTAAGGAAAACTATTGCGGCATTAGAGCCAGTGCAAGGAGTTCACTAGATAGATACGAGGTATGGAGGGATTGTCTTATGAGGAGAGGTTGTTCAGGTAAGGCTGTACTCTTTGGAATTTAGAAGCATGAGAGGTGATCATTTGAAGCGTAAGATTTTTAAAGGGTGTGACAGAAAGATGCCCCAGAGAGGTTGTTTCACAGAGAGTCTAAGGGTGAGTAAGGAGTTGCCCAGTCAGTACAGAAAATAAGAAGAGGAACTGTGCTTTGGTTAAGAGGAGAGGATGAATAAAAGAACAAGAGGAGATATGATAAAAGCTGTTCTAATTCATTTTGCCGAGGTACAGGATATTGGTTAGGTCACTTTTGGAATGTTGCATGCAATTCTGGTCTCCTTCCTATTGGAAGGATGTTGTAAAACTTGAAAGTGTTCAGAAAAGATTTACAAGAATGTTGCCAGGGTTGGAGGAGTTGAGCTATAGGGAGAGACTGAATGAACTGGGGCTGTTTTCCCTGGAGTATCGGAGGCTGATGGGTGACTTTATAGAAGTTTGTACAATCATGAGAGTCATGGATAGGATAAATAGACCAAGTATTATCCCCAGCAGAGGGTGGGGGGGTCCAGAACTAGAGGGCACAGGTTTAGGGTGAGAGGGGAAAGATATAAAAGACACCTAAGGGCCAACGTTTTCGTGCAGAGGGTGGTACATATATGGAATGAGCTGCCAGAGGAAGTGGGAGAGGCTAGTACATTGCAGCATTTAAAAGGCATTTGGATGGGTATAGGAATAGGAAGGGTTTGGAGGAATATGGGCTGGTTGCTGGCAGGTGGGACTAGATTGGTTTGGGATATCTGGTCAGCATGGATGGGTTGGACCGAAGGGTCTGTTTCCATGCTGTACATCTCTATGACTATGTGTCTATGAGGATGTTTGATAAGACAAATAGGGGTCAGTCATTTCTGTGGTACAATTCTATAGTGAATCAAATACAAGATGAAAAAATCATGACCGAAAGATGAAGGCGAGAAGCTAGGATAATTTTTGTGCAATGTCCTGTTGAAGCATAAAATGTCCTTTCAGAAATACTCATGGTCACAGAATCCAAAACATGTTTTACAAGAAAAATTATATAACAGAGATATAACAAAACTATCGAGAAAAGAAATTTTCTACATTCATAACAATTCCAACCACTTGCTCTCAGCTTAAATTATTCATTTATTTGTAAATAGTGCAATTAGTTAAAGCTAATTTATTCAGCCTGCCTCATCCATATTACACCTGCTCCATGCTATCTCGGATTGGGAGCTTGAAGCTGAAAATTTTAAACATTACAATAGATACGCCATTCTCTCCTTTACAGATACTGCAGTACTGGATCTTTTCATTGTGCAGACATCATATCCTGCAGCTTTCACTGGGCTTGCAGACTTGGGATATGCTTTGAATGTAAAACTTAGCACCAGTCTTCAAATGATTCAACTAACTTGCAGCACCATTTTGTCCGTCTGAAATATAATTTTCTGATGCTAGGTGTTTGTCCTGTCAGTTTTTTTTAAAGAAGTTAGAAAATAATATCACAGTCACTTTCGTTAACATATGACTGTTTGCAACTCAGCACATATGTGTATGGTGTATGCTGAGGTATCTGACTGAGATAGGGCAATGATACTTGCAGCACTGTTGGGTTGCTTGCTGAGCAGTCAATTGGCAGAATGCCTCATTGCCAGAATTTTTCAACAAGCGCCAAGACGTAACTGAGCTGGTGTTGAGAATGGCTCTGCCCATCAGATCCTTCATGTGTGCCTGGACTCTCTGCCATCGCATGCTGCTCTCGAAGCAGATGCAGAGGCCAGGCGGAGGGGGGTGCGGAGGGAGAGACTATCACACATTTCCTTCTGGGATGTGCCTTTGCAAAGGAAGTCTGGAGAGAGACACAGTGGTTTTTGCCCAGGTTTGCCCTGAGCAGCTCCATGCCACAGGACTCTGTGCTGTGTGGTCTGATTGCCAGGACACACACTGAGACAAATATTGATTGTGCCTGGAGGAGCATCAATTCAGGAAAAGATGCTCTTTGGTCTGCCCAAATCTATTTGGTCTTCCAGTGCAAAGAGTTGACGTCAACCGAATGTTGGAGAAAGTGAAGACTGCAGATGCTGGAAATCAGAGTAGTTCATTCCTGATGAAGGGCTCTTGCCCGAAATGTCAATTCTCCTGCTCCTTGGATGCTGCCTGACCTGCTGTGCTTTTCCAGCATCACACTCTTGACTGAATGTTGCAGACTGGCATATTCTAAGGGCAATGGCCATGTGCTGATGGATGTACTAAAGCTTGGGGCAGTTGCTTCCAAGGCATGGTGGGGAAAGACTCCTGTCTAAGGTCTTTCTGCCAAAAGTTAATGGGAGTCCATTAGTTCTGTGATACACATTGCCTCAAAAATGTATGTAAATACTATTCCTATATGAGTTAAGAATATCTTTGTTTTTGCAACTGCACAGTAGTTTTGTGGGATATCATATTCCAATATGTCATTTGTGTTTCTTTTTCCTCTTCACAAAGACTGAATGGAACAGATTGAGAACTCTTTGTGTGTACTTACAGATAGATTTTTAATGAATAAAGTATATCTTTGCAATTAAAAAATAATACTTGCACCACAATAGCACCCCTGAGCTCAGGGGCAGTGTGAAAACAGATTGTGTTTTAATTGTGGAAACTGCTTGTTATAGTTATTGGCTGTGAAGATCCTTATAGCCAAAAAACTTTATGAGATTCAAGTAGATATCTGCCTGGTTAAGTGGGTTAGTCAGCCTAACCTAGGCTTGATGCCTATGTAATCAGACAGGAAAATATATCAGCATCTTCAAGAAAGGAGAATGGGGATTGTTAGATGTGGGCTCAGAGCCATATAGCTTATTTCTGATTGTTAATTCAACTACGCAGAAGGGTTTTATTTCCTCTCTAACATAAATAATTGGGAATATATATGTTTGCCTCTTGAAAGCCTTTAAAAGTACCTCATAGCGATCAAATGATGTTCTATGAAAGCTTAACTGTCTTTTTTCCTTCTCAATTAAAATCCAGCATGTACTCGAAAAGTGCTCAGAAAGCTGAATATTCATGTCCTTTTCTGGTTATCACTTTTGGAGCACAGAACTTATTACTCATTCAAATTGCAAAGGTGCCAAGTAATGTAACTTGCAAACAGTGAATTATTTTAAATTCAAACATTTGATATTTTAAACATGTTGGAAATGCAGGAGGCCATCTTCTGTATTAATTGTTTTTAAAAATCCCAGAAAGGTTTCTGAAATTGGGAGATTAATCAGTGCAGGTTCTCATATTTTAACCCTTCAGAGGAGGATGTACAGAATGTTGGAAGTTAATTACAAACTGCATTTCTATTCTATTAAGTCTTCAGCTTCTAGCCAAGCTTAGCTTTGAAGAATTGCTGGCAAACTGTTACAGGACAAAAGAGTGGTTGGGGGAGAAGCAGCATTCTATTTTTGGCATTTGTCTATTATATGAAACTACCAACTGCAATAATGGTGCTGTGCGTTAATTTTAATCATCATTACAGTTACCAGGTAGATGCTTTTATCATCAGCGATCACTGAAATGATTCTGGAAGCTATGTGAGGAGTGTTTTAATGTAAGCAGTACCACCAAATTTTGCTGCATTGCATAATACTGTCCTATAACTTGCTACCTTTCAGCACACCATCTGCATCAATAGAACAAAGAAGAACAAACTCCATTGTAATCAGTGTTTTCAAGACTTGCTGATGAATATAATCCATAACTGCTTATCGGCATTTTCCACTGTCAAGGCAATATGCATTTTGTTGAAGATAGGTTGACACTTAATTGCTCAGCCTTTGTACTTCTTAGAAAAAGACCGTGAATATTTTTTATGAAAAGGTGATTATTTTGAAACATTTCACCAATAACTTTGCTGTTTGTTGAGTAAACTGCAGTAATATTTGCTGCAAGAGCTAAAGAACACCTGCATTTCTAATGTCATCTTTCAAAACCTCTGCACATCCCAAAGAGCTTTACAATGATAAATTTTGAACTGTAGACATTATTGTAACATTACTCTGACAGGCTAAATTTTAAATTCAAAATACAATTTTTTCTTTTGATCATATCATATTTATTTTATAGTTGAAAACATCTCACTAAGCCTAGAAAGAATCTTTCGTATTCATTTTTTAAAATGAATTATCATTTGTTTGTGGGATTTGACATCACTGACTAGGTTAATATTTACTGGCCATCACAAATTGCTCCAAGATGGCGCTGGCACAGTATGCAGTGTTCAGGCTTGTCAGAGCCTGTCCACTCCAGGCCGACAGCATTGTTTTCTCTATGTACTTTTTGTCTTTTGTCTTTTCTTCTTCCATTATTCTTCATCTTCAAGGCGGGAGCAGTGTCAGTGGGCCGGTGGCTGCAACAGGAGTGGTGTGGACCAGGTCACCTGGTGGTAGTGACTGTAAATCCAGAGCCTGGATTCCTGGCAATGCCCAGAGAAGGGACTCCTGGCAATGGCGATCTCCAGACCAGGGACTCCTGGCATTGGTAGGCCACAACCTGGACTCTTGGCAGTGGTGGTGTCCGGAGTGGGAACTCCTGGCATTGGAAAGCCTGGACTCTGGACTTTTGGTGGCAGCAGTGGCTGGAGATGAGTCTCCTGGTGTTGGTAGGCCCAGAGCCTGGATTCTTGGCAGTGGTGGTACCTGAAGCGGGGACTCCTGATCACAGTAGGCCCAGAGCCTGAACTCCTGGCAGAGGTAGGCCCTGAAGCCTGGACTCTTGACAGTGTCAGCAAGGTGACGGCAACAGCAGAAGCAGGGTCTCCTAGGCCATTGGTGTCGTTGTTGCTGTTCGTGGAGTGGGACTCTTTGAGGACCAGAACACCTTGTAGAGACCTTGCTGAAATACTGAAGCCATGCTTGAGACCCCAACTTGAACAGCAGATGAACTCTCATTTAAGTAATTTCTTTTTATTCTTATTGTATGTCAAAGTGGAGCTGGACTGTGGTGACACTTTTCACTGTGTCTTCATGATATATGTGGCAATAAATAAATCATTCAAATTGCCCTTGAGAAGGTGGTAATGTGCTACAGTCCTGTGTATTGAAGCCAGTTCCACAACGCTGTTAATTCCAGGATTTTGACACAGCAACATTTGGAAACGCGATACACTTCCAAGTCAGGATGTTGTGTCACTTAAAGGGGAACTTCCAGGTGATGACATTCCCATGTACCCTACCCTTGTCCTTCTAATAGATAATGATTGCAGTTCTCAGACGTGGTGTTAAAGAACTCTTGGTGATTTGCTGCAGTGCGATTTGTATCTGATACATACTGCAGTCACAGTGTACCATGTTCAAAGGAGTGAATGCACACGGTGTTTCTTGAACGTCAATGAGTGTATTGTTTCATCCAGGATGGCAGTGAGATTGCTGAGTGTTTTTGAAGCTGCAGTCACTCAGACAATTAAAGAGGACTGAGGGAGAGTTCAATCCACATCCCGTCCCCTTCCCAGTTCCCAATGATTTCAATTTTACCAGAGACTCTTAATATCCCATTCATCAAACATTCCTTTATTTCCTGTAGGACTAGGTTTGTAATATTGTCTGGAGCTAAGTGGTCCTGTTGAACTTGGTGAGCAGGATATTGGTGAGTAACAGCCAGTCAATAGCACTGTCAACAATACCTTCATTCACTTTGTTAATTCATGAAAGCAACTGGTTGGAGTGGAGTTGTCTGGCTTTGTGAACAGGACATACCTTGGAAATGTTCCACATAGTCAGATTGATGACAGTGTTACAGTTGTACTGGAATTGAGTTTTGGAGATGTCAGCACGACCATCAGGATGTTTTCAGGGCCTTCATTCTTTGCTGCATCCAGTGCACTCAACTATTTCTTTATATTTTGTGGAACAAGTAGAATTCGCTGAAGACTGGTATCTCAGAAGAAGGTTAAGGCAGTTACTCTGCTCTCCATTTCTGCCTGAGGATGGTTCTGAATATTTCAGTATTATGTTTTGAACTTCGGTGAGATACTCCACCCTCACCAAAGATGGGCGCGTGCATGGAGTTTCCTTTTCCAGTTTGATGTTTATTTCTGTGCGGCATGATTTATTCGTTGATATGGCACATCGCCAGGGCCTTGATCAATTCAGGTTGTATGAGCACAAATCTCTGACTAGAGCATGTTGATTTGTCAAGTTGGCACCTCATTTTGAGATACACCTTGTACTGCTTCTGATATATTCTCTTGAGCTCCTCATTGAAGCAGGGTCTCCCCCTCCCATCCTTGCCAGCTTGATGGTAATGGTAAAGTGTGTGTGGAGCTGCTAGTGAGACTCGTTGAGAAAAAAAATGAAGACATATCATAATCGCTTACGTGGAAACTATCACCACCAGAACGGAAATGGAAGGCAGCAGAGAAAACTGGAGAATGGAATAGAGTCTTTGACGAAGGCGGGCTTTATTGAAATGCATTTGGCATGGATGTTGGAATCAGTTGCCTTATAATGAATATTATTCAACATCCTATCCCTTAAAATAAAGACAATAAAGTTGAGGAAGAGAAGTGTTGGAAATGAACCATGTGAAAGTAAGAGAAGGGTGGAATTAGAAGCAAAAATGATTAATTTGCCCAGTCAGGAAGCAGTCGCTGATGTACCAGGAAGAGAGTAGAGGAGGAAAGCTGAATAGGAATGGAACAAAGAATGTTCCACATGCCCCACAAAGAGACAGCCATAATTAGTACCCACACAGGTACCCATAACCATTCCACCCCATCTATTTTATTCTTATATGCCTCTTCCATTTTAAAACCCATTATGTTTCTATCTTCTGTTCTAAAGAAAAGTCATAGTCAATCAAAACATTGTTTGTCTCGTCACAGATGCTGCCAAGCCTGCTATTTTCATCACTTTCTGTTTTTAATTCCAGCTTCTCCAGTGATTTGTTTTGATTTTATAGAAGAATTACCAGTTTTTTTGTTTTGATTCTGTTAATTAAGAGAGAAATGATCAAGGACATTGAATATAAAACAAGAGCTCTGGTATTCTTTCAATACTACCACTGGAGTCTTAAATATCCAGCTGAAGAGACAGATGGATTCACTAATTAACATCTGACCTGGGAGACAGCACAATGGTGCACTACTTAAGTACTGAAATGTCAGTGATGTAAACTTTCTTGCAATAGCTGTCGGATAACTGTGTTCAAACTTCCTCCACGAGCACTGTATATAGCTTAGGGACTGAGAGAACCCTTAAATGATGATGGCTGTCAATTGAACAGCTGCCATTTCGGCACTACCTGTGTTAAGAGACAAGCTGGTACGACCAAGGCAATTATTTATTTTTTTGACTTTTTGTACCAAAAAAAACCAGTTTTCATGCCTCTGTACTGACTGCACATTACTGTTGCTATTTTCGATTGTGTGATGTTGCATGCTGTACCACCTGCCCTTTTGCAGTAAGTTTACCTGAAGACAGATGGATGAGGTGAAGCATCCACACAGCACCTTGGCAGCTGCTGGCCAGCTCTTGACCAATAAAAACCTGTTTCCCAATCACAGGGTAAACCATACTATTGCATCTTGCTGCCTGAACTGAAATGAAATGCCCTGCAGTGAATCCCATGCCCTCTTTCTTTCCCACACCTTCATTTTGCATAACCACATTTGTTCTGTATCTCCACCTACTGACTGGTTAGCATGTGTTTCTAGCTCCTGCAGGTACTATACACAGCTTTGAGTCTTCCCTCCACCTCCTACCAGGTATTGTGCACTGCCATCTTGCGAAGGTGATAGATTAGAATACAAAATGAGGCACATTCTCCTCACACATACCTTACATAATCATACATTCACTCTACCAGTTATCAAACTATCAAGCACAGACCACAATAAAATGCCACTGAACCATATGCCCATTGGTGTCTTCATATTGGTCTTACATTCCCATGGTTCTTATCCTTGTATCCTTCATGCGTTACTATTTTTGGGAACAGCAATACCCCTGAAATCTTTTGTCACCTTCACTAAATGAATCTGTCTTGGCCGTGTACATCTGGGCTAGATTAGGCTTTGCTGCCATGCCTGAATGTAGCTATTTGAGACAATGATTTTGAGGCTTAAGAGTTTAATTTGCTGGGAAAAATTGCACAAACAAATTGTATCTTTGGAAATTAGAAGATTAACGATACTTTAATGCTTCAAGATTTTAGTGGCATCTGATAGTTAGAGAGGGAATCTAGATTTACTCTGTCTGTAGAATCTAGGAGTAGGGGGCATAACCTAAAAAATGGAGCCAGGACTCTGGAGTTGTTCACAGTTGAGTTCTTTCCCACTGTATAGTTTCGATTTGCTGAATGATGAAAGGTGATAGCGAAAGCTGTCCATATATTGGTTTCAAATCTACACACTATACACTCGATTGGAGTCTCAAAAACCAAATCCCCTTCCTGATAGCGAATCCTGTGAACCCCATAAGCTTCAGCTCTCTGCAGGTCCCCACCCATGCTCCGCTTAAAAAACTGGTCTCTCACATTTTTTTTAAACTTTTCCCTTTTACATTAAAGCTATGTCTCCTAGGAAAAAGACTCTGACTGTCTATTTTATCCATATGTCTAATAAATTTTGAACTTCTATCAGGGCACCCCCTAAGCTTCTGACATTCAAGTGGAATGAACTGCCAGAGGAAATGGTAAATGCTGGTCCAGTTACAATATTTAAAAAACATTTGGACAGGTACATGGAGGGAAAGGTTTAGAGGGATATGGGCCAAACTCAGGCAAGTGGGACAAGTTGAGTTTGGGAAACTTTGTCGGCATGGACTAGTTGGACTGAAGGATTTGTTTCCATGTTGAATGACTCTTTGACTCCAAAAGATTGACTAATCTCTCCTCATAGCTAACACCCTCCAATCCAGGCAATATCCTGGTAAACCATTTTGGTACCCTCTCCAAAGCCTTCATGTCTTCTGGCAGTGTGGTGACCATAACTGTACACAATATTCCAAATATGGCCTAACTAAGGTTCTAAACAGCTGGAACATGACTTACCAATTTTTATACTCTCTCCCGATCAATAAAGAAAACATGCTATCTGCCTTCTTGACCAATTTATCCACTTACATTGCCACTTCGAGGGAACTGTGGACCTGTATGCCTAGATCCCTCTGTAGGTTAGTGCTTTTAAATGTGTTGCCATTTACTGTATACTTTCTTCCTGCATTAGACCTTCCAAAAATCCAAATTCATTTTTTTCAGATTAAGTTCCATCTGTGATTTCTCTGCCTGAGTCCCCGGGCCATCTATATCTTGCTGTATCCTTTAGCAATACTTCTCACTCTCTGTAGCTTTGTCATTTGCAAACTTACTAATCAGATCATCTACATTGTTCTCCAAGCCTTTTCTATACATTGCAAATAACAGGGCCCCCAGCTCTGATTCCTGTGGAACACTACTGGTTGCAGATCTCCAATCAGATAAATACCCTTCCATCTCTCTGTATCCATCTTACCAACTCATCACAGATCCCATGTGACTTCACCTTCTGTATCAGACAACCATAAGGGGCCTTGTCAAAGACCTTGCTAAAGGCCAAATAGACAATATCCACCACCCTTCACTCTTCAATTAATTTTGTCACTTCTTCAAAAAAACTCAAATGAGTTTGTAACACATGACCCTACCTGTACAAAGTCATGCTACCTATTGCTAATAAATCAATATTTTTTCTAATGTGGGCAAATACTGTCCCTAAGAATCTTCTCCAATAATTTCCCTACCCTGAAATGAGGCTCACTGACCTGTAATTTCCTGAATTGCCTTTCTTACACAAAGGAACAATGTTAGCTATTCTCTAGTTCTCTGGGACCTCTACTGTGACTAATAAGGATACAGAAATGTTGGACAAGGCCCAAGTAATTTTTTTCCTTGCCTCCCTCAGCATTTTGGGATAGATTCCATCTGGGATCTATCCTGGGGACCTGTTTACATTAATATTTTTCAAAGCACCCAACACCACTTCCTCTTTTATTTCAGCATGGCCATTTTACCAAGAGTCTTGGCGTAACGCTCAAACTGAGTTAAAAGATGCAACGAGTTGTATTCAATGTCAAGGTAGGCTTTGCTGAACAATCAATGTGATGCCGCCATGTTTCTTGTCATATTACAAATTATTCAAGCCTCTATAAGATTCCACACAAAGATACATCTGGCCAGGAGCAGGGCCAGAAACCATTGGCCCCAGAGTTGTTCCAGACACAGACTCCCAGCTCCAATCCGAGTCGAGCTGCCCTGCCCTGACCCAAGTACAGTGGCTCCCCAGAACCCTGAGTCCTGAATACTAGGCCCTGATGTACACCCTGTCCTGTACTCTGCTCTCTAGCAGAAGTTCACTTCTTCCTGCCACGCCAGGTTGAAACATCCAAAGTCCTTTGATAATTGTTCCACTCCTCCTGAGTTTTCTCTAATACAGTTATCACTGGCAAGGCATTTCTTGATAAATCCTCCTCTCCCTCAGTTCACAAGAATCCTCATAGCCCAAAATTCCAGAGACAACTGTGTCTGACCCCATAGACAGTTTGTTTAGTTTCCGTCAAACTGTCTTTCCTCATGGGAAGCTCTACTTTTTTTCTTCTCCATCAGCAAAGACCAATTCCTGGAAGAATTCCAATATTTCTTTTCCTTGTGTTTAGCAGCAGCTGTGATTTGTTGGTTGAGATATTGTTGTTACAAACATGTTATTCTGATCATGTAAACCTTTGAAACAACATGTTAAAAGATACGTTTCTGCTTTAACTGGGAAATAAATACAAAACTCCTGTCAAGTAGGAGGCCACAACAAAGTTTGTTTGTTTGTTGTGATCCAAACTGGTTTTATGGAGAGATAGAGTCTTACAACATGGAAACAGACACATGAGAGGGGAAAGGTATAAAAGGGACCTAAGGGGCAACTTATTAATGCAGAAGGTGTTGTGAGTATGGAATGAGTTGCCAGAGAAAGCAATGGAGGCTGGTACAATTGCAACATTTAAAAGACATCTGGATAAGTATATGAATAGGAAGGGTTTAGAGGAATATGGGCCAAATGCTAGATTAGGTTAGGACGTCTGGTCAGCATGGACGAGGTAGACCGAAGGGTTTGTTTCCGTGCTGTGCATCTCTATGACTCTCTGACTGTATATCTTCTTTTCTTCGGTGTCATTGGGTCTAAATCCAGGAATTCCGTCCCTCATGGCATTAAGGATCTACCTATAACACATGGACAGCAGCAGGGCAAGAATGCAGTTCACTCCCAATTTCTGAAAGGCAACTTGGGATTGACAATAAACATGGGACCAGCCAGTGATACCCACTTCCCATGTATAACAGAAAAAATAAACAAAGTCTGCATTTTGCAGCAAAATATAAAGCAACAAGCTTTGCTCAAGGAAAATCATTTTATACATTAATTCTGTTAAATTTGCTGTTGACGATCTTCTATTCATAACTTAATACAAATTGACTATTAATCTGCATTGAAATGATGTATAGAATTCTCCAAAAGATATTAAAATGAATCGAGTAATCTGTCTTAACTTTCAGTATTAAACAAAACTCTTCAAAGAGCTCACTATGTTTTTGTGGTCTATGTTAATTTTCTTTGTCATTATGAACTGTCATGAAGCTATTAGATAACATATTTCGCATTTCATTAAAGTAATTGTTACCTTTGGAGGTAAAATGCTACGATCGACTGAATATTTTTCTGTATTGAGAGAGACAATGGTTCATCTGAGCTCTTGATGAACATTTGATGAATATCCTTGGGTAGTCTATTATTTAATGGACAGCAGTAAAAGATACTGCTGGAACTGTCTTCATAAGTGCTAGTCTCTTGTTGAAATCAATGATCATTGATTATCATAACTACTTATAAACAATGCAATACCCCAGGAAATGAGAGATGCAACAATAATATTTTCATACAGCAGACCTGTGACCAGAGAGATGATTTTTTTTAGAAATAAACAGAAATGAAAATTGTTGGAGCAAGTCAGCAAATCTGGTAACATCTGAGATGAGAAATCAGAGATAGCCTATTAAAATCTACCCTCACTAACGATTTACCTAAATTTCAAGATTTCCTGGATTGCCTTGGATTGTCTGTCTCATTTATTTTGCAACTGGTCTCTGAGTAAGAGGTTAGGTGTTTGTTTATCTGAAAGCAGTTATGGTTCCTTCATGTTACGACAATCAACTTGCTCCTCTGTTGATTCTATGCACAAAGTCCAAAGACAAGTTCTGAAGCTCAGCATGAATCATTGAAGGACTGGCTTTTGACACTGTGTTATCTTTCCAAGCTACTGCTAGAATGATATTCATACATTAACATTAGATCACCATTGAGTGTACAGAAACAAAAAAGGAGAGCAAGGATTGGTTTCCTTGACACATCTGGATGTTTCTTCCATTCCAATGTCAGTAATATGTTACATAGCATTGCTGCTTGCCTTATGCCATGAAATGTTGGTGTGCAGAATTGACATGGAAGTGCTGTCTAGAAGTACAGTCTAATTGAGGAGATATTGTGAATTCAGTCTGTCCCACCTGCCAGAAGTCCTAGGAAATAGAAGAAAATGCTACTCACTGGGCATCATGACCTGCGTGTCAGTCACCAAAGCACTCTGATCTTTTCTCAAGAAGGCCAGTAATTTCATCACATTAATGTATGGAATTATCAAAATGAATCATCTCACAGCTGCCTTAGTTATTCATTATAATCCTGTATTAGGACTATATTCCTGCCCAGAAGGGAACAAGATGGGAGAGACAGATCCCTCCAGATTAGCAAGTGGAGTGAGAATGTCAGCCCTATAGCTGGAAGGAGATGGCACAGACACTGAATGCCAAGATCTCAAACCAAGGACTACACCATCTTGGATCAATAATTTCATGTAAAGACATTCTGTACCCTTCCTTCTTTCCCATCCTGGGCATACATGCTTTCCCCTCTTAACGCAGTCTACATGCCACTGACATTTTTTTATTCACTTGTGGGACCCAGGTGTTGCTGGCTGGCCAACACGTATAGCCCATCCTTAGTTGCCACAGAGAAGATGGTGATGAGCTACCTTATTGAATTGTTACAGTCCATGTGCTGTAGTTAGACCCATAATGCACTTTGGGAGAGAATTCCAGAATTTTGACCCAGCAACAGTGAAGGAACAGAAGCATACTTCCAAGTCAGGATGATGAGTGGCTTGGAGGGGAACTTGCAGGTGGTGGTATTCCCATGTATCTGATGTCCTTGTTTCTTTAGATGTAAGTGGTCATTGGTTTGGAAATTGATGTCAAATGAATCTTCTGCATGGCAGCACGGTGGCTCAGTGGTTAGCACTGCTGCCTCACAGCACCAGGGTCCCAGGTTCAATTCCAGCCTCGGGCGACTGTCTGTGTGGAGTTTGCACATTCTCCCCATGTCTGCATGGAGTTTTCTCCAGGTGCTCCGATTTCCTCCCACAGTCCAAAGATGTGTAGGTCAGGTGAATTAGCCATGCTAAATTGCCCATAGTGTTAGGTGTATGGAAAATAGGTCTGGGTGGGTTACTCTTCGGTGGACTGGTTGGGCCGAAGAGCTTGTTTCCACAGTGTAGGTAATGTAATGTAAATCTTATAGATAGTACACACTGCTGCTACTGAGCCTCACTGGTAGAGAGAGTGAATGTGGTGCTAATCAAGTGGGCTACTTTGTCCTGAATGGCGTCAAGCTTCTTGAGATCTAGGATAATGAACAGCTCACATTTCCTAAGAGTAACAGAACTCCCTGCCCTGTACTATATCTCCTTAGCAAAGAGCAAATGTCTCACACAACTCATGGATCTTTCTTCACTCTAACATATCTAAACCGTATCCACGAAGAATTGCTCCTTTAATCCAAATGTAACCAGTATGTAGTTATCCAGTTGCATGTGAGTGTTGGTGCACAATGCTTCAAAGAGACTGATTAATAGCTGGTTCCCACCTGCACTCTAACCTTTCCACCCCCTGGCTCCCACAAGGAGAAGGTGATGAACATGACCAGTTTACATGGCCCCATTGTTTCATGTGATTCTCCAGTCATACACGTATATAAATTATATATGTGTGATTGAAAATATGCAAATAATATGATGCACTTAGCAAGGCTCACCCAGTACTCAACTGCATCTTGAGTCACTTTCATGAAGGTTTAATTGTCTGACCCAGCACTTCCATCAGGAAAGAAACACTCACTGGATATTACAGCACACAGCTGGTGATTTTCCATCTGGTAAAATTAATAAACAGAAGATCATGAGCCCTGGATCATAATTTCTCAAGGAGTGCACACTGTGAGCACTATTACCTGCTGAGACTACCAGGTTGTGAAGACACCTATATATTTTATATGCACATATCAAAATTGTTAATCTTAAACCTGCTTTAGCAAGTCATTATAAACCTATATTAGGACTACATTTGAAATACATGGGTGAATCCTGACGCCTCTGAATTAACAAATGCTCCGAGTCTAATGGGTATTTTACACTATGGCTCAGCACGTAGTGAGCAAGATGAATTTAACTGAGAGGTGAAGATCTGTGCTAAATTAATTATTCTCGAAACTGCTTCATATCTGAAAAGCAAGCATAACATTTCATCTGATTTTTAACCCTTAAAACTAATAGTTACTTGAGTTGTGTCAAGGTTTTTTTAATGAACATTTTGCCACAATGCTGAATGATTTCTCTTATTATATCTTACCAGACTTGCCTCAGTAATTAGCGACAATGTCTCACATGCAATTTCTGTCCCATTTTGCCATCTCTGGGTCAGAGAAGAACTCACCACTCAGTGGACATCTCAGAATTCACCAGCATACCTTGCGCCAGCGCCATCTTTAACTGTCACACCTGGCCAATCACTGCCAGTCCAGAGCTGTTCTGCACATTGCTGACATCTACTTCAGACATGGCAGACCGGGAGAAGCCAATAGCAGGCTATGGGAGGAAGGATTTGATAGTCTTGGTGGACAGAGTGGTGCCACCTTAGGAGTTCCTCTTCTTCCAGGACCAACGGCACAAACCTTGACAGGATACCATGCCAGCCTGGCCCCAGGTTGCCCCCAGAGTTAAAACAGTCTCAGGCATCTGGAGCAATGCACAGTGAACAGGAAGAAGATCATGCCCTTTTCCATTCAACTAATGTAAGTGCCAACATCTTCTCTCTGATGCCTCACACTCTATCTCTACTAGCTGGGTCTCACTTTGCAACATGCTCTACAACTTCCTGCAACTATTTCCTGCAACATCTCTCTCTCACAGTCACCTGTGCCAATGCCAACATCACTAATGCCATATGTTCGCAACGCCATCTCATGGGTGGCATCTCCCCACCTGCACCGACGGATATAGCTGTTCTACCCACCCATAATAACCGCCTCTCTCTCATTCCAGCCCATAATAGAGCAGAAAGAGACGAGAAAGGTGGTGCACTGTCCACCATTCAGCTCCTCACCCTTTATAAAAGGAGTGGATCCTGACTTTGACTGGCCTGGGGTTGGGCCGGACAGGTTTCAGACACTGCCCCTGACTTACTTTGCCAAGAAGCCTAGAGTGAGGTCTATTCCCCTTGACTTGACTAGACCTGCTGACAACCAATCCAAGTTTCATGGCTTTGTCTCTGCATTAAATGGTAAGGCAAGACAGCGATAATAGGAGCCTGGTGTTTCTGGCTGAGGAGACAAAGTGCACAAAGACAAGACAGATAACTGCAAGGCAGGGATGCTGTGAGCATCCAGGCAGATTTAGAGTGAGAGAGTGTGATTTGAGTAAACAAAGGTGCAGCCTGGTCCAGTGCCTGAGCTGGCTGTATCCCTGAGCACAAAGTATCCTTGCTGCAGTGTGACAATGACAGTTACCAGTGCAGACTGAGGTGCAGGCACATCCTGTAGACAGATCGGAGATGTGCCCGAAGGGTTCTTAGAGGTTGCCACATGTCAAAAGCCTGTGCTCATTGGCATGGGGTGCATATAGCTGGAGCATGACGCATGTCCCAAGATGTTGGGGCCCAGTATCCAACATGGAGACAAAACAGCAAGCTGAATCTGCCAGGTGCTCTCTCTGGTTTTCTTGTTGTACTGTCCTGATGCTGAACTTGCCAAATAAGCTCGACAAGATGGGAGGCTGAATGCTAATTCGGTGAGTTGTGCTGCCAACAAGGCGTTTAACAAGTTAAGAATCTCTGTCGATTGGCAGTATGCAATGAAAATCTCACCATGCTGCTTGTGAAAAGTTTGAGAGTTGGTCCTGAAGTTGAGATGGGCCTCAGTGCACTTGTCACCTGATTCTCTGTCTCACCTTTTTGGTGTAGCCCACGTTTCTATAAGCACCTGTGAGATTCCATGATTTCTAAATCACAGTGAAAGACTAAAAACCCCAATCTTCACTGTGTTCTGTTTGTGGATGGCACGGTGGCACAGTGGTTAGCACTGCTGCCTCACAGCGCCAGAGACCTGGGTTCAATTCCCGCCTCAGGTGACTGACTGGGTGGAGTTTACACATTCTCCCCGTGTCTGCGTGGGTTTCCTCCGAGTGCTCTGGTTTCCTCCACAGTCCAAAGATGTGCGGGTCAGGTGAATTGGCAATGCTAAATTGCCCGTAGTGTTAGGTAAGGGGTAAATGTAGGGGTATGGGTGGGTTGCGATTCGGCAGGTCGGTGTGAACTTGTTGGGCCGAAGGGCCTGTTTCCACACTGTAAGTAATCTAATCTAATCCCACGTGGAGAAGAATGGTGATGATCTTGTCTTGTCGAGCTTTGGAAATTTAACTTTATATGTAGCATCAACAGGGCCTCTGTCCTACAGGAATCTCTGATGCTGGAGAGCACTCCATTTCTTGTCATAGGATCTCTGATCCTGAGAGACCAAAATCAGTGGAATGTCAAGTTGCAAAGAGGACACAAACACTTCACTGAGAAATATTGATATTAAGCGAGTGGGCGAAAAGTTGGTGAATGGGTCTAACATTGAAAAATATAAAGTTGGTCATTTCGGAAGGGTGAACAAAAGAACAGGATTCTATTTAAATGGAGAAAAACTGTAGTAAGCCGTAAGGCGAAGGGACTTGTGCATGAAACACAGAAAGCTGGCCCACAGGTGCAGCAGGTAATCAGGAAGGTTAATGGAATGTTGGCCCTGATGTAAAAGGGATTGGAGTATAAGATTAGATTAGGTTAGATTCCCTACAGTGTGGAAACAGGCCCTTTGGCCCAACAAGTCCACACTGACCCTATGAAGAGTAACCCACCCAGACCCATTTCCCTCTGACTGATACACCTAATGCTACGGAGCAATTTAGCATGGCCAATCCACCCTAACCTTCACATCTTTGGACTGTGGGTGGGAACCGGAGCAGCCGGAGGAAAGCCACGCAGACACGGGGAGAATGTGCAAACTCTACACTGACAGTCAACCCGAGGCTGTATTGAACTTCAGACTCTAGTGCTGTGAGGCAGCAGTGCTAACCACTGAGCCACCGTGCCGCCCATAAGAGTGGGGAAGTTTTAATATAACTGTACAAGGTGCTGGTGAGACCACAGCTGGAGTACTATGAGCAGTTCTGGTCACTTTATATAAGGAAAGATTTTATTTCATTGAAGGCAGTTCAGAGGAGGTTCACAAAGACGATCCTTGATATAGAGGGATTGCCTTCTGGGTGAAGGTTAAACTGGTTGGGACTCAACTCACTGGAATTCAGAAAAATGAGAGGTGATCTCATTGAAACATGTCGGATTCTTAAGAGGACTGATGAGGTAAATGCTGAGAGGATGTTTCCCCTCATGGGAGAGTCTAAGACCACAGGCCATAATCTCAGAATAAAGGGGTGCCAATTTGAGACTGAGATAAGGAAGAATTTCTTCTCTGGGAGAGTTGTGAGTCTTTGGAATTCCTTGCCACAGAGAGCTGTGGGGTCAGAGATCCTTGTGTACATTTAAGGCTGAGATAGATAGATTCTTGATCAGTTGAGGAATCAAGGATACTGGGAAAAAAAGCAGGAAAGTGGACAGGAAGAATGTCAGATTGGCCATGATCTTATTGAATGGCAGAGCAGACTGGAGAGGCCGAACAGCTGACTCTTGTTCCTATTTCTTATGGTCTTATCCCAAGAGGACACTTCTCTCCTGGGAAACTCTGACACTGGTTGGAAGAGGTTCAATCTGAGGCAGAAGTATAGCTCCAATCAAGGATGTGGTGGTAGAAACGGAGTGTACTGAAAAGCTTTTCTATCTGTTGGTCTACAATGCTGAAGCTGCTTTAGATCGTGGTGTGTGTTTCCAATCCTGAAGGATGCCTACCTGCCAGAGTGTTGCCAATACTTGCTCCTGGAAACAGGATATTTTGAAGGACAAGCGCAGCACATACATAGTAACAGCACAACAGGTACATTCCCCGCTCCCACCCCCCCCCCCCCCCCCCCAAAGCTATCCACTGTCCTATTCGGGAGTTTGTTGTCATTCCTGGGTTAAAAATCCTGGCACTCTCTCCCTAATAACATTGACACTGTACTTACATTTCAAGGGCTACAATAATTCAGAATAGCCTCTACTTTCTCAAATGCATTTTGAATTGACCAATAAATGTTGGCTGAGCCAGTGATGCCCACACCCCATGAACGAATAAAGGAGTCATTGTCTTTGCTTTCTATTGCGACTTGATACCTGCATTGACTACAAGGAAAAGGAGATTTGGGCTGTGGGGAATGCGCTGTGAAGCCGGACAAACTGGATGTCAGATTTACACTTTAGATTTAGGTTTTGTTGTCAAGTGTGCGCAAGTAAAGGAATATAGGAGCACATTGAAAAGTGTACATCGTCAACATTCTCTGGTGCCATCTTAGTATCCAAAAGACAGGATTAAAAACAAAAGCAAAAATAAAAGATTCAGCCAAAAGAAAAGCAAATGTCCAGATCATTCCCCCACTTTCACGGTGAGTCCTTGCCACCAGAAAAACAAAGCCACAAAGTCCATCCCATGATCTCAGGTTCCCCCACACACACACTGCCATAGCCAGAACATCACCACCTCTGCTCTCAGGGGCCCAGGCCTAGCCATGGCCTGGAGATGCCCTGCCTCCACTGGAACCGTGCTGCCATTCTCTAACACCGTGTTGCCTTCATGAATGCCGCCATCACCATGAGTTTGCTGAAGCTGCAGAGATCTCTTCCAAAGATGTGGCAGAGCCACGGTTGGGTGAAACATCTCATTCTCTTGTGTTGTACTGTATAATTCTATCATTTACAGGTCGTTCTGCTATAATGAGTGTTTTGTCATTGCAATTTGGTCATAATGTGATCGACAAATTGTGAACATTGTCTGGGTAATGGAAACTTTCTACTGAACAAATACAGCGATTACCTATTAGCGATGCTCTACACCTTAATTTTTTATAGTGGCTTTCCATAGCGCGAGGTCACAGAGGACCACAACTGTTGGGTTATAGCAGAATGACCTGTAATAACAATATAGTAGGCTGAGAGTGAAACAAAGCAGGAAGTTAAAAGGCAAAGTGTTCAACTTTAGCAGAGCAGTGATATGCACACTATCAGATCACAGCAAAGATCCATTGAACACACCAGCCTGATTGCTTTCCATTGAATTCAATGAACAGGAGTATGAATCAAGTTGTTTAATGGGTGACAATATCATATGGTGACACAACATTAAACCAATCTCATTCATTTTACTGCAAAAGAAAGCAGGCAAACTGGATTGTTGTAAATTGAAGCATTCTGCTTACTCATTTATATTAACCTGTACTGTTGTCAAATATCCATTCACTTCCTCCATAAAGCAATGTTTTCAAAGATTATTGTCAATGTTTACTACGGTCAGCAACAAATAACAATGTATTTCTTCAAATAGAAATCTGCAAAAGTTTACAAGTTCTAAAGAATAGTGCATACAGCAATGACTAGTCATTAACATGCAGCCAGCCAAAGTAATTATTTTAATGAGGTGTAAAGTAAAACGTAATTACAAAATTTGTTGCAAGGGTATGTGAAGTGAATAGAAGGGATGAAAGCAATATTATCAATCATTCTGTCAGGCTTTTTATGAAAGCATCAACCCTTTTCATTTCCAAAAGGGAATTTGGGGGCATTCATGGATGCCACTTCTCTCATTCTCAGTGAGGAAATTGAAAAAAAGCCTACAATTATACAATGAGAACTTCATTAACTCTTAAAGGAAAAGGTGAAGCTTTAAAAGATAAAATGAAAGGTCTGGAATGAGCAATGAATATCAAATAATTAAACAGTGAAAGCAAGTTTCATTTTTATTGCCTCTGACAACTATTTAGTGTATTAAGATTTTGCATCAATTGAAAAATATTGGTAATTACTTTGGAGAACAATTCATCACTGTTTCCGATCTATCGAGTGTTTTTTTTTCTCTCTCACTCTTTGTTTTCCTGTTTTGGTTACACTTGCACTGATTTGATTGTAGGTACTATAGCATTCTAGCAACAATGGCAGCTGCTGTGCCTGAACTCAAGAATGATGTCTACACAGGATCATGAGATTTTGCCATGGGTCTTCATGAGGCTTAGCTACTGATTCTCAACCTGCCCATCATTCCACACATGGGGGCAGGAAGTCTGACAGGGTAGTGCGATCCAGAGGGCAGCATTTCCTTTCTTTTATTTTCTTCTCTGTTGTCGTTCTGCCTCTTCGTTAAGGCAGCTGAACTCAAAGCATCATGCAGCTTGTCAAACAGGTTTTTGCTATTTTGAATGATTAAAAAGAACTGTTTGGGTTCTTTTAGCAGTCAAATGACTTTCTGTTCAAAAATGACTAGAATTGCTGTGGTACTGTCCTGGGGAATTGTTAGTGACTCCGTGGTGTTGGAACCTGCAGTCAGGATAATAGATTTTGTGTTTCTAGCACTATCATTCCATCAATGCCATTGCTGATGCTGATCTGAACCAGTCACCCTGGACTGCAGGCACACATATTGAGGTGGAACAATCAAAACCAAGCATATAAGACCAACATATTCTCCAGATCATTCTTACAAGGTCATTTATAGTCTTCCAAATGAAGATCAGCAACTTTTCAGCTACGCTACTGTCACAGCACCAAGTAATACAATAGGAGATGAAAAGGTACAGAAATGGTGCTATTTGTTTATCTTTTCTCCTGGTGGAATGTGGCTGGCAAGGCCAGTACTTAGTGCCTAATCTTGAGAAGGTATTGTTGACCTACCTTCTTGAGCCACTACAACTCTCGTGGTGTAGGTATACATGTAACGTTGTTAGAAGGGATTTCTGGGGTTTTGATCCTGTGACAGTGAAGGAATAGTTATATAATTCCAAACTAGCTTTTCCTCCTGCATACATTTCACTGGAGTCGAGTTGGTGTGTTTTAGAACTCTCTGTCCCTATCCTGGTAATGCGAAAGGTTTGCAGGTCACTGTGTGTTAGATTATATCCCTCCCCCTCTTTCTCCCAATCCCAATCCCAGTTACAGGCCGCAGATTCCAGGGTCTCTGCAAGATATGGGATAGTGGTGGTGCTAGTTTGGATGTGCAGAAGGTGGTTTAGTATTTGGTGATAATGGCAGAACATCCTTCCCAAAGTGTCCAGCAGGGTCGAATCTGGTCTCTCTCCATCAGCAGGGGACCACACTGCCCTCATACACTGGGTTAGTTTCTTTTGAGCAGAGGAGGTGAGGGGCATAATTGAAATATGTGAAATTATCAGGGACACAGACAGGCTAAACAGAAAGAAGCCCTTCCCCTTGGTGGATGGCTCAATAAATGAGAGCATAGATTAAAGGTAAAGGACAGAGATTTAGAGTGAATCTGAGGAAATGAGTTCTACCCTGAGGTGGTAGAACTCTCAAACTCACTGTCAGTAAGGGTGATAGAGGCAGAAATCCTCATGAAAGAATATTTAGATGTACACCTGTGACATCAAATTACATATGGCTCTTGGCCAAGGGCTGGAAATAGGATTAGAAAGGTCAGGTGGTTGTTTTTTGACCAGGACAGACTCAATGGTCCGATGATCCTTTTTCTCTGCTGTGGACTCTGAATCCGGCCACGTCTGGATGAATGGTTCAGTTCAGTGAGCAACAGCCTGAGGGGGGGGGGGGAGGGGTGGGGAGGGGCATGGGATGCAAGGTGAACATAGGGAATGATTGAGTGAAGAGAGGGAGGGATTCACAGACAAAGGGTTTCATGTTGTGAAATCAAGGGGAGTAGTAATGGAGAGATAAAGATCCAAAAGAAGTGTCTGGATGAGGTGTGAATAGGAAATTAGCAATCGTGAATGCAGAGTAAAGACAAACAACGAGAGGCGTTAAAAAGAAGTTGAGAGTGTGTTGCTCGAAAAGCACAGCAGGTCAGGCAGCATCCAAGGAGCAGGAAAATTGACTTCATCAGGAAGTATCAGTGGGCTCTGGCCTGAAACATCGATTTTCCTGCTCCTCGGATGCTGCCTGACCAGCTGTGCTTTTCCAACAACACACTCTCAACTCTGATCTCCAGCATCTGCAGACCTCATTGTCTCCCTGCATTAAAAAGAAGTCAAGCAAATGAAAACCATTTAGCCAGAGATGAGATTTTCTTTTCATCCAGAGAGTGGGAGACCTGTGGAATTCTTTGCAACAGGAAGTGGCTGAGCTCCAAGCTCTGAATGTTTTCTAGAAGAAGTTAGGTATACTTCCAAGGGCTTATGGGATGAGAGGATGTGGGGAAGAAAACAAAACAGGATATTGAATAGTGGAGCAGTGTGGCCTATTCAGGCTAGTGTTTTCCAAGTTCCTGTGATTATCAGGGAAATGGAGAGGAATGACTGGGATAAACAGACATCCAGAGACAACAGCAGAATGTTGGAATCACCGGAAAGAGATCAATCGTAAAATGTTCAGAGAATGAATGCAGTAGCTATGAAGAAAGGTAGAATAGACTGTGTTTGTTTTCACTGGAACACAGGAGGTTGAAGGACAACCTAATAGAAGTTTATAAGATTATGAATGGCCGGATAGAGTGGAAATTATGAGGTTTTTTCCCAGTGAGGAGGCGTCAGTTATTAAGGGACACAGGTTCAAGGTGCAAGGGGGGAAGTTTAAAAGAGATATCTAAAGCAGGTTTTTCACGTAAACGGTGGTGAGTGCCTGGAATATATTGTCGGAGGAGGTGGTGGAAGCAGGCACAATATCAACATTCAAGAAACATCGAATGAATACATGAATAGGAAGGGAATAGAGGGTTATAGATCCTATAAGTGAAGACAGGTTTAGTATGGGAGGGCAAAATGTGTTGGCACAGGCTTGGCGAGCTGAAAGGCCTGTTCCTGTGCTGCATTGTTCTTTATTCTAGTGTGATGTGTGCCTTGGAAGGGAACCTGCAGGTTATGGTGCTCCCAGATATCTGCTGCCTTCTCGGTGGTAGAGGTTATGTGTGTAGAAGGTACTTTAAGAAGCTCTGGTAAGTTCCTGCACTGCATGCTGTACCTGGTACACACTATTGCAATCTAATCAAGGAAATGAGCATTAAATGTGGTGGCTATGGTACCCAAGCAAACAGGCTGCTTTATTGTGGATTGTATTTACTTTCTATAGCATTGCTGGGTTGGCACTCTTCCAGACAAGTGCAGAATATTCCATCACACTTCTAGCTTGTACCTTGGAGATGGTGAAAAGCCTTTGGAGAGTCAGGAATTGAATTACAGCTCACACATATGTGGTGCAACTGTCACTAGCAACTGATCGGCCCAAAACACGAAAGCTGTCCAGTCTTGCCAAGTAAGAAGCTGAGCAACATCGGCATCTGAAGATTCATGAAAGGTACAGCACATGCTGAACTTCTCTGTGAAGATCCTCACTTCTGACTTTAGGATGGAGGGAAGGCCATTCATGAAACAGCTGAGCATGGTTGAAGCTAGGAAATAACCTGGAGGGCCTTATACAGCACTGGCTGTATCTGAACTGACTGACCTCCAATGATGTTACAACTCTTCATGTTTCTGAGTATTTCCCAATTTATTATAATTGGCTATCCAAGTTATTAAGCTCCTGAATGAGGAGAGACAAATAAGATCCCTTTCTTTATTCACCTTCTTTCTCAGTTGGCCACAACAAATTTAACTGAAATGGTTCCTTTCCTTCGAAACAAAAACAGAAATTGTAGGAAAAGCTCCGAAGTTCTGGCTGTGACTGCAGAATTAACGTTTTGGGTCGAGAGACCCTTCCTCAGAACTTCTCTTACCTTTTGATGTGATTTTGCCTCCCAGCATTTTGTTTGATGTAGCCATGTTTGTGTTATCCCTCACAACACAAGAAAGTAGCTGTGAATCTCTTGGCATTGGCAAACGCCAAAATAAAATTATTACAATTAGGTGTTATATACAAGCATTAGATTTACAGGCACATCAGTGTCTACGCTATTACAAAGATATTACATTAAACTGAACTGCAAATTTTCAGTAAAGTGTAATGTTTCAAGTAACTCTCAGGATGAGATGGAACCTGAGGCCTTTATACCCTAAGGACATATGCTATGGAATAGTGATGAATCAGAAACATGTCTCTTAAAAGCTTGCTGACATATTGCATTACTTGAAGGTATATTGACATATTGCTGCTTGATAATATGCCCATTGTTACTAGGGAATAAAAGGCCTGAATCGAGGAACTTACTGGAATGTGCATAATTCTCACACCTGACAAAAAGGACCGTGCCAGCTGTTGTAAGGTGATATAGATTGGTCAGCTTCAGGTTTTTAGGGCAGAAGGAAAAGAGGGTGTGAATGAACAGAGGTTCTGAGTGGTCAGCAAAGAGCCAAGGAGGCTTGGCTTCGCAAGCTACAAAAACAAAAAATGGGAGGGAGATGATCCCTGTTTAAGAGATGCATCCCACAGTCACTGAAAGATTCAGGGAGTATGTCTTGCTCTTGCCAAGGGAAGGAGTATCATTCATATAGCTTTGATGGCTGATTTAAGAAACTCTCTAAAAGCTCTATGTACCTGGAGATAGTCACTCCAAGTTGTGATTTGGTGCAAATGTTTCACAAGAATTTGGGAACACATGTGGACTGTTCCTTATAAGAACTATAATTTCTGAAAATTGTAATTATTGATAAATATAACAAGGAATTTCCTCTTTTGTAGTTTATGACATAAGTTGTCTAAAAATGAAAATAGCATCCAGTGCTTTGAGTCAATTAGTACAGGTAAATTTTTAAAAGGTGAAATATTGTTGTGCTATTCTTCCAGCTGGAAGATTGAATCACCTTTTAAGGTCATAGGTTAAGTTGGAAGGTCTTTTTAAGATTATAGGTCTTTACAGGAATTGTAACAACTACCCTAACTATCTTCCTCTCTGTTAGATATGACTGCAACCAGTGGTGTGTTTTCTCCCTGATACCTTTGCTTCATTTTTTTTCTGGCAATGCATGATTGCGAATAGTTGAAATTTGCTTTGCATGTGTTATTGAAGGTGAGCAGGATAATATTGGTCTGGCATGTTATCTGTTAATGGCTGTTATTTCAGTATTTGACCAAGAAGAAGCGATAATGCAAAGGAGCAGCTGGATTGAAAGGTGGGGACGTGGGGCACAATGTAACGCTTGGGCTGATGTATCAGAGAACTGAAGTGATCCTATCCTCTCAGAGACATCCTGCCCAAGGTGAAGGAGTCTCAGATGCCTCCTCCCTTAATCATCTTCCTCCTCCTTCCCCTAATCCCCTCTGATATGTCTTTTGGAGCAAGGGCTATGCCTTAATAAAGCAAGGTTATGAAGCACACTATGAAGCATTCATGCACAGTGTGGTTTGACAAGTGTTCTTCCCAAGACCACAAGAAACTACAGCGAGTCATGAACACAGCCCAGTCCATCACACAAACCAGCCTTCCATCCATTGACTTCATCTATACAGTCTGCTACCTTGATGAAGCAACCAACATAATCAAAGACCCCCTCCCCAGCCAACAATCCCCCCACCCCATCCCCCGCGTCACCCCCAACTGCAGTTATACTCTCTTCCACGCTCCTATCTCTTGGGCAGAAGATATACAAGTTTGAACAGATTCAAGAACAGCTTCTTCCTCTCTGTTATTAGATTTCTGAATGAACCTTTCAAATTTTAAATTTAATGTTGATCTCACTTTTTGTGCATTTTCTCTGTAGCCATAACCTTGTATTCTTTGCTCCCTTCTTTTATCCTAATGCACTTTGTATGGTGTGGCCAGCCCATACTGCACACAAAACAAAGCTTTTCACTATGCCTAGGTACATGTGACAATGATAAATCAAGTCAAATCAAATATAACAGGCCACTAAAAACTGTGACACATGTCCTGGTTAAAAAGATTCCCTTGACACAGACATTGTGCACTATGATAACAGTGACAGCTGTTAACAGCACCATCCTAACCCCATTGTGAGGCTTCAGGTCAAGATGCAGAGTTAAAACTTGTCAATGATCTCTTCCAGTTTGAAATGCAGGTTCTCACAAACTACATTGTATGGAAGAAGGAGATTTGTTACCCAAAGACCCTTGGTAGGTTGGCTATTCTATGGAGAGCCTTCCTTCTCATCCTGTCGCCTTCAGCCTACTTTCTCGACTTTGTGAGTGCTATTCTCAGATTAACCTGCAGGCTATGAAGGACTGCAACTGTTGTTCAGTTACTGGAGCAGACTTACTTTTGAAAGGGCAAAAAAAGATTAGCCTGTCCATTCTGTCAGGATGCTTCACCACTCCTGTGAAAATCCAGAAAGTCAGGAACAGAATGCAGTCTGTCCATAAATACTCCATGAGAAAACAAAAGTCAGCAGTAGATTTCCTGGAGGTTGGATGGTCAACTCCTAAATAACACAAGTGAGGGGTCACTGCACAGCCTAGTATCAGCTGCAGAGCCAGATTGCTGTTCTGACCTGACATGCTCAGTGTGCTTCCTCCAGGTTTGACAGGTTTATGCTCATAGTCACCACTCAGTGTGCACTGCATGAGCTGTACCAGAGTCGACTGGAATTAGTCCAGTCAACGTGATCTCTTTTTTTGGTTTCCATAGCAGCAGCACCCGCGGAACTACCAAGTCCAATTTCATAGTCATTTACTCTTTCAGCAACAATGACTGCGTATCATTCTGGAGTATCAATGCTGAATGATAGCACATAGACGCAGGAATAATTTATTCAATCCCTGGAGTTTAAACCACCATGCAGTCAAATCCTGAGTGATTTACATCTTAATTCCATTTACAAGTCGACAATGCATGTCCCTTTATAGGCTCCGATATTTTTTAATCAATGCATTCAGAGATGTTATTACACATCTCTGAAACAAGTGAGATTTGAACCTGACCTGCTGCGCTTTTCCAGCAACACATTTTCAGCTCTGATCTCCAGCATCTGCAGACTTCACTTTCTCCTTGAACCGAGTCCTCGTGGGTCAGAGATAGGGACATTGCACCACAAGACCCACCCCTTGATATGCTTAGTGACAAAAATCTATTACTTTGAAAGTTTCAATTGATATGGCATCCACAACACTGTGCTTTCTTATTCCCCTCCAAAATTTGCCCAGTTTGAAGATTATGCCTTTTGCTTTCGATTTTCCATAAGGGAAATAGTTTGTTCGTATGTATCTGTTAAATCCTTTCGTAATTCAAAATACTTTGATTAAGTCATCTCTCAACCATCTAAACTCAAGGAATACAAACCCAATTCCCTAGTGTAAGATTCAGTGCTATTTTGGTTAGTCTACTTTGTAGCCCCTCCAAGGTGAATACATTATTTCAAAGGTTTGGCACTCAAAACAACATTGTATTTCCAACAGCATCTCACCAAGACTCTGTACAGCTCAATGATAATTTCTTCATCTTTTTGTATTCTAGTATTCCTGAGGTAATAACACAGGGAACCTGAGCTCAGAGGTAATTCCTATTAAATCCTTAATGAGACCTAAGTGAGCCTTATTGAAAGGATTGGTTAATGGAGTGCCCTGGTCTATATTGGCAGAGAAGTATTTCAGTTAAGGATATAAACGATTCTCCCTCCCACTTGATTTAAATATATATGAAGTTTCAGTATGTGGCATGTTCTTTTCTATTGTTAAAGGTGCCAAAATTGAAAAGAAATGTGGATGAAGTACTGCTTTCAGTAGCCACTATCAGGTTTGTTTTTGGAAACAGTCATAAATGCATGAAGCAAATGCAGAGAGATATTTGTAACGTGTAGTTTGTAAATAATGATAATGATAATGATCGAAAGAATAAAGCTGAAGTTTGTGGTTTAGAAATCACAGACAACTCTATTTTTGATATCAGCAAATCCAAGTCCCATGTAAGCAGTCAGTCAAATTAATATTCCAAATAAATCACTGAAAAACAGATAAGATTACTTACAGTGTGGAAACAGGCCCTTTGGCCCAACAAGTCCACACCGACCCTCTGAAAAGCAACCCACCCAGGTCCATTCCCCTAACGGGCAATTTAGCTTGACCAATTCAACTAACCTGCACATCTTTGGACTGTGGGAGGAAACCCACACAGACACAGGGAGAATGTGCAAACTCCACACAGACAGTCACCCAAGTCTCTGGTGCTGTGAGGCAGCAGTGCTAACCATGGTGCCACTGTGCTACCCAAATATGTAATAGATTTCAGGCACTTAATTAAGGATATTAAAAGGGTAAGTTGCGATGTATTGAGTGTAACCAGGACAGCATAATGTGATCTATGGTAATTTTGCTCAAAAATAGAACGTAGAACAGTACAGCACAGAAGCAGGTCCTTTGGTCCACCATTCCTTTGCCAAACATGATGCTAATTTCATCTGCCTGCACATGCTCTGCATTCCTCTGTTCCAATCCTAGTCATGTGTCTACCTAAATGTCTCTAAAACATTGCTATCATATCTGCTTCTACTGCCTCCCTCAACAGCACATTCCAGCCACTTACCACCCTCTGTGTAAAAAAAATTGCCTTGTCTATCTCCTTTAAACTTTCCCCCATCACAGAGGGTCAGTAGTTAGTACAGTTGCCTCACAGAGCAAGGATTCCAGGTTCAATTCTAGCCTTGGGCGATTGTGTGCAGTTTGCAAGTTCTCCTTATGTCTGTGACTTTTCACCAGGTGCTCTGGTTTTCCCCCACAATCCAAAATGTGCAAGTGAGGTGGATTGGCCACGCTAAATTACCCATAGCGTTCAGGGATGTGTAGGTTAGGTGTGTTAGCCATGGAAAATGCAGGTTACAGGGATAGGGTAGGTGGGATGGGTCTGGCTGGGATGCTGTTCGGAAGGTTGGCGTGGATTTGTTGGGTTAAATAGCCTGTATCCACACAGTGGGAATTCTATGCCCACCTAGTATTTGACATTTCCACCCTGGGAAAAATACTGACTATCCACCCTGTCCATGCCACTCGTAATTTTATATACTTCTGTCAGATAACCCTACAGCCTCTGACTCTCCAGCGAAAACAATCCAAATTTATCCAATCTCCCCTTATGGCTACTATACTCCAATCCAAACAACATCCTGGTAAACATCTTTTGCACTCTCTCCAAAGCCTCCACATCCTTCCTGCAGAGTAGCAACTAGAAATGTATACACTATTCCAAATGCAGCCTAACAACAGTTTTATACAGCTATAACATGAATTGCCACTCAGTGCCCTGACCAGTGAAGGCAAGCATGCCATATGCCTTCTTTACCACTTATTCACTTGGGTTGCCACTTTCAGGGAGCTATGGTCTTGCACCCCAAGAACCTCTGCATATCATTGACCCTAAGGGTCCTGCCAACGAAGACAAGGAAGAAAACAGATAAAAGCTTCAATATTCATGTGGTACTTTAGAATAAGTAGGTAAAATAGTTTGATTCCACAGTTTCAGTAATATACCAGTTCACAAATCTGCTTGGAAAGAACATTGGTGTGAAAAACTTTCACTTATAGGCAGTTCTTCAATTATTTATTATACTCCCTCTGTGAAGATATTGTAGCTTTAAGAAGTGTATTTTATCCTTTTTCTATGAAGAAAGGTTGAGACAGAATTAACAAACAGTTCTGCTCAAAACCAATAAAGTAAACAGCATGTGAAATCTTAGGCTTTCTTTTAAACATTGGAACAATAGAAGCAGCCCGAATGGGTGGAATCAAGCTCCCACAAAACCAAGAGCTTTAGTTAAACTTTCAGCAGTTGCTGGGGTCTTGAAGTTGGAATGTAGAAGCTCTGTTCCCTCTTTCAGTTGTCCCTAAAAGCTTGGGTTTTCTTCCTGCTGCTAGAATTATATGTGAGACAATCTATTTTACTGACTTTGCCTTTGTCAAGGCTATGTTTATGGGTTGTTACTACAATGGAACAGTTTATAAGTAATTTATTATTTTGTTAAATATTTCAATAGAGTTACAGTTAAGCCAATTATTTTCTTTTTTATTTTTCCCATATTTTAACTGTTGTGTGTGAATAAAGCATGTTTTGCTTCAAGTCTGTTAGCTTGACCAATCAAATTGCATTCAGAACACAATGCCTGGCACCTGCCTTTAAAATAAGAAAAGTTAAGGTCTGGGTTATCTACTTGACATGTCTTGAGGAAGTTTGGGCTGGTCCATAATACCCTCACATAATGTTTTCAGATAAGCACTTTGACTAGGCTGCACATTTTGGATTGCTAGTTGCTGTTTTTGATAAACATCAGAATTTAAAGATTCTTTAGACTTATGCAAGTTCCACAAATTTAATATTGTAACTATTGTCAGTTTGTTTATTTCAGGCAGTTGTTCTACTTTTACTGGAGATACTAACTTTGCCAATTTTGGTTGATGCTTTATATGTTAGTACTTTGAGATGCTCTGCCTGTATTTATTATTTTGAGGAGTGGAAAAAGGCAGCAGCTCAGCAGCTAGGATTTCATCGGGGTAGACAGATCTCACACTGTGATTCGTAAGTAGTTTCTGATGGAGTTGTATTGCATGCTGTAACCTGACCTCCAGGCAAACCCCTCCAGAGGATCACTGCTATCAGTGGGTGTTGAGGTCACAAATCATTTAACTTTTATACTTCAGGCTCACTTCAGCATGACACAGAGGACATCAAAAGCATATGGATCTGGAAAACGCAGATGCATCAATCAGGTCACTTGTTCAAGCAATTATTTCACATTCCCCAGGCACTGCAGCAACAACATGAGAGAACCCTGTACTTTTGCCAAACGAAGGAATTTGTTGGACTTCTCCTAGGCTTGAAGCGGTTCAATCATGTGACATTCTGTCATAGGATGTTTGCTGATGCTATTACAACTTATTAATCATTTAATATCTTGGCTTTGAAAAGGATGACAATGACTGCCACTGAAGGCAACGTTTTTAAACAACTGAAAATGATAGGACAGAGAGTGAAGCTAGTAATAATGCATCTTTGCTTAATTGGCAACTTAAGGTTCCAGTGCTCTTTTTGCAAACCATCATCTTTAAAGTTGCAGACCATGCTCCCCGTGTCAATTGGCCTGTCCATGAGAAATACAAAGAAAAGCAAAGCAGGCTGGTACAACCACAATGAAGTTCTGTAATGTCAGTCTTGACTTCCTCTGGCAAACTGCCTTTCAAGTAAACAGAGTAATAGCAGGAATATGACCAGGAGTCAGCTACAAGTGATATATTTTCAAGAAAAAGTTAGATAAAGTCCTGAGACTAAATGGATTACAGGGAGTGGGGCAAAAGTAGGAAAGGGATAGATTTGGATCATGACCCAATGTTGAATGGTGAAGCAGGCGCGAAGGATCAAGTTACCTTTTCCTGTTTCTATTTTCTATGTTTCTATATTCAAGCAGGACATTGATGATCTGATGATAGATAATACCTCCATCTCTAGAGGTTGATAAGGTGGTATATAAGCTGTCAGGGTTGTGTGTTTGTGAACTGGAAGCAAACTGGTGCTTTTCACCTACCTCACCAGCACCATGTTGGGAGATGGGTTAGGCATTCTGGGAAACTGGAATAGTTGGACTGAATTGGAGGCAGTGAACTGCAATGCAGAAAATTAAAAGGAAGTTACCAAAGTGTTGGGTGAGAAGGAACGCAGAATGGAGTGCAGCGGGGTTAGATGATAAGAATGGGAGGGAGGGAATTATTAGAGATGGAAGGGTTTTCTGATGTCAGAGTTGATACCCACAACTTCTAAAGGCAGAGACACCAGGCAAGATGGAAGAATCAAAAATGAGAGATGGTACAGATTGGCTGGAGAGATGGATCAAAGGCATGAAGCAGGAAGTGGTGAACATGGGTACAAGGAAGAAAAGATCCCTGAACTCAGAGGTATCAGCATGGAGCAGACAAAATTGCCTCAGCACACTTGTGTACACTTTCGTGTATTTTTAAATTATTTGCAGATGAGATTTAAACAGCAAGCTGCTGTAATACTGCCATCTATAGGTACATATAATGTAAATTATTATGCAAAGTATACTGCATTAGAATAGTGCAGAATAATTCTCCACAATTTTCTTAAACTGGTTTATGAGATTTTCTGATTACTATATCTTTACCTACGATCATCATTTGCTGTATATATTTTCAGCTAGACAGTTTCCTCATTGTGTGTTCAAATTAGACATTGCTGTAAGTAATTGTTTTTAACATCAAGATTCTAAATCTGCCTTACTCTAGTAATTTAAGAAGTCACTTTTCCTTGCATGTAAATGATATTAAGCAGAAATTAATAGTGGGGTACTCATACCAATGTTACAGTCTAGATAGCACACCAACACCTTTATTACCTCTGAAATTTGGCATGTCCATAATGACTATTACCAATATTTATTGATGCATGACAGAGAGTTGTGAACACAGCCCAGTCCATCATAAAAAGCAGCCTTCTTTCCATTGATTCTGTCTGCACTTCCCACTGCCTCGGGAAAGCAGCCAACATATTCAAAGACCCCTTCCATCTCTTCCACCAGGAGATACAAAAGTTTGAAAACAAGTACTGATAGATTCAAGAACAGCTTCTTTTCTGCTATTTCTGGCTTTATAACAGACCATTTGTATATTAGAGTTGATCTTTCTCTGCACCTTCTCTGTAACTCTAACACTATATTCTATATTCTGTTCTATTACTAAGATTAGATTTGGCTGGATAGCATGCAAATCAATATTTTTCATTGTACCTTGGTACGTGTGACAATAATAAATTAAATCAGAGATCTCAACATATTCAAGTAGCATTTCTGACTCCTGTTTAATGTTTCTATACTGTGTCTAACAAGTGGAAAGTAGCATTCATGTGACACAAGGGCCAGGCAATGACCACCTCCAATAAGAAAGAATCTAACTGTTGTCCTTTGACATGCAATGACATTATCATTACTGAATTGCTTCTCCATTGTCAACATCCTGGAGGATTATCAGAAACAGAACTAGACCAGCCACATATATACTGTGGCTACAAAAGTACATCAGGGTCTAGGAAATCTGCAGCAGGTAACTAATTTTCTGACTCCTCAAAGCCCATACACCATCTACACGGTACAAGTTAGGAGTGTGAAGGAATACTGCCCACTTGCCCAGATGAAATCAGCTATAAAAACTCAAGAACTTTAACAAAATTGAGGACAAACCAATCCACTTAATTGGCACCACATTCACAAACATCCATTCCCTCTACCACTGGTGCTTAGAAGCAGCAGTGTGTACCATTTATAAGATGCATTACAGAAATTCAACAAGGCTCCTTAGACAGCACCTTCAAAGCCAACAATCACTACCAATGAAAAGGATAAGGGCAACAGATATATAAGAACACCACCATTTGCAAGTACCCTTTCAAGCCATTCACCATCGTTACTTGGAAATGTATCACCTTTCCTTCAGTATCACTGGGTCAAAATCCTGGAATTCCCTCCCAGTGCTATTGAGGGTCTACCTACAGCAAATGGACTGCAGTGGTTCAAGAACAGAGAACCCATTTACATTCTGAAGAGCAACTAGGAATAGGCAATAAATGTTGGCCTAGTCAGCTATGCCCATCATCCTAGAAAGGAATAAAAATGAAAAAAAAGTACAGACCGATTGACTGTACCCATCCACTCATTCTCCTATTATGTGGTCACCATTCAGGAAACAGTATGAAGGCTCATCTTGGGCCCTGCTAAAAGTCTCTACACCAGAAGGCCATGAATACAAGCATTCTGCTTTTCAGTACCCTTTTCTCTTTGTTCATCAGAGGCTTTACCTTTCCTGTGCTCTCTGCTTGCTATGTTTTTGAAAAATGAAAATAGGACTCAGTAGGAAAGAATTAGACTTATGCTACCCACCTTGGAATCATGCTAGCTTCTTGAAAATGATATTTTTTGGCAGCCTTAGTGCAACAGCTTGGATTTGCCATGACTGTATGCAGGTATAGTTGACTGATAATGTACATCACACATGACAAATCAGAAAATTGGTCAGAGGTCTATTTTACCAGGTTTTGCATCTTATACTTCAACTTAATTCTCTTTAATTAGGCTGTTGAGTGTAAATGATAGAAATACAACATATTTTCCATTCCTTTTTGCTAATTAATTTTTCATCCCATTTAAAAAACATTCCGTGATTTCTTGGAATGTGGCTGAACACAGCAGACTCTTGTAGTATTATTGAGTATAATATTCTAAGCTTATTTTAAGCTTGCTTTTGGCACTTTCCATTCAAGATCTCAACTACTTTAACAGTTGTATGGATATAACAGCCAATAGTTGGAAGGAAGTTGGAGAAACAAATCTGAAGGCAAATTTCAAACTCTGTCAAGATAATAGGTTAGTGATTTTGAGTGATAATGGACAATGTTGATTGTCTTAAATAAATTAGGTTTTAAAAAAATGTAAAGGTCAAGGGTTGGGGTGTGGAATTAATGAAATATGTACAGAAGAGCTTTCCTGATTAGTGTATTTCTGGCTCAATGATGAACGAATTACTGCTGGATTAAATTGCTGTGAATGAAATGAGACAACTGGAATATGTTCAGTTTAAGAGCTTTTGGGAAACAGTGATCATAATATTATTAAATTTAGTGTGATTATGGAAAAGTTCAAGAACGAATCAGGGATATAAATCGTACTTATCAGCAAAGAGGTCTGACCGAGGTGGATTAGAAATAAAGACTAGAATTTTCTCCTTTCTGGTACAGCCTGAGCAATAGCAAGAAAGGTCAGAAAATAAGCAGATAATGCAAATAATTTAAAAGTCAATATCGAGAAATTGTTTTGCAATTGGACCATCAAGCTTGAAGTGGCAACTTCAGAATATCATCATGAGACAGCAATTACATTACTTACATCTTGTTAAAGCCCAACTTGTTGTATTGCTATGTAACTTCCATCTCTCGTCTCCTTCCTTGTGAAACTAGAAGATGCAACTTCCCAACTTGTAAATCAGAGCAGGGAACTACCAGCTCCAGCTCCCTGAATGTTTACCCCAGGCTTCATCTACCTGCTTTGTCACAACTATGTCTGCGTGCCAGATGCCATCCTCAGTGGCCCTTCATCCACCCAGGCTGGCTAGAGTAAATCACCATATCATCGTTAATGAGTTTTGAGAAGATTCATAGCTCAGGCTGGAAGTAAGTTTGCTTGTTGAGCTGTAATATTCATTTTCAGATGTTTCATCACCATACCAGCTAACATCATCAGTGACCCTCCAGTGAAGCACTGGTGTTATGACCTGCTTTCTATTTGTGTTTTGGTTTCCTTGGATTGGTGATATCATTTCCTGTGGTGATGTCATTTCCTGTTCTTTTTCTCAGAGGGTGGTAAATGGGGTCTAAGTCGATGTGTTTGTTGGTGGAGTTCCAGCTGGAGTACCACACTTCTAAGAACTCCCATGCATGTCTCTGTTTGGCTTGTCCTAGAATGAATGTGTTGTCCCAGCCGAAGTGGTATGCTTCCTCATCTGTATATAAGGATACTAGGGATAGTGACAGGAAAAGAACAGGAAATGACATCGCCACAGGAAATGATATCACCAACCCAAGGAAACCAAAACACATAACTAGAAAGTGGGTCATAACACCAGGTGCTTCACCAGAGGCTCAGTGATGATGTTACCTAGTACGGAAAAGAACCATCTGAAAATGAACCTTTCAGTTCAGCAAGCAAACTTACATCCAGAACCATGTTATCATGCTTGCTTCAGACCGAATCACTCACTGCTTCAACCCATCAACATTTACTATGGAGCTCAATGACATGTATGACTTGCATGTTTTTACCTGTTTGCATTGCCTGCAGGAATGCACATACATCTTACAGGAAGAAAAATGCCCCTTTGAAATAAAATAACAACTTTTTTGGGACACTGAAAGCAATATTGGCCAACTGAACTGCATGCTGGGAAAACTGGTCAACTGAACTGCATGCTGGGAATTGGATTAGGCCAGACACACAGGTATGCAAATCTTAACTGATTGTATTGCATTAGTGTTAATGAGACAGTGAAACTGAGATATTAAGGCAGGAAACATGTAGCATTCAGAGTCAAGTTGAATCAAGCCAGACAAAAATGTAAGCAATTCATCTTGACTGACTATTGAACGGGTTGTTCATGAGACAATGCTGCAAGGTTTCAGGTGGAACAATAGATCTGAGTTTCAGTTGCACTGATTTTGAGACAGTTTGGCTTCTAGGTCGGCTCAATCATTATGGGAAATTACAATATTCAATACTACCTCTTACAACATCCTTCCTGAGATAGAAACTCAATTAAAATTATATTAATTACATCATTGTATTAAAGTACCGCTAAGCCATTGTATCCGGAATTGACCCAGATAACTAGTTAAAAGAAGCCAGTCAAATCAGGGAATCTCACAAACGCTCCAGACAACATCAGGAACAAGAAACAAGAACCTTCAGAGCAGGAAATACAGCCTCAACTCCAGATTGACCAGCTGTAATCAGGGTAGCATACATTTTGTAACGCATTGCACTCCCAAAGCAGGTTTTAAACTAGTGTATGGGTGTAAACATTTAAGAACTATAGGGTTTCTTGGGCTATTAGAGGAAAAGACAGGTTTTGTAACATTGTCTGTATGTATCTATCTTATGTTTCAATGATAATAAACCATGTCTCATGGTAAACTATATCTCATTATTAATGCAAAATGTATCCCATTAAGTGAGCAAGTAGATCAGACCGCATGAAATCGAACCTTTATGAAAAGTTATGGCTCTTAGCTTGCTTTCTTAACACTTACTTTGTGTTCACCTCAAGGCAGCAATCATCCACCTCCTTCACACACACTCACTGAGGTGAGCACTGACTTACAGGCTGTGTGAGTCATGTTGCTTCCTGAACACAAAGGGTTTTTAGTGCTCAGTTACCGGTTGCTAGTTTTTGTGGCTAGCCTTGATTTTTAACATAGAGAAAGAAGGAGGCAGTTTGCCAAGATGGAGAGCACTGAGCAGTGAAGGGAGTGGGCATGTCAGGTGTGCGGCACAGTGCAGTAATATCACACCAGCAGCAAGTGCCCACAGTTTACATGATAAACATGTTGCTTTAACCAAAGGACCATGTGTGAATTTTAAAGGGAAGCAGTCCTCAGTGCGGTCAAAGGGAAATACAGTCAATCAGCAGATACTGCAATAGTTGGTTTTTCCTTTTCCTGTCCAAGCAGTTAGCCACGGTCAGTCAGTGCTAGTTTTTATCATTGTCCAGGAATTAGTATCCTTACAGTCTGCGGCTTAGCCATAGTCAGTTCTGCAGGGCCGTTGCATCCAATCAGGGTTACAGGTAGGCCAGTCAGGTGCCGCAGAGACATCATTCTGGGACTGGGCAGTGGGCAGTCAGGGCTATCCTGCCAAGTCAATCCATGGCCTGGAGCACAATGAGTCTGGATCATTTGGCCATTAATTTTCAGGGTTTATCACGACCCCATTGGATCACGATCAATCAGGCAACTCATCTGGAGGTGGGCTTCATTGTGCTGGTTGCTGAGGGAAAGGTGACCAAGATAAAGGACTCCTTTTTATTCATTCACAGGATGAGGGCATCACTTGCTGGTTAGGCCAGCATTTATTGCCCATCCCTAATTGTCCAGAGGAAGGTTAAGATTCAACTACATTGCCATAGTCACATATAAGCCAGACCAGATAAAGATGACAGTTTCCTTACCTAAAGAACATTAGTGAATCAAATGGGGTTTTCCTGTCAATTCACGATGGATTTGTAGTCATTATTAGATTATTAATTCCAGATTTCTATTGAATTCAAATTCCACTACCTGCAATGGCAAGATGCAAACCCAGGTTCTCAGACTGTTACCTGGGTCTCCAAATTAACAGTCTAGGCCAATATCATGAAGTGTTGTGACCTACTCTGCCGACAATCGTAGACAGTAAGTTAGTACATCACATTGAATAGGAGGAGACTGTGTTCTCTGGAATTATCGGGATCTAATGAGTCACAGTCACTCTGCCCTCAACATGTGGAGGGTGTAGGGCCAACAGGGGCATAGAAATTTCCAAACTCATGAACTACATGGGTAAAGTGAGTGTATTAATAGTTACATAAACAGTTTAATAAAAACAGGGGAATGCTGAATTGTCACAGGTGCTACAAAGGGAAGATCAATAGTCAGAGGTCTTGATTTCTAGTGGCTTGATTTCCAACCCTTTGGGCCATGGTAACAGACAAACACCACAACAGGGTGAGCAGCAGATCCTGGCCTGCAACATCTAGTTATGTGTAACTACTCTAAATGCAGTACCTGTGGCATGAAGATCAAGTTAGTGGCAATCAGTCTAGTCTCTCTATCTTCACATTATCAGAAGAAAGCTGCCCAAAGGTCCTGTTGCATGTTTGATGAAGTGAACTGCAGAAGATTGCACGAGAAAAGTTGGTCCAAGCCCGCAGGATGAGCATCATGATTCTGACTCATCAAACATTTTAACTGAAAATAATTACACCCAAAGAATTGTAGGTAAAACAGGAAATGAGAATGGAAGAACTTCCAGGTGGAAATAGTTCAGATAAAAGCAAGGCACATTCTTATCTGGAGATCAGAGTCAAGGATGTGTTGCTGGAAAAGCATAGCCAGTCAGGCAGCATCCGAGGAGCAGGAGATTCGTTTTGGGCATAAGCCCTTCCTCAGGAATGAGGCTTGTAGGTTGGAGGAGCCGAGAGATAAAGGGGAGAGGGATGGGGCTAGAGGGAAGATGACTGGGAATGTGATAGGTCGATGAAGGTGGGGAGAAGGAGATAGGTCGGATAGGAGGGTGGAGCGAATAGATGGGAAAGACGATGGACAGGTTAAGAGGGTGGTGCTGAGTTGGAGGCTTGGGACAGGGATAATGTGAGGGGAGAGGAAACTGATGAAATCCACCTTTATCCCGTATGGTTACAGGGTTCCAAGGCAGAATATGAAGCGTTCTTCCTCCATTGTTGAGAGGTAATGGTTTGACAGTGGAGGAGGCCCTGGACCTGCATGTACTTGACAGAGTGGGGGGAGGGGGGTTAAAGTTCTCTACCACATGGCAGTGGGGTTGGTTGGTGCGGGTGTCCCGAGATGTTCTCTGAAATGATCTGCAAGGAGGCATCCTGACCCTGAGGTAAAGGAGACTACATCGGGTGCAACGAATACAGTAAATGACATTGGTGGAGGTACAGGTAAATTTCTGCCAGATGTGGAAGGATCCTTTGGGGCCTTGGTTGGAGGTGAGGGGGAGGTGTGGGCGCAGGTTTTGACTGACTGCAGTGGCAGGGAAGGTGCCAAGAGTTGGGTGTGGGCTGGTGGGGGGCGTGGACCTGACGAGGGAGTTGCAGAGGGAATGGTCTCTCCGGAATGCTGATACTGGTGGGGAAGGAAACATATCCCTAGTGGTGGGGTCTTTTTTTAGGTGGTGGAAGTGGCGGATGATGATGTGATGTATATAGATGTTGGTGGGGTGGAAGGTGAGGACCAGGGGGTTTCTGTTTTTGTTGCATTGGGAGGGGTGTGTTTCAAGGGCAGATGAGCGGGAAGTGGATGAGATGCGCTGAAGGACATCATCAACCATGTGGGTGGAGAAATTGCAATCTTTAAAGAAGGATGCCATCTGGGATTTTCTGAGGTGGAATTGGTCATCCTAGGAGCAGATGCAGCGAAGGCAGAGGAATTGGGGTAAGGGATGGCAGTTCTATACCTTGGGATACACAACCACCCGGGATTAATGTGGATTTCACCAGTTTCCTCATTTCCCCTCCCCCCACATTATCCCAGTCCCAAGCCTCCAATTCAGCACCGCTCTCTTGACTTATCGAGTCCACCCTCCTCTCCGACCTATCACCTTCCCCCCCACCTTCATCTACCTATCACATTCTCAGCTACCTTACCCCAGGCTCCACCTCCCCACCCATTTATCTCTCAGCCTCTCTGGCCCACAAGTCCATTTCTGAGGAAGAGCTTATGACCGAAATGTTGATTCTTCTGCTCCTTGGATGCTGCCTGACTGGCTGTGCTTTTCCAGCACCACAGTCTAGACCCATTTTCTTATAGGGGAATAGTAAAGGAATCAAATGCTTCACCTTCCTGGAGGACTACTGATATTGAAATTGAAATCAAACATAAATGGATGTTAATAAACCAGCTCACAATGTGGGGCATAACCTGACAACATTGTTCCTTATTAGCCATTTGGTGGGATGAGTCTTAAATAGGCTGAGTATTAGACGGCACTGTGAATTCCTGGCAGTGTTAGATATAACGGAGTCATATTTTGCTTTCTCTACCACAGCAGCAGGAAGAGAAGACTTTCATAAGTGTTTCATTAAATAGCTTGATAAAAGTGAAGTGAGGTACAAAGGAGAGGTAGAGTTTTTTTTTAGGTTCCTTCCATCTAGAGGCTTTAAGGCCATAACTTCTGAAGGTAGAGGTTCTGCCTGTCACTCCTCCTCTTTAGAATGCATGGAAAGAACAGATCAGCCTGTCTTTTATAATACCACAATGACATCTTTAGCAGAAATTTAAACCTTTTATTTCAGTCAGCAAAGAAATATGTCACATTTTGAAGATTAATTAAGTTGCATTGATCCTGCAACCTATGAATTAAGCTAACTTGCGACCGTAATATGTACTAGAGATTTCAAAATCATTGGCCAAATATTGCAAGAATTTTAGCAAGCTGAGAAAGGTCATTGCTTAAGACATAATTGATTATATGCTCCTGAGTAGCAATGATTCCAAATAGGAGAAATCTGGCTGTCAACCTAACTGGCAAATTTTCATTTTAATTTAATTTAACCTAAATGTCATCCTTATTCAACAAAAAAGAAAATTAGTTTCATCTTATATTGAACAATATATTGGTTTCTTAGCATTTCTATTAACTCCTAACACATAGTTATGCTACATCACATTCGGAAATTCTATTCAGAACGCTGTCCACATTATATTTTGTGTACTGTGTGCATCCACAACCTTCAGTAATGTGCACAGGTTCATTAATGTACATGATCAACATGGAAATGGAAAACGCCAGCAATGGGCAGCAAGTCAGTCTGCATCTAGCAGAATAACTCAGTTTAGTATTCTGTGTTTACTACTTTGTTAGTTATAGTTGAAGCATCGTACTTTTACAATGAAGTCTGATGTGTCCAAATGAAACATAATCCCATCATTTTCTTTCAACTGTTGACCAACCTGCTGTGAATTTCCAGCATTTTTTTTACTCTGCAGCGCAATTGATTTTAAGCAAATGCATGGATCATTTAATTCATAGAAAGATCCTGCATCAAAGGAGACCATTCATCATTGTGCTTGTACAGTCTTTTTGAAAGAATTAGTTCAGAGATTGACGATCTTAATAATAAGAGTATAATTTAAAAGAAGATGCTAAAAAACACAATACCTTTAGAGCTGTAATACTGTCACTTAAATGGCAATAATAATGAAAAATAAGACTGAGACACATTTTAACAACATGCTAAAGACATTTACAAACAAGGTGGTAATCGAATGATTATTTCTTACAAGTACAGTGTGAACGAGTTTATAAAATAAATGAAATAGGCCATTTGATTACCATTGTAATGGGTCGATTGATCAAGGTCAGGAATTCACAAGTCTTTTACTGAATTTCCTGTGGCCTCGGGGCTGAAGATTTCAGATCTGAGCTAGACAATTAGTCCCACAACTCTGCCCTTTCACCATTGCACGGCTAAAGTTTTTTTCATAAAGTTAGATTGCGGTGATCAAGCTATGTGCTCATCTTTAGAAGCTTAAATGTGCATTGGCTGTTTGTGGAACACTGTTGAATAGTTGCCAACATAGTTGTCTGTGTCTGTGAAGATATGGAAACACCTAATTGTCAACCATTTGGATGGCAGTAAGGTGACGGGAAATTGTGAAGGTTCATGCTTAGCTTTTGTTGGAAAGGATTTTATTTACTATTTAGTGAAAGGCAAATTTTCTCAACTGGCAAGTATAACCTCCTACACTATGACAGCAATTCAGAATTTTTTCACTGGTGTGAAGCATTTGGTGGGGGGGGGGGGGGGTCATTGGCATGAAAGGTTCAATATGAATATGATCCTCCATCTATCTCCTTTGACAATCAGACTACAGAAATCTTAGTGACTAAAGTCCAATAGGCAGTTCCATAATGATTTTCCGTAAGAATTGGGTATGTTTTGCTTCCACTCTGGTTCAGTGGATTCTGGGATGGTTAATATGTGGGATTACAGCCACTGCCATACATGGAGAAGGTGATGCTTGAGGAATTAGGCAGCTAAGTTATTTGGAGTTTTGTGCATTCTATCCAACACCTCATATTCATTTCCGCATGATTCCAATGACATATCTGTGTTCAGTATTTTCCAGGATAACCAAGAATGGTTCGGAAATGAAATTTCCTAGATGAACCTTCTCTCGATCATTCACAAGCCAGCGACTTACACGATTTGGTGAAGGTTTTGATTTTTTTTCAAGGACATACTATCCTCCAGCAGTGAGTAGTGTTACTGATGTTACCTCTCCTGTGTTTTGAAATGCCTGCAATAGTTAATCCATGTGTTTGAAGCATTTAGGAGTGTGGGGATCACTGCAGACATTCAGACCATGACCTTTACTCTTTGATTTGAAATCTTCATCCCCAAGGACTCTTTTCTTCAGCTGACTGTAGGGTGAGCAGCAATGATAAATTCCGTCAGCCATGTCTGCCTTCTTGGAAGCTCTCAAGAGATGGAAAATGATGCACATTTTCCAGAATCTCAGTATTGATCCTAATCTTTTAAATTACAGCATGCAAGTACTAGCAAGGCCAAGCCCCTTACAAGTCCATCCATGAACTGGAAGTAAAAATTGCAGAGAACACTATTAATGAGGCAAGAAATTAAACATTAAGCTAAATCTTATGTGTTTTGGCTGTGTCCATTTTGTCAAACCTTATGGAAGAATTCCAGCAGTGAGCCTGAATGAAACATATTGCCATATTTTGCCAAAGTTGTCCCCTAGATAAACTATTTCCACTGGTTTGGGATTTGAGAACTAGGAGGCACTGTATAAGAATAGTGATACATGTTTGGAACTCTCTTTCACAAATGCAGTGAATGCTGAATAAGTTGGTAATTTTAAATCTGAGATAGGTAAATTTTTGTTAAGCAAAGATATGAAGAGATATGGGTAAAAGACAGATAGATCAGCCATGATCTCATTGAGTGGTGAAACAATCTCAAAGTTGTTCCAATTTTCATTAACAACCTACTCTGATCCTTTGACAACAATCCACGCAATTGGTATTCATGAAGCCATTATTGGGATATTTCAGAGTGTACAGGTATCCCTAGTGCTGGCACAATCTTTAAAAGGATGGTTGGTGCCCAGAGAACCCTGCGTGGTTGCTGTCTCTTGTCCTGGATGTGGCATTCAGGGGTAAATTAGCACCCCTTTTGTGGGCAGAGACTTGGTAACATGCTGACTCCCACAGTTTTGAAGATGGGAATATTCATATAGCCTCCTCCTTCTGTTAGCTGTTCAACTGATCACCGCCATTCGTAACTGGGTGCGGAGGGTTTGCAGCATTAGTATCATGAGGAAAATAAAAACTCACAGAAAAAGTAGTGTTGAACAAAAAGGCAAGCAATGGACATGAAACATTATGTTAGGGTAGATGAGTATTGGTCAAACAGGAGTGATGTTGCTAATGTTTTAAAGCCTGAGGATTGGTGCTGGATCCACTTTTGTTTTCAACATGTAGTTGATTTAGATATGGTATTGGGAACAAAACGGTGAAAGTTTCTGCTGGTGCAGATGTGCAGTGAGGAGGAGTGTAAAATGTCTTAAGGAAAAGGTAGACATGTCAGTTTGATTAACAAAAATTTACTGCAGATAAAAGCTGCAAAGGATGCGATCCAATTGACAGGTAATTTTATTGCACTCCCTTCACCACAGGGGAATTTTGAACAAATTTGTAAGCAGAGGTGACATGCTGTAGTAGTATGATCTTAGTTCTAACTCCTTGTCTTAGCTCAACTTTTCACCTCTGCAGCTCCTGTGAACAGATGGAAAAGCATGTCAGTAGGTGAAAGTACCACATTATGTACAACCTGCACATTAATTTAACTTTAAACTCATCTGATTCATACACATACGCACAGTGGGCACAAATATCTATATATATATAAACACATACTGCAGACCCAAACAGTGGGAGCATGACGTTTCACTGCTAGGAGCTATTTTGGCAGGTGCCCTGTCAACAGATACATTTCCCATGTTGGCCAATTAACTGCTGACCACTTAGGCTGTGACTCATATGAAGGGCAGCGGATTGCTGGGACGGAGCAGGCTGACCACAAAGAGCAAACATCAGCCTTGTCGGTGGCGGTAGGAGTAGGGGGTGTGGTGGCACAGAGGGCATTATTAATACGGAGTCATAGAGTCATAGAGATGCACAGCATGGAAACAGATGCTTCGGTCCAACCCGTCCAGGCCGACCAGATATCCCAACATAATCTAATCCCACCTGCCAGCACCCGGCCCATATACCTCCAAACCCTTCCTATTCATATACACATCAAAATGTCTCTTCAATGTTGCAATTCTACCAGCCTTCACCACTTCCTGTGGAAGCTGATTCCTTACATATACTCTGTGTGAAAAGGTTGCCCCGGAGATCACTTTTATATCTTTCCCCTCTCACCCTAAACCTATGCCCTCTAGTTCTGGACTCCCCAAGCCTAAGGAAAAGACTTTGCCCATTTACCCTATCCATGCCCCTCATAATTTTGTAAACCTCTATAAGGTCACCTTTCAGCCTCCGATGCTCCAGGGAAAACAGCCCCAGCCTGTTCAGCCTCTCCCTATAGCTCAAATCCTCCAACCCTGGCAACATCCTCGTAAATCTTTTCTTGAATCCTTTCAAGTTTCACAACATCTTTCCGATAGACACTCCCTCAAAGCCAGCTGGGGCCTGTCAGGGATCACTGGGTAGGGCCCCTATGAGGTTATGACCTTTGGGAAATGTTCCAGAAAGCAGTTGGCTTGAGAACTTGAATCATAAAGCTTTGGAATTGCTCAACACCAACACTTTTGGACGCTCTGACCAGGGAGAAATAGAAATGCTGTAGGACAAGGGCAACGCTGTCAGCAGGACCCACTGCCCTCTCCACATTGTGTTCCTCATGCCTCCAGATACTGCAGCAGTTTCTCATGACTAACATTGATCCATTGTACATCCTGTATGGGCATTGACATTATGTCAAATGCTGGAACAATTACATTTGGGCCACCCAGAGAGACAAACATCCAGATTTAAGGTCAAAAGAGTGTCATTGTAAAACAGTGCCAAATAATGTACAGTGCACTGTCAGCTATGTTACAGAATTGTCCTCAATAAGTTTCCTCTTCCTCTCCCTCCCACTATGTCTTATTGCTCTTCCAAGTTCCACAGCTCAGGTAAAGGGAGCATGCTTAGCAGTGGAACCCTTTGCCCTGGAGGTCTGTTTGGGTAAACACAGGGTTGTTTGTGTCTGGACAACTCAGGTATGTTGAAGGTCTTTGTGCCCAGAGACAAACTGACCATGCTCGGCATGAACTTCCAAGGATTGGCAGGGAGGGTGGAAGTAGTGTGCCCAGCCACATCTGGATTGTGTTGAGTGGAGATTTCTGAATGGTCTGTGGGTGGTTCCTCATCCTGCTGGATGCCTTCTGGCACTGCCCTGTCTCCTGGTAATGAAGGGGCACCTGAGGTACATCTCCCTGTCACCAGATCTTCCGTGCTGAGGATCAATGAATGGTGTGATGGAGTGTACACCTCTCCAGCAGCCCCTGAGGGTACTGGGCCTGGCTTTCCCTGGCAGCTGCCAACTCTGCCTATGGACAATAAAAGCAAGAGCTGCAGATGCTGCAAAGCTGAAACAAAAACAGAAATCGTTGGAGAAACTCTGCAGGTCCAGCAGCATCTATGGAGAGAAAGCAGAGTTAACATTTGGGGTCCAGTGACCTTTCAGCAGAATAAACCTTCTGGTGTAGGATCAATGAATCCCAAGCGTCAATTCTGCTTTCTCTCCACAGATGCTGCCAGACCTACTGAGTTTATCAGTGATTTCTGTTTTGAATCTGTCCAAGGGAGCAGACAGTCATATGGCTCACTGCTCGGCTGCATCTACTGGGCAATGATAACCAAACATGCCTGCTGTTCCTGTTCCTCCCTGTGCATGTGCCTAAAGTCTCTGATTGTCAACACCACAAAGTCCTCTCCTAGGGAGGAGCCTGGACACTTGCAGTCATCTGAGAGCCAATGGCCTGGAATGTTTCTTCCCCAACCAACTGTGGAGCTATCACAGTGAGGTGTTCGCCAGACTGTGCTTCCAAACTCTCAGTCAACCTGATATTCCCTCCATGGTGTTTGTATCTGAGCTGCTGGGGGCAGGGGGCGTGCAGTAGTTGGCAGTGTCTGTACTTTTACTCTCAGGGGTCCTGGAAACTATTTTTGGGGAAGCTGGGTGTTTTACTGTAGTGGTAATGAACATGCTTTAACGGGCAGCACGGTATCACAGTGGTTAGCACTGCTGCCTCACAGCGTCAAGGACCTGGGTTCAATTCTTGCCTCAGGCGACTGACTGTGTGGAGTTTGCACATTCTCCCCGTGTCTGCGTGGGTTTCCTCCGGGTGCTCCGGTTTCCTCCCACAGTCCAAAGATGTGCGGGTCAGGTGAATTGGCCATGCTAAATTGCCCGTAGTGTTAGGTAAGGGGTATATGTAGGGGTATGGGTGGGTTGCGCTTCGGCGGGTCAGTGTGGACTTGTTGGGCTGAAGGGCCTGTTTCCACACTGTAAGTAATCTAAGTAATCTAATCTAATCTAATCATGCTGGTGGTACTTGCTGCAGAAAAAAGAGAGAAGGTGTCGGTTAATGGTTAGCAGTGATGTGCAATGAGTAAGACTGACAGCAAGGTTACTGTGGAAGTTTCAGTGAAAGGAAGATGGTATTGATTGGCAGAACATGGATGTTTTGGCATCTCCACAGAAAGTGGTCCCAGTCTTCCTTCTCCTGCAACATCCAGGATTCTATCCTCACAGCAGAAGAGACTAATGTTGGGTACACTTCCACCCTTTTCTGGCACTATTGTGGGCTATTGTTTTCTCCTGGAATGTGAGAAAGGGAGAAATTGAGTGAGTGAATGTCAATGGCACGGCTATTAGTGCTGGTTCAGGTGGGGGAAAAGTGGTGAGGTATCCTGAGTGAATGAGGAGGCAAAACTGTTAATGGTTCAGGCACTGGAATGGGTGAGAGCAAGTGAGGAAAGATGTTGCAGGCAATAGTGAGAGTGTAAGACCATCGGTCTTGGTGGGAACTGGGTACAGAATGGAGAATTTAGAATTAGAATTAGAATTAGAATTTATTGTCACATGCATTTTTACAATAAAAATACAATGAAAAGTATTATAAGTCACCCTGCCATGGTGCTTATAATGACAAAAGTCATGATAAAAAATCACAAATTACAGAATTAAGTAAAATTAAGTAAATATAAGTCAAAGTTCAACAAAGTTCATTTAAAGACTCATGGTCATAGAGTCATAGAGATGTACAGCATGGAAACAGACCCTTCGGTCCAACCCGTCCATGCAAACCAGATATCCCAACACAATCTAATCCCACCTGCCAGCACCTGGCCCATATACCTCCAAATCCTTCCTATTCATATCCCCATCCAAATTGCTGGTAAATGTTGCAATTGTACCAGCCTCCACCACTTCCTGTGGATGCTCATTCCTTACACGTGCCACTCTCTGTGTGAAATAGTTGCCCCGGAGGTCTCTTTTATGTCTTTCCCCTCTCACCTTAAACCTATGCCCTCTAGTTCTGGACACCCTGACCCCAAGGAAAAGACTTTGTTTATTTACCCTATCCATGCCCCTCATAATTTTGTAAACCTCTATAAGGTCACCTCTCAGCCTCCAACGCTCCAGGGAAAACTGCCCCACTCTGTTCAGCCTCTCCCTATAGCTCAAATCCTCCAACCCTGGCAACATTCTTGTAAATCTTTTCTGAACCCTTTCAAGTTTCACAACATCTTTCCGATTGAAAGGATACCAGAACTGCACACAATATTCCAACAATATTCACAATATTCCATTGGCCTAACCAATGTCCTGTACAGCTGCAACATGATCGTCCAACTCCTGTACTCAATACTTTGACCAATAAAAGAAAGCATACCAAACACCTCCTTCACTATCCTATCTACCTGCCTCTCCACTTTCAAGGAGCTATGAACTTGCATTCCAAGGTCTCTTTGTTCAGCAACACTCCCTGGGACCTTACCATTAAGTGTACAAGTCCTGCTAAGGTTTGCTTTCCCAAAATGCAGCACCTCACATTTATCTGAATTAAACTCCATCTGCCACTTCTCAGCACATTGGCCCATCTCATCCAGATCCTGTTGTAATCTGAGGTAACCCACTTCACTGTCCACTACACCTCCAATTTTGATGTCATCTGCAAACTTACTAACTGTACCTCTTATGCTCGCATCCAAATCATTTATGTAAATCACAAAAAGTCGAGGACCTAGCACTGATCCTTGTGGCACTCCAGTGGTCACATGCCTCCAGTCTGAAAAATAACCCTCCACTGTCACCCTTCTATCTTTGAGCCAGTTCTATATCCACATGGATAGTTCGCCCTGTATTCCGTGAGATCTAACCTTGCTAATCAGTCTCCCATGGAGAACCCTGTCGAACGCCTTACTGAAGTCCATATAGATCACATCACTGCTCTGCCCTCATCAATCCTCTTTGTTACATCCTCAAAAAACTCAATCAAGTTTGTGAGACATGATTTCCCATGCACAAAGCCATGTTGATTATCCCTAATCAGTCCTTGCCTTTCCAAATACATGTACATCCTGTCCCTCACAATTCCTTCCAACAACCTGCCCACCACTGACGTCAGGCTCACTGCTGTATAGTTCCCTGGCTTGTCTTTACCACCCTTCTTAAACAGTGGCACCACGTTAGCCAACCTCCGGTCTTCCGGCACCTCACCTGTGACTATCAATGATACAAATATCTCAGCAAGAGGCCCAGCAATCACTTTCCTAGCTTCCCACAGGGTTCCAGGGTACACCTGATCAGGTCCTGGGGATTTATCCACCTTTCACTGTTTCAAGACATTCTCGAAGAAAGCAGATCCACGATGAGAATGACATGACGGAACAAAAACTGGGACACCATATCATTGGGTCAAAAGACTCTGAAGAAATACCGTTGCCAAGAACAATAAAGGGAGTATGAGGTAGCAGAGAGAAGAGTGTGGCATTCACCTTTCATTAGGATTCTTATGGCACTGCTAGGTATTCCTCCAAAGTGTGGAGACAACACTGAGCTCGGTGGTGGACTCGGCTCAGGCTGCCAGGGTGCAGTGGCCCTCTGTGAGGATCCTATGGGAAGAGGTGTCCTTAACTTCACCACGTTCCCCTCAACCAGGAACTCCAGGTTCCTGTCAGTGATTCATGGTTCCATCCTTTCTTCTCCCTCGGGAACATATTTATTACCCATCCCCAATTGCTCGGAGGTCAAGCACATTGCTGTGGTATAGAATCACACGTAGGACAAACAGCAAATTTGCTTCCTGGAAGGACATTAGTAAATCAGTTGATTGTTGCTGCAATCAAAGGCAGCTTCAGAATTCTAGTGCTTGTTCAGGTGTGCAGCAGCTTTTTAAAAATGGCATGGGCACAAAGAATGCCTGTCTGTTGGCCAATATGCATTAAGTGGGGAGTTGTTCTAATATATGGTAATGTTGTATTGGAATCAGAAGTGAGCGAGGACCACCATAGGTGTAGTCTAGCTTAATCATGAAGCACATTTAGTAAATTACAACAAGAAATCTTGCAAGGCTCCATGATGGAAAGATCTCCAAAAAACTTCACGCAACAAATATGTAGTCAGAGAATGGTAACATTCCACCCATTCTCTCTACTCTAAATTTACTGTAGCTATCCAGTGTTATGCTCATAGAGTCAGAAGATTCACAGAGATGTACAGCACAGAAAGAGACCCTTCATTCCAACTCGTCCTTGCCGACCAGATATCCCAACCTAATCTAGTTCCATTTGCCAGCACTTGGCCCATATCCCTCCAAACCCTTCCTGTTCATATACCCATCCAGATGCCTCCACCGCTTCCTCTAGAAGCTCATTACATACACATACCACCCTCTGCCTGAAAATGTTGCGCCTTAGGTCTCTTTTATATTTTTCCCCTCTCACCCTAAACCTATGCCCGCTAGTTCTGGACTCACCCACCCCAGGGAAAAGACTTTGTCTATTTATCCTATCCATGCCCCTCATGATTTTATAAACTTCTATAAGGTCACCCCTCAACTTTCGACGCTCCAGCGAAAACAGCCCCAGTCTATTCAGCCTCCAACCGTGGCTATATCCTTGTAAGTCTTTTCTTAACCCTTTCAAGTTTCACAACACTCTTCCCTTAGGAAGGAGATCAGAATTACATGCAATATTCCAAAAGTGGCCTGACCAATGTCCTGTACAATTGCAACATGACCTCCCAACTCCTATGCTCATGTAACCTGTTATCTTATTATTATTACTGTAAGCTATTTTAAAAAGATTTTTTCACACGATGCGGATGTCGCTGGCTCGACCAACATTTATTACCCATCCCTAATTGCTCAGAGGTCAGTTAGGAGTCAAGTACATTGCTGTGGGTATAGAATCACATGTGGGACAAACAGCAAATTTGCTTCCTGGAAGGACATCAGATGATTTTTGCTGCAATCAAAAGTGGTTACTTGTTTGACATTAAGCTAGCATTGTTTTTAATTCCAGACATTTTTCATTATTGAACGCGAATTTTACCATCTGTTATTGTAGGATTTGAACAGATGTTCCAAGAACACTAGTTTAGGATTCTGAATGACTATTTTATTGATAGTACCATTATACCACTATCTCTGCTTTTTGCTCAAGTGTGTGCCAATTTTGCTAAAAGCTTACGAATGGTTAATCCTTCATCACCTAATACTATTACATGGTATGAGAAGGATCAGAGGCAACAAATCTCCCCAAAGAAGATCTGATCGCAACTTGGTGTGAACTGCTGTTTTAAGTGAAGAAAACACCAGCAGTGCAAAGAATCCTCAGTGATCCGAACAGAAGAGACAATAAGAAATTGTGCACAAAAAAGTAAGCTACCCCTTTGAGAATATTATTTTAAATAAAGAGCAAGCCAGTCAGTTCAGACTGGAAAAGCTACAGCAGCCTGAAAAAAGCCTTTCTCAAAGGGTCCAAATTAGCCAGAATCCTAGAGAAAGCTACAGAAAGGCTTGTAAGGATGAAGCAGAGTCTCAGAACAGCAGTTAGGAATAGATCAAAATTGTTATCTGGCAAAGCAGCAGTCAAAATCAGACTTCAGAGATAAGTTGAGCTCCTGGAAGAATCAGTATATTGTTACTTTTAAGGCACAATTCTGGCTGACAACAAAGAAAACATAGAATTCCAAAAATATTGTTTGAAATGAGTATTACCTTCATCACGTTTAACCTTAATATCAACTGCAAAACAGATCTTCAAAACTGGGCTGTTATCTAACATTTCTTCAAACATGGTTAATAAGATGTAATAACCGATAGTTCTATAAGATAAAACTTTGCTGAAGTAGGTAATCTTTATGCAATGAAGAAATTTTATGGAGCAACAGAAACTGTTTAAAAGTGAGAAGAGCACACAGTGCTTCCAGTTAAAAAGGCACAAAGTATCTGGGAAGGAAGAGAATGGTGCAAATTCTCCATCTTGCTGAAAAAAACTAAACAACCATTTATAATGGGGAGATGAACTTCCGTTTCTTAATTCTTAAAGATTTAAGAAGATGTACACACCTCAAACACTTCAAACTTAATTTAAAGCTTCATTGAAGAAATATCTTTACAAAACAAACATTAAACATTGTTTTTGCAAAATTCAAGTGAGCAATTTAATTTAAACGAAGAAATGGAGAAAATGATTACACCTCCCGGCAGATTCAGGATGACAGATAAGACACGCAGAGTGTTAGTTTGGTCAGCATGGAAGAAGCAATTCATATGATTCAGACAATCTGCAGGTCAACACACCACATCACAAGCAGAATAATTTAACTCACTGATTTTTGTAGAGTCATAGTGTCACACAGCACAGAAACAGATTCTTCGGTCCAACCAGTCCATGTTCATCCTAATCCCAAACTAAAGTAGTCCCACCCTCCTGTGCTTGGTCCATATCCCTCCAAACATTTCTTATTCACGATTTAAACATTGTTAACTGTACTCACATCCACCACTCCCTCTGAAAGTTCATTCCATGTACAAACCACACCCGTGTAAACTATATTGTTCCATGTCGTTTCTTTTATCTTTCCCTTCTCAACTTAAAATTATGACCCCTAGTTTTGAAATTCCCCATCTGAGGGAAAAGATACCTGCCACTCACCTTATCTGATTCCCCCATGATTTTCTAAACCTCTAGGTCACTCTTCAATCTCCTACACTCCAGTGAAAAAAGTCCCAGCCTATCCAGTCTCTCCTTCTAACTCAAAGCCTCCATTCCCAGCAACATCTTGGCAAATCTCTTCTGAACCGTCTCCAGCTTAATAATATCCTACCTATAATAAGGTGACCAGAACTGGACATAGTTTGAAACAATGGGATAGCCACACTATTAATAGAGAAAATCGTAGAGAAAATATTGATATCTTTGACATTTTAAAAGCATTTGACAAATACTTTACTTTAAAAACCAATAATCATATGAAAAGAATATAAGATTCACTAAAATAATAGTTTCCAGGGGAACCTGTTAACAGCTTCAGCAATGATTTTTTTGACTTCAGAGCATGACAGCAAGCAATAATTAATGTCAGAATTCTCATCAGTATTTCTGATTTACCTTTTTCAGTTATTTTGTGATTGAAGGAAAATCTCACACTTGGAAAGGCTTTCCAAAGTATATTTGAAACTGAGATTTGGAAAAAGTACAGAAAAATCTAGGGAACAGAATCTATTCAGAAGACCATCATAATCAACCACAGTCATTCCTATTGACAAAGATGATCAATCTGAACCACATACAGCTGTATTATTTGGCAAAACATCTTGGCCGAAAAACATATTGTTACAACTAAGTGATTTGATGTTACATTAGGCAGCAGGAAACCCCTGAAATTAAAGGAAAATTTAATGTTTTTTAAGGCATTAAGATCTCAGTTTGCCACAAGTGGGAGGTCATGTTGCAGCTGTACAGGACATTGGTTAGGCCACTTTTAGAATATTGTGTGCAATTCTGGTCTCCCTCGTGTAGGAAAGATGTTGTGAAACTTGAAAGGATTCGGAAAAGATTCACAAGGATGTTGTCAACATTGGGGGTTTGAGCAAAAAGGAGAGGTTGAATAGGCTGGAGCGTTGGAGGCTGAGGGGTGACCTTATAGACATTTATAAAATCATGAGGGGCATGGATATGGTAAATAGACAATGTCTTTTCCCTGGGGTGGGGAAGTCCAGAACTAGAGGGCATAGGTTTAGGATGAGAGGGAAAAGATTTAAAAGAGACCTAAGGGATAACTTTTTCATGCAGAGGGAGGTACGTATATGGAATGAGCTGCCCAAGGAAGTGGTGGAGGTTAGTACAATTGCAACGTTTAAAAGGCATTTGGATGGGTATATGAATAGGAAGGGTTTAGAGGGATATGGGCCAAGTGCTGGCAAATGGGACTAGATCAATTTAGGATTTCTGGTCGGGTGGGAACGAAGGGTCTGTTTTCATGACTCTAAGTGGGAAAAAGAATGGCTACAAGAGAGGTATGAAGCTGTAAAGGGAAGTGAGGCAGAGAAAGGGAAGTTGTAAAGAAGAGTGAATAGCTATAAAGCTGTCAACACAAGAAGTATTTGGCTAACTGGGAACCAGGAATATTAGAAAATTCTGAGGTAATGAATTACTTGCAAAGGAATGTGGATTCTCTTGTGGGTGTAAACATTTATACTGCTGCGAGGCAGTGGAATGTCTTTTTCTCTTGCAAACTCTCTGAAGCCTAAAGAAAGCGAGTTTATTTTCCCTTCCCAGTTTCTACAAGCTTTGACCTTTAACCCAGATATTAAAGAGACTCAGCAGTTAGTGTACTAATCACCCAGTACCTCCTGCAAAGAAGTGAACTAAGCTTGATTTCCAATGTGCAACCCCAGGGAGGCAGGAAAAGACAACCATGGTCAAGTGAACAAGCAAAGAAGACAGCAAATAGGCAGGTAATCTTCAGCTTTTTAGTATTTAGTATTTTTGCTCTGGAAAATCCTTAACAGAAATGGAATGAAGGAAAATTGCAGCAGTATCATTCCTGAAGAAGTGATCACTCTTAGGGCTGCTACGAACCATTCCGTTAAACAGTGGTATTGGTTTCATAGGCTGGACTCATGGTTCAAATAATAGTCAAACCATAGACCTGCACGTCAGTAACAAGAGATTTAAGGAGCTGATGTATCTCAGCCCAGGGTAGGCTGCTTCTCTATAACATTGTTTTTTTTTGTTTTGGAATGTTTGGCTCTTTCACTGGCCTTGTTCAAAGTATGAATTCTAGTGTTCAGAGCAAAATAAAATTTGAATTGTTAATTAATTTAATAAAGTTAGTACCAAAATTCATGAATAAAACAGAAACAGAAATTTAACGATAGTCTTTGATAGAATTTATTATAGAATGTCTGTTTCTCTACTGACTTCAAATTCAAAAGCATTTGCCAAATGGTACTGCCTAAATGCTAATTAAAATTGAGAAATTATGTGTCAAAATATTTATTGGCTGCATGCATAATCATTGTAAAAACACAAAAAATGATATTTTTAGTGGAACATTTAACTTATCCACTGTCATGCCTTTTATTCCACGTTAAATTATAAATTTTGAAAGCCAATTAAACTGTGGAAAGTTTATTGATATGGTACAAAGGTTAATGAATAGAGAACATAATTAATATTACGTGAATTTACCAGTAAAATTTCTAGAGAACTCGAGGATACAAACAGTACTTAATATTTAATACTGAAGTTACAATTAATTACGTGTAATGTGCAGATATATATCATTAACAATGTAATGATTTGTGTCTGAAATGGATATGTTCATGAAACAGGGTACTTGAGTGGAAAGGACCTTTGCCATTACAGTGTAGTCACTACTGTGATGCAGAAAGTGCAGCAGCCAATTCTTTATAGTAAGATAAAATGAACAGCTTTCAAATAAAGGATAAGGTGTATTTGGGATTTAAGTTGACTGATTAACTTTTGGTCATGACACCAGAGGAACTCTGTCACTTTTCCTTTAAATGTGCCGTGACATCTCTTGATTCATCTGGAGAGAATAAACAGGTCTCATCCAGAAACAACATGACCAGTAATGCAATAATCTCTTAATGATTCCTCGATATGTTACCCGAGAAAGCCTATGTGCTCAAGCCACCTGAGTAGGATTGAGCCCATAATTATCTTGAGTCCCTGGTGAGATTGACATCTGGGATGCGTTCTGTTTAAAGATCAAACCACAAGTAAAACATGGGTATATTTGAACATTATCTCACAGTGGCAAAGATAATGCCTGTTTAATCTCAATTTCAATGGAAGTTATTCAAAACAACATTCTAATCCCTTTTCTTCAAGGATTTAGCCAAATCTCTGCAGCTATGCAAGCAAAGTTCAACCCATGAAATCTACTGTCTAGTGTATCTTTTTTATGGGATCTTCTCAACCTTCAGCTACTATCACTCACAGTAATATGGTCCTGCCAGAACTGTCTCCTCTCCCCAGCTCTGCTTTCTTTGTGTCTGCAATCCACACAGCCTCCACTATAACTTCCTTCCTGTGGGTAATGCTTCCAGGTAAAGAGTCACAAGGACTAGTACTTCCTATCCATAAATCATAATATCTCTCTTTACTTGCAAAGCAAACTCTTAAACCAAAAGTTATTTTCAAACATTTATTAAATAATTATTATAGATTTTCAAGTATTTTAAAGTAATTACAAGTTTTCCTTACTTTTGATGTTTCCAGACAATAAATGCTGGCCTAGCCATTGATGCTTATTTTCCATGCACGAATAAAGCCAAGGTAAAAGTTTCATAGGGTGTGGACATCACTGGCAAGGCCAGCATTTGATGTCAATCTTGAATTACCTCTGAAAGGTGATGATGAGCAATTTCCTTCAACCACTGATACTTCTACAGGGCTGCTGGGAAGGATGCTTAAGGATTTTTATCCAACAACAATGAGGAGACAGCACTAGAGTTTCAAATCAGGCTTGAAAATGATCTTGCTGATGGTTATGTTTGTTGCCTTTGTCTTTCTGGGTTGTACACTTAAAGGTTTGGAAGTAGTTGAAGAAGCCATGAAAAGTTCCTGCAGTATACCTCAGCCATAGAACATACTGAAGCCACTGCTCATTGATAGTGGAGAAAGTACATGTTTAGTTTGGTGAATGAAATACAAATCAAGTATTCTGTTTTGCTCCAGATGAGATTGAGTTGAGAGTGCGGTGCTGGAAAAGTACAGCAGGTCAGGGCAACATCCAAGAAGCAGGAGAATTGATGTTCTGAGCATAAGTCCTTCATCAGGAATAAGGCTTATGGGCCGGGTGCTGAGAGATAAATGGGTGGGGTGTGGGGTTGGGGAGGGAGGTAGCTGAAAAAGTGATAGGTAGATGAAGGTGAGGGCAAAGGTGATATGTCAGAGGTGGATGGAGCGGAGAGATGGGAAAGATGATGGACACGTCAAGAGGGCGGTGGCAAGTTGGTGGCTTGGGACTCAGATAATATGAGTGGAGGAGAATGAGGAAACTGTTGAAATCCACATTGATCCAGTGTGGTTGGAGGGTCCCAAGGCAGAATATGAGACGTTCTTCCTCCAGGTGCCGGATGGTAATGGTTTGGCAATGGAGGAGGCCCAGGACCTGAATGTCCTTGATGGAATTGGAGGGGAAGCTGAAGTGTTCAGCCATGAGGTGGTGGGATTGGTGGGTGCGGGTGTCCAGGAGATGTTCTCTGAAATGATCTGAAGAAGGCGTTCTGTCTTCCTGACGTAGTGAAGACCACATCTGGTGCAATGGATACAGTAGATGACATTGGTGGAGGTACAGGTCAATTTCTGTCATATGTGGAAGGATCCTTTGGGGCCTTGGATGGAGGTGAGGGGAGTGGTGTGGGCACAGTTTTGCAATTCCTGCGGTGGCAGGGGAAGGTGTCAGGAATGGGGTGTGGGCTGGTGGGGGGCATAGACCTGAAGAGGGAGGTTGCACCCACACCTACCAACCCCACTGCTGCATTGCTGAACACTTCAACTCCCCCTCCCACTCCGTCAAGGAATTGTAGGTCTTGGGCCTCTTCCACTGCCACCTGACGCCTGAAGGAAGAACGCCTCATATTCTACCTTCGGACCCTGCACCCAGACCGGATGAATGAGGATTTCAACAGTTTTCCCATTTCCACTCCCTCCACATTATCTGAGTCCCAAGACTCCAATTCGGTGCCACCCTCCTGACCTGTCCATTATCTTTCGCACCTATCCACTCCACCCCTCCTCTGACTTATTACCTTCTCCCTCCCCTTCATCTATCTATCGCAGTCTCAGGTACCTTCCCCCCAACCCCATCCCCTCCCATTTATTTCTCAGCCCCCCCGTCCCACAAGCCTTATTCCTGATGAAAGACTTATGCCTGAAACGTCGATTCTCCTGCTCCTCGGATGCTGCCTGACCTGCTGTACTTCTCAACTCTGATCTCCAACATCTTCAGTCCTCACTTCTTCTCTGGATAATATTGAGTTTATTGTATGTTATGGAAGTTGCACCCATCAGGGGCAAGTAGGGAGTGCAGACGAACCTCAATTACCCAGCATCCGTTTATTCAAATTTCAGATTATCTGAACAAAATCACAAGTTCCTGATGCTTGGCTAAGCTGTGTTATCCAACATTTGATTATCTGAACATTCGATCATCCGAACATTCGATTATCCAAACAAAAGACTCCCCGTCCATGTCATTCGAATAGTTGAGGTTCCTCTGCATGCCTATACACTCCTGAGTTGTGCAGTGTAGATGGTAGACAGGTTTGGGAAGTCAGGAGGTGAATACCTTACCACAGAATTCCCAATATTTGACTTGCTTGTATCACTGCAATATTTATGTTGTACTTGCAATTCAGTTTCTGCTCAATGCTAACCTCCAGGATGTTGCAAGTAAAATTAAGCAACATTAATTATCTTGAATGCCAGGGGAAAATGGTTAGAATCTCTATTGTTGGAGATTGCTATTGTCTGGCACTGGTGTGGCATGAATGTTTCTTGCCACTGAGCAGGCAAACATAATATAATCCAGAATGACATAGATAATTGTGACTGGTGCTGAACACTGTAGTCATCAGCAGACATCTCAGTTCTGACATTATAGTGAAGGAAAAGTCATTGATGAAATATCTTTGTAAGTGATCTCACAACACACTTAAGACACAGAACTTGGAGAAAGGTCACTAAGAACATTCTAACATTTCTTAACTGCATACAACATCAGCCTGAGGCTTCAGATTTTTGAACCTTTCCCTGCAACAATACTGTACCTTTTCAGCACTGAGTAACATTGAACAACATTTTCCAATCGCAAACTTTAAAACCCCATTCGACCTAGCTACCATGACTGAATATCATCTATCGTCTAAGCTTGATGTTAAAGACATACGCCGTTATAGCTTTACTGTATGACCATGCAGCAAGGCACTTCAGTCGAGAGCTTTTGCCAAATAGACTGGCAAATAATATATGGTGGGGATTTTAGAAAAAAAACTCAGGAACCAAATGACCCCTTCTGCAAATTCTGTATTGAAATATATTTCATGGAATTTTGCAGGAATGTATGGATTTAGGTAGGCAATAGAATAAAAAAATCAAGGACTGAAGAATGAGTGTAATTACAGGACAATAGGTCCTTTATGCTTTTGAACAGATGACACTGTTGGGAAAGCTGTTTTTAACACCTCAGCTAATTTTTGGTAATTATAATTTATTTCTCAAGACCAAATTAATTATTGAAAAGAAGAATTATCTTTGCTCATTAACCATAAGTGTTTGATCCAGTATTTGGTACGTGAGGTTAAGATGTTTTATAGCTGTGTGCTTTTTAAATGTAGCTAATTTGTGAAAGGGAGAACATTATTTCCTCACATAATCAAATAAAAAAGACAATTAAATAACTGACAGTAAAGAAGATAATTATGACAATATTTTGATACAACCACAGTGAAATAATAAATCAGCTTATTCTATTTCTTCTGAACATCCAATTAATATATCCTAAACATTCTTTTTATGTGATTCTGGGTTGTTAATGAGATAATAAAAAATACAAAGATGTTCATTAATCATTGTGTTTTACACACCGGGGTTCATTTTAACACGATGTAACGGAAAATTTATTGCTTTTGTTATCTGTGGTATTTATCTTCACTGCAACTTTGATTTGGAATAATAAAAAAGTTATGCCTGAATCAAAATATTTGTTGGAGTTTACAATAATTTAAAGTCAATTGAAGACATTATTGTAGTAACTGTGTCTCTGTGCATTTGCATCTCTGACATGAGGAGAGATTGAGTAGACTAGGTTTATACTCATTCAATTTAGAAGAATGAGGGTGACCTCATTGAAACATATAAGATTATGAGCGAACAGATAAGGAGGAAATAGGGAGGTTGTTTCCACTGGCATGTAAAACGAGAACTAGGAGACATAGCCTCAAAATAAGGGGAAGATTTAGGACCGAGCTGAGGAGGAACTTTTCCTCCCAAAGGGTTTTGAATCTGTGGAATTTCCTGCCCAGTGAAGCAATTGAGACTACCTCACTGAATGCTTTTAAGGCAAAGCTCGGTAGATTTTTGAACGGTAAAGGAATTAAAGGTTGTGGTGAGTGGGTGGGTAAGTGGATCTGGGTCTACAAAAAGATCAACCATGATCCTATTGAATGGCGGAGCAGGCTCAAAGAGCCAGATGGCCTACTTCTGCTCCTAGTTCTTATATTTGTATGTTCTTATATGAAAACCTTCCAGTTCAACTTAAAACAGTGGTTAATGTTTGGTCAATTGAGAATTTGGAATCTCAGATTGAAAGACTTTGTTAGGCAAGAGCATTAAGTACGTTATGGATCTTCAAATCATTTTTGTCTACAGGGATAGTGCCTGAGGACTGGAGTATAGCAAATGTGGTTCTCTTGTTCAAAAGGTAACCCTGATAATTACAGACCAGTGAGTCTCACTTCAGTTGTTGGTAAAGTGTTGGAAAAGGTTATAAGAGATAGGATTTATAACCATTTAGAAAAGAATAATCTGATCAGGGACAGTCAGCCTAGTTTAGTGAAGGGTAGGTTGTGCCAAACAAATCTTATTGAGTTTTTTGATAAGGTGACCAAACAGGTAGATGAGAGTAAACTGGTTGATGTGGTGTGTATGGATTTCAGCAAGGCGTTCGATAAGGTTCCCCACAGTAGCTATTATACAAAATGCAGAGGAATGGGATTGTGGGAGACATAGCAGTTTGCATCAGTAATTGGCTTGTTGAAAGAAAACAGAGGGTTGTAGTTGATGGAACATGTTCATCTTGGTGTCCAGTTACTAGCAGCGTACTGCAAGGATCGGTGTTGGGTCCACTGCTGTTCGTCATTTTATGAATGACCTGGATGAAGGCTTAGAAGGGTGGGTTAGTAAATTTGCGGATGACACTAAGGTCAGTGGAGTTGTGGATAGTGACAAAGCATGTAGTAGGTTGCAGAGGGACATAGATAGGATGCAGAGCTGGGCTGAGAGGTGGCAAATGGAGTTTAATGTGGACAAGTGTGAGGCGATACACTTTGGATGAGTAATCAGAATGCAAAGTACTGGGCTAATGGTAGGATTCTTGGGAGTGCAGATGAGCAGAGAGATCTCAGTGTCCATGCACCCAGATCCCTGAAAGTTGCCACCCAGATTGACAGGGTTGTTAAGAAGGCATACAGTGTTTTGGCCTTTATTAATAGAGGGATTGAATATCAGAACCAGGAGGTTCTGCTGTAGCTGTACAAAGCTCTGGTACAGCCACACTTGGAGTATTGTGTACAGTTTTGGTCACCACATTATAAGGAGGATGTGGAAGCTTTGGAAAGGGTGCAGAGGAGATTTACTAGGATGTTGCCTGGTTTGGAAGTAATGTCTTATGAGGAAAGGCTGAGGGCCTTGAGGCTGTTCTCGTTAGAGAGAAGAAGGTTGAGAGGTGACTTAATAGAGACATACAAGATAATCAGAGGGTTAGATAGGGTGGACAGGGAGAGCCTTTTTCCAAGCATGGGGACAGCAAACATGAGAGGACACAACTTTAAAGTGAGGGGAGATAGGTATAAGACAGATGTCAGAGGTAGTTTCTTTACTCAGAGAGTGGTAAGGGTATGGAATGCTTTGCCTGCAATGGTAGTAGATTCGCCAAGTTTAAGTGCATTTAAGTCATCATTGGACAGGCATATGGACGTACATGGAATAGTGTAAGTGGGATGGGCTTCAGATTAGTATGACAGGGCGGCGCAACATCGAGGGCTGAAGGGCCTGTATTGCGCTGTAATGTTGTATGTTCTATGTTCAAACTGATGAAATGACATTAAAATACAAATTAACCATGATCTATTTGAATGAGGAGCTGAGATGCTGAATTGCCTACTGATGTTCCCGTCTTTTGCTCTAACTAACTGAAGTAAGTTAATGTATCTATTGTGTTGGTACTGTGCCTTTAAGAGATGTGTTCTGTCTTATTTCTCTTGCAAAGGGGTGTTATCACTGGTGCTAACATGACTCCTTCAGAAAGGTAGCTGGAAAATAGTTTTGAGTTCTCCCTAGGTGTTTTTTAAAAGCAATTCAAAAGAATCATGAGTGAGTAGGGTCAGGCTTACACAGCCCCAAATGAAGACTAGTATTGCTTTTAGTTACTTGGTGGTCTTTTTGCTGGAGCTGAATTTATTGTTACTGCAGTTAAGTCTTAAATAGGAGGTTTCCTTTAAATAAAACCAAAAAGTTCAGGTTGTTTCTTTTTGGTGTTTCTTTCCACTGGATTGGAGACAGAGACAGTGTGCGAGAATCATATCTGTGTGGATGGATTGTCTTTGACAAGGCTGTGTTTCCTGGATGAGGCCTATATTAGAACCGTTGATAATTGGTGGTAAAATGCCACACTGTCTTGCTAAGTATTTCAATCGAGTAAAGTTGTGCCAATTTTTCTTTTTTGTTGCATTTTAATTATGTTGTAAGAATAAAATGTGTTTTAATTAAAGCTTTGTGGTGGACTAATCAAATCATATCTGGAATACAGCATCTTATACTTGCTTTTTAAAAATAAAATAAAAGTTAGGGGTGAGGCTAGCTCCATAATATATTTGAAGGGGTGGGTGGTAGTGTCTGGTTTGGTCAATAACACTAATTTTAATACGTCTGATTAACAAATTGCACATGTGCAAGATTCCTATTCAGTCTTACTTAAATAATAACATACCCATTTCATTGGCACTTTACCTTATTAGTCCTTCAGATAATTTTGTTCATGTTCTGGGGCAGGATTATCCCTTAGAGGACAGAAACAGAGGTTGGGACTGATTCTAAATGACAAACCCACAACTTGGGTGAATTAATTACTTATTGTAATTTTGATAGGGATGCTGGGAACGACTCCCTAAGGACATTGTGGATCTACCTACAGCACAGGGCTGCAGTGTTTAAGAAGCTGGATAACCACCACCTTCTCAAGGGAACTGGAGACAACAGTATATGTTGGCCAGCCAGTGTTGCTCATGTCCCACAAATGAATTTGAAAAATGCTCCCTTAACTTGAATGCAGCAAGGTTTTCTATTTAAGAATCATGAGCAGCTCTTGAAGCTGGAGGGCTACTGGCAGATTTCCAGCTTGAAAGGAACAGGAGTTTACAATGGAAGGTAAATCAGAGAGAGGGAATCTCAAGATGAAGTTGCCATCTCTCCCTCTAATTGCAACCATATTGTACAAATGCATTTGTCAGCCAGACCAGCATTGTTAGCATGGGGGAAGGGGGCGATGAGGGGGTTCGGGTTGCTAGAGTTGGGAGAAAGCCCTTGTCAAGTGGTGGTTTGTGCCTGCTCCTGCATCTCGGAGGCCAGTAATGTCTCTAGGTATCCATGGAGTTATTGCCACCCCCCAGCTAGCCATAAGGAAGCTGCCTCTAGACTCAACAAACTTCCTCCACTTGTGGGAACCTGGAGGCCAGAAGGAAAATCCCAATTGGTTTCCTTAAGCTGATTTTAACTGGCTTTTAGTTTGCCAACTTGGCTACCTGCTGCCTTAGGGTGGATGGCCGTACCAACTGTTTCCATTGAAATGTCATGGAGGCAGCATGAAGGCTGGGCACTGGCACACCAGCTGGTGGGGCTACTTTTAACTTTCTCCCACAGTTTCTGATCACAGTTATAGTGGGTGCTAAATGGGATGAGGCTGCCATCTCAAATCTTTTCACTGTGCCTCAGTACACATGACAATAAATTCAATTCAACTCAAGGTTAACAGAAGAATATCTCTAATGGATTAAGAATTATTTTTAACAGCTGAAACATTCTTAAGTTTAGCTATAATATTTTTAATGGTTGTCTATCATAACTGCATTGAAGTCAACAATCACGAACAGCAATAAAGATATTTTTTCCACATCATGTTAAAGTAGACCCAAGTGTGTAAAATTGCAACGATTAATGAACACACAAATATTTTTAACATCTAATAAATTACCCAGAATCATGTACAATAACTCAGAAATTGCATTAATTATAGTAAAATACACTAAAACTCAACTTTTTGTCATGAAAGCATTTTGGTTTATTAGAATGTTCTGAGCTCAAAGATTTCATGTCTTTTTTTTATCTCTTTTATCCTGCATTTTTCACAATGTCACATTTTTAACAAGAAGCTTTTGCTTTTGTTTAGCTAGGAGTCTGATGTTCACAGAAATTCATGATGAAATTTCTGCGTTCAAATCAACCTGGTTTCTGTTTGCTGAAAACAAGCATTGTCCTCAATGACACGAACCTAGCATCAGTTTGGAGAGTGAAAGGGCAGGTTGCTACAATGAGTTAACCAGCAAAACCTGCAGCAGAAGGCACTAAATACTCCTCATTGTTTATCTAGAGCGACTATACTTTGTTGGATTTGATTGCAGACTTATTAGAAGTTAATTAGCAAGAATTCCTGGCCTAACTTGCACCATCAATGAAACAGCTTAGTCATTGATTATTGACCATCCCCTACAGCAATATGCAATAACTTACTTGCTGACATTGAATGTTTTGGTTCCACCAGGGCTACTGAGCTCCTGACCTCAATTGATTCAAACATGCACAAAAGAGCTGAACTCCAGAAGTGAGATGAGAGTGACAGCTCCTGATAATAAAAGCCGCATTTGACCAAGTATAGCATTAAGAAGCCCTAGCACAACTAGAGTCGATGGGAATCAGGGGGAATACTATCCACTGGTTAGAGTCATATCTGGCTCATAGGAAGACAATTGTGGTTGTTGGAAGTCAGACATTTCCGCTCCAGGACAGAACTCTGCAGGAGTTCCACTGGGTACTGTCCTAGGCTGAATCATCTTCAGCTACTCCGTCAATGGCCTTCCCTCAATTGTAAGGTCCGAAGTGAGGATGATCGCCAATGATTGCACAATGTTCAGCATCAATCGTAACTCCTCAAATGCTAAAGCAGTCCATGTCCAAATGCAACAAGACATGGACAATTTCAGGTTTGGCCTGAGAAGTGGCAAATATCATTTATGCCTCATATAAGTGGCCAGTAATGACCATCTCCAACCAGAAGGGTTCTAAGGTATCATTCCTTGATATTCAATGGTACCATTATCACTGAATCCCTCACTATCAACAGCCTGGGGATTACTATTCATCAAAAACTGAACTAAATTAGACCTACAAGAGCAGGTCAGAGTCTCGGATCCTGCAGTGAGTAACTCACCGCTTGACTCCCCAAAAACTAATGACCATCTACAAGGCACAATTCAGGATTGTGATGGAATACCCTCAATTTGCCTAGATGAGTGCAATAATACTCAAGAAGCTTGACACCATCCCGGCAAAGCAGCCTGATTGATTGGCACCTCTTTCACAAATATTCAGTCACTATACTATTGAGGCTCAATAGCTGCAGTGTATACCATGTATACCAGATGCACTGGGGAAATTCATTAAACAGCACTTTCCAAATACATGACTACTTTCATCTAGAAAGACAAAGGCAGCAGATAAACATGAACACACTACTCATATGTTTCCTTCCAAGCCACTCACCATCCTGAATTGGAAATATATTGCTGGTCCTTCAAAGTTACTGGGTCAAAAGCAATGAAATTTCTCCTTACTGGACCTGTGACTCTACCTACATCAAGTGGTCTGCAGAGTTTCAAGAGGGCAACTCCCCACCACCTTCTCAAGCGCCAGTGGAACCACGTTAAAAATTTCCATATGCCATATGTGAATAAAACAAAAATATAGGAAGCATTTGATGTCACATTATGCCACATGGACAACATTTTGGTATATGAACCCCAAAAATATTCCTCTGCTCATTAGTATAAGATACACTGTAGAAATTCATTAAGGCCCTTAGACAGTATTCCTCAAACCGTTACCATGTAGAGAGACAGTGGCAGCAGATATAACAGAACGCTAGTAGTTGCATCTTCTATGCCACCGGTGATACAACTGCAAAAAGGAACTACATAGGCTGGGGCTTGTTATCCTTAGAGCAGAAAAGGCTGAGGGGAAAGGGAGGGTGAAGGAGAGGAGGGAGGGTGTACAAAGATTTAAGGACCTAGACAGGTGGATAGGGAGAAACTATTCCCAAAGTAGAGCTGTTAACAATCAGTGGGTACAGTTTTAGGATAAGGAGCAGGAGGTTGAGAGGGGATTTGAAGAAACACTTTTTCACCCACAATGTTGTGGGTATCTGGAATTCGTTATCTAAAAATGTGGTACAGCCAGGAATCATCAAGACATTTAAGAACTGTTTAGATGAACACTTGAAACACCATAGCATACAAGGCTATGGGTCAAGTGCTGAAGAATGAAATGAAAGTTTGATGATTAGTGCGGACACGATGGGCTTCGTTATGTGCTGTCAAAGTTCTATGACTGTAAGTACAGGAAAAGTACCAGATAACAACAGACACGCTTTGAAGGATACCATTCAGCACAACAAAAAAAAGATGACTTAGACTCCATTGAACATGCCGAAGCCCCTAGATCAGAAGTTACCAGACACTCCTCAGGCACGGTAAGGAAATGGCAGAGGTAGGAGAAGCCCAAGAATGGGTTGAAGAATACTGTCCAGAAGGATGGCCTGATTTTGTACCTAAATGGTCCAAAACTACATTGGTACCTTGAATAGTATGAGCACCCCCTTCACAAACAACTTGTCAATCTTCCACAAAAGATGCTGGGGGCTCTACAACCTGAGATTTTTCAGTGAATTCATCAGTGATATTTTGGGAATTATAAAGTGCGATGCAACAATCAGTCTGCTGGCCAGGTATCATTCACTCTCTACAGCAAATGATTACTAACGGCATCTGTGTATTGTAAGCAGCCAAAGAGATAAAAGAACCACTATTACCTTTATCTCTTCTTTCAAAGCTGTGCAACTGCCTGAGAATAGATTTATTCAGTTTAAAAAAGACCTTCATTCTCGTCATGGACTATTACTCAAGGTGGATTGAACTCAACCATCTGTAGAGTATCATAGCAGTCAGTAATAAAATCATTCAGGAGAATCTGCTCAACACGTCGGATTCCAGGTGCAGTGGTATGAGACAATGGTCCACAGTTTGGAAATGAGTAGTTTAAGAGATTTGCAAGTGATTTCAATTTCATTCAAGTTGCTAGTTCAGCTCAATATCCTCAAGTAACTGGAGAAACAGAGGCAGCAGTGCAAACATTAAAGCATTATTGAAGAAAAATAAAGATTTGGGTCTTGCACTCTGAAGTTACTGATCTTCATCACTACAGAATAGTTATCATTGTAACAATAATTATGGGCATAAATTTGAAGGCAGTTTTCATATCTACCTCAGACACTAAAACCTCATATAACTGAGAGTTACCCAATATGACTGAAGTAACATAAGGAGCAGCAAAGGACAACCAGGCTCTCAACTTGCATTCAGTGGAAAGTGTAATGGTATTGTGCCTTTAAGAGAGATTTGTTCTGTGCTGTTTCTTTTGCAGAGTAGTGTTTCACCCTGGAGCCAGAATATCTGCTTCACAAGCAGTGGGTAAACAGCTTTGAGTTCGCTGAGTTTTTTTTTAATTTGACAAAAGAGGCATGAATGGGTGGAGTCAGGTTCACTCAGACCCAGGGTTTTAGTTCTGTTTTCATATGAAATTGGGATTTTTGGCTGTAGAAGCTGATGGATACAGCTCTCTCTCTCTCAAGTAAAAAGCTTGAACTCGCACTGCTGTTAGATTATTTCTTGTAGTCTTCCATTCTCCTAGACTGGAGAATGCACGTGAGAAAATTTGTTTTGCTGAATTTATCTTGGCCAAGGGTGTGTTTATGGGATGCTGCTATATTGGAGCAATGGATTATGAGTAGTTAAATAATATATTATTTTAGTAAGTTGTTCAATAGAGTTAAAGTTATCCCAGTGCATTGGTTTGGCTTGGCTTGTATTTTAACTGGGTGTAAGAATAAAGTATGTTTTGCTTAAAGCCTAACAGTGATCAATTGAATCACATCTGGAACAGAATGCCTTATAATTGTTGTAAATAAGATAAAAAATAAGGTCTAGGCTAACTCCTTGATATATTTTGAGGGGGTTTGGTCTGGTCAAAAGTGTAGAACACATTAGTTACTAAAGCTGCAGCACTGAGGGAGGAACTTATGTAAATAATCATCAAAGAAGGAATGATAATAGCAAGAACATTACAAATGAGATCAAATGTCTTTGAAATGGATCATGGAGTCTTAAAGAGAAATAAGGAGAACTCACAATGCACTGATGTTATTCAAGGGAAACCAATTGAAAACTTGGAAGTATTTCTCTGAAGAGGCAGAAAGTACAACCACCCAACAGAGGGACTCACTCGATGACACAAGGGAGAGTGGGGGATATTCTCAATCTCTGAATGAGATCCGAAACATATCAAGGAGTTTAGCAACACAGGCACTAACCCTGTGAAGTCTGAGAAGTTTGAGAGGAGCTAACTGCAAATGTAATGAGACTCAAAATTTGGACTGAAATTAGAAGAATGGAATTAGCATAAGAACCAGACAGAATGATGATGATCATATTGCAATGATATTAGACACATGTGATTCAGTGGATAGAGTTGGAAGGGAATGGAATCTCTAGCCTAATGTGAAGAGAAGAGGATGTGTGTATACATCAAGCTGTAAATGAAAAGCTTTTGCAGAATCCTCTTACCCAGCAATTTTACTTTCAGAGACTAAACAGAATTCAACCCCGACGCATAATATCACAGCATGCAGGAGTCAGAATTTACAAGAAATAATACTTTTTGCATGGAAAGAGTTCTACATAAAGGAAGTCAGGAATTGGTAGCATGATTGGGCCTGGTTAAAATGAATTGGGTTGTAGCTCAGTTGTTGGAGACCCAAAAGCAGGAAAGTCCTAAGCAACCTCTATGGTGTCAGGAAGAGCATTAAAATTATAATGACAAAATGTTTGAAATGATTTGAGAAGTGACTTCCTGAAGTGTTTGTTGGAACTTCAGCTAAAGATCTATTGAAGCATCAGAAAAATGGGTATTTCAGGAGTGACAATATTTTGTTTCGCATTTCCATGGGTCTTAACTAATCTTCACCCTCTCTTGTTTAAACCCGAAAGCTGAACTTGGAAGTTTGTTGTTGTTTATTTCTCTCATGTGATATGTGCATCAGTAGCAAGGTCAGCATTTGTAGCCCATTTATAATTGGTCTTGATTTGAGTATTTTGCTGGACCATTTCAGAGGGCAGTTAAAAGTCAGACATATTGTTGTCAGTTTGGAGTCACATGTAGGCCAGACCACAACAGGTTTCCTTCCCTCAAGAACATTAATGAACCAGAAACGTTTTAACGGAAATCGATGATAGCTTCATGGACTTCATTGCTGAGACTAGATTTATAATTCCAGTTGTTATTCAGTGAATTCAAATTCCATCATCTTTCTTTTTAGTTATTCACAGGATGCAGTCATCATTGGACAGACCAGCACTTATTGCCCATTCCTACATACTCTTGAAAAGGTGGTAGTGAGCCAGCTTTTGACCTGCGGTAATCCATTTCCTGCTAAATGCTCATCAAACCATTGGAGAGGGCACACACTGCTGTAACTGAGCATCGGTGATGGAAAGAGTGGATATTTGTGGATATGGTGCAAATCAAGCAGGTTGCTTTATGCTGAATGGGGTCAAGCTTCTTGAATGTTGATGGAGCTGCATCCATCCGGGCAAATGGGGTAAATTCCAACATACATCTGACATGTGCCTTGAAGATGGCAGATAGTCTTTGGGAAATTAGCAGATGAGTTACTCACTGCCCGATTCCTAGCTTCTGACCTACTGTTGCAACTACAGTGTTTATATAGCTAATCTAATCCAGGTTCTGGTCAACGATAACCCTCAGGATGTTGATAGTGAGGAATTCAGGAACAGTAGTGCCGTTGAGTATGATGATGTGCAATGATGGTTTGATTAACACTGAGACATAAATGATATCTATCATGTCTGAACCCAACCTTAGATATTTTCCAGCACCTGATGCAGTTTGGACATGGAATGCTTCAGCACTTGAGGAGTCACAATGGTTCTGAACATTGTGCAATCATCAGCAATTATCCCTACTTCTGACTTTATGATGGAGGGTAGATCTTTGATGATGTAGTCGAAAATGGTTGGGCTTAGGACATTATCCTGAGGAAGTCCTGTAGAGATGTCCAGTAGCAGAGATGATGGACCAGTAACAACCAAAATCAACTTCCTTTATGCCAGGTATGACTGCAACTCACAGTGTTTATCCCCTGATTCTCAATGACAGCAATATTGCTAGGACTCCATGATACCATACTCAGTTGAATGTGACCTGATGTCAAGGGCTGTCACTCTCAACTCACCTCTTGAATTCAGCTCCTTTGCCCATGCTTGACTCAATGCTGTAATGAGGTCAGGACCTGATTGGCCCTGGCAGAACCCAAACTGGGCGTCACTGAGCAGGTTATTGCTGAGCAGATGCTGCTTGATAGCACTTTTGGTGACACCTACCACCACTTTACTGGTGTTAGAGAGTAGACTGATGGGGTAGAAGTTGGCCGAATTGGATTTGTCCTGCTTTTTGTATACATGACATATCTGGGAAATTTTCCCCATTGTCTGTGAGATGCCAGAGTATTAACTGTAATGTAAGAGTTTTGCTAGGGAAGTGGGAAGTTCTGGAGTACAAGTCTTCTATTGCTGGAATGTTGTCATGATCCATAGCCTTTGCACAATCCAGTGCCTCGAACCGTTTCTTGATATCACATGGAGTGTATCAAACTAATAGAAAACTTGCATCTGTGATGCTGGGGACCACTGGAGGAGGCTGCAATGGATCATCCACTCAGCATGTCTAGCTGAAAATTGTTGTGAATACTTCAACCTTATCTTTTGCACCAATGCCCTGGACTCCCCCAACATTGAGGATGGGTGCATTTGTGAAGGCTCCTCCAGTGAGCTGTTTAATTGTCCACTACCATTCACATCTGATGTGGCAGGACTGCTGCACTTAGATCTGGTCTGTTAGATGTGGGTTCCCTTAACTCTGTCTATCATTTGCTGCTTATACTGTTGGACATGCAAGTAGTCCTATTTCGAAGGTTGAATCCTCATTTTTAGGTATATCTGGTGCAGCTCTTGACATGCTTTCCTTCATTGAAACAGGGTTAATTCCTGGCTTGATGCTTACGCAAATGTAGTGGATCTTGTCTTTGAAAACAATTCTTACCAACACCCTCATGGATACCCAGTCTTGAGTTACTCAATATGTTAGAAGTTTATCCTATTTAGCACAGTGATAGTGCCACACAACATGATAGTGGATATCCTTACTCTGAAGGCAGAACTTTGGCTCCACAAGGACTGTCCAGTGGTCACTCTTACCAATGCTGTCATGGACAAATGCACAGAGTGATTGGTTAGGATGAAGTCAAGTATGTTTGCCCCCATTTGTTGGTTTTCTCATCACTTGCTACAGACCAGTCGAGCAGCTTTAGCCCTTTTGGACTCAGCCAGCTTAGTGATGCTGCCAACTCACTCTTAGTGATGTGACCCGTTCAGAATATGTTTGCCGCCTAGCCACCTTCAGTGAATGCAGGGATATTGATTCATCAGCTGACAGTCACGGTTGGTGTGGATTGGGGTGGGACAAGGGATGCGAGATACATAACAATCAGCAGAAGTTTTCCCCACCCATATTTGACTTGATGTCATGACACTTCATGGAGTCTAGGTTGATGCATCTGGTTTCATTCCTTTCAGTGTGACACTTTAGCAGCTCTGGGATTCGAACCATGTCCTCAGAACATTTGCCCTCCTCTGTATTACAAGTCCAGTAACATTATCACTCTGCTACCATCGCCACCATTATTGTTTTCTATTCCTAAGTTGTCATCCCTAACTGTTAACAAGAAACTGTTGAATAATTCCACAATTAACAAGTGCAGAATTTGCAATTCACAGTGGAATAAAGTGACAAAAATCATGCAGACATAAAGAACCTACATCTGTTCTCATGATTGAGAAAGCAACAAATGCATCATCCCTGCCTACTTCCACTGGACTTACTATGAGAGTTTTCCCAAATGTGGTATCAATCTGAGTCAGCAGGATAGGAAACAAACTATAAACTGTCAGACTTCATAATTATTGTATGAAGAGACTGTTTAAAGTAAAGAAATTGCAACACATTACACAATCCAATGTTACAATTCATTTAAATCATCATCAATAAAAATGCTTTTATCGAAATGTATCACCCCTTCCTTGATGCACCAGCAAAACTAAATATTGTTTGTACATTTTTCTGTTTTTCACAAGTCACCAGCCGTTTGTTGTACAGCTGCTGTGGGAAAAATGCAGCAGGAATGCTAGCACTGCAAATTTACATCTATACACCACAGCATTTTTAAAATTAGAAACAGATACCAATTATCTTTCATAGTGTATACAAATTGTAATTCAAATTTATGAGTATTTAATCAGGCTTAATTTCAGGCAAAATTCAACAGATTGTTTGTTGAGTGCAAGATGTGCTATTTTGTATCACAGAAATCTTCTATTATTGAAACTCTTTCATTAGTTACTATACCCAGTTATTTCTGACATTTTGCAATGTAGTTAGACATTATTTGTTTGCCATTAGCATAATTCTGTAAAAGTATGCTGACAGAATGTCAAAAAAAGAGCTCAGACTAGAGCAGATTAAAACAATGTTTAAGAATTGAAATTAAAAGAATATCTCTTTATTGCTTCCTGTGTCCCAATCCATTAACACATTTGCTCACATGTGCCAATGTAATATTTTTGTTTTGCTCTGTGAAGTTCAAGCTCAAAGAGAAATTGCATTGTGCTTTAAGCACCAAGTGGCAGTTTAATAATTGTTGACAACCAAATCTGCAAGTCGAGCATTTTAATTGCCTATATAAAACACATGTAAATGACAGAGTTGATTCAATGGATCATTAAGAAGGAGATAAAGGAGCTGACTTCTTTCTTTTTGCCTTTAAAGTTGAGAATTATTTAGAATGTACATTCATAAAATATGCATTAACGTTGGCCCAGCCAAATAAAGCTGTCACATTGAGTGAGTGAGTTAGAACATGCAGCGGATTCAGTTGAAGGATTACAAGGATTCATCTGCCCCCTCGCTTGGTGTCCTTTGTCCGTTTAAATTTTAGAGCTTCAGCATTACTTTCAAATACAATGCATTACATTTTGTAAACTATACTGTAACTGTCTTTGTACCATGATGTGTTCCTCAAGTCTTTGCGATTTTATTTACTAATTTCTCTCTGTGGCTTCTCTGAGCACTATTCCGTTCAGCTTCAAGCTGAACTGTCAGTCCTTCATCCTTTTTATCTGAAAGACCATGTACTCCCACATCTGTAACAGCATTGCCCCCAGTTCATTTTCCAGCTGAAATGCTTATTCATGCTTTTTGACTTCTCTGGACTCAGCTAATTGAATCTTCTAGTTAGCTTATTGGGCAAAATCTTATACAGGCATTAATGATGAGGGCAAAATCGTGTAAGAAATCCAGCAATACCTATCTTGACATCGGGAGCAGTTCACTGCATCTTTTAAATAATTTGTGACCATCAAAGTGAGATTCTCAATAGGCAAAGGTGTGGTTGGTCCATAGACACTTGGGAATCACTGGCCCAAAACTGTCCAAAATGGAAGAGCAGCATCCGGGAAGGCATCGAGTACCTCAAGACTTATCATCAGGAGAAAATGGAAGCCAGGCAAAAACTGTGAAAGGAGCGTGCTGCCACACCAATGTACTCACCAACAACACCACCAACCCCACCCCCCCACTCCTTCATGTGACCACCACCCATGTGTAGAGGAAGCCATATCGGTCTGCATAGCTACCTATAAACTCACCTTGAGAATGGAAGAGAGTTATCCCCATCTGCAAGGCACCACCATTGATGATGATTAAGGAGATTATTGCTTTTTAACAATGTTATTAACTGCACATTCCACCTCAGTAATGTGCAATTTCCCATTCTATGACCTGCTCCAAATAAACAAGTTGTCGAGAAATCTGTCATGTAATTATTACCATGTATGTGACTGAGTGCATTGATAGGTTTCATGGGTTGATGTGGGTCTGGGATGAGAAGTAGATAATAACTCAGCAGGCATCTCCTTTTTGCGTCAGTCACCCAGCTGTCATGTCACCTTCACCAGGTTCCTACACGTGCTGAGGCTGAAGCTGAATGAATGATGGAGATATGGCCCTTGATGTGCATCTCACCGTCTATAGGAGTGTCTACAGCCCTTATCTGCGGGGTGTTCCACCACTGACTGCCCTCAGAGCCAGGAGCCTGTTTCACTCCTTATCTTCCCAACAGAGATCATGCACTCAGTCACTGACAGCATGCTGGTCACTGTAGCTAATTTCCCAAGATGGCGAAAGTTGATACTTGAAGCAAGCCCAGAAGGAGCAGCAGTTTCTGTAGAGGCGGGCGAGCACCCAGATTACAGAGGGGTCACAGGCATGGGGCTCCTTAACATTCACGGAGTCCATGGGGGGCTAGAGGTCTTTGTTTCTGATTTGGAGGAGCCAGAGTTGGACAAAGCTAAAAATTACACAACACCAGCTTAAAGTCCAACAGGTTTATTTGGAAGCACTAGCTCTCAGAGCACTGTTCCTTCATCAAAGGTTTATACTCGATCACACTCACACGCACACTTTTCCAAGCTTGCACACACACAAACAAACACTCTCTCATGCACACATTCACATACACATTTTCTCTCTGTCTCTCACTCTCATGTACACACAGACACATATAAGGCTATGGGGGTGAATTTGTATTTACAGAAGTATATTTGCAGATACATTCTATTTTGGTCAAAAGGTGCACAATCTGCAGGAGGTCAGTCCATGTAATATTTTGTGAATTCCACTTTGGAAATAGAACCAGTCTGATCCAAGATTGGGATACAGACAGATTCTGACTTCGCACCTTTAATATATTGTCTGAGTTGAGATGTCACCTTTTGTTATAAAACCTTAAGTTATTTTGAGGATGTGACTTAAAAGAAGTTCTGGGATTTACATATTAATGAACTGATTCTAAAAGATGAAAGACCGAACAACAATCCACGTTTGTTCAATATATCATTTCAGTTGCATGACACCGTAATCTTTTGCTATAAATTCGTTGTCTTATGGTCCTGCTTCACAGCTGCCTGATGAAGGAGACACTTTCCGAAAGTTAGTGCTTCCAAATAAATCTATTGGACTATAACCTGGTGTAGTGTGATTTTTAACTTTGTTTCTGACTCTATTTCCTGCAGATGAATAAATAACAGTTTTTTTTATGATCTGGGACACCAGGATGCTATTATACGAAATCTTAGAATGAGCCCTGTGGGAGTTAGACGTGATCTATCCCGTGGCTGTGGAAGGTGACAGTCACTTTGAACATGCATGCTACTGGCAGTGAGCGGGGAAAGATTTAAAAAGGAACTGAGGGGTAACTTTTTCACACAGAGGATGGTGCATGTATGGAACAAGCTGCCAGATGAAGTGATGGAGTTGGGTACAATTACAACATTTAAAAGGTATCTGACCTAGTATATGAATAGGAATAGTTCAGAGGGATACAGGCCAAATGCTAGCAAATGGGACTAGGTCAGATGGGGATATCCAGAAGACGAGTTGGACTGAAAGGTCTGTTTCACTGGACATCATGTGGCAATGAAAAGGTATACCACAAGGCTTTGAAATTCATCAACCAAAACCATTTGATGAATCTTCAGATGACCTGTAATCACCATTTCCATTTCCTGGAGGTGCATACCTACGAACCTGGCAGCTGCCAGGATTCCCAAGTTCTGGAGCACTTTCATGTACCTGGCAAGTTTCATTGTCTGGGGACCTTTCAAAGCTGATTACTGGGGGACAAGGACTATCATGTCTCAGAGCAGTACTGCACAATTCGCTGACTAAAGCAAAGTGTAGATATAATGCTACTCAGGCTTCGATCAGGACTGGGGGGGAGGGGGAGTGGGGAATAGCTGAGGGGGCTGCTAGAGATACAGTTCCACTGCTCGGACCAAACCTGGGGGGACCCTCCAATATAGTCCTGTCAGAATGTACCTCATGATCCTGGCGTGCTGTGTTCTGCACAATTGAAGCACGTCGAAAGTGGACATCAGGATGTAATCAAGAACAGGTAAACTGTGTGGCTTGTGGTCTTATCAGTGACTATAGCGAGAGAATGGTGCCGTATGGCTGATGGAGAATAAACCATGCCTTCTATGAGCTATGAGCAGCTTGGGTTTCATGGTTACTGTGCCCTTACACTACCAGTGAGGCACAATGCCAGGTTATAATGCTCATCTGAGTGAACCCAGGCTATGTAGAGAATAGGCAGGCACGAGAGATACCAGTCTTCTGGCAAATATCTGCTGAGTGGCAAGTTCTTCTTGGAAAAGCGAGTGGCACAGTGGGATTAGAATCAAGTGAGGTCATTCATGATCTCAGTAAAATATGGTGAGAGATCTCATTAGGTCTCACAGTGAAAAATTCTCCAAATGAACATTTACTAAAAAATGTGTCAGATTGAGTCAATTGATTTGAATGTTCCCTTTGGTCTTAGTCATTTAGGATCAGAACAGTGAAAAAACATGGGACCTTCATAAAAAAGAGTCATATAATAACTCATTGGGTAAATAGGCAAGCTGAGTATTTAGGTCTACAAGTCCAACAAAATAGCGAACTAATTTACCCCAACTGAAAACAATGTACAAGTTATAAATATAAATAGAATCATAGCAATTCAGACGGAAACAGACCTTTCATTCTAACTCATCCTTGCTGACCAGATATCCCAACCTAATCTAGTCCCATTTGCCAGCTTTTGGCCCATATCCCTCTAAACCCTTCCCATTCATATAGCCATTCAGATGCCTTTTGAATGTTGCAATTGTACCAGCCTCCACCACTTCCTCTGGCAGCTCGTTCTGTACATACACCATCCTCTGCGAAAAAAAACACCCCTGAGGCTCCTTTTAAATTCTCCCCCTCTCATCCTAAACCTATGCCCCCAAGTTCAAGAATCCCCCACACCAGGGAAAAGTGTTAAAATGTTGTACATTTATGAGTAACAGTTAGGAAAGTCAACAGAAAATGATTGAAATTTGATGACAATAACTGAACTTGACTATGTCTCCAGGGTAATGTTCACGGGCGATCAGGAGAGCACAGAGGAGCATAGCAGAAACCCTGAAAATCGAAAAGAAAGCAAGACGGAGCACTGGGAGAATGGCACGCATTAGAGGAGAGGCTGAAGGTACAGCAGAGCAGAAGAAGATAGGAAAGAAAACAAACTCTGAGGAAAGCTTCGGGTAAAAAATGAGGTCTGCAGATGCTGGAGATCACAGTTGAAAATGTGTTGCTGGGTAAAGCACAGCAGGTTAGGCAGCATCCAAGGAACAGGAAATTCGACGTTTCGGGCATAAGCCCTTCATCAGGAATGAAGGGCTTATGCCCGAAACGTCGAATTTCCTGTTCCTTGGATGCTGCCTAACCTGCTGTGCTTTACCCAGCAACACATTTTCATCTGAGGAAAGCTTGTCAAATTAAAACAAAGGATGCTCACCTTGTCTTGCTACCAATATAACTTTTCTTCTGTCAAATGACTAAGCTCCAAGCAACATTATAAAAACAAACAAATACCTTTCTCAGGGATGAAGCAATAATGGATCTGGTCCTGAACTAACAAATGTAAAGGTCATGAATTCAAAGACAACATGATAAATTTAAAACCGAATTCAGCAATTTACACAATTTGTAGACTAACATCTTATTGTGTCAGTGGCTGGGAATAATATCCATTTTCTTCCTTATATATGGTATTTTTTTCAAACCACATTTAAATATATTTTTCACAGTGTTAGTGGCGCACACTTGCATTTTAGCTTTATTTTGGCACATGTAACAAAATTCCTCCTGCTCACAGTTGGAAAAAAAATTATAATCTTAAATGTTACTGGTTAATCTAAGATTACTAGCCAGCAAATTTAATATTTTACTTAAACTTATTGTTTTAAGCCTAAAGGAACTGATAGGGGGTCCGCTGTGGTGCAATGGTAGTGTCCCTACTCCTAGACCAAGTGATCCAGGTTGAAGTCCCACCTGCTCCAGAGGTGTGTAATAAAATCCCTGAACGTATTGATGAGAAAAATAGGTAAAGTATATACAAATATAAGGGAAAATCAAGTCCTCTGCTGCAGAACAGATGAGATTAGCCAATTAAGTAACTGTCTGTTAAGAGAGTGAGCTTAGTCTCAATTGTATAAGAGACATTGTATCTTGTTATGAGAGCTTTGGGTACACACTGATAGCATTATGGGTTTGGTAACAAGAGGAGTGAGAGAGGTGATTGTTGTTTCCATTTTCTTTTCTTATCTTCAGCCTCAAGGAGACCAAGAATTAAATAGCTGCATGAGATGGGGGACTTTAAACTATTCAAAGGTAGTACCACAGAAAAAATATAAGCCTAACAAGTGGGAACAGGAAGCAGCATAGATGAGGGTCAATCTCTGTAATCGAGAGCAAATGAGTATTTCTAATCTCCAATCTAAAAAAAAAGGTTTTAGTTTAGATGAGGAATGTTTCAAGCATGATGAATAGGTCAGGCTCCTGGTACATTTTTAATACTCGTTAAGTGTGAAGTAGACAGAAAGAGAGTAACTTCGAGGTAAGTCATGGCAAGGCAGCTCAGCCATGTGGAATGGCAGGAATACTTCTATTTCCAGGGTGACAATGTGAGCAGGAAATATCCCCAGCTGCATCTACTGGAAATCCACCTTTCCGAGAGGAAATATACAGGAACTAGATTAGGCCCTTGAGCCTGTTCTACCATTCAATGAAATCATGGCTGGTGTATGGCCTAATTGCATTTATCTGCCTTTGATCTATATCCCTTCAATACCCTGTATCCTGTATCCACTGCTGTTTGTGGAAGAGAGTTCCAAATATCTATCATCCTTCATGTGTTAATGTGCATCCTGACATCTCTCCTGAAGAGTCTGGCCCTATTGCTTAGATGATGTCACCCAGTTCAAGAATCCCCAACCAGTGGAAATAGTTTTCTACTCAGTTTTTTCCTGTTAATACCTCGTAGACTTTGATGAGATCAACTCTTATCCTTCTAAATTGTATAGAAAACAGGCCTAATCTATGAATTTCTCCTTGCAACTTAACCACTGAAGTCCAAATATCATTCTTGTAAGTGTACATTGTACTCCCTCCAAAGCCAAGATCTGGAGAGGCAGCTGGAGTTATTGTGGCGGAGTATCTTCAAGGCTGCAATTTCATCTTCTGTGAGGTGATCGTAGTACAGGCAAAGAATGTGCAGGTAGAGGGGGAATGTGTGACCTTCAGAGAGGAACTAGACCAGGCTGGTAGTGTAGGACTCCAATGGGCCCATATTCCAAAATCAACTCCCACCACTATCTCCCACCCCCACCCCACAACAATATTCTATTTGGGTCACTATTGGAGGAGGTGCTTTCTCAGGAGTATCAAATGAGAGCCAGAATTTTGGTGTTAGCAGTGGCTCAGCTATATGATTGAGGGTGGCAGGAAATAAAAGAGCAGAACAACAATGGTGTTCTGGGGTGGGAGGGTGGGGGGAGGCATCAAAGAGCCCTAGCAAAACTGGAATCAATGGGTATCAGAGGGCAAACTCTCCTCTGGTTGGAGTCTACCTGGCACATACAAAGATGGTCACAGTTGTTGGAGATCTCAACTGCAGAATACCTCTGCAAGCGTTCATCAGGGTAGTGTCCTGGGTCCAAACATCTTCAACTGCTTCATCAATGACATTCCTTCCATCATAAGGTCAGGCTTGGGCTGACAAGTGGTAAGAAACATTCATGCTACACAAATGACAGCAAATGACCATCATCAATAAGAAACAATCTAATCACCTCCCATTAACATTCAATGTTGTTGCCATTACTGAATTCCCCACTATCAACATCCTGAGTGTTACTATTGACCAGAAACTCAACTGGACTTGCCACATAAATGCAGTAGTTAGGCTAGGAATACTGCAACAAGTAATTCACCTCCTGACTCCCAAAGGCCTGTGCACAAGGCACAAGCCAGGAGTATGGTGGAATACTCCCCATTGCTGGATGAGTGCAGCTCAACAACACTCAAGAGGCTTAACACCATCCAGGATATAAGACCATAAGACATAAGAGTGGAAGTAAGGCCATTTGGCCCATCGAATCCACTCCGCCATTCAATCATGGCTGATGGGCATTTCAACTCCACTTACCCGCATTCTCCCCGTAGCCCTTAATTCCTCGAGACATCAAGAATCTATCAATCTCTGCCTTGAAGACACTTAGTGTCCCGGCCTCCACTGCACTCTGCGGCAATGAATTCCACAGGCCCACCACTGTCTGGCTGAAGAAATGTCTCCACATTTCTGTTCTGAATTGACCCCCTCTAATTTTAAGGCTGTGTCCACGGGTCCTAGTCTCCTCACCTAATGGAAAAAATTTCCTAGCGTCCACCCTTTCCAAGCCATGTATTATCTTGTAAGTTTCTATTAAGTCTCCCCTTAATCTTCTAAACTCCAATGAATACAATCCCAGGATCCTCAGTCTTTCCTCGTATGTTAGACCAACCATTCCAGGGATCATCCGTGTGAGTCTCTCCTGGACACGTTCCAGTGCCAGTATGTCCTTCCTGAGGTGTGGGGACCAAAACTGGACACAGTACTCCAAATGGGGCCTAACCAGAGCTTTAAAAAGTCTCAGTAGCACAACAGTGGTTTTATATTCCAACCCTCTTGAGATAAGTGACAACATTGCATTCACTTTCTTAATCACGGACTCAACCTGCATGTTTACCTTTAAAGAATCCTCAACTAGCACTCCCAGATCCCTTTGTACTTTGGCTTTGCGAATTTTCTCACCGTTTAGAAAGTAGTCTATGCTTTTATTCTTTTTTCCAAAGTGCAAGACCTCGCATTTGCTCACGTTGAATTCCATCAGCCATTTCCTGGACCACTCTCCCAAACTGTCTAGATCCTTCTGCAGCCTCCCCACTTCCTCAATATTATCTGTCTGTCCACCTAACTTCGTGTCATCGGCAAACTTCACTAGAATGCCCCCAGTCCCTTCATCCAGATCATTAATATATAATGTGAACAGCTGCGGCCCCAACACTGAACCCTGCTGGACACCGCTTGTCACCGGCTGCCATTCAGAAAAAGAACCTTTTATCCCAACTCTCTGCCTTCTGTCAGATAGCCAATCCTCAATCCATACCAGTAGCTCACCTCGAACACCACGGGCCCTCCCCTTGCTCAGCAGCCTCTCGTGTGGCACCTTATCAAAGGCCTTTTGGAAGTCTAGATAGACCACATCCACTGGGTTTTCCTGTCTAACCTACTTGTCACCTCTTCAAAGAAATCCAACAGGTTTGTCAGGCATGACCTCCCCTTACTAAATCCATGTTGACTTGTTCTAATCAGACTCTGCTCTTCCAAGAATTTAGAAACCTCATCCTTAATGATGGATTCTAGAATTTTACCAACAAACGAGGTTAGGCTAATTGGCCTATAATTTTCCATCTTTTGACTTGATCCTTTCTTGAACAAGGGGAATACAACTTTCCCTGACTCCAGTGACCCTTGAAAGATCTCAACCAATGCCTCCACTATTTCCTCAGCCACCTCTCTCAGAACTCTAGGATGTATCCCATCGGGGCCAGGAGATTTATCAATTTTAAGATCTTTTAGCTTTTCTAGCACCTTCTCTTTTGTAATGGCAACCATACTCAACTCGGCCCCCTGACTCCCTTTAATTGTTGGGATATTACTCATGTCTTCCACTGTGAAAACTGACACAAAGAACTTGTTAAGTTCTCCTGCTATTTCCTTATCTCCCATCACGAGGCTTCCAGCATCAGTCTGAAGTGGCCCAATGTCTACTTTTGCCTGTTGTTTGTTTCTTATGTATTGAAAGAAACTTTTACTATCATTTCTAATATTACTGGCTAGCCTACCTTCATATTTGATCCTCTCCTTCCTTATTTCTCTCTTTGTTATCCTCTATTTGCTTTTGTAGCCTTGCCAATCTTCTGATTTCCCACTGCTTTTGGCCACTTTATAGGATCTCTCTTTTTCTTTAATACATTTCCTCACTTCCTTTGTCAGCCATGGCTGTCTAATCCCTCCCCGGATAATCTTTCTTTTCTTGGTGATGAATATCTGTACACTGTCCTCAATTATACCCACAAACTCCTGCCATTTTTGCTCTACTGACTTCCCTGCTAGGCTCTGCTTCCAGTCTATTTTTGTCAGTTCCTATCTCATGCCCTCATAATTACCTTTATTTAACTGTAACACCATTACATCCAATTTTGCCTTCTCTCTTTCAAACTGCAGACTGAACTCTACCATATTATGATTGCTGCTTCCTAAGTGTCCCTTACTTTAAGATATTTTATAAAGTCTGGTTCATTACAAAGCACTAGGTCCAGAATAGCCTGCTCCCTTGTGGGCTCCATGACAAGCATTTCCAAAAGGCCATCCTGTAAGCATTCCATGAATTCCCTTTCTTTAATTTACCCAGTCCACCTGCATATTGAAGTCTCCCATGATCACTGTGACCTTGCCTTCCTGACATGCCTTCTCTATTTCCCAGTACATGTTGTGTTCCAGGTCCTGACCACTGTTAGGAGGTCTGTACACAACTCCAATTTTGGTTTTTTTGCCTTCGTGGTTCCTCAATTCCACCCACACAGACTCCACATCATCCGATGCTGTGTCATTCAGTGCCATAGATTTAATTTTGTTCTTAACTAACAAGGCAACCCTACCCCCTGTCCACCTCCCTGTCTTTTCGATAAGTTGAAAATCCTGGGAGGTTTAACTGCCAGTCCTGACCCCCCTGTAACCATGTCTCTGTGATGCCTACCACATCATAATCATTCACTATGATCTGTGCCATTAGTTCATCTGCTTTGTTATGAATGCTACGAGCATTCAGGGAAAGTGCCTTAATGCTAACTTTATCATTAGAGATGTTAGAAGTCATAAGATATTCTAAGTTATCCTTCCTTTTTGTTGCATTCCAGTCTGCCTCGAGTTTAGATCCGCCAGCACATATGCTATCCTGTTGCTTATCTTTCCATTTAACTCCATACTCCCTGTCACTTTCACTTTCCCTTCCCCCCAACTCAGAAGTTGAAAGTCCTACTGACCACCCTATTTATCCTCTTCGCTAGAACATTGGTACCTAATCGGTTCAGGTGGAGACCGTCCCAATGGTACAGATCCCCCCGGTTCCAAAACTGATGCCAATGCCCCATGAAGTGGCATCCCTCTTTCCCACACCAATCCCTTAGCCATGTGTTTACTTGCCTAATTTTCTTATCCCTATGCCAATTGGCACGTGGCTCGGGCAGTAATCCGCAGATTATGACCCTTGAGGACCTGTACTTCAATTTTCTTCCTAGTGCTTCGTAATCCCCAAACAGGTCCTCCACCCTAGTCTTGCCTATGTTGTTAGTACCAACATGGACTACAACAACTGGATCCTCTCCCTCCCGCTCCAATAACCTTTCTAGCCGGTCGGAGATGTCCCGCACCCTGGCACCGGGCAGGCAACACACCATGCGAGACTCCCAATCCGGCTTGCAAAGGATACTATCTGTCCCCCTAATTATAGAATCCCCTATAACAACTACTTGTCTATTCCCACCCCCCGAATGGCCTTCTGCACCATGGTGCCGTGGTCAGCTGGTTCACCCTGTCCAGAGCCCTTTTCCTCATCTGTACAGGGACCAAGAATCTCATACCTATTTGACAAGGTCAAGGGCTGAGGCTCCTGCACTCCTGAACTCAGGTTCCCCCTACCTGCCTCACTTACAGTCACACTCTGATGTGCCTGATCACTAGCTGAATGTGAATTACTTAATCTCCCAGGTGTGACTGCCTCCTGAAACAAAGCGTCCAGGTAACTCTCCCCCTCCCGGATGTGCCGCAGTGTTGGAAGCTCAGATTCCAGATGATCAACTCTGATCCGGAGTTCATCCAGCAACCAACACTTGCTGCAGATGTGGTCACTGCCATTCACAATGGGATCAGCCAGCTCCCACATCATACTGCTACAGCACATCACCTGCCCAGCCATCTCTGCTTAGTTAATTAATTTGTTACTTTGTACAGGTTTGAGTTAAAATCCTTTCTGATACCTCTCTGCTATAGTCTTTTCCTAAAAAAGGAATTAATATATATATACACAAAAACAAAGTAAATTTTTAACCAGTCACTGGTAAAGAAATAGAAAATCCTTACCTTAAAAAAAAGACTAGTTAAGGAAGTTAGAGGAGGAGGATGGGTGGGAGATACTACAGTTGTAGAATCTTGGGTTTAGCCGCCTTCCTGATTTATATACTCACTGCTTTCCTTCCCGGCTTCCCCTCTGGCCGTCGTCACTTCCCCTGCTGCTCCCGCTCTTTCTGTGAAGAGAGAGAAAAAAAAAACACCGCTGCCCACTACCGGTAAGTAATTTTAAAACAAACTGTCTTACCTTAGCTGTAGTCTTCTGGGTTCGTTTATACTCAGCCGCTGCTCCCACTCAAAATCTATAGCAGCCTGTGTGATTGGCACCATATCCATAAGCATTAATTCCATCCACCAACGATGCTGAGTAGCAGCAGTGTGTACTATCTACAAGATACACTGCAGAAATTCATTAAAGATCCTCAGACAACACCTTCCAACCTCAAGATCACTTCCATCTAGATAGAGAAGGGCAGCAGATACATGGGAACACCACTACCTTGAAGTTTCCCTAAAGGCAATCACTATCCTGACCTGGAAATATATCACCATTCCTTAATTTTCGCTGGGTCAAATTCCTGGAATTCCATCCCAAATGGCATTGTGGGTCAACCCACAGCAGATGGATGTCAGCAGTTCAAGAAGTCAGCTCACCACCACCTTCTCAAGGGCAACTAGAGATGGGCAATAAATACTGGCCAACCAGTAATGCCCACATTCCACAAATGAATAAAAAAAGAAAATAAATTAAAAATCATCACCTCAATGATGTAATCTCAGGACTGCTCCCTGCATCACATGCCAGTAAGATCAGGTAAGGGCAAATAGACTTGTTGAATGCGTAATGGTTTTTGGGGAATGGAATTCAATTCTTGAAATGTTGGCAGCAATACTGGGGAAGATAATTTTCTATAAGTTAATATCCAAATGGCAGAAACAAAGGTGAAAATGAATGATAGGAACATAGTGAGGAAAATGGAAGGCAAAGGAAATAAAAGCCAGCAGTAACTAAGGCTGTAGAACAAAAAAATGTAAAAGTGTCAAAAAGATAAATAATGTGCTGTACAGCTGAATGCATGGAGCATTTTCAATAAGGTAGATGAATTAATATCACAAATTCTTGTAAATGGGTACAATACGATTGCAATTATGGTGACGTGGTTGCAGTGACAAAGGCTGGGGATTGAATATTCAAACGTATTCAATCTTTAGGAAGGTGAAAAAGAAGTGGAAATGGAGTGTTGTGTGAAATAGTGAGAGGATGTTGGTGCAGGAATCTAGGTATTAAATCCCGCCTAGGTGGAACTTAAAACTAGGTGGTATTGTTTATAGGCTTCCAAGTGGTTTGATAAAGTAAGGGAGGTCATTCAATCGGAAATTACAGAAGTCTGTACAGTAATGGTGAAATTAATCTACTTTTTAGAATGAGCAAATCACATTTGTAATAATACTGTGGCAGATGAATTCCTGGGGTGTATACAAGATCTTTTCAAGCAGTAAACTGAAGAACTAGCTTGGGGATAGCCTTGTTGTTTGCAGTAATGGGTTAATTTATAACCTTGTTGGAAGTTTCCTGATGTCTGACCTTTCATAGCCACTGTTTTTATGTGGTGAGTCCACTTTCTGGTCAATGATAATCCCCAGAATATTGATAGTGGGAAATTCAGTGATAGTAACACCACTGAATGTCATGGGGTGGTGGTTACATTTTCTTTCATTGGAGATGGTCGCAACCTGGCCTGAATTTATTTGCTAGAGCCTAAGCCTAGACGTTGTCCATCTCATGTTGCATTTGACCGCAGACTGCTTCGGTATCTCCGGAGTCGCAAATGGTGCTGGGCATTGTGCAATCATCAGCAAAAATCCCTATTTCTGACTTAATGATGGAGGGAAGGTCACTGAAGCAGCTGATGATGTTTGGACCTAAGATACTACCTTGATGACCTCCTGCAGACATGTTCTAGAGCTGAGATGACTGACTTCCAACAACCATGACTGTTACCACACAGGGTAAAACCTCTTGCTTAATTTAAACCAGTAACACAGATTTATCTGTGAAAATTTGAGAGGCCAAGAACAATTTAAAGACAAGATTAACAACTTTATTTTTAAAGTATAACAGAGAATAATGAACAACCAATTACAACTCCTTCCTCTAATCTATCTTTTACTTGCCCTTCTATAATACTAGTCCAATAACCCCCCCCCCCACCCCCCCCACCCCCACCGATTTAAGTTTACCAGAAATTCAAATTTTCGAAACCAGCCAGATGTCAAATCTCCTTTTCCTCTGTCTCTGTTTCTTCCTCTTAGGGACTTCTGTTTCACAGGTCACTGATCGATTGAGGTACCTTTAAGAGAGCTATTTTTTGGGCAGTCTCTACCTGCTGGTGGCATAGCAGTTCTCCTCTCAACTGTTCAATTTTCCCTGGTCTTATACCCCAAAACATCAGATTGTGTCATTGGCTTTTAAGATTGTCAATATACTCAATTCAAACTTGATTGAAGATCGGTATTTTTCGGGGTATAATTTAAACTGGTTGACCTAAATCAAATATGTTTTGTTGTTTCCGGGCAACCAGTTACCCTAGCTACTGAACCACATGTTACATTATATCTTGTTCAGAACACTTGGTGCTGTCAGGTAGTTCTGTTAGCTTTTAACTCTCTTAAAGGAACAGTACACCCACATCTTCATAACATGACCATCTTTGTATGTGTCAGGTATGGAGAGTTTGCACTCTGAATGCCCATTGTTTCCGATTTTGTGAGGGCTCCTTGATGCCACATTCGGTGGAATGCAGTCATGAGTTTCAAGGGCTGTCACTCTCAACCTCACCTTTGGAATGCTGAGGAGATTTACCAAGATGGTGCTGGGGATAGAGGGTATTTGTTTTAAAAAATATGCTGGGACTTTTTTTCACTGGGCTGTATAAGGTTGAGGGGCAACCTTATTCAGGTCTATAAAATCATGAGGGGCATAGATAAGGTGAATGGGAGGTATCTTTTCCCTAGGGTGGGACATTTCAAGAGTAAGGGACATATTTTCAAATTGTGATGAGAAAGATTTAAAAAGGACATGAAGAGCAATTTTTCTAGGCAGTGGTTTGTGTAAGGAATGAATTTCCAAAGGAAGGGGTGGATATGGACACAGTTACAATGTTTAAGAGAAGTTTGGATAAATACATGAATAAGAAATGTTTGAAAGAATATGGACCAAGTACAGGCCAGCGGGGCTAGTTTAATTTGGGATTATGGTCAGCATGGATTAGTTGGACCGAAGGGTCTGTTTTCATGCTGTATGACTGTATGTATGATATCCTTGGAAAAGATAATCATTATGTGAAATGATTCTTCATTGAGATAGAAAGTGAAGCTATCACCTCCAAAACCCAGGTCTTAAACAAAATAAATGCCAGTGATATGAGGGGTGAGTTTACTATGATAGACTGGGTAAATGCATTAAAGTCATGGCAGTGTTTAACATTTAAGGAATCACTGTATTCATTGCAACAGTTGTATTTTCCTTTTGGGTCAAAGGTCACAAAATGAAAAGTGTCTCAACTGTGGTTAGCAAAGGAATTATAGATTGCATTAGATCTAAAGTTACTAGAAAAAAGTGGTAACCTGAGTACTGGGAGCAGTATAGAATTCAGCATAGGAGGAGTGAGACTGATTTCAAACAGGGGAAAATATAGCTAAGTCTTTGATAGAAATTGATGGGAGAGCAAGAAGTTGGTGGGGGTCCTTATGGACATGCCAAATGTCCTGATGGTTGTGTTCTCTGTGCAACCTCGCATTATAGAAAAATCATGCTTTAGAAAGAGAACTCAAAACATTGGCAATGTAATTGTGTTACAGTTACACACGTATTAAAAGTTTGTGCTTTAGAAACAATGTACCCCATTAGTCAATCATGTTATAGCAAATTCACATTAACAAAACATGCGTTATAGCAGAGCAACCTGTACTGAGAACTTGCAAAGAACATAAGAGTGAACTGTAAGAGCTTCTAGAAGTAAGTTTAAAAGGTAAAAGATTCTTGTATAATAGACCCATCCCCCAATTGTTAGTGGGAAATTGAGAAACAAATTTGTAAGGAGATCTCAGTTATCTATAACAATAATAGGGTGGTTATGGTAGGGGATTTTAACTTTCCAAACATAGACTGGGACTGCCAGAGTGTTAAGGGTTTAGATGGAGAGGAATTTCTTAAATGTGTACAAGAGACTTTTCTGATTCAGTATGTGGACGTACCTACTAGAGAAAATGCAAAACACGACCTACTCTTGGGAAATAAGGCAGGGCAGGTGACTGAGGTGTTAGTGGGGGAGCACTTTGGGGCCAGTGACTATAATTCTATTAGCTTGAAAATAGTGATGGAAAAGGACAGATAGTATCTAAACGTAATAAATTGGAGGAAGACCAATTTTGACAGTATTAGGCACAAACTTTCAAAGGTTGATTGGGTGTGGATGTTTGCAGGTAAAGGGACAGCTAGAAAATGGGAGGCTTCAAAAATGAGAGAATGAGATTCAGAGAGAGTATGTCCCTGCTAGGGTGATTGCATTGCTGGCAGGTGTAGGGCATGTTGGATGACAGAAAAAATGTAGTTTTCGGGGAAAGAGAGAACTGCAAATGCTGGAGATCAGAGTTGAGAGTGTGGTGCTGGAAAAGCACAGCAGGTCAGGCAGCATCCAAGGAGCAGGAGAATCAATGTTTCGGGCATAAGCCCTTCATTGGGAATGAGGCTTGTAGGTTGGGGAGCTGAGAGATAAATGGGAGGGGGGTGGGTCTGGGGGAAGGTTACTGGGAATGTGATAGGTAGATGAAAGTGCAGGTGGAAGTGATAGATGAGAAGGGAGGATGGAGCAGAAAGGGTGGAAAGGAAGCTGGACAGGTAGGAGTGGTCAAGGGGGTGGTGCCGAGTTGGAGGCTTGGGACTGGGATAAGGTGGGGGGAGGGGAAGTGAGGAAACTGGTGAAATCCACATTGATCCCATATACTTGCAGGGCAGAAGATGAGACATTCTTTCTCCAAGTGTCGGGTGGTAAAGGTTGGTGACAGACGAGGCCCAGGACCTGCATGTCCTTGACAATGTGGAAGGGGGATTTGAAGCTTTCAGACACGGGGCAGTGGGGTTGGTTGGGGTGGGTGTTTCAGAGATATTCTCTGAAATGATCCGCAAGTTGACGTGCTGTCTCCCTGATGTAAAGGAGACCACATCGGGCGCAACGGATACAGTACATAACGTGCATGGAAGTACAGGTAAATTTCTGTCGGATGTGGAAAGATCCTTTGAGGTCTTGGACGGAGGTGAGCAGGGAGGTGTGGATGCAGGATTTTGCACTTTCTGCGGTGGCAGGGGTAGGTGCCGGGTTTGGGGTGTGGACTGGTGGGGTGGGGGGTGGGAGCGGGGAGCATAGATGAAGGAGTCGCAAAGGGTATTGTCTCTCCGAAAAGCTGATGGGGTGGGGAGGGAAATATATTTCTTGTGGTGGGGTCTATTGTAGGTTGCGGAAGTGGTGGCAGATGATGCAATGTATTTGGAGGTTGGTGTGGTGGCAGCTAAGGATTGGCGGGAGAGATGGTTCTATCCCTGTTGTGATAGGGAGGAAGGGGTTCAAAGGCAGAGGAGCAGGAAGTGGAGGAGATGCACTGGAGGGCATCGTTGACCACGTGTGAGGGGAAATTGCAAGGTAAAGAAGAAACAGATGTCAGGTATGGATAGCAGAGATCAAGTGAATCCTTAGAAGAGTATAAAGACAATAGACAGAGTATAAAGACGGTAAGAGGGAAATCAGAAGGGTAAAAAAGGGACATGAGATAGCTTTAGCAAATAGGTTAAGGAGAATCCAAATGGATTCTACAAATACATTAAGGACAAAACAGTAACAAGAGAGACAATCGGGCCCTTTAAAGATCAGCAAAGCGGCCCTTGTGTGGAACCACAGGAGATCGGGGAGACACTAAATGAGTATTTTGCATCAGTGTTTACTGTGGAGAAGGACATGGAAGATATTGAATGTGGGGAAATCGATGGTGACTTCTTGAAAAATGTCCATATTACAAAGGAGATGGTGTTGAATGTCTTGAAATGCATACATGCAGATAAATCCCACGGATCTGATCAGATGTAACATAACTCTGTGGGAAGCTAAAGAAATGATTACTAGGCCTCTTGCTGAGATATTTGTATCATTGATAGTCACAGATGAGGTGCCGGAAGACTGGAGGTTGGCTAACGTGGTGCCACTACTTAAGAAGGGTGGAACTGACAAGCCAGGGAACCACAGACCAGTGACCTGACATTGGTGGTTGGGCAAATTGTTTGAGGGAATCTTGAGGGACAGAAATTACATGTTCTTGAATAGGTGAGGGCTGATTAGGGATAGTCAACATGGCTTTGTACGTGGGAAATCATGCGTCACGGATTTGATTGAGATTTTTGAAGAAGTAACAAAGAGGATTGATGAAGGCAGAGTGATGGACGTGATCAATATGGCCTTCAGTAAGGCAGTCAACAAGGTTCTTCATAGGAGACTAGTTAGCAAGGTCATATGGAATACAGGGTGAACTAGCCATTTGGATACAGGATTGGCTTAAAGGTAGAAGACAGAGGGTGGTGGTGGAGGGTTGTTTTTCAGACTGGAGGCCTGTGACCAGTAGTCTGCCACAAGGATCGGTGCTAGGTCCACTACTTTTTGTCATTTATATAAATGATTTGGATATGAACGGAGTAAATATATTTAGTAAGTTTGCAGATGACACCAAAATTGGAGATCTAGTGGACAGCAAAGAAGGTTGCCTGAGAGGAAAACAGGATCTTGATCAAATGGGCCAATGAGCCGAGGAGTGGCAGATATAGTTTAATTTCGATAAACGTGAGGTGCTGCATTTTGGGAAAGCAAATCAGGGCAGGACTTATGCACTTAATGGTAAGGACCTAATGGATGAAAGTGGAATAGTGTAGGATAGATGGGCTTCAGATCGATTCCACAGATCGGTGCAACATCGAGGTCCTGCACTGTAATGTTCTTTGTCTTAGGGAGTGAGCTGAATAAAGAGACCTGTCACAAAGCTGGTCTTTCTTTCTAAAAGTTGTTCCTTTTCTCAAGGATACTGTGCCCTTGGTTTTTTTTCAGAGGAGTGGTAAATAGGTCGGGCTCTGAAACGGCTGGATTTGGTTCAGAGATGAAAGGCCTTTTTGTTTATATGTAAACCGATGAGTCTTTAGGCCAAAACTTTTATGTTTTTAGAAGTAATCTGTACAAGTCAAGAGGGAGTGGCCAGCTCTCTAGCTGAGCAGTTCGGTCCAGAGCTAGTTAGGGAATTCAGCTGTGGAGATGTGTAGAAACAGGCTGCGAGACTCTCTCTCCCTGCTGCCTTTCCAACTTCGACCTGTAGACCTTTGTTTCATTTTGCTCTGTGTTAAGGGGATGTGTTCATTGGGACTGTTGTGTATATTCAGAACAGCTTTTGTAAGTCTAGTTTGGATTGACCGAGTTTTTTATTCTGTTCTTTGTGTTTCATTGTGTAACTTTATGAATAAATTTTTGTCTGTTTTAAAATCTAGTAGTCAACCTAACTAACTTCATGTGATTTTCACTGTACACTTACTGAAACAAATTGCAAAGTTATGGTCTGAGTTGCCTGCTTAAGAATGTTTTGAGTGGTCTGGCCTAGTCCATAATACGTGATCACGAGAGAAGTAGAAAAGGATAGCCAACTCCCATTCCTAGACGTGATAGTACAGAGAACACCGAACGGAGAATTCACCACAAGGGTATACAGGAAAGCAACACACACAGACCAAGTCCTAAACTATGAGAGTAACCACCCCAACACACACAAACGAAGCTGCATCAGGACACTATTCAAAAGGGCCACAACACACTGCAGCACACCAGAACTGCAAAAAGAAGAAGAGGAACACCTATACAAGGTATTCGCCAAAAACGGATACCCGCGCAACTTCATCAACAGATGCCTAAGAGAAAGACCAAGGAACGAGGACATGCCACAACCCAAAGGACTAGCCACACTACCATACATCAGGAGCGTTTCAGAACTGACAGCCAGACTACTGCGACCCTTAGGACTCATAACGGCACATAAACCAACAGCCACGCTCAGACAACAACTCACTAGAACAAAGGACCCGATACCCAACATGAGCAAAACTAATGTAGTGTACAAAATACCATGCAAGGACTGCACAAAACACTATATAGGACAAACAGGAAGACAGCTAACAATCCGCATACATGAACATCAACTAGCCACGAAACAACACGACCAGCTATCCCTAGTAGCCACACACGCAGACAACAAGCAACATGAATTCGACTGGGAAAACACCACTATCATAGGGCAAGCCAGACAGAGAACAGCCAGGGAATTCCTAGAGGCATGGCATTCATCCACAAACTCCATCAACAAACACATCGACCTGGACCCAATATACCAACCACTACAGCGGACAGCTGAAACTGACAACCGGAAGCGGCAAGGACAGACCACTATAAATACCGGAAGAAACATCAAAGAAGTGCTTCGCAGGAGGCTCCAAAGCACTGATGATGTCGCCTAGCCAGGGGACGAAACGTTTGCAACAAAAACTTCCAGCTCGGCGAACAGAACCATGACCTTATAGTGGTTTATAAAATCATGAGGGGTATGGATAGGGTAAATAGACAAGGTCTTTTCCCTGGGGTGGGGGTGTCCAGAACTTGAGGTTATAGGTTTAGGGCGAGAGGGAAAGATTTAAAAGGGACCTGAGTGGCAACTTTTTCACGCAGAGGATGGTGCATGTTTAGAATGAGCTGCCAGAGGAACATTTGAAAGGCATCTGGATGGGTATGTGAATAGGAAGGGTTTGGAGATATATGGGCCAAGTGCTGGCAAACTGGGCTAGATTAATTCAGGTTATCTGATTGGCATGGATGAGTTGGACCAAAGGGTCTGTTTACGTGCTGTACATCTCTATTAGTGCAGACAAGTATAGCCCTTTTTAAATGAGGAGAATTTATGATGGGAAATGGGAGACTTGATGATGAAAAGTAATAAAAAATAGCTGAGCAATTAAATCACTACTTTGCCTTCACAGAAGAAGGCACAGCAATACAGGGAATCCAGGGTCTTTTGTGAAACAGGAATTGAAGGAGATTAGTATCAGATTGATACTAATTAGTTTATTTTTTGTGTACTTTTCTTAAAACAAAATTGGAACTGGAAGCTGATAAATCTCTAGGGCCTGATAATCCACATCCCAGACTATGACAAGAGGTGGCCATAAAAATAATGAATTGGTTTTGTCTTCCCAAATACTGGAATAATCCCAATGGATTGAAGGGTGAAAAATGCAATCTCATTATTTTTAAAAAAGGAGGAAGGGACAAAGCTAGGAATTACAGTCCAGTTAGCATAACATCAGAAGTTTGGAAAGAATGTGATAACAGGACACTTGGAAAATATCAATTGGATGACACAAAATTGATGTGGATCTATAAACATTGCTTGCCGCACCTACTCAAGTTTTCTTAATGACATAACAGTAGAATAAGTATGGGAAAAACAGTGAATGTGGTGTGCTGGATTATCATAGCGTTTGATCAAATGCTTCAAAATCACCATATTTTCATATGGAACAGTGCGTACGGAATTAGGTTATCTGTGATTTAAGAACATAACATTTTCTTTAGAGTTTTCCAGGAGTTGAAAGGGGATGTGTTGCAGGAGGGGGGGGGGCGGTTAATAGTGGTTCATTGGCAGATTTCTCTTCCTGATGGAGCATTAAAATATTGGCTGTCAAAAGTGCAACTGAAAAATCACGTATTTCAGGGCTCTTTGTGGAGATGCACCACACAGTTAACTTCATTGTGATAACATGAGGGCTGAGGAATGACTTCAATCAGTGTTTAACTTTCTGACATTCCCCACTGATTAATTATTTGTGAATCCTATGTGATTGCTATGACTAAAATCTGGAACAGCAACATTTAAGGATACATGATCTCTGAGCTTCTCTCTAGTCAAAGAGTCAGTCGCTTGAGAGATGAGCAATGCTTGTCGATTGCAATTTCTTTTATCTTTGGGGTATCTGAAGAGGGTGCTTCTATCTCTCATGGATGCACCATCTCAGGTCTAAAAGTGAAGAAGACAGCAGACATTGAAAGAATGCAAGTGAACATAACTTTTCAACTATGTAAATATATATATGGTATCAGTAAGGTCTCTTAGCTTCCTATCTCCCCCTCTATTTCTAAGCACAGTCCTGACTTCCACAACTAAGATGGTAGGATCCTGCTCTGTAGTTGGCCTCTGTAGTGGGTGTACATCACTGTCAGGCCCAGAAGGCCTAGGCCTGCTGAAAATGGCCTCATACAGAAACAGGCTCACCCTCTTTGACTTGCTGGCTTTGGGATCACATTTAGGGTGGAGGTAGAGGGGGTAGGAACCTCTGGAGTGACCTAAAAATATGTTTCGGAAGATCCTGTGTCTGGCCACCATGTTCCTGTTGGCATCATTCTTAATCCCGGAGGAAGGGTATCTGAAATAAGATCAAGCACTCTTGTTCCTCTCTCGTCTTGCCATGGATGCTGAACCTAAAGGCTGGAATAATGGCGCGCAGGTTGGTACATGTAGGTGGCAGGGAGTGTGCTGGACCAGGCTCTCCATGGCAGTTGCCAATCTGTCCATACAGACAGATAGAAGCGCACAGGCTGAAACCAGCCAGACCATTTTTCTGCGCTCCTCCATCCTTCAAGCCATCTTGTCAAATACCTCTGACAAACCTGCCTGTTGTTTCATGTCTCGGTGCATTTTCACAAAGTCATTAGAAGCCCATACATTGAGATCATCATCTACTTTAGCCTGTCCGAGTGCCCAGTCTCCAGAAGTCCTGAGTGTCAGCTGTGGGACATGTCCTTCTAAACCAGGAGACATGGGAGTGATGTGCTCACCAGACTGTGTGAGTCCAAGTTTGAAGGGATAAGGTGATAATCTGCATTAATGGAGGGTGCAGGTGAAAAGCTTGTGGGTGTACCCTATGAGGGTTCAGTGGCTTCTTCCTCTGGGATGGAATTGGAGTTGAACACCTTGGTTACTGGTGTCCCTGTAGAAGATCATGGGCAATGTTTCCTCTAAGCAACACTGCAGCCTTTCGGACGTTCTCCACATGCCAGCCAGTGTACTAATGCACCACTTTTGGAAACTGCTGTGCAGGGAACTCAGAGGTCCATGCAGCAGGGCAACTAATTTAGAGAGAACATCGTTTACTGGGTACTGCTGGGTGAGGGGCCATCAGTGAGTGAATGGTAAATATAGAAAGCAAGGAACTCTGTAATTTGGAAGGATGAAGTGACTGACAGCTGTTGAACTGACATAATGAATGTAATACTGAGTTGTATTCCAAGACGGTTTCTGAGTTGTGTGTGCAGTGATGGGGTTAAAATGTTAGTCCTAAGTTAAACCGCAGAGATAATGGCAGCATTGTTAAGTCAGAAGATGTTTGACCTTTCTCCTCTGCTGCAGAGCCTCTGTTCTGACCTGGATCACTACCTGGGTCCTGATGGCTTGTTCTTAGGGCATATTCCCTGTGATGATGTTGCCCTCCTCTCCGCCTCTCGGTCCACCAGCAGCACCAGGTCATTGTTGATGGAGGTGGTGAGTGAGCTTTCCTTTCTGTGCCTTAATGGTCTAGTACCGCAGGCTAAGGGCCAGCTCCTGGTTTACAGCATCTGAAGAACTGGGTAGTTGGACCAACAGGAATGTCAAAAGCCCCTGGCACTGAGAAACATTTCCACCTTTCCTGTTACATGAGTTCTTGAAGTGCCTGGTTGCAGAATTTAATGAAGTGAAGACCAAATGATTGTGTGAGAACAATTTGTTTGAGCGATGGTGAAAACAATGTACCTTGATGCACAAATACTTTAACTATGCAAATAGCATATTCTGCCCTCTGCTCATTTCACAAAGAGTTCCCGTTACTTCTACACTTCACGTAACTCCCAGCTGACAGAGCCATGACTCCCATCCCAATTGCTGGGTTGGATCCTGAGTGACAATGGCTATCCCTTAGGCATGACTGATAACACCGGCACATCATCCCCCCAGTCCAGCAGGTGAGTCACAAAATCAGATATTACAGGCACAGACCCTTTAGTCCATGCCGATCAAGTTTCCCAAACTAAACCAGTCCTACTTGCCTGTGTTTGGCCCACTATTCATGTACCAAGCGAAATATCTTTTAAATATTGTAACTGTACCTGCATCCACCACTTCCTCTGACAGTTCATTCCATGTATAAACTGTCGTCTATGTGGAAAAGTTGTCCCTCATGCCCCTTTTAAATCTTTTTTCCTATCACTTTAAAGATATGCTCCTAGTTTTGAACTCCTTCATCCGAGGTAAAAATCATTGCTATTCACTTTATTTATGCCCTCATAATTTTATAAATCTCTATAAGGTCACACTCTCAACCTCCTACGTTCCAGTGAAAAAACTCCCAGCCTATCTAGCCTCTCTTTTTAACTCAAACCCTTGAGTCCCGGCAATATTCTGATAAATTTTTTCTGAATAATCTCCAATTTAATAATGTCCTTCTTATGGCTGGATGACCAGAACTGTACATAATACTCCAGAATTGGCTTCATCAATGTCCTTGCAGCACACAATTCAAGGACACTCATAGAGCACACTGTAGGATTCCTTAGAATTAGCTCCCAGCATGCTGTAGATCTGATGGAGCTTTGCAATACATGATACAGAGGGGATGTCCAGGATTGTCATAGCCTTCCATGCATCGCACAATGTTGCATTGTGAAGGGAAGAGCAGTTGCCATGCAAAGCCATGGAGGAACCATTAACTTCCACAGATGGTGGTGGTGGAGAAATCCACAATGGATCGAAACACCACAGCAACTGATTCCAGAACCATGGAGAAGCTTGCCAGGCTGTGGGAAAACCTCAACTTTGACTCCTTGTCAAAAACGTGTCATCAGTGCGTGCTCTGATTGTGTACCAGACTCTGCCAGCCTGCTCCTGAATCAACCTCACTATCTACATCCTCTTAACATTGAAAAGGCTAAGGGCAGTAGACCTTAATTCTACAAAACAATTTAACAAGTTATTGCTTCCAGACATCAATACTTTGCATTTGCACTAACCATCGAAGCCATTTTCTTCTCCTGTTCCATGTTGAAAAGGCCAAGGATGGATTAACAGCTTGCTAACTGCTCAAGCTCTTTGCTAACCTTTGCCAATTTCCTTGGAATGTCATTTGGATGAAGGCCAGCAGATGGAGCATGTTCAACCACATCCGATTGTAGAACGTAAATCAGACCACACGGATTGCCATCCAATAAAAGCTGTTGCAGCATGGATAGATTTCCCATTGAAGAAAAAAACTGTGCAGGGTTGATGTGCTTACATTTTTCTCCTCTATCCACGTTACCACATTTATATCTACTATATTCATCCCAGAGCTATGCAGAGGTGACAGTAACCTGCCTGGCACAGGTTTAATTCACTGGACTTTTAAAATATCTCTGTAGCCACAAAATACCTGCTCCATTTGGCCAGTTCCAGCTTTCAACTCTTTTCCCATGCCTACTGTTTTGCTTTCTTTTCCCTGATTCTGCACTTGGACTTCACCAAAGAAGTATAGAGTATATCAAAAGTGAACAGACTTGTATGATTGACACAGAACAAGTAAGAACAACAGAATTTTGAAATCAAACTCTCAAGACATGTAAACAAAATAAAAGTAAAATATTCTAGAAGTAGAAAATTGAAATGTAGGAAATCTAAATGGAAATAGGGCTGCTGAAGGATGAATAGGATAAAATCAGAGGAAGCAATATCAAAATGGCAGTTGTAATAATTATTTTGCCTTAGCATTTTCCAAGTAGAAGGTTCTTATACATGTGCCATTGAAAGATAAAATTAGAGGTGACAAAACTATGCTTGAAATAAAGATTAAATGTTGAACAACTTAATGAAAATCATTAAGGATAAAATTTCTCATTGAGATGGATTATATGTGCATGTCCCTATCTTAAAAGTCCATGGTAACACTATAATACAAAGAGATCAGGAGTATTTGAGCGTAAAACATGGATAGTACACAGGTGCAGCAGGTAATCAGGAAGGCTAATGGAATGTTGGCCCTTACTTCAAGAGGGTTGGAGTATAAGACAATAGAAATCTTATTGCAGTTGTACAAGGTGCTGGTGAGAGCATATCTGGAGTACTGTGAGCAGTCTTAACCCCTTTATTCAAGGAGAGATATTATTTCATTGGAGACAGGTTAGAAGCTTCACTAGGATGATCCTCAGCATGAAGTGTTGCAAAGTGAAAGGTGGGTAAATGTACCCTAACATTGACCAGTTTGCAGTAACCCTTTTAACTTGGGCACATTTTGCCGTAAGATGGACAAAGGAGACATTTTTCGGGGAAGATCCAACATAACTTTATTGAACACTTTATCAAGGAAAAAACTACTTGTCAGACTTGACTATTGTACTTCAAGTAAACGCTATAAAATTCCAGCAATTCCTTTACAGGATTCTCCAATGAGCAGCCTCATATCTACATAAGCTATGTACTTCTGACACATTCCTTTGAGGATTTGCTACACTCTATCCACAGGTCCCTACGAAAGTATTTGAACTGTTTTTCTGAAATGATTGGTAATACCAGGTTGGGACAGATTGTTCCTCATCCTTTGAGAGTTCGCTGATGTTTCAGGATCTGCAGCTATCAATTTGTACTTCCCTTCTCATCTAAATCTGGTTCTGGACTTTGGGTCATATCACTGAGTTGGTGTCTTGAGAAATCCCACTGAAGGAGGTGCAGACTGAAAGTGAGCAGAGTGCTCCAGTTTGCCCCTTTATCCCCTTCTTCATACCCTTCTCGAAGATTATGGTCTATGTACAGTACTAGATTCAGGCAGGGATAGAAAGATTCAATGAGGTGACTACTTTCCATATTTGGAGGTCACAGAACATGATTTTAAAACTTCAATTGTCAAGTGCTGTTCCTATCATGCTCTGTCACTGGTCTCCTATTGAGCTGGGTGCCACAAAGTCTACGAAACACTCATCTAACAAAGTAGGTTCAGTAGAAGAATAAGTAAAGGTTCGTTCTGAAACAATGTAGGCATTAGTACCAAGCCAGGCAGTTCCAGGCCTGTCTGGTTTCAATGGAAAGTTTCCCAAGACTTCACTGCATGAGTACTATCTGTTCCAGCTCTGCATTTGGCAAGGTTTAATCTTGGCTTCCACATTGAGTTTGTATCCATGCTCATGAAAAGGTTTCATTAGTTCTTTAACAATCTGGACTGCAGGGTCACTTCAATACAGAATAGCAAAGCAGATTATAAAGCATATCAAAAGCAAACTCAGCACTCTGAGAGAACTGAAATGTATAGAGTCATCATATTAGATAAAGGATGTAGAGGTATTGGAAATGTTACAAAAAGCATTTACAAGGATAAGAGCAGAACTACTGTAAAAAAAAGGTTTGATCTCTTTCCTTTCAAAAAGAGATGGCTGAGAGGTGACAGAGCAGAAATGATTCAAATTGCAACAGGATTCAATTGAATAGTTTTAGAAAGTATATTAACTTAAGGGAAAAGCAAAGCTACAGCCTTTCAATGTAAAATCTTTACTAAGGAATCAAATAAGGAATTCAAGAGAAACTCCTTCTCCCCAGAGAATGGTGAAAATGTGGAACTCACCACCACAAGAAACAGAATTTTAATGAGTTTAATCTGAGGTTAGGAAAACATCTGAGGGAAAGGACCATGCTTATAGAATTAGACGAGCAAATATAGGAGGACGTTCAATCAATGCAAAAACGTTGTCATGGTCTGGTCGATCTATTAGTTCTAATTCTGTGTTGCATATTCTCTATAATTCTTCCTGCAATGTATTTTGTTTGAGATAAGAAACAATAGAGGTGCCATTACAATATTGTGTGTTCTATTAAACTTCAGCCAGTGGGAAAGATATCAAAAGGTAATTCTGAGTGAAATTAGAGACATGCAAAGCAGATAGAGAAATGATAATGGGGGTAGGATGGTCAGGAGGGTTCTGGACATGCCAATGTCCAATGAGGAAGGATGCCTGAGGCTGGTGCCCCTGGATCATGCACTGGGCAATGCTTTGGTTGCATGCCACATGGGTAATTATTTGGAGCAAGTGGCGAGTTGAATTCAGCAAGTATGCATTCAGCTTTCCTTGTCAAATTTTCCTGATATCTAGATTATTTAGCTAGTTTAATGAGATAGGAGGTTGCATATCAATGAGCTTTATTGTGGCAACAACAAAGTGTTAAAGTGCTAATCCTTATCAATTGGCATCTCACTGAGAATCCTGAAAAGTATAAAAGTTCTTTCAATGGTGAGAGAGGCTTTACCATACTTGCTGCCTAATTCTGCCACACATTTCCCTATAGCTCATGTTGCTTAGACCAATGCCTGATACAAGCTCCTTTTTTACAGATGTATTTAATTAACATTAAATAAACCATTATCTTTGTAGAACTTGAACTTTTAAGCCAAGCATTACTCTACCTCTAGATTACTAGCCCATTAACATACCACTGTGTTACTATTCCAACCATGTGCTTCGTGTGTTCTCCTCAGCAAATTTAATTGTCTTAAGTGATTTGGCCTTTTCCAGGAAATTACATAACTTTCGATTAGGAAGTTTATATATTATGATTACATGACGTTGTATTTTCTTGGGGTAGGCTGGAAGCATCACAGACAGACATTTCTGTGGCCAGCAGAGAAAAAGCAGAATGGTGTGTTGTTTCCCTGGTGCCAGGATCAAGGATGTCTCAGAGAGGGTGCAGAATGTTCTCACAGGGGAGAGGGGCCAGCTGGAGGTCATTGTCCACATTGGAACCAAAGACATTGGAAGGGAAAAGGTTGAGACTCTGAAGGGAAATTACAGAGAGTTAGGCAGAAATTTAAAAAGGAGGCCCTCAAGGGTAGTAATATCTGGATTACTCCCAGTGCTATGAGCTAGTGAGGGCAGGAATAGGTGGATAGAGCAGATGAATGCATGGCTGAGGAGCTGGTGTATGGGAGAAGGATTCACATTTTTGGATCATTGGAATCTCTTTTGGGGTAGAAGTGACCTGTACAAGAAGGACGGATTTCACCTAAATTGGAAGGGGACTAATATACTGGCAGGGAAATTTGCTAGAACTGTTTGGGAGGATTTAAGCTAGTTAGGGGGGGCACCCAGGGAGATAGTGAGGAAAGAGATCGACCTGAGACGGGTACAGCTGAAAACAGAAGTGAGTCAAACAGTCTGGGCAGGCAGGGACAAGGTAGGACTAATAAATTAAACTGCACTTATTTCAATGCAAGGCGCCTAACAGGGAAGGCAGATGAAATCAGGGCTTGGTTAGGTACATGGGATTGGAATACCATAGCAATTGCGGAAACATGGCTCAGAGATGGGCAGGACTGGCAGCTGAATGTTCCAGGATACAAATGCTACAGGAAGGATAGAAAGGGAGGCAAAAGAGGAGGGGGAATGGCATTTTTGATAAGGGATAGCATTACGGCTGTGCTCAGGGAGGATATTCCCGGCGAAACATCCAGGGAAGTTATTTGGTTGTAACTGAGAAATAAGAAAGGGATGATCACCTTATTAGGATTGTATTATAGACCCTCCCGATAGTCAGAGGGAAATTGAGAAACAATCTTGTAAGGAGATCTAGCTAACTGTAAAAATAATAGAATAGTTATGGTAGGGGATTTTAACTTTCCAAACATCAATTGGAACTGCCATAGTGTTCAAGATTTAGATGGAGAGGAATTTCTTAAGAGTGTACAAGACAATTTTCTGATTCAGTACGTGGCTGTACCTACTAGAGAAGGTGCAAAACTTGACCTATTCTTGGGAAATAAGACAGGGCAGGTGACTGAGGTGTTAGTCGGGGAGCACTTTGGGGCCAGCGACCATAAATCTATTAGATTTTAAAAAGTGATGGAAAAGGATAGACCAGATCTAAAAGTTGAAGTTCTAAATAGGAGAAAGGCCAATTTTGACGGTATTAGGCAAGAACTTTCAAAAGCTGATTGGAGGCAGATGTTCACAGGTAAAGGGACGGCTGGAAAATGGGAAGCCTTCAGAAATGAGATAACAAGAATCCAGAGAATGTATATTTCTGTTAGGGTGAAAGGGAAGGCTGGTAGGTATAGGGAATGCTGGATGACTAAAGAAATTGGGGGTTTGGTTAAGAAAAAGCCAGAAGCATATGTCAGGTATAGACAGGATAGATCGAGTGAATCCTTAGAAGAGTATAAAGAAAGTAAGAGAATACCTAAGAGGGAAATCAGGAGGGCAAAATGGGGACATGAGATGGTTTTGGTAAATAGAATTAAGGAGAATTCAAAGGGATTTTACAAATATATTAAGGACAGATGGGTAACTAGGGAAAGAATAGGGCCCCTCAAAGATCAACAAGGCAGCCTTTGTGTGGAGCCACAGAAAATGGGGAAGATATTAAATGAATATTTTGCATCAGTATTTACTGTGGAAAAAGATATGGAAGATATAGACTGTAGGGAAATAAATGGTGACATCTTGCAAAATGTCCAGATTACAGAGGATGAAGTGCTGGATGTCTTGAAATGCATAAAGGTGGATAAATCCCCAGGGCCTGATGAAGTGTACCAGAGAACTCTGTGGGAAGCTAGAGAAGTGATTGCTGGGCCTCTTGCTGAGATATTTGCATTATCGATAGCCACAGGTGAGGTGGCGGAAGACTGGAGGTTGGCAAACGTGGTGCCACTGTTTAAGAAGGGTGGTAAAGACAAGCCAGGGAACTATAGACTGGTGAGCCTGACCTCGGTGGTGGGCAAGTTGTTGGAGGGAATCCTGAGGGACAGGATGTACATGTATTTGGAAAGGCAAGGACTGATTCGGGATAGTCAACATGGCTTTATGCGTGGGAAATCATGTCTCACAAACGTGATTGAGTTTTTTGAAGAAGTAACAAAGAAGATTGATGAGGGCAGGACAGTAGATGTGATCTATATGGACTTCAGTAAGGCGTTCGACAAGTTTCCCCATGGGAGACTGATTAGCAAGGTTAGATTTCATGGAATACAAGGGGAACTAGCCATTTGGATACAGAACTGGCTCAAAGGTAAAAGACAGAGGGTGGTGGTGGAGGGTTATTTTTCAGACTGGAGGCCTGTGACCAGTGGAGTGCCACAAGGATCAGTGCTGGGTCCTCTACTTTTTGTCATTTACATAAATGATTTGGATGTGAGCATAAGAAGTACAGTTAGTAAGTTTGCAGATGACACCAAAATTGGAGGTGTAGTGGACAGCGAAGAGGGTTACCTCATTTATAACAGGATCTGGATGAGATGGGCCAATGGGCTGAGAAGTGGCAGATAGAGTTTAATTCAGTTAAGTACGAGGTGCTGCATTTAGGGAAAGCAAATCTTAGCAGGACTTATACACTTAATGGTAAGGTCCTAGGGAGTGTTGCTGAACAAAGAGACCTTGGAGTGCAGGTTCATAGCTCTTTGAAAGTGGAGTTGCAGGTAGATAGGATAGTGAAGAAGGCATTTGGTATGCTTTCTTTTATTGGTCAGAGTATTGAGTACAGGAGTTAGGAGGTCATGTTGTGGCTGTACAGGACAATGGTTAGGCCACTGTTGGAATATTGCGTGCAATTCTGGTCTCCTTCCTATCGGAAAGATGTTGTGAAACTTGAAAGGTTCAGAAAAGATTTACAAGGATGTTGCCCGGGTTGGAGGATCTGAGCTACAGGGAGAGGCTGAACAGACTGGGTCTGTTTTCCCTGGAGCATCGGAGGCTGAGGGGTGACCTTATAGAGGTTTACAAAATTATGAGGGGCATGGATAGGATAAATAGACAAAGTCTTTTCTCTGGGGTCGGGGAGTCCAGAACTAGAGGGCATAGGTTTTGGGTGAGAGGGGAAAGATATAAAAGAAACCTAAAGGGCAACTTTTTCACGCAGAGGGTGGTACGTGTATGGAATGAGCTGCCAGAGGATATGGTGGAGGCTGGTACAATTGCAACACTGAAGAGGCATTTGGATGGGTATATGAATAGGAAGAGTTTGGAGGAATATGGGCCGGGCGCTGGCAGGTGGGTCTAGATTGGGTTGGGATATCTGGTTTGCATGGATGGGTTGAACCGAAGGGTCTGTTTCCATACTGTACATTTCTATGACTCTATGACTCTAATCAATGGGACATTCTCTGTGCAGCATTGCTGTGTGCTTATACTTACACTATGTGGCTAAGTGAGAGTTAACCTCAAAAAGAAGACCTTATGCCTTCTGTTGTATCACAGACTTCAAATCAATCAGTCACTGCTGGAGCATTGAAGAGCCATTTATACTACTGACTACACTGCATTAGCAAGTTGTAAAGTGGAAAGTGTCGATGTACTCTCAATATCAAATGATATAATTCCCACAAAATCACTGAATACTGAGTACGATATATATTTCATGGCCTCCTTTGTGAACAGCATTTTGCAAACAGATCATATCTAGTCATTATACTGGTGCAGGACAGAGATATTCCACCCATTCAATTAAGTTCAGCCATGCCATGCAGTTTACTGTTGTCTGGACAATGAGACTGCTGAGACATTGCTACTCACTGGCAACAGACCAACTCATCTTTCATGGCTTTGATTCAGGTCCGTCCATCACCTCAGTATGACTGATAGATACCAGATGTTGACTGAAATTTATAAGGAATGTGACATTTATCTGGTTGTGTACCTAATCTTCTGATGGATGTGACACTTCGGAATATTTCTTAAATTCATAAAAACTATGGTGATTATTTATTGCTAAAAGGTTATGTCACCTAGAATTGCATAGCAGGAAAATAACAATAATTGCAGAAAATATCTATTGCACAAGATTAATTTAGTAACTGTTCGGACATAGGAGTCAACATCTGGCAATTGTTCGACTAATGTAACATTGTTAAAGTGAGGTCTGTAGTGTTGTAGCCTTATTGCCACTGATATCTTTGTCAATGTTATTTTGATATGGTATACTGCTCGACTCACAAGGGCATCATCCACTTCAAGATTTTAATATGTATTTTAGGATTATTAGTTGCCATTTTCAGTCTGACCTGGTCATGGTATGTATTATGCATACGTTAAATAATTTCACAAGTGATGGCCCTGAAAAAATTGTTTGTTACCAACACTCACAGCTCAGGCTTCCTGTCTTTCACACCTCTCTCTCTCTTTATTTGTTAGTAGGACCCGCTCCAGAGACTCCAGTACATAATCGAGAATGCAGTACTTCAGCGCAGTACTGGGGGAGTGCTGCACTGTCGGAAGTGCAACCTTACAGATGAAGTATCACACTGAGACATTGTTTGCCTTCTTACGTGACACAATTCAAGAAAGGTGAGTAGAATACTAAATATACAAATAAACAATAACACAGTAAAACAAATTTTAATTTATTTAATTGCTGTTTCAGGGACCTTGCAACATATAAATTAACCAACACACAAGTACCTGTGAACCCCAACCATTAAATGGTCAGTATCAATGTCACTTCTTATCTTGCAAGGGCTTTGGGTGAAGGAAATTTATTTTGTGATGATGTTTTTAATTCATTAGCATAATATTATTTCCTGTATCAATCTAAAGGTGTGTTAGTACTCCTTCTACCCTTCCAGTTTTCCAATGGCATGGAAACATTGCAAATCCAGGTTCCTCTGCTGTGTTAAACTATATACTTACAAACCCAGGAATTTCAGTCAATAGTTTTAACATCAAGAAATCATGAAGTTGAACAATAAGCGATTTTCAAACACCAATTCATACAATGTAATTATGATCATGATTTTGACCAAGCTGAAAACCATCAAAAACAATTACTCTCTTTTGTCGTCTTTAGTTATTGCAATGCTTGGTCATGCAGCAATCACTTATAAACTAGAACAGTACTAAATCTTCTAAAATGCATTGACAGGCTGATCAAATCCATCATTTTTCATTGACGTTCTGACTCAGAAACTCAATCAAGTATGTGAAAATCATATCCACATTCATGAAGTGGTAGGACCAGTCACTAAAAGGGTAATACAATTTTATTTAAAAGAATTCACTTAGCCTCTGTCAAAATCTTCTGAATTGGCTTTGTGATAACTGATATTCGGTGCAGGTACCCACAAAAGAACAGAACTTTTCACTTGATGAGACAAGAAACTTTTGAGTGGAGCTGGAGGAAACCATCAATTAAGCAATCAATTTTCATCTATCAACACGTCCAGTAGATTCTTGATGTTTGCTAATGTTTTATGATTAATAACAACGATGTCAAATCATTTATTCTTTACATAAAAATTATAGGAATCCATGCTCGTGAAGAAGTGAAGGACGTCTTGAGGTCATTTGGCCCATCAAAGCATATCCTTATCCAAATAATCACCCTCCGATTTCTTGGCATCTAACTGCATTTGAAATATGTTTCCTTCTCTAGTGTCTTGTCTGACATTATGCAAAGCATTGATTATACTTCGTATACGATAGTCTTTCAAATTACAATATTCTTCTCTGATTCATTCCTACTACTTAAGTATAGTGAATTTTAATCCTAAATAGCTTTTCCAAACCCTGGATAAATTTCTTGAGGTAAAGTATAATACAACTCGCCAGTTTATTTTGTATTGTAGCGTATTTACATAACATCTGTATAATTAGAATCCTGTTCTCTAAAGATAACTTTTTTGACAGCACAGGAATTGGGATGGAATATATATGTGGGGAACTCAAAATTTAGCTGGGTCTTTTGGATTTAGTACTGAATTAAAACCAGTCCCAGTAATGATAGATTTTTGGTGTTCACGTGTATGTTTGTGAAGCATAGTTAAGGTCTATTTAAGTGTTAGGATCTGAAATTGTTTTAAAACTGAAGTTATCAGAGTTAAAGAAAAAGCATCTGAGACTGTTTTGCTTACAGGTAATTGAATAGAAGCTGGAAAAAGCTTAATCGATCTGATTCACAGTTCCCAAGTGCTGTTGTTATTGTTGGGATCATAATATATACTTGACTGCAAGCTACAAAATAAACATTTACCTCGGGGTGGGAGAGTGGGGAGAGCACGATGATACATTCACATTTTGAATGAGAGTTTAATGTGACTATTAAAAGTTTGCCTGTCCTTGTATTTACTGAATTGAAGTTATTTCTTATAACAGATTGAACCTTTAAGACAATTGAAATCTTTGAATAGATTTCATCAAGGGGAACTAGTAGTAATATCACTAGACTGTTGATCCAGAGACCTAGATAATGTACTGGGGACCTGTTTTGAATCCTGCCATGGTAGATGACAGAATTTGAATTTAATAAATTTGTGGAATTAAGAATCTAATGATGACCATGAATCCATTGTTGCACAAAACCCATCTGCTCACTAATGTCCTTTAGGGAAGGAAACTGCCATCCTTACCCATCTGGGCTACATGTAATGCCAGACCTATAGCAATAGCGTTGATTCTTAACTGTCCTCTGAGCAATTGGGGCTGAGTGATAAATGCTGGCATAGCCAGTGTCACCCTTGTTCCATGAATGAATATAAATCAAAAACTTTAGTCACTATCAAGTGTCTATAAACTATAATATTGTTAGCAGTTTAGTTTTATGTTATCACCACAAGACTCTTGAGATCTGCCCATGTTAGATATTGTTTGAATGGCTATGGAGGTAGCATGGAGCTAGGAGGTGACATTGTGCTAACATGACAGGTGAACATAATATGAGGTGATATGGGGACCTGAGTTGGCATGGAAGGTGTCAAGCAGATTGGTCGAGATTGAGGTGCTGTGAGGACTGATGGCTGAAGGGCCTGACAGCTTCTTAAAAACAAAACTGGGAAAAGGTCCTGAAGAACCAAGGTGGGTCGTCCTTCTTAAACACCAACCATGGCTGCCTAATCTGCGCTTTATGGGCCAATGGGCCTGACTCCACCTTCTTTCTTCGCTCCTACAACCCGAGCAAACATTGGCTTTAATAAGGCCCTTTAAAGCAAATACATGTACACAGGGTTATTCTGCTTGGTTGTGAAAATCCAGACCATATACTCTTCCTCTGGCTACATTATCACTACTTAATTGTCTTCTCATATTACTAAAACATAAAAAGTTACATATCCGAAGTTTCTTTCTCCGATTCCCTATATTAACTTAGTTCCAATATTCATAAGTAAGCCTGTGATGAATAATTTCTGATCAATAAACACTACTTTGCAAATCGCAATGTACAATTTTATATCTGACATTTCTCTCCTTATTGTTTAAATAATTGAAGTGCACGTGAAAATCTTTAACTGGACCCTCTGTCTTCAATTTACCATTTGAAAGCTCACAATCCACATTGTTGGATTGCAAAATCAATCCTGCAGAATTTGACTCAGTAAGATAGATTTTGAGTTTGTGCCATGGTATAAAACAAGGAATAGTTTTCATTTGATTTGATTTGATTTATTGTTGTCCCATGTACCAAGATACAATGAAAAGTAGTGTTTTGCAAACTCTACAGACAGACCATACCATACAAAGTGCACCAGGGTAGTAGAACAGAATGTTATAGCCGCAGAGAAGGTGCAGAGACAGCTAATCTTACATCTTTCCCAATTTCTTAAAATCTATTGACTTGAAAAGTGTGTGCTGAGAGCAAAGGGTACCATAGAGTTAAGGTGATTGACAAAAGGACCAATGGTGACCAGAGGAGAACGTTTAAACAAAGGGTTAATGCCCTGCCTAAGTACGTGATGACAATAGATTCAAGTGTCGCTTTTTGATAAGTACCTGAAGTGAAAACATTTGCAGGAATGTGGGGAAAGGCTAGAGGGTGGAATGAGTTAATTTGCTCTTGCAATGATGATTCAATGAGCTGATTGACTTCACTGTTCTGTAACCATTCCATAATTCCATTCCATCAGCTCTCTTTTATCAACTTTGATAGTAATATCTTCAGTGAGTTTTGAGAAGATTTGTAGCTCACGTTGATGATAAGTTTATAAGTTAGCTCGCTGAGCTTGAAAGTAACATCTTCAAAAATCTCCAAATTTGTCAAAGACGATTTCCCTTTCGTTAATCCATGCTGACTATGTCAAACAAATTATTATCAACCACCCTTTAGAATAGATTCTAGCAATACCTTACAACAGAAGTAAGGCCAACAGGGTCTGTGTTCCCTGCTTTCTCTCTCACACCCTGCCAAAACAGTCAGATGGCAATTGCTTCCTTCTAATCTGGAGGAATCATTCCAGAATCTATAGAAATTTGGAAGATGATTGCTAATGCATTGACTCACTCTATGGCTGGAGTACATTTGAGACCTGCATTATTGCCCACACCGTGGCGGAGGTCATGATGCTGTGGATCAGACTTGCCTTAAACAGCAGAACGAAAGAAGAGGTCTTTACTCAAATTGAAAATTTCGTAAATCTGTTGGCAATATCCCCGTTAGCCACAAATACGTTGTGAGGAACCAAATGGACAATCACCCACCAATAAGAGGGGAATGAAATAATTTTCATAACTTTCTGCCTTTTTTTTTAACGAATTACCTCCTAGTTTTTCAAAAGGAATGATCTCTGGCCTCATCAATCAATGTCAATTTGTCACTTTTTCTTGCAGACTGCAAATTAGTTAAAACCATTTAAACCAAAAGAATTCACATTTGTTAAAAAAAATATGTCAACCTCTTGGCCCGGGGCTTTTTCAAATGGAGGAGTTTACTCCTCCACTCTGAAGAGTTAATGAGGAATGCATACTCACTGACACCTTCCGACATTTAACATTCAAGAGGACATTAATTGTGGAAATGATTTGGAGGAAAGCGTAGCTGTCTAATTAGTAAGTTTGGGGATGATACAAAGATTGGTGGAGCTGTGGATTGTGAGGAGGATTGTCAGAGGATACAGCAGGATATAGATCAGTTGGAGGCATGGGCAGAAAAATAGCAGATGGAGTTTAGTCTGGACAAATGTGAGGTGTTGCATTTCAGAAGGTTGAATACAGCTGGAAATTATATAGTGAGTGGCGGAACCCTGAGGAGTATTGATATGCAGAGGGATCTGGGTATGCAGATATCACATATCACTGAATTTGGCAGAACAGGTAGATAAGGTAGTCAAAAGAGGCGTATAGCATGCTTACCATCACTGGAAGGGGCATTGAGTATAAGGATAGACTAGCTATGCTGCAGCTTTATAGAACTTTAGTTAGGCCACACTTGGAATATTGCATACAGTTCTGGTCACCACACCACCAGAAGGATGTGGATATTTTGGGGAGGGTACAGAAAAGGTTTACCAGGATGTTGCCTGGTATGAGGGATTTTAGCTTTGAAGAAAGGTTGGATAGACTGGCTTTGATTTCACTGGAATGCAGGAGCTTGAGGGGCATCCTAATAGAAGTTTATAAGATTGTGAATGGCCTGGATTGAGTGGAAAGTAGGGTTTTTTCCAGGGTAAGGGATCAATTACTAGAGAACACAGGTTCAAGGTGCGAGGGAGGAAGTTTAAAAGAGACATCCAAGGCAAGATTTTTCACACAAGGGATGGTGAGTGCCTGCAACGCCTTGCCAGAGAAGGTGGTGGAAGCAGACACAATAGCAGCATTCAAGAAGCAATGGACAAATGCATGAATAGGAAGGGAATAGGGGGCAATAGATCATGTAAGTGAAGACAGGTTTAGTATGAAAGGACAAAACGTGTTGGCGCAGGCTTGGAGGGTCAAAGGTCCAGTTCCTGTGCTGCATTGTTCTTTGCTCTTTGTTCTAATTTGCTAAAGGCAAGTCTTAGAGTACTGCTGGCCCATCCAATTGAATGGCTAGCCCCAGTGCCATAATCCCAACAGTGTCAGGTTCAGGTCTCAGACACTACTGAGACCATTGCCAGTCCCTGAAGAAGAACAAATAGAAGCTGAAGTGAAGTTATGCCCAGTGAATCAGCGGTGCATGTCTGGCAGCAGTGAGAGCAATGGACACCCATTTTTGAGAAGCCTGGGAGGGAGGTTTAAAGGGGGTGAGATCTGATCTTGGGGCAGGATTCTTACAATGGCCATAAGGGAGCTGTCTATGTGATTGACACTTTGCTGTGCTAACTGCTTGGTGGAGACCACCCCCTGTCACAGTGCTGAGATGGGGAACTTTACTGACAACTTAAGGGTCTCAATAGACCCAAAGAAAGGTGAGCCACCCAATGCTTCCATTGCATGAACAGCCCAGACACCCTCCCCACCCCATAAACTGCGAAGCAAGTCAGGGAAAGGCATACAGGCAGAAGACATGCTTCATTTTATAAACCCTCTGTCCTCAAATCTGACAGCATTATAAAATTCACCTGTTAGCTTTGTTTCCCAAATATCGTTCTTTGTGAATGTAGAACTTCTCCAGAGTTCTGGCTTGACCTCAAACTAAAACAAGAGAATCTGTTAAACATTCATGAAAGTTCAAAGTTTGGGAGAAGATTTGTAGCTCGGATGCCCGTTTTTGAGGTTCTGTTCGCCGAGCTGGGAATTTGTGTTGCAGACGTTTCGTCCCCTGTCTAGGTGACATCCTCAGTGCTTGGGAGCCTCCTATGAAGTGCTTCTGTGATGTTTCCTCCGGCATTTATAGTGATTTGTATCTGCTGCTTCCGGTTGTCAGTTCCAGCTGTCCAAAATCCCATGCAAGGACTGCACAAAACACTACATAGGACAAACAGGAAGACAGCTAACGGTCCGCATCCATGAACACCAACTAGCCATGAAACGACATGACCAGCTATCCTTAGTAGCCACACACTCAGATGACAAGCAACGTAAGTTCGACTGGGACAACACTACTATTATAGGACAAGCCAAACAGAGAACAGCCAGGGAATTCCTAGAGGCATGGCACTCATCCACAGATTCAATCAATAAGCACATCGACCTGGACCCAATATACCGGCCACTGCAGCGAACAGCTGGAACTGATAACCGGAAGCGGCAGATACAAATCACTATAAATGCCAGAGGAAACTTCACAGAAGCGCTTCACAGGAGGCTCCCGAGCACTGAGGATGTCACCTAGACAGGGGACGAAATGTCTGCAACACAAATTCCCAGCTCGGCGAACAGAACCACAACATTCATGAAAATGTTTTACTTAATGATTCTGTAATCTGTAATGGAATCCTCCAGCCTACAACTGTATACAACTGTCAGCATTCCTTATTACATTTAAACTACTGAGGCGGCCTCTGGGTTGAATTCCTTCTTCAAGCATGAGCTATAAATTTCGATTGAAGGTATGAATAGGTCAATCGGAATGAATTACAATCTAAAACTTTCAATAAGCTGATGGGACAAATGCAGAGAATGTTGTAGAAATTCAGTAGGTCTGGCAGATCTTGATGGTAACTGATGCTAGAACAAGAACAAAGAACATTGCATCACAGCAACAGGCCCTTCGGCCCTCCAAGCCTGTTCCAAGTGAGCAGAGAAAAGAAAAACGTTGAGGACTGTAGAAATTAGAATTGTTTTTTGCCCTCTTGAAGCTGATCATGATTGTCCTTACAGTTCACAATGCTCCCAAGTTTTTTGTCATGTGCAGAATTCAAAATTGTGCTGTGTACATTCAAATCTAGTTCATTAATGCATTAAAGCAACATTCCTTGAGCTGATCCATGTCATGTCCTATTGTACAGCAGAGTAATGAGATATTGATATGTATGGTGATATAACAGTCACATCTGAGAAGGGAAAAAAGAATAGTAAGTACCAGAGAGAGATGCACTTACCTTGGAGTGCAGAATATGGAAACCTAAGAGTCTGACTGTTGTCACTGTTAGGTAGAAGGAAAGCTCCCTAATACAGACCCAGCCACGAGTTCCCTAAAGGGAGATTAAAATTTTACTTCAAAATGGAATCAGATCACAAACCACCAATTGCTGGAGAAAGTGAAAGAGAAGCTCAATAGAATGTTGCATATATGTATTATATCACAGGTTAGAGAGCCGATTATTTGGTGTTCAATCTTCATGGCATCTCTCAAGTTGAACGGTGCACCCAGACTCTATGTACACCTGACATAACACAGTAAAGCAGTTCAGAGCGAAATCCATCCTATGTCCTCAGCAGATGACACTTGGCAAAACTTGCCAACAGTGTCCTCTTTCCCATGCTTGATGCTATCAGTAGGGGTTTTGGCAGATAGCCCTTGATCAGGAGTCCAGGCTGCTAACAACATTTATTAATTTCTTCCAGCAGTCCACCACGACTGTCTGTTCGACTTTATATCCATGCTTTCATATTTAATTCCAAAGGCTTCAAATTTACTGAGAATCAATTATCTGGCACATTATCAAGTGGCTTTTGGAAGTCCATGTACACTATATCATTCCACCATGCATTGGTCTCATTGATATTCTGTGTTACTTCATCCAAAAGATTCAACCAAATTAGTTAAACATACTTTACTTTCAACAAATCTTTGCTCTGGAGAAGGAGGATACAAGAACACAATTTGAGAACCTGAGCTGTGCAGTTCTTGAGCAGATTGATAGAAGAAGCAAAGAGATAGTGGAAGTTTGGGACTAGGTGGGGGAATGTTACATACCTTTGCAGATGACACTAAGCTCAGCCAAATGGTTGACAGTGAAGGTGTTAGTTTAAAGGAGGATGCGGATGCATTAGTCAGACGGACAGATAAGTGGCAGATGGAACTTAAACCTGATAAATGTGATGTGATGAACTTTGAAAGAAGGAACAACACACATTAGTACTCAATGAATGGCAGGACACTAGGAAGCTCAGAAGAACACAGGGATCTTGGGGTGCCTGTCCAAGGTGCATGAAGGTGGCAGGACAGAGTAATAGGCTAATCAAGAAGGCACATGGACTCTTGCTTATATCTGTTGTGGCATGGGTGATAAGAGCTGGGAGGTCATGTTAGAGCTGTACAGAACTTTGGTTAGGTAATAGCTGGAGTACTGTGTACAGTTCTGATCACTGCGCTGTAGGAAGGATGTGATTACACTGGAGAGGATGCAAAGGAGATTCAGCAGGATGTTGTCAGAGAAGGAACATTTCAGTTCCTAGAAGAGGTTCGATAAGCTTGAGTTATTTTTTTGGAGCAGAAAAGGTGGAGGGGTGACTTGATTGAGGTATATAAGATTATGAGGGACATGGACAGAGTGAATAGAAAGCAAATGTTCTCCTTAGTTGAAGGTTCAGTAACAAGGGGGCATATGTTTAAAGTGAAATGCAAGATTTGAAGAAAAGCTTTTTCATACAGAGGTTGGTGGGGTCTGAAACACAATGCCTGAGAGGGTAGTTGACGTGGGAAATCTTTAAAAGTACTTAGTAATAGAGTCATAGAGTTATAAGCACAGAAACAGACCCTTCAGTCTAACCCATCCATGCTGTCCAGATATCCTAAATTAATCTAGTTCCATTTGTCAACATTTGGCCCATATCCCTCAAATCCTTCCTATTCAACTCTCCAAGTAGATGATTTTTTAAACGTTGTAATTGTACCACCTCCGCCACTTCCTCTGCCAGCTCATTCCATGCACATGCAACCCTCTGCATGTGCATGGAAAACTTTCTCCTCTCACTTTAAAGCCATGTCCTCTAGTTTTGGTCTCCCTTACCCTGGGAAAAAAGACCTTGGATATTCATCCTATCCACGCAACTCATGATTTTATAAACCCCTGTAAGGTCACTCCTCAGCCTGCGAAGCTCCAGGGAAAGTAGCCCCAGTCTAATCCATTTCTCCCTCTAAACCATACCCTCCAACCCTGGCAAAATCTTTGTCTATCTTTTCTGAACCCTCCAGGTTTGACAACATATTTTCTGAAGCAGAAAGACCAGAATTGCATGTGGTATTCTAAAAGTAGACTCACCAATGTCCTGTAGAGCCCTAACATGACATCCCAACTCCTTTACTCAATGTACTGATCAATAAAGGCAAATGTACCAAATGCCTTCTTCACTACCTCATCTACCTGCAACTTCACTTTCAAGGAACTATACAGTTGCACCCTTAGGTCTCTTTGTTTGGCAACACTCCCCAGGGCCCCAGTAGCTAAGGACAGATTAGGGATAGTCGATCTAGCTTTGAACATGGGAAATCATGACTCGTTAATTTGAAGTGTCATCCTATTCAAGGCTATAGACCTAGTGTGGCAGAATAGGACGAGTGAAAGTAGTAGTATATTTTTGGCAGTACAGGCTTGAGAAGCCAAAAGAACTCTTCTGTAATGTACGATTCTCTGTTTCAATGGCAAGCCATGCTGACTTTATTTGGTTAATTCTAGATGGGTCCAGGTTGTTGTGTTTGGATCCGAAAGAGTTAATACTGAGCAGTGCAAATGCACCACATGCTATGATGATGTCATTTATATTCATGGGCAGAACAGCTTAGAATCTCGTAGGAGTGAGGCCTAATAGCAGATCCTGATCAAAGTCTCTGTAACAGTTTCTACCACATCACAGCAGTGTGGTTGACTCTTAACTGCCCTCTGGGCAATTAGGGATGGGCAATAAATACTGGCTTGGCCAGCAATGCCCACATCCTGTGCATGAATAAAAGGAAATTGGTGCAGTCTGTAACTAGTTGCTAGTATGCAATAAACAATAACCGAGAAGTAATTTTCCTCTATAGCATTTGACCATATAGGCCCTGTACTTAAAAAGGATGGTGGTAGCAACTTTTATCATGAGTTGCAGCTGATACAGCATAGAAAACTGGTATGCCCATACAACACTAGGGGCTGCTAATTTTGTACCAAGTTATCATTTCTAAAAGTAGCCAATGATGGTAATAAAATGTCATTATTTTTTGGATGATGTCTGTAGTTGATTGCAGTGAACATTATGTTGTATAAAATATTCAGGTTTGATTTTTGACCACAAAATTATGACAAGTCTTTCAAGAGCTTTAAATTTGTATCATGGCTAAATTATGATTTAAATTCCACTACCTCAGTTATTTTGAAGGGCATGAATAGTTGACTATGACCTTATAAAATAGACAAAAAGTGCTTCAGCACAATAAAAAGGCAGTACTTTTCAGCATAGCACTCTTCAGCTATGGCTCTTAAAATCCTGGTCTCGTATCGAAAGAAAGAATTGACTTGGAAAGGCACAACATCCAGCAATAAATATTGTGGATTTTTACACTTTACACGTGCAGCACTATTTACTGCCAAGTGCTCCAAATTCACATTAGAAAATCCCAGAGTGAGCAAATATGTCAGTTTCTGAGCTGATATAAGCAATAACAAAACAATTGCGATAAAAAATGCACTGGCCTTAGTTATAAAAAGGCAAGGCCAATGTATATCATGTTTCTGAGGAATATTTTATGTGCAATGAATTGTTTTTGGTGAAAAACCACAGTGTAAATGGACTGCAATGGTTCAAGAAGGCAGCTCACCACCACCTTCTGAAAGGCAACTAGAGATGGGCAATAAATGTCAGCCATTAACTGATTCACATCCCAAAAGTAAATCCTCAAAAATGTTGTTTGATTTTCTGACAGTAAGAACCCACAGACAACAGTGCAGACTTTCTTCATTTCAAATAGAAGAGGAATGTCATTCATGTTGTGTCCTTTTGGAATAATCAGAAATAAATCAGTTCCCAGCCAAAGAAAAGGCATTCGGAGGGATGATCAAAAACCTTCCCCAAAGAAGCGATTTTCAACAAGGGCATTAAAGGAGGAAAAATGGAGGGTCTAATGCAGATTCATCCCCTTCATCTTGCTTCAGATATATCAAAGGGGTCTTCATAATTCGAGGTATGAATTTTCAACCACTCTCCAATATATACAAATTGAAACCTAACAAAAGTTCAAATTGTTTTATTGTTGAAAGTGAAGTATTTTAGTGCTCCTAGAATGATGAGACAATCAACGGTGATTACTATCTGTTCGATCAGAACATTTTCCTGAAAACCGACATTTGTCAAACAGCTGACACAGTAGATGTATTGCAGATTGGTTCCTGGTGTTTAAGGCAATCGACAAACTTTGATTTAGGCATCTCTGCGCAATGTTCCAACTCTTCACAATCCTGGCCTTAAATCATGCTTCTCATGGGCATTAGATTTATAATCATCATTGTGATCATCATTCCTTCCGATAATAATGTCTGTTCATAGCTTCTCCTGAAGAAGGGTTGGCTGGGGTATTGCATGGAGAAACTGTCAGGCTTCATGTTGCTGGGCTTTGCGAAAGAGATGCAAAGCTTAAAAATATTCCTTTTGTTTACAGATAATGTGGATGAACACTGCTGCATGTGAGCATACATGTATCATGCTACAAACTCAACCGATTATCTTAAATTGGTTGTTAGTGCAGCTATTAGACTATTCAGGATTGTTCATCAAATGCTGCCCAACTGGGAAATCACATAACAGGGTTTGTTTGAGGTTTTACAAGCATGGGCTGTTTGAGTATGAACTACCAAGGTGGCGCATTATTTCATTTGTTTGAAAATTCATATCTCTGATTATCAGGACCCCTTTGGCATAATTCAAGGAAGATAAAGGGGACAAATCTGCATTTCATTTGATCAATCAGGTACTGGGGGTATAAGATCTAGGTACCTGCCATCACTTGAGCTGTGAAATTCACATGTGGTGTCACTTTGTTGTGGGGAAGCAGTACATCTGTTAGAGGAAAGCAAACTGTGTATAACCATTGAGGAGAAAGTGAGGACTGCAAATGCTGGAGATCAGAGCTGAAAATGTGTTGCTGGAAAAGCGCAGCAGGTCAGGCAGCATCAAGGAGCAGGAGAATCGATGTTTCGGGCATGAGCTCCTCAATGGTTATACACAGTTTGCTTTCCTCTAACAGATGTTCTGCTTCCCCACAACAAAGTGACATCACATGTGAATTTCACAGCTCAAGTGATGGCAGGTACCTAGATCTTATACCCCCAGTACCTGATTGATCAAATGAAATGCAGATTTGTCCCCTTTATCTTCCTTGAATTATGCCAAAGGGGTCCTGATAATCAGAGATATGAATTTTCAGACAAATAAAATAATGCGCCACCTTGGTAGTTCATACTCAAACAGCCCATGCTTGTAAAACCTCAAACAAACCCTGTTGCACTAACAACATGATAGTCCACCATCAAGTTTTAATGAGAACACACATTATTCTTACACTGTAATTAAAATGCAACAAAACAAAGAATCAGCATAACTTCACGTTATTGACATATTTAATTCATCAATGCAACATTTAACCCCTAAACATCAACTCTTCCACTATAGGCAACATGCTATCTACACACCCTTTGGAAAAATCCAATTAAGCAAAATAGTTATTATTCTTATGTGCTGTCTCTCTCCAGTCCAGTAGAAAGAAATCCTAAAAGAAACAATCGAGTTCTAAGAAGAAAACTCTCTTAGTCATAAATCTAGCAGGAGAGAGGACTCTAGCAGCTACCTAACAAAAACACAACAACTGAAAGCAAAACCAAAGTCCTCTGAGTCTGTACAAACCTGGCCTCACACCCTCATGGTTCTTCTGTCTTCTTCTTTAAAAAAAAATCTATTGACAAACTACCTGCTGGAGGAGACATCTCAGCATCACTGTGACAAAACCCTTCTACAAGAGTCGGACGATAAAAGCACAATATCATCACAACTCACACATTGAAGAAAGGTTGCGCGTTAGACCCCCCTCATCTCAAAGGTGAATTACAGCATGGGATGTAGTCAATTATAGGAAATCCACACCAACTGCTGATTCAAAGAATATGAATGTATTATCAACGGACATAAATATCCTTTGGAGGTTAGGGTTCAAGTGATCAAAGTATGTTTCTCATGGAAACTAATGAAAGTGTTAGCAAGACCTGGAGGGAATCCATATGGCCATGCCAACTACTTGGGCATTCCTAGTATAATTAAAAATTAGCTTGATTGTATGAGTTGCTAAGTTCATACGTTCAGTTAAATCAAGTCCAGAAGGTGGAGGTGTGCAACATTACTGTGATACAGTGAAGTGGTGCAAATATTGTTTGCAAATACCATTGAGACATTTGTAAATGAGCACATAGGCAGGGCATCCCTGTCAACATGTAGATCACCTATCATATTGGCAAAAGTGAAGAAATCCTTCACTGCATTGACAAAAAAATCCTCACTTAAGAATTGTTTGCAGTAATTCACTCAACGTGTATTATAATTGTATTGTGATTGCTTGAAATGTGGCCTGATGAGTGCAAGATAAAAAGCTTCAGTCCCATGTCAGTCTGTTATGCAACATTGAAGTTCTATATTCCCAAGCAATTGTTTCTTCCAAACGCTTGCTTGGAGAATTTTGCACCACATCGATTTACTTTCATAGGGCCGGAAGCAGCCAAAATGTACCTCCTGGACCCAGAGGTCTAACATGACCCACTCTTGCTTATTCAATGTTTTCCTCGACCTTTACCCACTCCTTCACATATTTTATAGATGTTCTGTCTCAGCTCTATTATGGATAGTTTGTCACACTATCGATATCAGGCTAGTTTTGTACTTTCTCTACCCATCATCAAATCAATGATGATGAATGTTGGCAATCCTCCACCTCATCCTAAATATTTAGTGAATAATGACAATTTAAAAATTGTTGCCACCTACTATTTTGATTGGAAATCTAGGAGAATTATCTTGATGAAAAACTTGTCGATTTTCCAAAATACACTTCCCCTTCATGCGTATGTTGTAGAGTGTCAATGCGACTAAGAAAACAGGTGCTGATCTGTAGGACCACTCGGTTTCAGACATTAATGTAGGTATAAGCAAATAGATCAGCTTAAAATAGTTTGATGTCTTTATAAATGTGGATGCTCCCAGGGTGGCAGTCAATTCTTGACACATTCATTAGCTTAATTACCTTTTTCAATTCCAAGTGATCTTTGGATTTTATCTGATCTGTCAGGACAATTAGAAAAACATTAGGTTTTCTTTCCCACTATATCCCACATTAACCTATCGTTCAAGTAGTGATGAAAACTGTCATGAAATGAAATGACAGCAAGAAGCAAGTAATTCTATTTATTAGAGAAAGTAGAAATACTCTTCTCTCTTGCTTTTGTATTCACCTGCTGGCAGGTCAGGTTAATCCCATCTGCCCGTGCCGTCAACATCTCTTAACAGGTTCATAATGTACGTTTCAGGTCATGGTACTTAGTGGCTCCCAATGGATGATCTTACTGCAGTAAGGTGCAAAGTAGAAAACAGCTGATTAATTGGCTGTGTATGCTTGCAGAGTAAGATAAATGTGAGCCTCAACAGAGACTGTCTGTGTTTTATCAGTATAAATTATGCCTGGTACACTGTCTTTGTAGAAATGATTGGAATCTCAGAGTTACCTGCAGGTGAAAAAAATGAGATAACATGAAAACATAATAAAACAGTTAAGGAAAAGTTCTGGGATAGAAATTATATAACGTGCATGGTTTATTTTTCATAAATCCTTGATTACTATGTATTCCAAAACCATCATTGCATTGTAACACAATATGTCTTATTACCGGTGATGTTAAATAACTTTTCAAATATTTTTTGCTGACTGATGCATCATCATATACGTTTTTTAAAATCAAATTTCATTTGCTGTTAGAACTCAGCGGGTTGGCAGCATCTGTGGAGAGAAAACCTAGTTAATGTTTCGAGTCCGGTGATCCTTCTTCAGAGCCGGACTGGTCACTGGACCCGAAGAGTTAACTATGTTTTCTCTCCACACTTGCTGCCACATGTGCTGAGTTTCTACGGCAATTTCAGGTTTTGTCTGTTTCAGATATCCAGCATCCTTTGTTCTTTGTTTAATATTCATTTCCCACAACTGTGTCAACCATAATCTCCTTCTGTTTGTCTTCCACATTGTATACCAGCATAAGGAACAAAAAGCAGCAGTCTGGGAGTGCTGTAAAGGACATTAAGGTTTAACATGGGTGGTGAAGATGGACCTGAATGCGATATCAAAGTCAACATTCAAAGATTTTATGAACATATTAAGAGGATTATTAAAAAACAGATCTACTTGAAGTTAAATGGTTAAAAAGGAAAGGGGGGACTTGTTAAATAAATAGATGTATGGTATTTTGCAGAAGTACAAGGGAATATTTAAAATAAGTTAATAGCCAAAACTTCTTGATTTTAATATAAGTTTCAGATATAGTTATGCTCAAAACTTTTGCTCCTAGGATTTAATGGTTTCTTCTTTAGTGCAGTAAAATAAATGAGGAGGAATATTTTAGATACATTTGTCAGTATTGACTAAAGCTGTTTGAATTAGGGAGTTGAGCCTCTTGATTGAAAAGTGAAATTAGTTAAGATGTGATATAGAGGGGCAAATAACCCATTGACATGTTTATTTAATGTTGTAAATTGTTGCATTACCCAAATCTATAATCAACCAAGTGACCGAGCACTTGAATCTCCATGACCTGATCAAAAACAGCTTGGAGTTTTGATGTGTTGGCTATGCCTGGTGAGAGAAGTTGTACTTTTTGAAAAGGTCATTAGGATGGTGAACAGTCTGGGTGTTGTCCAAAGTAACTTCAAGGCTCTGGACAAAAGATTATTGGCAAAAATAAAATCACAGAGAATTAGAGATGACGTTGCTTTTGCAATGGTTGAGTTAACCTAAATCTTCCGATTGCCAATATTGGCATCATGCTGTATAAACTAACTGGATAGTTGACCACTATTCGGTAGAATTGCTATCTTGATCCCTTTTTAGTTTGGTATCTAGGGGATCTGATTTGCCTAGCTTGATAGGGGAAAACCACTCCAATTGTCCAATGAGAAGAAGCTCATCTTTCCTATCAAGCAGTTTAATATCTTAATGATCACATCAATTCTATGTTCTGACTCCAGCTGATGGCCATTTTGGGTAAGTAAGGAACCAGAGTGAAACTGCCTTGATAGACCATAAATATAACATTTTCATTGCGTTTATGTGGAGGTCGGGTGCTGAACTTATCCACAAGAAGCTGCTATGTACTTTGAACAAAAGAACATAAAAATTCCTGATGAAGGGCTTATGCCTGAAACGTCGAATTTCCTGTTCCTTGGATGCTGCCTCTCCTGCTGTGCTTTTCCAGCAACACATTTTCAGTTCTGATACTCCAGCATCTGCAGACCTCACTTTCTCCTCCATAAAAATTTATTAACAAAGGAACATACATGATTTAAGTTACTCTACACAAGATCTATTGAAAGGATCTCATCATATATCAGAAAGAAAGATTTATCTGTTTAAACACAAAAATAACCTTACAGACACTCAAATCTCAGCAAAGAGTCGTTCCTAGCTCCACAATAAACTTTCTTACTCAGCTGACACAGCTGTAATTAGCTCCCTTTCAGCAAATTTCTCTACATTCGTTGAAGCTATTTTCTTAGTTAACATCCTTACAACAAATTGCTAACTTAGTTCATTATTATTAATTAACAGGAGTTCTCTGAATCCATGTCTTCAATGGTCTTGGAGAATGTCTTATTCTCTGTTTCCTCCACAGCATTCTGCTTTTAGAGCTTTAGTCCCACTATTTTGTAAACTACTTTAGTATATTTCAGGTCCTGACTTCTAGGGCACTGTTAAAAATGGCACCTCTGTGTTATGGACCTGTTCTCTCTGAATGTTCTCTTTCTCTCTCTCTCTCTCTGTCTTTCTCTTTCTCTCACACACACACACACACAGACACACACGCATATACACTCTTTCACAGTCTCTCAATCTCTCGCTCTCTGCAAGTCATATAAAACGCAGGTCAGCAAACACCCATAGCAATTATCTTCCCAAATGGCTTGAAGATTCTTTAACTGAAATCACTTGACTTGTAAATACTGTTATGAACTCTATGTTCAAGTGATTCTCTGACTTTAAACAAAAAATAACTTAGACCTTCACTGCACTGAAAACTAAAATCTACCTTCCTCCACTTTAAAAGCCAAAATCTAAAATAATAGTTTTTCTTGTCCTAAAGAGTGTAATAGAGCAACGGTTCTCCATTCTGCTGCAGTGAAGGCTTTTCTTGGGTTTTTGTGACCTAAATGAAGAATTTCCATCTTTTGTGGCCTAATAAATGGTGCCTTTCCTTTTTGACAGCTTTACTGAATAAATCCAGCTGCCTGCAGCCTGAAACCTTTTGCTTAATACTTTTTCTTAGATGATATAGACTGTCTGCAATATTGCTAATAAGGCCTGTTGCTTTACAATTTTAATTAAGATTTCTATTCAATGTATCAGCTTTTCCAAATGAATCCCATTTTCTTTAACCGTAATGAATTCTTTCCATCTCAACCATGCTACCAGTTATGGACTTTCTGCACTTATGGCTACCCTAATACCTTTGTGATTTTTGTCTTCTGTTAGCCACAGCTTCGCATTCTAAATTTCTCTTTTATCATTTTAATTTTGACTTTATGAGTTCCCGTCACTATAATCTTGGTTTAAATTACTAATTCACCTTTCATCTCACCTACTGTGTCGGGCTTCACATTATCTATTTATTATGGCCGTGATTCACAATTTGAACTGTAAGTATTTTGCTTACATCTGATTTTTCAGCCTGTAAATGTATAGTATTTTCAATGATTACCTCTCACCTACCATGGATTTTAATTTTACCCATGCACACGTCCATTTAATTTGGGGCTAAAATTCAACTCACGATTGTTCCTACAATTCATTGGTATTTGTTGTGACCTGTACCTATCAAGTTCCATGGAGCTTCTAACTCACAGTCTCTTCTGTGCTTCTCTTACCAGATCTGCAGTACTTTTAGCAGTAACTGTGGAGTCCTTCTTGTTGAACCTTGCCACTGGTTTGTCTGCGGAAGGCTGCTTGCTTGTTCGGCTCCTTCTAATGCTGACTATCTGTCCAAATCATTCTTAAAACTGTGACTGGATATTTCTTCTGGATTATCTGGATTTTATTCTGTGCAGTAAAATCAAATTCTGCATGACTGTTTGTCATACCGCAATTGTGTCAAAAAGTGGTTGGAAAAGCACAGCCGGCCAGGCAGCATCCGAGGAGCAGGAGAGTCGACGTTTTGAGTATAAGCTCTTCATCAGGAATTAAGAGCTTATGCTCGACACGTTGACTCTTCTGCTCCTCGGATGCTGCCTGACTGGCTGTGCTTTTCCAGCACCACACTTTTCGACTCTGATCTCCAGCATCTGCAGTCCTCACTTTCTTCATACTGCAGTTGTGTAGCTAAATTAAAACTTCAGATGACCACTGCAAGCATCATATTGTTTGAGCTGGCTGGATTGTTGGTCTGATCAAAACAGCCTGGAGTTTTGAAGTGCAGGCTATGCCTTGCTAATGTTGTTTTTTTTTAGGAAGTCTTTAAGATGGTGAACAGTGGAGTGGGTCTGGGTATTGTCCAAAGGAACTTCAAAGCTCTGGACAGAAGATTGTTGGCAAAAATAAAAACACATAGAATTGATGGTAGATCTTGTTGTTGTTTTGGTTGAGCTAACTTAAATCTTCAGATGGCCACTGCTGCTATAAACTAACTGGATTGCTGGTCACCATAAGATAGATTTGCTGATCCCTTTGTAGGTTTTCAATCCCTTAAAGGCAGACATATTACCACCATCCCCTGTTTAAGGTGGAATCTATAGGGTCCATTCTACTGAGAGTGGTAGAGAAAAGGCTCTTATTTTCAACAAGGTGCAATTTTTTGCACAATACTAATCAAGTACAAGTCACATTTATATGAAAAACATTTTGTTACAAAAACTATGAGGAGATTTGTAGGTTTGTCTTCATTGAGATTCACATTATCCACCCAGGTCATTACAGAATCATCAGATTGGTGATACTATAGTTACTACTCTGCTGCAGGCATAAACAACTGATTTCTTGAGCACCACACTACCTATTATGAATGCAGTGTTTGGGAAAATAAGAAATGTTTTCTGCTTAGAAGGAATGGTAACCTGTCTTCACATGGAGGTGGGCAAACAGATAACGTTTAGCCTGGTATCATGAGCAGCTAGCATATGATTATATGCTGAGAGGATTTAGGCAAGAGCTTGTCACAAATGGCCAATACCCACAATAAGGTATAAGCATAGGGGTAAGTAAACAAAGAGTGAGGATCCAGGGGAATGAGTTGCTACCTTCATGGCAAAAGATCAGATATTCCCCTACTTCAGCCCAAGGGAAGAACAAAGACTGGTACAAGTCCACTTCAAAATTACTGCCTGATCTTAGTTACAGTGACTTACAGTGACTTACAGTGTGGAAACAGGCCCTTCGGCCCAACAAGTCCACACCGACCCGCCGAAGCGAAACCCACCCATACCCCTACATTACCCCTTACCTAACACTACGGGCAATTTAGCATGGCCAATTCACCTGACCCGCACATCTTTGGACTGTGGGAGGAAACCGGAGCACCCGCAGGAAACCCACGCAGACACGGGGAGAACGTGCAAACTCCACACAGTCAGTCGCCTGAGTCGGGAATTGAACCCGGGTCTTCAGGCGCTGTGAGGCAGCAGTGCTAACCACTGTGCCACCGTGCCGCCCACAAAACTGTTCTACAAAACTGCTTAGGCAGCAGGAAAGCATTCACATCTATCATAGTTATCTATTTTCCTTGTCTAATTAACTAATCTATCAAATCTCAACTGCTGCTTCTTAACAAACTCAATAAACTATCAGAAAATTGCTACAAATTACCAAATGCCTACATCAAGTAACTGTGATGACAAACCTCCCCAAAATTGACAGTGCTGCCTGTTGAAGATTCATTGTGTAAAGAGATTTCAATCGGGTCCTAATGTGGTCACATTACAATTATCAGGAGTGGGTCAGCTCTTGGAGTGATGCAATCTCTCTGAGGGAAGCCTTTCCCACAACCCTCTGATGAATCCCTGAATGTCATTCTGAAGACTGTGAGGTCTCACAGTGAGATCCTGTCCCCAGCAGACATAAAGAAGGAGTCTGCCTTCAAAGACAAGCAGGAGTGGCTGGAAGTAGCACAAAAGGTGAGTGGGTGAGGGTGGTATATCATTTTTGGAGGTGATGATTCAGATACCTTACCAGGCTGGGAAAGGTGACTGGCTTGGTACATTTAAGTTTCAACCCCTCATTCTAACTTTCCCAGGCTGTTGCTCACCACTCCTAAGGGTAGAACTCATCAGGAAGCAGGCTATATTAGACCCTGCCATTGTGCAGTGAGATAGGATTAATTAATGATCTCATTCTGAAAGTGCCTAATTTTCCATTCAGTTTGAGGGAAAGAAGACCGGAACCAAGATGATTTATAAAATAAATTTAATAAGAACAAGGACAATTATAAGGCTTTAAAAGCAGGTCTGGTGAAGATAAATTGGCAAAACAGGTTAACTGATAGATCAATAGAAATGTTGTGGCAGACATCAAAAGTAACATTTCAGAATGCACAGAACTGACGAATTCCAAAACAAAAAGATTCAAAAGGCTAGACCCATCATCTATAATAAACTTGGAATATTAATGATAGCCTGGAGTTGAAAGAAAAAGCATGTAATTGTGTAAATTCAGGTGGCAGTTCAGAAAATTAACAGAATACTGAAAAAAAAGGATAACCACAAAAAAGAGGGGGATTAGAAGAGAAAACAAGCTAGAATTATAAACACAGATGCTAAAAGTTTCAATAAAATAATTAAAGTAGAATTAATAAAGTGAATGTTGATCCTATAGAAAGTGAGACTGAAGAATTAACAATAAGGAAATAAGGAAATGGCAGCTGAATTAAACAATCTTTACCGTGAAGGATATGACTAACATCCCAGCAGCAGTGAAAGGGAGGTAAGAACTCAGGGAAATCATAATCATCAGCTTAGAAAATTGTTGGAGCTGTAGCCTGTCAAGTGCATGGATCCTCATGGATAGATCAGGATCCTCATGGATAGATCAGGATCCTCATGCATAGTGAGATAGATGATGCATTGGTTTTATTTTTCCAAGCCTCCTTATTAGGAGGATGATCCCATTACATTGGAAAATAGCAAATGTAACTCCTTTATTCAGCAAAGGATGGAAATAAAAAGCAGGGAGCTATAGGCCAAATAGCTTAACACTTGTCATAGGGTAAATATTCAAAGCTATTTTCATTGAATTTATACAGGGCACTTTGATGATTTCAAGATAACTAGACAAAGTCACCATGTTTTTGTGAGAGAATAATCACACGTGACCGATCTATTTGTGTTCTTTGAAGAGGTTACATATCTGCTGTGGATAATGGAGAACCAGTCGATGTATTTAATTTCTAAATGGTATTTGAAAAGTGCCACATCAGAGGTTATTGTGGAAAATAAAAGCTCATGGTGACGGAGACAGCATATTAACATGGATAGAGTATTGGCTGGCTAATATGAAGCACACGGTAAGCATCAATGGTCTTCTCAAGATTGGCAACATATAACGAGTGATTTGCCACGGGGATTGATGCTGGAATTTCAATGGTTTACAATTTATATAAATGACTTAGCCAAAGGGACAAAGGTATGTTTGTCAAAACTGCTGATAACAGAAAGATAGGTCAGAAAGAAAGTTGTGAACTGAACATAAGAAAGTTACAAAAATATATTGCCAGGTTAAGTGAGTATGGAAAATGGAGTATTATGTGAGAAAATGTAAAACTGCCCATTTCAGCAGAAAAAAATAAAAATGAAGCATATTGTCAAAAAGTGAGAGATTGCAGAACACTGAAATGCAAAGAGATTTGGGTGTCCTCATGTCTGAATCTCAAATAGTTAGTGTGCAGGGACAGCAAGGTATTTAGAAAGCTAATAAAATGTTATTTTATTATTTATTGTGAGGGAAATCCAACACACAAGTAGAGAGGTTATGCTCCAGTTACACAGGACACTGGTGAGATAGGAATCATAGGAACAGGAGGAGATCATTCAGCTCCTCCAGTCTGTTAGACCATTCGATGAGATCATGGCTGATCTACGGCCTAACTCCATATACCTGTCATTGGCCTATATGCCTTAATGTGTTTGCTAAACAACGAAAAATTAGATATCGCAGATTTAAAATTAACAACTGATCACATCTGATGTGCTGTGTCCAGTGTTCATAACCTTACTTAAAGAATGATGTAAAGATTCCAAGGTTTATCAGTCTATTATCTGGAATGTGCAGGTTATCTGATGAGGAAATTGGGACATATTCAGCTTATATTTATTGGAGTTCAGAGATAAGAAGTAACTTCATTGAAACATACAAAACCCTGGAGGGTCTTGTTGACAGTATAGATGTGAAGACGATGTTTTCTCTTGTGGGAGAATCTAGAACTGTTCACTTTTTGAAAATGGAGGGGGATATTAATTTAAAACAAAAATTAAGTACTTTTTTAGATGTTGAGAGTTTTGGAACCCTCTTCCTGAAAAGGTGGTGGTGAAAGCAGAGTCCCTGAATAATTTTATTGCAGAGATAGATACATTTGTGTTAAACAAGGGGTTGAAAGGGTATTAGGTGCATGTGAGAATGTGGATTTGAGGCTAGAATCAGATCAGCCATGATCTTATTAAATGGCAAAGCAGTCTCTATGTCCTGAATGTCCTTTTCCTGATCCTGATTTGCATGTTTGTACGTTACTCAGAAAATCGTCAGACCAACGCTCCTTTGTGCATTTGTTCCTCTATATTAAGGCACCTCCTTAGATTAGCATTAGCACTCAACCTTATCAACTTGTTATCTCACAAATATTCCTATACAAATGTTGACCTTCTATTCTGTTAAAATGCTTCTCATCCTCTAAGCTTTTCTTTGCATCCAAATTTTTGTTCCTAGTTTAAATTCCCACCTACACAAATTGGACATTTAAAATGGCTGCCTATGATTAAAGATTGAGCTAAGACTGGAGTGGAAGTAGAAGTGAGCAGCCCAGGAATAACATGAGGAAGGTGCTTGGTGCTAAGATGGGCACCTCAGGACTCAAAAATTACATCCGAAGTAAACATTAACCCATAATACATTCCTCTCACATTTCACTTTGTTCCAAATAGCCAATCCATTCCAACACATGCCATCTAACGCCCCACACAAAACCAATGGCACCCAAAAACCCACATGCCAACCTTTTCCCCAGTACCCACTTTGAAGCTTTTCCAGCTTGACATCAAGGAGCCCGAGCAAAACTGGAGTCAATGGCAATCGGGGGAAAACCCTCGATAGATTGGAGTCATGCCTTGCACATAGGAAGATGGTTGCTTTGTTGGAAGTCAGTTATCATAGCTCCAGGACACCTCTGCAAGCGTTTCTCAGGTCCAACCATCTTCAGCTGTTTCATCAATGAGCTACCCTTCATCATAATGTCGGAAGTGGGAATGTTCACTATTGATTACATATGTTCAGCAGCATTTGCAACTCCTCAGCTACTAAAACTGGCTATATCCAACTGCAGCAAGGGATGGATAGTATCCAGGCTTTGGCTGACAAATGGTAAATAACATTTGCACCACAAGAGTGCCAAATTATTACCATCTTCAACAAGAGAGAATCTATTCATCATCCTCCCTTGACATCCAATGATATTGCCATCACTGAATACTTCATTATTAACATTAACCAAAAACTGGACAGTACTCACCATATAAGCACAACAGGACAAAATTAGTTCAGAAGCTAGAAATACTGCAGAAAGTAACTCACCTCCTGACTCCCCAAATCCTGTCCACTATCTACAACGTACATGTCAGGAGTGTGGTGGAATACTCCCCACATGCCTGGATGAACACAGCTCCAATAACTCTCAAGGAATATGACATCATCCAGGATAAAGCAGTACACTTGAGTGGAACCATACTCCCAAACATTCTGTCTATCTACCACCAATGTTTAGTAGTAGCAGAGTGTCTACCTACAAGACAGACTGCAGAAATTCACCAAGACCCCATTAACAGCGCCTTCCAAACCCACAATCCTGGCTATCTAGAGGAACTAGAGCAGCAGAAACATGGTATCTACACCACCTACACATTCCCTCCAAGCTGCTCACCATCCTGACTGGAAATATATTGCTACTTCTTCACTGTTGCTGGGTCAAAATCCTGGGATTCCCTCCCTAAGGGCATTGGAGGTCTACATACAGCACATGGATTGCAGCAGTTCAAGATGGCAGCTCACCTCCACCTTCTGAAGGGCAGGTAGGGATGAGCAATAAATGCTGGTCCAGCCAGCAACGTCCGCGTCCCATCAGTGAATATAACTAAAATGAAAACATAAAGTTCCTTGTTTATCCATCTTTGTAATGAACTCATTCACCATTTCAAAAACATTATCTAAGAGCAAAACCAATGTAGTGAACAAAACCCCATGCAAGGACTGTACAAAACACTACATGGGACAAACAGGAAGACAGCTGACGATCCGTATCCATGAACACCAACTAGCCACGAAACGACACGACCAGCTATCCTTAGTAGCCACACACGCAGATGACAAGCAACATGAGTTCGATTGGGACAACACTACTATTATAGGACAAGCCACACAGAGAACAGCCAGGGAATTCCTAGAGGCATGGCATTCATCCACTGATTCTATCAACAAACACATCGACCTGGACCCAATATACCAGCCACTGCAGCGGACAGCTGGAAATGACAACTGGAAACAGCAGAGACAAACCACTATAAATGCCGGAGGAAACATCACAGAAGCACTTCACAGGAGGCTCCCAAGCACTGAGGATGTCACCCAGACAGGGGACGAAACGTCTCCAACACAAATTCCCATCTCGGCGAACAGAACCACAACAACGAGCACCCGAGCTACAAATCTTACCACAGACTTTGATTACCTAAGAACAGGGACACTAAGATACTAGATTTCTAGTCTGAGATAGCATACTAGAGAAATTAATACTTTCTCTTCTGTCACAAAAAATAATCGACCAGTTTTCATATATTTTCTTTAACTGTTTTAAAAGAACACCCATCAGAATAAATATTATTCTTCAGAGTTGTAAGTACACACTTCTGTTAATATGAAAATTACAATCCAGGAATTCAGACACCGACCTTGATGGTACAAGCATAAAGCGCTTTTCTCTGTTCTATACTCACATAGACCATCAGCTAAAATTAACAAGGGCAGGGTTCGGTAAAACATAAATTGGTTTGCACAGGAGCAACATAAAGACTCATTACTGTAATCATAAAACAGATCAATGTGTTTTACTTACAAAGTGTTTGCAGAACCTGTATTAAGGTCATTAAATTGTGTCAATCTCATCGCTGAAGACGGTCTCTGCTTTCTGTGTGAAGTGCTCCATCTTGTGGTCGGACACTTCATTACATTTATAAAGAATGAAGACGAATGTTTCAGAGGCTTTCACAATGAGTGAGTCAGGCACCAATGAATGCTGCATGATCATATGCCAAGATAAATCAAACGCTGGTGTTTAGGTGACGTTAATTTCATGAATTAGAATTTCCAAGGAGTTGCAACCATATTCACATTTACAGTCAGCTCCTTTTTTATGTTCAGAAAGAGCTCCGTAGTTCCAACAGGAAATTCTGATCAGATCTCCTTCTGAAATGCAGAGCTGTATTTTAATTCTGACAATGTATAATAATTGGAGGTCAAGGCAAACCATACTCCATTTTTGTAACAGACAGTTGTTGTATTCTGTAAGTTAATGGTCCAACTTCACAGACAGCCATTTTTACAAGGGTAACTATGTATCTGTAAGGTTATGGTGCTGGAAAGGCAGGTGGGAGGGTGTCATATAAATATTGTCAGGTTGTAGGGTGCCAGGTGGGTAGGGGTAGGGTGCTAGTTGGTAGGGTGCCAGGGAAGTAGGCTACCAGACCGCAAGATATTTAAAGGGCAAGGCAAACAATGGTGTGTTTAGGATAGGTTCGGGTCGAGAGGGATGTAGAGTATAAGATCCCAGTGAGGCTTTGAGTCCCAGGTGCACTGGGCAGTGTAGGTCTGTTGGCGGGAGAGGGAGAGAATCATCGGGGAGAAGTGGGTCTGGTCCAACTGTTGGAGGGAATGGTGTCAGGTGTTGAGTGGACAAGGGCTATTGGTCCAGTGGAGAGGGAAAGGGGTGTGACAGGTCCGATCATGGGGTGTATGTGTGTCGGGGTCTAGGAGTAGATGGTGCCAAGTTAGTGTGTAAGGGGTGTAATAAGTTTGGAGGAACTGTAATTGGGGGAATTGAAGGGTAAGTTGGGGTTTAGTTTAATATTTACTCAAGGATTAGACCATGTTTATAATTGAGTAAAAAATGAGGTCTGCAGATGCTGGAGATCACAGCTGCAAATGTGTTGCTGGTCAAAGCACAGCAGGTTAGGCAGCATCTCAGGAATAGAGAATTCGACGTTTCGAGCATAAGCCCTTCATCAGGAATAAGAGAGAGAGAGCCAAGCAGGCTGAGATAAAAGGTAGGGAGGAGGGACTAAGGGGAGGGGCGATGGAGGTGGGATAGGTGGAAGGAGGTCAAGGTGAGGGTGATAGGCCGGAGTGGGGTGGGGGCGGAGAGGTCAGGAAGAGGATTGCAGGTTAGGAGGGCGGTGCTGAGTTGAGGGAACCGACTGAGACACGGTGGGGGGAGGGGAAATGAGGAAGCTGGAGAAATCTGAATTCATACCTTGTGGTTGGAGGGTTCCCAGGCGGAAGATGAGGCGCTCCTCCTCCAGCCGTCGTGTAGTTGTGTTCTGCCGGTGGAGGAGTCCAAGGACCTGCATGTCCTCGGTGGAGTGGGAGGGGGAGTTAAAGTGTTGAGCCACGGGGTGATTGGGTTGGTTGGTTCGGGCGGCCCAGAGGTGTTCTCTGAAGCGTTCCGCAAGTAAGCGGCCTGTCTCACCAATATAGAGGAGGCCACATCGGGTGCAGCGGATGCAATAGATGATGTGTGTGGAGGTACAGGTGAACTTGTGGCGGATATGGAAGGATCCCTTGGGGCCTTGGAGGGAAGCGAGTGTGGAGGTGTGGGCGCAAGTTTTACATTTCCTGCGGTTGCAGGGGAAGGTGCCGGGGGTGGAGGTTGGGTTGGTGGGGGGTGTGGATCTGACAAGGGAGTCACGAAGGGAGTGGTCCTTGCGGAACGCTGATAGGGGAGGGGAGGGAAATATATCCTTGGTGGTGGGGTCCGTTTGGAGGTGGCGGAAATGGCGGCGGATAATACGTTGTATGCGCAGGTTGGTGGGGTGGTAGGTGAGAACCAGTGGGGTTCTGTCTTGGTGGCGGTTGGAGGAGCAGGGCTCAAGGGCGGAGGAGCTGGAAGTGGAGGAGATGCGGTGGAGGGCATCGTCGATCACGTCTGGGGGGAATCTGCGGTCCTTGAAGAAGGAGGCCATCTGGGCTGTGCGGTGTTGGAATTGGTCCTCCTGGGAGCAGATGCGGCGGAGACGAAGGAATTGGGAATATGGGATGGCGTTTTTACAGGGGGCAGGGTGGGAGGAGGTGTAGTCCAGGTAGCTGTGGGAGTCAGTCGGTTTATAATAGATGTCTGTGTTGAGTCGGTCGCCCGAGATAGAAATGGAAAGGTCTAGGAAGGGGAGGGAGGAGTCTGAGACAGTCCAGGTGAATTTCAGGTCGGGATGGAAGGTGTTAGTAAAGTAGATGAACTGTTCAACCTCCTCGTGGGAGCACGAGGCAGCGCCGATACAGTCATCGATGTAGCGGAGGAAAAGGTGGGGGGTGGTGCCAGTGTAGTTGCGGAAGATGGACTGTTCCACATATCCTACGAAGAGGCAGGCATAGCTGGGGCCCATGCGGGTGCCCATGGCAACTCCTTTAGTTTGGAGGAAGTGGGAGGATTGAAAAGAGAAGTTATTCAGGGTGAGGACCAGTTCAGTCAGTCGAAGGAGGGTGTCAGTGGAAGGGTACTGGTTGGTGCGGCGGGAAAGGAAGAAGCGGAGGGCTTTGAGTCCTTCGTGATGGGGGATGGAGGTGTACAGGGACTGGATGTCCATAGTGAAAATAAGGCGTTGGGGACCGGGGAAGCGAAAATCCTGGAGGAGGTGGAGGGCGTGGGTGGTGTCCCGAACGTAGGTGGGGAGTTCTTGGACTAAAGGGGACAGGACCGTGTCGAGGTATTGGGAGATGAGTTCGGTGGGGCAGGAGCAGGCTGAGACAATGGGTCGGCCGGGGCAGGCAGGTTTGTGGATTTTGGGCAGGAGGTAGAAACGGGCGGTGCGGGGTTGTGGGACTATGAGGTTGGAGGCGGTGGATGGGAGATCCCCTGAGGTGATGAGGTCCTGGATGGTCTGGGAGATGATGGTTTGGTGGTGGGAGGTGGGGTCGTGGTCAAGGGGGCGATAAGAGGAGGCGTCCGCGAGCTGGCGTTTGGCTTCAGCGGTGTACAGGTCAGTGCGCCAAACTACCAACGCGCCTCCCTTGTCTGCGGGTTTGATGGTGAGGTTGGGATTGGAGCGGAGGGAGTGGAGGGCTGCACGTTCTGAGGGTGAGAGGTTGGAGTGGGTGAGAGGGGTGGACAGGTTGAGTCGGTTGATGTCACGGCGGCAGTTGGCTATAAAGAGGTCGAGGGCGGGTAGGAGGCCTGCACGACATCTATTATAAACCGACTGACTCCCACAGCTACCTGGACTACACCTCCTCCCACCCTGCCCCCTGTAAAAACGCCATCCCATATTCCCAATTCCTTCGTCTCCGCCGCATCTGCTCCCAGGAGGACCAATTCCAACACCGCACAGCCCAGATGGCCTCCTTCTTCAAGGACCGCAGATTCCCCCCAGACGTGATCGACGATGCCCTCCACCGCATCTCCTCCACTTCCAGCTCCTCCGCCCTTGAGCCCTGCTCCTCCAACCGCCACCAAGACAGAACCCCACTGGTTCTCACCTACCACCCCACCAACCTGCGCATACAACGTATTATCCGCCGCCATTTCCGCCACCTCCAAACGGACCCCACCACCAAGGATATATTTCCCTCCCCTCCCCTATCAGCGTTCCGCAAGGACCACTCCCTTCGTGACTCCCTTGTCAGATCCACACCCCCCACCAACCCAACCTCCACCCCCGGCACCTTCCCCTGCAACCGCAGGAAATGTAAAACTTGCGCCCACACCTCCACACTCGCTTCCCTCCAAGGCCCCAAGGGATCCTTCCATATCCGCCACAAGTTCACCTGTACCTCCACACACATCATCTATTGCATCCGCTGCACCCGATGTGGCCTCCTCTATATTGGTGAGACAGGCCGCTTACTTGCGGAACGCTTCAGAGAACACCTCTGGGCCGCCCGAACCAACCAACCCAATCACCCCGTGGCTCAACACTTTAACTCCCCCTCCCACTCCACCGAGGACATGCAGGTCCTTGGACTCCTCCACCGGCAGAACACAACTACACGACGGCTGGAGGAGGAGCGCCTCATCTTCCGCCTGGGAACCCTCCAACCACAAGGTATGAATTCAGATTTCTCCAGCTTCCTCATTTCCCCTCCCCCCACCTTGTCTCAGTCGGTTCCCTCAACTCAGCACCGCCCTCCTAACCTGCAATCCTCTTCCTGACCTCTCCGCCCCCACCCCACTCCGGCCTATCACCCTCACCTTGACCTCCTTCCACCTATCCCACCTCCATCGCCCCTCCCCCTAGTCCCTCCTCCCTACCTTTTATCTCAGCCTGCTTGGCTCTCTCTCTCTTATTCCTGATGAAGGGCTTATGCTCGAAACGTCGAATTCTCTATTCCTGAGATGCTGCCTAACCTGCTGTGCTTTGACCAGCAACACATTTGCAGCATGTTTATAATTGTCCAACTTTTCCCAAATGACTATTTAGTTAACAGCACAGGAACCCTTCACATTTTCTGATCTAAATGGTTAGTTTCAGTGGGTTCTAGTCACTGGGAAATTGCCCAATAGAGTCTTCAATTCCCAGGCAATTCCTTCGGAGTTTGTTATGCTGGGGATTCTGCAGGGTCCCCATCTCGAACTCTTATCCGTGCTTCCAAAACGATTATCTGGACATTAAAAAAAAATTTAAAAGACTGATTACTCTGGAGGAGGGAAAGGTTGAGTGAGTTACGGAGTTTCATTGTTTTAAAGTTCAAGAAATGAGTGTATCAGGAGAGTACAATGTGATACCTGGAAGAAGGTAAATACCTTTATACTTTTGGAGAATGCAATCCAAATATTCAGGGAAGCTAGATTCACTAATATTGATAAGAAAGTTGGAGGTAAGGAGGTTTGAAATGAAGAAAAGTGAGAGGCAAGTGATGGAAAAGGATTGGTTATCTTTTAACATCTGTAAGAGGATTTGTCAAAAACAACTCTTAAATGGACCTGTCAAGCTTTTTAGTCATTTAAAAACTTTGCAGTTTAAATTTTTGAAACAACCCATTGGATGTTAACTTGTTAATTTACTTAGCCTGTTGACATCAGCCTGAGGCTTTCCATTCTTCAATATCACTGGAGGAATGATTTTACAATGACCCATTATCACAGTAGCTTACCTACTATTTCACAGTTTGATTGACAGCTCCAGGTGGTTATGAGTGAAATGGCACTATGAAATTTAATAATCGTTGTTATATGTGATTGTGCACATCAATGACATATTGATTGTAATGAGGATTTATGTAATTGAAATCATGGAAATGTAATAAATGGGTCTTTCTGAATGAGAATACCTTTTTTCAATATGCTAGACTCTGTAACAGACTTTCACAATTTATTTTATGGTATTTCATTTTATATCATTGCTACAGAGACCTTGAAGTCTGCCCATGGTGGATACTGAATGAGTTTGCATGAGGGGCATAAAAGCAAAACGTAGGCACCATGGGTTAGCTTGTGTTGACACTAAGTGGTATAGGATCTTAGATGGCAATGAGTCTTCATAGTGAGACACTGGTTGTCACTGAGGTTATGAGAGGCCATGGTCTGTGAGAAAAAAGGGCACATATTGGCATGGATGGTATGAAAAATTAAGTAGGGTTTACAGTGCATGTGGTCACATGGGCTGGCATGGATGGGCAGGGGAAGTGTGTGTGGGGATATGGTGAAAAGATATGAGCAATGAGGGCTGGATGGATATTTTATAGCTTTATTTAATTTTTTCGCTACGCTGCCCAAAATAGACCTTGCACTCAGACCACCCTTGTAATTGCCATTTTCATTAATATTTCAGGGGTCACCTGCACCAACTTGTAACATAGCTCATATCCCCACCACACCTGCCTCCTCCCAACACCAAAACTAAATGCTTGATGTGGAGGTGGCCATTTTTTAAAGTTCATGTTCTGGATCCAGGAATTCTCCTGACTCTGTGCGTGAGATTTGTGGATGAAAATCCAGGCCTGCACGAGTATATTATCTGTTATGTAGATTATTATATGTTGCCTTGCAATGGGTTCAGATTCTATATGCACAGACAGGAACAGTACAAATTAATCAGCTACAGCAGTCCCTCTCAGGCATAATGTTCTAAATGAAGACATGTGGCAACTGCAGTAATAAAACAGTTCCGAACATAAAGTGAGCCCTGAAGGTCCAAACCCACATCAGTTGGACATTGACAGCTGCAATATCACGTGTTATTTTGGTCAGATGAGATTAGACCTGATGTGCCACTGAGATAATTACTTTGTCAGATCTATTCCAGGAAACCCTAAGATTGCCATCATTATCACCTTTCACAGAGTACAGAGTATGGCCCGAAGGCAGAAAACAATTTTCTTTTATCAGCCAGGTTGTAATTCAAGGTAATAGTAAGCTAAAGGCAAAAGAACAACCTATTATCATGGGAGAAAATGTCAGGGTAGTTTGACACTCTTTCAGAATACAGCTAATAATTATGGCTTACAAATGGGACATGCAAAGACCAAGGCTCCACTGCTATGAGCTCTGATCAGTAGAAAGAACTATGTTTGAAGCAGCAACATGGTTCAAACCATGAAAAGCAATCACAGAATTGGCAGAAAATTGTGAAATATATGTTACTCAGAAATATGTCATTTGATTTAGCTTTGGAACATGTGTGAATCTCTGCTATTACTTACCTGATGTCTTAACATCAGCTCCTGTTATAGGCAGAGTCACCTCTGTGCTTCCATAAACATCAAACCTGAGTACAAGTGGAAACCACAAATAGTCACAGAGATTGCATTTTTGGTATGATGTCCTATTTTACAGTTATCACATGCTCCAAATGAGTTTTAAATGTTTTAACTAACTTGTTAAATCCTTTCACACAACAACTATATGGAGAGGTAGTGACAATTATAAGGGGAAGGAATGGCCTGTTGGAATTATTACTAGGCTATTAATCCAACAAGTCCAGTAAAGATCTGGGAACACCAGATCAAATCCCATTCTGCCAGATGGTGGAAGTTAGATTCAAATAAAAACCTGGAATTCCAGCCTATTTCATGATTACTTACACTATGGAAGCAGGCCCTTCAGCCCAACAAGTCCACACTGACTCTCCAAAGAACAACCCACCCAGACCAATTCCCCTACATTTACCCTTCACCTAACACTGCAGGCAATTTAGCATGGCCAATTCACCTAACCTGCACATTTTTGGATTGTGGGAGGAAACCAGAGCACCCGGAGGAAACCCACGCAGACACGGGGAGAATGCGCAAACTCCACACAGACAGTTGCCTGAGGCAAGAATTGAACCGGGTCTCTGGCGCTGTGAGGCAGCAGTGCTAACCACTGTGCCGCTCTTTGATGACCTCAGAACCAGTATCAGTTGTCAGGAAAAACCCATCGGGTTCACTAATGTCCTTAAGAATTGAAATTATCATTCTTACCTGCTGTAGCCTACATGTGATTCCAGACTCATAGCAATGTGATGGACTCTCAACTGCCCTCTGGGCAATTAGAGTATTTAATACGTGCTGGCTTAGCCAGTGAATGAATTTTAAAATACTAGTTCCCGATTCCACCATTTAAGCACCTCCACATCACACAACCTTGAACATTGGTTTTCAACACTTCCGGTTATTCAAATGTTTCTTTTAAAGTTACAAGGAGATTTTTGGATAAAGTAGAAAACAAAGTTATCCCTCTGGTATTTTATTGCGAGTCCTTTGAGCATTTTAAAAATGAATTTACAGTTTTTGAAAGCTGCTGCATAATTTCTGTTTCAATCTCTCCTTCAATGTCAGCAAAATGAAGGAGCTGGTCATTGACTTCAGGAATCAAGAATGGAGGACACGCCCATGTGTGTATCAGTGGTGCTGAGGTGGAGCTGAGGTTCCTAGGAGTAAATGTCATCAAAGCCCTATCCATGCTGACACGACAGTCAAGAAAACACTCTACTTCCTCAGAAGCCTAAGGAAACTCGGCATGTCCACAATGATGCTTACCAATTTTATAGATGCACCTATCCGGATGCATCACAGTTTGGTACAACAACTGTTCTGCCCAGTACTGCAAGAAATTACAGAGAGTTGTGAACGCAGCCCATTCCAGCATGAAAACTAGCTTTCCTTCCATTGACTTCATCTACATTTTCTGCTGCATCTGGAAAGCAACCAACATAATCAAAGACCCTCCCATGTCAATTATACTCTCTTCCATCGGGCAGTTTGAAAAGCTACAAAGTTTGAAAACACATACCAACAGATTTAAGAATAGCTTCTTCCCCACTGTTATCAAAATTATGAAAGGACCTCTCATAGATTAGAGTTTATCTTTCTCAGTGCCTTCTGGTAGGTGTAATACTACATTTTGCATTCTGTTCTATTACCCTGATGTACTTAAGTAAGGTATGATTTGTTTGAATAGCACGCAAAACAATACTTTTCATTGTACCTTGGTACATGTGACAATAATAAATCAAATCAAGTCAAATCCAAAGTAATAATAAGTGAAAGTAAATAGCAATGGATGTGGCCTGACCAACATTTTCATCAAGTCATTAAGGAAAGGAAAACATACAGTGCTGAGTTAAACCTCACAAAATTGAGCACTCGACTTCCAGAGGATTTTAAGTTCCACATATATATGAAAACAATACTAGTTAAGCTCAAAACTGGGAATTCAGTAGTGAACTAAAACATTGTTGATTGAAAGATTAAAACATGAGTCTTGGTTAGAAGAAATATGTAAGAGTGAGTTGGTGAGGAGAAAGGTTTGGGGAATCATGGCTGGAACACATGCCAGAACTTTATTTCGGTATCTTTATAATTTACAACATTGTCTAGATTCCTGAAAGCCAGGATGAATTGCTTAAGATTGGGGAAGTTCTAGGAGTAATGGAATATCTCTCAGAAAGCATGAACTGTCAATAGCAGAGCAGCAATGCCTAAAGCTCCCCAGGCAATTTGACCCCTTAGCATCATGGTAGTCCACAAACCCACCAACACACTAAAACAGCAGCGAATGAACTTGAAAGACCCTATACAGACAACAAGCAAAACTAATGTCATTTACAAAACACCATACAAGAACTGTAACAAGCACTACATTGGACAAACAGGCAGAAAACCAACTCCCAGGATACATGAACATCAACTAGCCACAAAACGACATGACCCTCTCTCACTAGTACCCTTACATACAGATGAGGAAGGACACCACTTCGGCTGAGACAACACATCCATCCTAGAACAAGTCAAACAGAAACATGTATGAGAATTCCTAGAAGCATTCCAACCAGAGATTTATCAACAAAGACATCGAGTTAGACCCCATCTACCAACCCCAAAGAAAAATAACCGGAAATGACATCACCACATGAAATGACATCACCACGGAAACGATATCACCAACCCAAAGAAACCCAAACATATAAATAGAAAGCAGGAATCAAGTACAGTGCTTCGCCTGGAGTCCCACTGAAGATGTTATCTAGTAGGATGACAAAACATCCAGAAATGAACCTTCCAGCTCAGCGAGCAAACCTACATCCAGAACCTCAACCTGAGCTACAAATCTTCTCAAAACTTGCTATGAAAAGTTTTCATTTAAAGTTACATCATAATTGAATTGCCTTAAAATGTCATATTTGTTTAGTGCTTTGCTTTGCTACGTTACAATAGCAGGGTACATTACCTGATAGCAACTTGAGACTGGAACATCCAGCACACCCCCACTCAGTAAAGGCATGCCCTGTGAGTAATTGCCCAACCTAGTGATGTGATTTGTGTTCATTTCCTCTTACATTCTGAGATGCAGCAGAAAGGGTGAATTTAAAAATGAGTGTGCTGAAAGAAGCCATTTGGCCCATTGAATCTGCAGCAATCCTCCAAAGAGCATACCACCCAGACCCTCACCCAAATTACACATTATCATTGCTAAATAACCCAGCCTACATATCCCTCGACACGATAGGTAATTTAACATGGCCAACCACCTAAACTGCACATTTTAGGACTGTGAGAGGAAACCAGAGCTCTTGAAGGAAACCCACATAGATATAGGGAGAATGTACAAACTCCACACAGCCAGTTATCCAAAGCTGGAATCAAACCCAGGTCCCTGGTGCTGTGAGGCTGCAGGGCTAACTAAGCACTGAGCTACTGTGTTGCTTGAATCCTCAACTCCACTCTCCTGCCTTTTCCCAATAACCCTTGATTCCCCTATTGATTAAACATTTGTCTACCTCAGCCTTGAATATACTCAGCCCTCTATTGTAAAAAATTTGCTACTCTTAAAATAATCCTCCTCTTCCTTTGTTAAATGTGCTATCCCATACTCGAATATCCCTCTCATCCTAGACTTCCACAATCTTTCCACAAAATCTGTCTTAACCCTAAGAATCTTGAATGTTTTTCAATAAGGTCTCCTGTCATTCTTAATAACTCCAATGAGTACAAACTCAAAATACTCAACCTCTCCTCCTGAGAAATTTATTCTATATCTGAGATCAACCAAGTGAACCTTTTCAGGACTACCTGCAATGTCAGTATATTTTTCTTTCATTAAGGAAATGTAAAATTGTCCAAAATATTTGAGCTGTGGTCTGACTAGTGGCTTGCATTATTTTAGCAAGACTTTCCTATTTTTATATTCCATTCCCTTTGAAATAAAAGCCAATAGTGTATCTGTTTTCCCTATTATCCAATGAACTTTTGCGACTCATGCAGGAGGACTGGCCATGCTGCAGCTTTCTGCAGTCTTTCCCTATTTAAACAATATTCAGCTCTTCTATTCTTCCTGACAAAATGCGTAACCCCATACTTTCTCATATTACATTCATCCACCAAGTTTTTTTTACCGATTCACTTACCCAGTCTTAACCTTTGTAGACTCATTGTGTCATTTTCACTGCTTGCTTTACCACTTATTTTTGTGTCATCTACAAACTTGAGGATGGTACATTCACTTCTGGCACCCTAGTCAAATGGTACAGCTTGCCATGCTGAAAATGCCACTTTTATCTCATCTCTCTGTCTTCTCCAAGTTAGCCAATCTTCTAACTTACAACCCAAACATCAAGAGCTTGTTTACTCCTCCCCCAGCCCCACACTACATCTTCAAGATCTATAGCAATCCTTTCCCAGCTATAATCAGTTCTGAAGAAGGGTCACTCACCTGAAACACTAACTCTGCTTTCTCTCTATAGGTACTGCTAGATCTGCTGAGTTTCACAACAATTTCTGTTTTGTTTTTGATTTCCCGCATCTGCAGGTCTTTGCTTACCAAGGTTTCTTGTCTATTAAGTGGCCTTATATGTGGTACCACCGCACTGAATGCTTTTTGGAAATCCAAATATATTATTTTTACTTGTTCCCTTCTATTTATTCTACTTGCAACATCCTCAAAGAACTGTAGTAAAATTTTCAGACATGATTTCCCATTTATGAAGCCATGCTGACATTCCTTATGCATTTCTAAATGCTTAGCTATCTCCTCTTTTATAATAAACATTTTCCCAAAGACAGATGTTAAGCTAATTGGCTTATAATTACAACTTTCTTTGTCTCCCTCCTTTTTTGAATGAGTGTTACATTGGCAGTTTTCAAATTCTCTGGAATGTTTCCCAAATCTAATGCAGTAACTGGCAAGGCAAGTTGAGGCAAGGCATGGATGCCGCATACATGCAGGTAAGTGCTAAGTGAGTGAGGGCTTTTAGAACAAACAAGCAGCTCTGGTTTAATCCGTGAGCTGGGAGCTTGTCCAAAGTGTCCTTGCAGCAGCCTTTCAATGCTAACTGCTTGAGTGCTCTATGATGTAAGCCTGTGTTTACTCAGTGTTCTACGCGTGCACTGCAGAGTTGCTGTGAGGATTCTGAATTGAACTGAATTGAATTAGCTTTATTGGCACATGTACTCACGTGAGTTTAGTGAAGATTTTGCAAGTTACCACTTATGGTAGGTCAATTTAGGTCCAAAGGTATCTAGGTACAGATTCTTGAATACAAATTCATAGGAAAAAAAAATAGAAAAATAAAGAAATAAAAAGTCCATCATTACAGACTTTCAAAAGTACAAAATCATAACCCTGTGATGCTGATGAAAAGCCACATGGAATCACAGACTGAAGGCGAAGCTGCCACAAGGAGATCCAGAATGTCGCTCAGGAAAAGTGCTGCCCGAAGCTGCTGAAAATGTATGCCAAGCCAGTCCTTAGAATCCCAGGCACAGATCCACCTCGTCTTCAAAGCCAACCATCAAAGCAGCCTAGTCCAAGGACCCACCAGGACGCAGCCATGAGGAACAACCGGATCCCCATTGCGCTCTATGCTACAGCAGCCTCTTGGAGCCTCCTTCCTTACCCGACGACACCAAGGGAAGTTAAGGCGAGCTTGATGATAGAGAAAAGCAATATAAAAAAGGATTTGGCCGGCCTGGTGATAGAAGCAGATGCACCAAGTGCCTGAACACTGAGGGCTTGGCATTGGATTATAGAGCATGTCCAAGGACACGGGGTGCATGTGACCAGTGGCCATTGACCATACCCTGAAACGCTGTTTCATGAGCAATATTATGACTCTTTTGCCAGGTGCCTATTTTGATTTCCAGATGGAGAATTCTTGACATCTAGTTTTTTTAAGCGTACTTGACTGGATGCATGTGAATGAGGCGACTTGTGTACTTAAGGTGTTTAACAGGCAAACATTTCCTTCATAGACAATTTGCTGCAGTCTCATGAGGAACTTACCCCAATGCCCAGCAGATGCATAAATAATGCAGCAAATTACTCCCAAAGTTGAGATAGGTCCCACTAGAATTTTTATGTGATTGTCGAGAGTCAAGTCAAGAGCCAAGGTTAGCTTTATTTGTAATTTCTACCAATTAGAGCTGATACAGTAAAAATGAGACAGCGTGCCTCCAGGACCAAGGTGTTACATGGACAGCACAAACTTAATGAGAGTACAATCATACACAGGGCAGCATAAAGTGCATAAGAAATGTGTAAAAACACAAGACAGCATTGTAATAGGCAGAGCGGTGGACAAATTACAGTGCAATAATGAATGATCATTAATAAACCTATTGTTTTAGCAGCAATTCGAAATGTCATGCAAAGAATTGCAAATGAAATCGACTGTGATTATACAGTGTTAAGGAGCCTGATGGCTTGGGGGAAGAAACTATGGCACAATCTGGCTGTGAGAGACCGAAAGTTCTGGTATCTTCTGCCAGATGGCAGGAGGGAGAAGAGTTTGAATGAAGGATATGTTGGGTCTTCCACAATGCTGTTAAGCTTTCAGATGCAATGTGTGGTGTAAACGCCTGTAATGGAGGGAAGAGAGAGCTGTCCTCACTGTCCTTTGTAGGGTCTTACAATCCAAGATGGTGCAATTCACAAATCAAGCAGTGACGTAGCTGGTCAGGGTACTCTCAATGAACCCTCTGTAGCGTCAACCTACACAGAAAGTAGAGACGCTGCTGGGTTTTCTTGGCTATGGAGTTGGTGTTGAGGGTTCTGTGACAAATCCTACCATAACTCATGGCCTTCGGGCTTCTATAAAGTTCCCTGTGCAGTATTCACATTTGCCAATTTACCTCAAATCTTCATAATTTTCTTTCTGCCAGTTTAAAACCTTAGATTCAGTTTGAACTACTTAACTTCCGAGCATAATTTAAAATGCTATCATAATATGCTTAGTAATCCCTAATGATTCTTTTATAAGGTTATTATTTAGCTCTTTTGTGTCAGAAAATGTTAGGTATAAAATAGCCTATTCACTAGTTGGGATATCAATGCACTGCTCTAGAAATTAGGCCTAAAAATCCCAAAATGCACCTTCCACAGCATTAGTGCTCATTAGATTCAATTCCCACCCACTCCAATGTGGGTAATAACATTGCTGAAAATTTGATTAGACAAATATGTACATAGATTCTTAGCAGATAACAGACACAGTTACTGTTGAACTCATGTTACAAGCTTCTCTGGATTAAGATCATGTCCACCACTACCATTACTATTTTATCACATATAAACAACTAGAATCATAGAAATGCAGAATCATACCATACTGAAGAGGCTCTTCAGCCCATCGAGTCTACACCGCAAAACCTATATCACTGCCTTTTCTAGTTCCATTTTCCTGCACTAGACCTGTAGGCTTAAACATTATGACACTTCACCTGCTCATTCAAGTTCTTTTTAAAGGTCTCCCACCTTAAATGCTGTCCCAGGCAGTGAATTCCAAACCTCCCACCACCTCTGGGTGAAAAAGAAATCCTCAGTTCTCCTTTAAACCTCCTGCCTTTCACTTCAAATTTAAGGCCCCTTGTTATTGACCCTTCTAGTAAGGGGAACAGCTGCTTCCTATACGCCTTGTCCATGCCCCTCATAATCTTATACACCCAGGTCAGGTCACCCTTTAAGGGAGGTGTATGAGGCAAGTTTTTTTACATAGAGGTTGGTAGGTACCTGGAATATACTGTCAGGGGAAATGGTAGAAGCAGATATAGAGTCAACGCTTCATAGAGATGAAACAGACCTTTCGGTCCAACTTGTCCATGCTGACCAGATATCCTAAATTAATCTAGTCCCTTTGCCAGCACTTAGCCCATATCCCTTGAAACCTTTCCTGTTCATGTACCCATCCAGATGCCTTTTAAATGTTGTAATTTGTATCGACCTCAGGTCACTTTGGCAGCTCATTCCATATGTGCACCACTCTGTGTGAAAAAGTTGCCCCGTTAGGACCCTTTTAAATCTTTCCCCCTCTCACCTTAAACCTATGCCCTCTTGTTCTTGGTGTCAAGGGTTAGGCGATTGTCTAACAGGAAGCACAGAGTAGACAATAAGTAATGAATGATGTGTCGCAGGGTTCAGTGCAGGGATTCAACTGTTCACCACTTTTTAGAAATGATTTGGATTGAAGTATGAAAGGTTAGAAAGATTTGCTGATTACATAATGATTACTAGGAAAGTACGTTGCAAAGATAACTTAAGAAAGATACCAAAAGATACAGATCGTTTCGGGTGAGTTGGCAATGAAATAGCGACCAGGGAAAAATATGGGAAAATGTGACAATATGAATTTTGGCAGGAAGAATAATGAAGAAGCACGGGAGATTGAACAAGAAGAGATTGGAAAGCTCTGCAATGCACAGGAATCATCTGGAATGTCCTAGTGCATGAATCACGAAAGTCCAGGTGCAGCAAGTAACTAGGGAAGTTAACGGAATGTTATTGTCTACTGCAAGAGGAATTTAACACAGAAGAAACAAAGTTTTTTTTTCCAAATATACAGGTTACCAATGAGAATAAATCTGAAATACCATGTATCATACTAAGAGGAGGCACTGGCTTACTGGTAATGCCACTGAAATTGTTATCAAGAAAACCAGGCTAATCTTTTGGGGGCATGGGTTCGAATCCCACAATGGCAGTTAGTGAAATATAAATTTAATAAACTTTGTAATCTTTCAGGATACACTGGAGTCAGGGATGGTTCTAGAAGATTGGAAAATTGGTAATGTAATATCTGTTTAATCAAGAGGGGTGTCAAAAGTTGGGAAATTATAAACTGGTTAACCTGACCTCGGTTGTTGGTAAGATTTTAGAGTCCATTATTAAGGATGAGATTGCAGTGTACTTGAATGTGCATTGTAAAAAAGGACTGCATCAGCATGGCTTCATCAAGGGGAGGTCATGCTTGACAAATCTGTTAGAATTCTGGAGGAGGTAATGAGCAAGTTCGACAAAGGAGAGTTAGCAGGTTTCCAGAAGGCCTTTTACAAAGTACCACACATGAGGTTGTGCAATAAATTAAGAGTCTATGGTGTTAGGAATAATGTATTGGCATGATGGAGGATTGGCTGACTGGCAGAAAGTAGAGACTGGGGAAAAAGGGGTCTATTTCAGGATGGCAACCAGCAACAAGTGGAGTTCCACAGGAGTCAATGTTGGGACCGCAATTATTCACAGTATGGCAGGAAGAAAGCAGTCTAACAGTCTGGATGAAGAAATTGAGAGTGTTGTTGCTAAGTTTGCAGATGACACAAAGATAAGATGGAGGCGCAGGTGGTATTGAGGCGATTTGCTGGTTGCAGAAAGACATGGACAAGATAGGAGAGTGGGCAAAAAAATGGCAGTTGGAATATAGTATGGAAAAGTGAGAGGTTTTGCACTTTGGTAGACAGAATAGAGGTGTAGACTATTTTCTAAATGGGGTAAAGATTCAGAAATCTGATCAAGATTCTGTTATATTCTCAAGCAACCTTCTTCACTATCCACTATATCTCCAATTTTGGTGTCATCTGTAAACTCACTAGCAATACCTCCTATGTTCACATCCAAATAATCTATATAAATGATGAGCAGCAGTGGATCCAGCACCAATCCTTGTGGGACACCACTGGTCAGAAGCCTCCAGTCTGAAAGGACCCTCTATCACCATCCTCTGTTTTATACCTTTGAGCCAGTTCTGTATCCAAATGGCTAGTTCTCCCTGTATTCCACTGGTCAAACCTTGCTAACCAGTCTTCCATGGGGAGCACTTTACAGAAGTCTATATTGATCACATCCACTGTTCTGCCCTGATCAATCCTCTTTGTTACTTTTTCAAAAAAGACTCAATCAAGTTCGTGAGACATGATCACGCACAAAGCCATGTTGACTATGCCTTTCCAAATACGTGTTAATCAGGTCGCTCAGGATTCCCTCCAACAACTTAGAACATAGAACATAGAACAATACAGCACAGAACAGGCCCTTCAGCCCACGATGTTGTGCCGAACATCTATCCTAGATTAAGCACCCATCCATGTACCTATCCAATTGCCGCTTAAAGGTCGCCAATGATTCTGACTCTACCACTGCCACGGACAGCGCATTCCATGCCCCCACCACTCTCTGGGTAAAGAACCCACCCCTGACATCTCCCCTATACCTTCCACCCTTCACCTTAAATTTATGTCCCCTTGTAATACTCTGTTGTACCCGGGGAAAAAGTTTCTGACTGTCTACTCTATCTATTCCTCTGATCATCTTATAAACCTCTATCAAGTCACCCCTCATCCTTCGCCGTTCCAACGAGAAAAGGCCGAAAACTCTCAACCTGTCCTCGTACGACCTATTCTCCATTCCAGGCAACATCCTGGTAAATCTTCTCTGCACCCTCGCCAAAGCTTCCACATCTTTCCTAAAGTGAGGTGACCAGAACTGCACACAGTACTCCAAATGTGGCCTAACCAGAGTCCTGTACAGCTGCAACATCACTTCACGACTCTTGAATTCAATCCCTCTGCTAATGAACGCTAATACACCATAGGCCTTCTTACAAGCTCTATCCACCTGAGTGGCAACTTTCAAAGATCTATGTACATAGACCCCAAGATCCCTCTGTTCCTCCACCTGCTAAGAACTCTACCGTTAACCCTGTATTCCGCATTCTTATTTGTTCTTCCAAAATGGACAACCTCACACTTGGCAGGGTTGAACTCCATCTGCCACTCCTCAGCCCAGCTCTGCATCATATCTAAGTCCCTTTGCAGCCGACAACAGCCCTCCTCACTGTCCACAACTCCACCAATCTTCGTATCATCTGCAAATTTACTGACCCACCCTTCGACTCCCTCATCCAAGTCATTAATAAAAATTACAAACAGCAGAGGACCCAGAACTGATCGCTGCGGAACTCCACTTGTAACTGGGCTCCAGGCTGAATATTTACCATCTACCACCACTCTCTGGCTTCGACCGGTTAGCCAGTTTTCAATCCAATTGGCCAAGTTTCCCTCTATCCCGTGCCTCCTGACTTTCCGCATAAGCATACCATGGGGAACCTTATCAAATGCCTTACTAAAATCCATGTACACTACATCCACTGCTCTACCCTCATCCACATGCTTGGTCACCTCCTCAAAGAATTCAATAAGACTTGTAAGGCAAGACCTACCCTTCACAAATCCGTGCTGGCTGTCCCTAATCAAGCAGTGTCTTTCCAGATACTCATAAATCCTATCCCTCAGTACCCTTTCCATTACTTTGCCTACCACAGAAGTAAGACTAACTGGCCTGTAATTCCCGGGGTTATCCCTATTCCCTTGCCCACCACCGACATCAGGCTCACTGGTCTATAATTCCCTGATTTTTCCTTACCAACTTTCTTAAACAGTGGCACCACGTTAGCCAACCTCCAGTCTTCCTGCACTTCACCTGTGACTATCGATGATATAAATATCTCAGCAAGAGGCCCAGCAATCACTTCCCTAGCTTCCCACAGAGTTCCATGGTACACATGATCAGATCCTGGGGATCTATCGACCTTTATGTCTTTTAAGACATCCAACATTTCCTCCTCTGTAATAAGGACATTTTTCAAGATGTCACCATCTATTGTCCCACATTCTGTATCTTCCATGTCCACCTCCACAGTTAACACTGATGCAAAATACTTGTTTAGTATCTTCTCCATCTCCTGTGGTTCCACACATGGGCTGCCTTGCTGATCTTTGAGGAGTCCTATTCTCTCTGTAGTTACTCTTTTTTCCTTTAGTGCATTTACAAAACTCTTAACCCTATTTGCTAAAGCTATCAGTCCCTTTTTTGCCCTCCTGATTTCCCTCTTAGGTACACTCCTACTGCTAAGGATTCACTCGATCTCAGCTATCTATACCTAATGTATGCTTCCTTCTTTTTCTTAACTAAAATCTCAATTTCTCTCATCATCCAGCTATCCCTACTCCTACCAGCCTTCTCTTTCACCCTAACCAGAACATACTATCTTTGGATTCTTGTTATCTCATTTCTGAAAGCTTCCTATGTTCCAACAGTCCATTTACCTGTGAACATCCGCGCACTGCCCCCATCAACCTTTTCAGGTTCTTGCCTAATACTGTCAAAATTGGCTCTCTTCCAATTTAGAACTTCAACTTTTAGATCCTCTCTATCCTTTTCTATCACAATTTCAAAACTAATGTAATTATGGTCACTGGCCCCAAAGTGCTCCTCCACTGACACCTCAATCACTCGTCCTGCCTTATTTCCAGAGTAGGTCAAGTTTTGCACCTTCCCTAGTAGGTATATCCACATACTGAATCAGAACATTTTCTTGTATACACTTAACAAATTCCTCTCCATCTGAACCCTTAACACTGTAGCAGTCCCAGTCTTTGTTTGGAAAGTTAAAATCCCCTACCATAACCACCCTATTATTCTTACAGATAGCTGAGATCTCCTTACAAATTTGTTTCTCAATTTCCTGCTGACAATTGAGGGGGTCTGTAGTACGATGCCAATAAGGTAAACGTCCTTTTCTTATTTCTCAGTTCCACCCAAATAACTTCCCTGATTATATTCCCAGGAATACCTTCTTAAGTACAGCTATAATGTTATCTCTTATCAAAAATGGCACACCCCCTCCTTTCTTGCCCCACTTTCTATTCTTCTGGTAGCATTTGTATCCTGGAACATTAAGCTGCCAGTCCTGACCATCCCTGAGCCATGTTTCTGTAATTGCTATGATATCCCAGTCTCATGTTACTAACCATGCCTGAGTTCATCTGTCTTCCCTGTTGGGCCTCTTGCATTGAAATAAATGCAGTTTAATTTACCTCATTCCCTGCTTTGTTTCTGCCTGCCCTGACTGTTCGATTCACTCCTTTTTCCAAACATATCAGTCTCAGATTGGTGTCTTTCCTCACTATCTCCCTGGGTCCCACCCGTCTCCTTACTAGTCTAAATCATCCCAAGCAACTCTCGCAAATCTCCCTGCCAGTATCTTAGTCTCCTTCCAATTCAGGTGCAGTCCATCCTTCTTGTAAAGCTCACTTTTACCCCAGAAGAGATTCAAATGATCCAAAAAAGTGAACGCTTCTCCCCTGCGTCAGCTTCTCAGCCACACATTCATCTGTTCCATTCTTCTACTCATACACTCACTAGCTCGTAGCACTGGGAGTAATCCATATATTACTACCCTTGAAGACCTCCTTTTTAAATTCCTGCCTAACTTCCTGTATTCTCCCTTCAGTATCGCATCCTTTTCCCTTCCTATGTTGTAAGTTCCAATGTGCATAACAACCTGCTGCTGGAGCCTCTCCCCTTTGAGAATATTCTGCACTCTCTCCAAGACATTCTTGATCCTGGCACCAGAAAGGCAACACATCATTTTGATTTCTCACAGTTGGCCACAGAAACATCTGCTTGTGCCTCTGTCTAGAGAGTCCCCTATCACAATCGATTGCTTGGAACTTGACATACCCCTTGTTACATTAGAGCCTGTCTCAAAACCAGAAACTTGGCTGTTCATGCTACATTCCCCTGAGAGTCCATCACATTCGACATTTTCCAAAACAGCATACTTGTTTGAGATGGGGGTAGCCACAGGAGACTCCTGCACTGTCTGCCATCCTCTCCTACCTTTCCTGGTGGTAACTCACCTACCTGACTATACCTCCATTTTTCTCCCTTCCTATCACTGCCATCCATCACACCCCCTAACCCCTATAAATTCCTCATTGCCTCTAACTGCCGCTCCAAACAATCCATGTGATCTGATAGGATTTGCAACAAAACACACTTCCTGCAGACATTATCATCAGTAACATGGAAATTCTCCCCAGTCTGCCACATCACTCTACTGAAGGCCATCCTTGCACCTTAACAATCTACAGAAAATAGCACAACCTTACTGCTCTAAAAACACTGTTCCAGGCTAAGTTAGTATGTATGCTTTATATTTTTAAATTTTAATCATGAGACAGATCTCAATAAAACATATAACCAAAAATAACCCACTCTATTCACAATTTAAAAAAGACAGCAAGTTTACACGTAAAAACCTCAGATTTATCTGCTCCTTAGATTTCGTGGTGAAGGGCTTATGCCCGAAATGTCATCTCTCCTGCTCCTCTGATGCTGCCTGACCTGCTGTGCTTTTCAGCACCACATTCTCGACCTTGATCTCCAGCATCTGCAATCCTCACTTTCTCCCACTTATCTGCTCCTGTGGTGTGAGCTCTCCCACACAGGTTCCTCCAAGGTCAGCTGTGAATTTTGCTTTTTGTTAATTATTCTTAGACAACCTCTGATATCCAGAGGTACTTAAACTCAAATAGCAAAGGCTGTAGCTGTGCAGATTCACTGCTGTGTCAGGCAGTGGTGTAGGTTTTTTTCAATCCCTCTCTCTCACACATACACTAAGCACATGGTCTCCACCTTTGTTCTCTTCCTCCTTCTTAAAGTGCTGTTGTTTTGATCTTTTCCTCCTCCCGAAGTTCCAAAACAATGCAGCAGCTAATAATTACTGCTCCTGGAATTCAAGGGAATTAGCTCCAACACTTAAAATATCTCAAAAAAAGAGCAGCTCTTACAGCTACATTGTTTTCCCATCCTCCATCTTGGATTATGATCAAATGGCAGAACAGACTCAATGGGCCAAATGGCTTAATCCCGCTCCTCTATCTTATGGTCTCATAAAATCACCATTGATTGGTGCAAAAACCTATCTGCTTCACAAAATGTCCATTAGTGAAGGAAATCTGCTATCCTTACCTGATCTGGTCTGTATGTAATGTCAGACCCATAGAAATGCCTCTGGCAATTAGGGATGTTCATGAAGAATTGCAGGTGAGGGTTGTACCTCCCAGAGTTTAGAAGAGTATATGATATGTTGATGACTATGTATATGATCCTGAGGGGTCTTGTCAAGATCCATGTGAAGACAATATTTCTTCTTATGGGAGAATGAAGAAGTGAAGGTCACTGTTTAAAACGGAGTGCTGCTATTTAAGAGATCAAGGAGTTTTTTTTTCTCTTCAAGGGTTGTGAGTCTTTTGAATTCTCCTCCTGAAAAGGTGTAGAAGCAGAGATCATGAACACTTTTAAGATAGAGGTAGATAGATTCTTGGTAAAAGGTTATCAGGACAGGGCAGGGATGTGGATTTGAGTTTACAATCAGATGAGGGATGATCTTGTTGAATAGTGGAGCACACTCTGAGGGCAAAATTGTCTGTTCTTTCTCCACTTTCTTAGTTGCATGCACTATCATCACATTGGTAACAGCATAGTAAGGAGAGTGTCTCCATTATCTGAACAATTAGACAAAGACAATAAACTTTGCATTGCTGGTGCCACCCATATCCTTTAAACCAATATTGTTCCGAAAATCAAAGTAGACCATTCATCTTCCTGCTAAATGTAGTTCATGTGAACAGCCTCATGGTGGCAGAAAGGGCACACAGAAGACTGTTTCTGAACTCCGGATGGACAGAACCAGGTTGCCTGCATGAGTAAAAACACAATAGTACATAAAGAATTAAAGAGCAGGTGAAGTGCTTTCAGAAAGGAAAATATTCTTTTTGAAAATAAAGGGCACATATAATGTTGCAAAATCCATTTTTGACAAAGATTCAACAACGAGAATTTAGACTGGAAGACGTAGCTTCCTTTAATGCACTGTGTCCTTTTTATACCATTCATATTAATGATCCTCTTGCTGTAAAATCACATGGTAACATTTTAATTCAGTATTGAAAGCTTTACATTTAATTTAAACAAGAAAGTCCATTAATGTTGTAATACCTTGAGATAAGATATGAAGCCAATCTTGTGTTTCTCACATAAAAGTGTTATTTTGTCAGTGTCTTTATACATAAATTAGTGGATAAAGATGTATTTATGATAAAAAGAATTGAGGATTTCATGTGGCTGGCTTGCCTTTTGTCTGGGATTTGAGCAGCATTGTGTGAAGCAGGAAAAGGTAAAGTCCGTGCCTCAGAAAATACACTTTTAAGTTAATAAAGTACATTTAACATCTCGCCTGGAGCCAAATGTAAGTCAAAACAGACAAGAAAAGACGTGTGATATCATCCTTGGCATATTTGTAAGTTCAATCTCTTAATTGTCCTGGCTTCTTCAGTTTGCCTTTTCTGCCTCCAGGGTGTTTAAGATTCCCTGAGATATCCATCTCAGTAAACCACAAGCAAAGTAGTCCAGTGTTACAAAGCACACTGAAAACTTCAAGTGACCTGATTACTTAACCTTTCTGTGTCGGAAAAAGTGCCATGTCCTGTAAAATGCTATCATTTACACTAATGGAAATGAATGAATTATGGTTTAAATGGTCAACTTTAAACCCGCTTTGCCAATGGAAATGCAGCACATGGTAATCGACAAAATCTCAGCAAGGTAGATGCTGGAAAATAAAATAATATCCTTGCCATAATCAGACTTGTCGTGACATTAGAGGAAGGAGACTGGGTGAGATGAGGGAGGTGTTGATTCAGTCAGTGACTTATGTTTACCGTTAGAGTCATTGCCCTACAAATTCATTTGTGCAGAGAGAAAATGAGCACCGAATGTTCAAAATAGCAGGAAACATATCCCATTTGATGGTGGAGACCTGTCATCTTGGTTTAGACTCTTCCATAATATCCAGGACTTACTGAAATATTAAAAGCTGTATTATGGTAATTGACCTTTGTCTGGTTAAAGACATCTCTCAAAAATTGGTCTGATTTACCTTGTGATAAATATATCCAGATAAATCATGGTGATGACAGTAACATTACTGCAGGGGCATTACTTAAAGAGCCTGCTGTTTCAGGCAGCTTCATGTTTAGCTTGTCCTCTGTTTCTCTGCAGCCACTGCATACATCCTCTTTCATAGGTGTTGACTACTATGACCTGGCTTTGGAGATATCTACTATTCCACCCCTTCAAACATGCAACTCCTGTACAAGTTAGTGTTGAACTCCTCTGCGTTCCTTGCCTTTAATCACAGGCTTTCTGGCAGACTTGCCAATACACCATGTATTTCTGTGTGCATAAATGTTAGCTTCTTAATCTTGGCCCATCAAAGTTCTCTTCTGAGCCCTCTGTGCTCAATTGGAGTGGGACCATACATTCTGATGAGGTTTGGCATCTGAGGAGATAATTCACCAACTTTGGAGACTTCTTGAGCATTACAGACAGACTGACCTCCACCGCTGCCTGAAACCACTTCTTTCTAAGAGATCACTTCAAAGATCTTATGGCCTGATGTGGATAAATTACATTTCTTATTCTTAGCTCACTCTCCACCAAAGGACACCAGTAACAAAAAGATCTTCTGCTCCATTCCCTTCTATGAGGCATCATTCCTACGTCTTTTCCTGGTTGCACTCAGTTTTACAATGCCTTCCAGCACCTTCTTCTCAACTTCTCTGCCTGAAGGCAGTTTCTTGGTAATTATTCATAGCAAAGTGACTTTTTTTTTGTTATGGGAATGTAAGGAAGAAAAACTGAGTCTGGTCCAGTCTAAATGAGGATCAAACCCAGTGATGTCAGTGTTATCTCAACCTCACATTAGCCATCTGGCCAACAGCTTTTTTGCCATCAATCTCTGCTAAAATGCACATCACCTTTAAAAGGTAAAGACAGGTTTTAGTTTGTGAAGAGTGCCTTTAGCTCAAGGTAGATTTTCACAGTCATGCACTCCTGATCAGGTATGAATCCATTTGACAACACACTGCATACTGACTACAGACTAAAATTATCCGAGTGAACATGAAGGGGCACGTTGCCATCTAGACCACTGGCCCAGTAAGACCGAGCATCCTGCCTGCCAGATGAGTCCTTTTTAAAACAAGACAATCTATTAAATGGTGTGACCCTTAAAACAATGCTCATCCCCGCCACTGAACGGCAAGGGCCATCCCTACTGGAAGACACCCATCGTGCCCTAACTCGGCTTCTGGTGACATTGCTGAAACTGAAGATCTGATAGTCGACCAGGACATCCTGCTTTAAGGTTAGAAATCAAAGCTGCAAGCAGTTAACTACCTGCCTGAGGGGTGAAGATTGCACATTGCATTCATCAGAAACAATGGCCATTGGTTAATCATTCATCACTTTGCCTTGTTTTCAGGTCTTATCAAATTTTGAAATCTTCTAATCAACAGTGCAGCTTACACTGACCTGAAAAACAAATTATATACACCAGCTCCTAGCTATTTGTACAAGAATCACAATAGCGTATTTTGAAAAACTCCTTGCATTAACTAGATGTGCACAACTATGAACAAGTATAGCTACTGAGTATTGATCCCATGTACCTCATCTCACTCAAATGACATTCCTGCAACTGACAAAGGGCTCTTGTCCAAACCATTGCTTCGCCCTGCTCCTCGGATGCTGGCTGACCTGTTGTGCTTTTCCAGCACCACACTCTCAACTCTGATCTCCAGCATCTGCAGTCCTCACTTTCTCCTGCAACTGAGCCTGGAGGCAGACTGCCTGGTATTATATCAGCCAACCAGAGAGCCAGCTATACTGAACCTGATATTGTGCAATAAGATAGGATTCATCGAGAAGGTTCATTTAGGTAACAGTGACCATAATATATTCAGCTTGACAGAGAGAAGAGTTGGTCCAGAATTAGTATTTTAAACTTAATGAAGGGCAATTAGAGAGCATGAAAGCAAAGCTGGCCAAAGTGAACTGGAAATTAGGTTAAGGAATGGATCAATACAGCTGTAATGGCAGATATTTAGTGGGATATTTCAAAGTATGCAGCCTAGATACATTCCAAGGAAACAGAAAAATTCCACGGAGAAGACTCAACACCTGTGGGTTGCCTAAAAACCTTTAGAATTGTATCAAACATTGAGACAAAGAACATGTAGTTATGCAACAATGAGTGACACGGCAACAGATTGGACAGAAAATATAAAAGCAACAAAAAATGACTGAAAAGCAAAGCAAGGAAAAATAAGAATATGGTGAAAGATTGCTAGATATATAAAAACTAATCATAAACATTCCTGTAGCTATGTAAAAAGGAGAAGTGTTAATGTAAGCACTAAGTGAGTGAGTCTGGGGAATTAATACTGAAATATAAGGAGATTTAGATCAATTGAACAGATGTTATGCATAGGTCTTCACTACAGACAACATAAGTAACATCCAAGAAATAGCTGTAGATCAGGAAATTAGGAAGGAACTCAGAAAATGTATGGTTATCAAAAACATGTAGGAAATGTAAGCTGATAGATCCTTGGGTCCTGATGAATTTCATGCAAGGTTCTGAAAAGAAGTGACTACCGAGGTAGCCGATGTGTTTTTGCAGCATGGATTTGTGGAAGAGAAATCATGTTTAACCAATTTTCTTGAGTTATTTGAAGAAGTGGTATATGCTACAGATAATGAGGGACTGGTTTCTTAAGTTTCTATGGTACTTAGATTTTAAAAAGGATTTGATAAGGTGCCATATAAAGATTATTGCAGAAAATAAAAGTTTACACTCTAGCAGGTGGCATACTGGCATGGATAGAAGATTGGCTGGCTAATACAAAGCAGAAAAATAGGCAGATATGGGCATTTTTCAATTTGGCAAGGCATAATGAGTAGTGTGCCGCAATGTTATACTGTCTTCTCAATATTTTAACATAAATTATTTGGATGAAGGAACTGAAGATATGGTTGTTAAATGTTGTGATGACAAAGATATGCGAGAATATAATTTGTTAAGTGGACATAAAGACTCTACAAAGAGGTTAAGGGAATTGTCAAAAATCTGGCAAACAGAGCTTAGTGTGGGAACATATGAAATTGTTAATTTTGGGAGGAAGAATTAAAAACAAACATATTAACTAAATGATCAGAGTTTGCAGAATTCTGAAACTTAAGGAAGTGATGCTAGAAACAATGGATGTTTTGATAGTCCTCTTTCAAGATTCAACAGTTGGAATATCTGGAACAGTTCCTATGGATTAGAGGGTATCTAATATAACACCATTGTTTAAAAATGAAGGTGGAGAGCTAATAAGAAATCATAGACTGATTGGCCTGATATCAGTAGTGTTGAGAATATCTGTTATGACACAAAAATATGTGGAAGGGCAAGATAGGTACAGAAAGTTCACAGGGAAATAATGATAAATTAAGGAAGTGGGAAAAAAATTGGCAAATGGATGTAGGAACATAAAAACAGGAGGATGCCACTTAACACCTTGAACCTGTTCTGCCATTCAATGAGATCAGAATTAGAATGAGAACTTGCTTTACTCTCACATGTACTCCAATGAATACAGTGAAAAGAGTATAAGTCACAATTTAGGTCCCTAGGTATATCTTCTTCAGTTACAGTTCTTAAAAAGAAAGAGAAGTAAAAAGTCCAGCATTGCAGATTTTAGAAATAAGTTATAAAATGGAGAAAAAATTGGTAAATACAATGGTCTTCCAACCCAGTCCATTCTGTACCTAGCCTCCCATCTGCACAGGGCTTTGAAATGGAGGACAGTGTGGGAAATGTGAAATTGTTCAGTTTGAAAGCAAGAACAACAAAAAGTACTATTTAAATGGAGAAAATCTACAGAAACCTGCAACACAAAGGGGCTTGGAAGTATGTGTGTACAAATACAGAAAGCTAGCACTGAGGCAGCAGTCCTGGAATTGAAAGATGCTATCAGCAGAGAACTGGTGAATTGTTTGCAGTGCATTTTATAGACTATATACTGCTACCACTGTGCATTTGTGCTGAAAGAACTGAATGTTGCATGCGAGGATGCCAATCAAAAGGTTGCCTCATCCTGGATGGTATTGAGGCTCTTCAGTGATGATAGAGGAGCACTCTTCCAGGCAAGTTGAGAATATCCTGACTTGCGCCTAGTGGATGGTGGACAAGCTTTGACAAGTCAGAAGGTGAGTTACACAGTGCAGGATTCCCAGCTTCTGATCTACTTGTGTAACCACAGTATTTTTATTCAGTTCAACATCTGGTCACAGGATAAACTAGCGAGGGAATCAGAAATGGTATTTCTATTGAAAGTCCATGGACAATGTTTGGATCCTGTCTCACAGGGGAAGGTCACTGCAATTATATGGCAGTAAAGCCATTTGCTACTTGTTAGTCCAAGTGTGAATGTTGCTGATTTGTTGCTATGCTTCAATATCTGAGGAGTCATCCATGTTTTGAACATTGCGTAATTATCAATGCACATCCCCACTTCTGACCTTCTGATGAGGGAAGATCATTAATGAAGTATGTGAAAATGGTTGCGCTTAGGACGCTTATCTGAGAAATTATTGTTGCCCTGACGTCCTGGATCTGAGATGCTGAACTTCCAATAACTACAGCTATCTTCCTTTGTGTCAGGTATAACTCCAGTCATCAGCAGTTTTACCCCAATTCCCATTGACACTGTTTTTTCTCAGCCTCCTTGCTCAGTTCAATGTCAAGGGCAATTAGTCTGACCTCACCTCTGAAATTCAATCTTCTGTTCATTTTTGAATCGAATCTGTAATGAAATCCAGAGCTGAATGGATCTGGCAAAGACAAGCTGAGCATCATTGAGTGCATTAAGTGCTGCTTGATTATACTGTCAGTGACACTTTTCTGATGATCAAGAGTACACTGTTGGGGTGGTAATCACCTGGATTGAAATTGCCCCTTTTTTGTGTGGACAGAATATATCCAGACACTTTTCCATGTAGCTGGATGTCGATGTTTTCGCTGACTTGGAATGGTTTAATTATGAGGTGGGAAGTTCTAGAGCACAAGCTTTCAATACTGTTGGCTGGAAACATGGTAGGGCCCATAGCCTTTATAATATCCGATGTTTTCAGGCATTTCTTGATATCAGTGTGAATTAATTTGCCTATAAAGCTGGCAACCTCAGGCAGAAGCTGAAATGGGTCATCAACATGTCACTTTGGACTGACAATTTTAATGCTTCATCTTTACTGTAGCATTGATCTGCTGCTCTTTTCACCCACCCTCTGTCCCCACCCCATTAATTAGAAGTCTTCTGCTCCAGTGAGTGGCTTGAGTGTCCACTGTCAAGTATAGCTGTATATGGCAGGACAGTACAGCTTAATTCTTACCTGTTGGCTCTGGGTTTATTAGCCCTTTTGATTGTAGCAAGTACTCATTGATTGGCATGCAAATAGTCCTGTATTGGAGCTTTACGAGGTTAACAGCTCCTTTTTAGGTGAGCTTGGTGCTGTTCCTGGCATACCCTCCTGCACTCTTCATTGAACTAGGAGTTATTACTTGGCTGGGCGATAATGATAAACTGAGGGATTTGACATTGAAGAACATATTTGGTTGTTCAGTGCAATTCTGCAGATGACCCACAGCCAACAGAAGCTTAGTCTTGAGTTGCTAGATCTGTTTGATAGCTGTCCCATTTAACATGACAACATTTCCACACACACAATTGGGCACTTCCAATATGAAGATGGGATTTCTTTTCCAGATGGACTTTGCCCTGGTCACTCCCTCTGATAGTTCAGTGATGAACAAAAATCTACTTGAGGTAGATTGGTGAGGGGCAACTCAAGTGCATTTTTAAGTGTAAGTCTGAGTGCAAGTTTAGTGCATCTCGAAGGACAAGGACAGAAGTACGTGGGGACATCACACCAGCAAGCTCCCCTCCAATCCCCGCTCACCATCCTGATTTGGAAATATATCACTGTTTCTTCACTATTGATAGGCCAAAACCCTGGAATTCACTCACTGCCACATAGGTCTACAGCACATGGACTTCTTTGTCCAGGAAGGTAGCTCACCACCACCTTCTCAAGGAGAAATAGGGATGGGTAATAAATGGTGGGCAGCCAGCAACACCCACGATCAAAAGGTGAATTAATTTTTTTCCCCACTTGCTTGTTCCCCCACCACTTACAGTAAACCCTATCTAGCCTTTGAGTTGTTAGGACTTGCCAGCTTGGTGCCACTGCTGGGCTTCCAGTTTCTCCAGCAAGTGTAAATTATGTGCCCTTGCCACCCTCACAGCTTTTAATAAGTTGGTGAGCATCCTAAGCCCAACCAACTTGGAAGAGAACTGATCTGTTAATTGACAGAGATGAGTGCATGCATGGGAGAGGTGGTAGGTGGTAATCAATGGGAATTTACCATTTTTGACCTGATGCCATGAGATTTCATGGAATCAGGAGTCAATATTAAGGTTCCCAGTGCCACTCCCTGCCCAACTATATATTACCATGCCACCATCACTGGTGCATTGTCCTGCCAGTGGGACGGGACAGACTCTGTGATGGTAATGGTGATGCCTGGGCCATTGTCTTAATAAATATGGCTCCTTGAGTATGACACTATCAGGCTGTTGCTGAATTATCTGAGGGACACATACCTAATTTTTCATAAGTCCCAGATATTAGTAAGGAGGACTTTGTATGTCAACAGGACTGACTTTGTTTTGCTATTCTCATTTTCGATATCTAGGTCAATGCCAAATCATCTGTCCAGTTTCATTCTTGTTACTATACATGGAAGGGAAAATATCACAGAAAACCTTTCATTAATGATGTTGATATAATTAACGGAGAAACTGGAAGTCATACAGCATGTTCATGGTTTCGATACTTTCCAATGTCGAACCATTTTGGGGCAACATTGAGCCAATTAAACAAAACCCTGAACCAAATTTCCCATTCAGAGGGGATATGATGCTGATTCAGAGGAGATAAGATTGTCCTTCTTAATATTGATCACTGAGTGACAACAGAAACATCAAAAGGTTGGAGCTAATGCCGAGCAAGCTCACAAAAGTGTCCTGAGTATTACAGGATTCAGGCATAAAGAACAACCTTAATACCTCAAACCTTTCACACATGAAACAAAACAAATCTCAGAGAACATGTTGAGATATAAAAAATGACAAATAAAATAGAAGAGTTGATTCCGAAGCACAATTTATACCACTCAGGATAAGGGTACAGAGGAGTAATGTGGCAACAAGTAAATTTAGAACTGAGTGAAAGGCACTTTATCACATGAGTGAAATGAGTGAGTTAATCATTCAGTGATCAAGAGACCATCAGTTACCAGAGAATGATTGACCTGATGATTATCTTTCCACCATCATCCATACCTATCTGTGATCAAATCTCAGAGAGATTAAAGTACTGCACTAAAAGTATTGGAAAGAATATTGCAGAAAAAAAGATATACAGTCAAAGTAACCATCTTGCACTTGTCAGGACCAGATGCAAGAATACCAAATTTCAAAGAGAAAAATAATTTATACTGAGTAAGGAAAGGGTACTGATTGTTTGACTCTGATTGGTTGATGTATTGTCTCAGAGCATACACCAGGCAACAGATTTGTTTTGTTGATTCATTCATGAAATGTGAGCAGTGCAGTCTAGTACGGTATTTATTATACATGCTTAATTGTTCTTTTGTTTAAATTCAAGCCAGGCAAGTTGATTTTGTAAGTTGAGATATTGCCATGGAGAACATACCAGGGAAGGTTTGTCTTGCATGCTATTTTTGAACTGAAGAAGGCACACTGCTTGCAGTTTAAAGGAGCCTGTATAAATGAACCATATTGCAATTCCTTCTTAAATGATTGTTAGTGTAATGCTTAACACATTTGGGATTGTTTTGTAAGTGCTATCTAATCACACAATAATATTTAATGTTGGATACTAGGTTCTGAGCTTTGCAAGTATGGTCATATAGGAGAAAGTGAGGACGGCAGATGCTGGAGATCAGAGTCGAGAATGTGGTGCTGGAAAAGCACAGCAGGTCAAGCAACACCCTCTCGACTCTGATCTTCAGCATCTGCAGTACTCACTTTCTCCTAATTGATTTTAACCTTACTGAGAAGCCACTTCCAAGGATGTCTACCTTGAAGAAGTTCTCCTCTCTACAAAGATCTTAGTGAGTCTCTCTCTCACAGTTACCCCCCAAGTCCTCTCCTCTGCCGCCTGACCTGCTGTGCTTTCCCAGCAACACACTCTCAAGCATGGTCATATGCAAACCATTGAATTTGGTCACATGCAAACAATCAAATGACTACTCTTTGAGATGTTCTGTTTTTATGCTTGGCATCACATTACTACTGAAATTCAAAAACCACATTACTCATTTGCATGGTCAGCAGAATTTATTTTTATTCATTTATGGGATGAGGGTGTTGCTGAATAGGTCAGCATTTAAGCCCATCCCTAATTGCCCACAGGGTAGTTAAGAGTCAACCACACTGCAGTGGGTTTGGAGTCACATGTAAGCTAGACCAGGTAAGGATGGCAGTTTCCCTTTCTAAGGGACATTAGTGAACGAAATGTGCTTTTCTGACAATCAACAATGGGTTCTTAATTCCATTTTTGTTTATTGGATTCAAATTCAACCATCTGTAGTAGTAGAATGGGAACCCAGATCCCCATCTGGGTCTCCAGTTTTACAGTCAAGTGATAATACCACTAGGCCACGCCCCCCCATGACATTTTTCAGTTGATGAAAATATCCTGTCAATGAAAAGTTTCACTCAGTTTGTTAATGCCACAGTTTCAGTTGTTGTTCAGTTTCAATGTCACTCTGTGCCTTTGGAAATTTGTTCAGGTAACTGAATCCAAGTATCCATTCAAACTTGTTCATTTTTCCTCAGGGACATCACTGACCTTGACAAATAATTCATCAGTGCCCAGCCCTACATATTGACTGAAAAATCTGAATGTGTTGCCCATCAAACCCTGGAACCATCTGAAGATGATGAGGTTGTCACTTTCAGAGACACTAGTAAAATACAATATCCAGTAGGAAACAGGTCTTCCTATACTAGGCTGCAGACATCTGCTACCATCTGATGTGACACTGTCAGCATGTGGAACATTGCTCTTGTATACAGTCAAGGAACAGCATCCTGTTTCTCTAAACCCAAGGACATGAGCAATGTCTCCTGCAACCTCAGTCTTTCTGTTTTGCTTCCTTCTCCTCTGCTCCCTCTATCCACTGGCCCTCCCTCCTGTGTTCATATGTGCTGATCCCACTGTAGCTGATATAGATGATAATGATGACCTACCTCTTCTCATGAGATGTCAGGGTTTCTCCCATCCTGATCTTGTCAGTTTTAAACCACCAAGATTTGCAAACGCTGTACTCATGCACAAATTCTTCACCAGAGGGACCTGAAACAGTGAATGAGCTTTTATTCACTCAGGGTAATGAAACGTTTAAAGACTTACCTGAACTGCTTCAAAAATACACATTCACGAAGACTCGGAATTTGCTGCTTTGGGGTTTTGCTTTTAAAATCAATTATTTTTACCCTTGAACAGTCACAATTCCATCCACTTGTTGGGGTTAAATAGGGCCCTTCATAAGGTTCTCAGAAAGTATATTGCGACTGTTTCTTGCTGTTGCATCATGCTTTCCTGCAGTAACTAACACCAGCATTTCCTCATTCTTTTTTGACCAGGGAATTATAAAGCTTGAAAGCTAGAAAAGAAAGCAATTCCGTGTCGTTCACTTTTGCAAGAAAAGGCATTGATAGTTTCTAGGGGAAAAAAAACACTCATTCTGATTTATTTTCTCTCTCTCTTCAAAGTATAGCTCGAGACTCTGCACAGCTGTCCTGGGTTCAGGAATTCATCAACAGTGGGCAGCGTTTCTGCACATTATATCATCAAGATCTTTGCTGGCAGGCTATTGCAGTCCCCTCTGTTACAAACCTACTTTTCAGTGCAATGTGGGGGAGCAATACACTATCACAGGCCAATAATTTGGATGAGATATCTGTCTGCTGCTCAGGTCAGTGTAAAACATCCTATTGTGAAGTCAAGGACAGAATCCAATCGGGGTCTGCACATCGAAGGCTATGGTCAGATTTGGTGCAGAATCAGATGAGAAGATCCATCTTGACATAAAGAACAGTTCACTGCATCTTCTATGCTTATGCCAAGTGGCTAGGCAGCGGCAAGTTGTCAGTTAAGGGGATTGTTGCTTGTAAAACACATTGATAACGCCACAACTCACCTCACTAATACTAAGTTTCATACCTTATCAAAGCCAGTAAACAAGGTCAATGTCAAGGAACCGCAACATAGAATTCAGAAGCAGGTACCTGGTGACTTCAGCTCATTGCTGACTCTGAGGAGCTTCCATGTTGCTCAGCACTATCAGCATCTCAGGCCATGATCTATAGATACCAGCTACATACAAGTCTCCCTCATCAAAGTGCATCAGCATTCAAAATGTTCCAATCCCTTACAGTCCTTATTGTGCTTCTCCAATCTGTTTGCTGGCTGTTTGGGAAGTACAGATCTGCACTAGTAACTCACATTGAAAGGATGCAGCAGAGACCTTTTGTGCATAGGGACAGACCCCCATGTCACAAGTTGAACCTCACTGCCGTTTGCTTGCTCTCTTAGTGCTCACTCACTAAGCACCTAACTACAGATTCACAGCATCTTTGCCTTCCCTTGCTGTGCCATGTCTGTTAGCGCTTTGGCCAGAGCCTCTATTAATCAGTGCTTCCATATTGATGTGGTCTTTTGCCTGGAAACACAGATAGTCTACCGTTCCTGCTTATCAGTAGGGATCTGCCCATGGGAAGAGGCAGGATGGACAATTTGCTGGATGGTACACCAAGATGACAATGCAACATCTGTATCCTCTGATGGCTGCCTACACATGACCATGTTCGAAAGTGAGTGGGTGTTGCTCCTCAGTCCAGTCCAGTCAAGGTCGGGGATGGGGTTGGGGTGGGGTGGGGGCGGCATTGATCAGAGAGTCACAGTTAAGCACACAGACTAGGAGCTTCACCAGGGTCAGCCATCAGCTTGGGATGGTCACCATCACAGGATCTGTCTGTCCATAAACTGATTGGATCACTCTCAAATGAGGTGGGGGAGTCAAAAGCTGTGTATGGGGACAATGTAAAACAGCATCAAATGTGTTGGTAGGCCATGGGAGGAGGTAAAGGGCACTGGCCACCACCTCCAGAGGGGGAGTGTATAGAAGTGGGGTAGACATCAGTAAGGTGCAATGTCAAGGTTCAGGGGCAGGGATGGTTTCAGAGGCAAAGTTCAAAGCAATGAATCTCTTCTTGGGGCAATGGGTGGAAATGGGCTGTAGAGACACTGAGAGGTAAAATGGGACACGGGGGCTCTGGGAAAAGGCCTGGGGGAGGGCGCCCCTGGTGACCCGCAGCCAGTGGATGTTAGTTGTGTTTTCTGTATAAATTGCTTTCCTAACATTAATTGCTAGTTAAAGAGAATAAACTCCCTTGCAACTAAGATGGAGGAGGCACTTGTGTGTGAGGTGGATCAGAGGGTATGGACTTTGATTTTGACAATGAACTTGTCAGTGTTTTAATTAAAAATCAACCCATCAACCCTCAGAAATTTTTATGAAGGAGAACATGGAGCATTTTACACTTGAACCATTTATTTAAAACAATGCACAGTAACATTTGAATGCATCAAAGATGAAAGTATTCATATTTACCTTTTGTAGTGTGATCTCTAGCATTTGAAGTTTAAACAAACCCATATGATAACTTAATGAGGAGGGGTAATTTTGAACATCTAGAAACGTGTTAGGTTTAGGAATGAAAGGTAATGAAATTTCACATGTTTAAGCCTAAAACCAGTTATGGATATGGAGAATTTAAATTCTAAAAGTTTGGAACTTAACTTGAGCCTATGAATGGGTGGAAGTATTCTATTTTTAAGCAGCACAGGGTTTCAGACAGATTTCCAATATGAGATTACTCACACTATCCACACTGGTGTGGTGAGATTTAAAAAGTGCATTAATACAACAAATCACCTTTATCCCTGCTATCAGGAATAGGGCAGATGTATCATCACATGAAGTCATGCAGCTCTCTCTGCTCTCCATTTCAGCAAAAAATCAGCACTTACCTATACTGTAGAAGCCCCGTTATCAGATGGTAGATACTTACTTGCCTGTAATAATGAGTTAAACTGCAAGATTGGGGAAAATGGCACTACAGAGCCACACAGAGGCATATTGTGTCCTTCCATGAATGGCCAATGATCATTCTTTCCTGGAAAATAAAAGGTCAGGAATAACAAATTCTGAAATGCTCATGTTAGATTAAATTCAGAAGTTTAATGATAAAAGCTGAGTTCTGTCCTCATCCCTATGTTGTTTAAGAGATTGATGCTTGATTTATAAGGCACATTAAAATACAAGTTAAAATCTTGAAAAAGAAACTCAAATAAAATTATCTAAGCAAAAAATTTTATGCAGTTTTAAATAAATTTGAATAAACAAGCATACATTGGTTGTATCTCTGAATTGCATTTTAGATTTGAAGAGATGTATTGTTTATTTGACCTCAGTCTGTCTCAATCCTTTCAGTTTGAAATTTGATCAAATATAATTGCACCCATTTTGAGCCAATGGAAGGTCAGAAGGTAGTATTGTCATTGAGACATCGGGCCCATGAAGTTCCTGTAGCCATTTGATCCACATACAGGTAATCCATGATCCTGCACTGACAGTTAAGTGATTCTAACGTAAACTACATCTCAGAGAAGTGGAATGCAGATAAAAGCTTTATTTGTCTTCTGGAAAAAAAAAGGCTTGCTGAAAATCTGTCTATTATACAGTGCAGACCTGGATGAAAGCTGACAAGAGCCTTTTGATGTGAGCGAATGCCCCTGTGCTATGTAAAAACCAATGACCCAGCTGCCTTCAATGGCAGAATGCGGGCATTCAGTCACTAAGAAATCCAGTTATATGATAGATGACTGCACTGAACTTGCCCTTTTAAACTGTGGAGATCATAACTCGGGGAAGTCCTTTGTTCTGACCAATGATGTCAGCAAATAGTAGTCATCAGTCTGACAACTAAAAGACAGCTGAAATTGGGGGACAGTGGCTTCAGTGCACTCAGGAGCACAAAGATTTTCTTATAATTTTGTTCTTGTGAATGAAAATACTTCTTTGGGTAGGAATGTATTTATCATTAGCTCATTACATTTTTCTCGTTGCTATGGTAGTTCATAGCTAGGCAAATGTGAAGTCTTTCAAGATGTTGCAAGCTCCTTTAAAGACGTGAATATGCATCTCTTCTCCAATGAACTATGTCAAGTAGAGCAAAGGAGACAAGAGACGCAAACACAGAGCAAATGGCAAAGCGAAGAAAGTTGAGTTATGAAAGGAAACCACAATGTAATAAAGTAGAAGGCCGCCGAAGGAATTCAATAATGCCTCACATTAAACAATGTCAGTTTCATGGAATAACAAATGGAAGTGAGAGAAACAGGGGACAAGACTGATAACATGAAACAAGACAATTACTTGTTGTTAGTTGTTGAGCTAATCAGCCATGGATTCTAATTTAGTTAATCAAAAAAATCACATGAAAGCATTGGATTTTTATATATAATAATGACCTTCAAACTTGCACTTCCTAACCAGGTGCAGGTTATTTTGTTTCTGAAGTATCCCCCTTAATCTGAAACTATTAACGTGAATGAAAGGAAAGTGACTGTTTGAGGGAGCCACCTGTAATAATTCTGCTTCCACACTAGTTGAGCACCTAACTTGGCATAAAGTAGTGTAAGTGGTAAATGTTGTGTTCATCCAGCTGTGAAAAATACAAAACATAGTGTGTTCGGAGAAGCAAAGACTTTTCATCTTAGAAGTTGGAACAGAGACTGAGAATTGCCTCCAAGCTGCTCCCAATCTACTGTAGGAATTTTGTTGGCCTGTGAGCAGAAAACATCAAGCAGTGTTACAGAGGCCAAATAGGATTAGCTCAAAGCAAATTCTTAATTACAGATTAAAAACAGAACGTGTTGAAGAAATTCAGCAGGTCTGGCAGCATCTGTGGACCAAGAAACAGATTTAATGTTTAAAGTCCAACATGACACTTCATTGGAGCTGAATGGGATTAGAAGATGGTGGCTTTTATGCTATTGACAAAGAGAGATGAGAAACAAATAGTGGTGCAAATGCAGCACCAAAACAAAAAGCAAAGGAAATACTAATGTTGGTAGAGGGAAAATATAAATGCAGATTAATGTTAAGTGTTTATTGATAGCAGAAAATAAGTTAGTTCTGCTGAGAGGGACAGAAGCCATTCCTGATGAAGGGCTTTTGCCCGAAACATCGATTTTCCCGCTCCTTGGATACTGCCTGACCTGCTGTGCTTTTCCAGCACCATTCTAATCTAGATCCCAGTTCTGCTGAGGATGTTGGTAGGCTGCACATCCCAGAAATGGGTACAGAGAAGTCAAGGAAGGGAAGGGAAAAGTCAAAGGTGGATGAGGAAGAAGGAACTTGGAGGTAAAACTGGTTAATTTTTCCAATTGCAAGTTAAAGAAGAAAGTAGCACTAATTATGACACCAGGGAAACAGTTGTAGGTGGGGCCCCAAATGGAACTGGGACAAGCAATGTTCTATACAGTCCACAAAGAGACAAATGGAACTGGGATCAATGTGAGTACCCATTGCTACACCTTGGATTTGGTGACAAAGTAGAAATTGTTCAAAGTAAGAACGAATACAAAAAGGCAAAGGTGAAAGGAGATGGAAGCATTTGAAAACTGTACAATTAGATACATTCCGAATTTCCTTTGGTGTTCTCTCGTTCGATTGCAGTAACCTAAGTACATAAATCGCAGGACACTTTATGACAGAAAGTGAACAGCTAAAAGTAGTCAACTATATAATTTCTCTGAGATGTTTTGCACCAATTTTCTGCTGAAATTCTCTGTGAGAGACATTCCCTGTGGGAGTCAACACTGTGGCAGCAAGTAATGCTCGATTTCGGAGGTGATTGCTTTCAGAGAGGCAACTTCCTATTCTGAATTGGGTTCTTGGCGCCTGACAGCCAAATGCAAATCTCTCCAGAACCCTAACTGGATGACTCCCATCCCCAGTGATTATGCAAGATATGGAGGAGAACTTGCAATTAGTGGTGCTTCTATGTGTCTACTACTCTTGTCCTCTGAAGTGACAGAGTTTGCAGTCTTGTAGGGTGCTGTCAAAGAAGGCTTGATCTGTTATTGCAGGATGTCTTGTAGATGGGTATGGTTACCAGTGTGCCCCAGTGATGAAGGGAATGAGTATTAAAGATGCTGGATGGAGTGCCAACCCAGCAAGATCATAGAATCATAGAATCCCTACAGTGTGGAAACAGGCTCTTCAGCCTAACAAGTCCACACCGACCCTCTGAAGAGTATCCCACCCAAACCCATTCCCCATTACTCTACATTTACTTCTGACTAATGCACCTAACCTCCACATCCCTGAACACTATGGGCAATTTATCACAGCCTATTCATCTAAACTGCACATTTTTGGATTGTGGGAGGAAACCAGGGCACCAGGAGGAAACCCACACAGACATAGGAAAAATTTTTTTTTTAGATTAGATTAGATTTACAGTGTGGAAACAGGCCCTTCGGCCCAACAAGTCCACACCGACCCGCCGAAGTGAAACCCACCCATACTCCTACATTCACCCCTTACCAAACACTATGGGCAATTTAGCATGGCCAATTCACCTGACCCGCACATCTTTGGACTGTGGGAGGAAACCGGAGCACCCGGAGGAAACCCACGCTGACACGGGGAGAACGTGCAAACTCCACACAGTCAGTCGCCTGAGTCGGGAATTGAACCCGGGTCTCAGGCGCTGTGAGGCTGCAGTGCTAACCACTGTGCCACCGTGCCGCCCATGATGTGAGGCAGCAATACTAACCACTGCTTTGATTTGTTGAATTTTGTTGGAGCTATACCCATCCAGGCAATTGGAGCGTATTTCATCATACTAACAATTTGTGCCTTGTAGTGGTGGACAGATAATGGGGAGACAGAGTTGAGGTACACACCGCAGTCGTCCTACCCTCTGACCTGCCCTTGTGTTTATGTGGCCAGTCTACTTCAGTTTCTGTTTATAGTAATCACAGGATATTGGCAGTGAAGGATTCAGTGATGGTAATGTCATTGAATGTCACAGATAATGGTTAGATTCTCTCAACGTTGAGGATGGTCATTGTTGGCAGTTTTATGGTGCAAACATTACTTGCCACTTAGCAACCCAAGGCTGGAAATTGTCCAGGTCTTGCTGTATATAGACACTGTCTGCTTCATTATCTGAGGAGTCATGTGTGGTGCTGAATTTGTGCAATTATCAGCAAATATCCAAGTAGGTCATCAATGAAACATCTGATGATGCTTAGGCCTAAAAATACTATAAAGAACTTCAACAGAGATGTTCTGGGCTGACATGATTAACCTCCAACAACCACAGCCATCTTCCATTGTGCTTCGCATGATTCCAGCCAGCACATTTTCCCTATTGCTCAGTAACTTCAGTTTTGCTAGGATTTCTGTGATGCCTTGATGCCACATTCAGTCAAATTCTGCCTTGATGTTGAGGGCAGTCAGTCTGACTTCACTACTGGAGTTCAGCTTTCTTGTCCAAGTTTAGACCAAGACTGTAATGGTATCAGTTACTGATCAACCTTGGCAGAACCCAAACTGAGTGCTCCATCCACCATCTTCAATATTCATTGAGCTGGTCATTCTTTTGCAGGGACCATTTGATAGCACCAGCAATGCTCCTTTCTAACTCTTTGCTGATATCAAGAGTAGACTGATAGAATGGCAATTGGGCTGGTTAGTTGTGTCCTGCTTCTTTTGCACACGTCTACATGATTAATCTTTCACACTGCCAGATAGATACCATGGCATTGTACTGTAACACCTTAGGTAGGGATGCAACTGATTCTGAAGTACAAGTCTTCTGAACTATTGCCGGAATACTGTTAGGGTCCATAGCCTTTACAGTATCGAACACTTCAGCTGTTTCTTGATATCGCATGTAGTGAATTGAATTGGGTAAATACTGGTATATAGAAATTAGGACTGAGACAGATGAAAAAACTGCCACCAATGATGGAATGGGATACAGAGAGATGTAAAAGAGTGCCGAGATAATAAAGAAAGGAAAGACATGACTGGGAATGGATTTGAACATGAATTTGAAAATTTTCATTTAGAAGTTATAAACATCATGAGTATATATAAATCAGGGATGGTAGATAAATTGGGTGTGGTACAAATTAAAATATACAGCATAATGTTGGATAACCTGATTTTTATGTAAGATGGGACACTGAGAATTTTGACAAAGTTGAGACTGAAGCAGAAGGGCAACAATACTTTGAAAGACTGGAAAAAAAAAGGAAGCCTGTAGATGAGGTGACAAGTGACAAGGAAGTAGGGATAAAGACATTTTTAAGCAAATGATTGATGACAATGCACTGTAAAAGATAGCACCATATGTAATGTCAATTAGAACAGTGACCCTGGAGAGAAATTGGGTTTTCAGTAACTGGTAGAAGTGTGCTCAAGGGAGGAGGTGATGGGTCTCGTCATCAAATGAGCTGAGGGAGGTAATGAACAGAGATAGGTGAGAAAATAATGAAGTATATGAGATAGGGCTAGGACAGGGAAATTCTTGTGGGGCTCTTGGCTTGATCAGCTAATGGAAGAGGAGGGAGAAGGCAACAGATGCAGCTCTCTACTTCAGTGACTGGAAAGAAAATTTTGTTACAGTTGTGGAGCTGTTGAGGATGGAGTTGACCAAAGGGTTTTAAGGATGCAATTGGCAGTTGAAAAAGAAAGCTGAACGTTGCCTATGCTGTCTAGTTATGATTGAGAGATATTTAACAAAGAAGAGGAAGCCTCCTGGCGCTCAATCTGATCCGGCTCGTTTGAGTAATAGTCAACTGAAGAAATTGTGTACCAGATTTTCTCAAGTTTGCCCTCCTGGAGTGAGTGAAGATTATGAAAAAACTAATAGAATGATAAGAAAGAAAGAAAGTAAGCAATTATTTCGGGTAACAACATGAAATATGAAAGTGACTGAGTGGATGAAGCATCTTTGATTTATTGTGGCAAATGGAGAGGTAAAAGTGAGGTATTTGAGATCTTGGACATGCAACTGCAAGAGATTTGAGGGACAATAACCTTTAAAAAACATTTTCACAGAGAGCAGGTTTTATGAAGACTGACCCAGTCACCACAGAAAGGCTAAAAACGGTACAAAGAATGTCAAAAAATATACTACTGGAAAAAGTTCATCCGTGAGAAAGGAAATTGTGGGAAGAAAGTTAGAGTGCTGTGTGATATTATGGGATGTCCAGAAACTTTCCAGTCTTTACTGTGGTTTACATCCATACAGTAACTTCTTTATTTAAGTGAAACTTTCCTGTACTTTTTACTCACCTCCTCAGGAAGGTAGAAATTTTACCTCAAAATGTGTTTCCATGCTTTCTTAAGCCAAGTCTTTTCCTTTGCATTGGGTAGAAAGCAAATGCCTGGAATGTGTGGCTCTATGCCTTGATAAATAATCAACTAGAAGACGATCTCCAGCTAAACTCTATTTCACTATAATATGCAATAAAGGTACTTCTTAAACAGATTAGAATCAACACTCATTACATTAGTGGTTCACATTTGAAGCCAGTGGCACATAGTATTTGTTATTCATTGAGTTTACAGCTACCCACAGACTATTAATGAGCTTCTTATGATAACATCGTAACAATTAAAGATACATTTCAATGTCATGCCATGTACAGGTGTTTTGAGACTTATGTGAGCTGGGCAAACAGAGATATATCTTGTCAATGAGACAGATTGAAGAATCCTTACTGAGGTGCGTCTTAACCAAAAAGTGGAAGAATGTGTAATTCAATGCAAATCATGTATAGAAAATATGATTAAGAGAGGGAAGGAAGGTGAGGTTAAGAGGAAGAGACAGCGATAAAGAGATAGAAAGAATAAAGGGAAAATGGATCTGAAGGAAAGAGATTCCACACTGTTTAAATTAAGTTTCTACTGCCAGAGAGGGTGTTTGATAGCAATCTCTTAGATTTTAAATGGGCAAACCCTAAATGTTTCTGATGAATTTAGTGTAAACCTACCATGTAAATACTACAACTCATACACTTTATGCGCATCAAGATTAATTTAGTTTTCTTCACGTTACAGGAAGAACAAACCTCATCTATGATTAATTCAGCAAACTTCCTGATTTCTGGATTTACTTGCAGATGCCAGATGTTGCTATCTGATTTTCTCCAACTGTGTCTAACAGCCTCACTACCAATTCTACAAAATCTGAGTCTATTTGTTTTGAGTTAAAAAATTTAAAAATAATTAATGTCATGCATCTGTCTCAAATTAAATGCAACATCATGCAGACTTTGTCTCATTCACCCAGCCACGCATACAAAGTTTGGATAAAGGTAAAGCTGATGTGCTTTTACAGAATAGAGGTATCTTAATTTCTGATCTCTGATCTCCCATAAGGTAAGTCTATCGTCTTTCAAATGGATTTGATGATTTAATATTGAAGTGAGGATCTTGAAAAGCAAAGGAGTCACCCCAAGGTTATGAGATTTCTTGTAGTCAAGTCAAATAGTCAAGCAAAATAAGTAGCTTTTTATTAGTTCAAGTTCCTTTCCAAATAAGGGTGGTATTCTTGTTCACTCCACATTCTGTATTGTGGGTTAACATCTCTGTGTCCATTCAGTCTAGTGTGAATGGGGAATGACTCCATCCTAATACAATGGGGAAGTGATACAACAATGACTTTTCATCTGCCACAAACTCAGAGCCATACAAACAAGTAGTCAGGAATCTCCCTTGTCCTTTTTTGTTGGCCCAGCCTTAAAACGAGAAACATGCATCAACTCCCCAGCCAGCTGTGAATGTCTATACTTACTAAAGTATTCACTTCTGACTAGATACTGTCTTTAGCTCAGATTCCAAAGGTCACATGCTTTATGTAAACCATTGTAACAACTTGCTTGTCTCAAACTTTTAAAAGTATTGTCTGAAAGTTGATGCCACTGGACTGGGCATGAATGAAAAAGAAACATGCTTTCAGTCTCATAACAGCAGAGTTTGAAAATGATAGAGTAAGTAATGCTTGAAATTGCTATCCTTGAATAAGTATGACTGGTTTGAGCAAGTCAATAGCAAGAATTGCCGATTAACTTAACAAAAACCCACACTGCTCTTGAAAAGGTATTTACTTAGGGATTAGTCTAGTTCAGGTCACCTTGGGTTATGAATTTGGTTTGTCACTTATCCTCATGTCATGTAAAGGCTGACTGACTTTGCTCGTATTCATTACATGTAGTTGGTGGGTATGTGTGTGGTATAGAGGCTGAGGCTTGAATACTTCAGTCTCTGAAGTTTCACTAAAAGGATAAAGATTTTTCAATTCATTGAAAGTGAAGAGTTCCTCTTTGTGGAAATGAGAATAATTTTTGCCTTCCGAGAGAAGTCTTTGTTTTTTTTTTATTTTGGTTTACAAGAAGAAACTTAACACTACAGGAGAGATTTTGGGTAATAATATGGATTATTTTATGGCTGTTTATTTGGGGACTAAGTTGAAATGCATTTGTCCAGTTTTCCAGGCCAGTGTCAGATCCTCAAGAGCACCTGATATATGCAAATAATATTTTGGCACAGGCAATGTTTAAGTTTGCCTGATGGCTGCTTTTATCATACTCATGTTGTATTTGTGTTTACTAATAGTCAGCCTTATGGTTGTTTAAGGAATCCCACCAGAAACTGGTCAGCCCAAAGTTAAAAGTAATAAGGTAAAAGGAATGCTGGACATTACCAATAAAGCCTTAAGATAATCAGGAAGGCTACTGGCATATTGGCCTTTGTTTCAAAGGGATTGGAGGATAAGAGTAGGGAAGTCTTACTGCAACTGTACAAGATGCTGGTGAGACCACATCTGGATTACTGTAAGCAGTTTTGGTTCTCTTGAATGTGGAGTCACAGGTAGATAGGATAAGACCATAAAACCATAAGACATAGGGGCAGAAATTAGGCCATTCAGCCCATTATTCTGATAAAGTTCTCAATCCCATTCTCCCTGTAAACCTTTACTTCCTTGATACTCAAGGACCTATCTATCTCAGTCTTAAGTATACTCAATGACCTGGCCTCCACAGCCTTCTATGGTAATGAATTCCATCAATTTACCACCCTCTGGCTGAAGAAGTTTCTCCTTATCTCCATTCTAAAAGGTCTTCCCTTTTCTCTAAGGCTGTGCCTTGGGTCCTAGTCTCTCCCCCCAAAGAAAACATCTTCCAAACATCTACCCTATCCAATATATTCAGTATTCTGTATGTTTCAATTAGAATCCCACACATCCTTCAAAGCTCCATCGAGCATAGATCCAGAATCCTCAAACATTCTTCATATGTTAAGCTTTTTATTCCTGGAACCATTCTTTTCTGAACATGTTTCAGGGCTAGTATATCTTTCCTGAGATATGGATTCCAAAACTGTGCACAATAATCCAAATGTGGTATGACCAAAGCCTTATAGAGCCTCACAAGTACATCTTTATTTTTCATATTCAAGTCCTCTTAAAATAAATGCCATCATTACATTTGCATTCCTAACTACTGAGTCAACCTGCAAGTTTACTTTGAGAGAATCCTGGATTAGAACTCCGAAGTCCCTTTGCACTTCAGATTCGGAATTTTCTCCCCATTGAGAAAGTAGTCCATGCCTCTATTCTTCCTACCAAAGTGCAGGACCTTACACTTTCCCCCGTTGTACTCCATCTGCCATTTCTTTACCCATTCTCCTAACCTGTTCAAATCCTTCTGCAGTCTCTTCAAGGCAAGGATAGTGAAGGAGACATTTGGTATGCTTTCCTTTACTGGTCAGTGCAGTGACTATAGGAGTTGGGAGGTCATGTTGCAGCTGTACAGGACATTGGTTAGGCCACTATTGCAATACAGCATGCAATTCTGCTCTGCCTGCTTTAGGAAGAATTCAGAAAAGATTTACAGTTGTCAGGCGTGGAGGATTTGAGCTATAGGGAAAGGCTGAATAGGCTGGGGCTGTTTTCCCTGGAGTGTCGGAGGCCAAGAGATGGCCTAATAGAAGTTTATAAAATCATGAGGGGAAAGGATAGGGTAAATAGACAAGGTCTTTTCCCTGGGGTGGGGGAATCCAAAACTAGAAGGCATAGGTTTCATTTGAGAGGGAAAGATTTAAAAGGCCGTGAATGATCTGTTAGCCATTTACAATCACCAGAGTCTAATAACCATTAAATGTAAAAGCATTCTAAATAAAATGATCTGAAGAAAATATTGACACAAACCTTGCCAAGTAATTAGAAGCAATAGCCCCACAGATCCTCACAATGGCTTAGTCCATTAATCTTATAAACACAAACATATTACCTGATGTTATATTTGCTGAATAATAAAAACAATGTGATGGAATAAATATATTCATTTAACTTCACTTTAATGATAGGATAGAGCTGACATAAAAACTAGTGAAACATGCAAGTAGCTTTAATGTTTGACATATAATGTGACAATGTATTTTGAATGTAAGTACCAAATATATTCTAACACATGATTATATCTTCAAGTTACATGCATTTAGAAAAAAATGACATCCATTCAATATTTGTTTATTATATTCCTATAATATTTATGTTGTAGTCAATTAATCTAATTGGTAGTTTGCCAAGACCCTTTCCTGTGACCATTGTTTTGTCCTCAAAGCACAATCGTCTTGTTGTATTCTTGTCAGTAATTCCATATTTATGAGATCCTTGGACGAGAATGAAGCCCTCTTTCTTCAAACACAGCAGTCCCTTGTTTTCCTTCTTCCTCTTGGTCCCATTGTACATTGTCAGCTGGTTTATGTAATGCCTTTCATCATTCAGAACCTGAAGGTGGCGGGATGTCAGCTACTTTTCTGTTGGAAGTATATGAAACTTGTCTAAGAAGGAAGCAGCACCATCATCAAAGCGCATTGGACGAGAAGTGAAGACAGATCATTAATTGCTGCTGAAAAGATTCAGTGAGCTCTTGATTCTGTAAAATGAAGCTTTTTTGTTAAAGAATGTTGGGATTCATGGCTCATGCTGGAAAATTCACCATTGCTTATTGGTTCAGTAGTTGTTTTATGCTCTCAGCCAGCATAATGGCCCTATTGTAAACAAACCTCTGTTGGCTACAACTTAGATATGCTTAACGGTACAATGTCCTACTCATTAGAGAATTTCAGAGTAAGCGCTAATTAGGTGGAGATGCGCCAATAACATTTCCAATTAGAAGTCACAGAATTTCATAGTACAGTGCTGAACTTTGTACACAAATCTGTTTCTTGCCTACTACATGTGCATGATCACATCTGTTTTTACTGCAAAAAAGCAGAACATCTCACCACATAATATTTCAATATTCTGTATTCTGCCAAAGGGTCACTGCACTTGAAATGTTAATTCTGTTTCTCTCTCTGCAGATGCTGACAGGCCTGCTAAGTTTCTCCAGCACTCTGTTTTTGTTTCAGATTTCCAACATGCTTAGTTCTATTTGTTAAAATTTTAATATTTGAATTATGTAGCTGAATTACAAATTATTTCTAAATTATAAGAGTATATTGAAAAATTCATATATCCTAATGCTATATTAAATGAAGGATTTTGATAAAATATTTTACCTTTTTCAACTATATTTATTGCCAATTTGGGTGTCATATATGATCCCTTAAATTAGCTTCCTTCAGTGTGTCCTGCATAACTGAATGTTGATCAAACTTATTAGGTCCATACATGGAACATGATACAATGCAAGTTAACAGTCAGTTGTAGAGGCTTCGAGTTACATAGCTCCAGCATTGTAATCATGGCAGTAAAGCCTGGGTAATGTAATGACAAGTGATGATTTGATCAGGTTAACCAGTATCACAAGGTTTGGAGATGCCGGTGTTGGACTGGAGTTACAAAGTTAAAAATCACAGAACGCCAGGCTATACTCCAACAGGTTTAATTGGAAGCACACTAGCTTTTGGAGCACTGCTCCTTCATCAGGAAGGAGCTTCGCTCCAAAAGCTAGTGCTTCCAATTAAACCTGTTGGACTATAACCTCGTGTTGTGTGATTTTTAACATATCACAAGAGTTACACCTGAAATGTCGACTTGCCCACCTCCTGTTGCTGCCTGGCTTGCTGTGTTCTTCCAGCCTTCTGCATATCTCAGCATGGAGCTTACATGTTGAACAGGTGGCTAGGGTCCTATTCACAATGTATCTTGTAATATCTGAAACTGTAGGAATCACAATGGCAGAGAAACTAATGGAGAAGTTCTCAACTAGCATTTCAAAGAAGTGGAGCTTGTTTGTTTGCTCAATTTCAATGGTAAATTTGAATGGAGAATGGAGTTTATTAAACTGTATAAAAAAATCTTTGATGTAGCCATAGATTCAAATATCACATGTCTGCCATCTATGTGTTGGAAGTCCACAAGGTTTAAGACTTTAATGGTCATTTCAACAAAGATATGCTTGTCATGATAACCTTAAAGATGTTTGCAAGAGCTGGGCTCAAATGGGATCCCAGTCAAATACATTTATTTGGGTATACATTATGTCATTCACACTGAACTTAAATGCAAGAGTTGCTAAGTTCATGAATTCAACAAAAATAATCAGACACCATTGACACATCTAGATTACCATGATATAGGAACATATTGCTAATATTAATGATTTCCTTGAGTAGTTTGTTAGGTGAATAGTCTATTATTGTCAATGAGCACAGGGGCATGGTATTGGTTTAAATGTATAGGGCCTGTGTTGTCTTTTTAAAGTGAAGGAATACTTTACAGTGTATATAGAAAACTCATTTACAAAGCTCACTCAACCATTTGGCTAATTCATGTTGAAGACCCAGTCATAGATAAAATGGGGTGTTAAGAACTCTCTTAAGCTGTATAAATTGATTTTCCCTTTTGAAGTTTATTTTCTTGTATCCCAGTCTTGCTGAGTGCAAGACAATAAGTTTCAACATAGTATCCCTTTTTAGCAATGTTTAAAATAAGTGTTGTTAAATAAAATGGTGTTAATATTACAACTCAGTCCCTGTCTCAAGTTTAACAACATCCTTCCTGTTGTGAAACATGAAGGGGAATAGAAACGATTTATAAGAATATTGCCGGGACAGGAGGGTTTGAATCATACGAAGAGGCTGAATGGACTGGAGAGTTGGAGGCTGAGGGTGACCTTATAGAGGTTTGTAAAGTCATGAGGGATAGAGATAGGGTGTAAAGCTAAGGTCTTTTTCTTCAGGTGGAGGAGTCTAAAACTAGAGGATATAGCTTTAAAGTGAGAGGGGATTGACTTAAAAAGGACCCGAGGGATGATGTTTTCTTTGAGAAAGTGGTGTGTGTATGGAATGAGCTGTCAAAGGAATGGTGGAGACAACCATCGACCAACCAGGTCATACCCTCTACCTGTGTTCACCGATGCATACCCCACAAGCCCACACCCTCACCAACTCTCATCCCACCCCCTTTTTCTGCAACTCCCCTTACACCCACCCCCAGTCCTGAAGATGGGTTACACCCGAAAGGTTGACTTCTCCACCTCCTGATGCTGACTGGCTTGCTGTGTTCCTCCAGCCTCCTGCTTGTCTACAGAGGAAGTGGCGGAGGCTGGTACAACTGCAACATTTAAAAGGCATCTGGGTGGGTATATGAGTAGGAAGAGGTTAAAGAGATATGGGCCAAATGCTGGCAAATGGGACTAGATCAGATTGGGATAGCTGATCGGCACAGATGAGTTGGACTGAAGGGTCTGTTTCCAGTCTGGACAATCACGATCATATCACTGGAGCAATCTGCCAGGTTGGCAGACTTGGCAACTGGGGCAAGAACCCCAGGGACTCTATGAAATACAGGCCAGTTGCCCCAAATCTATACCCAAGACAACCTGGACATTCTGAGACACATGAATACCATAAAATTAGGCAGGTCAGAGCATGCAGCTTTTAAGGTACCTGCTTGATATTTATCCTATTTAAATTAAAGGAGAGAACATCTTGGGTTCACTACAGGTTAAATTATTCTATCGGCCTAAACTTCTTCATGCAGCTTATTTTATATTTAGGTAAATCAAAGGAAAATGTGTCCCCCTTGCTTCTTTGGTCTGTGTTGCAAATTTGAAAGTCCCCACATACAAAATTAAAATTAAATTATTGATGATTAGGTTGTGACAGGATCAAGCTAAAACTCTGAGTTGGTTTGTCATTTCTTCACTTTGGCGGCACAACTTCACCTCATTCCTCCCAGGTTGCCTGGTTACCCAATACTATCTGCTTCTGGTGCTACAGAATCCTTTCCCTGTTGGATTTTCATGACCCATTTAGGCTGCTGCTACTGGCTTTGAGTGTAATTAGGCTGTTAAAGATTCATAATTAACAAGATGTTCATTCAATTGCATACACTTAAAAGCTATATTTAATAATCTGTACAACAGTTGTAAATCCTATGGCATCACATAACATAGAGGTAGACACAAACAGAACCATTTTATTTTATCAAAATGCATATGAATTTGTTTTGTTAAGAATCAAGTTTGTCACCTAAGTCTAGCTTGTATAATTTTCTTGTAGCTGTGCTGACTTTATGAATATTAATACCAATGTCATGGGATGCAACATTGTGCCTTCTTGATTTGGGACATTGGCAATGCTATGCTTCTTTTCTCATCTATATTCCCCTGGTTGGTCTCCAAGAAAATCCAAACTTGCATTTGTAAGACCTTCAGGAATCTGTTCCCTTGTATAATAAAGGCATGCACTTCAGTTATGTGCAAGATCATTTTTCAGGTCTATTCTATGTGTTTTGCAGACCAGACAGGATAGGTGCTTCCAATTCATCAGCAGACAAATAGAAATCTGAGGGCTATTCCACTCAAGTGATTTGCCCACAAACTCTTTTTCATTGTTGTTTTGTCAATGCTCAGAAGGAGATTGCTCATTTGCTGGCACAAGGAGGCTGTAAGGCAGTGTGAGTGACAGAGGTCTCTCTGGCAAGGGATCTCTGAGAAAGGTTGAGGCTGAAAGCAGAAGGTGGGAACAAGGAAGCTGCAGGGAATGGGAGAGAGAGAGAGGGGGAGGTTACGTGATGGAAAGAGAGAGGCTACAAAGTAAATCAAACAAATTTTCAAACCATCAATAAAGTTGAACAACTTTTATGCACAGTTTGAGGTACGAAATGATATGGCAGCGAGGAAATCATCATTGTGTCATCATTGTCAACAGGAATAGTGCCAGAAGACTGGAGGATAGCAAATGTTGTTCCCTTGTTAAAGAAGGGGAGTCAGGACAACCCTGGTAATCATAGGCCAGTGAGCCTTATTTCCGGTGTTGAAAAAGGTTATAAGAGACAGGGTTTCTCATCATCTGGAAAGGAATAATTTGATTAGGCATAGTCAACACGGTTTTGTGAAGGGCTGGTCATGCCTCACTAATCTTAGTGAGATCTTCGAGAAGGTAACAAAACAGGTGGATGAAGGTAAGATGGTTGATGTGGTGTATGTGGACTTCAGTAAGGCATTTGATAAGGTTCCATATGGTAGGCTATTGCACAAAATGAGGATTTTCGGGATTGAAGATGAGTTAGCGGTTTAGATCAGAAATTGGCTAGCTGAAAGAAAACAGAGGGTGGTGGTTAATGGGAAATGTCCATCCCAGAGCTCAGTTGCCAGTGGTGTGCCACAAGGATCTGTTTTGGGCCACTGCTGTTTGTCATTTTTATAAATGATCTGGAGGTGGGTGTAGAAGGATGGATCAGTAAATTTGCAGATGACACTAAGGTAGGCAGAATTGTGGATAGTGCAGAAGGATGGTGTGGGTTACAGAGAGACACAGATAAGATGCAGAGCTGGGCTGAGAAGTTGCAAATGAAGTTTAATGTGTGAGGTAGCTCAATTTGGAAGAAGTAACAGAAATGCAGAGTACTGAGCTAATGGTAAAATTCTTGGCCGTGTAGATGAACAGAGAGATCTCAGTGTCCAGGCGCATAAATACCTAAAAGTTGCCTCCCGGGTTGATAGGGTTATTAAGAAGGCATATGGTATGTTGGTGTTTATTGGTAGGGGAATTGGATTTCACAGCCACGAGGTCATGCTTCAGTTGTACAAGACACTGGTAAGGCCGCACCTAGAGTATTACGTACAGTCCTGGTCATCGCATTATAGGAAGGATGTGGGAGCTTTGGAGATTTACTAGGATTAGACTGATTAGATTAGACTTACAGTGTGGAAACAGGCCCTTTGGCCCAACAAGTCCACACCGACCCACCGAAGCGCAACCCACCCATACCCCTACATTTACCCCTACCTAACACTACGGGCAATTTAGCATGGGCAATTCACCTGACCCTCACATCTTTGGACTGTGGAAGGAAACTGGAGCACCCGGAGGAAACCCACGCAGACACGGGGAGAATGTGCAAACTCCACACAGTCAGTCGCCTGAGTCGGGAATTGAACCCGGGTCTCAGGCGCTGTGAGGCAGCAGTGCAAACCACTGTGCCACCGTGCCGCCCAAGGTGTTGGAAGGAAGGTCATACGAAGAAAGGCTGAGTGAACTGAGGCTGTTTTCATTAGACAGAAGAAGGTTGAAAGGTTACTTAATCGAGATGTATAAGATAATCAGAGGGTTATATATTGTGGACAATGACAGCCTTTTTCCTCAGATGGTGAAGGCTAACACGAGGGGACATAGCTTTAAATTGAGGAAGGGATAGATTTAGGACAGATATCAGGGGTAGTTTCTTTACTCAGAGAGGAATAGGGGCATGGAACAGCCTGAAAACATGTTGCTGGAAAAGTGCAACAGGTCAGGCAGCATCCAAGGAACAGGAGAATCAACATTTCGGGCATGAGCCCTTCTTTTGAGCTCATGCCTGAAATGTCAATTCTCCTGCTCCTTGGATGCTGCCTGACCTGCTGCACTTTTCCAGCAACATATTTTCAGCTCTGATCTCCAGCATCTGCAGTCCTCACTTTCGCATGGAACGGCCTGACTGCAACAGTAGCAGACTCGCCGATGTTAAGGGCATTTAAATTGGCATTGAACGTACATGTGGATAGTAATGGAATGGTGTAGGCTAGATGGACGTCAGATTCATTTTGCAGGTTGGCGCAACAGGCTGGGTGGGCAGCATGGTGGCACAGTGGTTAGCACTGCTGCCTCACAGTGCCAGAGACCTGGGTTCAATTCCCGCCTCAGGCAACTGTCTGTGTGGAGTAGTTTACACATTCTCCCCGTGTCTGTGTGGGTTTCCTCCTGGTGCTCTGCTTTCCTCCCACAGTCCAAAAATGTGCAGGTCAGGTGAATTGGCCATGCTAACTTGCCCCTAGTGTTAGGTGAAGGGGTAAATGTAGGGGAATGGGTCTGGGTGGGTTGCTCTTCAGAGGGTCAGTGTGGAGTTGTTGGGCCGAAGGACCTGTTTCCACACTGTAAACAATCTATCTAAAGTTTCACAACATCGAGGGCCAAAGGGCCTGTACTGTGCTGTAACATTCTATGTTCTATGTTCTAAGTCCACCTCCTCTCCCAATGACCAGGTGCTGTGTCTTACTACGAGCAACATGAGGAAACCTTATGCAGAGCCAACCCATGTAAGACTGCTGGACCAGAGAACATCCCTGGCAGAGTGCTCAGAGGATGCTCTGACGTACTGGTGAATGTTCTCAATGACATCTTCAACATCTCCCTGAGCTGCGCCATAGTTCCAACATGCTTTGAGGCCACTACCATCTTCCCCGTGCCAATGAGGTCTTCAGCGTCCTGTCTCAACAATTACTGCCCTGTTGTGCTTGCACCCATCATCATAAAGTGCTTCAAGAGTCTCGTGATGAGGCATATTAAGACCCTGATGTCCCCCTCAATGGACACTGTGCGGTTCGTGTATTGACCCAACCACTCAACAGATGATGTTATTTTCACCATCTCCATCTGGCCCTCACCCACCTGGAGAAGAAGGACATGTAAGACAGATTATTGTTCATGGACTTCAGTTCTGCATTTAACACTATCATTCCTCAGCACCTGATTGGAAAGCTGAATCTGCTGGGCCCAAATACATCCCATGTAACTGGATCCTGGACTTCCTGACTGGGACCCCTCAGTCAGGCCAAACTGGGGACAGCATCTTCAACGCCATCACACTGAACACAGGGGTTCCCAAGGGCTTTGTGCTCAGTCCACTGCTGTTCACCCTGCAGACACATGACTGTGCAGTGATGCACAGGTCAAGTCACATCACCAAGTTCGCTAATGACACAACTATAGTGGGTCTCATCAACAGTAATGACGAGTCAGCATACAGAGAGGAGGTTCAGCAGCTAACAGGCTGGTGCAGAGCCAACAACCTGTCTCTGAACATGGACAAGATGAAAGAGATGGCTGTTGATTTCAAGAAGGCACAGAGAGACCACTCTCCGCTGGATGCCAATGGCTACCCAATAGAGATTGTGAAGAGCATCAAATTTCTTGGTATACACCTGGTGGAGAATCTCATCTGGTTACCTGGCCCACCTCCCACCCCCCATCCTCACTGCATTCTATGGAGTGCTCATTGAAAGTACTCTAAGTTGCTGCATCATTGCTTGCTTCGAGATTTGCACTGTCTCGGATCATAAGACCCTACAATGGATAATGAGGACAGCTGAGAAGATCATCGGGGTCTCTCTTCCCTCCATTATAGGCATTTACACCACACACAGTATTAGAAGGATCATTGTGGAAGACCCCCCACACACACCTCACCCAAACTGTTCTCCCTCCTGACATCTTGCAGAAGATACCGGAGCCTTTGATCTCTCACGGCCAGACTGTGCAACAGTTTTTTTCCCCCAATCCATCAGGCTCCTTCACACTGTATGATCAGACTCTTTTCCATCTGAAATTTTTTGCACAACTTCGAATTGCTGTTAGAACAATGTCTATTATTTATCATTCTTCCATTACACTGTAACTTGCATGTTTTGCACTTCTTATGCGCTTTATGCCATGTACAGTTGAATAGTTTTGCTGTCCATGTAACACCCTCAACACTGGAGGAATGCTGTCTTGTTTTTACTGTATCAGTTGTATATGGTAGAAGTGGCAAAAGCTACTCTACTCTAAAGAAACACTCAGCTAACTAGTATCTCGGGGAACGGAAATCATCGAGGTAATAACTTACTTGTAAGTAAATGTGGTTTCTGCATCTGAAGGCAATATACCTTCAAAAGTTATTATATGAGAAAAATTAAATGGATGCTATTGTAATGAAACAAAAACAGAAACTGCTATAAAAAGGAGCAGCATTTACAGCATCTGCAGATATTTAGTTTTTCTAATGTTGTGAACACTATGTCAACTGCGAACTTTGACTCATTAATTTTATCTGAGATGCAGTAAAACGTATAGTAATTGCCTGGTTCAATTATTCATGGTAAGCAAATATGCAATGGAAGTACATTCAGTGAAGAGGCCCTTGAGGAAGGAAAAAATATCTTTGTGCCCTCACTGAAAGGTAATCTTCTGTGCTGTACAATTGTATAATTCTATGGATCTACAGGACCAGGGCCCAGAAATTCCACACAAGATCCTCTAATCTCCTGCCCCATTATGCACAATAATGGAGAGTATGTCAGACGTTTTAGAGCATGTGTAATGTTTCAGAGAAACTGAAGTGGCAATGTGGAGGGGCTGCAGCTGTGTTATTATTAGATTGAAAATGCAATATTAAAGAGAAAATCAGTGATAGATAAATTGCAGCAATTAATACCATGGTCTAATGCAGATTAATTTTATAGGTAAATATTGTTCCTGTACAATGTATTAGAAATATTTTAATTATTCAAGTAGAGTATCTATGATTGGCATAATTTAATAAGAATGTTTTGAAGACCAAATAGGGCACTGTGGTGTTCTGTTAAGATCTTAGTAGTGGAGTGTAAGCTCAGGGAAAGTGATGCAGCTCCTCACAACTGTTCAGCCATGCAATTAGATTGTAGCTGATCTGTGACCTAACTCAATCATGCAGATTAAGTTAAGTCACGGATCAACCACAATCTAATTGTATGGCAGGACAGTTGTGAGGAGCTACATCACCTCCATTACATTTAATACATGTGACTAATAGAAATAACTGACCAATGGTAATGTCCTCCCGTACTCATTAAAGTGACCATTTCTTAGCACTGAAATTGACAATGCTTGTTGACAAGTTATTCTGGTGGAGGAATTTCACCGATAACATCAACTTGATCCCTATCTAATGACATGTAATCTCTATTTCCATCAGGGGTCATCAGGAGTTAGAGTGTTGATTCATCTTAATCTTGGGGCAATGCTTCCTAACCTGAAGATCATACCTGATTGGCCTATAATTACACTGAGCACATATATCAAATCACAGAATTGTCACATTGAATTGAATTGAAATCATTGTCACGTGTACCGAGGCACAGTGAAAAGCTTTGTCTTGCGACAGTACAAGCAGATCACATAGTTAAGTAGCATAGATAAGTAAATAGGTTAACAGCAGCAAAAACAAAAACACAGGTACAGGTGAGTGTTAAGAGTTTGTGAGTCCATTCAGTATTCTGACAACAGTAGGGTAGAAATTGTTATGAAACCAGCTGGTGCATATGTTCAGGCTTCTGTAACTTCTCCCTGATGGTAGAGGTTGTAGAAAAACATTGCCAGGGTGGGATGGATCTTTACGAATGCTGCCAGCCTTTCCTTGACAGCAGGCCTGGTAGATGGATTCTACAGATGGGAGGTTGGCCTTTGTGATTGTCTGGACCGAGTTCACCACTCTCTGTAACCATCTCCAATCTTGAATGGTACAGTTGACATACCTGGTAGTGATACATCCAGACAGAACGGTCTCGATGGCGCACCTTTAAAAGTTTGCAAGGGTATTCACTGGCATGCCAAATTTCCTCAGCTGCCTGAGGAAGAAGATATGTTGTGGGCCTTTGTAACTAGTGCATCCACATGAAGAGTCCAGGAAAACTTGTTGTGGATGACCACTCCCAGGAGCTTGACACTCTCCATCGTTCCACCTCTGTGCTTTCAGCGGCATGAGTAACATCCCGCTGAAAGTGAATAATGAGGTCCCTGGTTTTGCAGGCATTGAGAGCTAGGTTGTTCTCAGTGCACCATTTTCCAGGTCTTTCACTTCCTCTCTGCGGTCTGTTCATCGCCATTTGAGATTCAACCAACTATGGTGGTGTCATCAGCTAACTTGTAAGTGGCTTTAGTCTGCAATTGGTGACGCAGTTAAGGGTATAGAGTGAGTACAGTAGAGGGCTGAGTACACTCCCCCGGGTGCTCCAGTGTTGAGTGTTAGTGAGGATAAAATATTGTCCCCAATCTTCACTGATTTTGGCCTGTGGGTCAGAAAACTGAGGATCCAGTTGCAGAGAGTGGGGCTTAGTCCAATAGGACAAAGGTTAATAATCAGTCTCGAGGGGACAATAGTGTTGAAGGCTGAATTGTAGTTAATGAGTAAGATTCTTACGTAGCTGTTCTTGGTGTCAAGATGTTATTAGGAGGAGTGAAGGGCAATTGATATGCTACCTGACGTGGATCTGTTGGTCCGATAGGCAAATTGGAGTGGGTCAAAAGTAGTCGGGAGGCTGGAGTTGATTAATACCATGACCAGCCTTTCAAAGCACTTCATGACCACCAAAGTTAGGGCCACTGGGCGGTAATCATTGAGACATGCTACATGAGCCTTCTTAGGCACAGGGATGATGTTGGCCCTCTTGAAACAGGCAGGGACAGTGACCTGCTGCAGGGAGAGGTTGAAGATACATCACATAAAAAAGCCATTCGGCTCTTTGGCCGTCAGCAGATTACTGAATGAGCATTATGAGGCAGCGCCATTCTTTTCCCTGTTAAGACCATCCTTTGTTTCTATTCAAGTAATTATCTAATGTCTTCTTAAATGCTCCAATTGAACCTAACTCCACCACACCTGCAGGAAATGCACACCATAACTATCCGCTTATTGACAGTTTCTTCTTTTGCTTCTTTTGCAAGTTACTTTAAATATACATCCTCTTCTTCTTGATGCCTTTATGAGTGGGAACAACTTCTCCCAGTCTACTCTGCCCAGACCTTCATGATTTTGATGGCTTCTATCAAGTCTCCTCAAAGCTATCTTTTAACCAAGGAAATTAATTCTAACATCTCCAAAAAAACAGCAGAACTGAAGATGCTGGAGATCAGATACAAAATCAGAAATTGCTGGAAAAACTCAGCAGGTCTGGCAGCTTCTGTGGAGAGAGCATTTCCGGTCCAGTGACCCTTCTTCAGAACCAACCTTCCAGTCTATTCTTTTTTTCTATCCTCAAGTTTCTCATCCAATAAGCTATTCTTGTAAATCTCATCTATACTCTCTCCAATGCATTCCCAACTCAAACCAAAAGAGAAAATGCTGGAAAATCTCAGCAGGTCTGGTAAGGAGAGAAAAGAGCTGACGTTTTGAGTCTAACTGACCCTTTGTCAAAGCTTTGATAAAGGTCAGTTAGACTCAAAACACCAGCTCTTTTCTCTCCTTACAGATGCTGCCAGACCTGCTGAGATTTTCCAGCATTTTCTCTTTTGGTTTCAGATTCCAGAATCTGCAGTAATTTGCTTTTATCCAGCATTCCCATCCCATCCCGTTTGGTGTAAAACAAGGAAAGACATCTGACTTGACACAGAATCCTGTCCATTTGAAGATGTCATAATTGTCTGCCTGAAAATCACATTTAATAACACATCCACATCATAATAAATTTTATACAATACAAATAATAGGGCACTTAGAGGGTGAAAGAAAATAGGGTATTTTGGATTACTCACATAACAGATAAATTCAGATGTCTCTTACTTTACATACAATCTCTCAGTCAAAAGTACTCCTTTAAAAATTTAATTTATGATTACACTTTTTAATAAACGAACAATAATAGCTTAATCAGCTGCTGGTGGAGCAAATTAGAGCAAACGTTAATGAAAACTTACAAATGGACCACAGAAACTTTCAAACTGAAATTAAAACTTCATATACGGGTGATGATGCTTTCTAGCCTTTGTGGGGCCAGTGACTCAGGAAAGGCCTGTACTGTGCCAACGGACTCCACACACTTCTTCTCCATGGATACCCAAGTCTACACTAAATGATTATTGTCTAGTTTTGATGTATTGTGTTAATGGAGCAACCTATTCATTGATCTGTCAAAGCCATATTAATGCTGGTACTTTATATGCTAGTTGGTACTAAAGTATTCAGAAGATCATCATGGACAGAAATAATAAAGGGCATTTCACAGTCATAAAGCCAATCTCAGACAGATATCAGACTAATCAACATTTTTTCTCTATTTATTTATACTTTGCCTTTCTGATTGGAAATTGCTTTCCTTCCTTGTGATGATTATCTGGATTTTACTTGCAAACTGATATAACTAATAGGGATTATTAAAGTGTAAAATTGGAATGATTACTTTGATGGTACATCTGCACCTGCAGTCTTAATAAATTATATACAGCTGTATTTTTAAATGAATAATATTTGCTTTAATGGGATTTTCCTTCATTTTTGTTTTCTTTGATATAAAGCCTCTGCTTATCTGAACATTCTAAGGAACAACACTATAATCCTATTTTATCTAAAAGATGTGCTCTTTCATAAAAATTTACCTTTAAAGTTATCATTACATCTAGGGGCCAAAGAACCAGCTGTATTTACAATTTTAAATCATCTTATGAAAGGATTATAAACAAGTCTGTGCCGGTCTTTGCTTTAGTAGGCTACACAACCATGGGATTAAGTCAAAGGAAACTTAAGTCAAATGGCCCACTTAAGGAGGACTTTGGGTTCCTTTCTCAGCATTTCATTAACTGTTTTAACCAGTTGACCACACACAGATACACAGATTATCTCAATGACATGCCCTAGGTAGAAGCTAGTAACTGAATTGTGGCAGTGACATTTTTTTTTGGGGAAGAGACCAGTTTTTTTCCACTAAATAAAATGTTTCCTGAATTTAGGAATAATTGTTTGCTTCTTCTGTCAGTCCAGAGCTTGATCCTGAGAGTAGCCAAGTAACTCTTCAGGTCGGCTATTTAAAGTTATTTAAAATATTTAAAGTTGTTGATGAAGGTTTTCAAAGACATAAACCTCAGCTGAAGTAAACCTCAGCAACTCCAAGCCCTGGCCAGATGTCTTTCTCTGTGTACCAAATGTCAAGTTCAACACAGTAAGCGGAATATCAAGGATTATGCTGCTTTGATTCAGATCAAACAATGGCTCAAAACAAATTCCTCTTCTTCACCTCCTCTTCTCCGAACAGAGCATTGTCAGATTCTTTGTCTTGCCCTGGTAAAGATACTCAGAATCATTGAATTTTACAGTACCAAAGGAGGCCATTTGACCCATCGTGTCTGTACCGACCTCAAAAGAACTGCACAGCTCATCTCATTCTCCAGCCCTATCACTGTCATCTTCTTAGAAAGAGAAAAAGATTTTAAAAAAAGGAAAGGAGACAAGAACAGAAAAAAAAAACAGAATGACCTGATCTCAGTCCAGAAAGTGGTTGATTTCACCAAGAGATGCCAATATTATCACTGGTATGCACGCTACTTACAGATGCAACTGCAACTTTTGAAGGGGAAGGAAGAAGCCAGAAAATGGAAAACAGGAACAACATTGCAAGAGATTTTTATGTTGGTATTTTTTAGATTAGATTAGATTACTTACAGTTAGAAACAGGCCCCTCGGCCCAACAAGTCCACACTGACCCTCTGAAGAACAACCCACTCAGACCCCTTCACCTAACACTATGGGCAATTTAGCATGGCCAATTAACCTAACCTGCACATTTTTGGACTATGGGACAAAATCAGAGCAAACCCACACAGACACAGGGAGAATGTGCAAACTCCACACAGACAGTTGCCTGAGACAGGAATTGAACCCAGGTCTCTGGTGCTGCGAGGCAGCAGTGCTAACCATTGTGCCACCATGCCACCCATAAAGCTGCACAAAAGAAAGATGGAAATGAAACATCTAACCGTAGACTGGAAATCCATTGGCAAGCTATCAGAACTTCATTTGCAGTAAAGAAATCCTCATAACTTCATGCATCAGCAAATCACTGACAAAGAATGAGAGAGAGTCATACCTATTCTCACTTTGGGCACTGCATGTTTAAGAATTTAAACCCTCTTGTATTTCTGATCACAAAGATCTTGACAAAAGATATTTTTCAGAAATTAGAAAATAAACATAAAGTTCAAGTCAATTTCAGGCTACATAGGCTTGAGTTGATGTCATCCTGCCAACAACCAGCTGAAATGATCAACCAATTAAAAGGCACATGTCGACACACTGTTACATAATGTTCTTCCACTGAAACTAATGTAACTGGAAGGCTCATGTATTGCTTACGGTCTCAAAATGTATCAAATCTTTCAGAAAATGCCTTCTGTACAAGTCTAATGAATATAAAACAAACACCCTGCTGGAAGAAATCTGCAAGTTTGCAGCTTGTGTATCAGGCCAGTAATACCTGCAAATACTTGACTCTGGTACAACTATTCAAAACGGTCAGTAGAACATTCAAATCTTGACTGAGATGTGATTTGTACCACCCACCAAGACAATGTCCAGTATTTCATTATATATGTAAGCTATAAAGTTTCTCCAAGGAAACATTTTAATTAAATGTTCAAGAAATCCAATCACCCAGAGAAACTGAAAGACAACACAATGCTCCACAGCAGAATGTGAAGAAGAGCCAAGCAAGGATCAATTCCAAAGGAACTTTCAAAGTTCTGTTCATCCATGGAATGCAAACATGTCAACAAAGTCCAAGAGAAAAACCAGAATGTTACAGCTTGCAAACGCCAGGCAGACAGTGCATGTGGTAAATGTGATAGACCACTTGGATAGCATAAGAATAGGTAAAAGCTTCATTTGTCTTCAAAAAACACACTCTAAAAAGAATGAACAACCTGCACAATATGGCAAAACTGCCACCGATGTTGATGCAAAAGCTACTCTTTTACACACTTAAAACAAGATGTGTTTCTGAAACCAGTCCACACAACGAGCTAATAGTTTAGAATGGGTCTGACATCTCATGCGTTGGCGGTATCCATCTTAAGCATCAAGGTAGATCATAGGGTAGACACCTAAAATGTTTTAAGTTGTTGAAACAGATGGACTTTCTACCATTGGCCTGCCAAGCATGTATGTATCGACATATTATTATGATCGACAAGGCAACAAACACTTCAGTTTCAAACATTTCTGTTTTTCAGCAGCAGCAGCAACTCGAAGGGCGGGAGCTTGGACCATGGGCCTGCCGGGAGCGGTGAGTCGCTGAGTTGAGCTTTAATATTTGAAATCAGAGAGCAGAGGCTTCTGGGGAAGGAGGAATGCCTTATTTTTATCTCCATCCAGCTATATAAGTCAGCATCTTCTCTGAGAGCTAGAACAAACAGAATTGTTATCTCTGGTTTGTTAACCGTGCCACGTGATAGTGAGGCAAGGAATAGGGAGAGATATCAGCTAAACAAGGATAGTGCAGGACGGAGGATTTCAAGTACTTGGATAATTGGGGCTTATTCTGGGGAAGGTGGGACTTGTACAAACAAGACAGTTTCATTTGAACCAGAGGGGTACTAATATCCTGAGTGGGAAATTTGCTGGTACTATTCGGGTAGGTTTAAACTATATCAACAGGGGGATGGGAACCTGAGGTGTAGTTGCAGTGCACAGGAGGGTGAGAGTAGGGAGGACAGGGATAGGATTTTAGGGTCACAGGAATGTGCTGGCAGATAGCAAACTGGTTTGAAGTGTGTCTACTTCAACTTCTACTTCAGAAGCTGAAATAAGGTAGGTGAGCTTGCAGCATGGATAGGCACCTGAGACTTCAATGTTGTGGCTATTTCGGAGACATGGATAGAGCAGGGTGAGGAATAGATGTTGCAGGTTTCAGGGTTTAGATCTTTCATTAAGAATGGGTAAGGCGGTAAAAGGGGGTGTGTGGCCTTGTTAGTCAAGGATAGTATAACGGTGGCTGGGAGAACTTTAAACGAGGACTCGTCAACTGAGGTAGTGTGGGCTTAAGTTAGAAACAGGAGAGAAGAGGTCACACTGCTTGGAGTTTTTTATAGGCCTCCGCAGAGTTTCAAGGAGGTGGAAGAGAGGATTGGAAAAATTATTCTGTGTAGGAGTGAAAGGAACAGGGTGGTCATTATGGGGGACTTTAACTTCCCCAACATTGACTGGAAATGCTATAAATCTAGTACGCCGGATGGATCAGTTTTTGTCCAATCTGTACAGGAAGGTTTCCTGACACAGTATGTCGAAGGGCCGACAAGAGGGAGGCCACACTGGATCTGATGCTTGGTAATGAACCAGACCAGATGTTTGATTTAGTTGTAGGTAAGCACTTTGGAGAGAGTGACCATAATTCAGTTACATTTAGTTTAGCCTTGGAAAGGGATGGGTACATGCCACAGGTCAAGAGTTATCAATGGGGCAAGGGCAATTATAATGCGATTAGGCAAGAATTAGGATGCATAGAATGGGGTCACAAAATGCAGGGGATGCAGACAATGGAAATGTGGGGCTGGTTTAAGGAACAGATATTGCGTGTTCTTGATCGGTATGTCCCTGTCAGTCAGGGAGGAAGTGATAAGGTAAGGGAATCGCGGTTTACAACAGAAATCGTATCTCTTATTAAGCAGAAGAAGGAGGCTTATGTGTTGATGAGGCAAGATGCTTCAGATGAGGCAATGGAGAGATACAGATCAGCTAGGAAGGATTTAAAGAGAGAGTTAAGAAGAGCAAAGAAAGGACATGAGCAGTCTTCAGCAAACAGAATAAAGGAGAACCCGAAAGCTTTCTATAGGTATGTGAGGAGTAGAGGGATGACTAGGGTAGGAATAGGGCTAGTCAAAGACAGAAGTGGGAAGTTGAATGCAGACCCTGTGGAGATTAGAGAGATGTTAAACGAACATTTCTCATCGGTTTTCACTCAGGAAAAGGAGAATATTGTAGAGGAGAAGAACGAGGTATGAGATATTAGACTAGAAAGGATCGAGGTTAGTTACAAACAGGTGTTATCAATTCTAGAAGGAGTGAAAGTAGACAAGTCCCCTGGGATGGATGGGATTTATCCAAGGATTCGCTGGGAAGCTAGGGAGGAGATAGCAGAGCCTTTGGCTTTGATACTTGAGTCATCATTGTCTACAGGTTTAATATCAGAGGACTGGAGAATTGCAAATGTTATGCCCTTGTCCAAGATGGGCAGTAGAGATGACCCAGGTAAGTATAGACCAATGAACCTTACTTCTGATGTGGGAAAGGTTTTGGAAAGGATTATAAAAGATAAGATTTATAATCATCTATCAAGCGACAATTTGATTACAGATAGTCAACATGGTTTCGTCAAGGGTAGGTCGTGTCTCACAAACCTCATTGAGCTTTTTGAGAAGGTGACCAAGCATGTAGATGAGGGTAGGGCAGTTGCCATGGTATACATGGACTTCAGTAAAGCCTTTGATAAGGTTCCATGTTGGAGAAAATGCAGAGGCATGTGATTGAGGGTGATTTAGTAGTTTGGATTAGAAACTGGCTCTCTGACAGAAGGCAGCAAGGTAGTTGATAGAAAATATTCAGCCTGGAGTCTGGATCTGTTTTGGGACCTTTGCTGTTTGTCATTTTTTATAAATAACTTAGACGCAGGCATAGGTGGATGGATTAGTAAATTTGCAGACGACACTAAAGTCGGTTTGGAAGAAGGTTACAAGTTGCAGGGGGACTTGGATAAATTGCAGAATTGGGCTGAGATGTGGCAAATGGAGTTCAATGCAGCTAAATGTGAGGTGATACACTTTGGGAAGAATAACAGGAAGGCAGAATACTGGGTCAATAGAAAGATCTTTGGTAGAGTGGATGTGCAGATGGATCTTGGAGTCCATGAACATAGATCCCTGAAAGTTGCCACCCAGATTGATAATGCTGTTTACAAGGCATACGGTGTGTTAAGTTTCATTTGTAGAGGGATTGAGTTCTGGAGCTGCAATATCATGCTGCAACTACACAAAATGCTAGTGCGGCCACACTTGGAATATTGTGTACAGTTTTGGTCGCCATATTTCGGGAAGGATGTGGAATCATTGGAAAAGGTGCAGAGGAGATTTAAGACCATAAGACCAAAAGACAGAGGAGTGGAAGTAAGGCCATTCAGCCCATCGAGTCCACTCCGCCATTCAATCATGGCTGATGGGCATTTCAACTCCACTTACCAGCATTCTCCCCGTAGCCCTTAATTCCTTGTGACATCAAGAAATTATCAATCTCTGCCTTGAAGACATTTAGCGTCCCGGCCTCCACTGCACTCTGCGGCAATGAATTCCACAGGCCCACCACTCTCTGGCTGAAGAAATGTCTCCACATTTCTGTTCTGAATTGATCCCCCCTAATTCTGAGGCTGTGTCCATGGGTCCTAGTCTCCTCGCCTAACGGAAACAATTTCCTAGTGTCCACCCTTTCCAAGCCATTTACCAGGATGTTGCCTGGTCTGGAGGGAATATCTTATGAGGAAAGACTGAGAGACTTGGGTCTGTTTTCATTGGAAAGAAGAAGGCTAAGAGGGATTTGATAGAGACATACAAGATAGTCAGAGGATTAGATAGGATAGACAGTGAAAGTATTTTTCCAAGGATGATGATGCCAGCTTGTACGAGGGGGCATAACTACAAATTGAGGGGTGATAAATTTAAGATAGACATCAGAGGCAGGTTCTTTACGCAGAGAGTGGCAAGGGCATGGAATGCCCTACTGGCTAATGTAGTCAACTCAGCCATATTAGGGAGACTTAAACAATCCTTAAATAAACACATGGATGGGAAAGTATAGGGGGATAAGCTGAGAAGAGTTCACAAGTCAGCGCAACATCGAGGGCCAAAGGGCCTGTTCTGCATTGTATTTTTCTAGGTTCTATATCAAATTCTAAACAACAAAGTTAATTTCACATCACAGCCAAGCAGAGTAGATTCATTACGTTACATCAAATGGTCACTGGCTGCAATAACTGAAAGAAATCACCTTCAACAGATGGTCTGAATGAATCCAACTGGTGCCCGAGCTGGTGTGTTCCTTCTGGTCTTTTAGAGATGAGCAGGGACTATCTAAGAAAGTAATGACAGAAGGAAAAAAAGTTTATAATTATACAAACTATACAACAACGCATGCTGGGCCAGATATATGGTTCACATGTGTGCAGAGGAAACGAAAGATTGACATGCAAATCCATATAGTGGACCAGCATTAATGAGGATTTATCAACTTATCATGTCGCGTGTAGCATGTCAATTCCAACAAGAATAAAATTGAGAGGGCCTTTCATTTCACATGAGTTTCCTTCTAAGCCATGGAGCATGCTTGTGACTGACCTTTTTCATGTTCACAGACAGGATTACATTCTGAAGACTGATTATTTCACTAAATCCCATTCTGTGTGACAAATTAAAGATTTCACTGCAGTTGTTGAGACATTGACTGCCACATTCAATATGTTCAGTGCACTTCAACAAATTGTAGCCAACAATAGTCCATAGTATAATATTGCACCCTTCCAAACCATGTGTAGGAAATGGGATATTGAACATGTTACCTTTCCTCTTCACTAACCTCAGTCAATAGGTCACTCAGTATTGTAAACTCCATGATCAATAAATATAAAGCAACTCACCAAGATTTTCAGATAGCTGTGTTAAATCTATGTGCTACTTCTCTGTGGTGTAGTTTACCCTCAGCAGCTGCTCTCATGTTTGCAAGATAGATCCACACAGACCTTCCTTCCAACATTCTTACCATCCAGCCACAGGTACATGATGACTTGTTTGAGATAAAGGGAGAAAATGGTACAAGAACATGGTCAGTGAACATGCAGACAGCTTTCCCAACTGGAACCAGGCCAAAGCACAGAGTTTAAGGTTTCCAAGTAAACACGTAGGTTCTTGGAAAAATACTAAGTTGTTATTATCTAGCCGAGGTCATATAATGTTGTAATGAACAATGGTTAAATTCTGTGAAGAAATGAACAATGCATCCAAACTGCATTTCACCAACTACCCCTTCCATGAGATCATGACTCTAATACTGAGGGTACACCAGAGAATGAGCATACATCGATGATGACTGATATGTAGCCATCTGTAACAACTGATAGCAAAGCCAAGTTGTGATAACCATATCAGGACTAGATTTGGTTGTCCTATTCATGCACTAAACTGTTATCTGAATCAAGAGGCACAATATATTTATGTCCTTATGCATATCATCAGAAAAGAGTTTTTATTCTTTATTCAATAAAAAAAAAGGAATGTTACATTATGGCAGCAATTCCAAACCATAGAGGCACTGTACCCTTCGGACATGGTGTCATGGCAGTGACTTACCAGTATCAGGTCCCCCCTCAACTCCAGTCACTCACTCTATTTTAGTATCTTCAGTCCACCGACTATGTGTATGCAATGTGCAGTAACATGAGTAAGTACAGCATTAATTTTATTGCTTTATTAATTACAAAAGAATTTGTAAAAACTTGGCCTTTCTGTGTTTTTAAATTTCCACAAGTCTAAATGGCAGTCTTAATCATGGAACTAAAACCATTATAATAGCGATATGCATGGAACCAGTGCAGAAATCTGATATGTCCTCAATATTACTGGTTAGTAAATCCAGCCTAAACAAAACCTACCCACGGAGAAATGTATTTGAAGTCTTTTCTTTGTCAATAGCAGAAGCAAGACCTTTCAAGCAGTATTTTCACTATTAACTGTTAAGAGCTGAAAGAGCAAAATTCATAGTTTATTAAACTGAGAATCATTGCGGTTATTTTGTGGCCCGCAAGGGACAACTTTCCAATATCATTCTCAATGGATGCTCTTACTTACATATTATCTGTACAATTGAGAAGGTAAACTTCACTGCTCAGAATATAAGAGCTCTGAGACTTTTGCTTTGCTTAGTTAAGTATGAGTTATGTTGCATTTTTGTTGCAGATTCTGCTCCAAGGTCTAGTGATATTCCTTACTACATGTGACCAAACTCATTTCGTTAACTAGCTACCCTGCCCACTACATGACTGACATTTAATTCTATCTTATTAAGCACCATCACCAAACCACTCACCATTTTTTGGACATCCACAAAAAAAAAGCAGCATCCCTGGTGACCGTGCCATATTTAAAAGGCTCCTGCACACTCAGTTGCGCTCTCGCATTCTGAAGACTGCCCTACTTGGTGATGGATATTGTGTGTAGCCATAATGTGCCAGATGCAAGTTAACATTCCCTGTTATGAGCTTCCAAGAACTAGAGGAGATTAAACAGGGGGGATGTGAAGGGCCTAGCCACCTCTGGACTGTCCTGAAGGGACATGTCTGAGGAACCTGTGCGAGGTTTCTTCCTCAGGCTGGGTGCCAGTTGGCACTGCCCTTTCTGCTGGTGACGAAGGGGTCCCTGGATTGTGTCCAAGGTTTCCTGTCTTTCTGTCACCATGTCTTCAGCCTGATAACATGTGAATGAAGTCCCTGATTGCAGCACTGCAGGATCCTCTATATCCAAAGGGTAGCCTGATACCCAATCTCTGGCAGTCCTCTGAGTGCCAGTGGCCTGCTTATGTATTAATTTATTCATTTTGTGGGATGTGGGTGTCACTGACTGGCCAGCATTTAGTGTCAGTCCCTACTTGCCCTTGAGAAGGTGATGGTGAGCTGTCTTCTTGAACTGCTGTAGTCCATCTGCTGTGGATTAACCCACAATGGCATTAGGGAAGGAATTCCAGGATTTTGACCCAAAAGACATGACAGAATAGCGATATATTTCAAAGTCAGGATGGTGAGTGACTTGAAGGAGAACTTGAAGGTGGTGTTGTTCAATGTATCCGCTGTCTTGGTCCTTCTAGGTGGAAGAGGTCGTGAAGTTTGGAAGGTGCTGTCTGAGAATCTTTGTGAATTTCTGTAGGGCAACTTGTAGATCGTATACACTGCTGCTACTGAGCATCAGTGGTGGAGGGAATGGATGCTTATGGATGTAGTGCCAATCAATGGTTTATTCCTGTGGAGCTGTCACATTGAAATGCTCACCAGCTTGTTGTCCTACTCTCCCCATGAATGTCCCCATCAAGCCATCAGAAGCTGAGATGGTGGGACAGCAGGAGGCAGCCTTATCAATGCTTTCTCTGAGGCCTCAGTACTTTCACCTTCTGAGGCCCACTGTTAGGCAAGTCAGATATTTCTCTGCAGGGGTCAAGGAGATGCTGGTTGTTACAACAAGACACAAAGCACCATGGCCAGTGGTTAGAAATGCAATGCAATGAATGATGCTGACTATGTGGTCAATGGTGAAAGTTGAAGTGGAATGAAGAATGAGAGGGACACATTTGACTCTGCATCCTCACAGGAGTGGTCCCAGTCTTTTTTGTGCGAGGTACAGGTTTCTCTCCTCATAGTGAGGTGATAAGCCAAGTATAAAGCTCTTCACTGCCTGTAAAACCTTACAATGCCCTGATATGGGCTGTCAGCTCTTCTAAAGAGAGAAAAGGAGGGGACAGATTGTGTGAGATGGAAATGGGTGCTTTGGCTATTAATCACGTGAAAAGATTGTGCCCTGAGTGAGTGAGCAGGCAATGCAGGGACCAGGCTGGGTTAGTGATGAGGGGGAGGGGGTGACAGTGGGTAAGGGGAGATATTGCAGGCAGTAGTGGGACTGACAGAGCATGAGGAGGGAGATAGGTGCAGTAGCAGAGACCAAGTACATGAAGTAGCAGACAGAAGAGTGTGGCACTCACCCTGGCCCAGTGGAAAAGGTCAACGACCTTACGCACTGCTAGCCTTTCCTCTGCACTGCGGAGATGGCAGAGACCTGGATACGACTTCAGACCAAGTTGACGGGCTATGACCTCCTCTGATAGCACTCCAGGAAGATGTACTCCCTTCCTTTATAACGCAACCCCAATGTCCCCTTACCAGCACTTCCATGTCCCTGCCAGAGAGCCGTAGTGCCATCCTCCTCTCCTTTGACTGTTCTGATTCTGCCAACAAGTGTGCAGGGCAGATTGTCAGCTCCACAGCCACCTTTCAAAGATGGCAGGGATATAAAATGAAACATCCTTGGGCAGATATTCGCTGAGTGGTGAGTTATTCCAGGAACAGAGTGTGGTATATTGGGGCATGATGAGTGATTCCATAGGAGTGGGGTAGGTAGTTAATGGAGTGGGTCTGGAAAGATAGGGTGAGGGAACAGGCCAGACCTCACTGTCATGAATGCTCCAAAAGACCCAACGCGATCCAGACTTTGCCAAAACAATGTAAAATTCTTCCCTTCCTTTCAGATTTTCCTTTGTTTCTGTCTGTTTGGTCTCCTTTTGTTTTTTTAACAAACAATTCTCCTTCCAATTTCTTGTTAGCTTTCCTGTCACGACACCTTGGCATTCATCTGTTCTATTATACCATCTCTCTTTTTGTTATATTCTCATCTACATTTGTGCACAGCAGCGGCATCAGAGAAAGCAACTGTTGGGGACATACTATTTATGTCTGGAATTATCTGCCAAATGGACCAGAAAATGTTATCATTTTAACCATGACTGTACATTCCACAAAATCCTAGGCTGAATTGGCTCCCAGCCACTTTACAAGAATATGTTGTATAAACTGTAATATATCATATAGCTGGCAAACCACCATCATGTTCAAAACTCTAAATGAGCTAAAAATTGGTTCCACACAAAGTTTGAAGTTTTTTTTGTTGTTGAGCACTATTATGCAGAACACTAGTTTGTTATTTTTTCCAAAGGGCATTTTACAACACAGTTCTAATACTTTATGAATCATACATTTTCTTTAACTAGAAGCTATTAGTGTACCGGGTAGAGCTTTTTTGTAGGCTTTGCTGTTAAACTGAGTCAGGCAGATCAGGATGGTTCTTGGTTTGATTTCCAATTTGTGATAAAGATGTTTTAGCTGCAGGGTTTTTTAAATTGGGTGGGGGTGGAGGGAGGTGTTGCTTAGCTCAGTTGTTTGGACCACTGGCTTGAAATGCAGAGTAACACCCTTTATACCCCAACTTTGCGTTTAGTAAAAAGGACCACTCCTCTCCCTTTCACACCTTAATTTACACCAATTTTGCATCTTTTCTTTTTCTCCACCATTAACAACTTTTTTGTCTCTGCATTGGGTCGCTTACTCCCTCTTTGCCTCTGCATTTCAAAAATCATTTCCCAATACGTTTCAATTCTAAAGAGTCATACCAGACTCAAAACATTAACTATTTTTCTCTCTCTACAGATGCTAACAGACCTGCTGTGTTTCTCCTGTGCCAAAAGCAAATTGCTGGAAAAGCTCAGTAGGTCTGGCAGCATCTGTGAAGAGAAATCAGAGTTAATGTTTCAGGTCCGGTGACCCTTCCTCAGAACTGATGGTAGCTAGGAAATAATGCGTCTTTATGCAGAGAGGAGGGGATAAGTAATAACTTCATAGAACCCCTACAGTGTAGAAACAGGCCCTTCGGCCCAACAAGTCCACACCGACCCTCCGAAGCGTAACCCACCCAGACCCATTCCCCCACACTTTTACTGTACATTTACCCTGAACAATGCACCTAACCCACACTATGGGCAACTTAGCATGGTCAATCCACCTAAACTGCACATCTTTGGATTGTGGGAAGAAACCAGAGCACCCAGAGGAAACCCATGCAGAAACGGAGAGAATGTACAAACTCCACACAGAAAGTCACCGGAGGTTGGAATTGAACCCAGGTCTCTGGCGCTGTGAGGTGGCAGTGCTAACCAGTGAGCCACTGTGCCGTCCCAAGGGGTAAACAGTAGGTGGGGATAGAGCCCAAAGAGAGAGAAAGTCAGTTGGACAGACAAAGGCGTGGATAACAATCTGGTTGGGAGGGTGAATAAATGTTAACGGAGACTGTTAGTGGCGAACAATGGGTTGTGTGTAATAGCAGACCATGTGATAACAAGGCCCAGTGTGTGGGGGTGTGGCTAGGACATAGGAGAGTTCAAGCCCTAAGGTTATTGAAATATATATTAAGTCCAGAAGGTTGGAGGGTCCCCAAATGGAAAATGGCATGTTGTTCTTCCAGCTTACGCTGAGATTCAGTGTACAACTGCAGCAAGCCTGAGACAAAGGTGTTGGTCAGGGAACAGGGTGGCGTGTTGAAGTGGCAGGAAACTGGAAGCACAGGGTTATTTTTGCAGTCAGAACATAGGCATGCTGGAGTGCTGCGGGTTTGAAGCAGCAGGGATCGCTTCTCGGCCTTTTGGCTTGGAATATGTGTAGTTCCTGAGGTCCAGAGGAAGAGTTTCTGCTCGAGAGCTGCAGGTTCGATGCTGCAGAAGTGTGCTGGTGGGAGAAAAGCCAAGGGGTTCGTGTTGCGAGTCGTTGGAGCTGCTGGAGACCATTGCTGGATCATGATTGGCCGCTGGAGGATCGTTTGGTTGTGCTGACCTGCTCTTGGTGGATCTTTATGCTGGCTTCGGCCTAACGCCAATTCAGGTATCAGCCAACCTCAGAGCTATGGCCTCAGCAGCCGCTCGCAGCCCTGGCCAGGGCATTCGCAACACAGTCAGGGTGACTGTGAAGAAGGTGGAGGAGCACACACCGGTCGATCGGATGGTGTTTGTGAAGAAGGTTTTGCTGGAGTGCTGTGGGTTTGCAGCAGCGGACGTGTACTGCCTGCAGGATTTCCCTGGGGCAGGCTACTTCGACGTGACCTTCAGGAGTGTGAAGCATTGTGAGCAGCTCCTGAAGGTCTTCAAGGAGAAGGAAGGGGAACCTCTGTTCTCCATCTTGTCGGCGGTCCAGTTGTGTGTGCTTCCTGCGCAGAGGAGTCGGGTTGTTACAATCCAAATGTACAACCCTTACGTCCCAGCGGCAGATGTTCTCACCTTCTTGAAGAGGTATGTCCAGGTGGAAGGAGAAAGCACCGATGTGGTCGATCCTTTCGGGATCTGGACCAGTAAGCGGCAGGTCAAGGTAACCCTGAGGGTCGATGGCAGCGGGAACATCCTCCACCCACCCTCCAGCTTCGCCATCGGAGGAAGCAGAGGTTACCTGACATACGCAGCGGAGCCGAAGGTGTGCCGAACCTGCGGGAGGTCAGGCCACATGGCGGCCGACTGTAAGGTGACCGTATGCCGAAATTGCAAACAGGAAGGCCACCTGACCAAGGATTGCAAGGAGGCCAAGAACTGTAACCTGTGCGGAGAGACAGGCCACATGTACAAGGCCTGCCCAAGACGAGGAGCCGCCACCTATGCACAGATGGCCGGAGGTGGCAACACGAGCCGGGGACTGCCAAAGCCCAGCAGGGCACCACAAGATAGCACGGAAACGGTGCCTGGAGACACCCAGAAGGAAGAGCAGGCGGTAGCGGAGCAGACGGCAGACAGCGGGGAGGTACAGCAGCCGATCCAAGCTCCTTCAAGGCAGGCGGAGGAAATGGAAGAGGAGGAATCAAAGGAGGCAGATGACTGGATCACAGTCAGAAATAGGAAAAGGAAACCTGTCGGGGGCCCCAAAGCCACCCAGAGAAGGGGGAAACGACACCTCCAAGTCGAGGATACAGGCAGCTCTTCTGATGGTGAGGACGGGCGCAAGAAGGGTCGCCACCAGAGGAAGAGACAGAGCGCCATGGGGAGAAAGGAGGGCAGCACCACCCAAGAAGGGAAAGACGATCCCTCTGTGGGGATGGGTAAAGGCCTCCCCCTACCCGGTGAGAACCAAGAGGTGTCCACCGGCCCACAGCTCCAGGTAACTGGGAGCAGCGGTCCTGTGACAGCCCCGCTGTCAGATGGAGAACTGGACGGTGCGGACCCTGGGCTTGACACAAAGACACCAGAGCGGGGAAATGGCTCCAGCGTGGAGCCGGACAGCTACCTCAGCCCTGGGATGGTCCAGCAGTTTGCCGTCACCACGGGGATGCACACAGCTACCCCAGAGGAGCAAGACCAGCAGCAAATGGACACTATTAACCTTGTAAATTGTTAAAATGGGGTAAGGGAACGTGGAAGCTGAACACTAAGCTGTTGACCCCGGGAAACATTGAGGAGCTCAAGAGGGACTACGCAGGTTGGAGAACCGTGATGCCCCTCTTTGAGTCTCCAGCAGACTGGTGGGAAACAGTTAAAGGGAACATCAAGAGGTTCTTCATCCTCAAAGGTGTTCAGAAGGCGAGAGAGAGGCGGGGAAAACTGTCCCAGCTCCAGGAAAGTATGCAGAACCTGCTCCTGCTGCAGACGATGGGGGTCGATGTCACAGAGGACCTCAAGGAGGTGAAGGGCCAGCAAGCCTCGCTCTTTGCCTCAGAGGCCTCCAAGATAATCTTCCGGTCCAGGGTCCGCTCGGTGGAGCAGGACGAGACGTGCTCACGTTTCTTCTTCCAGAAGGTGCACAAAGAGAGCTCTGTGCTCAGCAGCCTGAAGGAAGAAGACGGCTCGCCAACGTCATCTCAGGCTGACGTCATGAGGATCAGTAAATCCTTCTATGCCAATCTGTATGACGCGAAGCCGACCGACAGCGCGGCCTCCCAGTCGTTCCTGTCGTCTATCACGGAGGTCTTAGACGACAGAACACGCGAGAGGCTGGACCAGCCGCTATCTCTGGACGAGCTGACCAAGGCCCTCGAGTCCTTTGAAAAGAATAAAACTCCCGGAAGCGACGGCTTACCGGTCGAGCTCTATTCCGCTCTGTGGGACTTGATTGGCCAGGACCTGCTGGAGGTGTATGTCAGTATGCTTCGGGCAGGTACCATGAGCAAATCCATGAGGAAAGGCATCATCACCCTCATCTATAAGCGGAAGGGGGAGAGGGAGGAACTCAAAAATTGGAGACCGATCACACTGTTGAATGCAGATTACAAAATCCTGTCAAAGGTAATTGCCAACCGGGTCAGGTCTGCTCTGGGGTCGGTGATTCACCCTGACCAAACCTGTGCTGTGCCAGGCAGGAAGATCACTGAGAGTCTCGCACTCCTCAGGGATACGATCGCCTACGTGCAGGACAGAGGGTTGGACGCCTGCCTGATCAGCCTGGACCAGGAGAAAGCCTTTGACAGGATATCACACAGGTATATGAGAGATGTTCTCTCCAAAATGGGCTTTGGGGAGGGAATCTGCAATTGGATCAGACTGCTCGACACCAACATCGTCAGTGCAGTCTCAATCAATGGGTGGGAATCAGATAGCTTCCCAGTCAGATCTGGAGTCAGGCAGGGCTGCCCTCTCTCTCCAGCCTTGTTTGTGTGCTGCATAGAGCCATTTGCCGAGTCCATCAGGAAGGATGCGAGCCTGAGAGGGGTGACTATTCCGGGCAGCGGGGGCCTGCAGGTTAAGGCCTCCCTGTACATGGATGACGTCGCCGTTTTCTGCTCGGATCCGCTGTCCGTGCGCAGACTCATGTGCATTTGTGACCAGTTCGAACTGGCCTCGGGGGCCAAGGTAAACCGAGGCAAGAGCGAGGCCATGCTCTTCGGGAACTGGGCCGACCAATCCTCGATCCCCTTCACCGTCAGGACCGACCACCTGAAGGTGCTGGGTATTTGGTTCGGGGGGGCTGGGGCGTGCGCCAAGTCTTGGGAGGAGCGTATCAGTAAAGTGAGGCAGAAACTGGGCAGATGGAGGCTACGGTCGCTCTCCATCACGGGAACAAACCTGGTCATCAGGTGTGAGGCACTGTCATTGCTGTTGTACGTGGCACAGGTCTGGCCTATTCCCAGAACCTGCGCCGCTGCAGTCGCCCGGGCCATCTTCCAGTTCATATGGAGTTCAAAGATGGACCGGGTCCGAAGGGACTCACTATACAAAGATCTGGGCAACGGGGGAAAAAATACACCCAATGCCACCCTCACCCTGATGGCCACCTTTGTGTGTGGCTGCATCAAGCTGTGTGTGGATCCCCGGTACGCAAACACCAAGTGTCACTACATACTGAGGTTCTACCTGTCCCCGGTGTTGCGAAGGATGGGCCTGGCCTCGCTGCCGCGGAACGCTCCGAGTAGTTGGACCGTTCCGTACCACCTGTCCTTCGTGGAGAAATTTCTGAAGAAAAACACCTTTGACCACAAGTCCATCAGGAAGTGGTCAGCACGTAGCGTCCTCGAGACCCTTCGGGAAAAGGAGAGGGCGGACCCTGTTGAGTGGTTCCCTGAGCAGACTGTCAAAGCAATTTGGCAGAATGCCTCATCGCCAGAACTTTCCAACAAGCACCAAGACATGGCTTGGCTGGTGGTGAGAAGGGCTCTACCTGTGAGATCGTTTATGCACGCCCGGACTCTCAGCCGCACCGCACGCTGCCCTCGAAGCGGCTGCGGGGGGGGAAGAGACTGTCACACACCTCCTTCTGGAATGTGCCTATGCAGAGGAAGTCTGGAGAGGAACGCAGTGGTATTTGTCGAGGTTCGTCCCGAGCAGCGCCGTGACGCGGGACTCCGTGCTCTACGGCCTGTTCCCCGGGACGCACACCGAGACGAACATCAACTGCGCCTGGAGGATCATCAACTCGGTGAAGGACGCTCTCTGGGCGGTCCGAAACCTGTTGATCTTCCAGCTGAAGGAGTTGACCCCGACTGAGTGTTGCAGACTGGCACATTCCAAGGTCCAGGACTACGTGTTGAGGGACGCGCTGAAGCTTGGGGCAGCTGCCGCCAAGGCGCGGTGGGGAAAGACCACCGTTTAACATCTGCCTGTCTAAAGAAAAGCAGGGGGCCCATGCAGTCATTTGGGCTCTGCTGACACCTCAGCTCAATATATGAGTGAGAAATGCACAGATCTGTATGTAATAATGATAATTCGGAGCTGTGTATGTAAATGTGGAAATATGAATGGCATTACCTAATGTACAGTGTATCAAATTATTCTATGCATATTTTATGAATAAAGTATATTTTTGAAATAAAAAAAAAGCGGATGTGTACTGCCTGCAGGATTTCCCTGGGGCGGGCTACTTTGACGTGACCTTCAGGAGTGTGAAGCATTGTGAGCAGCTCCTGAAGGTCTTCAAGGAGAAGGAAGGGGAACCTCTGTTCTCCATCTTGTCGGCGGTCCCGTTGTGTGTGCTTCCTGCGCAGAGGAGTCGTGTTGTTACAATCCAAATGTACAACCCTTACGTCCCAGCGGCAGATGTTCTCACCTTCTTGAAGAGGTATGTCCAGGTGGAAAGAGAAAGCACCGATGTGGTCGATCCTTTCGGGATCTGGACCAGCAAAAGACAGGTCAAGGTAACCCTGAGGGTCGATGGCAGCGGGAACATCCTCCACCCACCGTCCAGCTTCGCCATCGGAGGAAGCAGAGGTTACCTGACGTACACTGGGCAGCCGAAGGTGTGCCGAACCTGCGGGAGGTCAGGCCGCATGGCGGCCGACTGTAAGGTGACCGTCTGCCGAAATTGCAAGCAGGAAGGCTACCCGACTAAGGATTGTAAGGAGGCCAAGAACCGTAACCTGTGCGGAGAGGCGGGCCACATGTACAAGGCTTGCCCAAGACGAGGAGCCGCCGCTTACGCACAGATGGCCGGAGGTGGCAACACGAGCCGGGGACCGCCAAAGACCAGCAAGGCACCACAAAACAGCACGGGAACGGTGTCTGGAGGCACCCAGAAGGAAGAGCAGGCGGTAGTGGAGTAGACGGCAGACAGCGGGGAGGTGCAGCAGCCGATCCAAGCTCCTTCAAGGCAGACGGAGGAAATGGAAGAGGAGGAATCAAAGGAGGCAGAGGACTGGATCACAGTAAAAAACAGGAAGAGGAAACCTCTCGGGGGCCCCAAAGCCACGCAGAGAAGGGCGAAACGACACCTGCAAGTCGAGGACACAGGCAGCTCTTCCGATGGTGAGGACGGGCGCAAGAAGGGTCGCCACCAGAGGAAGAGACAGAGTGCCGTGGGGAGAAAGGAGGGCAACACCGCCCAGGAAGGGAAAGACGATCCCTCTGTCGGGATGGGTAAAGGCCTCCCCCGACACAGTGAGAACCAAGAGTTACCAACGGCCCACAGCTCCAGGTAACTGGGAGCAGCGGTCCTGTGACAGCCCCGCTGTCAGATGGAGAACTGGACGGTGCGGACCCTGGGCTCGACACAAAGACACCAGAGCGGGGAAGTGGCTCCAGCATGGAGCCGGACAGCTACCTCAGCCCTGGGATGGTCCAGCAGTTTGCCGTCACCACGGGGATGCACACAGCTACCCCAGAGGAGAAAGACCAGCAGCAAATGGACACTGTTAACCTTGTAAATTGTTAAAATGGGGTTTAAAATTGCCAGCATCAATGTGCGTAGCATCAAATCGGCTACACGATGTGTTTCAACGATGGCCTTCCTGGCCAGCGGTAAAGCCGACCTCCTGTTTCTGCAGGAGTGTGGGATACCGCACCTCAGCAGCTACAGGAGATGGTCGAGCTTGTGGGCCCATGGGCAGTCAGTTTGATCGGGAGGCAACAATAGCCGCGCCTCCGGCCTGGGTATCCTGTTGCGAGGAAGCAACTTCACCATCTCCGAGGTTAAGGAGGTGGTGGGCGGGCGCCTCCTCGTCGTCGACGTTACATACAAGAATGCTCCCCTGAGACTGATCAATGTGTACGCCCCAGTGGGTAAGAGTGAACGGTTGGCCATCCTGCAAGAGCTTCCACTGTTGCTGGCTACGTCCAGGCCGGTCATTCTGGCCGGAGACTTCAACTGTATCATTGATGCAGATGGACGATCCGGCGGGGGGGACAGTAAACTGGACGCCACGTCCAGAGCCCTGATGGACACGGTAAAAAATGCCAAGCTGCACGACGTCTTCAGCACCCCTGCAGACGGAGCGCAGCGTAGATACACATGGTCACGGGCAGACGGGTCTAACCGCTCAAGGATAGATTACCTGTTTGTGTCCCAAACGCTCTCGGTCAGATCCACCGACGTGAAGCCGGTGTTCTTCTCTGACCACTGCCTCCTGCTGGCCGACTGTCACCTACAGGACGAGCAGCGGGCGGGTAAGGGAACGTGGAAGCTGAACACAAAGCTGTTGACCCCGGGAAACATTGAGGATCTCAAGAGGGACTACGCAGGTTGGAGAACCATGAAGTCCCTCTTTGAGTCTCCAGCAGACTGGTGGGAAACAGTTAAAGGGAACATCAAGAGGTTCTTCATCCTTAAAGGTGTTCAGGAGGCGAGAGAGAGGCGGGGAAAACTGTCCCAGCTCCAGGAAAGTATGCAGAACCTGCTCCTGCTGCAGACGATGGGGGTCGATGTCACGGAGGACCTCAAGGCGGTGAAGGGCCAGCAAGCCTCGCTCTTTTCCTCGGAGGCTTCCAAGATAATCTTCCGGTCCAGGGTCCGCTCGGTGGAGCAGGACGAGTCGTGCTCACGTTTCTTCTTCCAGAAGGTGCACAAAGAGAGCTCTGTGCTCAGTAGCCTGAAGGAAGCAGACGGCTTGATAACGTCATCTCAGGCCGACGTCATGAGGATCAGTAAATCCTTCTATGCCAGTCTGTATGACGCGAAGCCGACCGACAGCGCGGCCTCCCAGTCGTTCCTGTCGTCTATCACGGAGGTTTTAGACGACAGAACACGCAAGAGGCTGGACCAGCCGCTATCTCTGGACGAGCTGACCAAGGCCCTCGAGTCCTTTGAAAAGAATAAAACTCCCGGAAGCGACGGCTTACCGGTCGAGCTCTATTCTGCTCTGTGGGACTTGATTGGCCAGGACCTGCTGGAGGTGTATGTCAGTATGCTTCAGGCGGGTACCATGAGCGAATCCATGAGGAAAGGCATCATCACCCTCATCTACAAGCGGAAGGGGGAGAGGGAGGAACTCAAAACTTGGAGACCGATCACACTGTTGAATGCAGATTACAAAATCCTGTCAAAGGTAATCGCCAACCGGGTCAGGTCTGCTCTGGGGTCGGTGATTCACCCCGACCAAACCTGTGCTGTGCCAGGCAGGAAGATCACTGAGAGTCTCGCACTCCTCAGGGATACGATCGCCTACGTGCAGGACAGAGGGTTGGACGCCTGCCTGATCAGCCTGGACCAGGAGAAAGCCTTTGACAGGATATCACACAGGTATATGAGAGATGTTCTCTCCAAAATGGGCTTTGGGGAGGGAATCTGCAATTGGATCAGACTGCTCGACACCAACATCGTCAGTGCAGTCTCAATCAATGGGTGGGAATCAGATAGCTTCCCAGTCAGATCTGGAGTCAGGCAGGGCTGCCCTCTCTCTCCAGCCTTGTTTGTGTGCTGCATAGAGCCATTTGCCGAGTCCATCAGGAAGGATGCGAGCCTGAGAGGGGTGACTATTCCGGGCAGCGGGGGCCTGCAGGTTAAGGCCTCCCTGTACATGGATGACGTCGCCGTTTTCTGCTCGGATCCGCTGTCCGTGCGCAGACTCATGTGCATTTGTGACCAGTTCGAACTGGCCTCGGGGGCCAAGGTAAACCGAGGCAAGAGCGAGGCCATGCTCTTCGGGAACTGGGCCGACCAATCCTCGATCCCCTTCACCGTCAGGACCGACCACCTGAAGGTGCTGGGTATTTGGTTCGGGGGGGCTGGGGCGTGCGCCAAGTCTTGGGAGGAGCGTATCAGTAAAGTGAGGCAGAAACTGGGCAGATGGAGGCTACGGTCGCTCTCCATCACGGGAAAAAACCTGGTCATCAGGTGTGAGGCACTGTCATTGCTGTTGTACGTGGCACAGGTCTGGCCTATTCCCAGAACCTGCACCGCTGCAGTCACCCGGGCCATCTTCCAGTTCATACGGAGTTCAAAGATGGACTGGGTCCGAAGGGACTCGCTGTACAAAGATCTGGGAAACGGGGGAAAAAATACACCCAATGCCACCCTCACCCTGATGGCCACCTTTGTGTGTGGCTGCAACAAGCTGTGCGTGGATCCCCGGTACGCAAACACCAAGTGTCACTACGTACTGAGGTTCTACCTGTCCCCGGTGTTGCGAAGGATGGGCCTGGCCTCGCTGCTGCGGAACGCTCCGAGTAGTTGGACCGTCACGTACCACCTGTCCTTCGTGGAGAAATTTTTGAAGAAAAATACCTTTGACCACAAGTCCATCAGGAAGTGGTCAGCACGTAGCGTCCTCGAGACCCTTCGGGAAAAGGAGAGGGCGGACCCTGTCGAGTGGTTCCCTGAGCAGACTGTCAAAGCAATTTGGCAGAATGCCTCATCGCCAGAACTTTCCAACAAGCACCAAGACATGGCTTGGCTGGTGGTGAGAAGGGGTCTACCTGTGAGATCATGTATGCACGCCCGGACTCTCAGTCGCACCGCACGCTGCCCTCGAAGTGGCTGCGGGGGGGAAGAGACTGTCACACACCTCCTTCTGGAATGTGCCTATGCAGAGGAAGTCTGGAGAGGAATGCAGTGGTATTTGTCGAGGTTCGTCCCGAGCAGCGCCGTGACGCGGGACTCCGTGCTCTACGGCCTGTTCCCCGGGACGCACACCGAGCCGAACATCAACTGCACCTGGAGGATCATCAACTCGGTGAAGGACGCTCTCTGGGCGGTCCGAAACCTGTTGATCTTCCAGCTGAAGGAGTTGACCCCGACTGAGTGTTGCAGACTGGCACATTCCAAGGTTCAGGACTACGTGTTGAGGGACGCGCTGAAGCTTGGGGCAGCTGCCGCCAAGGCGCGGTGGGGAAAGACCACCGTTTAATATCTGCCTGTCTAAAGAAGATCAGGGGGCCCTGCAGTCATTTGGGCTCTGCTGACGCCTTAGCTCAATATGTGAGTGAGAAATGCACAGATCTGTATGTAATAATGAAAATTCTGAGCTGTGTATGTAAATGTTGACATATGTATGGCATTACCAAATGTACAGTGTATCTAATATTTTATGAATATTTTATGAATAAAGTATATTTTTGAAATAAAAAAAAATTCTGCAAAGCAGTCAACCAATCAATGCTTCGTTTATCCAATACAGGCACAGTGGCACAGTGGTTAGCACTGCTGCCTCACAGCGCCAGAGATCCGGGTTCAATTCCCGACTCAGGCGACTGACTGTGTGGAGTTTGCACGTTCTCCCTGTGTCTGCGTGGGTTTCCTCCGGGTGCTCCGGTTTCCTCCCACAGTCCAAAGATGTGCATTTGGCCATGCTAAATTGCCCGTAGTGTTAGGTAAGGGGTCAATGTAGGGGTATGGGTGGGTTGCGCTTCGGTGGGTCGGTGTGGACTTGTTGGGCCAAAGGGCCTGTTTCCACACTGTAAGTAATCTAATCTATAGAGGAAACCACATTGTGAGCAGTGAATGCAAGAGACTAGATTGTGTGCAGTGTAGGTAAAGTGCTGCTTCATCTGAAAGTTATGTTTGAACCCTGGGGTACTGAGGCAGGAGGAGTTACACCTTTGATGATTGCAGGGAAAGTGCTGTGAGGCTGTGGGGAGTGAAGGAAGAATGGACCAGAGTGTCCAGAGGAAATGATCCCTGTGGAAGGCCAACAAGGGAGGGGAGGGGGATTTATGTCTCGTGGTGGCATCTCACTGGAGGCAGTGGAAATGGCAGCTGATGATCTTCTGGATGTGGATGTGATGGGATAGTAGGTAAAGACAAGGGGAACCCTATCGCTGTTGTTGAAGGGAAGAGAAGGGGTGAGGGCCAAAGTGTGAGAGATGGGTCAGACCTGGGTTGAGTGCCTTGTCAACAGAGTTTCTCTAGCATTCTCTATGTTTTTACTGAAATTTCATTTGATTTGATTGCTTGGTAGCAAATGTAAAGGAGCCACATGGTTCAAACCAGTCTGCAGCTCCGCAAAACTCAGTGTGCAGGCTTCCACTTGCCACATGTACCCTGTTTAAAAGGCAGAATCATCCTCCATGCCATAGGCAGGACAGTAAGGAAATTTGAACATTACTGTGTTGTCGACATGATGCATTCCCACCTCTGAGCAATCTTGCTGTATGCAAGGTCATTGTTGCAAAAGCTACCTAGCTGGTAGCAACTGGTGACCCATTAGACCCTCTAAGGGGCCAATTGAGATTCTTCCACTCAAATCACACAGTAACCAGAGGGCCACAGTCATAGTCACAGAGACTTTACCCTGCAACATAGAAGGCCTAACAGCTGCAGCCCTAAGTGAACACGTTATTTTCCAATGCTGACAGACAGTGCCTCTATTCTGAGGTAGCCTTGCAATCTTCCTGCCTTAGGAACACTTACTAACTGCCCCCACTCTCACCCCCACCCCCCCCAGTGGGGCTACAGATCATCCAATGCATTGGGCTCTCAGGTTAGGTGTTCTATCTTGAAAACATTCATTGAATGGTGACCTTGGAAGCAGCTTCTTCAACAAGCATTTACAATTTAAGGTCACACTGCTGTGTAGTTGACACCATCAGAGGCAGCACTCATTTGTCTCAGACTTAGGAAGCTTTCAAAAACAGTTTGGAGAGAAAGCGTAAAAGGCTGCTGGAGGAAACTTTGTACATCTGGAGGATATCTGCCATATATTCCCAAGTAGATGCCATATGAATATTAACTTGCTGTGTCTGTCACAATCAGGGGAAAGATATAAAAAGGACCTTTTTCACACAGAGAGCGGTACTTGTATGGAATTAGCTGCCAGTGAAAATAGTGGAGTCTGGTACAATTGCAGCACTTAAAAGGCATCTGGATGGATATATGAATAGGAAGGGTTTAGAGGGATATGGGCCAAGTGCTGGCAAATGTAACTAGATTAGCTTAAGGTGTCTGTTCAGCGTGGACAAGTTGGACTGAAAGATCTGTTTCTGTGCTGTACACCTCTATGACTCTCAGAAGACAGATGGCATTCCTGAGGCAGGCAAATCAAAGGCATGCATGAAGATGTTCCTGGGAAACCTTGATGTTTTGGAGGTAGAGAGACATGGGGGGGGGGGAAGCATCAGAAGAAGCAACTTCCAGCGAAGTCCTCAGTAACATCAGCTCAGGCATCAGATCTAAAGTTATTTTAGAAAAACCTTATTTTGAAATGTCTCATTTTGTCACCATTGGCACTGAACCAATGCTCACAGGGACAAAAGCAGAAATTGCTTGAAAAGCTCAGCAGGTCTGGCAGCACCTGTGGAGAAAAATCGGAGTTAACATTTCGGGGTGAGTGACCCTTCCTCAGAATGCTGACAGGGACCTGACTGGTGGAGAACATATGAAGCCTGGCAGTTCCTTCGCTGAAATAGTTGGGATCCTGGCTTGCCGTGGTGAGTGCTGTCAGGAGGTTGGGGTTGTGATGGTTGGGAATTGGGAACATGACAGTATGCTCTGTCCTGAGATTTTTTTTTAAAAGGTCTACCATTCAATACCCACCAGGTAGAACCCCTCAACATCCAGAGTGCTGGTATTGATTTTGGAGGATTTCTGTCATTTCTGGAATACTTAAAATAAAGGAAAACATTTCAATCCCATATAAAGTAATATTCTGAAGCAATAGGAGACTAGCCATCTGCTACTGCAATCCTGGCAGCAATATGCTCATGTCTGTCAGTGTGCTGACACAAGGCTGCAGAAAGAGAGCACAGAACGACACAGAGGGATGACACCAAAGGGTTATGGATGGGGGAGCAATAAAACAAAGAGACATTGTGATGAATGAGAAATGGAAAAGAGAGATAAGAACCAATTAGGAGATACTAGAAAACTGCATAGAAAAGAGAAAAAAAATGGTCAAATAAAACAAAGATAGAGAAAAGATCAACTGAAGAGGATTAAAAATGAAACATTCAAGTGAGAAAAGGAGAAACCAAATTCAGAAAAAGACCAATGGATTTATAGTAAGAAAGAGCAGTTTGAAAAGAAAGAAATTGAATGGCAGGATAATAGTTGGATAAACAAACTGATTATGGATGAAACTCAGACAAAGAGGGAGCAGGGCTGTGAATGGAAGTAAAGTTTACAAAGTTAAAAATCACACAGCGCCAACACGGGCTTTCGGAGCGCTGCTCCTTCATCAGGTGGCTCCTATTGGATGAAGGAGCGGTGCTCCAAAAGCTAGTGCTTCCAAATAAACCTGTTGGACTATAACCTGGTGTTGTGTGATTTTTAACTTTGTACACCCCATTCCAACACCAGCACCTCCAATCATAAGTAAAATTTGGCCTTATTAGGACACCATGTGTTACAATATTTTAGCCTCATTGTTTCCTTCTAATCTACATGTTGATACAGTGCACAGACCATCCTTAACTGAGAAAATGATTATCCACCAGCTCCTTGACCAAAGTAGTGTCACCCAGCACACAGTTAAGATGCATAAAACTGCTTAAATCTTTTGCTCTTCTCTCCATGAGAATACGGAGCTAAATCTGGACAGGCACCTCCTAAATGTTCATTGAAATAGAGATCGTGTCCATATTTAAGAATGGATAAGCAGTCAGAAAAAGATTTTTGTTTCACAAATTGCAACACGTAAACAATTAACTTTATCAGCCAATTCACTGATTTAAAACCTGGAAATTTGTCGAGAAGAAAAAACTTTAAATGAGCCAGGACAAAGTAACAAAGTTGGCCCAGAGAAAGGGAACGTATTTGAATAGTTCCCCACGACACCACCACCACCACCACCACCACCACCACCACCACCACCAGCACCCTGCCGCCAAAGAAACTTTACACCTGCCATTGTTTGAACACTCAGGAAAAACATTCCTCTGGAGAATAAGGAACAGATCTCTCATCTGCAGAAAATGCCAGAGGCAAAGGAAATCTACTGAAATTGATTATATGAAAAAGGGTACTGAAGACTCCACTATCTGTTTCAATTACATCTAATGGTTTAGATAATGTCAAGATCCTTTTCTTGACATTATCAGGATTATCCCTGGTATATACCAATGGTCAGATATCACATGTCAAAACATGATTGAAGAATTAACATCATTGATCTTTTAATTAACCTGTTTGGGCTCGTCATGACATATCCCTCGGCAGGTTGGACTTTCTAGCCCAGAGGGAGGGACACTGCCACTGCACCACTTAGAGCTCACTTGATAAGCTTAATTGCTTATACAGCCAGAAGTAAAAATCCAGAAGGCCTGCAGTGTGCAATAACAACAGCAGGTATTTATTTCTGCTAAATATCAGATTAAATCACAGGAATAGGGAATTTAAATATGAAAGGAATTTCATGTCCCATATACAGCACCAACTCTGGAAAAAGACAGGCTGCATTTTAAATGAAACTGTCTCCAAAATAACAACTGGTTGCAAATCCCAGGGGTGTACAGACCACCAAAGTAACATGGAGACATACAATTCTTTCTACGTATGAATGTTAACCTTTCTCTCACTCCACCTCCCCTACTTAGTGGGTATTTAAATTTTTTTAAAGTTTTATACTTGAATGAATTTTACAATGAAACTAATTTTGATTTTTAGGTAAAAACAAGGACTGCAGATGCTGGAAACCAGGGTGTAGATTGGGGTGGTGCTGGAAAAGCACAGCAGGTCAGGCTGGAAAGCAAGGAGCATGAAAATCGACGTTTCGGGCAAAAGACCTTCATCAGGAATAGAGGCAGGGTGCCTGCAGGGTGGAGAGATAAATGGGTGGGGGATAGGGGTGGGGAGAAAGTAGCATGGTTTACAATAGGTGAATGGGGGTGGGAATGGAGGTGATAGGTCAGGGAGGAGGGTGGGGGAAGGTAGCAAAAAGTACAATGGGTGAGTGGGATGGGGATGGAGGCGATAGTCAGAGAGGAGAGTGGAGTGGATAGGTGGAAAGGAAGATAGGCATGTAGGACAGGTCATGGGGACAGTGCTGAGCTGGAAGGTTGGAGCTGGACTGAAGTGGGTGAAGGGGAAATGAGGAAACTGGTGTGGGAGATTAGAAATGTTGTTTTTGCAGGTGGGGGGGTGGGGTGTTAATTCTTGCAGCATGTAGCATGTAGCATACTTAAGGCTAAGACTTTAATGAATATAGAGGGTCTTTTAAAGAAAATAGTTTTAAGTTAGGAAATAACTATGAAAGGTTGTAGCTGACCACAAAAAGAAGCAGCAGGAGCATTTCACAATAAAGCTTATAGTATGATTAGAGAAACTGGATAAAAGAACAAGCTGTAACAAACAAGAAATAGAGAATGTAGACAAGGACAGCAGGATGGCCAGACAAGAAAATAACTAACAAGTGAGGTAACTGGCTTATGATAGGATGGGAAAAGGGATGCGTGATTCCGAAACTTGTAAACTGAATAAGAATGCTTTAATGTTTTGTTTTCGCGCGCATTTCTGCTTGATTACAGAAGCGTCCGGTGCTTGCAAGCCTGTAATAAATTGTTCTTGTTTCCAAGACTTTGTCTCAGGCTGATTAATTTGTGAGTGAGTTCTGTTTCTTGCACTGGTGAAATTCACATTAATACCATGGGGTTGAAGTGTTCTGAGGTGGAAGGTGAGGCGTTCTTCCTCCAGGCATTGGATGGTGAGGGACCGGTGGTGGAGGAGGCCCAGGACCTGCATGTCCTCGACAGAGTGGGAGGGAGAGTTGAAATGTTGAGCCATAGGGCAGTGGGATTGATTAGTGCAGGTGTCCCAGAGATGTTCCCTGAAGCACTCTGCTAGGAGGTGTCCAGTCTCCCCAATGTAGAGGAGACCACATCAGGAGCAACGGATACAATAAATGATATTGGTGGATGTGCAGGTAAAACTTTGATGGATGTGGAAGGCTCCTTTGGGACCTTGGATGGAGGTGAGGGAGGAGGTGTGGGTGCAGGTTTTGCAACTCTGTCGGTGGCAGGGGAGGGTGCCAGGAAGAGATGGTGGGTTGTTGGGGGGCATGGACCTGACCAGGTGGTCACAGTGGGAATGGTCTTTGCAGAAAGCGGAAAGGGGTGGGGAGGGAAATGTATCCCTGGTGGTGGGGTCCGTTTGGAGGTGGCAGAAGTGTCGTCAGATGATTTGGATTATGCGAAGGTAGGTAGGGTGGAAAGTGAGCACCAGGGGGGTTCTGTCCTTGTTATGGTTGGAGGGGTGGGTTTGAGGGCAGAGGGGTGGGACATGGACAAGATGCAATGGAGGGCATCTTCAACCACTTGGGAAGCGAAATTGCAGTCTCTAAAGAAAGAGGCTATCTGGTGTGTTCTGTGGTGCAACTGGTCCTCCTGGGAGCAGATATGGCAGAGGTGGAGGAATTGGGAATACAGAATGGTACTTTTGCAGGAGGTAGGGTGGGAAGAGGTGTAATCCAGATAGCTGTGGGAGTTGGTGGGTTTGTAAAAAATGTCAGTGTGAAGTCGGTCGTCATTAATGGAGATGGAGAGGTCCAGGAAGGGAAGGGAGGTGTCAGAGATGGTCTAGGTGAATTTAAGGTCAGGATAGAATGTGTTGGTGAAATTGATGAATTGCTCAACCTCCTTGCGGGAGCACGAGGTGGCGCCAATGCAGTCATCAATGTAGCAGAGGAAGAGGTGGGGAGTGGTGCCAGTGTAACTACAGAAGATGGACTGTTCTACGTAGCCAACAAAGATACAGGCATAGCTGGGGCCATGAGGGTGCCCATGGCTACCCCTTTCGTCTGGAGGAAGTGGGAGGATTTGAAGGAGAAATTGTTAAGGGTGAGGACCAGTTCAGCCAAACAAATGAGAGTGTCGATGGAAAGATACTGTTGGGGATGTTGGGAGAGGAAGAAATGGAGGGCTTGAAGGCCCTGGTCATGGTGGATGGAGATGTAGAGGGACTGGATATCCATAGTGGAGATGAGGTGTTGGGGCCGGGGAATCGGAAGTCTTGGAGGAGGTGGAGGGCGTGGGTGGTGTCTCGAACGTATGTGGGGAGTTCCTGGCCTAGGGGGATAGAACAGTGTCAAGGTAGGTAGAGGTGAGTTCGGTGGGGCAGGAGCATGCTGAGACAATGGGTCGGCCAGGGTGATCAGGGTTGTGGATCTTGGGAAGGAGGTAGAATCGGGCGGTGCGGGTTTCCCGGACTATGAAGTTGGAAGCTGCAGTTGGGAGATCTTCTGAGGTGATGAGGTTCTGTATTGTCTGGGGGATGACGGTTTGGTATGGGGGGTTGGGGGTCATGGTCGAGGGGGACGATAGGAGGAGATGTCTTCGAGTTGGGGTCTAGCTTCAGTGGTGTAGAGGTCAGTGCGCCAGACTACCACTGCGCCCCCTTTATCTGCTGGCTTGATGGTGAGGTTGGGATTGGAGCAGAGGGAGTGGAGAGCTGCGCGTTGTGAGGGTGTGAGTTCGGAGTGGAGGAGGGGAGTAGACAGGTTGAAGCGGTTAATGTCTTGGCGGCAGTTGGAAATGAAGAGATCGAGGGCGGGTAATGGGCCAGCATGGAGTGTCCAGGTGGATGGAGTGTGTTGGAGGTAGGTGAAGGGGTCCTAAGAAGGTGGGCGGAGTCCTGATTGTAAAAGTAAGCTCAGAGGCAGAGGTGGCGGAAAAAGTGTTCAACGTCATGGCGTATATTAAATTCATTGATACGTGGACGGAAGGGGGTAAAGGTGAGGCCTTTGCTGAGGACTGATCGTTCATCCTCAGTGAGGGGGAGGTCGGGGGGAATGGTGAAAACTCGGCAGGGCTGGGAGCTAGGACTTGGTGTAGGTGTGGAGCTGGGGCATTACTCAACATTTACACATCACCTGACTCACCCCTGGAGATGTCACTAATCAACCAAATAGGTAAATTTTAAGGAATGTATTACTAGGGAAAAAAATGTAGAGGGATTAAGAGGTTTAGATAGGAGATTCCAGCATTAGGTCTAAGCTGAGGAGGGCAAAGTTCCAAATTTTGAAGTAATTGAAATCAGGGATATGCAACAGACCAGAATTCAACAAGCATGGAAATCTCAGAGAGTTGTTGAGATGGTACAAGTTACAGATGTACAGAGGCAGAAGTCCAAGGAGGACTGAAAAACAAAGAGGAGAACTTTAAAATTGAGGCATCAGGCCAGCAGCCATTGTCGGGCAATGTTCACAGGGAGAATGAGTCTTGGTGTGAGCCAGGATGTAGATGGTAGAGTTTTGGATAAGTTCACCTTTAGGGAGAATAGAAGTTCGGCCAAGCAAGAACAATTAAGTCTGCAGGTATATCAACGTCCTGGATTAGGGTTTCAGGAACAGATACAGTGAGTTATTTAGCAATGTGCAGGTTAGTTATAAAAAAAAGGCTAATTCTTTTCTAGAAAACAAATTACAATAGCAATTGTGATACAAGATAGTTGTTTCTATATTGCTAAAATATTTGAGTAACAATTAAATATTTTTCTTTCTCTTGTTTGGATGTGATAATAAACCATGTAGTCCATTTCTTTTGGAAACGACATTATTCATGTTAGACTTATTTGTAGATAAAAGACTCTGAACTGTAATTAGATGGTTTTCTAAAGTGCTGTCATCAAAATGGACTCAAGTGAAAAAAGAAGAGGTGAAAGCATAGCTTGTCTTTGTGTCAATTGCCTATTCTAGATAACTTAACATTATGCTAGCTTCTGTTCTTTGTCAAAACAAAATCCCAATGAGAGGTAACTCCTTATGTAAACACTGACTGCTTAAAATTAAAAGCAGGATGAGTAGCCAAACAACAGTACAAAAATATCCAAACCTGACTCTAATGTGGCTGTTTCAAACAGACCTCCGATAAAATTTGAACACAGGTCTGTTCTTATAAAAAGGTGATTTCCAGTTAATCAACGTCTTTTTGAAGTTCTTGTGAAGTGAAGAGTCCAATATGCCAAACAATTAATATTAGTCTCCTGGCTCGTGCTCAGTGAATTCCATCAGAAGCAAAGTCTGTTTTCATTGGCAACTTTTGAGGTATTTTCCAAAAGATTATCTTTAGAAGCTTTTGTCTTCAAGTAAATGCAAATTGTCAAAAAATATTGTTTTAGAAAAGGAGACTTTAGTATTCGTCTGAGCTGAGTGAGGAATAGGATTTAAATTCTTTTGCAGAGTGCAACAGCAAAACAACATTTTTGTGGTGTCTGTGTGCTTTATAAAATTATCATTTTATTAACTTATGAGAATTGATCTCTGAAGGGTGGTGGAAATTCATACTGAGAAACAATTTTTATAGCTAGTGGTTTGACTTTTCGGTTAGATGGAGCTGTTAATTTTATCATATGATTATTTGTTGCCATTTCTTAGGCATTCTGAAATTTCAATTAATACGTAATATGCAGATCTGCTCAGCAATGTTCCTTCTCTAATTTCTTGCAGCCTTGTGAAGCTGTATTCTCTCATGTCAAGGTTGAGTTTTGTTTCATTAATTGATCCACTGGAAGTCAGCAGAGAGCTGATGGCAGTAAAGGATTAGGTTTCTCTACCCTGCTGGTTCACCTCAACCACTAAACACCCCACCATGCTGGGTAGATTCATCACCTACTGGTTTCTACCTGAAGACTAACCTGAGAGACAGACTTGGCTTCCACTTGGCTGGGGAGCTGACATGTTAAAGCTGCAGAATCAACTAAATCTCTTCCAGCTAATGAAAGTGATGTAAAATTCTCATGGAGTAAGAGCGGGGCCATTCCAGGTGTACTGGCAGGTAGAAGGGATCAGTCTGTTTTGAGGGAAGCTCTACAACCAAGGAAACTCTGAGGATCAATCAGAGTACTGAAGCATGTACATGTACAAATTTGGAAAGGAAGGATAGGGGGAGAACAGGGGCCTGAGTAATGGGATTTCAGAAACCTCTGAGGGTGGATCAGGGGCCTTCCTTAATGGAGGTTAGAGGCCTGGTGGGGTTTTGAAGTCAAAGGCCTGGTGGTACAGCAAAGAAGCAATGGATTGTAGTTCTGTGCCAGGGTGAAGAAGAGGGTGGCTTGGAGGCCTGATGGAGTTAAGCTAGTGGATCTGGGAGAGGGAAGGGGAAGTTTCCAGATGTGGATTTGGAGAACAGATGTGGATTTGACATCCAGGGTTTCATGAGAAGGTCGGGTACAGGGATTGCCATGGCTCGTCAGGCAAGAATATTGACACTGGATCCAGGAGGTAAACGTAAAGATACTCACCTCCTGCAGAACTGCCAAGTCCCTTCCTCAATGTAGTTGCTGCATTTCTAACACTTGGGACAACTCAACCAACCAGAAATAAAGGTAAAATTAGATTATTAAAGCAGCCTCATTCTCATATGTAAAATACCAACGATCTCTTGGGAGGACTTATTGCCAACCCACATTGAATCCTCAGTTAAAGCTGGAGGTTTGTACATTGGAAGCTGGGTTGGGTTGTTTTTATTCTATTCATTCACGGGATGTGGGCATCAGTGGTTGGGCCAGCATTTGTTGTCCATCTCTAACTGCCCTTGAGAACGTGGTGGTGAACTGTACTGCTGCTGTCCTTGGGTTATGTTCGCACTGGCAGTGTTAATAGGGAAGGAGTTCCAGGGTTTTAAACCAATGAAAAGTGAAGGATAAGTGAGATGGTTTTTGTTCAGGGTAGTATCTGTCATGGAAGAGAATTGTTGCAGGTGATAGTTTTCCCGTGCATTGCCAAGGGACAATGTTTACTTTATCTCTTGCTGGAGATGTTCAATGCTTGGCTCTCATCAAGTGCAAATGTTACTGTCCACTTATCAGTCCAAGCTGAGAGATTGTCCAAGTCTTGATACAATCCTTGAAGATCTGATTTTTGAAACTGTGAATCCACTTCCACACATTTTTGGGGGTTCAACACGTCTGGGGAGCTGACTTGCACATCGATGTAAACAAATGGAACTTTTGGAATGAAAATATAATTAGCATTCCTGATTTCACGTCATGTGCTTAACTGGGTCAACTCATTATAATTTAATGTTTTCACTATTAGTCAAGTGCATGCACTCGATGACTAAATCAAAATTAAATGAGATTATGTTCAGATTACAATTCTGGTCACGAACTTCAATATAAATGCAAATATCCTTAAACTATTACATGGAACATTATGTCCTTATTTATGAAATTACCGTTAATTATTTAATTTTTAAAATTGGAATAATCCTGGTTGCTATTAACCCATGGAATAAATCCAGACAAACACTCAAGAGGTAAAAGTGACCCTTTTTTCTCTTACCACATCCTGGATGAATTTGCTGCAGAGCTTTCAATAATCATTGTTAATAGATGGAAGCAATTATAAAAATATGATACATGGACAAGGAAAAGTCACAAAAGTAAATCCACAGAAAGGTTGAAATAATAGTAAGTGCTCCAGAGCATAACTGTGAAGTGAGTGGACAGCTGCCAGGATATAAAAAAATCTGTGGGATGCTGTTGAGACATTGGGTGTGACCCTAGCCTTCCTGTGGACTTCTTGGCAAAAGCAAAGTCTGTGACATGATTTGAGGTGTTTTTTTGTTACCTGCATTAGGAAAAATAGTGTTTTCTCCAGACATTTTAATGAGGAGCAGATTTTGGGTGGCCAAAAGACACCATTGATCTCAACAGATTGAGGCCAAGCCAATTCCAACTCCCAGGCCTCATCCACGTTCTGTCCGTCAGTTGCCTACAGGAAATTTGCACAAAGCACCAGCTGATTGGTGGCTTTTGGAGAGTCAGGTTTGTATATCAAGACACGACTGATGACAACAAAGAAATTCCACAAAGGAGAATGTGGTGTGGGCTATCAGGAGGTAGACAGAACACAGAGCACCTCTGACACTTATAAACAAACACTTGCCTCAAATTGACCACCTCATCCTTTTCCCTTTCTCTTTGGATGGCACTAAAGCCTTGGTGGACACAGGTCAACACCTAGGCAAAAGTGAGGACTGCAGATGCTTGAGATTAGAGTGGAGAGTGTGGTGCTGGAAAAGCACAGCAGGTCAGGCAGCTTCCGAGGAGCAGGAAAATCAATGTTTTGGGCAAAAGTCCTTCATCAGGAATGAGCTGGGAGTCTCGGGGGTGGAGAGATAAATGGGAGGGGGTAGTGGGTCAATACCTGTGCATTATCAATAGTCAACACATAGCTTGACAGTAAATGGTAATATGGAGATATATCTTGGTCAGACATATGTATTGACTAATCATGGAGAGGAAGTGGGGTGAAATGTACAGTGGTAGTCTGCCTAGTGCTGTCAAGTTTTCTGTGCTTGCCAAAGTTGAAACTTTGTGTTAGTTTGAAGGAAAATCAGATGGAGTATATAAGAAGGAGCTGTGTCCTTCATGGTGAAACGTCAACATAATCTCTAACATTTCTACAGGTAATTAGGTTAAGTCAAATCATTGTATTGAGAGAACAGGCTCATTTTTCTCTCCACGAAGTTTACAACTGCACAACTATGGATAATAAACTTTCAATTTGAGTTGTAAATCACAGTCTCATTTTTTCAGAGGAGCTTTTCTCTACAAAGCAACTCTTTGGCCTTTTTTCACTTCTGTGTTAGGGGTTTGTGACTTCCAGACTTACTTTAACTTACTTCAACTTACTTCAGAAATGAAATAACAAGAATCCAAAGAAAGCATATTCCTTGTCAGGGTGAAAGGGAAGGCTGATAGGTATAGGAAATGCTGGATGACTAAAGAAATTGAGGGTTTGGTTAAGAAAAAGAAGGAAGCATATGTCAGGTATAGACAGGATAGATCAAGTGAATCCTTAGAAGTGTATAAAGGAAGTAGGAGTATGCTTAAGAGGGAAATCAGGAAGGCAAAAAGGGGACATGAGATAACGTTGGCAAATAGAATTAAGGAGAATCCAAAGGCCTTTTACAAATATATTAAGAACAAAAGGATAACTAGGGAGAGAATAGGGCCTCTCAAAGATCAGCAAGGCAGCCTTTGTGTGGAGCCACAGAAAATGGGGGAGATACTAAATGAATATTTTGCATATGTATTTACTGTGGAAAAGGATATGGAAAATATAGACTGTAGGAAAATAGATGCTGACATCTTACAAAATGTCAAGATTACAGAGGATGAAGTGCTGGATGTCTTGAAACGGTTAAAGGTGGATAAATCCCTAGGACCTGATCAAGTGTACCTAAGAACTCTGTGGGAAGCTAGAGAAGTGATTGCTGGGCCTATTGCTGAGATACTTGTATCATCGATAGTCACAGGTGAGGTGCCAGAAGACTGGAGTTGGCAAATGTGGTGCCACTGTTTAAGGAGGCCAGTAAAGACAAGCCAGGGAACTATAGATTGGTGAGCCTGACCTCGGTGGGGGTCAAGTTGTAGGCGGGAATCCTGAGGGAAATGATCTACATGTATTTGGAAAGGCAAGGATTGATGAGGGATAGTCAACATGGCTTTGTGCGCGGGAAATCAAGTCTCACAAACTTGATTGAGTTTTTTGAAGAAGTAATAAAGAAGGTTGATGAGGGCAGAGCAGTAGATGTGATCTATATGGACTTCAGTAAGGTGTTCGACAAAGTTCCCCCGGGAGACTGATTAGCAAGGTTAGATCTCATGGAATACAGGGAGAACTCGACATTTGGATACAGAACTGGCTCAAAGGTAGAAGACAAAGGATGGTGGTGGAGGGTTGTTTTTCAGACTGGAGGCCTGTGACCAGTGGAGTACCACAAGGATCAGTGCTGGGCCCGCTACTTTTTGTCATTTACATAAATGATTGGGATGCGAGCATAAGAGGTACAGTTAGTAATTTTGCATTTGACACCAAAATTGGAGGTGTAGTGGACAGTGAATGGGGTTACCTCAGATTACAACAGGATCTTGATCAGATGGGCCAATGGGCTGAGAAGTGGCAGATGGAGTTTAATTCAGATAAATGTGAGGTGCTGCATTTTTGGAAAGCAAATCTTTGCATGACTTATACGCTTAGTAAGGTCCTAGGGAATGTGGCTGAACAAAGAGACCTTGGAGTGCAGGTTCATAGCTCCTTGAAAGTGGAGTCACAGTTAGATAGGATAGTGAAGAAGACGTTTGGTATGCTTTCCTTTATTGGTCAGAGTACTGAGTACAGGAGTTGGGAGGTCATGTTGCGGCTGTACAGAAGATTGGTTAGGCCACTGTTGGACTATTGCATGCAAATCTGGTCTCCTTCCTATCGGAAAGATGTTGTGAAACTTGAAAGGGTTCAGACAAGATTTACAAGGATGTTGCCAGGGTTGGAGGATTTGAGCTATAGGGAAAGGCTAAACAGGCTGGGGCTGTTTTCCCTGGAGCGTCAGAGGCTAAGGGGTGACATTATAGAGGTTTACAAAATTATGAGGGGCATGGATAAGATAAATAGAAAAAGTCTTTTCCCTGGGATCAGGGAGTCCAGAACTGGAGGGCATAGGTTTAGGGTGAGAGGGGAAAGGTATAAAAGAGACCTAAGGGGCAACTTTTTCACGCAGAGGGTGGTACGTGTATGGAATGAACTGCCAGAGGATATGGTGGAGGCAGGTACAATTGCAACATTTAAGAGGCATTTGCTTGGGTATATGATAGGAATGGTTTGGAGGGATATGGGCCGGGTGCTGGCAGTTGGGACTAGATTGGGATATCTGGTCAGCGTGGACAGGTTGGACTGAAGGGTCTGTTTCCATGCTGTACATCTCTATGACTCTATGACTCTATTTGTGGGATGTAGTATACAAATTGGCCACTGTATATTCTACATTACAATGGTGACTACACTTTGAAGTATTTCATTGAATATAACGTATTTTGAGACACTTTAAGGCCCATGGATTACATTTCCTCCATCTTCTGGCATTGTTACCAAGCTTTCAAAAGCACAATTATCACCTTTCTTTAAAAGCCCACATTTGATTTATTTGTCTTCTGAAACTACTGCTATACTTCTAACCTACCTCTACCCTCTCACTTATCCAAACTCTGCTGTCACTACTTATGGTATCCAATCACTTCAGACCAATTTCCATCTTGCTCAGAGCATTGCTATTCAACCAAGGGTCTAATTGAGAAGACAGTGTGTTATTTCTCTGTAAACGTCTCATGATAATTTTATTCCTCTCTAACCTCCAGTACTTATTGCCCTTGTCATAATGTAATCACCATTGATTACATGCTTCATCCTTGTATTCTTGAGATACTATCCAACTGCCAGTCAGCAGAGAAGACCCACAATCTTTGCTAATGACCTTAACAAAACTCATGCCATTATAGTCACCAATTTGCCTTTGATTCAAACTACAAAAAGCCCCCTACATCTAAAATAAAACCAGCAAGAACAGATGTTGGAGATCTGTAAAAAACAAAACACAAAATGCTAGAGAGACTCAGCAAGACCGGCAGCACCTGTGCAGGGAAAGCAGAGTTCACGTTTTGAGTCCTGTGACCCTACCTTAGAACTCAATATTTATTATTCAGGGGAATTCCAATAGTTGAGGCTATTCCATACTGAGCTGATTATTAAATAGATTTTTAGGCTCCTCTAAGATTTCACCAGCATTGTATTATCTATGTATTCACAATTGTCAAATAAACTCCCTCACACACCAACATGTCTATTCCCTTGACTTTGACCTCGTCTCCATTGTATTAATGATTGTTTAGACTATCTTTGAGTAGGTCCTTATATTGTGCTTCACCCACATTCCCTTTTTCCCTCTCAACCATACTTCCACTTCTGCCAACCGTAAATAAAAACTCTCCCCTGATTTCTTAAAACTGTGTCTTCCAATGCCTCACTTTTTAAACTTTTGTCCTTCCAATCATCATGACATTTATGCAACTACTAACCCACTGAAGTACACTCAAGAATATACCTTTGGTGGCCCTATGATCTTTCCTCTGGCACAATCCTCATCCCTGTTCGATGAAGTCAAAGGAATGCTGACGTGAATGTTTACAATGGACCATTAGTTTCGTCATTCATCTCCAGACATGGTTGGTTAACATCAGACCCTTTGGATCCTATTGTTTGATTCTATTATTCCAGGATCATGCTGGAACACAAAGGTAATCCCAGCTTCTCATTGCTACTGCAAAGTTCTTAAATTCCTCTCCGGGGTCTCTTCCAAAGTTAGCTTCAACAAATATGAGAAGTCCATGGACTATATTAATGCTGGAATTGAGATTATCCATTTAATTCTCTCTGATGCTTACTATCCTGCCTCTTGTCCTGCAGCCAATCTTCCTCTAATGTTCCCCTACGCCCTAGTCTTGAAGTTACATCTTTCTCTAATTATGCTCCAGACAGCCTTGTGAGCTTACCTTACTATATCTCATTCCAGCAACATATTCTTTTAGTTCTTTCCCTCTCATGCTTATCTAGCTTTTCCTTAAATAGACATAGGCAACTAACTGTATCCAATATTAATAAATCCTACATGCAGAATTTTCCAGATGGCGGAGTTTCATACATTACCATACAAAGATTAGTATGGAATGCATCCTCACTGATCACAACAGCCAAGTAGCCATGTAAGGTTACGAGGATCACTAACTGGCTCCGGGAGGAACTTCAGTGCCTCACCTGGATGGAATTCCTACCTTGGAGATTTGCCAACTAGTCTAATTGGCTGACAGTTCTGTAATTCCAACAGTGCCAGTGGCAATAGTGGCAGGGGACAGCATGGGTGGCTCAGTGGTTGGCACTGCTGCCTCACAGCGCCAGGGACCCGCATTTGATTCCACTCTCGGGCGACAGTCTGTGTGGAGATTGCACATTCTTCTTGTGTCTGTGTGGGTTTCCTTCAGGTGCTCCAGTTTTCTCCCACAATCCAAAGATGTGCAGGTTCGATGAATTGGCCGTGCTAAATTGCCTATACGTTCAGGGACGTATAGGTTAGGTGCATTAGTCAGGGATAAATATAGGATAATAGGGTGGGGACTGGGCCCGGGTGGGTTGCTCTTCACAAGGTTGGTGTGGACTTGTTGGGCCTGTTTCCACACTGTAATTCTATGATTCTGTAGGGATTCTATGATTCTAGAACTGGGAATGCAGACAGTCCTGAGATTCTAACTGCCTGGGTCCAGGACTATGTAAGTGAAGTGAGCATTTGAGTTGATAGGAGAGATCCTAAGAAATAGGAACAGGAGTCAGCCATTCGGCCCTCGAACTTCTCTGCCATTTCATGGGATCATTTTAGTTGATCCAATGCTCCTTATGTCCACATTCTTGCCTTTTCTCCTAACTCTTGATTCCCTATGGATCAACTATCCATCTCAGTTTTAAATATACACAAGGACTTTGGCCCCACAGCTCTCTGTGGCAAAGAATTCTAAAGGCTCACAACCCTCCAAAAGAAGAAATTGTTCTCATTTCCATGTTAAATTGGTGCTCCTTAATTCTAAGACTGTGTCCCTGTGGTGCTAGCCTCTGCCATGACAGCGAACAACTTCTCAGCATTTATCCTGTCAAGTCCCTTAACATTCCTATACATTTCAATGAGATCACCTCCCTCTCTTCTAAATTCCAGTGAGTAGAGCCTTAACCTGATCAAGCTTTGCACATTCAACAATCCCTCCATATTGGGGATCATCCTATTGAACCTTCATTAAACAGCTTCTAATGAAATAGTATCTTTCCTCCAATAAGGGGTCTAAAACTGCTCATAGTAATCCAGCTGTGGTCTCCCCAGCACCTTGTACAGCTGCAGTAAGACTTTCCTACTCTTAAACTCCAGGCTCTTGAAATAAGGACCAACTTTCCATTAGCCTTCTTTTTTTCCTGCTGCACCAGTGTGCTAGCTTTCTGTGTTTTGAACACAAGTCTCCCCAAGGCCATTTGTATATTCTGTAATTTTTCTCAATTTAAATAATATTCTATTCTTTTCCTCTCCCTTCCAATGCAAACAACCACGTGTTTTCCAATATTAGGCTTTATATGCCAACTTTTTACTCACTTACTTAGCTTATCAACAGAAATGAGACTACTTTGTATTCGGTGTCTGAGCATGGTGACCTGTCCCTACGACATCTCCTATCAGCTTCAGCAAGTAGGAAAAGGCTGTTAATTAAAATCGTGGTCAATAATTGGACATTCAAGGGCCTCCATTGCAGTGAGAATGAGTGGGCCATCCTAGGCCAATCATACCTGATAGGTCAGAGAGAGTGGAAAGATGGAAAGACTCAGAAACATTGTATATTACAAGCCCCACCACTTCCAAATCCTCCAGTGGAGGACTGTAAATTTCTGGCCCATATTCCGCTGCTCTCTGAGTGAAGAGGTTCCATCAGAGTTGCTTACTATTCAAAGGTATGTCATTGGCTGTGATTTCCTTTCACACATCCTGAGGTCATGACAGGTGCTCTTCTTGCTAACAGCTCAGCACCTGACCTTACTTTGTGAGAAGGAAATATCATGATAGCGTTATTCATCTGCTCACTCTAATAATTGAAGCTTTAAACATTACAAACATCAGAAGATAAAGTTGGCAGTATTAATGAATGGTCATATATTTTAAGTGAACTGTGATTCAAAACAATCTGTGTTTCAAAAGATCAGAAATGAATGTCATACAAATGGATTAGACATGCATTTACTAATAATACCTGGTTGATCCTTACCTTCCAAACATAGAAAAATGTTGGACAGGAAAATATTAACTGATTCATTAAAGCCTACTCCACCAACTCACCAACTCACCAACTCACCAACTCTAAGGGGCTAATATTACAGATGGAATAGGTTACCAATTCTGGCCAAGAATACAACATTGCCTTTTAGATCATTTCTCTTGTGTCTTTCTAAACATGGTGGTTCTATTTGTTGGAGCTACATTTTAAAGTTTTCATAGAGAGACACATACTTCACTGACCAGAAGATCTTCAGGAATGTTCCATATTTAAATGCGGAGGATAGTGAATGGTTACATTTTCAGCACTGAGAACAATTAGCTACAGTGCCACAAATTGAACAATTTTAAGATCAAGGCTTTGGTGATTTTGGATTACTCCAAACTTTGAACATTCAACCTGTACAGTCTCAGAACCTAATAGAGGATGTGCATAAAATCAGGATCCAGGTTACTCTGAAAGTAAATTCCACTGCCCAATTTTCACTTGAGCCCAAGAACTTTTGATCAGAAGCATCAAAATGCCTCAGAGGTCATTAGCCGATGAATCCACATCACATTTTGCTGGAAGTGTGCTGGTCATCAAATTGGAAACTCCTGATCTCTAATCCTGCAGGATTCCCACCCAAAAAGGCACCCACCATCTGAAAATGGAGACCATCATGCTGACTGTAGAACCTAACCAGTCAGGTAGCAAACAACTCCATTTTTCTATGGTCTAACAAGTGGCCATTTAAGGTAACATTTAATTTGTGTTAATATTTGTAAATATAATTGTGTAATATTTGTAAAATACTGTGAGATCTCTGCCAGGTTCCACAATAAAACTGAAAAATAAAATTTTAAATCTTTTGATCCTTTAAAAACTGAACAAGACTTAGGTTATCTTATCTAAATGTTATTCATGCATGCATGAAAGGTATTCTGTTCAAAGTTAGCACACAACTCTGTGATTTGTGAAATAGACAATGGTTTTATGCTATTTTACAGATAACAGTTTTCCAATAAAAGTGTTACACATTTACACATTCCTATCTCTAACCAACAACATTTACACTACTCTACATTCTAATTTAGAGCTGATTACTCTCATCCAGTCATATACAAACCTGTACACATGATCATAATATCCAAAATTGCTACATGTTTGAGTGTGTTATCCAATCAAAGTATTACATGTTCACCATCTACTGATTGTAGGTACGTACTTTTGCTTATTAAAACTCATTATTGTCCTTTTACCCCTTTTTACTGTGAGCTGCTCCCAGCCCTACATCTTTCATCCCTACCTCAATATTCCCCCCACTTCCCAGGACCTATAACACATTCAGAAAGTCAGATCAACTGAAATTTCTAAAGCTGAGTGATGAACTCTAACCTCTGCCATCATTTTCAGGCCACACTGGGACTTTTTAGTGAAACTTGGTGCAAGTCGCATTTCTTTTGTTTATTTTTATAATTCTGTTGTTCTTGTGCATCTTAGTAATGTTCCATGACAATATTCCAGTCTGTTTTCCATGTCCTGATTGAAAACACTTTGACATTTATTTTGAAATGTTGTTGAGGCCTCTTCTGGAGCGCTGAGTCAAGATCTGGTCGCCCTGTTATAGGAGAGATATCATCAAACTGGAGATGGTTCAGGGGAGATTTACCAGGATGTTGCCAGGTATGGAATTTTTGAAATATAAAGGAAGGTTGGATAGGCTGGGATGTTTTCCACTGGAGTGTAGGAGGTTAAGGGGTGACCTTATAAAATCATGAGGGGTATAGATAAGGTGAATGGCAGGTGTCCTTTCCCTATGTTTGAGGGTTTCAAGGTTAGAAGGCATATTTTAAGTGAGAGGAGAAAGAGATTTTAAAAAGACATGGGGGCAAACATTTTTACACAGAGATTGGTTCATATGTGGAATGAATTTTCAGATGCAGTGGTGGACACGGGTACAGTTACAACATTTAAACAACGTTTGGATAAGTACATGAATAAGAAATGTTTAGAGGGATATGGGTCACATGCAGGCAGGTGGGGCTCATTTATTTTGGGATTATGGTCGGCATAGACTGGTTGGACCAAAGGGTTTACATCCATGCTGTATGACTCTATAAAAATAGTATAATATAGTGATTGCAACAAACTTTAAAAACTCACTGGCAATCATTGAACTGTCATGTTATTTCATTTTGTTATGTTGATTGTAAGTGAACTACCATTTTATTAGTGACAAGTTACTGGTGGTCAGTTTCTACTTCTTGAGAGAAGTTATTGTTCATGAAGGCCTGTCATCATATTTTGTAGATCTCAATGTAAAATATATCATCTCCGTGAAAAGTAATTTGTGGTATTGCTTTTACCATTTTTACAAAACCTAAATTTGAATGCCTAGAAAACAGAATTAAATTATCAGAGCAAATTGCAATTTTATCCAGTATATCTACATTTAATTCAGTCAAATTAAAATCTGCTGAAATGAGTTGGATATGTGCTGAACAATATTATCTCTTTCAGCTGGTAAAGACTGGAAAATAACCTTACAAACAAAATATTTCATGTAAATTCTTATAAACATATGAAATTTTTCCATTGTAATTTGGCATTTCAACTAATTTATACCAACAATGACAAATAATTTGTAATTGTTTTTTGTTCATTTTAATTAAAGTAAGATAGGACTAATATTAGGGAAAGACTTAGAAACAGTTCCATCTAATGTTCCAATGTAAATTGAAACAGAAGTAGACTATTCTACTTCTATTGACAAACTCCAAATCATTAGCATCCTTCCTCAAGCCTCTCTGCTTGTGCTTTGAATGCCACATTCCCATCCATCACCAATAACCTTTGATTCCCCTTGTCTAATAAGAACCTACTTATGTTTGTTTTAAAACGTTTAGTGATCCTACCTCCACTGCCTTCAGAGGCAGAGACTTCCATTATGAAAAAAATTCTCTGAGAGAAATAAAATTCTCCTCATCTCTGTCTGAAAAGGGTGCCCCGTATTTCTGGACTGACCCACATGATGAAACACCTTTTCCATGTCCACCTTGTCAAGATCATTCAAGATCTTATACACATCAATCAAGTCACCTCTCACCCTTCTACATGTCACTGTAAACATGCTAATTCTGTCCAGCATATCCTCATAAGGCAACTCAATGATTTTAGGTATCAGCCCAGTAAAACCGTCCAATCAACCTCAAATAAGGAGACCAAAACTGCACATACTATGCAAGATGTGGTCTCACTAATATCCTGAAATGTAACATCCTTACGTTTGTGTTCAATAATTGGTCTGGCTAGGAACAACTCCACAAACGCAATAGTTAATCATCAGTTGGCTTTGTTTCACCACATGTGATGTGTGTACCTGTTAGATCATGAATCATTATTTCATATCATTTTATGTAAAGACCAAAACAGTGCACAACAGAGGGGAGGAGAGTAGACAAAAGTCACAAACATGACCATATCTATAGGATTGATGGAAATCCCCACAAGTTAATTAACTATTCTAGAAGACTCTTCTTATATTTATACAAATGATTGTTCTACTGTGTCTTTTATGTTTCCTTCATTTGACAGACAGCCACAAATAATGCATGTTGCATCACATGCCGTGATACTAATCAGAAGACTATTATGAGACCATCTGTATTGGGCTTCAGACTTTAATATGACACAATGTATTAATCAGGGAATAAGGGATCAAATGGCTCCCGTACTTTCCCATTCATTGTTTAACCGCAAAAGGTTTTTTGAAAAGGATCAACTTGCCAATTCAGTGCATGTTTAATTGTCTATGCACTGTTCACATTCACTTTAGATGATAGAATCAGATGAAAGATTAAACAATTGACAGTATAGTAAAATTGAAGGGCTATACTGTTGTTCAAGGTTCGTGACATGTCTGGATTTTGATTGAACTTATGATTCCTACTGCTTTCAGTGTTGAGACAAATTAAAATTGGCTCCAATCCAAGAATGATCCAGAGTTCACTTGAAGTGGGTAAATGGGTCAGGACCTAGGTCCAGAATCATACTCACAAGCAAGGTCTCATTGGTTTGTCCTAAATTAACTAGTCCCAATATAGTAGTACTATTAGCTTTCATGTCTGTGGGCTAGACAGACAGCACCAAAAGAAGCAGTATCATTATGAGCTTTAATGAGCTTGTAGGTTCAGGTCTTATCTCCATAAACTTGACCACATGATCCAAACTGACACAAAGGTGATGTTGTGAAAGTTAGAACACGTTATCCACAGGATGACACCTTTTCTTTTGTGGAATGTGAGTACTTTTGCTTAAACCAGTATTTATTGCCCTACTTGCTCTTGATAGGTTGTGATGAGTCACTTCTTGAACTGCTACACTCTTCTGGTGTGTACACACACACGGTGCTATTAGGGAGTCACTTCCAGGGCTTTGATTCAGAAATAGTGAAAGAATGAGAACATAATTCCGAGACAAACCCAGAGGGAAGCTTATTGGTGGAGATCAACTTCGAGGGCCAGAGGGCTTGTACTGCGCTGTAATGTTCTATGTTCTATGTTCCCATGCATCTGTTGCCCTTGTCCTAAGTGATGGAGGTCATCTGTTTGGAAGGTGCTGTCAAAGGAAGCTTGGTAAATTGTTACAGTGCATTTTGTAGATGGTACTCTGCTTTCACTGTTATTACTGATGAGAGAAGCTTCAAATATAATCCCCTGTTTTACTGAATTAGATAATTTCAGCCAAAACATTAACCCCTTTCCTTTGCTGGAGGGAAAATGTCATTTTGGGTTCCTATTCCTGACTCCTTTGTAAGCAGAGCTGAAAATGTGTTGCTGGAAAAGCGCAGCAGGTCAGGCAGCATCCAAAGAGTAGGAGAATCGACGTTTTGGGCATGAGCCCTTCTTCAGGAAGGGCTCATGCCCAAAACGTCGATTCTCCTGCTCTTTGGATGCTGTCTGACCTGCTGTGCTTTTCCAGCAACACATTGTCAGCTCTGATCTCTAGCATCTGCAGTCCTCACTTTTTCCTCCTTTGTAAGCAGCCCAATTCCCACCATTTTTATTGAATACTTGTTTATCACTTAGTTTAAATTTATGTTCAGCAAAACTTTGAACTAGGAAATAATTCACAGAAAGGAATAAAGTCTACCTTTAGTATCAAAAGAAGATCATCAGTCAATTTTTAAGAAGTACTTAATAATTAGACTGACACAAGTAAATATCAATAAATTGTTGCCAATTGGGAATTACCTGCACAAGTTAGGCAAAAATGAATTCCTTTTGCTTTTTAGAATAAATAGTCAACTCTTGCCTGGTAAGAATCTTTTCTCGTTAGTTACTTTGTTAATTCAGTAATAGGATGAGACCAATACCAAAAAGGCCATAATTTACTGCCCATCTCCAATTACCCTTAACTGAGTTACTGGCCAGACAACAGAATTAAAAGTCAATTGCTGTAAGAGTATTTTTTTAATCCCTGAAGGATATTAATGAACTGAATGGTGTTTTTCTTTCAACAAACTGGTAGTTAATCAGTCACCATGATTAATACTACCTTTTTATTTGAGATTAATTTATTGTCTGAATATGACTTTCCCAGCAGCCATGTTGGGATTCAAGCTCATGTTTCCAGGTTTTTAGCTCAGGCTTCTCATTACTAGTTTAATAAAATAACTACAATATTCCCAATCTCCTGGAGCAATACTAGAGCAGAATTCACATGAAAAATTGAAGTTCAATAAAAATTTATGAATAATATTAAATATTGATTTATTATTTTGTGATTTACTAAAGTTCTATGACATTGGTGTTTCCTCTATCCAATTCTATTAGATAGATCCAGCAGGGTGATGGCAAGTGAAATAAATGTCACCATGGGAGTATCTAGATTACTAATAAAGCAACAGTTGGCAGTAAATCACTTGTTTTTATTTCACTGATTTCATTACATACATTTTTACTGCAATAAAATTTTATTGAGCTTTCCTGGTATATCTGAATCTTGGAAAAGTCTTCTGACATGTTCCTGATGTCCGTCTTTTCACACTTGCCTGCTTGGATTAAAGCTCTTTGGACGTGCATGTGAATTGGAGCCAACATTCTTTCCTTGACTAATACTAATAAAAACAGATTAACTGACCAATGGTCTCATTGCTGTTTGTGGGACTTTGCTGTGCACAAAGTAATTGCTATGTTCCCTTGCAAAACAAGTTACAGAGTACTGCACTTCAAAGCAGTTTATTAGATGTGAAAAGCTTTGGGACATTCCTGAATGATGTGATAAAGTGCAGCATAAACAATTTCTTTCATTTTCTTGATGAAGTTGCTAACGTTTTTGGGTTGTTACAATCAATAAACCAATCCATTACCTTGTGTATGATATAACCAATGGCGGTGCTAACCCCCTTGGTGTTATGTTTTCCAATGGACATTGGGAATTCAAGGTCAGGAGCATTTACAGTCCTGACCCCAATGTTTGTTTTCCACATCCCTGCACAATCTTACAGGAGATACCCAGCTAACAGGGCACCCACACTTCACTGTTCAGGTTACTGAGAAGGAATGCTGCACATCAATGCCTAATCCAACTGAAGCAAGTATCCCCCAATCTGAGACCAGTGGGCGTCTTGCTGAATACCAGGTTGATGGATTGAAAGGGAGGCACTATAGTTCCGTTATCTTTTGAGAAATAGCTCCCAAGATATACAACATTGAACATGCAGTTTAAAGTTTTTAGGATATCCTTCAGGGGCAAAAAGTTTTATCTGAGACCACAATCATTTCATTGATGTAATGTATCCTCAACAGTAGCCAAAATCACAGATCTTTATAATGCTTGGTGTCCAGATATTGCTTTCTAATTTGTGTGGTCACCATGTGCTTTTTTCCAGTTCTGCCGTCAAAAATCCATTTCCTCCTATCTGACAAAAGCAGCTTCCTAAAAAATGAATTGGTTTTAGATTTTTAATGTTTGTGCACATTATTTCAAAACTTGACAATTATAAGTGATGTCTTCCACCTCCAAAATGTGAAATCTCTTTTACATGTGTAAATCAAAATTGGAAAGGAATGATTGCCCATACATGACTGGGAAGTCTAGTTTCAGTGTCTTTTGATGAAAATAGTAATTTCAGTTCAAACAATGCCATTTATTCCATGTTGGTTTCACAAAGTTTGATCAACCGATGCAGTCAGCTGTTTGTTAGAGTCATTTTAAGTCAGTGTTTTTTCTTTTTAAAACTATTTCAATTCATGAGAATCAGAGGTGTTAAGGTCAGAACTTGAAAATTGCTATGACAAACAGTATGAAAAGTTTACCTTCATTTGTTGCTCATATAGAACATAGAACATAGAACATAGAAGGATACAGCGCAGTACAGGCCCTTCGGCCCTCGATGTTGCGCCGACCGAGTCCTACCTAACCTATACTAGCCCAATAACTTCCAAATGCCTATCCAATGCCCGCTTAAATGAACATAAAGAAGGAGAGTTCACCACTGATACGGGCAGGGCATTCCATGAACTCACAACCCGCTGTGTGAAGAATCTACCCCTAACATCTGTCCTATACCTACCACCCCTTAATTTAAAGCTATGTCCCCTAGTAACACCTGACTCCATTAGCGGTAAAAGGTTCTTAGTATCTACCCTATCTAAACCCCTAATCATCTTATACACTTCTATCAGATCTCCCCTAAACCTTCTCTTCTCCAATGAGAACAGCCCCAAGTGCCTCAGCCTTTCCTCATAAGATTTTCCTACCATTCCAGGCAACATCCTGGTAAACCTCCTCTGCACTCGTTCTAAAGCTTCCACATCCTTCCTATAGTATGGCGACCAAAACTGCACACAATACTCCAGATGAGGCCTCACCAGAGTCTTATACAACTGCAACATGACCTCAGGACCCCGGAACTCAATTCCTCTGCCAATAAAGCCCAGTACACCATATGCCTTCCTCACAGCACTATTTACCTGGGTGGCAACTTTCAGAGATCTGTGTACATAGACACCAAGATCCCTCTGCTCATCCACACTACCAAGTAGCCTACCATTAGCCCAGTAATCCATCATCTTGTTATTCCTACCAAAGTGAACGACTTCGCACTTAGCTACATTGAATTCCATTTGCCACACTTCCGCCCAGCTCTGCAACTTATCTATATCCCGCTGTAACCTACCACTTCCTTCCTCACTATCCACAACTCCACCGACTTTTGTGTCATCCGCAAACTTGCTTACCCAGCTTTCAAGTCCTTCCTCTAGATCATTTATAAAGATAACAAAAAGCAATGGTCCCAAAACAGATCCTTGTGGTACACCGCTAGTAACTGCGCTCCAAGATGAACATAATCCATCAACTACTACCCTCTGTCTCCTTCCAGCCAGCCAATTCCTAATCCAAACCTCTAATGTATCCTCAATGCCATACCTCCGAAGTTTTAGCATTAGCCTACCGTGGGGAACCTTATCGAACGCCTTACTAAAATCCATATACACAACATCTACTGCTTTACCCTCATCCACTTCCATAGTCACCTTCTCAAAGAACTCAATAAGGTTTGTGAGGCACGACCTGCCCTTCACAAAACCATGCTGGCTATCCCTGATCACGTTATTCCTACCCAGATGTTCATAAATCTTATCCCTTACCATTCTCTCTAAGACTTTGCCCACCACTGAAGTCAGACTCACTGGCCTATAGTTACTAGGGCTATCCCTACTCCCTTTCTTGAACAATGGACCACATTCGCTATCCTCCAGTCCTCTGGTACTATTCCCGTTGACAATGACGACGTAAAAATCCAGGCCAATGGCTCTGCTATCTCCTCCCTAGCTTCCCATAGGATCCTGGGGTAAATGCCATCAGGCCCAGGAGACTTATCTATATTCATCCTCTCCAATATTCCCAAAACCTCTTCCCTGCATATTTCCAGGGCATCCATTCTAATTATTTGTGATTCCATATTCACATCAGCAACAGTGTCCTGTTCCTGAGTGAATACTGATGAAAAGTACTGATTTAATGTCTCTCCAATCTCCTCCGCCTCCACACACAACTTCCCACTACTATCCTTGACTGGACCGATACCTACCCTAGTCATCCTTTTATTCTTGACATACCTGTTTCAGGTATTTGAGACAGCTCCTGTTTCAGTCATTGTTTTTATTCATGCATGGGATATAGATGTCATTGGCTAAGCAAGCATTTATTTATCCCTTAGAAGGAGTTGATGAGCTTCCAACCATTACAGTCCATTTGGTGTATGTTCACTCACAATGCTGTTAGGGAGGGAGATCCACGATTTTGACCCCAAAACATGAAGGTATGGTGACATATTTCAAAATCAGAATAGTGTGTGACTTGGAGGAGAATCTGTAAGTGATGTTATTTGAATGTATCAGCTACCTTTGTTCTTGTTGAGGATAGTGATCATGGTATCATGTGTTTGGAAAGTGCAGTTGCTGGAGCCTTGATCAAATTCTGCATTACATTTCATATACATTATATATTGCTGCTCCTGGAAGGAAATTAATGTTTGTGGATGTGGTGCCAATCAAATGGGCTTCTTTGTACTAGATGTTATCAAGCTTCTTCAATGTTACTGGAACTGGATTCATCAAGGCAAGTGGACAGTGTTTCATCACATTCCTGTCTTGTGCCTTGTAAATGGTGGACAGGGTTTGAGGAGTCAGGAGGTGAGATACTTGCTGCAGGTTTCCATAGATATGTCCTTAGTCACCACTTTTCAAACATATGACCACTCCTATTGAGAAGAACAAGGATATGTGGGAATACCTGAAACTGCAAATTTACCTCTAAGTCACTCACCTTATTCCTTCAGTGTTGCTAGACCAAAATCCTGGAATTCTATCCCTAAGAGCATTGTAGGTCTACCTACAGCACATGGACTACAGTGATTCAAGAAGGCAGCTCACCAATACCTTCTCAAAGACAACTGGGGATGGCTTGCCAATGATCCACAAATGAATTTTTTAAAAAAGCCTCTGATCTGTTTTTGTAGCTACAGTATTAGTTTAGTTAGTCCAGTTCAGTTTCTGGTCCCTGATTCCCTCCAGGTTGTTAATATTGGAGATTTAACAATGGTCATGCCATTGAGTGTCAAGCAGTGATGGTTAGATCCTTGTTTCTTGGAAACAGTCATTACCTGGTGTTGATGAATGATATTAGTCACATGCAAGCCCACCCTGAACATTGTCCATTTGGACATAGACTGCTTTAGTATTTGAGGAAATGCAAATGCAATCATCAGTGAACATTCCTATTTATCACCTTATAATGGAAGGAAGGTTGTTGATGAAGCAGCTGAAGATGGTTAAGCTGAGGACATAACTCTCAGGAACTCAAAAAGGGCCATATGCATGCAATGGTAATGTTTCTACCTATGGCCAGGAAGCTCAGGTTCAGGTCACATCTGCTCCAGAGGTATGTAATAATATCTCTGAGCAGGTTGATAAGAATATAATAGAGGAATTTCTGTAGAGGTGTCCTGGACCTGAGATGACACGTCTCAACAACCACAACAAAATTCTTTTGTGGTAGAAATGACTCCAAAGTGCACAGCATTTCCTCCCTAATTCCCATTGCTATTAGTTTTGTGAAAGTTCCTTGATGCGACATTGGTGATAGGTGACATTGAAATATAGAATTTTGAAGACAAGTCATATCAGACTCAAACATTAGCTTTTTTTCTATCCACAGATGCTGCCAGATTAGTTGAGTTTATCCAGCATTCTCTGTGTTTGGCTGTTAACAGGGTAGTTGCTCTCAACTCACAATAATTCGAGGTAAATTGAATGCGTTTTAGTAGAGGCAACAGAAAGTGATGATGAGTGACATCTAATTTTTCTCATTGTTGGTAAAGAAAGCATAGTCCTCCTGGGAAAACTGCAGATATAGGGCTGGAGTGGCCATCCGAACATCAGTGTAGGAGGATGCCCTGGAAATTAGAAATGCTGCAAGTGCATATGATCCATTTGACGCTACTTCCTCAGAATTTTGCTCCTTCTCTGTGAACAGAAGTGCGTCCTCCCTCATCTCAGTAATTAGGAAATTATGGTAAAATAAATCATAATTGAGAGGTATCTTGCATTTCACTGATCATTGTATGTCTCCTTTCAGTGTACAATGCAAATGAGTATCCATGTAAATCAGATAACTGAGCCAGTCGTAATTGTCATCCATAATGCTCTTAATTGGTCATTACAAATTCCAATCTGTCTATTAGAGAAAGCCTCCACTGATGTCAGTCATCCTGGTAAGTTCAGATATGAAGGGTTGGTATTACAACTGAGGCTGAATGAGTGCATTGTCCCTCTAGTCCCCCGATCCACAGGTCACAACAAAAAATTAAAAATCTGTTCTCACTTGCCAAGATGACTAATCAAATATTTTGTCCATATGAAGTTTTAAACAACAAGGTCAATGAATCAAATTTCACAATAGATAGAAGTATTGGTTTATTATCAAAACCCATTTAATAAAGATGCAATAATTGTTAAGATACAGTCCCGTAACATACAAATATAAATGCCTCTAAATATCCTCAAAATATGCATGCGGCCACACACACAGATGCACCACATACACACACAGACACATAGACACACACACACATACACACATACACAGTTAAGGAAAAGAGGACGGAAGAAGATTCCTTTACAGAGATTGGCTGTGATTAAATCACTAGAAAATGGGCATTTTTTGATGGTAAATGATTAAAAAAATACAATATTCCGAAGTTAATGTTCTGGGGTTCCAACTGATATTGTCAATCACTAACCATTCATAGTTGTCTCTGAAGACTTGCAGATATAACTTGTTCAGGAAATATCATCTTGGGATTGTTTCTTCAATTACCACTTCAAAGAATAAATAAAATCATCCTAAACTCAACAAGAGAGATTTATTTTCAGGGAAAGAGAGAGATCAGTTGGGCAACTTGTTTTTTTTGTGAGCTTTTATCAAACTCAGCTCATTCTTAGCAGGCTTCCCTCAAACTGAAGCAAAGGAAACGAACGCCTTCTGAACTGCTCACTGCTCAAAAACAGCCCCGGCCACAGGAAAGCAAGCAGTTATCACTCGTCATGTTATTTCAAGACATGTTGGTGAAAGAAAATTTCCAGGGTTCACAGGGGCCTATTAATGACCTCTGTTAAAGAAGCCTCTTCTGGGTATTTTAAAAAGATGAGAAATGAATCAATTTCTCCACAATCCTTCAAAACCTAAGCCCTTCAAAAAGTATTAAAAATGAAGCATAGCAGTTGAGTATAAGGTGAGCATATCACATATAAGCAGAAGCAGATACTGGATAGAGACAGATGTGAAAACTCCCCATTTGACACCTGAGTAAGTCTCCACTAGTGCTCAGAGAGACACAAGTGCTGCGCCTCCAGATTCATACACTTAAGGAGTTTCTTACTGAGCACTAAAGGAAAATGTGTTGTCATCTGTCAGAATACTCAGAGACAGTGCAGTTCTTTGTAATAAATGGAGGAGTCCATGACAATCATGAGTGCTGCTGTGTCTCTGCCATATAAATATAGGAGATTTTCACTAAAAAGTGTCAATACTAGAAACCACTAGATGGTCTCCTGCTCTACTGAAACCATGACTACTTACAAGTCTTTGAACAGTCTTAGTGACAGAAGGAAATTCACTTCATTGAAAATTAATATCAGTGTCGACAGATTTTCTTTATTGGAAAAAAACAAGGGAAGTGTCATGATGTACTTCATTTCCAATGTCATGTTGATGATGGGTCATTGAATTACTGGAGTGGCAATGTGACATTCTCTGGCACTGTTCCACTTCTTTTTGAACTCCCAGCTTGGGCAGGGTGCTACATGCCATCTGCCAATGGGAGATTCATGTTGACCTGTAGTAGTCAAGACACATAACCAACATTTTGAGCAATTCAATGGCTAGCTCCATTAGGGATTGGCCTGTTAGGAGTTTTCATGGACCCTACTGGTGACTCATTGCTGTGAACAGCCTGCAGCCTTGTCACCTAGGACCACAGAACAGTAGAATGTCTACAATGTGGAACCTATGCACTACCACTGAGCCTGTCTGGAATTCTGAAGAGCTGAGACCCCTAAGACTGCAGGACAATATAGCCCCCATGATACCTCACCAAAATCTCCATCCTACCCATGGAATCCTTTTGTGGTTATTAAGTATCATCTACACATTGAATGAATGGAAGCCCTTACTATTGCGAAATACACATGTCCTGATTAAGGGCTTATGCTCGAAACGTCGAATTCTCTATTCCTGAGATGCTGCCTGGCCTGCTGTGCTTTGACCAGCAACACATTTGCAGCAGTCCAGATCAATATAGCCCTGATCTCCGTGAGAGAACAACTTTGACCTGAGCAAATCTGGCCATTGATGTGAAGCCTTTAGGATTGGATGGCCGCCTCGGTGTCAAATTTGCATATACAGTAATTTGATACTGCAGATTGTGAATAGCTTCTGCTGACCCCAGAAATGCGGCAGATGCCTGAAAGCTCAAACGTCCATCTTCTTAACTATCAGAGGTAAATAATTGTGCTGCTAATAGCATGCATTTAACCTGCAGCAGGACACACAGCTTACTGCTGCCTTTGGAGGCTCTGCTGCTCGGTCAAGAAAGCTTCTCCTTACTCTGTAGACCCAGTGGATAGGATAGTGCCCTTACCTGGAATTCTTCAACCAATTCTTCCCCAACGCCCCCCCCCCCCACCCCACAACCCCCCCCCCTCCAAAATCCACATGCTTGGCCCCGTGTTTCAGGATCTGCTAACCTACTGGTGTTCATCGTCCCTGTTGCTCTGAATGCTGAACTAGAAGGACACAGCTTTAAATGTCAATGCAGCTGTTCCTCTCTCCAACTGGCTTCACTATTCTGCTCTGTTCTGCAGGTAATTTATGTGAAACGCTGTACACTGAGAGAGCAATACAATCATCAGCAAAATACAAGGGCAGGGCGACTGGATTAGGTTAACCCATGCAGCTTCATTGGCTTTGGTACAGATTTGAAAGTTAGTCTTTATGAATTGGCATGAATTTTGACCTCTCTATCCTATTTTCCAAATGTAACCCTATCTGCTGAACCAATGTCATAACATAACTCTTGACACTTATTTGAACATGCCAATACAATGGAGCTTCCCTATTCATGTTCCAATAGTCAACTATCTTTCAGCAATGATCAGTGGCAAATAACCCTGAGCAGAAATGCTAGGTGATGGCTGTCCCTCTCCAAATCCCTGGAATGTTGAAGTTAGTTATAATTTTCATCATGACTTCTGAAAAAAATCTAATTTAGCCCAGATCAGCAATTGGACTTAGGATCTTCCTGCTAATTTGAATATGTCTGCAGTGCATTCATTAAAACACACTTAAAGTTGTTGGATTCCACATTGAGTGGACTTTTATTTGCGCATCTAGTTAGATCAGTGGCCATTGTAGAATTACCCTTGATTTCCATACCATTAAAAGGCCTGTGGGTTCTGCAATGGGCAGGCAACAATTTAAACAGTTTATTGTCATTGAATTGAAGATGAAAATTACACTACTTTGTCTTGCATTTTATTGAAAATTTTTTTTTAGAGAATCAAAATGGATACAAAAAGCAAACATGACCTTGAACTGCAGCAACTGGTGACAGGCACTTAAAAATCACAATAGGCCTCACAAGGAAGTAAAAGGCTTCTGGAATTTGAACTACATTTCCACAAGGTTAAACACGACCCAGAGTGCTGTTAAAGCAACTGGATCGCCACACAAGCCTGAACAGTCTTCCCCATTTTTAATACCGTCCTCGGCTGAACTCCATTGGGTGCTGCAAGGATGAATGTTTGGGCTGAGTCCAGACCAGGTTGCCAGGATTAACACTAATCTGTTCTGGCAGCACCAGCACTTGTTTATTCAAGGCTTTCATCTTTTTCATTATTTAACTTTGTATTATGCCATTGCCTGCAGCAAACTTTACAAATGACATTTGGCACTGCCAATGCTTCAAGTGTCTAATTGTGCTTTATTCCTGTGTTTCTTTATTAAGGATTTTGACATTAAAGCTTTTGGGCTCCTATTTGCACTGGCAAACTGAACCTTGTCAGTCAGAACTTGCTAAAGAGCCAGTAAAAGTGTGGCTAAACCAGCAACTCCTTCCCATCAGCCACAATCAAAAACACTGAAATTTCACTGTCATAATGGACACCATAGGTTAGATCATCTTGTGCCTCAATCTCCCACTGTGAACTTATGTCAAAATCTGGCAATGGGGCTGAGAAGAATATGCAACAGAAACCATAATAGCAAGTCAGAAATTGTAAAGCCAATGTCCAGAAAGTACCAGGAATTAGAATCCCTACAGTGTGGAAGCAGGCCATTTGGCCCATAAAGTCCACACTGACCCTCCAAAGAGCATCCTACAGTATCCCTGCATTTCCCATGGCTAATCTACCTAGCTTGCACATCCCTGGACACTATGGGCAATTTAGCCCAGCCAATCCACCTAACCTGCACATCTTTGGACTGTGGGAGGAAACCACAGCACCGAGAGGAAAACAGCACAGACACAACAAGAAAGTGCAGGCTCCACACAGTCACCAGAGGGTGGAATCGAACCCAGGTCTCTGGCACTTTAAGGCAGCAGCACTAACCAGTGAGCCACCATGCCTGACACAGAGCAAAATATTATTTAGCATTTCCATACATCTAAATTAACTGAATAATTTGTATAAGTTTTACATTTCATATTTTGCAAAGAAATTACATTACAGATAGCGGCAGTGAGTCCAGTTGGATTAACGCCCCCTCCCACTCAGCGCTCAACATTTCAACTCCCCCTTCCACTCAGCCGAGGACATGGAGGTCCTGGGCCTCCTTCACCACTGCTCCCTCACCACCCGACACCTGGAGGAAGAACGCTTCACCTTCCACCTTGGAACACTTCAGCCCCAGAGCATCAATGTGGATTTCACCAGTTTTCTCATTTCTCCTCCCCCCACCTCACCCCAGTTCCAAGCTTCCAGCTCAGCACTGTCCCCATGACCTGTCTTACCAGCCTATCTTCCTTTCCACCTATCCACTCCACCCTCCTCTCTGACCTATCACCTTCATCCCACCCCCATTCACCTATTGTACTCTATGCTACTTTCTCCCCACCCCCACCCTCCTTTCATTTATCTCGCCACTCTTCAGGCACTCTGCCTGTATTCCTGATGAAGGGCTTTTGCCCGAAACGTCGATTTTCCTGCTCCTCGGATGCTGTCTGAACTGCAGTGCTTTTTCAGCATCGCTCTAATCCAGAATCTGGTTTCCAGCATCTGCAGTCATTGTTTTACTTTAATTCAACAAATGTGCTTTGCCATTGATTGTACTGAGGAAGAGCTGTGAAATTTAGCTGGTCATCTCTCTTGGAGACAAAAGTGGAAGGGCAATACATGTCACAGGAAATTATAGCATTTCTAATGTAATGCCGCAACTGACTTAAGCTGCAATTCCCTGGGACTGTCACACCTAAAACAAGTAGCATGCACCAAGACGGTCTCCAGGAAAATCTGAACCTTTAGCTCCTGTGCATGCTTGCTAATATTGGGATGTTATTGCTGGAGTTTACCTCTACTCTGTTTATCTGCAACAATGAATCATTCCACCATATTCCCAGTACATAATTAACAGTGAATGAGGTAAGATCCAAAAAAGTTGCAAAACAGATTAGAAGGAAAGAGTTATAACTTCATAAAAACAACCAAATGGAATGTGGGTGATATGCAGATTCTCAGTGAAGTTCAAACAACTTATATATTGGAATTGGTAAGGGGAAACCTCTGCATCACGAGTTTGCCACGTGGCTTATTTTATTCATTGATAAAGTGCAGTGTGCTTGGTGAACAGCTCAAATTGCAACTATGGCCATTATAATCAGACCACTGACTGCAGACTGAACTTCTGCCCTGAGAGAATCACTCCTGGTGGCATCAAAGCAGGTGCGGTCAGTGACTCGGCCTCTGAGGAAGGGAGTTGCAACAATCACATCGGGGCTTTTAAAGGGGAGCAACAGGCCCATGATAGATTGAGTACAAAGGGATAAGCAGGCTGTTTGTTTCCTGGTCGAACCACTGCATTCACCTTTCTGTACGGGGCACCTCAGCGGCACACCCACTACAGGACAAGTCTTTGACAGCTACACCTTTGTGTTCGGAGGGAGTGAAACATGAGGGATGCTGAACCACGATGGTATCAGCCACACTCAATGCTATGGGTACACTTCTGCTTCCGTATGGACAGTGGCCTGTCAGTGCAGACCACCATCCAATAGACCTCATAAGCAGCCATAAGACACTGCCTGCCGATGTGGAAATACCGACACAGAGAGACTTCAAACCAGATGCATGGAAGTTAAAGTCATCAACATTTATGTAAAGAGTTCTTTTCCCACTTGTGCCACGAAAGACCTCTCGCTATGTTTTCTTCTTTCTCTCCCTCCCATTACTCAGTTTTAGTCCCACTATTTGGTTTCACAGCTGGTGTGGTGAGTCTGTTCACCAGTCGGGTCTGTTGGCCTTGGAGGTTTGGTGCGGTTACCATGGGGATGTTGATGTCTAGACAGGCCAGAATTCTATTAGTTTTAAAATAGGGATGGAAAAGGATAGACCAGATCTAACAGTTGAAGTTCTAAATTGGAGGAAGGCCAATTTTGACTGTATTAGGCAAGAACTTTCAAAAGTTGATTGAGGACAGATGTTTGCAGATAAAGGGACAGCTGGAAAAAGGGAAGCCTTCAAAAATGAGATAATGAGAGTCCAGAGATAGTATGTTCCTGTCAGGGTGAAAGGCAATGCTGGTAGGTATAGGGAATGCTGGATGATGAGAAAATTTGAGGTTTTAGTTAAGAAAAAGAAGGAAGCAGATGTCAGGTATAGACAGGAGAGATCGAGTGAATCCATAGAAGAGTATAAAGGCAGTAGGAGTATACTTAAGAGGGAAATCAGGAGGTCAAAAAATGGAAATGAGATGGCTTTGGCAAATAGGTTTAAGGAGAATGCAAAGGGCTTTTATAAATACATTAAGGACAAAAGGGTATCTAGGGAGAGATTAGAGCCCCTCAAAGATCAGCAAGGCGGCCTTTGTGGAGAGCTGCAGGAGATAGGGGAGATACTAAATAAGTATTTTGCATCAGTGTTTATTGTGGAGAGAGATATGGAAGATATAGAATGTGAGGAAATAGATGCTGACATCTTCAAAAATATAAATATTAAAGAGGAGGGAGTGCTGGATGTCTTGAAATGCAAAGAAGTGGATAAATCCACAGGACCTGATCAGGTGTACCCTAGAACTCTGTAGGAAGCTAGGGAGATGAGTGCTGGGCCCCTTGATAAGATATTTGTATCATTGATAGTCACAGAAGACTGAAGGTTGACTAATGTGGTGTCACTATTTAAGAAAGTTGGTAAGGAAAAGCCAGGGAACTATAGGCTGGTGAGTCTGACATCAGTGGTGAGCAAGTTGTTGGATGGAAATCTGAGGGACAGGATTTACATGCATTTGGAAAGGCAAGGACTGAATGTGTGCAATTTTGTTGTCCCTCTAGGAAGCATGTTGTGAAACTCAAAAGGGTTCAGAAAAGATTTACAAGGATGTTGCCACGGTTGGAGGATTTGAGCTATAGGGAGAGGCTGAATAAGCTGGGATTGTTTTCCCGGATCGTCAGAGGCTGAGGGGTGACATTATAGAGGTTTATAAAATCATGAGGGGCATGGATAGGATAAATAAAGAAAGTTTTTCCCTCGCATGGTGAAGTCCAGAACTGGAAGGTATAGGTTTTGGGTGAGAGGGGAAAGATATAAAAGGGACCAAAGGGGCAACTTTTTCATGCATGAGTATGGAATGAGCTGCCAGATGAAGTGGTGGAGGCTGGTAAAATTGTAACATTTAAAAGGCATCTGGGTGGGTATATGAATAGGAAGGGTTTAGAGGGATATGGGCCAAATGCTGGCAAATGGGACTAGATTAGGTTGGGATATCTGGTCGGCATGGACAGTTTAGAGAGAAGGATCTGTTTCCATGCTGTGCGTTTCTGAGTCTATGACTCTGAATGGACTCAGTGATCCAAAAATCTAAAGCCCCCCCTGTACTCCAGCACATGCATTTGTTCTATCCACCTATTCCTATATTCATCAGCATGTAATACTAGGAATTAATTCAGAAATCACAACTTTTAAGGTTCTGCTTTTTAGATTTGCTACATAGCTCCCTAAATTCTTGTTGCAGGACCTCTTCCTTCCTACTACTTCTGTTGTTGGTGCCAATATGAATCACCAGTCACCCCAGCCATTGATCCTCAGGACTGATGCAGGCTAAATAGGACACACAGTCCTGGACTCACAAGGAGACAGAACAGTGCTAGGATGTAACCAGCCAGAGGTGGAGCCCCACATAGGCTATGTGGCATTTTCCATTCAGGACACCACCCTGCCTGCACCCCTCTCTCTCCTGGAGTGATGTCTATGGCCTCCAAAATACCTGTGAGTGCCCTTCATGACTGAGTTCCCCACCACTATTGTTGTCCCTCTCTTTCTGCTTCCCATTTTGTGCAGCTGAGTTCTGGCTGCACTCCCCAGAGGAACCGTTACTCCCACTGTTTTCTAACACAGAAAACATCTTTTGAGCGAGATGCACTCTGGAGCTTTCTTGAATCTTTGACTACCTCCCCTTTTTTGACCGGTGCTCACTGTCAGTGAGAAACACCTCCTTAAGCTGCCAGGAAACCCCATTCTCAAGCCGCTCAAACCAGTACTATTTCCTGCAGATGTGGTCAGTGAACGTGATGAAGACCCTGACCTTTGTCCTCCCTTTATTCGCTGCCTCGGAAGAGATGACCCCTGATGGTCCACCAGTCCATATTCTCAGAAGGTGAGCACATTTATGTGACACATGCAGGTCCAACAATATTGTCACTGTTCATTTTATAGTGAAATAGAATATTTATTTATAATAAATTTAATTCTTTACAATATGTACAAATATAACTGGGAGAAGGATCCATTCCTTTTATGAACTGGAAGCTATGGATGATATCAACCAGTGTGATGAAAAGGTGTATATTTTTGGAGCAGTTTCAGTTACAAAGGTGAGGATCTAAACGAGATTAATTCTTGTTACAATGTCCATGATCTAGAGGAGATCGATGTTGAAACAAAATTGAGGATCTGGAGAGATCACTTGCTGTTAGAAAGGTGAGGATCTGACAGAGATCAGATGCTGTTACAAAGTTAAGGATCTGAAGGATGTCAGATGCTGTGATGAAGGAGAGACGATCCACTGATGTTACATAAACATTGATATTCAGGAGAGCTGTTAGTGTTTTGAAAGTGAAGATCTGGAGCACATCAGTTGGTGTTAGGAAGTCAAGGGTCTGGACCATATTCAGAGCCTGCTGTGCTGAGGTCTCACATGGGACCTGGGCAACAGCAATTGCCAATTAATCTCTTGCACGAGGAAGTCCATCGGCTGCGTTGAAAGCGATGTGTCTGTTCCATGAGGAATGTTGCCAAGACACTGCATGATCGTGTTCGTGGTCCTGGTTGCAGCTGAAGAGCACAGTCTGAGATGGAAGAATTCACCATGTTGGGGTAATCATTCACCAGTTGTCATGAAATGCGTATTAAAATGTCTACGTAACTCCAGCTTGGGGCCTCCAGATACCTTTCAATTGAGGAGTAAGCTGTTGTGGTTCTGTTCGCCGAGCTGGGAGTTTTTGTTGCAAACGTTTCGTCCCCTTTCTAGGTGACATCCTCAGTGCTTGGGAGCATCCTGTGAAGCGCTTCTGTGCTGATTCCTCCAGCATTTATAGTGGCTTGTCTCTGCCGCTTCCGGTTGTCAATTGCTATCCGCTGCAGTGGCCGGTATCTAGGGTCTAGGTCGATGTGTCTGTTGTAAGGAGTAAGCCTTTGTCGATCCAGTTGATGAGAAGATCATCTGCAGCGTTGTGCAATATAGGATGGTTTTCTCATTCTTACTGCCCAAGTACAATAGCAAGCACATGATGTTGGCCTGGATCTGCTGTGCAAAGTCACCAGACTCCCCAAACCTGGCCAATAGCCCCAACATTTAGAAAGCTTCCATGGAGACGTGCTCACTTCCTGTCCCAAAGTGTGGCTGAATCCTGCTGAGGATTGAGTTTGAAAAGGGCTTGATTGTTTCTGCAGGTGCCTGTAGAATATTCTTTGGCAAACAAGATAAAACAGCAGGAACAAATTGATTGCCACATCTCTTTGAGGACACCTCTAGTCTATATGCAAACAGAACCCCAATCTTCCAATAGTCAGTCACTTTAATGCAGTGTCCTGCTTACATGTCTGCATGTCTGTCCTGGGCATACCCCAATGTTCCAGTGAATCACAGTGCAAATTGGAGGAACAACATCTCATTTTCAGACTAGACACTTTGCAGCCTTCTGGACTTAATATTGAGTTCAACATTTTTAAATTGTAAAGCATTCTTTCCTTTCTTTCAGCTAGTTATCATGTCCTCCCCTCTCCCGTCCCACTTACTGTCCTTACAGGTCTAGCAGGAGACACACCATTGTTCTGCAAATCTCACATTCTGATCACCTAATGTAAACTACTAACATCTTTTCTTTACTAGCACCCTACACCCACTACCCCCCCATCACCAACCCCTATTTTTGCATAAATACTGACATATTTACTGACTCTAAATGTTAGCTTGCTCTTCCAATAGATGCTGCCTGACCTACTGTGATCTCCAGCATTTGTTGTTTTCCAGACAATATGGCAAGTATGAATATATCAGTGTTCTCTTTATTCCCCAACAGGCTCACCGATACATCTCCAACAGTGTCATCTCACTCCAAAATTAATGTTTCCTTAAGTTCTGACACAAAACAATTGGATGACAGGTGGCGAGTCATACCAACACAGGTATCGGGTCAAGCTGTTAATCACAATGTCTCTGAGACCTAGCTTGGAAACACACAGAACTTTCAGGACATCCCCGAAGAAGACAATCACAGGAACTGCCTGACAGTCTCAGAGCTGAAAGGTTTGGGCAGCCAGTCGATGAACGCTGTCATACAAATCATCGCTGGCAGATGCTGTCATTGCCCTGGCCAGCAGAACAACCCCTTGATCAAATCCAACTCTTCCTACCGTCACCATTTTGTCACAGATGTCACTTTGACCAGTCAGATCAAACAGGGCCACGAGTGAACTCATGCACTTTTCATTCAGTGACTGATTTAAATCAATTTCAAACCCAGCTGTGTAATCTCTATGCTGTGGCTCAATATGCAAATCAGTGGGCAAAAAGAAACTCACCCGATGGGAGAGAGATACCTCCAAACCCTTCCTATTCATATACCCATCCAAATGCCTCTTAAATGTTGCAATTGTACCGGCCACCACCACTTTCTCCGGCAGCTCGTTCCATACACGTACCACCCTCTGTGTGAAAAAATTGCCCCGTAGGTCTCTTTTATATCTTTCCCCTCTCACCCTAAACCTATGCCTTTTCATTCCGGACTCCCCGACCCCAGGGAAAAGACTTTGCCTATTTACCCTATTCATGCCCCTCGTGATTTTGTAAACCTCTATAAGGTCATCCCTCAACCTCCGACACTCTAGAGAAAACAACCCCAGCCTGTTCAGCCTCTCCCTATAGCTCAAATCCTCCAACCCTGACAACATCCTTGTAAACCTTTTATGAACCCTTTTCAAGTTTCACAACAATTTTCTGATAGGAAGGAGACCAAAACTGCACACAATATTCCAACAGTGGCCTAACCAATGTGCTGTACAGCCACAACATGACCTCCCAACTCCTGTACTCCATACTCTGGCCAATAAAGGAAAGCATACCAAACGCCTTCTTCACTATCCTATGTACCTGCAACTTCACTTTCAAGGAGCTATGAACCTGCACTCCGAGGTCTCTTTCTTCAGCAACACTCCATAGGACCTTACCATTAAGTGTACAAGTCCTGCTATGATTTGCTTTCCCAAAATGCAGCACCTCTCATTTACCTGAATTAAACTCCATCTGCCACTTCTCAGCTCATTGGCCCATCTGGTCAAGATCCTGTTGTAAATAACCTTCTTTGCTGTCTACTACACCTCCAATTTTGGTGTCATCTGCAAACTTACTAACTGTACCTCTTATGCTCACATCCAAATCATTTATGTAAATGGCAAAAAGCAGAGGACCCAACAGTGATCCTTGTGGCACTCCACTGGTCACAGGCCTCCAGTCTGAAAAACAACCCTCCACCACTACTTTCTGTCTTCTACTTTTGAGCCAGTTCTGTATCCAAATGGCGAATTGTCCCAAATGGATCTATGAACCATTAGATCAAGGTTCCATATGATCTAACCTTGCTCACCAGTCTCCTGGGGTAACCTTGTCAAACGCCTTACTGAAGTCCATATAGATCACATTTACCACTCTTCCCTCATTAATCCTCTTTGTTACTTCTTCAAAAAACTCAATCAAGTTTGTGAGACATGATTTCCCATGCACAAAGCCATGTTGACTATCCCTAATCAGTCCTTGCCTTTCCAAATACATGTACATCCTGTCCCTCAGGATTTCTTCCAACAACTTGCCCACTACTGAGGTCAGGCTCACTGCTCTTCAGTTGAAGATTCATCCCTGAGCGCAAGTGGGTTGTACTCCATCGTTTTGGTAAAAATCTGGCAATGATATCAATATTGTAATGTCGTAATAACAGTATCACAAGATTGAAATTTGTTGTTGAGGGGTTGTCATAGGGTCCTTATATTCCGAAATGCATTTGGGTGGAGTGAGGAAACAGCGGTTTGGAAGATGTCTGTGCACTGATTCTTTTAACATGAAGTGGCTATTGCACAGCAACCATCCCAGCAGAGCGGGATCTTGGCCCAAAGGCAGATAAAATCTAAGGTGACTGGAGACCGGGCTCTGCTGTAGATTGCTGGGATAGGCTAACAAAGACTCATCTTCCACCAATCATTACCACTCACTACATCATCCAGAGGTGATAACCAGCAGCATCTGGGATATCTAGTATCGATCACTCCACTGATTCGATGCCATTTGCCTGACAGATGCAGTTCAAGGGAAAGGTTGGAGGTTCTTGATGTAGAAACAGGAGTGACCCTCTGCAAAGCAGCACAACCTGGAGGCGCCGCAGTTGACAATGCAGAGGCTGACACTATGATAATATGACCATGAAACCACCCCAGGCCTTGCTACTGAGCCACCAGAGCCTACACAGGCAATAGTCAATCTGCAGTACCCCATCCAAATCCTCCTCTTCACCATCTCCACTGGGAATGGATTCCTGGCAAATGCCACCCAGAAGCTGGACAAGCAAGTACCCAAATGATATCTTCCATCATTCGAATTCCCACAGATCGTGGATATGAGGAACGTACACCCCCATGGGAATGGCTGTGAAATGACCAGAACAGAGCATAAAACCTCAGTACAATTGTATAAGACACTGTTGAAGTAGAGAGGTGACACAAGGAAGCTTAATGTTGTGGTAATATTAAGATGTGTTGAGGAGAAGCTTGATAAGTATAGCAAAGTGAAAAGGGAATAGAGAGTTATCCTGATAGAGCATAAATGTACACTTAGACTTGTTGATATGATTCACTGTGTGTGTGCCATGTATTCAATGTATATCTATCTAAATACCATTGCCAACGCATGAGCAAAGGCGTCAATAAGTAATAGGCAAGAGGCTGGCAGGCATATTGCTCTTCAAACAGATGCAGAGACGTAACCCTTGGCCAGGACAGCATCTATCGCATGCAGCCCACTATTAGTACCTCACCTATGGTCTTCTATTTGATCCAAGTGCAATTGATGGTATCTTGTGAGATGGCCATGTCTCTTACATCAACTACTCCTCCATTCAAATGAAACTGGCAATACATCAATGATAAAGCTTTTTGAGGGCAAATTTCTTCTTCCTTGTGATAGATTTCTGCTGTACCTCTCAAACTGCCCCCATTGCTGCTCCACTCATCTTCCAGTCAACTCAGCCCATCTCCTCCCTCATGTCTTTGTAGTTATTTCGACTCTATTGTCATACAGTTACTTTTGATTCTAGCTTGTCCCTCTCAAACTGTAGGCTGAAGTCTCTCAAAATATAGTCACTGCTACTGAGGGGCTCCTTCACCTTAAGCTCTCTAATCAAGTCTGCCTCATTGCACATCACCAAATCCAGAATTACCCATTGGCTAATTGGCTCTACCACAAGTTGCTGCAAAAAAAATCTCGTAGACATTCCACTCTTTCCTTTCCTTGGGATCCGCTACCAAGTAGATTTTTCTAGCCCACCTGTGCATTGAAGCTCCCATGATTATTGTAATTATCCCTTTCTTGTAATCCTTTTCTATCTCCTGATTAATTTTCTTCCCCACATCCTGACTACCTCTAGGAGGTCTGTACATAATTCCCATCAGGGTCCCCTCTGCAGTTCCTGAACTCTATCCACATAGATTCTCCACTTTCCAACTATAACGCATCTCACAATCAATTTAATTTAATTTTTGACTAACAAGGCAACCGCCTCCCCCTATCCTTTCAATAGGGGTGTGTATTCTTGGATACTTAGTTGCCAGCCCTGATCCCCTTACAGCCACAACATCGTACCCACCAATTTCATTCTGTGCTACAAGTTCATCTACCTGTTAGTGACATGGCCTCCTCCCTTGAAACCTCCAGGAAGTGGACTCCTCACCAATTCACAACCCCATCCACTAGAACATTCACACTCTTGACAGAGACATGAATAGCACCTTACCCTTCTTTGTCATGCTCTGATTCTGTCTGCAAACAAGCCCAGCAGTTTCAGAATGCCAGTGTTCATTCACACACACTGCCACATTTTGAAGATGGCACGGGCAAATCTGTGGGGTGAGTTGTTCCTGAATGGCATGTGGTAAGATGGGGCTGGAAACCAGCCATGAGTGATGCCATACGGACATGGAGGTAATTAATGCAGTGTGTTTGATAAGATACAGTGAGAAAACTCGCTTAACATTTGGGATGTCATCTTGAGATTGTACAAAACAATTGGTGGGGCTTCTTCTGGAATACTGTGTCCAGTCCTGGTTGCACTTTTATTGGAAGGATATTATTTAGCTGGAGAGAGTTCAGAAAAGATTTATCAGGATGTTGCCAGAAATGGACGGTTTGAGTTATAAAGAAAGGCTAGATAGCATGGGAATTTTTTCAGTGATATTTATAAAATCACGACGGGGATAAATAAGGTGAATGGCAGGTGTCTTTTCCATAAGATGGGGGATTTCAAGATGAAAGGGCAGATTATTTAAGGCGAGAAGACAAAGAGTTAGAAAAGACATGAGGGAATTCTTTTACATAGAGTGATTCATGTGTAGAATGAACTTCCAGAGGAAGTGATGGATTCGGGTACAGTTACAATGTTTAAAAGACATTTGGGTAAGTACATGAATAAGAAAAGTCTGGAGGCATCTGGGCCAAACGCAGGCAGGTGGGACTAATTTAGTTTGGGATTATGGTCAGCGCAGACTGGTTGGACCGAAGGATCTGTTTCTGCGCTGTATGACTCTATAACTCTCCAAAACACATGACACAACTTTGATTTAGGCAAAATAGCACTCGATTCATTTAGGTCATATTGGATAAATGAAAATGTACTGAGAGACATGGGAACAGGGTATGTATGTGTGATATGATGTATTTACTCATTTTGAGGGGAAATACTAAGTCAGGTATGTTGGACTGAATTGGACTTTCTCCATTGTAACTTCTATGTTTAACACATTATTATGATTTTTAAGAACACATATCAGTTTCAAGAAATAAACAAAGTATTTTGGAGACAACTGACAAACAATTTATCAACAAGTTTTGAAGTAACTACAGAGACATTCTTAGATATTAACACTTTGGTGTAAGGTGTTTTATAAGCGCTGGGAGCTAAGGTCTTTCCTTCACATTTACTCAATAGGACGACTTTTTTAATATAATTGGCTTCGTTTCTGATTTCTTCCGAAGTAAGTTCAGACTATTTTTACATAGGCATTTTGGGATCAAAAATGATTGCACTCAAGAGTTATCATTAATACATTTCAATTTCATGGTTACTTACATTTCACATTAAGGTCACAAATTCTGTAATGACTGTCTTTTTTGTTAATACAATTTAAAGAGTGCACAATTTGCATCTCATTCCCTAAACTCAGACCTTCAACAAAATGGTCAAACTAAGCTTGTCTTCATTTACTCTGCCACAGATAAATAGAGAACACAGACACTGCTTAATGTCAAAATCTGTGTTGATATGCTGTTTATGTTCATTGCAGAATGGGGCTGCCAGTTGACACAACTAAGAAAGAACTTGGTGCAGGTCAAGGGGCCATTTGCAGCGATAGGAATATTTAGTTATCTGATCAGCTCTGATTAACCTCCTTACAACATGGTATAACCCTGATCACACCTATTGCTTCCCTTTGTGTTATCTTATGGCCATTTCAATTTCATTTGCTATATAACTGCTTTGGATATTTAAGTGGTCAATTAAAAATCTAATGCTTCATGATTATTTTTCAATTTAAAAAACTTTGTGTTATTTTAGTAAAATTGGTCCTCATTTTGTCACTGGCTTTTGATAACTCTTCATTCAAGTCTTCATATGAACAGGTCAATAGTCACATACTTATGTAATTGATTAACTTAATGTCGTGGAAACATTATATGCCCTTTTGTAGTCTACTTAATAAGTTTAAAACATAAAGTTAATACAATTTGTTACCTTAAAAAGTAGATTTTTCGATGTTGTCTGAAATGAGCCTGACATGTGCCATGTATGTATTTGGCATGCCCCTTCCTCTCCATTATCTAGGGGCAGCTGCCAAGTAAATTATACTCAATGCTCCACAATATCCTACTTCTGCAAGGGGCTCTAAAGCAGTAAATAAGTCATGGAAAATTACCAATCAAACTAATTTTGAGGATGGATGTTTCTTAGGCATTCTTTGGTCACAGGGCAGTATTTTCAAAATTAGGCAGTGGTGTGCTATTTTTCTGAAACATTGATTTTGTGTTTACCATGAGCTTTTCACTGTCACCAAAACTCGATGCCTCATCTCATGGCATTCCTCTGACTCACTGATTAATTTCCCTTGAACTCACATCTCTGACCTGGTACTTGTGAATATAGCGTGCTCAACATAATTGGCAACACATTGGCACAAGACATGAGTTGCATCAAGGTTATTTTCTGCCAATGTCATAAGATTAACATCAATTTCTCCTCCAGCCCACCAATCATGCATGGTACATGTTAGGACGTAGTCATTTAAAATAAAATTTTAAAAGACCTTCAATTAACAGGCAAAGCTGGTTAGAGATTTTACAGACATTTCGTGTTGGTTTTTCACTACAATGGTATTACAAGTGCCTGTCGTTGTTTAGGTTTTGAACTCACTTCCTGATGCATCATAATCTTATGCCATATTATACGATGTAAAAATTAATTCCTCTTTTAAGCTGCTGAGGTGGAAATGCAACCTGATTGTCTGCTTCCAAATTGACAAGCTGCCTCTGGGAACTTTGTCTCATCCATATGTTAATGACCAGTGATCAAAGAATTGTGTCGATCTCACATTGACCATTTCTATCATCCTGCCAACCCCCTGTATTTGCTTTGTGTAAACACAACTTGTTATCTATGCATATAATTCAACATTTCATCAGCATTGACCAGCATTCTGTTGCCAATTTTACTGTCACTTTCAGTCTTTCCTGTCCATCTGTCTTTGATGTCTAAAATCTCTCCTTGTTGACTACAATGCAAATGCTAAAATCTTAAATCATTTAAAACTATTTCAAAAATACTGTTGCAGTAACATTTAAACTTACCTGTAACTAATAATGAAGGTGGCAGATGTAGTTTTAAACTCAGAACTGAGTCTGTGTTCCAATATTTGCAAAATCACTTACATAGAAGATGAATGACTCATTATCAATTAATGGCCTTCATCCTTTCCCCATTTGATGGTTAGTAATAGCATGTAGCTGATATCTACCCATGTGACTCCACAGCTGATATGTTGGTCAGATTAACTGTGGGCCTTAATTATGTATGTGTTGTGGGTTTGTACTTGTGAAATGCTCTGAATATGTTGTCCACTACCAGGGCAGATGGAAAGGCAGTCACTGATGGAGCAAAGGTGTTTCAGAAGAATAGTGAGACTGATAACTGTCAAACTGACTGGAGTAATTGCATTGAGTGTTAGTAGTAAGGAGATTTTGCAACCTGAAAGAGAGTCAAAACGTGTGGCGCTGGAAAAAGCACAGGAGGTCAGGCAGCATCTGAGGAACAGGAGAGTCGACGTTTCAGGCATAAGAAAGAGACCCAATAATCTCAACTCTCTGCCTTCTATATGTTAACCAATTCTCAAACCATGCTAACATACTACCCCCACCCACCCGCTTTTCAAAAAGCACTGCTATTTCTTCTGTAATAATGGACTCTAGCACTTTCCTGCCAGCAGCTATTAGGCTAACTGGCTTATAGTTTCCTGCCCTCTGGTTTCCTCCATTTGAGAACAGGAATATCAGATTCACAATTTTGTAATCTGCTGGAACCTTCTATTGAATACACCAAATTCTGAGATGTTTTAACCAATGCCTTCACTATTCCTGCAGCCAGTTGCTTTAAAACTCTTGTCCTAGTCACTTATCTCTCTTCATCCCATTAGTTTGCCAAATATTTTGTCCTTTTTGACAGCGACTGTGACAAGACCAATTTGGATATTTGAGACATTTATAATGTTCTCCATTGTGAAGACTCTTGCAAAACAGTGTTTTAAATGATCTGCTCTGTTCCTGTTCAACATTATTAATTCCCCAGTTGCACCTGCAAAGGTTCCCACATTTACTTAAGCTGTGACTTTTCACTTACCGAAAAAAGCTCCTGCTGTTGTCTTTATATTTCTTATCAATTTACTTTTGTAATCAACTTTTTTTCCCTCTGTACCGGCATTTTAACATCTGCTGGTTCCTAAAAAAATCCCAATCCTTTGGCCTACCATTAGATTTTGTTGCTTTGTACGCCTTGATTTTAATTGGATTCTCTCTGTCTTTATGACCCGTGGGTTGTTTATTCTTCTCATTGAATCCTCTCCTTTGACCAGAATAAATTTTTTATGAACGTTATGAAGTATCTGCTTAAAAATCTGTCACTGTTCAGACACTGACCTTCCTCTTTTCCCAAATTGCTTGAGACAATATTTTCTTTGTCTGTCTGTGATTGCCTTGATTTAAATTGTGAACACTGATTTGAGACCCACTACTGCCATGGATTCTTCTATGTCTAGGTAGAGCATAGGTGAAGCCTCAATTTAATGTTTTATCTAACAAAATAACCACCAGCAAAGTGCAGTATTTGTGTGGCAGCCTCAACGTTTCTGCTCAGACTCTAGAGTGAAATGTGAATCTATAAACTTGTGAATGTAAGGTGCCAGTAATGTTATCTGAACCACTCCTGATACCTATAAGTAACCATTTAGATTTGTTTACAGTTCTACTCTGACAAGCGTTTGAGAAAACTCAGTTAGCTATTAAACTTAAGACATAAATGGATGAAAACCCTTGAAGCTGTACAGATCTTCAGGGAATCCAACTAGCTTATTACATACCTGATGAGTATGAACACATTTTCCTGCCGAATGATTACAATCCATGGGCACATGTATCACTGCTGCCACAAGAAAACACAGACAAATACTTAATTTTAGTTTGTTGCTATCTGTCTTCTTTCTCATTGACCTCAATGTCTCTACTTCCTGCGCCAACATCATGGGAATGGGATGTGCATGCAGGACACTGCCAATGCCACTAGGTGGTGTGCCAGAATATTGCGCGAAATTAATTCTTCATCATTTTATTTTCTTTTGAAGAGGAAACATCCATTTTCCATCTGTCTCTTTCTTTCAGTGATATGATCATGATCAGCAACTCAGGTCAGAATTCTACCACTGGACATCACATAATTACTAAGGTTCAGAGTTGGGTCAATGGGCTGAGAAGTGGCAGGTGGAGTTTAATTCAGATAAATATGATGTGCTGCATTTTGGGAAAACAAATCTTAGCAGGATTTATACACTTAATGGTAAGGTCCTAGGGAGTGTTGCTGAACAAAGAGACCTTGGAGTGCAGGTTCGTAGGTCCTTGAAAGTGGAGTCACAGGTAGATAGATTAGTGAAGAAAGTGGTGTGCTTGCCTTTTTTGGTCAGAGTATTGAGTACAGGTGTTCGGAGGTCATGTTGCGGATGTACAGGACATTGGTTAGGCCACTATTGGAATTCTAGTGCAGTTCTGGTCTCCTTCCAACCGAAAGGGTTCAGAAAAGATTTACAAGGATGTTGCCAGGGTTGGAGGATTTGAGCTATAGGGAGACGCTGAACAGGCTGGGGCCGTTTTCCCTGGAGTGTCGGAGGTTGAGGGGTGACCTTATAGAGGTTTACAAAATTAAGAGGGGCATGGATAGGATAAATAGACAAAGTCTTTTCCCTGGGGTTGGGGATTCCAGAACTAGAGGGCATAGGTTTAGGGTGAGAGGGGAAAGATATAAAAGAGACCTAAGGGGCAACTTTTTCACACAGAGGGTGGTACATGTATGGAATGAGCTGTCAGAGGAGGTGGAGGCTGATACAATTGTAACATTTAAAAGGCATTTGGATGGGTATATGAATAGGAAGGGTTTGGAGAGGATATGGGCCAGGTGCTGGCAGGTGGGACTAGATTGGGTTGGGATATCTGGTCGGCATGGACGGGTTGGACTGATGGGTCTGTTTCCATGCTGTACATCTCGATGACTCTATGACATCTCCAAACTCCCCTTCATCTATTCATCACAATTGGTAACCATCACTCAGTCATAAGTATTTCCGCCATGGAGTCACAATGATCCTGGATTCCTACTGCAGGGATCCAATGCATAACAAAAATTTTTTAAAAAGGCTTGATACTCCATGTAGCACCACTGGAACATGGCATTGTTGGGAAGAGTCAACCTTTGGATGTGTTGTGAAACCAAGAACCTGCTCAGTTGGACGTGAAAGATTTCATGGCAACTGTTTTGCAGAAAAGCAGGTGAGTTAACTGTTGGTCTGTCCTTCAATCAAAAATCAACATCCCAAAGCTAGATTAATTTGTCAAGCAGCATCTGAGGAGCAGGAGAATTGACGTTTTGGGCATAAGCCCTTCATTAAGAAAGGACTTCCTGATGATAGGCTTATGCCCAAAACGTCGATTGTCCTGCTCCTTAGATGCTGCCTGACCTACTGTGCTTTTCCAGTACCATACACTTGACTCTGATCTCCAGCATCTGCAGTCCTCATTTTCTCCTATTATCACATTGTTAACCACCTTCAGAATTCCTGCAGAATACATATTTGAATCTGTGATGCCAACACAATCAAAGCTAAAGCAGATCAATTAAATCTGCAATAATGACAAGGAAAATAGCTGTGCACACTGACCACCAGACTGGATGCCCATACTGAATTCCTAGTCTGTGGGTTGTGATGAAAGTTCATGATAAACTATGATTTGAAATATTTGGTTCTAAAGTGAAAAAACCATGAATAATCTTAAATTTGATTTCACTTTCTATATTGTCTGCGTTAAAAAAAGGAGGCAAGGTACAGTTTCAGCTTAGATTTTGTCTAAACTATTGTTAATGCCTGATTTTTAATCAGGGTTGACAATCTTGGAGTAGATCTTCGGATGAACTGTTCAGTTCTTTAGAGGAAAAGATACTTAAAGAAAAAATGCAGTTGCCTTGTGCCAGGAATTGAGTATCACAAAAAGACAGAAGCATCCAGAAGGTCAGGAAGAGTGTGCAGGTACAGTCAGAGGGAATGGGTGCTGGTAGTTTAGCAGTTTCTGGAAAGACAGGGTAATATCTCGAAGTAGTAAGAAGGACTCAAGAAGAAAAGATAGTGCCATTTGTTTGCTCTGCAAGTGTGGAGAAGTCAGGAAGAAGAAATCTTCAGAAACTATTTACAACTATGCCAACTGCACAAGGAACTTTAAAGGGGAGTGAAGGTGACCCTTCATTGAGATTTGAATATCGTTAAGGTTGTTGTTTAATGTAAAAGAGTTAAATCACTATTTTTAATATTTGCAATAAGATACTTTCCAATAGTTCTTAAATAGTGTAAACCATCTTTTTTTCGTTTCCTTTTGCATGTAATAAACTTTGATGTTATTTTGTTAAAAGTACATTGGCAGCCTCTTGTGAAAATGTTCACTGACTGACCACCATGGCAAGCAAACAGCAAAAATAAGACTTCTTGTTTATCTGGCCAGATTTCACTTCATGGTCTGACTTGTGCAGTATTGCCATCAGCTGGGACCATGACATTGTGTGTATTCACCACAACTTAGATACCCATTATTACCATGGGTAAAGATATTAGAACAACTGGCTAATTGTTTTCACAGGGTTTTCCTATGCAACTGCTATAACATGAGTTGAAAATCAGCAGGAATGCTGAATAAATAATGGAAAGGCCTATTCTAGACATTACTGATTTTCCACTGAAGTTACAACAGAGCAGTAGTCAACATGGATTTCCCATGGAGATTCTGAGTGCAACTGCTTTAAAACTTCATTTGCACTTCACTGCTTCCTACACCAGACAATGAGAACTAAAACTGGAATATTTACATCAACAGAGTGAACACAAAGAGAAAATTTGCCTTTTTGCTTTGAGCTCAAACCAAGATTATGTAGTATTCATATGATTTGAGTATGATGAATGCAATTTAAAATATTTCAACTTTGCATGAGGAATTTGGTTTGCTCAGTTTCATAACAGACATTTGAACCAACAATCTTTGGAATTCTTCTAAGTTTTTTCTATACAGTCAAAATTTGTTTCAATGAGGTGTGGGGCATATATCCTCTGTATGTGCTTCACATACAAATTTAGAAGTTGGCATTGGCTAGTGCTCTGTTTTAATGCTGGGAACTGTTTCCCACATCCCAGCCATTTACTTAAAGCACATTACACAAGTCACTGTATATACTTACAACAAACATAAGTTTAAATATTGTTTAGATTTTTCACTTTTGTAGAGAAAACATTCCTTAATTAAAAGAGGCTTCGTTTAAAGGCCACCCATGCTGCAATATGAAGAGAATTGCATTGTAATTCAAAGGGTATTAAAATTGACAGTTGGTAAAATGACAAAGATCGATTACAATTTCTAAATGGCACAGATGTTATTTCTGGAGGGGTGGGGGGGGTTGGAAGTCGCATAGTTTAGTAGAATTTTATGCTATCTTAGTCATCTTCTCAACTTTATACTTGGAAAATTTGCAATCTTTTACAGTATTATTTTATTAATCCATGAAATTGGGATTTATCTGTAAAATAGGTTATGAATGACTAGATCATGCCCCTATTGCAATCTTAGACCAGGAGATAAAGTAACAGAGTTAGGCCATTTGGCCCATCAAGTCTGCGCTGCTGTTCGATTGTGGCTGATATGTTTCTCAACGCAGTCTTCTGCCCACACCTTTTGATCCCCTTACTAGTTAAGAACCTAGCTAACTTTGTCTCAAATGCACTCAATAATTTGGTCTCCACAGCCTTCTGCAGCAATGTATTCCACAGAGTCAACAACCTCTGTGTGAAGAAATTTCTCCCTATGTCATTTCTAAAGGGTAACTCTTTCATTCTGAGGCTGTGTCTCCGGGTCATAGTTTCTCTTTCTGGTGGAAATATCTTCTCCACATCCAGTTTATTCAGGCCTCTCAGTATTCTGTAAATTCAATCAGTTCCCCCCTTGTCCTTCTAGACTCCTTCAAGTACAGACCCAGAGTCCTCAACCACTCTTCAGATGACAAGTCTTTCATTCCCAGGATCATTCTATGCCTGAAGTTAGATTCCTGACCCTTTCCGTACACTCTGTCCTGTTTAAACTTTGTTGAGTCCACTTGCTCTTTAACTCCTTCCATAATTTTCTATGCAACTGACCCCACCCCTTTCCAACTATTTAATTGGAAATCCTACCTCCAGCCCTAGTTCTGCGATTCGCAAGGACTCCAGTCCCAACATGATATAGGTGGAACAAAAACTGAAAGAACTTCAGATGCAGTAAGTTAGAAACAAATATGGGAGATGCTGGAAAAGCTGAGCAGTTCTAGCAGTATCTGTGAAGAGAAACCGGAGTTAATATTTCCGGTCCAGTGACCCTTCCTCCGAACTGATATAGGTGAAGCCCATCCTGACGGAACAGCTCCCTCTTTACCTAGCAGTGATGTCAATGTCCCATGATTTTGAACCTGTTTCTCCCACACCACTCTTAGAGCCATGTGTTTACCTCTTTAATCTTTTTGATCCTCATGGCTCAGGTAATAATTCTGAGATTATTTTCTTTGGTTCTGCTTTTTAATTTTGCCCCTAACTGCTCACATTCCCTCAACAGAACTTCTTTCCTCTTTCTACATATATCGTTGGTACCTACATGGACAACAATAACAGGATCTTTCCCCTCCCACTTCAAGTTCCTCTGTAAGCCAGATGAAGTATCCTGTACTTGAGCACCCAGCAGGCAACACAGACTCTTAAACCTAGTCACAGTGAACAGTGTCTATCCTGTTGACTATACTATCCCCTATTGCAACTTCATTTGTCTTTTCTCCCCTCTCTTGAATGGCTCCCTGTATCATGGTGCTATGGTCTGTTTTCTCATCCTCCCGAAAGACCCTACTCTCATCCACACAGGGAGTAAGAATCTTGAATCTGTTGGACAAGCTCAGGGCTGAGCCTCCTTCAGCACTACCTCCTGGATCCCTCTGCCTTCCTCGCTCGTAGTTCACACCCTCCTGCCCCTAACTACTGACCAATTTTGTGGTAGTTCACCTGAGGGATGTGACTACCTCCTGAAACACAATGTCCGGGTAATTCTCTTCCTCCCTGATGTGTTTGAAGCTCGGACTCTCCAGCTCATCAACTCTGAGCCGAGGCTCCTTGAGTAACCAACATTTGCTACAAATGTGGTCACTATGACCACAGTGGGGTCCATACTGTACAGCTCCCATACTGTACAAGTACAACATATGCCTGAATCGTCAACTCCATTTTAATGACTTAGTTCTTAATTTGATTTTTAAAAATTTTATGCTGGTCTTTTAGGTTGTAGTCTGTAACTATTTCCCCTATTTATCTTCAATCTGAAAGTAACCTGTAATAGGTAGTCAAATTAGTCACTATCATCAGTAAATGAACTTATGGTTTATCAGGGATGTCAATCTCATGTTTGAAGGTGATGCTGTGCTTCAATTTTCCTGTTTAAAAAAAACCTTACAAACTATGGGCAAAGTAAGTGCTAGAAAAAAAGCACCTCATTCCTTCTATACCAAATTCCACATTGCCACCAAAGTCTCCGAACTATATATTCACTCAGGCTGTGTCTCACTCTAAATGGGATCTCTCCTTCCTGACCCTGCGAACATTAATCACCGAACCTTGACAGATCCCTCACTGAATAACTGCAGATTATTGACACCCCTCCAAATACATTGATACAACATAACAATGCATTTAAATAGATGCTCTCCTATATGATTGCCATGTTACTATATTCACCGAGACTGATGACTTTTAAAAAGAAATTGAACTTTCAATTAAAATCTGAAAAGATGACTGAACAATATTTCATGTTTTGAGACATTTAATGCGCAAAAGTTTAAATACATATGTGACAAAACACGATCTTTGTTGGTAACTTATACCTTAAACGGAATGGAAGAACGGCCTTTAGCATATATAAAAAAAATCACAGTTGACAGGTATATATTGCACTATCCATTAAATCATAAAGCTCCCAGAATCTCTCAGATTTTAAATCTCCCAGAATGTTTGTTAGTTCCCAAAGCTTTACTTCTATTATTTTCCATTTTTAGCCAGGTAACATCTAAGTCTAACCCACCCCACTCCCAAATATGGCACACTAAAAAAACCTACCATTTTAATTTTAACACATCACTATTTGGTCATTTCAATCAGGGCATATGTTTCCATTTGAGAAACCAGGACATTGAAATATAGAGTGTTCTGGTCTGAAGCTTTTGTGCTGTGTCTTTGGTTCTTTGCTGCTGGCAAACTCATTGTCCCGTATTTTGAAACAGTGATTCATAGAATGTTTGTGAGTCTCCTCCTGTTAGTATCCAAAGATCTTTGATTTCTTTTTCATATATGCATTTGTTATTGACTAGACAAAACCCCCTCAAAATATATCCAGGAGAAAATGCTTAGGTCCTAATGCTCTTTCTTATTTAAAAGCAAGTGTATGGTGCAATATTATAGATGTGATTCGATTGATCGAACCACTTGGCTTTAAGCAAAACACACTTAAAAGTATTCTTACACCACAGTTAAAATACAAACAGAAAACAAGAATTGGCACAACTTTAACTCTATCAAAATCCTTAACAAAATAATATTTTATTTAACTACTAGCTATCAACTGTTTCAATATAACAGCATCCCATAAACACACCATTGGCAAAGGCAATTTCAGCAAAACAGATTCACTCATGTGCTGTCTCCAGTCCAGGAGAAAGGAAAAGCTGAAAGACTGAGTCTAGAAACAAAGACAGAACTCAGGTTTTTGCAGCAGCAGAGAGAGTGCTGCATCTCTGGCTTCAACTCCAAAAAAAACCCAGCCTCAATAGCTGAAAGGAAAACTAAAACCCCCGGCCTGTGTGAGCCTGACTCCACCCATTCATGCTTCTTTCATCTGCTTTAAACAAAAACAAAGTTATTTACACTGTTCTCCATGGAGCAGACATCTTGGTATCAGATTTATAGCACCCCTCTTTAAGAGAATTAAGGCAGACAAATCCTTCTTAAAGGCACATCTCATCACAAAATACAGACCTGCGGCTCCCTCTCTAGCTCTGCCCCGATTCCCTGACCATGTCTCCCTACCCAGCCTTGGTCATGGCTCTAGCTCCGTTTATGGCCCCGGAACTTTCCTCAGTTCCTTCGCTGGCTCACTTCTTGGTTTCCTCTGTGATTAGTTAGAGTCCAGTCATTACTTTCTTGAGCCAAACTTTTACTTGTAGTTCACACACCTCAAACTCCATAACATTGATTTGTATGTATTTCGACCCTGGTTCTAACTCAATTCTCTCCAAAGGAATTTACAACTATCATACATTCCCTAATTCCATTAGGCCACAGGCATGATAACTCCTTGGCTCTCGACTTAGCTGATGCCCCAACTACAGCTTCAACTCTAACGCTGTCTCCCATTGTTTTCCTCAAATGTGTCTTTGATTCTAGTATAATCTCTAGTGTCTGTTCCAACACTCCCCAGATTTTTTCTCATGCCTGATTCCTTATCTGACCCTGACTCTGACTCCCTGGGCTCCCTTTTGTCCCAGATACAACATCCAGTGGCCATCTGCTTGCTCTGTCTCAGTTTCACTCAGCTTTTAAATCCTGGTCCCTAGCTCTCTCTCAACTTGCTGCTGCTTAGCAATGTGCTGTCCAGCACCAGCACTAGTGAAGCAAGCCCATGCACTCCTATTGCACCTCATCATTGCAGTGACACTAGCTCCTTAACTTTTCACAGCTCTGTCTTGTCCACTCATTTGTATCTAAAACTGATAGTCTCAGGCTCATTTCAGTCCATCCCAGATCATGCATTGTCTGTAGATTTAAACAACAAGAATTGACCGAATTGAAATTTGCAAATCCTTTAATGGGATTGACAGACGTGATCAGGTCAGATCTTTCCTTGGTTTGGAGAGTCTGGGAAATAAGAGGATGCAACCTGGGACTAAGGTGAGAAAAAGTTCTTTTACTCAGAGGGTAGTAAATCTTTGAACTTCTCTGTTCTACAGAGAAATGCAAGTTTAGTCTTTGAATGTATTTAAAGTAGATGTTGATAAATTTTTGATTATCAATGCCGTAAAGGCTTATGGGGATAATCAGGTTCAAAGACACTGAGCTATGATTATATTAAACATTGCAGCAGATTCAATGGGCTGAATGGCCTACTCCTGTGCCAATGTTTAGACAGTGTCAATTATTTAAATTACTGTTTGTGGGGTGCTTGACTACAGCTTTTCTGTTAACTCAGATTTAGCTCATGTTAATCCCGAATGTAAGAATCTAGGTTGTAAAAATAGTGTATATGGTTTAGAATCATCATCTTATCTTATCTTATTATCATTAGGTCATTCTTATAGTCATAGAATCATGGGAATTCACAGAATGGAACAAGGTGCTTCAGCCATCTTGACTGCACCAGCCACCAAGCCCTTATCTCTTCTAGGCCTACTTTCCAGCACTTGGCCCTCAACCATGCTTGCAATTACACTTCAAATGATCATCAAAATTTGGCTTACAGCTATGACGGTTCCTGCCTCTACCACCCCCTCAGACAGTCACTTGCAGATACCCACCAATAAAAATATTCATTAAATTCCTTCTATACTTCCTGTTCTTCTCTTGCTTATGTTTGTTTTGTTCATGTCTGTAGAAAAAAAAATTTGTGGCATTTCAATTCAAGTGTAGAACTCTGTCACTTATTTTCCTATCCTTCCTTTTTCAATACATCTAATTCTTTAAAGGATTCTGGTCTATCAAGTCAGTGCATAAACAAAGATTGATCTTGTTCAATATTCTTAATTATAACAAACTGGGGACTCTAGTGGGATCTGAAAAAAAAAAGTCCATATATTCCGAAGGGATTAGGAATCTGTAAGCATACGTGATATTTTCGAACCTATAGATGAAGACGCGTAGGTGGATGTGTAGAGGAATTAAGTAATCAAGCTTTCACACTGAATTTTATTACGCTCACTAAAAGCAAATGATCTTTCAGTTGCTATGCTTTTTCTGAAAAAAAAGGAAAATTTATCCCTGAGTGATTTGCAAAAATTAATTGAAAATTGGTTAACTGCATTGGCAGGTGATTTGAGGTTTGAATTTGAAGCAGCAGTTATAATTGAGGTAGTAGTGCAGAATTTGATACTGGAAAGGGACAGAGTTAATCCAAACGGTAGGATCCACTTGCAGATGCAACAGCTTGAGCGAGAAAAATAAATGAAACAGTGTGGAATAGAAAAGGAAAAAAGAAATTATGCAGCATGAACTGGAAACAGATAGAGAAATCAAAATCTTGGATTTGACACTGAAATGCAAATCCTTGAACTTGAACTCTTGAGAGTAAGCTAACAAGGGAGGAAAAAGAAATTGAAAGAGAACTGCAAATAGAGTCAACTTAGAAGGCATGAATAAAATCAAAGTCCTAAAGATGTTGGAAATCTGAAACAATTAACAGAAAGTGCTGGAGAAACTTGGCAGGTCTGACAGCATCTGCAGAGAGAGAACACAGTTAACGTTTCAAAGCTGATATGATTTCTTTGCCTCCAGAGAGGAAAGATAGAATGAAGAAGTCAATTTGAATTTGAAATGTTAACTATTTCTCTCTCCACAAATATTGTCGGGTGGCACAGTGGTTAGCACTGCTGCCTTACAGCACCAGAGACCTGGGTTCAATTCCCATCTCAGGCAACTGTCTGTTTGGAGTTTGCACATTCTCCTTGTGCCTGTGTGGGTTTACTCTGGGTGCTCTGGTTTCCTCCCATAGTCCAAAAATGTGCAGGTTAGGTGAATTGGCCATGCTAAATTGCCTGTGGAGTTAAGTGTAGGGGAATGGGTCTGGGTGGGTTGCTCTTCGGACGGTTGATGTGGACTTGTTGGGCCAAAGGGCCTGCTTCCACACTGTAAGTAATCTAATCTAACCTGCTGAGTTTTCCAGCATCTCTTGTTTTATTTCAGAAAACTCACTAAAGAGAAACTTAGGTGAAAGAGAGTCTAATCTTTTGGATAAGGAAGGAAGTCCAACTTGGATGTACGATTTATTCAAAATTCTTTGTCTCTTGCCTAAATTTAAAGGACTGAGTTGAGAGGTATTTTCTACCTATTGAGAAAGTAGCTACAGAATTGAAGAAATGCAGTGACTCTTGTGTTACAAAGCTTCCTGTAAAGCTATCAACTTTTTCTTGACACTTACGGAAATTCTTCAGATTATTATGTTTTAAAAAGCTATTTGTTAATGCTAACAAGCTTATTCTGGAGTCTTATCAACTAAAGTTTGTAACAATAAAAAAGGGATCCTTTAAAACATTGGTTCAAATTGTGAGGAAAAAATAATTGTCAAAGAATAGTTTCATTCACTGAAGTTTGAACAAACTTGTGTTAAAATAGAAAAACCCATTGTAATGGAGAAATTCAGGGATAGCATGTCAATGATAAGTCAAAACAGTGGCAGCTTTGGCAGATCCAAATGATAAATCTCAAAGGCAGTTAATTGTTTGTAAGTTCTGATGTGGAAACTCACGTGGAAGCTGAGAGACTAGAGCTGAGTCTAACTTTAGGGAGAAGCTGAAAGCTTTTGTAGTTAATAAAATTGAAAGCATAGAGAACAAAAGTGATGTAAAGAATCCAGTATGGTTCTGTTTGCCATATGATGTGGGGTGTAAAAACAAATTATTGGTAGTAACTGATGGTGATAATGGAAACATTTCAGAAGATTTCAGCAAAAGCTACAGCACAAAGTAAATGGATATTGAATCAATGGCGATGTTGCAGATGAAAGGTGTTTGCTCAGAAACTATTTGAATGCAGAATGCAGTTCAGGAAAGTTAAGGGATTCATTGCTATACAGTAACAAAGGGAATCCGATTACTGGCTGTTCCAGACATTTTGTTGTCCCTAAGGTAGAAATATTTTCTTACTACTCCAACAAAAGAATGTAAACCAAGTAAAATTTTGAGAGACATTGGGACAGTTCAGTTACTGATGGTGGTTTATAGTATGATTTGAATGCAGATGGTTTAATGGAAGAAAATTTACTAAGACATAGACTACAAGATATAAGAGCAGAATGAGACCATTCAATCTATCGAGTCTGCTCCACCGCTCAGTGTAATTATGGCAGACCTGATTATCCTCATCTCTACTTTCCTGCCTTTCCCCACAACTCTTGATTCTCTTACTGATTAAAATCCTGCCTATCTCAGCCTTGAATTTATTTAGTGACCCAGCCACAAAAGCTTTGTATCGTAAAGAATTCCACAGATTCATTGCTCTTTGAGGGATAAAAACAAATTCGCTTCATCTTTGTTGAAATGGGCGATGCCTTATTCTGAAATTATACCCTCTCTACCTCAACTCTCCTACATGGGAAAACAACTTCTGAGCATCTACCCCATCAACTCCTCTAAAAATCTTGTATGTTTCAATAAGGTTGTCTCTCATTCTTATAAATTCCAATCTATTCAAACTCCCCTCATAAGACAATCCCTCCATACCTGGCATCAGCCTTGTGCCCCTTCTCTGGACCGCATCCAATGACAATATATCTTTCCTTTGAAAAAGGGACTCAAAACTGTTCACAGTATTCTGGCTAAAATTTATTAATCCTGTTTTTGTTTCATATTTCCAGCAGCTGGAGTTCTTGGTTTTATTTTCGGAGAAAATTGTGATTGGACTTGTTGTTGAGAGATTACATTCACCACATATCCAGTTAAAATTGGATCAAGACTCCATCTGCGTTGTGTAAGCCTTGAAAGAACAAATATGTCAAAGGGAGAAAAGGAGAATCCTCTAAAAATTCAGGTTCATCCCACACTTTGAAGTGAAAGTCAGAAAGAAAGTGAAAGTCAAAATGAAACTGAAAGCTTGCCATTATTATGGGATCTTTCCCATCCAGCCACCAAGCAGAAAGTCAGCCTGCCCAAAAAGGTGACAGCCTGCACTGGAGTCTGAGCTTCAACTTTGCTGCTCAGGCACACAAATGGGACTTCCACCCCAGAGACACAAGTGCTACCAATTGATCAGTGGTTGACATTCCTTGCCAATATTATCGAATCCGTAAGTGATAAGTGAGTCAGGGTCTTTGATTAGGGTTAATCAATCAATGTCACAGTTCCAAACATTAAGTGGAGTTGATAGTCAAGGTCAAAGTTTAGGTTTGACACAGACATGTTGACAGAGCAGAACCAAGCTAGAAATGGAAGGAGGTACTTAGACAGAAAAAGCAGCCAGAAGAAAAATCTTGTTTTTTTTTCATTATTGTGTTGTCTCAAATGGTCCTTTTTTTAAAGGCAAGTATTAAGGCAAGTATTTTTGAATGTAAATTACTGTGGAAATATCAATCATTTATGTTTTCAAGGTTTGTGCGAAGATTTGTAGCTCGGGTGCTCGTTGTTGTGTTTCTGTTCGCCGAGCTGGAAGTTTTTGTGGCAAACGTTTCGTCCCCTGGCTAGGCGACATCATCAGTGCTTTGGAGCCTCCTGCGAAGCGCTTCTTTGATGTTTCTTCCGGTATTTATAGTGGTCTGTCCTTGCCGCTTCCGGGTGTCAGTTTCAGCTGTCCGCTGTAGTGGTTGGTATATTGGGTCCAGGTCGATGTGTTTGTTGATGGAGTTTGTGGATGAATGCCATGCCTCTAGGAATTCCCTGGCTGTTCTCTGTCTGGCTTGCCCTATGATAGTAGTGTTTTCCCAGTCGAATTCATGTTGCTTGTTGTCTGCGTGTGTGGCTACTAGGGATAGCTGGTCGTGTCGTTTCGTGGCTAGTTGATGTTCATGTATGCGGATTGTTAGCGGTCTTCCTGTTTGTCCTATATAGTGTTTTGTGCAGTCCTTGCATGGTATTTTGTAAACTACATTAGTTTTGCTCATGTTAGGTATCGGGTCCTTTGTTCTAGTGAGTTGTCTGAGCGTGGCTGTTGGTTTGTGTGCCGTTATGAGTCCTAAGGGTCGCAGTAGTCTGGCTGTCAGTTCTGAAATGCTCCTGATGTATGGTAGTGTGGCTAGTCCTTTTGGTTGTGGCATGTCCTCGTTCCGTAGTCTGTCTCTTAGGCATCTGTTGATAAAGTTGCGCGGGTATCCATTTTTGGTGAATACCTTGTATAGGTGTTCCTCTTCCTCTTTTTGCAGTTCTGGTGTACTGCAGTGTGTTGTGGCCCTTTTGAATAGTGTCCTGATGCAGCTTCGTTTGTGTGTGTTGGGGTGGTTACTTTCATAGTTTAGGACTTGGTCTGTGTGTGTTGTTTTCCTGTGTACCCTTGTGGTGAATTCTCCGTTCAGTGTTCTCTGTACTATCACGTCTAGGAATGGGAGTTGGCCATCCTTTTCTTCTTCTCTCGTGAATCGGATTCCTGTGAGTGTGGCGATGATGATCCGGTGTGTATTTTCTATTTCCGTGTTTTTGATGATTACAAACGTGTCATCGACATATCTGACCCAGAGTTTGGGTTGAATTTGTGGTAGGGCTGTTTGTTCTAACCTTTGCATAACTGCCTCTGCTATGAGTTCCGAGATTGGTGACCCCATGGGTGTTCCGTTGATTTGTTCGTATATCTGGTTGTTGAATGTAAAGTGTGTAGTGAGGCACAAGTCCAGTAGTTTAAGTATGCCGTCTTTGTTGATAGGTTCCGCCTTCTGTTTTCTGTTCTGTATGTCCAGTAGGTTGGCTATTGTTTCTCTGGCTAGGGGTTTTGTCAATCCAAGTGACTTCATATATGAACATCAACTAGCCACAAAACGACACGACCAGCTATCCCTAGTAGCCACACACGCAGACAACAAGCAACATGAATTCGACTGGGAAAACACTACTATCATAGGGCAAGCCAGACAGAGAACAGCCAGGGAATTCCTAGAGGCATGGCATTCATCCACAAACTCCATCAACAAACACATCGACCTGGACCCAATATACCAACCACTACAGCAGACAACTGAAACTGACACCCGGAAGCGGCAAGGACAGACCACTATAAATACCGGAAGAAACATCAAAGAAGCGCTTCGCAGGAGGCTCCAAAGCACTGATGATTTATGTTTTAGTTATAATTATTTTAAACAAAATGATTCCAACAAAATGCAACCCAACTTGTTACATTTCATGTTTCACAATGTCTTTTGGGAGAACACGTAGTATTTTATATTTTAATGCACGAGTTGCTTAAGAGGGATGGATTGGTGTACATTTCAAGTTCTGTTGCATTTGGCTATATTGCACCTCTGCCCTCCTGTCTACTGTCAAAGTGTAAAGTTTGTTCAATTGTGCCTAAGTCCATGCAGTGAGTTTTTCTCAGTGTAAGGCACAATAGGTCACAATAGGTCATAATCTCACTGAATGGTGTCGAATTGGTTCACTCTTGTTTCTATGCTTCTGTGTTCATAGGTGATGCTGTTTTTTGATGAGGGCATGATTTTTGCCTAATGGTCAGGGTAACAGCCGTCCAATGCCCATAGATTTTACAACAGACTTTTCATAATTAGAAGTCTTGCCCCTATGATTGCAATTGAAGAGAAATTGCTGTATAATTTGCAATAAATTCTTAACACTAGCAGCCCGAGTCAGCAAAAAACTTATATTTACATGGAATGTATAACATAATGAAACATTCCATGTTGCTTCACAGGGATGTTATTAAAGTATCACATGGAGCTACATAAGGAAGTATTAGTTAAGATGACCAGAAGCTTTAGCAAAGAGGCACATTAAATGTCTTAAAGGAAGAAAGTGAGGTATGGAGGCAAAAAGAATCATAGATATGCACTTTACTAAACATTGAACAAGCTCTGTTTTCCAGGTCCTGTGGGTTGTGCCAATAGATGTATAATTACCATACTCATATGAACGAATCTCATTTAATAACAACCGGAGAATTGGTGCAACATCTGGTTCATAAACTGGTGCCCTGTTAATCTCAGCTGGTGATTGTTTGTCTGATATTCAATGCTTTCAGTCTTTAGCTATGATGTAGTGCCAATGTTCAATGTATATCATCAGTACATTTCAGAGGGAGGATAGGGGGAGGAAATTATGCAATGCATAAATGTTATTGTATGTATAGTTTGAATTACTTCTTCAATTATAAATGGTATGCAGTGCTTCAGCCAAAATGAAATCCACTTTGCATAGTGAACGATGAAGTTGTTTCAGCTATAATAAAAGTCTTAAGGGTTATGGTTTGAACACAGTCAGGTATATGGTTTGCATTCTTCATTTCACTTATTATACTGAATCTAATTCAGTACAGAAGTGCTAAAAAAAAGTTCAAGCACCATTTACATAGCAAAAGTGAATCATTGCACAGTAAAATGTAAACTGTTATATGAACAGATTCAATTATATACACTAATGTGAATATATCTGTGATGTAATGAGGCAATTACTTTCTATCTTTTAACAGACATTTTGACAGTGAAATTAAAAATGTCTCTCCACCACACATTTTGTGGCAAAATGATGTAGCTTTGATTTTGCTAATGACACAAACTGTACACCACAACTCTGGTGTGGACATCAGATCCAATCAAATCTGAGCAAAAGATGTGACATTATTCAAAGAGATTACCTCATATAATGGCAGTGTTATGTTGTCTATAATATAACTGTGACTGGGTTAGAGTTAAGTTGCCAAGTCACCTTTTTTTAAAAGAACAAACTGGTATTTTAGTCTTTTAACATTTAATTGGTATTTACATCCTAGTGAGTGCTGATTTTCTTTGGTCATAAAGAAGGCCATGAAGTGACCAATATATCTCAAGATTATATGCTCCTTATCACTCTAAGCATGTAACCAATGCTTATAGCAGTATCCAATAGCAATAGTAAAATATTATGAGTAAAGGCTAATATGTTGGTTTGGGCTTAATCCGCCTCATCATATGAGAAATTATGGCAGCCAAACTTACGGTGCAGGCCCTACCTCAGTCTCCCATATACAGGATGTATTCCCCAAGCTGCTGGCAGTGCGATGTTAACTAGACTCATTAATGAGCCATTGATCCTGTATGTGGAATTAAATGGAGGCTGCATACTTTCTCTTTTGTGGCTTCCACGGGGATCCCTCATCATCTTTGCCTTATCAATGAGAGTTTCATGAGCTGGGGAAAGCAAACGCTCTCCCTTTCCTTTGAACTGTCTGTTCTCTACACCCCTCTCGTATTGCATGACCCTCCAAGCACCTTTAGCCTGCTGTTCCATGATGACTATGGATCTCTGGTGGCACCAGCAATCAGCATTTCTATGGGTATGAAGAGATGTCAGCCTCTAACTGGCGGTAGCTGTCTGCAGGCAGGACTTGTATTACCAGGGACCTAATTCATGGTGAAGGCCTGGCAGTGCCAATGTAATGGTTGGAAGACACTTGGTTCCATCAAGCCTCACCTACTGAACTAACAGGGGTCCCACAACAGTTCTCCATCCAGGGACCGAGAAATTGATTGGTCTGACAAAATCCTGGCTGCTACCTACCCAAGAGTTATTTTGGAATCTACTGTAGTAAAATAATTACGAGTGAGATCTTACAATTTTGCTTGCTTTCTAATTATAGGGAATTTCTTATCTTGCGACAGAAAAAAATAATTGGAATTGTGTTGCATCTGAGTGATATGTTTCAAATTAAAGTGGGAACATGTCTTTATACAGCCACCCAGAACAGCTGCTAAGAGAAAGCAGGATTGTATAGTGTTTTCACTCCACACCCACCGCACTCTGATATTTCCTCTCTGGGCCCTCATTTCATCAGTTGGTTGGCTTTGGTATAGCACAGGTGCACTCACACAAAAAATACCTGTCTAAAAACTGAAGTTGTCTGAAAAAGCAACAATTTTTTGGACTTTGCTGTGGACTTTTTTTGTTGTTCGAATTGAGATCAACTTAATTAAAAGGTCCAATTCAGCAGGAGGCCATTATCTGTTCACTGCAGACATACGGGTTTATTCTGAAGTTCAAAGTGATTGTTGACCTCATTCCAACCAGATTTTCTCAAACCACTCACTACCCAAGCAACTAACCCAAAATCCAGCAAAATACGAACTGCAGCCTAGCCTCAGCCCCCATGCTGTTAGTTCTCAGAGATTATCTGGAGTATCATTCTAACTGTCAGGAAGGGAAGTACAATCTGATGCAGGCATTAAAACTTAAAGAGCAGCATCATTCTTTTGCAGTAAGTGGCTGAAGCAGTGACAACCTTGAGTTTATCAGCAGCTGGAAGGACCCCCCGATTTATGGTTATAACCTTGTTGGATCACAATGGCAGAAGAGCAAGAATCGCTGATGGGGCACAGCCACAGGCTGTCTGGTGGGAGTTGCAGGTGAGCTCAGTGCTACCTCTACCACTCGACAAATTAAGAAGACATTAAACCAAGGTCCCATCAATCCTGTTGGTTGCACAGAAGATAATCACAGGGCATTTTTGGAAGATCATGGTAGATCTCCTGTTATTCCAGATAATATTTTTCCTTCACCCAACATCATTAGAAGGTAGATGATCCAATTATCATTCCATTAATGATTGTGGGATGATGTTGTCTGGAAATTGACTGCAGTTTTATCTATATTACAACATTTCAAATGATTAGCATTTGTTGAAATTGTTTAGCAAAGAAATGAAATGTTTATGTTGTGCCTTTCTTTTCACATGGGTAGCTCAAGTACTTCTAGGAGCCCGTGTGAATAGACACCCTCGATAATTTACTCACTTCATATTCTTTTAGTGCTTGCAAGTCAAAGCTCTTCATTTTTGCAAAGGGTCACCTCTTCTAACTCAAAAGAACTATACAAGTCCTGGATATTTAGGGCACAATGCATCTTGACAGATTATGTACTGGATCAATTTATATTTTGGAACAGCTCACATACACTTGGCATTACCTTATCTTCTCCAGGGAAGTAAACATTACCTACGATCATTAAAAAAGGAATATAACTGTGAAGAAGCAGCAGTTTTGTTTTCAAATCCCCGAGGACACATACCAAGAAGGAGCTGCACTCTCTGAGCAGGTGTAACTTGTTGGACAGGTCATGGTTCAAGGAGAGGTGACCACACAGGCTTAATGAAATGGAAAAATACTAACAATCGCAATCCCTGTTCCTCCACATGGATTAATCTTTTCTTTACTCACTATGTGAAGTCAGATACAGAATAAAGTCTCCCACTAACTTAGTATCCATGATAATTTTGATCTACATGACTGAAATATTAGAAGACATTACATGAATGCACAATATTCCACTATTTTAACTGTTTGTTTTCTTTTAAGGCCTTCTTTTAATAAATGTTGATTATGGGCATTCACCCTCAAAATTACTCAAATAAAAAAGCAGAATATTGACAATGACAAATTCTAATGTCTATACACCAAAAGTCATTACAATTTCATGAACATACAATTTCAAAATCCAGGATTGCTCACTTTTCAGGTACACAGGGAAATCATCTAAATTCAGAAACTAGAACTTGTTGTGTTTTATACATTACAACATGAGAACACTTCAAAAATACTTATGGCTCTAAAGCACTTTGGCAGTTTGCAAAAGGTACTACACAGTCTTGTAAGTATACATGGAAGTCTTTTTTTTCCGTTCATGTTGCTTGGAATTGCAAAATGAAGGAGGAACCATTCAGGTTTGCCAACATTCTTCACATAAAACAGTGCAGTAGCAGTACTCCTTTCAGCTATTATCCAATAGACCAAAGGTCTAAAAGTATTTCTGCTCAGAAAGGTGAGCATGCCAAAATATTGAGCTTTGTCTTTTTAACTTCCATTAACAATGTGTTTATTTTCCTTCTTACTGCGATTGCTAGTTGTGATAGGTAAATCAGTTAACTTGGTTATTAACTTCCTCACAAGCACATGCAAACGATACACATAACATTAGATAGTAAAATTCGTTTTTGTTAAAGCTCCATCGAACACAATTGATATAACTTGCACACAGATTAATGAGGTATAACCTTTCCGTGGCTGACCTCTTGAAAAGAACTGATCCATATAAACATGCCAGTTACTTGGAAGATATTTACCCATTAATGAAATCTTCCTGTGCATTTCAGACATTTTTTCTTTAACTTTGGGAAATGACTCATCAATGCATTGAATTGCCAAACTGAGGCATTACTTGGTCTCTGAAATATATTTGATCATCTCCTTTTTGAATGAAATCCTGGGAGAGAAGTTACTTATTGGTGTAAACAAAACAAAGTGCGAGAGCAAGACAACAGATCTGGCAGCATCAGTAGAGAGTAAAACAGTTAACATTTTGAGTCCACTGACCTTTCATCAGAATTTTAAGCAGCTTATAGGTGGCATTGTTTATGCTGTTGATGGGTTTGGGGTTGGAGTTTGGTGGAGCGTTGGTGAAGGAGTGAGTCAAATTGTTGGAGATGATGCCTGCAGAGAAATAATTAAAAAAAGAAGTTGACAAAGGAATTGCTGATAAGTCAGGACAGAGATAACTTCTAAATGAATGCCAATGTGAAGTGAGAATAATTGAAAATGTGTTGGCTATGCTGGGAACAACCTATGCAGAACAAGACCTGGGCCTGAATCTAGATGGAAATGGAAGGATCACGTGTGAATTCTACCTCATTACCACATTAAAAGGAGAAGATTACTCTTTCGGAGACTAATTCTCTGACGTGGTTTGAGGAAACAAAAGTAAACAAACATTAAACAGTGACATTGGCACCAGAGGACATCCTTGGCAAAGGACATTTGCGAAATCAGAGATCCACAAGTTTCCAGTGTTGGAACAAATTATATCTGGATATTTCCTCATCTTTCAACCCAACAAAGGTATCAGCCATTTATAGAGCCAGAGGCATATGGGAAGATAGAATAGTGAAAGACCTATTTTATTCATTTGAAATAATTTTATAAAAATACGAAAATAACCAGAAAACAAACAGGGGAAGATGTTGCATAAGAAAGTTAGGACCTGAAACAGTGAAGTGACACTATGTGATAAGGTTCACCCATCAGGATATGAAGGACTGTTTCTGGGAGGATACAACCAGTGTCTTCATCAGGGTTGCAGCACCAGGGTTAGAGTTGGTCAGATGTCTCTAAATTGTGGACCAGAATGTTTCAGTAGCAATAATGTGTACTTACTCTTACGTTGCTCTTGGTGTCTCACAAGAAACCATCATGTATCTAAGATGTAATGTAACTAGCTATTTAGTGCTATGCAATACAATGCTTTACTGTTCAATAAAATTAAGACTTTGTATGGGTATCCTTATCTAGATGAATATCAATAAACAGGATTTGTGGCAGTAAATGGCATAAACTTTCTTAACTTCATGATGGTAACCATTGTGATTGCAGTTTCCATCAGAAGAAAACTGTAAATAAGAAAAGTTAAGACTCTTAGAAGGAAAAGACTGGACAAGACATAAAATCAAGCTATTGATTCACTGTTAGCTATATTAATCAATCATTCAGATTTCAAAATAGAAACAGAAGTAGGTCTTTCAGCCTCTCACCCTTGTTCCACCATTCAGTGGCTGATCTGTGGCCTAACTCCATATACCTGCCATTATCCTGTATCCTTTATTACCTTTGCTTAACGAAAACTTATCTATCTCAGATTTAAAATTAACAAACGATCTAGAATCCACTGCTGTTTGTGGATCAGAGTTCCAAATATTTACTGCTCTTTTTATATAGAAATGTTTCCTGATTTTTCTCCTAAGTGGAATTCTCGAGGAATTAAGGGCTACGGGGAGAATGCGGGTAAGTGGAGTTGAAATGCCCATCAGCCATGATTGAATGGCAGAGTGGACTCGATGGGCCAAATGGCCTTACTTCCACTCCTATGTCTTATGGTCTTATGGTCTTAAGTGGTCAAGCCCGACTTCTTAGATTATCTCCCCTTGTTCTATTGCAGAATGCTCAGTAAAAGAAAGCGGTCTTGTAAACAAGTAGTAAAAATACCAGTTGTTTTAAGTGGACTGCTGCAAAATAAAATTCAAATGAACATTGCCCTTTACATAAGTTGCTGTGTTAATCTTATTGTTATAATGAAGAAACTGAATGCAGACTTATCTCACAGTCTCCAGGTACAACTGTAGCATGGAGGGTGAAATGTGGCCTTTTTCAATTCATACGATCTGAGTTAAAGTAAACCAGCTGTCGAGCTGTTGTTGAAGGTTTGTGAAAAAAGCAAAGCAATCAAGTTAATAAGTAAAATAAAGATACTTAGATTGAAAGTAGCACAGATATGGCAAATTAAAATTGGTAATAATACAATCCCAATATGTCCTTTTGAATATTATTGAGGCTGATGCTTGAACTCTTTGTTGTGAAGCAAAACGGTTAAAACTGAAGTCACATCCAGAAAAAAATAATAGCTTCTTCAGTTGAATAATTAGTATTTTCTTGCACAGCTGAAATCAGCAGATCAGCAGATTTTGGGAGAAAGATATTTCTTTGTTTTCCACTAGTCTTGTGGTTTTGGCACTTGCATATTGCCTAACTTTGCTTTAACAGAGCAGAAATTGTTTTTTGTATACATGGCTCTTGGTCCCATCTGGACAAATCCTCCTCTCAGGGTAGTTCTCAGAGCTGCATATTTGGAGCTCCACACTCAAGCTGACTGTACAGTCAGTTCTGACCTGTAAAAGTGTCTGTCTAGCATGACGAGTCATCTTTCCAACTGTGAGAGCTGATTAGCCCAGCTAGGCACATCAGTTGTCTTTTAACTGAGGTCATCATCTTTCCAAATGCCTTTGTTATCAACTTGAGTGGGTCCCACTTTGATGTCTGTTGAATCTAAGGTTAGGTGAATTCAAAATATCTTATTTTGTGATTTGAGGCAGAGATAGCTCAGATCAATATGCTTTAATCAAGACATCAAAATAATATGTTTATCTATTGAACGTCAGGTTACAGCAAGGCAGTCATGTTTTTCCAGTGCATTTTAAAGCAGCAATGTCCTTTTAACATACCTTCCTTAAAAATCTACAAAATCAGGCTGGATGACTGAAGATGACACAGATAATTCAACAACAAACATAGCCAACAAATTTCACAATTTCGGGCAATTCTTTAAAAGCAAAAACAGAAATTGCTGAAAATATTCAGCAGATCTGGCCGCACCTTTGGAGAAAAAGCCAAATTAACATTTCGGGTCCAGTGACCCATCTTCAGAATTCTTCAAAAGAATGTAGGCTGAATCTTGGCAGGTTTTGGCGAAATGTCAGCTTCATGGAGGGTTTTGTCACAGTGAGGCCTAACAAGATCTCTTGCCGCTTCTTACCAAACTCTTACCAATCTACCCACCCTGCCAGAGAACCCTGTATTGGGAATTCACTGAGCTCCAGTCCTCAGTGACAGGGGCAGTTGAATCGATTCAACATGATTCCAAAGGAAATGCAAACTTGGAGTGACGTACATGGAGTTGACACCATTCACTTTATACTATTCCTCAAAGTTAAAAGTTAAAGCTACCCATCTAATGTTTCTCCTTTCGAGTGGCAGTGGTTTTATCCTGGATAAAGTGCATTTGACTGAGAACTAAGTTTTAAGATAATCCCTCAGGCAATAAACATTATAGAATTTACCGGGTTGGTTGCTATCATGAAATTTAATTGACAGGAAAAAAAATCTCAGAAAGAGTTGAAAGTAAAAATAATTTGTAGCTGAGCATTATCTGTCAATCCTGATGTCTTTGACCACCGTGTTCTCCAGTACTTTGTTGCACTGTAATAAGATTCTCAATAAACAATTTCCCCCCTCCCCCAGTGTCAGTAACAATTGGTTGACCACAGAGATGAACTGAATTGTGGAGTATTAACCTACTCCCCTTATTTTGAAAATCATTGACAGTAACATAAAGCAGATTTTTCCACTTGAGCAGACACAAGGAGAAGGAGAAGCCATTTTGGCACAGCTAAACCCATTCCATTTGGTATTGACACTGCAACTACATACTTTGTGCAAGTGGACTGTATGATCCTACAACCATTCAAATGTGGCCAGCACGGTGGCACAGTGGTTAGCACTGCTGCCTCACAGCGCCAGAGAACTAGGTTCAATTCCCACCTCAGGCGACTGACTGTGGGGGTTTGCACATTCTCCCCGTGTCTGCATGGGTTTCCTCTGGGTGCTCCCACAGTCCAAAAATGTGCAAGTTAGGTGAATTGACCATGCTAAATTGCCCGTAGTGTTAGGGGCAGGGGAATGGGTCTGCGTGGGTTGCGTGTCGGTGTGGACTTGTTGGGCCGAAGGGCCTGTTTCCACACTGTAATCTAATCTAAAAAAAATGCATTGTTTTGCCTCTGAGATTTGTCCATTACCCTTGCACATGCCCACCTAATTTTGCCTTTAGTTTAGGCCATTTGTTTTCTCTATTTCCATGCCCACCATGAGACCACCTGAACATGCCATTACATCACTTCCCACTTCATCTCTTACTGTCACAATTCCCTCTGTTCTCTAGTATCTTCCATTCTAACATAACCAGGCAGGGTAAAAAGCCGGAAGGATGCTCTTAATGCCAGGGGAGTTCAGAACTAATGTCACAGTTTGAGGATGCAGAGTAAACCATTTAGGGCTGAGATGAGAAGACCTTTCTTCACCCAGAGAAGGGTAAGCCTGTGGAATTCTCTGCCACAGAAAGCAGCTGAGGGCAAAGTATTGAATGTCTCCAAGAAGGAGTAAGATGTTGCTCTTAGGGCTAAAGGGATCAAAATGGTATGGGGATAATGTAGGAACAAAGTTCCGAGTTGGATGATCAGCCTTGATCATAATAAATGGCAGAGCAGACTTGTTGGGATTAATGGCTTAATCCTGCTCTTATTTGCTGTGTTTCTAATCAACTCCTGGAATCTCATTACATACAACATTGACCTGTCCTTCAGGACATGTGCCACCAGCCCTGTACAGAAAGACTCTCTCTAACCCATTTACAGGATCCCAACACCCAAGATGTCTCCCATGACACCTTTTTTTTCAGTGATCTAGTAGAAAGAAGGAAGGTACATTTATGGCCTTGGAGGACCCAAAGTGCTTTATAGCTAATGAAATACTTTTGAAGTGTAGTCAGTGAAGGGATGAACATAGAAACTGCCATCTTACAACTGGACCAGAAACTTTGTGACAGTCAAACAAATGGTGGAACAATGGCAAACACTGCTCCCACTGGAATTCTTCCCTTTGAGTGGTGCCACCATTGTGTTGTAGCTCACCACTAAGAACATCACATTCCTGGGACTTAATCTGTAAAATTAAATATTGAGACACAACCTTAGGTATTAATCTAAAATGCCTGCATCACACTTACACTTTTATTATGAATGCAAGTTTAATGCATGCAGCAAGATAGCGAGGAGCTCAATTCACATGAAAATAATTTCAAACCCGAGTTTGAAACATGACTGCCTTGCTGTAACCTGATGTTCAGTAGATAAACACATTATTTCAATGTCTTCTTTAAAGGCCTTTATGATGTTATGAATAATGTTAAAGTTGACTGATTTCTGCGTGATTTAAATTGGTTTTGTATACATTCACATGGAAAGAAATAAGGAGTCAGCAAATTTAATCAATACCAAAAGGAATGTACCGGTTTACTGCTGAAACTAAATCTTCCACACTCCCTTGTATCTTTGCAATGACCTGCATAAACACATTTTTCATGGTCCAAAACCAATCCCTTTTAGTATATACTTCAATGATAGGGTATTTATCAACATAATATTTTCTTGAAAGAACTAACTCATCAGGGCAGTGATTCACATGACAGTACACAAAAGTCTAAATGATGACAGCTTTATATTTAGAAAAATGTGTCGAGGCAAAGGGCTCAGCTTACACAGCTAACAAGTGGTCTTGTAATTACCTGACACACATTATTTCCCTTTTTGTTTGGAATTTTCAAAATAATTACAGTAATTTACTAAGTGCTCAGATAGTGGTTTTAAAAATGCCAATGACAAAGCCTGAGGTTTTATTAGAAGCTAGGAATCTATGCAATGCTACCCTACATACATACATTTTACATACATACATGCACACTCCTTGTTAGGGAGTCAGTTCCAGGATTTTGACCTATGACACTGAAGGAATAACAATATATTTCCAATTCAAAATGGTAGATGGCTTGGAGAGGAATTGACAGTGGTGGCGTCTCATGTATTTGCTGCCTTTATCCTTCTAGATGGAAGCATTCATGGGTTTGGAAAGTGCTGTATTAGGAGCCTTGGTAAATTTTTGCAGTGCATCTCAGATGGTACACACTGCAGCTACTGAGTGTCAATGATGGAGGGAGTAATGTTTATGGATGTAATGTCAATCAACAAACATGGATTGTTGCTTCATACTGGATGGTGTCAAGCTTCTTGAGTTGTTGGGAGCTGCACTTCAGGCAAGTGGGGAGTATTCCATCACACTGATTTGTGTCTCTGTGAATAGGTTTCAGGGGTGAATTAATCATTGTAAAATTCCTAGCCTCTGATCTGCTCTTGTAGCCAGATTTAATGTGAATTGCCCAGCACATTTTTTGATCACCAATAATCCTCAGGATGTTGATATGGGGTGGGGGGGGGGGGGTGGGGGGGGGTGCGGGGGGGTCAGTGGTGGCAATGCCTTTGAATATCAATAGCTGATAATTAGATTTTCTCTTGCTGCAGATGGTCATTGCCTGGTAATTGTATGGTGTAAATATGTTATTTAACACTTGTCAGCCCAAACCTGATTTTATCCAGGTCTTATTGCATTTGAACATGGACTGCTTCAGTATCTGAGGCATCACAAACAGTGCTGCACATTGTGCTATCATCAGCAAACATTCCCATTTCAGAGGGGATGTCATTGTTGTAGTAATTGCAGATTTTGGGCCGAGGATACTACCCTGAGGAACTGTGGTAACTGACATCTGACAACCACAGCCATCTTCCTATGTGCCAGGCATGAATCCAACCAGCTAACTTTTTTTCCTCTGACTCCCATTGATTCCAGTTTTGATGGGGCTCCTTGACACAACTTTCTGTCAAAAATGTCCTTGACGTTAAGGGCTGTTACTCTCACCTCACTTGTGGAACTCAGCTCTTTTATCTATGTTTGAACCAAGACTGTAATGAGGTCAGGAGCTGAGTGGCCCTGGGGGAACCCAAACTGGGTGTCACTGAGCAGGTTATTATTGAGCAGGAGCTATTTGGTAGAATTGTTGATGGTACCTTCCATCACTTTACTGATGACTGAGGGTAGATGTCCTGCTTTTTATTTACAGGGCATAACTGGTCAATTTTTCACATTGTTGGATAGATACCAGTATTGGAGCTGTACCGCAAGAGGTTCGCTTAGGGAGCGTCATGTTCAGAAGCACAAGTCTTCAGTACTATTGCCAGAATATTGTCAGAGCCTATAGCTTTTACAGAATCGACTGTCTCCAATCATTTATGGTTATCACATGAAGTGAACCGAATTGGCTGAAGACTGATTTCTATAATGTTGGAGACCACTGGAGGAGGCCATGAAGAATCATCCACTCAGCACTTCTGGCTGAAGGTTGCTGCAAATACTTCAGTCTTATCATTTGCTGTGATATGCTGGGCTCCTCCAACATTGACAATGGAGATATTTGTTTAACCTCCTCCTCCAGTGTGTTGATTAATTGTCTACCACCACTCATGACTAAATGTCGCAGGATTGCAGCTCTAATATCAAAGAAGAAATAGCCAGGCATCTAGTTAGAAATTGTCCAATTGGGCAAACGCAACATTGGCTCATGAGGGGCAGGTCATACTTAGCGAACCTACTGGAATTTTATGAAGACATTATGACCACAGTGGACAAAGAGGACCCAGCAGATGTGGTGTATCTAGATTTCCAAAAGGCATTCGACAAGGTGCCACACAAAAGGCTGCTACATAAGATAAAGATGCTTGGCATAATGGGCAATGTATTAGCCTCTATAGATAGAGGATTGGTTGACTAACAGAAAACAAAGAGTGGGGATAAATGACTGCTTTTCTGGTTGACAATCAGTGACAAGTGATGTGCCTCAGGGATCAGTGTTGGGACTGATTTGGAGTTGGTGACCACGTGTAGTGTTTCAATGTTTTTTGATAACACTAAGATGAAGGGTAGAGCAAAGTTTGCAGATGACTGAAACCTTGCAAAGGAACATAGATAGTATATTGAGTGGGCAAAGGTCTGGCAGCAGGGTACAACATTAATAAATGTGAAGTCATCCATTTTGATAGGTATAACAGTAAAAAGGTAAAAAACAAGGACTGCAGATGCTGGAAACCAGAGTCTAGATTAGAGTGGTGCAGGAAAAGCACAACAGGTCAGGCAGCATCCGAGGAGCAGGAAAATCAATGTTTTGTGCAAAAGCCCTTCATCACGAATAGAGGCAGGGTGCCTGCAGAGTAAAAAGGCCTATTACATGAATGGTCAAAAAATTGCAGCATGCTGCTGTGCAAAGGGACCCGAGAGTCCACATGCATGAATCACAGAAGATTGGTCTGTAGGTACAACATGTAATTAAGAAGGCAAATGGAATGTGGTCCTTCATTGCTAAAGGGATTCAATTTAAAAGCAGAGGTTATGTTGCAGCTGTTTCGGGTAGGGATGAGGCCAAACTTGGAGTACTGTATGCAGTTTTGGTCTCCTTACTTGAGAAATGATGTACTAGCATTAGAGGGGGTGAAGAGGAGGCTCACTGGGTTGATTCTGGAGTTGAGGAGGTTGGCTTATGATGACAGACTGAGTAGACTGGGCTTATATTAATTGGAATTTAGGAGGAATGACGGGGGGATCTTACAGAAGCATGTAAAATTATGAAGGGAATAGATAAGATAGAATTAGAGAGGATGTTTCCACTGGCAGGTGAAACTAGGACAAGAGGGCATAGCCTCAAAATTAGAGGGAGCAGATTTAGGAATGAATTAAGAAGGAACTTCTTCACCCAGAGGGTTGTGAATCTATGGAATTCCCTGCCCAGTGAAGTGATTGAGGCTTTTTTAAAGCGAAGATAGATAATGTTTTGAACAATAAAGGAATTAAGGGATATGGTGCGAGAGCAGGTAAATGGAGCTGAGCCACGAAAAGATCAACGATGATCTTCTTGATTGCAAAGCAGGCTCAAAGGGCCAGATGGCCGACTCCTGCTCCTAGTTCTTATGTTATGTCTGATCCTTTGATTGTGGCTGCAAATGTGTTGCTGGTCAAAGCACAGCAGGCCAGGCAGCATCTCAGGAATAGAGAATTCGACGTTTCGAGCATAAGCCCTTCATCAGGAATAAGAGAGAGAGAGCCAAGCAGGCTAAGATAAAAGGTAGGGAGGAGGGACTAGGGGGAGGGGCGATGGAGGTGGGATAGGTGGAAGGAGGTCAAGGTGAGGGTGATAGGCCGGAGTGGGGTGGGGGCGGAGAGGTCAGGAAGAGGATTGCAGGTTAGGAGGGCGGTGCTGAGTTGAGGGAACCGACTGAGACAAGGTGGGGGGAGGGGAAATGAGGAAACTGGAGAAATCTGAATTCATACCTTGTGGTTAGAGGGTTCCCAGGCGGAAGATGAGGCGCTCCTCCTCCAGCCGTCGTGTAGTAGTGTTCTGCCGGTGGAGGAGTCCAAGGACCTGCATGTCCTCGGTGGAGTGGGAGGGGGAGTTAAAGTGTTGAGCCATGGGGTGATTGGGTTGGTTGGTTCGGGCGGCCCGGAGGTGTTCTCTGAAGCGTTCCGCAAGTAAGCGGCCTGTCTCACCAATATAGAGGAGGCCACATCGGGTGCAGCGGATGCAATAGATGATGTGTGTGGAGGTACAGGTGAACTTGTGGCGGATATGGAAGGATCCCTTGGGGGCTTGGAGGGAAGTGAGTGTGGAGGTGTGGGCGCAAGTTTACATTTCCTGCGGTTGCAGGGGAAGGTGCCGGGGGTGGAGGTTGGGTTGGTGGGGGGTGTGGATCTGACGAGGGAGTCACGAAGGGAGTGGTCCTTGCGGAACGCTGATAGGGGAGGGGAGGGAAATATATCCTTGGTGGTGGGGTCCGTTTGGAGGTGGCGGAAATGGCGGCGGATGATACGTTGTATGCGGAGGTTGGTGGGGTGGTAGGTGAGAACCAGTGGGGTTCTGTCTTGGTGGCGGTTGGAGGAGCGGGGCTCAAGGGCGGAGGAGCGGGAAGTGGAGGAGATGCGGTGGAGGGCATCGTCGATCACGTCTGGGGGGAATCTGCGGTCCTTGAAGAAGGAGGCCATCTGGGCTGTGCGGTGTTGGAATTGATCCTCCTTGGCTGTGCGGTGTTGGAATTGTGGGTTTGTTTTGCTCTCTCTAACACTTGCTGCTTATGCTGTTTAGCATGCAAGTAGTCCTGTTTGGTAGCTCCACCAGGTTGACAGCTCATTTTCAGGTACGCCCAGTCCTACTCCTGGCATGCTCTCCTGCACTCTCCATTGAGCCCGGGTTGATCCTGGCTGAGTGGGTGATATGCCAGGCCATGAGGTTGCAGATTGTGCTGGAGTACAATTCTGCTGCTGTTGATAGTCCACAATGCTTAATGGATACCCAACTTTTGGTTACGAGATCTGTTCCAAGTGTGTCCCATTTAGCACAGTGATAGTGCCATACAATGTGATGGAGGGTATTCTCAAAATGAAGTGGGACCTTATTTCCACAACGGCTGTACGGTCACCACCCTTATCAATACTGTCATGGATAGAGGCATCTCTGAAGGCAGATTGGTAAGAATGAGACTATAGATATTTTTTCCTCTTGTTGATTTACTTAACAGAGTCAGTATGTGGATGTACTGACTAGAGAAGATGCAAAACTTGACCTACTCTTGGGAAATAAGGCAGGGCAGGTGACTGAGGTGTCAGTGGGAAGCACTTTGGGGCCAGCGACCATAACTCTATTAGTTTTAAAATAGTGATGGAAAAGGTTAGACCAGATCTAACAGTTGAAGTTCTAAATTGGAGGAAGGCTAATTTTGATAGTATTAGTCAAGAACTTTCAAATGCTGATTGGATGCAGGTGTTCGCAGGTTAAAGGGATGGCTGGAAAATGGGAAGTCTTGAGAAATGACAGAGTCCAGAGACAGTATATTCTTGTTAAGGTGAAAGGAAAGTCTGATAGGTGTAGGAAGTGCTGGATGACGAATGAGATTGAGGGTTTGGTTAAGAAGGAGAAGGAAACATATGTCAAGTATAGACAGGAAAGTTGAAAATGTGTTGCTGGTTAAAGCACAGCAGGTTAGGCAGCATCCAAGGAATAGGAAATTCGACGTTCCGGGCATAAGCCCCCCCGAAACGTCGAATTTCCTATTCCTTGGATGCTGTCTAACCTGCTGTGCTTTAACCAGCAACACATTTTCAACTGTGATCTCCAGCATCTGCAGACCTCACTTCTTAACTATAGACAGGAAAGACCGTGTGAATCATTAGCAGAGTATAAGGGCATATTTTGCATCAGCATTTATTGTGGAGAAGTACATGGAAGATATAGAATGTGGGGAAATAGATGGTGACATCTTGAAAAATGTCCATATTACAGAGGAGGAAGTGCTGGATGTCTTGAAATGCAAAGGTGGCTAAATCTCCAGGACCTGATCAGGTGTACCCTAGAACTCTGTGGGAAGCTAGGGAAGTGATGGTTGGACCCCTTGCTGAGATATTTGTATCATCAATAGTCACCGGTGAGGTGCTGGAAGATTGGAGATTGTCTAACATGGTGCCATTATTTAAGGAAGGTAGTAAGAACATGCCAGGGAACTATAGACCAGTAAGCTTGACGTCAGTTATGGACAAGTTGTCAGAAGGAAACCTGAGGGACAAGATTTACACATATTTGGAAAAGCAAGGACTGATTAGGGATAGTCAACATGGCTTTGTGCATGGGAAATCATGTCTCACAAACTTGATTCAGTTTTTTTTGAAAAAGTAACAAAGAGGATTTATCAGGGCAGAGTGGTGGACACAATCTATATGGACTTCAGTAAGGTGTTCGACGAAGTTCCCCATGGGAGGCTGATTAGCAAGGTGAGATCACATGGAATTCAGGGAGAACTAGCCATTTGGATACAGAACTGGCTCAAAGGTAGAAGACAAAGGATGGTGTTGGAGGGTTGTTTTCATACTGGAGGCCTATGAGCAGTGGAGTGCCACAAGGATCGGTGCTGGGTCCACTACTTTTTGTCATTTATATAAATGATTTGGGGTTGAATATAGGAGGTGTAGTTAGTAAGTTTGCAGATGACACCACAATTGGAGGTGTAATGGATAGCGAAGGGGGTTATCTCAGATTACAACGGGAATTTATCAGATGGGCCAATGGTCTGAGGAGTGGCAGATGGAGTTTAATTTAGATAAATACGAGGTGCTGCATTTTGAGAAAGCAAATCTTAGCAGGACTTAAACACTCAAAGGTAAGGTCCTACGGAGTGTTGCTGAACAAAGAGACCTTGGAGTGCAGATTCATAGTTCCTTGAAAGTAGAGTCACAGGTGGATAAGATAGTGAAGAAGGCGTTTAGTATGCTTTCCTTTATTGGTCAGGGTATTGAGTATAGGATCTGGGAGGTCATGTTGTAGCCGTACAGGACATTAGTGAGGCCACTATTGGAATATTGCGTGCACTTCTAGTCTCCTTCCTCTCAGAAGGATGTTGTGAAACTTGAAAGGGTTCAGAAAAGATTTTCAAGGATATTGCCAGTGTTGGAAGATTTGAGCTATTGGGAGAGGTTGAATAGGCTGGGTCTGTTTTCCCTGAAGCATTAAAAGGCTGAGGGGTGACCTTATAGAGGTTTATAAAATCTTGAGGAACAGAGATAGGATAAATAGAGAAAGTTTTTTTTCCTCTCTGTGTTGGGGGAATCCAGAACTAGAGGGTATAGGTTTAGGGTGAGAGTGGAAAGATATAAAAGAGACCTGAGGAGCAACTTTTTCATGCAGAGGATGGTGTGTGTATGGAATGAGCTGCCAGAGGAAGTGGTGGAGGCTGGTACAATAGCAACAGTTAAAAGGCATCTTGATGGGTATATGAATAGGAAGGGTTTAGAGGGATACGTACCAAGTGCTGGCAAATGGGACGCAATTAGATTGGGATAGCTGGTCGACATGGATGAGTTTGACCAAAGGGTCTGTTTCCTTGCTGTACATCTTTATGACTCTATGAATCCATGACCTGCCCAGCCTAGACAGTTATCTCCTTTAGGAGTCAAACAGCTCAATTTGTAGTGCTGCTGAAATCCCTCATTACGTGTACATTACCCATCCTTTCCACCCTCAGTAACTTCCACAATATGTTGTTTAACTTGGCCGAGTACTGAGTATCAAACAAGGGAAGATGGTTTGTGTAATCAGTAGGAGGTTTCCTTGCTCGTGTTTAATTGGATGTCATGAGACTTCCAGGTGTCCAGTGTTGAGAACCTCCAAGGCTACTGTACCACCAACTACTGTTCTGTTGGTGGGACAGGACACATTCAGGGATGCTGGTGATGGGGTCCGGGACATTGTTTGTAAGGTATGGGTATGATGCCACAAGTATGATTTTCAGACTCTTGCTTGACTCGACTAGAAGACAACTCATTTTTTTACCTCATTTCGGCACTAGCCCCAGGAAGACTTCACAAGGTTGACAAGGTTGTTTTTGCCATTGGTGTTTCTGGTGCCCAGTCAATGGCAGGTAGTCTGTCCAGTCTCATTTCTTTGTGGAGACTTCATCACAATTGAATAGTTTGCTGGGCCATTTCAGAGGACATTTAAGAGTCATGCGTAGGCCAGAGTAGGTGAGGTTCGCAGATTTCTTTTCCTGAAGGTTATTTGTGAACCTTTCAAATTTTAGATCTCTGACTTTCCTCACTAACTGACAATCTTACTGCTATGCACCAGAGAGGTTTGTGAGGTCTATTGGCATTGGCCTATACTGCCATTTTAGCCCAGACCAAGCAGTATTGTTTGGATGGCCTCTTAGTCCACACCCAGAGGAAAAAGCACCTCTCTCTATCCCTGACTCCACCCAACAATACTGGTAATGAAGTATCACTGAGTTCAGGGGAGAGTTTCTGCTTCTCAGGAAACATATCATTGGTGCTGCTCATTGCTTTTACAGGGTAAAAACAAGGATTTCAGATGCTGGAAACCAGAGTCTAGATTAGGGTGGTGCTGGAAAAGCACAGCAGGTCAGGCAGCATCCGAGGAGCAGGAAAATTGAAATTTCAGGCAAAAACCCTTCATCAGGAAAAGAAGGGCTTTTGCCCAAAACGTCGATTTTCCTGCTCTTCAGATGCTGCCTGATCTGCTGTGCTTTTCTAGCACCACTCTAATCTAGACATTGCATTGACAGACAACCAACACAGATAGGACAGGACAAATGGCCTCTACCTGTGCTGGAAACATTCCTTAATTTTTCAATTGCCAATAAGTAATTGGACTCAGCTTGGACTGGTGGAAATGTTTCTGTACTGACAATAATTCAGGTAACATTTCCTACTTTACGTCTAGTAAAAAAAACTGACGTTGAACTGGCACTGTCCTTATTTTCCGCATCCACTTTTCCTTGCAGTCTTGAATTACTCCTCCAAGCTGAAAGGCTCCAGTTGTGCCTAAACACTACTGCAAGCTGGGGGATGACCATAGTCATTATATAGTGATTTGCTGCTGTCAATTACACCAACGAATGCAGGAAAACTACTGATTGTGTATTTCTGAAAGCAATACACCTTTCAACTTGGAGAGTTTTAACATGGTCAGCAATCATTTTACATGCCAGTTTATATCTGTGTATTACAGAGATACCCAATGCATGAAAGGAAGAGTTTGAAAATGGTAACTCCTTAGGTTACATCTATCACTGATATCTTTCGTCAACTTGGTGATTTATAGTTTAACTTGTGCTTGGCTATGGGGCTTCCTTTCAATTGAATAATGCCAGTTGACATTAAATTGACAAATCTTCAGCGTCATTGTTAAATTTTGGTATTCCATTGGAAATTTGTTCTCATTGTCTTTCCTATCAGGCTAGTTAAGATATTTTCTGATCAATCTGTTCATACACACCTCTGCAACAGATGTGACGTAAACCCATGCCTCCTGGCTCTGAGGTAGGGACACTACAGCGTGCCACAAGATCCCTTAATCAGAATAGTTAATGAGAATGGATCAATATGTGCATATGCATTCACCAGATCACATGAGGTGAATTGATGTAATTGTTGGTCACCCTATCTATAAAGTGCTAAGCTGTTCAGGAAGTATTTAACTTTTTTTTTGAAAAACCCAGCAAACCATGGCTGTTTTCTGTCCAAATATATTCCACATGTTTATGAAGATTGAGCTGAAAGATACAGAATCTTTCACACAACTGAGTCGCATCAAGTAGCTGAATTTTGCAAAGCGACTCCTTTTCTCATTGTTTTTGAGTAATGAGCATCTATTGTCTATCATCAACCGTATAGAACTGGAGTGACAAATGGGTCAGAATAGGTAGGAATGGCAGGGTTCCCTGTCTGAAGAAATTCAAGATCATAATTTATGGGAGTATTATATCTAACTGAACCTGTAGGTTCAACATTTTGCTGCACTCTATGATGATATTATGGCTTTTAGAGATGTAATTTGAACTTTTTTTTGTGAGGAAAGGTTGAGACAGGGGTAATGGGTTCTCTGATCCAAGCCATAAAGCAAACAACTTGTGAGGCCTTAGCTTTTTTTAAAGTCAGAACAATGGAAGCAGTATGAAGGGATGGGGTCAAGCTCTCACAGAACCAGGATCTTAGCTCATTGTTCACTAGTTGCTGAGGTCTTGAAGCTGGATGTGGAAGACTTAACCTGTATTAATTTTCAAACCACTTGATGAAGAAAGTAAATTTGCTGGATGTAGAGCTGTTATTCCTCCATCTGTTACAGCTAAAAGCTTGGGTTATCTTCCTGCTGGCAGAATTGCAAGTGAGACAATCGGTTTTACAAAATTGCCTTTGCCAGGGGTGTGTTTCTGGGAAGTTAGGATATCGGAACAGTTGCTGTTTAGTAGGTAAATAATTTTATTATTCTGTTACATTTTCCAATAAAGTTATTCTAATTCTTTTTCCTTTTGTTTGTATTTTTGTGTAGTATTTTAACTATAGGGTAAGAATAAAATCAAATTGCATCCAAAACACAACTTCTCTTCAACTTGCCTTTAAAAATAATAAAAAGTTGGGCTCTAGGTTATCTTCTTAAACTATATTTGAGGTGGTTTGGTCTGGTCCATAACAACTCTAGTTAACTAATGCGCAGGTAAAGCCTTGAGCAGGTTTAAAGGGAAAGGAAAATCAGAGTTGAAATGTCAAAGTCAGCAAATTTACTTTCTTTATCAAGTGGTTTGATTATTAATGCAGATTAAATCCTGCCAAATGATTGTTAGTCATTTCAGAACTCAAATCCTCTACTCTAACCAAGCATTTTGGAAAATTAACTCTATCTTTGCACTGTAAAATGAATGACAATGTTAAGGTTTATAATGAGCTGTACTGGACCACAAGTGTAAAGTCCTTCCTTGCTATTAACTTGTATCATCATTACTAATACTGTAACACCACCATTTTTAAAGTCAATAAAAATGATAAAGTTTTCCTTGTTTTTATTGAACCAGAGACAAGAAAAATAAATTCTCTTATCGCTACTATGAGCAAAGTAACTCATCTGTCATCAAATCACTTAGGTATGAAATCCTACATTTCCACTCTGTTTGAGTGTTGAATGAAAATCATTTTCTATTTTAGCCAAAGAGCTGAAATAGTTTTGAGCTGAAACTGAATGTTGAAGGGTTCTTTCTTAAGTTATCTTGCCGACAGCACCTGACAGGAAAGAAAGGTTATTTATAAAGGGATTAAGATGGTGAGATAATTACTGGATTCGCTTGCCAGAATGCAATTAAAGTTAAGGATGACAGTCAGATAGATTTGTATAGAGCAAAACATTAGTCAGTATTGAAAGGAAAATAAGTTGTTTTGTGAAAATTCAAGTTATGTTTAATTTGGATCAGGTAATAAAGCAATGGTAGAGACCTTCACCTGGTTACAAAACAATAATACTTTGTTAATCCAAAGGGAACAAATCTGAGGACTATTGAATCCCACTTCCATGTCACATTTTTATGACTTTCACTGTCAAAGGCATTAATGTGGTAAGTGTTGTTAAAGAAAATAATTGAACTGGAGAAATTACGTTGGTACCATTAGCTTTCTTTCACGTAAGGCATTAATTATTTAAAGAAATACTAATAGAAGTTATTATATTTCTAACTATAGTGGCAGCAGGAAGGAAATGCAATATAGGTTTTTGAGAGGCTTCTGCCTCAGTCTTAGCTATCATGGGTGTCTTAAAATTTATTGCAGTATTGTAAATATATTATCATCAATTACTATACTCACCTTCAAATTGCTTGATTGCAGCTCTTGCTTGTCAGGTGCAAAACACAGATACTTCAGCTTTCTCAATTTTTTTTGTCTCCTGTACATCTACAATGTATTTACAGATTCATCCACTTCCAGCATGTGTTATTCTGGTTTGGTCATTCAATCTCAACATACCCCCTTTCTCTGGGCTGAGTCGACAGTCAATGTAATTACTAATGGTAGAGGAGAAAATATATGAAAGTCTAGACACAACAGGCACTTGTCTCGTAAAATGAGTTAGTATATTGCATGATTACTAATAGCAAAATTAGTAAAGACTCGCAAATGCTGTACAGAATGTGCTCTTTTCAGGTACTCATGCAGTAGTCATACTCAGAATATAAGAACTAGGAGCAGGAGTCGGTCGTCTGGCCCCTTGAGCCTGTTCTGCCAATCAACAAGATCCTGGCTGACCTTTTCGTGGCTCAGCTCCATTTACTCACCCTCTCATCATAACCCCTCATTCCTTTATTGTTCAAAACATCATCTATCTTAGCTTTAAAAACAGTTGCAGAGGAAGCTTCAATCACTTCACTGGGCAAGGTATTCCATAGATTCACAACCTTCTGGGTAAAGAAGTTCCTTCTCAATTCAGTCCTAAATCTGCTCCCCCTAATTTTGTCCTAGTCTCACCTACCAGTGGAAAGATCCTCTATACCTCTATCTTATCTATTCTCTTCATAATTTTGTATGTTTCTATAAGATCCCCCCCCCTTTCATCTAAATTCCAATGAATATAATCCCAGTCTACTCAGTCTCTCCTCATAAGCCAATCCCCTCAACTCCAGAATCAACCCAGTCAACCTCCTCTTCACTCCTTCTAGTGCCAGTATATCTTTTCTCAAATAAGGAAATTAAAACTACACATAGTACTGCAGGTGTGGCCCCATCCCTATTCTAGACAGCTGCAACGTAACCTCTCTGCTTTTAAACTGAATCCCTTTAGCAGTGAAGGACAAAACTCCATTTGCCTTCTTAATTCTGTTACACCTGCAGACCAACATTCTGTGATTCATGCACAAGGAAACTCAGTACTCTCTGCACAGCAGCATGCTGCATAACAGTCCTTTTTACTGTTACTCCTACCAAAATGGATGGCTTCACATTTATTAATATTGTACTCCATCTGTCAGGCCTTTGCCCACTCACTTAAAGTATCAATGTGCCTTTGCAAAGTTTCATAGTCCTCTACACACTTTGCTCTACCATCATCTTAATGTCATCAGCAAACTTTGACATACTACATGACTCCAAATCAATTACATAAATTGTGAATTGCAGTCCCTTCACTGATCCCTGAGGCACACAATTATTCATTGATTCCTAACCAGAAAAGCACTCATTTATCCCCATTCTTTGCTTCCTCTTAATTGAGTAATTATCCATGCTAATACATTGCCCATAAGACCAAGCATCTTTATCTTATGCAGCAGCCTTCAGTGCAGTACCTTGTTGAAAGCCTTTTGGCAATCTAGATACACCACATCTACTGAATCCCTATGGTCCACCCTATTTCAATGGAATTCCAAAAGATTTGTTAAGCATGATCTGCCCTTCATGAACCAATGCTGCATCTGCTCAATGGGACAATTTCTATTTAGATGCCTTGTTACTTCTTCCTTGATAATAGACTCAAGCATTTTCCCCACTATAGAAGTAAAGCTAACTGATCTATAAATCCCCATCTTTTATCTACCTCCATTTTTAAACAGTGGCATCATATTTGCTGTTTTCTAATCTGCTGGAACTGCCCCAGAGTCGAGCAAGTTTTGGAAAATTACCACCAGTGCAATTACTATTTCTCCCGCCATCTCTTTTAGTACCCTGGGATGCATTCCATCAGGGCCAGGAAACTCGTCTAACTTTAGCTCCATTAGCTTGCCCAACGCTACCTCATTCACAATACTGATTGTATCCAGGTCCTCACCTACTTTCATCTCTTTGTCAATTACTGGCATGTTATTAATGTCCTCCACTGTGAAGACCAATACAAAATACCTGTTCAATGCCTCAGCCATTTCCTCATATCCCGTAATTAAACCCCCCTTCTCATCCTCTAAAGGGCCAATGTTTACTTTAGCCACTCTTTTCTGTTTTCTATAGTTATAGAAATTTTTGCTATGTTTTTATATTCTGAGTTAGTTTTTCTCATAGTCTAGCTTAGTTTTCTTTATAGCTCTTTTTGTGCCTTTCTATTGACCATTAAAGCTTTCTCAATCTTTTAGTGTTGCACTGACCTTGGCCACTTTGTATGCCTTCTCTTTCAATTTGATAGCCTCCAATATTTCCTTAGACACCCATGGCAGATTACCACTTTTTCCCCATTCCTTCCTTTTCACTGGTTACATTCGTTTACTGACACTTTGAAAAGTTGCTTTTGAAAGTCCTCTACTGTTCACCAATTGTCCTAATTGGTTTGTTTCCAGTCTACTTTAGTCAAAGTCCTCCCTCATCCTATTGTAGTCTCCCTTGTTTAAGCACAGGACCCTGGTATTGGATTTTATCATCTGTATTCTAAATTCATTCGTACTGTGTGACTCCTTTCAAGAGGATCCCTAACTATGAGATCATTGATTATTCCTGTCTTTACACAGGACCAGATCTAGAATAGCTTGCTCCCTCATCAGTTCCATTACATGCTGTTCAGAAAATTATTGTGGATACATTCATTCAATCAACTCCTCCTCAAGCTTACCCTCACTGAACTGGTTCAGTCACCTGTCTTTTCCCAAAGATTATGTGAAATCATCATTAAAAAACTGAAAGAAATACAGATTCTGTAAGTCAGAAATGAAAACAGAAGTTGCTGGAAAAGCTCATCAGATCTGGCAGCATCTGTGAAGAGACCATAAGACATAGGAGTGGAAGTAAGGCCATTCGGCCCATCGAGTCCACTCCACCATTAATCATGGCTGATGGGCATTTCAACTCCACTTACCAGCGTTCTCCCCGTAGCCCTTAATTCCTCGAGACAACAAGAATCTATTAATCTCTGGAAGAAAAATCAGAGTTAACGTTTCGGGTCCAGTGACCTTTCCTACTTATGAAATTATCAGATTGGTTAGAGCTTAGAGTAACTTGATCATCAACTAGAGCTTATACAATAGTCACTAATTGTTAAAGCCTGTAGTCCATTTTGTTAGGCAGACAGTGAACATTTAGCACACACAGGATTAGTTCTATTCAACATTGTCACTGCTAACCTGTTATATTTTCATTGTGAGCTCACTAGTCTACTGCTCCAGATAAAGATAAAGGTCATGTATCCTCATTCAACTCCAACTCAGTTTTCATTTGCATCCAAACCCAGTTATAATATTTCTACTGATGACAATGATGATATGCATTCTGTAAGCTATTTGTGAGGGATCTCACCAACACATATATGCATACATACATACATACAATCCAATTCACCATTACTGAAGTCTGACAACTGCTGATTGGAACTGTACAGAACAATGGAAAGCACCTCACCTTTTTCTCATTAAAAATCACACAACACCAGGTTATAGTTCAACAGGTTTAATTGGAAGCACACTAGAGCCTTAATTGGAAGCTCGTGTGCTTCCAATTAAACCTGTTGGACTATAACCTGGTGTTGTGTGATTTTTAACTGTGTACACCCCAGTTCAACACCAGCATCTCCAAATCACCTTTTTCCTAGGCCTTGAAATCAAGTAGAGGGCCACAATCATTGGAGTTGCTGATTACAGATGAGAATTGGATATGCATTAGTGCAAATTCAGGAGTATTCATTGAATAGTTACTCTATGGTCAGAGGCAGGATTGAACAAGACTTCACTAGAACCTTCTTCATTCAGTTCCAAGTCCCATGTGTTGTTACGCTGTGGATGGTGCAATCTAGTTTTGAGCATTTATCTGCTAACATCACAAACTGCACATTCTAACTAGGAGCACTAACAAGATGAGACTGATCAGCACTAACGAGAATGAATTGAATCTGTTTCAAATGTGATAACATTCTGTTTTTTGTTTACCATAATACAAAATAAATTCAATATTTATTTTATCTGTTTCACAACTATATTACTTTCATAAGATATTATTTCTTAAATGATTAACATCTTGTTCCAAAATAAATATCTTCACTGCACAGCAAGACTGATTTTCTTTTTGTGGGAGACACCTGTGACATGACTTAGTATAATTCTCATGTTTGTGAATACCAGCTGGTACATTTAAAAGGTTCAGAATTGTGGTGAAGCTGTTAGTGCTAAGGTTTATATAGGATCATTCTGGAATGTATTTGATAAATTTTGAACCCGCCATCTCTGAAAATGTATGAATATTAAAAGATAGGAAAAATAAGTAGGCATGAATCTTTCATAATATACTTTGTTATGTAATTTTCATTATGAGATTATATTATTATCTACCTAAATATCAACCTATTGTCAATTATAGGAATCATATTTGATGTCAGATTATGTTCCATAACACTCTGCCTTCACACTTCCTACAAGACATGCTAGCATCACAATTTCATGTCACACTCTGGGCTCACACTTTTTGATTGACTGAAATAAACATGATGAATCACTATTTCCTAACTGTACAGATTCAGAGATAACTGCACAGCCTCAGAGAAAATACACCAATCCTGAAACTCAACCAGCTGGTTGGCTCATCATAAAACTGACTTGGGCCAACTGGTGACATTTGCAAGGAGGGAAACTTCTTTTCCCCCTCAATAGCAAGTGAGAAACTTTCTGAAAACTGACAATATCTTTGATATCCTACTCAAGAAGAACTTACAGCGAAAGCAAGTGATTCTATTGAAGGCAGAAAAACACTTTACCCTTCCACACCATCACACTCCCCCACTCTTAAAAACAACACTGCAAGCTTGTTGGAAGAATGTGATTGCTTAGATTGTTGCTATCCCCCAGTTCACATTAGCCATGGGACAAATAAAAAGATGTATTCAAGCATTTGCCAATTTTTTATATATTATAAAAACATAGAAACTAGGTGCAGGAGTAAGCTATTCAGCCCTTCGAACCTGCACCACCATTCAATATGATCATGGCTGATCATGTAGCCTCAGTATCCCATTCCAGCTTTCTCTCCATACCCCTTGATCCCTTTAGCTACAAGGGCCATGTCCAGTTCTCTTTTGAATGTAACTAATGAACTGGCCCCAACAGTTTCCTGTGGGAAAGAATTGCATAGGTTCACAACTCGCTGAGTGAAGAAATTCAACCTTATCTCAATCTGAATGGCTTACCCCTTGTTCTTAGACTGTGACTCTTAGTTCTGGATTTACCCAAGATCAAGAACATTATTCCTGCATCTATTCTGTCCAGTTCCATCAGGACTTTAAATGTTTTGTGAGATCCCCCTTAATTCTTCTAAATTCCAGTGAGTACAAGCCTAGTCGTTCCAGTCTTTCCTCATATGTCAGTGCTGCCATCCCGGGAATCAGTCTGGTGAACCTTTCCTGGACTCTCAAAAGCAAGAATGTCCTTCCTCGGACTAGGAAAGCAAAACTGCACACAATACTTAAGATATGGCCTCACCGATGCCCTGTATAACTGCAGCAAGACAACCTTACCCTGATACTCAAATCCTGTTGCAATGAAAGTCAGCATGCCATTAGCTATCCTTACTGCCTGCTCCACCTGCATGCCAAACTTCTGCAACTGTTCCACCTTGACACCCAGGTCTCGTTGTGCCTCACCTTTTCCTACACTGCCACTATCCAGGTAATAATGTGCCTTCCCGCTTTTGCAACTGAAGTGGATAACCTCAAATTTATCCACAATATACTGCCAAGACTTTAACCACTCAGCCAGCCTGTCCAAGTCACCCTACAGCCTCCTAGCATCCTCCTCACAGCACGCACTGCCACCCAGCTTCATGTCATCTACAAAATTCAGCAATATGGCATTCAATTGCTTCATTCAAATTTTTTAATGTACATTGTGAACGATTGGGGTCCCAGCACTGATCCCTAGGCACCCAACTCATCACTGCCTGTCACTCTGAAAAGGATCTGTTTATTCCAACTCTCCGTTTCCTTTCTGCCAACCAGTTCTCTATCCATGTCAATGCATTACCTCTGATACTATGAGCTTTAATTTTCCTTACTAATGCCTTGTGTGGAACCTTGTCAAAATCTTTTGAAAGTCCAGAATCACAATTTCTACTGATTCATCCTTGTCCATTTTACTGATCACATCCTGAAAAGAATCCAGGCATTTGTCAAGCATGATTTCCCTTTTGTGAATCTATGCTGACTCGAACTGATTCTGTCACCGCTTTCCAAATGTTTAGTTATTACATCCTCAGTAATTGACTCCAACATTTACCTCACCACCAATGTCAGGCTATGGTAATGGATGAATGGGCACTGCACAACAATTAACAGACAGGAGTGTTCCCTCCCAGTTGGGGAACACTTCAGTGGTCCAGTTCATTCGACTTCGGACCTTCGGGTGACCATCCTCCAAGGTGGACTTCGGGTCAGGCAGCAGCGAAAAGTGGCCGAACAGAGGCTGATAGCTAAGTTCTGTACCCACCTAGGGTTCATGTCACACTACAGGTGACCACCATTGCACTATACACACACACAGACACACACACATACAGACAGACACACATACAGACAGACACACGTATACAGAGACACACACACAGACACTCTCACAGACTCTTACAGACACACACATTCCTACACTCACAAATGTTAGCTATATCGTCTCACAGATTTAGACCACTTTATACTCACACACACATACACACATATATATGCTCTCTCTCACAGACACTCACAACCACCCACCTCAGACACACACACACACACACACACACACACTCCTACAGACACCCACACTCACACATGCATCCTCTCACAGACTTAGACAATTTACACTCATATACATATACACTCTCTCTCACACTCACAATCCCCCGTCCCAGACAGACAGACAGGCACATGCACACACATATACGTGTGCCAGGTGAATTTGTACTTGCAGAGTTACATTGCTCAAAAACTGCATGAATCCATGTAAGATTGTTTTAACTCACTTTTTAGATTAGAATCAGTCTAAGCATTATGGCACAGACAGGGAACACAGGGGGCTAACACCTTCAACATCTTAACATCTTATCTGGCTGACACCAATTGTGACAGTAAACCTGAGAATGTAACTTTTAAAAAAGGTTTTGTGATTTACATATAAAAGAAGTGAAACAGATGAGAGACTGAACAAACAATCCAGGTATTTTTCAATGTATAATTTCAGTTACATCACACTGCAAATTTTGACTATAAATTCTGTGTCCTACAATTGTGTAGTCCACAATCACCTGATGAAGGAGCGTCGCTCCGAAAGTTAGTGCTTCCAATTAAACCTGTTGGACTATAACCTGGTTAGGTTAGACTTACAGTGTGGAAACAGGCCCTTCGGCCCAACAAGTCCACACCGACCCGCCGAAGCGCAACCCACCCATACCCCTACATTTACCCCTTACCTAACACTACGAGCAATTTAGCTTGGCCAATTCACCTGACCCGCACATCTTTGGACTGTGGGAGGAAACCGGAGCACCCGGAGGAAACCCACGCAGACACGGGGAGAACGTGCAAACTCCACACAGTCAGTCGCCTGAGTCGGGAATTGAACCCGGGTCTACAGGCGCTGTGAGGCAGCAGTGCTAACCACTGTGCCACCGTGCCGCCATTATCAAATGATTTATTTTTGTACATAGAAACCTATGAGCCCCTCTTAAGTGAAACACTCTGATGGGTGCAGAAGAGATTGTCAGAAACCCAGTTCTACAATAAACAGAATCAGGTTGTTGTGTGATTTTTAACAATGTCAGACTGATTGGCCTATAATTCACCATTTTCTCTCTCTCTCCTTTTTTAAAGAGTGGGGTTACATTAGCAATCCTCCAATCCATTGAAACTCTTCCAGAGTCTATAGAATGCTGGAAAATGATCAGCAATGTGTCCCCATTTTCTAGGGCCACTTCCTTAAGTACTCTGGAATGCAGATCATCAGGCCCTTGGGAATTATCGGGTTATAATCCATCAATTTCCCCAGTACTATTCCCTGACTATTAAGGACTTCCTCTAGTTCCCCCTTCATGCTTGACTCTCTGTCCCCTCGCATTTCCTGAAGGTTATTTGGGTCGTCCTTAGTGAAGACAGATCCAAGACATTTGTTCAACTGGTCTGTCATTTCTTTATTGTCCATTATGAATTCACCTGATTCTAACTACAAGGGACCTACATGTGTCTTCACCAATCCTTTTTTCTTCATAAATCTCTTGAAGCTTTAACAGTCACTTTTTATATTTTCCGCAAGTGTACTTTCATTTTCAATTTTCCCCTTCTGAATTAAAACCTTTGTCCTGCTCCAAATTTTAGATTTCTCCCAAACCTCAACTTTGCTGCTTTTTCTGGCCAATTTATATGCCTCCTCTTTGGCTTTAACACTATCCCCGATTTCCCTTGTTAGTCGTGGTTGAGCCACCTTCCCTGTTTTACTGTTACCCCAGATAGGGATGTACAATTGTTGAAGTCGTATCATGTTGCTTTGTATATGCCCTACCTATTTCTCCATAGAAAAAGTGAGATAGAAGATCTATATATTTTCTTTACAAGCCTTTCAAGGCTGAAACATGAACATTGCCACTGATTTTATTCCTTAGACCTATTTTTGATAGACAATGAAGTATAATCCTTTGCAGTGGACCATTCAGTTCCTTTCACACTATGAGATAAATATAATCTAGGTAAAAACAATGACTGCAGAAGCTGGAAACCAGATTCTGGATTAGTGGTGCTGGAAGAGCAGGCAGTTCAGGCAGCATCCGAGGAGCAGTAAAATCGACTTTTTGGGCAAAAGCCCTTCATCAGGAATACAGGCAGAGAGCCTGAAGGTGGAGAGATAAGTGAGAGGAGGGTGGGGGGTGGGGAGAAAGTAGCATAGAGTACAATAGGTGTGTGGGGAAGGGGATGAAGGTGATAGGTCGGGGGGGGGGTAGAGTGTGGAGTGGATAGGTGGAAAAGAAGATAGGCAGGTAGGACAAGTCATGGGGGCAGTGCTGAGCTGGAAGTTGGGAACTGCGGTGAGGTGGGGGAAGGGGAAATGAGGAAACTGTTGAAGTCCACATTGATGCCCTGTGGTTGAAGTGTTCCGAGGCGGAAAATGAGGTGTTCTTCCTCCAGGTGTCTGGTGGTGAGGGAGTGGCGGTGAAGGAGGCCCAGGACCTCCATATCCTTGGCAGATTGGGAGGGAGAATTGAAATGTTGGGCCACAGGGCATCCTCCTAGCAGAGCGCTTTAGGGAACATCTCTGGGACACCCACACCAATCAACCACACCGCCCCGTGGCCCAAAATTTCAACTCCCCCTCCCACTCTGCCGAGAAGGAGGTCCTGGGCCTCCTTCACCTCCACTCCCTCACCACCAGACGCCTGGAGGAAGAAAGCCTCATTTTCTGCCTCGGAACACTTCTACCCCAGGGCATCAATGTGGATTTCAACAGTTTCCTCACTTCCCCTTCTCCCAACTCACCGCAGTTCCCAACTTCCAGCTCAGCACTGTCCCCATGACTTGTCCTACCTGCCTATTTTCTTTTCCACCTATCCACTCCACCACCCCCCCAACCTATCACCTTCATCCCCTCCCCCACCTATTGTACTCTACGCTATTCTCTCCCCATCCCCACCCTCCTCTCACTTACCTCTCCACTCTTCAGGCTCTCTGCCTGTATTCCTGATGAAGGGCTTTTGCCCGAAACGTTGTTTTACTGCTCCTCAGATGCTGCCTGAACTGCTGTGCTCTTCCAGCACCACTAATCCAGGTAAGTATAATCTGTCAGTGGGAATTTACTTATTTGAACTCTCTTAGTCTTTAGGATTTCCAACTCATTTGTATTGAAGTTAAATGTGGTGTATTAGCTATATCCATTGAATGATCCTCTAGTTTTAAAATTATCCTATGAATCAGGGTTCAATAGAAATATTTGGTAGGATAGAGAATGTTCCAATTACTAGCATCATAATATTACTGCTGATCGCTCAAAGCCAGCTCTGTTGGGTGGGATATGCCAGACTCTTTTGATCTATTCAGAACCTGACTGTGGCAGGGGATTCTGAGGAGGATGCAGAGGTGACAGTGAGAAGAGGGAGAGAACACCCAATCCTATGAACATTACATCTGCCCAATGCTTCAAGCATATACCAGAATCTGCAAAATATAAATTTGACGTACCAGTCATTTCTGAACACATCAAACTAGAGTTGAAGCAAGTCATCATTGATCATACAAATCTGCCTTTGAGAAATCAGAGGTGCTACTGCTGGTACTTAAAAAAGAATCAGCTTTTTCCAGTTATCATTAGTATTTCCTCCTGCTACCATAGAAAGGATTGTACACATTGACTGTTATTTTATTGTTTTACAATCTATCTTCAACTATGACTTTTTAACCATAGTTATGATAGATGTATGATGAATCTGAGAATGTTTGTTAAAAAAGACAGCTGATCAGCAAAACCCATAAATATCACATTTATCAACATGCAAATTTTAACGGGCTGACTTAACAAGAGGTCAATCTGTCAACTAATGCATCAGAATCAAGTTCAAGTGATCAAATCCTATTTCCTTCCTCAAGTACTGATTATTTTTTAACAGAAATGTTGCTACATATTGTCAGCAAAGCCACTTAGATTGAAATAAACACCAAAAGCACATCTCAATGACAACACATGAATAAAACCAAGCAATCACACAGTGGCTTAGTGGCTAGCACTGCTACCTCACTGTACCAGGGGCCCAAGTTCAATCCCAGCCTGGCGTGACAGTCTGTGTGGAGTTTGCATGCTCTCCCTATGTCTGTGTGGGTTTCCTCCCACAGTCTAAAGATGAGCAGGTTAGGTGGTTTAACCATGGTAAATTGACTATAGTGTCCAGGAATGAGTAAACTAGAGGGATTAGCCATGAGAAAAGGAAGGTTATGGAGTGGATCTGGTTGGGATATTCTTCAGATGGAAAATGTGAACTTGATGAGCCCAATAGTCTGCTTCCACGCTGTAGAGATTCTATGATTGAAATAGCTTGCATTCTGAAGTTGAAGAATAGGAATAAATCAGGCTCTCCATTTTTCAAGCAAGCAGGTTTGTGTTCAGCAAAGCTCATCATTTTGTTTCTGACTTAGGCTAAAGTGTGGTTTTACAGTGCTAGCAATACGTTTGGTCTAGGTGAATGTCCTCCAAATAAACAATTTGGTGTTACCTCAATGTGTTATGTCTTATGGTTAATATGTTGGTGTCCTTTAAAAGATATCTTCATGATATCATCACAGCATGTGATGTGAGGTATAAAAATCTAACCGCCACTTTACTTGAGATCACTTGAAGCACGAAATAGTATTAAAACCAGGGCTATTCTGTTGTCATTACATAGTTTAATGTTGCCCAATCACTTAATGCCTCTGAATGGAATATTTGTATATGTTAGAGTGTAATAAACAGCTATTGAATTCTTCAATACCATATTATCTGCATCCAAGTTTCTTACATAATGAGGGATAACATAATCACTGCCAAATCAGTTAAATTACTAACCCAGAGGTAAAATTGACATTACTGTTAGCATCTGTAGTTGCCTCTCAAAAAAAAATTCTCTAAGATATCATTGAGAGATATTTGGAAAAGGTATTGAAGACCAGCAGGACAACAGCATTGGACATAGAGGGTTTGGGCAATCAATAGAATCAATTCCTAGGAGTACAAACAGCTGAGCAGATCTTGTCACTTATGTAAATGATTTGGATATGAACACAGGAGGTATGATTAGTAAGTTTGCAGATGATACCTAAATTGGAGGTGTACTGAATAGCAAAGGAGGATACCTCAGAGGTCAGCAGGATCTTGATCAAATGGGCCAATGAGCTGAGGAGTGGTAGATGGAGTTTAATTTACATAAATGTGAGATGCTGCATTTTGGAAAGACAAATCAGGACAGCACTTATACACTTAATGGTAAGGTCCTGGGAAGTGTTGCTACAGAGACCTTGGAGTGCAGGTTCATAGTTCCTTCAAATTGGAGTCACAAGTAGATAGGATAATGAAGAAGGCTTTCTTTTATTGGTCAGAATGTTGAGTATAGGAGTTGAGAGGTCACGTTGCAGCTGTACAGGACAATGGTTAGGTCACTTTTGGAATACTTTGTTCAATTCTGGTCTCCCTGCTATAGGAAAGAAGTTGTTAAACTTGAAAGGATGCAGAAAAGATTTACAAAGATGTTGTCAGAGTTGCAGAGTTTGAATAGGCTGGGGCTGTTTCCCTGGAACATTGGAGGCTGAGGAGTGACACTTTAGAGGTTTATAAAATCATGAGGGGCATAGATAGGATGAAGAGCCAAGGTGTATTCCCTGGATAGGGAAGTCTGAAACGAGAAGGTATAGTTTCAAGGTGAGAGAGGAAAGATTTAAAAAGGACAGTTTTTTCACATAGAGGGTAGTGCATGTACGGAATGAGCTGTCAGAGAGTGGTGGAGGCTGGTACAACTACATCATGTAAAAGGGATCGGATGTGTATATGAATAGGAAGGGTTTAGAGGGATATGAGCTAAATGCTGGCAAATGAGACCTGATTAATTTAAGATATCTGGTTGGCATGAACAAGTTGGACTGAAGGGTCTGTTCTCATGCTGTACATCTCTGTGACTCTGTGATTCGAGCACTGCCATTATCAAATGATTTATTTTTGTACATAGAAACCTATGAGCCCCTCTTAAGTGAAACACTCTGATGGGTGCAGAAGAGATTGTCAGAAACCCAGTTCTACAATAAACAGAATCAGGTTCACTGTATAAAGTTTATTCACTGTGTCAGATCATTGCAATAGATTGCAAAATGTGTTTTGCAATATAACATTCCTGATTTAGAACATGATGATGTATTAATGACTCCTTATATTGACAGAGCTAAGAAAAATAGGTTATGTGGCATGACGTTTTAGTATGCTTCCAGAATAAAACATTCTTTCCTCACAATTAATCATTCAAAATAGACAGTATGAATTATCCTTTCTGAAATGATGGCACGCATTGAAACCTCTCAAAAGGAGCATCCTTATGTCAAATACGAATGTTATCAAAGTCAACTGTAGGGGGAGTGAATCAGCTGAACAAATGTTTATTTTCAAATGAAATTTTCTAAGAAGCAAATTGAGATCATTTTCTTTAAAGGTTAGGAGGCTCTGAAATGACCGACTGTTATGGTTTCAAGATTATGAGTGGTGCTGATAAAGCTGATTCAGGTAGATCAGTTGGAATTGTGAAAGTTTCACATACTATTGTATACAAGGTTGTGTGCACACTCAGTTTGACCAGTTGAGGTCAAAGAGTTCCTGTTTGATCACATTGGTTCTTTGCCGACCCCTTCCTATTGAAATTCAGATTCGGAAGCTTGTAGCAGTTGTTTTTAACTTATATGATCTCCAGACATTCTATTTGTGAGCATCATGGATACGCCTTCAAATCTGAATCTTTGATGAGATAATTTTTTTTATTCTTAGGGGAAATACACTGTTGGAATCAAGTACTAGGTTTATACAGTGTTGATAAGATTCAAGGGATCCAATTTAATTCATTTATACAAAGTGAAAGGTTTGAAGGATGTGATGGCAATAGGGTTGGAGCGACTGACTTTGATCAAAGCCAGGTTAGGCTCGTTGAACCCTTTCTTTCCTTTGGTTAAAAGCTCTTTCCTTTTTCAATGAACTGACACCGCAAACTCTACTGCATTTCATTTTTGACAAAACATGGCTTTAAATAATATTTCAGCATGATTGTCTTTTACAGCTCCTACCCTGACTGAATACCAGTGTTTCCACCAGTAGGAAAATCATAAACATCGCTAAAATTCAGATTGCAAAAAGCTATATCACTCATCCATCAAAAATCATGATTAAAGCTAGGAAAACCTAAAGTGTGGGAGGATATTTTACATAACCCTCTTCCACCTAGAGTTCCTCGTATGAGTAACAAACCCGATATGAAATAGACTGTCAAGTCCTACTTCAATCTACAGTGAAGGAAGTGTCAATAAAATGGTCTTGAACTTGTTGCATGTGGTAATTATGCATGTAAATTTCTTTTCAAAAGATTATGAAACATCATAGGTTTTACTCAATGTTCTGAAAAACCTTAAAAATAGAACATTACATTCAGAAAACAAGTGTCTAAGTGCTGGAATTCTGCTCAGAGAGTCCAAAAGGGTTTTCTTTCCAGCCCGGGGAAATAAATTTGACTAGGTCTTGACAGTGTCAAGGTACTGCAAAAAGCTTTCAGCCTGATAACGGACTGAAGTCTTGTACTCGCTGTGAACCACAGTGCCAAAAAGATTTAACCTGCTACATAAATGTCCATTTATTCAGTTAAATTCCAATTATGAGCTGAGTGCAAAGCGATGGTAATGCCTCTTTAAAAAAGGTGCTGAGATACTTTTAACAAAGTTACATCTGCAACTGATCATACACATGAAGGAGAAATTTTAAAAAAAACGTTTATGGAAGGGTTTATCCTTTGATACAGTCTTACTTGCTACGCATTCACCTCAACCTCCACCCCAGCCTTTTAATTATAATAAACCAATGATAAGAATCACCAGAGGCTTTCCGATGCTTTTTAAATGAGTGCAAGTTTTTCCTTACTGTAAGTACAGCAGTTGTATCTTCCTTTCTTTGAGCTCTTTTGAGAGAAACAGCACCGCTATTATTTTTACTATTGAATGATCCCTTCATTCAGTACCTTTCTCCCACTAGCATTCTTCACATAATTGCTGTGCAAATATGCTCAAATCAAACACATTCATCAACATCATAGTTCACACTGAAAGTAAATTACCACAATAAACCTGTGCAATGGTTGTACCATGCTCTTTGCTGTTCAAATGACATATACATTTTGATTTTGATGTAAGAATGTTTATCACACAAGATACTGAAGAGTTAGGAAGCTGTTGGATGCACTGAAAATAGTATAACTGTGAGGAACACTGCACAGTTTTTCAAATTGATCACTGTGTAAGCGACAGACTGAAAGGTGCAGTGAGTTAGCACAATTTTCATTCAACTCTGGCACGTTCGCTGAAATTTATCACGGCTGGAATGTGAAAAGGTTTTCTTTCTGCCAGATGAAAGGGTTCTCAAAGTGAAATAGGGTTGGGCAGTCATAACCCCATTTCTTATCCCAAGTTCACAGCAGAGACCTACCCGACAAAGCCATAGCTCTTCTCCAAAATAAAGCACTGAACTGCAGATGCTGGAAACCTGAAACAAAACAGAAATTGATGGAAAAACTCAGGAGCTTAGGCAACAAACTGTGGAGAGAAAGCAGTGCTAACATTTCAGGTCCAATGACCCAATTTAGAATTATGAGTAGCTGGGAGAAGGTGATACATATGGTAAAGGCCAAGTTGGGGGAGAGGGCAGGAGTAAGTGAATAGGTGGAGATGGAGCCCAGAAAGAGAGAACAATAGTTGGGAGATAAATGGCTGGATAATGGTAAGCTGGGAGAGAGAAGAGCTGATGATGTGGACTAAAAATAGGTTAAAATGAGTTAGCTGTTCTGAAAGTAGCTCATGCTATGACAGTAGCAGGGGTGTGGTGGTTTGTAAATGATATAGAGGAAGGCGTTGAGGTTCTGAAATTATTGGCTGCAGGGAAATGTTGGGGGTGGAGGAAGAATGGACCGGGGTGTCCTGAGGGAAGGCTGGCAAGGGAGGGAAGGAGAATACATGTCTGGTAATAGCATCAAGCTGGAACTAATGGAAATAGAATCATAGAATCTCTGCATGTGGAAACAGGTCATTTGGCCCAACAAGTCCACACCGACCCTCTGAAGAGTAACTGGCACCTAATGATCTTTTGGATACAGAGATTGATAGGATCTCCCTGGTCCTCACTTATCACCCTATCAGCATTGTGGGATGGAAGAGAGGGGTAAGGGTAGAAGGTGCAGGAAATGGGTCAGACACAATGAAGGGCCCTGTCCATTTTGTTACTCTGGGTGCATCTGACAGATTCATGCCCTTGAGTGACTAACCTGGATACCTCCAGACAAGAAGGATCCAAACCCCTGTCCCCCAGATTGATTGCCATGAAGACACGGGAAAGACCCATGACCCACTTCCTTGACGGCAGAGGCACAGACCACCTGATGGAGATCACCCCAACCAGACACCTGACTGCCATACAGCATGATGTCTACCTTCCCTTAGCCTGAGGTCTGCTGAGCAATAAGGTAAGGTTGCTATGATTGGCTAATTGACATGGCAAGGCAAACCAGGGCATGGATGATGTGGGCATGCAGGTAGATGTTTAGGAAGCAGTCATGAAGAGAGTAAGCAAGGACCCCTGAGGAGCAGCCTGATCCAATCCTTCAGCAAGGTGCCTGTCCCTTTGAGAAATGTGTTCCTGCATCAGTCCTTCAACAGTAGTTGTTGACATGCCTGCAATATAATTCTGCGCTTCCTGAGCACTGACAAAATACCAGAGAGATGCCACGATTATCGTGAAGTGTTGATGAATGCCAGGTGCAATGAGCACATGGTTTGATGGTGGGTAATTTGGAGTTCCTTCAGAGCAAGCAGTAAGTTGAATGTAGAGCCTTCTCAATGTCTAGCTTGTTTGACGTGTTTGGTGAGGTAGAAATTTGAATATTAATAAGGGAAAGTCAGGCTGTTAACAAGGCAGAATCAAAAAGTGTGGCGCTGAAAAAGCACGGCAGGTCAGGCAGTATCTGAGGACCAGGAAAATCAATGTTTCAGGCAGAAGGAATGTTTCAGGAATATTCCTGATGAAGGCCTTATGCCTGAATATTCCTGATGAAGGAAATATTCCTGATGAAGGGCTTATGCCTGAACCGTCGATTCTCCTGCTCCTCAGATACTGCCTGACCTGCAGTGCTTTTCCAGCACCACACTTTTTGACCCTGATCTCCAGCATCTGCAGTCCTCACTGTCTCCTGTTAACAAGGCATTCAACAAGCAATGACTCCTTTGAAATGGCAAGAATCACACCACATCACTTGTCAAAAGCATAGAAGATGGACCAAGGTTCCTCCAATGTCGAAATCAGCCTCACTGGACTTCTTCTCCAATTCTGCTACCAATCTCACTATAACTTGTTTCATTAAGACCCTTATAAAATTCTGCAAAGCTCAATATTCATTTAGCTTGCTAAAGGTCATTACAGACAAGGTCATGCAATATTCAGAAGCTGTAGAATCAAAAGATAAAAGCTTATTATATTCCAGGTGAAATCTGCTGTCAGAAAAGGTAAAAAAAAAAGCAAGTATTAGATTACTTACAGTGTGGAAACAGGCCCTTCGGCCCAACAAGTCCACACCGACCCGCCAAAGCGCAATCCACCCATACCCCTACATATACCCCTTACCTAACACTACGGGCAATTTAGCATGGCCAATTCACCTGACCCGCACATCTTTGGACTGTGGGAGGAAACCGGAGCACCCGGAGGAAACCCACGCAGACACGGGGAGAATGTGCAAACTCCACACAGTCAGTCGCCTGAGGCGGGAATTGAACCCAGGTCCCTGGCGCTGTGAGGCAGCAGTGCTAACCATTGTGCTGTATTCTTACAGCAATTAAAAAATCCATGATTCTGAAAACATTTCTCTCCAAGAGCAGCAGTGAGATATCTCACTGCAGTGTAAGACTCGAATTAGGGGTTGGAATATGAACCCACAGTCTTCCTTCTGGGAGGTGAGAATCTGACCAATTGAACTAAGCTGATAGCTAATTACTAATTAATTTTCATTATTAACTTTTGTATTGATATGAATTTAACTGGATATGTGAGTGGCACACGTTCATTTCTGTTAATCATTTTAATAATTTTAACTTCTATATATTTACCATCTCACAAGAGATTTAATAAGATATTGTTATCAGTGTCTATAATGTGCATGTTCATTATGTCTTATTGACACATCTACAATCCTTTTTCAATTAATTTTTCCATCCTCTACACATGTCTTCCAACTAAGTGAGCCCTGTGGTGAAAGGATAGCACTAACAGATGACTGCACAGCCATACGTGGAGTTACTGTGAATGGAGAAAAGCCATGTTGTGTATCTGTGACTAAAACAAATGCACCTGTTTCAGTATGGAGTTGCTAGGGACTTATTGATTTCAAATACACTGCTGACTGCCACTTTTAAGAGCCATGGAATATGCAATGCCTTCACTGTGCTATTGCACTGGAAATCAAGTCCCCCTATTTCCAAAGTCATCACAAAGGTTAAAGATTCCAAAAATACATTCACAAAATTCCACCATTTACCTGACTTCCAGACCCTGGTTGATTGAAAGCACAGACCAAGTTTCTGTACTTAAGAGTAATCCCTATTTATTACCAGTAATTAGACTCTAGCTGTAGGTAGTCAGTTATAATCCATTAGCATGTAACATGACAAATTTAAAATTTAATCCCCTTCTAAACTCCTCCTTACATGTACATACAAACAGGCAATTAATAGGGTAAAAAAGGTTATGATTAGATTCGATTACTTACAGTGTGGAAACAAGTCCACACCAACCCTCTGGAGAACAACCCACCCAGACCCATTCCCCCACATTTACCCCTTCACCTAACACTACAGGCAATTTAGCATGACCAATTCACCCAGCCTGCACATCTTTGGACTGTGGGAGGAAACAGGAGCACCTGGAGGAAATCCATGCAGGCATGGGGAGAATGTGCAAATTCCACATAGGCAGTTGCCTGAGGCGGGAATTGAACCTAGGTCTCTGGTGCTCTGAGGCAGCAGTGCTAACCACCGTGCCACTGTGCAACAAGTAGGTAGTTTAGTAGTTCCTATTCATGGGTTGCTGAAATGATCCTTATGATTCTTATGCTGGTCAGAATATTGCTTCTCAGTTGTCTTTCTCTGGATGCTTCCACCCATTAATAAAAAGCACGTGGTCATTGGTTCACTTCAAAAAAGTTAAAAAGGTATCAGTTAAACATCGTAATTGATAAAAAAAAATGCTGAAGGAAAGATGAGTTGGTTTTCTACAGGTTTACAGTGAGTTTTGACTACAGAGTAACAGACCCTCTGCTTATGGACAGCAAATCACTTCTCTCCATATCCTCTTCCCAGCCCAAGCTGTACAGTAATCTAAGAACCAAACACACAGATGCTGACAGGCTAAACACTTACTTCATTGATAGCTGGTTACTAGTCCATAGACCAAATAACTTCTTGTTGCCATCCAGCTGCATCTGTACACAACGCACAAAGATAAATTTTTCCTCCTCATCTTTCTCGATCTGTCTGCTACCTTTAATAAAACTGAGCTTACCATCCTCCTCTGAAGCCACCCCACTGTTGTCCAGTTGGTGGAACTGCTCCCACATGATTCCATTCTTATCTATCTTACCATAGACGGAGAATCTTTCTTGCTGTTTCCTCTGGTTTCCCCGCATAATGAATCATTGGCCTTCTCCTATTTCTCATCCACTTGATGATATAATTCAAAGGCACTGCATTAGATTTCACATGCACACCATCAGCTCTCTCAGTTTTGCCACTATTGCTAAATTATCAGATTGTTTATCCATTATCCACTAATCAATGAGCACAAGTTTCCTTGAATTAAATATTGGGAATACTGAAGCTATCATTTTCAGTCTCAACTCCAAAGTCAGTTCCTATTTATTGCCCTTCTTCCTGGCAACAGTCTATGATTAAGCCACGATGTTCAAGCATTTGAGCCTGGGAGGAGCTTTTGATGTTTTGTTTTAATACATGAATGAGATCTGGGTATTGCTGACTGGGCCAACATTTATTGCCCATCCCTAGTTACTCTTGAGAAAGTGGTGTCAAATTGCCTCCTTGAACCGTTGCAGTCCATGTGCTTTAGGTAAACAACAATGCTACTAGGGAGGGAATTCCAGGATTTGTATTCAATCTCATTAAAGAAACAATATACTTTCAAGTGGGATGGTGACTGTCTTAGAGGGGAACTTGCAGCAAATGGTGTTCTCATGTATCTATTATTGCTTTTCTAGATGATAGTGGCCATGAATTAGGAAGGTGCTGCCTAAGGAGGTTTTATGAGTTTTGACAATACATCTTGTAGATGGCACACACTGTTACTATTAAGCAAGATGGAAGGTGGGGATGCTTCTGGATGTGGTGCCTGTAAAGAGAGGTGCTTTTTCTTCGATGGTGTCAAGCTTCTTGGGTGTTGTTGAAACTGTACTCTTCGAGGCAAATGGAAGTGTTCGATGTCATTCCTGACTTGTTCCTCATAGTTGGTGGACAGGCTTTAGGCAGTCAGGAGGTGAGTTATTCCCCTGAAAAGTTTCTAGCCTTTGACTTGCTCTTTTAACCACAGTATTTATATAGCCAATCCAGTTCAATTCCTGGTGAATGGTGGTCATAAGGTGGTGACATGGGACATTTTGTGATATTGAACGTGAAAAGTCAATCATTGGATTCTCTCTTGTTGGAGATGGTCATTGTCCAGCCCTTTTGTGGTGCTAATGCTACTTACCAATTTTCAGCCCATGTCTGGACATTGTTGAGGTTTTGCTGCATTTGAACATGCTCTGCTTCAGTATCCACTCATCATGAATGGTGCTGAGCATCATGCAATCATCGGTGAACATCCTACTTCTGACTTTACGATGGAGGGAAGATCATTGTTTAAGCAGATAAAGATGCTTGAGCCAAGGACACAACCCTGAGGACCTCCTACAGAGATGTCCTGCAGCTGAGGTGACTGACATCCCAGGTGTCTGCAAACATTTACCTTGGTGCCAGGTATGACTCCAAGCAAGTATTCATGTCATTTTGGAGACCACCATTTCCCATTTCAATACCTTCCCTAAACGTCACCCTGTTTCAGCTCACCTTCTGCTGGAATCCTTATCCATTTTTCCTTTAGCTTCAAACATCACGATTTAAACATGTTTCAGACTGGTTGGCCTACATTCTACCATCCATTAATTTGAGGTCATCCAAACTCATGTTTCAACTCACAAGTTGCATACCCCATCACCTCGGTGCTTGCTTCAGAAAACCCAACTGGCAAAAGCAAATGAGTTTTGAAGCATGTATTGGAATTCTTCCCTTAAAGTGTCAAACAAGACCTAGTGTGCTAGCATTTATCTGTTTCTCAAAGACAGGGAGAACCCTTCAGAATGTAGGATGTTGGCCTACCAATAGCAAAGGAATGATGGTATAGTTCCAAATTAGGAAGCTGTGAGGGGAACCTGTGGTGGTATTTCCTGGTTTCTGCTAATGTTGTCTTTTGAAGTGATAGACATCATAGACTTGGAAGTTGCTATGAAGAAATTTTTTTTATTTGTTCGTGGATGTCGTCACCTTTTGCTAAGCCAGCGTTAATGACAATCCCTAATTGCCAAGGCTGCAGTTAAAAGTCGACCACATTGCTGTGTCTGGAGTCACATATAGACCAGATCAGATAAGGATGGCAGATCTCTTTCTTTAAAATACGTTCGTGAATTTGACTATAACAATCCACAGTGGTTACATGGTCATCACTAGACATTTAAATTTCAGATTTTTTAATTAAATTCAAATTCCACCATCTGCTATAGTGGGATTTAAGCCTATGCCCTCAAAACATTAACCTGGGTCTCTGGGCTACTCAGTGTGTCACATTCCCACAACATTATCATCGTACTCTAAAATTAATGAGTTGCCACAGTGTATTTTGTAGATGTTACACCTTCCTGCCACTGTGCATTGGAGTGGAGTGTCAGAGGTTGAGGGGTGACCTTATAGAGGTTTATAAAATCATGAAGGGCATGGATAGGATAAATAGACAAAGTCTCTTCCCTGGGGTGGGGGAGTCCAGAACTAGAGGGCAAAGGCTTAGGGTGAGAGGGGAAAGATATAAAAGAGACCTAAGGGCAACATTTTCACATGAAGGGTGGTGCATGTATGGAATGAGCTGCCAGAGGAAGTAGTGGAAGCTGGTACATTTGCAACATTTAAAAGGCATCTGGATGAGTATACGAATAGGAAGGGTTTGGAGGGATATGAGCAGGGTGCTGGCAGGTGGGACTAGATTGGGTTGGGATATTTGGTCAGCATGGATGCGTTGGACCGAAGGGTCTGTTTCCATGCTGTACATTTCTATGACTCTATGACTCTAGAGGGAGTGAATGTTTTAAGGCTGTGGAAAACAAACCACTTAGGCAGACAGCTTTTGTCCAGGATGGTGTTCAATGAAGTACAGCTTTTGGGAAAGTAGAAGGTAATTACACCAGCGTTCTTGGTTTCTGAGCTGCTTGTATACCTACAGTATTTATATAGCAAGTCCAGAGGAGGAAAGGTATGTGCTGAAGGCTGAAACACTAAGCCAAAAATGTCAGGAGTAAGAAGAGTTACGAGAAGCAAAACTCTATGCTTCTATTCCATGCTATTATTATTAATTGTGATGTGGTTACTATAGTGACAGTAGACAGTTGACTTGTACCACCAAGAATTATGACTGAACATTTGAAAGTGACATGTAGATATATTGTTTGTTAATGAGTTGCTGTTTGCCATATGCATCTTTTCTCATATATACATTTTCAGTATTAGATTTATTAAGAATGTTCTGCTGTGTAATAGATTTCCAGACCTCTCTTCCTCTTCTTGACTGAGGTGGATCATAACAGATATTGGTGACGTGTTATTGTTCCACATTAGAGACAAGAGCCAGATTATATGGTTGTAATTTCTTCAGCACAACTATGTCACATGATTGGAATTTTGACAAATGTCTGTAATTCCTTGGGAAAAATGCATACATCATTGATTGCCTCTGGTACATATAACTTTATAATTCAAACATTTCAGTGAAAATGTTATGAAGAAAGTTTAAGAGTCCAGGTTGAATAATAGAAGTTACATCATCTTAACATTATGTTCGTTTATTATTCTGAAAAAAAAGTAGGATAGCCAGAAAAGATTCTAAGAAAACATGAAATAATTACTTTCTTCACAACAATTAATTAAATTGGATAAATTTGACCAAATTGGTCTAGGATCATACAAGTTGTGCAAAAAAACATTTTTTTTAGATTAATACCAACACTTTCAGATTTCTGTCATCTTAATCACAGATTACAAAAGCTGCATTATGTTACTCAGATATTTTCCTTTTGAAATTCTTTATGCAAAAGCATTTTATTAAAGTTGAATCCTGCCAACAGCTGGCAAATCTATTGAACCAGGCAATGGAGAATGAGCAAAGCCACACACACACACCATATCTATGAAGGAAAGATCTTTTCATTTGTTTCCCGCTCTTTATCCTGCACTAACGACTGATGACATTATTTCATGGAAAATTCACAAAGTACAAACTTCTTGATATATCAAGCTGAAAATTTTTCAAAGAAGTGTTTTTTTTCTATCATCTCCTTGGTACCATGCAACAACATAACCCTAAACTTTTATTTTTGAGCTGAAAGTATTGAGCTCAGAAAAATATCTAATACTGTGAATATAGCTTAAAATTACATTCCTTAGCTGAATAGTGGGGTAAAGGTTGATTTATATGCTGAGAATAGGACTAAATATTTATTCTGCCCCTCCCCCCGAAAATGGGATAATCTAAAACATTGGGCTGACTTATATGTTGCGATCAAGATGATATAAAATGTATGAAACTAGGGACCATTTTCTAAGTAGACGGGAAATGATTCAATTAGACTCAGTGTTACATAGGATCAGCCTGGTCCTGGTGAAGCACACAGCTGCAAACAACATGCTGCCTACTTATTAACATGTCTATGGGGGAATGGAAGCCAGCACTAAGCACACAGCTGATTGGCTGCACACCCAGCAGGGGGCCCGGGACTGTGCATGGCTAACTAAGCTGACAGATAGCTTGAAAGAAGAGTCACAGCAGCCTCACAATTTTAACCGTTTCTCTCGTCACTGATGAATTTCGCCAGCATTTTGTTTTTACTCCTGAACAACTACTTGTCCTTTTGAAAAGGAAGGTGCATGTACAAACCTTTGGACGTGTTTGATGGAAGGAAAAGTTCTGAAAATAGATTATCAGGTCAAAGAGAGTGATCCCAGGTTTTCGGATGTAGACAATAGACAATAGACAATAGGTGCAGGAGTAGGCCATTCTGCCCTTCGAGCCAGCACCACCATTCATTATAATCATGGCTGATCATCCTCAACCAGTATCCTGTTCCTGCTTTATCTCCATAACCCTTGATTCCACTATCCTTGAGAGCTCTATCCAACTCTTTCTTAAACCAATCCAGAGACTGGGCCTCCACTGCCTTCTGGGGCAGAGCATTCCACACACCCACCACTCTCTGGGTGAAGAAGTTTCTCCTCATCTCTGTCCTAAATGGCCTACCTCTTATTTGTAAGCTGTGTCCTCTGGTTCGGGACTCACCCATCAGCGGAAACATGTTTCCTGCCTCCAGAGTGTCCAATCCTTTAATAATCTTATACGTCTCAATCAGATCCCCTCTCAGTCTTCTAAACTCAAGGGTATACAAGCCCAGTTGCTCCAATCTTTCAACAAAAGATAGTCCTGCCATTCCAGGAATTGACCTTGTGAACATACACTGCACTCCCTCAATAGCCAGAATGACTTTCCTCAAATTTGGAGACCAGAACCACGTACAATATTCCAGGTGCAGTCTCACCAGGGCCTGTACAACTGCAGAAGAACCTCTGCTTCTATACTCAATCCCTTTTGTTATGAAGGCCAGCATGCTATTAACTTTCTTCACTACCTGCTCTACCTGCATGCTTGCCTTCACTGACTGGTGTACAAGAACACCCAGATCTCTTTGTACTTGCCCCTTTACCTAACTTGACTCCATTTAGGTAGTAATCTGCCTTCCTGTTCTTGCCATCAAAGTGGATAACCATACATTTATCCACATTAAACTGCATCTGCCATGCATCTGTCCACTCACCTAACCTGTTCAGGTCACCCTGTAATCTCCTAACATCCTCCTCACATTTCACCCTGCCACCCAGCTTTGTATCATCAGCAAATTTGCTAATGTTACTATTAATACCATCTTCTATATCATTAATATATATTGTAAAAAGCTATGGTCCCAGCATTGATCCCCATGGTAGCCCACTGGTCACCGCCTGCCATTCTGAAAGGGAGCCATTTATCACTACTCTTTGTTTCCTGTCAGCCAACCAATTTTCAATCCAAGTCAGTACTTTGCCCCCAATACCATGTGCCCTAATTTTGCTCACTAATCTCCAATGTGGGACTTTATCAAAGGCTTTCTGAAAGTCCAGGTACACTATATCCACTGGATCTCCCTCATCCACCTTCAGAGTTACATAACTCAAAAAATTCCAGAAGATTAGTCAAGCATGATTTCCCCTTCATAAATCCATGCTGACTCTGTCCTATCCTGTTACTGTTATCCAGATGTGTCGTAATTTCATCCTTTATTATTGACTCCAGTATCTTTCCCACCACTGAGGTCAGACTAACTGGTCTATAATTTCCTGATTTCTCGCTCGCTCCTTCCTTAAAAAGTGGTACTACATAAGCCACCCTCCAATCCGCAGGAGCTGATCCTGAATCTATCGAACTCTGGAAAATTATCACCAATGCATCCATGATTTCTAGAGCCACCTCCTTCAGTATTCTGGGATGTAGACCATCAGGCCCCGGGGACTTATCAGCCTTCAGACCTAACAGTCTCTCCAACACCAATTTCTGGCAAATATAAATTCCCTTCAGTTCAGGTCCTTCAGCCACTATTACCTCAGGGAGATTGCTTGTGTCTTCCCCAGTGAACACAGATCTGAAGTACCAATTCAACTCTTCTGCCATTTCTTTGTTCCCCGTAATATATTCCCCTGTTTCTGTCTTCAAGGGGCCAATTTTAGTCTTAAGCATTTTTTTCACTTTCACATACCTAAAAAAGATTTTACTATCCTCCTTTATATTTTTGGCCAGTTTACCTTCGTACTTCATTTTTTCTCTGTGTACTTCCTTCTTAGTATTCTTCTGTTGTTCTTTAAAAGCTTCCCAGTCCTCTGTTTTCCCACTTATCTTTGCTATGTTATACTTTTTCTCTTTTGACATTATATGTTTCTTAACTTCCCTCATCAGCCACGGCCACCCCTGCCTCCTCATAGGATCTTTCTTCCTTTTTTGGAATGAACTGATCCTGCATCTTCTGCATTATACCCAGAAATATCTGCCATTATTCTTCCACTGTCATCCCTGCTAAGGTATTGCACCATTGAACTTTGGCCAGCTCCTCCCTCATAACTCCATAGTTCCCTTTATTCAACTGAAATATTGTCACTAGCGATTGCACCCTCTCCCTTTCAAATTGCAGATTGAAGCTTATTGCATTGTGGTCACTACCTCCTCATGGCTCCTTCACTTCGATCAATTCTGGTTCGTTACACAATACCAGATCCAGAATTGCCTTCTCCCTGGTTGGCTCCAGCACCAGCTGTTCTAAGAATCCATCTCGGAGGCACTCCACAAAGTCTCTTTCTTGATGTCCAATACCATCCTGATTCTCCCAGTCTACCTGCATGTTGAAATTCCCCATAACAACTGTAGTAACATCTTTGCGACAGGCCAATTTCAGCTCCTTATTCAAATTACACCCTACATCCATACTACTGTTTGGGGGCCTGTAGATAACTCCCAAGAGAGTCTTTCTACCCTTAGAATTTCTCAGCTCTATCCATATTGACTCTACATCCCCTGATTCTAGGTCCCCCCCGTGCAAGGGACTGAATATCATCCCTTACCAATAGGGCCACCCAACCCCCTCTGCCCGTCAGTCTGTCCTTACGATAGCACGTATAGCCTTGAATATTCATTCCCCAAGCCCTGTCCACTTGAAGCCACGTCTCAGTTATCTCCACAATATCGTAGCTTCCAAAAGAGCCTCAGTCTCATCCATCTTATTTCTAATACTTCATGCATTCATATATACTGCCCTCACCCTTCCTATCAACCCTATTTCACTCAACCTTACGGCATGATCCCTTTTTGAGTTTTCTGCTTCATTGATACCGCTGTCTTTCTTGACTTCCCTTGTTCTAACTTTCCCTTCAATTTCCTCCTTAAACTTCCAGTTTGTCCCCTCCCACAACCTACCCCCACCCCCCCAACCCCCCACAGTTGTGTTGCAGTGGCAAACCTACCTGCCAGAATGCTGGTCCCCAACCTATTAAGTTGCAAACCGTCTCTCTTGTAGAATTTATGCTTACTACGAAACATACCCCAGAGATACAAGAATTTAAATCCTTGCTTCCTGCACCAGTTCCCCAGCCACACATTCAAGTCCATTAGCTCCCTGTTTCTGGTCTCACCAGCCTGAGGAACTGGAAGCAAACCGGAGATAACCACCCTGGACGTCCTGCTTTTCAGCCTTCTTCCTAGTTCTCCGAAGTCCTGCTGTAGTATGTTCCTCCTCTTCTTCCCGACATCACTTGTGCCAACATGTACCACCACATCTGGCTCTTCACCTTCATCCTTGAGGATTTCCTGCACTCTGTCTGTGATGTCCTTAATCCTGGCACTAGGAAGGCAATATACCATCCTTAAACCCCGCCTGTTGCCACAGAAACCCCGTTCAGTTCCACTCACTACGGAGTCCCCTATCACCACGGCTCTGTGCGATGTCTGACTCCACGGCTCTGCCTCCACACCAACCTTTGATTGACAGACCTGGCCGCCTCGCGGACTGGCAGTGTCTTCTGTCTCTACTGTGTCCAAAAGATTCAACTTTTTCTTGACCGGTACTTCCCCCGGTAGCATCAGAGACCAGAAATGGAGGTCAAAAAAAGAAGGAAAGCTATGTTTTCAGAGGTTGGTAGGATGTACCTCTTATTCGAAAGTGAGGACTGCAGATCAGAGTCAAGAGTATGGTGCTGGAAAAGCACAGCAGGTCAGGCAGCATCCGAGGAGCAGGATGTATTTTTATTCAGACCCTGTGGAGGGAATGGGTACATGTGACCAGGATTTAGTCTTGACAATCTGGCTGTAGTACCAAACAAAGCTCAGTGACCCAACACTGATCTCAGTGCATCTTTCAACAGCATCACCGACTCGGCCTCTCATACTGCTTCAGGAACCACAGGCCCTTCAGAAATCAGAACTCACATGAAATTTCCAATCTTCTACCTCACCCTCAAATCACTACTGGTCTGCTTCCAGTTCCGCACACACACCTCTTACAGCTTCCACATGCCTCCAGCTATTCAGCTGTTGAAGCACAACACATAAAAACATTACAACAAATTAACCAACACCTTTCCCTGTCTTGCAGGGCAAGGTGAAATATAAGGTATACCTGCTGAGCAGATAGTGCTCCACTGCAGGGTTGTGACTGAGGTCTTTGCATCTGGTGGCACCAAAGACATTCAGGATGACTATATGCTTTATGCAACACTTCAACGTCTGCTTCCTCATCCTTCTGTCTGGAGTGAAGTAAAACTTGCAGCAACCATGGACCTCTTCCTTTCCACATCAACACTATTTCTGAATTTTTGCCTTCCAGCTCTGAAGAGCTGTCACACAACCAGTCGCTGCAGCATCATCCATGAAGGGTGCTGTGTTTCCAACTCTTTGCAGTTTACTTGCTGTCCCAGGAAGAGTAGTTTACATTCTACACTGTGATGTATCCAGTCAGGATGCATTCTATGATGCATTTTTAAAACATTAGGAAGAGTATATGTGGATTTGCTGCATTTCCTTGATCTCCTGAGGAAGTAGAGATATCCATGTGCTTTCTTGTCCATCATATCCAGGGTGGACCAGGACAGATTGTTGATCATCATCACTCCCAGGAACATGACACTGTGGACCATCTCACAGCACCAGGCACACAGGTTTGAGGGGAGTGACGGTGACTCAGTGGTTAGCACTGCTGCCTCATAGCGCCAGGCACCCAGGTACAATTTCACCCTCAGGTGACTGTGTGGAGTTTGCACGTTCTCCCCATAATTGTGTGGGTTTCCTCCAGGTGCTCTAGTTTTCTCCCACAGTCCAAAGATGTGCATGTTAGGTGGATTGGCCGCGCTAAATCGTCCATAGTGTCTAGGGATGTGCAGAGTATGTGGGTTGGCCATGGGAAATGTGGGGTCAAGGGATGGGGTCTGGGTAGGATGCTCTTTAGAGGTGAGTGTGGACTGGATGGACTGAATGGCCTGCTTCCATACTGTAGGAATTCTCTGTCTCAGCACCACTCATGCAGACTGGAGCTTGCCCTCCACTCTGCTTCACGAAGTCAGTGACCAGCTCCTTCATTGTCCTGATGTTGGTGGAGAGATTGTCGTCTTGCAAAGAATCTGACTTTTTAATTCTCTATGTATTTTCTCATTGTTCTTGTCGTTACTCTCACCACATCAGAATGGGAAAATTCTGCCATGTGTTTTTCTTCTATAGATTCCTGGTCCACTGATTTCTTTATCTCAATTTCATTTTGCTTCATTAGCTTTTCAGCACTTAATCCCACCATTAAAGGCATGTGTTGCCTACATTGTTTTTACTTTACACTTTGTCTTGTGTTGCCAATGATCTGGACAGAGTAGAAGGGGAAAATTGTTTCCATTAGGGAAAGGATTGAGAACAGAATGGTACATATTTAAAAAGCTGTTGACATGAGGGAAAACTGTGACAGGCAGCAAACAGTTAAGATCAGATCAGCACTGCCTGAGAGCTGGGGTATACATGTGAGATTTCAAAAAGAAATTGGATTGTAATCATAAAAGGAAGAACCTGCAGGGTTATGGGATGAAGGTCTTCAGGTGCTTTGTTTATTTAGAGATAGTGCAGGAGCATGCGGACAAATGACTTCTTTCTGTGCTGTGATAATTCTGTATGTAAAAAGAGACTATAGTAAAATGAGTTATTATTAAGTCAATTAACAAAAACATACCAATATTTTAGAAATAATTCATATTTAGAAGATTACCTACATTAATTTTAAGCCATTAAAGAGTTTTATTGCACGGTGCTTGAGAGAATATACACCAATTGTTGATGCAGTTTTGCATATATTGAGATTAAAGTGCTTTTTAAAGATCTATTATATGCTCCTGTGTCTTTATTTGTTATTTATGATTTTTATAAAAACAAACTTTGTGTTTCCATTACAGTAAAAGACTGCTTCACTAATAGTTATGAATTAGTTAACATGGTCAAAGTGACAACTCCAAAAAGCGACAAAGTTATGCAAACTCTGTCATATCATAAATCAAGATGAAGCCCAAGTTTTTCACAGTCTGTGCCTTTGTGCCAATTTCTAGCAATTGTGCCCTCCAATTTAATGATCTTTGTTTTGCTTAAATGATTTTAGACACACAACAATGAAAGGTGCCAAGTCCCTGGTGGGTCCGTTTCTTGTGCATGCCAAATAAGCTCAGTAAAATTCCACAGCATCTGCTCTGCTGTTCTGTTGTTGGACTTGCCTGCTGTGTTTCCCCAAAGACTGCTAACCCCATCACCCATTCAGTCTGAATGATAAAAAAAACCTGTAAATGTTTATGATTGTCAATAGCTAAAGGATCTTGAGACAAATCTATTATCCATTATAAGGTTGTCCTTCCAACATCAATCAGTTTTTCTTCATTAAGGACATTTCTACAGCCCTAGTACAGTGTATTACATTTGCGTTGATCAAAGGAACTGACTTCTCTGCTGACTGATTTGCCACACACGATGTTCTTATCACATATCAACAGTATAGTGGCTGGCACAGGTTTAAAAGACGTTTCTGCTTCTGGTATTGGATATGCTGGTAGTGGGTTATGGCTCTACAAATCCTACCTTTTTCTTCTTTCATGCATGCTATATTTGTATATTGGTCATCTGCAATGTCCTTTCATGGTTATATAATGGAGGTAGAATGATGTATGGCTAAATACCATATAAAACCTACTGTTTATACCACAAATAAAATGTACCAGAACAGACTGGAGCAGTCAACCATGGTACCAGTCTGTCGCTAATGGAATAAGTACATGATTTTGATGACTTCATGCACCAGGTGTTGAGCATAGTGGGGGATGTATGGAGTGATTGGATCTTTTATTGTGTGCAGAAATTGGCTGCTCAGTTTGTTTGCATGTTGTTACCATGACATAATATGCTCACGAGTGCCAGACAAGAAATAAATAGGTAACTTCATAGGGGCATCAGTATTGCACACACAGTGGGCCCAGTTTAATATGTTATAATTGTGGCACACATTTTCAGCATAAAGGAGTTGATTTTTGGCAGATGTACACAGAAAAAGCAAAACACAAGTTAGCATTTGTTTGCAATGAAGCCGCACAGTTTGTACTGTCCACTCCTTTGTTCTTGATCAATCAGGCACTACATCTGAATAAACTGGAACTGATACATTTGGCAGAGAGAGAGAGAGAGAGAGCCTTTCTGTGTCTGTCCAATGGCAGCGAACATGGATGCTGTGAAACACAGTGCCGTAGCCTGGTAGAAGGTAAGTATGCACCAGTGATTCTAGCATTGAGTGGCAGAGAAAGCAGCTGATTTGCTCAATTATAGTGACTAAAGATGTGAGGGAAGAAGAAACTAAATACTCAGTGAAACTCTGCAGTTATTTCAGAACACCTGAAAAACATATCAATATTTTGTGTTATTGTCTGAATATTGCCTTAATTGTCTGAAATTCGTAGAGTATCAAATATCCACAGGCATAGGTGTTCCACAGCTTTCAATGTTAGTAGGACGTTTTTATTTTACAAAATGAAACACTGCCTTGTGTCCCACTTCTTTTCAATGAATTATGCCACAAATTGCAGCAGATAAAAACAGCTCTAATAGTTTTCACTGGCACAGAATGTGAATATTTAACACTGCGCATGGTACAGTGTGAAACAGATTGTGCTGGTAAAATGAGTCCAGTACCTCAATTTAACTCAAGTAGCATCTAGTCATGCTTGCTTTTGTGTTATCTTGTTCCATTGATATTTTCCTTTTAGCATCATTGTCTTTTGTGTCTTCTACCAACACACTGTACATCCAATTTAGATTCAAATCTATTGGATGAGTCCAGGTTTATTCTGAGTCGCTAAATTTTGATGAAGGTGAGCAACTTCAACCTGATTTTCACTAACAATTTTGTTCAAAACCTCCAATATAACCTTCAAAAATAGTATGGTACTTGCACGTTTAGGAAATCCAGATATAAATCAGAGATTTAAATAATTTTCTAGTTGCTTGATTAGTCAGTCATGTGGTAGAAGAGCAATGGTCAATAAGGATAAATGTGTCCATGTGTTGAAAAATAATATATTAAATGGGAAGTGCTTCATAACCATCCTTCAGTTTAAATGTAGTCTGTTGAATGGTATGATGTTGCAGTGCAGTACGCTCCAATGAAAAAATAGAGTTTAGTAATTCCACACTCAAAGGATAACATTTTTTCTCAGTGTCAATTTTAATTTGGTGCAGAAAACCATCCCAGGCTGCTGATACCAGCACAGCAGAAGGAACGGAAAGCTGTAATGAGTTTGTCAACTAACCCCCATTTAATTGCTGCTGCATGATCCACTTCCCAACAGAATGTGGTGCAGACAGGGATGTTGCGGCTGCTGGCAGATGGAGATTGCGAAATGTGGATGTAAAAAAGGTAGTGTAACAAATTCTTGACTATGCATTGCATTCTGGCTAAACAGTAGGAAGATGTTTTCATGGGAGGGTCCAGTGACAGTTATTGAAGGGGAAAGTCATGAACTTCACTATGGAGACCAGAGGAAACCCAGCTTCCAAAAGGATCCTCTTCAAACCAGGAAAGCCATTCAGCTCCCACAGAAACCTGCACTGAAATTTACTGGATATATATCCATCAAACTTTATCAAGCTTCCACATACTTGAGGCAGTTTGTTATCCATCCACAGAGTAATTCCACAGTTGTTAGTTTGGACTCAGTTTGCTCACTTTTAACTGCCCTTCACTAAGGATGAAGGGTTAAATGTAACCTCAGAATTTTCTCCTATCAGTGGCTGGGGATTTAAGAGCAAGTCATGTTGCAACTTCTTCTTACTGTTGACTATAGAGCAGCTCTAATAAGCATCCATGAATACTTTTCCTCTGATAGAATTATCTCGTCAGTAAGGTAGTTGGAAATAACCTGCCTAAAGGAATAATTCAAGGTTGGAGAATGAGCTAAGGAAGACTGAGCTTTTTCTCTCCTGATACACAAACACAATATCTTCTACTCAGACTCTATTTGATGCACTGAAGACTGTCACTCATTTCAAACGATGGCCCTGTTATGTCTTCAGATTCTCTGCATGGAAGCATAGATTTTACACATTTATGCACCAGGCACACTTATCGAATTTTCTGCCAAACAGATCAGCAGGTTCTACAGAATTTACTTCAGTGGACAGGCAAAACATCAGGTACCCATTAATGCAAATTCCCACCCAAATTCCTCTCACGCAGTTTCAGAACAGGAAACTCAGAGTAAATTTGTAAAATCTACCCTATAATTGACCAGTTACCTGCAATTATCAGATCAGTTATTCTTAATCTAAAAGAACACAGAAGTCGTCAAACACCCATGTGTATATTAAATATTGATTTAATATACACACATTTCCAATTTGCACTTTGTTCATACCATTATTAGCTACCAAGCTTTGTTTTGCTGCAGTGCTGCTTTTTGAACTGCTTGTGTATTGTGTCTGCTGTTAGTTCTCCCGTTTGGCAAAATATTCCACTTTTGTTAAGTTAATTTATACACTTTGTTTTCCAACTTTTGGCTTGTTGGAAGCAGAAATGTAAAAGAACCCAGCACAGTTCAGCATTCCTTAATGATTCTCTGGTTTACTTTTGAATCAGAGAAAGGATATCTGAGGGATTAATATTGATGAAATCCATTTACATGAGGTGTTTTGCCTCTACCCATCCTTAGCTAACCTCATGTATTCTTAGATGAAACCATAGCTTCTAAGACAACCTGTTTTTGCCATTTAAGCTTCACCATAGAGACAGTCATAGAATTATACTAAAAGCAAAATACTGCAAATGCTAAAATATGAAATAAAAACTGAAAATGTCTGAAAATACTCAGATCTGGCAGCATCCAAGATAGAGAAAGACTTAATGTTTCAGGTGAATTGTTCCTTTCAGTTGTAGAGTTATGCTGAGTCTGCAAAATAAACTATTGGGCAAGCTCAGTAATAGGTCACCTCCAATAGCTATCCAGTTAATCTTACTGCAGACCCCTTTCATGTAATGTTGAGAAATAGATGTCACATTTTTCAACTAGAAATGAAATGTGTAATACAAGTAATAGATGCCAGGTCTGCCAAGGCAAACTCCTTCATCAGTTTCCCTCTGGAAATATGCCAATGACATGAGAGAACACTGCACTTTTTCATGTGGCAGGTTTTCCCAAATTATTGATGGCTTGGATGTGGTTATAGGGCCCTTAACACCAGTCCTATAATCTTTAAGAACATAAATTAATTTCATTCCATTATTGTACCACAGGGTTGGAAAGAGAAGTTTAAAATTATTCATGCAAGTAATTTCTAGCTTGATACAGTCATGATCTCTTTCATTTCCAACATTCTAATGTATTGTGTTACTCATAGAGCTGGAAGGCTCCTCAGCCTGGCTCATGATAGAGCCACTTGATAAAATTAACAGCAACACAACAAAGTGCAGGAACATGGGGCATCCTCTCCAGGAAATAATGAACTAACGATTCTTGAAGATATCAGGAGATTGTAGATTTTTGACTCAATAAGTTGGTGGTCTGTTAAATACTACACTTGCCCATGTATTACCAAGGATCAAGTGTAAGAGGATGCTAGATCACATCCAGTGAGAAAGGAAAATACAGAATCAGATTCTGAAGACATGGCTTCTAAACCCCAGTTTAGAATAAGAAGAATTTTAAGGCATGTACTAATTAACAAAAGCTTCACTTGAATGCCAATCCAAATATGTCCCAACCCTGTTCAACATGTCCACAATAAAATAAAGTTAAAAATCACACAACACCAGGTTATAGTCCAACCTGTTGGACTATAACCTGGTGTCATGTGATTTTTAACTTTGTACACCCCAGTCTAACACCGGCATCTCCAAATATAATAAAATAGGCTTTTTACTTGGAGGCACTACAGACTTTATGCTATAATTTGGCTATTGTTTTGTTATGCTTTATGCTACCAACACTGCATGCACGCTTTATGACCACACTGGATCATAGAGGGCAATGGCTATCATATCCATCCTATTAAGTCACTCAACTTTGATTAGGCTTTCAGACTTCTTGATCTCAAACATCCTTAGTTCATTGCTATCCTAGAATATAGGCTGTCTGGTTCTCTTCCATCCTGTAATATTCCTTATTAATACTTATATATGCATATACATTACTGAAAGCAGTATTCTAGTGCAAACTTAGTCCTGCTCCAATACAGGCTTCTCTCCAGCCTGTGCTCCTGCACTACTGATTCTAACGTCAGAGTAGCACATCCGTTACAACATCAACATTTGTATATTCTATGAAACTACACTTAACCTACATTGAATCCACAACCTGAACATGATACCATGAAATTAATACCTTGCCCTTTCAAGACGAAACTGCTGATAAACGGTTCCTAGTCAATCCAGCCAAGGAAGGTCATTTCTCCACCCTTTGAGAAAGCTGGTGTCCCATCACCAAGTCACCCTTTATTTACTAGTGCACAATACAATGTCTGTGGCCAGCTAAATTAGAGTCAGTCCTCATCTGAGGAGATTCAAATCTCCTGATTATAATGGTCAGCCAAGGCTTTCCTAATTGGCCTGTGTTAACAACCCCAATCAAGAACTTTTATTAACAAGATCAACCTAATCTCAATCACTACAGCATGGTCATCAGTTTCACTCTGAATTTCCTCCATAGTTTTCCCCATTAGCTAGTTGAACCTCCACAAGAGATCACTGGAAACACTGGATTGACAGCGAAACATAGTTATACTGAGAGGTCAGAAAATTCCTTAAAAAATGTTTTGATGACTATTCTCCTTTTTCTGCTCTTCTTACACACTTGTCCTTGGGGTTTTGCCCAGTGTACATTGCTCTGGCTCACTAAACATCCCCCCACCTAGTTCTGGAGTATCTCAGCTACTGTGCTAGAACTAAAGCACATGGAGCCAGTGTCTAGTCATCCTGGTGATGATGGCTGCTCATCTGTGTCATTGTGGGCTTACTGTAGAAAATCCCCTAAGAGGTTAAAAATTAAATATTGCTTCAGCTGTGAAGACAGGTCTTGTTGAACAAATAACATTTCAGTCATAATTCACCTACATTCTGAAATGACAAGTAGAGGCAAAATTTGTCATACCCTGTTCCTGCCACATAATATTCCTTGTTTCTTACAGCATGCTTATCACTGATGGAAATATATTTTCTCCATCAATTATAATAAGTAGTGACAGGGCCCCTTTCATCTCCTCTCCTTTAAAATTAGCACAGCCTGCTAATGGCGATCACAGTTAAAATTTGTTAGTATTTCCAAAATAATGTAATGAATGGTGCGATTTTCAATTTTAATTAAAATTATTCATTCACAGAATGTGAGTTTATTGCCCATTCCTAATAACCCAGAGGGTAGTTAGGCAACAACCACATTGCTATTGATCTGGAGTCACATGTAGACCAGACCAGATAAGGTTGGTAGTGTCCTTCCCTTAAAGACAAATGGGTTTATCCGACAATCAGCGATGGTTTCATGGTCATTGTTAAACTCTTAATTCCAGATTTTTCATTGAATTCAAATTTTACCATCTGCCATGGTGAGATTCAAACTTGGGTCCTCAGATCATTAACCTGGGTCTCTGGATTAATAATCCATTGACAATACCATGAGGCCATCGCCAATTCACTCAGTTAAAATTGCAGCATGATGGAATATGTTGTGAAAGTTGAAAAGGCTCAGAAAGGTTTTACGAAAATGTTGCCAGGGTTGAAGGGTTTGATCTGTAGGGAGTGGTTGAACAGACTTGTGGCTATTTTCCCTGGAGCGTCAAAGGCTGAGGGACGACCTTATAGAGATTAGTAAGATCATGAGGGGCATAGATAGGATAAATAGACAAATTCTTCCCGCAGGGAAAGGGAGTCCAGAACTAGAAGGCTGAGGTGTAAGATGAGAGGGGAAAGATTTAAAAGAGACCTAGAGGATAACTTTTTCAAGCAGATAGTGGTGTGTGAATGGAATGAGCTACCAGAGGAAGTGATGGCGGCTGATATAATTCCAACATTCAAAAGGCATCTGGATGGGTATATGAATAGGAAGAATTTAGAGGGATATGGACCAAATGCTGGCAAATGGGATGAGATTTATCTAGGATACCTGGTCGGCATGGACAAAGGGTCTGTTTCTGTACTGTACATCTCTATGATTCTATTACTCTACGTATCAGAGAAATTGATCAAAAAAATGAGGACATCTGGCCCACTCTTTCGATTCCATCTTAAGTGTGCTGCATTGCTTAATCCCACTTTTCAGTTCTTGGCTCCTCGTCTGGCACGCTATAACACTTCAAATGCATATTGGAATGATGCAATGTGATGCAAGTTTCTGACTCTATCAACCATTTATGGCAATATGCTCCAGACACTCTGTTCAAACCACACACCCCTCCCCCCCCACCCAATTCCCAGAACCCCACCCCCCCCTACCCCACCCTCCGGATGTAAAAAAAACTCCATTGAAGCCTGTGCATATCTGAAAGGGCACCTGACCCCCTGTAGAAGGATGACCTATCTCATCTTTCCCATCTACTGCATCAACATCTGCAGCACTGAAATGCAGAATCTAGGAGGTGGCTCTCTGGCCTGCTGTTCCATTGCTTTGGCTTCTTCCAGTATGAAAGGTCTTTCCCAGTCTTTCCAGTCCCTGCTGCAGTCGGAGTGCACCTCCCTTTTCAGTGATACAGGCTGGCTTTAGATATTCCTGGCTGTCGTAAACCTGGCCCCCCTGCTGAGTCTGCAGCTGCTCAGTCATGTATTTAGTGTTGAGCTGAAAACACCAACATGGAGGTGAGTAGGCAGCATAACATTTATATGCTACCTGCGTCACCTCCATCTGGTACAGGCAGGTCTGCATTCAGATCCCCTGGTCACTCATGGCTTCGGTCCAATTTTTAGCCCCTGTGACTAGGCTGAAAATTTAATTTCAAGCAGCTAGCTGCTCGTCTTTGTTGTAACTATTGGATAAAAGCTGAGGCATCATTGACAGATTGGCTTTTAAGAAGGAGAAAATTTCACTTTCAAGATACAGGCAAAAATAAGCAATTATTTTCCCTTTTTTTATAGTTCAAGGGGAGGTGTCAGTTTGGCTAAAGTGCTTTCTTTACAATTTAGAGCACCCTTGTGTAAAAATCTGTTCAATCAATCAGGCATATTTCCCTTGGGCTTTAGAAGGAGTCACTTGTACTGATTAATGACTGCTCCCTTTGGAACTGATTTCTAAGGCTTGGATTAAGAGGCCCCCAGTTGAAGTTGTTTTTCTCATGTAGTTTGTAGTTATTGTAAAAGATGCCCTTTCAGTACCTTCACTCCAATGTTATGATCATCATGGTTATGCATAAGCTCCATTGCACACTAATTGGGGTAAACAAGATTAAATTCTGGGCACAAAAATACAGAACTCACCTTTAGAGAGAGAGGAAAGAGTAATATAATTGTTCACAATTATAAACAGGGATGAGTTTTGCAATAGATTGAAATTTGGCTGTCCTCAGATCCATAATTGATGGAAAATATGGAACCTGTGCCCAGAGTTAGATTCCGAGCTTCATTTCAATGACTGAAGTGGGCAGTCTGTTCAGATTCATGGAGGGTGCGTGGACACACAAGCACTTGTTAAAGTATTGAGCCCACTGTTTCACACCTTCCCAACAATAGGGTATCACAAAGCATTAAATGACCTGGGCCAGTTGACTGGCGATATAGCATGGAGTGCAAATGACTTTTTACCAGGTTTTCATTCATCCAAACAACGCTGTAATCTAGAAGTAAATTGACTTGTTGTATGGCCAATTTGTTGTGTGTCCATTTTATAAAGCATGATTTAGGACCAATCAATAGGCCACACTGTTAACAGGTAGTTCATGGTAACATTCAGCATGAACGATTTGGACCACAGAGCTCAACTGTTTGATCACTTCAAAGGCTGCCTGTAAAAACTGCTCTGTAGTACCTTATGGTTATAGTGCTAGATCAGAAATGGGCAGGTCCTAAAATGGCCTCATACCCTCTAACTTTGCAACTTTATCAAGTCCTTTAACCCCTGCAAAATCTGTGCAATGTTCTAATTCTAGCCTTCTGTGTATCATCGGTTTACTTCACTACATCATTGGCAGGTGACCGTCCAATGTTCAACCCTGCATTCTGGAATTCTGTCATTAGATCTCACTACCTTGTTATCTTACCCTCTTCCTTAAGACACTGCTTTAATTACCTACCTGAATAGTTCCTTATCTGTCTCAATGTCATATTTTGTTTGTTAGCACTCCTGTAAAATGCTTGGGGATTTTTCCTATGTTAATAGTGTCTTTTAGATGCAAGCTATTTTTGTAAACCATAGGTGTCACAATAGACTTTAAACTCTCCACATACATATATAAAACTGGAGTTGTGGATCAAACACTGTTCATGGAACTTGACTGAAATTGATAGGAGTGAAATGCAGATAATTTCTAAAATGGACAGCCAATCCAGAGTGCTGGAGTTAGGAGGAGATGGTAGGATAATGATAACTGAACTCTAAATCCAGAAGCCTAGGATAATGCTGTAGGCACATGTGTTATTCAAGGAAGCTAATTTGACATCCCTACCTGGTCTGACCTAGACACATAACAATATGATTGACTCTAGATGCCCTCTGAAATGGTCTAAAAAGCCACTTGATTGTATCAAATTTCTCTCCCTTGTGTTTAAAGTCAGTGTTGCTATCTGCACATTGAGATACTGAGCCTGGAGTATCTTGAGCTGTGGGTATCTGCACATACATTCTTCTTGAAGCTGCTTGCTTTTTCCGGCTTAGTTAAGCTCTTCAATTGCTTATGCACTGTTATAATCCCCTTTTTACAACTGCACATTGTCGATTATCAAACACAGCTCTCCAATATAGTGTCAAAGACTTCTCTCTTCACAATCTCATTTTATACTGACATCTTCTTTCATACTGATGTCAGAATCATGTGATCAGTTACATGGAGGTGAGTAGGCAGCATACAGAAACAGAAACAATGGACTGCTGCAGTTCTAAATGGCTACTCAACACCACCTTCTCAAGAGCAATTTGGGATAGGCAACAAATACTGCCATGACCTGTGACACCCATTTTTCCAGGGAAAGAAAGCAAGTTGGAAATCTACTTTTATGAGTTCAAAACTCTCCCTGGCATGCAGTGAATTGAATTCAATAAATCTGATAGATTGTGGGTGACAGCAGAAAATTAGCCAAGAATGGTTCTATCAATTGTATTCCCTCTGGTTCATTACATTACAGTAATATGAGAATGGATCCATCAACTTAGTATGGACTTTCAAATTTATTGCTTAATCATAAAATGAATGTGAAGTTCTTAACTAAAAAGCAGGTGCTGTGATATCTGAGGTGTGTTGGATATACTCAATACCTGCATCTAGATCTCTTATGAACATCCCCTCTTCAATGTCATCCCAGGGCAGAACGATGGGCTCTTCAAGCTGGTGCACTTAGAGGTGGAAAGATGTGTAACTGGTGGGATGGTGGCACACCTCCACCCTGCAGCTGCCCACTTTGAGCAGACCTCAGGGCAGGAAGGACCATGGTTGAACTTGTTGCCCTGCCACCCACCTTTAAGGCTTGAAGTGGTCTCAACCTGCCAGGACTGGGAATAGACCACTTTCAGATGGCTGTGTTGCTATGCAGTATGCATGACATACATACTGTAGGTCACCTGTCAGCTCAGGCATGGGCACAGGTTGGTCTTTCAATCTAAATCAATCAGTTCCCAATGAAACAAACCACTGCCCCAATTCCCACCCTTAGCATTGCTTACCTTAGTCTGGGTGCTCTGTAATCCTCAGCCTTTGGGTCAGGTATTTCAAGAAGGACTCATGGCTTCATCAGTGGCACTGCTGATCACAAGAGCTGTTGATCTCTGAATGGCTGGCAGCTACTCACTTGGCAGGGTTTCTGTCATCAGTGTCATAATTTCAAGATACCCAGCAACCTCACCACTGCCTGATTGACCCTAGGGAGTGTTGCTGAACAAAGAGACCTTGGAGTGCAGGTGCATAGCTCCTTGAAAGTGGAGTCACAAGTAGATAGGATAGTGAAGAAGACGTTTGGTATGCTTTCCTTTATTGGTCAGAGTATTGAGTACAGGAGTTGGGAGGTCATGTTGCCGCTGGACAGGACATTGGTAGGCCACTGTTGGAATATTGCGTGCAATTCTGGTCTCCTTCCCATCGGAAAGATGTTGTGAAACTTGAAAGGGTTTAGAAAAGATTTACAAGGATGTTGCTAGGGTTGGAGGATCTGAGCTATGGGAGAGGCTGAACAGGGCTGTTTTCCCTGGAACATCGGAGGCTGAGGGGTGACCTTATAGAGGCTTACAAAATTATGAGGGGCATGGACAGGGTAAATAGGCAAAGTCTTTTCTCTGGGGTTGGGGAGTCCAGAACTAGAAGGCATAGGTTTAGGGTGAGAGGGGAAAGATATAAAAGAGACCTAAGGGGCAACTTTTTCGCACAGAGGATGGTATGTGTATGGAATGAGCTGCCAGAGGATGTGGTGGAGGCTGGTACAATTGCAACATTTAAGAGGCATTTGGATGGGTATATGAATAGGAAGGGTTTGGAGGGATATGGGCCGAGTGCTGGCAGGTGGGGCTAGATTGGGTTGGGATATCTGGTCAGCATGGATAGGTTGAATCGAAGGGTCTGTTTCCATGCTGTACATCTCTATGACTCTGACCCCCAACTTCACAAAATACTGCCTCAACAGACGAGCACTCACAGAAACTGAATTTGCTATGTATTGGTTTGCACACAATACCTGAATCAGGAGAAAATAGTAATAGACGTTATTAAGATTTTGCAGTACCAGATTGTTTTAAGCCTCATAAAGTATTCATTGGGCCCAATTTTTTCAAGCTATTTTCAATTGCTACATTTACTGAGGCAAGTGTCCAGAATGTCTTTTCAAAACAGCCTTTATCTGGACAATATGCATAGTTTTCACTGGATGGTAAGCTTCCCTCGAGTGTACCTGAGAATCAGATGTTTCCCTATGACACCATGCAGTTAATCAATGTATTAATGTCCAGGCATTATGTGGTAACAGAAACATCAACAGATAGATTATTTTTAAATGAGGCAATTTGCAGCAAGCCCTGTTAGTCAGACCTTCTTGTGCATGTTTAGGCTTCATAATGTTCTGCTAATAAAGTTGTTTTCAGTATCAGTTAATAACAAAGCAGTGAGGACATCTGGGACCTTGACAAACAATGAGAAAGTGATTTATTCCTCTAAAGCTAATATGGGGAAGATGGACTAAATAAAGGGTAAATTAAAATGGGTGAATTCAATACAGTATTACATTAGGTAAGACAATAAAGGTTAAATGATGGGGGGAGTAAAGCAAAGTTTATTTTAACTCAACATTTTTAAAGTCTCCAACAATAATTCACAGCTGGCCAGAAAGAAATTCCACACAACTTGTTCACTTTTTTGAGAAGAGAGATTATTTACATCATGGTTAGCACTCCAGTCTGTCCATGCCAATTGGACATAGTTTGAAAATGGCCTATGAAGCTGTGGGCAGATATTAGAGACAGCAAAGGAGAACTCTGCATCCTGTGTCCACAGAATGAGATCCAATTTCTCCCTAGTCACCACAAAGTGGGAATCATTCAAAATAACTAACATAGCTAGAAGTGGAGATATGAAACAAAGCATGAGGAAAGGTGTTCTTTGAAGTTAGCAGCTATGATGATGATAATTGTGAGATGTTAAAATCTGAGGAATACAATCACTAAACAGAAACAATACCACAATTATTATTATATTGACAAATATGAAAAAATATCACAAGCAGCTTTCTACCAGCTTGCTGAATGTGTGAAAATGTAGGTGGTAGTTGCATGGTCAACATGTTGACCCGGGTTTCAGTTTTTACAAGAACATTCTTTTCTGGTTTCAGGATGACACAGAGCACTGTTCAACTAGTTCATATAGAACAACATTTAAACAAAGGCCAGGAAACACATAATGAGTATTTCTGTTTTGTTTCAGGGATAAATGTTGGCCAGGGTATAAGAATGTCTTTCTTACTTTTCTCCAAAGGCATGTTTTAGAACCTTTAATGTTGATCAGAGCGAGCTGCTGAATTCTCAGTTAAATGGGTCTTTGAAGAAATGGCACCTTCAAGAAACAATATTATAATGACTTAAATGTTCAGAAGAGGTTGGTGGGGTCATTAATAAGAGAAATCTGTGTTTAATTAAATGGAAATATTTGATCTAAGATGTAGAGAGAAATAAATATATTTGGCTGGAAATCATGGAGCTAGACAAATTAATATTAACGTGTATCTTAAACAGAAACAATACAAAAAATTCTCTTTTGGGAAGAGACCAAAGGCCAGAGGATTTTGGAACAGCTCATGACTGTTTTATAGATGTAATACATGGTGGAATTAAAGGTTGAAAGAAAAACAAATCTGCATATTTAAGATTTGAATGCTTCAATGTCCTAAACTCTACTCTTAAACTTAATCCTCCCATCTGTGTGACAGACCTAGAAATGTAGCTGTCTTATACCCTTCATTTAGATATGAAATAGCTAGCTAAGCCCTTCAGATCAATGCTATACCCTTTATTTAGATATGAAATAGCCAGCTAAAGAACAAATGATGAAGGGCTTTTGCACGAAACATTGCTTCTCCTGCTCCTCAGAAGCTGCCTGACCTAATTCAGCGCCACATTTTTGACTCTAATCTCCAGCACCTGCAGTCCTCAATTTCACCTAAAGAACAAATATGACAGCCATTGACATGCACTGTTTGGGGGTGGGGAGGGTGCAGGCTGATATATCCTCAGAGGCATCCATACTCTCTTCTTCATATAATGCCTACAGTGTGGAAGCAGGCCATTTGTCCCATCAAGTCCACACGACTCTCCAGAGAGCATCCCACCCAGACACACCTTGCAATCCTATATCCGCAATTCCCATGGCTTATCCACCTAACCTACATATCACTGGACTCAATAGGCAATTCAGCATGGCCATTCAACCTAACCTCATAACTTTGGACTGTGGGAGGAAATTGGAGCACCTGGAAAAAACTCAGAAATACACAGGGAAAATGTGCAAACTCCACAAAGACAGTCATCTGAGACTGGAATCAAACCCGGGTCCCCGACACTGTGAGACAGCAATGCTAACCACTGAGCCACCATGCTGCCTTTCTTCAGAGGAGGGAATGTCTTGTGCTGGCACTCTTTTGACCTCAGAAACTGTGGTAATGCATGGAGACAGACAGAGAATGAGTCAGAGGAAATGGCGCCATTTCCGCCACCTACAAACAGACCCCACTACCAGGATACATTTCCCTCCCCACTAATATCCACTTTTTGTAAAAACCATTCCCTCCATGACTTCCTTGTCAGGTCCACATCCCCTAACAATCCAACTTCCCCTCCTGGCACCTTCCCCTTTCACCGCAGGAATTGCAAAACCTGTGCCCACACCTCCCCCTTTACCTCCATCCAAGGCCCCAAAGGAGCCTTCCACATCCATCAAAGTTTCACTTGCACTTCCAGACATGTCATTTACTGTATCAGTTGCTCCCGAAGCTGTCTTTTCTACACTGAGGAGATAGGACGCCTACTTGCAGAACGCTTCAGAGAACATCTCCGGGACACCCACACCAACCAACCCCACCACACCGTGACCAAACACTTCAACTCCCCCTCCGACTCCACTAAGGACATGCAGGTCTGGGGCCTCCCCATTGCCACACCCTAACCATCCAACACCTGGGGAAGAGCACCTCCTCTTCTGCCTTGATCCCTCCAACCACACAGCATCAGTGTGGATTTAACCAGTTTACTCATTTCCCCTCTCCTCACAGTTCCAAACTTCCAACTCAGCACTGTCCTCATGGCTTGTCCTTCCTGATACCTTCCTTCCCAGCTATCCACTCAATCCTCCTCTCTGACCTATCACCATTACCCCCATCTCCATCCACCTATCACACTCTCAGCTACCTTCCCCCCAGCCCCACCCCCTCCCATTTATCTCTCTACCCCCTCAGCTCACAAGCTTCATTCCTGATGAAGGGCTTTTGCCCGAAACATCGATTTTCCTGCTCCTTGGATGCTGCCTGACCTGCTGTGCTTTTCCAGCACCACACTTATGACTCTGATCTCCAGCATCTGCAATTCTCACTTTCTCCTTGATACTGCAGTGATCCAGGTGGCAACTTCAGGTGAATCTGCCAGGGTCTGGTGTTGTGGCTTCTGTTGCTGGTGCCGGGAACAGTGGACAGTCTTCCTTTGCACCACTTCTTCATCAAAACCTCCAACTCCCCGCCCACAGAGCAGGCACTGATTTCTCTTTGTCTGCCATATTTGGGTCAAATATCTCAAACCCTGCAGGGCAGTTCCAAGCTGACTGCACTTTATGAGCTACACAACAGCATTTTAAAGATGGTATAGATGCCACAAACCTCACAATACCTTGGTAGTAACTAATATCTTGTCTATGGCACATGGGAGAATCAGCCTGACATTTAATGCACAGGACATCAAGAGGGTGTGTTACCCAGTCAATGAGGTGAATTTGGGATGATCAAGGTAGAAAGCTCATAATACCCTGCAGAGTGAAACACTTCATGAACCTTAACAAAAATGACACTTAACCCGTTTCTGGTAAGGTTCAACCCACAGTTATCTAACTAAGGAATGAAATCACACAATTCTATTGTTTAAGACAAATTAATTCTATCATACATGAACTCGATAAAGCAAATATTATTATAGATGCCCTGCCTCAGGCAATTACTTACTTCAATCAGCATAATAAAATGTAGCAAAGATATTTGAGATTAGAACACTCAACTGAACACTTTCTGTTCCACTGTGATTTCCCCCTACCATGTCTTTGGTCTCTTATCAGTTTCTTGAGGTTACCCTTTTCTTCTAGAACTATGTTCAAACTTTTGCACAACTGCCTTGTAAGTTCTGGGACTTTTCAGTATGAGTCTGAACTATGGCTTAAACAGAAAATTAAAACCATCCTGTTTCTAAAGTTCAATTCACTTGGTCCTACTTTATAGCCCCCAGCCAAATTTCTCTTTCTGCCATCTTCAAATTTATTGCTTTTTTTCACTATATTTGGTGGATTTCTTCCTCTAACTCCAAGTGTCTCCAATCTGAGTGTGAGCTCCCATGCACGTGTTGTATGGTGACCAAGAAAGTGTTTCCCTGCTTCTCACCTTGACCAGGATCTATCAGCTCTGCTCTCTCCATTCAGTGCTTTGCAGACACAAAACCAAAAGTAGCAATTCCTCTATCTGTTCACAAACTGAACTCTTTCTGTAAATAAAAGCATATGGATAAATTCAAACAAATAGACGCCCTCTAAGCCTGACAGATCATTGTCATTCAATATTCCATATGTGTGAGGTTTCAAACAAAAATGCAAATTAATTAACTTTTGACGTCAACCATTTTTATCCTGAGACCCCAATATATTATTCACACCAGAAGGCAGAGGGCCTATAAGGGATCATTGGGATTCATGACAGACCTTGTTTGAAATGGGGCAGAATTTCTGCAACCAGTTCCTGGTATTGTGGCTTCTGCTGCTGGTCCTGGGAACAGAGGACTGCCTTCCTTTGTACCACTTCTTCATCAAAACCTCAAACCTCAACTCAAACATTTGTGACATCTCTGGATTCAGTAATAAAGAACAGTAGCTGTACCTGAAGTGCTTATATTTGGGACATGACTTTCTGTCCTCTACATGCAATTTATCACCAGCTAGAAAGTACATACACAATAATATACGAATAAGGTGAGTTTATTTTTTGCATTCTCATTGCCACTATTTAATTCCCTGGGGGTAAAAAGAAATCTAAACTGATCCTGGGGAGCGAGGAACCAAGTGGAGTTGTCATTGTTGGGGAATACTTCCTTCATCATTTCTAAGTCAAAATCATGAACTACCTGCTTCTTATTAATGTGGGATCATTTTCAGCACATGGTGGCAGTGATTCAAGTGGCTCAAGGAGAAGGTCCATGATCAACTTTGGGTTTCTGGCCTTTTCTAAATAATCTCCATGATGTGTCAATCACAAAGTAATTCTCTAGTGCTTGCTTTGGAACAAATTTTCAGCTGCCTGTCTTGACAAAGGTATCCAAAAGTGTCATAGAGTCATAGAGATGTACAGCACGGAAACAGACCCTTCGGTCCAACCAGTCCATGCCGACCAGATATCCCAACCAATCTAGTCCCAATTGCCAGCACTCGGCCCATATCCCTCCAAACCCTTCCTATTCACATACCCACCCAGATGCCTTTTAAATGGTGGAATTGTACTAGCCTCCATCACTTCCCTGGCAGCCATTCCTTCTGCGTGTAAACGTTGACCCTTAGATCTCTTTCATATCTTTCCCCTCTCATCCTAAACCTATGCCCTCTAGTTCTGGACTCCCCCACCTCAGGGAAAATACATTATCTATTTATCCTATCCATGCCACTCATGATTTTATAAACATCTATAAGGTCACTCCTCAGCCTTCAACGCTCCAGGGAAAACAGCCCAGACTTTTCAGCCTCTGCCCATAGCTCAAATCTTCCAACCCTGGCAAGTAAATAGTTTCTGAACCCTCTCAAGTTTCACAACATCCTTCCAATAGGAAGGAGTACAGAATTGCACACAATATTCTAAAAGTCCAACCAATGTCCTGTACAGCCGCAACATGACCTCCCAACTCCTATACTCAATACTCTGAACAATAAAGGAAAACATACCAAATGCCTTCTTCATTATGCTAGCTACCTGCGACTCTACTCTCAAGGAGCTATGAACGTGCACTCCAAGGTCTCTTTGTTCAGCAACACTCCCACAACATTACCATTAAGTGTATAAGTCCTGCAAAGATTTGCTTTCCCAAAATGCAGCACCTCGCATTTATCTAAATTAAATTCCATCTGCCACTCCTCAGCCCAGTGGCCCATCTGATCAAGATCCCATGGTAATCTGAGGTAACCCTCTTCGCTGTCCACTGTCCTAGAGTAGAATAGATTGGCCAGTCACAGGTAGCAGGAATCCATTCCTGTTCTTCCTGGCCCTTTGTGAATTTGGATAAACATTCAATCTGACAGTCTTGGTAGTAACAGGGTTGATTAACATATCAGGAATATCTTGATGGAACAGGCTTGGTTATGAAACTGAAACACCAAAATGGATGTTTGAAATGTTCATCATATTATTATTGTTAATTTTTTGGAATGGAAAATTCTTTAACAATTGAGTGTTAAATCCATGGTGTTTTTGACAGATTTTCTCTTTATCTGCTGGTTATCATTCTCTTCCTTTGTGGCTTTTCACTGTTCTGGTACATCTAAGGTTGTTCAAAAGTAATTCAAATGCAACAAATCAATATCATCACTCTCTCGGCACGTCACGGTACATTCCCATTAAATTCAAATGCTTGCATGAAACATTTTTCTGCTCTTCCAAGTCAATTATTTTACCATTTGTTATAGGAGGAGCGGAAGGGTATAAAGAATGGGAAAATTCTGCATTGGTATTATTAGGCTTCCTAATAAAGAGCTTTTGCCCGAAACATCAATTCCCTTGCTCTTCGGATGCTGCCTGACCTGACTGTGCTTTTCCAGTACCCCACTTTCAACTCTAACCTCTAGCATATGCAGTCCTCACTTTCGCCGTATAAAATGGAAAGTGTGGATGCTGGAGATCAGAGGCATGAGTTTGGTGCTGGAAAAGCACAGCAGGTTAGGCAGCATCAGAGCAGCAGCAGAATCAACGCTTCAGGCAAGGCCTTCATCAGGTCATGTCCTCTGCCCTGAAGGGCTCTTGTCGATTCTCCTGCTCCTCCGTCACTGCCTGACCCATTGTGTTTTGCCTGTACCACACTCTCGACTTGGGTGTTGTAAATCCGTTTGGAATACAACATTTTTTAAGAGTCAAGCAATTAGCTTGTGGTCTTCATGGAATACTTGATAAACCCCAAATTCCAAAGATACAAGTTTTTTGATTTTTTTTCAAAAGGTGCATGGAGCAACTTCTCTACTTTCATTCTGCAATTGTGTCCCTTTAGTTTGAATATGATATGATTCCAGCTGTTAGTGCATCCCAGTCTTGAAAATAATACCTTCGCAGGATTTTTCCAGCCTTGGTAATGCACTGAAGAACAGGACTTTGGGGAGTAGGGCCAAGGGTTAGTGAGCGACTAATTGACTGACACTTTTTAATATCGCTTATATCTGCAAGAATTCTATGCAATAAACAGTCAGCATTATTGTCACTAAGACACAGTGCAGACAGAATGTCTTGGCTCGAGGGACATTCTATTGTTAGAATTACAAGGGACTCAAACTTGATGCCAATTGCTATTGAAAATCTTTTACTGGTGCAGCAGAAAGTAAGAAACTGCAGTGTCTAGGCAATAATGTACAGTCTGAACAGATCTTTTATCATCTGAAAGATTACTGAGCATAATAGGGTGCACTCCTAGATGTTGTTCAGTTTCTTCAGTCAGTTGGATGCTTCGCTCCAACCAACATTATATTCATCAATACAATTCAAGATGCCTTTTCCTCATTATCTTACGATGTCCAGTATAACCTATTTTATTTTATGCTCCAAATAGCCACTCATTTGACATAATTAATTCAAATATTCTTGTCCACAGCATCGTAAATTCAGATTTTCCAAATTACTCAGCAAGTTTGCACATCACATGTTTAATTTTCAATAAATATTTACAGCTCTTATTTTGCAGGATTGTACTTCTATTTTTTATATTTGATTTCTGCTCCTCTTTGTACTGGACTAAACTTTATACTGACCCAGATCAACAATTGATGGGTTTTTAACGATTTTTTGCAGTCAGTTGCAAATGCTGATCTGGCTCACAATTCTCATTTATTATTCAGCATTGTTTGGATTAAAATCCAGTCATTTATACATATCCTTCCTAGCTTGTAGTACTCATGTGACCTTGCATGAAGGCTCACCTACTGCAGGCACTTACTCCATTTTATAACCAGCTCAATAAATACATAGTGCACCAAGATTGTTAGTAACAGGGTTCTAGAATAGAACTGAGTTTGAGTGTTGGAGAACTCAGTGGAAACACAACTACTAAACAAGGGATGCAGGGATGTTCAGATCAATTGCAAGCTGTTAAAAGTCACAGGAAGTCACAGAAAGGGAACAAAGATCCAGGCCACACACGCAAGCAGTGGGTAGGATACAATGACTGCAAATTTTCCTCTCTCGTGCTGGGTGAAATAAAAGACAATATGAAATAGAACTGACAGTTTATCCACATGCAAAACAATGAGATTGTGACAGATTGAATTAACAATCCAGAGCAGCTAGGAGTAGCAACTCTTTTACTATAATGTAGAGAAATACACAAAGTGCATCCCACCTTAAATCTCACCAAGAAAGAGAAAAGGAGACTGCAGAAATTTTGAAAGGCTTGAAGGCACACTTTGAACATAAATTGAACTTAACATATGAAAGATACAAGTTCAGTATTAGAACTCCAGATGAAAAGGAGCCTGTGACAAAATTAACACAGCTCATAGAATCCTGTAAAGTAGGGCACCAGAAACATAATTTCATCCAAGATAGAATTATCTTCGATATAAGACTTCTTTTTATGATAGCACGACTGCTAAAGAAAGAGAATCTGACTCTCAAAGAAGTTAAAACGTGCGCAGAAGCTCCGAGTTTGTAAACCAACAGCTAACGTACATCCATGGGAGAATAGGTGAATTTGTCCAAATTGTGCAGCAGCGGCCGAATCATGTGCATTACTTTTATCCAGAACTTAGATCGGTTCACTATTTTGAAAAATAATCAACATATTTAGAGTGGAGCAATGTAATGACAAGCAATGAATGTCCACAGGAAAGCCAACAGAAAGATGAAGGTGAGGTGACACATTGGCCCAGTGGTTAGCACTGCTGCCTCATAGTGCCAGAGACCTGGGATTGATTCCACCCTTGGGTGACTGTCTGTGTGGAGTTTCCACATTTTCCCAGTGTTTGTATGGGTTTCCTTTGGGTTCTCTGGTTTCCTCCCACAGTCCAAAGGTGTGCAGGTTCGATGGATTGACAATGGGAAATGCAAACTTACAGGGAAAAGGGTGAGTCTGGATGGACTGGTCTTTGGAGTGTCGGTGTGGACTCAATGGGCGAAATGGCCTACTTCCACACTGTAGGGATTCAATTCTAATACCAAGTTGTAAATATTGCATAGGCCACATACAAAACAAATAAAGACATGTGCTGTTTGCAAAAAAACTGTATTTTAACTGCAAAAAGCTAAACCTTTGTGCACACAAGTCTTTAGTTAGGATGAAACAAAACAAACCAATGAAGCTGACAGGTGATTAGTTCAGAGATGTTTGGTGATGATTCTGACAAATCAAAATGAAAGTACCAGAGGAAAATCAGACAAAGATTTAGATGATTCAATTTACACCTTGAGAAAGGTTGACAACTTAAAAATATAAGAGAAAACTTATTCCTCACTATTGCCATGAAGGTAGAAGAACAAGAGCCTCAGACAAGTGCTGGATAGACACTGATACTTCTTAAAATATGATGAGCTTTGCAGTCTGTGGACTTATAACAAATAGCAATCCAAAAGTGAAACCTTTGAATACAAAACTGAGGAATTACTCCAAGAGGATATTAGTCTGAGATATAAAGTCGAAGATCTGGAATTCCAGATATTGGACACAAACATAGAGTCATAGTGTCATAGAGATGTTTAGCATGGAAACAGACCCTTCAGTCCAACCCGTCCATGCCGACCAGATATCCCAACCCAATCTAGTCCCACCTGCCAGCACCCGGCCCATATCCCTCCAAACCCTTCCTATTCATATACCAAATGCCTCTTAAATGTTGCAATTGTACCAGCCTCTACACTTCTCTGGCAGCTCATTCCACATATGTATCACCCTCTGTGTGAAAACGTTGCCCCCTAGGTCTCTTTTATATCATTCCCCTCTCACCCTAAACCTATGCCCTCTAGTTCTGGACTCCCCGACCCCAGGGAAAAGACTTTGCCTATTTACCCTATCTATGCCCCTCATAATTTTGTAAACCTCTATTAGATCACCCCTCAGTCTCCGACATTCCAGGGAAAACAGCCCCAGCCTGTTCAGCCTCTCCCTCAGCTCAAATCCTCCAACCCTGGCAACATCCTTGTAAATCTTTACTGAACCCTTTCAAGTTTCTTCTTCACTATCCTATCTACCTGCGACTCCACTTTCAAAGAGCTATGAACCTGCACCCCAAGGTCTCTTTGTTCAGCAACACTCCCTAGGACATTACCATTAAGTGTATAAGTCCTGCTAAGATTTGCTTTCCCAAAATGCAGCACCTCACATTTAGATGAATTAAACTCCATCTGCCATTTCTCAGCCTATTGGCCCATCTGGTCAAGATCCTGTTGTAATCTGAGGTAACCCTCTTCACTGTCCGCTACACCTCCAATTTTGGTGTTATCTGCAAACTTACTGACTGTACCTCTTATGCTCGCATCCAAATCATCTATGTAAATCACAAAAAGTAGAGGGCCCAGCACAGATCCTTGTGGCGCTCCACTGGTCACAGGCCTCCAGTCTGAAAAATAACCCTCCACCACCACCCTCCGTCTTCTACCTTTGAGCCAGTTCTGTATCCAAATGGCTAGTTCTCCCTGTATTCCGTGAGATCTAACTTTGCTAATCAGTCTCCCATGGAGAACCTTGTCGAATTCCTTACTGAAGTCCATATAGATCACATCTACCACTCTGCCCTCATTAATCCTCTTTGTTACTTCCCCAAAAAACTCAATCAAATTTGTGAGACATGATTTCCCGGCACGGTGGTACAGTGGTTAGCACTGCTGTTTCACAGCGCCTGAGACCCGGGTTCAATTCCCGACTCAGGCGACTGACTGTGTGGAGTTTGCACGTTCTCCCCGTGTCTGCGTGGGTTTCCTCCGGGTACTCCGGTTTCCTCCCACAGTCCAAAGATGTGCGGGTCAGGTGAATTGGCCATGCTAAATAGCCCGTAGTGTTAGGTAAGGGGTAAATGTAGGGGTATGGGTGGGTTGCGCTTCGGTGGGTCGGTGTCGACTTGTTGGGCCGAAGGGCCTGTTTCCACACTGTAAGTAATCTAAGTAAAAGCATGTTGAATATCCCTTATCAGTCCTTGCCTTTCCAAATACATGTACATCCTGTCCCTCAGGATTCCCTCCAACAACTTGCCCATCACCGAGGTCAGGCTCACTGGTCTATAGTTGCCTGGCTTATCCTTACCACCCTTCTTCAACAGTGGCACCATGTTAGCCAACCTCCAGTCTTCCGGCACCTCACCTGTGGCTATCGCATTAAGCCACTTAACCAAGGAAAAAAAAACTTAGCCTAATCACCTTAATTGAGTGACTAGAGACCACATTATTCCAACAGCAACTAGTCTCAAAAATACCATCACAAAACCAAATACTTTAAAGATCATGCACACCATGTGTGCAAGTAAATGGAAAAAAGTAGGGCTAACCACAATAACAAACAGTTGTTAATGCACAAGAATCGTTGTTTGCATAGTGCATAACTTGGGTAACGCTCATTTACAAATAATAGTGCCTGCCAATTTGTTCTTTGTTATGACATGTGGAATATTTGGATTGAAAGGCAAAAATGTCTTCTTGGCTTGCAGTTGTCATATGAACTCTGCCAAATTGCACATACTGCAGAAAGGCATCTTACAACAAAGGCATCAATAAAGATACACACTAACTAAAGGTTGCTGTCCTTTGACCTTATATCAAACAGTAGATCCTAGAACACGTTCTGGTTTTGGTGCCTACTTTTAAAACTACTCAAACTGCTGGCTTTCTAATACTACTTGAATTGGTCCATCCTTAAAAGCGTACTCAGATTCTTGCATTGTCAAAGGCAGAACCCGAACTCTGCAGTGTATTCCTAAATGAACCAGTAAAACAATTATTTGAAAATTAATCCATGTTAATATTATTGATCGCTTAAGTAAACAGGACTTTGCTCTCAGTATGTGATATTTATTTCATACTAGTTCATAACAAAAACATTTCTTCTTAGCTCTAACAGAATCAGAAATTGCTGGCTTACTTCTTACCTCTGCTTTTTGTGGTTTAATTTACATATTGTCTTGTCTTTCCATCCCAATTCACAACATGTATTTTTGCACCCATATCATTGACTACTTCTTATTCACTATTCTATCTTCTTACATTGTCGCTATTGCTAGAATCTCTTTCCCAACCAGTTCCAGCCTCCTGTACATTCCACTTTGACTTTTCCCCACCATGCGCAATCTTGCTTTCAGCCACCTAGATTCCACTCTGTTAGTTCCTTCCTGAAGTCCTCCAACTCGTCGCTTTCGTTTGCAATCAGACCCCCTTTAGGATAAATTTATTTTTAAGTCACTTTTTTAATCGCTCCATCCTTGGCTTGTTTTCTCATGCCTATGTGCAGTGTTTTATTTTCTACATTAAGAGAGTTATTAATAGTAACCTTGATAAGCTTAATTTCCTGAACACTCTGTAAATTAGAGAATATGGTGGTCTTATTACCTCTTTTAGACGTGATGGTGTCCTCTAGCAATGATTTTGAATTGCCTTGGTTTTTATGCCCAGCTCCTCCTATTCTATTTTCACCACCATGTTCAGCAAAGCAAACTCACTGTCCACCTCATGCCATGGACAGGAAAACAGTGCTAATCTCCTCCTCTATTTCACATTGAGCCTTTACTCCCTCTTTGATTCTCAGAAAATCATTTTCTTAACCAGGTTTCAGTACCATAGAACTGAAAGCAATCCTGATTCAATTCATGTAAATCTAATAATTGTTGCTTAACAAGTAACAAAACAGTAGCAGAAGTTTTGCATTAACAATCTTGTTTATTCACTAGAATAGTCTGAGAAATATGAAGAAAGAGATCTCATTAACATATAATATGATTATTACATAGTTTAGACTTACTACGAGCATTAATTCTAATGTACATGGTAATTTAGTTCTGACAAAAGTCCAGTGGCAGCTTTACACTATTTCATCCCTTGGTAATCATATCTAATAGCAAATTATGAGATTTTGCTGTGAGTTCAGGACCAATCAAAAAATGCAAAGATCTTTGGAAAATAGTGTATGTCTGGTTATTAGTGTGAGAAAATAATAGTCAGACCATATCCTGTAACCTGCTGAACACCACCTCCTTGCTAAGAAACATTTTTTCTTGACTTGGATCTTTACTTCCCTGAAGATCCAGTCTCATGTGTAAATCACCATTTTGTCTTTTTTTTGGAACCATGCTACACAAACATTGTATGTTGGACAGCTGGATTACAGAATGTTTTGTCAGATATAACTGTTAAGTAGCTATTCAGCTGTTTGACAAGTGTAAAAGGAGCATTATGACAGGCGAGTCATGATTGCCTGGCTTTCATCATCCTTAATGATAAATTTTATTTCACAAACCATTTACAGGAATACGTTTGTTCCCACATTTTCAAGACAGTTAATTTACTCTTACCAGAAATGACATTTAATGCCATTTTGTGAAAAAAGTGACAAATTAGTTCTTTGCTGTTTACTGTGGTGTAAGAAAACTTGGTGGGGCACAATAGTGAGTGGTAATAATAATTGCATTCTAGAGGTTTTCTGTTCAAATTTCACCACAAATCGGAAAAATGAATTTGGGAAATTCAGGGTTTTTGCGAGCAGACAATAAGACAATGTAAGTCATGATGAACTATGAAGCTTATGACGATACTGTGTAATTCGAGGATAGGTAGAAGAATGTCTTCTAGTATCATCCTTCCACCTCTGTGACTTGCAAGCCAATCCAGTTCATCCAGTCATCTGATGTGATAGTGAGATATACAACCTGCTTCTATTATAATGTCTATGGTAACACTGGAGAAATTTGTCAACAGAGCAAGAAAGATGGCATAGTTTGAAGTATTAAACAAAACATTTCACATAATTGGACCTGAATGATAGAAATTTGGGAAAGGAGGTAGAGTTTGCTTGATCTCAGGGGTCAGAGACCCAACAAGGACAAGGCAACCATTTTATAGAGGATATAAATCTCAAACCTTACAACTTCAATGCAGAGCAATCTAACTGATGCCATCCATTCTTAGCTGTTGCTGATCAGTAAGAGCTCTCATTCAGAAACCAGCGCAAGACCATTTAAGATGTTTCTTCATGATTTTTTCCTATTATCTAACGTATGCTTTTGTGACCTTTCAAGCCAACGATATCAACTGGATAGCCTGACAATTAAGGCAGCCATTCATCACCTGATGATGCAGGATTCCTGGGATGTTGGAACCGACTCTGAGGGACATGCAACTTGTACAAAACAGAGCAGCTGCTCCTGAACAGAGCCAAACAATTTCCTCATGAGGTGACATGATTACGTTATTGGAGAAGTTTAAACTAATTTTGTAGGAGGGTGGGAAACAGGAGATAATATTGCAGAGGAATATTAAAGTGGCCAGAATCCTGTGAGACAGAGATAGAAATAAGGAAGGACATGCTAAATTATTGGATTAGTTCAGAAAAAAGGAGTAATAATATATGAATTATTAGAGTATCTGAATGTGAACGCCTGGAATGTGGAGATATATATATATATATATAAGTAATGGGTGGCACAATGGCTCAGTGGTGAGCATTGCTGCCTCACAGCGCCAGGGAGCCTGGTTCGGTTCCAGCCTCAGGTGACTGCGTAGAGTTTGCAGATTCTCCCTGTGTCTATGTGGATTTCCTCCAGGTGCTCTGGTTTCTTCCCACAATCCAAAGTTGAGCATGTTATGTGGATTAGTCATGCTAAGTTGCCCGTAGTAGAGCAGGGATGTGCAAGCTAGGTGGATTAGCCATGGGAAAGGCAGGGTTACAGGAATGGGGTGGAGCTGGGTGGGATGCTCTTCAGAGGGTTGGTGTGGATTCGATAGGCCAAATGGCCTGTGTCCACACTGTAAGGATTCTATAATATATAAAATGGACCTGATCGGGTGTACCCGAGAACTCTGTGGGAAGCTAGAGAAGTGATTGCTGGGCCTCTTGCTGAGATATTTGTACCATCGATAGTCACAGGTGAAGTGCCGGAAGACTGGAGGTTGGCAAATATGGTGCCACTGTTTAAGAAAGGTGGTAAGGACACGCCAGCGAACTATAGACCAGTGAGCCTGACCTCAGAGGTGGGCAAGTTGGTGGAGGGAATCCTGAAGGACAGGATGTACATGTACTTGGAAAGGCAAGGACTGATTCGGGATAGTCAACATGGCTTTGTGCATGGGAAATCATGTCTCACAAACTTGATTGAGTTTTGTGATGAAGTAACAAAGACGACTGATAAGGGCAGAGCAATAGATATGAACTATATGAACTTCAGTAAGGCGTTCGACAAGGTTCCCCATGGGAGACTGATTAGCAAGGTTAGATCTCATGGAATATAGGGAGAACTAGCCATTTGTATACAGAACTGGCTCAAAGGTAGAAGACAGGGTGATGGTGGAGGGTTGTTTTTCAGACTGGAGGCCTGTGACCAGTGGAGTGCCTCAAGGATTGGTGCTGGGCCCTCTACTTTTTGTGATTTACATAAATGATTTGGATGCGAGCATAAGAGGTACAGTTCGTATGTTTGCAGATAACACCAAAATTGGAGGTGTAGTGGACAGTGAAGAGGGTTACCTCAGATTACAACAGGATCTTGACCAGATGGGCCAATGGGCTGAGAAGTGGCAGATGGAATTTAATTCGTCTAAATGCGAGGTGCTGCATTTTGGGAAAGCAAATCTTAGCAGGACTTATACATTTAATGGTAATGTCCTAGGGAGTGTTGCTGAACAAAGAGACCTTGGAGTGCAGGTTCATAGCTCCTTGAAAGTGGAGTCGCAGGTAGATAGGATAGTGAAGAAGGCGTTTGGTATACTTTCCTTTATTGGTCAGAGTATGGAGTACAGGAGGTCATGTTGCGGCTGGACAGGACATTGGTTAGGCCACTGTTGGAATATTGCGTGCAATTCTGGTCTCCTTCCTATCAGAAAGATGTTGTGAAACTTGAAAGGGTTCAATAAAGGTTTACAAGGATGTTGCCAGGGTTGGAGGATCTGAGCAACAGGGAGAGGCTGAAGAGGCTGGGGCTATTTTCCCTGGAGCGTCGGAGGCTGAGGAGTGACCTTATAGAGGTTTACAAAATGATGAGTGTCATGGATAGGATAAATAGGCAAAGTCTTTTCCCTGGAGTTGGGGAATCCAGAACTAGAGGGCATAGGTTTAGGGTGAGAGGGGAAAGATATGAAAGAGGCCTGTAGGGCAACTTTTTCATGCAGAGGGTAGTACATGTATGGAATGAGCTGCCAGAGGATATGGTGGAGGCTGGTACAATTGCAACATTTAAGAGGCATTTGGATGGGTATGTGAATAGGAAGGGTTTGGAGGGATATGGGCCGGGTGATGGCAGGTGGGACTAGATTGGGTTGGGATATTTGGTCAGCATAGACGGGTTGGACTGAAGGGTCTGTTTCCATGCTATACATCTCTATGACTCTATGACTCTAACATACAAAAGACAGACAGGATCAAGTATTAAGTATTCCTGAATACAAGATATACATGGAAGCTTAGAGAGGAAGAAAGGGTGGCAATATTGATTATGGAGAACATTGTAGTGCTGGAGAAAGAGAATGCTTTGAAGGGATTAAGTACAGAATTTAGTTAGCCAAAGTTATAGAACAAAAAGCGTTCACTTGTATGTTCAGTGTCATCTGAATTAGTAACTGTTCTGAACTAGTAACAGTGTAGTCTGAACTCGTTCAGTAGCTAGTGGGAAAGATGTAGAGAAATATAATTTTAAAATTGCAGAGCTGTGCAAGAATGCAACAATAGTAATAATGACCCAGGCAAATCAGAGCAGGAATTATACACTTAATGGTGCTAAACAAAAGAGACCTTGGAGTGCAGCTTTGGAGTTCCTTGAAAGTGGAGTCACAAGTAGATAGGATAGTGAAGAAGGGGTGTTTGGTATGTTTGCCTTTACTGGTCAGTGCATTGAGCATAGGAGTTGGGAGATCATGTTGCAGTTATACAGGACATTGGTTAGGCCATTTTTGGAATACTGCATGCAGTGCTGGTCTCCCTGCTATAGGAAAGGTGTTGTGAAACTTGAAAGGGTTCAGAAAAAATTTACAAGGATGTTGCCAGGGTTAGAGGGTTTGAGCTTTAGGGAGAGGCTGACCACACTGGGGCTGATTTCCCTGGAACATCAGAGGCTGAGGAGTGACCTTATCACAGTTTATAAAATCATGAGGGGCATGGATAGGATAAATAGACAAGGTCTTTTCTCTGGGGTGGGGGAGTCCAAAACTAGAGGGCATAGGCTTAGGGTGAGAGGGGAAAGATTTAAAAGGGGCCCAAGTGACAACCTTTTTACGCAGCAGGTGGTGTGTGTATGAAATGAACTGCCAGAGGAAGTGATGGACGCTGGAACACCTACAATATTTAAAAGGCATCTGGATGGATACATGAAAAGGAAGTATTTCGAGAGATATGGGCCAAATGCTGGCTGATAGGACTGGATTCATTTAGGATATTTGTTCAGCATGGATGAGTTGGACTGAATGGTCTGCTTCCATATTGTACAGCTCTATGACTCTATAACTTCTAGAATGTTTCAGAAGAACTTGTTGCAGCAGTACGTATCCTGTCCAGGAAGGAGAGAATGCTAGATCTAAGTTGAGTTATGAGATAGCCCAAGTGAATTAATTGTGGAAAAGGGGAATAGTTTGGGACAGTAATCGTTTATCTCTTTCAGCCTGCCATTGACATTTGTTGGAAGGATTTACAAGGTGATTCCAATTTGTTTGGATGTGTTATGAGTACACCTTACTTGGTCATTCAGACCTAGATGGGACTAGAACGCAGAGCTTTTGTTCAGGGGCAGTGACAATACCCACTTGCTTTTTGGCTTTGTGTAAGTATAATATATATTCAATGACAATTAGTTTCTGAAATGATGAGTGTTGTTTTGAATGTACACCGGCTGGGCCATCCTTGCCAGTGATGTTCACAATCGGTGAAAGAATTGGAAGGATTTGTCCTTTGCCTTTTTTGTGTGAGAAAGAATATTTGGAGGATGTCCTGCCATTGGGAAAGTTTCTTACATGCATATGTGACAACTTCAAGGGCATGATGTTAGTAGACTCTGGTGGAAGAGTACTTGAATTGGGTGTTGCTCTTCTCTTATTTCATGCAGCTTGTATCTACCTCTGCCAATATCGCACACTTTCTGCTTACTCTCTTCCCATGAACTCAACAACTAGGTGATGAAAAATTATCGAACCAAAATTATTGGATCAAGAACCCCCAAACACTCTGTGGCCCAAAGAAGAGGTTTGCAGGAAGGAGAGATAACTCTCAAACAATCCATCATCGACTACAAAAACATCACTGAGTGGCCTCACTGCTGGCAAAGGCTAGCCCCAAGTCGACTTACCCACCCCCGACTTCGGAGTTTAAAGTCTGCAGTAAGTAATATTTTTTCTCAGACCAGAGATGTTGACTGATCTGTTAAATATTTCCAATAGTTTCTGTTTTATTTTCATCTTTTTTCTTGGCTTGAATGCTTATTCCTCATTTCTACAAAGTTAAGACAGATGCATTATTTCTGTAAATGGCAGCACATCTGTACCAACAACTTTACCTTCATTTCGTTGCCATTTTTACATTAGTGTAGCTACTCTTCGAGTGGGAGCTGCATCAGCCAGACTGCATTTCACAGGAATTTTGGGTGAATTTTCGAACAGCCTTAACTCTGGCATGTTCGACGATGCCCTAAGTTTGTTTTGTTTCTACTCTTGAATCACACTATTTCTGCACCAAAAAAAGTTCTGAATTCCAGGGCTAATATCTTCAGAGTTAATTTGAGTTATGTGAGTAACTTCACATTTAAATACTTGGGTCATGTCTGCACATCTGCAGCCTGTCAGAATTTAACAAGTATCAGATTCTTTACAAAAATCTATTTCCATGTAACATTAAAATATTGAAAATGGTCAAATCTGAATGAACAACTGGTTATCCATCAGTCACATGTCTTTAGTTCAAGGATGTATCCTTGTTAAAAAAAACTGCTCATTGTCAAATGTCAATACTGTTATTTTTGTAATGGGCTTATTGTTTCAAATGAAATCTTGGAATTTTCCTGAGGTACCCAGGGACATGTTTGAAGGAGAGAGTTCATTAAAATATATAACAGGCACTCCTGCAGGTAGTATTTCGGTAAACTCTAAGGCTTTACCTAATTAACAGCAGAAAGATGTGATTTTGTCTTCAAACAAAATTAAAATTACAATTATTTTTGTAAAGTTGAATGTTAATATTCAATGAATGAGTTGATTCATTGATGAACGACAAAGAAACATGGTATTTTCTTTGTTTTAGTGTACTGTGGAAATCCAAAATTTCATATATTGTGTAGTTAGCATTCCAAAGATGCATTTAAATCTTTTGCAGGTACCAAAACTTAGAATTGCAATTTATGTAGCGCCTGCAACCTGAAGATTATCAGTAACCTAGTGTACCAAATAAACTATTTTTCAAGACATCAGTATGTCATGTAAACAATTGAACCAACTATACAAAACTTAACTATTCCTTCAGTTAATATTGCTAGTTTTTTGGAGATATCCCTCCGTTAGTAACTTGTTAAACATCTGGCTTCCACTGTACAATTTGAATGAGGAGGCACATGGTCTTCATTTCTATATTACAGGCAGACACTGGAGTGGTGGGGACTGTGAAATTTTTGAGAATGTTAACTACTGCTGTTTTCATGCTCGGAGGCAAAATTAAATTGGAAGCTAAAAGACTTAGTGCCGAAAGAATTCCTTTCTCACAGAACAGGTTTTTCTTATTTAAGGAAACAACTTTCATGCTTGTTATTAGACTGCAAGTCAATTAATTCTGCTCAGGCTCAGTTTCATTGGTTTGCATTTCTCAGGAATAACGCATTTGCAAAAGAAATGCAATACAAATGCTTCACTTTTTGACTCATATTAATAAGACCCATCAATCAGGTGTATAGTGTTATAAACCTTCAGTCATTATTACGCTATAACTCCAATTAATTACAGTGCAGCTAGCTAATTCTTTTATTTGATTAAGGAGTAATTAAATGCCAGCCTTCTACTCCTGAAAACCAGATGCAGGGGTTTTGGTAAGAATCTGCAGGTTAATCCTGAAGCTTAAATTTTCTGTTGTACTTGAGTGCTGGCCAACGAGTACATGAATACATAAACCAGCTGGCACAGAGATGCTGGTGGGAACTTATTAACGGACACAACCATTGCTGGGAACTTTCTTTTCCAAAAATCTGTTGTTAAACATGCAATAAAATCGAGCTCACCGCTTGACCACTGAACAATTACAAGACTTTACGTCTCTCTAAAATGTAATTCTCAAGCTTTCATTATTAGATTGAATGAGAATTTAAAATTTACTGACAATGATTGCATTCAAAACAGAAAAATAGAACTAAGCAAACTAAAATTTTATTATGTCACACAAGAATCTTACAAAATTTAATATATATCTTTATTTCTGTCACTTAAAGTGTGTGGAGACAAAGAGTATATCTCAAAATCTGTTGAATGGATTTCATCAAAACCTTGTATAAAGATAGGATAGACCTAAGAAAGAAGTGATGAATTTTTGGATAAGATGTGAATCCAGATCCAGATCTTCATATTTCTTAAAGGATCTGTTAATAATGGGAAAGATGGAGCTTTTTTCCCCCAGAATATTAGTCATTGTTTTATTTAGAATGTTGTTTTTTTTAATAATGTAGTAAATTGTTTCAACTACTATGGTGGAATTCGTCACAACTGTGAGCAGGGTTTTCAGCACAGGTTGTTGGTTGTGGTTGGCCTGAAATCTGCTCAATGAGATGGAAGCTCTTAATAAAGAGATTTCTTTCTTCAGCTTTGTAGCTACAAAGCAACAATTGATGTCAGTGGATCTCAAAGATCTATAATAGATGGCATCAATTTAACAGATGTCAGAAAAGGGAAACTTAACAGCCTAGAAAAGGAAAAAAAAAGCTCTGCATTTATTTTGTTTTTTCACAAACTGCAAATCTCAAAGCATTTTATAGCCCAAGGCCTGAGCAAGGTAACATGCCAAACTTGTCTCCTACCACTCAAAATTCAGACCAGATAGGAAACAAAGTACAGAAGGCCGCTTAACAGCCTTAACTGCCACCTTAGAACTTGCCTGTAGCACATAAATCTGCAGAAGCAAAGGGAGTGGTCGAAAGGGCAGCAAGAAGGCCACCCAGGGAGTTGTATGGGCACCTTCAGCTATAAACAGTAAACATTTGCTCTGCACCTCTGACACTGCAGTGCAGTACCTTTAATTGAGTATTAGTTCTGATTTTTGTGCTCAATCTCATCAGTGGAACTTGAAAGCAGAATGTTGTGGCTCAGAAGTGTTACAAATAATGTAATGATGACAGATCAGATCTCCACTCTTTAAACTTTAAATCCAAAATATGCTTTAAAAAGAGGACTGCAACAGACGAAGAAAGACTACAGAGGGAAATTAAGTGTATGTGTCAAAATCTTGTTTGGGATCCATTGAATGTCACATTTAGGGAGAAACTTGAAACAGAATGAGACTTGGAACAAGAACAGATAATGAGGCACTCACCATCTCTTCCTCTTAGCAGAGGCCACCCTTTGCAAGTTTTTGTTTTGTGTTTTGCCCTCTCAATAACATGCAAATAAAGGGCTAAAAACCAACAACAGCCTTGTTGAATCTGTGGTGGTGGGAGAAGGTATCCCAGTGAACTGAGGTCCATGTGTACCAGCCTGAGTCAAGCACTCATATGTCGCAAATGACATAGCTAAAGAACTACCCACTAAGTCTTCCTTGCATTGCAGAAAGAAGGATTTGCTCACTTGGTGTACTGAAAAGGCCAATTAACCAGCAAACCAATCAGAGAGATAGAGAATAAAATGACTTCAAATAACCTGCAAAAGGCAACGATCCCAAAATTGACTGCTCACTTTGTTTTCATCACCCAAGGGGCCAGACGAGTAAATAAGAGGAGCCAGATCATCCCTCCCCACCCAGCAGCATAAGTTTTTGGGTTATCTGCCTGGAATCAGAAAACTTGGTAAACCTTGCACACAGGCTTGTCATAACAAAAGAAAAATGGCTAACTTTGAGGTCAGTGGTGTTATGTACAATGATGGTTAACATTAAGAGCCAGAGAAGATTCTGGTGAGCTGCCGCTTCCAGGTACCTGTTCAGATGTTCAAGTCAGGAACTGATGCAGTTTGATTTCTCACCAGTACCAGGGAGAATAGCAATCTGCATATAAATAAGGCAAAGTAGGTAGCAATGAGAGGTTAATGCATGCAAGTAGTCCTCTCTCTGCTTCACAGTAAAAAATCTCATTAGGCATTGAAATCTTAAGGGGAAATTTGGACTTTCTTTTGATCACTATCAAGGATCTCTTTTTGTTTTATTTTGCTGTATTTTCCAATGTTCTTGCCAGCGACCACATTGTTCAGAAGTTAGGAAAATACCATCCTTCATTTTGGACAATAATACAAGTGGAAAATCTTCTTTACACATACCTTACTTAATTCATTCTCATTTTTAAAGGTCTCCAATCAATTGTCACTCCTCTGTTAATTCAGTTGAGGAATTAAGGAGATAATAAATAATAAAGGAGAGAAGAGAAGGGTGGGAGGAGGATGGGAGATATAAGGGAGAAAGAGTTGAAAAGGAGATAGAGAAGGGAGACAGAGAAGGGAGACAGAGAGAGTAAAGGAGAAGAGATGGAGACAGGAGAGAAAGAAAATGTAGGGATGGAAAGAGGAGAAAGGAATGGGGAGAGGAAGTGAGGAAAGGGACAGGAAGAAGCAGAGAAAGTAATAAGGAGGGAAAGAGGGATATCAGAAAAGGACAAGAGAGAAGTAAAGGATAGTGATTGGAGAGAAGGATAAGATGATTGGGACAGAATAGCAGGATGGGGAGAAGAACAGACAGCAAGTCATAAGCAAAAGCATTACATTTATTTCATATACGAACTGCATTGAATACTGAAATGCTGAAATCATATTGGTACTTGCTCATGTTAAACATATGTATAGCAGTCACAAGTCATCAAGTCATCTCCGATCCTCATATCATTTGATTATAAAAGTTCTGCCAGCTTGATCACAAAGAGAACTGCTGTCTGGAAAATACATGAAATGAATGCGCATGATTGGCTGCGACAGCATCAAATTTCATTCGCCATCTGAAAAGTCATCCTGAAAACTAAGCTGGAACAGTATTTTTTATGAATTAAATGCAATTTTTAAGTATACTTAGATTTGAAGAAATGCCACTTCTCCAATTATATATTTCTGAATGGTTACAGCTATTATATTATTTCTAATATTGTCATCAAAATCTTCCATCATTAATGACTATAAATAACCATTTGATCGCTACTGATAGCAGACTAGTTGACAATTAGTTATTGTATAACTAATTTATAGAGTCAAAGAGTCATACAGCATGGAAACAGACCCTTCAGTGTCCCAACCAAAACTACCTGCTCCTGACCCATTTCCTTCCATTTTGTTTCCTAATCATATGTCTATTCAAATATCATTTAAATGTTATAATTGTAGCCACATTCACCACTTCCTCAGGAAGGTAATTATATATGCAAACCACTGTCTGTGTAAAAAAATTGCTTCTCACGTCTTTTTTAAATCTCTTTCCTCTCACCTTTAAAATGTGCCCCTTAGTCTTGAAATCTCCCATCCGATGGAAAGTCAACTACTATTAACTCTATCAATACCTGTCATTATTTTATAAGCTTCTACCAAGTCGCCTCTCAACCTCCTATCCTCCAGTGAAAATAGTCCCAACCTTTGTAGCCTTTCTTTATAACTCAAAGCTTCCATATCCGGCAACATCCTGATAAATCTCTTCTGAACCCTCTCTAGCTTGATAATATCCTTCCTATAACTGGGTGACCACAACTGGACACAGTATTCCAGAAGAGCCCTCATCAATGTACAACTTCAACATGATTTCCCAAATCCTATACTGAAAGGACTGAGTGATAAAAACAAGCGTGCCTAATGCTTTTTTGACCACCTTTTCTATATGTGTCACAAACTTCAAAGAATTATGTACCTCCACACCTAGGTCCTTCTGCTCTGCAACACTACCCAGGCGCCTACCATTAATTGTATAAGTCATATCCTTGTTTGTTGTGCCTAAATGCAATACCTCATGAGGCAAAGTTCATCCCCAAAAATAGGCCTACAGCCTATTGTTCAATCAACAAATGCAACCAAGTACAGACTTCTTCAACATCCATGTTACAAATAGATTGCTTTTGTTTATAATTCCTATTAGATTTTCAGAATGCTTTAATGTGAGAGAAAAAGAGTAAGAGGACATGATATTGACATTTCTAAAAAGGACTGATGACTTGATTTAGGAGAAAATGACTTGGTTATAATTCCAGCAAAGATAGTGGATTCACAGCTGTTCTGAGGAAAAGTTGAAGAAAACCATTTTGAAATGAGGGGGAGCTTTGCCTGACAAGGAAGAAGAATTGATACAGTCAACTATTGAAAATTGAGTGGTCAGCAATTCAGTGATAATCAGTTTCAAGGAATATGATTAATTGACAATATGAAGCCACGAGGGAGGCAGGCAACGAAATACCAAAAGGTAGTTCCAGGATTGAGCAGTGCATTCATGGGAATACGTCTTACTTTCCAGAAAACAGCAACATGTAAAGAGCGAACTGATACGTTTTATTGGTATGGTCTCTCAAAACTTATAGCCAGAAGTCTACGGCCATGCAAGGTTTTAGATTTTCTCAGAGTTTGGATTACCCACTGGAGCCAATAAGAGTAGGTGGGTGATACAAATGAGCATTTTATTTTCAAGTTTCTGTACTAGCCTGTGGTTACTCCTTTTATTCTGAAGTCAGTAATCCTTGCTTCCTTGCATTCGCCTATAAGATTTGACTGAGTAGGGTGTGTTGTTCATATTTAAACCCATTGCTTAATTTCCAGTTATCAGAACAATCTAACAGCCAGTGGTGGCAATGATTTCTAGGATGTACCCTAAGTATGAACCTATATAACCATATACAGTATTTCAAAAGTTACAAATCATGCAACACCAGTTTATAGTCCAACAGGTTTAATTGGAAGCACTAGCTTTCAGAGTGCTGCTCCTTCATCAAGTGGTTGTGGAGTGCAGTATTTCAAAGCATTTGCAATTATTTCTTTATTTCTTTGTATACTGTGGGATAAAAGCAAAATATCCAGCTTTTGAACAATTCTAGCTTTCGGGCATCTGGATTTTAACACAAGTGTCAAGCTTCCTGCATTTGTTGTTAGAGATGGACATAAAGATGATAGAAAATTTGACCTAAAGATAAAGGAGACATTTAACGATGGTGAGAAAGACTAAAGTAATTTTGCTCTTCAGCACATTTCAAGTTTGTTGAATGGTACGTAGAGGCGAATAAGAGCTTGTTTGGCCAATTCTTGACAATGATGACTAAACCCAGTTACATGTCAGGTATATTCAAGGGTGCACCACATGGACTTGAGGCAATAAATTGGGCCAGTCCAGAATAAATGGTGAGAAACAGTGAAGGTTTTGCAATTTATATTTATACAGTCCTCAGCACAGATCAATGATTTAAAGTCTTTCATAAAGCAAAAGAAAGGGGTGGACATTAAGCTGGAAATAAAAATTAATAGGAGAAAGAACAGCAGAATCACCAAAGAAACAAATTTAAAAAAAACTCTTTCTAATTGAATGTAACATGAGCTTCATACAATGTTTTTATATATAATGTGGTGCTTTCACAATTACACTAAGTCAGTCCATTCCTTAATCTGACTTTTCCTATTAACATATATACTGACAAATTCTTGGCAAAGCTGTTCCTGTTCATTTCTTTCGGTATTAAATCCATAAAGTTAGGTCATGGAATTGAGATATATATTTATTGCTTTATGTTTATGTTACTATAATGCCAGCCAATGAAAACAAAATCATAAATAATAAGTAGAAAAATTACAACAACAATGACTAGGGAAGGGTCACAGAGCTAGATGACTCAGACTTATAATATTGAATTGCTCAGAGAGTCATTTTGAAACCAACACTCCTTCTAAAGAAGAAAAAGGAAGCTACAAACTGGCATAATTAACATATGTACAATACCCATCATCGTGCAACAGGAAGATAGCACAGTGAGAAGATGATGAAGTCAGCAATTATGGATCATGAGGGAAGTTCGAGATCCGTTGTTATTGGAAAGCATTATTTTATGCTCATCTCCAAGATGCTGAAGATAGAGATTAATCCATTAATGATAAGAATATGAACTATTAAAGAAGCACCATTTGAACAATGAAACAGTAAGCATCTGGACTAAGTTACAAGCAAAGGACATTAAAGCATTTGAAAGTCAGGGATCTCTTTTTCTGGAGAAACAGGGAAGTGTGAGATCTGGCAAAAAAAAATGTAGGTGAAATTAATGAATAAGGAACAATTATTCAGAAGTATGGCAGAGGTTGATTACAGCAAAGTAGAGAGATATGTGTTTGAATTTTTCATTTTGTACTCATTGGGAAAGATACAAGGAAAGCATATTTCAAGAGTAACAACAGGTTAATTGCATGAGAAATAGAGCATCTGTTGATTGCCAAATAAACCGTCTGTATTCAAGAAAGCATCAGGAAACAGTTGCCCCAATTCCTTGGTTCAATATAAAAGACCAATGATGAACAAATTCCATTTGATGCTGAGGATTAGGTCTTGCATTTGAATATATTTAGATTCTAGTTAACATAAATAAGCCACATGCTGAGGCTGATTTATAATCTTAAATTGGTTGTTGTGTACTGTCTAACATCTTTGGGATTGTTCAGCAATGCTGCTCAATCACATCCACACATCCCCTCCATACCCTCTTATACTCTCATGCCTCCCTCATTTTTCCAAATCATCCCATTCATCCTGCATTCCCCCGTGTATCTTTCATACTCACACACCCAGTATCCACTACTGTCTTTGAACTGGAGTTGCAAACAAAATCTTTGAACAATGTAATAGAGCTTCTGGATCAGTGGAAGGGCTTTTGCCCGAAACATCGATTTCGCTGCTCGTTGGATGCTGCCTGAACTGCTGTGCTCTTCCAGCACCACTGATCCAGAATCTTGTTTCCAGCATCTGCAATCATTGTTTTTACCAATGTAATAGAGCTGACATTCAAATTCACTCCATACTGAAAATACATTCCAAGAAAAAAGTGAACCCAATAGTTGGACAATCTGTTGGAAAAACAGATGAATATCTATTTCACCACCACTTTAAGGACAAATAAAGTTTCAATAATCTCTTAAAATTGTCAATCAAATTTGGCTTAGGCCTCTGTGAAGAAAAGTGGTTCTGAACCAATTGAAACTTAATCAAAGATTCATTATATGCTCACCCATAATAATAAACCCTAGGAATGTAAATAATGGAATCTATAATTATTTTGTAAAACTGCAGTTTTATTTTATTTTATTCTTGCCATTAGAAAAAACTGATTGCTTGTCAATTAATAGTATGAGGCAGGTTCTTTTACTTTTTTTTACTATTAAAAGCAAGACTTTGATTTCTCAAAGATAAGAATTTCTTGGCATTTAAATGACCAACACAATAGTGTGGTTTTGTATAGTTCTGAATTCATTATGCCACTTTCTCCGATGAGGAAAAAGAAGTCCAATGCATTTCAACACTTGAACAATGTAGGACAATGTCAGAATCAAATTACCTTTTCAGAATAGAGCCAAGTGATGTACCACTGCAGTTAAAACGTATCCTCTTTATAATACAATATCTAACAGTGACGTCTGACATTGTTAAAAGATTTAACACTTATTGCCAGAATGTTCTCAACTCTCTAGCAAGCTTCCCTTAGTGATCATGACTTCTACAATAAAGTATTTATTTAGGGCTTCCAAAACACACTAGAATAACATGAAAATAATGGGCAACCAATTTTGTGTGGGGAGTTTGGAGAGTTGTGGAAGTCTAATTTTATACATGGCTAACAATGATAACTCCTACCTCAGAAGAATTGTGTGCAGATACAGTTTTCAAAACTTTGATATATATTTGAATGACATTCTACATTTTTATGTTTTTATATCTCTGATATGAAAAGTTCAGATGGATTCAAAGGAAATATAAATGTGAGTTTACTTCATAATCTCCATTTAAAATACATTTTTAAAAATCAATAAATATAAAATTTACCCCAATCTAACAGCTTAATCTTACCGTAAATTTCTACATAAATGTGAAACATTTTAATTGTTAAAATCATAAACCAATCACTCAAGGAGATAAACTGACATCTAGACCATATAGGAGATGACTTTGGTAGAGTGACTACTGAAAAATGAATAGATGGTGACAAATACCTGTAAAGTAAAACTCCTAATTTTATTTCGACTTAAAATAAGTAAAAGGAACATTAATAGATTACCTTATAATATGTATTCTGACCTGAATATGTCTTCAATATTCTTTACACTCAGACAACCCTGGTCACTTGCCTACAGACACAGGAATCTTTCTACTTTATCATATGCACATTTGAAATGTTTGCTCCATATTCTCATGCTTTGCAAATACATGCATTATTACAGTCCATACAGAAGATACACTTTAGTCAAACTAATTTTCGTTGAAAGATTATAGGAGATATGTGAAAAATATGACAGGGATTCTGCACAGTCTGCTATATCCCGGATTTGCTACTTTGGTATCTCATCCACCATTACCAGAGCCAGCTTAGTTCCAAATATTTTACATTAGGTTCTGACTTTCTACTCCATCCAGTTAGGGTGAGGATTAGATTATTTACATGGAGTGGAATGAATACTTTTTAAAGCTTGTAAAAAGTTTCAATTAGTTACATGTTGTTAATTTGCTTGAGTACATTTCCCACATTTTTCAAAGTGAATGGGGTAGTAACAAGATGAAAATGCCATCAGAAAATCAACAACTTAATGCCCATAAAAGTATGATTTAGGCGACCATTACTCTGTTCGGAAATGGAAAGGAGCTGAATAAATTAGTTGCGGTTGATGCACCACTTTAGAGTAAGATGACAGTGACACTATTGTTTCTTAGAATGTGCACTGGAAAATGGGAATGTCCACAGGTAGTATGGGTAAATTTGAACCTCCACCCAGGGGTTGTGCAATCTCGGTGGGGAAGCATTAACATAGGAAGAAGGCTGGTTCAATGAGGGTGGAAGGCCTCAGGTTAGGGTGAATGGACCTGTTTCAGTAAGGCAGGGATTGGGACCTGGTGGCCCATAGGAGAGATTGTGGCTTGCTGGTAGGAAGAGGTCTTCAGAGTTGCTTCAATGTAGGTGATATTCAGAGACCTTCGAGAGAAATGAGGATATGTTTAGTTTTTTGGGGGTGAGGTCAGAGACCTTGGCTGAAGGTATTGTGGATGTCAGAGCTTCTGCAGAGAAACACCTACATCTAGAAAGCAAACTCTTTTTTGCTACTTATTCTGTGTCTGAAGTTGACAATCACAAGGGTGGCGGAAAAGAAAGAACAAGTTGCCAAGAAGGATGCTAAGAACGCAGTGAAAGATCACAAGCGAAGAGTATCAATAGGAGGTGAATGTTATGCCATCAACATCCACTGAGGACAATTACTTCATAAATCTAAAAGGAAGCTTGAAAAAGCTGTTGGATTTCCCCTGACTTAGGAAACCCAGATAGTATATGTAAAAGAAAATAGCAAAATTATAATCCTACTGCCTCAATATCATTTTGAAATCTTCAGCCACCATTTTTGTGGTTGGTGTAGCTGTTTGTCTAACTTCTGACCCCAGTTCAAGGGAGAAATGCTGAGTTTAAGACAGGTCTGTATTGTTCTGATTTTAACTCCCTGTCACATGTATCTCCCCATTTCTATACTAATATTAGTCTTTCATTCAGTTTTACTTCAATGGACATTATTTTTAGTCAACTGGTTAATTCATAATATTTGCAATCAAAAGAAGAATTAGATCAAAGAAACTGATTATAATTATTCTCAAGGCCCATATTTGCATGAAATTTCCATAGCATGATTAATTTGTGATAGCTATGTTGTAATCCATTCACTCATTCAGTTGCATGGTTGTTTTATGTTATTTATTCAATAATTTAGGTAAATGTATCGCATTTGAGCAAAGGTAAAGGTTGCTGCTGTGCACTGGTGTTAAAAAATGATGGACGCCTGAATATGGATGATAGTTTGTGGCAAACTATTAACTGCTTTAATCAATACATCAGCTGGGAAGCTTTGGAAATTAATAACATGTTCTTAACCAAACTAAATGACAAATGTTTAGTCAGCTAACAGATAATCAGCTAAGCTTGTCATTTATTCAAATTCCTAATTATCAGTTTAATCTGTTTAATTAACAATTAAACAATGGAGAGCCAGGCAAATAAGGTTAATAGCACAAATATGGAAAAATGAGGAGAATATACTACCAAAGTAAGTTATGAGAATGAAGGCTGTCCCGATATAATTCACCAGCCAAAATTAATCCAATCCACAGGATTTACAATCTTCATACTTAATGTAGCCAACAATTGAATTCCACAAATGATTAAAAAGCAGCTAATATCAGGAGGCAGTTCAGATAACAAAGCAACTTCAACAGCAAACATGGCAGTACATAATCATAGAATGCCAACAATGTGGAAGCAGGCCTTTTGGCCCATTGAGTCCACACCAAGCCACCCAGACCCACATCCTCCTACCCTAACCCTGCATTTCCCATAGCTAATCCAGAAGCCTGCAAACAATGAGAAATTTAGAATTGACCAAACCATCCAACCATATATGATTTGTACATTTATCCAATTTACTTCAATATCCACAGTTAAATGGTGCAGTTAATAGAGGTTCATCTGGCCTTTTTAAGAAAAAAAACATTGTCTTGGCTTTGCCTAGTTACTGATGCTCAACTTCACACAATGGAATGATGCTTTTGGAGTTCCTTATGGGAAAGAGGTTAAAGGTTGCACACTCAGCTCTGAGTCTCCAGCGTACTGTCTGACCAGCTATCTCAGAGACAGACTTGCATAAAGTCAGGCAAAAGGATTATCACTATCAGAGAAACTAGGTTGTTTCTTTCAATCACTGCCATTAGGCACATGTACTGTCAGCACTGCCTGGAGATTTTGGATTTTAATCCAAAACCAACTTGACTGAGTTATGGTTCATCCTTGTTCAACTCTGCCAATGGCACCCTGAGACACAACAGTGCACTTTAGTATTTACCAGCAAGCATCCTTTGCAGATCTGGATGGACTGTGCAAATGAAAGGGAAGATACGGATCACGCCAGTAGACTGTTCACACCCTCCTCCACCGAATGCATGTGTTTCTACCTCTCCTCTGAGAGAAAAAAGGACACAGTTAGGCAGATCAGTCAATTCATTTGACAGTGACTGCTGGGGAGTGTTTGGGAGAGTAGGGATTGAATAAAAAATAATAGTTTATGCTATGAATAGGATGAAATACTTGGAGGGAGATACAGCACAGGGTTTGATAATAGCTAGAATGCATTAACTCTGCATTCAGATTATGTGGAACTGGGACCTGAGGGAATGACTAATGGAGTCCTGTCACACCATGCCTCTGTATATAGTTAATAAATGTCAATTAGTTTGTACTGATTTGGTTTACAGTTCTCATTTGTCAAAAACATCCACAACCTCATTATGATACTTAGACAACACATACCAAACTAATTGGATTGTATCACCATTAATTCAGTGTCTCTGAGTAAAAATCCAGAAACTCTTTTTCGAACAGCATTGTGTGTGTCTGCACCACGTGGACTGCAGCAGTTCAAGAAAGTAGGTCAGCACTATCTTCCCATGTGTTATTAGAGATAGACAGTCAATCCTGGCCTTGCTAGTGATATAAATATTCCATGTACAAATAGACAAAAAGATAACTTTTACATTATGAATGACCAGAAAACAATATTATAAATACAAGGCACAACAAAATATACCAATAAAAGCTAAAATACAGGGTGGAAGTTTTGAATCAACAGACGTTTATCTACAACTAAAGTAAATATAACTGTTTGTGTTGCAGAACACGAGCAAAGTTATGAAATTATTTTAAGGCATAGCCAGATAGGTTCTGATTAAGCAAGGGGGTGAAAGGCTATTAGGGATAGGTGGGAATGTGGATTGGAGGTTACAATCAGATTGGCAATTCAGAACAAGCAAAGGGGCTGAATGGCCTATTTCTGCTCCTAACTATATGTTCATGTGTTCATATATAATTCATGCAGCAATTTGTTCTTTCTGATATGGTTGCAGTTCGACAATTATCGATGTTTTGTTTTCATATTGCTACAACAGCCATTTGGGGACATCCTAAATAAAGTCATCATACATCTACTTCTTGTCTGTGATTCAAATTAGATGAATTTTGTTATGTACTCAAACGAGTAAGTTGAAGACGCAACTCTAATCATGAAACTCAAGATTCTTCAAACATGCTGAAAAAGTGACCTTCAAAATCTCTGTCATTACAGCTCTTTAGAATACACCAAAATGCCAGCATAATTGCTCTTGGATTTCGTATTGTGATAGAATTGTAAGTCAAAGTGTATGCCCTCACAAATAATACCTCTCTGTTCTCCTCTCAAAAGCACTTCTATCAATCCATCTCCACTGCATGATTGCTCCATAATAACTTCCTGCATCTTTAAGTTAACCCACTAGATACTTCCACAAGATGCTCCAGTTTTGTCAGTATGCACTTTGAATACTACTACTGACATTCTATATTTTCCATCTGAAGTATTATATTGCTCTCTTTATTTAAGGAGGGGTATAAATTGGTTGAAAGCTGGTTAGGTAATGTTTACAAGACTAATACCTGGAAGGAGTAGGTTAACTTAGGAAGAAAAGTTCGTCAAGCTCAGTTTTTATTCACAGGAGTTTTAAAGAGTAAGAGGCAACTTGATTGAGACATATAGATTTCAAGTTTACACAATTTAGGTCAAATCTGGATTGAGAAATTCGTTGGAAGCTTATTCCTGTTGGAAGCATAATTAACAATGTTCAGAAGTTTCAGCTGTTATAAAATGAATAATGCTCCCAGACAAATGAGAATTAACCAAAAGTATTCACACATTTAGAAAGAGATATAACTTCCCTTCAGGCATTTTAAAATCAGACACAATTTGCCAGACAATAAAGAATCATATTTCACTAGAGGGAGCACTTCTACATAATTCAACAATCTGTAGCAACAACCTTCCATAAAATCATACTGCTGACCTCTGAGAAGTGTTGAAATTGATTTATATCAAAATTTAAATTAATATAAATGAACTGATGAGACGAGTTCTTATTTGCTACCACAAACAGCAGTTGGCATTGCTATACAGCACTTGCGATCTTTTGAAGTGTTGCCAGCACAAACAGCACAGGCTAAGAACCTTGGCTTTTTGTAACAAACACATCACAAAAGGAAGTGAGAAGAAATGAATGCTTCGCCAGGGCTGGATTATTTAAGCAAAATAATTCTAAAATATAAGTGAAAGATCTTACAAATTGATGACTAGCTAACTCACAGTCTATTCAAATTCTGAGAGCTGTGACTGTGATAACAGCAATTAGGTTTAAAGACTGAACAATCCCTCTGTCTATTGGATTCAACACACCTGCAAAAACAAACTCTGAGCAATATAATAAAACACTCTGGCTGGTTCTTAATGGTGGGTTTTTACATTTTTCATTTTGTTTCATCTTTAGCCTAGAAAGAATATGTCAAACAAAATACACAAATGCAGTCCTGATATTTATATTTGATTGAGTTACACAGCCTCCCCAAAAATTGGTGAGAACCTTTTTTTTAAACTATTAAATGTTTCAGTGTTAATGTCTTTTTTCTACAACATCATAATGTAATTTTCATATCCAAAAAGATATTTTTCATTCTTTCATGAATTGTGAACATTGTAAGCATTTCTTGTCTTTTGTGAAGTTAAAGTTGAGCTGTCTTCGTGAATCACTGTAGTCTATCTGATAAGGATGCCACAATGCTGTTAGGGAGGGAGTTCCAGGATTTTGACTCAGTGATAATAAAGGAAGAGCAATTTATTTCTAAGTCAAGATGGTGTAGAGTGGAGGAAAACTTAAAGGTGATTGTGCGCCCACTTTTCTATCACCCGTGTTCTTCTGAGTTGAATGTTTGGAAGGTTCTGTAGGAGAAGCCTTGATGAAATACTACACTGCATCATGAGGTGGGTTACTAACTGAAGAATTCCTAGCCTCTCCCCTGCTTCTGTAGCCACTATCCTTAGCCCAGTTAGTGCAACCAACAGACAGTTTTGATGTGTCTGAAGTGTCAATAAAGAGAGGTCGCACACTTTCCGTTTTTGTGTGCTGGTTTGTTTCTCATTTTCACTGACACTGACCAGCAACAGCATGAAAAATAGAGCAAGATGTGTAACAGTCTCCCTGTCAGTACACAGCTTCATCATCAGCAAGTCCTCATGGTGACACATTGTAACTGGGCAGTCCTTTGTGGCTCCAGCTTATAGATTCAGAGGAAACTGGAAGAGGATTGCTCCCCAGAAGTGCGGTGTACAGACTCAAGGTCACATGGCAGTCCTGAATCAAACTCTTGGTCATGGATAAACAGCGCTATTGCCTGCGGGTACCTCTTGGAAGCTGAAGGCAAAGTGCGTAAACATTGACAAAAAATCTGGAATAGTGCTCAAATGCCAACTAATATCTAAGTTTATCATTTTACTGGCAAATCCTGCAGCCAAACCAATACCCACATTATTATTTGCATCTTGGACAGAAAATTCCAGATTCACTGTTGATTATCAATAAAACAAAACCTTAGGGTGTGCTTCCTTCTTAATTTGGAGTTATGAGCAGGAAAGCATTGAGACCTGTCCTTGAGATATGGTGTCCGCAAGTGTAGGTGCTGGCGGAGAGTTGGAGAGTTGAAATAGCTTCCTTACAAGAGACCTTGCTCACCGAGAATTGATTGCTGAGAGTAAAATTATATGTTCATCTGGCAAGGCAAGAATTCAGAGGAAATCATCAAGCAAATAGTAGACTTCACTGTAAGGAACTCACTATCCTAAAACATAGAACCTCCACAAATACTTCAGAGTATGTTGTCTCATAGAATCCCTACAATGTGGAGGCATTGCGTCCATGCTGACCCTTGGGAGAACATCTAGAACCACCTGCCACGCCCTATTCTATCCCTGCATTTCTCATGACTGATGCGTCTAACCTACACATCCCTGCACACTATGGGCAATTTAGCATGGCCAATCCGCCTAACCTGCAAATCTTTGGACTGTGGGGGGAGACTGGAGCACCCAGAGGAACCCCACACAGACACAGGGAGAACATGCAAACTCCTCACAGTTGCCCGTGGGTGGAATTGAATCTGGATCCCTGGTTCTATAAGACAGTATCTGCCTCTTAACTCAATCAGATCCTGATAATGTCATAAATATCTAAACACCAATTTTGTGCTCCACTGAAGAAATGAAAGTCCAAATCTACAAGGAACAGGACAATGCTAACAGCAGAAATCCAAATCAGAACACATTTACCTATTGGGGAATTCCATTGCTGGGGATATCAAAGTGTGATTGTTGCGCATAGTGCATGATGGTCTTATCTCAGACATTATGGCCTGGGGAAGATAAATTAGAATGGGCAGAGACAATTTGAGCTTTTCAGCTACAATGAACTTTGTGTAACTAACACCTTCATTTGGAACAAACCTTGTTATAAGATGGCTTGCAGAAATCCAAGATCAGGGCACTGGCACCAGCTGGGTCTGGTAATGAGTCTCTGAACACTATTCTCAACACACCCAGATTTCACAGTGAGAGCTATGGTATAAATCATCCCTTCCATGATGGGGAGGATGCAATCCTTGAAGAATTTTTGTTCTGAGTAGAAATGTCATTCTGATAAAAATTAGTAAGTCTTTAACACAGTAATTTGCCAGCATTCCCATTTGAGGGTTTGGTTTCGAAAAAGAAGGAAGCATATGTCAGGTAGAGACAGGATGGATCGAGTGAATCTTTAGACGAGTATAAAATCAGTAGGAGTATACTTAAGAGGGAAATCAGAAGGGCAAAAAGGGGACGTGAGATAGCTTTGGCAAATAGAGTTAAGGAGAATCCAAAGGGTTTTTGCAAATCCATTAAGGACAAAATGGGAGAGAATAGGTCCCTCAAAATCAGCAAGGCAGCTGATGAGTAAAGTTGCAGGAGACGGGGGAGATACTAAACAAGTATTTTTCATTAGTATTTACTGTGGAGAAGACATGGAAGATATAAAATGTAGGGAAATAGATGGTGACATCTTGAAAAATGTCCATATTGCACAGAAGGAGGTGCTGGATGTCTTGAAATGCATAAAAGTGGATAAATCTCCAGGATCTGATCAGGTGTACGCTGGAACTCTGTGCGAAGCTAGGGAAGTGATCGCTGAGCCCCTTACTGATATATTTGTATCATTGATAGTCTCAGGTGAAGTGCCAGAAGACTGGAGGTTGGCTAACATGGTGCCACTGTTTAAGAAGGGTGGTAAGGACAAATCAGGGAACTATAGACCAGTGAGCATGACATTGGTGGTGGACAAGTGGTTGGAGGGAATCCTGCGGGACAGGATTTACATATATATGGAAAAACAAGGACTGATTAGGGATAGTCAGCATGGCTTTGTGCATGGGAAATTATGTCTCACAAAGTTGATTGAGTTTTTTGAAGAAGTAACAAAGAGGATTGGAGGGCAGAGCGGTAGATGTGATCTACGTGGATCTCAGAAAGGCATTCAACAAGTTTCCCCATGGGAAACTGATTAGCAAGGTTAGATTTCATGGAACACAGGGAGAACTAGCCATTTGGATACAGAACTGGCTCAAAGGTAGAAGACAGAGGGTGGTGGTGGAGGGTTGCTGGTTCAGGCTGGAGGCCTGTGACCAGTGCCACAAGGATCGGTGCTGGGTTCGCTGTTTTCTGTCATTTATATAAATGATTTGGATGTGAACATAGGAGGTATAGTTAGTAAGTTTGCAGATGACACCAAAATTGGAGGTGAAGTGGACAGGGAAGAAGGTTACCTCAGGGTACAACAGGATCTCAATCAAATGGGCCAATTAGTCGAGGAGTGGCAAATGGAGTTTAATTTAGATAACTGTGAGGTACTGCATCTTGGAAAGGCAAATCTTTGTAGTAACTATACACTTCATGGGAAGGTCCTGGGGAGTGTTGCTGAACAAAGAGACCTTGGAGTGCAGGTTCATAGTTCCTTGAAAGTGGAGTCACTGGTAGATAGGATAGTGAAGAAGGCATTTGGTATGCTTTTCTATATTGGTCAGTGCATCAAATATAGGGGTTGGGAGATCATTTGCAGTTTAGAGGGATATGGGCCAAGTGTGGCAAATGGGACTATATTAGGTTAGGATATCTGGTCGGCATGGACAAGTTGGACTGAAGGGTCTGTTTCTGTGCTGTACGTCTCTATGACTTATGACTGAGTGCAGAAACAAAATGGAATCGAGACACTATTTACAATTACCACATTCTCAACAAACAGGAAGCAAGAGCAAAATAATGCTGTTTTGGTTCAAGAATACCATCACTGTGATGGAACCTTCCATTGAAGTCCCATAATCTGCCCTCATTAATGACACAAAAGATCTGAATGAGAAGAGTCTGAATGCTCTATGAGCCAGTTGAGGTAAAGTCCAAAATAATACTGGTAGTGCAATAATAACTATTGGCTACAGCTTTACCTAAGTACTCAGATATGCTTTGACCAAGGGCATATTAGGACCATGTGTGAAGGGATTAAAACAACAACTGGATCATGAGCTAAAGAAAAGCCTACATCAAAAACCATACTCAGGAAGTTATTATCAACTGCAATAAACAGATGTAGAAATGAATGGAACATCGCTGTGACTGGTACTTCAGGAAACCATCATCACTGAGGAAACTGTAGACATACGAGAAAGCCTGTCTGGCATGGTAGAGTTGGGGATTGAATCCAAAGTGGCAAAGCCTAATAAAACTATTGATTCACATGCCATGGGCAAAACTCCAGATTTCTGATGCTATACTGCTGAACGTATCGTACAAATTCTATGTCTCTACAGGAGGGACTTACAGCTCTCAAGAAAAGAAATTCACCAATTTTCATCTTTACTGCAATATATTATATTTCTATCCTTCCTGGACAAAGTGACGAATGTTACAGCCCTTACTAAAAAGTTAGAGCTCCTATGTTTGTTAATACTTATGAAGCGGAGGTGGTTGTGTAGGCATGGGCACATCTGCAAACTGGAAGATGGTTGAATAATTAGTAACTGCCTGAATGGGTGACTTAGCTACCGACAGACAACCAGCTTGGGTTGTAAAAGCTTCAGTTCAAGGATGTTTCCAACTGTGACATGTAGGCCCTAGGCATTAATTATTGCCCCAGGAGCCAATAGCTGAAATACAAAGGAAAATAGCAGCACCTCTTGGGAGCTGGTACACAGCACCAAGGATGACTGGTGGGTGATGCTAGTGCTGAGAACAGCAGCACACAATGACACTGATAGCTTGGTATGTGGCACTTATGGCAGATACTGCCTCTCAAGAATTGGCCTCATCAACCCTTATCTGAAATGTATCATTTTAAGAAACCTCATCTGAATCTGATTTGTTTACTGATTTGTGTAATGTTTTACATTTTTAACTTAGAATTCTAAAATGCATTTTTTTAAGTCAGGCTGATAAAGCCAAAATTGGCTGCAGATGTAAATTAAGCTGCTGCCTGGAGAGAGAGAAAGTGGATGGGGGTGGTGGTGGGGGGAGGGTGGGGGGTGGAAAGAGAGAGAGAGACCCACAGAACGTTACATCTACAGATGTGAAGGCAACTTAAAATAACAGCCCATCAAAGGAGGAGGGGAAGAGAGAAAAGGAAAATCAAAATAATGATGTCTTGGAACTACAAAGGCAATGAGTGGTCAATGACCCCTTGCTCAATGGTAAATCAGTCCCTGCACATCATGTCCCAACTTGCAGACATATTTTGCCTATTTCTACTTGAAAAATAAACAAAGACATGAATTTAAAAGATTAAATTCTACTGGAGTATGCTATTTGGACTGAAAGTCTCGTGTTTCAGTGTGGGTTCGACTGTTAGCATGCTTTGAAGGTCACAGTTGAAGAACTATCCCTAGTCACCCCTGAATTGCAGGTAAAGGGATTCTTCCACTCTGACTGCTAGACTTCATCTTGTTAGAAGCCAGACAAAACAGAAGGACTCTCTCTCACCCTGGGATTCAATCACAGTCAAAGGGTATCAGAACCATAGAATTTCAATCAACCTCTGAAACTAAGGATTGTGAAACCAACTGTCAATTATCTGTATCAACCTTCCAAAAATCATCATTGTACTGTTCAGTTATACATTCATTGGAAACAATTCAGAGACTGGTTCTTGATATGTTACTTTAACTTTTATCATTTTGGACTCATCTCTTCTTTCTAATCTGTGAGAATGTGTGTTGTATTTCTACTCTTCTCACATTTATTAATTAATAAATCCACTTTGCTAATTCACAAAAACGTGGTTAAATTGTTTCTTTTTAAAACATAAGTTCATTTGATATATACAAAGGAAGGAATCTATTCTTAAAATAACATGGTTGTGAACAAACAAAAAATGTATTGCTATATTGGTTACAAAGAAAATAATATGTAGTTCTTCAGAATCTGCTTCATCCTAAAATAAACTGAAAAGATTTAAAAATTATTCTGCACAATATGAAGCTAACACTAAATTAATTAAATATAGATTGTGTGAAAATTAAGCACAGATACATTGTCTTGCCCATTTTTTGTGCTTGATTACTCCATTCCAAAGAAACAAGGAACAGAAAGAGAGCAGCATAGTGGCTCAGTGGTTAGCACTGATGCCTCACAGTGCCAGGGGCCCAGGTTTGATTCCAGCCTCAGGCAACTGTCTGTGTGGGTTTCCTCCCACAGTCCAAAGATGTGTATGTTTGGTGAATTGGCCATGCAAAATTGTCCATAGTGTTCAGGGATGTTTAAGATAGGTGCGTTCATCATGAGGAATGAGTCTGGGTGGGTTAGTCTCCGGAGAGTTGGTATGGACTTGTTGGACCAAATGACCTATTTCCACACTGCAGGATTCTATGAGAAAAAGTTATTAGCACAGTGGATACTAAAGTGGTAACGTGGATCTATTTAATTCTTCAAAATTAAATTACATTATTGGCAAATAAGAATTTTTTTAAAAAGTATATTCCATTTAAGCTTTCATTCTATCTCAATGACACTACCTGCTTGTCTTGTTTAATTCTCCACAATAGATCATATGTAATATCTTCCAGTCCTGATAGATAGGCTATACTTGTAAAGATCAATAAATCTTTATTGATCATAAATCATCAATCTCTTCTTTCTGCAGATTCTGATGGAACTCTGAGTGTTTCCAACATTTTTTGTTCTATTTCAGATTTTCAACATTTTGCCTTGAATCGACATGAGCTTATATGATAGTTAAAACAATTAAAGCTCCTTGTGACCTGCTCTGAATTTTCATTCTTTGTGAAGGTATAATTCTTCATTTTCACTGAAAAGTTTTAATGCTTGATGAACTGATGCTTGGTTTAAATTGTAAACTGCTTTATTCCACAAGCATGTAATGTGTATGAGGTAAATATGGTTAGAGTTGTTTAGAAGAGTCAGTACAACTTGGCTTAGCCTAATGATAAAATAACTTGCTTTAATCCACTTTGGCATGTTTACTTTAAATAAACATGATAATTGCCAGTTGAGATTCCTCACCTTGGAGTCCCCATTATTTTTAGTTTTGTCAGTGGGCTTGCCTTTTCAGAGTTTGTGCTCCTTCTGTTTTAAAAACTTAACTGAAGAGTCAGCTTTTGGCCAACACTGACTATTCTTTCATCTCGAACTCCAAGAGTAAAATCCACCATTCAAACTGCGCATACATCCCTACTGACTTCAAATTAACAGCAATAAGTATTGATGTCCCTACATTACAACAGCAACTATACTTCAAATGTACTTAATTAACTGTTAACATCTGTGCACGTGATCTTGGGGTCATGAGACATGCAATGTCTTTTCTAAACAGTTTCTAAATTACTTGTCATTGTCCCCATGGGCTTTGGTTTGGATGTTTCATTTGAAACTGAATAATTCTAATGTTGCTAACTTCCATCTCATAACTGTGGGAAAATGGTCAAAATATTGTAAGTATGTATGGGATAGACCAAAGCAAATGAATTGAGATTTTCAGCTTAATTGAGTTCTTTAATGTAAGTGTCTAATCTGGGAATCAATGGTCTTTTTTTTAACATTCAGTATACTCAATCTACAAATGGATTTTTTCACCAAAACTTATTGAGTAGATAGTAAAATGTAATGGTCCATTCAGTTAATTCAATTACACACACTGGATGTCCACACACTGAAATAAGAATTACAGTGCATTGGTGTATCTTTAGGGGTTCAGAGCAATCAAGCATTGGCTCGATTTGTAATAGAATCAATCAAGGAGTCTGGCGAGGACCAGCTTTTCTTCAAAAGCATCGCATTCCATTTTTTATTCTTTTGACAAATGGCATGGTGCAATTTCACTGAGATAGCGTTGAGTTGCTGATGAAGGGTGGTTATTGTTTGTTAATGGATAAACTCGCCTCATTAATATTCAGCTTTCCATCTTATCAAATGCAGCAAACAAACTTGACATTGAGAAATCAGTGCCACATTCAGCTTGCCACTTGTTCCAAAGGACTTCCACGTTGTGGACAACCAAACAGCAGCACTGTATGATCAACAGGCAGCAGCCGCACATGCCTCTTCACCCACAGACATTGGCATCCAGCACTTGCCAGGCCCCCACATCCATCATGGTACCATTCTAATTTAGTTGAAGGGCACTCACAAAGCACAGACTTGCATTGCAGTCTGTAATGGCAACCAGCATTGTTGAAGGATTGGACCAGGCTACATCTCAGGGCTTCACACTTGCTCTTAACACTCACTTACTCAGCAGGTACCATAACGTGCCCTCTGTTGTGCTTTGCAATGCCAATCAGAGCAATCACATCATCAGACAGTTTGCCTTGCTGATCAGATGTCTTCAGTCAAGTTAGTGGACATCTTACTGTAGGCTGTTGTGCCACATCAATTACACACCATCACCACGTGCCAGCAGCCTACATGGCAAACACACTGCACATGTAGCAAGAAGACAGCCATGTCTCAAAGTCTTACAGGAGTCGTCCTGTCTAAATTCCATGGAAGAACCCATCAGTCAGGGGGACTTTGGCAAAATTGAGTCAAGGGTAGCTTCCCATATCAGTCCAGGTGGGTTGTCACAGTCAAGAGATATAGTTAGGGCAATCTCAGTGAGGGGAGGTTCCATGCCTCTTTGGACTGGGGAGTGAATTACAGTCCATCCCGTGTCACCATGGAGGCCAGTCTGCATGGTAAGGTTAATGTGGGTAGGGAGATGTGCAGATACCATTCACAGCTCTGGGCAATTTTTGCTTGGGGCTGTCCTTTTAAAATCACTCACTGGGGGGAGGTGGGTCACAGTCAATTCATAATATCCATCCACAGAAATGAGCAGGAGGACGCTGCCACAGGAAGGAGATTTGGCAAATTGTTCTTTGCCTCTGGAGTCTACAGGTTGAGGATCAGGGCGAATGACAGTTGTGAAGGAGGGGAGTGCAAAAGGAGGAACATGATAAAGCATACTGGGAAGTGGGTAATGCTGGAGAGATTGTTTGACCATAGTCAGGAGCAGCATGACTCTAAGGGGTGCAATGTATGATCACAGATGGCATGGTCACCTCATATGCTGCAGGAATATGAAGGCCAGGGTCAGGTAACTGGTTGGGTAGGCACCTTGGAATGTGTGAAATCAATGGGTTTGATGTGGAAGGTTAAATTTTCCCCCCAAATTTATTGAGTAGATGGCTAAATGTAATGGTCTATTCAAGTAATTAGATTGCCCACACGGTCTGTCAGATTATGTTATACCAAGACTGAAAAATAAAGTTTAATAATTAAACCAGATTAATACCAAGGGTGGAATCCAGGATTTGGATGTTTGGGGGGGTGTTCACTGACTACTGAAGTGAAGGCTGTGAGCCATAGGCTGAGGAGGGCTCACCATCACTTTCCACTGTGCTGGAAATTGAATGGGCACAACAGGGAAGAAAATGGCCATGACTACACTTGCAATGGGTGGGATAAGTCTCCCAAATTGTGAGAGACCTTCTCTGAAGGAGATCATTGACCTTCTCGTGTCACTGTTCCTCCACACTGAGAAGAATGCACAGACCTGAGTAGCAACTCCACACCAGGCTGCTAAGGCCAGTTGTACTAGCCACTTCTGCTGACCTTCCAAAAAGGGGATTCTAGAACCTCCAGGTCAGTGCTGAAGAATCGCGGTGCCATCTTCTAGTTCTCAGATATCTTCAGATTGAGTCCATTAAACAGGTGTGAAACACCAGCCTTTTCATCATGGCATGGATCCAGGGGATGCCAGTCTTTCAGCAGATACCCATTGAGAGGTGAGCTGTTCTCAGAACAGCGCATGGTAAGATCAGGCATGGATTGACTGTAAGAGATGCCACGAAGCTGTATAAGGAGTTAGTGAGAGCAAAACATTGAGTGTGCTGGAAATCTGAAGTAAAAACTGAACGTTCAGGAAAACCTCAGCAGGTCTGGCAGCATCTGTGGAGAGAGAAATAGGGTTAACATTTAAAGTCAGATATGACTCTTTTTCTGAACTAAAGAAAGGTCTTACCAAACTCAAAGAGAGTGACTCTGTTTTTTCTCTCTACAGACGCTGCCAATGCTACAGAGTTTCTCCAGCACATTCTCTTTTTATTTTCAGGAGTTAATAAATAGATTTGGCGAGAAGTCTTAATATGGCTTACAGTAGAAATCCCTCCATTAAACTGGACACATCTTGGATTTGACCAAACAAAAAGTAAAACTTAACCTCAAGAATTTCTTTGGAACCTCTATGATTGTAAAATCTTCTAATGCATCAAATTTTCTGAAAACAATTGCCTTCCAAATAATCATCTTGCTACTTAATCTCCAATTTTAAAGCAATCTTTGCCATCATTCGACAATTGTACCACATCAAACAATATCACAATAATATAATTCCTTAGTTCAAACATATGCTGGAGGTTGTTAATTTAACAGAAAACAAATGCTTTACAAAAAATCAAGTTGCTTCTCAATAATAAAGAAACTTCTAAACTGAGCATAAGTGGATGATTTTAAATTATTAGAAAGGATTTTTCTATAATTCTGTCAGGTTTATTCTCGAGTTCCATTCTAAACATGGCATAAAGCAGATTAAGTTCCACTTGACACAACATAAATTATGGCTAGTCCAATACGTAAGTCAATTCTTTACGCATCCTAATTCACCAGGGTTGCAGCTATACTGGAAAATTCTTGTTCTAACACAAATACTCTGGCATAGTTACTGGGTGTTGATTAGAATCAACCCCAGAAGTGTTTCTGACAAGAAATCTTGTTAGTTTGGCCACACTGGGGAATCATTATGAAAATCAGCATGGAACAAAGCTGAAGAGTCAGAAAAATAAATAATGATTATTTGGGTTTGCAAAATAGTTCAAAATTTAAATAGCATGTACAATTAACTCTTTCCTCACAGGACTATTCTTTGACAGCAATAATAAGTTTCTTAATTCACATGATAGCACTGACAAGGTAATTAAGGTAAGGACTTATTCTATGACATGTCGTCAAAAGCTAAATATTTAGTTTAAAATGAAAAAGCTCCCAGTTTCTTTTTAAGTTTTATTTTTAATTCTGGCTCTACCCAAGTCCTCCCTCCTACAGTTACACTACGGTGTGCTGCCAAAAGTCTGTATTTGTTGTAAGACTTTACTGTTTCAGGGAAGGGCTGTGTCAAACTTTGACCAGACAGCCAGGTATGCAGCACACTCAGAAATATTGGCTTTTATGAAACTGTATTGTTGAACTAAGCCATCGTTTTAGTTAGAAACATTACCACGGTTTCAAAAGACTCAACCTCACAAAAACATCATCATTTTATTTGCTGAAGCATACTATTCTTTTGCAATGTTATTTTAGGATTCAAATGTCAATATGTAACTTAAGTGTATGTTTGTCTTCTATAATGGCGCAATATCTTGAATGCATTTTCAAGGCAGATATTTTACCAGTTATTTACAAGCATACACACTTTATATGTATATTGTATATGTATTTATTAACTGAGCTCTTTTCAAGATTTGATTGTCTATAAATCAAGTCTGGAAAGATGTCTGTACCATTTCCCTGTCTGATTACAGAGTTGATTCTGATATTAGCACTCAAGACATTAAAGTACTGCAAATTCTGGGAACTTGAAAAGAGAATGACAGGAAATGGTAGCAGAGCACAGCCGTTCTGTCAACACCTGGTGAGAGGAGGTTTGGCACTTGTACCAGAGTTGTGCCATGCCAGAAACTGCAAAAGTATTCACCTCACAAATGGTACAACTAGGTCATCAGCCACATAACCTGACTCAGAAGGTCTGACATTAGTACTTAAATAAGCATGATACTGAGGGTTCTGATTGAAATAAGCAACAGCAACATTAAAGGATGGCTACTTACATTAAAAATGTGGTGATAAATTTTCAGGGAATGTGCAACAATGCTGAGCTGAAAATTCTAAGTGGTCTCCACATAGACTACTTAATCAATCAATCAATCAATCCACTGTACTTTGGTTCTTTTCAGGGTCAAATTCAGGGGAATTTCCAAAGCTTTCAGTCTCTGCCCTACCCCGGCCTTTCCTCCCCTGACAATGATTGCTTTATAAGGGATGGACAGAGCTCTCTACCACATGGTCTACCTATAAGGACAGTCACAAGCTTAGAACAGAGCTGATTTGGAACTCTATCCTCAGCCTCTCATTGGTTGGCAGCACCAAGCAGGTGACATTTCCACCTGTGGGGTTTTTGATTCTGGAACACCCTCTGTTATCCACTTAATGCCTGAATGGTATTTCATAGTGCATGCCTTTCTCAAAAGAGGCAACACAATGCAAGGCACTCCAGCTTGTGAGAAAGAGCCCTATTTTTGGACTAAATATCACCCAAACATCATGATGCACATTACAACATCCTGAAGATGTGGTATTTATCTACAGCTTCAAAGGGCATTTTTCTTGGTGCCAAAACAGAAAGGGATGGAGGCCATAAATCTTCTCAACTATTTGTTATGGTTTTTATCTCTTCCTCCCACTCACTCTGTACCGACCCATCACCTCCAGCAATCTTTAGAATTGTTTGAATGCAATGTCCTACTAGTTTAAAAACAGAATATAAAGAAGATTCCATAGAATCTCTACAGTGAGGAAACAGTCCATTCAGCCCAACAAATCCACAACAACTCTTCAAAGAGCTACCCCATACCCCATCCCTGTAACCCTGGATTTCCGATGGCTAATCTACGTAACCTACACATCCCTGAACACTTTGGGAAATTTTAACATGGCCAATCCACCTGACCTGCATGTCTTTGGACTGTGGGTGAAAACCAGAGTATCTGGCGGAAACCTAAGCAGATATGGCAGAATGTACAAACTCCGCACAGACAGCCACCCGAGGCTGGGCACTGACAGGAACCCGGGTCCCTGGCATTGTGAGGCAGCAGCGGTAATCACTGAGTCACCAGGCTGCCCCTATGATAGGGTCCATATTACTGAAGTTTGACTGCATCAGTGTTACCTAAAATATTTCTACTGATGAAAACTAAAACCAAAAGCTGAGCCAATAAATAAAGTCAAATCCAAAACAGAACCAAAAGAAAGATATAACAAGTCCAGTGCATAAAGCTTTGCCTGACACATTATAACAGAGCTTTTGACAGGGATAGAACCACCTTAAAACTCACCAATGAGACAGCAATGCTCCTTTCAGGATCCTAATGAAATTGAGTTTGACATTCTCCATTATTTTCCTTGTCAAAGCATTAAACAGTGTTGGATTGACACTAATTGAACCATCTCGGAGCAGAAAGGATGTCTGTGGAAACCGTGGGAAATGAAATATCACTGTGGTGTGGTAAGAGATACTTGTTTGAGACTTCAGTTAGGGACATGAATTGTCAACGTGGGAGGTAGATTGTGTTATTGTATCTAGTAAGTGTAGATCTGCTACACAGTGCCTGATATTGTTATTAGGTGAATAATTTGAAATGTTTCCATTCCCATAGCTGTAACCTCCTGATGTGCAAATTATGCAGAATATTATATTTGATACGTAGAGTTAAAGTACCAGAGGGCTACAAGGGTGCTTTGTGTCAATGATTTTTTTAAAAAACTCGACAAGCATGAGGAATGAAGGCAACATCATTCTAAGCAGAAAATCTTCCAAACACAATAGATGGTTTTTGAAAAACAAAACTCAAATGGAGCTGAGTTTTCCCAGGCCTGTGGAGATGAGATTGAGGGTGGCGGGAGATTTCTTGGAAAGTATTATGTATATCTGTTGAAACAGTTCCCTGGTGCTTCCCCATGCCTGATTAATCTTCCTGGAGTGGTTGCTGCACAAATTTGCTCCATCGAGGTGGGCAGTCTAATTATCCAGTAAAGGTCACATTAAGGTCATTTATGCCATACTGACATAACTTTCCCAATTCTGGAAAGGCCCTCAACTAAGTCTGAAAGCTGTCTGGATGTGGTCTCCCAGCAGCAGAACCAATGGCCCCAAAACCTCTTGGGTTTTTTTTTGCAACAAGTTCATCTACTATCCATAACTACCCCTGTTCAAGGCATCACCATCTTCACAAAACTCCACCAATAGTTCTCCCCTCTCCCAGTGCGGTTCCAGCTGTATCCTGTACAAGTACTCTCATTGGGCTTCCTACATTCTCAACCCACCTGCCATTCTTATTTGGACATAGAATAAAGAAGGAGATCACCTCACATAGCAAAGCTCTGGCAGGGCTAAGCCTGCACAGCCAGACAGAAATATCGGTATTACCTATGACACATATTAGTCCAACTTATAGTCCTCAAAATGGAGTTCCAGTATGGTCAGTACATTCATTTCCACGTATTAATGGATCCTTTTATTGTTTATTGTTTCCAGGAAGCTTGAGACCTATGTGAAAGGGGTAGGCTTATGGAACCTACAAGGGTAGGAAATATCATGTCACATCATGACTTAATAATGCAAGATGAGAAGTGCCAATTTCCTAGCAGTGAGTTGAGATGCAGAGATAAAGTCAGTTTGCAGTATGTCAAGCCTAACACTGGCCTAAGGTGGGTTCAAACAAGGAATAAGTTTAAATGCTATGAGCATTCAATAAAGTCAGTGTTCAATAAACCCTTACCTTCAAACTGAGGTCATTGTTACGAAATTCTTGTGATTGTTTAAAGATGGTGTGTCCCTGTTGGCTTTGTTCAGTTGGTTTTCCTTGTTGAACTCTAAGGTACAAAGGAAAGGAGCAGGATAATTCATTTCTCTCTCGATAGAAATGTTGCCTTACCTGCTGAGCTCTTACCAGCATCTTCTGTTTTCATTCTGCATTCCTGTTACTTGAATCTCAGCTCTTCTTTGCTTGACAACCAAGGCCACCTTAGAAACTCTTACCTATTGCTAAACGATTTTTGTAATAAAGAATAAGCAAAAAAAACTGAGTCAATGATTGGATATGGAAAAGTTAATGAAAAAGAAAGAATATTAGTCCAGAGCAATAGTCAACGTGACCAGTAGCAATGGGACCAGTAATCCCCTCAGTCTGAAGTAATGATAGCATAGTTAAAAACTTGGCAGCATGGGTTTGACTGGAAGAGAATGTCAATAAATGGAAAAATTAAAGTAGTAGCTATGGAAATATTTGTGGAGACTGGAAAAGATTTTTGAAACAACCAAAGAAATTTTAAACGATTTAAATTGTTGGATATACTTTCATATGTGTTTTATAGCTGGAGAGAGATTCTGCCACATCCTCAAACACTTAGAATCAAAGGTTGGTTTTGTTTTCTTGATATTTTACGTAACTGAAGTTGAACCAATTTGGTAAAAATTCCAAACTGCGGAATTATTTCACTGAAGTTAACTTTGCAAACAGGAACAGGAAATTCGCCTTGTTGTAAAGTTGCCCAGTCCCATTCGGAATGTGCACCACCTAGTCCCTGTTTCCACGTGGAAGGAAACTCTGAAAGGATTTTTTTAAGGAAAAGAATGGCAAGGAGCAAGTTTCATGATGTCCTTTCCGCCCATGACCTGGAGCAGGTTAACTTTCATAATCACATCCATCTCACCTCTTTAATTGTGTAAACGAGACATCGAGTACATTAGTTGGTGGGTCACTGGTAGGACAGAGGTCTTCACCACTGCTGGAACCTTTCAGCTTCCAAACATATGATGCCACATTTAAAGCCCAGCTAGAGACCACTTTAGACTCTACAGGCCAGGCATTGCCTTCACACCACTGTCCTCTAAACTCTAAGCAGAAAGACCTCGAGACATTGGGGGACATGCCAATGGAGAGAAGGACAGTCTTCAATATTGACATCAATTGAAGGCCTCCTGCCCAATCCAAACTGGCCTAAGATAGCAGCACTGGTCAGTGCTGTCTTTGCAGAATCCCTACTGTGCAGTTAGAGGCCACTCAACTTATCAAGTCTGCATCAACTCTCTGAAGAGCATCCCATCTTATCCCCATAACTCCACATTAACCAAAGTTAATCCACCTAGCCTGCACATGCCTGAAACACGACAGGGCAATTCAGCATGGTCAATCCACCTAACCTGCACGTCTTTGAACTGTGAGGGGAAACCCACACAGACACAGAAGGATGCAAACTTCACAACAGACAGTCACCCAAAGCTGGAATTGAACCTGGGTCCCTCGTGCTGTGAGGCAGCAGTACTAATCACTATGCCATCGTGCTGCCCTTTATTGTAAAAAAAGTCACCTGAAGAGAAAAGATCAATGATTTCCTATACATCATTATCCCTCAACTATTTCACACTCCAAGGGTCATTGCTCAGTTTAAGTTTGCCACTGCTCCCATATCATGCAAAAGATTATGGACTATTACTCTTATCATCACAAATATTGTGTCCATTCCAGGATTCAAACCATGACAACCACGAGCCCTTTAGATGTGTGAACTTCCCTCTTGCTTACTGAGGATTCCTCACCACCTGCTCATGCATGATCACTAATTGTTTTCTATCCATTTCTATCCACACTGTCCAACTCTGTGTCTCAGTGCAGTATAAACTGACCCACAACTAGCCCATGAGGTCCAAGGCATACAGACTTGGGAGGTGGTGTGGAAAGATTGTGAAAATGGCTGGGGAAGACTGGGGCCACTCGTGATGTGACAGAGACAACAATGGATAACCAGCACAGAAACCTCCACAGTGCTGAGATCCTGACCAATTTCCACCAGCACTAACTCATTCTGGTTCTGCAAGAATCTTTATACATCTTCCCCCAAGTTCTGTCTCTTCTTTTATGCAGCCATTAGAGGTACCCACGGAACGTTCAGAAGTAAGATGCAATCTGAACCACTGTGGAGGAAGCCTGTACATTCAAATGCACTCTCAATTGGGACAGAGTTTTTCACGTCAGTGGATATTCTGTAGGGATCAAACTGGGGGTTACAATTTTGCGGCACATCATTGACATGTCTCTACAGTCAGTATTTAAGAAACCCCCCTCAAGGCCCCTGGCACCCAGGGAACTGTCAGAGACCAGGCACCTGCTCAGCCCCATGCAGAAGATATGTACCAGTTCTCAGCCAGAAAGACAGGCTCAGTGTGAGTGGCACTGAGAAAGTTGGAATCAAAGGTGGAGAAATTCATTCTGTGCTGAGAGAACCTGATCCAACAGAATGCACGGTGACTGTTGGATAGGCATTTAGACCTGAACTATCAGCTTAGCCATGAGTTGTCAGGATCAGTGGAAGGTGAGCAGAAGACAAGGCACTTTGATCTCAGGGAGAAAAGATGATGCCAGTAAGCAGACACAGGGAAAAGAGTTGACACACGCTCCCTGGAAACTTCTTCCCAGAAACATGCTGGATGTGTCTTGTCATTCAATCTCTTCTGTTGTGATCCCAGAGCTTGCAGACTAGTCAGTATCTTTTCAGGAAGCTTTCAGCACGTCTGGCCCCTCTAGCCTCAAAGAGTGTGTGTGTGTGTGTGGTGAGGGGTGGGGGGGTTTGCCCAAACCTTCAAAATGACTAACCCCAAAGCAAGGTCCACTCCACCCCAATTACAGAAGGCAACTCTGCTCCTCGATGTAGTAGGTGGAGAAAGAGGAAGAAAACATACTGAGGGCACATGGAGAACATGGGTTACTGAAAATGAGACATCACTTTGTTTTATATATTTTCATTTGTATTGTCACAATGTCCACTGTGGTATTATTTTCAGTTTAGGTGCCCTTTAAGTCATGTGAGTGATGAGGATCCTCTTCATTAATCCCACAGACGTAAATACTGCAAAACTTAATAAGTTGTCAAACATTGTTCATCTCCTAGGAGTGAGAGCCTTCGCCTGTAGATAGTCTCTTACAACAAGGATTCTTGAACCTTAACTCTGTGCTTTGCAGCCAAGGTATTGCACATAAATGTGAAGAACACTGAAGCTAAAGGCAGTATCTGGATAATGTGCAAGGGCCCAACCTGCACACAATCTTCAAGATTTACACCCACCTTATGGGTGTTCATGATGATTCCTCAGCTCTAAAGGGAAACGTTGTTCCTATATATAGGCTTTTCAAGGGAGCACAGTGACATTAAAGTCTGGGAAATGTTCAATGGGCAGCTCACATGTGTACTGTCACTCAGCACCGTGATCTGCAAACAAAAGCTGTACAAAGCAGTGCCTCTCACAGATTAGATGCTGTCATAGAAGATGATCACTCATGTCAAGACAACCTTGTGTGCACTCTAAAACATTGAAGGGGTGCAAATGAAGGAAGGGTCAAAAGGAGCTTTCTCAGGATTTATGATGAAGGGCTCCTGCTCGAAACATCGATTTTCCTGCTCCTCGGATGCTACCTGACCTGCTGTGCTTTTCCAGCACCACTCTAATCTTGACTCTGGTTCTCATGAAGGACCAGGTTACAGATGACTCATATGTTATATCCCCACAGATAGTTTCAGAACTCCATAGGTTTAGCACAGTACAATTTAAGTCACTCACTATCACGTGTTCCTTAATGGTGATGGAGGGCAGCTCAAGCATGGCTACTTTAATATTGAGGGAGTGCAGCGTAGGTTCACGAGGTCAATTCCTGGAATGGCAGGACTACATTATGCTGAAAGACTGCAGCGACTGGCTTGTATACCCTTGAGTTTAGAAGACTGAGAGGGGATCTGATTGAGACATATAAGATTATTAAAGGATTGGACACTCTGGAGGCAGGAAACATGTTTCCACAGATGGGTGAGTGCCGAACCAGAGGACACAGCTTAAAAATACAGGGTAGACCATTTAGGACAGAGATGAGGAGAAACTTCTTCACCCAGAGAGTGGTGGCTGTGTGGAATGCTCTGCACCAGGAGGCAGTGGAGGCCCAGTCTCTGGATTCATTTAAGAAAGAGTTGGATAGAGCTCTCAAGGATAGTGGAATCAAGGGTTATGGAGATAAGACAGGAACAGAATACTGATTAAGGATGATCAGTCATTATCATATTAAATGGTGGTGCAGGCTCAAAGGGCAGAATGGCCTACTCCTGCACCTATTGTCTATTGTCTATTGACTCAACTGAAGACATCATTTGCACATCAACATGGATAAAATAATATTTAACTTGCAACATAAAAGGGGAAGAACAACAAACTCACATGTTAGACATGTCCTTTACATCAAGTAGTGAGCTGCCTACCAGATGAGCAACCTAGATACACAAATAGATGAAATCAAATTCCAACTTATATATCATGCCAATAAAACTAGTCTCTGGTCTCGCAGGCTATCTAACACATTGCACCATCCTCCTCCTATGGACAGTCCTTCTGGACATTCTCCCAATCCTCAGCCTCATCCTCGAATGATTGCTCCCACTCCCCCATTTCATTCAGATCCAAGGCATACTTTTTGTCTAGCTCAAGATGTGAAGAGCATAACATGTCACAATAATATGAGATACTCCATGTAGTCTCTACTGCATACATCAAAATCACACCTCCACCTTCCCTGATGGTGGAAGAGTGATAATCGTTGTGTCTTAGATCTTTGTCTATCTGTGGATTTCTTATCAGGAGTCAAGTCCCATTTTTGGAGAGATATCCCTTGTCTCCTAACAGCCATCCCAGTATGGGCAGAGGATCTTGATAAGAAGCATGCACCTGTGATTGTCCCAATAAAGCGCAAGTCATTGCATCTTCCCATCACAGACCTCTAGAATGTGGTTTTAATGATCATAGATTATTTGAACATTAAGAGAGTAGAATCTTTTCCTGTTCATAAACACTGCTGCTTGGTGATTGAGTGCTCTCAAAGCAACATGGATGTTTTCAATAGCACCCTGCACCTGGGGGAAACCAGTAAGTGGAGAGAATCCTAATGTCCTAGCTGTTTGACTCTCCTTATCAGGGTTGAAAGTGATGAAGAGGTTAGAGGCCCCACTCAGCAGTTGGAACAGCACTGAGTCATTAGCATGGGACATCCTGAACCTTCCTGCATTGCTGCTTTATCCTCTGTGTCGCTCTCCACCTCCCCCCACCCCAACCAACGAACAACTGCTACTTTTACACTGGCATAAAACTTTTATATTTCTATTACTCTTCATTTCTGATGACAGATCACTCGACCTGAAACATTCGAACTTTATTTTTCTCCACACATGCTGCCTGACCTGTTGAGTTTTTAACCAGGACTCTTTGTTTTCATTGTTGATTTCTACTGTCCACAGTATTTTGGTTTTGCATTGGGTCAAAGAGAAGAACAGGGTTATTTCCAGGTCCTGCTTTCATTCTTAGGTTGTAGTGCTCAGTCTTTCTGGTTATATTCTTGCTTCCTTTTTGAGTGGTTTGATATAACTGAAGGCTTCTTCGGCCAATGTTAGGAGAAAACCATACTGGTGTGGAGTTGCATGTATATCAGATAGATCCCACATTTTCTTTCTGTAAATATATTAGCAGACAATTGAGCTTTGGTGACAATCTGAAGATTCTCATCTTTATTTTACTGTGACCACTTTTAGATTTCTTCATTTAATAAATCAAATACAATTTCTCAACCCTACTGTATGGGTTTTGAAAAAATGTTCCATGAAGTATTTAGCAAGTCTCTGGAATACTATGTTTTCAATTCCAAATAAGAGTTTTATTGGACTCCAAGTGTTAGCTTTGTTTTTCTCTCTCCACAGATGCTGCCAGATCTGCTGAGTTTCTCCAGCACTTGCTGTTGTATTACTCTGAATTACTAGTTCAGTAACACTATGCTGAGGAGATGATGGTGGAATGGTTATGATACTGGATTAATAACCTGAAGGCCCAGGATATTTACTTCAAATCCAACAATGGCTATGAGCAAAATTTGAATTAGCTAGTCTAATGAGGACCATGTAATGATGATCACTTGTTGTAAAAGTCCATGTTCTTCACTAACATTATTTTGGGAGGGAAATCTGCTGTCATTACCTAGTCTGGCCTACATGTGACGCCAGGCCCACACCAACATGGTTGACTCTTAGTTGTTAACAGAGAAGTGACAAATCCTAGCCTAGTCACTGACACCCACATCGCATGGATGAACAAAAAAATGTTTCTGTACTCATTCATCTGATCTGTTTCTATTAAAGGTCACAGACCTGAAATATTAACTGTTTGTCTCCCCACAGATGCTGTCTGACCAGCTGAATATTTTGGCATTTTCTATTTTTCTTTCAGGTTTTCACATCCAATGCTTTTGAACTGATTTAATTTTCTCTTTTGTGCTCATGATCCAGATTTTTATTAAACTCACACTCCTCCATCTCCAGCACAGCATTTGAATCTACCTCCTTAGAATTTCACCTGTTTCTCTGGATTTCCTCATCCAATGATAATACCACTAGGCCACTGCCTTTGCAAACTAATAAAGAACAAAAACAAATTTCTTTTTAAACAAGATTACATCTAATCAGAGAATATATAGTTTTGCAAATGTCTCACCAAGATTATGTGGCTGGTTCAGTTCAATTTCCATTCAATTATAGTCTACAGGACGTTGATAGCAGGAGATTTAGTAAGGGCAAAGCCATTGAATGTCAATTATAAACAGGGAACACCAACTGCAAATTATCCCCAGCAGAGGCATTAAAAAAATTGCGGTAATTGGAAGTGTATCCCTTCATGGGGAGAAATTACCTACCCCTGTTATAATTCAGTACCTAGCATATGTGGTAAGAAAATCAATGTTGTGGTGAAATTCTTAAAGGAAAGCTTTAGAACGGAAGCAACACAATTTAAGATAGATGAAGGGTAAATAAAATATATTTTTAAAGGAATATTATGTCTATTTCTGGAACGCTGCCTGATCAGAAAATTGTATTGTACTGCAATCATTTCACCTGGAGTGATTGCTCTTGGTAACTGCCGAACAGCACACTTCCAGTTGTATTGAAGCACTTGAGGGGAAAATGCCTTTGCTTGATTATTTTAAATTGCAAATACCAATCAGTTGGTAGGCAAAAGTATGATGGAAATTAACACAAGGGGCAGAATATAATACATTGTAAAAATAAATATCCTTTTGAAAATAAATAGTCACCAGGTAATTTGCATTAAAATATAAATTGGCTGGCTCATTTGCATTAATTTGTATTGACCTGTAATAAGTTGGCACCAGGAGCACATTTGATTATAATCAGCCTGATGGTGTTGCTCAGATACTCATTCTATCCCAGGTTCTACATCTAATTGGTAACTGGATGTACCCTTTCAAACCACGGTGGTAATAACAATCTGACAGAGTGACAATGATCCTTATGACCAAGCATTACTCAAGTGCATCCTCTGAGGACAGATGGCTTATAAATATCTGTGGTATGAATTGGTGAGTTGCTTAAATAATTTCTCTGATTGTTATCTCAATATTTTACAGGTCAGCCAATCAAGCTTGGTACATTAGGAACTGAATGGAGACACAGTGAGAGAGAGAGAGATAATGTTCAGAATGTGGTGCTGGAAAAGCACAGCAGGTCAGGCAGCATCCAAGGAGAAGGAGAATCAACATTTCGTGCAAGAGCCTTTCACCAGGACTTCTTGCTCGAAACGTCAATTTTCCTGCTCCTTGGATGCTGCCTGACCTGCTGTGCTTTTCCAGCACTACATTCTTGACTCTGATCTGCAGCATCTGCAGTCCTCACTTTCTCCTGGTCAAGGTAATCTCACTGGACTATTGATCCTGAGGTTTAGGCTCAGGACATGGGTTAAAAACCAACATTGCCAGCTACAGGAATTTAAGTTCAGTTAATTATTAAATTCAACAAAATCTAGAATTGAAAGCTAATCTCAGTAATGGTGCTATGAAGCTATCATTGATTGTCATGAAAATCCATTTGCTTCATGAATACCGCATGTGGTAAGAGATTGGCTATTGTTACTTAGTCAGCCCTATTTGAAACTTAGTTGACACTTACCTGTCCACTGAAATGGCCTCTCAAGCCATCCAGTTGCAGCAAATTGTGACAGAAAACAGTTGCTTCAAGCCACTACAGCAACATCAAAAAGGAATAAGATAGCACAGACCACCTGAAATTGACCTAAGATCGATTCCATGGCTTTCTTATCATTCTGTCCTTTTTTCAGCCTCCTGGATGGTTGGAGCCATTGGTTCCTCATTCTTGTCTTTCAGTCTGGACTTGAGGGTTACTGGAATGTTCATAAGCAGGTGTTGAGTTGGTCTCATACTCTCATCGTATTCACAAGGAATACATCCAAGACCTAAAAGAACAGGTTTTAAGATCTGTTCAGATGTCAAAGGCTTAGTTTTTGCAAAATGCTGCACTGTCTTCTGGTGTGAGAAAATACAAACAGGTTAAGTGAGGGGCAACAGGGTAGCAGATGAAGAAGATAACCAACAATCTGACCTGGACCTCCCACGTAGATGCAACAGTCAAAGGTGGTACGGTGCCTCATTGCTTAGCACTGCTGCCTCACAGTGCCAGGGACAGTGTCTGTCTGTGTGGAGTTTGCACATTCTCCCTGTGCCTGTGTAGGTTTCCTCAGAGTGCTCCAGTTTCTTCCCACAATCTAAAGATGTGCCAGTCAGGTGAATTGGCCATGCTAAATTGCTCATAGTGTTCAGGGATATGTAGGTTATGTGCATTAGTCAGGGGCAAACATTAGGGAATGGGTCTGAGTCGACTACTGTTTGGAGGGTCAGTGTGGACCTATTGGGCCAAATGGTATGTTTCCACAGTGTAGGAAGTTCAGCATGTCCATAAGGATCCTCATCAGCTTTTACAGGTGTACCACAGAAAGCATTCAATCTGGGACCTTAACAGCCTGGTACCGCCACTGCTCTGCCACCAGGACTGAAGAAACTACAGAAAACTGTGTACATGGCCCAGACAATCACGGAAGTGAACCTCCCATCCATGGACTCCATTTACACTTTTCACTTCCGCAAAAAGGCTGTCAACATCATTAAAGGACCCTCCCGCCCCAGTAATGCTCTCTTTCAATCTCTTCCATCAAGCAGAAGATACAGAAGCTTGAACAAATGTACCAACAGGTTCAATAATAGCTTCTTCCCTGTTGTTATTAGACTGCTAATTTCAAATCTAATGTTGATCTTGCTTTTGTGCACCTTCTATGCAGCCAAAACCCTGTATGTCTCACTCTATCTAAATATTCTATGATTTGTATGTCCTTGTATGTTATGATCTGCCTGTACTGCTCACAAAGCAAAATTTTTCACTGTACTCAGGTGCATGTGACAACAATAAATCAAATAACTAACAAATAAGTGTAATGTTGGGCAGTGTGAGGTTATTCACTTTGGTCAGAAGATAGGTTCATGAATAGCGATATGGGCCAAACGCAGGCACTAGGACTAGTTTAGTTGGAAAATTTGGTTGTCGTGGATAAGTTGGACCGAAGGTTCTGCTTCTAGGCTTTGTGACTGTATGACTCTATGGCATGCGTAGGGTTAGTAGCCCAAGCTTCAGACTTGCTTCAGCTGAGGTAATGTATGATGCTTTATGTACATTATCTGTAATTACAAATCTTAGTTCTTCCTACTGGATTGTTCTCTCACTTTCAGTTGTTCTGGATGAGGTCTCAATCATTTATAGAAACAAAACTCCCCACTCCATCCCCGGGATTTCCACGACAAATCTTCCTTCAGCCCTAAAAATATCCATTAACAATTACTCTTTATTTCCTATAAATCAGCTAATTTTGTACTTACATTACTACTGTCCCTTTCATTCTTTACTTTCCTGATAAGTCCGTTGCATGGTATAATACCTTTTATGCCCATATCAAATACCTTTTAAAAGTCCATTTGCACCATATGAATGGCCTTGGTCTCATTAACACGGCCATGCCTTTAATGAGATTTTTAACTTTAACGCAAATAGTTATTTCTCAAAGTTTCCCCACCACAGTGATGAATCTACATAGAAACACAAAACATAGAAGATGGGAGCAGGAGTAAATGATTTGATTCCTCAGGTCTGCTCCGCCATTCAATATGATCAGGACTACTCATCGTGCTCAGTGGCCATTCCCACCCTCCCTCCATATCTCTTCAACCTCTTAGTCATGAGAGCTATATCTACCACCTTCTTGAAAACATATAATGTTTTCTCCTCAACCTTTTTATATAGCAGTGCGTTTCATAGGCTCACCATTGTCTGGGTGAAGAAATTTCTCCTCATCTCAGTCCTAAAATTTTACCCCATGCTTAAAATTATGGCGGGGAAAAAGTGAAGACTGCAAATACTGGAGCTCAGAGTCGAGAGTATAGTGCTGGAAAGCACAGCAGGTCAGGCAGCTTCTGAGGAGCAGGAAAACCAACATTTCGGGCATAAGCCCCTTATCGTAGTGAAGGGCTTATACCTGAAACATCAATTCTCCTGCTCCTCGGATGCTGCCTGACCTGCTGTGCTTTTCCAGCACCACACTCTCAATTATGACCCCAGGTTCTGGACTCACCCATCATCTAGAACATCCTCCTCACATCTAACGTGTCTAATCCTGTTAGAACTTTATAGGTTTCTGTGAGATCTCCCCTCATTCTTATCAACTCAGTGAATTAAATCCTAATCAGCTTAAATTCTCTTCAGAGATCAGTCCTGCCATCCCAGGAATCAATTTGGTAAACTTTCACAATACTCCCACTTTAGCAAAAACATAACAAGGATAGAAAGTGATAAGGAGACCAAAACTGTATACGGTATGCCGAATGTGGCCTCACCAATGCCCTGTATATTTATAGCAAGGCAAGCTTGTTCCTTTACTCAAATCCTCTCACTTTGAAGGCCAACATATAGTTTGCTTTCTTTACTGCCTGTGTACATGCAGGTTCACTTTCAGCAACTGGTGCATGAAATTCCCCACTCTCAATTCACAGACTTTCCTATATCTGCTACCAAACTGACTGATCTTGACCAACCTTTTGAACAATGGTATAGTGTCTAAAATTCTCCAGTCTTCTGGCACAAACTCCAAATCTAGGGAAGATTGAAAGGTTACTGCCAATGCCTCTGCAGTTTCCATTCTCACTTCCTTCAATATTCTTGGATGTATCTCATCCTGTCTTGATGCCTTATCAATTTTAAGTATCAAAAGCTTGTTCAATGCCTACTCCTTATCAATTTTAAACTGTTCTGATGACTGAGTTTCCTTGTCAGTCAATATGACCTGGACTGCCTCTGCCTCACTGCTAAATACAGATGGAAAGTATTCATCAAACACCTCTGTGTGCCTCTATGTGTCTCGATGTGCCTCCATGTGTAAATGCACCACCCTCTGCCTGAAAAAAAATGCCCCTTAGGTCTCTTTTAAATTTTTCCCCTCTCACCCTAAACCTATGCCCTCTAGCTCTGGATTCCCCTATCCCTGGGAAAACGCCTTGTCTATTTATCCTATCCATACCACTCCTCATTTTATAAACCTCTATAAGGTCACCCCTCAGCCTTAGATGCTCCGGGGAAAACAGCCTTTTGAACCTCTCCCTATAGCTCAAATCCTCTAAACCTGGCAACATCCTGGTAAACCTTTTCTGAACCCTTTCAAGTTTCCCAAGTTCCTTTCGATTTGAGAGGGTCTGGTCTAGTCAGGTGCATAACAGGAACGTGAGGTGAGTGGGATTTGAGAGATCTCCGACTGGGGCAATGAGAAGAGGATGCAGACAGTAAGCAAGTGGATCACAGGAGCTACTCCCTGCCAGATGTCCAGTCCTTTCATCAGGCACTGGTTACCTTTGATTCAGGGGCGTCCTACTTCTCCAGATTAGCAACTGTCCTGCAGCCAGATATATCCCAATGGTGATGGCCTGAGGCCCTCACATGATCACTTCAGGTCCCATTTGGTGACAGGATGGAAAGATTGACTATTGGCTTCTCCATCCAGAATTTAATTATGAAGAAGGTGGCAAGGTTTGGGTACACTTTTTCTGCAGTCCCTTCACACTTTCAAACTCTGCATCATTTCAACAAAGGTTTTCATATCCAATTCCTCTTCTGAAGGATCATTTTAATTTTCAGACCATGCTGTGCCTCCTCTCTGGACTCCAGAGAAATAAAATTTCTTCAATCCGATTTGTTCACCTTAATAGTTTTAAACTTATTAAATACCTCTTAAACTTTCAAATTCCAGGGTATAATGCTCAAGTTTGTGCAATCTCTTTTGCTAACGTCATCTTCAGAATGCAGGCATCATTCTTGCAAATTGAAACTGCACTCCCTTCAAGACCAATATAAGAACATAATAACTAAGAGCAGGAGTATGCAATTCAGCCTTTTGAGCTTGCTCTGCCATTCGGTATATTCATGGCTCATCTCACCTTGGCACTTTCTGGGTTGCTCTCCATTGCCCATCAACCCATTATTAATCTGTCCATCTCCTTCTTAAACTTACTTAATGTGCTAGTATCCACCATACTCTGACGTAGTGAATTTCACAGATTCATGACCCTTTGAGAGAAATAATTTCTCCTCACCTCTATTTTAAATCTGCTACCCATTATCTTAAAATTATGACCACTGGTTCTAGATTGCCCCACCTGAGGAAATATCCTCTCTATGCCTACTTTGTCAATCCCCTTTAAGTACCTGAACTAGTTTACCTCTTATTCTTCCAAACTCCAGAAAGTATCGGCCTAAACTGCTCAACCTCTCTTCAGAAGTCAAAACCCTCATCTCTGGAATTAATCCAGTGAATCTCCTCTCAAGTGCCTCCAAAATAACTATATCCCTCCTCGAGTAAAGAAATCAAAATTATACACAGTACTCCTTATATGGTCTCACTAATGCCTTATACATTTGCAGCAATACTTAGCTACTTTTATACTTTATTCCTTTAGCAATAAGTGCCAACATTCCTGCCTATTACCTGCAGTACCTAAATTCTACTTGTCTATGATTCATGGACAAGGACACCCAGATCCCTCTGGACCAAAGCACTCTGCAGTTTGCCTTCATTTCGATAATATGTTGCCTTTCTATTTGTCCAAGCAAAATGGATAACCTCACACTTATCCACATTAAACTCCATCTGATATATTTTAGCCCATTCACCAAATTTATAAACTTCTTACTTTTTCATTGTAACTTAATTTCCCACCCATTTTAATATCATTTTTAAATTTGGCTTTAGTACCTTCTATCCCAGTAACAAAATCATTAATGTAGATTGTAAATAGTTGGGACCCAAGGACAAAATCCATTGGCACCCACCAGTTACATCTTGTCAATCAGAAAAAAGATTCATTTATCCTGATTGTCTGCTTTCTGTTGGTTAGTCGATGCTCCATCAAAACTAATAAATTACCCTAATCCAATGTGATCTTGTGTATTAACCTTTTGTGCAGCTCCTTATTAAATGCCTTCTACAGACCCAGACATGTTACATCCACAGGATCCCCATTCTCTGATTTCCTTGTTATATCTTCAAACTCTAGCAGATTTGTCTAATGTGACTTACCCTTCATACAACACATGCTATCTCTGATGGATTGAATTTTGACTTTCCATAATAAGGGATTCTAAAGTTTGCTCAGTACTTTTTCACAGGGGATGATGGTTTTTCTAAGTTCCTCCCTTTTTAAAACCTTTGCATCACCTATCACTGTTGGGATAGTACCAGTGTCCTCCACCATGAAAATTAAGCAAAATATTGATTTAATATCTCCACAATTTCTCCACTCCCCATTTTTAATTCCCCTTCAATAAGTCAAAATTAACTTAAGCTACTCTTTTTCCTTTCTACATTTATAAAGGTTTTTGTTATCCATTTTGGTATGTGCACTTGTTTTTTTTCCCCATAATTTACCTTTACCATTTTCATAACTTCTTCAGTAACCCTTTGTTGATCTTTACAATTATCCCAATTTCCAGCCTGTCGGAACATGATGTGCAACATTATGTGCAACTTTTGCAATATGATATGCCATTTTTCTTGTCAATTACAACATTTAAAAGCCACCTGGATGGGTACATGCATAGTAATATGAAGAATCTGGGCCAAGTGCTGGCAAATTGGACTACATTAGTTTAGGATATCTGGTCAGCATGGATGAGTTGGACCAAAGGGTCTGTTTCCATCCTGTACATCTCTATGACTCTATAATCTCTGTTATCTAATTTTCTTGTTTAGTCATGCATGTTTTTTTCTGACAACCTTTCTTCTTCTCTGGAATATGTTTTTTCCTAAATTGAGGTGACCATAACTGCTCATTGCAGAAGTAAATATATCAATATTATAGTATATATTGGCTGCTGAAATAGGGTAATAATCATTCATCTCATTAAATGTAGCTTCAAACATATATAGAGCTATTATCTTATTAAACTTTGTAACACTTCCAAGACAAATACGCAACAAGTTAAAAATGATTCCGTTGAAATGGTGCTCCATGTCAATGCCCAGCCTCACACATAAAAGAAGGACCAGAGAATAAAGGAACATTCTAACATCAAACATACTTGGCAGCCTGTGAAATAGTTGATATTTCTCATTAGTTCTTTGTTGGATTTGATGTACAATTCCAAACATGTGTTAATCATAAATGTTTACAGAAGTTACCTCATACTGGAAATGATCTGTGTGTTTTTGAGTTCAAAAACCTGAAATCCAAGAATTCTGAGGATAGAAGGAAAAGTTCTGGGAAAACAATAATAATTGAGTAGGGGTGCTGCTATCCTGAGGCTTCATGGCTTCAGCATCTGGTTAAAAATTAACTTTGGCTTTTACTTATCCATTTATTTGCTCCAGTTGAGGCATAACAAAGGTGCTCTTTAGACTGAAAGCAAAACAAAATTTTGTAGATATTGTAAATCTGAAATAAAAGCCAAAAGTATTGGAAGCACTTAGCTAAGCAGTAACTGTGAAGAGAGGAAAAGTATAGCTAATGGACAATTCCAATCATCATACAATAGTGGGCTACATACGCAAACCCAAAGCCAACCTAAAGACTTCTGTATTTCATGGAAACAGGCAACAAAGTCACTTTAATGAGGTACAATAGCCAGTTAAATATTATAATGAAGCTTTCAAGCATCATGTTTAACCTTGGCCCAAGGAAACTTGACAACTCAAGTGAGGTGAGAAGAAAGGGTGATGTGCTTTGCTTCACAGCTTGTGGGCCAGAGGATAGGAGGCAGAAGAGACAATCAGAGATAGGAGAGAGGACTGGAGATAGGAAGTTCAGGGATAAGATAAAGGAAAAGAAATAGGAAAGGGGATTGAAGGTAAGAGGGAGGACGGGAGATAAGAGAGAGATAAGAGATAGGAGAGACAAGAGGTCAAGATTGAAGGTGGGGGAAAGAATAGATAGAATTGGAGATATGAAACAGGAAAGAATAGTACCTTCCACAGTCCTCTGGTGCTGACAATTCAAAGGATTCACTGTTTGTGAGTAAAAATGTTTTTCCTCATCTTGGATCTAAGTAGCATTCCCCATATTTTTAAAAATGTATACTAGAGTCCCCAGGTATGGGAAACTTCTTACCTACATCTACCCTATCTGTTCTTTTAAGCATTTGTAAACTTCCATGAGACAATCTCTCATTTTTTGAACACCAGAGAATGCCAACCCAGTTTGCTCAATCTCTCTTCACACAGCAGTGAAGGTTCATTGAACTCTGTCTCTAACGATAATTATTTTCCTGAGACAAAGAGACCAAAATTGCATGCAGGACTTCAAGTGCATCCTGACTAAACTCCTATATAGTATGAGAGCTCCTGCATAGAGGAGAGAGGAGAGGGCAGGAGAACCTTTCCTTACACTTTTTGAACTTGTTGCCTTCTCGTTCACATTCTAAAAGGAAAAAAATGATGTACGTTGAGAAGTTAAAAATGTTCTGCATGTGAGAGGGGAAAGTAGATTTTCCATACCAAAACTTTTTGCCCAATTTTTAAAACTATCATCTATAAATATCAGGGCCATTGTTTCAATTTGATTTTCTTTCATCACAACTACAAGATGTTCCAGATGAACAGTTTTTAAGCAAATACAGAGCCAGAGAAAGGTCTTTTGCACGAACGTTTATGTGTCAATTGAACAATGTCAGATTTTTTTGGTTGCAGTATCAAAGAAAGAACCTGCATCTCTAATCACTCCTTTTACAGATCTAGGACATGTTACTGTACAACAAATATGGCATGGAATCTATACACAATCAAACATTAAGCTAAGTAACTAATTAATCTGAAGAAAGGTCACTGGAACTGAACATTACTTCTATTTTCTCTCAAAAGATGCTGCCAGACCTGCTGCATTTCTCTAGCAATTTCTGTTTTTGGACCAATTAATTTGCTTTGATGTTGTTTGAGATAAATGCTTGCCAGGACATAAGATCCCTACTCTGTCTCCATATGCACAAACAGATAGAAGAGGACTGGGCTTCACATATCATCTGAAAAATAGAATTTTCCTTCAATACTGCACCAACATGTCACCCAAGATGATTATGTGCTGAAACGTAGTGAGACTTGAACCCACAACCTCCTGACTTACCAGTAGGAATGCTACTGCTAAGACAAGCTCATACTTATAGCTTGTTTTCTTGTTTAGTATATATTTTGCTTGCCAAGGCAATTGCATAGAATTCCAGAGGCAGAAAGCATGTTATAGGGTCCAAAATGGGATAAAAATAAAAATACCACCACAAGAAGGTTTGATGGTATTTTAGCAATAAAAATGTGATTTCAAATTTTATTGACAAAATGCCATCATCTATTACTTGTGATGTAAAGTTGAATATTCATTGTCCTATATTTTGTTTCTGACACTGTTGCCAATTCTATGCTCAGCTGTAGCACTGGCCATAACTGAGTTTCCCGAATTCACCCTGACAACTGCTCCTCCCTATGTACTCTGCCTCCCCAACCTATACATGATCAGATATACTGTCACAACACAAGCCTTATGGAATAATACATCACATAAAAACTTTCAAGCCTAGTGCTTTGATTTTGCTCCAAATAGGCATCCAGTTGACACCAAAACTGGAGGTATAGTGGACAGTGAAGAAGCTTGTTTTAGATTACAAAGAGATCTTGATCAATTGGGTCAATGGGTTGAGGAGTGGCAGGTGGAGCTTAATATGGATAAAAATTAGGTATTTCATTTTGGTAAAACAAACAAGGACAGGAAATGTACAATTAATGGTCGCGCCCTTGGTAGTGTTGTAGAACAGAGAGACCTCGGGTTCAGATACAAAATTCTTTGAAATTGCATCACAGGTAGACAGGGCAGTTAAGAAGGAGTTTAGCACACTAACCTTCATTGCTCAGACCTTTGAGTATAAGAGTTGGGACGCCAACTTCTGGAGTACTGTGTGTGGTCTGGTCACTCTCTTTTGGAAAGATATTATTAAACCGGAGAGGGTTCAGAAAAGATTTACCAGAATGGAGCGCTTGAGATATATAAATAGGTTGGACAGACTGGGACTTCTTTCACTGGAGTGTAGGAGGATGAGGGGTGACCTTATTGAGGTTTATGAAATCATGAGAGACATAGATAAGGTGAATGATAAACGGTGGCATTCCACTGGTCACCGGCCTCCAGTTTGTATCTTTGGGAAAAAAAGAGATCTTGTATTATCCTCTTTTGAGTGAAGTCCATTGAAGAATTGAATTTAACATTTGAATTCTTTGCCATAGAGGGCTATAGTGGTAGGATTGTTAAATGCACTGAAGTCTGAGACAGACTGATTTAAAATCTGTAATGGAAGCAATGGTTATAGGGAAAAGGCAAGAAGTGGAGTTGAGTATTATCAGACTAAACATGATCTCATTGAATGACTGTCCAGAACCAATGGACTGAATTGCCTGTTTCTGCAAGTAGGTCTTGTGACATTATGGTATTAAGAAGCTCAATGTTCAAATGAGCTAAGTACCTGAATGTTATCACATGATCATATGTTCTCCACACAGGAGCACTCTGTACAATGCTCACATTAATCTATATTATATTTATTAGTTAAGCTATAAATAAAACCACCAGAGATCTATAAATAAACAAATCCAATATACCTAGATTAGATTAGACTTACAGTATGGAAACAGGCCCTTCGGCCCAACAAGTCCACACCGACCCGCCGAAGCGCAACCCACCCATACCCCTACATTTACCCCTTACCTAACACTACAGGCAATTTAGCATGGCCAATTCACCTGACCCACACATCTTTGTGACTGTGGGAGGAAACCGGAGCACCCGGAGGAAACCCACGCAGACACGGGGAGAACGTGCAAACTCCACACAGTCAGTCGCCTGAGTCGGGAATTGAACCCGGGTCTACAGGCGCTGTGAGGCAGCAGTGCTAACCACTGTGCCACCGTGCCGCCCTAGTTGGTGATACATTTAGATAACACAATAAACTTACATAATGTGCATGTTCTTAACCATAAACTTATACAAATTTACAGTCTGTTTTCTGTTGACAAATCGAAAACAAGTATTGCATGGGTGTTGTGTAGATAAGATATACATTTATAATCTCTTGCGTGCAGCTTTTCATCACAGGGATGTCTAAAATCTCAAACCATTGAAGCTCTATATGAATGGATACAAAATTGGTAAACTCATAAAAAAAGAAGCTAGAATGGCTCATTTTTAAAAAAAAGGAAAATTACCAGAGTGGTCCAATGAGGAGGAGTACATGCAGAAAATCTCCAACACATGATGTGGGCGTGTAATTAGTGATGGGAGATTATGCATTTAACCTAATGTCATAGTCATAGAGTCATAGAATCATAGAGATGTACAGCATGGAAACAGACCCTCCGGTCCAACCTGTCCATGCCGACCAGATATCCTAACCCAGTCTAGTAAAAAATGAGGTCTGCAGATGCTGGAGATCACAGCTGCAAATGTGTTGCTGGTCAAAGCACAGCAGGTTAGGCAGCATCTCAGGAATAGAGAATTCGACGTTTCGAGCATAAGCCCTTCATCAGGAAATCAGTCTAGTCTAGTCTAGTCCCACCTGCCAGCACCCAGCCCATATCCTTCCAAACCATTCCTATTCATATACCCATCCAAATGCCTCTCAAATGTTGCAATTGTACCAGCTTCCACCACATCCTCTGGCAGCTCGTTCCATACACGTTCCACCCTCTGCGTGAAAAAGTTGCCCCTTACGTCTCTTTTATACCTTTCCCCTCTCACCCTAAATCTATGCCCTCTAGTTCTGGACTCCCCGACCCCAGAGAAAAGACTTTGCCTATTTATCCTATCCATGCCCCTCATCATTTTGTAAACCTCTATAAGGTCACCCCTCAGCCTCCGACACTCTAGGGAAAACAGCCCCAGCCTCTTCAGACACTCCCTGTAGCTCAGATCCTCCAACCCTGGCAACATCCTTGGAAATCTTTTCTGAACCCTTTCAAGTTTCACAGCATCTTTCCAATAGGAAGGAGACCAGAATTGCACGCAATATTTCAACAGTGACCTAACCAATGTCCTGTACAGCCACAACATGACCTCCCAACTCCTATATTCAATACTCTGACCCATAAAGGAAAGCATACCAAACGTCTTCTTCACTATCCTATCTACCTGCGACTCCACTTTCAAAGAGGTTTGAACCTGCACTCCAAGGTCTCTTTGTTCAGCAACACTCCCTAGGACCTTACCATTAAGTGTACAAGTCCGGCTAAGTTTTGCTTTCCCCAAATGCAGCACCTCGCATTTATCTGAATTAAACTCCATCTGCCACTTCTCAGCCCATTGGCCCATCATGTCCAGGTCCTGTTGTAATCTGAGGTAACCCTCTTCGCTGTCCACTACACCTCCAATTTTGGTGTCATCTGCAAACTTCCTAACTGTACCTCTTATACTCGCATCCCAATCATTTATGTAAATGACAAAAAGTAGAGGGCCTTGCACCGATCCTTGTGGCACTCCACTGGTCACAGGCCTCCAGTCTGAACAGCAACCCTCCACCACCACCCTCTGTCTTCCAACTTTGAGCCAGTTCTGTATCCAAATGGCTAGTCCTCCCTGTATTCCATGAGGTCTAACCTTGCTAATCAGTCTCCCATGGGGAACCTCTCCCATGGGGATCACATCTATGGCTCTGCCCTCATCAATCCTCTTTGTTACTTCATCAAAAAACGCAATCAAGTTTGTGAGACATGGTTTCCTACGCACAAAGCCATGTTGACTATCCCGAATCAGTTCTTGCTTTTCCAAATACATGTACATCCTGTCCCTCAGGATTTTCTCCAACTACTTGCCCACCACCGAGGTCAGGCTCAACGGTCTGTACTTCCCTGGCTTGTCTTTACCGCCCTTCTTAAACAGTGGCACCACATTTGCCAACCTCCAGTCTTCTGTCACCTCACCTGTGACTATTGATGATAAAAATATCTCAGCAAGAGGCCCAGCAATCACTTCTCTAATTTCCCAAAGAGTTCTCGGGTACACTTGATCAGGTCCTGGGGACTTATCCATCTTTAACCATTTCAAGACATCCAGCACTTCCTCCTCTGTATTTGCACCTTCTCTAATAGGTACATCCACATACTGAATCAGAAAATTGTCTTGTATACACTTAAGAAATTCCTCTCCATCTAAACCTTTAACACTATGGCAGTCCCAGTCAATGTTTGGAAAGTTAAAATCCCCTACCATAACTACCCTACTATTCTTACAGATAGCTGAGATCTCCTTACAAGTTTGTTTCTCAATTTCCCTCTGATTATTGGGGGGTCTATAATACAATCTCAATAAGGTGATCATCCCTTTCTTATTTCTCAGTTCCACCCAAATAACTTCTCTGGATGTATTTCCAGGAACATCCTCCCTCAGCACAACTGTAATGCTATTTCTTATCAAAAATGCCACTCCCCCTACTCTCTTGGCTTCCTTTCTATCCTTCCTGTAGCATTTGTATCTTGGAACATTAAGCTGCCAGTCCTGCCCATCCCTGAGCCATGTTTCCATAATTGCTATGATATCCCAGTCCCATGTTCCTAACCATGCCCTGAGTTCATCTGCCTTCCCTGTTAGCCCCCTGCATTGAAATAAATGCAGTTTAATTTATTAGTCCTACCTTGTCCCTGCCTGCCCTGACTGTTTGACTCACTTCTGTTCACAGCTGTACCCGTCTCAGATCAATCTCTTTCGTCACTATCTCCCTAGGTCCCTAACTTACTAGGTTAAATCCTCCCAAGCAGTTCTAGCAAATTTCCCTACCAGTGTATTAATCCCCTTCCAATTTAGGTGCAATCCGTCCTTCTTGTACAGGTCACTTCTACCCCAAAAGAGATTCCAATGATCCAAAAATGTGAATCCTTCTCCCATACACCAGCTCCTCAGCCAAGCATTCATCTGCTCTATCCTCCTATTCCTGCCCTCACTAGCTCGTAGTACTAGGAGTAATTCAGATATTACCCCCCTTGAGGACCTCCTTTTTAAATTTCTGCCTAACTCTCTTTAATCTCCCTTCAGAGTCTCAACCTTTTCCCTTCCTATGTCATTGGTTCCAATGTGGACAATGACCTCTTGCTGGCCCCTCTTCCCCGTGAGAACATTCTGCACTCTCTCTGAGACATCCCTGATCCTGGCACCAGGGAAACAACACACAATTCTGCTTTTTCTCTGCTGGCCACAGAAACGTCTGTCTGTACCTCGGACTACAGAATCCCCTAACACAATTGATCGCTTGGAAGCCGACATACCCCTCATTGCATTAGAGCCAGTCTCAATACTAGAAACTTGGCTGTTCATGCTACGTTCCCCTGAGAATCCATCACCCCCTGCATTTTCCAAAACTGCATACCTGTTTGAAATGGGTATATCCACAAAAGACCCCTGGACTAGCTGCCTACCTCTCTTACCCTTCTTGGAGTTAACCCATCCATGTGACTGTATCTGAGACATTTCCCCCTTCCAAAACTGCCATCCATCATATACTGTTGCTGTTGCAAGTTCTTCATCGCTTCTATCTGTCTCTCCAACCGATCCACTTGATCTGATAAGATTCGCATCCAACAGCATTTATGGCAGATAAAATCCGCAGTAACCCTTAAACTCTCTTTAAACTCCCACACCTGACAAGAAGTATATATCACTGCAAAGGCCATTTTTGCTCCTTCACAATCTACAGACCCAGAAAATAACACCTTCTTATTCCTCTACAAACACTGCCCCAGGTTAAATTAATAGCTATGGCTTATATTTTAAGTTTAATCAAGAGATTTATCTCCAAAAACATATAATCAAGAAAGAATCCACTATACTCACTACTGCAGCCTTTCTCTTGGACAGACTTAAAACAACAATTAACTTATCTGATTATGTGCTGTGAACTTTACCCAACAGTTCCTCCAAGATTAATTGGGAATTTCATTGTTTGTTAATTTTCCCAGATGCACTCCGATGTCCAACGATACACAAATTCAAACAGCAAAGGCGGTAACTGTGCAGGTTCTCTCTCTCTCTCCTGCACTGTCCTCACCATGTGCTTCCTTTGTCTGCTCTTCTCCCTTTTAAAACTGTTGTTGTTTTGACTTTTTTTTCACAAAGTTCCAAAACAATGCAACAGCATATAAAACAGTAATTACTGCTCCTGGAATTCAAGGAAAACAGCTCAACCACTAAATTACCTTAAAAAAAGGAATAGCTCTTACAGCCAGAAACTTTTCCCATTCTCCATCTTGGATTTCACATGAATGACCTTAACATTTAAACGCCCAAAAACAATTCAAGAGTCATTAAATCCATATATTAATGTTGAAAGAATATAGCTCCCGTTTTCAAATTTTTGAAATCATAGACTCTCTATGGTGCAGGTAGAGGCCATCTGGCCCATCAAGTCTGCACCAAGCCTCTGAAAAGCATCCCATCCATCCTACCCTATACCTCTCACCCCACATCTACCATAACTAACCCACCTAGGTGGCACATCCCTGGAAGTTACAGACAACTTAGTGTGGCCAAGCCACATAATCTACACATCTTTGAACTTTGGCAGGAAACCAGAGCACCTGGAGGAAACCTAGGCAGACATGGGGAGAATGTGCAAACTTCACATAGACAGTCTCCCAAGGCTAAAATCGAATCTAGGTCCCTGGCATTGTGAGCAGCAATACTAACCCTAAGCACATTTTGTTTTTTTCATAATGTGACAATTTTCTGTATGATATATGAGGGGAATAAGTGCCTGAATCGAAAGGCTTGTGAAGGAGATATATTGATCAAACTTTAAATTGCAGGGGAAAACCTGTTAGAAAGATTTAAGGTGCTGAAAGTAAACTCATGCTCAGCTACTTTCCATCCAAGTGGTAGAGTTGCCAGAATACTGGACATTAAAGCGTATGATATACGAAGTATGGTCGCATACCAGAGGAACATTGAGGGAATGGGATGCCTTCCAAATGCATTGTGTACCAGAACTTACTGCATCAAGGTGTGTGTGCACAGACCACAGGTGCCATTTAAACAATTAAACAATATCCACATCACAAACAATATGGTGCTACATAACACAATTTCAGCCAATTATTACAAATACAGTGCTGCTTCTCTAACGATTATTTGTCTAAGAAGATGGCCAGATAGACTATCTCAAAACAGATTAAGGTGAGTCTCACTGTAATGGTGAGATGAGTGGAGATAACACTTTCTCTCCATTAAAGAATGTTGGGAGGTAGTTTTGCAATGACTGGAAACTTGTCATTGTCATTTGTTTCTATTTCTAACTCTTGCCTGTTTGCTGGGAAACCAGAGATTGATGGAATTTGTTGACAGTAATAGAACAATGTGGATTGTTTCCTGTCTGATTCAGGTTTCTCAAGAACAAGTAAGCTCCTCAACTTTATTTATTCTCATTGATACTGAAAAGAATTAATAAATCAGTTCATTCTTAGTTTTGGGATATATGTTGTGTTTTACAGTTTTGGAGAATTAAATGATTTTGCACCTAGCGCACTCAAAGTTAGCTTTAAACGTTCCCACCTCAGAAATAGCACTGTTGCAAATATTATGCTGTATCCTGTTTCCAAACTTACCAACACCAGTTTTTCTTAAAAGCTTCTCACTCTCTGTGTAAAACCTGCTTCTGACTGGCAAAGGATCAAAAGATTTCCCTGTGTCTTCCTTTCCCAAGAGCCAGACAAACTAAAAAAAACTTGACTATTATCTCAAAGAAGGAACATCTAATTAAGGTGTTAACTATCTTTCATCTGTGAAGCCCACTATTTTAAAGAGTGCTTGCAGGAATGCATTTTATTTTTTACAGAATGACAAAAATGTCATGACACAGCCCATTGTGTTCTCACCAGTTATCCAATAAGCATTACAGCTTTTTTACCTGTACTCTTGTAGATAGTTTCTATTGAAACAGTGACCTTTTTGAATGCCTCAGTGACTCTGCCTTCACCATACTTTCAGGCAATGTATTCCATACCTGAGCCACTTGGTGTGTAAAAATGTCTTTCTTCACATCACCTTAGTTATTTTTGCAAATCACTTTAAATCTGTGCCCTCTCATTCTCAACTGTTTTACAAGCAGGAAGAGTTTCTCATTATCCATCTGTCCAGACCCCCTCATGATTATGAAAATATCTTTCAGTTTCATCATAGCTTCCTTTCTCCAAGAAAATCAGTCCCATAACTAAAGTATCTCGTCCCTGGAACCATTCTTGTTAATCTCTTCTGCAGTCTCTCCAATGTCGAACTCACATCCTTCTTACAATTTGGCACCCAGTACTGTACAATACTCCAGCTGAGGTCTAACAAGTGTCTTCATAAATTCAGTATCACATCCTTACTATTGTACTCTGTGCCCCTATTAGTAAAACCCAGTATGGTTTATTAACTGCTATGTTCTCTTTACTTGTTACTTGTAATGATCTGTACACAGATATGCCTAGGTATGTCTGCTTCTGCAATGTCTTCAGTAATGCATTCCTTATTTTGTATTGTCTATCCATACAGTTCCTATCAAGATGCATTACCTCACACTTCCGCATATTAAACAATATTTTCCTCCTACCTGTTCATTCCACTAACCTATCTATGCCCTTCAGAGTTCTGCATGTCCTCCTGACAGCTTACAATGTTGTATTTGTATCATCAATAAACTTTGAAATTATTCCCTGCTCACCATGATTTAAATTATTCCTGTCTATCAGGAAAAGCAAGGATCTGAACATTGACCCCAGGAAACTCTGTTAAAAGTTTTCCTCCAGCCAGAAAGGTATATATACATTTACTTTCTGATTTCTATTAACCAGCCAATTTTGAACCATGGTACCACTGACCATTTTAGTCCATGACCTATAACTTTTCTCACTTTTTTCACAATGTATGGCATTGTAAGAAATTCCATGTAGACCACATTAACAGCGCAGTCCCCATCAATCCTTTCCATTCCCTTAAAAAAGACTCCAGTTAGTCAAACACAATTTCTCCTTTAAAAGTCAATGCAGTCTCTTTCTAAATAACCCAGCATCTTCCTTGTGACTCTATCCAAACTAATTATTTCCAGAAGTTGCCTCACCATTAAAGTTAAATTGACTGGTCCATAACTGCTGGACTTACTCTCACACGGTGGCACAGTGGTTAGCACTACTGCCGCACAGCGCCTGAGACCCGGGTTCAATTCCCGACTCAGGCGACTGACTGTGTGGAGTTTGCACGTTCTCCCCATGTCTGCGTGGGTTTCCTCCGGGTGCTCCGGTTTCCTCCCACAGTCCAAAGATGTGCGGGTCAGGTGAATTGGCCATGTTAAATTGCCCGTAGTGTTAGGTAGGGGTAAATGTAGGGGTATGGGTGGGTTGCGCTTCGGCAGGTCGGTGTGGACTTGTTGGGCCGAAGGGCCTGTTTCCACACTGTAAGTCTAATCAAACCTTTTTGAACAAGGGTGTGATAATTACAATTTTCTAATCTTCTGGCACTTCCATGCATCTAGGGAAGATTGAAAGATTGCGCCCTGTGCCCTGGAAATTTTTACTGTTATTTCTTTCAATATCCTTAAATGCATCTCATCTGGGTCCAGGGCACTGTGCTCAATTCCCGCCTTGGGCGACTGTCTGAATGGAGTTTGCACGTTCTCTCTGTGTCTGCGTGGGTTTTCACTGGGTGCTCCAATTTCCTCCCACAATCCAAAGATGTGCAGATCAGGTGAATTGGCCATGCTAAATTGCCCATCGTGTTAGGTGCATTCGTCAGGGGTAAATGTAGGGGAATGGGTCTGGGTGGGTTACTCTTCGGAGGGTTAGAGTGGACATGTTGGGCCGACGGGCCTGTTTCCATACTGTGGGGAATCTAATCTTAACCTCCTGTTCCAGTCTTTCTGCCCCACCTCCATTCCCCTCTCTTTGAAGTCAGCCTGCCAACAGTTAATTATTCCTACCCTAAATTGCTCAATGTCCTTTTCTATCATCATTCTAAACCAATAAGCATTATGTCCTAAATGTTCCCTCACTGACACTTGACCCAGTGGGCCCATCTCGTTCCCAAGAACCAAGCCCAAATTGCTTATCGGATTGAAGACAAACAGCTGTAGGAGATTCTCCTGAACATGATGGAGGAACATTTGCCCGTTTCATTCCTTACATTACCACTCTCCTAGCCTACACTCAAGTAGTTAAAGTTCCTTATTATAACTATCTTATGATGTTGATATTTTTGAGTAATTTCCCTGCTAATTGCTCCTCTACATCCTTCTTACTAGTTTCCACCCTTTTTTGTTTCTTAGCTCCAGACAAATCAATTCTGTGCTTAAACCCTATGAGTCATCCTCTTTCTCCTGCACTGAAAAGCCATCCTTAGCCAATACCATCACCTCTTCTCCTTTTCTTTATTTCTTATCTTTTCTGAACAGCTTGTACCCCAGAATATTTAACATATAGTCCTGCACTTCATTGAGCCAGGTCTCATTATTGTTACAACATCATATTTCCATAAAGCTTTCTGCACCTATAATTCTCCAAACTAAATTATTACACATTATACATTTACATACGGGCACAGTATCCCTGATTTGGACTTCAGTACTTTCTCCCTTACTCTAACTTCACCTGTTGACCTTCTCATTTCTATTCTAGTGAATCTGTAAATCCAAAAAAAAAAATTGCTTACCATTGTATTCCACTCTAATCTTACCTCCTGGTTCCCATACACCTGCCAAGTTACTTTAAAGCTTTTCCAGCAGCAATTAGCAAATTGCCCTGCAAGGAACATACTCCACCTTTGTTCAGGTGTAATCTGTCCAGCTTGTACATCTTCTGCAGAGGCAGTACCAGTGTCCCAGGAATCAAAAACCCTGCTTCCTTCAACATCTTTCCAGCCATGCATTCACCTGCCTTATCTTTCTAATTGTATACTCAGTTCTATGTGGATCTGGGAGTAATCTGAAGATTCCTACATTTGGAGTCATGTTTTCTAACTTTCTACCTGGTCCCCTAAATTCTGCTTGTAGGACTACATTCCCCCTCCCTACCTTAATCATTGGTACCAATGTGGACTACAATCCCTGGCTGTTCACTCTATTGCTGCTCTGAAACGTCCTTGACCCTGACTCAAGGGAGGCACCATATTATCACATCTATGGCACAGAAATATTTAGCTGTTCCTCTAGCTTATGCATCCCCTATCATTATTTCTCCTTCTTTCTTCTTCCACCTCTCCTGCACAGCTGAGCCAGTCATGGTGCCACGAACATGGCTCTGACCATGTTGCCCTGAGGAAATCGTACCCTCACCAGCTTCCAAAATGGAAAAACAGGGCACTCCTGCACTACCTGACTTTTTCTGTTGGATTACCTGGCAGTCACACATTCCCTTTCTGCCTCTAGGCCTTAAACTGAGGCAGGACCACCTTCTCTGATTACAGTTTCCACCTAGCTATCAAACTCATGGATATGCCACTGTGATTCCAGCTGCTGTTTAATGACTGTGCTTTGACTTCTGTAGCTGGTAGCATTAGCTGCACATGTGGTCATCAAGGACCACGATAGAGTCCACAGATCGAAAGTGACAACTGCAGATGCTGGGGATCAGAGTCGAGTCTGTGGTGCTGGAAAAGCACAGCAGGTCAGGCAGCATTTGAGGCGCAGGAGAATCGACGTTCCGGGCATAAGCCTTATGCCCGAAACATCATTTTTCCTGCTCCTCGGATGCGGTCTGACGTGCTGTGCCTGTCCAGCACCACACTCTCAACTCGGTAGAGTCCACGCCTTCCTGATTTTACAGATTTTTTCTTGACTTAATTGTCTGCTTTCAAACTCAGTGCCAGCCAGTTTTGAGCAGCAGAGTGGTGCCTTTTAGAGTCCCAGTTAAGTTTTCAGCATTAAAAGCCATTCTTTATTTGCAACGATGTCTAGATTAGATTCCCTATAGTGTGAAACAGGCCCTTCGGCCCAACCAGTCCATACCAACCTTCCAAAGAGTAACCCACCCAGACTCATTTCTCTCTGACTACAAGCAATTTAGCATGGCCAATTCACCTGGCCTGCACACCTTGGGACTGTGGGAGGAAACCTGAGCACCTAGAGGAAACCCACAGAGAGAATGTGCAAACTCCACACAGACAGTCACCCGAGGTTGGAATCGAACCTGGGAACCTAAAGCTGTGAGGTAGCAGTGCTAACTACTGAGCCACCATGCTGCCCATGTCTAAAAGTGAATTTGAAGTTGAATTTGAAATGTTCACTTCTTGTCTCTCTCTCTACAAATGCTGCCAGACCACATGAATTTGTCAAGCATTTTCTGTTTTTTGTCCTCTTTGTAGACAATTTAATTTAATTGGTTAAATTAAATTTATGTACCTTGCATCAAAAACATTCCTCAGTCAAAATATCAGAAAACAGAATAATATCCAATTTCACCATTGGACCAAAAATAAAATTTAGGGTCGGGTTACCTTCAGATTCTCGAATATCTTGTCTTAACTCATTGAGATAGCAGCAGCAGCAGAACCTCCAGAGAAATGGCATAAATAGCTGGTTTCAGCCCCTTACATAATTCCTCTTGGGATTTTGCCAATCCCTTGCTGGAGAGCATTTGTGGAAATTCCAGGTAAAAAGAAACTCTGACGGGACTTTTAAAAGCAAATACCTGTTTATTGAATTGCTGGCTCCATTTGTGTTGCTCTCTGTTAAATTCCACTTACATTTTCTAATGCTTGTTACTTTTGCTTTGATTCGGAGGAAAAATACTGTTGCACAGCAACATGAAGAGTGTTAACAAGAGTTTATAATTTTATCACAGGACTCAGAGATAGACCATTGAAATGGATGATGAACTCTTTAAAGTTTTCACAGCTACTGGCATTAGATACCCCTGAGATCACATCGACCACTGAAGGATAAACTGTCTCAGAAATAATTGCAGAAAAGCATAGGCAGCACCTGGGGCCATACAGGAGGTGATTATTGAGTTGTGCTATCGCGTAGCATCCCAGCTGCAGGAACAGTTTGTCATAAACATAGCTCTAGCTGTGACTCCTAAAATACTGCAAAACCGAAACATAATTCTTCAGTATTTTAACAAACAACCAGGGTGATATGGGAGTGAATCCATTGATCGATACATTAAAAATGTCACCAATGTCATTATCCCACTTTTTAGAGGAGACAGTGCCGTACAGGCAATATTTTGGGCTAGACATCCAGAATCCAAGGACACCCAAGTAAAAGCAAAATGTTGCAGTTGTTGGAGATCTGAAACAAACAGAAAAAACTGGAGAAACTCAGCAGGTCTGGCAGTATCTGTAGAGGGAGAACATTTCGAGTCCAGTATTACACTTCTTCCATAGAGTGGACTTTTCAGAAGAAGGGCCGTATCAATCTTGAAACTTTAATTCTGTTTTTCTCTCTCCACAGATACTGCTAGATCTGCTGAGTTTATCGCGCATTTTCTATGTTTGCTAATGTTTTGGGGACATGGGTTCAAATCTCATGGTAGCAAACGGTAAAATTTAATTCTGTAAAATCTGGTGTAAACGGTTAGCTTAACCACTGTCAATTGTTGCAAAAGAAAATCTGGTTTATTAATGGCTTTTACCGAAAGAAGGTGAAAGTGAGGACTGAAAATGTTGGCAAGCAAAGACAAGATTAGAGTGGTGCTGGAAAAGCACAGCAAGTCAGGCAGCATCTGAGGAGCAGGAAAATCAACATTTCGGGCAAAAGCCCTTCATCAGGAATCTCTCCGCTTGTCGGGGTGGGTGTCAGTCCAACAACATTCAGGAAGTTCTACACCATCCAGGTCAGAGTTGTCTGCTTGACTGGCACCACATCCACATTCTTCCACATTCACTCTCTCCACCACTGACATACACAGCTGTATCTCCAAGAAGATGTTCAGTGACTCATCCTGATTCCTTCCACTTTCCAAGCCCATGACCGCTGAAGGACAAGGGCAGCAGTTACATGGGAACACCATCATCTGTAAGTTCCCCTCCCAGCTACTCACCATAAGGAATTGGAAATGTATCACCGATCCGTCAAAATCCGGGAACTGCCTTCCTAACAGGGTTGTGACGTAACCACTCCTGAGAACAACAGAAGTTCAATAAGGCAACTCACCAGCAGCTGCTCTAAGATAGTTAAGCTTGGGCAATAAATGCTAGCCCAGCCAGTGATAATCGCATTCTATGAGCAAATAAAAAATAAATTCAGGATCCTGGCTCATTATCACTTTAAATGGATTTTACTTCCTGCTGCACACAAGCTCACCTCCAATTGCCTGTTAGATGTCCTGTGTCAAGTAATAGATAGAGAGTAATTATTTGTATTGTTTAAGGTGTCTGAGCTCAGAGTTATAGTCAGAAAAATGAGAGACAGATTTTTCAGGAATGGCCTTAGGAAACTCTTCTACACAAAGATTGGGTGAAGTTTGGAAGCTCATTCTCAATGGCAAATTCCAATTTTAAATCTAGGTTTTGTAGATTTTTATGAAACAGCCACATTCAGGGGCACTGAACAAAGGTGGACTCATGGAGTTAAGACACAGGTAACATTTGATCTCATTGATTGATTAAACAGGTTCAAAAGACGAAATGATCTAGTCTTTTTTCTGTATTTCCACATATTTGGCTTATTCTACAAATGTCCCACTTCAGGTATCAACTCCACATCCACACTGAGAGTAAATTAAACCAATTCATCTACAATTATTGATTCTAGTTTCTCAGAGTCCTATCCTGAACTTCAAACCTAACATCATGCTCCCCATTAAAACACCATGCTTCACATTGCCTGATCATGTTTTATCACCATACCCCTAGCTATTCATTCATTATCTCATGATTCAATTTCTTACATACCCTCTTCATCAACTTTCTTAGATCGGTACTATATCAACATAAAGTTATCAATATCTTTAATTTTTCACATGAGCAGACCCTCTTTGACAATCTCCATTAATTTCTATCCCCAGTGTATCAACTTTATAATCTTCATCTTCAGAAATCACAGGGAATGCACCAGCCTCCATATACCACCACCCCAGCCCCCTCCTCATTCAGCCCCTCTCCACATTTGGGAGAGTCTGTAGTTCATGCATTTAATACTTCAGCCATTTCAGAGCTCAGCAAACTGGAGTGGAGGCAAGTCATCCTTAATTCTGAGGGACTGTTAAAGATTATGTCATGCAATAATACTGCACCAAAATCTTCTCAGATCCAGGGGACTGCTATGAACAATGTTGAAATATTGTCAGCTTACATTTTCATTGTAATCTACCTCGTATTTAAATACAATCTGAACTGAGTTCTGCTCATATTCGTTTCTGATATGGATCTTTACTTTTGTACAGGATAAAGCCAATACCTATTACCTGGCTAAAGTACCAAAGTATTACATACTACCTGAACTACAGGTTAATGTTTTAGTTTTCAAAATAAGGGATAAAGTTGCTATAGTTAGTGGTAATAAGAAACCACATTGAACACTAGATTGCTTCAATGTATCATTCCTTCATCAGTCATTAATCTCCTCCTTGTTCAAATATTCCTTAATGCATTCATTGTAAGAATTTCTTATTAATAGGAAATGTTTGTGATATGCAGTTTCATCTAATTTTCAATTTGTCATACTCCCTTCCATTATTTTAGTTAGTTATTACAGGAAGCCTTCCGGTTTTTGTTAACGGTGCTTGAGAAAATAGGAGACCCACCTTTTAGCCAATATGTCCTAGTTCCGAAATGTCATTCTTTGTCTATAAATACAATGATTTATTGTACCTTCTTGCTGTGTCAATATAAGTGATACTGATCGTTTTCATTTAATCATTGATTTGATCCATGTTCATAAGTGTAATTCTTCCTCTCCAAGTCACAACATAAAATATTATATTACCTTGAGAAAGTTTAAATGTCAGCCACGATGATTAAATATCAGGATGATTACAAAACTATTCAATGTCAAATCAAAATTGGACTTCCATTTATATATAACCAATATGATGTACATTATTGGAAACATAGAAAGAGGAGCAGGCCTGCCATTCTAGATCATGGCTAAACATCTCCTCAGTAACCTTTTCCATATTATCTCTATATTGCTTAATATCATTTGTCTCTGGAAATCTAATAATTTCTGCTTTGAACCTGTTCAATGACTGAGCTCCCACAGGCCTCTGGGCAGACTTCTGAAGATCCTCTGACCTCTGAGTGAAGAAATTTCTTCTCATTTCAGTCTTAACTGGTTTGCCCTTTGATCCCACATTATGTTCTATTTAGATACACAATCCAGGGGAAATATTCCATCTACATTCACCATGTCAAGCCCTATAAGAATCTTGTAGCTGTTAATGAGCACACCTCTCATTCATTGAATATATAGAGAATACAAACCCAATTTCTTCAATCACTCCTCCTTAAATAACGCCACTATCCCTGGGGATAATCTGGTGAAATTCAGATTGTGCCCCTCGTCAAGTATACTCTTCCTTACTGTTTACAATGCTCCAAGTGAAATCTCACCAAGGTTTTAAACAACTGCAACACCTCCATGCTAGTTTTCAATGATTCATGAATAATGGCACCCAAATTCAGTTAGATATCTGTATTTCTCAATCTCTCACTCTTTGAGAAAAATTATATCTTTCTGTTTCATTCTACCAAAGAGAATAACTTCACACTTGTTTACTGTATATTCCTTCTACCATGGTCCAGCTCATTCACTCAACCTATCCAAATCCTCTTGGAGCCTCTTTCCATTCTCCTCATAACTTATGTTCCCACCTGACTCAATGTCATCAGCAAGTCCACATCCAAATCATTTATATGGGTGGCGTGGTGGCTCACAGCACCAGGGACCCAGGTTGGATTCCAGTCTTGGGTGACTGTCTGTGTGGAGTTTGTACGTTTCCCTGTGTCTGCATGAGCTTCCGTTGGGTGCTCCGGTTTCCTCCCACAGTCACAAGATGTGCAGGTTAAGTGGATTGGCCATGCTAAATTATCTCATGGTATCTAGGGATGTTCAGGCTAGGATTGGGGTTTAGGTCTGGGTGGGATGTTGTGTGGAGGGTCAGTGCAAACTCAATAGGCTGAATGGCCTCTATCTGTAATATAGGAATTCTGCATAGATTGTGAACAAATGTGCACCTAACACTGACCCTTGTGGCGCCCTACTATTAACAGTGATCCATATCTTTACTATTGTCTACTCTCTGTCTATTATTCAATCCTCAGTCCACTGTAGAATATTCAGCTAAATCTGTAACTTTATTTACCAATCAATTGTGTAGGACTTCATTAAAAACCTTCTGAAAACCCAAATTTTATCCACAATTCTCCTTTGTCTATACCAGAAGTAACTTCCTAAAAAGACTCCAACAAGTTTGTCAAACATGATTTGCCTTTCATAATTCCACAATGACTCGGTCCAATATTTGCCATTCTTTTATAAATGTTATCATATTCTTTGTGTGAGAGTCTATCATTTTCCTATGTAATGTGACTTTGAAGTTCAGTCCGTTATGTCACATAGACAAACATGTCAATCATTTTGTTCACCTGAAGTTCTCACAGGCAATATTATAAAAATAATTGATTATTCTAAGTCAGGAAGAGTCATTGACAAAGACAGCAGCAATTGTTCTATTCTCTTGGAAGGTTCCTATCCACTTGAATAATAATAAGAGTCAAATGGTGTCTCTGTCTACAACTTCTGAAGGATGATGGAAAAGAAATTCTTCTGGTCCCAGTTATGAAACACGTTATCCTTAAGAGGTTCAATATGCTACTTTTAACAGAGCAACTTCAATTCACAATGCTATGTAACATTACATCAGTGTAATTCAAAGTTACTTCTGAGAAATTGCTACAGCCAATGTTAGTGGGCAAATGTAAAGAAGCAATTGAGGTGCACCAATAACTGTATTCTACAGACAATCAACTAACAGGAAACTGAGGAACAAATTTGCAGGGAGGAGTAAAGTATATGGAATTATAGTGGGAATTTAATATTCTAATGAGGAAGATGGAAGGAATTCTTGGGGAGAATCAGGTGGGTCAAGTTGATCAAGTGTGAGTAGGAGACTATTTAGTGAACAGTGACAGCAGTGCCATAGGTTTAGGTTAGTAATAACAAAAAAAAACAATTGAAAGTAAAAATATTTAACTGAAAGAAGACCAAATTCAGTCCAGTGTGAATGACTCCGACCCAAATAAACTGTAATCAAAGACTGCAGGCAAAACTATGAAGATAATTTTAAAGAGCACAGTTGAAGTGCATTCCCAGACAGGGAAAGAGGTAGTATCTTAAAAAGCCTGACCATGAAAGGTTGTAATCTCCTGCTGCCACATGCTAGTGAGTATAAGAGTAGAGTGTCGATCAAATGTATGCCTGGCTGAAGAGTTAGAACAGGAATAGGGGCTTTCGTCTTCCAGATCACTGGGTTCATTTCTGGGTAAGGTGTAGCCTCTACAAGTCTGACGGTTTGCATCTGTGGGGGGGAGGGAGATTGCCAGTTCAGCTGGTGGAGTGGGAGGTGAATGTTAACCTAATTTGGCAGGGTAATGGGATGCAGAGTAGAGGTACAATAGTCAGTAATGCACAGGTAAATGTAGAAGAAAAGCCAAGTCAATATGGTAAGTAGGTTGCATGTAGTTAGGATATAAAGGAGCTCGGCAAGGTTGGATAGCGTTTGTTTTAATATAAGGAATCTCGTGAGTAAAGCAGATGAGTTGAGGCTGTAAATTAATACATAGGGATATGATATCATTGCTATTGCAGTGACAAGGTTGAGAGAAAAAGAGGACTGGTAACTCAATATTTCAAGGTGGAGAACCTTCAGACAAGACTGCAAGGTGTATAAATTAGGAGGTGGTGTAATGTTGATCAAGGAATCAATTACTGCAGTAAAAAGGGATGATATCTTCGAAGGCCCTGAAGTTAGGCCAAACAGGGTGATCATATTAATCAGCATGTACCCCCAAACAGTCAGGGAATGATAAAAGAGCAGATACATAGGCAAATTTGGTAATAATAGTTGGGGATTTCAACTTGCCTCATATTAACTGGGATAGTCAAAGTGTGAATGAATTAAAAGGGGTGGAATTCTGGACTTTATTTTAGGGACAAAAGTCTCTGTGGGCGACCATTTAATTGATAATGACCATAATGCAGCAAAATTTAAGTAGTCTTGGTAAAGGACAAGGATGGATTGGAAATAAAGGCTTTGAATTGGGCGAAGGTATGTTTTTATTGGATAAGGCAGGACCTGCTCAATGTGGATTGGGAGCAGCTACTTACTATACATAAGAACAGTGGAAGTCTGTCAAAAAGGTTATAGGGTAAGTGCAGAATCAACATACTGCTGTACTGGTGAGGAGTAGGACAAAACGTTCCACAGAATCCTGGATATCAAGTTAAGTAGAGGATTAAATTAGAGAAAAAATGAAATCTTACTGTAGATACTGAGGGCTCAGGAACCCCAGAGGCGTATAATAGTGCTAGGGGTTACTTACTAAAGAAGTCAGGCAAGCAAGGGGGAGCATGAGAAAACACTGGCAGGTAAAACAAAGGAAAACCCAAAGGTATTTTAGAAGTGTATTAGCAGGAGAATAACCAGAGAAAGAGTGGGGTTCATTTAAGGGCCAAAATTGGAATGTGTGTGTGAAATTGGAAAGCGTAGCTGAGGTTTAAAATGGGCACTTTAAATCTCCTTTCACCATGGAGTAGAACAGTGGTGGTTGTTGGTATGGATATTAAGGAAGAGAAGTGTGATACACTGGACTAATTTACAATTGAGATCGAGTTGTTTTTACAGAGTTACAATTGGCCAAGTCCTCAGACTCAGATGAAGAAATTATCAGTCTAATATGGGAGACAAAGGAGGAAATTGCAGGGACCCTGCCATCAATTTTCTAATCCTCTCTGGGCACAGGAGAAGTACCAGAGGACTGGAGGGCAGCTAATGTGATACCATTGTTTAGAAAGGATGGTATCACCACCAGTGAACCTAACAACAGTAGTAGAGAAAGTATTGGGATATAAGGTTCTGAGGGGCAGAATTAATCTCTGCATGGTGAGGCAAGGATTAATCAAGGATAGTCAATATGTCTGTGCCAGGGGCAGATCATGTCTGACAGATTTGATTGTGCTTTTTAAGAAGGTGACTAGATGTATAGATGAGGGTAGTACAATGGACGTAGTGTACAAGCAAGGTTTTTGAGAAGATCGCGCATGGAGAACTGGTCAAAACATCAGACCTCATGGGTTGAGGGCAATTTGGCCAATTTGGATGCAAAATTAGCGGCAAGAAGCAGAGGGTGAATGCCGCAGGGTGTTTTTGTGACTGGAAGCCAGTGCCCAGGGAAAACTACAGGTTCTGTGCTAGATCCCTTGCTGTTTGTTGTGCAAATTAATGGTCAAGACATGAATGTTGGAGTTTTGATCAGTAAGTGTGCCAACGGTACAAAAATTGGTATTGTGATAAAGAATGAGGAAGAAAACCTTCAATTATTGGGTTAGTCAGATGGACAGAACAGTGGCAAATAGAGTTTAATCCAAAAAAGAGTGAGGTGATCTATTTTGGGAGAACTAACATAGAGGGGAGTTTAGGGAATAGGTTTGCTTGCTGAGCTATAGGTTTGATATCCAGACATTTCATTACCTGGCTATGTAACATCATCAGTGGTGACCTCCAAGTGAAGCAAAGCTGTTGTCTCCTGCTTTCTATTATATCTTTCTCCTGTATGGGGTTCCTAGGGTTTGTGGTGATGTCATTTCCTGTTCGTTTTCTGAGGGGTTGATAGATGGCATCTAGATCTTTGTGTTTGTTTATGGCATTGTGGTTGGAGTGCCAGGCCTCTAGGAATTCTCTGGCATGTCTTTGCTTAGCCTGTCCCAGGATAGATGTGTTGTCCCAGTCGAAATGGTGGTTCATTCATCCGTGTGTAGGGCTATGAGGGAAAGAGGATCGTGTCTTTTTGTGGCTAGCTGGTGTTCATGTATCCTGGTGGCTAACTTTCTTCCTGTTTATCCTACATAGTGTTTGTGGCAGTCCTTGCATGGAATTTTGTAGATGACATTGGTTTTGTCCATGGGTTGTACTGGGTCTTTTAAGTTTGTTAGTTTTTGTTTGAGAGTGTTGATGGGTTTGTGTGCTACTAGGATTCCGAGGGGTCTTAGTAGTCTGGCTGTCATTTCTGAAACTTCTTTGATATATGGTAAGGTGGTTAGGGTTTCTGGCTGTGTTTGGTCTGCTTGTCGTGGTTTGTTCATGAGGAATCTGCGGACTGTATTTTTTGAGTATCCGTTCTTCTTGAATATGTTGTATAGGTGGTTCTCCTCTGTTTTCCGAAGTTCATCTGTGCTGCAGTGTGTGGTGGCTCATTGGAATAGTGTTCTGACACAGCTTTGTTTGTGTGTGTTGGGATGGTTGCTGGTATAGTTAAGTATTTGGTCGGTGTTTGTCGGTTTTCTGTATACGCAGGTTTGTAGTTCTCCGGTGTCCTTTCTTTCGACTGTGATGTCCAGGAATGCGAATTTGTTGTCGGTTTCTTCCTCCTTGGTAAACTTTATGCCTGTGAGGGTGTTGTTGATGATGCTAAATGTCTATTCTATCTTGTTTCGTTTTGTGATGACAAAGGTGTCATCTACGGAGTACACGATGAATTTGTGCAGTAATTCCTACAATATTAGGAAGAACAGAGGACCAGAGGGCCTTGGTATGCAAGTTAATTGTTCCTTGAGAGAGCAAGGCAGGAAAATAAGGCAGTTAAGAAGGCATATTGGATATTAATTATTATGCCTTTATTAATCAGGACATTGAATACAAGAGCAAGGAGGTTATGATCGAGTTGTGTTAGGTCACAGCTGGAGTACTATGTGCAGTTGTGGTCACCATACTACAGGAAGGATGTGATTGCACCAGAGAGTGTGCAGAAGTAATTCGTCAGGCTGTTGTTTGGTCTGGAGTGACTCAGCTATGGAAAAAGTCTAGATCGGCTTGGGTTGTTCTATTTCGAACAGAGAAATTGGAGGGGGAAACCTGATCATGGTTTACAAAATTTATGAGGGATGGAGATGTGAAGAAACTTTCCCCTTAGTCAAGGGATGAAAAATTGGAAGCACAGTTTAAAGATAAAGGGCAAGAAGTTTAGTGTGATGTAGGACTTTTGTTTCCCATCCAGTGAGTAGCATGTATCTGGACCTCACTGTATGAAAGTGTGGTAGCTATAGGAACCATCACAGCATTTCAGGAGTTTCATAGAATACAAGGCTAGGTGCTGGAAAATGGAATTAGATTAGCTAGATACTTGATTATGGGCATGGACATCCTGAGCCAAAGGACTTCTTTCCATATTATAAAACTCTGTGTCTCGATGACACCCAGGTCCTATAGGTGTTAGCAGGGTAGTGAAGACTCAGCAACTGTCAAGGTTCGAATACCAGCATCAATTTGTAATGTGGGTGTTAATTATAGTCTGTGTGTATTCCCTTTGTGTTCCCTTAATCTGGCTGTCAATAAAAATGCGTGTAAAAAATGAGGTCTGCAGATGCTGCAAATGCGTCTTTGTGAATACTTACCTGTATGTTCCCTCACTGACCACTGGGAATTGGGGAGAAAAGTATGTCAAGAAGGGATGTAGGTAAAGGAATCTGTGTGGCCTGATGGCTAAATAATGAGTAGGCTCTGAGACAGGGCTTGTATGCGTATGAGAATGTCAACCGTGTAGCTTTGCGGCTGTTGTTTCATTGCACTGTCTGTGAGGGGCAACACTAGGTTGCAAACATTTACCTAGGTTCATGGCAACCTCTCAAAGTTGCTGCAGGTACGAGGGATTCTGGTCTTTTGGAGGATTTAAAGTTTGTGAGAAGATTTGTAGCTCGGGTGCTCATGGTTGTGGTTCTGTTCACTGAGCTGGGAATTTGTGTTGCAGACGTTTCGTCCCCTGTCTAGGTGACATCCTCAGTGCTTGGGAGCCTCCTGTGAAGCGCTTCTGTGATGTTTCCTCCAGCATTTGTAGTGGTTTGAATCTGCTGCTTCCGGTTGGCAGTTCCAGCTGTCCGCTGCAGTGGTCGGTATATTGGGTCCAGGTTAATGTGCTTATTGTCAATAAGCACATCGACCTGGACCCAATATACTGACCACTGCAACGGACAGCTGGAACTGCCAACCGGAAGCAGCAGATTCAAACCACTACAAATCCTGAAGACCCGGGTTCAATTCCCGACTCAGGCGACTGACTGTGTGGAGTTTGCACGTTCTCCCCGTGTCTGCGTGGGTTTCCTCCGGGTGCTCCGGTTTCCTCCCACAGTCCAAAGATGTGCGGGTCAGGTGAATTGGCCATGCTAAATTGCCCGTAGTGTTAGGTAAGGGGTAATGTAGGGGTATGGGTGGGTTTCGCTTCGGCGGGTCGGTGTGGACTTGTTGGGCCGAAGGGCCTGTTTCCACACTGTAAGTCTAATCTAAAAAAAAAAGTCTAATCTAAAAAAAATGCCGGAGGAAACATCACAGAAGCGCTTCACAGGAGGCTCCCAAGCACTGAGGATGTCACCTAGACAGGGGACGAAACGTCTGCAACACAAATTCCCAGCTCGGCGAACAGAACCACAACAACAGTACATGGTAAATTAGATATGAGGAATGCCTTTGGCAAGGTCAATTTTCATTCTCATGGAGGGTATTAGTAAAGCAGGCCAAGATATCTCTCAGTGTGGTGCTACGTATTTAAATGTGCATAATTTTGCAAAGTGATGTTACCAAATGAACCAGTTAGTGACTGAAATGAGACAATGTTTCTGCACTCTGAAGCATCCCAATGAATTTGCCCTAAGTCGCTGGAAGGAGGTGGAGCTGGGCTGATTATCTCCTGTTCCATTAAATTAAGAAGTGTGGTGGCTAGCCTTATTCATACAGGGACATGTTGCGAGCTTGCTTCAGACTGCAGCCCCTCCATTTCTGGCAGAGAAGAAGCAATTAAAGGAAATCACAGAGGAGCTAGGTAATTGGTGGAAGATGAGGTGCTGATGAGATGTTTCAGAACTTTCACCCACCTCACTAGCCTCCATAGGCCCTGTTTGGTCTTGAGGTGTGTTAAGTGGGGCTGGTTGCTGAGAGGCAGCAGTTGTCCATTCCAACAGCCGCTGTGCCATTGGTGTGAATTGCCTATTGAAGGACTGCAGGTCCTCAGGTTCACTGTGGATGTTGGCACTCATATTCTGAGCAAACTGATCTAGGTGCCTTATACCATTTGCAGGGAGTAAAATTGCTGTTGCTCTTCTGACTGTTGTTCCTTATGTCTCTCCATGAGATTGGCCATGCTGGAGCTTATGTGGTCAAGCCCCCAAGACAAGGTAGAGCTCATCACTGCCACACTCTCCTCCCATTGTAATGCATTTGAGAACTGCCCCAAGGACTTCCACCAACTGTCCAAATCTGCTGTTGATGCTCTAAATATTGATTTCTGAAAGCTAACTCATGAGATTTTTTTTGTTGTGATTAGATTAGATTACTTACAGTGTGGAAACAGGCCCTTTGGCCCAACAAGTCCACACCAACCCTCTGAAGACAACCCACCCAGACCCATTCCTCTACATTTACCCCTTCACCGAACACTACGGGTAATTTAGCATGGCCAATTCACCTAACCTGCACATTTTTGGATTGTGGGAGGAAACCGGAGCACCCGGAGGAAACCCATGCAGACACGGGGAGAATGTGCAAACTCCACACAGACAGTTGCCTGAGGTGGGAATTGAGGGTCTCTGGCACTGTGAGGCAGCAGTGCTAACCACTGTGCCAACATGCTGCCCATAAATAGATGGATTAGAGTGCTGTTTGTATGATTAGATTCCCTACAGTGTGAAAATGTGATGTCTTTGTCCATTGGTGTGACATTTTTCTTCCTCTGAAGTGCACTGCAGACAAAGTATGTAATCCAACTCAGACCTTTCCTCCTGTACTCTGGTGTGGCGCCCTTTATGCCATACTACTGACTCTTCATGTGCCCTACATCTCTCTGAAGTGCTAGTATCTCAGTTTATGGAGAATGGGCTAGTCAGATTTGACACTGCTCAGATATCTCTTCCTTGTCCTGATGCCCAAGGGATGAGATTGGTCATGAAGGTGGTGGTGAGTGAGCTGTGCTGGGGCCTGTGTTAGGTGCAAAAATAAGTAAGGAGGTGTAATCCTCTACATAAATACAGAAATTGTTGGTGAAACTCAGTCGATCTGGTAGTCTCTGTGGGGAAAAAAAAGAGTTAAAGTTTTGAATCCATTACTATTCTTTAGAACCAAAGGGAACTGGAAAAGTGGTCACTTTTGTGCCATTGAAAAGAGTGGGGAGGAATAAGTAGAATGGATAGTAAAGATGGACAGAGCAAAAGGAAAAAGGATGCTAATAGTGGTAGAGGAGTGATATAGGAGAAAGGTAAGCTTGATGGTTGGTGTTAATACCAAAAATTAGGTTGGCTGTGTTGAGAGCAAACCTATGCAAACAAGACATGGAGGGTTACGAGAGGGTGGTGGGGTAGTCAAAATGGAGGACAGAGTTCCACATCTGTCTTTGATTGTGGCAAAGGTTTTAATTTGCTTATTTTAAACAGGTTGACTCATCCATTACGTTTGCAAATGTTTCTTATTTCACTAATACAGTAATAATTTTGCTCTGTTTCATACAGAGCTTTTGAGCAGAGTTATTTTTCAATGCATTCCTTTTTGAGATGGTGTATCATCAGATTCATCTATTCAAACATAACTTGTTAAAAATCTTTATTAGCAAGGTTTTAAAGGGATTTAAATTCCAGTTTGCAGCTTGAAAACTACAATTGTGTTCAGTTAAAGGAGGTAATCTCCACATTTTGGGGGTTAAGGTTTAGATATTCATAGTTATGAATACATAATACAAATAGATGGTGCCTCTTTTCACATGATTCTTTTCACATTTAATGGAAGATTGTGTGATTACACTTCGGATGCTGAACCCAGCTCTGTATTGAGGCTCCCTTTTCATGCAGAATTTCAAAATTAAACTGCAATACTAATAAAACTGATCTTGCTTGCTGTTTTTTTTTGTTCTTCTTCCAACCACCAGTCGATTTATGGAGTTTAACCACAGTGAAATGTGGCCCTTATACATATGGATGAAATATTTTGGTGCCCTCATGAACACAATGAACTCTTTTTTGCACAAATGAATACATGACTTCAACAGCCAACAAGCTCTTACTTGCATAATGATTTTTTCCTCATCAGTGTTTTACCACAAAACAGCTATTAAAGAAGTGCTGCTGATTTACTTAATTCATTAAATAATTAGCAACTTGGCACATGAAAGAGCACTTGGATTTTTTTGTTAGAGTTAAATTACTGTCTGTGATTAGAAATTGCTTGCTCTGTTTGGTGTCTTGGCTGTGCTATTTTTCTCAACTGAAAGTTTTATAGAAAGCATATTTAACTGCAAGCTCAAGGGTTTCTCATGGTCAGTCTACCCCTTTGTGACAATAATGATCGTTGACATTTCTGCTGATGCTAGAATGGGAATAAAAGATCTTTATTAATAATCTAGTGTGTACAATAAAAAGTGTCATTTTCTAAAGAATAGGAGTTTGATATTCTGCCTGGTAGATAGATTTCCTTACGTCCTTTATCAACTCACAATTATAATGTTCTGAATTTAAAACTGAAAAGAGAACATGACAGATAGAAAGGAAAAAGAAGTTTCAAGCATGTGAAATTTTAAGGAAAGCATGAAAATGAAAAGAAAAAATGAAAATAGTTTACAAACAAAATAGACAAGATATTGGTAACTGTACAATGTACATGAATTTCAAGAAGGCATTTGACCCTATCCCACATACCAGACTGTTTCATAAAATGCCTCTGAATGTGATAGATATCATAGTATTAGGCTGATTTATGGGGGTTAACTGAAGAATATATAATAAAAAGAGATGATGCATGAGTCATCAGTTGTCAGTGGTGTCCTATTAGAATTGGTATGAGGTACAATTGTTAATATTTTAATCAATGAATTCGAGGCTGGAATAATTTTCAAAACGTTTGAGCTTGCAGGTAACGTCAAATCAACCAACAGGTGATCTATAAAAATATATGAATTAGGAGCAGGAGTCAGCCATTTGTTCACTTGAGCCTATTCACCACTCAATATGATCATGGCTGATATGACTATGGCCTTAAGTACACTGTCCCACCTACCCCTGTAACCTTTAACTCCCTTGTATGTTACATGCTGAGAGGGTCTGTCAGTACCCAAATTGGGCCTCAGTGGATAGGTTACTGCTGAGCAAATGCTACATGATTACATTGTTGATGACATCTTCCATCACTTTACTGATGATCAAGAGTAGAATGACAGGATTGCACTTGATCAGTTTGGATCTGTCCTGGTTTCTGAGGACAGGACAACTCAAGTAATTTTCCACATTGTCAGTTGGATGCCAGTGTTGTAACTGTACTGGAACAGCTTGACTAGGGGAGGGGCAAGATCTGGAGCAATAGTACTGAAGACCAGGTTTCACAGGATGCTGTAGAAAGATTAGACTAGGTTAGATTCCCTACAGTGTGGGAACAGGTCCAACCAGTCCAAACCGACCCTCCTAAGAGTACCCACCCAGACCCATTTCCCTCTGACTAATACACCTAACACTATGCATAATTTAGCATGGCCAATTCACCTAACCCACACATCTTTGGACTGTGGGAGGAAACTGGAGCACTTGGAGGGAACCCATGCAGAAACAGGGGGTATGTGCAAACTCCTCACAGACAGTCGCCCAAGGCTGGAACCGAACATGGGTCCCTGGCGCTATGAGGCAGCAGTGATAACTACTGAGCCACCATGTCTATTGAACCCATGTCCAAAGAACATTTATCTGGACCACTAGGCCCAATGACATTTTCACCATGCCACTGCTTCCCCCATTATATAGTTGTTTGAAGTGACAGAGCTAGAAAGAGATGTAGGATTTTGATTGTTGTGTCAACAAACAAGTTTGATGTTTGCAGGCAATAATAACAGTTATGAATTTATAATGTAGAGGGGAAATAGGAAATTTTAAAAATAAGTTAGGTATTGTTACATCTTATGGTTAAATGACATCTGCAATAGTCATCACTCCAGCGCAACACTCTAGGCCCACACACTTCAGTTATCTCTTAATGGAGTCAGTGATTAAATAAACCACACAGTAATTAAAACAGTGACCATTACCACCAGGGAAAGGAATAAATGTAGCACTGCTGGCTTTGCCCATGTCATTGGACTAAATAAATAAAAAAGATGATAAATCTAAAACATGCCAATAACCAAGAGTTTCATGAAATTATGACACCTTAATGAAGCTACAAAACAACCTTTCTACAAGTCCAATATCCTTCCTATAGCAGTGTCAAAAGTTGATAAATAAGGTTTAGATGCAGTATCTGCAAAGTTGTAGTGTAACAAGGACAGGTAAGGAATGTATTGATTTAACCTTGGGTGCAACATTATGTGTAGTATTGCAGTGTTGTGCTCTTTACAGAAGCATTAAGAATTCCCTATTTCTAAACTTTAACATCCTGAAAGTAAAGGCCAAAAATGCCACTATTTATGTCAGCAGCCTCAGGAAGTTAGCCTATTTCTGTGAAAAGTGGCCGTTTTCTGTGCTGCAATCATTCTATAATCCTGTTCTAAAAATGGGACATGAGTAATTTTATAGGCCTTAACCTTTTGAAGGCAGAGCATCTATATGCTATAATTAAAGCACATTACAATTTTCAAATGAATAAATATGCTAAATTTAAGATGTATCTAAAAATATATCTTAGATAATTCATTCTGACCAATATGTATTAGAAGCATCATAAGATCAAACCCCAGAAGGATGCTACTTTGAAATCTTTTCTGCTTCCAACTCTATGACTAATATTGTGATTATTACTGTTGAGTAAAATGAAAGCTTGGCAGTAGTCAACCTCACACCTTTTAATCAAAGTAATCAGTGATCAATAAACAATTGGTTTATTTTCCTAAATATTTATATTTTACTGGAATATATTTCACCTGAGACATATTTTAGGCATCACTGGGAACCAAACATTACCCATTCTTGGAATCTATTCAAGCTCAACCCTTCTGCAGTGAAAGCCAGAATAACAAGCCATTGTATTAATCCAGTCATTATCCAGTTTCAAAAGCACTGATTGATGGGGCAAAATGTAATGTAAAACTCAGGGACTTTATTTACAAATTATGTAGCGTATAAAGAACAATGCTATTGCTTGATAAACATTAAATAATAAGCAAAGGGTCATTGAATTCTTTGAGCATATTGTTGTATCATTTGTCACACTACACTGTAATTGCAGGAAATATGACTTCACCAGTGTACTAAAACTTATGCCAGAATCATTTAAAAGCTTTTCTGATAAAGTATTGCTGGCATATGAAGAGCAGGTTAGAATCTTGTTTATACCAGAATGAACAATGCTATGACTGTATTTCCACCAATTTATTCAGCGAGCTTTAGACACGGGATGGCTTTGATTGCCTGGGGCAGTACAATGGTTACATATTCCTTAATTGATTAACTCTTTAACATCACTGACAATAATTTTTCCAGTTCCACCTGAAAATAAGGTTACCATTATTTCTGTCGGTTTAATTTATACCTCAAAATTGTCAATTATCCTCCCCTTTTGTATGACAAAATGTGGAAGTTTTGTTTATTTTAAGCCAGTCACAGATCTTAATCTCCACAAACTGGAAGTGATTGATTCAGAAAATAGGATTTGTTATTTCTGTAAAATGCATAAAATGCTCCCATTCTCCACTGCATAATAAATCTTCAGAAGATGTTTACAGGTTGCATTCCACCTGTAACTCAGCTCAACTGTTAAAATAGCATTGCTCTTCAAAACATTCCTGTTTGGTTTGCATTCACCCGTGGCCTACTTTGAGCTAAATTACCAACAATACAAAGGCCTAGTCTAATGCTTCACTGTTGGACGTGGGTTCAAATTCTGCCAAAGTAACTAGAGGAATATAATTTCAGTTCTTTCATTTATCTGGAATTGAAAACCAGTCTTGGTAACAGTGACAATGAAACCATCTTTCATTGTTGGTTTAGAGAAGGAAATCTGCCATCCTTACCTGATCTAGTCAATATGTAACCCCAGACTCATAGCAGTGTTGTTGACTCTTAACTGCACTCTGCATTGGCCGAACAAGCCAAACAGTTCAAGGCTAATGAAAGACAACAGTAAATTCAAGCTTGCCAGCAATGCTCAGATCAGCTGAAAGAAATTTTTAAAAGTCTGAGTAATCTTCAAGGACAGGTCATGGAGGTAGATGAAAAATGTCCTAAACTAATAAATAATTCAACAATTGAATTTAACAGAGGCAACTTGAATAATTTACCCTATAGCAAATAAAATAGATTGTAAATCATATTGGGTTAAACATCCAATAACCTGAAAGTAAGAGCAGGGCCTGAAACAAACGTCCGCCACCCAGACCATGAAATGTGGATTAAACTTGTTAATTAACCAACAAATACACATTTTCCATTGTCCACAACAGTTTACAGAATTTGCAAGTGAAAAATGTGGGGAGTAATTTATGCAATCTCATAGTGCTAAGAGATTGACACATAGAATCCCTACAGTGTAGAAAGAGGCCATTTGACCCCTTGAGTCTGTACTGACCCTCTGAAGAGCAATCCATCCAAATCCATCCACCTATCCTATGCCTGTAACCCTGAATTTACATGGCCAATCCACCTAGCCTGCACATCTTTGAACCGTGAGAGGAAACCAAAGCCCCTGGTCTGAACCAACACAGACACAGACAGGAAGTACAAACTCCAAATAAGCAGTTACCCAAAAATGGAATTGAACCCAAGTGTCTGGCACTGTGAGGCAGCAGTACTAACCACCATGCTCCCCATGTGTGCACCAATGGATCTATGGGTCCATTACACATGGTACATGTAGCAGCAGAGTCTGCTGTTGAAGGTGATGGTATTTGGTTGTGTGTAAATTTGAATTGTTCTCATGTTCTGCAGCTGACAGAACAATTAAGGAGGGACTAACAGTTAAGGAGGCTCGGAGATTTGAATAGCTGGAGAGTGAGTAGCTAATCCAGAGTTTATGGTTGCCAGGGGGATTGAATTGAATTAGCTTTATTGCCACATGTACTCAAATGATTACAGTAAAAGGTTTACAGTCGCCACACTAAAGTGCCATCTTAAGTACAAAGGTACCTGGGTACAGAGGCTTAAGGTCAAATTCTTAAGAAAGAAAAAGTAAAGAAAGAAATAGTCCAGCAACATAGATAATAGTAATTCAGTTGAAAAATAAAGGAGTCAAAAAAATTCAGAATACCAATCCATGCCAACACCTAGACTCAAGGAAGACCTCCACCGCCTGACTGCAGTCTGTTCCGGTCGCACCGATGTAAGAGTCACCCTACTTTAGGATTGTTCACTTTGGAGGAAGCTTCTCCACTGAGGAGGAAACGAGGAAAAGGAGGTAGAAATGGCATGCTGCCCAGAGGAAGGTGTAACCTACAGAGATGGCACATGAGAGACTGGCTGCTGTGCTAGGCTCAGAACAAGATAATAACTGCATGACCTTCTGAGGAGAAGCCATTATCTTGTGCACAGCCTTGTCCCCAGGCAAAGGATGAATTATCTTCAGTCATCTTCCTAAAGCATCATTCTCCAGTGAAACAGTAACTTCACTTGGTGAATTGCTACCTGGGAACATCAGATCAAAAAGCATTAGTATCCAAGCTATGTCTGTTACCCTCAAGATGATTGTGCCCTTGAGATTTTATGTATCAGGATCATTTCAGACATCAGACAAAGATCTTTGCAGCATAACTCAAGCTGCAACTCACCACTGCATTTGGGTTATCATGAGCACAAGATTCAGGTTTCTCTCCTTCGTCATGGATGACATTGATCAGATCAAGAGAACCAGAAGCTTCCTCTACATTTCTGGATTCTCCAAAGTTCAAGGTTTAGTGGACTATTTGGTTTGCAATCAGTATCAAAGGACCACGCTAGCATGTATCCATTACTCATAATGCCAAACGCATGTTAAATTTTATAATTCTCAGGTTTCTAGCCTCACAGTGGTTCTCCTGCTTCCTGTACATTAATTGGGAGAATAAATAGGCATTAGGTGCAGTTAATAATATGGATGGTATGCATTATATTTACTGGTTCTGATTTGAAAACGCTTGGTACAAGAGATATTGAATGCTTTTGCAAAGGCGATAGATAGTGTCATCAATCCACTACACCTGGAAAGGTAACTGAAAGAACTGGGCCACACCTTTTAAGAAGTACATAATTTGAGCACGAGAATGAAAATAAATAACCTGAGCTGTCATTTACACAGTTGAAGTGTATGCCGGGAGATGGTCATGTTTGCTTTAAGCAGCCTTAGAAACATGATAAAAACTGATCCAAGAACCTGCAAGAGTTCCAAAACTGGGAAGGAAATGAGTGAAGTTTGTTAAGACATTCTATAGTAAAATGAAAACATAAGAGCTAGCTGAGATAAACTGATAAATCCCTATTGTTTAGCACATATAAAATCAAGTCAGCACACTTAACCGGAATTTGAAGATTCCAAAGATATGGATGATTTTCAGCCCATATTGTGAATTCTACAAAAACCTATTGTTTATTTGCAGAGGTGAGTACATCTTGAATGATTTAGGACTTTGTCAGAACCCTTGGTAGTTTTTCATTCTTTTTATTTTATTCTTTTATCAGTTTTGAAACATGAGCTGGAAAGGACTGATGGACTTTGAGATAGCTTGGGCAGCATGGTGGCTCAGTGGTTAGCACTGCTGCCTTATAGCGCCAGGGATCCAGGTTTGATTCCAGCGTTGAGCCACTGTCTGTGTGGAATTTGCACATTCTCCCTGCATCTGTGTTAATCTCCTCTGGGTGCTCTAGTTTCCTTCCATTGACCAAAGTGATTGGATGGATCAGCCATGCTAAATTGCCCCATCGTGTCCAGTGGTGTGCAGGTTAGGTAGGTTAACTATGGGAATGCAGGATTACATGGATAGGCAGTGTGTCGGATGCCCTTCGAAGGGTTGGTGTGGACTTGATGGGTTGAATGGCCTGGTTCCACACCGTAGGAGCGGAAATGAAACAAAATAGATGGAGCAAGTTTTGTTTGCTTGTGAGGCCAGGCCTGGTAGCTGGTTGCAGGCTGAGCCTTCATTAAAACGTTCTCACAGATCAAACACATGCTCCCATTCCTATTAAACCAGCCTGCTTCTGACCCCCAGGAAGAGCGTTGTGTTTACACCTGTAGCAAAAGTTAGCTATTAATGAGGTCAGTATCTGGGAGTTAGTTCCAATAAATCTGAAGGAGACCCTATGTTCAAGTAATGGCAGCTATCAAATGGTGACTGAGGCCTCAGGAAGAGTTAATCAGTCTGTCTAGGTGAAAGTAAAGCTGTTATTCCAACTACGTTTTTTTTGAGAGATGGTTCTGGATTGCTTTTGAGACAGTATGAAGGTCTGAAAGTTCTCTGCATAATTTGATACACCAGCTTCCAGAATCCCAGACAGAGGGAAGCTAAGTTAGAAGTATTGCTGCCTTTGCCTGAGTGAACTGAGAAGGTGACCCTAATCAACATCTCAGCAAAAACAGCCAAGGAGTCCACATTTATTCCACACTGGGTTGCATGGTGGTGATTGGCCAGCACTGTTGCCTCACAGTATCAGGGACCTGGGTTCAATTCTCGCCTTGGGTCCCGGGTCCATGTGGATTTCTTTCGGGTGCTCTGGTTTCCTCCCACAGCCCATAGATGTGCAGGTTAGGTGGATTGACCATGCTAAATTGACCAGGGATGTGTAGGTTAGATAAACTAGCCACGGGAAATGTGGGGATAGGGTGAAGCTGAGTGAGATGCTCTTCAGAGAGTTGGTGCAGTCTCTTTGGGTCCAGTGAACTCTTTCCACACAGTAGGGATTCTAAAATTTGTGCTTGGGAAGCAATGCATCATGAAAGCCATTTAGGTAATGTAGCCAATTTTGTTATTTTCTCTAAATTATCCCTTAATTGTTATTTAATTTGTGATTTTGTGTAAATAGAGTTGAAAACAAATGTTTTAGGTTTAATCAGCTTACCGTGCTGATTAAATTTGTCTTTGCTAATGTTAGTCTGGACTGAATAAATAGTTCATTCTTTTGTGCACCATATAACGCTGGTGTCTGAGAATTAATTATTCACTAAGTCTGGGACTAGTTATTAAGAAGTCTGGTTAGGAATGATGGGAGTGACTATTTAGGAGTTTTCAACTGTTTAATTTTACTCTGTTGTGAATATAGAGTTATAAAGGTTGCTTTGGTTCAGCTGCCTCTCTCTCTCTTTCTCTCTCTCTCTGTGGTAACTACTTTTAATTCTACAAAAACATATTCTAATTTTTAATCAATCTCAAAAAGAAGTCCGTCCTGGCATTAAAGGTTAAATTACTAACGACACACCCAAAAGTTGTAGATCAGAAAACACAACCAACTAACGAAGAGGCCATGCCTCGAAAGCTAATACTTTGAAATAAACCTGTTGGACGATAACCTGGTGTTGTGTGATTTTTAACTTGGTCAGAAAATTGACAGTCTATTTGTGTTATTTTCTCACCGGTACTACAAGATTGATGTATATACATTTAAATTCTTTTTATCAAGAAGACATAGGGAACACTCGCCTTTATACATTGACGCATGGCACTTTGGAGTAGGGAGTTATTGTGGATCTCTGTAAAACATTTGTCCGACCATAAATGGAGTACTGTGTGCAGTTTTGATTATCACATAATACGAATGATTGCACAAGAGATGGTACAGAGGAGATGTTTATCAATGCGGAAAGATTAGATAGGCTAGGTTTCTTTTGTTTGGAACAGAAGACACTGAGGGGAGACTTAACTGAAGTGTATAAACCTTTGAGTGGTCTAGATAGCGTGGATTTGAAGACACTGTTTTGTTTCACTTTGTTTGAGGGGTTCGTGACCAGTTGTAGATAAGACCTAGGAGGTTCAGAGGGGATTTTAAAGAAACATTTTCATCCTGAGAGTAGTCAGGCTCTGCAATATTCGCTGATGGGAAGTATTGTAGAGGCAGAAAGCCTGATAAATTCAAACCATATTTGAAATGCCATAACCAGCAAGGCTATGGACCAAGAGCTGGAAAGTGAGATTCCATGATATTTATGATTTTCTTTTATTGAAATGATGTTACAGTTTAAAAAATCATTCTATAAATTCTGTTTCCAAATAGTAGTTTATACAGCTTAAAACTGAATTGCCTTGCTTCCATCCCAGTACAGAAAAAAAATCATAAGCAATGTCAACTTGGTTATTGCAGCATTTTGCAGCTCTTTCATTGAAGCAGTGGTGGGCAAACAGGAACAACTGTGGAAACAGTCATCCACTTCACCTGACAAAGATCTTTAAATTCCTTCACACTAAACAGAACGTCTTTTATTTACCTCCTTTGCTTTAATAATTCTCATTCCAGATCTTTGGTTAAGTTTGTGACATAGGCACATCCTCCACACTCCTGCATCTTTGGAACGTTTCAACCTTGTTTACATTTCTTACCCCATAAGGAACCCACATGTACTTTGCAAATCCAGGACTGGATAAATATCAAAATAACAAAATAAATAACAAAAAACCATATTTTTGTTGCAATACCAAAGAGTTCTCCTCAGAAATCCACAAACCGTATTTGCTTGAGGTAATCCCTCCCCACCACCCCCACCACCCCCCAAGATATAGCCATGTTAGAGAATTTGATCAACTTATCCATGGATTTTTTTTTCTCATGTGACATAGCATTTTTTTGACATTGAATGTCATCTCCTATTGGTTCTATTTTTACAATTCCAGAAAGTCATCTTGCAGTGATTTGATATGTTCTTGTGTTTTCCGTGATACATAAACCATGTCAACAAACAGTATCATTCTGTCTTTTAAACTTGTTGGAAAGCACGTTGATGTGTGTTATTGTGAAAACTTGTTCGTGTCAAATAGCACTTTCAATTTTTAGTCTATCATCTGAAGAAAGTAATTGCACTTTTGACAGTTTTAGACAGCTTTTTGGCAGTTTTTATTATAACAAGGTTATTAAATGAAAAGTTAATGGGAAATGATTGGTTAATTACATGACTATTTACTCCGGATTCTATTCCTTTGGGCTGGAGATACAATATCTATAAAGATGCAACTGGGGCAATAAACACCAGCCTAATTAAAATTAAGATATTTGCAATATTCAACAATTGAAGAATAAAGAATTCAGACATTAATTATTTGGAAAAAGACTTTGATTTTCTTCAAGTTGACAATGCAGACATGAGCTAATCAAAGCAGCCCTTTGGAAAAACTATGTTTTTTTAAACTTTTTATGAATGTTTGTGACGAAGCAGTCTTTCTGCTTGTTGACCAAGGATCTGTTTTAGTGGAAGATCTGCAGCTGCTGTGAGAGAAACCTGTCCCTGTCTCTCCCGGTCTCTCCAAAGCTTCATCTAGGATCTTTGCTGAGTTTGATTGGGTCTCCATTTCTACAGGCAGACAGGGAACTTTCAATTTCCACAGCAGCGGGGAAGGTACAGCTGATATTTTAAATTACCAGCTGAGGACTAAAACCTTTGGAAAGCCACATTTACCTTTTTGTTTCCCTCATTGAACTTTAACTTAGCCAAAGTTTCTCTCCTCTACTTCATATTTGGCATTTTCTTGCATGTTTGGTTCATGCGTTTGTGTTTGCAGGCTGGTTGTGGAAGCTGTATTTTTACTCTATGAATAGTTTTACCTGAGTGGGTCTTAACCTAATAAAACAACTTGTTAAACTCAAAAAAAATCTATGTGGCATGGTGCCTCAGTGGTTAGCACTGCCATGTTACTGTGCCAGGGACTCAGGTTTGATTCTAGTCTTGGATGACTATCTGTGTGGAGTCTGCAAATGTTCCCATTTCTGTGTGGGTTTCCATTAGATGCTATGGTTTTCTCCCACAATCCAAGGATAAGCAAGTTTGTTTATTAGCCATGCTAACTTGCCCTGTAGTATTCAGGGACATGCAAGTTAGATGGATTAGCCATGGTAAATATGGGATTACAGGGATACCTGCTCTGCACTGCACAGATTCTATGACTGTATTTTCCTTTATAAACCACACGTGAACAGGTAAGTACACATTGAATTGACAAACAGATCCTTTTTAAATTCAAAACCTTGTTACACTCTAACATGGAAGGTGAAAAGAGAGGTGCCATTCCAGCATTCCATTGTGATAACAATGTCAAGAACCAGTAATGGTTCCAGCATAGAGACCCCCTGGGGCATCCTAAAGACAACATCGTTAAGATAGAATAATTTCACATTACATACAACTCTTGGTCTTCTGTCGGTAAGGAAGTGCTGGGTCCAATTTAATAATGTCTCCCTGATTTCACAGTAGCGGCTTTGAACAAAAGATTTTCATGATGAACTTTGTCAAAGGCTTAATTGAGAAATCCAATATTGCAATGGGAATCATCTCCTCACTTTGGAGACTTGAAACTAGATCATTGACAATCTTCAATAAACTGCATTTTGGTAGTTATTTTTAACCTGAAAACCATGCTGACTATCCAGAGGATATTACAAGCTTCAATGTACTTCATGACATGAATAAAGATAATTATCTGCTAATGACAATAGAGAAAGTTATCAGTCTGGATTTTCCTAATTGACTTTTCTCCCCTTTTTTGAGTATACCACTGATGTTAACAAATTAGTCTATATTGAAGCCAATTCATCAGTTTCTGAAATCAAACTTGGGGTGAGGGTCAGGCAGCAGGTGAGTGGGAAAGGGGAGTGTTCGGACACATGAGGGGGATCTATTTTTGTATTAGAAGCAAAGGAACAGCAGTAGACCCTTCAGCCCATCGAGCATGTATACCTTTCTCAGTTATGGCTGATCTTCTACCTAATGCCAATTTCCCATACTATCTCTTTTTCCTTAATGTCATTAGCTGTGAGAAACCCATTCATTTCTGTCTTAAATATGCTCAATAATTGAACCTCCATAGACAATTCCAAAGAGTACCAACCTGAGTGAAGAATTTCTTCCACTTCTCAATTATAAATGGCCTGCCTTTTAATCTGAAACTATATTCCTTGGTTCAAGAGTCACGAACTAGGAGAAATATTCTCTCTGTATCCATCATACCATACACTGTAAGGATTTTGTAAGTTTCTAATGAGATCATCATTTATTCTTCAAAACTCTGGAGAATACAGATCAAGTTTGCTCAAACTCACCTCATTAGACAATCTGCCATTTCAGGGATTAATTTAGTGATCCTTCATTGCACTCCTTTTGTGGCAAGCATATCCTTGAAAATGAAGAGACCAAAGAGTATAATCTTGCAGTGGCAGTTTCACCAAGGGTCTACACAGCTACAGCAAGACATTGACTTCGATACCCAAATCACTTTACAATTACTGCCCCAAGATAGCACTTGCCTACCTAATTGTTTGTTGCAAATCCATCCTATCTTTCAATAATTCATGAATGATATCATCCATTAGATATCTACAATTCTCAACTTTTCAGCATTTGAGGAATATTCTGTCTTTGTTTTTTTAAAATCAAGGTGAATAACTGCACATTTATTTATATTATATTCCATCAGTCATGTTCTAGCCTATCAAATCCTCTCAAAGCCTCCTTACAGCCTCCTCATAACTACATTCCCATTCATTTGGAGCTGTCAGAAAATCTGGAAATGTTGTAAAATGTCCCCACATTCAAATAATTCATTTTGATTATGAACAATTGTAGACACAGTATTGACCCTTGTGAAACTTCACTAGTAAGTGCCTGCCATTCGGAAAATGATCGGTTTGTTCCTAGCCTCTGCTTTCTGCCTATTCTCAGTCCATATTCTCTCAAATAATCCATATTTCTCCTAAATCCCATGCATTTCAATTTTATTTACTAATCCCTTGGTGTAAAACCTTATGCATAGCCTCCTAAAAATCTAAATATTGCACATCTGCTCATTCTCCTTTATCTATGCTACTAGTAACATCCTCAAAAAGGTTTGGCAAACATAATTTCTCTTCCATAAATCTATGATGACTCTACACAGTTTTGCTATCTGTCTATAAATGTTCAATTAAAACATCCTTATAATTCTCCTTATAATCCTTATAATATTCTAATATTTTGCCATCTACTAATATCAAAGTAAAACATTTGCAATTCCTCCCTCACTCTAATTATTCGCATCTTTTCTTAATTAGTGGAGTTATATTTGCTACCTTCCAGTTAGTGAGAGCCTTTCCAGAATCTATAGAATTACAGGTTGTAGTCAAAAAACTCAGGATGAACCTCACCTGATCAAATATTTATCAGTCTCTAATTTATCTGTTTTTCAAGTACTATCCTTTTTTTAAAATTTCATTTCATTTTATAACTCCTCAATCACACAAATCACTCAGTCACTGATATTTCTGGAGATTTTCTTCCATGAAGAGAAATGCAACCTAACTGTTCAGCTATTCCACTAATTCCCTGTTCTCCCCTTTAAATTCCCTCTCCCCTTCTTTAATGGGTCCATATTGTCCTTAATAATCTTTTCCCTATAGAAGCTTATACAGTCTGCCTTTATGTGCCTCATTAGTTTCCTTTCACATTCTCCTTTCAGTTTCCTTGTTAGCTTGTTGGTCCTCATTTGTTGTGTCCTAAATTGCTTCCAAACTTTAGAACTACCACTAGTTCTGACATTCTTATAAGCCACTTCCTTTTATGTTAATAGAAACCTTAATGCTGTCATTAACCACTTTGATTCACCTTTCCTTTTGAGTGTTTGTGACTTAGAGGAATGTACATCTTCTGTAGACTTTGAAGTACAGATGAATCTCGATTATCTGAACGAGATGGTCGGACATTATTTCGTTCGGATTATTGATTATTTGGTTAATTGATTCAATGCCTCTCCTCTGGAGCTCGGAGTTTTCTGAAGTTCCTTTTTCCTTGCTCTGCCTCCATTGCTCCCTCAGCGTTTGTTTCTGAGCAGACACACACTGTGTGTAAGGGACCTGCAGCATTGCTGAAGCCTCAACTACCCACATCTCCTCCTCACCCCCTTCCATCAGTTCACTGGGATTGACACAGCGAGCATTTGCTAAGTCCACTCCGCATTCAGGAGACTAGGCAGCAGCACACCATGTGAGCTCCCCCACCCACCATCTAATCACCAACCTCACCCAGTATCTGCCCCCACCCCCGTTCATGCCCCCAACCCTGTTCCGCACCTCCACCCCCCATCCAACCCAGCTGTCCCACACCCCCAATCCACACATGCATCCCACCCCACCCTACACCCCCCCCCACCCCCAACTCCATCTTCATTGCAGCTGGACTGGACACCAACAGTAAGACTGCTGCTACCTTTGGGGGTGAGTCTCAAAATAGCGCGCACACACACACACACACACAGGGCACACACACAACTTTTCACTGCAGCTTTTTGACACATTCCACCTTTGCCTTGTACAGGACAATGTTGGCTCGATTATCTGGGGAAGGCGGTTTAGGGTACACCCCTGTGTAGAACTCCAGGGAAAGTTTGGGGGAGAGGGAAAGAGAGAGAGACAGACAGAGAGAGAAAGGGCAGGAGGTCAGTCATTTGAACACAGTGCCTGGGCTCCCATCGATGTCCAGGACTGCTCTCGGCAGCATTTCAGGACGCCAAATTCATTCTTAATCATTGCAAACAAACGACGCAATCAGTGTTGGAAACACTTCTTTGATGTAATGTTTCCATTGGGACCTTCAGATCATCTTTGGATAATCTGAAATTTGGATAATTGATATTTGGATAATTGAGGTTCCTCTGTATTTATTTTAACATGAGCTATTTCCCATCTAACTGTCAAGTATTTTTAGTGTATTTTCCCAATGCACCATAGTCAACCAACCCACCACACACCTCAGGGTTTCCTTTGCTCAGATTCAAGACTCAGATTTAAGATATACACCACATTCAAACTTAATGTAAAGTTCTATCATATTATGGTCTGCATTTTCAAAATGAATTCTACATCTTGATCCTTTGATCTAAGATTCTCTCTTATTAATGTAAATGTCTCCTCCCCTATTAGGAGCACTAGTTCACCTCTTTTTCCTTCTTACCTATGCATCCTAAGTGTAGAATATCCTTTGATACTCCATTCCCAATCTTAGTCAGCCTGCGGCCATGTTTCTGTAATGGCAATTAACTCACGTAAATTTATCCCAATTTGTCTATTTGACTCTTCAACCTTCTTGTGACTGCTGTACACATTCAGATACAGTGCCTTTAATTCAATCTTTTTAACATGACTCTTCAGTTAGATCTTATTTGTTTGTTATCAATATTTTGTCTGTCTTCTAGTCTTGCATACTACTCTTACAGGTTCTTTTACTAGTTTTACTTCTCTTGAAGGAGAAAGTGAGGACTGCAGATGCTGGAGATCAGAGCTGAAAATGTGTTGCTGAATAAGCGCAGCAGGTCAGGCAGCATCCAGGGAACAGGAGATTCGACGTTTCGGGCATAAGCCTTCTTCAAGCCCTGAAGAAGGGCTTATGCCCGAAACGTCAAATCTCCTGTTCCCTGGATGCTGCCTGACCTGCTGCGCTTTTTCAGCAACACATTTTCAGCTTGCTTCTCTTGAACCGGAGCTCACATATAGGTCCCACCTTCCTTGCCTATATAGTCTAAACCTTCCTAACAACAATTTCAAGTTTCCTTTTGAGGATGAACATCGAAGTCCTACAAAGTGACATTCTGTCCATATTGCACAGATCTGATTTGCTCCAGAACCAATCCTAATAGCTCAGAAAACTGACAACTTCCCTCCTACATTAATATTTCAGATAGGTATTCCAGCACAGAAATGTCCTATTTCTAGTCTCACTAGTGCGTAGGACTGGTAATAATCCTGAGATTACTATTTTGGAGGTATTGCTTTTCCATCTCCTTCTTAGTACTCTGAAATCTGTTGTTCCTCATCCTCTTTTCTACCCAAGATATTGGTCCTGACATGGACCACGATCTCTGATTGTTCACCCTCCCCTGCCCAAAAGAATGCTCTGTGATATCTTAACTGTAGAGACCATCAGTAATTTTCATTTATTTTCCTCAATTTTTGACTTGGATCTGTGAGTTGAATTTAAGAATTGAATTTTGAGAGAAGTGAACAAAGTTAGATGCTTTCTGTTGGAAACTGGCCTGGAAAGAAATATAAATTCACTACTAATCAAAGGATAGTGTAGACAAACTAGCACTGTGTGGTTGCCATGCTCAGGGCTGGCAGCTGCTTGGATTTTGAATTGGCCAATCAAGGGAAAGTTAGTGCTAACCAGCCAGCCACAGAGAATACTGATTGAAAAGGGAAAACAAATAGAGAACTGGTCTAACTGGGTTTTGGAAGGAGGCAGCATGATTTTTGTAAACTTTCAGAGACAGTGTTGATTTTTTTTTGCTTTCTCTCTCTCTCTCTCACTCTCTAGTGTCTCTCCAGCTATTGAATTGTTGAATGTTCTGAGGGAAGAATTTCAGTCTTTAAGAAGTAAATATTTCTGAAAATCTGCTGAAACTGTTGGCATTAAGCAGTGACTTCAGAATTCAAGCAGAATATATAGTTCTACTTGCCTGTGAACTAGCTATTGCGAAAGGATTGTTGAAGACCTGGGTGTCCATCCATTAAAGTTACTTATTTAACTAACAAATAACATTTCATTTTTATTTTCTGTATTATCTATGCTTTAACTGCTCTGTCTGTATGTGAGTTGGGGTTTTGATCAATGAAAGATTGGGCTTAAGATCATCAATCTTAATTAGATTGCTCTGTTGTTTTTCTGTGTTATACTATAGTTACATTGTTAATAATAAGTTAAGCTTTGTTTAAGTTATAAATGCAGTGTCTAAGATCTTTATTCATAAAGACTGGTGAAGAATAATTGAGCATTTTGACTGTTATGAAATGAGTTAGTTTCATGTGTTGTCATTCTAGGGATAGTGAGTCTCATTCAGTTTGGCTTGCTCTCCCTGTGACATAACATTATCAACATGGTTAATTTTCCAGTGTAATTTTGAAGCATTCTCTGTACATCGACAGAGGTTTAGTATTCCTGGAAAGTCACCACTGTATGTAAGTTGAATATTGTTGAAAAGCTTTTCATCTTGCTCTCATCGGGAGAATTTGCAAGAAATTAATGTAAAGTGAAAACAACATTCATAATATTTGAGAGAAGTGGCCTGATTGGTTGGCAAGTAGACACTGGTTAGTAGAGGCATTGTCATGGAAAATGCATCAGTTGATGACTGACAATTAACTACAAAACTCTGTTAAATTTTAAACTAGGAACAGGAGAATCGATGTTTCGGGCATGAGCCCTTGAGGAAGGGCTCATGCCCGAAATGTCGATTCTCCTACTCCTTGGATGCTGCCTGACCTGCTGTGCTTTTCCAGCAACACATTTTCAGCTCTGATCTCCAGCATCTGCAGTCCTCACTTTCTCCTAAATTTTAAACTAGCTAAGTTGACTCTTATTGTTCCAGGCATTGCCCTGAGAAATGAACCTGACAATGGCTATCATCTCTTTTGATGAGTTTACAAAGAACAGTGTCCTGTGTAATAACATTTGCAGCTTCTGGTATTCAGGTATGCCACACTGCGAACCAGATGACAATCCTAATTTAGTTGTCAGCATAATTCTTTGCAAACTCAGGATCATTTATTATATGCCATCCAATAATAGAACTACATCAATATTAGAAACTGTCTTTTGAGCTTTGCAAGCATGAGTTTGCTAAGCCATTACCTTGCTTTCTGTGAACAGTCAAACTGTTGTCAAACTGAATGGTCACTAATCTTTAGTTCTACAGAGACCCTGTGAAAAAAGTTGCATTATTGATGACCACTATGTCCAGTAAGTTCTTTCTTCCTGTTGGTTCTTCAACCAGCTATTCCATTGGAGCCAAGAGATCTTTCACAGTCTTTCTATAGTCACAATGGCTTGGGATAGTGCCTCCTATACTCCAGTTAACATTAGGTAGACTGTAGGTTCCTCTTATTATGGGCTCTGAATTTAGATCATTTTTAATACTTTGTTGACCTCCTCAACTGCATATTTATCATCATGTTTCTAAAGAATATGATGCATTGAAACTGGCTGAACAATGTTTTCAATTAATTATAAAAGTTTAAATGTTACACTACTTATCAAGTCTCTGTATTTTATGTACGATCCAAGCAAATGGACAAATTACCTTAGATGTTTGGTATGTTATGGCAATCTGTGAAAAAAATGACCTTCAAAGTTTTATTTGGCGACATTGAGGTTTGATATGGTTTGAACTATACCTGTAAAATCCAAACTTCAACAATTCAAATTAACGCTGGATGCTAATGTTGAATTTCATGTCATTATCGACGTTTCTATGTTTCTTTGTGTGCTGCACAAACACCTGAAGATGAGGCTTGCACAGTCCTGTGTGTGGCAATGCATACCTCAGATAATAACCAGAATCTCCTGGAACATCTTAGTAATACAATATTACTACAGTGAAACACTGCAGACCTTTGATCAGCATTTTATCAGATTAATAATCCCCCAAGCAACATTACAAAGTGTCATGAAAAACTGTCCATATTTAATATGAACATAACACAGAGAAAACACTTTGTTCTTTATTCCACATAATGCACTCAGACATTTTCTGTCAGAGCTTGAAGATTTAAACAACCTTAATATGTAAAAATACTGTGGTCTGCTTTATTCAAGATGTCTAAATTGAATTAAAACCTAGTGAAAAACAGATGCAGTTGATTCACTGAAGATTAAAAGCGTGTTGCACATAAGCAAGGGCATGATAAGTGTAGTCTTAGCAAAATTTCAGTAGCAAGTGTTTGCCATAATGATTGTTGTTGCAGGCTTTATGCCAAATTTACACCAGCGCTTGGTAGGCCCTCAGCCAAACCTTTATTCTTGGTTCGCTTCACAATGTGGCTTAAGACATTGCAATATTACAATCAATTGGTTAAGTAGTTAAGCAAGATGGAAATATTGAGTACTAGTCATTGTTTTAGTATGTTTACTTGTTGATAAAATTACCACATCAATTGCTTGACAATCATTTCTAATAGACCATCAAAACTACAACAAAGACATACTGATTATACAAAGCTTAATATATGCCTTTCATCATATTTACGTGCAGCTGTTTCCATGAAAAACGAAGACCTTCAAAGCTATCAAATATAAATGTTAATGATATAGTTTTTTTATTTCAGTTCAATGTCAATTATAACTCAGTTTAGATAAATCTAGAGAAAGTTTGTTTGTCTTAATTGACTTTCATTTGGTTGCTTACCACAGAAGACACAGTTCAGTTGAGAATTGAAATACATTGCCAATACCATAACAGCCGGCTGTCATCAGGATTAGTAAAGCTCCTCCAATACATGAAATATGAATGTGGTAAGAAGGTGAATGAACTAAGTGGTTACTGGCTTACACCCTACAACAGCAAACACGGACAGAATAGTCAATCAAGAAATTTTCTAAGGTTAAACTGAACTTGGATCCTAAAAGTTTCTTCATCACTTCACAAGACATCTTTCCATGGATCTTTAATTCATCCAGAGATCGGAAGAAGTATTGGATTGTGCAGTGGAAATTCAAGAAGAAATACAAAGTCTTGAAAATAGGGATGTCTCAGGATTTATTGACTGTCCTTTTGACAATAGACCAACTCCATGAAATGTAAATTCTCCAACTGAAACTTTATCCCTTGATCGAGTGTGAACTAGCATCATCCTTCACTAGCTTCATTATCATCTGCTCCTGCCCTTTCTGAGCTCATCTGGTTTGTGATTCGCACTAAACCACTGACCACTCAACTTGGTTCCACCTCAGTCAAATAAATGCTATCTCTCTTTCTTTGAAATCCGCTGTCATCATTATTTTCCTCAATAAAAAAACCCTTGACCTGTCACCCTTGTAAATTACAATCCCATCTCCAACTGCCGTTTCGCCTCCAAAGGTTGTGTTAGCATTTTCCAAATCCATCCTCATTTGTGTCAGAACTGCGTGTTTAAATCCCTCTAGTCAGGTTTGTAACCTCACCACCATGCTGAAATAATTATGATCAAAGTCACAAGTGACATCCTACATGATGGTAGCATCAGTAAATTTTAATTCCTCATCCTTCTCGGTTGTGTGTAGTTTTCGATACAAGTGTTCAAAATATACTCCATTTATAGTGTTTATTTCCTCATCAACTCAGATTAGTTAATGTTGTTGAAATACTGTTAGTGTCCTCTAACATGAACACCTATGTTAAGTATTTATTCACCTCCTGCTTTATTTCCTAGTTCCCCCATTATAATTTCCCAAAACTCGTTTTCTAAATGGCTATGTTCAGCTTGGTCTCTCTCTTCCTTTATACATATTTAAAGAAGGTTTGATGTCTGTTTTTGTATTAGTTACCAGATAGCCCTCAATTCACTTTCTCCCTCTTTTATTGGTCAACTTTTGTTGTCTCTTACAATTTACCCAACCCTCTACTTTACCACTAACCCCTGCTACCTTGTCTGCTTGTTGTTTTAATTTGGAACTGTCCTTGTATCAAAAACTACACACAACCAAGAAGGATGAGGAATTAAAATTTACTGATGCTACCATCACGTAGGATGTCATTTGTGACTTTGATCATAATTATTTCAGCATGGTGGTGAGGTTGCAAACCTGACTAGAGGGATTTAAACACGCAGTTTTGACACAGGTGAGGATGGATTTGGAAAATGCTAACACAACCTTTGGAGGCGAAATGGAAGTTGGAGATGGGATTGTAATTTACAAGGGTGACAGGTCAAGGGTTTGGGCAGCACGGCAGCACAGTGGTTAGCACTGCTGCCTCACAACGCCAGAGACCTGGGTTCAATTCCTGCCTCAGGCGACTCTCTGTGTGGAGTTTCACATTCTCCCCGTGTGTGCATGGGTTTCCTCCGGGTGCTCCAGTTTCCTCCCACAGTCCAAAAATGTACACAGTTAAAAATCACACAACACCAGGTTATAGTCCAACAGGTTTAATTGGAAGCACACTAGCTTTCGGAGCGACGCTCCTTCATGCTATCACCTGATGAAGGAGCATCGCTCCGAAAACTAGTGTGCTTCCAATTAAACCTGTTGGACTATAACCTGGTGTTGTGTGATTTTTAACTGTGTACACCCCAGTCCAACACTGGCATCTCCAAATCAAAAATGTGCAGGTTAGGTGAATTGGCCATGCTAAATTGCCTGTAGTGTTAGGTGAAGGGGTATGTGTAGGAGAATGGGTCTGGGTGGGTTACGCTTCGGCAGGTCGGTGTGGACTTGTTGGGCCGAAGGGCCTGTTTCCACACTGTAAGTAATCTAATCTAATCTAATCTAATATGTGATCATGGCAGGTGCCCATAGGAAGAAGCAGCCACTCAGGACACTCCAGATGGGCCCAGACCCTTCATCCCCATGCTGTCTGTGATACCAATGTTTGCAGAAATCCCAGTCTGGGAGGGCAAGCCCTTACCTGAAAGAGCATACTCAGTAAAGTTTAAATCCTGCCCTGATTTGCCTTGCCAAACTGCAACACCTCATATGTATCTAAATTAAACTCCATCTGCCGCTCCCTGGCCCATCAGCCCACCCGATCAACAGCATATTGTATTCTGAGGTAAACTCAATCAAGCTAGTGAGATCCGAATTCCCAAGCACTAAGCCATATTGACTATCCCCACTCAGTCCTGCCTTTCCAAATACATGTAAATCCTGTCCCTCAAAATCTCCTTCAACAACTTACCAACCAGTGATGTCAGGCTCACCAGTCGGTAGTTCCCTGGCTTTTCCTTACCACTATTCTTAAACAATGGCACCGCATTAATCACTGTCCAGTCTTCTGGCAATTACCCATGGCTATCAATGATATAAATATCTCAGCAAGGGGTCCAGAAATCACTTTCCTAGCTTCCCACAAAGTTCTGGAATACAACTGATCAGGTCTTGGGGTTTATCCCCCTTTATACATTCTAAGATGTCTAGCATCTCCTCCACTGTAGTATGGACATTTTTCAAGATATCACTTTATTTCTCCAGTTCTCTAACTTATGTATCCTTCTCTACAGTAAATACTAATGTGAAATAATATTTTGGATCTCCCCCATCTCTTGCAGTTCCACCCAGAGACAGGTCTTGTTAATTTTTAAGGGACCCTATTGCCTTCCTCGTTACTCTTTTGCCCTTAATGGTGAACGTGCTGCCAAGCCACACTTGTTGACGGATATTGAAGTCCCCAGCCAAAGTACACAATTTGCTCTTTCCAGCTTCAGAGCTTCCTCCAAGTGCAGTTCAACATGGAGGAGTATTAATTTATCAACTGGGGAGGGATAGTGAGTACGTACTAACGAGCAGGAGGTTTCCTTGCCCACGCTTGGCCTTCTGCCATGATATTTCACAGGATTTGGAGTCAATGTTGAAGATTCCCAGGGCAACTCCCTCCTGAATGTACATCACTGAGCCACTACTCTGATAGATCTGTCCAGCTGGTGGGACAGGACTGGAATGTAATGGCTGTGTCTGGGACATTGTCTGTAAGATGTGACTATGGTATGCTTGATTTGTCTGTGAGACATCTTTCCCAATTTTGGCACTTACCTCCAGCTGTTGGTAAGGAGTACTTCATAAGGTCAACAGAACTATGTTTTTCATTGTTGTTTCTGGTGCTGAAGCCAATGTCTGGGTGGTCACTTCAGTTTCTTTAGCCTTTGTAGCAGTTTGAAATAACAGAGTACTTTCCTAGACCATTACGAACACAACCAAGCATTAACTTTTGGAGCCACATTTAGGTAGACCAGTAGAGACAGCTGATTTCTTTTCCAAAAGGGTTTTAGTGATCCGGATAGATTTATGTGACAAACATTACTGTTTTCATTATTGGTCACCATTAGGCTAACTTTTTAATTCCAAGTTTTATTAACTTAAATGTCACCATCTGCAATGGTGGATATAAACCCATGTCCCTGAAACATTAAGTTTGAATTCTGAATTACAATTTCTGTGACTTTAACACAACAACATTAACTTCCCTCATTCCAAAACTGTTCCTCTGGCATGAGTAATAGGACAAGACAACTTAATGCCACGTTTATTGTGACATTCTGAATAACGTGTTTATTCACTGTTTAGGAATTGTCAAACTATACTGAGTATTTTGTTACATCTCTACAGCACAAACCAATTTCTCAAAGAAAATCACATCATCTCTTGTGTTAATAATTTTCTCAATCTTTTGTCAGATTGCAGTTTCTTTGAAAGTGGCAAGAAACTATTTGAATAAAACAATTCTGCATGTGGTAAACTTTAACTACTAACCCTTTAATGGAGTGTTACTGCTGGCAAGAAGCTGAAAACTTAGCAAAGCTGTGAAATTAATTTTCAAGCATTTCAATTTCTGCCTGTTACGCCATGTGTTCTCGACTTCAAAAGCTCCACTGGAGGGGGAGGTTTCCAAAACTGAAAGGGAGACTATTTCTTCAGAGTTATTGTGGATGTTGATGTCAGGATTAAAGACAGTTTTAAAGCTAATCCTATTTTTCCCCTGGACGTACTCAGGGCTATCAGTGTATCTTTGAAGAACATTTATGATTAGCAATAATGTCACAGACTGAAACACTTGAAATACATAATTTTTTTAAGAAAAGAATAATGTAAATCAAAACAAGTTTTAAATCAAAGTGAGTGATTGGTCCTTCTAATGAGTGACATTTTACAGATGTGTACTAACATAAATTACATAATTGACATTCAGCAATAGTGAGGGCAAATGTAAATGATCAAACTGATTATGCCGTTTTCTGATCTTTTTACTTTTATTTGTATAACCTTTAAGATATTGAGGACTCAAAATGTACCTGCCATTATTAGCACTGAAATTGCTTTTCTGTTTTGTGAGGGCTGCAAATTCAAGTCGATGATATTTACACCAAGCTTTGCCCAAACTGGCTGAGGCAGTGCTTTCATTCAGACACCTCTTGTGAAAGGCACACATAATAAGGTTTCCAGTAGACATTCCCTTCTTTGAAGGAAAAAGGGAGGAAATAATGCAGGTTGGAAAGCAGGTTAGTGAAATAGTATCTGAGACAGTAGGACACAATGTTAACACATTATCACCCCAAAGAAATTGAAGGAGAGGTTTCAAAAATTTCAAGGAGAATGTCTGCTAAAGAGTATAGAGGCAATAGGAAGGCTGCCTAGGCATTTGCCTGCATGTTAGATCAATTATCTAAACACGTTCAGCTGTACAATAGATGCTGTTACCATCATACTCAATTTTTTTGACACTAGTTCTTTTCATGGCTGGTACGGGGATGGAATATGGGCTGGGGTTTGGGGGGGAATGGGGTGTTGTTGGGCCAGGGTGGGATTGGGCTGGTGGGAGTGGTGGTGGCAGTGTACAATGTGCAAAACCACAAGAGTCACAGGAGGTCGTGAATTATTTTACAATCTCCGCAGAAAACAATATCTAGAAAGAATAGAAAAAATGTCAACTTCCAAGTGATTGTTAAAAGGAGGATTAACAAACTTTCACTTTTGATGGTTTTACTATAATAAACTCACTAAATGCACTATTGACTAAACATTGTTGATGTGGTGATAAAGGTCACTGATACTTTAAACCATAGGACAGATATTTGTCCTTTTACTTTTAACACAATGGAAGGTTAAACTTAATAAAAACCAAAATAATCATGGATGCTGTAAATACGAAACAAACGTGAAGATCGCTGGAAAAACTCAGTGGGTCTGGCAGCATCTGTGGAGAGAAAGCAGAGTTAATGTTTTAGATTCAAGGACCCTTCCTCAGAACAGAAAGGTAAAACTTCACAGTACCTTATACTGTCCTTTAAATATACGCTTGACTTAGCCTGTCCAAAGTGATTTTCCGCTCTCTAGTGTTTACTTTTGATCCTTCCTTTCCTCGGTCTGGTATCTTTTAACTCCTGAACTGTTTTTCATGGTACAAGGTTTTCCTGGTAACCCCTTTAGCACAGACTAGGTTATTCTGCAAGCCTTGCTTCAATCCTTTTCAATATAGTCTTTTCAAGTGAAGCACAAACTCTCACCTAGATGCCTGCACAGTGATAAACAGTGACTGTTGGCTTCTTGATGCTCTCTCTCTCTCTCTCAGACCCTGGCAGACCTACTTTATCTATGATATTCAGTGATATTTCAGCAAAAGTTTTAACCTGATCTAACAGTGACCTTTTCTGCACCCTTGCCCTTTTAAAGCCCATTAAATGCAAAGGAGAGGAGAGGGTGAGTCGAGGACCCCAAGATTGATAGTCAATAACACTGAGAGCACCAAGTGGTGGAGGACACTGAGATAAGCAGTCGGCATCATCTTGAATAGTGGGTCAACAGAGGTATACCAAGACAGACATTCAGCAGCACCTGAAGGTCTGGGTGGATGGATGATACTAAGATAGTCAGTCAGAAGCTCCAGGAGGACCACGAATGTGCATGATCCCAAAACAGGGAGGCATCAACAGCTAGACAAGTGGGTAAGTGGAGTACCCCACGAAAGGCAAACAGTAACAGTGCAGCAAGTGTGAGACACTGAGACAGGCAATCGGAAACATTTAGAGGAGCCCAAGGCTCTGGCAGAGGACAAATAATAAAAATAGTAATAAATAAAATCCCAAAGTTGAGAGGTTTATTAAATTCAAAATTTTAAGTCACTATTCTGAATGATAGTGAGAAAAGACAATAATTAGTTAAACATATGATTAATTAATTACTCAACTAATTAAGGCACAACAAAGAAGGCAGGACAGATGATATGTTGCAATGGCATAATGTTCGAGATCCTGGTTGTCAATGTGATCCAAGACAAAATTGTGTTTAGGAGCCAACAAGCAGCTTCGGCTCAGAGCTTACAGCTGCAGGTTACAGATACTGCAACGGACCAGGGAGTCGGGAAATTTGCTTGAACACTTTATTCCTGAAGGCATTCACACGCTTTAGGATAGAATCTTCTGATGGTGTCTGCTGAGGGAAAGGTGCATGTGATTGTAAATGAGGCAGGTAAAGGGATTCGGAGAGCAGGTGAGCCTTTGCGATCATCCAACAGGTTGGAAGTTCCTTCAATTTGCTTTAATGAATGTGAGAGTTTCAGGGTGAATAAGCTAATTGACTGTGGCTCTGTGCTAAAGGAAGCCATTCAAGGTGGGAGAGCAAAAAGGAATGCAGTTGTAGCAGGCGATGGCATAGTAGGCGATATACACAGTTCACTCTAAATGTGAACAAATATCCAGATGGTTGTGTTGTCGATCCAGTTTCAGTGTGTGGAGTGCCTGGGCTAGACATGAACATCTTGCAGGAGAGGGAGGAAATAGTTTTGATGGTCCATATTGGTACAGATGGTACAGACAAGGAAAATGGTTCTACATAGTCAACATGAAGAGATAGCATCAAATTAAAAAGCAAAATCTGAAAGTTAGTAGTCTTTGGATTATTACACGATCCACATCCAAATTAGCAAAGGGAAAATAAGATTAGAGAAATTAGCACGTGGCTCAATCACCATTGCAGTAGAAGTGGGTTATGCTTCATGAGGCACTGGGTAAAGTGAGGGCTGTTCCTTTGAGGCAGTCAACAGGTTTACTGTGCCAATGCTGTTATTTACAGAATTGCTACAATGCAGAAGGAGAATATTGAGCAGATTGTGTCAGTTTTCTGAGCATTTTACATTAGTGCCAATACCCTGCCTTTCATTACTATAATCCTATATATTATTCCCCTAGTTACCCAGTTTGCTAAAGAAGCAAAGAGGAGTTTAGACTAAGTAGTGGGAGACAAGGGATCAAGTTTAGGAAACTGTGATAAATCAACTGGTAGAGGCATGGCAAGCGAGAAAGGTATTAAAAACAGAAATGACAAATATACCAGGACAGTAACAGATAGAGAATACAAACTTAACACCAAATCAATAGATAAGGATTAAGGTTACAAAAATAATAGAAGGACTGCAAGTAGCGTTCAACACAAAACAATGAACTGATCACATAAATAGAAATAACTACATCCAAACTGATAACTATGACAAAGGCATGGCTGCAGCACGACATAAATTGAGTCTTGAATTTTAAAATATCAAAGCCCTTTAAAGAAGTTAACGATAGTATCAAACTTAAATAAAAAGCATATAATTACTTAGGGTTGGGTGGTTAATCAGAAGACTGGACAGACTATAAAAACAGAACAGAATGACATAAATGAACAAGGAGAAAAAAATAGAGGAATACAGAATGCCTCCAGAAATATTAAGGCAGATTCTGAAAGTTTCTAATAGATATTTAAAGAAAAAAATAGTTAATTAAGTGAGCACTTTGTCCTCAAGAAACTGAGTCTGATGAACTAATAATGGAAATTAAGGATATGATACATCAATTGCACAAGTATTTTTCTTGAGTCTGCACTGTAAAGGATACAAATAACATTCCCGATTTAGGTGTAAATTAGGAAATGGAAAGAAGGAACTTAATTTGATTACTTTCACCAGGGAACTGAGACTCTGTGAATTGTTGAGCTGCAGACTGATATATTCCTAGGTCCTAATGGACTTTATTCTAAGGCCTAAAAACAAATAGCTAGTGAAGTAGTGGATGTGTTAGCTTGCATTTACCAAAATTCACTGGATTCAGGAAAGATTGTGTAACTCCTTTACTTGAAAAGGGAGGGGAGAAAAAAACAGACAGCTACAGTCCATTGAGATTAACATCACTCATAGAAAAAATGTTTGAAGCTATTATTAAAAACATCACCTCAGGACACATAGAAAATCTCAAGTTAATCAAGCAGATCAAACATGGTGCTGTGAAAAAAGAAATCATGTTTCATCAATCTTTTGGAGTCCATTAAGGAAATAAGATATACTGCAAATAAAAGGGAACCAGTAGATGTACTTTACTGAGATTTCCAGAAGGCTTTTGATAAAGTATTATGTAAAAGATTTTTGCCAAATATAAAGCTTATGGAGTAGGAGGTAATATATTGGCATGAATAGGTGATTTATCAGCAAATAGCAAAGAGGCAGTTGGCAAAATAGGTAAATTTTATGGTTGGCAATATCTAATGCCTGGTGTGTTGCAGGCATCAGTGTTGAGGCCTCAACCTTTTGCAATTTGTGTAAATGATTTAGATAAAGGTACCAAAGTATGGTTGTTAAATTTGATGGCACAAAGAAAAGTAGGAAAGTAAGTTGTAAAATAAGCATAAGGGAGATACAAAGGAATGTAATTAAGTTAGGCGAGTGGGGTATAATGTGGAAAAATGTCAAGTTGTCCAGTTTGGCTGGAAGAATAAAGAATGCTATCCAAATGGTGAATTGCAGTACTCTGAGATGCAGAGGGATCTGGGAGTCATAGTTAGTATGCCGGTACAGGATATAATTTGGAAAGCTAATAAAATAGCGTTATTTATTATGAAGGAATTCAATGTAAAAGTAGGGATCTTATGTCTCATCTATACAGAGCATTGGCAAGGCATATCTGAAGTATTATGAGCAGTATTATTTTCCTTATTTAAGGGAGAGTACAAAAGCAAATAGGACAAATGAATGGAATGAGTGGGTTGTCTTATGAGGAAAAGTGGGATAGTCTAGGTATGCATCCATTGTAGTTTAGAAGATTAAAAGACAATTTAATTGAAACATATGAGATCCTAAGGGGCCTTGACAGAATGGCTGTGGAAGGATATTTCCCTTTGTAGGCGAATGTAAAACATTTTTAAACACCATTTAAAAATAAATGGGTCTTCCATTTAAACCAGAGCTGAGGAGAAACTTTTTCTCAGAGAAGGTCATGAGCCTTCAGAATGCTCTTTCTCAAATGGTGATAGAAGTAGAATCCTTGAATACTTTAAAGGCAGCAATAGATGGATTCTTGATAAGCAAAGAGTGAAGGTTTATCAGAATAACCCAGAATGTTTAGTGCTCAAATCATCTTACTTAATGACAGAGCATTTTGAGGATCCAAGTGATTTACTTCTGCTTCTAATTCATATGGTCACATGTGAATCACTTGAGCCTTGTATCTAGGTAGACATTCTTACACTTTAACTCCGTCCTATCCTGGAGACAAATGAACAGTTTAAAACCCATCATTCTCAACACTTTTCTAGGGCTTTGGAGATTATAGTTTAACTAATGTAAGCACAAGGCTGGCTGCCATTGTCTCCAAATGTGAACACTTTACACTGACTTCCCGGGGGGGTAAGAGATCTCAGGCCTCTCTTTAACTTTAGCAGTCGCATCATGTCACCCCAGGACTATTGTCAGGCAGTTTAGAGAAAGTCTCAAGACCCTCTTAATATTTTTGTCTTTAAATTAAAGACTTGCCAAAAATGTAATCGCATGAACCACATAACTGGAACACCCATCTGCGCTCCCCCTCCACAAGTGAAAAGTCATCAAAGTAATGGGTTTTCAAAAGCTTTGTTTGAAATACAACTTTAAAATTATGTATGTGTATATTGCTATACTGCGCAGTACAATATCCTCCTCTGTACTGTCAAGTTTTCCATTTGGTCCATGCAGCCCAATGTTTAATGCCACCAACCCCAACTGTATGCAACATTTGGGTTTTAAAGTCCAGTTTATACTGACTTTTGAAGTTTTCCCTCATATGCTACCAAGGGAAGAGGGGAATTGGGGAAAAGGAAATTATGACGCTATCAGACAGGAATTGGAAAGTACAGACTGGGAGCAATTGCTCCACAGAAAGGCCACAGAAAGCAGACAAGTGGAGACTATTTAAGGAAGAGTTGTTGTGAGTGATGCATGAATTTGTTCCTCTGAGACAGGTAAGAAGGGGTAAGATTAAGGAACCTTGGGTGACAAGAACAGAGGAGCTTCTCGTCAAAAGGAAGAAGGCAGCTTAAGTTAAGGTGGAGGAAGCAAGGATCTAGCACAGCTTGAGAGGATTACAGGCTTACTAGAAAGGAGCTCAGAAATGGACTGAGGAGAGCAAGGAGGGGACACAAAAAAGGCTTGGCAAGAAGGATTGGGGAACCCAAAGGCATTTTACTCATACGTGAGGAATAAAAGAATGATCAGGGAGAAGGTAGGGCTGATCAGGGATAGCGTAGTGAGCTTGTGCATGGAGTCTGAGCAGATAGGGGGAGCCCTAAATGAGTTTTTTGCTTCAGTTTTCATGAAGGAAAGGGACCTTATTGTGAATGAGAACTTTGAGGAGCTGAGATACAGGCTTGACCAGATCAAGGTTGATGAAGTTGATGTGCTGGAAATTTTGGAAAACATTAAGATTGATAAGTCCCCAGGGCCAGACCAGATTTATCCTAGGCTGCACCAGGAAACGAGAAAGGAGGTTGCTAAGCCGCTGGAGAAGATCTATGCCTCCTCATTCTCCACGGGAGTCATACCAGAGAATTGGAAGGAGGCGAATGTTGTTTGTCTTTTCAAGAAGGGTAATAGGGAAATCCCTGGCAATTACAGACCAGTCAGTCTTACGTCTGTGGTCAGAAAATCTTTGGAAAGAATTCTGAGGTATAAGATTTATGACTATTTGGAAAAGCATAGCTTGATTAAAGGCAGTCAGCATGCCTCACAAATTATATTGAGTTCTTTGAGGAGGTGTCAAGACTGGTTGACAATGGTCGAGCAGTAGATGTGGTGTATGTGGACTTCAGCAAGGCATTTGATAAGGTCCCCCATGGTAGGCTCATTCATAAAGTCAGGAACGATGGGACCTAGGGAGATTTGGCTATCTGGATTCAGAATTGGTTGGCTAACAGAAGGCAGAGAGTAGTTGTAGATGGAAAGTATTCTGCCTGGAGGTCAGTGTTGAGTGGGGTCTCGCAGAGCTCTGTTCTTGAGCCTCTGTAGTTTTTATAAATAACTTGGATGAGGAGGTTGAGGGGTGGGTTAGTAAATTTGCAGATGGCACAAAGGTTGGAGATGCCATCGATAGTATCAAGGGCTACTGCAGGCTGTAGCGCGACATAGACAAGATGCAAAGCTGGGCTGAGAAATGGCAGATGGAGTTCAACCTGAATAAATGCGAAGTGATGCATTTTGGAAGGTCGAACTTGAATATAGAATATAGGATTAAAGACAGGATTCTTGGCAGTGTGGAGGAACAGAGTGATTTTGGTCTGCAAGTACATAGATTACTCAAAGTTGCCACCCAAGTGGATAGGGTTGTTAAGAAAGTATATGGTGTTTTGGCTTTTATTAACAGGGGGATCAAGTTTAAGAGCCAGAAGGTTTTGCTGCAGCTCTCCAAGTCCCTGGTGAGACCATACTTGGAATATTGTGTCCAATTCTGGTCACCCTTCTATAGGAAAGATACAGAGGCTTTGGAGAGGGTGCAAAGAAAGTTTACCAGGATGCTGCCTGGAATGGAGGGCTTGCCTTATGAAGAGAGGCTGAATAAGCTTGGACTTTTCTCTCTGGAGAGAAGGAGGAAGAGAGGAGACCTAATCGTGGTGTACAAGATAATGAGAGGAATGGATAGAGTCAATAGCCAGAGACTTTTCCTCAGGGCAGGATTGACGGGTACGAGGGGTCATAGTTTTAAATTATTAGGAGAAAGGTATCGAGGGGATGTCAGAAGAAGGTTCTTTACGTAGACAGTTGTGAATGCATTGCCAGCGGTGGTGGTGGAAGCAGAGTCATTAGGGACATTGAAGCACTGCTGGACATGCATACGGATAGCAGTGAGTTGAGGGTTGCATAGGTTAGGTTATTTATTTTACATTAGGATTAACCCTTGGCACAACATTGTGGGCCAAAGGGCCTGTTCTGTGCTGTACCTTTCAATGTTCTATTTTCTATATGAGAACTTGTTTCACTGCCCGAAGTCTTGGCTTCTGTCATACATTGTGACGTATCTTCTTTCTCATGATGATAAGTTTTAGTGTTTCCATGTTTATACCTTGATTAGACAACTGTATTCTTTGTCTAGATTGGCTTACATTGTAAAGAACAACAGTGTCTTCTTGCAGCGCCTCTCGCTTTACAACACCAACAGGGTCTAAATCGTAAACCGAGAAGAAATTCTCTGGCATAGGCTTTTTGTTTTCTGAATTCTGAATTTTCTTTTTTCCTTCTTTAAAACTGTAACATACACTGTCATCAAGGTGTTGACTTTTTAATTAAGTATTTTGAATCACCTTCTGATGTCTATTATCTTACAGAGTTAGGTGAGAATTGGGATATTGTAGGGGTTTACAACCAGGGAATAAATATAAAAAGGGCAGATCATCTCGGGCTTGGATAAGGAGGAAGGTTTTCACTTAAAGGGTACTGAATCTTTGTAATTCTCTGCCTCAAAGGGCTGTAGAGGCTCAGTCATTGAATAAGTTCACAACTGAGAGTAATAGATATTGAGAACAGGAGAGATGAGGATGGTGCAGGAAGATGGTGTTGGTGTAGAAGATCAGTCATTACATCATTGAATGGCTGGATGCATTATGTGAATTGTTAGGAAGGCCTACCTTCTGTAAACATACCTGATGATTCCACTCTGCAACCGGCTGACAGTAGCCAAGCACAGATCCAAAAGGGTTCTTGAAGATTAGTTCCATTGCTTGGATCAGTCTTGTGGAGGGGGGGGGAAGGGAGGGAGGGGGAGGTTAAATATACTTTGAAATGAGCTTGTAGCATCTTCCTAGCATGCTGTGTTCTGTACAACTGGAGTAGGCAAAGAGGGAATGTAATGAGGTTCAACAGCAGCATCAGTCTTCTGAGAGGCCAGATGAAGACATCGAGCAGGAGGTACATCTTTATAATAGAACAATGCAGTGTCAGCCACAACAAGCCAGACTCTCACACAGTTCCAGGAGATGAAAGCTAGATGCAGCAATCACTCATTAACAGTAAATTTGATGTTGTTCAAAAGGCATGTTTCTGTTCCCAGAGCCATATGCAGCTTCAGGTTTTTTTATTTTTGTGGTTTGCGTTTGCTGTTGCTAAATAAAAGCAAATACTTAAATTGTTTGAAGGCTTTCCAATATGATATGTCTTCATATCTAATGATAAGAAGATGTTGAGTTACACTGGGCATTGGGGAATGAGTAACAATGACTGAGACATGACTATGAGATGGAACGAGGTTAAGGACAGTCAGCTGTGTGGCTTTTCTTAACTAACATTCATGTAAGAATTTGCAATGAAATGCCATTTGTGCTACCTATGTACCCTGAGAAGCACTGTCACGTGGTTGCTGTCCCACTGCATGCATGAAGGGCATGCCAACTGAATGCCACCAGGCTTTATGGGTACACAGTTGGTCTTCAAAGATGGCTAGCCTTTCATCTTGTTTGAGGCTAACAGACTATGGCACCATGGCACAGGAGGTCATTCAAGTGGAAGGACCAGAAAGGAATGGAGTAGCAGTAGGAGGGAACAGTATATTAAGATTGATACTTTTCTCTGCAAAGAGAAAAGTGAGACACAGAATCCAGGTGACTGTGTTGCCTTTCTTGCACCAGTATTCTAGCCATCTGCTAGGGCTGGAGAGGAACTTACAGTGGGAGAGAGGGGATCCAGTCTTTGTGGTCCAAGTAGGCAACACAACATAGGCAAAAGAAAACAATGGTCCTGTATAATTAGTGTGAGAAAATAAGTACCATATTAAGAAACAGAACTTCAAAAGGCAATAACATTTATATTATTACCTGAGGTACGAGCAAGTTGCCATGGAGTAAATAATCTTCGAGAAATACATTTGAGACTCAAAGATTGGTGTGGGTGAAGTGGGTTTGGGTTCTGGGGCCACTGGCATCAGTACTGGGGCAATGGGATCTGTACCATCTGGACGGTCTACACCTGAACCATACAAGGACCAATGTTCCAGTAAGCCACATACCTAGGGAATTAAAGAGAGTTTTAACTAAAAGTGGAGATAACAGATCAAATTTTGAAGCTGCAGTAAATCAAAGATTAGGTACAAGTGGAGTGGGAAATATATTAACATGGGAAACAATAAACAGACCGTGACTGGAATGAAGAAAGAACATAAATCTAGGCATAAATCAATAGATAAGATCAAAGGTTACCCAAGTAATAAAAAGACGAAACTGAAGGCTGTGTATCTGAAGAATACAAAACAAAATGCATGAACTGAAAATGGTAAATAGAAATAATTAATTCCAATCTGATAGCCATGGCAGAGATATGGCTGCAGGATGATACTGATTGGATCCTAAATATTGAAAGGTACATGCCATTTACGAAGTATGGGAAGCTAGGAAGAGATGGGGGAGGATGTGGGCTTTTAAAGTTAATGATGCTATTAGCACAATAAAGAAGGATGACCCAAGTTCAGGAAACTCAGATGTAGAAGTGGTTTGGGTTGAGATAAGAAATGATAAAGGCAGGAAATCACTCATGGAAGTGGTGAACATGGCTCTAACAGTAACCATATGGTAGATTGGAATATAAAAGAAGAAATAATGATAGCTTTTTCAGAAAGGTGTCGCAATAATTATGAGAGACTTTAAATTACATATAGACTAGAAAAATCAGACTAGCTAAACGTAGCCTAGATGAAACGTTCATAGAATGTTTTTGGGCTGAATTCCAAGAACAGTACATTCGTGAACCAACCAGAGATCAGGTTATGCTAGACCTTGTATTGGTTGAACTTTGTATTCAATTTAAGGGAAAGAGAAGTGAGTCCAAGAGAAGTATTTTAAGGGAAATTGTGAGAGCATGAGTACAAAGTTAGTTGAAGTGAACTGGCAAATTAGATTAAAAGATAGGTCAATAGAGTTGTAATGGCAGGCACTTAACAGGATATTTTGAAATATACAGATACACTCCAACAAAAAAGCAATATTTTAAGAGGCACACCATCATTTATGATTCACAAGTAAAATAAAATTTAAAGAAAAAATGTATGGTTACACAAAGTGGTGTGGTAGGCCAGAAGATTGGCAGAATATTAAAAAATGGCAAACTATGAGTAAGACATTAAGAGAAAGGGAAAAATAGATTACAAAAGAAAGCTAGTTAGCAATATAAAATTGGCAAGGTTTGTGAAGGTTTGTAGCTCAGGTTGAGGTTTAGGGTGTAGGTTTGCTCGCTGAGCTGTAGGTTTGATATCCAGATGCTTCACTTGGAGGTCGCCACTGATGATGTTACCTAGCCAGGTAATGAAACGTCTGGATATCAAACCTACAGCTCAGCGAACAAGCCTACACCCTATATAAAATTGGAGCAAGAGTTTCTATGGATAGAAAACAAAGTAATCAACAGTACCCGAGAAAATGAGTCTGGGAAATTAATTATGGGAAATAAGGACAGGAAGGTGAATTGAGTTTCACATCAATAAAAAAAATGCAAATAATACCCCAGAAGTGGTTATGCATCATGCCATGAAGAAGGGGGGATGAACACAAATAAATTACGGTCACCAGAAAAGTGGTACTTAATAAATTGTTGAAGCTGCAGGCTGACAAGTTCCTAGGTCATAATGAATTTCATCTTAAAGTCTTTTAAAAATGGCAGTGAGGTCATTGTTGCATAAGTTTCAATTTTCCAAAATTCTCTAGATTGATGAAAAGTGCCTTTAGATTGGAAAATAGTGATGTAACTTCTTTATTTAAAAAGGAAAATAGAAAGCAGGAAACAGCAAGCAAATTAATTCAACATCCATCATGAGAAAAGGTTAGCAGTTATTATTATATCACAGGACGCTTAGAAAAATTGAAGGTTCTCAGTGTCAACATGTTTTTCTATAAGTTTTATGAAAGGGAAATCATACCTCATCAACTTACATTAAGGAAGTAACATATGCTGTGGCTAAAGGGAGGTCACTAGATATACTGTACTTGGTTTTTAGAAGTCTTTTAATAAGGTCCCTCAAACATTATTCCAGAAAATAAAAGTTCATGGTGTAGCAGGTACTGCCATGAATGTAAATTTGGCTACTAACAGGAGATAAGAGTAGACACAAATGGGTCATTTTCAGATTGGCAAAACTTAACATGTGGTGTACCACAGGAATTGGTGCTGGGACCTCAATGTTTACAATCTGTATAAATGACTTGGACATTGCTTAAAAGAAATTGTTGAAGCGTTGTTGTCAGATCATTCTGCAAGCCAATTGGCTTTCCTAACTGGACAAGTAGCTGGCAAGGACCAGTATGCCTGCACACAGCCCACCAACAACCCTATATGACTTCTGCTCCAGTTTAAATATACCACGCTGACTACTCAGATATCAAGTAACATTAAAGAGAAATTGCAAAACACTGGATTGTTTCAAAATGCTCTTTGAACGTTTTGGTATTTTTTAAGCTATTTTGATGTAAATGGATACTTTCAATGTTAATTGTTCATTTGTGATTTATTAAAATGCTAGTGTAAGAAAAAAGTTACATTTACATCGTGACTTTGCTAAAACCTGACATACCTTTGACAAGATGATTTTGCTATTATAGTGTATGAACCCAGCAGCCAATCAGCACACAGCAAGCTCCCACATGATGTAATGATTAAATAATCTTTGAGATGTTGCATAACGTATAAATAAAGGCTTTAATATCATGGAGACACTCTTCCCTCCCCCCCCCCCACTCATTCTTCTTCAGAGTTTATCTTTTATATCCACTGAAGGAGGCAAACAGGGCCTCGGTTTAAAGTTGCATCCAAAATTTAGTACAGCACTCCCTTAAGAGAGTCAGTCTGGATGTTGTTTTCAACTTCCTGGAGTAGAACTTATACCTACAGACTCAAAGGAGAGAGTATTCCCAAAGAGTCACAGTTGATACTTGTAAGGATGTTTGGTTTAGTGCTAAAGTATTGACTTCTGCTGCAAAAGTCCCATTATGGAGCAGTGGTGGTATCCCGTGGTGGTATCCCTCCCTGCAAACCAAGGTTCAAGTCTCACCTGCTTCAAAGGTCTGTAATAATGAATAAGTTAATTAGAAAATATGAGTGAAAACACAATTTGTAATGGATTTTTAAAAAAAATTATCTTTTAATACTTGCACAGGCAGGTAATAGCTAAGCAACAAGTTGCAATCATCACAAGTTGTTAAGATTATGAATTAAAAAGGAGCAGGAACTTCATATACATGGTTGTGCACTGTATTATGCTGTTGCTGTATTTTGCTATAATTTACAGCATGATTTCTTGAACAATTGAAGAGAATAGATACAAAAGTCCCTGCTTTGCTGGGAATATGAAAATATTACTTCTGATTCAAATCAAGACTGTAATTCGTCAACTTTCCAAAATTCCTTCAATTCAGGGAAGGTTGCATCAGACTGGAAAGCAGGAAATATGACCGATATATTCCAGAAGGAAAAAGGGCAGGACAATGAAAACTCCAGGGCAGTACTTTGTAATGGTAAGGTATTGGAATTGATCATTCAATCAATTATAGCTGCACTTTTGGTAAACCCCAAGGTGATTGGTAAAAGTCAGCATGATTTTATCAAAGGGAAATCATGTGTAATTAATATATTGGAGTTCTTTGAAGGAGTGAGATGCACTATGGATAAAGGGGAGTCTGTAGCCATATCATACTTGCATTTCTAGAAGGTATTTGATAAGGTTCCACATCAAAGGTTATTGCAGAAAATAAAAGCTTATGACATAGGGGTGACATATTATCATAGATAGAAGATTAGCTGGCTGTCAGAATATAAAGAGTATGTATAAATGGGTCTCTGTTTGAATTGCAGGATGTGACGAGTACAGACTCGTGTGGCTCCTTGCTCGGGCCTCAACCTTTTACAATTTGCGTCAATGACGTACAGCATTAGTGAGACCACATCTCAAATATTGTGCTCACCGTTGGTTTCCTAACATAAGTGAGGATGTAAATGCACAGCAGGTGGTTCAAAGGAGGTTAATTAGATTGATGCCTGAAATAAGCAGGTAGTCTTAGGACAATAGATTGCCGTTGGAGTTCAGAAGAATGAAGGGTGACTTGATTGAAGCCTGTAAGATCATGAACATGAATGTGGAAAGGACGTTTCTTTTTGTGGGTCACTTATAATTAGGGATTATAAAACAAAGAACTGCAAGTGCTGGAAATCTGAAACAATAACAGAAATTGCTGGAGAAACTCAGCAGGTCTGGCAAAATCAGTGGAGAGAAGGCAGAGTTAACATTTTGAATCCAGAGACTCTTCTTCAGAACTTTCTGCTTACAGAATAGCTTCTGAAGAAGGGTCATTGGACTCGAAATGTTAACTCTGTTTTCTCTCCACAAATGCCACTAGATCTGCTGATTTTCTCCAGCAATTTCTATTTTTGTTTGAAATTAGGGTTTGCCTTATTATGGCACAAATGGGAAAATTTATCTCAGAAGGCCCTGTGATTTTGGAACGCTGTGCCTCGGAAGGCGGTGTCATTAAATATTTTTATGCATCACAGAGTTATGATAGGTCGATTTTTGTTGTGCAGGGTAAAAATGCCAGTGATAGATGGGAATGTGGAATTGGAAACACACACAAATCAGCTATGAACTTATTGAATAGCAAAGGGGCCAAATGGTATCTTTCTGCCTCTATTTTGTACCTTCGTAATTTTGACTTCCAACAGGATTGAAAAGTATGCAATGGATTTATTAAAAATAAGTGTTCAAACTCAATGAAGTTGATACTTGAAATGAAGCAGACAGATAACAAAACAAGTAGATATCTCCAGAAGTTTGCAGTGACATTTTAAGTCTTGATGGCTTTTTCGATATCACAACTACGTTCACTGTCATTTTTCATGCGACACACGCTCACTCAGAATATTAATGCAGGTTTCTCTTTCTTCAAAGGCAGAAGGCAGCCAGAAGCCACTCAGCTGCCAGTTGTACCTTACCCAATTGTTCTTCCCACTGAATTCTGATCAGTTTGCCCATGTTCAATTGACGTACTCCAGAATTGCATCAGAAGGCTCGTGAAACTTCAGGGACTGAAGTTTAATCAGGCATTGACAGCCATTAAACTCGGGCTATTATCAATCACACAACAATTTTCCATCAGTATGATTTAATGTATATATAAGGCATGTTGGAACATCTAAAACTATGCATCTTGATTCAGGGTACAGAAACAGACAGTTACAATCAAAGCCGATCTGAGTGTACAGTATATACACTGACCTTACATTTAGCACTGGAGGGTGTAGCTTTCCAAAATGTGATGACAGCTTGGCTGAACAATTACTTTCTCATGCACAGCTCACAAGAACAAAGCTTTCAGATTTGACAAGCTTGATATCAGTTCCATTTCTGTCTGAAAATATCCTAGTGGTGTTTGTGCTCCAATCTCCACAGCTGTCACCAGCCACAATCCTGCTATTCCTTGTAGTCATAGTTATTCCGCCTCAACATGTCACTACCAGCAACTTTTTCCAGTCACTGACACCTGCTTCACTGCTTTCATTTCACTATTGTGGTGGGTGACTATTTTCCCTCATAGCTTCTTGATGGTTGTGCTGTCTTTTTTTAAAGGCTGCACTCCAATTCCCATGCATTCCAGCAGCTTACAACTGTTTCACATGGGATTTACAGATGCATATGTAATTAAGCTGACCTAGGAAACTAGGAATACTTCTTCTGACCACCAGCAAATTCAAATCTTCCTCCACTGGTGTAACTGCAACATTAGTCATTGTGTGGAAATTTATCCCAACCTGTCTTGTTAAAAAGTGCTATGCAATTTTTTTCAAACTCCATTTTCTCAGCCCAATAAGATAAACCCATTCAAACTTATACTTACACTATCTTCCTGCTGCAGTGGAAGTGGCAGAACACTTTTGCCTAAAACAACATGAGTTTTTGAAGCAGTTTACTTTCCTAAAGACAATTTGTTCTTCAGAGAAACAGAAACTTAAAGTTTTGTAGTACCTTCAAGATAGTAAACAATTCCAAGCACTCCAAGGGGGAGTTAACAAAATCACAATCAGTCAAACATTTCCAGTCTGTCAGAGGTTATGAAGTGAGCCTTTGACAGATGACATTTACTATCATGTATTATAAGTTTAAATCTGAAACCAATTGTTAAATACTTTTCTGTATGTCCACAAAGTCTTTAGATACGGATTTCTTTTTGAGAACAATTTCTAAGACAAAGTCAGAACATGTTCTGTGGAATTCATTTTCTCCTTTTCCATACTGGTGATAAGATGAGGGTGATATACTGAAAACTAGCACAACTCTAATGCAAGGAGTAACTTAAAAAATATAAGTTGCCATAAAGCGTAGGAGTGGGGTTATAACAACTGCTCACTGATCATTTCCCAAGCTGGAATCCAAGCCACCTCATGCAAAATGAATTAAACATTTCACTTTGAAATGTTCTCCTCACAAATTGTTCCGATGTAGAAGCAAAGCAACAAGCTAGGGCAATGCTACGGTAATCATGCTGCTTTAGTCAACAGGTTATGAATAGCTTTTCTGTAAAATTGTTTTGATGCCGGTGTTTGGTGGTGAAAGATGAACAGTCAGTTAATCCTGTGGTCTCTATGAGAGTATTGTTCCATTTGTAATAATCCCCTACACTCAGAGTGTAGGTAAGTTTACACGGCAAAAAATGTTTGACATTCTAATTATCACCTTAGCCTTGTTTGAAATAGGAGCACATTACCACTATCCACAGTTTCTTACCTCACACTGATAAAGGTAAAATGTGCAACTGGAAGATTTTAAGTGCTTTTATCAAGTATATCTTAACAAAACAGAATGTGATTTATTCTAAATGTTTATAGCTTATAAATATTTAGTGTCACAGAGTTTTAAAAAATAAAGTGTCCAACAGTAATTCAGACAGTGTAATTAAAATGGATGGTGATACATTCAATTTTCTATTTTCTCTTATGTAACAAGATCATTTTAACCTCTTCTCACCTTCTCTATCGAAGGCCGCATTAGCATGTGATATATTCAGTATCTTGCTCAACTGGTCGTACTACATATGTAAGTCTGGACAGTGTCAGCAAGGAAAGGAGAGTGGCTCCGGTCAATATCAAAGCATCAATCGACTGTTTTCAGCATCAAGGACCTTTAGCAAAACCAAAAATCATGTGGGGGTCAAGGAGAAATCCCCCCAGTGACCAGGATCACAGCTGACACAAAGAGAGGTGGTCATGAATGTTGGAGACTAGCCTTTGCCTGCACAAATTCTCAAGGGATTTTTATGACAAACAATGGTGGTTACATAGTCACTGTTTCGCTTTTGTTTGCTCTAGATTTTCTTTTTAATTAACTCAAGTTTCACCACCTACATGGAGAGATTTGATCCATGTCCCCAGAACATTAGCTTGGCCCCTAAATTACTAAGTTAGTGGCACTATTGCCACATTACCAACTCCCAACAGAGCATTGCACCCACAGGTAGACTTCCTTAAACAATATGTTCAGATGGATTATGACACATGTCTGGGGTAAGTAGGACTTGGACCCAGACCTTCTGACCCAGAGGTAGAGATACTACTGCTGCAAAAGCTCCTTGCAAATTCTCAGGGGGGTGTTATTGGTGCAATCATTTCAGCTGTTTCATCACTCACATTCCTTCCATCATAAGGTCAGGATGAGGAATGTTTTCTGGTAATTATTCAACATCACTTACAGCCGCTCAAATTGGCCTATGCCTGTCTGCTCAGTTCCTTGACATGATCCAGGCTTGCTGTAACAAATAGCAAGTAACAGTTGTACCACAGAAGCACCAAATATTAAGTATCTCTAACAGAAATCATTTGAACCACCTTGCCTTCATCTTGCAAGGCACCATCATCACCAGGCTCCCTCCCACCATTAATTCCCTCAAGTCATCCTTGGCCAATAATCTCTGTTGAGATGTTCCTGGTGGATCAAGACAATCACTAACATAACTGCGTAAACAATAGAAAGGGATGAGGCATTCAATGAGACGTTCTCACCTAATGACCACTCAGAACCTCTCTCCCTTCAAATAGGAGTAAGTTACTAGTGAACACCACTTACTATACAGAAAATCTCAATAGCTTCAACACTACAGTGGCTCAGCGGTTAGTGCTGCTGCCTCCCCTGTCGGGGACCAGGGTTCCAATCCAGCCGCGAGCAATTATCTGTGTGGAGTTTGCACATTCTCCCTTGTCTGTTTGGGTTTCCTCTGGGTGCTCTGGTTTCCTCCCACATTCCAAAGATGTGCAGGTTAGTTGGATTGGCTATGTTAAATTGCTCCATAGTGTCCAGGGATGTGCAGGCTAAGTGGATTAGCCACGGGAAATGCAGGATTACAGGGATAGAGTGGATCTGGGTGGGATGTTCTTCAAAGGGTCGATGTGGACTCGATGGGCTGAATGGCCTGTTTCTGCACTGTAGGGATTCTATGCTACCCAGGGCAGAGCAGGCTACTAGATCAGTAAGGAGGAGGTGTGACTGAACAATCTTCATCACTGGCAAACTGTCTTCTACATCAAACAACAAGATTAACAAGATCATGGAAACATTGTTGCCCCTAGGTTTTCCCTCAATATCATACACTATCTGACTTGAAGAACATACTACCATTTTCTCACCATCACATGCTCAACATCCTGGAATTCCTCAGTTAAACGATTGTGAGAGCACCATAAGCACATTGACTGCCCTGGTCTAGGGAAAAGGCCTACCATACTTCCCCAGGACAGCAAGGAAATAACAATGAAAATGTAAGCCAGACAGAATCACCTACATTCCAAAAATAAAATATTTTAAAAATAAGAATCCAACTGACTAATCCAACATCGGAACATATGGCTGGAGTTATTAGTAATTATCAAAGATGGTAATGCTGGATAAGTCACAACATTACTGGAACACACTTGTTGCACCACCTTCAAGTTCCCCTCCAAGCCATTCAGCATCTGACTTTGGAAATATTTCTCCATTCTTTCACTGTCGCTGGGTCAAAATCCTGGAATTCCCTCCCTCAGAGCATTATGGGTCAACCCACAGCAGGTGGATTCACAGGGGCGGCTTGGGGTAGGCAATAAATGCTGCTTGGCTAGCGATGCCCACATCTCACCAATTAAAAGAAATTTAAAAACCATCACTGTCTTTGCTGAAACCATGAGGGATCAACTTTGGACCTTCCTGGGTTTGCATGACCCAATGTTGCTAAGTTGCACCAATCCACTGAGCCACCTGGCATTCCTTGAATCATTGAAGGTATGGAACATTGACAAGATTATTACCAAACTCCCACTACCTACAAGTAACTGTAAACATGTTCACAATGGCAACATAAGCATCTCTTTATCCTTTCTAATTACTCAAATTCACACGCAGGCAATGACTTGCAAGATCTTAAAGCTCTTCTTGAAGTTTAGCAAATATCTCAATAATACAAAAAAAACTTCTAATGGATTAAAAAAATCAAATGTAGCTATTCAGCTCAACCATGTGCAGCTGCACAATCTCTTAATTTTTGTATTTGTTGATAGTACCAGTATTAAAGTGAGACAAATTATGGAATTTATTTCTGACATTTATAGCTAAAAGCCCTTAGCTATATGATTCTGAAAATAAACTCTTAAAAACTTGACACTTAGGGTGAACTGGGATGATTTCCTCCTCACACTCCTTTTTGTACAAATGTTAAAACATTGGATCAACATCTTAAGGATGTTTCAAGATCATGTCGCTGCAATAACACATAAATCAGCGTTAGATCTGATTCAGTAGGAGCAAATGACTGAGCCACATGCTTTCGGTGAAATTTAATTGAACTAGATTCAAAAGCTGAAGAAACGGAACAGTGCAAACTGTTCCATTCAATGTACAAAACGGGGAATTATCACAGCCAACGAGACATTGTTTCCTCCATACTGGGTTTGTTCATTTGCTCAGGTGCCCCTGCTTGGTGCCTTCCCTTAGTTTTGCCACCTGTGACTGGAGGCCACATTTCAGAAAGTTATCATAGAAGGATGGCCTGACATGATACATGTGGTGCCAAACACCCTTGGATGCTTTGGGCCACAAACAGATGAAGTAAGTAGCCAAAAAGGCATAATGTTTAAAGGGAAACATGCACTTGTATTCAAAGGTCTTTGCCAAGACATATTGTCAGATGTGCATGAGGACTGTACAGGCATTGAGCAAACCTGACACCTGGCAAGGAATGCCATGTACTCGCTCAGGATCAATTACAGAAGGCAGCAAAGATCTATGAGGCATGCTAGTCACCAACTGGAACAACACAAACAATCTCTACACCCCCATGAAATTCAGCTCCTTGCCCCAAAAATCATAACAAATTTATTCACCATGCATGGTGATGAGTTTATCCTAGTCACTGAAATACTTCTTTAGGTTGTTAACCAGTTGAAGGAGACTTTGAGTGTGTAGTCCATAGCAGATACAATGAGTGCAATATTCAGTCTACTCACTATTCTTGAAGAAATTGTATCTGAGAAAAGGCCACAATACAGGAAGATCCTTTTAGGACATGTGTGTTCTAAATGAAGCATAAACAATATGTCATGTCTCTTAGGATAGTGGGGAAATCAAGCCCCACTATTCCTGGACTTGTCACAAAAGTTAAGAAGTTTATCAGTATATGTGAAGTCACCAATTTCTCTGTTGGACACAACCAGGCTAACAGAAAACACAGACCAGGTTTTTGTACTAAACAAGAACTATCACTTCTCGTAACCAAATAGATTCTAACCATAGGTAAACAACTGTGAACTTTAAGGGCTCCTGTGGTGTCGTGGTTTTGTCCATACCTCTAGATCGGAAGGCCTGGGTTCAGGTCTCAGCAGATGCAAGAGACCACCATCAACTGCAAGTTTCCCTTCCAGCCACTCACCATCCAGTCATGGAATTACATTGCTGTTCCTGTAGTGTTGTTAGGTCAAGATCCCAGAATTCCCTCCTGAACAGTACTGTGGGTTTACCATAGCACATAGAGGGCAAATATTCAAGGTTGCACCACCTTCTTGAGGGCAACAAGGGATGGGTGATAAATACTGGCCCAGACAGCAGTGCCCATGTCCCATGAGTGAATTTATAAAACAGTTATATTGTTTTTCAAAGCCATATCTCTGGATGTGAGCTTACCATCGCCAGCAGAGATCATGTACAGAAGGCAAGTCACAACAACACTACCAAATTATTACCTCTCCAAACTCTCAGAAATACAGGATATATTTCTCATAAAATAAGGGAGAATAAAGACCACCAGGGCACTGTGGAAATGCCTAATCAACATATAGGACAGAAGGTCAGAGTCACACATACTGTCCAAGGAACCTGCTTATACAATATATGCAAAGTAATCAGTCAGCCTGGATTTGACAAAGTCACAACACTTAATAGAGTAACGTTGAGGAGAAGCAGAAGCCAACTAAGGGAGACGCAGGGAGATGCATATAACACACACAGATATGAAATCCTCACTTTCTCTCTAAGCTCATATAACGAAGGTGCAAAAAGGCATCATGATAGTAACCAACTCTCGAACAATGCAGAAGAAACCAACATGTGTACAACTGAGTGTGACTCATAAGATGCAGAAATATTCATAGAATTGTAGAATACCCAAAGTGTGGGGGCAGGCATTTCCGCCAATCGAGGTCACACCAATCTTCTGAAGAGCATCCCACCCAGACCTATCTCCCTACCCTATCCCTGCATTTCCCATGGCTCATCCACCTAATCTGCACATCTTTTGGTTTGTAGGAGCAAACTGGACCACTCAGAGGGAACCCACAAAGACATGGGGAGAACGTGCAAACTCCACGCAATTGCCCAAGGGTGGAATCAAACCCTGTTCCCTAGTGCCATGAGGCAGCAGTGCTAACCACTGAGCCACCCTGCTACCCCTGAAGTATCAACTTATGCAGCCTTTTAGACTCTTAAGCTCACAAACTTTACAATTTTGTTTCTGTGTAAATAGTTTTGCAATTACCTTATGAATATCTATTTCAACTCTTAGTGCATTTAATTTTATCTTGAGAGAGGAAGAAGGGGATATTGTGTTCCAGATTTAAGATCTAAGTATGTTAATGAGCTGACAATTAAGGTGACACCACATGACCAGCAACCATGGGGACTCTAAGCAGCAGCACACTGGATTACAGATGTGCACATAAGTTGCATTATAACTGCAAGTTATCAATTTGTCTGTTCAGTAAATCTGTTTGAGATTTTCAAGTAAAATTGATCCTATGCCACTTACTAATGTAGTTTGAGTATGGGTAATTCTGAACCCAGGAACACTCCATCAATAGTGGAAGTTTATTTCCAGTGCACAACCCCCAGCAAGTCATGACAATACTAATAGTCATAAAACGTCATAACTGGTTAACCTGGTCCACACAAGGTGTCACATTCACAATGTAGAAAGCTTGATCACATCCTGGTTAAAGCTTCTTTGACAATAAATCTTTACCCAGGCCTGCTTTGTTGTAAACTTCTTGTCTGATCTGTAAGCCATCAGCTCTGATAATGAATTGTAACGCTCACTTATGCATGAGTGGATGATCCAACATTTCCCACAGCTTGATGTGATCTCTCTGGTCCTCTTCAGACAAGCCTGAAGTGTTGGACTTGTACAACCCTTTGTTTTCAATGGTTTTTCTTATTTTCATTGCTTATTTAGTCCTTCAGCAGCTAAATCTGAAAGTCAACACTTCAGCCTTTGTTTGCAATTCCAAAAGTTCAGATAGGATGTCTGTGGCTCTCTAATTCACGCTAATAAAGTTGGTGGTCATTATCTTTTGCAAATGGAGCATTTATAGTATGAACATACATATAAATTAAGAGCAGGAGTAAGCCAAGAGTAGAATGAACAGCATGAACTCAATAGAGAAAATCTTACAGTAACTGAACTTGGTAATTCTAAATCCACTGAAACATTTGTTCGAACAAAAGTCTGCATTTGTAGCTAAGTTTAGAGAGGATATAACTGAAAGATAATTTCGCCTCTTTTGAAAAGATAGCTAAAAAATTGAAGTGCCCAGAAGATGATTGAACTTTAATGTTACAGATTGCCACAATAGGTACAGTTACAAATGTGTACATCAGTTTAGTAAAAGAGTAGTCTATTATGAAGATAATAAACAATTATAAGCTTGAGTTTGAAACTTATCAATTAAAGTTTCACACCGTAAAAATGAAATCTAATCAGACATCTTGCAAATTTGCAAAAGAAAAATAAAAGCTCTGGGATCAGTGCTTTCAATTACTAAAGTTAGAGAGATACTTTGAGAATGTGAAGGAGATCAGATTCATGGAAGAATTCTGAAATAGTATTCCAGTAACCCTGAAGACTTATTTTGTGGTGTGTTATGTCTCACAAGGAAAGCTACTCATGGGGAAATGGTAAAATGGAAATCAAGAAGGAAACTGGAGGAAGAGAAAATCTGGGGATGAAAAAGAGTTTAGTTTTAGAGAACAAATAGAAGGATGCCAAAACCACAAAAGAGGAGGGCTAGAACCTAAAGGTGAAATAAAGAAATTAATATGCTTCAATTATAATGAAGCTGGATATCTAAAGCTGAAAGTAAGCTATGGAAGTCAAATGGGGGGATGTATTGCAGTAGTGATATCATCTCAGGCAGAGCTTACCAAATGTTTTCCAATGGGACCCAATTCAAGGCTTAAAACTAACTGTTTCCTCCCTGAGAACTGTGAGAACAAGGGCCTGTTAGTGTAGGAGCAGAACTGTTGCAATTTGCCAGCCATCTGTGTCAGATCCTGTGATCCCAAAAGTTTAGGTTGTGGTCCAAGTTGGGGTCACACTTTGGGAAACCCTGGACTAAGGAACCTTCAGAAAATGAGTTATCAGATAGCATGGTAGTAATGTCACTGGAATAGTAACTCAGAACCCATGACTCATGCTCCGGGACATGGGTTGGTAACAGATAGTGAAATTTGAATTCAATTAAAATCTGGAATAGAAAGCTAGCTTAATGATAGCGGTTACTGTTGATCTTTGTATGAACTCATCTAAGGAAAGATGTACTACAATAGGAGGCAGTTCAGAGGAGGTTCACTAAGATGCTACTTAGTGTTGAGGGACTATCTTATGAGAAGCAATTGGACCTGCACCCATTGCAAAATAGAAAAATGATAGGAGACCTTATTGAAACATATAAGATTCTTAGGGGACTTGACCAGGTGAATGTGGAGAGATTATTTTATTTGTGGACGAATCTAGGATCAAAGAGCAAAACCAAAGAACAAGTGGTCGCACACCTAAGGCAGAGATTAAGAATCTCTTCAATCAGAGGATAGTGAATCTGTGGAATTCTTTACCACAGAGGGCTTTCAAGGCTGGGTCATTAAGTATAAGCCAGGCTGAGTAACCAGTAATTGAAAAAACACAGCAGGCCAGGCAGCATCCAAGGAGCAGGAGAATCGATATTTTGGGTATAAGCCCTTCTTCAGGAATGGGGACTCACTGAGATCCTTGTAGAGGGAGGAGGAGAGCTTCTTCAAGGAAGGCATCCTTGCAAGAGGATTCGCAGTAGGTTAAGATCAACTAGGAGAAAGTGAGGACTGCAGATGCTGGAGACCAGAGTTGAAAAATGTAGCGCTGAAAAAACACAGCAAGCCAGGTAGCATCCGAGGAGCAGGAGAATCGACGTTTCGGGCATAAGCCCTTCTTCAGCATCTGTAGTCCTCACTTTCTCCTGAATAACCAGTAAGGGAATCATGGGTTACAGGGAAAGGGATGCTGAGGATATCAGCCACAATATCATTCGAATGACAAAGCAGACTTGATGGGCTGAATAACCTATTTCTGCTCCTATGGTCAATTCTGGTTGCCAAGGAACAGAGAAGCATTATAGTACTGGGTTAAATCTTAATGTCATGACTGGAAAGTATTGGGCTTTTCAGCATGGGAAAGAGATGTTAGAAAGGTCATCTCACAGAAATATATAATATTGATAATGAAATTAAGAAGAATCATACATATTACTAACAATTAATCTGAATGTTTGGAATTCGTGTCTGTCAGTGAATGCCTTTTGGAGTTCAGCTAGCCAGCCAGTTACTCAGCTGGTTAGCCGGCAGACAGTCAATGCTAATCCAACGAAATCATCAACATGTGAATCAAGTCTCTAGTGGGCGAGAGTCCAAGGATTATTTAAAGAACACTGGATGCTGTAACCTCACTAAGAGAGGCCAAATGGCTAACCTCTTATGGATAATGAAAAATGAATATCTGTACCCATATTATTTTTGACATCAGAGAATTAAAGGATTGGATAAATAGAGCCTTTATGAAATGAACTGCACTTTTAATTTGCTGTGCCCAAACAGTAGAACAAAGAAAACAATCACGGCTATAATTCTTAAGAAACTATTGGTGAGTATACAAATTTCACAGTTCATTTATCTTCCTGCTCTGTATCACAAACACTTAATCAGTTGTGACAATATCACTCTTGCTACTTAAATTGTTTCACACTCACTTTATCATATAAAACACAGACTGCAAAGGTGCTGAAAGCTCGATTGCTGTCTAGCACATTTATAAAGGCTGGAACATGTTGGAGCATTGAGTTAGATGATTGTCTTAATCAATGTCCTTGCCATTTATAAAAAGGATGACTTACTTCCCTATTTTAAATATCGCTTAGTAGGAGGTAATACCAGGTGAATAGCTGATTACATAACAGTATTAGCTTGTAACTACAGGAATTTAAGCATTATTAGAATGTATTTCAATCAGCAGCTCCATATTCATGTCTTCTATTCTTGATCTGAAGTTTACATAAGAAGAGAATTTGAGTTTCATCAGAAAATAGCCTGGAATGCACAGTGAAGTCCAACACCACATGAGAAAGAGGAAATTGTAGCTCACAGTTCATTTGATTTAAATTGGCGGGCTGCCAGTACTACACTTTACATCCATCGACATTTTTACCCTTGTGGTGTAGGGATACGGGATGAAATCAGATGTTAGTGCGGCCATTTAATGAGACCTTCCAGCTCCTCGAGGGGTAGCATGAAACCAAATTCCATTTGAACAGTGGAAATGGCAAACAGTGGTGGTGCAGAATCAGCACTGATGTTCAAACACTGATCTAGAGATATTGATGGAGATAAAGAACATGAGGAAAGACATGTTTTTTCGGAATACACAAAAGTCAAGCCAAGTTACTCAGTGCAGCAGCTGCATGCCAAATCACTGCATGGAAGGCTTGTCTGCAAAGCTGAAAAATATTTATTGATCTGACCAGAACTGCAAAAGCAAAATATCTAATCTCATGCTTTTGAATGAACAATCCTCATCACTGACCATTGTGTTCTATCAGGGTTTCTGCATTATGGCTCACAATGAGGTCAGCTTTTTGCCACCTTTTTCATCTACAGAGAACTATGGGGATTCACTTGATTTGGTGTGGTCAAGGTAAGTCACGTGCTAGTCCAACGAGAAGATGTGTTTGCCATAAACAAGATGTAGTTTATTGCACATTAGCAACTGAGTAAAAGTTACACTGAAAAGATAGACAATAGGACAAAATCTTACTGGGGCCTGAACAGTAATTACATAAACTATCACGTGATTTGTGGCAAAATCACATGATTTGTCCCAAGAGGGCTATATTAACGTCAAGAGCAACTCACTGCCACTGTCAGGCATCAAGATGAGACTCTCACGAGGCAGCAGTGAGTTACCAATAAGAGGATTATTGCTTGTTACTGAACTTATTAATGGAACATCTCACTTCTTTAATATTTTGCTTCCTATTTTATCAAATACAAAAACAATGTAAACATCAAGAATTCTTGATATAGAAGTCAGAGCATCTGCCAGGAGACTTCAGCTCGCCTCTTTTCCAAAAAGACATCCATGTTTGCAGTAAACAATGTTTTCACCATAGCTGACTAATTTATCATACAAAGATACCTCTTTTATCAAGCTTGAAATTTGTGAGATACTCATTGACATATAATTCCTATTGCCAAAAGGTTAATTCTGGATCACCTATTTCTCCTCAGAATAGTTTCGGCATTTTTTCTATTAAAGACTGTTTTACCTCATTGACTTTTTTGTATTTGTAACTCTTTCACTTCTTGCTCCCTGTGACTGTGTCTCACTTTAGCACATTTTCTGGAAATGGCATATTGGATTAGAGATAAAAAATTCTTTGCTGTGCCTCAAAGGTTTCCTTGCATTGATAAGAACCTTTAGGATATGGAGGCTATTAACTCGCTGTACATGTTGTTTGTGTACATTTTTTTATGGTTTCTTTACATTAGGAGCTCAATGGATTCCACTGTTCTTCTGTGACAAGATTGATACCATCCTCTTGCATCCACAATTCAGCTTCACTCACCATCTGTATCTACAGTTAAATTTTCCTTTGAAAATAAATCTGATCAAAATCTCATCAGTAAATCCAACAACAATGTCTATTATGAACTCTGATTTTAAATCACTATAGTCACATTTCTCCACTAATCTACAGAAATCATTAATGAAGTCAGCCATGGATTCATAGAACATAGAACATAGAAAAATACAGCACAGTACAGGCCCTTTGGCCCTCGATGTTGCGCCGATCCCAGACCACCTAACCTACACTAGTCCACTATCCTCCATATGTCTATCCAATGCCCGTTCAAATGCTCATAAAGAGGGAGAGTCCACCACTGCTACTGGCAGGGCATTCCATGAACTCACAACTCGCTGAGTAAAGAATCTACCCCTAACATCTGTCCTATACCTACCACCCCTTAATTTAAAGCTACGCCCCCTCATAATAGCTGACTCCATATGTGGAAAAAGGTTCTCATTGTCAACCCTATCTAAACCCCTAATCATCTTGTACACCTCTATTAAGTCACCCCTAAACCTTCTTTTCTCCAATGAAAACAGCCCCAAGTGCCTCAGCATCTCCTCTTCCGATCTTCCTACCATACCAGGCAACATCCTGGTAAACCTCCTCTGCACCCATTCCAGTGCCTCTACATCCTTCCTATAGTATGGCGACCAAACCTGTACACAATACTCCAGATGCGGCCGCACCAGAGTCTTATACAACTGCAACATGACCTCAGGACTCCGGAACTCAATTCCTCTACCAATAAAAGCCAGTACTCCATATGCCTTCTTCACAGCATTATTTACCTGGGTGGCAACTTTCAGAGATCTGTGTACATGGACACCAAGTTCCCTTCGCTCATCCACACTAACAAGTATCCGACCATTAGCCCAGTACTCCATCTTCTTGTTACTCTTACCAAAGTGAATCACTTCACACTTAGCTACATTGAACTCCATTTGCCACCTTTCTGCCCAGCTCTGCAGCTTATCTATATCCCGCTGTAACCTGCCACATCATTCCTCACTGTCAACAACTCCACCGACTTTCGTATCATCCGCAAACTTGCTCACCCAACCTTCTTGCCCCTCCTCCAGGTCATTTATGAAAATGAGAATTCCATGAGAAGCTGAACTCTTCCAATAAAACCTTACTCTCTGAAGAACTTTATTTGCTCTGAAGTTAAAATAATTGACTTTCAGAACTTCTTCAAACATATTTGCTGCTTCTTTTATACCTTGGTGAGTGATGGCTTCATTAGATTAGATTACTTACAGTGTGGAAACAGGCCCTTCGGCCCAACAAGTCCACACCGACCCGCAACCCACCCATACCCCTACATTTACCCCTTACCTAACACTAAGGGCAATTTAGCATGGCCAATTCACCTGACTTGCACATCTTTGGACTGTGGGAGGAAACCGGAGTACCCGGAGGAAACCCACGCAGACACGGGGAGAATGTGCAAACTCCACACGGTCAGTCGCCTGAGGCGGGAATTGAACCCGGGTCTCTGGCACTGTGAGGCAGCAGTGCTAACCACTGTGCCACCATGCCGCCCACACGCTATTCTATTCTATATAACGGTCTATTTACTCGTTCGGATTTAGTATTTAAGTTGGAGGCTATTGTGTATCTTAAGGATTGTTTTCTCCAAGTTACACAACTCAATGTTCTATTTAGCATGACTCTGGAATTAAATCTTCCTAGCAATATTATTTCTGATGCTATCTGCAAAAGTTACATGATTGGGTGAAGATGTGGCACGTGGAATGTAATGTGAAAGAGGTGAAATTGTTAATTTTGGTTGAAAGAAAAACACAAAAGGGTATCATTTAAGTGATGAGAGTTTGGATACCTTTGAAGTGCAGAAGGATCTAGGTGTCCCTGTGCATAAATAGCAAAAGGTTAGTGTGTGGGTACAGCAAGGAATTTGGAAAGCTAAGAGAATGTTATCATGTATTGTGAGAGGATTGGATACAAAAGAAGGAAAGTAATGTTTCAGTTATACAGAGCATTGGTGAGAACACACCTGGAATACTATGTACACTATTAGGTCTCCTTATTTAAAGAAAGATGGAAGCAGTCCAGAGAAGGTTTACAAGGCTAATATCTGGAATGGAGGGGTGGGGCAGTGTCTTATGTAGTATGACTGGACAGGCTGGTTTTTATCCACAGGAGTTTAGAAAACTAACAGATGGCTAAATTAAAACATATAAGATCCTCGGTTGAGGGTTGGTGGGGCGGGGGGGGGTGGTGGTGCGGGGGATCTTGACAGTGTAAATGTGGAAAGGCTGATTACCCTTGAGGGGCAAACCTAGAACTTCAGATGACTGTATAAAAATGAGGGGTTGCCAATTTAAGACATGATGAGAAGAACTTTTTTTCTCCCAAAGGATCATGGGTCCTTCGAACTCTCTTCCTCAAAGTCATTGGAAGCAGAATGTTAAGGCAGAGAGAGATAACATCTTGATAAGAAATGAGGTGAAAGACTGTCAGGAGTCAGCAGGAATGTGGAGCAATCAGATTGACTGTGATTTTATTGAAGAGGTGAGTAGCCTATGTCTGAAATTAAATAATCCCAGCAATATTATTTCTGAGTAAAGTCGCTGGTTTTGGGAAAGTCTCTGACATGAATGGTAGGGTCTTGGATAATGCCGGAATCCTATGGCATTCTCAGTGTTTCGAAGGAGAATTGAGAATGTGACCAGTGCCTCCATAATCTTACTCACTGATTTTATTATTTCAATATCATGTATGTATGTATATAGATATGTAATAGGTTTTAAGCAAGTGACGCAAAGGAGAACAAAGGAAACAAAAATAGTAAACTCTTGAATAGCGCAATAAAAGCGTTAATGGTGTGGGGCCAAAGGGAGTGATAATGGGACAAGTAGGGAATTTTTGAAGGGCAGAATCATGATTGACAGTCATCTATAAACAAAAAGAAGACGAAGAAAAAAAAAACAAGCTGAAGAAATGAGAAAAAAGCATTAAAGATAACGCTTGATGACAATCTAAAATTGATGAACTCAGTGTTGAATCAAACATAAAAATCCAGGCACAATGTGAGGTCTGCTCTCTGAGCTTGCTCTCCTTTAGAATGCAGCAGCAGACCAAAGACAGAAAAATGTAGGAAAGGAGCAAAATGGAAAGTTCAATGGAAAGGCAACCAGACATTCAGGGGTCATATTTGCAGACAGAAGAGGGATATTGCAGGACAGGTTAGTAAGTTTGTAGATGACACTAAAGTCAGTTGGAGTGGTGAATATTGTGGAAGAATGTTGCAGGTTGCAGGGGGACTTGGATAAACTGCAGAATTGAGCTGAGAGGTAGCAAATGGAGTTCAATGAAGATAAATGTGAGGTGATTCACTTTGGGAAGAATAACAGGAAGGCAGAATATCGGGTCAATGGAAAGATTCTTGGTAGTGTTGATGTGCAGAGGGATCTTGGTGTCCATGTACACAGAACCCTGAAAGTTGCCACCCAGGTTGATAGTGCTGTTAAGAAGGCAAATGGTGTGTAAGTTTTGATTGGTAGATAGATTGAGTTCCGGAGCCGTGATGTCATTCTGCAACTATACAAAATGCTAGTGTGGCTGCATTTGGAATATTGTGTACAGTTCTGGTCGACCCATTACAGGGAGGATGTGGAAGCATTGGAAAAGGTGCAGAGGAGATTTACCAGGATGTTGCCTGGTCTGGAGGGAAGGTCTTATGAGGAAAGACTGAGAGACTTGGGTCTGTTCTCATTGGAAAGAAGAAGGCTAAGAGGGGATTTATTAGAGACATACAAGATGATCAGAGGATTAGATAGGGTGGATAGTGAAAGTCCTTTTCCTAGGATGATGATGTCGGCTTGTACGAGCGGGCATAGCTGCAAATTGAGGGGTGATAGATTTCAGACAGATTTCAGAGGCAAGTTCTTTACTCAGAGAGTGGTAAGGGCGTGGAATGCCCTGCCTTCCAATATAGTTAATGCAGCCAAATTAGTGGCATTTAAACAGTCCTTGGATAAGCATGTGGATGATGATGGGACAGTGTAGGGGGATGGACTTAGACTAGTTCGCAGGTCGATGCAACATCGAAGGCAAAAGGGCCTGTTCTGTGCTGTATTGTTCTCTGTTCAATGTTCTATTTCACAAAGCAATCACCTAATCAGCACTTGGCCAAGATTGAGATTGCAAGATTTCTACATAAAGAGTCATAGAGGTGGACAGTATGGAAACAGACCCTTCGGTCCAACCTGTCCATGCCGACCAGATATCCCAACCCAATCTAGTCCCACCTGCCAGCACCCAGCCCATATCCCTCCAAACCCTTCCTATTCATATACCCATCCAAATGCCTCTTAAATGTTGCAATTGTACCAGCCTCCACCACTTCCTTTGGCAGCTCATTCCATAGACGTACCACCCTCTGCGTGGAAAAGTTGCCTCTTTGATCCCTTTTATATCTTTCCCCTCTCACCCTAAACCTATGCCCTCTAGTTCTGGACTCCCTGATACCAGAGAAAAGACTTTGCCTATTTACCCTATCCATGCCCCTCATAATTTTGTAAACCTCTATGAGGTCACCCCTCAGCCTCCAATGCTCCAGGGAAAACAGCCCCAGCCTGTTCAGCCTCTCCCTATAGCTCAAATCCTCCAACCATGGCAACATCCTTGTAAATCTTTTCTGAACCCTTTCAATTTTCACAACATCTTTCTGAGAGGAAGGAGCATCAAGAGATTGTGCAGAAAAACAAAGTTGAAAAAGATTCATGATGATCTCATTAGACAGAGGGATGGGCTTGAAGGGCTAATTGACCTATTCCTGCTCTTTTTTCCTTGTTTTCCAAATGTGTTTATTTATTTCATCACTTAAATTAGAGTACTATGTTTGCATTAATAAACATGCTGCTAACAGAGAGATTTCCTGCATTTTTTGTGGTTTAAAGTGGAGAATTCCTGCCTTCTGTTGGTAAAACTGGAGGATTTCCACCTTTATCACAGCTTCTCAACATGAATCCCACTATTTGTAGTCCAAACAAATGATTCCAGTTTAGCTTAACAGCGTTACTGAATGAATTCCATTGCTTGCAGCTTTAATAATGATGCTCACTTTAATTACAGGTTTTTCTGACTGAGTCCTGCTGTGTACAACTTTATTCATAATGTCCACCTCTTTCATTGTTTTTTCTGAAGGCTTTCTGCTGTCTGAGTCTTGAATAAATGCTCCCTTCCTTCATCACAATTTTAATAATGGGTCTCCTTTCTTTTTCTTTTGTTATTATTCATTCATAGACTGTGAGCTAGGTCAGCATTAACATCCAACATTAGCTGTCCTTGAGAAAGTGCTGGTGAGCTACCTTCCTGAACTGCTGCAGCCCATTTAGAGTATGTAGACCCACATGCTGTGAAGGAGGGAGTTCTAGTGTTTTGACTCAATGACACTGAAGAAACAGCAATATATTTCCAAATCAGAGTGGGGAGTGGCTTGAAGAGTAAATTGCACATGATGGTGGTCCCATGTATGTTCGGCCCTGTCCTTCTAGGTTGAAGTGGTCATGAGTTTGGAAGGTGCTGTCAAAGCATCTTTGGCAAATTTCTGCAGTGTGCCTTGTAGATGATACACACTGCTGTGACTGAGAATCACTGGTGGAGGAAGTGGATATTTGTGGATGTGGTGCTGATCAAACAGATTGCTTTGTCTTGGATGGTGTCAGGCTTCCTGAGTATTATTGGAGCTGCACTCACCCAAGCAAGTGGGGAGTGTTCCAACACTCTTGACTTGTACTTTATAGATGGTGGACAGATTTTGGGAGTCAGGAGACGAGTTTATCTCTGCAGAATTGTTAGACTTTAATCTGTTTTTGGAGCCACTTCTTTATATAGAAGCTAGGATCAAGAATAGACCATTCAGACCTTTCAGCCTGCTTCAGCATTCACTGTGATCATGACTAACCATCCAACTTCATAGCCTGTTCCTGCTTTTCCCCTGTATTCTTCGGTCCCTTAGCCCGAGTGTTATGTCTGGCTCTTTCTTGAAATTATACAATATTTTGGCTCCAGCTTTTATCTGTGGTAGCGAATTTCACAGGTTTACCTCTCTCTACATGAAGAAATTTCTGCTCATTTCGATCCTAAATAGTTTATCCCATGTCCCTAGACTGTGACCCCCAGTTCTGAATGACCCTTCTGTTGCAAACATGCTTTCTGCATCTAACCTGCCCAGACCTGTTAGAGTGTTATAGGTTTCTATGGGATGCCCCCCTCACTCTCTGAACTCCAGCCAATTTAATCCTGACCAATTCATGCATCAGTCCCACTACTTCAGGAATCAATCTTCACTGCACTTGGTCCATATTAAGTACATCTTTTCTCAGATAAGAAAACCAAAACTGCACACAATATTCCATGCATGGTCTCATTAAGGCCTTGTACAATTGCAGAAAGATTCCTCACTTCTGTACTCAAATCCTTTCACTATGACAGCCAACATACCATTTACCTTCTTCATCGCCTTCTGCACCCGAATGCTTACTTTCAGCAACTAATGTTCAAGGACGCTCAAGTCTCATTGTACATTCCCATCTATAAATTATATGCATTTAAATAATAATCTGCCTTCCTGTTTTTGCTACTATAGTGGATAACCTCATATTTACCCATATTATACAGCATCTAGCATGCATTTGTTCTCGCATTCAGTTTGTCCAAATTATGCTGGAGCGTCTCTGCATCTTCCTCACAGCTCTACCTCCCACACCAAGCTGTCACTCTCACCATACCTCTGGAATTCAATTCTTTTATCCATGTTTGAATCAAAGCTGTGATGAGGTCAGAAACTGAGAGGCCCTGGCAGAACCCAAAATGGGCACTACTGAGCAGGTTATTGCTGAACAGATTCTGTTTGATAGCACTGTTGATGATACCTTTCAGCTGGTTGAGAGTAGACTGGTGAGATGGTAATTGGCAGTGTTGGATTTGCCCTGCTTTTTGTGAATAGGACATACCTGGGCAATTTTCCACATTTTCAGGTATATACCAGTATTGTAACTGTACTGGAAGAGCTTAGCTAGGGGAGCAATAAGTCTTCACTTCTGTTGCTGAAATGGCGTCAGAGCTCATAGCCTTTACAGTATCCAACGTCTCCAACCATTTCTTTATATCACATGGAATAAATTGAATTGGCTGAAGACTGATATATGTAATTCTGGGGACCACGAGAGGTGGCTGAGATGGATCAGCCCCTCGGCATTTCTGGCTTTGAATGCTTTGGCCATATCCTTCCCACTGATGTGTTGGGCTCTTCCAACATGGAGTATGGGAACATTTGTGGAGCCTCCTCCTCCAGTAAGATGTATAATTATCCACAATCTTTCACCACTGTGGCAGGACTTGCAGAGTTTAGGTCTGATCCATGTGCTGTGGATCAGGAATGACATATCTGGAACAGACCAGGTAGAGACTGCAGATTCCCTTCTGTGAAGAACATGAATAAATCGGATGTGTTTTTACACAACAGTCAATGATAATTTGCACAGTCACCATTGATGAGACTAGTTTCTAATTTCAAATTTTATTCACTGAATTTCAATTTCATCAGCTATATTGGTCGGATTTAAACTAACCTCCCTGCAGCACTCACCTAGGCTTCAGGATTACTGAACCAGTGATATGATTATTACATCACCATTTTCTCCGATGCCATATTTCCATCTGGGTTAAAGGTCCTTCAGCCAGAAAAAGACCTTTAGTTTATTATTTCAGTGGGACACTAATTGTTTTCAAACAGTTTCCAGGAAACCTATATGTCAATTCAATATGTAGCGAGCACATAGGCAAGCTCAGTTGCAGTGGTCCACAACATAGGAATTTGCCGCTTTATAGATGCTACATCTAAAAAACAAAGACAATATATGCTCATGAATTACTCCTTTTTGGATGGTCTTGGTTGAACATCTTAATGAATGAGGACTGATAAGGAAACAGAAACTTTCATCAAACATTCATGCAATATTACAATGAACCAAGCCCTCATTTCACATCTGAGATCACATATCATCTCACCTCAAAAAATGGTTAAAAAACAAAGGAGTTAAGGTTAAAAGGTTGCCTTGTTACGTCCACAGAAACTAACTGTAATTTTGATAAGTTGAGTGAGTGGGTAAATAGAATAGAATCCACGCAGTGTGGAAACAGGCCATTTAGCCCACCAAGTCCACACTGACCCATCCAGACCCACTTAAGTCCTGCATTCCCCATGGTTAACCCACCTAGCCTGCACTCTCTAAACAATTTAACATTGCCAATCCACCCAATCTGCACATCTTGAACTGGGAGAGGAAACCCATACAGACACAGGGAGAAAGTGCAAACTCCACACAGTCACCCGAGAGTGAAATTTTAACACAAGTCCCTGGTGCTGTGAGATAACAGGGCTAACCACTGAGCCACTGTGCTTCCACATGTGTGGCAATTGAAATATAATATGGATAAATGTGAAGTTATCCACTTTAGTAGGAAAAACTGGAAGGCTGATTATTATTTAAATGGTGATTGATTGGGAAAGAAGGAAGACCAACAACAGCTGGATGTCCTTGTACCAAAGTTGCTGAAAGTAAGGATGTAGGTGCAGCAGACAGTGAGAAAGATAAACATTACTTTTGTCTACTTGGCGAGATGATTTGAGCAGGGATGTCTTGCAGCAATTGTACAGGACCTTGATAAGATTACGCATGGTGTATTGAGCACATTTGTGGTCTCCTTATTTTACCAGACTGATCCCTATGATAATACAACTGATGTATGAAGATAGACTGGATCAGTTAAGACTATATTCACTGGAATTTAGAAGAATGAAGGTGAGTCTCATAGAAACTTATAAAGTTCTAACAGGACTAGATAAGATAAATGCAGGAAGGATGTTCCCAATGACTGAGGAATTCTGAATCAGGCATGAGAGTCTAAAAATAGGGAGTGGGCTATTTAGGACAATGATGAGGAAAATCTTCTTCTCCCAGAGTGGTGAACTTCTCTACCACAGAAAGCAGTTGAAGCCAAAAATTTACATGTTCTCGAGAAAATAGATTCTTTGGGCTGAAGGAGTCAAAGTGTATGGAGAGAAAACGGGAACAAGGTACTGAGTTAGACGATCAGCTATGATCATACTGATTGGTGAAACAGACTAGAAAGTCTGAGTGGCCTACTCCTGTTCCTATTTTTCTCTGTTTTAGCAAATGTTTCAGCAAACATCCAATCTAAAGCTGTCAAACAGAATGAAGAAGGCACAAACTTTATGAGACCAGAGGCACTTTGGATTTTAACTGATTTTACTGATTTGCTTTCTGATTATATATAAATATTTAAAATGAAACATTTTTATTTAAAATTAAGAGACGACAAACTAAGGCCAATGAATGTCCCCTAATATCTTGCCATTTACTGTTGTATCTTTGGCAAAAGCTTTCAGTGATATTTGAATCCTCAACAGACTAACTAAACCATCACTTTCCTAAACAGAGGTTTAGGAGCCTTTCTTCAACATTAATTTTTCTGTGTAAAGCAATTCTGAAAACCTTGCAAGTAACCACCTCATTGCTCTTTTCTGGAGCTTCTGACTCATTTCAGTTCATCCTATTACTTTGCTTGTTCATTTGCTATTTCTTTCCAATCCCCAATTCAACCTGCAAAGTTTTCTGTCTCCAATTTAATACAAATATGGAAGGTGGAGGTCAAAGGATGGGGTGACCAGGTTATAATAAAAATCAAAGACAACAGCTTCAATCATCCCAATATTTAGCTGAAGTAAATTTCTGTTCATCTAGCAGAGGTCTGACAAGCAGTCTGGCAATTTTGTGACAACGGCAAGATGGAACTAACTATTCAGCATACATATGCAATCTGGCTTTTTTTCAAATGATATTGCCGGACGGTAGCGAGTGGTTAAGAAATGGGAGAAAGCCAAATACATTGCCAGAAGGCTCATATAAGCTGCATTACAAATTAGATTGGACTTGACTGATCCCTTACGAGCTATGCTGAAATTAAATATACATTTCTTAATTCATCTCGTTTTAATAAGGCAGACAAATCAAGAACTCTTAGTGCTGCATGCGACATGGAGTGTGTGCTGAATTTAGGATACTCCAACAAACATTTCAAATGTTTCTGCAAAAGTGGAGGTTATTTCTGTGACTGAAACCAAACAGTCTGTGAAAAGAGATACAACATGGATCTTGGGCATGATTTTCTGATAAATCTTCTATACGTGGCGGTGAGCATGTTGGGTGGTGACAAACACTCTTCCTCATTGCCCCTAGATTAGGCAAACAGAGACCCCACAACCTTTCAAGTGGCAAGCAAGTCACCACAGTTTCCTTGTCAGACAGCTTACCACCATTCTCATCCACCAGGGAGACAAATAGTGAGTTGATATCTTTAAGTGGCCATGAATTGACCACTTGACCCTTATGGCTGGTGAGTTGAGAAATCTCCAAAGGGACTGGTTGACTCGACACTCAGTTATAAGAATAATGAGAAAGGTATGATTTTCTCTCTAGGGCCAACTTGTGCCTTTACTTTACCTCTCACCAACACTCTTTCCATCCCTAAGAGTGAAAAATCATGCAATAATTACAACTGTTATAGCTTCCAATTATGCAATGATAAATTGCAAATGGACACCATAAGGTATCTTTAAGGCAATATTTTCTCTTTCTTGGTTCAGTGCCTAATCACAGTTCAAACTATAAAAAAATTGATGAAATAAAAATGTCTTTTTCCTACTCTAAACATAAATGAATGGCACCAAAGTCTGATTAAGAAGTTCTGGACTATTCTGAAATTCTCTTTGCCTTTATTATTTTTATGTTATTGACAAGGAAATATTTATGTCACTGATGAAAAAACAGTCCACATCCTCAAATGATTGCTGTGTTAAGATAATTTGATATGCAATTAGGGCAGTACTGCACTGTACCTAAATTAAACCTTAGTGCTACAGCCTACTGTACCAGGACAGTTGATTAGTCATTATTTACTGTCAACGTGGAGTTCGGATTGTAAATGAAGCTACTATGTCACATTGTGTCATTTCATTTAGTTCAAATGAGCCCATTTTCAAGCATTTAAGAGGCTTCTCAAATTACTGCATCTTTAAATAATCATTTCGTGTAGGTAGATAAATAATTATAAAATATTTGCCTAATTCTCAAAACTGGTCTTCATGATCTGGAAGCAAATTAAGGAATATAACTTTTGAAAAACTGAAAGGTGCTCCGAGAGGCTAACATATCACAGCAGGTTAAAGAGAAAGGTTACATTCTTTACAGAAATGTGACAACTTCATCAAGCCTTCTGGCATTTATTCTGTCAGAAAAAAGCAAGAACATTCAACAAAACAGAGAAAGCAAGTCAAATGGCGTTTAAAATAATTTGGTTCTTATGTACACTTATTGCTTCAAACCCTTGTCCAGAAGCCAGTGGGAGTGTCATCCTGTACACCTGAAGAATGGGAAAATACGGATAATGCCAATGAGGTGAAAATCCAAAAGATAGTTGAAACTGCAAACCCTTCTATTCCTCAGATCTTCAATGTTTTATTCATCTGATTATCTGTTGTCACGAAGGCCTTTGACTGTCTGATGTCCAGGCTGCTATGGTAGACACAGACTGTCAGGGTGGGATTTCCTGGGAGGTTCATCATTATACAACAATTATTTTCATCTTTCTGCCTCCTGGCAGATTAAAAAAGAAGATCATCCATGAGTGGCCTCATCTGTGACTGTTGTCAGTTATTAATTACTGAATCATTTAACATCCTATTTAAAATCGCCTTGTGACATTGATGCATCACTCGTAGCCAAAACAGTGAGAACAGTGAACAGTTAAAAGGAACAGTGATGTTATAATGACCATTTGTGCAATTTCTAGTGATGAGAGTCCAGATGTGGCCTTTCTGATGGGCTGGGGGCTAAATGCATCACCCATTGTGGCTCTGGAGTTCATAGAGCAAAAAGGCTCCTGCTTCTACCCTAGTATTGGTAAAATGCAGGTGTGGCAGGCATTTGTTGGAAATATAAGTGGAAATAGCAAAAAGAAAGGTGAAAATAAAATGCTGCTTATTCATTAAAACAGCCTTCAGTTTGAATAATGGTGTGGAAATAAAATCATTATTGCTGCTATCTTATAGAGCATATGTGCCTTCCACCACTTACATTTTAAAAAAAACATTTATATCCTATCCCAGTGTTTCAATTAACTTCTTATTTGTTTAGCTTGCTGTCAAATGGCTAATTAATGTTTCAAGAGCCAACTTTCTGTCGCCTTGCACCAAAATAAAGCAGATGCCTAACTATTTCACGTCAAAGCATTGGTTGCGGAGGGACCTACTTGGATCCATACCCATCTTTCAAGTGTACTGTGTTTCTTGTGAAGAATTCAAATCAACATTTTTCCACTCTGTCATGTTCCCAGATGGTTTAAATTGGTCAGGTTAAAAGACAAACTAAGATTAACTATACCACCAGAACAAATGCCTATTTTATATTTCTACATTTTGAGGCCTGGATTTGAACTCAATCTTCAAAGACAAATATTAAACCACTAGACACTGCCATTGCATTGTGTAGATTGAGGTTTCTCATCTGTTTAAACATAAATCACATTCACAGATGAAACCAATTCTCTGAAACTTCAAGTAGCATTTCTGCACCCAATCACCAAATGTGAAGAGGTTAGCATTTCTGATTTTATTTAAAGCCTGCTAAGGCTCAAGATTAAATTCCTTCTGCTTTTCACTTTGCTATTTTTTTAAATGCTGGGAAAATTTTAATCACACATGCACAGCCTTGGGACGTCTACAAGGAAGGCCCTAATAGCTTCCCCCCATTTAACAAAACCTTACTTTGCTGCTTTCTTTTTTTGATGGTTTACTCTCTGTAAACATTTAGCAGGGATATATAAAAACTTACATTTCTATAGCACCTATCACTACCTCAAGTTGTACCAAAACATTTCATAATCAATTGAAGTACCTTTGAAGTGTATTCACTGTTGTAATATAGGGATCAAAGCAGACCATCTGTGCACAGCAAGCTCTCACATGAGATTAAAACAACTAGCCTGTGCAATTTCAGTTTATCCCTTCTCACTGATGACATGGTGCTCTAACAATGTAACAATATTAAAATGTTATCAATATTTCTCATATTGAACTGGTGGAGAATTTTTCAATTGTATTATAATATTACAGGATCAGGCTAAAATGTAATGTTTTGAAAAACAGAGAGCAAATAATCAGGCAATTATATAGAGTCTCTTAGGGAATCTCAAGCGATGATTGCCAATGAAGTAATTTGCTGACGTGTAGTAATGTGATGTAGTAATGTCATAAAGGTCACCTGACACTTTCTCTTTCTGTCATACACCAATTTGCCCTTCAAACAATATCCACTAGAACAAGGCCTCAGTTTAACATTTCATCTGTTAGTTGGAAGGGCACTATGTTGGATAGTGCCAAAACAAGGTCAGATTTTGAGGTGTATCAGATGCTCTTTATAAATTCTAAAGCCATCTCATGTACTATTAAGCACATTGATATTTACATATACCTTTTGCACCAAAAGAAGGGGAGGAGCTAAAGTACAAATAAGATAGTACCACGTGTTATCACATTCACTTTACACATGAAAGGACTGTGGTTGAAACTATGTAGAAACATCAGGGCCTTCTTGTGTTGCAATGGTGATGTCCCTACCTCTGCATTAGAAGCCTGGGTTCAAGTCCCACCTGCTCTAGAGGTATGTCATTATATTTCTAAGCAGGTTGATCAGAAAAATAGGTTATTTTTTTTAAAAATAGAGGATGCAGTACTGGGATGCATAAGGTTGCTGTTTGTAAGGAGTTACAAGGTTTTCTGCGATGGATAATATATGCATTATGTACAAGAATGAAATGAAAATGTATTCTTCCTCACATTGAACAGAATGTGTGGAAGTGACAGGTGTCTCAGCCAAGCTGGGGCAGCCAGAGGAGGCTTTTGTTAAAATATATTCTTTCATGGGATGTGGGCATCACTGGTAAGTACAGCTTTTTTGGTCCACTATAATTGCTCTTGAACTGGGTGCTTGCAAATCCATTTCAGAAAGTAGTTATTGCGATTCTGGAGTTAAATACAGGCCAGACAAGAATGGCAGATTTGCTTTCCTAAAAGATATAAGTGAACCATGTGGGTTTTTGAGACAATTGTTGATAGTTTTATGGTTACCATTATTGACACTAGCTTTCAACTACTGGCCTCTAGATTACTAGTCAAGCAACATTATCAGTATGCTAACACCTCCAAAGTGCATCACCTTGTCCAGGAAAGCCCGCTGCACACTGCTGTACTCAAGCACTTGACAGACCAGTGGCTAGCCTACCTTCAGATCATTGACCCCAAAGGCCAGCAGCTCTGCTGAATGGCAGTGCCATAGGGGAGGTAGTGCTTTCTGCCAGTGCTCCCTAATCAGAGCAGAAGTGGAATGATGGCAAGGTCCCCACCCAGCACCTTCCACTTGATGAAATGCCCTCCTGCGCTCTGCCAAACTCGCTATAGGAAAAAGCACAAGAAGGAATTCCCTCCTTGACATCGTTATGGGTCAACTCAGGATGGAAATAAATGCTGGCCCATCTAGCAACACCCTGGAACCAGAAATGAATAAAACAACAGGCAGAATATTTTCTCAGGAATAGAAAGCACTACAATCATTCATGCAAAAGTTTATATAGGACAACAGTTTTATGAAGTTTCATTGAAACAAAAACGCACAGAAGGTCAGTTGGTATCTGTCCAGTGAAAACTAGGTCAGCATTTTGGACAGGTTTTTCTTTAGATTGGCAAACATTTCCAACAGAATTAGAAAAAGGAAATGGAAAACGCTAAACACTAGCATGCTTCATCAGATGCAAAGTCCAGCAGAATATGCTTAGAATTCTCAAGAACATCAGATAAATCAGTCGTGAAATTAGCCTTGTTTCTACACACTCTATGAGATGGAGTCAGAGTTGTCGGGTGAAGTGACTGACATCCACTGAAAACAAGAGCAAGATACGGTCAGAAGATGTAAAATAAACAAACATTCCTAAAACTATCTGAAAGACAGAGGCTTATCCAAGGGCATAGAAAAATGAAAAATAGGAGCAAATTTTTTAAATGGTAAGTGTTAACAAGGCTTTGAACCTTGGATGGAGAAGAAAAGCTATCATAACTGATTGAACCCCACCTCCAATTATACATTTGATTAAATTTGCCTCAGCTTTAAAACCATTGCAAGGGAAGTTTCATTTCTATCTAGTACCAGTACCATTGTCGTTGTTGAGGTGAAGTATTCTACTCGCAAGTCTGCCAGAAAATTCCAGTAGCACCCATTCAACAGAGTCTCCATTCCAAAGTGTTAACTGGATTCCTCTGATGGCAGACAATAACAGAACCACCCTTCATTTGTGAGCATTCTATGGGAAACATGGTTAATTTCGGTAAAAATAATATTCAAACCAGGGAGCTGTAAGGTAGCTAATAGAAAAATCACGGGAAGAAGTTTAACTCTAATGGCATCATAATAAGTAATCAATTAAAGGAGCAGTGAAACTGGCAGCTTCCCTCAGCTAAATCATCATTCTTCATATTTGAGAGTTTTGTCTCCAGGCATCATAACAGTGTTTAGTGGCTGCCTGACTTCTTTATTCATCCTTTTTGCAAAACACCAAGCTCTCTAATTACCCACAATATATGATGTGCCTCAGTCATGAACCTCCCTCCCGTATCACCATACTTAAATACTTGTGGATCAAACAAGGGCCCACATCAATTTTTTTGCCTAATGTATTACACACAGAAATATTTTATCATGTCACCATGACGATAGTGAACAATGGTAATAGGTCAGGTTGGTTTGTATTTTGCACACACTCAATGTTTAATGCTGAGGGAATAGCATTCTTCATGTTTTGATGTTACCTTGAGAAACTGAAACTCACTGCAGAGAGTATGTGACATAAGCAAATGACTTAAAGCTTCCCTGAAAGCAGAGCAAATTTATCCAGATGTTGCAGATTTGTCTCTGTTCTGAGTTGACTGATCTCAACCACGGCATCCTATTCTTTCAGCCTCCTCCCCAGTTTTATTAGTTCTGGCCATTCTATCTTTGAAATCCTATTAATTTGGCTCTTCTCTTGAGGTTTGGTTCTGCAGTTCTGGCAGTCCCATTGGGAAGAACCAAGCACAGGGAGTGCAACTCATGAAATCAGTGGAACACAGGTTGTGATTTTCCATCTATTAATTTTAATGAATGGAAAATCATAGCGGCTTGCTGTGATTTCTCAGCATATGTTCTCAAGACCTGGTTTCCAGCAGAACCACAACCTCAATGCTCTCATGTTTAACTGCCCTCACTTCTCAATGCATATCTACCTTTATACCTGAATTTATTTTGCAACTGTGGCTGTCCATGTTAATATGCTGTCTCCTCTTGAATAAATAAGTTTTGCAAAATTTGCTGATCATCTTACCCTGAAGTAAAAGATTGTGGGAAGAATCTTAATCCTCATGCAGGTAATTCAGGGGCAAGTTGGGGGAATCAAAGTGGGTGGAGAGTCAATTGATTGAGCAGGAGGACACCGCCTTCCTGCCTCCCTTCCAATTAATCTCAAGTCAGAGTGTGGAGGACGAGCTACCTCCACAAACCAATTAAGGTCTGAACAAGGTCTGTGGGCGGCACGGTGGCACAGTGGTTAGCACTGCTGCCTCACAGCGCCTGAAACCCGGGTTCAATTCCCGACTCAGTCGACTGACTGTGTGGAGTTTGCACGTCCTCCCCGTGTCTGCGTGGGTTTCCTCCGGGTACTCCAGTTTCCTCCCACAGTCCAAAGATGTGCGGGTCAGGTGAATTGGCCAAGCTAAATTGCCCGTAGTATTAGGTAAGGGGTAAAAGTAGGGGTAGGGGTGGGTTGCGCTTCGGTGGGTCGGTGTGGACTTGTTGGGCCGAAGGACCTGTTTCCACACTGTAAGTAATCTAAGTAATCTAATCTAATCTAAAGACATGAAAGGGCCTCATTCTGCCTCTATTTGTTTCCAAGCTATGTAGGAAGACTGCACAGCAAGCAGACTACTAAGAGGACCATCGTTCACAGGTAATCAGAGCTCAAGAGGGGGAGCTGCCATTGGGAAAGGAAGGCCTGCTGAAAGAGAATCTCTGCACTAGCTTCAGATCCTACATGTCTTACCCACTGCAACCACCACTTATAAAGATGGAGGCAGTGAGGGAGTTGTCACGTGAGTGACTAATGATCTGGAGGGGGCCAACAAAGACTCTGGAGAGGTCAGAATATGAGACATTGAACAGTGTAGTCAGCAGTGATGGCGAGGGCTCAGGAGAGATCCAACAAGAAGTGGTGAGCTGGAGGCGTGACGGCAAGAGAAAGTCAGCGGGTAGCCATATGAGTGAATCCAGAACAATGGTGTCAGTGGTAGGAGAAATTTCACATGCACAAGCAGGTAGAATAGATACTGAAAAGGCATGTCCAACCTTTCCAGATTGGAAGCAACAAACACAGTACGTCTGCGTAAATGGTGATGTGGAGGTGCTGGTGTTGGACTGGGGTGGGCAAAGTCAGAAGTCACACAACACCAGATTACAGTCCAACCAGTTTATTTGAAATCACAAGCTTTCAGAGCACTGCCCCTTCATCAGGTGAAGTGACCTGACAATTCACCTATTGAAGGAGCAGTGCTCTGAAAGCTTATGATTTCAAATTAACCTGTTGGGCTTTAACCTGATATTATGTGACTTCTGACTTTTCTTTAATGATGATCATTAAGTGATAAATATTGACCAAGACACCAAGGATAACCATGCTGCTTCTCTTCAAAATGAAGTTTTAGTATCTTTTCTGGCTACCTGAGAGAGAAGACAGGGCCTCAGTTTAATATAGAACTGCCTCACTGCCATGTCATCCTAGATCTTTGCTTTAGGAGTAATCATTTGAGCCCACACCCTCTAACTAAGAGGCAAGAGTTACCCAGAGAGCCCCAGGAGATGTTATACTCCATACCTAAGGAAGCATATCATTGCCTGCAACAGTGCACAAAAGATTAGCTGGACTAATTCCTGGGATGCCCATAAGAAATAGGAAGGAGAATAAGTCATTTGGCCCCTTGAGCCTGCTCCACCATTCAATAGGATCATGGTTGATCTGACATGACACTCTACATGTCCATTTCCTGTCCTTTCCCACAACCTTTGATTCTCCACTGATCAGGAATCTACCTATCTCAGTCTTAAATATGTACAAGGACTCTGCCACTGCCCCCCTCCACCAGCTCTCTGAGGCAAGGAATTCCAAAGAGTCACAACCTCCTGACAGAAGAAAGTTCTCCTCATCTCAGTATGAAATTGGCATTCTGAGACTATGCCCTCTGATCCTGCACTCTCCATGAGGGGAAACATCTTTTCAGCATTTATCCTATCAAATCCCTTGAGAATCCTATATATTTCAATGAGATCACCTCTCATTCTTCTCAACTCCTAACTGTTTAATCTTTGCTGCTAAGGAAATCCCTCTAGACCAAGAACCATTCTAGTGAAACTTATTTATACTGCTTCCAATGAAACAATATTTTTCCTGAATTGAGGAGACCAAAACTTCTCTCAGATGTGGTCTTATCAGTACTTGCAGTACTGATCCCTTGAAATAAGGGCCAACATTCCATTAGTCTTCCTGATTGCCTGCTACATCTGTGTGCTAGCTTTTTGTACCTACCAAGTCCCTTTGTGTTGCAGCTTTCTGCATCTTTTCTCCATTTAAATAATACACTTTTTTTTGTTCTCTATTCCAAAATGAACAACATCATGTTTTCCTACTTTATGCTTCATTTGCCTATATTTTTCCCATTTACTTAACCTATCAATATCTCTGTCAACTGTTTGTATCCCCTTGTAACCTGAAGAAGAGCCCCTTATCCCAATTGCTGTCTCCTGGCCATTAGTTAATTTTCTGTTCATGCCAACATTCTACCATAATACTATGGGCCCTTCTTACTTAACCTTTTGTGAGATATCTTGTGTCGAATGCCTTCTGCAAGTCCAAATACAGCACATCTACCAGTTCTCCTCTATCCTCTTTCATTGAAACTTCCTCAAAAATCTCAAATAAATTAGTCAGACATGATTTTCCTTTCATGAAGTTATGCTGACTGCTTGATTGGATTATGATTTTCCAAATATGCTGCTGTTACATCCTCAATAATTGATTCCAATGTTTTTTCAACAAAAATGTTAAGCTAATTGGTCTACAGTTACCCACTTTTTCTCCCTCTCCATTTTCAAATAGGGGTGCAACACTGGCAGTTTTCCAAACATCTGCTTTTAGCTCCATTAGTTTAAAGATTGTCCTACAAGGTGACATTGAGTTCAATTGGCCTAAATTCGACAGAGTTAAAAATATTCTCATTGAATCATATAAAATGTTTAAGGGACTTGATGAAGATAATACCAGCATGATGTTTTCCCTGCTGGGATTCTTGAACCAGGGGTCGCAGTCTCAGAATAAGATGTTAGATATTTAGATCTGAGGGAGATTTGTCAAAGCATTATAAATGTTTGGAATTCTCTTCACCAAAGAGTTGCTCAGTATATTCAAGGCAGACGTTGATAGATTTTTGTATACTAAACACATCCAAAATGGGACAATATCATGGTATGGCATGGTCTCAAATGGATAATCAGCCATGACTTTATTCAACTGCAGAGCAGACTCAAATGACTAAATGGCCTATTCCAAATTGTTTTAAAACTGATTCATGATCTCTCTTTGTACATTGAGACTTTTATTTTCAAACTCCACTAAAATCATAGAATCAACACAGCATAGAAGCAGGTCATTCAACCCAATCAATCCATCCTGACCCTCCAAGCAGTATCCCACCCATACGCACTCCCCTACTCTATCCCTGTAACCCTGCATTTCCCATGGCTATCCCAAATAACCTGTATGTTCACAGACATTATTAGCAATTTAGCATGGCCAATCCATCTAACCTGTACTATATGTTTTAAACTTAACATTGAAATCTTTATAGTATGAAAATATCAGCAATCTGTTTGCCCAATCAAGGAAACAAAGCCAGTTATTATGTGCTCATCTAATTGAGAAACATATTTTTTTCACATCACTTTGGGCAGCACGTATCACCATTAATCAATTCAAGATCTGATATGCACAGCTAACTATAGACAGAAGCTTCCTCTGTCCTGCTCCAACAATATGACAAACTCTCATCACTGACACGAATCAGCTCCTTCACAACTGTGCTTTTTCCATTGTTCTCATAATTCACCCTTTCACTCTTGCTGCATACACTTATTGTTTTTTTTAGATTAGATTACTTACAGTGTGGAAACAGGCCCTTCGGCCCAACTAGTCCACACCGACCCTCCGAGGAGCAATCCAACCACATCCATTCCCCTACATTTACCCCTTCACCTAATGCTACAGGCAATTTAGCCTGGCCAATTCACCTAACCTGCACATTTTTGGACTGTGGGAGGAAACCGGAGCACCCGGAGCAAACCCACGCAGACACGGGGAGAATGTATAAACTCCACACAGACAGTTGTCTGAGGTGGGAATTGAACTCGGGTCCCTGGCACTGTGAGGCAGCAATGCTAATATCTTGTGAAATTTTAGGGAATTCGAGGCCCACTGAAAGTGAAGATAGAATCTGTACAATTTTGTTTCACAGAAATCTCTTACAAGAAGAGAGGCAATTTATTTTAACCAACTTGCCTGGTCATGTTATGATACATTTCTAGTACAAGTAAGAGTTAAAATAGACCTTCTGTCCAAGAGGTAGGGAAGTGACCATTGCACTACAAGAGCCCTGCAAATTATTTTTATGTCATATGAGCTGGATTCAGGACAACATGAACAGTACTTTGGCAAAATGTAGGTTAATTAAGAACAACCATCAAGGATTTATTAAGGGCATATCTATTTTAACTAACTTGCTTGAGTTTTTGATAAGGTAGGGATTGGATGGATGAGGTTAATTTTGTTGATATGGTGTGCATGGCCTTCCAAAAAACAACTGATAAAGTGCCACAGTTAGAGCTCATGGCATAAAAGGCACAATAATAACATATGTATGACGTTGGTTAAGTGTCAGAGAGAACCATTTCCTTTTGAATTGTAAGTCAGGTTATGGTGAAGTTTCTCAGGGACCCTTGCACTTTGGTAGAAATTAGTGCCTCAGGCCTTTGTGTACAGGAATCAATTTCAAACTTTGTGAGTAATATGAAACTTGGAAAATTATGATTTTTTTTAGGATAATGTTACATCTGAAATGGTCAAACAGGTCGCTGGAATGGACAGACAAAGAACAGATGAAATCTAAGGCAGAGAAGTGTGAGGGATTCACCTTTGTAGGAAGAATATTGAGTAAAGGTGATTCATGCCTCGCACAGACATGTCATATTCTGAACTTTCAGTCAATATTTGAATAACAATTGAACATAAAACCAGTTATTAAGGTGGCAGCTAGAAATTATGTGACGTTTTCCAGAACCAAATCTTCAAAAAATACCAATTAAATATAGATATGGGTAAAGTTATTTTACAACCATCTGTGCAATACCCAAATATCATTGTTTAAAGATTGGACGACTCAAAACTGAAGTTGCACGTCTCAATGTTTCAAATAAGCAAAGGGGAAGATCAAAATTCAAGGATTGGGAAACCTAGGGCAAAAAACTCACTTCATGACTCCTCAAATTCTGAGCACAATCTACAGGACACAAGTCAGGACTGTGATGGAATATTCCCCACCTGCCTGGATGAGTGCAGCTCCAACAATACTCAAGGAGCACTTCGCAATTCATGACAAAGCAACCAATGATTGGTATCTGATCTAACACCTTCAACATTCACTCTTTCCACCACAAGATGTACTGCATCAATTCAAAAGCCTCCTCAAGCACCACCTTCCAACTGACAAGATCTACCCCTAGAAGAACAGATACAGGCAACACTATTACCTGCTATTTCCTGTCAAATTTGCACACTTTCTTTTGACTTGAAATGATATTACCATTCCTTTGCCGTCATTGGATCAAATGCTGGAAGACCCTCCTAACGGGGTGAGAGTGTGCATACACAACATGGACTGCATCGGCTCAAGAAAGCAGCTCACTACTACCTTCTCAAGGGCAATTCCGAATGGGTAATAAATACTGACCCAAACTGTGGTACCCACATTTCATGAGTACATTTTTAAAAACAGCCCATTATATCATAATGGCCTTCCCCATTCAAGATAGGCTGGGTAGATCACAGAAGTGGTAACCCAGTGGTCACATGATCAAATGTGTTTTAAAGATAACACTCTTAATACCCAAGGATCAAACAGACATTTCAAAACTATCAGTCATCAGCCAATCTGAGAATAGACTTCAACATATCTATAAGCCAGCAGGCAGTCAAAGTACTTAGCTAGTACCAGTTTTAATGTTCACCTGAAAATCAACTTCCTTGATATCTGATGGTATAAACTGCACAACCTGCTGTGAACCCTTCACTTTATAAGAACTTTACTTCAACTTTAAAGCATCACACCCATGCAAGAAATAACAGACTATCACCTGGGAGACCGGAGATCATAAATCAGAGACAGAAAATCAGAGACCTGTGTGTAACCTGTAAATATTTTCAGGAAGGAAATGAAGGCGATAGAGCTGTGCCAAAACAAATCCTGAGAATACTTCCAAGGTTGAGTCATCTCAGTTGTGCCGAGAGATTGGAGATGCTGGGACTTTTCTACAAGAAGAGAAAGTTGAAAGGAGGTTTGACAGATGCATTCAAAATGATGAAGGACAAAGTAATCAGAGAAAAATTGTTCTCCCGAGTGAGGTTTGAGAATAAAAGGGCACAGATGTAAAGTAATTGGTAAAAAGAATCAATGACAACCTGGAAAAACTTATCTTATGTCATTAAAAATCACGCAACACCAGGTTATAATCCAACAGGTTTTTAGAAAAAGACTATAGCAGAGAGGTATCAGAAAGTATTTTAACTCAAACCTGTACAAAGTAATAAAGTAATTAACTAAGCAGAGATGGCTGGGCAGGTGATGTGCTGCAGCTATATGATGTGGGAGCTGGCTGATCCCATTGTAAATGACAGTGACCACATCTGCAGCAAGTGTTGGTTGCCGGAAGAACTCTGGATCAGAGTTGATGATCTGGAATCTGAGCTTCGAACACTGCGGCGCATCCGGGAGGGTGAGTTACCTGGACGCTTTGTTTCAGGAGGCAGTCACACCTGGGAGATTAAGTAATTCACATTCAGTTAGTGATCAGGGACATCAGAGTGTGACTGTAAGTGAGGCAGGTAGGGGGAACCTGAGTTCAGGAGTGCAGGAGCCTCAGCCCTTGACCTTGTCAAATAGGTATGAGATTCTTGCTCCCTGTACAGATGAGGAAAAGGGCTCTGGACAGGATGAGCCAACTGACCACGGCACCATGTTGCAGAAGGCCATTCAAGAGGGGGGAGCAAAAAGACAAGTAGTTGTTATAGGGGATTCTATAAGTAGGGGGACAGATAGTATCCTTTGCAAGCCGGATTGGGAGTCTCGCATGGTGTGTTGCCTGCCCAGTGCCAGGGTGCGGGACATCTCTGACCGGCTTGAAAGGATATTGGAGCGGGAGAGGGAGAATCCAGTTGTTGTGGTCCACTTTGGGACTAACAACACAGGCAAAGCTAGGGTGGAGGACCTGTTTGGGGATTATCAAGCACTGGGAAGGAAATTGAAGTACAGGTCCTCAAGGGTCATTATCTCCGGATTACTGCCTGAGCCACGTGCCAATTGGCATAGGGATAAGAAAATTAGGGAAGTAAACACGTGGCTAAGGGATTAGTGTGGGAAAGAGGGATGCCACTTCATGGGGCATTGGCATCAGTTTTGGAACCGGGGAGATCTGTACCATTGGGACGGTCTCCACCTGAACCGATCAGGTACCAATGCTCTAGCGAAGAGGATAAATAGGGTGGTCAGTAGGACTTTCAATTTCTGAGTTGGGGGAAGGGAAAGTGAAAGCGACAGGGAGTATGGAGTTAAATGGAAAGATAAGCAACAGGATAGCATATGTGCAGGCGGATTTAAACTCGAGGCAGACTGGGAATGCAGCAAAAAGGAAGGATAACTTAGAACATCTTATGACTTCTAATATCTCTAATGATAAGAAAGTTAGCATTAAGGCACTTTACCTGAATGCTCGTAGCATTCGTAACAAAGCAGATGAACTAATGGCACAGATCATCGTGAATGATTATGATGTGGTAAGCATCACAGAGACATGGTTACAGGGGGGTCAGGACTGGCAGTTAAGTATCCAAGGATTTACAACTGATCGAAAAGACAGGGAGGTGGGCAGAGGGGGTGGGGTTGCCTTGTTAGTTAAGAACAAAATTAAATCTGTGGCACTGAATGACATAGCGTCGGATGATGTGGAGTCTGTGTGGGTGGAATTGAGGAACCACAAAAGCAAAAAAACCATAATAGGAGTTATGTACAGAACTCTTAATAGTGGTCTGGACAAGGGGCGCAACATGTACCGGGAAATAGAGAAGGCATGTCAGAAAGGCAACGTCACGGTGATCATGGGAGACTTCAATATGCAGGTGGACTGGATAAATAATGTTGCCAGTGGATCCAAAGAAATGAAATTCATGGAATGCTTACAGGATGGCTTTTTGGAACAGCTTGTCACGGAGCCCACAAGGGAGCAGGCTATTCTGGACCTAGTGCTATGTAATGAATCAGACTTTATAAAAAATCTTAAAGTAAGGGAACACTTAGGAAGCAGCGATCATAAAATGGTAGAGTTCAGTCTGCAGTTTGAAAGAGAGAAGGTAAAATCAGATGTAATGGTGTTACCGTTAAATAAAGGTAATTATGTGGGCATGAGAGAGGAATTGATGAAAACAGACTGGAAGCAGAGCCGAGCGGGGAAGACAGTAGAGCAAAAATGGCAGGAGTTTGTGTATATAATTGAGGATATTGTCCAGAGGTTCATCCCAAGAAAAGAAAGGTTATCCGGGGAGGGATTAGACAATCATGGCTGACAAAGGAAGTCAGGAAATGTATTAAAGAAAAAGAGAGATCCTATAAAGTGGCCAAGAGCACTGGGAAATCAGAAGATTGGGAAGGCTATTAAAACAAATAGAGGATAACAAAGAGAGAAATAATGAAGGAGAGGATCAAACATGAAGGTAGGCTAGCCAATAATATTAGAAACGATAGTAAAAGTTTCTTTCAATACATCAGAAACAAACGACAGGCAAAAGTAGACATTGGGCCACTTCAGACTGATGCTGGAAGCCTACTGATGGGAGATAAGGAAATAGCAGGAGAACATAACAAGTACTTTGTATCAGTCTTCACAGTGGAAGACATGAGTAATATCCCAACAATTAAAGGGAGTCGGGGGCTAAGTTGAATATGGTTGCCATTACAAAAGAGAAAGTGCTAGAAAAGCTAAAAGGTCTTAAAATTGATAAATCTCCTGGCCCCAATGAGCTACATCCTAGAGTTCTGAGGGAGGTGGCTGAGGAAAGAGCGGAGGCGTTGGTTGAGATCTTTCAAACGTCACTGGAGTCAGGGAAAGTCCCGGATGATTGGAAGATCGCTGTTGTAACCCCCTTGTTCAAGAAAGGATCAAGACAAAAGATGGAAAATTATAGGCCAATTAGCCTAACCTCAGTTGTTGGTAAAATTCTAGAATCCATCATTAACGATGAGGTTTCTAAATTCTTGGAAGAGCAGAGTCGGATTAGAACAAGTCAACATGGATTTAGTAAAGGGAGGTCGTGCCTGACAAACCTGTTGGAATTCTTTGAAGAGGTGACAAGTAAGTTAGACCAGGGAAACCAAGTGGATGTGGTCTATCTAGACTTCCAAAAGGCCTTTGATAAGGTGACACATAGGAGGCTGCTGAGCAAGGTGAGGGCCCATGGTGTTCGAGGTGAGCTACTGGTATGGATTGAGGATTGGCTGTCTGACAGAAGGCAGAGAGTTGGGATAAAAGGTTCTTATTCGGAATAGCAGCCGGTGACAAACCGTGTCCCGCAGAGTTCAGTGTTAGGGCCGCAGCTGTTCACATTATATATTAATAATCTGGATGAAGGGCCTGGGGGCATCCTAGCAAAGTTTGCTGATGATACAAATTTAGGTGGACAAGCAGGTAGTACTGAGGAAGTGGGGAGGCTACAGAAGGATCTAGACAGTTTGGGAGAGTGGTCCAGGAAATGGCTGATGGAATTCAATGTGAGCAAATGCGAGGTCTTGCACTTTGGAAAAAAGAATACAAGCATGGACTACTTTCTAAACGGAGAGAAAATTCGTAAAGCCAAAGTACAAAGGGATCTGGGAGTGCTAGTCGAGGATTCTCTGAATATAAACATGCAGGTTGAGTCTATGATTAAGAAAGCGAATGCAATGTTGTCATTTATCTCCAGAGGGTTGGAATATTAAAGCACCGTTGTGCTACTGAGATTGTATAAAGCTCTGGCTAGGCCCCATTTGGAGTACTGTGTCCAGTTTTGGTCCCCACACCTCAGGAAGGACATACTGGCACTGGACCGTGTCCAGCGGAGAACCACACAGATGATCCCTGAAATGTAAGGTCTAATATACGAGCAACGGCTGAGGATCCTGGGATTGTATTCACTGGAGTTTGGAAGATTAAGGGGAGATCTATTAGAAACTTACAAGATAATACATGGTTTGGAAAGGGTGGACGCTAGGAAATTGTTTCCGTTAGGCGAGGAGACTAGGACCCGTGGACACAGCCTTAGAATTAGAGGGGGTAAATTCAGAACAGAAATGCGGAGACATTTCTTCAGCCAGAGAGTGGTGGGCCTGTGGAATTCATTGCCGCAGAGTGCAGTGGAGGCCGGGACGCTAAATGTCTTCAAGGCAGAAATTGATAAATTCTTGATGTCACAAGGAATTAAGGGCTACGGGGAGAATGCTGGTAAGTGGAGTTGAAATGCCCATCAGCCATGATTGAATGGCGGAGTGGACTCGATGGGCCAAATGGCCTTGCTTCCACTCCTATGTCTTATGGTCTTATGGTCTTATTTGGATGTACAAGCTTTCAGATTGCTGCTCCTTCATCAGGTATCTAGTGAGGCAGGCTCACAGAACACAAAGTTCATCGCAAAAGATCAAAGTGTCATACAATGATGTGATGCATTGAACCAACCTACATTGCTGTCAAGTCCCCAATCACCTAGAATGGGTTGCAGGTTTTGATGCACCAACACGCAAATCCCAGAACCTCCCTCAAGCCACACTCCCGAGACAACCAAGGTTCTAAAAAAATGGTGACATTACATTCCCTTCCACAAAACCCCAAGTCATCTCAGGAATGTGAACCAAAAGAACGCACTAATGAATTGAAACCTATAACTTTATGTAGTGGGTGATTAAGATCTGGAATGTACTGCCTGACAGTCTGGTCAGATCAAGCATGGCATTCAAAAAGAGAATTGGATCATTAACTGAAATGGACAAGTGAGCAGGGCTACATAGAAAAAGTGAAAGGATGGTATTAGATGAAAATTGCTATTGCAGAAAACTAGCATGAACACAATGGGACAAATTGTCTCTTGTGATAAGCGATTCCATGATTCTATGAAACCCACATCTCATCGATTAAGGTTAACTTCGTTCAACTTATCTTTTTGGCTGAAGACTTTTTTTGTTTGTCACTGACACATTGTAGTAGCAATAACCAATACTTGGCATTCTTTAAAGAGAATATTTTCACCTTTCACCAGCAATTTTATAGAATCGATCCACTTCAAATGTGTGGGATCATGTCTACCAACATAGAAAGGAACACACATCTGTTTCTCTCAGAGGTACAGTGAGGGAATGTTGCTTTATTGCGTAGCATTTACAGACTGGCACTTGGGATTAAGATCAGATTTGGTTTACAAATAAGCACCTATTGTTTGGTTTCTGAAGCCAAATTTCAAAGAAAATCTAATTTTCACTTCAAGTAGCAATCAGTGATGTCTTCTCCATGAGCCACTGTAGGGGGATACAGCACATTTTGGGGACCCAATCTGCTATTCTAGATTTCCTACTGTGATCTAATTTGCTAATGCTACTCAACTTCAGAGCTCACTTCTGGCTGGAGTCCTTGTAACATAATGGTCAGGGCATTTGTTTCATATTAATTCAGTCCTTGCTTTCAGTCACAGTGTTGAATTTGACAACCATACATATAATGAGTTCTGGCAGCTCCTCTGCAGGGACTCAGGAAGGATACTCTATACAATGTTATTCTGCATTTTAGAACTTCATAGGGCTCAAATGTAAGTAGTTTAAATATAAAAATAGACCCTATGAGCTAATATGTTCCTTATTTGTGCTAGACTTACCCATTGCATTTAATGCTTCTCTCTAAATCTGGCCATAATTAAAGCTGGTGGCCTTCTCCATGGTAATCTTCACAATTTTCATTTTATTCACTGAATTAGTGGAGTGGACAAACTGGAAGGACATCAACCAAAGGGAGAGCATCTGCTTCCTCCGTTGATGTTAGCGTGTTCAGCATGTTCTATTATCTATGGCAAGCTTCCCCTTCTTTGCAAAAAGGCATTGTTACATTGCTTTCGTACTCAAACATCTCCCAGCTCAAATGTAGATATGGAAGCAATTTGAGTTTTTATATCATCATGCCTTCAAAGAGGAATAAAGCCGCATAAACAGTCATTAAAATTACGTAAATGGCACTGAGCCAAGTTGCTGAACAAATTGGCTCAGTATTGTTGCCTCAGCTTATCTCCACCAGGAAATTTCGCACAATGCACCTCAGTGTGATGCAATTAGAGAAACTGCATGCAGTGCATCTGGTATCAGATGACAAGACAACAGGGAGAGAGGTGATGGCAATTGAGAGCCACTGTGATCAAAGTACCTACATCTCTGAAACTTTTATTATTCCACATGAACACTACTCAACTGGCCTCCATTATCTGTAGCTGTTTGCAATCAGAAGCTAATTGTTTCAGAAGATTCCAAGTCAATCCCTTTTGAAATGTTGTCATGGAATTATAGCATTTTCACAGCACAGAAAAAGGCCTTTTGGCCTATCATATCCCTGCTGGTCATCACCATCCATCTGTCCTAATCTCAGTTTCCAGCACTTGGCCTGTAGCCTTCTATGCTATGGCATTTCAAGTGCACATCTCAATACTTATCACATGCTTTTTATAAGGGGTCCTATATCAATCACCCTTTCAGGAGTTTGTTCCAAACCTCTACCAACTCTGGGTGAAGAAAACTCCTCCTCCGTCTAAACCTCCTGCTCCCTAAGTAAAACTGTGTCCCCAGCTTATTGACCCCTGTTCTAAAGGGAAGGTTTCTCCCTATCTACCCTGTCTATGCCCCTCAGAATGTTTTACACCTCAATCAGATACACCCTCAGACTTCCCTCTTCTAAGATTCCTGATGAAGGGCTTATGCTCGAAACGTCGAATTCTCTATTCCTGAGATGCTGCCTAACCTGCTGTGCTTTGACCAGCAACACATTTGCAGCTGTGATCTCCAGCATCTGCAGACCTCATTTTTTACTCTTCTAAGGAAATCAACCTCAGCCTATCGAGTCTCTCTTCATGGGTGAACACTCCTGCCCACAACATCCTGGCCATTTTCTTCCAGAACTATAGACTGTACTCAAGCTGTAGCCTAACAAACGTGATATACAGCTCCATGAGAACCTTGACAAATGAAGGCAAGTATCCTATTTGCTTTCTTAACCATCGTATCTTTCCACCTGTAACTTCAAGGATCTCCGGATATGTACACCAAGATCCCTCTGATCCTAAAACTGTAATATTGAAAGTCAAAGGAGCAGAAATAGACCATTCAGCCCACAGAGTCTGCTCCACCATTCAATGAAATCGTAACTGATCTAATATTCCTTAACTATACTTTTTACCGTTTCCCTATAATCCTTGATTCCCTCATTGATTAAAAATCCATCTGACTCAGTCTTTAATGAAATTAATGACCCAACCTCAACAGCCCCCTTTGGTAAAGAATTCCACAGATTCACAACTCACTGAAAGAAGAAAAATTCCTTCTCATCTATTATGAAATGAGTGACCCCTTATTATGAGATTATGTCTCTGCCACAAGGGAGAAGGACCTTTCTGCACCTACCTTGTCAAGTTCTCTAAGAACCTTGGACATTTCAATAAGGTTGGTTCTGATTTTTCTATATTCTAAAGAGTACAGGCCCAATCAATTCAACCCCTCCTCCCAAGGCAGTACCTGGTATCAGCCTAGTCAATCTTCTCTGGACTGCCTTCATTGTAATATATCTTTCTTTAGATAAGGAACACAAAACAGTATTCCAGCTACGATTTGAATAGTGTCTTATATACTCTTAGTAAAACCTCCCTGTTTTTATACTCCATTCCCTTTGAAATAAAGGCCAACATTTTACTTGCCTTCTTTATAACCTGCTGAACTTGGCTCCTTGCTTTTTATAATTCAAGGATGAGGACCACTTTTATTCCATAGCTTTCTGCTGCCTTTCTTCACTGAAACAACACTGCCACAAAGTGAAAACTTTTTTAGGGAATGGACACCTCTTGTGTAGTCAAGATTAGCGCAAGTATTCCTCTGATTGCACAGGTATGTTGATTAATCTCAAATCCCTCAGCCCTATATAACTGCCCCTCTCCACCTGCATAACCCAGACCAATAAATACCTTTCAGAGATAACTGAGGGCAGCAGCAGCAGCCTGGCCTTGATGTTTACTTCATTGGGGACAAATCTCTGGCTACAGGAAAGGTGTCAGAGGGCTGGAGGACAACGAATGACGTACAATTACTAAAGAAAGGTGTTCGGATAAACCAGGAAACTACAGGCCAGTGAGACTGGGGAAACTATTGGTAAAAATTCTGAGGGACAGAATTAATCTCCATTTGGAGAGACAAGGATTAATCACGAATAATCAGCAATGCTTTGTAAGGGGGACATCATGAATAACAACAAAATTAGAAATTGCTGAAAAAAAATCAGCAGGTCTGGCAGCGTATGAACTCCAGTTCTGAAACAGAGTCACTGCACTCCAAACATTAACTTTGCTTTAGCTTCACAGCTGCTGCCAGACCTGCTGAGTTTTTCCAGCAATTTCTGTTTTTGTTTTTGCTTCCCAACATCTGCAGTTCCTCACTTTCTTTGTATCATGAATAACTAATTTGATTGAATTTTTTGAGGAGGTGACTAGATGTGTAGATGAGATTAGTGCAGCTGCTGTAGTCTACATCGACCTCAGTAAAACATCAAGAACTTGACTATCAAAATAGTTTAAACATTATGTAAATGAAGAAATACAATGGAATATGTAGGTCAGGCAGCATTTGTGGATGAATGGAGTTCACTTTGAGGTTAATATTGACCCTTCAGCAGAACAGCATGAGCATATATCAATATCTAACTATCTACTCTACCAGGACAAGGCAGACATGGCTTCACTACAGCCCTGGGTCTCTCTGAGCGAGGAGCTGGTAATGTTCAGACTAAGCCCTTCTGCTCTAGATTGGCCTCATTCCTTTTTCTCTCGCTTTTTCATCTTCTTGATCCTTTTTCTTTTCTTCATCTTCCTGATGTCGCAAGGAGGCCGGAGCAGAAATGGCGGCGACCCCTGGATTCATAGGTCCAGTGCAGAAACTCCTGGAATGGCAGTGGGCTTCAGCTGCAGTGATTACAGAGCAGGGACTCATGGCTATGATAGGCCTGGAGTGTGGGCTCTTGGCATCAGCGGTGTTGTCGAAAGCAACAGTGCCAGTGGCTAGAGTGGGGACTCCTGGTTGATGCAGGCCCAAAGCAGTGACCTTACACGGATCCTGGAGCTGTTTTTGAGATCCTGGCCAATGAAAATGAACTTATTTATGTACTTCATTTTATTTTTCTTGTACCTCAAAATGGCGCCAAATAATGACACCAGAACACCTTTCACTGCATCTCCTTAGATATACATAGCAATAAGTAAATCATTCATCATTCATATAGTTATTTGCCATGTTATGCTGTTTCTTAACAAGAAATAAGTTGGGTAATTTTAATTTTTAATGTTTTCTTGGACAGTAGAAGCTGACCACGAAGGGTAGCTGCACCACCGCCACTCAGAGTGGAGGAAATGTGGGCTGTTGTTTAGGGATAGGGTTGAAATGTGGGCTGTTGTTTAGGGATAGGCATGAAATGTGGGCTGTTGTTTAGGGATAGGGTTGAAATGTGGGCTGTTGTTTAGGGATAGGGTTGAAATGTGGGCTGTTGATTAGGGATAGGCATGAAATGTGGGCTGTTGTTTAGGGAATAGGGTTGAAATGTGGGCTGTTGTTTAGGGATAGGGTTGAAATGTGGGCTGTTGATTAGGGATAGGCATGAAATGTGGGCTGTTGTTTAGGGATAGGGTTGAAATGTGTGTGGTTGATTAGGGATAGGGTTGAAATGTGGGCTGTTGTTCAGGGATAGGGTTGAAATGTGGGCTGTTGTTTAGGAATTGGGTTGAAATGTGGGCTGTTGTTTAGGGATAGGCTTGAAATGTGGGCTGCTGTTTAGGGATAGGGATTCCCTCTTGTCAGGAGGCCCATACCCCTTAGCGAGCAGAATTAAGGAGAATCCCAAAGTATTTTATTCTTATATAAGAAGCAAGCGGGTAACTGGATAAAGGAATGGTCCACTAAAGGATAACGAAGGGAGGCTGTGTGTGTCGAACCTGAGAGAATGGATGAGATTCTGAATGATTACTTCGCATCAGTGTTCACCGAGGAGAGGAACACGATGAATGTTGAGATTAGACATAGAAGTTTCATTAGTCTGGATCACGTTGACATAAGTAGGGAAGATATGTTGGATAGGCTAGAGGTCTTAAGATAGAAAATCCCTAGGACCGGATGGGATCTATCCCAGGTTGCTGAGGGAGGCGAGAGAGGAAATAGCTGGGGCCTTGACAGATATCTTTGTGGCATCCTTAAACACAGGTGAGGTGCCAGAGGACTGGAGGGTTGCTCATGTTGTTCCCCTGTCCAAGAAGAGTAGTAGGGAGAATCTGGGTAACTACAGACCAGTGAGCCTGACGTCAGTGGTGGGAAAGTTGCTGGAGCAGGTACTAAGGGATAGGATCTATTTATATTTAGAAAAGGATGGGCTTATCAGTGACAGGCAACATGGTTTTGTGCGGGGGTGGTCGTGCCTTACCAACTTAATAGAGTTCTTCGAGGAAGTGACCAAGTTGATAGATGAAGGAAGGGCTGTTGATGTCATATACATGGACTTTAGTAAGGCGTTTGATAAGGTTTCCAATGGTAGACTAATGGAGAAAGTGAAGTCACATGGTGTGCAGGGTGTTCTAGTTAGGTGGATAAAGAACTGGTTGAGCAACAGGAGACAGAGAGTAGTAGTTGAAGGGAGTTTATTGAAATGGAGAAGGGTAACCAGTGGTGTTCCACAGGGGTCCGTGTTTGGGCCACTGTTGTTTGTAATATATATAAATGATCTGGAAGAGGGCACTGTTGGTGTGATCAGCAAGTTTGCAGATGACACGACGATTGGTGGAGTAGCAGAAAGCATAAGGGACTGTCAGAGAATACAGGAGAATATAGATAGACTGGAGAGTTGGGCAGAAAAGTGGTAGATGGAATTCAATCCAGACAAATGTGAGGTGATGCATTTAGGCTCTAATTCTAGAGTGAACTATACAATGAATGGAAGAGCCTTGGGAAAAATTTATGGGCAGAGAGATCTGGGAGTGCAGATCCATAGTACCCTGAAGGTTGCTGCACAGGTGGATAGAGTGATCAAGAAGGCATATAGAATGCTTGTCTTCATTGGATGGAGTATTGAGTATAAGAGCTGGCAAGTCATGTTAAAATTGTACAAGACATTGGTTCGGCTGCATTTAGAATACTGTGTACAGTTCTGGCCACCACATTACCAAAAGGATGTGGATGCTTTGGAGACGGTGCAGAGAAGGTTTACGAGGATGTTGCTGGTATGGAAGGTGCTAGCTATGAAGAAAGGTTGAGTAGGTTAGGTTTGTTTTCTTTAGAAAAAAGGAGATTGAGGGGGCACCTGATTGAGGTTTACAAAATCATGAAGGGTATAGACAGGGTGGATAGAGATTAGCTTTTTCCCAGGTTGAAAGATTCAATAATGAGAGGTCATGCTTTCAAGGTGAGAGGTGGAAAGTTTAAGGGGAAACATGCGGTAAGTACTTCACACAGAGGATGGTGGGTGTCTGGAACACGTTGCCAGCAGAGGTGATAGAGGCAGGCACAGTAGATTCATTTAAGATGCGTCTGGACAGATGCATGAGTAGGTGGGGAGCAGAGGGACGCAGATGCTTAGGAATTGACTGACAGTACATTTGAATCAGCTCAGGCTTGGAGGGCCAATGGGCCTGTTCCTGGGCTGTAAATTTTCTTTGTTCTTTGTTTATCTACCTTTCTCTACCAGATTGCTGGGTCACAAGGGAATTCTGTTCTCGTCTATTCTGGCAACGTATTATTCTGTTCTAACTACAACATCTCTTGGTTTCTATTGTCCCTGCTTCAATCACACCATCATTCCCAACATCGTCCCCTTTGTCATAACATCCCTCACTTCCCCAGCTCACAGTCTATCCCTGCCTCTAATCTTTTTAGGAATAGCTCATTTCTCGGATCACAACATGAAAGATTTACTCCACAGATGCTGCCTGACCAGCTGAGTGTCTCTCACCTTTCTGTTCATGCAGTAAAAAGATCTTTGTTTGCTCCTGTGACACATCACTTCAAGTGATCGTAAATATGTGATTTTGGAAATGGATTTTTTTCTGTGCTGGAGTACGTGTAAATTATGTTATGAAATGACTTCACTCCCATCATTTCTCCGAATGATCAGGATCTTTCATAGACTCATCAACTGATTAGTTACTGGAGGGAAGGCTACGAGAAAGTCCAACCTAGCTCAAAAACTATAGGATGGATGTTTGAAGAGGGGACAGGGCAGGAGGGGAGTGAGGGTTAAGATGTAGAAAGGGAGGAACAATTGAGCATTAATTTATTTCTTACCATTCTAGCTTCAGTTATAAAGTTAATCAGTCAGTCATGTGTGACTGATTATCATGTCACTGGGGACTTTGCTACCAATGATATGTTAACAGCAGCACCACATCTCTCCAACTGCTACTGCAAAATGACCTAACCTAGGAGAAAACCTCACTTTAAATATTATTTGACAAGAACTCAGGTTACTAAGTACCTAATAGTCATCTATGAACATGGACCCTGGATGTACCTTGTGTTCTCTGCATGTTTGGTATTTTATCCTTGCTACATTTAATTGAGGAGAAGATAACTACACAACATGACAGCAATGCACGACGTACTGCCAAAACATGAATATGCCTGTGTACAGAATCTGTAACTGCTGTGCACTCTCCTTCTGTGCTGCTCCATCAAGCTTACCTAACAATGCTGTAAAATTGCAGTGTCAAAAAAATTGTAATATGTTAAATGCTTGCCCATTCACCAAGATAATCTTCTGGAAATGAGGGGAATTTCTTCCTCCTGTAGATCACTTTCTCTGCTCCATCCAGTGTACACTTTTTATCATCCATTGCCGTCTGAAAAGGATGCTTCCTCCACTCCAAAAGGAATTACATTTCTCTCCAGTATGACTTTCAAAAAAGGTTCTAACCAAGCAGCTAAAAAGACTCTGTTCATTAGTGATACTTTGCTGTAGCATTTTGTCTCCAAGCATGGCAGGACTTGGACTGACCAGAAGCCCCTTAAAAGCTGCTGGTATCTGATAATATATCCACTTCTTTTAAGCACTTGGTGAATTGTGATACTGTACAAAAGGAACTGACCTTGTATTGTGACATAAGAGCAGCTCGTCATGCAACATGACCATGCACTTCTATTGCCACTGTGTCAGAATCATAGGATCATTCATCACATTGTGGCCAAACAGGACATAGCTTCGCAATAAAGTTTCTTATCTTTTGGTGACTTGTCGGGTACCGTCTAATCGAACTTGCATGCAGTAAAGGCCCTTCTGTAGTCGATAATTTTCAAACACTGGAAAATCAATTTATTTCACAGTAAAAAATGAGAAGAAATAATATTATTCTTAATGTTAATAATGGTATTCAGTGATTCAGTTTACTAAACTGCAAAAGTGTTCGGCAGTCAGGTGGCACGTGTGTGAACATTACATGATATTAGTGGTTTCAGATGGTCATGTTGCTCTTTCATGTTTTATTTGTCAGTTGTCACACTATTATGTGCATCTGGAACCACAGTCTGCATCAGTTATCAAGTCCTGGAGTGTATCTGGGATTACGTGTGACTAGCCAGCACAGTGCATTCATATGATGTTCAACATAGAGAAATAATTACCACAGAAACAAGATGGAATATTACCACACTTCTCAACCAAAGCAAATGAGAAGTTAGATATTTCAGAAAAAGGTCAGACAAAATCTAACAAAAATAAATAAACCAACAGTAAAAGTACTTAACAAAGGGGCTGGGTTTCTGATTAAGTATCTGTTGAGGTGAATATGACATGCTAGCTGGCTGAAAGGAAAGGGAGCAGTGTGAATGCTGACAGCAGCTGTAACTGGATAGCAAGGGAAGCTTGTTCACCACTGTGCGCTGTGCTGTTCTAATTGAAACAACTCGATTATTCATGCTAACACCAAACTGTAGTTTGTCAGTACTAAACCTGAACTTTGCTAAAAAGAGATACAAATTGCTTGTCTTCATTGATTGAGTCAAGTTTATAATCTAGCTCAGTTATGTTTACTAGGAGTCATATATAAACATATCAGAGAATCATAGAATCCTGACAGTGTGGAACCACGCCATTTGGCCCAACAATTTCACACCGACCCTCCGAAGAGTATCTCACCCAGACCCATTGCCCTACCTTATCGCTCTACATTTCCCCTGACCAAAGCACCCCAGCTTACTCATCCCTGAACACCATGTACCATTCATAGGGATAAGTTCTCTGCAGACAAGTTCAAGCTTTGCCTCTTTTTGAATTGTCCGGGTGCTTGGGGAGCCTTTGTTCCTTGATTTTTTTTCTCCATGGCAACATGTTGGCCTATCATGGGTGACTTACAATTACCAACCAATCAAATGGAAGAGGCTCAAGGGGCTGAATGGCCTACTCCTGTTCTTATGTTCCTATACACGTTTTTCTCTTGCATTGTAAGTTGTTATGATTGTTTCAAATTTGGCATTTTTATATTTGGCTTGATGAATGCAAGGTGAAGAACTTCAACAAAATGATTTCCTTCATCAATGCTTCATATCTTTGATTGAAATAGAAATGTCCTGTGAATAATGCATATACAAGCACTTGAGGACTTTAAAAACATGCTAATCTCTTGGTATAAACTGGGAAAGCACAGTTTCTGTAATTTGTAACTAGCAATTGAGTTGTGAGAATAAATTGCTCACCCTCGCAATCACTGGGATACCCATTAATTTGTTGAGTGTATACAACGCAATTTGTGAAAGTGATTTTATTCCACTAATTTTTTGGCAGCCAGGAATTGAAATATATTTGTGATATAATGAGGTCACACTGAAGGATTAATGATTATTCTGCCATCTTATTAATTCAATATGTGCAGTTAAGTTAGTCAATATATATTTAAAATCCATATGTTTAAAAAGGGCTGGCACTCTGTTAGTGTTATGATATGTCCTCCCAACTTCCAACTGAGTTATCATTATGTTCACTGCCACAAGGATATAGCTTTTGAAGATATAATTTTAAATTTTTTTCACTTGACTGCCTTTTACTCTGCAACCCCATACAGACAAAGGATACAGACAATACCAGCCAAGCTTCTACATATTACAACTTTGTATTTTACAAAGTTGGAGTGAAGACAGACAAGCAACCCCAGGGGAATGTGAAAGACCCCATCACCTACTCATCACACCACCCTGAGACTTTTCAAATATTTCTGATGGGATATCAAATATAAATGACCTATTCTGAAACAATACTGGCACCAGGCATGAACAAATAAAACCCATTTAGAATGTACAATCAGTAATTTGTTTTCAGTGGACCACTTGTTAAACAGGAGAGAAAGGAAATAACAGACACTGCTAAACTGGAACAGACTTATGAGGTGCTGCTCCTTTTTTCTCTATCCAGAATTATTGCTTCTGTAAAGAAGACTTATAAAATAATCAAACCAAAATCTGGTGTATGTTGGAAAACTGAAACAAACTTACAGAATGTTGGAGAAGTTCAGCAGGTCTGGCAGCATCTGTGGGGGTAGAAATAGTGTTACAGTTTTGAGTCTGGCCAGACTCTTCTGCAGAACTGAAGAACTAAGAGGGTACATTCTAAAGTGGGTGCAGGAGCAGAGGGACCTGGGTGTATATGTGCACACTGAAGGTGGCAGGACAGGTGGAGAGAACAGTAAATAAATCATACAGAATTCTCCATTTTATTAATAGGGACATAGAGTCCAAGAGCAAAGAGGTCATGCTGAATTTGTACATGACAAATGTTAGACCTCTGTTGGAGTATTGTGTACAGTTGAGGTCACTACCTCATCAGAAGGGCGCAAATTAATTGCAGATAGTGCAGAAGCGATGTACTAGAATGGTTCCAGGCATGAAAAACCTCAGCTGTGAGGATATGTTAAAGAAATTGGGACTTTTGTTCTGAGAGAGAAAAAGTCTGAGAGGTGATTTGATAGAAGGATAGATAGAGTGAAACTGTTTCCACTTTTGAAAGAAACAAGAACAAGAGGGCATGGATTTAAAATGATGCAAACAAAGCAAAGGTGATGTGAGAGAAAGCCTTTTCACACAGCAAGTTGTTAGGGTATGGAATGTGCTGCCTGGAAATGTGGTGAAGCAGGTTCAAGTGAGGCATTGAAGAGAGTATTTGTTTTGATATAAGGAAAATGTAGGAGATTGGCACTAGGTAATAGAGCTGGACTAGATAAGACAGTCAGTGAAGGTATGATGGGCTGAATGGCCTATTTCTGCACTGTAATACTTCTCTGTCATGGTGGAGGGCCCCATCAACAACTGAAAGCAGAAGGCAGAAATGTTAGTATGGATTGCATTTGTCAAAACAGATGTGATAGAAGCAGAGAAACTGGGAGAACGTAATGCATTCAAGATCTCTGATGAAATCAGTGAGCTTAAAACAATATATGTTGGCAGCTGATCCCCAGAAAATCAGACAGCATTGAAAAGGGGAGAGTGGAGTTCGCTTCAAGGGATCATTATCAAACAAATCATGACCTTTAATTTAATGATCAATATTGTGCTAAATATTGCAGGTCTAAATAATGTTTTTTAATTCAAATATACATGACAAGGAATTCTAAATCTTTTGCTCTCAGCCAACAGTATGAAGTCACTCTCTGTAAAAATAGCATCCATCTCGGTTGCACTTATTGGAGATGATAAAAGGATTGAAAGTGGAATAAACTCCTTGTAAAGTATGCTCCAGCTGTTGATCATTACTTAAAATTGCTAAAGTGCATTAATGAAAAACAAACTGTTGTCCCGACATCATACTGCCTAAAATAAAAAGTATTGGAATCATTCAGCAGCAGATTAGTTAAATGATTGCTGCATGGGCTCAATTGTTAGTTCAATATGCTCAAAACACCATTCTGTTTGATGATGGACCATCAGATGTGGACAGCTCCTTTTCAGTTGCCAGTTTCTGCTTAATTGGCAAATCACAATAAAAATAACAATGTGACTGATAACACTCACAGGAAAGTTTAAAAGAACACGAACTTTCTACCTTCATATAACATTACTCTGGAACGTGTTTCAAGCAGCCATGGATAGGGTTTGAGTAAGAAACCAGTGGCTTTAAGAACTGGTCCAACTGACAGAAGCAGCATTGCTGGTCCTGATTACATATTGAGACTGATTATTTCCATTGGTAAAATGATGAAATTCTGTTGTGTTCTTACATCAAGAGGTCCAAAATAAAGCAACATTCGGAGATTAGGAGATTCCAAGAAATCAAATGGTGAATGGCATCAGATTCAACATCACTCCACTAATTTAAGTGAGCTTTTTTGTTTCATATGCAGGGTTCCAAATGGGGTGTGGACGAGTGAAAGAGGGATCAATGTGAGGACAGAAGATGGAGTTGGAGCAAGAATCTCCACCAGCTCAAACACATCCACATGATCCACGGAGAGGACACTTGTAGATGCAGTGCACCAGACCAGAGACACATCCCAATAATGGAGGGAAGATGTCACATACAGATGCCTCAAAGATCAGAGTGTGGCTAGACATCAAGCCCTTGCTAAGCACCATGCTAAAGATGAGCCAGCACTAGAAGCTTGCTGGGCATGCAGCAGAGCCTAGGGGAAAGTACAGCAGAGATGTGTCAGCACTTATGAACAGATTCATACGTGGTAGAGAGGAGTCTAAGCAAGTCCTCAGAATTTTAACACATTGCTTCATCAATGGAAAAGATAGTGACCACACGGAAACTGTCATCATGCATAAGGTCCTTCTGCACTCAGATCTGTAGTCCATCACTCCCATCGTGGGCTTAACGCAGCAAAGACTAAGACTCAGGAAGATGAGATACCTGAACATCCCCCCTTTCAGGAGCCCACTCCTCCAAAGGATTCAGGGAGGCGCCATCATACACCCAAATCAAGGAGGGACACATGCCAGCCCAAGCCAATTTCTCAGGAGCAGTGGCATTTCCTCATCCCCTGCTCTAGTGACTCCAACAATGGCTGAAGGCTGAAGGTCACGTCCCTACCCCAGTGCAAGAGATTCCCAATAGAGTGGAACCTCAAGGTCCCATAACTTTGGATGGTACTGACCCCAATCATAAACAATCATGGCACACCCCCATGTTACGTATAGTGTGATGGTTGGAAACAGTTTGGGATGCTTATAATTAACCTGATTTACATGTTCTATTTTGTGCATTCTTCATTGAATGTTCATGAGAATTGGTCAATCTGCAATAATTATTGTGTGAAAATGGCTTTCAATGCAGCAATGGCCTTCCGAAGGGATATTGATCCAATGAACTCTCAATGACTGCCAATTAGACAGGTGCAGTTTTATTCCAAACACTGGAATGATTTTGCTTTAGAAATTGCAGGCTGCTACATGTAAGTGAATTATTCATGGCAGCAGCATTCATGAGCAACTGTGTATGACAAAGCACTGCTTCCTATGTGATCATAGGTCATAGAGGAAGCATGTTTAGAGGTCACGTGGCAAGAGAGGATGATAGCTGAAAATGTGTTGCTGGAAAAACGCAGCAGGTCAGGCAGCATCGAAAGAGCAGAAGAATCAACGTTTCAGGCATAAGCCCTTCATCTGCAGTCCTCACTTTCTCCTCGAAGATTTTAACCTACTGCGAATCCTCTTGCAAGGATGCCTTACTTGAAGAAGCTCTCTGATCTTCAGCATCTGCAGTCTTCATTTTCTCCAAGAGAGGATGACAGGCTAGTTATCCACCAGAGGAAGGGAATGGAGGTGAAGCAATGGAAAGGTGGTCATGCAGAAGCACCATTGTGCAAAACTTATTGAAATCAGGTTGTCCTAGCTTTGCACATCTTTCCATGGCCTTGGAATCCATAAAAAAAAAAATTAGATTCTACTCATCCTCCAAAAATCCTCTCTATCTGAGAAAGCTGATTCCCCTCACCATTGGAACATCTGTCTGTTCATACACTGTAGGGCAGACCACTGTTTTTAATGATATCCTGTGGCATGGCTTACATAAAGATCCTCAAGGCTAGCCAAGGCAGCAGGGCATGTTGTAAAAGCCTCGGAAACATTTTGCAAACAGCAGATTGACCCTCTGCCACCGCATGAGGCCATCAGCTAAATGTAGACAACCTCACAGCAGTTTCCAAGGGAGTATTTTTTGAGTAAAGAGAGGGCTACAGAGGTTTCCATCCCATTCTGCTGCCCCCAAAGACATCCCCAAGGGGGTTCCCTCCAGTACTGGATCATTTAGAAATTGTTTTGTGTCTGCCCCAGAAGTGACCAGCGCTTCCAGAGGTACTGCTAATCTACTAGCCCTTTAATTGGACCAATAGTTCTTCAGAGATAGACTGTCATTCTGAAACCCCAGCATTAGATACTTAATTGGCAGCTGACCATAAAATTTTGGTGGAAATACCTATAGACCAAACTTGCATGGTGGCATCTCACATTTCCTGCAAATTGGCAATGCTTCAGCCAGATTTCCCAAGTTGTGTACAATGGAAAACTCAGCTTCTTGAATTCTTTATATCACAGGCTTTCATTCTTCACCCAAGTCCTCAAGAGAAAAAATACATAATCTTTCCAAAGTGACGATACTGTGGCTGTAAGAGGTGTACTGTGTTTTGATATTTTAAGGCAAATGTACAGAGCAATCTACCAGAGCCACTAAAGTACACAGCTTGTGAGGCCTTGGCTTTTTGTCAAAAATTGGTACAGTAGAACCAGTCGATCTCCCATAGAATCAGGATTTTCAGTTTTCATTTTCAATAGTTCTGTTGGGGTCTTCAAGAAGTGGAAGCCATTATTTCCCTCTCTTGGTTACAGCCAAAAGATGAAGTTGCATGGGATACAATCTGTCTTCTAAATTTGCCTTTTGCCAAGATTGTGTTTATGGGATATGACTATATTGGAGCAGTTAATTATTCTGTTAAATTTTCCAAATGAATTAAGCTATTCAAATTCCTTCCTCGTTTTGTTAAATTCTACGGCACGGTGGCACAGTGGTTAGCACTGCTGTCTCACAGCGCCTGAGACCCGGGTTCAATTCCCGACTCAGGCGACTGACTGTGTGGAGTTTGCACATTCTCCCAGTGTCTGCGTGGGTTTCCTCCGGGTGCTCCAGTTTCCTCCCACAATCCAAAGATGTGCGAGTCAGGTGAATTGGCAATGCTAAATTTCCTGTAGTGTTAGGTAAGGGGTAAATGTAGGGATATGGGTGGGTTGCGCTTCGGCGGGTCGGTGTGGACTTGTTGGGCCGAAGGGCCTGTTTCCACACTGTAAGTAATCTAAACTATCGTGAACAAATAAAATGTGTTTTGCTTTAAATCCGGTAGTTTGGCCAATAGATTGGCATCTGGAACACAACGCCTCATATTTACCTTTAAAATAAGAAGACATTATGGTTGAGACTACCTTCTGAATATTTTGAGATGGTTTGGTCTGGTTCATAACAAATGAAAATGGAATGCATTCCGGGTGCCTTATGAAAGTGACAATTGAACAAAGTAAAGACTTAAACCCAACTTTGCATCAGCCAACAGCCTTCCATTAAGAGTCTTTCCATAATCATACACAAACAGTCAATGAAAGAGTTACACAAGCCTGGTAACCCATTATAAATTATTACAAAGGGCCTGAAGGAAAGTTAATTATTGCATGACTTTCTTTTGAGAAAGAAAGCTGGATGTTTATTACTGTACTGTAAGAAAGATGACTTAAACAGAGTAAGTGAGAATATAATGTCTATGAAATCAACCAAGAACATATTGTATGCATGGCATTGTTTTTAAAGAAAGTCAGAAATAACTAGAGGCTATTGTAGAAAGGATTGGAACAGTCATTTGAATCAAATCCAATATATCTGGAAGAAATTCCTGTAGTTTCTTATACATCTCCTGTAAATGGCAAGTCACAGTACCATACACCTGTTTGAATATGTCTCAGCACAGTTACAGTATGTCACAATATTACTATGTAAATAAAATAGAAAGTTTGACCTGATTTTTTTTGACAGAGCATGAGAGATGGGCAATAATTTGACAACTACACTGAGTGCCTTTAATTTTCAAAATCGTTGCACATCATGTCCATAGTCAAGGAGCCAATCTCATTTCAATCTTGTCTTCAGGAGTACTACCCCAGTTTCTCCAATGTATCCATATAATTGACATCCCTCATCCCTCTAATCATTCTCAGAAACCTTTTCCACACACTCCCCAAAACTTTCTCACCCTTCCTAAAATGTGGTGACGGGGCTAGACACACTGGGGGACATCTTCCCTGCCTCTTGAATGAAGTGGGTATTGGCCAGTCAGTTTGGGAACATATGGGCAGAATAGATTTTCAATGATGAGAGGCAAATGTCCAATTTTCCTACCACATTTTGAACAGCAAAGCATGAATCTCACAAATGAGCAATAAAAGACCTAATAGCAGATATGTCAATGTCTTTATCATTTGTTCTTGCATCATTGATCTGCAGTTTCCTGCTCTCCTACATGCTGGAGAGAAATTGGATGTCAGCAATTCCTGACATGAAAACCAGAGAGGGAACGTGGCAACTCCACTCATCAAGGCCTACATCTTGGAAAGCAGCCCCCAACATCACAAGGCATTCTCCATGAGCAGAGACTGGCCGCAACTCCACCATTCACGGAGGTTAACACTGGACATGTTCCAGCCTCACTGCACCCTCACGATACATCGCTGATTCACTGTCAGTACAGTTCTGCACTTTACTGCTACATTTGTAGTGTACCAGTACCCATCATTATTGTGCATTAATTATAATGCAGTCATGTAATGCTGTTGCCAGGACACTTAGCCATAGGGACCGGACCCATCTCATGCAAAGGCTGTATTTCAAGCCTTCTTGCTCGGCCTCATGGTGCTCATTTACATTGTTGCTACTTGCAAGCTCAAGGTACTTGCCTTGCCGTTTTGCATTTTGCCCTCTCAACCAGAACTTAAAGAGTTATAGTACTTCTGACTTCCCTTGATGTTTAGTTCAAGCACAAAGCCAGGCAGCTTGACCTGGTTGTCAGCAGTCATCAGCCAAAATGGTAGACTTGTTACCGTATGACACCGTGCTATCAAAATCCACAGTCAATTCTGCAGGTCCAGTGAAGTAATGGTAAATCAGTTGGAGAGCTGCTTGGAGATCAATCAAAAATCTGATCTAACATCATTCAGAGCTGTCCATTCATGTTGGTCAGGGGTTGGGTCAAGGCCTGTCCTGGGGGCGGGGTGGGGGTGGGGTCAGCTCAGTGAAGGTCAAGGGGAGTTATCAGGAGACACTTCTGTGGGAAGGAAATTGGGATTCAATTCTGGGTTAAGAGGCAGCACATTGAGTGCAGACGTGGCACTATTTGTGAAAAGGGGAAATTCAACATATGGAGGAGATGATGGCAATGGAGGACATAGGTTTCTGCAGAGATAGCTGTGAGGGTGGAAGGTCACAACCACCCTGGCTTTAATAGGTTTGGGGTTGGTGGGGAAAACACTGTTGTACAATGGTTGGCATGACTCAGATTTAGAAATTTATTCAAGAGGTAATATTGGAGATTAAGTTGTAATTGATTAAGGTGTGTAGAAGGATGTGGAGGCATTGGAACGGGTACAGAGGAGGTTTACCAGGATGTTGCCTGGCATGGTAGGAAGATCGTATGAGGAAAGGCTGAGGCACTTGGGGCTATTCTCATTGGAGAAAAGAAGGTTTAGGGGGGATTTGATAGAGGTGTACAAGATGATTAGGGGTTTAGATAGGATTGACAGTGGGAACCTTTTTCCGCTAATGGAGTCAGCTGTTACTAGGGGACACAGCTTTAAATTAAGGGGAGGTTGGTATAGGACAGATGTTAAGGGTAGAGTTCATGGAATGCCCTGCCAGTAGCAGTGGTGGACTCTCACTCTTTATGGTCATTTAAGCGGGCATTGGATAAGCATATGGAGGTTATTGGGCTAGTGTAGGTTAGGTAGGCTTCGGTAGGCGCAACATCGAGGGCCAAAGGGCCTGTACTGCGCTGTATTTTTCTATGTTTTTCTATGTTCTAGAAGTTCAGTACTAAAGGACTTGACCGGGAATGCAAGGAAGAAAGGAAAATGAAGATTCAGGACATGTCCTTCATTATCTGGCTGAGACTGTGATTTACTGTGCCAAGAATGACCTGTGTAGTCGACATCCTTGTGTGAATCATAAATGTACAATGGAAACGGAAAATCATTAAGTACCTGGCCTCTACTTGTGAACAATGTCAGAGGCAATTGCATTAACCAAGCTCTGATACAATATAGGCGAAAGTGAGTACTGCAGATGCTGGAGATTAGAGTCAAGAATGTGGTGCTGGAAAAGCACAGCGGGTCGGGCAGTATCCAAGGAGCAGGAAAATCAGTGTTTCAGGCAAAAGTCCTTCAACAGCCCTTCAGAATGCTGCCTGACCTGTTGTGCTTTGCCAGCACCACACTCTTGACTTACACAGTATAAATTAAAGATATCTGGAATCAAAGACCACTGTAAGTGAACTGCATGCAGTTTCTAACTGTGTGGGATACAAATCCCAGTCACAAGTAATCTTGACCATGTCATTGATTATTACAAATTGATCTTAATAATATCTGTGGAACAGAAGTAATCACAGGAGATATTAACCACAAAGCGTAAAAACAATTCAAAATCACACAGACTGCACAAGGGAGCAAAACTGATTTCCTCTCACCTTGAACTGTAAGGATTTGTTAACATATTGTTGTCTGCAATGCTGTCTTTCTTGTTGACTTGGAAATGTGGGGACAAAGTATTAGTCATCATAATGCATTTATAATTTTCATGACTTGGCTTGTGCTACATTCATCAGAATAGTGTCCTGATGTCAAAAGTCCACGTGGAGGCATTCCAGGGGCAGGATCATCCAAGCCACACTGTATGGAGGAATATGATAAACCATTGAGGGCTGAATGCCTTACAAGGAAGGATACTGACAGACAAGCATCACTCTCTGAAACCATGGCTAATGCATTCCTTACTCAATCCCCTTACTGAGGCTGAACGTGGATACATTGGAGCCTATTCTTCAACCAGGGCCACTGGGAGATGATGATAGATCTGCTGAGGATGAGATTCCAATAACTGGATGGTCCTGTGGGGATCCTTGCAGTACAGTTCAATCTGAGAGTGCCACATAATTCACAACTGGAGAGTATGTGTGGTGGGCTCTGACAAGCTGGGGAAGTGGGAGCAGTCTTCTGAGGAGAAATATGAGGATATCGAGTGCAAGGAACATCATTTGCAGCATCATAGATCACTGCTACATCAGGTACCACAAAACACATTTAATTTAAACCTGGTTCCAAAAGATGTGAGCTGGATGCAATGATCACACATAGATTATAAATTTGTTATTGCTCAAAAGTCCCTGTGAATCCCTGAGGTGAAAGGAGCTTTCTGTTTGCCTGCTTTTTCCTTTGTTTTTGTTCTTGCTGAAGAAAGGTGAACATTTTCAACTTTTTCAAGTCTTTCAGGCATGTAATAGTCCCACTTGGGACAATGAGAAGATATTAGCTAAAAATCGAAAGAACTGTGGATGCTGGAAAATGTTCCAGAGGAAGGATCAGAAACGTTAACCTGATTTTTTTTTCCTCAGATGCTGCCAGATCTGCTAACCTTTTCCAGCAGTGGATGAACATGGATTACATTCTTGACTAACCAGGCAGTCAGAGGTTATTATCAACTGGGAGAAAGTGAGGATTGCAAATGTTGGGGATCAGAGTCAAAACATATGGTGCTGGAAAAGCATAGCTGGTCAGGCTGTGCCCGAAACATCGACTCTCCAGCTCCTCAGATGCTGTCTGACTGGCTGAGCTTTTCCAGCACCACATGTTTTGAGTCAGAGGTTGTTGGAAGTAAGCGGAGTATGAACTTGAGGCTACCAATAAGATCACACACAATCTTACTGAATGACAGAGCAGGTTCAAGGTGCCAACTGGTTTACTCCTTCTCCTGTATTATGTGCCTGTACGTTCAATGGACAGAACAGCCACTTTGCTGACTAATTTATACATAATTAAAGGGTAAGGTAGTCATAGTCTTACGCTGCCATTAGAGAGAGACAACTGGTGGCAGTTTAGCCTCAGGGTCAACACTCCCACAGTGATAGCAGAGAAAGGGGGTCCGTCAGAGTAACCTCAGCTGGTTGCAGAAATTAAATTTGTGCTGTCAGCATCTCTGTATGTTTCAAACCAGCCATCTAGTCGACTGAGCTAACTGACCTCCAGCCAGCAACACAAGTTCTATTACTGCATGGCTGAGGTCTCCAATATGTTGCTTGCCTGAGGCATGGTGACCCTCGGATGAAACCATCACCAGTCGTGTCTCTCTAAAGGGAGGGCAGCGCAATGGTCCCCTGGGACTATGGTGACTTTACCTTACTTATACATGCATACCTATGTACATTTGTTGCTCTGACAACACTTGGTGAATCAATGTATTCATCCTGTTATGGCCAAGAGCCCTGGGTTGACCAGGTCCTCCTCTGCACCTTTACACTGCAAGCAGACAACGGGCAATATTTTTAAGATCCCGAGGGGACTGATCTGGAAGGAAGAGAAAAAGAGGACAGCTGATGCTGGAGTCCAAAGTTGAAAAGTGTGATGCTGGAAAAGCACCGTCAATCAGGCATCATCCAAGAAGCAGGAGAGACCACTTTTCAAGACTGAGTAATGTCCTTGTTTACATGTGAACATGCATTAATGTTTCTTCCTGATGAAGAGTTCATACTTGAAGCATCAACACTCCTGCTTCTCAGATGCTGCCTGACTGGCTGTGCTTTTCCAGCACCACACTTTTCGACTCTAACGCCTGATCTGGCCTAATATTTTGTAATATTTTGAGAATACTGCAAAATTTTAGGATATTATCATTTTCAAAGTAAAGAGGATGTGTAAATGGATTTTGATTGTAAGTGCATGTCCAGTATCTGTGCAGGCTGTGCTCAGTAGCCCAAGCTGTTAGTTTCAGTCAAAAGTGTTAGGTTTGGTTAATTGGTCTCTTGGAGTGGAGGTGTAAGTTGGAATCCAGTCTCCACTCTGTCCCTCTCCCCACCCAAAACCCTCCCCCATTTCCCCCCATCCCATTTATCTACAGCTCCTCCTACCCCCACCTCCATTCCTGAAGAAGGTTATACCCGAAACATTGTCTTCTCCACCTCCTGATGCTGCCTGGCTTGCTATGTTCTTCCAGCCTCCTGTTTGTCTACTTTGGATTCCAGCTGCAGTATTTTTTGTCTCTAAAATGGTTTGTTTTTGCATATTTTCAGCCTAGCTGTCCCTTTTACCTTTAAAAGTTTTGAAAAGTCCAGAGACTTGCCCACATTTTAGATGATGGGGATTTTTGCTTAATCCCACAACATCCATGTTTTAAAAAGATCAGCATGATAATCTGTTAGATGCTTTTTGTTCTTAATTGCTTGGTGGTTCCTGAGGATGTTGGGTCAATGGTTTCACAATAGTTGTATTAACAGTTAAAGTCAGTAATGTTATTTGTATAACATCTCTGTATCTAACAGCATGTGTCACTGTTCGGGTAGTGAAATGTTCGTTTTTGGGGCTTAGTTATAAACACGTGGTGACACCTGATGATCTTCATTTTAAGCCGACGAACTGGATTAATCTGAACTATTTCCTGATAAGGAAGGGGGTAGAAGAAAGGTGTTGGCAATGTACAAGGGCTTTGACCTTGAAGGATAAGAAATCCCTGTGTTATGCTCACTGCTCGTTTGTTGGATATTGATAACATTCTACTCTAATTTGGAAATTCTGGTTGTTCACATGTTGTTGGGTCAAGAACAGCTATGAACCCTATTGTGATAAAGGAAGAATTCAGAAATTGGAGTCTTTAAGTCAAAGGGTTTTATACTGTAAAGCCCACATACATACAATTTAAAGAATCACTTCAAGCTGCCTGTTGAACATGTTCCAAAATGATGGGCCAGATTTTACAGGGAGTGACAATCTCATGTAGATTGAGTGATCTACATTTTGCAGATGAAGTTTAATGTAGACAATAATCAAGTTATTCATTTTGGTTGGAAGAACAGAAAGGCAACTTGTTATCTAAATGGAGAGAAACTTCAGTGTGCTTCAGTGCAGAAGGCTCTGGTGTCTTGGTGCATGGATCACAGAAAATTAGTATGCAGGTACAGCAGATAATAAGGAAACAAATGGAATTTTAGCAATTATTATGAAAGGAATATAGTATTAATGTAAGGAAATGTTGTTGCAACTGTATGAGGTGTTAGTAAGACTGCAGCTGGAGATTGCATATAAATTTAGTCCTCCTACTTGAGGGGCAGTTCAGAGGAGGTTCATGAGACTTATTCCAGAGATGAGGGGCTTCTCTTATGTGGACAGATTGAGTAGTTTAGGACAATAGAAGAATGAAAGGTGTTCTAATTGAGGTAGACAGATGCTAAAAGGTATTGACTAAGTAGACATAGAGAGGATATTTCGTCATTTAGGAAAATCTACACCAATAAGAGATGGTTTTAGGATAAGGAGCAGCATATTTAAAACAGAGATGAGGAGAATTACTTCTCTCAAAGGGCTGTGAATCTGTGGAATTCAATAGAATGCATTGACTAAATTTAAGGAAGAGATAGATTTGTAATTAGTAATGCGTTGAAGAGCTGGCAGCTGAGATGAAACTGAGATGAAATCATTTAAGATCATTTTAAATGGAAGAGCAGGTTCAAGGCTGAATTGTTGCCATTCAATCTTCCCATCTTGAGCCTAATCGGGAGCAAATCAAGAAGGTGGCAGTGTGTCACCACCTTGCAACCTCATGTCCCATAAATTCTACCCAAACCACCCCAGAACCCACTTATTAAGGGGAATGTATTAAATATTGTCCAATATTTATTCTGAGACCAATTTTAAAATGTTCATAAATGGTCAAAGTTTTACTTTATATCCCCCAGCTAAAGATTGCAACATGTTGCTGGGTGTATGTGTAAAATCATAATCTGCCTTTGGATTTACTTTGCATCTGTACCTGAGAACTTTCATGGTATTCACAGTTCACAATGCATTCCATAAACATCATGAGTGTTTCCTCTAATGGCTTCTGCCTGTGTCTAACTTAATGCTGATATGCTTAACCCTAATTCACACTCACACAAAATCTTAGAAAGAATCAACCTCACATATAAACTACATGCAATTATTAACTATGGATAAAAAAAGTCTTAAAAAATCCTCATGTCTAACTGTATTGCAATGATTAACTACTTCAGGCATGAATACTCACAAGGATAAAATTCCCCAAACTTTCTGTAGTGGCTTTCTGTAGTGCACTAACCACTTTCAGCATAAATCTGATCTCTCACTGCTTAGCTCAATACTGTCCTCAAATTCAATTACACATAAACAGATCTCCTCCTTAACATTAAGTCAGAAGTCACACAACACCAGGTTATTGTCCAACAGGTTTATATGAAATCACAAGCTTTTAGAGCAGATAACATAAAACCTGGCTTCACTGGAAGAAGGAGAAGTGCTCCAAAAGCTTGTGATTTCAAATAAAACTGTTGGATGATAACCTGGTGTCATGTGATATCTGACTTTGTCCACCCCAGCTCAATACCAGTACCTCCACATCATGGGTACTTAACATTAATCACATTATATGTACACCCAATTCATTTATCTATTACCAGCTCCGCTGAGTCATAAAATTATCGAATGATGGCAGCATTGAAAGAGCCCTTTGACCCATTAAGTCTGACCCTCAAAAGGAGCAATTCGCTTCGTGCCAAGGCCTTCCTGTTTCTTGTAGAATTGTTATTTTTTTCTTTTGAAACAACAATTACCTTTTTAAAAGGCTCATTTTAACTTGCCTGGACGTCCCTTATGCATTCCATGCTGAATGAAAGATTTCCATTCTTCTGCCTACCAAAATGAATCACTTCACATTTCTTTTATCTGCCACTTGTCCACACATTCCACCAACCCATCAACATCCTTTTAAAATTCTGCACTATTGTCCTCATGGTTCACAATGCTTTCAACTTTTACATTATCTGCAACTTTTCAAATTGTGTCTTGTACACTCAGTTAATAGTGTATTCGCCACTTTCAAGGGAACTCTATGATAAATTTTCGAGTCCAAAATAAAAATTCACCTTTGCATTTTCTTTTCAGTCAATTTCATATCCATATTGCTACTGGGCTCACCATGTGAATGCAGTGGCTACAGGACCAGATCAGAGGCTAGGAATACTGCCACAATTAATTCACCTCCTGACTTCCCAAAGACTGTCCACCATCTACAAGGCACAAGTCAGTAATGTGATGGAATACTGCCTATTTGCCTAGATGGATGCAGCTCCAATAACACTCAAGAATCTTGACACCATCCAGAAAAAAGCAGCCCACATCCATAAGCATCTACTCCCTCCACCACTGAATTCTAGTAGCTACAGTGTTTACTATCTATAGGATGTACTGTAGAGGTTCACCAAAGATCCTCAGACAACACCTTCCAAACCCCCTTGGATTTGGGAGGGACAGGGGCAGCAGATTAATGTGAACACAACCTTGCTCCATTCCAAGCCACTCACCATCCTGACATAGAAATATATTGTTGTTCCTTCAGTGGTGCTGGTTCAAAAACCTAGGAATTCTCTTCCTAATGATATTGTGGGTCTACGTACAGCATATGGACTGAAGCACTTCAACAAACAGCTCATCACTACCTTCTCAAGGGCAACTAGGGATGGGCAGTAATTGCTGGCCAGCCAGAAATGCCCATATCCCATGAGGGAGTAAACAGTGTTCTGTTGCTGAGCACTGTGACAAATGCCCTTTGAAAGTCTATGTACATCACATCAACAATGTTGCCCTCATCAACCCTCTTTTTTACCTCAACCATGCTTGCATTCATTGATTAATTTGCATTTGCACAGGTGACCATTATATTGTGCTGTATGATCATTTCTGAACTGAGATTAAAACTGACTGGCCTGTAACCAAGCTTACCTAGTACATGTTTACAACACTGAAATAGACTTATGAAAATCTAAATGAAGTAAGTTGAAGTTCATTACTTTGAAAGGACAGTAAACTGAATGAAATGAAATGCAATGAAATTGTCAGTGTTTAAGCACAAGTTTCGGTTCTGTTTCATGTTCTTACTGACTTTCACACTCCACTGGCCTCTGACAGCTCAGCTGGTGATGTTATCAGATTAACTTCCTTCTGAAATCCAGATATAAACTGAGGATAAATTTTATTATGTTCTTTCCACTCGGCCACAAATCAAGATAAGGTAGGCCAAGATTGGTAGCTCATTCCAAAAGATTTTCTGTTCTCCGCTAAGAAAGAAAATGCATAAAATTTGCTCAGATGTCTAGATACTGCTAAAGAACACTGCAGAAAACAGCACAGAGATCAGAGAGCTTTGGGAACCAAAGGGTTATTGCCTGTCTCTTGGTCCCAGTAAAGTCGACTACAAAGACACAGCAGAGCAAACAAAATCAGTGCTATAGATTCTGATTATGCAAAGGGAAGCCCAATAGAAAATTGTGTAAAAGGGTAGAAGATATAAAAATGGAATTTCTGACTTAATAGAATAAAGCAGGCCATGTATCCCTGCTTCATCCTGTACCCAAGATGAGCACACCTAAATTTGAGGGGTCAGGTGACTTGCATGGCTTATTTGCACCCGAGATGGAGGCAGGAATAGTATTGCAATCTGTAACATTGCCCATCATGTAGCGTGAGCGCTCTGTACTATTGTTCACTGGGAGGTCATTTAACTACCACTCTCCCCTTTCCTGGTGGGGATCAACAGGACTCGGTTCATCTGGTGTGGTAGTAGAAAACCACTTGGAGGTCTAATGAGAGGAAGATCTTGACTTATAACAATATATCATTCAGTAACAATATATCACAACTTATAACAATATATCATTCAATATTACTGAATGATAGAACTATATCCAAGTCACACGTTTGTGATAGACGTGAGGATGGTCTGAAATAAAAACGAGAAATGCTGGAGGAACTCAACAGGTATAGCACCTTTTGTGGGGATAGAAACAGAGTCAACATTTCAAGTACCATGACTCTTCTTCTAATCTCCAGCATGTTATTTTATGGCTGACTCAAAATCCCTCTATCCCTCTGAACTTCCCAGAATCCTATCATTTATTGAGTACTGCCTTGTCTTGTTACTTCTTCCAAAGTGTATTATTCCACATTAATTGGGGGGGTTAAATTCCATCTGCCACTGATCTGCCCATCTGACTAATCTGTTTCTATCTATCTGTAACCTAAGACCATCTTCCTCACTGTCAACCACCTGGCTAATCTTTGTCTTATCTGCAAATTTACTTACCAGCACCCCCATACCCCTACAATACAGTTTTAATATGTCTTTTAGAGATCATGAGCAATTAGAGACCCAGTACTGATCCCTGTGATATGCTACTGAACACAGGCCTCCAGTCACACAATCAGCCTTCAACCACCATCTTCTGTCTCCTAGCCAATTGTGGATCCAGCTTGCCAAGGTACCCTGGATCCCATGTGTTTTTACCTTCTCTATCAGTTTCCCATGTGGGGTCTTGCCAAAGACTTTGTTCAGATCCATATATCAAGCTATATCAAGCATTATTCTCATCAACACACCTGGTCACTCTTTGAAAAAGTCATTCAAATATGTTGGGTATAAACTCCCACTGACAAAGTAATGCTGACTATCTCTGAGCAAATCTTGCTTCTTCAATTCGAGATTAAATCTTCCCCTCAGAACTTTCTCCAACAGTTTTCCCTTACAACTGATGTGAGACTCACTGGTCTGTAATTCCCTGGTTAGCTGGTCCAGCTTCCCGTGTAGTGAATGCTCTCACCACAACTGATTAAATGCTATCAGCAGTGGAGGGGAGGTCAATAAATGGGCATTGATAGTCCATGGACGAACCTGAATTGGCACTGGGATAGGAAGATCAGTGATGGAAAGGTGGCAGGGTTCCCACTTAGCAACCTCTCTTCCAATTAAATTGCCCTTCTCCAAACTTGTCTTGGGGACAGTATTAAGTTCCACCCTTAGAACTTAGACAACCTAGCAATGTCTTTAAGAGAACACAAGAAGACAAGAATTGGGAGTAGTAGTCTGTTTATCTCCTCAAGCCTACACTCACCACCAGTAAGATCTGCTTGTGCCCTCAACTTCACTTTCATGTCAGCCCTCTGATGACCCTGACTTCCTTGCTGATCAAAAATCCAACTCAACATTAGAAGAGATTTGCAAATTTGATATATGGGATAAGAGGCTTAGATTACAATGCCAAGGTTGAGAAACTTGGATAAACGCAGATCTGATATGAATGTTCAAATCTATAAAGAATTTTGGTCAGCTGAGCTGGATAAACCATTTCCACTAGATCATGAGTTAGTCACTAAAAGGTGTGAATTTAAGATTATCACCCAAACAGTAAATGTTAGGAAATGTTTTCTATGTAGCAAGGTGAGCTGTTTGGATGTTAAAATCCAATGCATACCAATTATTCTCTATATTCTCTGTTTTCCCTTTATATATGCGGGTGGAATGACGTTAACATATATCTTTCTTCACTTTAAATGTTTCACATGTTGTAAAAGTTGCAAAATGGTCATGGTGTTCTCTGACAAAATTCTTCCTAAATCTAAGAATATCTAATACATGCATTTTAGTATTTTCTACATTCTATTAACTCAATTCAAAATAAAAGCAACATTCAGAATAATACTACTAGACAATTTTGTAATTTCCTTTTACGCACCTCCACCTCTCTTTGTCAAAATTAGCACAAAAGGGAAATTATCTCCATTATGTCATATTTTATGTGACTTAATAGGTTATATCCATAATTTCTGTTGCCTTGTGTAAAGTAAAATTATGGCAGAGCAGATGACTGAGTTATATTAAGCAATATTCTCACCAAGATCTGACTGAGGTAAGAAAGAAGATTAAATGATCCCATTAAGAGTACCAAAGTAAAATTCCATGACATCATTTTTTCTGCTCAGAATCACATCATCCTACAGTTGTATATAACACTGAAAGCACAAACACATGATAGAGTGCCATACATACCTCCCACTATGATGTCATGGGGATCTGGTCAAAGTGAAAAAAAAAGCGTCTAAGAGATAGCCCTGTGCTAGAGTGCTCTGAACAATCTCTGTACTAATGTAGATCATATTCATGTAACCTAAAAATAGTAAATAAGCTATATATTACTTGCTCAATATACTCAGTTAGACAAGAAAGATGACTCTCTAGGCCAGTTTGGGTTTGAAAGAACCATACACATTACCCACTAGCACTTCCAACCAACCATGTACGTTATCCTCTGCTTCCCGTGGCTGACTGGTGTCCAACACTGTTTCCTTTCTCCCTTCCCTCACACCATCAAAAATTGTTCCTTTCTTTACTAATATTTTTGCTCTTTATTCAATTCCACTGCTCCTTGCTGTCATTATGCTTATTTGGTAGACCAAATCCAGGTATGGTTCTGCAACTCCTGTCCATCCTTTACCTGTTTCTGGACCATTCTCTTCCACTGCTCTTGTCATCTTGCCCTTTCTCTGACAAAATTATCTCTAAATCTAAGAATACCTAAGAATAACACATGCATTTTAGTTTTTCCACATTCTATTTACTCAACTCGAAATAAAAGCAGCTTTCAGAATAATATTACTAGACAATTTTGTAATTTCCTTTTACACACCTTCACTTCTCTTGTCAAAATTAGCACACAAGGGAAATTATCTCCATTACGTTATATTTTATATGGCTTAGTAGACTATGTCCATAATTTCTGTTGCCTTGTGTAAAGTAAAATTATGGTAGAGCAGATGACTGAGTTACATTAAGCAGCACACTTATTACAGTCTATCTTAATTTAAACCATGTTCAGTAAAAACAAAGGCATGGCAGGTATGTAACATAATGTATAACTTTGTGTCTGTTTTAGCTTAAAATAAATCCCTGGTGTGCACAAAGTAACTTTCATAAACCTGAAAGAGAGTCTACTGATTTATAGCCACCTGTTAGCATAGCAGTAACATAGTTCATTCCTGTTGTGTAGATATTGCCCGTGCAGTCAGCATTTCATTAGAAGGTGGCTGAAGGGCAAGGCTGATCTGTAAACTACAGCTGTCTAATCATTTCTTATTAGCAGACTTTGTCCCTGGACAGCTTGGTACTTCTTAGTGTAATTCCTCAGTGTTTAAAAACAATCTCTTTGCAATACTGAATAGTCAACTGCCACTCACATAAAGACATTTAAAAAGAACAGACTGAAAGATTCTAAATAATCGGAGCATTATTCCATTGTTTGTGCAAATGTACTAACTGAATGGTTTAAACTTTCTCAGCATTAAACGCATTAATTGAAGGTTGCTATTAGATAATTTAACTCATTTGTGATAACATCAAATTTGTTGACAGCTAAATTGGAAAGACCTCAAAAATGGCCACAGAAATCACAATTCACCATTAACATATGCATATGGTTTGAAATGCAGGTCATACACTTTCTTTGTGCTGCCAGTTCATTAGCATGATTTCTGCATGCAGTCAACTCTAATTACAGTGCTCATTTGCTGCAGTCATCAGCAGGAGGCCTAAACTTGTAACTTCCTAGCACTTTGAAACGATAGCCTGCCCCTATTAAAAATACTTATGTATTGTGATTCGGATTCATGCAGGAAGTGAATCTGACCTGACATATGCTGAGAAATGGCATGACATGGAAAAATGGGTTCTAAGGTTTTCCAGTGTTGCATTGGAGATTTTGATGACAAAAGTGGAAAGGAAGAGAGATGTTTTTAATCTGGTGATCAAGAGCTTCTCTGGTGTCAAATGTCAGTAAGCGCAGATAGCCCTGAAGGGGGGATCTGGCTGTGGTGGTGGAGGAAGTTTAATGACTTCATTCAAATGGTCAAAGTCAGTGAATGCAGCTCCAAATGCTACACTCACATGGAATCGGTACCTGTCAGGGTCTGGGCAAAAAAGGATGGTCATGATCGTGAGAAATAAAGCATTGAGTTTGAACGTCAGAATGAAGTACACAGATGTAACACCTGCTAAAGTTTGTAGAACACCACCCGCTCATGTATCTTTATCATTAGACCTTGCTATACCAGTTGTTCATAAAACATTTCAATCCACTGGCTGTTCATAAATTCAGGCAAATACTGTACGATAACATTTCAAATCAATTATCTGATATAATATATGATTAGCATAAAACTTTCTACAATAGAAATCCTTATTGTAAATATGGACTCAGAGATCAAAGCACTTTGTTCAATTTCCCATGCAATAATTATAACCATACTTCTTGGCCCAGTGCACTTTAAGCACATTCATAGCTTTATATTTTGCATCTTGCAAATAATATAATGTGAATTCATCATAGTATCGCATAACCTTTAAAAAGAAATACAGTAAATCTATAATAATAAGATGCAAATTTTATCCAAGATCCAAGATTTGGATCCAAGATGGCAGCACCAGCAAGGAAGGCAGCATTCGGGTTCCTGGGCCTACCCACTCCAGATGATCACTTCTCCTCATCTTTCCTTAGCCTTTTGGTCTTCTTTCTTTTCATCATCTTCTTCCTGTCAGTGGTGGCAGAGGGGTGACATCGTGGAGGGGTCCGGCCAGAGCGGGACACTTGGTGAGGCACCTGCCAGTTCTGGTGACTGTGGTAGACCCAGAGCAAGGACTCCTGGTTATCAGTGTGCTGGTGGCTGCAGCTCCTAGCTGGAGGCTCCTGGTCGTTGGCGAGGAGACGACAGCAGCAGAGCCCAGGGTCCACCCCATCAGTGGCCCATTGATGTGGTGGGCTCAGCGACAAAGAGAAGGCACCTGAAGAGTGACATCACTGACAAGTGTTAGAGCAGGTATTATTGTTCGGCTGCCTGAGAGCTCAGGCCCATGGTAGAGGTGGCAGAGCGAAGAAGAACTTTCTTTCAGCTTTGTCTTTTTATTCTTTTTGTTCTTGACATATTTGAATGGTGCCAGATGGTGGAGACAGTTGAAGCTTTTTCCTATATTTTACCATGTTGTTCATTGTAGTGTACAAGTAACAATAAATCATCATTATCAACAAATTTCAAACCACACTAATTCAACTATATGATTTTCATGGGATGCAAAATTAATGGCAGTGCAGGATTGATTGTCTATCATTAATTGCCCTGAAAATATGGTGTTGAATCACCTTATGGGACCACTGCACTTTATCTGCCACAGTGCTGCTGGTAAGGCAATTTACAGGATTTTAATCTCTTAACAATGAAGAAGTAAGTCAGTAACTGGCTCACAATGCAATTTGTCTTCCAAAGTGAAGGAAAAGTCGTTAATTGGAGGTATACACAGAAGTTACAAACCAGTCCCATAATATGGACTTAGATTAGACAGTGACTTAGGAAATGGAGAGTTTGTAGCTTGAGCAGCGAAACAAATTCAAATAAAAGAATTATTTTTTATCTTAATGAGCAACCTTGTTTTTCAGAAGTATTGAGTCCCTGCCTGTTCAAATAACCAGTGGAAGTAAAAGAAACTGAGTTGCCACAAGAGGAACATACTGGATTGTTTCCTGATTGTGTTATGACTAGATCTCATGCCTTTGGAAGTAGGCAAGAAGAGATGACATCTTTGGAAAAGGAAGATAATGTGGAAATTCAGCAACCTGACATGATTTTCATAAATTGAAGTTAAAAAGGTGAAGGTAAAGAGAACAAAGCTAACATGTCTGGCCCATCTTCTTATTATAAATGCTGTCGACAGATGTTTCATTAAGAGAACTATATGAAACAGCTTACTTTAAAAATTGAGCCAGAGGCAATACTGAGTGTTATTATTTAAGTTACAAAGTGTTAATGAGGAAATTATGACCATCTCAAATATAAGTTGATAAGTAATGTGCAGTGACAAACCCAGGGAATGCTGAAGAAACTCAACAGATCAAGCAGCATCCATGGAGAGACATAGTCTGGTCTGACTCTCCTTCACCACTAGGATCTGCAATAACTCATCAGGTGATAGTTCCAGCTGAGTATCGTAACAAAACAATACTAGTGACTCACAGAATTCCAAAGTCAGGTCACTTATGTCTTAGGAAAACAGGGTAAACACTGAAAGATTTTTATTGAACAGGATTGCGCAAAAGTATGACACACACATCAGTAAGTGCGGCAACCAAAAACATCAATTAAACCTGCGGCTTTAAATTTGATACCACATTTCGAACAACCATTTCCATATAGTCAGTTCTTCTACAATACGATGGTTGCATTCTTGTGCAACCCAGTGTTATAGAAAAATCACAGTTTAGAAACAGCACTTAAAGTGTTAGCAATGTAATTGCATTACAGCCAACACATGTTCTAAAAGCTTGCGCCTCTGAAACAGCATTCCCAATTTGTCAATCACAAAACAGCAAATTCGCTTTGACGAAATGTGCATTACAATAGAACGACCTATAGGTCAAATCAAATGTGCAAAAGTGAAATATTTCAACAACTATGGATGTTTCAACAAGATGTCCTGAAGCAGTACCTTAAAATTACCACAAAAATGTCTGTGGAAGACGTAGTCCAATTTTTGACAAGATATTGATTACCAAAGAAATATAATCATATCACAAATATTCAATAAATAATGAATAATTTGAAAATAAAAAAGATTAGGTCTTAAGCTCATCATCTTCAATCTTGAGAGTCATTATAAAGATGAAATAAAACTTTAAATACCATGATTAGCAGAGTTTTTTACTTGTGATTATGGATGCCTCTAATGAGTCCATGAAATTCAATCTCCATGGACAAGAGCTGAGAGGATCCCTTCAATTAATTAAAGAAATATTTATTAACCAAAACTCAACTCCTCTTTGAACCCATATTAGAACAAAAGAGAAGCACAACACAGGAACAGGCCCTGAGCCCTTCAAGCCTGTGCCAATCATCATGCCATAACTAAATTAAGAAACAATCCTTTTGCCCTTATTCTGTCTGTATCCCTCTATTCCCTCCTTATTCATGTTACCTTCCAGATGCCTCTTAAATGTCGCCAATGTTCCTGCTTCCACCACCTATTCTGGTAGTGGTTCCTACTACTCTCTATGTGAGAAACTACCCTCGCACATGTCCCTTAAACTTTCCCCCTCTCACCTTGGACCTGTTGTAAGAAAAACTATCATTATATGCAGGCTGACCAAAAAGTTTTTAAAAGCACGCAACAAACAATGAGAACTAGAGCAGATAAAAAAAACCATAGCTGAGAACTTTGTTGGAGGATAAGATGTTAATATATTACCTCTTTCTGGGGAACTGTGTAAAATCAAGATTCATTGGACACATCAAGAACAAACTCAATGATGTGAATTAGAACATAACAACATAAGAACTAGGGCCAGGAACTAGGGTTCAGCTCCTTAACCCTGCTCAGCCATGTAATACAATCATGGCTCTTCTCAGCTCAGCCTCAACTCCACTTTCCTTTTCACTCCCGGTAATCTTTCAATCCCTTAATACTTAAAAATCTGTCTATCTCCTTCCTAAATTTACTAAATATCCCAGCATCTACTGCACTCTGGTGAATTCCACAGATTCATTGAAAGAAGTAATTTCTCTTCACTTCTGCTTTAATTCTGCTCGTGCTTATCCAAACACTATGACCTCTCAAACTAGATGGTCCCTCAGGAGGAAACATCCTGTCGATGTATACTTTGTCAATCCCCTTAAGCATTTTATATGCCTCAATTAGATTCACATTACATTCTTCCAAATTCTTGGAGATATAGACCTAACCTGCTCAATCTCTCTTCATAAACGAAACCTCTCATCACTGGAATCAATCCAGAGAACCTTCTCTGAACTGCCACTAATGCAACTCCATCCCTTCGTGAGAAAGTGATTATGTAGTCAGTACTACAAACATGAGGACAAATCAATGAGTATGTCATAATTATATGTAAAAGTAATACTTAGTGCAGGGAGAATGGTCAGAACACAAGTGTATTTGACTTGGTGAAACAAAGATGGAGAACAGGAAAAAATTGTAGCTATAACAGGCTGCTCCTTTTTAAAGGTATTTTAGATGTTGGAAATTATTTCCTTGAATTCCAGGAGGAGCAGAGGAACCTCGATTATCTGAATGAAATGGGTGGGCACTATTTCGCTCAAATAATTGATTATTCAGTTAATTGATTCAATGCCTCACCTCTGGGGCTCGGAGTTTTCTGAAGTTTCCTTCTTCCTGGCTCTGCCTGCCTTGCTCCCTCTCTCTGTCTCAGGGTTTGTTTCCGAGCAGACACAAAGGTCCCTTCTGTGTAAGGGACCTGCTGCATTGCTGAAGCCTCCCCGTGCCCCCCACCCACATCACTTCAATGGGATTGACACAGCAAGCATTTGCAAAGTCTGCTCCCCATTTGTGAGACTAGGCAGCAGCACACCGTGTGCAATCCTTCTTCCCCTCCCACCCCCTCCGCCGCAGTCTAGCCCCCACGCTGACACCACCCCGCTCCCCCCCCGACCACCCCCAACTCCTGCCCCTTGTCCACCACCATCCCGCCCTTACCACCACCCACCATCTGCCCTCAACCCCGTCCAACCCCGCCCCATCTACTTCCACCCTTGTCCCTCCCTGCCCTGCCCCAACCCCTACTCCTACCCACTATCCACCATCCACCCCCAACCCCATTCAATCCCACCCTGTCTCCTCCCACTATCTGCCCCCACCCTGCCCCTGACTATTCCCTCCCAACCCCATCCAACCCCGCCCCATCTGTGATCAATGTTAGAAACACCTCTTTGATGTAATATTTCTGTCGGGACCTTAAGATCTTCTTCGGATAATCCGAAATTCAGATAATCGACGTTCCTTTGTATATGCTGTTGCAACTGTTTTGGAACTCCAGAGAAAAAAAAGTCAAAACAACAGCACTTTTAAAAGTGAGAAAGACAGACAAAGGCAGCAAGCACATCATCTGTAAGGGAGAAAGAGAAAGAAGGCCACACTGCTAATTGACAGAGCAGTGAATCTACACAGCTATTGCCTTTGCTGTTTGAATTCATGTATCACTAGACATTGGAGTGTGTCAAGGAAAACTTAACAAACAGTGAAATGCACAACTGATCTTGGAGGAACCTGTTTGGGAGAAGTCACAGCACAGAAACAGATATATGGAAGTTTAAGCGTGGCCTTACTGTAAGTCTGCAGTAGAGAGTAGAGTGGGTTCTTTCTTGATTATATGTTTTTTATTGGAATCTGTCTCCTGATTAAATTTTTAAAATATAAGCCAGAAGTATGAAGTTAGCCTGCAGCAGTGTTTTGTAGAGGAATAAGACGGTGCTACTTCCTGGGTCTGCAGATTGGAAGGAGCAAAATGGCCTTTAGTAGAGTTATATGCTCCTCACGTCAAATGTGGGAGTTTTGAGAGAGTTTACAGGGTTACTGAGGATTATATCTGCATTAAATGTCGTTGGTTGTGAATCCTGCTATATTGAATGGATCGGTTGGAGCAACAGTTAGAGACAATGAGGAATTTACATGAGCTAGGTGGTGTAATGGATGGCATTTATAGGAATGGAGAAAAGCCACAGATACAGTCAGGTAGATGGGTTAACTCCAGGAAAGGTAGGAGAGTTAGGTGGATAGGACAGGAGCCTTCTGTGGTTATCTCCATTCCAAACAAGTAGGCTGTTTTGGAAAACATAGGGGGTGATGGACTTTCAGGAGAATGTGCTAAGCGACTGTCTAGTCAGAGTTACAGATAGATATTGCTGCAGCCAGCAGCAAAAAATCAGAATGGTGTATTGCCTCCCTGGTGCCAGGATCAAAGATGTCTCAGAGACGGTTCAGAATGTTCTCAAAGGGGAGAGGGATCAGCAAGAGTACACATTGGCGACAACGACATAGGAAGGAAAAAGGATGAGATTCTGAAGGGAGAATATAGAAAGTTAAGCAGGAATTTAAAAACGAGGTCCTGAGGGTAGTAATATCTGGATTACTCCTGGCGCTACGGCTCCACCCCCGGCACCTTCCCCTGCAACCGCAGGAAATGTAAAACTTGCGCCCACACCTCCACACTCACTTCCCTCCAAGGCCCCAAGGGATCCTTCCATATCCGCCACAAGTTCACCTGTACCTCCACACACATCATCTATTGCATCCGCTGCACCCGATGTGGCCTCCTCTATATTGGTGAGACATGCCGCTTACTTGCGGAACGCTTCAGAGAACACCTCCGGGCCGCCCGAACCAACCAACCCAATCACCCCGTGGCTCAACACTTTAACTCTCCCTCCCACTCCACCGAGGACATGCAGGTCCTTGGACTCCTCCACCGGCAAAACATAACAACACGACGGCTGGAGGAGGAGCGCCTCATCTTCCGCCTGGGAACCCTCCAACCACAAGGTATGAATTCAGATTTCTCCAGTTTCCTCATTTCCCCTCCCCCCACCTTGTCTCAGTCGGTTCCCTCAACTCAGCACCGCCCTCCTAACCTGCAATCCTCTTCCTGACCTCTCCGCCCCCACCCCACTCCGGCCTATCACCCTCACCTTGACCTCCTTCCACCTATCCCACCTCCATCGCCCCTCCCCCTAGTCCCTCCTCCCTACCTTTTATCTTAGCCTGCTTGGCTACTCTCTCTTATTCCTGATGAAGGGCTTATGCTCGAAACGTCGAATTCTCTATTCCTGAGATGCTGCCTGGCCTGCTGTGCTTTGACCAGCAACACATTTGCAGCTGTGATCTCCAGCATCTGCAGACCTCATTTTTTACACATAGGAATAGTAGGACAGAGCAGATGAAAGCATGGTTGAAGAGCTGGTGTATGGGAGAAGGATTCATATTTTTGGATCATTGCATCATTGGAATCTCTTCTGGGGTAAAATGATACAAGAAGGATGGATTGCACCTGAATTGGAAGGGGATGAATATACTGGCAGGGAGATTTGCTCAAGCTGCTCAGGAGGATTTAAACTAGTAATGAGGGGAGGGTGGGACCCAGGGAGATAGTGAGAAAGAGATCAATCTGAGACAGGTACAGTTGAGAAATGAAGTGAAACAGGGCAGGCAAGAACAAAGCACAGGATAAGGTAGGACTGATAAATTAACTGCATTTATTTCAATGCAAGAGGCCTAACAGGGAAGGCAGATGAACTCAGGGCATGGATAGGAATATGGGACTGGGATATCATAGCAACTACAGAAACATGGCTCAGGGATAGGCATGACTGGCAGCTTAATGTTTCAGGATACAAATGCTACAGGAAGTATAGAAAGGGAGGCAAGAGAGGAGGGGTGAGTGGCGTTTTCTGATAAGGGATAGCATTACAGCTGTACTGAGGGAGGATATTCCTGGAAATACATCCAAGGAAGTTATTTGGGTGGAACTGAGAAATAAGAAAGTGATGATCACCTTATTGGGATTGTCTTATAGTCCCCCTAATAGTCGGTGGGAAATTGAAAAACAAATTTGTAAGGAGATTTCAGTTATCTGTAAGAATAATAGGTGGTTATGGTAGGGGATTTTAATTTTCCAAACATAGGCTGGGACTGCCATAGTGTTAAGAGTTTAGATGGAGAGACATTTGTTAAGAGAGTACAAGAAAACTTTCTGATTCAGTATGTGAATGTGCCTACTAGAGAAGGTGCAAAACATGACCTACTCTTGGGAAATAAGGCAGGGCAGGTGATTGAGGTGTCAGTGGGTGAGCACTTTCAGGCCAGTGACCATAATTCTACTGTTTTAAAATAGTGATGGAAAAGGATAGATTAGATCTAACAGTTGAATTTCTAAATTGGAACAAGGTTAATTTTGATGGTATTAGGCAAGAACTTTAAAAAGCTGATTGGGGACAGATGTTCGCAGGTAAAGGGACGGCTGGAAAATGGGAAGCCTTCAGAAATGAGAAAACGAGAGTCCAGAGACAGTATATTCCTGTTAGGGTGAAAGGAAAGGCTGGTAGGTATCGGGAATACTGGATGACTAGAGAGTTTGGTTAAGAAAAAGAAGGAAGCATATGTCAGGAATAGGCAGGAAAGATCAAGTGAATTCTTAGAAGAGTATAAAGGAAGTAGGAGTATACTTAAGAGAGAAATCAGGAGGGCAAAAAGGGGACTTGAGGTAGCTTTGGCAAATAGGGTTGAGGAGAATCCAAAGGGCTTTTACAAATACATTAAGGGCAAAAGGGTAACTTGAGAGCAAATAGGGCCCCTCAAAGTTCAGCAAGGCAGCCTTTGTGTGGAGACGCAGGAGATAGGGGAGATACTAAACAAGTATTTTGCATCAGTGTTTACTGTGGAGAAAGACATACGAGGTATAAAATGTGGGGAAATAGACATCTTGAAAAATGTCCATATTACAGAGGAGGAAGTGCTGGATGTCTTGAAATGCACAAAGATGGCTAAAGCCCCAGGACCTGATCAGGTGTACCCTAGAACTCAGTGGGAAGCTAGGGAAGTGATTGCTGAGCCCCTTGCTGAGATATTTGTATCATCAATAGTCATAGATGAGGTGCCAGAAGACTGGAGGTTGGCTAACATGGTGTCATTAAAGAAAGGTAGTAAGGAAAAGCCAGGGAACGGGGAGCCTGATGTCAGTGGTGGGCAAGTTGTTGGACGGAATCCTAAGGGACAGGATTTACATGTATTTGGAAAGGCAAGGACTGATTCAGGATAGTCAACATGGCTTTGTGCATGGGAAATCATGTCTCACAAACTTGATTGAGTTTTTTGTAAAAGCAACGAAGAGGATTGATGAGGGCAGAATGGTGGACATAATCTATATGGACTTCAGTAAGGCGTTCAACAAGGTTTTCTATGGGAGACTGGTTACTAAGGTTAGATTTCATGGAATACAGGGAGAACTAGCCAATTGGATACAGAACTGGCTTGAAGGTAGAAGACAGAGGATGGTGGTAGAGGGTTGTTTTTCAGACTGAAAGCCTGTGACCAGTGGAGTGCCACAAGGATCGGTGCTGGGTCCATTATTTTCATCATTTATATAAATGATTTGGATATGAACATAGGAGATATAGTTAGTAAGTTTGCAGATAACTCCAAAATTGGAAGTGTAGTGGACAGCGATGAAGGTTTCCTCGGATTACAACAGGATCTTGATCAGATGGGCCAATGGGCTGAGGAGTGGCAGATGGAGTTTAATTTTGATAAATGCAAGGTGCTGCTTTTTAGGAAAGCAAATCTTAGCAGAATTTATTCACTTAATGGTAAGGTCTTGGGAAGTGTTGCTGAACAAAGAGACCTTGGAGTGCAGGTTCATAGCTCCTTGAAAGTAGAGTCGCAGGTAGACAGGATAGTGAAGAAGGCATTTGGTATGCTTTCCTTTACTGGTCAGAGCATTGAGAATCGGAGTTGGGAGGTCATGTTGCGGCAGTACAGGACATTGGTTAGGCCACTGTTTGAATATTGTGTGCAATTCTGGTCTCCTTCCTATTGAAAGGTTCAGAAAAGATTTACAAGGATGTTGCCAGGGTTGGTGGATTTGAGCTAGAGGGAGAGGCTGAATGGACTGCGACTACTTTCCCTGGAGTGTCGGAGGTTGAGGGGTGAACTTATACAATCATGAGTGGCATCGATAGGATAAATAGACAAAGTCTTTTCCCTGAGGTGGGGTGGTCCAAACTAGAGGGCATAGGTTTAAGGTGAGAGAGGAAAGATATAAAAAGGACCTAAGGGACAACTTTTTCACGCAGAGGGTGGTGTGCGTATGAAATGAGCTGCCAGAGAAAGTGGTATAACTGCAACATTTAAAAGGTATCTGGATGGGTATATGAATAGGAAGGGTTTAGAGGAATATAGGCCAATTGCTGGCAAATGGGACCAGATTAGGTTGGGATAGGTGGTCGGCATGGACAAGTTGGATTGAAGGATCTGTTTACGTGCTGTATATCTCAATGACTCTATGACTCTAAATGCATTTGCCCACTCACTGAACTTCTCTAAATGACCTCAAGACATCTTTGCCTCCTCCTCCTAACTCATAATTTTATCCAGTTTTGTGTCATCAGCAAACTTGAAAATGTTCCATTCCATCATCCAAGTTATTTGTATGTATCATAAGTAGCTGGGGACCAACCATTGATTCTTGCATTATCCCACTCATCATTGCCTGCCATGCAGAAAAAAAATCTCCATTTTCAGTTTCCTATCAGTCAGCCAATGCTCAATCCATACCAATGTTATCTCCTATGCTTTAACTTTGCTCATTGTACCATTTGACCTCATAAATGTATTCTGAAAATCCAAAAAACATGCAATCAACACATCTCCTTTATCTATATTACTAATTACATCCTAAAAAAAACTCCCGTAGCTTTGTTCACTTGATTTGTTTTATATAAACCTGCACTGCTTTTATCCAATACTGTTAATTGTTTCTGATGGTTCTACATTTAGCTGGTGACTTCAGTTCAAAGGAAATCCCCAGAAAGTTGATAATGGGGGTTTTGGTGGCAGTCACACCACTGAATATCAAGGGAGGATAGTTGGATTCTTTTTTATTGGAAATAATTATTAATTGACATTTGTGGGGTATGAATGGTATTCAACATTTTTCAGCTGCAGCCTTGATATTGTCTAGGTCCTTTTGTAGGCATGTATTTAATTTTTCCAGGTTGACCCTTCTCTGGGTATACCTAGTGCTGGTCCTTGCATGTTCTTCGGCACTCTTCATTATACCAGGTTAATCCCTTGGCATGATAGTAATCTTAGGGAGATGAGCCAGGCCATTAAGTTACTGATTATGACTGAATATTATTTGGTGCTGCTGATAGTCTACAAAGTCTCACGGATGCCCAGTTCTGACCCGATACATCTGTTCTGAATCAATCCCTTGCAGTATATGGGTAGTGCCACACAATATCATAGATGGCATCTCAGTATGTAGACAAAATGTTATCTTCACAAGGACTGAGCGATGGTCACTCATACCTGTATTGTTATAACAGGTTCATCTGCAACAGGTCGGTTAAAGAGGAAAACATCTAGTAGATTTTTCCCTCATATTGGTTCCCTCATAATTTTCTGTAGGCGCAGTTTGGCAGCTAGGTCCTTCAGGATTTAACTAGCTCAGTCAATAGTTGTACTCCTGGTAATGGCAATGTCACTTTCCCACCCAGAGTACACTCTTGCCAACCTCAATGAACACAGAACATAGAACATTACAGCACAGTACAGGTCTGTCGGTCCTCGACGTTGCGCTGACCTGTGGAACCAATCTGAAGCCCATCTAACCTACACTATTCCATTCACATCCATATGCCTATCCAATGACCATTTAAATACTCTTAAAGTTGGCGAGTCTACTACTGTTGCAGCAGTGCATTCCATACCCCTACTACTCTCTGAGTAAAGAAATTACCTCTGACATCTGACCCATATCTATCACCCCTCAATTTAAAGCCATGTCCCCTCATGCTAGCCATCACCATCTAAGGAAAAAGGCTCTCACTGTCTACCCTATCTAACCCTCTAATTATCTTATGTGTCTCAATTAAGTCGCCTCTCAATCTTCTTCTCTCTAACCAAAACAGCCTCAATCCCTCAGCCTTTTCTTGCAAGACCTTCCCTCCATACTAGGCAACATCCTAGTAAATCTCCTCTGAATCCTTTCCAAAGCTTCCACATCCTTACTATAATGCGGTGATCAGAACTGTACGCAATACTCCCAAATGTGGCTGCACCAGAGTTTTGTACAAGTGCAGCATGATCTCATGGTTCCAAAACTCAATCCCTCTACCAATAAAAACTAACACACCGTATGCCTTCTTAACAACCCTATCAACTTGGGTAGCAACTTTCAAGAATCTATATACATAGACACTGAGATCTCTCTGCTCATCTACACTACCAAGAATCTTACCATTAGCCCAGTATTTTGCATTCCTGTTACTCCGTCCAAAGTGAATCACCTCACACTTTTCCACATTAAACTCCACTTGCCACCTCTCAGCCCAGATCTGCAGCTTATGTGTGACTCTCTGCAACCTACAACATTCCTTGTCACTATCCACGACTCTACCGACCTTAGTATCATCTGCAAATTTACTAACCCATCCTTCTATGTCCTCATCCAGGTCATTTATATAAATGACAAACAAACGTAGACCCAAAACATCTCCTTTGCAGTATCCCATGAGTAACTGAACTCCAGGATGAGCGTTCCCCATCAATTCCCAATTTAACCTAATTCCCAACATATTAGTAAAATATACTTTGCAGGGTTGACTGGGCTAAGCCTGTCATTGTCATTCCCAGTGGCTAGATCATCTTCTTTCAGCTAGCCAATTTCTGATCCAAACCACTAAACCACCCTCAATTCCATGCCTCCATATTTTGTACAATAGCTTACCGTGGGGAACCTTATCAAATTCTTACTGAAATTCAAATACATCACATCAACTGCTTTTCCGTCATCCACCTGTTTGGTTATCTTCTCAAAGAACTCAATAAGGTTTGTGAGGCATGACCTATCCTTCACAAAATTGTGTTGACTATCCCTAATCAACTTATTCCTTTCTCGATGATTATAAATTCTATCTCATAACCCTTTCCAACACTTTACCCACAACTGAAGTAAGCCTCACAGGTCTAAAATTTCCAAAGTTGTCTCTTCTCCCCTTCTTGAATAAAGGAACAACATTTGCTAACCTCCAGTCTTCTGACACTATTCCTGTAAACAATGACAGCATAAAGATCAAAGCCATAGGCTTGGCAAAGGGACTTATCTATTTTTATACTTTAGAATTGCTAATACCTCCTCCTTATGCACCTTCTCCTCAACCAGAATGTCTTTTTCTGGTGAGAATACTGAAGAAAAATATTCATTTAGTGCTTCCCCTATCTCGTCTGACTCCACGCTCAAATTCCCATTACTATGCTCGATTGGCCCTAATGTTACTGTAGAAGAGCTTATGCCCAAAACGTCGATTCTCCTGCTCCTTGGATGCTGCCTGACCTGCTGCGCTTTTCCAGCAACACATTTTTCAGCTCTGATCGCCAGTATCTGCAGTCCTCACATTCTCCTAATGTTACTGCAGTCATTCTTTAATTCCTGATATAGTTATAGAAAACCTTATGGTTTTCCTTGATCCTACCAGCCAATAACTTCTCATGTCCCTTCCTGGCTCTTCTTAGCTCTTTCTTTAGGTCTTTCCTGGCTTACCTGTACCTCTCAAGCGCCCTAACTGAGCCATCACATCTCATCCTAATATAAGCCTTCTTCTTCCTCTTGAAGAGAGATTCAACTTCCTCATTAAACCACAGCTCCCGTGCTCGACAACTTCCTCCCTACCTTATTGGTACGCACTTATCAAGGACCTGCAGTAGCTGGTCCTTGAATAAGCTCCATATTTCAATTGTGCCCATCCCCTGTAGTTTCCTTCCCTCTCCTATGCATCCTAAATCTTGCCTAATTGCTTCCCCCATTGCTTGGGACAATCTTGTAAGGTATGATTGAATGACTGTGTCAGGTTGTCCCTCAAAAAATCTGTGGGACAGCTCTCCCAATTTAGCATAATTCCCAAGATATTAGTAAAATATACTTTGCAGGGTTGACTGGGCTAAGCCTGTCATTGTCATTCCCAGCGCTTAGATCGATATTCCATGATCCATCCAGTTTTATTCCTTCATGACTTATTCTGAAGTGATTTGAATAGTAGTTGATAAGTGACCTCTAGACTTCATTAGACAGCCAAAGATTTGTACCTCTATAATCATAAAGCTAACAGTGATCTGGGTGTTTTTGACTATTACTCTTTCTGGATTCAAATGTGTAGTTTTTCGAAGGAATCTTCTCACTGTCGACCCTGCTGGAAAGAGTTGGGAACCTGACTGACTAACTGTTTTAGTGTTCTGCCATAAAGGAGAGTGTGTGTTATGATGATCCATCTGTCAAGAGATGAATTTCTAATTGACAGGTCACAGTTTGGGTTCCCCTGACATCACTAGCATTAATTATTGTGGTACATTACCAGCCAACACATAATTTACCTTCTCCCTAAGACATTCCGCAGTTCCTCTCAGCTAACATATTTCATGAGGCCTAAACCCAGCAATCCAAGGTTAAGCTTTTAAAATGAGTTAAATCAGAGGCTGTTGGCCTCATTAAAATATTGGTCAACCTGCCATTTGGAAGTGTGCTGGGAGCTTGTCCCTTATCCCACTTCCATTAAATCTGGAGGCTTGTTTACATCTAATTTGAGGTTTCAACTTTTTTTTAAAAGTCTCATCTGACCTCAGGCACTGATGTTTGTGTTAGAATATACAAGCCATTGGAAAGAGGGGTTTCACGGGGAAAAGTTCCTTATGCAATTCCATATTTGCAAACTCAACACTAGTTTTAATTCAATTGGCACCACAAATCAGCCAATATTAGTCCAAAAGTACAAAGCATACAAGAATGATTTTAGTGAAAAGTTTTACTTATCAAGATGAAGGATATCAGCAAAAGGACATGGAATGATTTCCAATTTGGGCTATTCAGGATCATCATCAAATATTCCCTTATCAGGCATAAATACAGCTCCCACCATATACACTGATTCTTGATCAGTAGGGGAATCAAAGGTTATGGAGAAAAATGAGGAATGTTGGATTAGCCATAACCCTATTGAGAATGGCAAAACAGGCTCCAGGAGCCAAATGGTCAATTCATCTTCCTGTTTCATGTGATCTATACTGTCAGCAATATGCCTCAACAAAAAATCTCAAAAGAGCCTCTCTGAGTTATTTCCCACACCTTTGATCTCTCTTGAATGGAGTTGCCAAATGATACAGAGTCTGCATCCACTGAAACTTAATTTGAGGTTGTCTGAGTTGATTTCATTAGGACTGAAGCTTACAACCTTTTTGGCAAAGTGCAATTCAAGTCGAGTTTGATGGAGTGATTCTCTCCGCAAGGGTGAGCACGTTTCCTTGCCATATCTTATTGATCTCACTGCATTAATTTGGAACAAATAGGAAATATGCTGTTAAACTTGAGAGAGTGCAGAAAAGGGACTGGAGAGTTTGACCGACAGAGAGAAACTGAATAAGCTGGCGTTTTTTTCCCCTCAAGCATCAGCGGCTCAGGGGTGACCTTACAGAGGTTTATAAAATCATGAGGGACGTGGATAGGGTGAATAGCCAAGATTTTTTCCCTAGGTTGGATGAGACCAAAACTAGAGGGCATAGGTTTAAGTGAGAGGGAAAAGTTTTATAAAGGACCCGAGGAGTAACATTTTCACGCAGAGGGTGGTGCGTGTTTGAAATGAGCTGCCAGTGGAAGTGGTGGAGGCTAGTACAATGGCAACATTTAAAAGGTATCTGAATGGGTGTATGAACAGGAAAAGTTTAGAGCGATATGGGCCAAATGCTGGCAAATGGGACTAGGTCAGATTGGGATGTCTGGTTGTCGCAGATAAGTTAGACTGTAGGATCTTTGACTCTGTGACTTTATTCCGTTAAAGTATCCATTTCCAGCAAACCAGTTTTTCAAAAAACGCAAAATATTATCTCACACCTTGATTCTCTAAGTCACTGTTACTGCTTCAGGCTTTGCAGATGCTGGAAATCTGAAACACAAACAAACATCACTGAAGAAATTCAGCAGGTCTGGCAGCATCTGTGGTAAGGAAGTAGAGTTAATGTTTTGGGCCCAGTGACTCTTCAACAGAACATTAATTCACAGCCATAACATTAATTCACTGCTTTAATTGCCACTTAGCCCTCATGGTGAGGGTCATGCCCTATCTCTACACCATCTTACTTCAGTTGCTGGAGCAACTGATGGATCAGCAGGAGTCCTCCATTAGACCTTAGGGCTGCACCATCTTTCAAAACTTGTTGTACAGCAGACCTGCCATCTGCAACTGTACATCTCGGTTGTGTAGGACAATTACAGCAATGGTAGAGAAGGGGAAGCTGACACCACACTTCCCTGAGAGGGTCGATAAGTGTGGCGCTGGAAAAGCACAACAGGTCAGGCAGAGAGCATCCGAGCAGCAGGAGAGTCAGCGTTTCGAGCATAAGCCCTTCATCAGGAATGTGGGGATGGGGGCTGGGGGAAGCGAGTTGAAGGTGGGGGTGGGGGGAAGGTGGCTGAGAAGACGATAGATAGATACAGGTGGGGATACAGAGGGGAGGGTGGAGCGGATAGTTGGGAAGCAAGATGGACACGTTGTGCAGTTCAAGAGGCCAGTGCCACATTTGCAGGGTTGGATCTGGGATGAAGTGGGGGGTGGGGAGTTTAGGAAACTGGTGAAGTCGATGTTGATGCCGTGTGGTTGAAGGGTCCCAAGGTGGAAGATGAGGCATTCTTCATCCAGGTGTCAGGTGGCTTGGATTTGACGGTGGAGGAAGCTTAGGATGGAGGTCTTTTGAGATGGAATGGTGGAGAGGAGAGGAGGACAGCCAGAAAATGCAATGCCACCATACCATGCCAGCTTGATCAGAGAGCATCACCTGGGTCAGTGCCATCTCAAAGGTGAGGAGGGCTGGGCAGGAGGAACATCAATAATCTTCTCTGCTCTGTCGGGGTTAATACAATGCTCTCTGTGACCTCACACTTTTCTATGCCACTACACCCACCTCCCACCAAAGTATAAAATCTACCCTCCTCATACCCTCCTGCACTCACTCTGGTTATCTCACCCCATCCTCCCACATCCCTAACCCCGCATGGTCACTGTGCTGCCTCCTCACACCCTTATTACACTACATTTTTCCCTAACATGTGCCCATCTTATCAGCCTTGCCACCCATTTGTATCTTTATCATTCACCCCATTATGTTATTACGGTAGAAAATATCCCATTACAGGGATGAATGATGACCCCCCTGAAGGAAAGGTCTCTAGCTCTGGGACAGGAAGTCAAAGACCTGAATAAGTCCCAACACCTGAGTAAGTAACATTTATCATCCCATTGTAACAGTCATCAGACATTGAATACCACAATAACAAAAGGGTGCAATATCTTCTGCCTCTTATGTCTTAGAGGCAGATCCATCCTCCCAAAGAGAAGGCTGTCTCTCTCCTACAAGGATCTGTGGATTATCCTGAGGAAGCAGTGTCTCCTGGATCCCCATCAGCATGGATGACGATGTCTCTGTGAGGCGACCCATTGAGTTTTACACAAACGCTCCCCCACAAATGGGTGAGGGAGAAATGCCCAGGCCACTGGCAGGGACCAGGCACTGTTGAGGCTCCAGGAGGAGATGACCATATGGTCTTGTCCCTGAGGGACTTGGTGCAGTTGAATAGGGAGGAGTAGCAGCAGGGAGATGTACAGGAGACACCGGCCCTCATTGCTGAGAAGCTGGGCCAATGCAACCGCAACCTCGATTCACTCCCTGTCATTGCTCAGATGGTGCTGCGGTGCAAGCAGTCCATTGATATCACCCAGACCCTGCCACACTGCAGCTAGTCCTGCGATGATCTGTCTGTCTCAATGGACAAGTTGGCAGCTGCCATCGCGAGACAGATCCAACACAATCAGGCTGCTGGAGAGTTGACAACATCTGTACTCCAGCGCCCCACGCAGTGAGTGTCAGGACCGAAGGCAGGATGAGGGTGTTACAGGAACCAGGAGACATGAGGCGCCCAGATAGAGGAGGAGTCAGACACTTACAGGCCCCTTGACAGGCTCCATTAAGGATTCAGTGGAGTTGGCCAGGCCCCTCCATTTCCACCGTGCCTGCAAACACCCTCCCCAGCTGACCACGGGAATTTCCAGTCTAAGAGGGTCAACTTGTCTCGAACAAGAAGACCCACTGCATGTGGGCCAAATGCCCAAATGCCCCCAGGTTGCCTGGCCAAACCTTAGGCTCCACAGTCGACCAGGCTCCCTCCGCCCCATATGCACAGCAGGGCAGCTCAGTGTGGCACAGCTGGTGAGACAGGAAGAGGGAGATATACTAATATCATGTATAGTTGACAGCTGACAAACCTGTACATAGTATATTGTACATAGTATATTGTAAATAGTTTGTTTACCATACTATGTTGCATCTGCTGTTTATTTTAAATAACCTTATTTTCAAAGTTTCTTTCACAATAGTATGCAAATAGTTTGAACATTTCATAAACCTTTGCAAATCACTATTCATATGGCTGTCCTTGTCATTGTGTTGGCTATAGATTCTTCTTTTCATGATGTCCTGTGGCATCACTCCTTGGCCATGAAGGCCAGTGGTTTGCATTTGTGATAATTGTCAAATATATTCTGTAGGAACAAGGGTAGCAAAGGCACATGGCATCAGCTCCCTCACCATTGCCAACTGTTCAGCGGGTTGTGTCTGCTGAAGAGGAATTTGGAGAAAGTTTCCCAGCAGTGATGGCTACATGGGAGGTGCAGCCAAGGTGTTCACTGGTGAAGGTTAGCCAGGGATGGGCAGTCACCTTACCTATGTGACTGTTATGTGTATGTGTTGGAAAGGAATGTTGTTCCCCTGTAAAGGCCTATTGAATGGTTTCAGATGCAGATCCCTCCCTCCCAGGTAGGATCATTTACCCTGCCGATTGTGAATCCCTTCATGGCCATTTTCATTAATATGCGCTATCCATGTTCTCCACAACAGCGAGAGGTCTTTGTGAGTGACTTTCAGCTTCAGCATTAACAAGCCACTTACACCCCCTTAGCAGGCTCTCTTTTCTAGGTATTCATTCCATTAACCACACAAGCTTAACGTTACCCCAAGCTTTCACCCCAACTAAAACTTCATGTCTGTGCCTCCTTCATCCAACATCCCCTTTCCTATTAATTTATGTGAATGGAGGTGATGGGACAACCATGGTCCATCTTCTCAAATGGCCAGCACTAGCCCAGACTTCCTGGCTGGTAGACAGAAATGTCCTCAACTTTGACAGGCCCCCAAGCACACCACCACCCTCCCCTCCCCACTCACCACCAATTCCATACTAGCCCCTAAGGAAACAAAGGATTGACCGTGACCTACTCCCGCAGCACAGAGGCAAACTCCCCCTCTGTGGCACCACCCTGACCAGACGCTTGACTCTGGCCAAACTCCAGTTAGCTTTGTTGGCTGGACAGTTGGTTTGTGACCCAGAGTAATGCCAACAGCGTGGGTTCAATCTCCGCACCAGCTGATATTACCATAAAGGTCCCATCTTCTCAACCTCACCCTAGCCTGAGGTATAGTGACTCTCAGGTTAAACCACTACTAGTTGACACTCTCTCTCTCTCTCTCTCTCTCTCTCTCTCTCTCTCTCTCTCTCTCTCATGGAGACAGCAGTCCTCTGGGACTATGGCAACTTGAGTTACTTTACCTGTAACTGCAATCAAACTACTCTTGCAGTGTACAGTATCAGCACATGGGAAGATTCCAAGCTGGTGGCAATGCATTCTTAAAAGTGGAGTGCCAAATCTGTGGTGGAAGGATACATGCAGCTGATGTTGGTGACTTGTGCCCTGCCCTCCAGCTTGTCTGTGGCCAACGTGGATCTGCTGATGCAAGTGGTAAATTGAATCCCTAAGAACTCGGTCTGATCAACATGTCAAATTTGCGATGCCGAGTTTGTAGAGTGGATTTGTAAGATCACAATTCAGGCCAAGGTGGGCTGTTAACAAATCTGGCAGTACCTGTGTATGTTAACTTTGATTCCTCTCCATAGATGCTACCAGAGCTGCTGAGCTTTATCAGCAGTTTCTGTTTTTATTTGCAATTTACAGAAACTGCAGCTCTTTTGGTTTTTGTTAGGCTGTAAATAGCCCATTTAACAAGCATATATTGATCAACAATTGGAAACTCACCACTGTCTAGTGAAGGATCCTGCTGTACCACTTAAAACAATCTAATAAGATGCAACGAGATGATCTTGACATCAAGGTCAGCCTTGATAAACATCTTCCCTGATTCCACCACTTATTTCATTATAGCCCTTGACATTCAGAGTCTGGTCAGATTCTGCCCTTAGAGTGAACAGTTGAAGAAAACGTTCATCCTATAAGACTTATATCCATGGCCCATAGATCAAAAGCTGATATCTACCCCACTGTAACACCCAGCACCCCTCACCACCACCCTCTACCTCATGGTTTATTTATTGTTATTTTAGGTCCAAGGTCTCAGTTACCAAAACCCAACAAAACAAATGCAGTATGTTAATCATTTAAGTAGACGTAGAGATCACAATTTGCTTGACTTAATATGCACTTGTATTTTTTTTCATCAAACATTTTGTACTAAGGAACCATCTGGAGATCATTTTTTCTGTCATCAATTGCTACACATAGTTTCAATCTAACCAGTTCCTGCTTTGTTGGCTGGATTTCATAAATCCCATTACAGTAATATTACTTTGTACTTTAAATTCTAAGAAAATCCAACTTTCTGTTTGATTTGGAATGGAACATTAGTGCTATTTATATAATGATGTTAACTCAACATCTGTGAAAATCACTTTAGAACAGGTGGCACCAAGTATGTGCACATTATAGTTCAGTGCTATCGCAGAGTAGAATGCTAGTTTGTGCCTAAAGGTCTCATTTGATGCTTCCTTAACCTTGAACATGTTTGTTATGGCACAGTGGAAGAATGTAGATTTTTGAGCATGGATCCTCACTTAGCCAGACTAGATTGTTAGTCGGGGTCGAAACCAGAAATGGGTGCTGATCCCACATGCTTTAATAGGCCCAGGTACTGCACATTTCCAACATGGAATGAGCATTTGCATACTGCTCGCATTTCACTCATGGAAAGTTGGCAAAGCACAAGCCAAATTTTCATGCCTGGATCTCACTCTAAAACTAGCAGAAGGTAAGAAAGAATATTTGAAGGGAAACAAGGAGATGCAACCAATACAACGGTTAGTCAATGAGGGGACTGTGGGAAAGGAGAATATTGTGAAAGTGGAGGTGAGGTAAAGTCTGAGGGAAGATACTTAAACCTATGGAATTAAATCTGTATGCCTCTACAAGGAACGAAAAAACTTTGATTGATGATTTTTACAGTACTGTGACTCTCGGTGCACCTCACTTCACCTGGTGAGAAAACCATGGCCAGCTCACAATTCAGGTCAAAGTTAATAACACAGTCTAGGCGGAACTATATAATCAGATCCCAATAAACATCTGGGAATGTGGCTCTCCAGAGAAATCCCTGTAAATCATAAACAACAGTTCAGTGTGCAAGCATTGTAACTAACCACACAATTTTCATCTGGAAGTTAAAATTGTTTCAGATATACTGATGAACTTCAAAGGGCAGTAAGTGCCACATGGGCAAAACACTACAAGAGCTAATTGGTTTAATGGTTTTGGTGGAGGAAGGAATGTTGACCAGAGGTAAATAAACTCCATTATCTATTGCCTAATGGTTAGTGACCAAGATACTCTGATTTTGCGTAATAGTACAAAATGGTGACTTTAAGTCAACAAGACATCTGTCACTTCTTCCGCGAGAATGATATACGATTTTTAATATCCTCCTAAACCCTTTGAAAAAAGCATCGTGGAACAGATCACCGAACAATGCTGGCTTCCTTCACTCACATTATCAATCTGGAATATTTCAATGATAAACTACGCTGACTGTGAGGATAATAGTGTAGAACTTCAATAGAACATCAGTCAGTCAGTGAAAAGGTTCAAATGAGTAATACAAGTAAGTGTGAAGTGACTTAACTTGGTAGGAAGAATACGGACAGACAATGTCAAATAAAGGGAACAAGTCTAAAAAGTTACTTTAAACTCGTATAGGACACTGGTATAAGCTTGAACTAAAGTGCTGTGCCCCAATTTGGATGCCACACTTTAAAAAAGATGAGAAACCATTAACAAGAGTGCTAAAAAGGATTAACAATACTGGCTTCAGAGATGAGCAACTGTAGCTAGATAAAAAAAAAGAAATGAAGGAAGGAAGGAAGGGATTGTTTTCTTTGGAGAAGAGAAGGTTGAAAGGCTATTTGATAAAAGTTATCCAAAATTACAAGGGACTCTGGACAGAGAACTCGTAGCACAGAAAGATTCCTGTTTTGTGCCATCTGTAGATTTTGAAATTGTGTACACCAAAATTCTACATTGTTAATATAGGTCAGGAAGTACAAATATCCTAATAGCAACAGGATAATGGGTATGATGGAATTTGTTTATTGCCTTCTGATGTCTTTCATTGCAACTGTCAAAAATTGAAAGCTGTCTTATTACATCTTCCTGTGACAATGAGATAGAGTGGGACTTGATTGAAGAATACTTATGACGGTATAATATCATAATGGAACCAAAGAATGGCTATAAACATATCACAATATCATATTTTACCCTTGAAGTCAGTATTGAAGATAGTGAATGTGACATTATAATCGATGGGAATGGGGTGTTCAGTTGTTTAGTTAGCTAAATGACTACAATGTCATGCAAAATAAAGCTAACAGCACAGGTTCAATCCCTACACTGATTTTAGTAGTTAAGGAAGACATGCCTCCTCACTTTAACTCACGCATATAGAGTAGTTACTCTTAAGCTAAACATAAACAACCATCTCTCTCTGTCTTTCTAATAGAGAGATATGTGTCTGGTCCTTTGTGGACTATGATTCCTTATACAGCAGGTAGTAAACCATTTATTTTCATGAGAAGCTTGAAGCATTTTTCTGCTGCTGACAATAATAATTTCTATGTTTGTTTTTATATTGTTGAACTACAATAATCTTTAATGATTAACTGAATATCAATTATGCTTGTTTAAAGTTGACAGACCCAATTCTCTTCAACTTGATAAGACTCCACGTTCTGTATTGATTGTATTATTTTTCACAAGAATGAAATAACAGTAGGTCTTCCAATGTTCAAAAGGTTTTTTTTCAGTCAAGTGTTTTATATATGCGACAGTCTTCAGGGAGTCTACGTTCTTTGCACAGTTAGGTTTATTTTAAGTCACTGTTCCCAGTATGCCAGCAGCTGCAAGTGAGAAACGCCTAAAAAAAAACTAGTTAAAGTACCACTTAATGCTGTTAACTGCAGTGGGTGGAGGCTGGAGGGCACTGGATTTTAACAAGTCCCATTTGAAAGACTAGCTCAGTGTGATTGTCACGACACTTGTCTTCCTGGCTGAGGTTGTATTGCTAACAGATGGGATTCTGGCAGCTTTTTCTAATTTATGCAGATGCTCTGTAAAATGACTGGCTATGTAAAGTGATTGTAACATTAACCTCTCATAACCTTGTCCTTCCTATAACAGTAGGTAGAACAAGGTTGAAACTTGTATTTTCTTCAGAAACTTAAAGTAAAATACAAAGTTTCCAAAAACATTTCTATTTCTGTTTCCTCCTCCTTCTGCACCTGAGGTTAAAATTGAAAATTTTGTCCTGACTGGAAGTATTACAACAAGAAGTGCTAAATTAAAAATGTAGACGTTGTTTACAGTATTATGTTTGTACTGAACGTGCATTTTAGTGTTGAACCTTTTTATGTGTCATCTCCAGTGTGTGTTAGCAATAATGGGGTCTCCTGATGGAGCTGTGGTATGTGGTTCTTTGCATCACACCCAATTTCAAATTGGCATCATGAGAGGGGGTTGGACTGGCATATGGCATCAGCTGGCAGAATGACTGTCAGCCCTGCCTCTGGTTCCCCCAAAAAACTACTACATGATACTTTAAAGCAGACCAGAAGCAGGGCTAATTAGATAGAGCCACTTTCTTCACAGCAGCCACTGAAGGGGCCATTTTTCTCAGATTATTCTGCCTTTGGCTGGACTGTTGCTGGCAGATTTTGGGGTCTGGATACTGTCACAGTTTCCATACCTGTCCCTTCCAAAGGGTACCCCAGATACAGTAATATTGAAAAGGATGTTTGCTCATTCTATGTACATTTTCCAAGAATGTCAGGCACCTGTGTGCTGTTCAAAATGTCTTGCATCATCAGTATTACATGGAATGTTGGACTATGGGGCAAATGTTTACAACAAAATGTCAAGAAGTGAAACAACTGCCTGTTTACATCAAGATTAACACTCCACCTCACAAAAATGCACAAAAAATTAAGTGGAAAATCACAGCTGTCTTCTTGAATTTAAAAAAAAATCCATACCATTAAACTCTTTTCCACAGGTCAAGAGAAAAAAAACTTTGTTCTAGGTGGCTGGCGAGCTCTGATGGTGTAATGCAATGTAGAATCATGCAAGAACTATGGGGTTTATTTTGTCACTCTTTGGAGAAGGATTTGGAGGTGAGAGAGCAGAGAAGTTGCCAGAAACCCTGACAAGCTAGTTCCCTACCACTGGCCCCACCTCCATAGGTGACTTTCCCAAGTGTGAGCTGCTAAAGGGAATTGGAATCCTATTTCACAGAGGCAAATGGGGAATTAAACCGATTAAAGCTCCAATCATGGGCTAATTTTCTCAGTGCTCCAAATTTCCCAGTGCCATACCTGCTGTGCCAGAAAGTCAGTAGTGATTAGCTTCACAGTGAGAAGCACAAGCTTTGATTCAATACAAAATGTTAATTAATTTTCCTGGGATGTTGGTTCCCAATATAAAAGATGGCTGCCATGATCCATCTGAGCAGTGCAATTGCACCCATGATGTCAAGCCAGCAAAATCCTAAATTTTAAAATAGTGATACGATCTGGGAAAACATTGCATCAATTATAAGCACTGTTAATTCTTTGCAAGTCATCCCTTCTGGTTGTTAAATATCTGGATGTCTACACAGGCATAGTGAAATGTTTAAATTGTAACTTAGAGGAATATTTCCATGGATCTGAATTTGGGTCAGACTAGGTAAGATCAGCAGATTTCCTTCCCTTAAGGAAGTGAGTGAACCAAATGCATTTTTACAATTGATGGTCATTTCATGGCATCATTACTGAAGGTAGCTTTATCATCCAGATTATTTATTAATGTAATAATGAAAAAATTAATTTACCAGCTGCCTTGTTGAGGTTCAAACTCACACAGCACTACCTAGATCAGTGCATTACAGATCTACAGACACCAGAATCTCTCTCTATTTTGCAAAAGCATAATCAATCAAATACAAAAGAGTATGTATTTTTTTTTCAGAAGCTGTGGTACTTATCTGAACCTCTAGAAAAGGCCCACACACGGGTGTCCAAAAAACTAAAGAGCCATCTTGAAGGGTAAAGTCTCAGTGAAGCAAGCGAAAGAATTCCATCAAACAACATTCCCTAGCAACCCGCTAAAATAATCTCAGATACAGCACTCAATGATAATTCTACGATTTTAATTGAAACTTTGATTTACAATTCTCAAGAATGTGGGATTGTGTCAATCATAATTCTTGGTTGTCAAACTTAAGAGAGGAAAACCATCGACAATCTCAGCAGGGCATGTCCTTGCGGTCCCCTGCTAACACTTTCCCTTCTGCAGCACTGTCCCTTTCCTCTCATTAACTGTCACTCAGACTGATAACCTGGCACTACCCACACCGCTAAGGCCCATGCTGATTGGATCTCCCGAAGCTGGAACCCAACAGCCAGAGATAAGTGTCCCAGAGGCAGCTCCTTAAATGGCTGCCTCCTGACTGATTAAAATCCAACATTTTTAATAAATTGGTTGTCAAGCCTACTGATCTCTGTTTCTTTGACTTGGTGGAAGATGGTGTCCTATTGATTCTTTCAGATCCCAGATGTAGAAACCATCACAATATTGGGATCAGTGCGCCTACGCCAAAATTCAGCCCAAGATATCAATGCATCAGAAGGGCTGAAAATCAACAGGGATTTCAGAACAGAACCTCCGACCAGCAAGTCACAGAGTGAGATAGAGAAACAGAGAAAAGTCCAGCTTCATTTTCTGATCCATTTGCTGAAGATCAAGGCTAATTGTTGTGGTTCTGTTCGTCGAGCTGGGAATTTATGTTGCAGATGTTTCGTCCCCTGTCTAGGTGACATCCTCAGTGCTTGGGAGCCTCCTGTGAAGCGCTTCTGTGATGTTTCCTCCTGCATTTATATTGATTTGTATCTGCCGCTTCCAGTTGTCAGTTCCAGCTGTCCACTGCAGTGGCCGGTATATTGGGTCCAGGTCGATGTGCTTGCTGATTGAATCAGTGGATGAGTGCCATGCTTCTAGGAATTCCCTGGCTGTTCTCTGTTTGGCTTGTCCTATAATAGTAGTGTTGTCCTAGTTGAACTCATGTTGCTTGTCATCAGAGTGTGTGACTACTAAGGATAGCTGGCCATGTCGTTTCATGGCTAATTGGTGTTCATGGATACCTGTCTTCCTGTTTGTCCTATGTAGTGTTTTGTGCAGTCCTTGCATGGGATTTTGTACACTGCATTGCCGGAGGAACATCACAGAAGCGCTTCACAGAAGACTCCCAAGCACTGAGGATGTCACCTAGACAGGGGACAAAACGTCTGCAACACAAATTCCCAGCTCGGCGAACAGAACCACAACAACAAGCACCCGAGCTACAAATCTTTCCCCAAACTATCAAGGCTAATTTCACCAGAAGTTGAGAAATTGACAAAATAACTTTTACCAATATAAAACAAATTAAGAAAACGCAGGTTTATTTCTCAAGTTTTCAGAGCTATGGAAGTGAAATTAATTACATAGTTCTTTCAAAGAACCGACATGGGCACAATTGGCTGAGGTTATGAAATTCCAATAAGATCTGACAGCGAATTAAATGCTGGCTGAGGTGTCTGGAAAAATTCCTGCTCTTCTCTGAATATCAGCATGTGATCATCAACAGCCACCTAAACTTAGAAAGACAGGGTGTTGGTTAAACCTCTCTGACATACCAGCATAGATTATACAGTCAAATTCTGGAACAGGGCTTAGACACATGATCTCTTGATTCAGGCAAAAAATATAAGCATGGAGGCCAGCTGGCAAACAACATTAAATTAAAATCATGAACAACATAACAACAGCTTGTTTTCAGATTGAGTGCGCTAAGGCACTTCAGATAAATGTAAGAAAAATCGAGAAATAGAGATCAGAAGGCCCAATGAACAGTTTATTTAAAATGTGGACTTTAATAAATACCTTAAAGGAAGATTGAGAAGTGGACATATAGACGGTTTTAGGCAGGGAACTCTAGAGAATGGGACATCAGTGGTTGAAAATACAGATACTAATTTGAAGGCAAAGGGAAGGGTTACAACAAAAGGTCACAGTCAGATGATCAGCAGAAAACCACTGCAGCAGTTATGATCCAGTAACAATGAAGAAATGGTGATGTATTTCCAAGACGTATGACTTGAAGAGGAATTTACAACTCTCATGCATCTGCTGCCCTTTTTTTATTGGGCTGGTGGAGCTTGTGGGCTTGGAAGGAACTGTCAGAGGTGCTTGTTTGAGTTAATGCAGTGCATGTTGGAGATGATACATGAAATAACTCCACAGAGGGCAGGAACCTATTACCAAGGCACTCTTCATTTACACGGGGACAGTCCTTGACACTGATACAGCTCCCTCAGGGGCAGCTCTCAGAGTGAACAGGATGTCTAACAATCAGGTATTTTTTTCTTTTTTTTGTGACTGAAATAACTCCATGGAAGCCGGTATCCCATCATCAGGTCACCCCTTATTTACTTATTATAAACACTGATTCAGCTCCCTCAGGGGCGGCTCTCAGAGTGAACAGAATGTCTAACAGTCATGTTTTTAATCTGTCTGCAAGGGCTCCCTGGTTGGACCAGAATAACAGCCCCAATCAGGAAATTCATATTCTATGACATTCACCTGGTTGACCTTGTTACAATCACCACAATACACAGTGCTGCTACTATGTATCAGGGGGGTGGAGAGAGCGAATGTTAAAGATGGTAGTTTCAGTGCTAATCAAGCAGGCTGCTTTCTCCTGGAAGTAAAAAATGAGGTCTGCAGATGCTGGAGATCACAGCTGCAAATGTGTTGCTGGTCAAAGCACAGCAGGTTAGGCAGCATCTCAGGAATAGAGAATTCGACGTTTCGAGCATAAGCCCTTCATCAGGAATAAGAGAGAGAGAGCCAAGCCGGCTGAGATAAAAGGTAGGGAGGAGGGACTAGGGGGAGGGGCGATGGAGGTGGGATAGGTGGAAGGAGGTCAAGGTGAGGGTGATAGGCCGGTGTGGGGGGGGGGCGGAGAGGTCAGGAAGAGGATTGCAGGTTAGGAGGGCGGTGCTGAGTTGAGGGAACCGACTGAGACACGGTGGGGGGAGGGGAAATGAGGAAGCTGGAGAAATCTGAATTCATACCTTGTGGTTGGAGGGTTCCCAGGCGGAAGATGAGGCGCTCCTCCTCCAGCCGTCGTGTAGTTGTGTTCTGCCGGTGGAGGAGTCCAAGGACCTGCATGTCCTCGGTGGAGTGGGAGGGGGAGTTAAAGTGTTGAGCCACGGGGTGATTGGGTTGGTTGGTTCGGGCGGCCCAGAGGTGTTCTCTGAAGCGTTCCGCAAGTAAGCGGCCTGTCTCACCAATATAGAGGAGGCCACATCGGGTGCAGCGGATGCAATAGATGATGTGTGTGGAGGTACAGGTGAACTTGTGGCGGATATGGAAGGATCCCTTGGGGCCTTGGAGGGAAGTGAGTGTGGAGGTGTGGGCGCAAGTTTTACATTTCCTGCGGTTGCAGGGGAAGGTGCCGGGGGTGGAGGTTGGGTTGGTGGGGGGTGTGGATCTGACAAGGGAGTCACGAAGGGAGTGGTCCTTGCGGAACGCTGATAGGGGAGGGGAGGGAAATATATCCTTGGTGGTGGGGTCCGTTTGGAGGTGGCGGAAATGGCGGCGGATAATACGTTGTATGCGCAGGTTGGTGGGGTGGTAGGTGAGAACCAGTGGGGTTCTGTCTTGGTGGCGGTTGGAGGAGCGGGGCTCAAGGGCGGAGGAGCGGGAAGTGGAGGAGATGCGGTGGAGGGCATCGTCGATCACGTCTGGGGGGAATCTGCGGTCCTTGAAGAAGTTGTCAACCTTCTTCAGTGTTGGTGAAACTTCACTCATCCAGTCAAGTGGGAAGTATTCCATCACACTCCTGACCTGTGCCATGTTGATTGGGTGAGTTACTTACCACAGAATTCCAAGCTTCCGACCACTTTTGGATAATGAGTATTCACATGGATGGTCCAATTGAGTTTCTGGTGAATGGTAACCCCCAGGATATGGATAGTGAGGGATTCAGTGGTGATAATATCATTGAATATCAAGGGTTGGATTCTTTTTCAATGGGGATAATCATAGCCTGCCACTTGTGCCATATGAATGTTATTTCACGTTCACGTCCAATCCCATATCTGTGAACCGTACAGCCCTCCCTCTAACATGGGGTGCCATTTTCCACTTTAGAACAGCATTGCCATTTTATAGCAATCTCCTGTGAGTCAGTGGAACTTCTCTTTGTCAGGAACAGAGTGCATTTTTCAGAGCTGCAGTTTCTCTTCACTATGACATCTTTGAAAACTTTATTCAGTCTCCTATTGAGCATCTAGGGAGCCAGACATTCAGGACCTGCTGAGAACAATGCTACATTTAAATAAATGAGGAGGCATCATTTGGTGCTACCTAATGTAGTTCCATGAAGAGCAAGCGTGGACTCCCATGCAATAACAATTGCACTGACCAATATTGAACACTGAGCCTTTAAATCAAGGTGATTAGCTGAAATATTCAGTGAAATTATAAATATTGTTAGTCAGTATTGTCCTCAACTTCCCCAACAGCAGGTTTTTATTGCAAGTGTAGCTTTTTTAAAAACAAAAATCCAATTGATATTTGGTCAACTGTATTATCCATACCACCGTCCCACCCCCAGCCCACCCCCACCCCTACCACCGCCTCTGCCAGCGTGAAAGATTTAACTTTCTAAAATAATGGTAGGTGTGCTGAACAATATGGAAACAACTTTATGTCGTGAAAAGGTAATAATCACAATGGTACTGAACACATATAGTAAAATATAACTTAGACTGTAGATAGTCATTTATACCTTAAGGTTGAGATGGCAAATTTGTAAAAACTACTTTCTACATCTTTCAAATGTCAATTAACAGACGAAATACAGGTTCACATAAAAGAAAAGCTTTTCCATTACCAGTTTCTCCAGGTAATTTGAAATCCTGGCACATACTATTGATTGCATATATAAACATACAAAGAAAGGAAGAAGAGGCCACTTGGCCCTTTGAGCCTTTTCCATCATTCAATAAGATTATGTCTGATCTGTTTTTGACCCAACTCTACATTCTTGCATATCTCCGAAAATCCTTTATCATTCCTGATGAAGGGATTTTGCACAAAACATCAATTCTCCTGCTCTTTGAATGCTGCCTGACCTGCTGTGCTTTTCCAGCACCACACTCTCAGGACTCTTAAGATTCTACATCTAGGTACCTGCACCTAAAATGACAACATTATACACCTTTCACTATACGCCTGTACTTTGTTACTTGAGGACATGTGACAATAATATCAAATCAATATTGAGCTATTTGGAACTCAACTCCTAGTAGTATATTGAATGTTTTAAAGATTTTGGCTTAGCAACAATCTGTTTTAGCATCATAAATGTTCTTAACTGATATAGCTTTCTGTGTGAATTTATGTGTTCATCTAAGTCAGGGATGGAGTGAATTGAGCCCAGTTACATACTTTCAATCAATGTCAGCAACAAGCTCTGGCAAGTCAGGTACAGCATGGGTCAGAGAAAGAGAAAAGAGCCCTTTATATATTACCTTACCTCCAGTCTCAGGGAAGTGCACCCAGCTCCCTGCTGCAATGGGAATGTTTCCAGGCACCATATCAATCATCCTTTTCTGTATGAAACTGCTAATTGAATAATAATTTGTGATAAACTTGCATTTCCTGACTTCCACAAAGAACAGAGTTAGAGTTGACTAAAGTTATGTTGGGACCAAACTCTTATATCCAACAGAGAAGACACTGACATATCTGTGTCAGGACAGATTCAAGACACAAGAGGGATCTCTGATAACTAACAGTTCTACAATCCCAATATCTATATTTTCATTACACCTTGTTAAAAAGTAAGGGAATACTTCTTTAATTAAATCACAGAAACATAATTAAATGATAATGGCCAACTGATATCTTTAACACCATATTTAAACTTAACCATTCCTGCCATCCCAGGATGACTTTTTGCAGTATTGCACTGTTAAAGTTCCAGAAATTATTTATTGGCAAATGTCTCTACAATTCAAGTCATATTTTACTATATGTGTTCAGCACCATTGTGATTATTACTTTTTCATTATATGAAGTTGTTTCCACATTGTTCACTGCACCTGCCATTATTTTAGAAAGTTAAATAAATATGTTATCTAGAAAAATAAACTCTGGGCTATAAAAGAAGGAATAAAAATAAGCAATGTTCAGATTCAAAAGGTAATTCAATCCCTGAATTCTGTTGTCGTTGATGAACTGCTTGAGCTTGACTTTCACGCTTTGTAAGATTATCAGAACTGCTTGATTGAAATGCCAGTCACCTAAACTCCTTTACTCGTTGTTCATTTTTCTCAAGTCATTTAATACCTTAAGGTCAAGGTGGCAAATTTGTAAAAACTACTTTCTACATCTTTCAAATGTCAATTAACAGACGAAATACAGGTTCACATAAAAGAAAAGCCTTTCCATTACCAATTTCTCCAGGTAATTTGAAATCCTGGCACATACTATTGATTGCATATATAAACGTACAAAGAAAGGAAGAAGAGGCCACTCGGCCCTTTGAGCCTGTTCCATCATTCAATAAGATCTTGTCTGATCTGTTTTTGACCCCACTATACATTCTTGCATATCTCCGAAGATCCCTTGGAAATCAAGAATTCATCTGTCACTGCCTTAAAAATATTTAAAGATTCTGTATTCATTACTTTTTGAGGATTGGACTTTCAATATAATAACTGTATAACAATCTTTCATATTCAAAATAATAAAAGATAGGTATTCTAATAGTTGTAATAATAAGCACTGAACTTTATAAGAAGTAACAAGATTAATTATATGTTTACCATCAACAGAGTTGGTTGTGAGATGTGAATACATTCTGGGAATGCTTCTATGTTCCTAAGTTTTAAGAAAGCATGAATCAGATCTCAAATTCCAACTTTCCTATTTTCAAAAAGAACTGTTGGAAAGTATACTTTATTCCAATCATGACAAAAATGCAGAAAGATCAAGGAATATCCCAATTTGTGAGCAGGCAATTTTGGGCAACCAGGAAGTTAACAGTTCCATAACATCTCCAGTCTGGAAATCTAATGTTTGGAAACACCAGTTATCCAGAAATATTTTGCTGTGAAGATTGCATAGTTTATTGATTTACAAAACTTGCTTAAGCAGAGTCAGCATTTGCAGCTGCCATTGCCAATACAACAGCAACTCTTCCAAAAAAGTCAAGTCTGCACCATGCTGTTCAAACCATTCAAACGTTTTACAGTAAAAGACCAAACAGCCTGGCAACAGGTCATATAGGATGTTTAGTTATCAATGTTATATGATCTAGAATATGTTACAATTAGTAAGGAGGATGTATTAGAAGTTTTAGCAGATGTATAGTGCAGGAACTGATGAGAAAAATCCTGGGCTATGATGGAAGGCAACGAAAGAGATTTTGGGATATGTTTAATACTTTGCTGATCAAGGTGACTGGAGGATAACTAATGTGGTTCCTTTATTCAAGAAGAGTAGCAGATTTAGGCCAAGTAATTACAGGCCAGTTAGTTTGACACAGTGCTATGGAAGTTATTGGAAAAAATTATGAAGGATAGGATTAATCAATACTTGAAAATTCATCAGTGGTAGTTAACATGGGTCTGTTAGAGGGAGTAAAAAGTGAGGTCTGCAGATGCTGGAGATCAGATGTTAGAGGGAGATCCTGTCTGACTAACTTAATTTAAGTTTTTTGAAAAGGTGGAAAAATATATTGATGAGGGTAACACAGTCAATGTGGTTTACATGGAGTTTGGTAAGGCCTTTGACAAGTTAACACATGGAACATTGGTCCAAAAGGTGAAAGCACAGGGCATCCTAGGCAAGTTGGCAAACTGGGTCCAAAATTGCCTTGCAAAAAAGGAGGGAAAGGGTAATGGTAGAGGATTGTTTTTGTAATTTGAAGCCTGTGACCAGCAGTGGATTGGTGATGGGACCCTTGCTATTTGTTATGTACATTAACAATTGGATGGGAATGCAGAAGGTATAATTAGTAAGTTTGCAGATGACATGAAAATTGGTGTTGCTGATAGTGATGAGGATGGTCTCAGGCTGCAGTCTGGCACTTAACAGCTGGTAATCTGGGCACAGCAATGGAAGATGGAATTTAAAACTGATTAGTGCAATTTTGGAAGATCTAATACGGGGAAGGATGTACTCAATGAATGGTACAGTAGAACAAAGAGACCTTTGTGGTACAAGTCCATAGACCCCGAAAGTATCAGCTGATAAGGTGGTGAAGAAGGCATACAGAATGCTTGTCTTCAATAGCTGGGGTAGAGAATATAGGAGCGAGGAAGTCTTGTTATAACTTTACAAAACATTGTGGTGAGGTTACAGATGGAGTGCTGAGTTCAGATCTGGTTGCTACATTGTTGGAAGAATGTGGATGCACTGGAGAGGGTGCAGAGGAGATTTACCAGGATATTGCCTAGGATCAATTATGAGAGACTGAATTGGCTTGGTTTATTTTCCTTGGAGCACAAGAGACTGAAGGGGGATCTGATTGAGTATACAAAATTATGAGAGGAATAGACAGAGTAGATCATGAGAATCCTTTTTCCATGGCAGCTGTGCCTAAGACAAGGGAGCATTGGTTTCAAGTGAGGAGTAGGTGGTTTAGAGGAAATCTAAGGAAAAGATTGGTAGAAATATGGAACACGTTGCTAGAGAGGGTATTGGTGATAAGTACTAATGTAACATTTAAGAAGCATCTGGATAAGTATTTAAAATGCCAGGGCATAGTAGGCTATGGATCAAGAGTAGGCAAGTGGGATGAGTGTATTTTAGTGTTTATTGGTCAGCATAGACATGGTGAGTCAGAGGCCTGTTTCTATGTTGTGATGTTCTATGACTCTAACCAAACTCTAATGATCATCAGGGCAACAAGTTTGACAACATTTGGGAAAATAAATTGGCAAATCCTACATTTGCAGAGCATCCAGGACTTTTCAATGTGCAAACGCAAATTATCAATGCAAATCCAATGTCTTAAAGTAGGTTTGCCCAAATTATCTCTGTTCCTAGTTATACCATTAAGTTAAATGCTGCCCAACATGCAACACCCCATCATCATCAGGAACAGAAACGTGGATGATACAATAATTGGCTGGATAAAACATCTTTTTACTTATTTCATATATTTTTATCTCTTCTTTCTATTTCAGATTTATATGTAAACATTTTCTTTTCCACACACTTACAATTCTCCATTCTACGCTCGTTTTAAAATTCAGAAAATTCCAAGATCCACAAATGACTTGGATTCAAATTTAAGAGAGGAGAGAAATTACAGTGTTGTTTCAAACCAATGTTAATCCTTCTGCACTTCATATTCTTAAACAGATGCACCCTTTAAAAGCATCACTAATGTTCACAAACTTCATAATTTAACAAGGTATAAACATCAATAATTTCCATAATCCAGTCACAAAGAAAATGTCTTATTGCTGCGATCAGAGGAATAGTCAATTTAATAAGACCCTAGAAACACTGGTAAACCCATCAATGGTGGGACAAAATTTGATAGAACAGCCCCAAACATGCAAAGCAGGCAAGAACTGTAGCAGCATACGACTGACCAGGAATTCTTAATGCTTCAGGCACTTAGTAGAGGTCCCAAAGGAGGGACATGATTTGAGCAGGAGCACAAAGACTAATAAAGTTGCAAAGAAGTAGGATTAGAAATGTATTTGCATATAAAGAGTAATTATGGTTAAAGATAAATATAAACCCATTGGGCTGGCACAGAGAAATGTTAATAAGGACATAATAAACAAGATTTGTGGGCGGCACGGTGGCACAGTGGTTAGCACTGCTGCCTCACAGCGCCTGTAGACCCGGGTTCAATTCCCGACTCAGGCGACTGACTGTGTGGAGTTTGCACGTTCTCCCCATGTCTGCGTGGGTTTCCTCCGGGTGCTCCGGTTTCCTCCCACAGTCCAAAGATATGCGGGTCAGGTGAATTGGCCAAGCTAAATTGCCCGTAGTGTTAGGTAAGGGGTAAATGTAGGGGGTATGGGTGGGTTGCGCTTCGGCGGGTCGGTGTGGACTTGTTGGGCCGAAGGGCCTGTTTCCACACTGTAAGTCTAATCTAATCTATATGAGAAAGAATATTAAAATATCGATACATATTGCAATTTATATGCCACATTAAGAGAGAAAACATAGCAGAGGAGGCAATTTTGCTCTACTTGAGTACTTACTTGTCTTCTGTTCACCAGTAGACAAGCTTCTATTTTCCAATTCTGTTCAACATAGCATCATTGCCTTCTCCAGCAGTGAAGCAGACTACTCAGAGCATCACATCAGCAATGGCTGTTTCAAAGAATATCCGATTACTCTCACTCTCCAGCTCTTTCTCCATGTTCCGAAAAGGAATATATTAGTGTGGATAGAGGGGTAGCTAGTGGACTGGAAGCAAAAAGTGAGCATAAACAGAGCATTTTCAAGTTGGCCAGCAGTGACTAAAGCAAAATGAATCAGTGCCTCAGCTATCTTGATCACTTGGATGAATTTACTGAAAGTAAAGGATTTAAGTTTACTGACAACGTAAAGGTATCTAGAAAGGTAATCCATGGGGAGGACACAGAGATGCTCCAAAGAGATTAAAACTGATTAAATCTGTGCTGCTTACTCACTTGCTTGAAAGTCACTGCCATGCTCTTTCATTTCTTGAAAAAGCTATGAATTCTCATTCCAGGAGGAAAACAGTTCATAATAGGGCAGAAAGTATCAAGACTGGGCGATGGGCTGACTGACTGTCAACTCCTCGCCCATTATGATGTGCCTTCCCCAAGCAGGCTTTGGAATAATATCAGAGGCTGGGGTCATTCAGAGCAAGATGAAGCCACCAGGTGCTCTCTCAGGTTTCCTGGTCAGGTTCCTGATGAAGGGCTCTGGCCTGAAACGTCAAATTTCCTGTTCCTTGGATGCTGCCTGACCTGCTGCGCTTTTCCAGCAACACATTTTCAGCTCTGATCTCCAGCATCTGCAGACCTCACTTTTTACTCGCAGGTTTTCCCAATGTTAAGTTTGTTTTGCAGGATTGCTAAGGTGAGTGACCTAATGTTGACGAGGTGAGTTGTGCTATTAACAAAGTGTTTAACAAGCAATAATTACCATCAAATAGTAAATTATCAGTGCTCTGCAAGAATCTCATCATGCTGCTTGTGAAAAGTATAATTGATGCCATGAGTTGCTCTCGACATCAAGATGCACCTCACCATATTTGTTGCCCAATTTTACCACCAATGCCCACATCGCTTAAGCCCCTCTAAGATTCTGCCCACCATAACTTCAAAATATATAATGCAAGCAAAGCCAACAGTTTTCTTCAGCTGTGTGAACAGGACTCCCACTGAGTTCATTCCTTTTTGAGGCTGGGATCCCTGTTGCTATCACATTCTTCGGCTTCATTCTCTGCATATGCTGGGTAATTGGCCTGGAAGGTGAGTGTGTCAGCATGAAGGACATGTGGGCACTTTGAGGAGTTGAAAAAGTGAATTGGTACAGAAGAGGAATGGATGGAATTTACCTTTCAGAGGTCCTGAAGCCAGACAATGATCCAGAACTCCTCCGAGATCCATGAATCCCTGGAGAATTTGGCAATACTCTACAAAAAGTGCACGGGACTAATAAATGCCTCCCTACACAAAGAAGCTGCACAGATTTAAGAGTGCAGGGCACATTCCTTAATGCCCCTACCTCTGCTGACAAAAATTGAGGTACTCAAGTATAGGTATGGGAATCATGTAATCACATCCCCAGTCATCACATTTAAACAGGTTGAGAGTTACACAATCATAGAGTCATACAGCATGGAATCAGACCCTCTGGTCCAACCAGTCCATGCCAAACATGCCCCCAAACTAAACTAGTCCCATATGTCTCCAAATCTTTCCTATTCATGTACTGATCCAAATATCTTTTAAAGGTAACTATGCTTACATCTACCACTTAGAGTCATAGAGTCATAGAGTCATAGAGATGTACAGCACGGAAACAGACCCTTCGGTCCAACTTGTCCATGTCGACCAGATATCCCAACCGGGCCATATCCCTCCAAACCCTCCCTATTCATATATCCATCCAGATGCCTTCTAAATGTTGCAATTGTACTAGCCTCCGCACTTCCTCTGGCAGCTTATTCTATACACATACCACCCTCTGTGTGTAAAAGCCACCCCTTAGGTCTCTTTTATATCTTTCCCGTCTCATCCAAACCTATGTCCTCTAGTACTGGACTCCCCCACCCCAGGGAAGAAACTTTGTCTATTTATCCTATCCATGCCCCTCATGATTTTATAAACCTCTATAAGATCATCCCTTAGCCTTCGACACTCCAGGGAAAACTGCCCCAGCGTATTCAACCTCTCCCTATAGCTCAATTCCTTCAATCCTGGGAACATCCCTGTAAACCTTTTCTGAACTCTTTCAAGTTTCACAACATATTTCCGATAGGAAGGAGACCAGAATTGCACACAATATTCCAAAATTGGCCTAACCAATGTCCAGTACAGCTCCCAACTCCAGTACTCAATATTCTGACCAATAAAGGAAAGCATTCCAAATGCCTTCTTCACTATCCTATCTACCTGTGTCTCCACTTTCAAGTAACTATGAACTTACACTCCAAAGTCTCTTTGTTCAGCAACACTCCCTAGGACCTTACCATTAAGTGTATAAGTCCTGCTAAGATTTGCTTTCCCAAGATGCAGCACCTTGGATTTATCCAAATTAAACTCCAACTGCCACCTCTTAGCCTATTGGCCCTTTTGATCAAGATCCCATTGCCTCAGGGAATTTATTCCACTTACAAACTAGCCTCCGTAAAAAATATACCCCTCATGTCTTTTTTAAAATCTCTCTCCTCACCTTAAAAAATGTGCCTCATCTTGAAATCCCCAATCCTAGGGAAAGGATACCTACTAGTAACCCTACCTATACCCCTTCACGATATTATAAAGTTCTATAAGGTTACGTCTCAACCTCCTATGCTCCAGTGAATAAAGTCCCTGTATTTCTTTATAACTTAAACCTTCCATACCCAGCAACATCCTGGTAAATCTCTTCTGAACCTTCTCCAGCTTGATAATATCCTTCCTACAACTGGATAACCACAAGTGAACACAGTATTCCATAAGAGACCACACCAATGTCCTGTACAACCTCAACATGTCTTCCCAACTCCTATACTCAAAGGACTGAGCAATGAAGGCACGCATGCTAAATGTCTTCTTAATAACCTTGTCTATATGTGATGCACACTTCCAAGAATTATGTGCCTGAATCCCAAGGTCCTTCTGTTCTAAACATGATACAAGGCCCTACTGTGAATTGTATAAATGTACCTTTGTGTGTTGTGTCAAAATGCAATACCTCACATTTATTCAGATTGAGCTCCATCTGCCATCTTTCAGTCTATTGTCCATTTGATCAAGATCCTTTTTTTTCCAACTCTTCAAAGATCCTGGCCTAATTAATCTCCTCTCTTCCCAGGAAGTTAGCCTCAAGCCTGTTCTGGCTTGCCTGATAATTGTAACAGTTCAGTTCTGGCACCATCCTTGTAAACCTTTCTTGAATTATCTTCAACCATTCAATATCTTCTTTGTGCTATAGAGATCAAAATACACTCAGTATGCAGGTTCTACATAAATTGAACACTATCTGCCATCTTGGATATTCTGTTTCTCCAGAAGTGTTTTGCATTCTTTTTGACTTCATTCTTTTACCTGCTGTGTACTTTTATATACACCTTTTCCCTTAGCTCCAGTTTATGGTCACCTCTCTGCTTAACCACTTTTTATGTGGAATATGCTTCTCCTAAACCATCCTTTGAATATTTTTCACTATTCATCCAGCTTGGTCTAATTTATCTTCCTTAGATAATTCCTGATTAGCTCATAATGAACGTTTTCTAAATCTCTTTCTTTGGTCTTTGTAACTTCTATGCTTCTTCAATCATTATCTTAGCCTTATTACATTTTTATAAATCACTATCCTTTTTTATTCAATTATTGCATGTGGCACTTGCTTGTAAGTCCAGCAGCTATTGACCAATAAAAGTAAAATATTGCAAATCCTGGAAATCTGAAAATAACACAGAAAATGCTGGAGTAACTCAGCAGTCTGGCAGCATCTGTAGAGAGAGAGGGACTCCTCTTCAGAACTGAACAGTGCACTTACATGTATTATCCCCCATGGAGGAGATGGTGCTGGCTTCTTGGACACTGCTAAAGATATGGCTATTGGCATGTCTGAAGTCATCAATGATGAGTGCATCCGAATATCTAACCCTCCTTCTCCCACCCCACATCCTCCTTATCCCTTTCTTTTCTGATTTAAAAGATGCTGATTTTGTAAGCAGCACATTTCTGATTTGCTCCTTACCCCTCACCAACATCTAACCCTTCTCCAAATTTTCATTATGTTTCTTAAGTATTGAGGCTTTCTCAATCAGTAAAGATGCGACGGTGCCCATGTCTTAGGATCCTGCCCCACGAGTTACCTAATGAAGGAGCAGTGTTCTGAAAGCAAGTGCTTCCAAATTAATCTGTTGGAATACAACCTGGTGTTGTGTGGTTTTTAACCCAATCAGTAAAGCAAGAGAAAGAAGACAATGGAGATGAAGGCTCACTGCCACACTCACAGCTACCAGCTATCCTCTCATAATGGCCAGGTTTTGCAAAATGCTCTACACTAGCACAAGATTAGATATCCATTTAGCTGATTACAGCAGGGTTCACCCAATAGTGGTCTAGACAGTGAAGTCTTCTTTGAATTCTGCTTTGTAATTTTCCTTAAGACACCATTCTGCTCAATGTATGCCTCCTGTCTGTGCATTTGCGAGTAATCTCAGATTCACAAGTCAGATTATCAGTGAATCAATTCTGTTTGCCCAAAGTCACCCTTCACCTTGCTGGTTTCAACTGATGGTGAAACAGAGAACTGCTGCAGAGTAAAGGAGCTATGTGACCTGCTTGTGGTCATACACAAACTACGCATTAAGAAAGTGCAATCCCTTTCATTTCATAAGTAGCCAAATTCAGCTAAGGAGCTTGCGGGCAGATGTATCCAATCAATGGCATCTCTCACTGTGGGGACGCCTTGAATCTGTGTAAACTCTGCTGCTGTCACTGTCCACTTGCGTTGGGCAAAAGAGAATGGGATGAAGATGTTTCTCTTTGAATGAAGAGTTTTAGTGGCCTCCGTTCCACAGCAGATGTTCACTTATCTTTCCAGCAGCAGCCTAGAAGATACCGAAAACATAAACATTAAGAGTCACTGCCATCTTAAAAACCACAGACAATGCAGTCCATCCAGGTAAGCAGCCCATAGGCAATGCAATTCTTGACCTGAGAGAGGTTGCGGTTGATAGTCTAGACCATGCTAGTGGAGTCGTGACATTTGTATTGGTAATTGCAAAAGCTGAAGTATGACCATTGCTGACTGAATTCTCTCAGCACATTTGCTGCTGCTAAGAGCCTTCCCTTCATCCTCAGCCTTCCCCGATTGCCCAGCTCTGCCTGTTTTCATTTTATCATCCAAAGCTTGTACGAAAAGAAGTCATTCCTGGCCACCCCACTCTGGAAGTAATCCATCTCAGCACATCTTAAATGATGTAAAACGTAGAGCTAAACCAACCGGATAACTTCACATAGGATATTCAAGATAGGAAACTTTTAAAAACGTACACAATTATACCAACAGCCAAAAGAAGCAATCCAGCAGCTAACCTGGAGATCCTTTGTTATTTCTTTATATCCCACTGGTGAGCGATCCTTCATGTTCAGCTACACAAAATGAAATCATGGCACAGGCTTGAGTGTAGGAATGGAAATGGCAACACTGATAAGAAGTGAGCACATTGATTGGCATCATATTCTGCCTGCTGCTCCATGACAGTATAACGATGGTGTCAGAACACTTCCACTCAAAGCATTTGCATGCATTTTAGATTAGATTCTCTACAGTGTGGAAACAGCCCTTCGGCCCAACCAGTCCACACACTGACCCTCCAGCCAGTAACCCACCCAGACCCATTTCGCTCTGACTAATGCACCTAACATTATGGGCAACTTAGCACGGCCAATTCACCTGTCGTGCACATCTTTGGACTGTGGGAGGAGACCGGAGCAAACCCACGCAGACACAGGGAGAATGAGCAAACTCCACACAGACAGTCACCTGAGGTTGGAATTGAACTGGGGACGCTGGTGCTGTGAGGCAACAGTGCTAACCACTATGCCACCACCCCAGTGCCGCTCCATTTCAGGAGATATTTTCCAACAGAAGAAGACTGTATAGCTGGGAATTTCCCTCCTATTGTTCATATTTATTTTGTTGACACTTGCATCCACCTCATTTCAGTACACTTCATCCTCATGTACATCAGGCAGTAATCAGAATGTTTTATGTGCAATAAACAGCACAAACATTATGAACTGTTTCAATCACAGTTTAATAGTGGTAATAATGCAATAACATATCTATGGACTTTACTGTGTTCTTGTGACATTAATTCGGAGTAAATATTCATGATCTGTTATGAAGTGGGGAATTCAGCTAAAGCATGTTGTCAAGTGCAACATGAGTCAATCAAAAAGCAAATTGGTTCACCTTGAATGACTTCTTCATGATCATCATATCCTGCTGATATGAAATTCTCTAATAGGAATTTCATCTTATTTGGCACATTTTAGGTTATGAAGTGAAATAGGAAGTGCAGAAATGTATAATGTTTATGCCAATGCAGGCAAATAGAGCAGAGGTGTATATAGAGCAGGAGGATATCTCTCCCAGAGGACAGATAGAGGGAGATAATGCCGCCAGCATTAAATTAGTAATGTCCATTAAGATCTGTCTCTGTGCATAGATGTGGAAGTCATGTTACAATAATGTGTTGTACATATGGAATAAAATCAATATGTTTGGCAATAGGATTATACTTCACATTCTGAAGATTACAAGGTTATACAGATAGAAAGAGACAAGTAATTTCTAAATATACTCAATCAAAAATATTAAGACAATGATAGCAATATTCTAGAAACAGTGCTGCATTTATGATAAAGATCAAAATGACAGTAGGTCCTGCAAGAAACAGATTCTGAGGCAGAAATCTTCCTCAGGCAGTGGTGCAATCTGGTATCCAAATGGCCACTGGTATTATGCACTGCCTAATATTCAGTTCCATAGCAACCCAGCAGCCAATCCAATTCCACCAGGAAGGAAATTCTACCTCCTTGTGAGTAGCAGTAAAGGTTAATATCTCTGGTACAGCCAATGTAGGAGCTAAGTCAGCATGTGGAGTGCCCATTTTTCTAGGAATTACCCAGCGAGAGTAAACTGAGATATACATGCACACAAATTTCCAGACAACCCAATACCACTCACAGAACTCAAAAATGAATCCGAATCGATGGCCTCCCCTTCTTAACACACACAATATAGAAATATAAATCAAGCTTAAAGCTTGACCTGTTTCTGTCCATCTTAGAATCCTAGTTTCCAAATAATAATAATATATTGTGAAGCTTCATCACACTAAAATTCTCTAAAGTGAGTGGTCTGGAAGGTCTTACAGTACATTTTAATGAAAGAAACTGTGCTAAGAATGTTGTCTTCAGACACAGGTGGCTCAATAGTTTCCCCAGGAAATTAAACATGGCTGGAAGGATGAAGAGAAACTGTGCAGACTATGATGGAGCAGTTAGAAAGAGGATGTGGGATAGAGGTAAGTCATATTCATAGGATCGATTCTCTTGTCTGAACTTGATGAAGACAAATGCTCAAGACAGCTTCACTTTACTAAATACATTATGACTAAAATCTAGCAACTGCTATAGTCGCAGCTGCTGCCACAAATCAGTAAGGACACCATTACCTGGGGCTGTCAAGGTGACCGGAGCTCTTAATTGATATGGGTCTGGCTCCTTCCAGCCTGCTACAGGATGCATAAATAATATCTTGCAGTTTTCAGTACACTGCTGTATAAGAGAAGTCACAGACCCTCTTATTCTGACAGACAGCTTCATCTTATTCCCAATTGACAAGCAGGTAGAGTGAGACAAGATTTTGTACAGATTACAAGGTTACAAGCTTCCCAAGAGTGCAGGGTGCTATTGCATGTGCACATTTTGCCTTGTGTGCCCCTCATCTGAACATGGCCAGTTTGACTCCCTCGATGTGCAGTCGGTGTGTGATAGCAAGCAGTTCATCAGAGAGTGAATGTCTGTCATCCAAGCAGCATTGAGTAGTCTTTCGTTCTGTGGTAATCTTCAGTTCCAGGTGTAATTCACCCACCACAGCATATAAAGGCTGGCTACTTACTGGGTTATCCAGTAACAACATGGCATATGATGCCTATCAAAAAACCACACACACCCTCACAGCCAATGCGCAGACCCCCCCCAGCCTTCAGGTGAAGCTCAACATGGATCCTTGCTTTAGATGGACTGTGATGCTGAAATTTTACCTTTCTTTATTTCTTTATTTTTCTAATTTAAAACTATAAGATTTTTTACCTAAGTATCTTTGTACTTAAGATGGCGTTGGAAATGGTGACTGTACATTTTTCACTGTACTTCTGCACGTGTGACAATAAACCCAATTCTAATTATAATTATAATTATAATCATAATTATAATTCCAACCAGTGAGAGTCATACTGCCACAAATAATGTTATAAAGCACTGAATAACAATTCCGAAGCCTGGACCACTCCACATTGATAGGGGACAATGCATCATGATGGTTGTCATGACTAAGCTGTAGGCTGCGGCTCAGGGATTACATCAGGAGTTGATGATCTAAATGGATTCAATGTAGAAGCTCAGAACTGATTTTCTCAACTGGAACTGCAAGATACATGAAGATTTTGATGGTCCCCTAAATTACCAGGCCAGGCCTGCAACTCACTCTGCAATTGAGTGTTGCTTCACATCATCATCCAAATTGCAAATGCAGAATGGAAACTAAAGTGAGGCTGCCAGCACACTTGGAGTGTGAGAAAGTAGTGTGCAATGTGCTTCAAAGGGTAATTACAATAATCAGGCACGTACACAATACAGGTTGAAGACATCTGTAATAACAGAAATAAGAGAAACCTGCAGGTGAAATGCAAGCAGTGACCACATTCTCTGATGTGCAATGCCATCTTTCTTAGATGATAAGTGTGGCTGGGTGAGGACAAGGTTTCACCAACCTTATTGCATTTATGATCTCTACTGTATTTGTGCACCATAGTTTATGTTGCATACATCAGAATAAGACCCACTGTGTCAAAGGCCTATGTATAGCAGTCCATGGCCCTCCTTGTTGCGGTCCTCCTTGTCCCACTGTGTTGAGGATTATGGTAAACTGTCATTTAGGTGTGATGTGAATGCTGACCACTCACATTACTGAGGACCTGCTCCATTTCTGATGTTCTCCACATGGGCTCATTATTGTCACTCTGGCTGTGATACAAAGAAGGCACAGAGAAATATATGAGGAACAGATGCACCAACAAACCCAGGGCCAGCAGCAACCTTCAGCAGCTACCAAACACCCTCCACATGTCGGAGTCACAGCTGGAGGTCCCCTCAGGTTGTGGAGGAAGTAGATTAGATTACTTACAGTGTGGAAACAGGCCCTTCGGCCCAACAAGTCCACGCCAAAGTGCAACCCACCCATTCCCCTACATTTACCCCTTTACCTAACACTACGTGCAATTTAGCATGGCCAATTCACCTAACCTGCACAGCTTTGGACTGTGGGAGGAAACCGGAGCACCCGGAGGAAACCCACGCAGACACGGGGAGAATGTGCAAACTCCACACAGTCAATCGCCTGAGTCGGGAATTGAACCCAAGTCTCTGGTGCTGTGAGGCAGCAGTGCTAATCTCTGTGCCACCGTGCCACCCAAAGTACAGGAAGTCTGGAGTCTATTGTCTTTGATATAATTTCTTTCAGATGTGCAAGTTGCTGCAGATTGAGAATGTCTTGAGTCACTGTCATAGAACTGCATCATCTGCTGGTGTGGGTCTTGCAATCTGAAGGGATGGGTGGCCATCCTATCCCAGTGGCCATCAAGGTGACAGCAGCACTAAATGTTTAAATGATTGCTTGTTCCAAAAAATCCACTGGGGACCTGTTTGTGATCGCTCAGTCCTCAACTACAAATAAATATCAAAGATGTTATAGATGCAATTTGTGACAGATCACAGTACTCCATCTCATTTCTCAGTAATGAGATCAGCGTTACAACCTGGAGAGCAGGCTTTGCCAATAACTGGCTTCCCCTACATGCAGACTGTATATATGTAGCATTAAAGGAACCAATGTGAGAACATAGATGACTTAATCCACAGAAAGGTATTCCATTCCATCAGTGTACAAGTCATCTGGGATCATCTGTTCCACATCTTAAAGGTCTCCTGGGTATCCCAGGAGCTGCCATGATACATATATCCCTGAGAACTCTCCTGTTCCTGCTTCCTTTTTAAAGTATGAAAGCCGTAGAAGGATGTTTGCTAGGAGATAAGGGTTACCCTTTGCATCGGAGGAGAAAGTGAGGACTGCAGATGCTGGAGATCAGAGCTGAAAATGTGTTGCTGGAAAAGCGCAGCAGATTAGGCAGCATCCAAGGAGCAGGAGAATCGAAGTTTCGGGCATGAGCCCTTCTTACCCTTTGCATCCACAAGTGAAAACTCCACGGCACAACACCCCTGACTGAGGGCAAGTGCAGATAGGATGCAGTCCATTCATCAACCAGAAGCAGACAGAAGTTTACCTGAAGATGAGGTGCTGATGTTAGGATTGCACGACTGTCCAGAAATAGTGTGTCATATCGTTCTTGTATTTTGTGTTCTACACAACTGAAACAAACAACGAGGGGATGTGAAGGAGGTAGAAGAGCTGGGAGAGCAGCAGCATTCTTCTGAGGAGGAAGATGAGGACATTTAACAGGAGGAACATCACCTTCAACATGGCATGGCACTGCAGCATCAGATACAATAAGCCAACTGGGTCTTTAACACTACTCTCTTCTAATGGATCTGAGTTGGATGCAGTCATCATTCAGTGACTGAAAAACTGTCATTGTTCAAAAGGCAAGCAGCCACTGTTTGTTCCTATAAGCAAATGTAGGGCTTTTTTTTAAACTTTTCCTGCTGTTTACTAAAAGTTAACATTTTGAACAGTTTGTAGATATTTCAACATTTAAGGTGAAGAGTGCAAAGGTAGCAGGACTATACTTAAGAGGGAAATCAGGAGGGCAAACAGGGGACGTGAGTTAGCTCTGGCAAATAGAGCTAAGGCAAATCCAAAGAGTTTTTATAAATACATTCAGGACAAAATGGTAACTATGGAGGAAATAGGGACCCTTAAAGTTCAGCAAGGCAGCATATATGTGGAACTGCAGGTGATGGATGAGATACTAAACAAGCATTTTGCATCAGTGTTTATTTTGGAGAAGGATATGGAAGAAAAAGAATGCGGGTAAATACATGGCGACATTTTGAAAAATTTCCATATTACAGAGGTGAAGGTGCTGCCCGTCTTAAAATGCATAAAGGTGGATAAATCCCTGAGTCCTGATCAGATGTACCCTAGAACTCTGTGGGAAGCTAGGGAAGTGATTACTGGGCCTCCTGCTGAGATATTTGTATCATCAATAACCACAGGTGAGGTGCCAGAAGACTGGAGGTTGGCTAATGTGGTGCCACTACTTAAGAAAGGTAATCAGGAAAAGCCAGGGAACAATAGACTGGCGAGCCTGACTTTGGTGGTGGGCAAATTGTTGGAGGGAATCCTGAGGGATAGGATTTATATGTACTTGAAAAGGCAAGGATTGATTAGGGCTAGTCAACAAGATTTGTGCATGGGAAATCATGTCTCAAAACTTGATTGAATTTTTTGAAGAACAAGAGGATTGATGAGGGCAGAGAGGTCCATGTGTTCTATATGGACTTCAATAAGGCGCTAGACAAGGTTCCCCATAGTAGACTGGTTGCAAAGTTAGATCACATGGACTACAGGAGAACTAGCCATTTGGATAGTGAACTAGCTCAAAGGTAGAAGACAAAAGGTGATAGTGGAGGGTTGGTTTTCAGACTGGAGGCCTGTGACCAGTGGTGTGCCAGAAGGAACGATGCTGAATCTATTGCTTTTCATTATTAAATAAATTATTTGGATGTGAACACCGTTAGCGTGTTTGCAGATTACACTAAAATTGGAGGTGTAGTGGACAACAAAAGAAGGTTTCCTGATAGTACAATGGGATCTTGATCAGATGGGGCAATAGGCCAAGGAGTAGCAAATGAAGTTTAATTTAGATAAATATGAGGTGCTGCATTTTGAAAAGGCAAATCAGGATTTATACACTTGGGAAGGTCCTAAGGAGTGTTGCTGAACAAAAAGACCTTGGAGTACAGGTTCATAATTTCTTTAAAGTGGAGTCACAGGTAGATAGGACTCTGAAGAAGGTGTTTGGTATGCTTTCCTTTATTGGTCAAAGTATTGAGTATAGGAGTTGGGAGGACATGTTACAGCTGTACAGGACACTGGTTAGGCCACTTTTGGAATATTGCATGCAATTCTGGTTTCACTGCTACAGGAAGGATTTTGTGAAAATTGAAAGGGTTCAGAAAAGAATTACATGGATGTTTCCATGGTGGGAGGATTTGAGCTATAGGTAGAGGCTGAATAAGCTGGGACTGTGGGTGACCTCATAGAGGTTTATAAAGTCATGAGGGGCATGGATAGGATAAATAGACAAGATCTTTTCCCTGGCTTGGGGACTCCAAAACTAGAGGGCATAGGTTTAAGGTGAGTGGGGAAAGATTTAAAGGAAACCTCAGGGGCAATTTTTTTATGCAAAGGGAGTTGCGTGTATGGAATGAGCTGCCAGAGGAAGTGGTGGAGGCTGGTACAACAACAACATTTAAAAGGCATCTGGATGGGTATATGGATAGGAGGGGTTTAGAGGGATATAGGCCAAATGCTAGCATTTGGGACTGGATTAATTTAGGATGCCTGGTCAGTGTGGATGAGTTGGACCAAAGGGTCCATTTCTGTGCTGTACATATCTTTGATTCCATGACTCTATGAGAGGAGAACGATTATCAAAAGAGGAGCATTTTTTCCGCACAGAGAGTGGTTCATGTGTGGAATGAACTTCCACAGGAAGTGGTAGATGCACTTACAGTTCCAATGTTTAAAAGACATTTGGGTAAGTACATGAATAAGAAATGTTTAGAAGGATATGGATCAAGTGCATGCAGGTGCAGCAAGTTTAGTTTGGGATTATGATGGGCATGGACTGGTTTATCCAAATGGTCTGTTTCTGTGCTGTGTCACTCTACGACTCTATGTATTTCTCTCCTATTGATCAATGAAAAGACATTTTGCTACAATGGGCATTAGGGAAAGAGAAACACTCCTTCAGACTTGGTTCTAACATCATACGGTGCTCGGGGTAGGTATCCTGTGCAGCTTCATTGTTGGAACTGCAGTCATTATAGCAGTCAATCAGATAGGTTAGGAAATAAAGTAGCAAAATATTTACGAACATGAGATTTAATTTCTAGTGAAATATTATCTGTTCCACCTCTGTGACCTCAGAAGCTGTTCTTATACTGTGAAAGATTATTTTGGCTGTCTGTGATTGACCTGGTGCACGGCTGAGATTTAAATATGGCACCGATGGCATGGTGGGTGGCACTGGTGAGGGTAAGATTGCATTGGTGCAGCTCTGCAGAGCTGTTGTGCATACAGAATGCTGTGTGAGATAACTCACTGGTACTGATGGAGAGAACCCTTGCATGAAACTCCCTGAAATTAACACAGTTAACTTTTGCTACAATTCAGTCAAAATCGTTGTCTCACCAATGCACTATTTCAATGTTTAAGGTGAGAGAAGAAATTTATAAAAAGACATGAGGGGTTAATTTCATGTTCCATCCTCCTTACAATAAATACTAACATTCCATTTGCTTTCCTACTTACTTGTTCTATTCGAACACACTTTTCTATAGTTCATGTATGACGACGGTCATGTTTTCTAGTCACTCCCCATTTATATAACATTCTGTTTTACTATTCTTTCAGCCTAAATGGACAACATCACATTTTCCACATTATACTCCATCTGTCTAACATTTATCCATTCTCTTACCTGGTCAATATCCTCTTGTAGATCTTTGCATCCTCCTCACAACTTGCTTGCCTACCTGTCTTTGTATCATCAGTGAATCCAGCTTCAATACATTCAGTGTCTTTGTCCAGGTTATACAAGTCAGTGATGAATATTTGAAGCCCCAGGTCTGATCTCTGTGGCATTACACATATTGCAGTTTCCAGCTTGAAAATTACCATTTTGTTCAGAGTCTCTATTCCATTAATTAGCCAAACTTTTATGTGCAGTAAGCTTATATGTGACACCTTATCAAATGCCTTTTGAAAATCCAAATTCACTACATTTACTAATATCGCTTTATCCACTCTGCTTGTTACATTTTCAAAAAACCTTTCATAAATTTGTTCAACTATCTCCCTTCCATAAAACCACATTGACTTGCCTGATTATTTTATGATTGGTCTAGCGTTTCCTGCTTTATGTATTCCTCCTTCCATCGATAAGGATGTCACATTTCAATTTTCCAATCTTCTGGAACTTTTCCAGAATCTAAGGAATTTTGAAAGATGCAATGCATCCACTATCTGCTCCATCACTTCTTTTGAAATTGTAAGATGTAGGCTATCAAGTCCAAGTGATTTGCCAGTTTCCGGTCCAATCAGCTTACCTGGTACTTCTTCTGTGGTTTCTTTAATGGTTAAGCATGATGTCATTGGCAAGGTTAGCATTTATTGTCCATCTCTGATTGTATTTCTAAGCAATAAAGAATCAATATACATGCCAGGCCAGGTAGGACAACAGATTCCCTCCCTTAAGGACATTACTGAATCGGATAGGTGTTTCCAACAATCAATGATAATTTCAAGGTCATCATCATTACAAGGTTTCAGAGTTATTTTTAATCAATTGTGTTTTTATTAATTAATTGAATTTAAATTCTACCAAATGCCATGGTCAGATTTGAACTCATATCTCCAGAGGATTAGCCTGGGCCTTGGATTACTCAGCCAATTACATTGCCATTACATCATCTCTCCCCTTGTGAATTATATAGAGCTCTGACTGAAAGAGGCTAGCTTCCTCAGAGCCAACATTTCTCTTCCTTTTACTCTTCCCTTGCACCTGGATGATATGGATCATGATAACCACATCCTTCCTCTTCTATTCAATGTTCCTTTCCAACCATAAGGAGATGTTTTTAATCCACACACTGGGCAGGCAACACAGTATTTGGAATTCATTCTGACAAATAACTAAGTCTATTTACTAACTATGGTGTCTCCATTTACATTCCTCAGGATATTAAGGGGATTTTCACTTTAAAATACCAGCTTCCTGTATGCTGTCAGTAGAGTAACTATTAAAACTAAATTCTGAGCCTTCAAAGCCTAATGCAAATCGTTTTCAATTTAGGGCCAGGACATTAGATCCATTGAGGCTGCAGCAAAATATTTGTAGTCATTGTTGTCCTGCCTAACTGCAGCAAGTGGACATGTAACATCACAGATTGCATCAGCGTCTACTATATTTAAATTCACATGAGATCTGCCTCCAGAAATGTCAACTTCTGCACCTCCTGATGCTGCCTGGCTTGATGTGTTCTTTCAGCCTCCTGCCTGTCTACTTTGGCTTCCAGCATCTGCAGGTTTTTTTTTGTCTCCAGAAAAACTTCCAACAGTATTTTCTCTCTGTAGTCTATTTATTTATTCTACCACATATTTGTGTTAGAAAGGCATTGGGACTCCTATAGCTACCTCCTGCATTCGATTCCAGGAGGGAGGTAGGCTTCTTAAGAAACCAACGAGCACTCAAAGATCAACATATGTTTCCTTAAAGAGATATAGAGTTATTTCTATTAATAGTTTGGAAAAGCTATTCAGTTGAAAGATAGTTAAAATTCAATAACTGTTGCATAAATATATAAACAAGTGGATTTTCATTGCTTTATGTTTGGATGAAAAGTCAAGGTCTGATCTATTTTCTCTCGTGAACATTTAAGCTTCCACAGCACTATATCAAAGAAAATGAACAGTGATCCCCCACCATATCTAATCTTTACCCCTTAACAACCATCACAGAAACTGTTTGTTAATGAGGATTCTCACTGTATACAAAGGGGCTGCCACGTTTGCCAAAGTACAATAAGTAAACATAAACCACTTTGGGACAGCATGTAGTCATGAAAGAAGTTATATAAATGCAAGATTTGTTTTCTTTAACTCAGTTTGCATTTACAATCATATTAGTTATTCAGCTATTCACTGTGGGTCTGGAAAGGAGGCCGTTGTCAGTCAATAAATTCTCAGTCAGAGCATCTTAGAATCTATACAGTATGGAAGCAGGCCATTCAGCCCATCAATTCCACAACAACCCTCTGAGGAGTATCCCATCCAGAACCAGACCCATACCTTATCCCTGCATTCCCATGGCTAATCTGCCTTGCCTGCACATCCCTGTACACTATGGGCAATTTAGCATGACGAATCCACCTAACTTACTCACGTTTGGGCTATGGGAGATAAACCACACAGACATAGGGAGCATGTACAAACTCCACACAGAGAGCCACCCGAGGGTGGAATCAAACTAGGGTCTCTGGCGCTGTGAGGTAGCAATGCTAACCACTGAGACACTGAGCCAACTCACTTACGTCAGTGAGAGAACATAGATACAAATTAGTAGGAGTATTTGTTTCAATAATTTGTTCAGAGCACATGAGGCTCCATAGCCTTCACATAATAGTCCAAAATAAATTGAAATATTGCACACAATTGCACAGAAGGCATTGTGTGCTGGATCAAAAAATTCAGCAGTTGGATAATGAAAACTCCTCCAAGCAGTTTCTGAAGCTCTAATCCTAAGTTGTCTCTTAAAAGATCAAAGCTTAAATTTTCAGCAATGGTATTTTCTTGTTCAAAATCCATCGTTCCACATATTTCTTCTGATTTACTTTACAAAATACAATAGAATTCCTTGATATGAATAACCAAGTGACATCCCTGTTATGAAAACAAATCAAGTCTCAGTCTTTCATTTATCCTGAGGTTTATCTCTAAAGTCTGTATGTTAACCTTTATCAAAGTGATTGAACTTTTAATAGTTAGGACTTGTCAGTTCATGAAATTCCAAAGCTGCGAAACCCCATGCAGACAGATTGCATTTTCACAATGATCTGTCTGACAATGATTGTGAAATACCTGACAGAGTATCTGCACTACAATCTAATCTCCATTACCTATTACCCAATTCAGTAAAGCCCACAGCTGGGGAATGTACTGGTGAAAACCTGACCAATTCAATATATCTCTACCAACAACTAAATTGGTTAGAACTTAAAAGCAAAATACAATGGATGCTAGAAATCTGAAACAAACACAGAGTATCACGGAGTAAGTCAGCAGGTCTGGCAGTATCTGTGGAGAGAGAAACAGAATTAACGTTTCAAGTCTTGTCTTCGGAAGTTGGTTTTGAAGCCTGTTAGGAAACAGGTTAGGATTTATATGTAAATAGTGTTGCTAGGACTGGATTTTAGAAATGTTACCATTTATAAGCCAATTGCTAATTCTGCAATAATTTGTAACATGGGTCAAGATAATTCACCAATTAAAATGAATTTTACACAAATGGCTGCCTGTAAAAGCAAATTTAGACAATACACAAAATCAAACTTTTCCTATAGCATTGATCAAGAGGTAAGTAAAAATGAAAAAAAAATTCACAATTTCCTTAAAATCGCTCACCTCAGGTCAAGTGACAGTGACCAGGAGGCAATTTGTTTATTTAAATATTTGAATGATATTACATTTCCAAGAGGTTTTCAGGTTTAACGCTGATTGTTTGGATTTCACTGGAAGGCTACCACTGTGGAATCTTCGACAAAATGACTTCATGCTGATAACCATAGACTGAATATTGTAACAAAGGTAACCAAAACAAAACATTGCATTATAATCTTAAAACAGAATCAGATGACTAATAATAATTGACCATTATGAGACCTGGTAGCTTGACTACTTGGAATCAATAAAGGCCAGATCTTACCTTGAAATTAACAGTATTTAAGCTTTTCTTCGAATTTGAAATGGGCCAGCATTACTTAGAAATTAACACTAATACAAACCTTATGTGGGCCATAAGGTACTGAATCAAGCTGGAATTAAGATGCCATCCCTATATATAAGAATTAAAAATCACATAACACCAGGTTATAGTCCAATAGGTTTATTTGGAAGTACTAGCTTTTGAAGCGCTGCTCCTTAGTCAAGTAGCCAGTGAGGCAGGATCAGAAGACACAGAATTTATAGCAAAAGGTCATAGTGTCATGCTACTGGTGCAATGTATTGAACAAACCTAGATTGCAGTTAAGTCTTTCATCTTTTAGAATGGGATGCAGGGTTCGATTTGTTAAAAGTAAATTCCAGAACTTCTTTCAAGTCACATTCTCAAAATAATTTAAGGTTTATTAAAAACGGGTGACATCGCAGCTCAGACAATGCATGAAAGGTGTAAGGTTAGAGTCTGTCTGTATCCCAATCTTGAATCAGACTGGTTCTATTTCCAAAGTAGGAATTTATAAAATGTTACATAGATTGACTACCTGCAGATTGTGTGCTTTTTGAGCAAAATAGAATGTATCTGCAAATGCAATTCTGAAAATATAAAATCACTCATCGACTGATATGTGTGCATGCGTACATACACACACGCAAACCCTAACACATACACTCTCTCTCCCTCACATGCATGCACATACACAGTTAAGTCTACGGGGTGAATGTGCATTTTCAGATACATTCTATTTTGCTCAAAAAGCACATAATCTGCAGGTAGTCAATGCAGGCTGTCAATCCATGTGACATTTTATAAATTCCTACTTTGGAAATTGACTAGGTAAAAACAAGGATTGCAGATGCTGGAAACCAGATTCTAGATTAGAGTGGTGCTGGAAAAGCACAGCAGTTCAGGCAGCATCCGAGGAGCAGGAAAATTGACGTTTCAGGCAAAAGCCCTTCATCAGGAATAGAGGCAAAGTGCCTGCAGGGTGGAGAGATAAATGAGAGGAGGGTGGGGTTGGGGAGAAAGTACCAAAAAAGGGGGGGTGGGGATGGAGGTGATAGGTCAGAGAGAAGGATGAATTGGATAGGTGGAAAGGAAGATAGGAAGGTAGGACAAGCCATGGGGACAGTGCTGAGCTGGAAGTTTGGAGCTGGGGTGAGGTGGGGGAAGGGGAAATGAGGAAACTGGTGAAGTCTACATGGATGCCCTGGGGTTGAAGTGTTCCGAGGCGGAAGATGAGGCATTCTTCCTCCAGGCATCGGGTGGTGAGGGAGCAGCGGTGAAGGAGGCTCAGGACCTCCATGTCCTCAGTTGAGTGGGAGGGGGAGTTGAAATGTTGGGCCACATGGCGGTGCGGTTGATTGATGTGGGTGTCCCAGAGAGGTTCTACTTTGGAAATTGAAGCAGTCTAACTCAAGATCGGGATTCAGACAAATTCTAACCTCACACCTTCCATGCATTGTCTGAGCTGAGATTTCACCTCTTTTTTAAAACCTTAAGTTATCTTGGGAATGTGACTTGAACGAAGCTCTGGGATTTACATACTAATGATTCTAAACCTGCAACCCATTCTAAAAGATGAAAGACTTAACAGCAATTTGGTTTGTTCAATATATCATATAAGTTGTAAGACACTTTGATCTTTTACTATAAATTCTGTCTTATGACCCTGTCCCACTAGTTACATGATGAAGGAGCAGCATTCTAAAAGCCAGTACTTTCAAATAAACTGTTGGACTATAACCTGGTGTTGTGTGATTTTTAACTTTGCCCACCCCAGTCCAATACTGGCACCTCCTCATCATCATATATAAGAGAATAATCATGCAACCCCAAAGAAATACCATAAATGTTAAGAGCACACATTGGAGTCTTAGATTTGCAGAATTTATTTCAGTGTTTGAGATGTTAAGTTAACAGTAACTGGGGTTCAGTCACAATAGTTCTCTCCCTAACTGAAACAGAGACATCTTAGAGTCATAGAGTCATAGATTTGTACAGCACTTAAAACAGACCCTCCAGTCCAATTTATCCATGCCAACCAGATATCCTAAATTAATCTAGTCCAGCTTGCCAGTATTTGGCCCATATCATTCTAAACTAATCCTATTCATGTAACTAACCAGATACATTTTAATGCAATTGTGCTGGTCTTCTTCACTTCCTGTGGCAGCTCATTTCATACACCCTCTGCATGAAAAAAGTTGGCGATTAGGTCACTTTTAAATCTTTTCCTCTCACAGTAAACCAATGTGCTCTAATTTTGAACTCCCCTACCCTGGGGAAAAGACCATGGCTATTCACCCTATCTATATCCCTCATGACTTTGTAAACCTCTATAAGGTCATCACTCAGCTTCCGATGCTCCAGGGAAAATAGCCTCAGTTGATTCAGTCTCTCCCTGTAGCTCAAACCCTCCAACCTCAACAATATCCTTGTAAATCTTTTCTGAACCCTTTCAAGTTTAACATTTTTCCTATAGCAGGGAGACCATAATCAACTTGTTTATGTTTTATGCTTCACTCAGCAATTAAAGTAATTATTACTTTTACATTTGATGGGCATCCTACTGAAAATATTTTACAGTAACAATAATTGAATTTAAACATCAGATTCTCAGTTAGAAATGAAAGCATGTTTTCTCTGTTTTCCTGGAACTTCTAAAGTTGCAGTTGACTGATTTCATTACAATTTCCTGTTGAGTTCTCAAATAACATTCAAATTGTTTAGAATCTATGTTTGTTCGTAGAGTCTTCTGTATAATTAACTTGTGAACCTGATTTCATACCTTCTTTCCTGTAGGGGTAGCCAGGTACATTACATAGAAACTATTTCCAGAGATTAAAAATATCTAGGATTCCATATGCTGTCTGAAACTTTGTAGAAAGAAGTCAATAAGGGGTCTTCTTATGGGGGTGGGGGGAGCTACTGAGAGAGATTGATCAGTCCTTCAGAATCATTTAGAGCCTTTAGGATCTGTCTTTTTCGAGCTAAATCATCAGAGTTATATCAATCTGAGTTTGTCTCAAAAAGGGGCTGGGATTATAATCTTCCACATGCAATTAATGACACCTTGAGGCACCAATAATTCTAACTTAATCCTAACCCATCCACCTTGGCCCGCAGCCTGTTCTTTAGTGTTCTGGTTTCAGAACTAGAAAAATCTCCCTTCGTGTACTCTCCAGTCAGTGCAATTCCTGCTCCAGTAATATGAGGGCTGCAGAGTTTAACTCAGGAAATACATGTTAGAGTATATAATTCAATGTGAAATCTTATTCAGAACATAAGACAAAGAGAAGGAAGAAACAGAATGAGGAGTGGAAAATTGCCATCGGCAATCTTCCCAAAAAGAGAGGTTCAGTGTTAGCAAAGGTGAGCTGCTCAACAGTAGCAGGTAGCCAATTTGAATAATTACCTGCCTATAGATGGCTGATTGCACACAAGTAACACCTTCCAGGTGAGTGACAAACCTTTCAACGCCAACCACCTTGTCAGGAGTCCCTATAGGGCCTCTAGTAATTTGGATGATTGGGCCACAGTTGTGGTCACTGATCATCCCATGGAAGGGTTTCTGCAAACTACAGACTGCAACGGTGTCCTGATTCTTACCCCCACAGCAGGATCCTGACAGCCATCTAAGAGAAAAAGCCAGCAATACATGGAAATGAGCATACAGGTTGTGCTAGGCAGAGATCTTTTTATTTTAAAACACTCAAACCTTCTCAAGTGTGCTTCACGATGAAGGTGCTCTAGCTGCCCTTTCCCACAGCTACATTGTCCATCTCTGTTGATGGGGGTGCTGTCCTTCCAAACCCTTAGGCACTTTGATTAGGTCTGCAATCTCTCAGGATCCCACCTGCCATTCTTAATTGACCACCTTCAGGAAGATGGCCCGGGCAGGCCATTGATGGTCAGGAAAATTGTCCAGCCTCTTCGTTAATTTTAAAGGGGAAATTTTCTGCACAACTTGATGTTAGGAATTAATGAATAGCAGAAAAGATTTAACACTTGCATGTTGATTTTAATTTTGAGAAAACCACACAACAAAAGTGATAATAAATTCAGCAAGATTCATCAGAAATAATGAAGAAAACCTGGAAAACACTCGGCAGGCTAATCAGTCAGTTGTACCATAAATTTGATTTGATTTGATTTGATTTATTATTGTTGCATGTACCTAGGTGAAAAGTTTTATTTTGTGTGCAGTACAGGCAGATCATAGCATACAAAGTGCATAGGGGTAATGGAACAGAGCAAGGAATACAATGCTACAGCTACAGAGAAGCTGCACAAAGAGCAAGATCAACATTAAATTGAAAATTTGTGAGGTCCATTCATAAGTCTAACAACAGTGGGGAAGAAGCTGTTCTTGAATCTGTTGGTTCGTATCTTTAAGCTTTTGTATCTTCCACGTGACAGAAGAGGTTGGAAGAGATTATAACCAGGGTGGGGAGGGGTCTTTGATTATGCTAGCTGCCCTCCTGAGGCAGCGGGAAGTATAGATGGGGTCAGTGGGTAGAAGGTTGGCTTGCGTGATGATCTGGGCTGTGTTCACAATTCTCTGTAGTTTCTTACAGTCCTGGGCACAGCAGTTGCTATGCCAAGCTATGATGCATCCAGATAGAATGCTTTCTATGGTTCATCTTTAAAATTTGTTAAGAGTCTTTATGAACATGCTGACTTTCCTTAGCCTCCTGAAGAAGTAGAGATATTGTTGTAACTCACAACATGATGCAAACATCAGCATTGTTTTAGACTAATTATTGCTGTTGGTCTGCTGTGTGTTTCCAGCTTTTCCTGCCTTCATTTGCATGCAGTAACTTGGCTTTGACTTACTTTGTTTTGCTTTGATGTTATTGAGAAGTGAATCAAGAATCTACGAATGAAAATACAAGCACATGGATTAGAAGGAGGCTATTCGAGCTGACTCCACCATTCAATAAAATCATAGCTGATCCGATTACTCCATATTCCTGTTTAACTCTGAGAATCTTTCACCCTCTTGCTAATCATGAATTGAACCATCTTTGCCTTTAAAATATTCAAATAGATTGCTTTCACCACATTTCAAGGAAAACAGTTCCATAGACACACAATCCTCCAGGAGAAACATTTCTCCTTAGCTCCATCTGAAATGGATGACCCCAAGCACCATATTGTCCCACAAAAGGAAACATGCTTTCCATATACACCCTGTCAAAACCCCTTAGGACCTTACAGGATTTAATAAAGTTGCCCCTTACTCTTCTAAACTTCGAAGTCCAACTTGCCCAACCTTTCTTCCTAAGACAACTCACTCATTCCTGGTATCAACCTTACAAACTTTTTCTGAACTGCCTTTAAGTTATTTAAATCCTTCCCCTAATGAGGTACTCAGTAATCTAGATGTGGTCACATTAATGCTTTGTAAAAGTGAAACATACCACTTTTGTTTTCAATTTTCCTTGCAATAAATGATAACAGTCTATTAGTTTTCCTAATTACTTGCTGTAACTGTGCATTAACCTTTTGCGAATTATGCATAAGAACACCCAACTCTTTCTGCATCTCAGAGCACTACTCTCCCAATGTTAAGATAATATGTTTCTTCACTATTATCCCTGTTCAAATGGACAATTTCTCACGTTTCTACATTATACGCATCACTCATTTAATGTAACCATATCCCTTTGTAGCCTCCTTACATCCTCCTCACAACTTATCTTTATATCAGCCACATATTTAGCAACCATCTCTTTGTCCAATTTATTGGTAATTTGTAAAAGATAGAAGTCCCAACACTGATCACTTACCTTTTATTACATGTAGTCAACTAGCAGATGATCCATTTATATCTACTCACTGTTTCCTGTTAACTAGCCAATCCCCAATCCATGCCAATGCATTACCTCCTACACCATGAGGGTTTATCTTCCGCAATAACCTTTGATTTAGTATCATATTAAATGCCTATGGGTAATCCAGGTACGGTATACCCATGGGCTCGCCTTTATCCAGAGTGCATTTTACTAACTCTAAAAACTCAAATCATTTCAGTAAACCTTTCGCAAAATCATATTGACTCTATCTGGTTACTTTGAACTTTTCTGAGTGCCCTGTTGTAACTGTCTTAATAATGGCATCAAGTATCTTCCAGATGATAAATGTTAAACTAAATGGTGGTTCCCCACTTCCCAGCTCCGTCCTTTTTTAAATGAAGGAGACACATTTATTATTTTCCAATCTAATGGAAACTTTTCCAAATCTAGGGAAATATTTTTATTAATTCACAGGATGTGGGTATCACTGGCTGGGCCAGCAATTATTGCCCCCTCCCAGGTGGTCTTGAGAAAATGGTGGTGAACTGCCTTCTTTCAACTGCTGCAGTCCATATGGTGTAGGTACACACACCAAGTTGTGATATAGGGAGTTCCAGGATTTTGAACAGTGACTCTACAGAAGTAGTGGTATATTTCCAAGTCAGAATGAGGATTAGAGGGGAACTTGAAGGTGATTGTATTCCCATCTATCTCCTGCCCTTGTCCTTCTAGACAGTAGTGGAAGGCACTGGTTAAGGAACTTTGATGAATTTCTGCATCTTGTGGATTGTATGCACTGCTGCTATTGAGTATGAGTGGTGGAGGGACTGAATGTTTGTGTACATTTTGCCAAACAGGCAAGCTGCTTTGTCCCGGATGGTGTCAACGTTTTTCAGTGTTGTTCATTTTGCTGTCATCCAGGCAAATGAGGAGCTATTCCACCACACTTTTGACTTGTGCCTTCTAGTTCCTGGACAGGCTTTGGAGAGTCAGGAGGTTAGTTACAAGTTGCACAGTTTCTCATCAATAATCTGCTCTTGTAGCCATAGTATTTATATGGCTAATCCAATTCAGTTCATGGTCAATGGTAGCATCCAGGATCTTGATAGCGGGGGAATTCACTAATAGCATTGTTACTGAATGTCAAAGGACAATGATTAGATTCTCTCTTGTTGGACTTAGTCATTGCTTTTCACTTGTTTGGCATGAATCTTACTTGCAATTTGTCAGCTGAAGCCTAGCCATGGCCCAGATCATCCTGCAATTGAGCATGGATTGTTTCAGTATCCAAGGAGTTGTGAATAGAGCTAAACATTGTGCAATCATCAGCGAACATCGCCACTTTAGACCTTATAATGGAAGGAAGATCATTGATGAAGCAGCAGAGGTTGAGACAATAACACAACCCTGATAAACTCCTGTTGAGATGTCCTGAAGATGAGATAACTGACCTCCGTCAACCACAACCATCTTTGTTTTGTGCCACATCTGACTCAAATCCCTCCGATTCCCATAGACTCCAGTGCTGCTGAGACTTCTTGACGCCATATTCTGTAAAAGTCTGCCTTGATGTCAAGGGCAAACGCTCTCACCACACCTCTGGAATTCAGCTCCTATTCTTTGTTCAAACCATAACTATTATAAAGCCAAGAGCTGAGTAACCTTGGAGGAGCCTAAGCTGAGTGTTAGTGAGCAGGTTATTGTTAACCATGTTTTAGCAGAGTTTAAAACAGTTTCCACCTACTCTTAATATACCTGGGCAATTGTTTACATTGTCAGTGTGACCAGTGTTGTACAGCATACAGGAATAGCTTCCTTAGGAGTACAGCAAGTTCTGAAACACAAATCTTCAGTAATATTGCTGGAATGTTATCAGGGCCCTTAGCCTTTGCCAGGCATACTGAAGGACATTAATGAGTCAAATGGATTTTTAAGACAATCAAAAATTGTTTCACATCAAACTATTAATTCCAAGCTTTTAATGAATTCATGTTCCACAATTCACTATGCTAGGATTTGAACCTGGGTCTCCAGGACATTATCAGGGTCTTTGGATTAGTAGTTCAGCAACAGTACCACTACGTCATTACCTCCAGTTGAATCAATTATCTCACTAGTCAGTTATTTTAAGTCCTAAGGATGAAGTCCATCAAGAACCAGGGATTTGTCAGCCCATAGCTCCAACAATTTGCTCCAACCACCTAATCCATAGTGCACAGCAGTAATTACACTTGAAAAGAGCAAATGAACTTACATATTACATCAATGAGAGGGAACTTATTTTTGCTTAGGGTAGCTTGCCTACTTTCTGTTTAAAAACGTTCTGTTTGAAATATTCTTTGTTTAAAGCATTTCCTGTTTCTTCAAAACAGTTGCTTGAGTATTTAAAAAGCTGGGACATTTTCTTTCTGCTCCACAATAGAAATAATCACGCAGAACACTTTTCATCCCAAAATTACAGACCACGACTAATAATTGCCTGAATGGCACTCATAATTCTTTGATAATCTGCCTTTACTGGCTCTTTTATAATTTCACAGGCATCTTATTCTGCTCTTACCCATTTCAGACTCTGAGCATTTACTTCACCAAGTCTTTACTGGTAATAAAGGGGAAAGTTTAAGCATATTTTAATTTGCTGTGAAAGTACAGTAACACCATCTGGCTGCATGCATAGCCTGTGTAATCTCATCGCACATAAGTCATTGCCAGAACACTTGGTGAAGATATTATTTTGTTCAATTTAATCATCTTTACATTTGTATTAGCAGTATTATCCTGAAACAACTTAGCTTAAGCATTCAGATACAGGTTTTAATTCTAAAAGTAAGTCACCCTGAAATTAGTTTTGGAGCAGAAATCTTCCCGACTTTGCAGGGCACGTTATTTTCCCACTCATGACCTCTGCTGTAAGGACAGATGAACGACAGACAGCTCATATACAAAATGTGAACTGTTCTGTATTTGAACCTCTATTCTGTACTGTGTCTGGCATTGAAATATATTCAACTAAAACTTAGTTTCAAGTGCAAATTAAGATGCAAACTGCCAAACCTAAACAGATAACTCATTGATATAATTTGCTTGCTTGTGCACAATGCATATAACATAGAATGTGGCATAAGGCAAAAGCAGGGGACACAAATAAAGGAACATTTGAACACTTGATTTCCATGATTTTTCTTTCAGATTTTTTCCCTTTTTTAGTTTCTACATATGGCAGAATTTCAAAGATGCACAAAGGATCATGAAGCTGGGGAAGCTATTTAGACACGCTCAGTTTTAACAAATTGCTACCAATGGTTTAAGAAAGAACCTACCATTAAATCTAAGCAAGTAGAAATGGACAACAAATGCTGGCTAAGCCAGTGACATCTACATCTGACATTTTAACAAAGGTAACAGAAAGCAGATATTTGGTCCAGCACTTTGCAAGACCATGTCAAATCTGTTCCTACTGTCCTTCTCTTTCTCTATATCTTTTCTTTGATAAGGTGCCATCACAACTATTTACTGTGGCCATGTATTGCAGGGTCTATCAACCCTTTGCATAACATCATCTCACCGTTCTCTTTTCTCTTCCGTGACTTTTTTTTTGACTGATTTTAAATTAAATGAACTCCATGCCACAAATTCTTGAACCATAAAAAATTATCCTTCAATGTTCACTTTAAAAACTCTAAAAATGTGAATTATTTTAAAAACTTCAACCTCCTAACCTTCTCTGTTCTGGTTAAAATTATTCCTGTCTCTCAATACTCTCCACATAACTACAATGCTACAGCTCAAACACCTTCCCAGAGGATGTATACTATCCCAATGTCCTTTCTGTGTCCTTTCTATGAGGGAGTGATCAAAATTGCATATGATATGCAAATTATGACTATAACCTTTTGCAAAATTATCACAACTACATTGGCTGTTCTACATTATATTCATTTTTATAAAACTACATGATCAATTTCAACTCAGTATTCTGACCAAAAACCAAGAATTGTGGGAAATACCTGGCATACCAAGCAGAATCTATGGAGATAGACACCAGAGCAAACATTTCAGGTCAGATGCTTTTCATCAGAACAGCCATAAACGTGAAACACTAGGCTGACTACTCCTAGTTGTTGTGATCCAAACATTGCTCTCAGTTCCAGTTCAAGATTCCAGATGGAGCTGTAGCAGAATAATAGTTGTGTTTCCAGACATGGACAATTAAGAAGAACCCTATCCAATGGAGGATGGCAGGTAGACTAAGGGGACAGGGGGTTCAACTGAAGAACCTGCCGCTCCTGTTGGGAGAAGTATGCATCAGTGCAAAAGCAGAAAAGCACAAAGGTGGCTCAAAGGGAGGTGCTGTAAGAAACATGAGGAAAAATATATTTCAAAAATTGCCTCCCCCAAATTAGATCAGAGGTGGAAAGGCAGCAGTGCCTATCAACATTAAATTTGTGAGAATAATAATGTGATTGCATGAGCAACAGGCAATTAGGAAAGTAATTTATAGCAGGAAGGTGTCACTGGAGGCTTCATTTTTCTGAGGCCAGTATCCTTTGTTGATCCAGGAGTTCTAAATACTGCGAGGAGAGAAGGAGGCTGCAAGGTAGGTATGAGGGCATAAAGGGCTGCATCATGAATGTGTTAGTTATTTCTGTTGCTAATTTATGTCTGTTATATTGTACCAATATAAATACTGTGGTAGCGAAGAAAACTACCTAGCTAAATGTGCTGTGGCTATCTGTTTAACAGAAGAACATAAGGAATAGGAGCAGGAGTAGGCCATCTGGCCTGTCAAACCTACTCTGCCATTCAATAAGATCATGGCTGATCTTTTTGTGGACTTACCCTCCCACTCACCATAACTTTGACTTGTTTTACTGTTCAAAAATCTTTGCCTTAAAAACATACAACAAGGAAGCCTCAACTGCTTCACTGGGCAGGGAATTCCAGAGACCTATAACCCTCTGGGTTAAGTTCCTCCTCTGCTCAGTCTGAAATCTGTCCCCCCTTAGTTTGAGGCTATGCCTCCTAGTTCTAGTTTCATCCACCAGTGGAAACAACTTCCCTGCTTCTATCTTATCTATTCCCTTAGTCATTTTATGAGTTTCTATTAGATACAACCTCATTCTTCTAAATTCAATTGACTATAGTCTCAGTCCACTCAATCTCTCCTCATAAGCCAATCTCCTCAATCCAGGAATCAACCTAGTAAACCTCCTTTGCACCTTCTCCAGTACATCATTTCTCAAGTAAGGAGACGAAAACTGTACATTGTACAGCACCTATGCAGCAGCAGCATAACCTTCCTGTATTTATTGCTCTATTCTTCTAGTAATGATGGACAATATCCCATTTGCTTCTTAATCACCTGCTTAATTACCTATGATTGGGGATTGGATTAATTCTTCTAATTCTGTTTTTTGTCTGAGTCCAAATAATCATACATCAATACAAGTACAGAAGGTACTGCTAATTCATGAACATGTCACCTTAATAAAGGAGATAGTGAGAATGAAAACGTAGACCCAAAGATCAAAAAGTCACCCTCAAGAAAATCTCAAAAGGAGACCTCATAAAAGAAAATTGACCTCTGAGTGGTATATTGGAAATTTAGACTTCTATCTGTTGTCCATTTCTTTTAACTTTACTTGAGCTTATGATGGGATGTTTGTCTTTGTCAGTCCCATTAAGGAGGCTTTTCCAATTCCCCTGTCTCAGATAAAAGCATTGTGAATCAGGTGCTAGTCAATCTATTGGACATCTCAAGCACTAGGCAGCTGAAGTAATTCTTGGTTTTATTTTGAACTTTCTGCATTTGTAGTTATTTCAGGCTCTACTACTACTTCACCTGTTTGACTTTCTTCATAATCTGTAGTTGTGGCCCAGTCCAGCCAAGTATTGTTTTCATTTGACATCAACATCATGTATTACACAATAGAATGTGCTCAGAGTTAGCTTTCCGACTGAAGCCATGAGCACCGATGAGATGCATCACTTATAGCCCATGCTGAAATAGTCATGGTCTCCAGAGCTTTAAAAAAAGACTGAAATGAATATTGTTTGAAACGAACCAACAGACAGTTCCATAAATGACAGTGATGCTGCTGTTGCACTTGACATCAGGACCATGTTGTGTTGTTATGCTACACTGGCAACATTCACTCAGCTACCAGATGCTCACATGCCAGAATGTTCTCACATAGTTATTAAACACTTGCCAATACGGATATTGTTAGCTTTACACCCACTGAGTGCCAAATGGAATCCCCTCAAATAAATTAAAGTGCAGCAGGAAAAACAGATAGGTTGATCTAACCAGTGACTAAACCAGACAAAATATATTGTTTACTTGAAAATTACAGTCTTTCCATTCAACAGCAGCTTCAATTTTCCACTTCCAGGAAGATAAGGAATAGAATGAGGAGGTGGCTGAACGAATTAATCTTCTGATTTAGGCCCTATCTTTAACCTCCATGCAGGGAAAACATATGTAGCAACTGATGAGTTTGCCAACCCGAGAATTTATTCGAGCAGCATCTTTGAAAAGGCCGCGTCTTCTCCTGAAAGGAGAGTGAAGAAGAACATTAGAGACAAACAGGAATATTGTCAACAGTATATGTCAACAATAACAATGAGAAAGCCAGCAACATTTAACTGTATTGTCTTTGCTCAGTGCAGCAATGAAAAGTGACCCTATGTGATGTGGAAGGCCATGTACCTGTAAAAGCACAGCAGAAAGAGAAAATCAGTGATGTCTAATCATAGAATCCCCACAGTATCGAAGCCGGCAATTCAGCCCAATGAATCCGCACTGTCCCTCCAAAGAGAATTCTACCCAGTCCCGTACCCTATCCTTTTAATTCCCATGGCTAATCCACCCAGCCTGCATATCCCTCGACACTATGGGTAATTTAGCATGGTGAATCCACCTAATCTGCACATCTTTGGACTGCGGGAGGAAACCCACACAGACACAGAGAGAATGTGCAAATTCCACACAGCCAGTTGCCTGAGGATGGGAATCGAACCCAGGTCCCATGAGGCAGCAGTGCTCATCACTGAGCCACCATGCCACCCAATGACTGTCATGCTGTACAATTTAAATTTCAGCTGGGATTGAGTGCTGAGAACTACAACACCATCTGAGCTCAGCTATTAAGTACTGACCCCAGGAGGGAGGTTGCAAGGACATGTGTTCTGCCCTGGGTATTTCTATTCATTTTGAGACATGCATTTGTTTTCTGCACCAAGGTTGCACATAACCATAGGAAGAGAGTAAGGATGTATGAGGTATTCACCACATCAAAAAAATGCTCGCCCAATTTGAGACAATGTCCCTTTGATTTTTAACTTATGAAGTTGTGTACAGAATCTCCAGACAGCAAGCATCAATTATTTATTGTTATAGGAAAATAAGAACATAAACAGTCGGAGCTGGAGTGACCATAAAAGCTTTGCAAACCCAATCTACCTTTTAATAATATCATGTATGACCTCTGACCTCAATTCCATCTTCCTTGCCTATTCCCATATTCCTTTTTTTCCTTCAATTTGGAATAGGAGGCGAGGGTAAACTCTTACACCCAAGTGGAAATGTCAGGGGAGAGCCTGACTTCCTTCAGCTGACTTGCCACACCTTCATTTTTCAGACTCTAGTCCTTAGAAAGAGAGAAGGGCTTCCATCATTCTCAAGAAAGAGGTCCCACCTAATGTAACAGTCAGCAGCTTGGCCCATTAGCAAAGTAACCAGGGGCAGTGGCCACTGCTGATGCTGCAGGTAGACTAATGAGATAGCATTCAATGAGCGACGTGGACATTCTAACATATCCAGGATGTCAGTGGAGCGTGGCTGACTGGCTCTATTAAGGAGGACCTAGAGCCATATTGGACAGTGCACCAGAAGATGGCCGAGGCTGGTGGGGCAAACCTGTGATCTGATTGATAGCAGTAACTGTCTAACAGCACATAGTTGAACGTGCTGAGGGGCACATAAAGCAACAGCTTCTCCTGTCAATGATAAATCATAGTGGAGGCAGGATAAGGCCCTTAATTGGACATTAATATAGGATCACAAGCAGATGACCTATCCAATGCCTCCAATCATAGCATCATGATGGGGGCTGGAGGTAGCTGGGCAGCTGTGATTGGCCCCTACCAGCTTCCTTACCTATGAGTAGCCGAAAACATAATATACAAAAATATATCAACCTCTGTCCTAAATATGCTCAAAGACTGAGAATTTACCATTCTCTGAAGTATAATATTCCAAAGATTCCTAACGCTTTGTTGAATAAATTTCTCCTAATTTCAGTCCTACATATCCACTTATTCCAGATTGGGATTACTAAGGATATCCAGCCAACCTTCACAGTATCTACTCTATTAACACCCCGAGAATATTAGATGTGTCACTTCACATTCTCCTGAACTCCAGCTCAAGTCTTCTCAACTTCTCCTGACAGGACAATCAATTGTGGGTGGTACAGTGGTTAGCACTGCTGCCTCACAGCACCAGAGACCCAGGTTCAATTCCTGCCTCAGGTGACTGACTGTGGAGTTTGCACATTCTCCCTGTGTCTGCATGGGTTTCCTCCCACAGTCCAAAAATGTGCAGGTTAGGTGAATTGGCCATGTTAAATTGCCTGTAGTGCTAGCTGAAGGGGTAAATGTAGGGGAATGGGTCTGGGTGGGTTGCACTTTAGTGGGTCAGTGTGGACGCGTTGGCCCAAAGGGCCTGTTTCCACACTGTAAGTAACCTGATCTCTGCCTTCAGTTATAATGTCCTATCAGTTTTAATTCCAGGAATCAGTCATTGCACTTCCTCCGGAATAAACATAAATTTCCTCAGGTAAGGAGACTGAACCTGTACACAATACTTCAGATCTGGTTTCATCAATACCAGTGTAATTTCTACAAGACTTCTTCACTCTTATATTTCTATTCCTTTGTAATTAAGTTTACATGCCATTTGACCCGCTAAATGCTTGCGGTATTTTAATTTTAGCTTCTCATGATTAAATGAACAGCCAGATTTCCATCAAAACCAACATATCCCAATCTCTCATCATTTAAAAAAAATCAGCTCTCTTATTTTTCCACCAAGGCAGATAACTTCATAATTTCCATACTGCTGTATTCTTGACATTCAATGAACTTATTTATATCACTTTGCAACCTTCCTATATCTTCCTCAGAACATACTTTTTCACCTAACTTAGTAAGCATCCAAAAACACTGGATACATTACTCTCTACTTCCTAATGCATGTCATCATACATAGCTGAAGACCAAGGAATGGTCCATGCCATATTCCATTAGTTTTAGCCTGCAATCTCTAAATTGATCCATTTATTCCTAACATCTTTCTTTCAACTAATTTTCTTTTAAAATTTATTTTCATGAGACATTCACATTGCTGGCTGGGCAAACATTTATTCCCCATCCTGAATTGCACTTGAGCAGTTATTATATCACTTCCAATCCATTGTGTCGTAATCCATTGTTTGGTACTTTGACAAATGCTATTTGCAAAGCCAAATGCATTGCATCCACTAGTTAACTCTTATCTACCATGCAAGTTACAATCTTAAAACATTTCAACACATCTGTCAAGGACAATTTCACTTTCATAAATCTGTGTAATCATAGGCCAATCATATTCCCCAAGGAGCTATTACAACATCATACATAATAAATTATAGAATTTTCTCTACTGTTGATGTCTATTTCCTGACTATTGACAAGCCCAAATTTTCAATTTTCTCTCTCTTTTTAGAGTCACAGAGCCATAGAGTCATACAGCATGGAAACAGACCCATCAGTCCAACCAGCCCATGCCAGCCATGTTCCCAAACTAAACTAGTCCCACCTACCTGCATTTGGCCCTTATCTCTCCAAGCCTTTCCCATTCATGAACTTATCCAAATGTCTTTTAAATGGTATATCTGCACCTGCCACCACTTTCCCTGGTGGCTCATTCCACATACAAAACCCTCACTGTATGTCCTTTTTAAATCTTTCTCTTCTCACCTTAAAAATTTGCCTTCTAACTTTGACCTCCCCCATCCTGGGGAAAAGACACTTGTCATTCCACTATCTATGCCCCTCATGAGTTTATAAACCTCAATAAGGTCACCCCTCAACCTCCAATGCTCCAGTGAAAGAAGTGCCAGCCTTTCCAGCCTATTTTTATATCTCAAGCCCTTTATTCCAGGCATCCTGGTAAATCATTTCTGAATCCTCTTCAGTTTAATAATATCCTTCCTGTAATAGGGTGACCAGAATTGCACACAGTATTCCAGAAGAAGCCTCACCAACATTTCTTGAATAGTGAAACTGCATTTCCTTCCTGCCAATCATGGGAACGCTTCCAAAAGATCAAATCCAATGTATCTATTATCTCTGTAGCCAGATCCTTTAAAACTATAGGATATAGGTCATCAGCTCTTGAAGATTTGTTACTTGCACATCCTTCCCATTAAAATTGTATTTGTTAAACAGCCAATTTATAGTCAAATGTTTTGCAAAGTTATCCTTGTATGAGAGTTTTTGAAAAATGCTTTGCAAATCTTCTTCATTTTCTCTTCCTGAGAGGTATTTCCCAAGGTATAAGACAGCAAGTGGCATTTGCAAAATATCAAAACATTGGCACTGAGATTAAGTCCTTGGAAGCTAGTATTAGTAAGTCAGAGTATGAGCAGCCACTGAATTAGTGACAAGTGAGGAGGAGCAAATTGGGAAAGCAGGAAAGAAAACAGGAATATTTCTGCAGGCTACGCATCCATTGTATTTGCAAAAGGCGCACACACCAGATCAGTATCCGACTGAGCTTACTTCATTCATATGACAACAATAACTTGCATTTATATAACCAACTTTATTGCAGACAAGAACATTTAAAGGTATTTCATTGAGAGCTTAATTGGAGCTTGTCAAAACATTAACTAGGCCACTGCTGGAGTACTGTGTGCAGTTCTTGGTCACTGCACTATAGGAAGGGTGCGATTGCACTGGAGGGGGTGCAGAGGGTGTCCACCAGGTCCCAGTTCCATGTGGTCTAACATTATCAACAGAAAGAAATAGATTTCTAGAGGATAAAGAAGTCAAGTCATATAGGGAGAGCATGACATTATGGTACTGAGAAAGATCAGTCATGATCAAGTTGAATGGCAGAGTTGACTGCCAATGTACCAAATGACCTACTTCTGTTTCAATTTTCTATGTTTCTACATTCTTCTAACATCACTGATGATTCAGACTAGATATTAGCATATAGTTATCATCATGATAGTGATAAAATATGGATTATCGATATGTTAAGCTTCACATGTTGGAGATGAAAGAAATTATCGAGCTTGCAAAAACTGAACTCAGATGTGGAAATGCACGTTCCAGGCAGTGAGAACTCAGCAATATCTGAAATATTTGCTTCTCCTGAAAATGTCAAACATTGATTAAGCAACCTTTATGCCTCAAGGACTTTAAACTGTCTTTTTCTTTCATGTTCCATTTGGACTGGACACTATCTCTCTTTAGCTTTGTACAAAACATGTGTGCACATTTTTATTATTTTTCTCAAATTTAGCAAATAACTTTCAAAAAACTTTCTTTCACTCAAGAAGACCTTGTAATTATCTTCTTACAGATCCAGTATTCATTGGGTATCTGCATTTTTATTAGAGAGAGACATAGCTTCATGCTACATTGAACATAAATCTTGCAGCCAATAGAGGGAATTGAAAAGAGGGAAGCCAATTCACCACTCCTAACATAACATCCCCTCATAACACAACTAACGCAATATACTACTGCAAGGTGCAGATCTTAAGGAAGATATTAAAGGAGGAAAAGAAGGCGACAAGATGGACAGCATCATTGAGGGAATTCCAAAGTATGATTGCAGGCAGCTCACAAAGTTAAATCACTTTCATTGAAAGAATATCTACGACATTGAAATAAATTGGAACTTTCTTGCATTGAATGTACGCAATTTCATACACATGCTCGCACAGGCATACAAACACACACATGCAGGCACTCATTTCTTATTGAAGACCAATTTTGATCAGGCAAATAGTTCTTTTTACATCGTTTTACAATGTTGAGAGTGAATATTTGTGAATATTATCACCAGGTCCCTCCCACTCCTTAGGTTGAACCCTTCACCTGAAGCTGATAATGACAGGGCTGCAGCCTTTTCTCTGATGATGCTTTTGAACAACTAATAAGGTTTCACTTGGTGTGTTGCCCACATTCCTTGAGAGTGAGAAGCACTGACAGCTTTTTCTTTTAACCTTAAGCTGAAATGTATATCCATTCCTTTATTAGGGTGATTACTATATGCCGGAAACATTCCTTCATTTCTTGGCTTCAAAGCTCATACAGGAAGGAACACCTGTGTTCCGTAACATCCAATTGTCAGTTAACAGCTTTGCTTTGATGTGTCAGGTCCTATAAAGCCCTCACTGTGATCATAAATATCTGTCTGCTGACTGTTTAAATTAATATTTTGATGGGATTTCTTTCTCAGTTTCATTAGTAATCTGCAACATTGCATTTCATCAGTGTTCTCATATGAACTCCTTCGTCCCAGAAAGAATGCATTAACACAAGGATCATTTGTACTGATTTTCTTGTTGTACATCATAGATCATTACTAGTGTTACCCTAATAGAGGCTGCGATACCAATAAAGAAACATTTTTTTGTGGGTGATGCAACTGAGGCCAACTCGATTCAATTCTTTTTTACCATTGTATGTGTATGTGAATCATCCCAGATAGTGCTTTCCTTACGCACTGCTGAACGGTTTATATGCTACTCGTGTGGTATTTTCAGTTTTATTGAGAAGGGCTGCAATGCACTTATGTTAGTTTTAAGCAGCTGTAAGATGATTTAAAGTGACCTGGCACAGAGATCCCCTCAATAATTTGCTTCATTAGTGTATGGCTGTGCATTAGACCTTCAATGTGCCAGTTTTGTTCTCTCACTTGAAACCAATTAGAACATGAAAAAGGAATAGGCGGTAAAGTAACTCCCTAAGCTAATAGCATACATTTAAAAATCTCGCAGCTAATAAAAAAAAACAAACTCACATTTATATAACGTCTTTCACAACCTTAGAATGTCCCAAAGCACCTTACAGCCAATTAAGTACTTTTTGAAGTGTAGTCACTGTTGTAATGTAAAAACACAGTAGCCAATTTGCACATAGCAAGCTCTCACAAACAGCAGTGTGTGAGCAGACTACTTTTTGTGAATGTTTTTCAAGGGAAAATATTGACCAAGGCACCAAGGGAATCTCCTCAGCTCTTCTTCAAAGTTGTGTCATGCTTTTACATCAACTTGACTTGAGCTTCAGTTTAACATTTGAGCAGGAAAAGCAGCCCTTCCAACAGTAAGTATATCTGTCAGCACTGCACTGTAGTGTTGGGCTAGGCCAATCAGCGTTGTTCATTAGGATTTCAATACTCACCAAACATTTGCAATCACATTACCACTTTTTCACACTAAACAGAATATCTGCAATATGAATTAAATCAATGTACAATCTTTTGAAAAGAGATTTGTAGTTTTAAGTTGTCAGTAATCAAGACTGATACACTCGCTGCCAGCTTCAAGATAGTTTTGTAATCCAAATGTTCTGTAAGCCTGCAGTAAACACACACAGAATTTTGTGCCAGTCTGTGAACTAAATTGTTTTGTTTCTGACAGTGGGTTCCAGTTTATTTAAAGAAAACCATATTTCTTCAAGAGTAAATTGTTTCTATGCTATCAGAATTGATATATTCGGAGATTGCGGGAGAGAAGAATCGGCAAACCTCTACTGTTATGATGCTGGACTTGACAAGAAGGCAATGTTTTTAAATGTCTCATTTAACACAAGGTGCAACAGAACATTCGGGAAGGGGAGATGATGTGGTCACAGTAAGCACCTCTATTTGGAGGGTGATGGGTGCTGGGGGAGAAACTCAAACAGAAACCTCCTGCAATTCAGTGAGTTATCACATGACGACAGAGTAACTTACAAAAAAAGGACAACAGCTTTTTAGGTCAAGAAAGACAGAAATAAAACTGCTGGAGAGAGATAAAGAAACTACTGCTGTTTCGAAGCAATTGATTTGTTGTGTGTTAACAGTCAAGTAGGATGATTGTGAGAGTTATTTTCTGTTTAAAAGGAAGGGGACAGAACTTTTGGAGATTTAAGGAATAAGGAGCGGCTAAGGTTGATTTTCTAATAAAAATCAGATCTAGGAAACTCAAGCTGTGTAAAATAATTTTCAAAGGACACTGCAAGTTAAACCTAGGGTGACAGGGAGAAATGAGCCTGCTGAGAATTGCTTTGGGCCTGTTCCTGTGAAGCTACACTACTGCCTGAAGTGTAGCATAAAATGGATCTTGGTTGTGTTACTCAATGTAAGAGTGTCATTTCTTTAAATGGATACATGAGATTTCTGTTAATGTTTGATCAATGTGGACTTTAATTTATTATTCCTACAAAAGTCTTCAGACATGAAACCTTGTCCCTCAGTAATTTCCATTAGCTATCACCAGGAGATTAATCTTTCAAGAAAAGTCAGTGATCTCTATGGAGATCATTACATCACTCTAACTCTTGCGTTGCTTACACTCTGTCAGTTGCAACTTACAGGCAGCACGGTGGTTCAGTGGTTAGCATTGCTGCCTCACAGTGCCAGGGTTCAATTTTAGCCTTGGGTAACTGTGCATGTGTTGGTTGTAAATTCTCCCTGTATCTCTGTGGACTTCCACTGTTTTTCTACCACAGTCCAAATATATACAGGCTAAATGGATCCGCCATGGTAAATTTCCCTGTAGTGTGCAGATTAGGTGGATTATCCATTGTAAAAGTAGGGATATTGTGGAATGCTGTTTGGAGAGTCGTTGGAGACTCAATAGGCTACATGGACTCTTTCCACACGACAGGAATTCTATGATTTCACATGCAGTGTCCAGTCTTTCAATAGATCTTTTACTTTTGACCAACAGCTTGTAATTTCTCCTTTTATACAATAGTGTCTGATTCCATTCAACAGATCGATGAAGATGAAAGCTGAACACACTCAGAGGTTGTTGCATCGATCCAGCTAACCAATATGACACATTTCATTGGCAACCATGCAAATCAGCACTCACACATCTCAATTGCTTTTTTTTAAAACCACTAATACGCAGTCAACAAATAAATGGGCGGCACAGTGGTCCAGTGGTTAGCATTGCTGCCTCATAGCACCAGCGATCCACTTTCAATATCAGCTTCAGGCAACTGTCTGTGTGAAGTTTGCACATTCTCCCTGTGTCTGTGTGGGTTTCCTCCAACAATGTGCAGATTAGGTGAGTTGGCTATGCTAAATTGTCCATGGTGTGCAGGGATGTATAGATTAGGTGTATTAATCAGAGGTAAATGTAGAGCAATAGTGCAGGGGAATGGGTCGGGGTGGGTTATTCTTTGGAAGGTCAGTGTGGACTTGTTGGGGCAAACGGCCTGTTTCCAAACTAAGGATCCTCTGTGTCAATAGATACCACAAGAAAAATTTAGAGGCATTCAGACCATATGTAGATAGCACCAATTACATTGGACACCGCTTGCCTGGATTGTGTGTTCAGGTCTCAAGAGTGGAACTAGAATTCTTGATATTCTGACTCGTAGGCAAGAGTGTGACAGAGGAATGGATGATGCCAATTAACTCCTTTACCTATATTTTGTCATGAACTGAACAAATAATATTCAACTATAGTAAATAAATAATAATAATAAAAGGATGCTGGAAATCAAAAACAAAAACTGAAGTTGTTGGAAAATCTCAGGTCTGGCAGTATCTCCACAGAGAAAGCAGAGTTAATGTTTTGGGTCCAATGAATCTTGTTCAGGGCTAATAGCAGCTCAGAAAAGTTGATACATGTAATGAAGACAGGCCGTGGAGGGTAGGTATGAGGTAATCAAATAGGTGGAGACTGAGCCCAGAGAAAGAGAATGGCAGGCAGAGGAATGGATAATGGTAAGCTTTGAAAGAGAGAAGCTCATAATGGGGATCATAAGCCTGTAAAAATGGATCGACTGTGCTGAAAGGAGCCTATGTTAGGTGAAGGGGATAGGTGAAGGACCAAGAGGAAGGTGTTTAGGTTCAGAAATTATTGAAATCCATATTGAGCTCTGAATAATAATCAACAAATTCACCGACCATTCAACACAAATTAATTTCAAATTCAGAATATGAATACTTGCCCAAAAGTAACTAATTCAGAGTGGTGGTAAGCAAATTGCAAGAGGAAATGTTGAAAAGAACCATGTTATTTTAAACTGTCCACCCATTTTTTGGTTTCTATTTTCATTTCAAGTACACATTTATAGCCAGACCTGGAGCTGCAGTTTGGGTTCCAATCAGGCAGAACCTGTTTACATTTTTTGGCTCCTGCCTGGCTGGAACATTAATTGTCTTGTTTAGGAGCAGGCTCTGTGCATGCCTGAATACACAAAACTATCTCCCGGCAGCTGGAAATTTAAATATTTAGAGAATAGGGAGGGGCAAACCTGTACTTGCCAAATATTTAATTTAAAGGTCAAATAGAAGTACAGAGCATCCAGAGTGACCAACAAACCCCTCGATCACTTTGCAAATCAGGTTTTGACATCACATTACAATTGCACTCCATTGAATCTTCAGCTTAAGTAGGTGCTCGATGGCCTTGGTCTCATTCACACAGGTCTGCTTCCGGCTCTCTGACCCCGCAATGACCCTGGGCCGACGGCCACTCAGCCTGCAAAGTCTGTGCTGCTACAAAATAAAGAACTGCGGGTTACTGAAGATCTGAAACAAAAACAGAAATTGTTGAGAAATTCAACGAATCTGACAACATCTGTGGAGAGAAGACAGTTTTGAGTCAGTGACCTTCTTCAGACCAGTCTGTGCTGATGATTGTTTTTCCTCACCACTTTCTCCTATTCATTCCTTATTTGCTTTAATATTCAGCTTTCACTAGAGCCTATTTGATTTCTTCCTTAAAACTACGTGGGAGCTCTTCATGGAAATGTGGATGTTTACAACACAGAAGGATCCCACTTCTTCAATGATGATTTGTTGCAGACGAGACAAAGCTCTACTCACTCTATGAAAAGAATTGGTTCCATCTGCTCCTTGGATATCTTTTACCATTAGGTTAAATTTGTGCCCAGTTGTTACCTGCTAGCCCTCATTATTAATTATGAGAAAGTAAACAGCATCATAAGCATGAAACCTTCTATCAGGCCACTCCTTAACCTTCTGAGATCCAAATCATAAACATTTTCACTTCTCAAACACAATGTTATAATTGAATCCCCCTTTCCTGGTAAAATCCTAATAAATCAATGATGTACCTGTGGGTTCAAACCCTCAACACCGTGAGATATCCAAAACTGCACAGTGTGATCTGAGACTCCATAGAAGACAAGATCAAGTTAGGCATTTGAAAATGCTGGGTATATATTCCACTTTGGCCAAACTAAATTCTTGTACAAGTTCAGCTTAGCTTTACATCTTGGCGTTATATTGATCTAAGTTCAGCATGTTGCTTTAGTGTGGCAGAGGTCTACATATGGTTCAGTCTTTTGCATCATGGCAAAATTGAGCTGGCATCTTTTTCTTTGGGCTGATCATTTGAAATAAGCACCTGAGAGGGTACTGCAGCCATATTTGATCCAAATATAAACTCCCACCTGTGTGTCCGGACCTTGAGCTGCTTAACCTGCTTAAAAAGGACCTCAAACTTCCAGAAATATCCAGCTTCTGAGCTAGGGAAATGAGGCGGATCATGAAAAATCCCAATGGGGCTGGTCAGTCAGTGAAATCAGAATACAAACTTTCCCAGTAAATATACCAGAGTCAAACGTGTGGCACTGGAAAAGCACAGGTCAGGCAGCATCTGAGGAATGTGTGTATGTGGGAAGGGGAGGGGGTGGGGGAGAGAATGGGACAGAGATAAATAGGGGGTTAGGGTGGGGCTGGGGGGGTGGAAAGTAGCTGGGAGGTGATTGTGATAGGTGGGAAAGAAAATGGACAGGTAACTTCACCTCAGACCAACCCCAACCTTCCTAGTTATCTCTCAGCTCCCCCTCAACATTCCTGATGAAGGGCTTCTGCCTGAAATGTCGACTCTCCTGCCTCTCAGATGCAGCCTGACCTGCTGTGCTTTTCCAAAGCCACACATTTCAATTCTGACTCTCCAGCATCTGCAGTTCTCACTTTCTCTCAGTACGTATACTACAAAGCCTGCAGCAGTAACAATGACTACCCTTATAGATCAAGGTGTGAGATAAGACCATAAGACATAGGAGTTGAAGTAAGGCCATTCGGCCCATCGAGTCCACTCCGCCATTCAATCATGGCTGATGGGCATTTCAACTCCACTTACTAGCGTCCTCCCCATAGTCCTTAATTCCTCGAGACAACAAGAATCTATCAATCTCTGCCTCGAAGACATTTAGCGTCCCGGCCTCCACGGCAATGAATTCCACAGGCCCACCACTCTCTGGCTGAAGAAATGTCTGCACATTTCTGTTCTGAATTTAGCCCCTCTAATTCTAAGGCTGTGTTCACGGGTCCTAGTCTCCTCACCTAATGGAAACAATTTCCTAGCGTCCACCCTTTCCAAGCCATGTATTATCTTATACATCTCTATTAAGTCTCCCCTTAATCTTCTAAACTCCAATGAATACAATCCCAGGATCCTCAGCCGTTCCTCATATGTTAGACCTACCATTCCAGGGATCATCCGTGTGAATCTCCGCTGGACACGTTCCAGTGCCAGTATGTCCTTCCTGAGGTGTGGGGACCAAAACTGGACATAGTACTCCAAATGGGGTCTAACCAGAGCTTTATAAAGTCTCAGTAGCACATTGCTGCTTTTATATTCCAACCCTCTTGAGATAAGTGACAACATTGCATTCGCTTTCTTAATCACGGACTCAACCTGAATGTTTACCTTTAGAGAATCCTCGACTAGCACTCCCAGATCCCTTTGTACTTTGGCTTTACGAATTTTCTCACCATTTAGAAAGTAGTCTGCGCTTTTATTCTTTTTGCCAAAGTGCAAGACCTCGCATTTGCTCACGTTGAATTCCATCAGCCATTTCCTGGACCACTCTCCCAAACTGTCCAGATCCTTCTGTAGCCTCCCCACTTCCTCAGTACTACCTGCCTGTCCACCTAACTTCGTATCATCTGCAAACTTCACTAGAATGCCCCCAGTCCCTTCATCCAAATCATGAATATATAATGCGAACAGCTGTGGCCCCAACACTGAACCCTGTGGGACACCGCTCGTCACCGGCTGCCATTCTGAAAAAGAACCTTTTATCCCAACTCTCTGCCTTAAATCCTCAATCCATCCCAGTAGCTCACCTCGAACACCATGGGCCCTCACCTTGCTCAGCAACCTCCCATGTGGCACCTTATCAAATGCCTTTTGAAAGTTTAGATAGACCACATCCACTGGGTTTCCCTGATCTAACCTACTTGTCACCTCTTCAACAAATTCCAACAGGTTTGTCAGACATGACCTCCCCTTACTAAATCCATGTTGACTTGTTCTAATCAGACTCTGCTCTAAGAATTTAGAAACCTCATCCTTAATGATGGATTCTGGAATTTTACCAACAACCGAAGTTAAGCTAATTAGCCTATAATTTTCCATCTTTTGTCTTGATCCTTTCTTGAACAAATATCTTTGTTTTTGAAAAAAAGTGTTTAGCTAAGAGTTTTAATTTTGAGAACTAGTAAATGGATACTTTAAAGGAATAGAGACATACAGCACAGAAACAGACCTTTCAGTCCGACATGTCAATGCCAACCAAATTTCTCAAACTAGTCTGACCTTTCTGCATTTGGCCCATATCTCTCCAAACCTTTCCTATTCATGTACCTGTTCAAATGCCTTTAAAATGTTGTAACTGTACCTGCATCCACCACTTCCTCTGGCAGGTCATTCTGCACGCAAACCACCCTGTGTGTGGAAAAATGCCCCTCAGGTCCCTTTTAAATCTTCTCTTCTCAAAAACATACTCCCTAGTTTTGAACTCACCCATCCTAGACAAAAGACCTTTGGTATTCACCTTTGGTATGCCCCTTCTGATTTTATAAACCTCTGTAAGGTCACTCCTCAACATCCTATCATCCAGTGAAATAAGTTAGAGACAAAAAAGCTGCAGACGCTGGAATCCAAGGTAGACAAGCAGGAGGCTGGAGGAACACAGCAAGTCAGGCAGCATCAAGTAGTCAACGTTTTGGGTGTAACCCTTCTTCCCAGCCTAACCTTATAAATCAAATCCTCCAGTCCCAACAAAATCCTGGTAAACCTTTTCTGAACCCTGTCCAAATTCATTGCATCCTTCCAAAGCAGGGCAACCAGAACTGTACACAGTAATCTGGAAGAGATCTCACCAATGTCCTGTACAATCTCGGCATAATGTCCCAATTCCTATACTCAATTGTCTGAGCAATGAAGGCAAGCATTCTAAATGCCTTCTTATCCACCCTGTCTACCTGTGATGTTGCTTTCAAAGAACGATGCACCTGAACCCGAGGTCTCTCAAAAAAAAAATACAGCACAGAGGCAGGCAAATGAAAGAAAGGCCTGCATTCTGACTCCAGCATTCCCAAATCTGGCAATCGTTGGGAGAGTGACCTCACTCACATCATTGAAAGGGCAGTAGTCTCCCAGATAGATTTCCAGCGTGGACCCACATCCTGTTGTGGACCAGCGGGAGTATTCATTGATGTCTTTAACCTCTCCTTGCTACAATCTGAAGTCCCCATCTGCTTCAAGAAAACCACCATTGTCCCCGTGCCCAAGAAAACACATGCAACTTATTTCAATGATTATCACCTACTGGCTCTGAACTCCAAAATTATGAAGTGCTTTAAGAGATTAGTTATGGCTCATATCAACTCCTGGCATGCCTTGATCCCTTGCTACTTGCTTACCAATGCAACAGATCTACTGCAAATGCCATCTCCCTAGCCCTATATTCATCCCTGGAACATAGACAATAAAAGATATCTACATCAGTTTTCTACTTATTGACTACAGCTCTGCCTTCAACACTATCATCACAACCAGTCTAATCTCCAAACTCCGGGACCTAGATCTCTGATTTGCCCCCTGCAACCGGATCCTCGATTTCCTGACCCACAGACAGCAATCAGTAAGGATTGGCACCTCCCCCACAATAATTTTCAACAGCAGCACCCTACAAGGATGCACATTCAGCCCTTTACTATCTTCTCTGTACACTTATGACTGCATGGCTACATTCTGTCTGAACTCCCATCTACAAGGTTGTTGACCACAAAACCATTTTAAGCCAAATATCAAACAATAATGAGACAGAATACAGGAAAGGAATAGAGTGCTTGGTGGTATGGTGTAAAGATAACACTGTCTTCCTCAATGTCAGCAAAACGAAGGAGTTGATCATCAACTTCAGGAAGCAAAGAGGAGGGCTCACCCCTACCTACATCAGTGGAGCTGAGGTGGAGATGGTTGAGAGTGTCACATTCCTGGGAGTGACGATCACCAACATTCTATCCTGGACCTCACACTTTGACGTGATGGTCATGAAGGTACAATAATGCCTCTTCTTCCTCAGAAGCAGAAAGTTGTGAACACAGCCCAGACCATCACACAAGCCAATCTTCCATTCATTGACTCCATCTATATTTCTCGTTACCATAGAAAGCAGTCAACATCATCAAGACCCATCATCAGCTATCCTGCCGACAACAGCTGAGGGCAGGAAAGGAGGGAGTTTGCTTCTGCATCTTCAGGAGCGGCACGGTGACTCAGTGGTTAGCACTACTACCTCACAGTGCCGGGGGGGGGGGAAGGTGTGTGGGTGTGTGTGCGGGCGTGCGTGCGGGGTTTTTCCTCCCACAATCCAAAGATGTGCTGGTCAGGTGAATTGGCCATGCTAAATTGTCCATAGTGTTAGGTGCATTAGCTGGGGGGGAAATGCGTCTGGGTGGGTACTCTTTCAAGGGTCAGTGTGGACTTGTTGGGCCAAATGACCTGTTTCCACACTGTAGGGAATCCAATCTAAAGACTCCTCCCACCCTGGTTATAACCTCTTCCAACAGGGAGAAGATACAAAAGCTTAAATACATGTACCAACAGGTTCAAAAATGGCTTTTTCCCTGCATTTATTAGACTTCAGAATGGCCCTCTCAAATTTCAAATCTACAGTTGATTTTGATTTTTGTGCACCTTGTTTGCAGCCATAACTTTGTATTCCTCACTCTGTTCTCTCACCTATGATCATCACATGGTATGATCTGCCTGTATTGCACCCAAAACAAAACTTTTCACTGTATCTAGGTACATGTGACAACAATAAATCAAATCAGAACAAAGAGCTGTGGAAAATAGTGTAAAGCTGAACTGTCTGAAATCAGTTAGAACAGAATGGATGATTGAAGAATTTTTGTGTGGTTTAAAAAAGTGAAAATTTTTAGGAAATATTTATGATGCTTCAATGAAATGTTTCCAATACTGATACTTACCCACTTTGCCTCAAGTTCTAATTCTCCAGCTGTCTCAGACCAATTTGAAAATGCAGATTATTCCTTCTTTATAAACCGCGCAATGGCTGCCGAGTTGGACCAGATTGTGGCCTAATTTGCTGGAATCCTGCCTTCGTTGTCGCAATCCAACTCCTTCCACTTTAGCAGGCAGATCGGTCCCTCCCCAAATAGGCTTCCACCTTGAAGAAATCTCTGACCAGTTCTTGGCTTGTGTTGTAGGCAGTTTCTCAATCTGAAAGTTAACTTTCCTTCTTTCATGAAAATCCACCTTTTTGTCTCAGTTTGAGCCAAAACTAAGCAGTATGGTGCTGTTGGTCATACCCACTGGGAATTAGGTGGAACACTAAGCAAACGTATTTCCTATTTGGCTAGAATAGCAAGTAGGTTGCTTTGTGCTAAGTTGCAACACCCTCCTCATACATATCGATTAATACATTATGACATGACTAATGCAACAGTAAATTAACAGGGTGACCAGAAAATAGTTTGGGAAAGTCTTATCTCCATTTAAAAAAAGAGCAATTTCATGCTAAAATGAGGCATTACTATCCTAATGAGTCTAGATTGAGAGTAGATTCACAAAATACAAAAAGCAACCAAAAACCCACACATTATCAAAATGTTATGCTAAGTAAAGGCACATTATCAATCCCTTTAATTAATAATTACACTCATCAGACATTGCATAGTTTAAATAGAAGGAATAATCTGCATTTTCAAATTGGTCTGAGCAACTGGAGAGTTAGAATTTGAGGTAAGGTATTAGTAAAATTTCATTGGTGTATCATAATATTTCCTCAAAAAGTTCCACTTTTTTAAAGCACATGAAATGTCTTCAATGGTCCACTTTATTCTAAGTGGTTTCAAACTGTTCAGCTTTGCAGTACTCTCCACTGCTACTGCCCATGTGCATGATGTGAGTAACCTCATTCTCCCAAAGATTGTCAGGTTTGGGAATGATTAGAGTCAGAACACAGGAAGTTTGTAGCACCCTCTTATTTGATTTCTAGCCCCTGTGCTGACTTCCAGCCTGAATTTCTTTTTTATTCACTCATGAGATGTGGGTGTCTTTGGCCGAACCAACATTTTATGCCTATCTATAGTTGCCCTTGTAAATACGCCCTCTTGAACAGGTGAGCTACCCTTTGGAACTGCTGCAGCCCATGTGCTATACGAACACCTACAATGATCTTAGGGAGTGAATTCCAGGATTTTGATCCAGTGAGAGTGAAGAAAAGGTGATGTATTTCCAAGTCAGGATGGTGAGCTGTTGGAGGGGAACTTGCAGTCGGTGGTATTTCTAAATATTTGCCACTCTAATCCTTCAGGATGGAAGTGGTCATGGGAGCTACTGTCGAAGGATCTTGGAAAAATTTCTGCAGTGCATCCTGTAGATAAAGCACACTGCTGTTGTGGAGCATCAGTGGTGAAGGAAATGGATGTTTCTTGATGTGGTTCAAATTAAGCAGGCTCCTTTATCCTGGATGGTATCAAGCTTCTTGACTATATTAAGAGTTGCATTCATCCAGGCACATGGGGAATATTCCATCAAACTCCTGACTTGTAGATAGTAGATAGGGAGTCAGGAGGTGAGTTAGTCACTCCAGTATTCCTAGCCTCTGACCTGTTCTTGTTGCCACTGGATTCATACAGTGAGTCCAATTCGGATTCTGGCCAACGGTAATCTTAGGATATTGATAATGGGAGATAGTGTAATTGAGGTATTTTAGCTTCATATCCTGTCTCTTATTGGAGATAGTCATTGCCTGACAGTTGTGTGGTGCAAATGTTACTTGCCATTTTTTCAATTTAGCAAACACATTCAGATAGACCACAGAATGGGTGGATGGAAGCATTAGAAATTCCAATCTGGTGCTGTCTGGATATTGGTACAAAGGAGTCTTGCTAGAATACAGAAGAGAACACTTTATTGTGCAGCATCTACATTCTACATATCCTTATAGTGAAGATGAAGGCACCTTGGTCTTTCGGTATCATAGGGCTGCTCTCTCATTGGACAGAGGTGACTGGTGGTTGAGCCTGAGAGTCACCAGACCCCAGGCAAAGGGAGAGACTTCATAGTGACTTCAGCCAGGGTGGGAATTGAACTTGCATTGTTAGTATTATCCTGCATTGCACATCAACCCCATATAAGTGAGATGAGAATCAATGTCCAAAGTCAGAACGTTTTCCACTTTCCAATCCACCCAGGCTCTGCAGATAAAAATTACTTACAATCAGCTCGTTCCCATGTAACCCTTACCAGATATCTATTTTCCTGATAGAATTCCAAATCCACTTGATATTTTGAAAGAGTAAGCCTGGAAGAACTTCAAAGGGATATTATTTACCTGATTTCTCAGGGCCATGACTCACAATTGGAAAGTCATGGATTGTGTCTCTAAGAGCAGGAATGATGTATTCCCAGTAAGGCACAGGGATAGCTCATTGCTTCTTAAATATTTAGAGAGATCACCAAAAGTCAAATACATTCAATAATATATGAGCCTCATTTTACGATATTTTTGCAAAGTGTTATTTTCATTGTTTCATGAAAGGTTTCTGTCCATGAGCCCAAGGAAGTTTTATTGTACAATTTTCCAAACTCACCTTATTAACTACCAATCATGTCACAGTGGCGCCTTTTTGTCCAATGCCAGCCCTATTCTTCTACTCACTGTAGGTGGAAGTACTCGCCACTACCAGAATATCCCTGGCACCAATGCCATCTTGAAACTCCACCCTTGTCCCTGATCAAGCATTGGTGGTCCTGAGTTGCCCTTCACTGTGCACATAGTGGCAGAGTAGCCAGAAACAAATGCTCACATGGCACTGAGATGACACAACTGGCATATCATTACACATACTTACACATGGTTGTTCAAACACCAAGTCCCACATTTTACCTATCCTTTGTCACAATTCATCTTACAACACTCAAGTAAAAGCAAAATACTAATGGATGCTTGAAATCTGAAATAAAGAAGTGCTGGAGAAACTCATAGGTACTGCCAGACCTACTAAGGAGAGAAACACAGTTATCAAGAATCACTATTTTTACATTCCATTCCCTTTGAAATAAATCCATTTGTCTTCCCCATCACATCCTGTACTTGGATGATGGCTACTCATGAGGACACCCAAATCTCGGTGTTGCGGCCTTCTGCAACTTCACTCCATTTAAATAATATTCAGCTCTTCTATTCCTTCTGCCAAAGTTCAACCTCACATTTTCCCAAATTATAGTCTATCTACAAAACTCTTGCCCACTCAGTTAACCTGTCTAAATTCTGTGGACTCTTCGTGTTATCCTCAACATCTATCTTCCCACATAATCTTGGGTCATTCACAAACTGAACAGTAATACATTCACTTCTGTCATTCAAGACATCAATGTAAATTGTGAATAATGGTGACCCCAGTACTGATAGCTGTGGCACTCTACTAGTTACAGGTTGCCATATTTGACTGCAACCAACTGCAGCCGGTGTCTCAGTGTGAGTTCAGATACTGCTGCATCCTTGTTTTCACAGAAACATGGCTTAGTGACAGAGTTCCAGACACCACCATCCAGCTAGATAGGCTCGCCAAACATCCCCAATGCATACAGGACAGAGCCCTGGCCCCAACTCAGCTCCTCAGACCACATCTTTGTAATGCTAAACCCAGCACATAGACTGCTCATCAGATAGATCAAACTGGTTTTGAAGGCTGGCAGGAGCCATTTCTGCTCTTCAAGACTGTTTTGAGTGCACTGACTGGCGCATATTCAGGGAGGCAGCAACCGATGGCCATTCCATCAATTTAGAAGAGTACACAGTGTCAGTGATTTGCTACATTAGCAAGTGTATTGAGGACATCACTGTGTCCAAGACCATCACTTCTCATCCCAACCAGAAGCTGTGAGTGACTGCAATGTTGTGTGCGCTACTGAAGCCATGATTCCACTTCAAGAGCAGATCACAAGGCAACCCTAACAACAGCAAGGACCAACCTGACTCAGGCCATCAAACAAGCAAAGCATGCACACACCCTCCCATCTGGCTCTCACCCACTTGGAGAAGAAGTCAGATTACTGTTCATAGACTGCAGTTCCGCATTTAACATTATCATTCCTCAGCACCTGATTGGAAAGCTGAGTGTGTTGGACCTAAATACCTCCCTTTGTAACTGGATCCTGGACCTCCTGACTGGGGGACCTCAGTCAGTCTGGATTGGGAACAGCATCTCCAACACCATCACACTGAGTATGTGCCACCTCCCCCGCCGCCTTGGCTGTGTGGTCAGTCCACTGCTGTTCAACCTTCTGACACACGACTGTGCAGCGATGCACAGGTCGAATCACATCATTAAGTTCGCTGATGACATGACTGTACTGGGTCTCGACAGCAGGGATGACAGGTCAGCATGCAGAGAGGAGCTGCAGCAGCTAATGGACTGGTGCAGAGCCAACAACCCGTCTCTGAAAGTCAACAAAATGAAAGAGTTGGTTGCTAAATTCAGGAGGGTACAGAGTGAGCTCTCTCTGCTGAACATCGACAGTTCCCCTGTGGAGATCTTGAACAGCATCAAATTTCTTGGCATCCACCTGGTGGAGAATCTCACCTGGACCCTCAACACCAGCTCCATACCCAAGAAAGGCCAGCAGCATCTCTACTTTCTGCGTAGGTCGAGGAAAGCCCACCTCCCGCCCTCACCACATTCTTCAACAGGTTCACGGAGAGTACCCTGAGCTGCTGCATCACTGCCTGGTTCGAGAATTGCACCTTCTCAGATTGTAAGACTTTACAACGGATAGTGAGAACAGCTGAAAAGATCAAGGTCTCTCTTCCCTCCATTACAGACATTTACAACACATGTTGCGTCTGAAAGGCTAACAGCATTGAGGAAGACCCCACACATCCCTTACTCAAATTCTTCTCCCTCCTGCCATCTGGCAGAAGCTACTGGAACATTCGGTCTCTCACGGCCAGACTGTGCAACAGTTTCTTCCTCCATGCCATCAGGCTCCTTCATACTGTATGATCGGACTCTTTCCCATCTCAAATTCTTTGCACAACTTCAAATTACTGCTAGAACAATGTCTAATATTTATCATTCTTCCATTACACTGTAACTTGCATGCTTTGCACTTCTTATGCACTTTATGCCGTGTACGATTGTGTAGTTTGTGCTGTCCATGTAGCACCCTTGGTCCTGGAGGAACACTGTCTCATTTTTACTGTATCAGTTGTATATGGTCGAAATGACAAATAAATGCTACTCTACTCTACTGAAAATGTTCCCTTTATCTCAACTCTATATCTCCTATTCATTAACCAATCCTCTAGCCTTGTCAATATATTTGTCTTAAAACCATGGGTTCTTAGGTTCTCAAGTAGCCTTATGTGTGGTATCTTACTGAATTCCTTTGGGAATCCAAATTTATTACATCTCCTGGTTTCCTTTACTAACCCTGATTGTTTGAATTCTTTGCAGAGATAACAAATATGTCAAGCATGATTTTCCCTTGATGAAGCCGTACTGACTCAGCTTGTTTACAGTATGTGTTTCTAAATGCTCTGTTACATTCTTTTGAAATACTCTAACAATCTCCTAATGACTGATGTTAAGTTAGCAGACCTATAGTTATGTCAAAAGTGGAACTGAGATCATTTGTACGTTGAAGCCTTTCCTATCTTTGAACTCAGCCATGTTCCAAAATGGCCAACTCCGTGCATTGTGTGTACTGGCCGTAGCACCTGTCACCTGAGAGAGGTCAATGATACTGGCAAAGCCTACTGCTGGGATTGCAGCACTGACCTCTTTATGGGGAAATGAGATGATTCGATGCGATTTCACGCAACTAGTTTCAGTTACTATCTTGATGCTTTCGTGGTTGGATGATCGAGAGATCACAAACTTGTCTCTAGTGGCTCTTTGGAAGAAGCCAGACACAAAGAAGTTCAACATAGCTGTCACCTTGACAACCCATTGTAATAAGATGGCCACCTATTCATTAATGTTGCAGGTCCAACTCCTGTCACTGCGATAGGTCTATGACAGCGTCTCGGTACAACCTCAGTCTCGATCACCAATGTGCATCGACCATCCAGAAAAACTGGCATCGAAGATGCAGGATTTGTGCTCGTCTAAACCTCCTGCATATCACAAAAGGCCCTTCAGCCATGATCTCTTAATATGGATATTGTTTGGCTTCTGCTGGAGATTCCTCCTTGCTAGTGCATCTATTTTTCTTCCATGTCTCTGTACCATCATTGCATCACAGATATAGCAACAATAATACATTCTGTTGCTGGCTCCATCAGACATGATAGCAGAGGCGCGATAAGGGGGCAAACAGAACAGAACACAACCTTGTCAATGTGAGCAGTTGGCATTCACATCACTTTCAAATGATGCCTTAAACTACTCCTTCAAATGGTGGGGCTTGGGACACCCAGACAAGGAGAATCAGAGTCTTCAAGCATAGACTAAAAGTGATACACAAAGCAAAGGTGATGTGAGAGAAAACTTTTTTCACACAGCGAGTTGTTAGGGCGTGGAATGTACTGCCTGGAAAGGTGGTGGAGACTGCCTCAATTGAGGCATTCAAGGGACATTGGATTTTTTTTTGGTTAATATTGCTATACAGGGATATGGGAAGAAGGCAGGAATTGGCACTAGATAATAGAGGCAGACTCATTAAGAGAACCAACATGGGTATGAATGGCCGAATAGTCTCCTTCTGCACCATAACAAAATGGTTCTGTGCAATGACTTATCTCAGTAGTTTAACATCAAACATTGCTATGAAGAATGGAGCCTGTGACATGTAACAAAGAGATGGGAGAGTGTGAGTGCTCCCTGAGTACTGAGCGCTCCCCTGCCAACCCACCTCACTCATGGAAGGCATCTGTATAGACAAGGGAGTCTCACATTATGCTTACAGTTCAAGCAGGCAGGCCGGACATCAGTTCCGGCAGACAGGACATCAGTTCCTTATGCCTGTACACCTCGGGAGGTTTTGCATTATAGTTGAGGATTGTGTCCAGGAAGCGCTACTTTTGAGGTCACTCCTGCCTCATGGAGATGTCTATTGTCAATTTGCAAGAACTAATGACATGGTCAACATTGCTTGTGACCAGCACTTTATATGTGCTGACATCCATTTTCCATTTGTAGTACACATTTTAGCAAATGACAGATTGTGGAAAGTCATGCAGCTCTCTGGGGACACCATGTGTCCCAGGCTCTGCTTGGTCCGCATGTTCCCAGGCCCTTCCCCTACTCTGAGCCTCCACATCTCTTTCTATCCAGCATTCCCTGGAGAAGGGTGGGTGTGGCAGGGAAGAGGTGACAGTGTTTATTGCTACCGATCCCAACACGTTCCCCATCACTATCCCAAATCACAACTCCAAATCTCATCCCTGTACCCTGAGCACCATCACTACAGTTTGGTGATGCACAGAATTCTTCTGCACACTCTTCTTGTCCAGGCAACAGGGTTACTGAGAACCTGGACACCACCCACACCCCCCTCACTGACCTTTTCCTGCTGAATAGCATGTCCTCCCATTCACTACAGGCTTGCCCTCAACATATATATCGAATTTGCCCCTGATTGTCCCTCTCTCCTCTATTGCTGTCTCCAGTTGCCAGTGCTAAGGTTGCCACCTCCTTACGCAACAATGTCTCTCATTCAATCTGCCGACCTATACTGCCCCCCCCCACCCCCGACCAAAGACTGACTGTACTCCAAACCCCTCCTGACCAACCGGGACTGAGTCCTGAAAGATGACTGACCAGACCCTGACCGCTCTCTGAGTGTGTCCCGGACTGTTTACACTGAAGCTGCGAGACTGAACGTAGCCTAATTTTCAGACTACAGTGAGATATACTCCCAACCCTGACTGTACCAAACATCCATTTGACTGTGCCCAGGACCTTGGATTGATCGCAAACCTTGCATTGACTAGCTGCACTGGGACCCGATTCACTCATAGTGGCTCCCCTTTAGCTGACTGAGGACTACTCCCCTTCAACACTGAGACATTGAGACATGGCCTAAAGCACGGGCGGTGTGTTACTTATGTAGATTGCTGGCATATGCTACAGGTATCAAGACAGTCAAAGCACAGTGCCTCACAGCAACCTATCCACCCCTCTGAGCAATGGCAACCATGACGAGCTTCCAGGCTTATGCTAAGCAACAAGTCTAGACAAGAGTACTGTGAGGCTTTAAGTCTGGCTGAGTGGTAAATAACTAAGAGACAATGCAAGGTAAGGGAGGCACGATGGCTGAGTGGTCCCAGGTTCGATTCCAGCCTCGGGTGGCTGCCTGTGTGGAGTTTGCACATTCTCCCCATGTCTGCATGGGTTTGCTCTGGTTTTCTCCCACAGTCCAAAGATGTGCAGGTTAGGTGAACTGGCCATAGTAAATTGCCCATAGTGTTAGGTGCATTAGTCAGAGGGGAAACGGGTCTGGGCGGGTTACTCTTTGGAGGGTCGGTGTGAACTGCTTGGGCTGAAGGGCCTGTTTCTACACTGTAAGGAATCTAAAAAAGAGTCAGGGATGCCTTGAGCATCCAGGTAAGTGCTAACTGCATGTGAGTTAGGAGAGCAAGTGACCAATTCATGAGCTGGTATCTGTTCCTGAGCGTGTTCTCCAGCTACACTTCAATGTTAGTTGCTGGAGCCTCCGCAAAGAGCAGCCTGGTCATGCGGAGTGGTTGCATGGCCTACTTTGGTTCCAGTGTTCCTATGTTCCAAATTGAATCAGCAAGGCGCCAAGAAGCACATGACCAATGTCAGTGCCTGTAGACACGGGGTGCATGTGGCTGCTACCTATAGATTGTTTTGGGCTGGCTAAGAAACCTGACAGGGATGAGGTTAGGTACTTGCTATACAGAATAATACTTGGTACTCATATTACAGAACTAGCTGCAGCCCTAGCCTAGCTGTTCCATTTAGTTAGAAAGCTGGAATCTACTCAAGTGGAAAATTGTCCAGATATATCCCATCCATCAAAAAGCACATTGAACAAGCAAATTATCACCCCTTCAATCTGATCTCTATCATCAGCAAAGTGATGGAATGTCATCAAGCAGCACTTGCAAAGAAGAACAAAGAACAATACAGCCTGGGAACAGCCCTTCTGCCCTCCAAGGCTGCGCTGACACATTTTGCCCTTCCATACTAAAACTGGTCTTCTCTTACAGGATCTATAGGCCTCTATTCCCTTCCTATTCATGCATCCCTGCATATCAATACGCCAAAGGATTCTGCCATTTATCATGTAATTTCCACCTATCCAAAAATGTCTAAAATGCATCATCTCATATCATCAGATTAATCTCCATTTGCATTTTTCTGCCCAAACCTCCAACTGATCCATATCCCGCTGTATCCTGATAATCCTCCTCACTATCTGCAACTCCACCAACCTTTGTATCACCCCAAACTCGCTAAGCTGACAGTTATGTTTCCCTCCATATTATTTAAGCAGATCACAAACAGCAGAGATTCCAGCACTGATCCCTGAGGAACACCACTAGTCACAATGCTCCATTCCGAAAAACATCCTTCCATCACTACCCTCTGTATCCTATGACGAAGCCAGTTCTGTATGCATCTTGCCAGCTCACCCCAATACCATCTGAACTTTAACCTTTGTGCCAGCTTGCTGTGAGGGGCCTTGTCAAAGGTTTTATTGAAGTCCATGTCGACAATATCAACCACATTTCCCTCATCAATTGTCTTAGTCACGTCTTCAAAACACTTGATCAAGTTAGTGAGGCATGACCTTCCCCATACAGAACCATGCTGTCTGTTGCTAGTAAGTTCATTTATTTTGAAATGCATATAGATCTTGTCCCTGAGAATCTTTTCCAATAATTTCCCTATCACTGACAAGCCTATAAATTCCGAGCAATAATGATGCTTAGTTTGATTCTGCCAGGGCCAAATCAGCTTTTGACCACATTACAATCTTAGACAAAACATGGATACAAGATCCAAACTCAAGAGGGGAGGTGCAAGTTACTGTCTTTAAAATCAAGATAGCATTCAACTGAGCAGGACATCGATAAGCCCCAGCAAAACTGAAGTTAATTAGAAACAGCAAGAAAACTCTCAGCTGGGCGGAGTAACACCTAGCACAAAGGAAAATGGCTGTGTTTGTTTGAAGCATAATACTGGCACAAGCAGAGAAAAGTTTGACAAAGGCAGTCAGAACTCTGCAACAAGCATTGATTCCTTTCAAAATGATTGTTATTGGCTGCCAGTGTACCAAGGATAAGACAAAGAACCCAGACTAAACCTTCAATGAGCAGAATGGGAAGAGCCAAGTTGCATTCTCTTCATTGTTAGGTATTTCCATTGTGGTGATGAACAACCACACTGTAATGAAAACAAAAAATGCTGGACAGCACTGCAGGTCAGGCAGCAATCATGGAGAGAGAGCAAGCTAATGTTTCGAGTCTAGATTACTCTTCATCAGAGCTGAAGTGAAGCATGGAGAGGGCAGCATTTATGCAAACGTTGAGGGTGGGGTGAAAGGTTGGAGAAAGGATGTTGGTAGTTCAAATTATCGTAATGTAAGAAACGCAGAACAACGGCGTGTTGCACCTTCTGCAGTTACACAGGAAGGTGCTGTAGGAAGGGAAGGACAGTGTTGGTGGCGTTGATGGTTGAGGAATGGACTAGGGTGTCCCAGAGGGAGCGATCCCTACAAAAATGCAGATGGGGGGAGGCGAGGGGATGATTTGCTGGGTGGTTGCATTTTGCTGGAGTTGTCACAACACTAATATCTCCTGTCAGCCACCCTGGTGAATACAGAATTACACAGGATACATAGGGTGGAAACAGCTCATTTGGACCAATCAATTACTATTATCAGGATTGTACCTAAACCTAACAGTTCTTTGCATATTTATGTTGACCTTACACCGTTGAATAAGGTGGTAAAAAAAGAATGGCCATGGGCATCTGTTGATGAGTTTGCTGAAGCTCATTGGGACCTTAGCTGTTACACAATTAGAAGTCAACAGTAGTTTTTAGCAGTTACCTCTGGAGGAAGGAACCTGAATATTGAACAATGTTTCTCACTACCTTCAGAAGGTACTGTTTCAATCATCTTCTATTTGCTATTGTCAAAGCACCCAAAAGCTTCCAAAGTTTGATGGCATGATCTTAGTTGCCCTGTCAAATGATGACATTCTCATTAATTTTGAACTTTGAGATTGTCAATGTTCCTAAAACAAATATAGTATGCGCAACGCTCACCTTGGTATTAACGTACTTACAAACAAAGAGCCTTTGATACAATCAAGTAATGACCACATCTTCTCAAACTGCCCATCATTGGTGCAGCTGATGCTTCCTGATTTCCAAGAAGAAAGAAAAAACAAAAATTGCATCAAAATCTCAGCAGTATTTGAAGAGAGAAATCAGAGTTAGCATTTTGGGTCCAATAACCCTTCATCTGAGGGGTTCTGGACCATAACATTAACCTGTTTTTGTTTCTGATTTCTAGCGTCCACAGTTCCCTGTTTTATTTCAAATCTAGCAGGATACTTACTGTTGGCCGGTCTATGTTTCCAGGGTGCTAATAAATGCAAAAACAGCACCATGTTGTCATTAAGGAGGCCCTAGTAATCACATGGGTCTGATTGTGTCATTGGATGCAGGTTCACCACTCGGATGGACCATAAGCTAATCGTAATCTCTTCCCTCATCACAACAAACCAGCAAAGAAGCCATGAGAAATCCAAAGATTTTATGCTTGATATACTTTAGTCTAACTAATCTCTTCAGCTTGCAGTATGACAGCTAGAATGAGAATGCATTGGTTGGGAGTGTGTTACCATCACATTGCAAATGAGTGGAGTGCACTATTTCAGTGAAGAATAATTTTTGCAAATGAGGGTCCTTTACTTCTTGCAATATCTTTTCTTGAATTTGGAATCATCCCAGCGCTTCACTTCCTATGGGTTGAACTTCCTTGACGTATAATGGCTCTAATAGGTAGGACACCACTTATATTTACAGGAATGTTGGGTGCTATGGTGACACAGTGGTTAGCACTGCTGCCTCACAATGGAAGGGACCCAGGTTTGATTCTAGCCTTCAGTAACTGTGTGGATTTGCATATTCTCCCTATGTTTATATGGATTTCCACTGGGTGCTCTGGTTTCCTCCCAAAGTCCAAAGATGTGCAGGTTGGGGGAGAACTGGCTATGCTAAATTGTCGGTAATGTCCAGGGATGTTCAGGTTAGGTGGAACCAAGGTAAATACGGAGATAAGGGAATAGGGTAGGGGCTAGTTCTGGGTCTGGATGGTATGCTCTTCCATGGGTTGGTACAGACTCTATGGCCTCTTTCTGTATTATTATGAGAGAAGGAATGGTCCTCTTTCATCCACATTGAGAAAGTACAGGCCAGTTCTTTCCACCCCTTTCTTTCTATTAACCCCTCCCCGGTCTCTATCATATTCGCAGGTAATAACGTACAGGACTCACTTTGTGGTTTTACCTTATTTACCCGAGGATAGCTGCTGGCCCCACAGCAGCTCGACATACAACAATACTGTTCAGGTGACTGGTCTCAGACCCTCTGCAACTTTGCTACTTCTTGAGACTCCGTACTTGAATTGTCTGACATTCAGGTGCAGGAACGCTATATTTCCCCTAAAAAAATGAGCACACTTGGCAATAACTCCACAGAGGCCAGTATCCTGTCACCAGGTCATGTGGAGAATGCTTGACACTGATTCAGCTCCCTCAGAGCCAGCTCTCAGAACCTCTGACACTCCTATTTAAGTTTTTTTGCTGTAACCCACCCCCAAGTCATTCTTTATTTACCTGTGGAGAGCCCTCAGCAGGGAGCCAGCTCCCTCAGCAGCAGGTCTCAGAGTGAACAGGATGTTTGATACTGATGTTTTGTTAAGTTACCCCCACACTACCACCTACCTGCGGTAGTGCTTATGTTTCCCCCAGCACCCATGTTGTGTGGGGGCAGGTGCGAGACAGAGTGAAAGACACAAGGTGCACAAATCTTTATTCAGTTCCCACTAGCAGGAAGAAAGGAAACACCCGAGTAACCAGTGCCCTTCACATCAAAGGGCAATGCTGCGTGATCAAACAGTGAAGGGGAGGGCAGGGATTAAATTAAAATAGAATTGAATGGGGCAATAATGCATTCCACTCCCTGTGGTGCCCACCTCTCCCTGAACAACTCCAGGTCCCCCTGCACATGCCACTGCCTGGACCCGACTATGGTCAGTTGGGCCAGACCCAGGAGCAGACGCACAAGGAAGTCTTCAGACATGCCCTCCCCACTAGGTGTCTGAAGATCAAGAGCATGGGACTGAAGTACAACCAAAAGCAGAGAAGGAGGTTTTTAAAGAAAATCAAAAAGGGAGTGCAAATGCCCACAGCCAATATAAACATGGTCCACAGACTCCATCGCCCCATAGAAGAAGCAGTTGGAGTCTGTGAACCACCACAAATCTATGGTTGCAGGGGACCACTGCATGCAGCGCCCTCCACCCCAGACCCCCAAGAGAAAGGGAGAAGACTCCCACGTTGTGAGCCCTCCCCTGGGGATTGCCACCTCACAGTTGCAAATGGGCACGCCAAGGCTTGTGTGGGACGGGGGGTGGATGAGGGAGAAGAGGTGGACGGTGTGCAGCAGCAGACAGGAGTGAGCGCAGATGGGATTCCACAGCACACCTGAGCATCCTCCAACTGGTGCACTACGGTGGGTCCGAGCACTGCCGTTTTAAGGCATCGGATGGCATTGGCCAGGTACTGGATATCTACCTCTTTCCTGCTCGTTATGTCCTACGGCAGCGTCCAGCCCAGGGCCCCAGCCCGTCCCCGACCCTGGTCACCCTCAATCGCCACAGCTCTCCCCTCTGACAGCCACTCAAACCCGCAAGTACGGAGGTACAGATTCCTGAGCAACAGCTCCCTGACGAGAGCTGCTACTCCTGCCAGAGGGTAGGCATGACACGATTCAGACATTCCAGACAGTGAACAGGACCCGGTAAAAGACAGGCAGTGTCTTGAGGGTGACCTCCAAATTGTCATGGTCGCTGATCAGAAGCTGTGTGTCGTAGTTAAGGTTACACACCTGATGAAAAAAATACATTGCCTGGGTGCACCACCTAGGAGGAGGTTCAACGTAAAAGGTATCGCTGCAAGGTCTGAAGGCAGGATGACAGCGTGCAGGGTAGCCCGCAAGCCTTCCGGATCGCAGTCTGCCCCACGCACCTTTTGGGTCTCAGGGTGGCCTATTCACCCTCCGGTTTTCAGGACAACCTACCAATCTGCAGGTTCACAGGATGGCCTACCTCCCCACCCCCCCCCCCCCACCTCCTCCAGTCGCAGGGTGACAGCTTTCAGGACGACCCATGAACCTCCCAGCTCACAGTAAGGCCTACTGGCCTACTTGACAGGGGGACACGAGAAACATGGTAGAGTTAATTGTGAACAGAGGTCTTTCTGTTACATAGGAGTCCATTACCATAAAGTTTTCTTCAAGGTGTAGAGTCCATTCCCAGGAACACAGAGTCCACTCCAGTTTACAAGGTGCATTATCAGAAATGGAGTCCACAACAAGGGCAGAAGGCAGCAAATGCACACCCCACAGGTGTTCAGTCTCCATAGAGTCCTGGCCCATCCTTGGAGATCCAGGCCCACTCACAGGTATATTGTATTTTGTAAAAGGAGCAGTTAACTCTCAGGGGTTTGGTCCACTCCTGAAGGAAAAAAGGTCTTCTCCCAAACTCCAGGATACAGCAAGTGCTCACCTCCCAGCACACACAGGTGAGGCCCAGTCACAGGGCTAGGCCTCCCCACTGGAACAGCTCATCTGGAAGGTTGTAATTTCTCACAAGGGCTCAGTCCAAACACCAAAAATCAGTGAGGACATACGCACAAAAAAAAAGGAGGCGCCAAGGGCTAAACCCTGCCACAAAAATCAACATTTTTCTTTTCCTTTTGCGAAAAGGACAGAGTAACACACAGGCTGTGACCAGCCAGTGAAACTACAATCCCCTAATGAGAACTGAGTCACATCTGAAACACATTGTGTGCATCAGGCAGTTTAAAAATCAGTGCTCACTAAAAGGAATGCCACTTAATCTGGCTAAATAATTCAGCCAGTTCAGGAATCAAGTTTCCCCAAAATAAAGGGAGCAGAAACCAACAGTAAATACTGACTGTAACACCAGCCAGCACAGAGTCAATGCCCTCCTCTGACACAAACAAGGGAGAGTCCTTGACAGTGATCCAGCTCTCTCAGAACCTCTGACACTCCTGTTTCTTTTAAATTTTATTCAAAACAGTTTACAAGTTAACATTTACAGCTGTATACAAAGAAACAAGGAAAAGGAGCAGCAAAACCAGGCCCCAAACCCTACCGTTCAACCAGTTTACAGGGAAATGAGGACAAACCCCAAATCCCAGTTTCAAGCATGATAAAACAGCAACAATGACATTTGTACATAAAAGACAATCTAATTACAAAAAACAGTGCAAACAATACAGACCCAGCAAGCCCCCATCCCTCCCACCTTCTGGACACTCAAAGGCAGCCTGCCCCTACGCACCTTCCGGCTCTCTGTCCATCCCACGCACCTTCCAGTTTTCGGCCCACCCTGACACATCTTTCGATCACCTCTAGGACAGCCCGCCCTAGTACCTGCCTGGGGTGACAGCGCTGAGGACGACTAACTGCCTTCTGGCTCTCAGTCTGCCTCTACGTACCATTGGGCTCTCACCCACTCCAATGCGCCATCCGGCTAGTGGACTACCCTGACAAACCTTCCGACTACCTCTAGGACAACCCGTCCCCTTCCCCAGGGACGACAGTGTGCAGAGCAGCCCACAAACTTTCCGGATCTCAGCCTGCCCCTACATGCCTTCTGGCTCTCTGCTGCTCCGACACACCTTTCCACCACCTCTTGGACAGCCCATCCCAATCACTCCTCCTCAGGACGACAGCGCTCAGAACGGCCTACCCACCATCTGGCTCTCGGAGCGACTGGCATCGGGGTGGCCTACCCACTCTCTGGCTTTCAGGACAGCCTACTAAACTTCAGGTTCATACGATGGCCTACCCACCCTCCGGCTCTCAGGGTGACAGCTTTCAGGATGACACATGAGCCTCCCAGCTCACAGTAAGACCTGCCAGACACAGGGACACACAAGACAGTGCAGGTGATAAGCTTAAGAAACATGGTAGAGTTAATCATCAACAAACAGAGTCCTTTCTGGTACAGAGTCTAGATATAGAGTCTTCAAAAATATATAGAGTCCATTCTCAAGAACAGAGTCCACTCCAGTTTACAACGTGGGTTGTCAGAAGTGGAGTCCACTCCCAAAGGCAGCAAATGCACACCCCACAGGTGTTCAGTCTCCATGGAGCCCTGACACATCCTTGGAGAGCCAGGGCCACTCACAGGAACACAGTACATTTTAAAGGGGTTTTGGTCCACTCCTGAAGGCAAGGTCTTCTCCCAAAACTCCAGGATACAGCAAGTGCTCACCTCCCAGCACACACACAGGTGTTCAAACTTCAGAGGCCCAGTCCCAAGGTTAGGCATCCCGACAGGAACAGCTCCTCTGGTAAAATGTATGTCTTCCACAAGGGCTCAGTCCAAACACCAAAACAAAAGTGAAGGCACATACAAAAAAAAGAAAACTAAGAAAACTAGAGTCCAAGGGCTACGCCCTACTGTAAAATCCACATTTTGTCCTTTTCTCAAAAGTAAAGTAAACAGAAAAAAAAAGTAACACAGGCTGTAACCAGCCAGTGAAACAACAGTCCCCTAATGGGAGCCGAGTCACACCTGAAACACATTGTGTGCATCAGGAGTTTAGACATCAGTCCTCACTAAAAAGGAATGCCAGTTAACAATCTGGCTAAATAGTTCAGGAATCAGGTTTCCCCACCCCAAAAAACAGAAACCAACTGCAACAGTGACATACTGACTGTAACACCAGCCAGCACATAGTCAGTCAGTCCCCTAAACTGAGAAGACCTCAATCTCCTGTTTATATCAATCAGCCAGTGCTTTCCTGATAGTCTCTCCCAGGTTAACAGTAACATACTAACACCAGCCAGCACAGTCAGTCCCCTCCTCAGACACAAACAAGGGAGAGTTCTTGACAGCGATCCAGCTCTCTCAGAACCTCTGACATTCCTGTTTCTTTTTTATTTTATTAAGGAAATTCAAAACAATTTACAAAAAAAAAGTTAACATTTACAACTGTACACAAGAGACAGCAATTTTATAAAGGGAGAGGAGCTGCAAAACCAGGCCCCAAACCCTACCATTCAACCAGTTTACAGGGAAATTAGGACAAACCCCAAATCGTAGTTTCAAATAGGAAAAGACAGTGACAATGACATTTGTATTTGTATATAAGACAATCCTGTTACATTAAAAAAAAATGCAGACAATACAGACCCAGCAAGTCCCTGGCCCTCCCACCTTCTGGCCACTCTAAGGCAGCCTGCCCCTACACACCTTCCGGCTCTCAGTTCACCCCATGCCCTTCCAGTTCTGTCCGCCCTGACACCTTTCGACCACCTCTAGGACAGCCCACCCCAGTACCAGCCTGGGGTGACAGCGCTGAGGACGGCTACCCGCATTCTGGCTCTCACCCACCCCTCTGTGCTGTCCGGCCACCTCTAGGACAGCCCATCCCCTTCCCTAGGGAAGGCAGTATGCAGGGTAGCCCACAAGCCTTCCGGACCTCAGCCTGCCCCTATGCACCTTCTGGCTCACCTTCCAACCACCGAGGACAACCCGTCCTGATTACCCCTTCTCGGGGCAACAGTGCTCAGAACGGCCTACCCACCATCTGGCTCTCAGGGCGACTGGCATTAGGATGGCCTACCCACTCTCTGGCTTTCAAGACAGCCTACCAACATTCAGGTTCACAGGATGGCCTATCCACCCTCCAGCTCTCAGGGTGACAGCTTCCATGAGCCACCCAGTAAGGCCGGCCAGACCCAGGGACACACGACAGTGCAAGTGTTAGACCCAACAAACAACATGATACAGTTAATTATCAAAAAAAAGTCCTTTCTGGTACACACAGTCAAGATATAGAGTCTTCAAAAATAGAGTCCATTCTCGGGAACAGAGACAACTCCAGTTTACAACGTCAGAAGTGGAGTCCACTCCAAACTGCAGAGTCTACTCCCAAATGCACACCCCGCAGCACACAAGTGTTCAGTCTCCATGGAGTCCTGGCCCAGCCTTGGAGAGCCAGGGCCACTCACAGGAACACAGTACATTTTAAAGGGGTTTTGGTCCACTCCTGAAGGCAAGGTCTTCTCCCAAAACTCCAGGATACAGCAAGTGCTCACCTCCCAGCACACGCACAGGTGTTCAATCTTCAGAGGCCCAGTCCCAGGGCTAGGCCATCCCACAGGAACAGCTCCTCTAGTAAAATTTAGGTTTTCCACAAGGGCTCAGTCCAAACACAAAAACAGTGAACACACATACAAAAAAAACCTAAGAAAACTAGAGTCCAAGGTCTCAGCCCTACCATAAAATCCACATTTATTTTCCTCACTTTTGAGAAAAGGACAGAGTAACACACAGGCTATGACCAGCCAGTGAAACAACACTCCCCTAATGAGAACTGAGTCACACCTGAAACACACATTGTGTGCATCAGGAGTTTAACAATCAGTCCTCATGAGAAGGAATGCCAGTTAACAAACTGGCTAAATAATTCAGCCAGTTCAGGAATCAGGTTTCCCACTCCAGAAAAAAAAGAGGAAGCAGAAACTAACAGTAACATACTGACTAACACCAGCCAGCCCAGAGTCAGTGCCCTCCTCTGACACAAACAAGGGAGAGTCCTTGATAGTGATCCAGCTCTCTCAGAACCTCTGACACTCCTGTTTCATTTTTTTTCCTTTTTTTATTAAACAATTACAAAACCGTTTACAAAAAAGAGTTAACATTTACAGCTATATACCACAGCAGTTTTACAAGAGAGAGCAGCAGCAAAGCCAGGGCCCAAACCCTACCGTTCAACCAGTTTACAGAGAGGAGGACAAACCTCAAATCCCAGTTTCACATATGACAAGACAGCAATAGTGACACTTATACACAAGACAATCCAGTTACATAATTTAAAAAAAAGTGTAAACAGTACACCCAGCAAGCCCCCATCTCTCCTACCTTCCGACCACTCTAAGGTAGCCTACCCCATGCACCTTCCGACTCTCGGTCCACCCCATGCCCCTTCCAGTTCTCGGTCCGCCCTGGTACACCTTTCGACCACCTCTAGGACAGCCTGCCCCGTACCTGTCCAGGGTGACGGCTGTTAGGACAGCCTAACCACCATCCAGCTTCACTAACCACCCTCAGCACCTATTGACCACCTCTAGGACAGTGCACCCCAGTACCCACCTGGGGTGACAGCGCTGAGGATGGCTACTCACCTTCTGGATCTCGGTCTGCCCCAACATACCATTGGGCTCTCACCCACCCCAATGCACCATCTGGCCAATGGGCTATCCTGGCATACCTTCTGGCCACCTCTAGGACAGCCCGTCCTCTTCCCTGGAATGACAGCATGCAGGGTAGCCCAGAAGCCTTCCGGATCTCAGCCTGCCCCTACGTGCCTTCTGGCTCGCAGCTACTCTGACATACCTTTCGACCACCTCTAGGACAGCCCGTCCTGATCACCCCTTCTCAAGGCGACAGTGCTCAGAATGGCGTACTCACCCTCTTGCTCTTGAGGCAACTGGCATCAGGTGGCCTTCCCACCCTCCAGCTTTCGGGACAGCCTACCAACCTTCAGGTTCACAGGATGGCCTACCCACCCTCCAGCTCTCAGGGTGACAGCTTTCAGGACGACCCATGAGCCTTCCAGCTCAAAGCAAGGCCTGCTAGACAGGGACACACAAGACAGTGCAGGTCATAACCCTAACAAACAACACGATACAGTTCATTACTGAAAGACAGAGTCCTTTCTGGTATAAAGTCCAAATGTATAGATTCTTCAAAAATGTAGAGTCCATTTCCAAGAACAGTGTCCACTCCAGTATACAATTGTCAGAAATAGAGTCCACTCCAAACTGCAGAGTCTATTGCTAAAAACAGAATCTGCTACCAAGGGCAGAGTCCACTCCTGAAGGCAGCAAATACACACCCCACAACATACAGGTGTTCAGTCTCCATGGAGTCCTGGCCCAGCCTGGGAAAACCAGGCCCACTCACAGGAACAGCACATTTTAAAGGTGTAGCTAACTCACTGGGGTTTGGTCCACTCCTGAAGGAAAGTTCTTCTCCCAAACTCCAGGATACAGCAAATACTCACCTCCCAGCACGCGCGCACACACACACACACACACGTGTTCAATCTTCAGAGGCCCAGTCCCAGGGCTAGGCCATCCCACAGGAACAGCTCCTCTGGTAAAATGTATGTCTTCCACAAGGGCTCAGTCCAAACACCAAAAACAGTGAGGATACATACAAAAAAAAAACAAAAAACTAGAGTCCAAGGGCTAAGCCCTACCACAAAATTAACATTGTCCATTTCTCAAAAAGTGAGAAATGAATAACACACAGGCTGTAACCAGCCAGTGAAACAACAGTCCCCTAATGAGAACTGAGTTACACCTGAAACACATTATGTGCATCAGGAGTTTAACAAATCAGTCCTCACTAAAAGGAATACCAGTTAACAAACTGGTTAAATAATTCAGCCAGTTCAGGAATCAGGTTTCCCCACTCCAAAAAAAGGAAGCAGAAACTAACAGTAACACCAGCTAGCACAGCGTCAGTCCCCTCCTCTGACACAAACATGGGAGAGTTCTTGACAGTGATCCAGCTCTCTCAGAACCTCTGACACTCCCGTTTCATTCTTTTTTATTTTATTAAACAAATTACAAAACAGTTTACAAAAACATTTACAGCTGTACACAAGAGACAGCAATTTTACAAGGGAGAGGAGCAGCAAAGCTAGGTCCCAAACCCTACTGTTCAACTATTTTACAGGGAGAGGAGGACAAACCTCAAATCCCAGCTCTACATATGACAAGACAGTGACAATGACATTTATACATTAGACAATACTGTTACATACAAAAAGTGCAGACAATACAGACCCAGCAGCTCCACCTTCCAGCTCTAGGTCCACCCCATGCCCCTCGGTCCACACAAGACAATCCAGTTACATAAAAAGAGTGCAAACAATATACCCAGCAAGCCCCCGTCCCTCCCACCTTCCGACCACTAAGGTAGCCCACTCCTACGCATCTTCCAGCTCTCAGTCCACCCCATGCCCCTTCCAGTTCTCGGTCCGCCCTGACACACCTTTCAACCACCTCTAGGACAGCCCGCCCCAGTACCTGCCCAGGGTGACAACGCTGAGGATGGCTACCCGCCTTCTGGATCTCGGTCTGCCCCTACATACCATTGGGCTCTCACCCACCCCAATGCGCCATCCAGGGACACCTTCCGGCCACCTCTAGGGCAGCCCGTCCCCTTCCCTGGGATGGTAGTGTGCAGGGTAGCACACAAGCTTTCCGGATCTCAGCCCGCCCCTACGCACTTTCTAGTGCTCGGCTGCCCTGACACACCTTTCAAGCACCTCCAGGGCAGCCAGTCCCGATTACCCCTTCTCAGGATGACAGTACTCAGAACGGCCTACCCACCATCTGGCGCTCAGGGCACTGGCATCAGGGTGGCCTACCCACCCTCTGGCTTTCAGGATAGCCTACCAACCTTCAGGTTCACAGGATGGCCTACCCACTCTCTTGCTCTCGGGGTGACAGCTTTCAGGATGACCCACGAGCCTCCCAGCTCACAGCAAGGCCTGCCAGACCCAGGGACACGCAAGACAGTGCAGGTGATAGACCCAGGAAACACCACAATACAGTTAGTTAACCAAAAAAAAAGTCCTTTCTGGTACACAGTCCAAATCTATACAATCTTCAAGATATAGAATCCATTTCCAGGAAGAGTCCATTCCAGTATACAATGCACTTTGTCAGAAATAGAGTCCACTCCAAACTGCAGAGTCCCACAACCAAGGGCAGAGTCCACTCCTGAAGGCAGCAAATGCACAGTACACAGGTGTTCAGTCTCCATAGAGTCCTGGCCTCATCTTGGAAAACCAGGCCCACTCACAGGTGCAGCTAACTCACAGGATTTGGTCCACTCCTAAAGGAAAGGTCTTCACCCAAACTCCAGGATACAGCAAGTGATCACCTCCCAGCGCACACACACAGGTGTTCAATCTTCAGAGGCCCAGTCCCAAGGCTAGGCCTCCACACAGGAACAGCTTCCCTGGTGAAATGTATGTCTTCCACAAGGGCTCAGTCCAAACACCAATAAAAAGTGAAAACACATACAAAGAAAAAGGAAACTAGAATCCAAGGACTAAGCCCTACCACAAAATTAACATTATCCTTTTCTCAAAAAGAAGAACACACAGGCTGTAACCAGCCAGTGAAACAACAATCCCCTCATGAAAACTGAGTTACACCTGAAACACATTATGTGCATCAGGAGTTTAACAATCAGTCCTCACTAAAAGAATGCCAGTTAACAAACTGGCTAAATAATTCAGCCAGTTCAGGAATCAGGTTTCCCCACCCCAAAAAAAAAGGGAAGCAGAAACTAACAGTGACATACTGACTGTAACACCAGCCAGCACAGAGTCAATCCCCTAAACTGAGAAGGCCTCTGAATTTCCTGTTTATATCAATCAGCCAGAGCTTTCCTGATTGTCCCAGGTTAACAGTAACACTGTCTGTAACACCAGCCAGCACAGAGTCAGTGCCCTCCTCTGACACAAACAAGGGAGAGTCCTTGACAGTGATCCAGAACCTCTGACACTCCTGTTTCAATGTCAGACAGGGTTCCCTGGTTGGACCAAGTTAACAACCCCAGTCAAAGAACTCGTATTTGATGAGGTTTACCTGCCTGACCTCATTACAATCACTACACCCTGATTTCTACCTCTGAATTACAGATCAATTTTATATCTCACTGTAGCTCATTCTTGGGTAGGGGTAAAACGTCATGTCCTGTCATTGTTTCCCATCGTGTCACACTAAGAGATTCCAAGTCACCTTGCTCGGTAAGAAGTTTCCACTGTCCTAATGTAGTTATAGCCTTCTGGAAGAGTAGGGGCTGTGTGCCTAATGGCCCCGATGCCTCACATTGGGCAATTCAAATTAAGAAGCGGGTGTACAAACTGAGATCTTTGGAGGTATTTGGACAGAGTTTAATTTAAAGTCAGATTTTTTTTATATTAACACAGCATATTCTCAGGAGGCTCTGGGGGATTTTAATTCAAATATTCATCCCTATTTTGCTTAATTTACTGGCACTGTCCCATCATAGGATTAAGTGGCTGTTGATGAAGAAAAGAACACAGTCACCTCAGATTTGAGTTGACTAAATTAGTGTGAAAATGTTCTTTCTCATTTGCAGCTTTGACACTGAAAAGGGTAATGGAGAATATTAATGTGTGAGCCAACCACAACATAATTATTCTTTACATCAAAAAAGAAATCTGTAGCATAAAGGTCCTTTGAACATCTTTTAATCTGGTGCCAAATGGCCTGCTCCTTCCAACCTGCATTTATTTCAGAAAGTTAAAACCAAACGACAGTCCGAAGATACCTTTGTGGTAATTAGTATTTTATGTTTAAAAAGATAATATTCTGCACTTTGAAGTGAAGTATTAAAGCACTCCTGCAACAAATATGCACAAAGTGAAAATCCTATAGGAGTCTGAATGATGTGAGCCAGAGAGAGATTTGTGGCAGAATTAGATAAGGAGTCTGTCATGGTCCGTTTTGATGTGGGAGTAACTCGTTGCACCTTGTTTAGCACCAAGGCGAGTTTCTCACTCGACAGCAACAGTTGTCAATTAAAGCTTGTTAAACACCTTGTTAATGTTGCCTCAGTAATATTCAGCTTCCTCTCTTACCAAATGCGCTGAACAAGCTGGACAATGTGACGTCTCAACAAGGAAGTCAGGGATGGACACCTCATGATTTAACCTCACTGCCGGCTGTGAGGAGCCTCTAAGTTGCTCAGGAACAAAAAGTCTCAGGGCATGAACCATAGGTACCAGACATTTGCATCCTTCTTCCACAGACATAGGATTCTGTTATTCCTAACCACCAACAATCTTCATGATACCTCTCTGATAAATATGAGGAATGCTTAGAAAGCATAGACTTGCATTGCAGGGCACATTCATAACACTGGAAGTCTGCAGCACAGACAGACACCTAGTTCTCAGATGGGATCAGGCTGCATCTTGGGCCTGCTTGCTGGCTCTCTTAGTGCTCATTCATTAAAGGCGTACCTTTATGCTCACACCTTGCCTTGCTGGGTCAAACCTGTTAGCATAGTCATACAATGAGGCAATTTGCCTTGCTGGACAGCAGCCCTCAGTCAAAGGGGCACACATCTTGCTGTATGCCTGTGTGGTCCATCAGTTCCACTCTTGAAGCATGTGCCAAGTAGCTTACGTAACAAACACACTGCATGTAGAGCAAACAAACAGCCATGTCCCAAAGTCTTAGGAGTGTAGTCCACACTGAAGTCCATTGGAAGCACCTATCAATCAGGAGGTCCTGACACAGTAAGTCAAAGGCAGCCTCTGATATTAATCTAGCATCAGGCATGGCCAGGCATCTGGTCGAGGTATTCTCAGTCAGGGGGTCCATGTCTATGAAATCCAAGGAGTAGGTCACAGTCAGATCTGTGGCTCCATAGTGGCCAGTCTGGGAGTAAGGTTAATGTGACTGGGTAAGGATCTGGGCACTTCACATCTGAAACTATCTGCTTACATTGCCCAAGGGGATGGGCCATGTTTAGTCTATCAGGTCTGTCCAGGCAAATTAAGGAGTAAAGGGGGTTAGGGCAGAACAAGGAGACTTGGGAACCTGATCGTCGGGATTGGGAACTGCAAGACTGGGGTAGAGTGGGAGGTGAAAATTGTGAAGACACTAACTGTCTTAGTGAGGGGTAGGTCTACAGTAAAACATGGACTGGAACTCAGTAAAGTGGGGTGGAGGAGTGTGCCCATGATCAGAAGAACCCTGACTTCAAGGGGTGGGGTGGGTACAATCAAGAATTGTCAAAGCTTTTGTCAATGTTACCTATTTTGTCTTCACACTGCTGTATGACAACAACAAATTGTGATGAAGTTAACCAGAAAATACTTTCAGGCAGTTTATTCATATTTACCCGGAAAGTTCTGAGGCAGGGTCACCAGACCTGAAACGTTCACACTGATTTCTCTTCAAAGATGCTGCCAGTCCTGCTGAGCTTTTCCAGCAAGTTCTGTTTTTGTTTCTGATTTACAGCAACTATAGTTCTATTTATAATTAAGCCTGATTGTCAATTATTTCAAAAGCTGACCCAAGTTATAAAGTAACCATCATTTGGGCACCATTAAGTGGGATCTCTCAGTATATAGATTTCTGCAGCACTCAGCTTGGTCAACAGTAATAGGGACAATTTTCCACTGGAGGCACATTATGTCAAAAAGGCGAAGATCTTATGCTAATCCTGCCTTAATGGAAAAAATGCTTCAGGTGTCTTGGCAAGCTAATTTGTGTTATTATTCACAAATCCAAAGAGTGATCAAGTATAAGGAGGTATAAAGGTAGACAATTGCATGAGGTGAATTTCAGTTGAATTTGAATCAATCCCATCCTTCAGAGTATGGGTGAGTAGACACTGGAGTTCCGGCTCTGAACGGGTTGCTTGTACCTGATGAGTCTGGGTTCTGAGAGTCTGTAAAATCCCATTGCACATGTTGCTGGTGGTGATGGCTATGAAAGGAACCTTCATATTGCAGCCCGTCAGACTGTCAATATCCTTGCACTCTTCTCCTTGGGAAAGATGCGAAGATATGAAAGAATATCTTCTTGGAAAGACTACTTTCTTGGAAGAAAATCTTTGGAAACTGTTGACAGTATCATACAAAATTATTTACACAGGTTGGGTTTGAAAGGGCACCTCTTCAGATATTTTGATAAAGTAAATTCTGCCACAGATTAAAAAAACAAATTTAAAGTTGTGACGCATCCCTGAGAGAAGCATTCCCCATCCACAATGTTAGTGGGCTTCTTTAGCAATCTTACTGCTTATGAAGATTAGTGCTGTTAGTTTCCTCTTTGAGAAACAAGACTGCCTCTTGGTACACCTGCAGCAGTCTGGTAAGGCTGAAGATTACTATGACTTTTTTTTAAGTCATTCCAAAGAAATGAGGATTACTCACTGCTGCAATTTTGATGCCTGGAAGAACAATCATCTTGACATAGGTGGGAACCTCTCCATGCTCTGTTAAAGATATTTATTACCACTTAGCTGAAAGCTTAGCATGGAACTGGTGGGCAAGCTGCCAAAATATAAGTCTGTGTGCAGATTACTTTTAGCAGAGGTAATTCAATTTCTAATGTTTCCTCTGATACAATAGCCGCATAGGGACTGGCTGTTGGAGATGGTACAAGCTAACATTAATATAATGGAAATATCGCACAGATTATGTATCATCTTTGCATCATGAGCATACTGATATTTTCTTTGCATCTGTTGAAATGGAGTACATTTGTTACCTGCCATCTATGGTTGTATTGCATGTATGATGAGGCTTTAAAAATTAAGGAGCCACTGATTTTCAACAAACAACTAAGGTAAATGAATTAAAAGTAATCACTGGAGATCACACGGATTGTGCTGTTTCAACTTTACCAGTGGCCAAAGGAAAAAAATTGTCATGCGAATGAATGAATGAAAAATTCCCTAGTTAAAGAAGGAGTAATTTATCATAAAACTTTGCAATAATGCACAGTAATATTTCCTTTAACTCTATTAACACCGGATACTGATGTGAAATTTTACTATTTCTCGTAAGGCTTTTTAATTTAAACAACAAACATATTTCCAATAAATCAACAGACAATAGTAAGCAGATGGTCCCCACTTCGGAGCATTACATTTGAAACAAATCCTGCATCATAAGCATGCTTGTCAGTGCCTTCTGATAAATGGCTAGCCCAGCAAATAATATTAAATGTTATCCAGAGACAACAAGCAAAAGCAACTGTGCAAATTGTGTATCAATATTAAACAATTAGAAGCAGTAAAAGAAATATAGAGAATAATTGGCACCTGTTAGTGATTATAAGGCAGTAATATAAACGAGGGATTCGTGTGATGCTATAAATTACATGAGCAAAACCTAACCACTTTATAATAGTCATCTGAACCCCTGAAGATGAGATTACAGTCTTGAAATCACACCTGGGGTGTCTACAGTTTGAGTAGGTGTAATAAATTTTATTATTTTTTGTTGGGGAATGTTGTTTCTGTTGACTTGTTGGCAGTAAGATTAATGACAGATAACAGCCAGCTTCCTCCAACCTGTTGGCACACAATTTCATTTCAGGAATTTAGGATTGTTACACCAATTCTAAAAAGTTAAGAAGCAGTAAGTTGTTGATCAATTGGGAATAATAAGGCTAAAGTTTCTTCTCCATTACACACAAACTGCTTAAACTGGAAAGATATAGTGACAGGAAAATCAGGGAACTGAGAAGTTTTTCCAAACTCTTACCAGATTGTGGTTTGCTCACAAGACGGGCTGGTAAATATTAATTACACACAGGTCAAGCTTTCATCTGCACTACAAGGATGCAAAAGGCAGCAATCTCCTAGGATTCATGTGATCTTACATTATGATTAGATTCCCTACAGTGTGGAAACATGCCCATCAAGTCCACACCAACCCTCTGAAGAACAACCCACACAGACCCAATCCCCTACACCTAACAATATAGGCAATTTAACATGGCCAATTCACCTTACCTGCACATCTTTGGATTGTGGGAGGAAACCAAAGCACCTGGGGGAAACCCACACAGACATGGGGAGAATGTGCAAACTCCACACAGATAGTTGCCGGAGGTGGGAATTGAACCTGGGTTCCTGGCGCTGTGAGGCAGCAGTGCTAACCACTGAGCCACCATGCCACCCATTTATTTGTTTACTGAGTATTGGTAGTTTTCAAAAAAAATGCAATTGAGATGCATGAGTGCTGATCTGCATGGTTGCCAATGAAATGTGTCATATTGGTGAGCTGGGTTGATGCAACAACCTCTGAGTGTGTTCAGTTTTCATCTTAATATCCAAGTGATAATGAGAACTATCATCTCTGTAGGCTCACATCGATCCTTTAGACTGTAGCCAGCACCAGATGTCTTTCCCATCATTTCCCACTCAAAATGAGGTTGCCTGTCTGAACTATTTTTAAGAGTCATCTGGTTGCTGTTAAGAATGACACTTTCAGTGTCAGAGGCATCATCTTGTATGACAGATGCTTGTTCATGCATGACTTGGACGAGTCACCTTTTTGGCCATAGAGTTTGACCATTGCTTGTGACAACCTTGCATGGTCTGGTCTGGACAAAAAAAATCATAGTATTGTTCCAAGAATCCATGGATTCATGTGAAGATTTTGAAGTCTGAGACTTTCTCATTGTTTGGCTAATTGGCTGCATGCTCTTTGATCATACTCTAGTACAATTTTATTCTTCCTTCCAACAATGCATTGCATACATGTGGCTGGATGGTAAGAATGTGTGATGGACGAACTGTGTAGATCTGTCTTCCAAACTTGAGATGTCAGTGAAGGTAAATTATTGCTTTGAAGAGTTGCACTTAGATTTCTAACATGATTATCTGAAACTCTTGGCAGGTAGCTTTCCATTTAATGATTGTAGTCTTTACAGTGCATTTAATGAGACTGAAAGCTGAGGATAGTGAGGAGAAGAAATAATGGTTTGAATACCCTACATTCTGCACATGACCTAGAGGACAGAAGTAAACATCCTGAAGCCAAATTTACAGATGATACAGAAATAGGTGGAAAGGCAGGTTGTGGGAGGGATACAAATAGTCTATAGAGAGATATTGATAAATTAAGTGGGCAGAAGTTGGCAAATGGTGTATAATCTTGGAAATGTGAAGTTGTTCATTTTTGGAGGGGAGATCAAAAGAACACTATTATTTAAATGGAGAAAGACTACGTAAAGCTGCAACACAAAAGTACTTGGAGGTACTTGAGTATGAAACACAGAAAACTAGCCAACAGATGCAGCAGGTAATCAGGAAGGCTAATGGAATATTGGCCCTTACTTCGAGAGGCTTAGAGTATAAGAGTAGGGAAGTCTTAATGCAGCTGTACAAGGTACTGGTGAAAGCACATCTGGAGCACTGAGAGCAATTTTAGTCCCCTTATTTAGGGAAAAAAATTATTTTATTGGAGACAGTTCAGAGGTTCACTAGAATGATCCCCAGTATGGAGGGATTGCCTTATGAAAGAAGCTTCAACTGGTTGAGACTCTACTCACTGGAGTTTAGCAGAATGAGAGGTGATCTCATTGTAAGTGTCTTAAGGGGCTTGACAGGGTAAATGTTGAGAGAATGTTTCTCTTCATGGAAGAGTCTAGAACTAGAGGGATTGATTTCAGAATAAAGGGGCATTAATTTAAGATTAAGGTGAGGAGGAATTTCTTCTCACAGAAGATTGAGAGTCTTTGGAATTACTTGCCACGGAGTCCTGTGTATATTTATGGCTGAGATAGATTCTTGATCAACTGGGGAATTAAAGATTATGGTGAAAGTGCAAGAAAGTGCCCTTGATCCTATTGGATTGTGGGGCGGGTTCCTGTACTTATTTCTTATGATCTTATGAGAGGTTCTATTGATTATTGAGATGATGGAACTCTCATATTCCACATGACTTGATCAGTTGATTGATGTTCTTATTGATACCATGCCAATAGATGTTTATCCTTGCTAATTTCCTGCTTTTTCCTGTGCTCATATAAGCCATAGTCAAGCATAATTTGATATTGAGCTTGTGGAAATAGCAATTTGTTTGCCTTTGAAAATTACATTTCTGGAGAGTTCTAGTTCGTCTCAAAATGACCAGAAAGACTGAACTAATTCCAGGACCTGTTTCACATGTTTTGGCAGCCTACTAACGATGATCTCATGAGCTCCTGTTACTGGACATCATCAGGCTTCTGCTCTGTTTGGCTCCAACCAAAATGAACAAAATCGATATGGAGACTATCTTCAAACTCACATTCAACAAAATTCATTCAGAGGTCAAGGGGAATGTCTTGATTTGGACATTGGCTGAATTGGCATCTGGAATTGGTCACCTGTGAGCCTGGTTTTGCAACTTATTTTGTAACTGGATCTTTACAAATAATCATGGATGTCCACTTGTGAGAGATTTTTGACAGATTATTTCTAACAGTTTATGATCAGTATGAGCAATAAAATGCCTGCTTCATTTACAGAAAGGACGTGCCTTAGGGGACATGGATGAACTCTGTAAGATGTGGAATCGAGAGCTAGGAGAGGATATCTCATTGGCGGTATGGAAAGATATATGGCAAAATGTAAGGAAAATTTCAGTATGTAACAGACCGCAGGCCATGCAATTGAAGATTTTACACATCTTTTGGCACCAGCGAGGCGAGCTAAGTTCAAGAGAGGAGTGTTATCAGGGTGCCCCAAATGTAAAATTAGAATAGGTCCTCTCACACACTGCTATTGGTCATGTTACAAGATCCAGAGATACTGGAGTGCCATAGTAAGGCAGTTGAAGGACATCTTGGAGATCGAAGTTAAAGTGGACCTGGTATTTCTTCTTCTGGGGTTGCCAAATTTGCCCTCTCAGTGGGGGGAGCATAGGAAGAGATTGTGTAACATTCCTACCCACTGTGCGAGGAAGAACATTCTAGTGAATTGGACATTGGAAAAACCACCAGGTCTTATGGGATGGTGCAGGCTGGTGATGGAGCATCTCCCCCAAGACTACCTCACAAATATGGTGCACCACAAAACGAAACAGTTTTACAAGACGTGGCAGCCCTTTTTAAATTATAGTGACATAGACTTATTAGCAATATTTATTAGGGCCGTGGTATAGCCATGGGAATCAGACCAAGTGCACGTAGGCCCCTGGGAGGGGGAGGCTAGGGGAAAAGAATATGGGCACAATGACTGGGATGGGAGTCATAGGGGAGGTGTAGTGAGTGAAACAGAATAAAGTAGTGAGATATAATCTAAGTTAATTTGAATTCAATTTAATTGATTTTGTTTGTTTCAGTGAAGTAGATACGTAGAATAGTAGGTAGTTCATTATCAATAGCATTGTGATATGACATTGTTTTACTGCTTCTATCTTTCTGTATTTTGACATTACTCTTTTTTTGTATATACATGTTCTGTAAAAGATTTTTAAAAGTTTCTAATAAAAATATTTATATAAAATGCCTGCTGCATGGAGACATGAGCAATCTTTGTGTTCTGAAAATTACAGCAAGAGTTTCCCATTTTATTGTGGAGTACTTTGCCAAAGCTGTCACAAAGATGTTAAAACTGAATGCAGTGGGCTTGCCAACCTATAATGGAGATGCTCTGAGGTCTTTCTAGGACAGAAATATGGATACATCTTTGACATTGTTCCTTGGTTAGAATATCTTCACGTGTGAAGCACATTTTGTTTCTCTGAACGTTTGGAATGCTTCCAGGAATTACCCCAAAATATCATCCTGTAGAACATAGCTTCCATATGTCATGAAATGCTGGACAATGTTTTGGTAGTGAAAGAATCCACATCCTGTGACTTGGATTTGTATGTTACACTGACCCTGTTGGCGGCTATAATAGGGTGCCCAGAAGAGCCTTCTGGAATGATTTGATGGGTATAGAGGCAATGATAAGTTCCGTCAGCCTTTCAGCTAAGTTAGCTTCAGTGAAATCACATTCCATATCATTGAGTTGACATCAGCCTACAAAAAGGTTGATATTTTTACCTGGATGTGGTGATATGACATGAACTCAAGCTGAATTTGGCTTGGACATATAGCTGATCTTCTAAAGATTGGAAAATTCTGTCAGGCATTTGAAGTCATCAGTTTAAATACTCAAGGTATTTTTTAATAATCCTTCACTTCCAAAGATGTTAAGAAATTTAAATATCTGTCTTTCATTTTTGGCTATCTGTTGAGCTATGAAGTGAGGGTTAATTCTTTCTTTGAACAACTGAAATTTTGACAGAATGTCTTTGGAGTGCCAATCCATGCTCCGATGTTTGGTTTCTATCCTTAGACTGATAGGTTGTCATTTTCTATATTGTTAGCTCATGTAACATATACAACAGAGTTGTGTTCTTATTGACACAGTTATCGTGATGTTTACTAACAACTAACAATGTGTACTAACATGACATATCAGATTGAACATGGATTTCATGCTTACTTAGATTACTATTACCTCTGTACATAGCTCACTGGCTGACTATCTGTCTATCCAAATGACTGGCTAACAGATTGACTGTGCAGCAAGTATTTTATGCTGTACTATACGTCATGATATCATTAAGCTTCTTCTCAGAGGTCTGTGCAATTTACACAACACAAGGTGTTTCTGAATCATGGGCTGGTTCAACACCATATACACAAGGTGTAAGATATAGATGTTTGATCCCACCAATCTTCAACCTCCATTGCAGCCTCCTGGACAATCTGTCCCTTGTATATCAAGGAATTATTTCATTAGAAGGAAATGGAAAAGAAATTGTGGGCGGCACGGTGGCACAGTGGTTAGCACTGCTGCCTCACAGCGCCAGAGACCCGGGTTCAATTCCCGACTCAGGCGACTGACTGTGTGGAGTTTGCACGTTCTCCCCGTGTCTGCGTGGGTTTCCTCCGGGTGCTCCGGTTTCCTCCCACAGTCCAAAGATGTGCGGGTCAGGTGAATTGGCCATGCTAAATTGCCCGTAGTGTTAGGTAAGGGGTAATGTAGGGGTATGGGTGGGTTTCGCTTCGGCGGGTCGGTGTGGACTTGTTGGGCCGAAGGGCCTGTTTCCACACTGTAAGTCTAATCTAATCTAAAAAAAAACACAAGGGGAATTTTATAAATTTGTTAATGATGCCTGACATCTTTGTTTGCCTGATTGGTGTATAGTATTGTATACAATTGTTAGACGTGAAATCGCTTCTCTGCAATTTACCACAAATTCAAAATCCTGTGACTGAACAATGTATATTGTCAATTGATATTTTATTTGTGCTTGATTGCTTATAATGTTTAATGGCCTTCAACCACAGCTCTACAAATCACTTGCATACAAGGGCTAAATATTTCTGTTGACTATATTAAGGTAACACATTTTTACTGGGTAACAGGGAACATGCAAAGTAAGGTAATAATGAAGTGGAGTAATTCAATAGTAAAGTGTATGACAGGACACGTATGGCAGATTCATAGGTTTGTGCAGGGAGGTTGCTAAGAAGAACATTTGAAAAGTTAGCGATCTCCATGAAAAAAGCATGAGGAAGGATTTCAATCATGCTGCAGTTGAACTAAAGCTACAGCTGAGCAAAAGAGCTTGTCTTTGTAAAATGTCCTAGTATCGTACCATCGGAGAAGCTAACCATTTTCTTTCAAACACCAGAATATTCATAACATTATTCACACTTAGGAGACAAACTTAGTCTATTGCTGCAAATGAGCTTTTGTGCTCTATTTTTGGAGCAATCAGTAAAGCAGTGAACTGGATTTTTTGCTTCAGTTCATTTCAACAATTGTTCATAGGGCAAGATTTCCCTCTTTCTGGTGTGTCAGAGTAAAGATGAGTACGATGACAAACAGAGCTGGAATGAAATATCAGGTCCTCAACATTGAGAAAACTGAAACAGTTTTTCCCTTCAAACCTTAAAAGATGACATCAGAATCTTACCCTTGAGCAACATTTGCATCTCCTTAAAGCCCCAGCTCACCCCATTTATATCTTGCCTCTGATTCTTCTCTCCTTCACTGTGAAAACAGTCAGTGCAAAATCCCAATATGTAAATCAGTGTAGGTACCTGAAGGGGTTTCTTGCCAAATACTTGTCCAAGCCAGAATATCAGTGTTTCCTCCCAGCAATGGCCCTGCATGCTATATCATCACCATCCTCCTCAGCCTTTCAACCACACCACTTAGCATGGAAAAACAACCAGCTTCATGACCTCATCACCTCTACTCTCAACCTACTCAAGCACCACTTCAGCCCTTCAACATTTTACTTTGGAGATCGAGGATAGGTACAGCTTGGTTGCTGCTGCCAGGTTGCTTTGCCTGAGGGATAGACATGCATTACATGCATCTGCACACAATGTTTCTGTGCTGACATGGACACATATGTTGTCCGACTCTCAGTTTGCTTTCTTCGTGCTTGTTGGCATGAACACTGAGCTACAGGGTGCCAGACTCTGTGTCTTTGAGCACAGAGGGAAAGATAGGCAGTTTGTGATAGTGGGGAGTATTAATCAATCAGTCAGATAAGGGGTGGACAAGTCACTGTATGGTACTGTGTGACATCAACATTGGAACTGTAGCATATTTAAATAGTTTGTAATACAGAAAACACACTGCATTTCCTTCAAGCAAATGGTCATGTTTGAAAGTCAAAGGGAAGAGTCGGTAGAGGGATGAAGGCAGGCTACAGCAAGTCATATTGTATGTTTGTTAACTGTGGTATGAGTTGCAGGCAGTGGCAGAGTTAGAGTGTTGGCTTTGAGAGTGAGGCAGCAGATACAAGATGGTGACAATTACTCTTGCAAATAGCAGAAGATCTTTGACATTTCTGCATCACTGCTTGGCTTCCCAATTAATTTGGGACAAGCACTGACTAGCGTTGCAAAATTTCATTCCAGGGTGGCTGGATCTGTTAGTGTGATCTCCTCTGGTCAGCTGGGAAAAAGACTGCCTTTCTCTCTGTCACCCTGTCCACCAGGACTTACTGATGCCTGTCCCACAAGTGGGAATTAGCTTACCATTCCTCTGTAGCTTTTTCAGTGTCTAACACTGCAATGTGAGAGTCAGTTCCTGACTTGCAGGGCATGAAGTGATGTGCAGCTGGACTTTAATTCTGGCACCAGGGGCCTGTAGGTTGTACTGTGTTGAATATTTCTGGCATGCTCATCACATGATTCCCAAGGTATGTGACGAATGTCTTAGGCACATAATTAATTAAGTGAAAGCAGAAAATAACACAAGGAAATTCACAAAATCACCCAATTGTTAAGGAAGTCATTCAGCCCATTGTATCTGCACCTGCTGTTTGAGTATTTTAATATCATGTCAACCTCCTGCCTTTTCCGTAATCCTGTAAGCTGTTACTATTTAAATAATCATCCAATGCCTTCTTGAATGCTTCAACTGAAACTGTCTCCTCTACATCCAGACAGTACATCTCAGATCTTAACTAATTACTCAATGAAAAATACTCTTTACTTCCACCTTGCATTTGCCTCTGTAGTGAAACACTTCACTGTCCTCTGGTTCTTGATCATTTTATGAGCAGGAGCGATTTCTGCCTGTCTACACCTGCCAGATTCCTCATTCTTTTGAAAACTTCTGTCAAATCTCCCCTCAGCCTTCTCCTCTCCAATTCATCCTCGCAACTAAAGTTTCTCATCCCCGGAACCAAACTCATAAAACTCTTCTGCATTCTCTCCAATGCATTGACAGTCTTCCTAATGTGTGTGCCCAGAACTGGACACAATACTGCAGCTGAGGTCCAACTAGTGTTGTATATAGGCTCAGCATGAGCTCATGTACCTTATTCCCCTACTAATGAAACCGAGGACACCATATACTTTATTAACTGCACTCTCTGTCCTGCTAACTTTAATGACATGCACACAGACACCCAGGTTGTTCTGTTTCTGCATATCCTTTAGATTATTACCCTTTAGTTTATGGCTGTGAATTGTATCAACGCCACCTTTAGATAGCACAAGCAAAGAAGTCAAGTAAATATTGTACAATGCATTTCATTGAGCTATTTCTAACATTGTGTGATTCAAATAAAAATACTTCCATCCTCCACTGATCTTCTATTTATAGAATAAGGCATGTCAGTTTTATTCCTTATGGCTGATATTGATAGTTTTTCCTGAACTGTTGTGTGGAGATTATCTGAGTGAATGCTGAGAATCACTGATACCATCTGCACACATTCTGATGGCACCCAACTTTGCTCACCATCTTGGAGTTTGTCACGCAAACTCTATTATTTTGTACTGAGTCTCCATGTTTATCATACCAAAGTATATCACCTCACACTTCTTTGCTTTGAACTTCAACTTCCACCTGTCTGCCAACTCCACCAATCTTTTTGAAATATAGCCCGGGCAATGACAGATCAGATGCCATGAAACTCACTCACCACTACACTGCAAATGGGAAAATTTACCACACAGTTCCAAATCAGACCCCTTCATTGTACATTTAACAGGTCCAATATGAAATGTAGAAAATATAGCCAGCAAGCCCAAATTAAAATGATGATTATGTTTATGCTTCCTTGTTGGGCCAAATATTTGCTTCAGCCTTTAATGGGCTGCAATACTGATTTCAAATGCCACATAACCATGGCAAAGTGAAAAAACATCATATGTGAAAGTAGTAAACAGCTTCAGTGGGCACTAAGATGTTTGCCCCTCTGCTAGATGGTTGGAAGGTCAAATGGACATAGAACTACATGAGATGGGTGTGAGGGCAGTTGCTGAATTTGGCACTTTAGATGTCCTTCCTTAGAGAGAAAATGACAAGTAGACTAAGCACTTCTGCAGACTATCTATCAGACGAAGAAGCCAATAATTCACTTAAAGGAATATGACAAGGAAATTATACTAAATACCATCATGGATCTTGTGACTGCCCAAAGATTTCTTTCTTCAACTAAAGGCATACACCCCAAAAACTTGTAAAAATCAACTTTATGTCTAAAGTCCTGGATGACTGTGACACATTGGGCATTTGCACTGTCTAAAAAGAAGTGTACATGTAGTAATTCACAGAGTAATCTAACAGGAAGCAAATGCAGGAGAGGTGGAGGATAAACACAGAAAGAAAAATATCAGTTTGGCCAAAATGCATAATGCTAATTAAATACATTTGAATTGTAGATAACAGTTATAATGAATAAAATGCAGCAGCAAATTTGACCAAACAGTTCCCAAAAACAGTGATATGATCATTTTTTTATGTTATTGGTTGAGGAATAAACATTGGCAAAGACACCAAGCCTACTCTACCTGAAAATAATACCAAATAATACCAGAATAACACTTCTATGTTATCATGTAGATGTGAGAGAAAAATGATGAAAGTTTCTTGTTAATAGTAATTTTTCCAACTTACTGGCACTGTGTCATTGGCACAATTGACCCTGTTCATCTGGTGGAAGCTAACAATCAGGGAGGCCTTTGGAGCCAAGGATCTAAACCCTGAAGAAAAGTTCCTGAGGAGGGAACGCTGCTCAGTGACATAATGGGCCTTCCAGAGGGTCTACCAGTTTATGAAGCTTGTGAGGCTTCAGGGTGGCCTTCCCAATAAATGGCTGTCTTTAGGAAGAGCCTGGCTCTTACTGCTGGGAATGGTAAACTTGGGAACCCAACTTGGATCTGAAGTTAGGATACCGAAGCTTATGGTAAAATCTAGACAATTGATGCAGTCTATATCTATATAAAATTTGGTGTGAAACTGTTGTTTCAAACATGCTTCCGTAATGGACCTCTCTGATTGTTAACTATTTTTGTTTTTAAACAAATATTCGAAACAATGTTGCTTTGAAGAACTTACCACATTTCTCACCATGGAGACTAATTGCCATTTTTCAGTTCCCTTTTCACATCCATGTAACAGAGAAATAAAAGATCTACCTTTATTTTGTGTCATTTATAAAAATACTCTTCCTTCCCTTTGGTGACTCGAGGAGGTGTGTTTAATGTTAGGCCGTACCTCATTGCTCTCTGTGGTGTCAGGTTATCGCTAAGCAGTCAGGTCCTGCTGTCCCCATAATCTCATTCAGGCTTGGTGCAAGTTCACCAAGTCTGATAATACAGTGGCTGCAAACAATACGAGCACATTCTCCCTCTTCATGGGCTTGACTTGAGTAGAAGGACCAAGTGTCACAATGGGTGACTGTTGCCTCTCCGATCACATCTCCAAGTGTGGGCATCCTAGAAAGATCAGCAATGGAAATCACTGGGACTGATCCTTAAGAAGTTTCTAATTGGTCTAAAACCTGCAATCACTGTTTCATTTTAAATGATCACCCAGTCTGCCAAACTCAGGCATGGCAGACCTCTATGTCTCAATATCACAACATTGGTACAGGGAGTTAATTTGGTACTTTCATGCAGTTACCACGAAGATATTTGTTCACTCTATAGTTCTCTGCCCTTCTTTAGTTTTTTCCACTGCGGTGATGGTAGAAGAGCACATTTTCAATATTGGCAGGCTGCTCATACTGACCTCACAAAATGCTCCTCCATCAACCTGGAAGCAGGTCCATTAAGGAACACCAATCCCCGTGGCATGGAGGCAATTGTGTCCAGCGCAAACTTAGCCTTAAAGCTGTGAGAAATGAAAATGCAAACTATTCGTACAATTTCACCTCCTTCATGATGGCTGGACTGCTGTCATTGCTGCTTCTCTCCTTACAGGGGGTATGCAACCTTGTGTAGAAGTTGAACACAATATGAAGATAATAGGAATTCATGCAGCCCCATTTTCTTTCTAGGTTCAATTTTTTGCAAGTGATAGAGTATGGGTTTTCTACAAACACTACTTCATATGGGTGAAGCTTGGAAATACACTGAGTGATCATTGTGCTGGAGTCCTTCGGCCACACTTGTGTACAGTAGTTCAGTTAAAAGAAGTAAGTATTAACAGCATGCTCTCTCCATGAGGCCACAGAAGAGAAACAATTTTCCTGGGAGCATGGCTTCAGTGATTGAGAAACAAAGCATGTTCCCAAAGGAAGGTACACAGCTCCTTCCTTTACTATATCTCCTACATAAACATTAATACTAATGGGGACTGCTTTGACCATATTGCTCCTTACAGCCCATGTGTCCACATAACACGTTGTTTGTTTGATGAGATAAAAAATAGTCTTTCCTTTAAAAAGCATCAGCAGCAATTTAAAAGCTTCTAGCTCACCAGATTTGTGGCAGGCAACCAATAGCTCTCTAACGTCAAAATCGGAGTGCACAGACTCTATTCTCAATTTGGATTTAAATGCATCAAGGCCAGACACCCTCACTACTGGTGCAGCTATGGAAAGCAGACAAACACAGACCCGATAGCTGTAAGGCAATAAAGACTCAGTTTCCCAACATGATTAATCCATCTCCTTTATTCTGTATCACAGTTTAAAAACCAGAGCAAGACCAGTTTTCAAAATGTTCACTCTTGTTATATTTTTCATTTGTTTAATGCAATGCTTTATGTCCAGTTGAATCTATCCTTTTCACATATAGTTGAAAGATCTTCACTGGCCACATAAATGAAAGTGGTCTTTTTGTCAAGCAGAGATGATTTGTGAATTGGGGAATGTCTTTGGGACCTTTGTTTCGGCACCTTAAGCATTTTCAGTGACTTCATTCTTGCCCCTTACTCCTTCCATTCTGTTCACATATTTGTGTGCTGCTCGCTGTCGTGGTGGTACTGGAGGTGAACCCGTTAATTCTAGTAGCACCTCGCTTATCTTATTTTTCAATCAAGTTGTCAGCAAGATGAATCCCCCACACCATCTGAATATCTTCCAGATTTTTCTCAAATTTCCACTGGCCTGAATGGGAATGTTGCACAGTTTCTGAATTAACGTGGTTAGTGGCAGAAGGTTAGGAACAGCAGTCTTCTACCTGATGGGTTTTTCTTTGGCTATCGTTAAATTTGAAAAGTTGAACCTAATTTAATTGAATTGAATTGAACCTGATGGAATATAACCTAAAGGTTATAATATAAGAAAACAGATGCTTCAGAAATGAATACAATGGGGGAGTGTAATTAAGAAATTCCTGTGTACTGAAGGAATGCATATTCCAGCTGCAAATGCTATGCTAATTAGCCTCAAATCACAGAATTGTTAGAAAGGAGGCCATTAGGCCCATCAGATCTACACTGGAATCTGGAAACCACTTTTTTTTACAGGTTACTCTCCGCGAGATACTACAAAAAAACTCTGGATGGAAATTTCCCAGGTCTGAACCCCATGGGCTATGGAAATAATTTGGGAGAATCATGTGGGAATGGAGAAACTAGTCACATTTCCAACTAATTCCCAGGCATCGAGATGGGATTCTCAACAGTGAGGTGTGAGGGGCCTATTCATGGGCATTATCCCCGATTACCACTCTCATTACTCTCTAATCCAGCCTCTTTAATGTACAGGCTCCCATTCTTCCACCCAACAGATGGCAACTAGATGCTGAGAATTCCCAACATGGGAGTCAGAGTGGGGACCAGGAGCATGCACACCTAACACCGACATCTTGGGGCAGGAAGCAGTCCAGTTAAAGCAACAGCTGTTGAACTACTGTACAGCCTAGTTGCAGCCCTCTATATAGTTCAGGAGCTTGGAAAGGGGTAAAGCTTTCTCGCTTTCTCCATATCTCTTTGCAACTATTTTCAATTCTTGGGAAGTTTCATGCTGAGCTGATTGCTTTTCAGCTTTCCCTGTTTTTTCAAAATCAATAGAGATTCTTTAAAATACTTTGCATATAATTGGCAGCAGGTAGAAATACCTGGACTGGGAGCAGCACATCTTTGACAGGAGTTGGACACCACACTATCACAAACCAATTTATTGGCTATTTACACTATTTTTAAAAGGGTTTTTCTTAAGGTGGATTGTTACAAGATGACAGCAGAAGCTCTCTGTCAGATCTCAGCTATATTAACTGTCATTGCTGATGATTCACTCGAATGAGTGGCTTCAATACTAACAATGCTCTATTTTACAATCACTAGCTGAAAGTCCCTCTCCCAGGCACACAATGTCCTGACTTAGAAAATAGGCACCAGAGTTTTCAAAGTCTTCAGGTTACGGGCATTTGGATGTGGGAAGCTTATCTGCAGTGTGTTTAAGTAGTCAAGTCTAAAGTTAGTACAGTCATGGACGAGGATTTCAGCAGCAAATTAAACTCTTCTTTTCTAAGACTCATAAAGCTGCCCGACGTAGAAGTCCAAACTGGACAGCTAAGTCACAGCACTGTGTTGTTGGGTAGATTGCTATGAGTCAGAGAGTCATAGAGTCATGAAGTATGGAAACAGACCCTTTGATCAGACTCGTCCGTGCTGACCAGGTTTCCCGAACTAAATTAATCCCATTTGCCTGCAATTGGCCCATATTCTTCTAAATCTTTCCTATTCCTGTACTTGTCCAAATGCCTCTTAAACCTTGTAACTGTACATGCATCTGTCACCTCCTCTGGCAGTTCATTTCACATACTAACCACCTTCAGTGTGAAAAAGTTGTCCCACTTGTCCCTTTTAAATCGTTCTCTCCTCACCTTAAAATTATGCCCTCTAGTTTTGAATTCCCCAACCCAGAGAAAAGACCTTTGTTATTCACCTCATCTTTGCCCCTTATGATTTTATAGACCTCTATAAGGTCACCCCTCAATCTGCTGCAATCCAGTCAAAACTTTCCCAGTTTATCTAGCCTCTCCTTATAACTCAAAACCTCCAATACCAGTAACATTCTTGTAAATCTTTTCTGCACCCTATCCAATATAAGAAGATCCTTCCTATTGTAGAGTGACCTGAACTGTACACAGTACAGGTAGAAGAGACTTTATCCGAAATGTTCGAGACCAGCTGTTTTTCGGAATTCTGAATTTTTTGGTTTTCAGAATGTGACAGTTGAATGGTAAAAGTTTCAAAAGTTTTACCACAGAAGCAGACTTCTAACTTAGAATGTGCTTGGACACACATCGAGTAGGTGTCAACTTGGGGGCATTCACAGAGAAACCCCAAGTCCGTAGGTGCTTGGCCACGCATCCCCCATGTCACATCTGAGTGACATGCATCAAATGGGTGTCGACTGTTTGCTTGCCAAACAAGCTTCTTAATGAGAAAAAAACTTCACAAAAACCTTCAGCTTTCAGAGCTTTTCAGTTTTGGATGTTTGGATAAAGGATCTCCTACCTGCACAGTGCCATGTACAATTGCAACATGATGTCCCAACTCCTTAAGTCAATGCATTGAGCAATGACGACAAGCATTCCAGACACTTTCAGTCTACCTTTCAATGAATAATGTACCTGAACCTGCAAGTCTCTCTGTTCTACAACACTCCCCAGGGCCCTACCATTTACTGTGTAAGTCCTGCCTTTGTTCGTTTTACCAAAATGCAAAACCTCACAGTTATCTAAACTAAACTCCACCTGCCATTCCTCAGACCACTTTCCCAATTAATCAAGATCCCTTTGTAATCTTAGATAACCTTCCTTACTGTCCACTATAACACTAATTTTGGTGTCATCTGCAAACTTACTAACCACACTTCCAATTTCTCATTCAAATCATTATATAAATGACAAACAACAGTGGACCCAGCACCAAATCCTGCAGAGCACCTCTGATCTGAAAAACAATCCTCCACTACCAGCTTCTGTCTCCTCTGGTAAAGCCAATTTTCTGAGCAATTGACAAGGTATCCTGAATCCCAGGTGATCCAATTTTACTAACCAGTCTACCATGTACAACCTTGTCAAAGGCCAAACAACATCTACTGCCCTGCCCTTATCAATTTTCTTGGTCACATCCTCAAGTTTGTGAGTTGCCATTTCTCATGCACAATGCCATGCTAACTATCCATACTCAGTCCTTGCATCTCCAACTGCGCATAAATCCTGTCTCTCAAAATCCTGACACTCCACTTCTGTCAAACTCACGTCTATAGTTCCCAGATTTCTCTTTGCAACCTTTCTTAAATAAAGTAACCATATTAGCCACCTTCAGTCTTCCAGCACTTTAGTCATGGCTACAGTTGATACAAGTATCTCTGCTGGGGGCCCCACAGTTTCTTCCCGAGCTTCCCTCAATGCCCCAGGATACACTTGATCAGGATCCAGAGATTTATCTTATGCTTTTTAAGAGCTCTAGTACCTCCTCTTCTATAATGTGGATTGTTTAAAAGACATCAATATTTACTTCCCTGAGTTCCCTAGCTTTCATGTCTTTCTCTAAGGTAAATTGATGGAAAGGGTCCATTTAGTATCTCCCCTATCTCCTGTGGCTCCACAAATTGACAGCTGCATTAATCTTTAAGGGGCTTTATTCTCTCCCTAGTTGCTCTTTTGCTCTTAATATACTTGTAGAATTCCTTTAGATTATCCTTAACCTTCTCTGCTAAGGCTATCTCACATCCTCTTTTTAGCCTCCTGATTTCCCTCTTCAGAATGTCCCTACTCCCCTTACACTCTTCAAGAGATTCACTTGATCCCACTAGTCTATATCTAATATATGACTCCTTCTTATTCTTGACCAGAATCTCAATATCTCTATTCATCTATTGTTCCTACTCCTACCAATCTTATCCTTCAGTCTAACAGGAACATACTATCTCTGAACTCTCATTATCTCAGTTTTGAAAGCCTCCTACTTGCCAGTCAACCCTTTACCTGCAACCAGTTTATCCCAATCAACTTTTGAAAGTTCCTTTTATAGGACACATACAGTCACAATGTGGTGAACAGTCTGAGGGCCAACAGTTGGATGTTAGGCTGCCCTTGAAATTCTATTTGTGGAAAATCTGTGATGCCCTTTTACAGAGTGCACTGATATGGTTGCTGGTAAACTACTATTACAGGCTGGTCCTGTCCTGAAGGATTTACTATTGGATCACTCATCAGATCTTTCTTCAGGACATTGAGTTTAGCTCAGACATTGCATCTGTAATTCTTTTTTTTTATCAAAATCTGCTTTTCACAAAACATTTGTGGATCTCCACAAAGGTTTTTGGGGAGTCTTTTTGGGAAATATCAAAGAGTTGAGGATCATGAGGAGCTGGCATGAAGGAGCTTTTTTTAATCAGCTTATGACCTAATTCATCATCTACCAGAGGAGACTTCCCTCATTTTATAAGCTTTGTGGTCTTCTAGGTCCCCAAAGAGATGCTATTTTTGAATAGGTTCGCTAACATCATTTCCCTAATGTTATTAAGTTCTGTCCTAATTTCATCAAACTACATGCCTTATTGAACATTGATTTCACCCCTGGAAAATCCTACAGATTTTCTCTCTCTCAGTTTAATAAATTTCTGTCTGTAGGCATCTAGCACCAACTTGAACATGTTAAGCATAGCTGCCTGTATTTCCCCATAATCACACAAATGCACGGTGAAAGAGATTCATACTCTAAAGCCTTTCCTGCTAAAATGCCCTGTGAGAGCACGGCTTACTGTTCTGTTGGCCAATTTAAATTTTCTCAAATGGCAGGAAGCACTACTAAATTCTACTCACTAACATTATTTACTAAGCACAAGCTGTTCACTGGTTCAAAATTTAAACTTAAGTTAGTGTGATCAGAATTCAAGCCCCATTCACGGTTCATCATCCCTCATTTGATCTTGTTCCTCTTTGGACTAACTTTCGAACAGTGGCAGTGGGACAACAGAGACTTTAGTAACAACAGAACCAATAATCTTCAAGAGTAATCAATGAAATGTCAGGGTCAAGAAAGGGACAAAGGAAAGACAGAGAAGAATGAATTAAGGTCAAATCAGGTATAGAAAAATAAATAGAGGTGTTAGGAACAAAGTATAAAGTACGCTTAACTTATATTTGTATATTGTGTGTTCAGAACATATTTATTGTTGCATTTTTGAGCTTTATTTGATGCACAGATGCTGAGAATCTGTAACCAGTTTATTTATCCCACCGTGATAGACAATGGAGTTTTATTAGATTTTTAGCCCCCTTCTTTGAAGAAAAGGAAAAGAAAAAAAAACCAGAGAATTAAAGACCAGTTAGCCTGACCTCAATAGTGAGGAAAATGCTGGATTCTGCATAAAAGATTTAATAACACGACATTTGCAAATCATTAATGGATTGGACAAAATCAGGATGGGTTTATGAAAGGTAAACCATGCTTACTAAATCTACTAGAGTTTATGGAGGATGTAATCAGTAGAATAAATAAGGGAGAACAACTAGACATGGTGTATTTGGATATTCAGGAAGCTTTGGATCAGATCTCTGACAAGAATTTAACAGCAAAAATTAAAACCCATGGCATAAGGAGTAATATATTGGCATGACTCAAGAATTGGTTGCCCAACAGGAAAGGAAGAATGGAAATAAATAGGTCTTTTTTCCGAGTAGCAGGCAGTGGCTAGTGGAGTACCACAAGGATCAGTGCTTGGACCCCAACCATTTCCAATATATACAAATGACCTGGATAAGGGAGTCAAATGCAACATTTCCACATTTGTTGATGACACAAAACTGCAGGAGATTATGAATTATGAGAAAGATACAGGGAGGCTTCAAGATGACTTAGATAAATTAAGTGAGTGTGTGGCCAAACATAGCAAATGCAGTACAATGTGGCTAAATGTTAAGCTATACACTTCAGTGTAAAAAACAGAAATAAAGAGTACTATTTAAGTCATGACATATTGAGGTGTGGATGCACATGTTGAATAGCAGGAGACTAAAAAACTGCAGATTCTGGAATCCAAAGTAGAAAGGCAGGAGGCTGGAAGAACGCAGCAAGCCAAGCAACATTAGGAGGTGCAGAACTCGATGTTTCAGGTATAACCCTTCTTCAGGACTGGGGGTGGATGCGGGGGGAGTTGCAGATAAAGGGGGCAGCAGGGACAGGGTGATGAAGTGGGGATAAGTGAAGACAGGTAGAAGGGTATGACCTGGTTGGTCAATGGGAGGAATGAATCTGGTAGGTGGCAGAGAGCAGTGGAAGGGAAGGGAAGGGGTTGGGAGTGAAGTAAGGGGATGGAGAAGGAGATTATTTGAAATTGGAGACCTCAATGTTGAGTCCTCCAGGATGTAGGTGCCCAGGCGGAAGAGAAGGTGTTACTCCTCCAACAGAAGATGTGGTTTGTTTTGGTAATGGAGGAGGCCAAGGATGGTCATGTCGGAAAGAGAGTGGTTGGGGAAATTAAAATGGACTGGGAGGTCCGGTCAGCCCCTGCGATGCTTGGTGATGCTTGGTGAATTGTTCTCTAAGCTTTTGTTCGGTCTCCACAATGTAAAGACCACATCAGGAGTACCTCATGCAGTAATCTAGATTGGAAGAGAGGCAGCATTAGTCATTGGGAGCTCCATAGTTAGGGGACAAATAGGAGATTCTATGGGAACGAGAGAGAGACTCATGTTGGTGTGTTGCCTCCCAGGTACCATGATGTCTCAGATCATGTTTTCAGGATCCTAGAGGGGGAGGGGGAATAGTCCCAAGCCATGGTCCATATAGTCATAATGACATAGGCAGAAAAAGGGATTGGGGTTGAAGGCAGAAATTCAGAGAGCAAGGGTGGAAGCTTGGGGCTATAGCAAACAGAGTTGTTATCTCTGGTTTGTTGCCTATGCCACATGCTTGCAAGATGACGAATAGCGAGAGAGAGGAGTTGAACACGTGGCTATAGAGATGGTGCAGGAGGGAGGGTTCGGATACCTGTATACTTGGGGCTCATTCTGGGGTAGGTGGGACCTCTACAAACAGAATGGTCTACACCTGAACCAGAGGGGTACCAATATCCTGGGGGGGGGGGGGCGGGCGGTTACATTTGCTAATGCACTTCGGGAGGGTTTGAACTAATTCGGCAGGGGGATGGGAATCTAAATTGTAACTCCAATATCCAGAAGGTTGCGAATAGTGAGGTCAGAAATATGGTTTCACGGTCATAAGAGTGCACTGGCAAACAGGAAGGTGGTTTGAAGTGTGTGAAGGTGGTAAACTTGCAGTATGTGTTAGTTCCTGGGACTTTGATGTTGTGGCTATTTTGGAGATATGGATAGAACAGGGACAGTAATGGTTGTTGCAGTTTCCGGGATTTAGATGTTTCAGTAAGAACAGAGAAGATGGTAAAAGAGGGGGAGGTGTGACATTGTTAGTCAAGGACAACGACGTTTGAGGACTCGTTTATTGAGGTAGTATGGGCTGAGATTGGAAATAGGAAAGGAGAGGTCACCCTGTTGGGATTTTTCTAGTTCCAGAGTAGTAGTTCCAGAGATGTAGAGGAATGGATTGCAAAGATGACTCTGGATAGGATTGAGAGTAAGAGGGTAGAGTTATGGGGGACTTTAAATTTCCAAATATTGACTAGAAATACTATAGTTCGAGTATTTTAGATGGGTCATGTTTTTGTCCAATGTGTGCAAGAAGGTTTCCTGACACAGTATGTAGACAGGCCAACAAGGGGTGAAGCCACAATGGTACTGGCCATTTGGTACTGGGTAATGAACCAGGCCAGGTGTTAGATTTGGATGTACATGAGCACTTTGTTGATAGTGACGACAATTCCGTTATATTTACTTTAGTGATAGTAAGGGATAGGTATTTACTGCAGCGCAAGAGTTATAACTGGGGGAAAGGCAATTATGACGCAATTCGGCAAGATTTAGGATGCATAGAATTGAGAAGGAAAGTGCAGGGGACAGGTACAGTTGAAACATGGAACTTATTCAAAGAACAGCCACTGTGTGTCCTTGGTAAGTACGTAACTGTCAGGCAGGGAAGAAATGGTCGCGTGAGGGAGCTGTGGTTTACTAAAGAAGGTGAATCTCTTGTCAAGAGGAAGAAAAAGGCTTATGTTAGGATGGGATGTGAAGGCTCAGTTAGGATGCTTGACAGTTACAAGCTAGCCAGGAAAGACCTAAAGAGAGAACTAAGAGGAGTCAGGAGGGGACATAAGAAGGCGTTGGCGATATCATCAAGGAACTCACTAAAGCTTTCTATAGGTATATCAGGAATAAAAGAATGACTAGAGTAAGATTAGGGCCAATCAAGGACAGTAGTGGTAAGTTGTGCATGGAGTCCAAGGAGATAGGAGAAGCACTAAATGAATATTTTTCATCAGTATTCACGCTGGAAAAAGACAATGTTGCTGAGGAGAATAATGAGATACAGGCTACTAGACTGGACGGGATTGAGGTTCACAAAGAGGAGGTGTTAGCAATTCTGGAAGTGTAAAAATAGGTAAATTCCCTGGGCTGGATGGAACTTATCCTAGAATTCTCTGGAAAGCCAGGGAGGAGATTGCAGAGCCTTTAGCTTTGATATTCATGTCGTCATTGTCAACAGGAATAGTGCCAAAAAACTGGAGGATAGCAAATGTTGTCCACTTGTTCAAGAAGGGGAGTAGAGACAACCCCGGTACTTTTGGACCACTGATCCTTATTTCGGTTGTGGGTAAAGTGTTGGAAAAGTTTATGAAATAGGATTTATAACCATCTATAAAGGAATAAGTTGATTTGGGATAGTCGACATGGTTTTGTGAAGGGTAGGTCATTCCTCACAAACGTTACTGAATTCTCTGAGAAGGTGATCAAACAGGTGGATGAGGGTAAAGTGGTTGATGTAGTGTAGATGGATTTCAATAAGGCATTTGATAAGGTTCCCCACAGTAGACTATTGCACAAAATGCAGAGGCATGTGAGTGAGGGTGATTTAATGGTTTGGATCAGAAATTGGCTAGCTGAAAGAAGACAGAGGGTGGTGGTTGATGGGAAATGTTCATCCTGGAGTTCAGTTACTAGTGGTGAACCGCACGGATCTGTTTTGGGTCCACTGCTGTTTATCATTTTTATTAATGGAGTCATAGAGTCATAGAGATGTACAGCATGGAAACAGATCTTTCAGTCCAACACGTCCATGCCAACCAGATATCCCAACCCAATCTAGTCCCACCTGCCAGCACTTGGCCCATATCCCTCCAAACCCTTCCTAATCATATACCCATTCAAATGCCTCTTAAATGTTACAATTGTACCAGCCTCCACCACTTCTTCCGGCAGCTCATCCCATACATGTACCACCCTCTGCATGAAAAGGTTGCCCCTCAGGTCTCTCTTATATCTTTCCCCTCTCACCCTAAATCTGTGCCCTCTAGTTCTAGACTCCCTGACCCCAGGGAAAAGACTTTGTCTTTTTATCCTATCCATTCTCCTCATAATTTTGTAAACCTCTATAAAGTCACCCCTCAGCCTCCAACACTCCAGGGAAAACAGCCTCAGCCTGTTCATCCTCGCCCTATAACTCAAATCCCCCAACCCTGGCAAGATCCTTGTAAATCTTTTCTGAACCCTTTCAAGTTTCACAACATATTTCCAATAGGAAGGAGACTAGAATTGCACGCAATATTCCAACAGTGGCCTAACCAATGTCCTGTACAGCCACTACAAGACATCCCAACTCTGTACTCAAGACACTGACTGATAAAGGAAAGCACACCAAACACCTTCTTCACTATCCTATCTACCTGTGACTCCACTTTCAAGGAGCTATGAACCTGTACTCCAAGATCTCTTTGTTCAGCAACACTCCCTAGGACCTTACCATTAAGTGTATATCCTACTAAGATGTGCTTTCCCAAAATGCAGAACTTTGCATTTATCCAAATTAAACTCCACCTGCCACCTCTAAGGCCATTGGCCCATCTGGTCAAGATCCTGTTGTAATCTGAGGTAACCCTCTTCGCTGTCCACTACGCCTCCAACTTTGGTGTCATCTGCAAACTTACTAAGTACACCTTTTATGCTCACATCCAAACATTTAATAAATGATGAAAAGTAGAGGACCCAGCACCTATCGTTGTGGCACTCCACTGGTCACAGGCCTCCAGTCTGAAAAACAAACCTCCACCACCACCTTCCGTCTTCTACCTTTGAATCCATTCTGTATCCAAATGGCTAGTTCTCCCTGTATTCCGCAAGATCTAACCTTGCTCACCAGTCTTCCATGAGGAACCTTGTCAAATGCCTTACTGAAGTCCATATAAATCACATTGACTGCTCTGGCCTCATCAATCCTCTTTGTTACTTCTTCAAAAAACTCAATCAAGTTTGTGAGACATGATTTCCCACACACAAAGCCATGTTGACTATCCCGAATCAGTCCTTGCTTTTCCAAATACATGTACATCCTATCCCTCAGGATTCCCTCCAACAACTTGCCCACCACCGAGGTCAGGCTCATCAGTCTATAGTTCCCTGGCTTGTCCTTACCACCCTTCTTAAACAGTGGCACCACGTTAGCCAACCTCCAGTCTTCCGGCACCTCACCTGTGACTATTGATAATACAAATATCTCAGTAAAAGGCCCAACAATCACTCCCCTAGCTTCCCACAAAGTTCGAGGGTACATCTGATCAGGTCTGGGGATTTATCCACTTTTATCCATTTCAAGACATCCAGCACTTCCTCCTCTGTAGTATGGACATTGTGCAAGATGTCACCATCTATTTCCCTACAGTCTAAATCTTCCATTTCCTTTTCCACAGTAAATACTGATGCAAAATATTAGTTTAGTATCTCCCTCATTTTCTGTGGCTCCACACAAAAACCACCTTGCTGATCTTTGAGGGGCCCTATTCTCTCCCTAATTATCCTTTTGTCCTTAATGGATTTGTAAAAACACTTTGGACTCTCCTTAATTCTATTTTCCAAATCTATCTCAAGTCCCCTTTTTGCCCTCCTGATTTCCCTCTTAAGTATACTCCGACTGCCTTTATACTCTTCTAAGGATTCACTCGATCTATCCTGTCTATACCTGACATATGCTTCCATCTTTTTCTCAACCAAACCCTCAATTTCTTTAGTCATCCAGCATTCCCTATACCTACCAGCCTTTCCTTTCACCCTAACAGGAATATCGTTTCTCTGGATTCTCTTTATCTCATTTCTGAAGGCTTCCCATTTTCCAGCTGTCCCTTTACCTGCGAACATTTGCCCCCAATCAGCTTTTGAAAGTTCTTGCCTAATAACGTCAAAATTGGCCTTTCTCCAGTTTAGAAGTTCAACTTTTAGATCTGGTCTATCCTTTTCCATCACGATTTTAAAATGAATAGGATTATGGTCGCTGCCCCGAAGTGCTCCCCTACTGACACCTCAATCACCTGCCCTCCCTTATTTCCCAAGCGTAGGTCAAGTTTTGCACCTTCTCTAGTAGGTACATCCACATACTGAATCAGAAACTTTTCTTGTACACACGAAACAAATTCCTCTCCATCTAAAACTTTAACACTATGGCAATCCCAGTCCATGTTTGGAAAGTTAAAATCCATGACTAAAACCACCCTATTATTCTTACAGATAGCTGAGATCTTCTTATAAGTGTGTTTCTCAATTTCCGTCTGACTATTAGGGGGTCTATAATACAATCCCAATAAGGTGATCGGTGATCATCCCTTTCTTATTTCTCAGTTCCATCCAGATAACTTTCCTGGATGTATTTCCGGGAATATCCTCCATTAGTACAGCTGTAATACTATCCCGCTCCCCTCCCACCTTACTGGTTTAAATCCTCCCGAGCAGCTCTAGCAAATCTCCCTGACAGTACATTAGTCCCCTTCCAATTTAGTTGCAATCCGTCATTCTTGTACAGGTCACTTGTACTCCAAAAGAGATTCCAATGATCCAAAAATGTGATTCCTTCTCCCATGCATCAGCTCCTCAGCCACACATTCATCTGCTCTGTCCTCCTATTCCTGCCCTCACTAGCTTGTATCACCGGGAGTAATCCAGATATTAATCCTCTCGAGGACCTCCATTTTAAATTTCTGCCTAACTCCCTGTAATCTCCCTTCAGAATCTCAAACTTTTCCCTTCCTATGTCTTTGGTTCCAATGTGGACAATGATGTCTTGCTGACCCCTTTGCCCCTTGAGAACATTCTGCACCCTCTCTTGAGACATCCTTGATCCTGGCACCAGGGAAGCAACACACCATTCTGATTTTTCGCTGCTGGCCACAAAGACACCTGCCTATACCTCGGATTAGAGAGTCCCCTAACATCATTGATCTCTAGGAACCCGACGTACCCCTCATTGCATTAGTGCCAGTCTCGATACCAGAAACTTGGATGTTCGTGCTATGTTCCCCTGTGAATCAATCACCCCCTACATTTTCCAAAACAGCATACTTGTTTGAAATGGGGATAGCCACTGAAGACTCCTGCACTAACTGCCTGGATGACCTGGATGAGGGTGTAGAAGGATGGGTTAGTAAATTTGTGGAGTTGTGGACAGTGCCAAAGGATGTTGCAGGTTGCACAGGGACAGAGATAAGCTGCAGAGCCGAGCTGAGAGGTGGAAAATAGAGTTTAATGTGGAAAAGTGTGAGATGATTCACTTTGGAAGGAGCAACAGGAATAAAGAGTACTGGGCTAATAGTAAGATTCTTGGCAGTATAAATGAGCAGAGCGATCTTGATGTCCATGTACCTAGATCCCTGAAAGTTGCCACCCAGATTGATAGGATTGTTAAGAAGGTATATGGTGTCTTAGCTTTTATTGGTAGAGGGATTGACTTTCAGAGCCACAAGGTCATGTTGCAGCTGCACAAAACTCTGGTGCGGCCGCACTTGAAGTATTGCGTACAGTTCTGGTCACCACATCATAGGAAGCATGCAGAAGCTTTGGAAAGGATTCAGAGACGATTTGTTAGGATGTTGCCTGGTATGGAGGGAAGGTCTTATGAGGAAAGGCTGAGGGACTTGAGGCTATTTTCATTGGAGAGAAGAAGGTTGAGAGGTGACTTAATTGAGATGTATAAGATAATCAGAGTTAGATAGGGTGGACAGTGAGAGCCTTTTTCCTTGGATGGCGATGGCTAGCATGAGGGGACATAAGTTTGTGAGAAGATTTGTAGCTCGGGTGCTCGTTGTTGTGGTTCTGTTCACCGAGCTGGGAATTTGTGTTGCAGACATTTCGTCCCCTGTCTAGATGACATCCTCAGTGTTTGGGAGCCTCCTGTGAAGCGCTTCTGTGACGTTTCCTCCGGCATTTATAGTGATTTGTATCTTCCACTTCCGGTTGTCAGTTCCAGCTGTCCGCTGCAGCGGTTGGTATATTGGGTCCAGGTCGATGTGATTATTGATTGAATCTGTGGATGAGTGCCATGCCTCTAGGAAATCCCTGGCTGTTCTCTGTTTGGCTTGTCCTATAATAGTAGTGTTGTCCCAGTCGAATTCATGTTGCTTGCACAGCCACAGATTCAACCAATAAGCACATCGACCTGGACCCAATATACCGGCCACTGCAGCAGACAGCTGGAACTGACAACTGGAAGCAGCAGATACAAATCACTATAAATGCCGGAGGAAACATCACAGAAGCGCTTCACAGGAGACTCCCAAGCACTGAGGATGTCACCTAGACAGGGGACAAAATGTCTGCAACACAAATTCCCAGCTCGGCGAACAGAACCACAACAATGAGGGGACATAGCTTTAAATTGAGGGGTGACAGATATAGGACAGATGTCAGAGGTAGTTTCTTTACTCAGAGAGTAGTAGGGGCTTAGAATGCCCTGCCTGCAACTGTAGTCGACTCGCCAACTTTAGGGGCATTTAAATGGTCATTGGATTAACGTATGGATGAAAATGGAATAGTGTAAGATAGGTAGGGTTCAGATTGGTTCCACGGGTCGATGAAATATCGAGGGCCTGTACTGTACTGTGCCTGTACTGTTCTATGTTGTATGTCGTGGGGTCTATTTGGATTTGTCTGAAATGTTTGAGGATGATGCATTGGATGCGGAGACTGCTGGGTTAGTAGGTGAGGACCAGCAATGTCTTTATTGCATTGGGAGGACAGCGTTTAGAGCGGTGGAATGGAGAATGGAGGTGGTGCGGTGGGGGGGCTATCTGGATGATGGAGGGAGGAAAAGCACATTGTTCAAAATAGGTGGACATCTGGGATGCTTGCGAGTGGAATGTCTTCTTGTCTGAGCATGTGCGGCAGAGGTGGAGGAATTGGGAGAATGAGATGGAGTTCTTGCAGGATACTGGGTGGGAGGAGGTGTAGTCCAATGGCAGAGCAGACCCAAAGGGCTAAATGGCCTACTCATGCTTCTTGTTTCCATGTATCTATATTTACAAATAATTTTAGGAGGTTTCCCATCCTTTGAAGAGAAGAGACGAGGGTAGTGGTTTAGTCCAAAAAAATGTAGAAAGGAAATAATGGCATTGCCACGTAACAATAGTGCAGGAACACACAAAATCCAGAAGGGAATTGATCTGTCTGTGTAGGTGCATCAGAGAGTGGAGGCCGATGTGCTTTATCAAAGAAGAAATCATAAGACCGCTCGAAAATGAGTTTAGATGTCATCTGTGTTTGCTTTGCTTGTCCAGTATTAACAAAAGAAGAAAGATTCAATTAACAGAGAAAATGCAGAAAACAAACTTCAGGAACAAATTTAGAAATCTGAATTTTTAAAGATGTGAAACATTTTAAAAATATTGTTAAACAATATATCACAAGCAGGAATGATGCTCAATAATTTAAATTGTTCCTTTTTGGCAATGCTTTAGCAAATATCACCTCATTAAAAGAGGACTTGTATTGTTCATTATAAGCCCTGAAGGCCCTCTTCTGTACTAAGTAATTCTATGATCCTTTGATGACTGACCACAATGAGTTGACAGAGCAATGTGCAAGTCTAGAAAGTTTGTAAAACTAATGAGTAGGTTAAGGATCAGAGGCAATGTGAATAGACTAGCAAGTTCTGGAGGTTTACATGACATAGCACATCCCTTCATTTCCTGAGCGTGTTAGTCAATTGTCACATTGACATTGGTGTTCATTAATAACACCCTATTTTTTTTTGGTCAAATGTAAGAGCCCCTTTAATGTAGACAGAGTAGAACAAAGCATCAATTTAATGTGTGTTGTAATTTAATGGGGTGAAGTGATGATGACTAGAGCAAGAACATTTATTAAGATAGCACCTTTGATCAAATAAAATATCTCAAACCTCTGTAAAAGAACATCATGAAAAAAATGTCACTAAGCCACATAAGGAAACATTAGGGTAGGTTGCCAAAAGCTAGGACTAAGAGATTGGCAGTCTTAAAGGAGGAAGCAAGGTCGGGAGGCCGAGGAGTCTAGGGAGAAACGTCGAGCTTGGAGTTATAAGGGATGGAATCCTGTCCCTCAGGATTCCCTTCAACAGCTTGCCCACCACCAAGGTCAGGCTCTCTGGTCTATAGTTCCCTGGCTTGTCTTTACCGCCTTTCTTAAACAGTGGCACCACGTTTGCCAACCACCAGTCTTCCAGCATCTCACCTGTGACTATCGATGATACAGATATCTCAGCAAGAGGCCCAACAATCACCTTTCTATCTTCCCACAGAGTTCTCGGGTACACCTAATCAGGACCTGGGGATTTATCCACTTTTAACCATTTCAAGACATCTAGCACTTCTTCTCCTGTAATCTGGACATTTTGCAAGATGTCACCATCTATTTCCCTACTGTCTATATCTTCCATTTCCTTTCCACAGTAAATACTGATGCAAAATATTCATTTAGTATCTCTCCCATTTTCTGTGGCTCCGCACAAAGGCTGCCTTGCTGATCTTTGAGGGGCCCTATTCTCTCACTAGTTACCCTTTTGTCCTTAATATATTTGTAAAAACCCTTTGGGTTCTCCTTAATTCTATTTGCCAAAGCTATCTCATGTCCCCTTTTTGCCCTCCTGATTTCCCTCTTAAGTATACTCCTACTTTCTTTATACTCTAAGGATTCACTCGATCTTTCCTGTCTATACCTGACATATGCTTCCTTCTTTTTCTCAACCAAACTCTCAATTTCTTTAGTCATCCAGCATTGCCTATACCTACCTGCCTTCCCTTTCACCGTGACAGGAATATACTTTCTCTGGATTCTCATTTCTGAAAGCTTCCCATTTTCCAGCTGTCCCTTTACCTGCGAACATCTGCCTCCAATCAGCTTTCGAAAGTTCTTGCCTAATAACATCAAAATTGGCCTTTCTCCAATTTAGAACTTCAACTTTTAGATCTGGTCTATCCTTTTCATCATTATTTTAAATCTAATAGATTTATGGTCGCTGGCCCCAAAGTGCTCTCCCACTGACACCTCAGTCACCTGCCCTGCCTTACTTCCCAAGAATAGGTCAAGTTTTGCACCTTCTCTGGTAGGTACATCCACATACTGAATCAGAAAATTGTCTTGTACACACTTTAGAAATTCCTCTCCATCTAAACCTTTAACACTATGGCAGTCCCAGTCGATGGTTGGAAAGTTAAAATCCCCTACCATAACTACCCTATTATTCTCACAGATAGCTGAGATCTCCTAACAAGTTTGTTTCTCAATTTCCCTCTGACTATTTGGGGGTCTATAATACAATCCCAATAAAGTGATCATCCCTTTCTTATTTCTCAGTTCCACCCAAACAACTTCGCTGGATGTATTTCTGGGAATATCCTCCCTCAGCGCAACTGTAATGCTATCCCTTATCAAAAATGCCACTCCCCTTCCTCTCTTGCCTCCCTTTCTATCCTTCCTGTAGCATTTGTATCCTGGAACATTAAGCTGCCAGTCCTGCCCATCCCTAAGCCATGTTTCCGTAATTGCTATGATATCCCAAGCAAGTGGTCACAGATGGTCAAATGAAAGCTGGCTTGAGAGATCATGCAGTAAGTTAATGTATTTTTAGTCACCAAAACACACTCACACAAGGCTGCAGATGTTCTTTAACAACAGAACACACATTTATGACATAAAAGAAGAAATAAACAAAGCTACTATTGCAGGCTTCTCCTGGCACCATTCAGCTGATCATGTCTGCACTTGTTCTCCTGGCATCATCACACAATTTACCTACTGGGAATATTATTGCATTTGAATCCACCATAGATAAGAAAGTGAACAATAAGCTTTCTAAAGCTTGCAGCACATTCAGCCGAGTCTACAAACACCTGTGGAGCAACTTGAGCTTTACAATACAAATCAATCTCAAATGATACAAAGCCATACCCTTCACCACCCCTCTGCATGCTGCTGAACTATGTCTCCTGTATTTTCACCGTGTATACTTTCTAAAGTTTGCTTTCAGCATCCTCAAGATCTGCTGGCAAGACCACCTCAAAACACACAAGCCCTGAAAACAGCCAACGTCACCGGCATTGAGGTCATTCTCCTACAAAGCCAACTGTTTAGGGTGGATTGCATTTTCCAGATGGATACAACAGTCTGCCCAACACTGTGTTGTACAGAGAGCTGACCATTGGGAAATGTAACCAGGGGATCCCACACAAACGTTTCATGCATTCAAGAACTTCCCCATCTGCCACACGGATTATCATCAGTGAGAAGCACAGATTGTGACACCAGGAGATTCTACATCAGGAGTGTTATAGACACCTTTGAAACTGAGTAAAAAAGAGAATAAATGAGAAAAGGAAGAGAGGGATATATCTAATGGTCCCCAACAGTGTCAACGCCTTCACCTGCATCAACTGTGGGAGAATCTTCATGACTAGTGTCCCGCAGGTTCCAACCAATGAGTACAACCTTCCCAAAATGTTTGTCGGTGAAGAAGTGCCAAGAGAATTGGAAGTGAAAACCAATCATAGCAGCAGAAATCATGCCTCATGAATTTCCAACATCCTTTACCCCCACCCATTCTCCTCTAAACCCAACCTTATGGATGGCAATGTCAACTTCCGCACATGGTGTTATGGAAGAGATGGGCATGGATTCTAAATAATATTCATTTTCAGTTATATGTTACCATAATGATGAAACTTGTCTTAAAAATTACTTAAATAAAACATTCGGGTTTCAATCACCTGTCCAAAGAGTGAGGACAATGCTAAAAATTTAAAGGGACAGAATCTTGTCGAATCTCATTGAAAACAATACCTCCAATGTTTAACCAACGGTTATAATCAAAACAAAAATGTCATGTTACAGATGGAGGCTGTTTGGCCCATCATACCTGCAATGTTTCTCTGAATAATAATAAAAGTAACTAAAGTTCACAGGAAAATGTGGCATATTGAACAAGAAAACTCTTTGTACATTCTCAGAAGGCAGGGAGAGTAAGAACCCCATTACTATGCACACATAATAGGACTATTGCAATGTTAGGTATTATTTAATGGGCTGCATTTCAACATTTTGTAACAATGACTAAAGAAGATACTCGTAGATCTAACAAAAAAGCTTATGGAATCATGGAATATTGAAGCACACAGGATTATAGACACAGTAACTACATGGATATGAAACTGGCAAATAGAAATTATAGGAAGATGTACAATGATATTCCCCCAAGGGTCAGTATTAGGACAACTGCTCTTTTTGATTTTTCTTAATGACCTGGACTTGGGCATACAGGATATCATTTCAATGTTTGCAGAAAATATTCAAGATTTCAGGGGACATAAACAAAGCAGTGAAATGGCTTGAAATATTGCAGATGCAATTTGAGACAGAATAATGTAAAGAGTTGCATTTTGGTAGGAAAAAAGAGAAAGGACAATATTAACTGAATGTTACAGCAATAAAGAGATGCAGGAACAGAGACACCTGGGAGTTGAGGTACTTTGATCTTTCACAGTGACAGAACATGTTGAGAAGCATGTGGGATCCTTAGGATAAGTGCAGACATGGAGCAGCCATCCTCAAACATGTTGGCGGAATGACCCTTTGTCAAATGAATTCGTAATCTCAGACCTGCCATCTAAATTATAATGCTAAATAATACAATTTAATATGAAAGTGCTGCAAGTAAAGTATGTTTTAATAATGATTTTAGAAAACAAATATTTATTTATAGACATCAGTGAGGTGGGTGTGCTTGGTTCACACTGCATTGTCTACCTGTGTGATGTTTAATAATGACACTTGCAAATCATTCTTGACTTCCAGACAGAACCTGTCAAACTTGAACTTTAACAGTATATTGCATCCAACTCTATCCCGACCTTACTATGTGCTATTCCCAAAATGACATGCCATTAAATGGATATCCACCATAAAAGACTACCAGTCCTTGTGCTTGCCCCATTTTTTAAAAGCTGCTGTACCTCTGCCTTTATGATTGAGAGACCAACCATCAAATTCCCTTCTTGATCATCCTTCCCATAAAAATGATAGATTTTGCACCTCCACAGGTGCTCATCCAACAGCCCAGTATTAGTCTGTACCCTCCCACCTATCCACCCTCACAGTCCATGGTATATGAAGGGACCATGCTATCACACGTTAAACACTGGTCCCCACACCCCATCCCTGAAACCAGGACATCAACCAAAAACATCAGCCCTACCCTTGAACTAGTCAATGTAGAGTCACAACACTGACCATGATCCACTCCCTGGACTTCAGAGGCACTTGGTCTCTCATGGCCAGACAATGCAACATTTTCTTCCCCCAAGCTATCAGACTCCTTAACACAATATGTTCGGACTCTTTCCCATCTGAAATTCTTTGCATGACTTTGAATTGCTGCTGGAAAAATGTTTATTATTTATCATTCTTCTATTACACTGTAACTTGCGTGTTTTGCACTTCTTCAGCACTTTATGCCATGTATGATCGTGTAGTTTGTGCTGCCCATGTAGCACCCTTGGTCCCAGAGGAATGCTGTCTCGTTTTTACTGCATCAGTTGTACATGGTAGAAATGACAAATAAAAAGCTACTCTATTCTACAGACCCCCTGAATGAAAGCACACCAACTAGACACCTGACTGTTGCCAGACCAAGAGATATCAGAGACTACTGTGCCAGCCCCCTGACCTCCAGGTGCCCCCATGGACGTTGATGAGGTCTATTCCCCTGCACTCTGGGGCCTGATAGCTTGCTTGCTGTGCATGCAGTGTGTTTACCTCATAAACTGCTGGCATCCAGTCTGTCCAGTCCTGTCAGGACTTCATTTAATTCAACAGGATTCCTTTTCATTCTCCTTTACTACTGGGTGGTACAGTGGCTCACTGGTTAGCACTGCTGCCTCACACCACCATGAACCAAGGTTCGATCCCACCCTCTGGGCAACAGTCTATATGAAGTTTGCACATTCTCCCCATGTCTGTGTGGGTTTCCTCTGGATGCTCTGGTTTCATCCTACTATCCAAAGATGTGTGGATTAGTCATAGTAAATGCAGGGTTAAAGAATAGGCTGGGGGATGGCTCTGGGTGGGATGTTCTTCATGGGGTCGGTGTACTCTAGGCCAAATGTTGAAAATGTGTTGCTGGTTAAAGCACAGCAGGTCAGGCAGCATCCAAGGAATAGGAAATTCGACGTTTCGGGCATAAGCCCTTCATCAGGAAGGCATTCCTGATGAAGGGCTTATGCCCGAAACGTCGAATTTCCTATTCCTTGGATGCTGCCTGACCTGCTGTGCTTTAACCAGCAACACATTTTCAACTGTGATCTCCAGCATCTGCAGACCTCATTTTTTACTCTAGGCCAAATGGCTTACTTCCATACTGTCGGGAATCTATGATTTCAATTTTTACTTTTACACATATCTGATATCTTATCAAATGCTTTCTGAAAATCCATATAAATCACATTCGTTCCATTTCCCTTTTTTTGTCGCATAGTTTGTTTAATTAATACTTAAACCCTGAATGCAAAATATTGAATTCGGGTATGGATTTCAAAATTCACAGTGAGATACTGTGATCCCACACTCATAATCAAAAGCCATATTCAGCAAAACTCCACATTAGATACAGGCCATAGTAAACATCTTCTCATCTTCTCAATCCAGCTACACTTCAATAGGACTACCCGCTGGGAACAAATAGGAATCACTAAATGAAGGTTAGAAGGAAATGCTGAAAGTTACAGAATACATACTCTCTGCTTAAAGATTTTGATTCAATCCTGACATGAGGCTACTTCAATTTTTTACATTTTATTTTGTCATTTCAAAAATATGAGTTAGCTTCAGAAGATAAACATGTTTGCAAACTGATGATAAATAAAGTAGGTCATTTTTAGTAACATGACATGATTTAGACACAGTGCAAACACCACACAAATATGTGGCCAAAGGGCTACATTTTTGTTATCAGTGTATGATTAATTTGAGATCCAGCTGTACTTCAAAGTAATATGTGAGACAGTCAGACATGTTCCTGTGAGATGTGCTAAGACACGTGTTAAATAATCTTTTGCAACTCATAAGAAGCGGTTCCAACTGGTCAAGAATTTGGTTTCAGCATTCAACTGCTTACAAAAGATTAACAAATCTTCTTTTCAACTTGTGCTGCTCTGTCCCTGAAAATCATGATTCATATGAAACCATACTCACTCAAACACTGACTCCTCTCTAATATCTGAAATAGTCATTCTTTGTGTTCACGCAGGTGGCAAACTCGGAATTGGGAACTGTGGGATGATCCTGCATCCATGCCCCATCACCTTTCCATATCAAACAGAATATGCTGAGGAAGAAAGAGAACTATAATTGATATTTGTACCTCACAGCCAGTTAAGGCCCTTAAATGGCCAATTAAAGAACACTTGACGGAGTAATCCATTAGCAACAGGCCTATCTCCTTGCAGCCAACTGGACATGCCAATCTGTGAGGGTAGCTTGTCATCTGGAGGGATGAGAGAAGATGGGTGTCAATCAATTAAAACCTGATCAAGCCTGGTTTTCCTTCCAAATCCCTGCCACCCTTTCCCATGACACTGAATACTGGAAACATCGCCCCACAAATGATACAGGGTGCTTTTCCAACAGTTGCCACAACCCCTTCCACAACATTCCCAAAGTTCAAGAGCTGCCAGTCTCTGATGAGCCTGCAGTTCTCACTGATTCCAAGTGAAGGCCCACTTGTGGCCTGGCTAATGTCTGATTGGCAAGAAATTTGGGCGGCACGGTGGCACAGTGGTTAGCACTGCTGCCTCACCGCGCCTGAGACCCGGATTCAATTCCCTACTCAGGCAACTGACTAAATGGAGTTTGCACGTTCTCCCCGTGTCTGCATGGGTTTCCTCCGGGTGCTCCGGTTTCCTCCCACAGTCCAAATATGTGCAGGTCAGGTGAATTGGCCATGCTAAATTGCCCGTAGTGTTAGGTAAGGGGTAAATGTAGGGGTATGGGTGGGTTGCGCTTCGGCGGGTCGGTGTGGACTTGTTGGGCCGAAGGGCCTGTTTCCACACTGTAAGTAATCTAAAAAAAAATTCAATAGACCCACATTCCTGATGAAGGGCTTATGCCCAAAACATCAACTCTTCTGTTCCTTGAATGCTATCTGACCTGTTGTGCTTTTCCAGCTCCACCCTTTTCGACTCTGATTCTCCAGCATCTGCAGTCCACATTTTATTCTGTCTGGAATAGACAGCATGGGTCTCTCACCAGTTCTCCAGCCACTTGTTGAGACTCCTGCCACCTTCACCCTTTATGTGAGAGCCTAACTGGTGGACTATTTGGTTGTAGGATGGATTACGCACCAAAATTTTCCCTAAGTACTTTGGAGTAGGTAGATAGGAACATGAATAGGTCACTCAGGCCACTGAGCCTGTCATGCCATTCAATATCCTCATGGCTGATTGAACATGTAAATACCCATCCTATCTCCATAACCTTGTATGCCAAACTCTACCTTAATACTTACTCAAATACTGAGTTGCACAGCTTTCTGTGATAAAATTCCATAGGTTCAAAGTCCTCCAAGTTAAAGAAAACTCACTATCTCAGACCTAAGTTGCATTCCCCTTATTTTTAAGTTATGTCCTCTGATTCTAGTCTCCTCAACCAGGGGGAACATGTTACCTGTGTCTACCATGTCTATCACTTTAAGTACTTTGCAAGTTTTAATGAGGTCACCACTCATTCTACAAAATGCTAGAGAACACAGGCTCGGTTTGCCCAATTTCTCTTCATTAGGCAGTCCCTCTCTCTCAAGAACCTCTGTTGCACTCCCTCACAATTGAAATAATATCTTTCCTGAAATAAGGAGTCCAAAACTGCACACAATACCCCAATCTAAGCAAGCTCTTTTACAATTAAAACAAGAATTTACTATTGTACAAAAGTCCGCTTGCAATCAAAGCTAATATTCCATCAGCCTCACTAACAGCTCACAGCACCTTCGGTCACTTAGCAACAAGGACACCCAGGACCTTATGTACATCTACACTTTCCAACCCCTTGCAATTTAATAAATACTCTGCACATCTGATTAGAGTCATAGAGTCATAGAGATGTACAGCATGGAAACAGATCCTTCAGTCCAACCCGTCCATGACGACCAGATATCCCAACCCAATCTGGTCCCACCTATAAGCACCCGGCCCATATCCCTCCAAACCCTTCCTATTCATATACCGATCCAGATGTCTTTTAAATGTTGCAATTGTACCAGCTTCCACCACTTCCACTGGCAGCTCATTTCAATCACGTACAACCCTCTGCGCGAAAAAGTTGCCCCTTAGGTCTCTTTTATATCTTTCCCCACTCACCCTAAACTTATGCCCTCTAGTTCTGGATTCCCTGACACCAGAGAAAAGACTTTGTCTATTTACCCTATCCATGCCCCTCATAATTTTGTAAACCTCTATAAGGTCACCCCTCAACCTCCAACATTCCAGGGAAAAAAGCCCCAGCCTGTTCAGCCTTTCCCTATAGCTCAAATCCTCCAATGCTGGAAACATCCTTTTAAATCTTTTCTGAACTCTTTCAAGTTTCATAACATCTTTCCGATAGGAAGGAGACCAGAATTGCATGCAATATTCTAACCGTGGCCTAACCAATGTCCTGTACAGCCGCAACATGACCTCCCCACTCCTGTATTCAGTACTCTGACAAATAAAGGAAAGCATACCAAATGCCTTCTTCACTATCCTATCTATCTGCGACTCCACTTTCAAGGAGCTATGAACTTGCACTCCAAGATCTCTTTGTTCAGCAACACTCTCTTGGACCTTACCATTAAGTGTATAAATCCTGCTAAGATTTGCTTTCCCAATTCTTTTACCAGTTTGAATAACCTCATATTGTTCCACATTATGTTACATCTGCTGTGTTCTTGCCCACTCTCTAAACCTGTCCAAATTCTCCTGAACTGCTTGTTATATTCCTCATATACACATTCCCACTTAGCTTTGTATTATCTGCAAATGTGGAAACATTACATTTGGTTCCCAACTTGAAATCATTAATATACATTGTGAACAATTGGGGCCCAAGTACTGATCCTTGTGGTACTCCACTAGTCACAGCCTGCCAAAGTGAAAATGATCCAATCCCCGTGTCTGCCTGGGTTTCCTCCGGGTGCTCAGGTTTCCTCCCACAGTCCAAAAATCTGCGGGTTAGGTGAATTGGCCATGCTAAATTGCCCATAGTGTTAGGTGTAGGGGAATGGGTCTGGGTGGATTTCGCTTCGGCGGGTCGGTGTGGACTTTTTGGGCCGAAGGGCCTGTTTCCTCACTATAAGTAATCTAATCTAATCTAATCTAATTATTTCTGCTCTCTGTTTTTACTCTGTTAGCCAATCATTAACCCATACCAATGCATTGCTTCCTATCTTATATGTTTATTTTTTCTAACCAGCAAAACTTTATCAAAGTTTTGAACATCTGAGTGTACTACATCCATCACCTCTCTTTTATCACTTTATTTAGTAATATTCCCAAAAAATCTCAACAGGTTTTGAGAAGCCTGATTTTCCACTTGCAAATCCATCTTGACTGTGTCCAGTCAGATTACTAATACACCCAAGTGTGTATTTATCACATCCTTTATAATAAATTCCGTCATTTTCCCTACTACTGATTCAAGGCTAACAGATCTGTAGTTCCCTGTTTTGCCACTTGCTTCTGAAAGAGCGGGGGGAGACGTTTGTTTGCTTTCAATCAATAGGAATCATTCCAAAAATAAAAGGAGTGGATAATTTTGGTTAGATTAGATTAGATTACTTACAGTGTGGAAACAGGCCCTTCGGCCCAACAAGTCCACACCGACCCGCAGAAGTGCAACCCACCCATACCCTACATTTATCCCTTACCTAGCACTACGGGCAATTTAGCGTGGCCAATTCACCTGACCCGCACATCTTTGGACTGTGGGAGGAAACCGGAGCACCCGGAGGAAACCCACGCAGACATGGGGAGAATGTGCAAACTCCACACAGTCAGTCGCCTGAGGCAGGAATTGAACCCGGGTCTCAGGCGCTGTGAGACAGCAGTGCTAACCACTGTGCCACCGTGCCGCCCACTGGTTAATTTCTACCAGTCCATTATTCCACAATGTTGAGGCCAACTTTATCATCCTCTATCAATATCTTAGCAAAGATCAAGTAACTCAAACAAGATTGGAAGGAGAAACTGGGACTGTCTGATTTGCATAGCTCAATTCCATAGTAAAGGAGCATTGAAGAAACCAACATGCCACTAAATTGTTCAGGATATTCACATACAAAAACAAAAGTTTAGTGGATCCAGCAGCAGACAGGAAAGTATTTAGATTTAATATTTTGAGTTCATTATTATTCTTCTGTAGAATGGTTCGTATGATTTTGGTAAAATTATAGTATGAAAGGATAGACATAATATGAAATATTTAAAAGAAAAATGAAGGATGACAAGAGGCATTAGGTTTGGTGTGATTAAAAATGTAGCATTGAATTACCTCTGCTGCAAGAAGTAAGGATGTTTATGCCTTTACTGAATCTTTTAACATTGTTATAATTTATAAAGCTTCAATAACCAACTTAGTAATTTTTATCAAACTGAAGAGTTACTGAGGACGTGAAAACAACACACATTCATAAATCACTGCCATTTAAATAAAGAGGAGGACCCACATTTCAAAACGTGAAGAGATAATCATCAATATTTTTATGGAACATGGGAACTTTTTTGTTGCCGTTATGCATGGGTGAAGAGTGTCACCTGTCCAACTGGAAAAATCAAGCTTACAAAGGAAAAATTGAAAATCAAAGGAAGGTTGGCAGTCGCATTCACGCACAGATTAATTGTACCAAAATACATGCATTTGCTGGTGGGTAAGCATTTACCAGCAAGTTGTCATTTTGACAGCTTTCCTTTTGTCTGTAAATGTGCACAGGTCTTTTGCTGTTTGCTTTGACATTCAAGGAGACAAAAGCAAATTTTAACACTTTAAAAAATGTCCATGGAATGTGTAACTGATACATGCAAAAATGCTCTTTCCCGGCATCTCAACAATGTGTGTTTGAGTTATTCTTTATGGATGTAAAGTCTTTTGAATGTGCATAAGCTACTGTGGTAATCATTAAATTATATATTGTCAGCTTCCAATAATAACTTGAATAGACCTCATAGAATTCACCTTCTGGAAATACTCTTCTTAAACTATTTCAAAATATCATAATAAAAGAAATATTTTAAGTTCCCTTGCTAATTTAGTGGCTAAATCACAGCAAACAATTTGCTCAACATCTAATTTGCCAACTCCAAAAAACCATGCTTTTGCAGAAACTCATCATGTAAGTTAATCTTCCTCTTTAGCCATAACATGCACAATGCAAGGCACACAATTGTAGTCAGCTTCACTTTTTCAACTGGCAAGTGTATTTACTTGAACTTATAAATAAGCACAGAGCGCCAAGCAAGTAATACAAGCTGCAAAGATTCATCATCATTGAGGGCATAGCCAGACTTTGCACCAGATCCCGGTGGCATTTTAAAATGGCGCCCATGCACATGATATCAGATATTCACTTTTATTCTCTCGGTATAATTCAAACTCCTTTATTGGAAGGGATTTTTCAAGGCTTCAGCAGTCGATTTATATGCTGACGTCTACACATCCAAATTAGTGTAAGAGTGAGAAATGCATTTGGTGGTAAATGTACCATCTAGTAGTGCACCAAAGTGTTGACGAATAGTAATACCAATTGATGCAACAGTGCTAGCCAGACATTCACACATCCTTTATTGCAGTAACCCACTTATTCATTGTATAAATACATCACCTGGTAATGTAGTGATCCATTTAGAGAAAAAAAGTACAGTGTGGTAGGGGTAACACAAGCCTGGCTTGTGTTGAATTAATAATGGCAGGGATGAACTTGTTGCAGATAACTGGTCCTGAATTAGAGAGGAGAAATATCTATCCTGGTTCCCAAAGTTGAGGTCGAAAAGCTCCAGAGCCATACTGCGGGTGGAAATGTATTGGAAGAAGTGTTAATAATCTCCATTCCTAAATTTTCTAGTATCTGGAAGGTTCCAGAAAGCAATGCTTAAAATGGCAGCAGAAAACCTCTTAAATAAATTGGAGCCACTGACTCTCCTGGATTTGCATCATTAACTAAGTCCCAAGGGACTTTGATGGCTTGTAAAACTGCAGTTGAACATCATGAAGTCCAAAACCAGAGTAGGAGGTAAGGATCAGTGACGTACTCAAATTAGGGAAACAAACTGAAGACCCAGAAATCTCTAGGTTGATGTCACCCTTCAGGACAAGCTATAAACTTCTGTAAGTAGTCCTGCATGTGTGGTCTCATTCTCTGGAGAATCAGCTCTTTATCATGTCAAGAGAAAGTGAAGACTGCAGATGCTGGAGACCAGAATTGAAAAGTGTGGTGCTGGAAAAACACAGCAGCCAGGCAGCATCCAAGGAGCAGGAGAATTGACGTTTCATGAAGAAGGGCTTATGCCCGAAACATCGATTCTCCTGCTCCTTGGATGTTGCCTGGCCTGCTGTGTTTTTCCAGCACCACACTTTTCAACTCTTTATCATGTCAGTCATCCCTAGGAAATAAGTGATATTTCAATCTGAACAACGTTGCTGTGGCAAACTATTGTCTGTTTTCCCAATATTTAGATCATATGGATGAGAAAAGCTAGGAATAAGCAATTTCCTTGAGAATCTCCTCTCCATTTCTGGTCTTGATCAACATCGTGGACTATGTTTGAAGTAAACAGTGGTTCCACCCTAAACAGACACCATTAAAAACTTTGGCAAGTCAAGGGCATAGTGGCAATGTCACTGGACTGATAATAAACAGATCCAGTCTCATCTTCTGGGAACAGAAGTACAAATTCCACCATTGCAAATAGTGAGATTCAAATTCAATAAAAATCTGAAATAAAAAGCTGGTCCTATGACAAACATCTAATAATTATCTTAAGAAAAACGTTCACTAATGTCCTTAAAGGAATGAAATCTGCCATCCTCACCTGGTGTAGCCTACATGTGACTCCAGACCCATAGCAACGTGGTTGACTCTTAACTGCTCCTTGATATGGCCTAGTAAGCAACTCAGTTCAGGGTGATTAGGAATGAGCAATAAATGATGACGCAACCAGCAACACCCACATCTCATAAATGAATGGAAACACAACTCTGGGCATGAACTATCATTTCCAGACGTGTAGTCTAAGAAATCGAAATGAGTCATTTTCATTTTACAGACATCAAACAGACTTTTAAGGTTAGAATGTGGTGGCCGACATACCATGACTGTGCTAAAATTACACAGCTGATCAAACTGGATTGGGTATGCCTCAGGCTCAACGTATACAAAAACCTAATTTTAATAAGAAAATAAAGATTTCTCTACAGCAGGAGTAGAATGCAATCTAACAAGTGGGCACCTTAGACATCATAAACCCCAATCCTAGTTTCTACATACTTGCCTGGTGATTGCCTGAAAGACTGTTCCTCCAGCCCACACTCGAGTGCGTGTGTATGGTGTGTGTGCGCGTGCATGCACAAGCATCTGCATGTGTGTCAATTTCTGAGCTGGTGCTTGTCACAGTCAATTCAAATGGTGCTCCATCTTCAGGAAGGCCAGCTTTCTCATCATGGGGTGCTGCAAGAGCTTTGGTTTTTTTCAGCAGCTGATATAAAAGAGAGGGGAGAAGGTTGGCTTCAGGGAAAGATGAGCAGAGATAAATGGTTGGCTGTTTAAAACAACTCTCGTCCTTTCACAGTGTGCGATGAGCTAGAAGTGAGCAAGGATAAAGAGGGTTATGAATAAAGAGATTGTACAGAACAGATCCTTCATGGATGTTACTCAGCATGACATGCCCCATGCCTGTGATTTTAAGTATAACTTCTTCATGTGAAGAAGAGCTGTGACCCAGCGAATGTCTACTTGCTATGATGTGTTAAGCTATATCCTGCAGCAAAACCCTCCCAATAAACTGCAATAAAATTTGTCGCTGATATACCATTCTTAAGATATGAGTTTTCTCATGTCAATTTATCCATAAATATACAAATATATGAATAAAAGAGCTAAAACAAAATCACAGTTAGTTTTCCTGCTGTGGGAGAGAGATAATTCCAACATTTCTATCACCTTTTTCTATCGCCAAAGTATTTCTTGGAAGGTATTCTGCATGTGGCAGGAAAAGTATCAGCCTGCTTCCATCAATTACCTGGACAAGGCCCTGCAGATCCATGTTGGAGAATCCAGGTGACCTCAGTGGAATTTCTGCAGCCACTGTAGCCTGTTAACAGGACTTCCTGCAGCCAGAAGTCACAGTACCGAGCCCTTTAGTGAGATGCTGGATGTTGTTAAATTGTACAATAATGTCCAATATCCCAACCCTTAAAACAAATATGCAATAAAAAATGCAGGTTCCACTGATAATGCACTGCTGGTATAATATCAATTACAATTTGCAGTTAGATGATTTCCTAAATGGAGTAAAAAAATCCTAAACACTTCGCAGAAGTACTATCAACTAAAATTTGACACAGGGCCACATAAGGACCAAACATTTTGTCAACTATCCTGAGGGAAAGATTTTAAGGAGTATCTGATGTAAGTTTAGAGAAGCAGAGAGGCTTAGGAAGGGAATTTCAGAGTTTGGAGTCCAGGCAACTGAAGGCTTAAATGGCAACAATATATTAAAATCAGCAATACTCCAGAGTCTACAATTGGAGGAGGCAGATATCTCAGATGCTGGCAAATCTGGCAGAAGCTAAAAAGTTCTGGATAGTGGAAGGGATGATATGACAACTTTCAAGCACTAATTTCAAGTAATCATTGGGGTCACCAAAACTGGTGCGTGTCGTGCTAACTCTTGCCACATGTTTATTTTCAGGCACAATCAAATTACCTACAATGGCATTAGCTCTGACAATGTAAGAATTTTGAAGGACTATCTGCTTTGTTAAGTACAAATTTGAATTGACAAACCTAAAAGAGGATCGGAGAGATAACCAGGTTTAGAACATCTTCAAAGAGAAAATTGATACTTCCTAATGTGGTCCATCAATAGAGAATTCCACACAGCGCCTGAAGACCCGGGTTCATTTCCCGACTCAGGCGACTGACTGTGTGGAGTTTGCACGTTCTCCCCGTGTCTGCGTGGGTTTCCTCCGGGTGCTCCGGTTTCCTCCCACAGTCCAAAGATGTGCGGGTCAGGTGAATTGGCCATGCTAAATTGCCCGTAGTGTTAGGTAAGGGGTAAATGTAGGGGTATGGGTGGGTTTCGCTTCGGCGGGTCGGTGTGGACTTGTTGGGCCGAAGGGCCTGTTTCCACACTGTAAGTCTAATCTAATCTACAACTCTTACTTGAAAGGTCAGAAATATTAATGAATGGTGAGCAACTTTACGTTAACAGTGAAAGTAACTATTTGATGGTTATTGATTTCAGCAAATCCAAGAAACAGTTGACATTCATCATGCTTTAACATAGCTCACAAGAATTAAACAAACTGATTCTTAGTGAGTAAAATCCCTTTATTTAGTTCAGTACCAGTCCACATAAACCAGCATTCTAAGGAATTCAGTGGCTGTTTTGAGTAGATATCAATTTTATTGCTCTATTCACAAAACTTGCCTTTCTAGTGGGATGCCAATCTTGTGTCTGAATATAGGGATCTAAATACAAGCGGAATGGCCATGGTGGTAAATTCACTGCATAAAATAGTGCATATTTAATGCAGTTGCTGAGATGGAAGGCTATTTTATTTTTAAATTCTCTGCAATGAATTGAAATCTTATTCAATTGCAACAAATTTTCTATTGTGAATTTGCAAATGCCATGGTTTATCACGAACAAGACAGTTGGATAAATAATGGAGAACAGTGCTATTCTCAAGGTATGAGATGTAATTATAATCGCTACCTATTCTCTTCAGTAAGTTAAGCACCTCTGCATAGTCCAAATTTTGGCAAGGCCTGTAGTATATTGCAAGATCTGAGCATTTTGTTATATTGTTGGGGAAGTGTAAATAAAATTAGCTCAATAATGGCTGCCTGCAGCTAGTCTTAAACAAATACATAACAGAAAAATGGTGACGTGACTTGGATGGAATTTTCTGTCATTTTTCATTTGAGAAATTAAGAAATGAAGAACATTGTGACACATATTTGGAATCCTAATGTTGATTTGAGGATGTTTGAGTAATGTGAAATATTGTTGCATGTGTACACCATGTTCAGGTACACAATGAGTCAGTATGGTATGTAATCGAAAAATGGCACTGATGACATTTCTGGGGACAATGGGTGAATTGAATCCTAACAAAACCGGCTGGTGTAACTATGATCAAAAGTTACATATTTGGCTGAAAGCGAATAACAAAGGAGATAAGGATAGAGTAAATGTTTTCTTCTGGGGCCAGATGATTTTGATGTAGTTTTTGACCACTGTTGTTTAAGAGACGTTAGTTCTATGGAGTTTGCTAAAATTAATGAAATTTTGGACTCTGATTATATCATGATTGTGACTGAAATTACACTGAGTTACAATCTGTCAAAGAAAGTAGCTGCCAAGTGATACAGCCCTCGAATAAAAGAAACTCATCACTTGTCGGTATGTCGCAAACTCAGGAATCCACTACAGAGACATGTTGTAAAACATCCAAAGAATAATAAGATCCAGGCCAAATTTTTGAGTGAAAGCAATAATTGTGAAACAAGATCTGCAATGAGGCCAGAGTCTCGGAACTGACAGAGAGAGATCATGCAGTTTGCAAGGGTGTTCTTTTCATTGAGCCGCCAGAGGAGATCCACTAATTTCAGTGCGATCTAGGCCATGGCAGCTACATTCACAATCTGAGTCAGGCAGTTAAATGCTACTCCTGCCATTTTAGCCAGCAACCAATTAACTGCCCCATTTCCAGTCAAAGCACTATGCATGAGCAGAGGAAACATTAATGGTCTATATGACATAATAGATTGCTCTAGCTCTAGGTTGCAGCCAGGAAACCCCCGAGTAATAGGTTTGCATTATGGAGCTGACCTGTTGAAGATCCCCATTGTTTTACTGGAAACACCTTCCCCCAACCTACCCTCTTCAAGCCCACTGCCCTGTGACTGAGAAAATCCTGCTCTAAAAACCCATCCATATGTTACTTTAAGTTCAACATCTCATGATAGTTATATATATATATATATATATATAAGAGAGAGAGAGAGAGTTTATTGATCACAGCTCAAAATGTGTTTAGTACTCAGAAAGGAGCCTATTCATTTATGAACATTCCAACAGACAAAGAAGGAACTAGAGTATGCCTGAAACATTAATTCTCCTGCTCCTCGGATGCTGCCTGATCAGCTGTGCTTTTCCAGAACCACACTCTTGATAAGGAACAAAAGTAGACTACTCAGATCTTTGAGGGGAAAGTGAGGACTGCAGATGCTGGAGATCAGAGCTGAAAATGTGTTGCTGGAAAAGCACAGCAGGTCAGGCAGCATCCAAGGAGCAGGAGACTTGATGTTTCGGGCACGAGCCCTTCTCCAGGAATAATCAGAGCTTTGAGCCTGCTCCACTATTCGTTATGATCATGGTTGATCTGATTTTAACTGCGACTCTACATTCCTGCACATCCCCCAATAGTTTCATTCCTTTAGTAATCAAGAATCAGTCTACCCCTGCCTTACAAATATTAAAAGATTCTACATTCATCTGCCTTTTGAGGAAGGGAATTCTGAGAGAAAAAATGTTTCCTCATCTGTTTAAAGGCTCATATTTATTTTAAACTATGTAGTGAATATTTAAAGAACAGCAGATGAGTTATTGCAAAAATAGAAAATGCTTCTCATATCCTAAATTCTTTTGAAGTGAGATGACTATTGTTTTATCAGCAAAGAGGCCAGCATGTTATATACAGAGCCACAGAGAGCAGACGATAAATTAACAAATGGTTTGTTTTTAGTGGTGTGGACAAATATTGCTTGAGACAACTACTCTCCTCTGAATAGTTTAATAAAGGGATTTTTGAATTCCATCTAAGCCCAAACCATAAATGAAGCATTAATTACTATCTGCTGTGAAAGATATTGGTTGCTATAACACAATGCTCATTCTACTGCAGCTACATGTTACCTTAAATTATGGACTCAAAACATGAGCAGGTCTTCAACTAATACCAGCCCACCCTTCTCACAGCACCTTCCTATGTAACCACAAAAAGTGCAACACCTGCCCCTTCACCTTTTCCCTTCTCACCTTCCAAGGCCAAGAACAATCTTTCCAGGTGAACAAGCATTTCACCTGTACCTTCGCTAATCTGGTCTATTTCATTTGCTGCACCCAATGTGACTACTTCGGAGAAACTAAATGCAGACTGGGTGACTGCTTTTCAGAACACCTTCAGCCCATGTGCAAGCAGGACCCCAACTTTCCCATTGCTGGTCTTTTTAATACAGGTTCTTGTTCGCATACCTACTTGTCTGTCCTTGGCCTATTGCAATGTTCCAGTGAATCACAGCGCAAACTAGAGAAACAAGATCTCATGTTCAGACTAGGCATTTGACAATACTCTGGACTAAATATTGAGTTCAATACCTTCCCATTGTGGATGTGAGTTTGCTCACTGAGCTGGAAGATTCGTTTTCAGACGTTTCGTCACCATACTAGGTAAATCATCAGTGAACTTCCAGTGAAGCACTGGTAGTATGGCTTGCTTTTTATTTATGTGTTTAGGTTTCCTTGGGTTGGTGATGTAATTTCCTGTTGTGATGTCTTTTCCTGCAGGTATGTCATTTCCTGTTCTTTTTCTCAAGGGGTGGTAAATGGGATTCAAGTCAATGTGTTGCTGACAGAGTTTTGGTTGAAGTGCCATGCTTCTAGGAATTCTTGTTCATGTCTCTGTTTGGCTTGTCCTAGAATGAATGTGTTATCCCAGTCAAAGTGGTGTCACAACAACAAATGAAATCACCACAGGAAATTACTTCACCAACCCAAGGAAACCTAAACACATAAATAAAAAAGTGAGCCATACCACCAGTGCTTCACTGGAGGCTCACTGATGATGTAACCTAGTATGGTGATGAAATATCTGAAAACCAGCCTTCCAATGCAGCAAGCAAACATATATCCAGAACCTCAACCTCAGCTACAAATCTTCTCAAAAATCTCTACCTTCCCATTTATTCCCTTTCTCTTAGTTTCACTTACTATATTCTCTGTCATTATGTCCTCTCTCTCATCTCCCCCCACTCCAGTGGACCATGTGTTCTTTATAGTCTGGCAGTTAGACACATCATTGTTCTGACATTCTGCAATTACAATCACTTAATCTGAACTATCAACATCCTTTCTCCCCCAGCACTCCACCCCCCCCCCTTATCATTGCATAAATGCTACTCCCTCCACACTTCACATCAGCAATGATGAAAACTCAAAATATTAGCTTGCTCTCTCCCCACAGATGCTGCCTGACACATTGTGATTTCCGGTATTTTTTGTTTTCAAGTCTGATTCACTGTTATTTAGGATCATGGCTGATCTGCATATAGTCTCAATTTCACTTTCCTGTCCATACCTCCATGGCCCTTATCTATTAAAGTGTATCCCAATTGTTTTGAATAAATTTAAAGACGCAAACTCCTCATCCTGGGGGAAGAAAATTCCAATGACACTTTTGGGAGGAAGATATTCTTCTCAACTCTCTATTATACTATTATTAAATTCTGTCCACTACTTTCAATATCCCCTTCAGACTAACATCCTCCAGGTATCTATCCTATCAGGTCTTCTCTGTATCTTCCATTTTTCTATAAGATCATCTCTCAATCTTCTAAACTCCAATGGATGTAGGCCTAATCTGTCCAACATTTCTTTGTAAGATAAGCTCTTCATTCCAGGAATGGATTAATGTTTTACCATTGATGAAATAATTAATTGAACTAGCCACGTAAAAACTGTTTTAAAACACAGGCCAGAGACTGGGAACTCTCCCAAAAACAAGCACTTCCCGACTCCCCAAAGATTGTCTACTATCCACAAGACAAAAGTCAGGAATTTGATGGAAATTTTCCATTTGCTTGGATGGGTACAACATCAACAACTCTCAAGAAGCTAACATCATCTGGTATACCCCTTGATTGATACCAGATCTATAAACATTTACTCCTCCACCAATGACACACAGTGTATACGAGGTACAGGATACACTGCTGCAACTCACTAAGATTCCTTCAACGGCACCGTCGAAATTCACAACCTTTACAGCCTAGAAGGACAAGGGCAGCAGATGTAGGGGAATACTATCACGTGCAAGTTCTCCACAATTCTCACACTATCCTAACTTGGAATTGTATTGTCATTTCTCACTATTACTGGCTCAAAATCCATTCATGATAACTTTGCACTATATGGACGCCAGTCATTCAAGAAGATGTCTCACTACCACCTTCTCAAGAATAATAAGAAGAGGCAATAAATATTGGTTTTGCCAAAAGTGGTCACATCCACAAACTAAAAATGAAAAGCTTCTAAATCAGAGTTAGAAGTGCAATGATTACTCTCTGCATTTATATTTACTATGAATCTGTATTTGAGAAAGTATGAAATTTAGAATACAAAAATGTGCAGGCCTTACAACAAACACAAACTGAAACTCTGACGGACATTCAGTAAAGGTCATCCAGCACCTGAGTGCACTGAGCCTTAAGTTTCTGTGCAGCTTTTATGTCAAACCTACATTAGGATTGATGTCTCTACACTGGGATTTCCTACTTCCCCAGTTTCACTGAGATGTAGAGTAAGTGCAAAGGTTGATGCTTCCAGTTACATGGGGCAAACCAGCCTCCTGAAGGGTGTGGTGTTGCCTCACCAGGGAAGGTGGTCCCAGGAATGGAAGAATCCAGGATGCTTGAAAATAAGGACATGTTTCAAAAATAAATCAGCTCCCTATGTAACCAACACCTTGTTTTTTTCCAGGAGGGAGCCAGCCATCCTTTCCCCTAGATGGCAGTAGGGCATTAGAATTTTGGGGCTGTATAAGGTGGCGTGCAGCTAACATAAATCTGTATTGACAGTGGTGCTTGCTGGTTCCATGCAAATTAAAAGTGCCTTCCTCTAACCTTGCATACTTTGGTCGGGTCAATGTTAGAGGACAGTATGATGTATGATCCTAGTGTAAATGCTTGGACATTCACCAATTCTGACCTCTTGCATATCCCTGGACTTTATCTGAGTAATTATATCACAAACAGTTGTCAATGGGATCATCTGTGCAGTTTGTACGACATAAAGATGTCTAAAGTGGCATTAGTTTACTGTTTTATAATACATGCGAGTTCAGAAATTTACTTCTTAACTTCCTAGAGGTTAGAGAGGAACAAATCAACCTCAATCTTCCCCACATAATGGAAATTTCAATATTTTCACTGGTGCACTTATGAGTATTACACATTCTTGCACAGGTGTTTTACTTGTTCAATGCTTAGAACAAGATAGTGTAAATTTACTACAAATCTGCATTTAATGTTATCTCGTTTAATGTTATTTTGCTTTATTGTTACTAAGTTAAGGAGCCTATGATCTAGTTGAGAGCTCAGAGATTCATTTTAACATTATTTTCCACATGACTCACAGCTTCACCTGCTGTTGAACTCTGCGACATGCAGCCTCTGCCCATTGCTGACCCACCATATGCTGCCTCCCTCAATGCCCTCCCACATCTGTGGACTCACTCTCCAAATTTGTTGCCATTCTGAAATGAGCAGGACTGGTGAGAGGAAGGAACAGCTCCGGTAGTCATTGTTTTCTTAACCCCAGGACTTCTACCATAATCTGAAGGTTTTTTTAAAGAAATAATGGCACTGAGGGAGGGAGTTCAAGCAAATGACAGTAAATCGACTGAAAGAGTAACCACTAGATTGGAAATGAGAAATGAGGATGTTAGTGGAGAAAGAGGGCTAAATAGCAATTCTGGTCTCCTTCCTATTGGAAAGATGTTGTGAAACTCGAAAGGGTTCAGTAAAGATTTACAAGGATGTTGCCAGGGTTGGAGGATCTGAGCTACAGGGAGATGCTGAACAGGCTGGGGCTGTTTTTCCTAGAGTGTCGGAGGCTGAGGGGTGACCTTATAGAGGTTTACAAAATTATGAGGGGCATGGATAGGATAAATAGACAAAGACTTTTCCCTGGGGTCCAGGAGTCCAGAACTAGAGGGCATAGGTTTAGGGTGAGAGGGGAAAGATATAAAAGAGACCTAAGGGGCAACTTTTTCACACAGAGGGTGGTACGTGTATGGAATGAACTGCCAAAGGATGTGGTAGAGGCTGGTACAATTGCAACATTTAAGAGGCATTTGGATGGATATATGAATAGGAAGGGTTTGGAGGTATATGGGTCGGGTGCTGGCAGGTGGGACCAGATTGGGTTGGGATATCTGGTCGGCATGGACGGGTTGGACCGAAGGGTCTGTTTCCATGCTGTACATCTCTATGACTCTATGACTCTATTTAGCATTTTCCTTTTTGTTATTATTTTATAAGGTTTAGCAATGTTGAAACTTAGCTGTATATAATGGTCCAACTGATAAATTAATTTGCATAGAATTTTCTTTCTAAAAAGAAAAGTCCTACAGAATGTAACTCCAGGCTTTACATTGATTCTTATGGGAACCTATGTTCCACTTAAAGTCATTTCACTTAAAGTTGTGATTTTCAGGAATACTATTACGACTTTCAGTGAGGACTAGCCACTCTAAAATTGTTCAAAATTATTCAATGTGAATATCCTCAAATTGTTTTACTTCAAAAGGAAAGTACAAATAGTTCTTTGTTGTAAAGTTGAAAGGCAAAATATTACTTCACATGTTGACATTTGACAAAAATTACACCTCAGTATGTTTCTTCAGCGTGGCTTATAAGCTGAATAAAGAAACCTTTTTCTTTGGTTACAAAAATGTCAAAGGATTTTTGACCATGTTAATGTGTTAATGAATGGAATTATGCTTCACTTGCCCCAGCTTGTTTGAAGAGGGCACAATAAGGGAACATGAATCTCTGGGACAGCTGGGTTTCCTAAGCACCTGAAACTGGACTCTAATGGAATAATTTGTATAATATAAACAACCTGAAGGAAAATATTTGTGCCTTAGGCAGCTTTTCTTTCTCACCACAAAATGTATTTTCAGTTAAAGAATTGAATTTGCTTCCCATGGCAGGTGAAAATAAAGAAGAAAGTAGAACAGGATGATCAAATTTCATCAAGCAAATACATGGCTAATGGAAGCAGCCATTAAAATTAATCCTTTTGTTCAGACAGGCACAGCTCAGAGTCAGCAGGTGGTAGAACAGTCGGAAAGGCTAAAGAATTGAATCTATATTTTTCCATCTCTTCATAAAACTGATGGATAATCTGACACATCTGTCTTTCTTTTTCCTGCTTCTGTCTGCTCAGCTAATTGTTACCAAAAGGTGGTGAATGCTCTAAAAGGATTGCAATAGAAGCAGAATCTACATTTCTTTCTCTCAAAAGGTACAGCACCAAACTTATTTCCTAGCATGCTCACATTCATTTTGCTGTTTCTCAGGAAGAAGGATTGCATTGCAAAGATTGACATGTTTTCCACCGTGTACTCAGTGAGGCCTGAAATAGTTTGGTTTCTTGTTGGCCCTGCTAATTTGTAGATTATTTCAACCCTCACACCTTAGATTGCTCAAATGGCAAGTACTGAGTGAACACACCTTCAAGATTTGCCTATCCCTGCCTCAAGCTTGAGGTTTGTTGCAGTTGGGAACATAGGGTAGATAATAGCAGTGAAGGGATTCCTGAGAGCGAGCTTGTAGGACGCCAAATGGTTGGAGCAAAGGCAGCACATGGTGAGGCATCCAGCTCTAACTTTCTATCATTCCTCCTTGACCATGCCACTGCCTCACTGTTGTTAGACAATTTGTTCAATATCTAGCCGTGGAGGAGCCACAATTTCCTGGTCCTTTTCCTTCCCCTCAGGAAATTGGATATTCATGTGTGTGTAGTAAGCTGTATACCTGGGGCTACAGCAATATATCCCGAGGGTAGGATAGAAGGGATACTGAAGAAAACTGTTGTGGTGGTAACTGACATAGGTAAAAAGGACATTAGATCTTCACTAGATTGGTTCCAGAGATAAGGCTTTTGTCTTGTGGAGACAAATCGAGAAGTTTAACCCTATACCTTCTAGAATTTATAAGATTAAGAGGAGATCTAATTGGGGTGTATAAGAAGCCAAAGGGGATTGACAACGTATGGTTACAGAGGTGGTTTCATCTTCTGGAACAATCTAGAATTGGAATTCAGAGCTTTAGGCTCAGAAGTATCCAATTTAAAACAGAGGTGAGGGGAATTCACTTCTCTGAAAGGGTCATGAGTCAATGGAACTCACTATCCGAGAGTTTAGAGGACGCTGATACATTGAGTAAATTTAAGGAGGAGATAGACAGACGTTAGATTGGTAATGGGTTGAATGGTTATGGGAGAAGCCAAGAAAGTGGAGTCGAGACCGAGATGAGATCAGCCATGATTGTAATGGGATGATGGAATAGACTTGAGGAGCTGAATTGCCTACTCTTGCTCCAAGTTCTTATGACATAGGGAGAAATAACTTCCGAGTTCCAAAAGGCATACAAAAGAGGAATGGTTCATATACAAAGACAGAGGATTCAAAATGATGCTGGGCTGTAGACCTCCAGAATATGGAAAGGGAGGAAAGTTGATCAAAATAAATGAGGGAATAAACAACTGGTTAACAGCTTGGGATTAAATAATAATGTTCTCATCATAAATTATGGACTTTCTTCTAGAATACAAACAATTGTAAATGAGAGACAGAGTACACTTGAGGCAAACCAGGAGAGAAAACATTGTGACTACCATAGGAAGTCACTAACTAGAGAGGTAGGAAGAGAATAGGGCTTGAGATGGAAAGAAAGGAATTTCAGATGAGACAGAACATAGAGAAGAATGGAGGCATCAATTTACTGTGAACACAGCCAGATCAAATGATACATGGAAATAAACAATGGAGAGGAGGAGCAGGTAGGCACTGAGATGGCAAGGAGAAGCAAATCTACATTCAGGCATTTGGGGGTTGTTAGGAACTCAAAAGGAAATGGTAATCTGAAACATTATCCCTCAAATGTCGTTGAGGCTAGTTTAATAAAAATGTTTTTTTTCAAAAGTGCTTTTTTTGTATTATATACCATACAATATTTTTGTTTTGTACATTTCAAAATTCCATAGATTCACAACCCTCTGATAGAAGAAATCCTTCCTCATTTCCGCTTTAAATAAATAGATCTATTCTGAGATTTTGCCTTCTCGTCCTAGACTCTCTCATAAAGGGATACAACTTTTCCACATCTAACCTGTCAAGTTCCCTAAAAATCTTGCATGTCTCAATAAGTTACCTCTCATTCTTCTAAATTCCAACCATTTCAAACTTTCCTCATACGAGAGTCTCTCGACTCCCAGTATCAGCTGAGTGAACCTTCTCTGGACTACCTCCAGTGCCAGTATACCCATCCTTAGATAAGGGGCCGAAATGTTTTCGCAGTATTGCAACTATCGTCTGTATAGTGCAAAGTAAAGTTTGAGCAAAACCTCCGTACTTTTCTATTCCATTCCTTTTGAAATAAAAGTCTAAATAATATTTACCTACCCATTGCTTGCTGAACTTGAATGCTAGCTTCTTGCAATTCATGCGCGAGGAGTCCTAAATCCCTCTGTTTGTGGCTTTCTGCAGACTCTTTCTGTTAAATAATATTCAAAACTTCTATTTTTCCTGTGCATAATCTCATATTTTCCCACATTATGTTCCATCTGCCAAATGTTTGCCCCCTTACTTAACCTGTCTGTATCTCTTTGCAGCCTCTTTCTGTGATAGTCACCAATAGCCTTCCAACCTGTGTTTATGTCAGTCCCAAATATAGCTATAATACATTCACGTTCCTCATCCAAGTCATGAATATACATTAGAGGTAATTGTGGCCCTAGTACTAACCACTTCACATTGCACCAGTTACAGGTTGCCATTGTGAAAATGCCCACTATCCCCCAACAGAATTGTCTTCTATTAATTAGCCAATTCTCTATCCATGCTAATATTCTACTTCCAATACCATAGGTCTTATTTTATTATGTGGCCTTCATGGATGGTACCTTATCAAATAGCTTCTGAAAACCCAAATATATTACATCTTCTGTTTTCCTCTTTATTTATCATGCTTGTCACCTCTTCCAGAATATGAGAAAAATTGTAATGCTGACTTTGTTTTATCATATTGTACATTGCTAAATGCTCTGCTATTACATCCATTATAATAAACATTTTCTCATTAATAAACAATAAGCTAACTGGCCTTTAATTGCCATTTTTTGTCTCCTTCACTTTTTAAGTAAAGACGTTCCATTGATCGTTTTCCAATCTTCTGATTTCCCAGAATCTAAGGATTCATGGAATAATAAGACCAATTGTGACTAGCGGGTAAGTGCTGCATTTTCCTTGTTTGTTTCTTTAGATTTAGTTGGTTTTTGTTGTTTTTTTTTAAGGAAAGCTTACTTTTAGAGGGATGGCAGTGCAGAGAGGGCAATGTTCCTCTTGCAACATGTATGAGGTGAGGGAAGCCATTAGCGTCCCTGCTGAGTACACTTGCAAGAAGTGCACCCATCTCCAGCTCCTCCAAACCCGTGTTAGGGAACTGGAGCTGGAGTTGGATGAACTGCGGATCATTCGGGAGGCAGAGGAGGTCATAGATCGGAGCTATAGGCAAGTAGTTACTCCGAAAGTTCAAGATAGATGGGTGACAGTGAGGGGGAGTGGGAGGAGGAAGCCAGTGCAGGGACCCCCTGCGGTCATTCCCCTCAAGAACAAGTATACCGTTTTGGATACTTGTGGGGGGGATGACTTACCAGGGGCAAGCAACGAGGTTCAGGCCTCTGGCACGGAGCCTGGCCCCGTTGCTCAGAAGGGTAGGGTGGAGAAAGGTAGAGCAATAGTTCTTGGGGACTCGATAGTGAGGGGTACAGACAGACGGTTTTGTGGGGGCGACAGGGACTCACGTTTGGTATGTTGCCTCCCAGGTGCAAGGGTACGTGATGTCGCTGATCGTGTTTTCCGGGTCCTTAAGGGGGAGGGGGAGCAGCCCCAGATTGTGGTCCACGTTGGCACCAACGATATAGGTAGGAAGAAGGGTGAGGATGTCAGACAGGCTTTCAGGGAGCTAGGTTGGAAGCTCAGAGTTAGAACAAACAGAGATGTAGTCTCTGGTTTGTTACCCATGCCACGTGATAGAGAGTCGAGGAACAGGGAGAGAGAGCAGTTAAATGCGTGGCTACAGGGATGGTGCAGGAGGGAGGGATTCCGGTTTCTGGACAACTGGGGTCCTTTCTGGGGAAGGTGGGACCTCTATAAAAAGGATGGTCTACACTTGAACCTGAGGGGCACCAGTATCCTTGGGGGGAGGTTTGCTAGTGCTCTTTGGGAGGGTTTAAACTAACTCCGCGGGGGCATGGGAACCAGGACTGTAGCTTTAGGGTACAGGACCTTGAGTGTAGGGAGGTTAGGAATAATGCAGCGATCTCTAAGGAGGGTGCCTGTAACCAGAAAGGTGGATTGAAGTGTGTATACTTCAATGCCAGAAGTATAAGGAATAAGGTAGGTGAACTTGCAGCGTGGGTTGGTACCTGGGACTTCGATGTTGTGGCCATTACAGAGACGTGGGTAGAACAGGGACAAGAATGGCTGTTGCACGTTCCAGGGTTCAAATGTTTTAGTAGGATCAGACATGGGGGTAAAAAAGGGGGAGGCGTGGCATTACTTGTCAAAGACAGTATCACAGCAGTGGAATGGACGATGGAAGAGGACTTGCCATCTGAGGTAGTTTGGGCTGAGGTTAGAAATAGGAAAGGTGAGGTCACCCTGTTAGGTGTTTTCTACAGGCCTCCTAATAGTCCTAGAGAAGTAGAGGATAATATTGCGAGGATGATTCAGGAAAAGAGGGAAGGTAGCAGGGTGGTTGTTATGGGGGACTTTAACTTCCCAGATATTGACTGGGAGAGCTATAGCTCGAGTTCATTAGATGGGTCGGTGTTTGTACAATGTGTGCAGGAGGGTTTCCTGACACAATATGTCGACAGGCCAACAAGAGGGGAGGCTATATTGGATTTGGTTCTAGGTAATGAACCAGGCCAGGTGTTAGACTTGGAGGTAGGTGAGCACTTCGGGGACAGTGACCACAACTCGGTGACTTTTACTTTAGTGATGGAGAGGGATAATCGTGCGCCGCAGGGCAAGAGCTATAGCTGGGGGCAGGGAAATTATGATGCAGTGAGGCATGACTTAGGATGTGTGGATTGGAAAAACAGGCTTCAAGAGAAGAACACTAATGAGATGTGGGGATTGTTCAAGGAGCAGCTACTGCGTGTCCTCGATAGGTATGTACCAGTCAGGCATGGTGTAAAGGGCCTTGTGAGGCAGCCGTGGTTTAGTAAGGAATTGGAGTCCCTTGTGAAAGGGAAGAAGGCGGCATATGTAAAGATGAGGCGTGAAGGTTCAGTAGGGGCGATTGAGAGTTATAAGGTAGCCAGGAAGGAGCTAAAGAGGGAGCTAAGAGAAGCGAGAAGGGGACATGAAAAGTCTTTAGCTGGTAGGATTAGGGAAAACCCAAAGGCTTTCTATAGGTATGTCAAGAATAAAAGGATGACTAGGGTAGGTATCGGTCCAGTCAAGGATAGTAGTGGGAAGTTGTGTGTGGAGGCGGAGGAGATTGGAAAGACATTAAATCAGTACTTTTCATCAGTATTCACTCAGGAACAGGACACTGTTGCTGATGTGAATATGGAATCACAATTAATTAGAATGGATGCCCTGGAAATATGCAGGGAAGAGGTTTTGGGAATATTGGAAAGGATGAATATAGATAAGTCTCCTGGGCCTGATGGCATTTACCCCAGGATCCTATGGGAAGCTAGGGAGGAGATAGCAGAGCCATTGGCCTGGATTTTTATGTCGTCGTTGTCAACGGGAATAGTACCAGAGGACTGGAGGATAGCGAATGTGGTCCCATTGTTCAAGAAAGGGAGTAGGGATAGCCCGAGTAACTATAGGCCAGTGAGTCTGACTTCAGTGGTGGGCAAAGTCTTAGAGAGAATGGTAAGGGATAAGATTTATGAACATCTGGGTAGGAATAACGTGATCAGGGATAGCCAGCATGGTTTTGTGAAGGGCAGGTCGTGCCTCACAAACCTTATTGAGTTCTTTGAGAAGGTGACCAAGGAAGTGGATGAGGGTAAAGCAGTAGATGTTGTGTATATGGATTTTAGTAAGGCGTTCGATAAGGTTCCCCATGGTAGGCTAATGCTAAAACTTCGGAGGTATGGCATTGAGGATACATTAGAGGTTTGGATTAGGAATTGGCTGGCTGGAAGGAGACAGAGGGTAGTAGTTGATGGATTATGTTCATCTTGGAGCGCAGTTACTAGCGGTGTACCACAAGGATCTGTTTTGGGACCATTGCTTTTTGTTATCTTTATAAATGATCTAGAGGAAGGACTTGAAAGCTGGGTAAGCAAGTTTGCGGATGACACAAAAGTCGGTGGAGTTGTGGATAGTGAGGAAGGAAGTGGTAGGTTACAGCGGGATATAGATAAGTTGCAGAGCTGGGCGGAAATGTGGCAAATGGAATTCAATGTAGCTAAGTGCGAAGTCGTTCACTTTGGTAGGAATAACAAGATGATGGATTACTGGGCTAATGGTAGGCTACTTGGTAGTGTGGATGAGCAGAGGGATCTTGGTGTCCATGTACACAGATCTCTGAAAGTTGCCACCCAGGTAAATAGTGCTGTGAGGAAGGCATATGGAGTACTGGGCTTTATTGGCAGAGGAATTGAGTTCCGGAGTCTTGAGGTCATGTTGCAGTTGTATAAGACTCTGGTGCGGCCTCATCTGGAGTATTGTGTGCAGTTTTGGTCGCCATACTATAGGAAGGATGTGGAAGCTTTAGAACGAGTGCAGAGGAGGTTTACCAGGATGTTGCCTGGAATGGTAGGAAAATCTTATGAGGAAAGGCTGAGGCACTTGGGGCTGTTCTCATTGGAGAAGAGAAGGTTTAGGGGAGATCTGATAGAAGTGTATAAGATGATTAGGGGTTTAGATAGGGTAGATACTAAGAACCTTTTACAGCTAATGGAGTCAGGTGTTACTAGGGGACATAGCTTTAAATTAAGGGGTGGTAGGTATAGGACAGATGTTAGGGGTAGATTCTTCACACAGCGGGTTGTGAGTTCATGGAATGCCCTGCCCATATCAGTGGTGAACTCTCCTTCTTTATGGTCATTTAAGCGGGCATTGGATAGGCATTTGGAAGTTATTGGGCTAGTATAGGTTAGGTAGGATTCGGTCGGCGCAACATCGAGGGCCGAAGGGCCTGTACTGCGCTGTATCCTTCTATGTTCTATGTTCTATGTTCTATTACTGCCAATGTATCAACTTTCTCAATCAGTATTTCCTTTAACATTCTAGAATGCATCCTATCAGGTCTAGGGGATCTATTAGTCTTTAACCCAATGAGTTTCCTGAGCACTTTTTCTCTAATGATAGTTTTGTATTTAGAACATAGAACATAGAAATGTTTATTTTCTCTCCTTTTGTTCCTTGATTACTGAATAATTTTGGAAAGGTATGAGTGTCTCTTACTGTGAAGACTGATGCAATGTATTTATTCATTTCTTTTGCCATTTCCTGGTTCCCCATTATCTTTTCCCTAGCTTCTAAGGGGCTTATGTTATCTAAGGGGCTTCTGTTCACTTTGATTTCTCACTTCATTTTTATATATTTAAAGAAGCTTTTGCTGTCCATCAAGGTATTATTCAAAGTTTATCATCTCCCTCATTTTTTTGTCATTCTTTGTTAGTTTTTAAAATGTCCCCAATCCTCTGGCTTACCACTAATCAATGCAAATTGTATGCTTTCTTCTCCTTCAATTTGATGCTACATATTCCTTCAGCTACAAAAAGCTTTATAGCAAAAGAAGTATTTCAGTTAGTGCATAATGCTTCATAATAACAAGCATTGAATTCAGAGTAGTCCTTCAGAAATTTATATTCACTTGTAGCTCTCAATAAAACTTTGAACAGCAGACACCCTGTTGTGATAATGTTAGTTTCTAAAACAATTTGGGTGTGGCAGTGATTCAGTAGGTGGATACCCACAAGTCTATGTCAACAGACAGAATTAAATTTCTAATGATTTTCAACAATCCAGGAATTACTTTCAAAGACATAAAGAATAGTAAACTTCCTTTTGAGAGATCCTCTTGAAAGTGGCCTTTGACAATTTCAGTGATTTGATTTTGATAGATGTGTTGACAATTTCAATGAACTTGATAGTTCATGCACTTTTTACACCTACTTTGAACAATTCCAAAGTACATATAGTGATGTCTCAGCCCGTCTGCCATTTTCACCACACTGAAGATGCTTTCCATCATAGTAAATATCAAAGCTTTTGACAAACAAGGTTTTGGAAGTCCAAAAATGGACTGGATAATGTCAAATCTTCGATAGCATTCAAAAGCTTAATCAAATAGGTTGAACACCATTCGTTCTGAAACCCCATGTTGGAATTCTTCAAGTAATCTAAATTTGCCAAAGTGACAGATACATTTGTCCAGGTTTAGCATTTTTAAAAGTTTTCCCACAGACCTAGTAAAACTAATCAATTCTGAGGTGGTGCAGTTTAGAAGATCAAATTCAGGTGTGAGATATACAATAAATGGCAGAACACTTTAGAGCATTGACATTCTGAAGGATCTGGGCATACAAATCCCTACATCCCTGCATATGGCAACACAGGTGGATAAAGTGGTCAAGAAGGCATGCAGCATGCTTGCCCTCATCAGCAGGGACATCAACCATAAAAATTAACAAATTATGCCACAGCTGTACAAAACTTTGGTTAGGCCACATTTAGAATATTGTATCCTGTTGCTGGCACCACACTACCAGAGGGACATGGAAGACTCTGAGAGGGTGCAGAGATGGTTTACCAGGATGTTGTCTGGCCAGAAGGATTTTAGTAATGAGGAGAGGTTGATTAAACTCAGATTGTTGTCACTGGAAAGTCTGAGGTTGGGGGTGACCTGACAGAAGTCTTCAAAATTATGAGTAGCATTTATTGGGTGCATAGTCAGAAGCTTTTTCCCAGGATGGAAAGGTCAACTACAAGAGGCACAGGCTCAAGGTGAGAGGGGGAATGTTTAGGGGAGAACTTCAAATAATATTGATCTTGCTTTATGTACCTCCTCCACAGCCGTAATCTTCCGTGCTTTGCTCTGTCCAAGCACCCTATTATCTGTGTGTCCATGTTTACTATGATCTTCCTGCATTACTCACAAAACAAAGCTTTTCGCTGTACTTGGGTATATGTGACTACAATAAATCAAATCAAAGTGCAAGAAAAAATTTCCACACGAAAGGTGGTGGGTGCCTGAATGCACTGCCAGTGAAGGCTGTGAAAGTAGGAACGTTAGCAATGTTTAACTTATATCTTGATATGCACATGAATGGTATGCGAACAGAGGGATAGATACTGCACATGAGCAATACTTTGCAGATCTAAATAAGGAATAGGAATCGGCATAGGCTTGGTGGAGAGAAGGGCCTGTTCCTGTGCTATATAGTGTTGAATTGTATTGTATTATACTGTAGTTACTGGTCCTATCCTGACAAACTCTTCTGAACAAAGAGTAATATTTGCGATTCTGCTATCCTCTGGTACCGCCTGTATCTAAGGAGGATCAAAAGAATATGAACAGTGGCTTTTCAATTTTCATCACACCTTCCCTCAGTACTCAGAGGTATCTGAACCAATCCTGGTGATTTCTCAATTTTATTGCTGCCATCTTTTCTAACACTTCCTCAGCAATTTTTAACTCATTCAAAGTCCCAACTACTTTTCCATTCACTCTGACTTAAGTAGCAGCTTTTTTCTAGGAAATGCATGTGCAAAGTATTCATTTTATAGCTCAGCTAAGACCCCTACCCCAATGTGTAAAGATCCTCCTTGGCCTCACTTTTTCTTTCAGTATTCATCTGCCTATTGCAGACTTTTGCATTTGCATTTACTTTAGCTGCCAGTCTCCCCTTATACCCTTTCTTTCATCCTCTTATTTTTTGCTTTACACCTACCCCTTGAACTTTCTGCATTCATACCCATTCTTGTCACGTAAGGTCTTTGGGACTCTGGTGCATATGAGATGTCTTGGTGCTGCTTCCCACATGGTAGTTAGTTAGATATACAGTAGATAGATCAAGGATGGAAGATTATGAGAATTCAGGTAACAGTGACTTAACAAGTAAGGATAAGATTAGAATCTGGTAGATCTCAGTTTAACTTGTGTATTTGTATATTGTATTAGTATGCAACTAATAGAGTTTCACAAAAGCCTTAGTTTGAAATCTATCTTGACTTTGCTTTCCCTTCAACCAGACTAATTTGAAACCAAACGACAAACAGTTCCCTCTTTTATTACCCTGACACCTGTCATTTGTGCCATTTTTCTGGTTCATCCCTCCACCTATCTATCTTTTCCTCATCAAGGCATCTCTAGCTTTCTTTATCCTAATTTTCCCTTTTGTGGAATGCACTTTGTCTGTAAATGAAGCTTCCCATCTTTAAATTGTTCCTTTCCAGTTGCTGAACAATCTTTGATACCAATTTACTTGCACCACATCCATTCTCACCCCATTGAAAATGACTTTCCTTGAATTAATTTCAATGAGAAAGATTAAACAGATGGTGCCTTTCTCATATGGAAGAATGAGAAAGGATCTCTTTCAAACATGCAAGTTCTTACAAGATAAAGAATAAAGTCACCATAGTATGAGCACACCACTCTGATTAGAAAGAGACAATTGGAGTTGGTTTAACCTGAGGGTCACCACATCTCAAGGGAGGGAAGAGATTGAGAAGAAGAGTCCATCATAGTAACTTTAGCCAGTTCAGGAATTGAACCCCCACTGTTGGTATTACTCTGCATGGCAAGCCAACCATCCAAGCTTGCCAATCCCCTAGCATATAGAATACAGTTTCGAAGAAGAGTCATATTGGATTCAAAATGTTAAATCTGTTTCTCTCTCCACTGATGCTGCTCAGATTTGCTGAGTTTCTCCAGCACTTTATGTTTTTATTTTGGATTTCAAGCATTTGCAGTATTTGTGCAAAATTCTTAAAAGAACTCCACAAAGTAGATACAGAAAGGATGATTTCCCTGATTGGGTCATCTACAACCAGGGGAAACAGTCTCAGAATAAGTGGTCCGCCATTTAGGGCTGAGACTGTGGAAAAGGATATGGAAGATATAGAATGTTGTGAAATAGATGGTGACACCTAGAAAAATGTCAGAGAAATATTACAGAGGAGGAAGTGCTGGATGTCTTGAAACTCATAAAGGTGTATAAATGCCCGGGACCTGATCAGGTGCACCCTAGAACTCTGTGGGAAGCTAGAGAAATGATTGCTGGGCCTCTTGCTGAGATATTTGTATCATCGATAGTCACAGGTGAGGTGCCGGAATACTGGAGATTGGCTAACGTGGTGCCACTGTTTAAAAAGGGTGGTAAGGACAAGCCAGGGAACTATAGACCGGTGAGCCTTACGTCGGTGGTGGGCAAGACATTGGAGGGAATCCTGAGGGACAGGATGTACATGTATTTGGAAAGGCAAGGACTGATTAGGGATAGTCAACATGACTTTGTACGTGGGAAATCATGACTCACAAACTTGATTGAGGTTTTTGAAGATGTAACAAAAAGGATTGATGAGGGCAGAGCAGTAGATGTGATTTATATAGACTTCAGTAAGGCATTCGAGAAGGTTCCCCATAGGAGCCTGGTTGGCAAGATTAGATCTCATAGAATACAGGGACAACTAGCCATTTGGATACAGAACTGACTCAAAGGTAGAAGACAGAGGGTGATGATGGAGGGTTGCTTTTTAGACTAGAGGCCTGTGACCAGTGGAGCACAAGGATCCGTGCTGGGTCCTCTACTTTTTGTCATTTATCTTAGTGATTTGGATGCGAGCATAACAGGTACGGTTAATAAATTTGCAGAAGACACCCAAATTGGAGATGTGGTAGACAGCGAAGAAGATTACCTCAGATTACAACAGGATCTTGATCAGTTGGGCCAGTGGGGTGACCAGGGACAGATGGAGATTAATTCAGATAAATGCGAGGTGCTACATTTTGGGAAAGCAAATCTTAGCAGGACTTATACACTTAATGGTAAGGTCATAAGGGAGTGTTGCTGAACAAGGAGACCTTGGAGTGCAGGTTCATAGCTCCTTGAAAGTGGAGTCACAGGTCGGTAGGATAGTGAAGAAGGTGTTTGGTATGCTTTCCATTGTTGGTCAGAGTACTGAGTACAGGAGTTGGGAGGTCATGTTGTAGCTGTACAGGACATTGGTTAGGCCACTGTTGGAATATGCGTGCAATTCTGGTCTCCTTCCTATCGGAAACATGTTGTGAAACTTGAAAGGGTTCAGAAAAGATTTATAAGGATGTTGCCAGGGTTTAAACCTTTACCCATTTCAAGACATCCAGCACTTCGTCCTCTGTAATCTGGACATTTTGCAAGATGTCACCATCTATTTCCCTACAGTCTATATCTTCCATATCCTTTTCCACAGTAAATACTGATGCTAAATAATCATTTAGTATCTTCCCATTTTCTGAGGCTCCACACAAAGGGGCCCTATTCTCTCCCTAGTTCCCATTTGTCCTTTCTGTATTTGTAAAAACTCTTTGGATTCTCCTTAATTCTATTTGCCAAATATCTCATGTCCCCTCTTTGCCCTCCTGATTTCCCTCTTAAGTATACTCCTACTGCCTTTATACTCTTCTAAGGATTCACTCGATCTATCCTGTCTATTTCTTACATATGCATCCTTCTTTTTCTTAACCAAACCCTCAATTTCATTCGTCATCCAGCATTCCCTATACCTTCCAGCCTTGCCTTTCACTCTAACAGGAATATACTTTCTCTAGATTCTCGTTATCTCTTTTCTGAAGGCTTCCCATTTTCCAGCCATCCTTTTACCTGCGAACATCTGCCCCCAGTCAGCTTTCGAAAGTTCTTGCCTAATAGCATCAAAATTGGCCTTTCTCCAATTTAGAACTTCAACGTTTAGATCTGGTCTATCCTTTTCCATCATTGTTTTAAATCTAATAGCAGTGTCAAATTTGTAAAATTCTCTTCCCAGGAGCTTTAAATACTCGGTCATTGTGTATGTTGAAGACAAAGATTGATTGATTTTTACATACTAAAAATATTACGAGATATAGGAGTAGTGCAGGAAAGTGATGTTGAAGTAAACCATTCATGGTCTCACTAAATGGTGAAGCAGGTTTCGAAGGTTGAATAGCCTGTTTTTGCTCTTATTTCTAACTTCATATTCTTAATTATTTTTACTCCTGATTGCTCTTTGTCCTTTTTTGGGGATATTATGATCACTGGTTCCCAAATGATCCCCAGTTAGCACTTGATCTATTTAATCTATCTCTTTCCCCAAGACCAGATCCACTAGGCAAGAAACATATTGAGCTGAACATGCTTTAGAAACACTTCCCCAACTGAAGAAGGTCACAAGATTTAAATGTTAACTGCTTTTTTGTAACCGATGCTGCCAGACCCACTAAGTTTCTCCAGGAAGCCCAATTTAGTTTCTAGATTCCCATCCTTTACCAATTAGTTTAAACCTCCCCAAAAGAGCTAGCAAACTACCCCACAAGGGCATTCATCCCAGTGCTGTTCAAGTGCAACGTATTCAATCTGTTCAGGACTAGAAAATGGCGGATCTCTCTAGCACACAATCATCTATTGCATCCTCCTATTTCAATACTCACTAGCATGTGGCACTGGAGATTGATTGTGAGATTATTAGTTTTCAGGTCTGTTTTCCTGTTTCTTACCTAAGCACCTTGAATCTCCCAACAGATCCTCATCCCTGTTCCTCCCATAGTTATTGATACCGTTATAGTCCATAACTATTAGCTGTTCAGCCTCCTACATCAGATGCCATTCAGTGACATCCTTAACCCTGGTACCAAGGAGTCATAAAGCCATGCATCACAGAATTGGGCCCTTCGGTCCATTAAGACTGCTCAAAAACAACAACGAATTATTCTAATCCCATTTCTCAGCACTTGGTCCATTGCCTTGCATGCTTTGGCATTGCAACTACGCTTCTAAGTACTTCAAAAATGCTATGTTTCTTCCTGTCTATGTCTCAAAGGAGACAAGATGTAATAGTGGAATCACATCTGCAGGAGCAGAAATGCTTGTATTTCCCCCTCAATCACCATTGCTTTCCTTATCTTCTTCCTGACAGCCACAATACCATGGACTGAGCTCTGGCTAGACTAGTCAGAGGAACTATCACATCCACTGAAATTCAGAACAGAAGGTTTGATGTGATGATGCAGCAAAAAAGCCAATAACAATCAACAAGTCTTCTTCAGTAGCATCCACAGGTCATCAATACACACCCACAGAGTGTGGGTGAATTGTGGTAGAGATATTTTTGAGTTGCAAGACATTTACTCAACTCAGGTCTTCAGTCATCAAATTAGCAGATATAACAGACTATTTTACGAGGCTTGAGTGTATTGATGCAAATATTGTCAGCCTAAATCCACCACCTAAATTTTACTGGATGTCACTAAAGTAACTGCCAATCATAATAATACATCAAAAATCAAAGAGAAGCATTATCATTATAGTAGTGGTAACATATGTATAGTCATTAAACAGTCCTGTTCTGGGCCATGTGTTTTGAAAAGTGTGACCCTAGTTCAATTAAAATATTGCAACAAGTCTCATGCATCGCTACTTCCCAAGTAATTATAGTATGTGCCTGAAATTTTATGACACTAATTAAAAGTTCCACTGCATTTTAATGTGGTGAGAAAATTTGCTGATGAAATATGGCCAGTTAAAGTGCTTGAATAATTTCATTACAATTGTTAATTATTGAAAACTCACCCATATTTACATAGGTTAGGTTACCTGAACAAATCGATTAAACCTGCACGCAAGATGAAGCAGATTTGAAATCTGATACAAGCTGTAGGGAAAGGATTGTGATTAAAACACAAACTCTGTACCTATTTTTCCATCATTTGAGTATATTTTGCTGTTTTACTATTCACAAAAATGATTAAAGACAGTCAGTTGTACTTTTCTCTCAGGTATTTTTTATTTGGGATTTTCAGCAGTTATGTCTGACATTGCTCTTGTAGAGGCAGAAGAAGCAGAAAACTTACAACCTAACCCTTAGGTGATGCATGTGTGGAATGGTCTGCCAGAGGAAGTGGTGGAGGCTAGTACAATTGCAACGTTTAAAAGGCATCTGGATGGGCATATGAATAAGAAATGTTTGGAGGGATATGGTCCGGGTGCTGGCAGGTGGGACTAGATTGGATTGGGATATCTGGTCAGCATGGACAAGTTGGACTGAAGGGTCTGTTTCTGTGATGTACATCTCTATGACTCTATGACTCTGAAAGGTGAGGTCTGATCAACTATTCACTGTCACTGCATATTGTTTCATTTTGTCCTTTATATTCTCCTACTTGAGACTTCTTCTATGCAATTGCAGCCAGTTTTTCCAAGAGACATTGGGGAATCTTATAGGGGTCTGAAAGATAATGGACGTGTGACAGAATTGTGCAAGAAGTCCAATGAGGCTTATCTTGAGGTCGGGAATAACTCACAACTTCATTTAACTGTTCTGGGTGTTGAGGCGAAGTTCTCACTTGGCAGCAGCAAGGTGCCTTTAACGGGTTATTCGTTATTTGTGAACAAATTTATTATCCACACATATCGCCTCATGAACATGCAGCCTCCCTGCCAAGAGCAAACTAAAATTCTCAATTATTCTCAACAGGGAAGACAGAGCTGTCACCTAGTGACTTCAGCTCACTGCTGACTGCAATGATTCCTGATGAAGGGCTTTAGCCCGAAACATCGATTCTCCTGCTCCTTGGATGCTACCTGACCTGCTGTGCTTTTCCAGCACCTCACTCTCAACTCTGATCTCCAGCATCTGCAGTCCACACTTTCTCCTGGCTGCAATGAGCCTTCATATCAGTCACCAAGCAACAGCATCTCAAGGCAGGATCCATGGATATCAGCCATACGAAATCCTCATCCACATGCATTAGCATCCAACATTTGCCAACCTCATAGAGGTTTTCATAGCAACTGTCTGATCCACTTGCAGGATGCTCAGGAAACACAAACATCCTTTTCAGGGTCCACTGGTATCAAGCATTGAAGGCTGCTGTCAGGGCACTTTGAATGTAGGGACAGACACCAGGAACAGGCTGTATCCCAGGGCTGCTCGATAGCTGTCTTCGTCATGACTTTCTGGATCAGTGGTGCTGGAAGAGCACAGCAGTTCAGGCAGCATCCAACGAGCAGTGCCAGAATCTGGGATTTCACTGCTCGTTGGATGCTGCCTGAACTGCTGTACTCTTCCAGCACCACTGATCCAGAATCTGGTTTCCAGCATCTGCAGTCATTGTTTTTACCTTCGTCATCACTTAGTCAGGGCTGACCTGCAAGCTCACTGCACCCCCACCTTGCCTTGTCATGCCTAGGAGTAACTTGGCAATTGACAACCAGTCGGTTCTATTGTTGGTCAGCAGCCCTTAGCCTCGGGGTTTCACATCTTGCTGTGCGGTACTGTGCCATGATGATCTCCCTCCAACACCATGTGCAGCTGCTTATGTAGTACACACTGTCCGTGTGCAGCAAGCAAGCAAGCAGCCAGGTCACAAAACATCAGGACAGTAGTCCTCGGTGAATTCTGTGGAGACATCTGTCAGTTAGGGGGACCCTGCACAGTAGGTCAAGGGCAGCCACCAATATGAATAGCTCATCCAAGGGATTGGGCACCATCAGACGTCTGAACATAGAGTTTGAATTAGGAGGACTGTTCTGTAGTTCAGGATATAGGTCACAGTCAGTCTATTAGCTCCATAGCAGTCAGTCTAGAGAGTAGGGCCAATGCTGTTGCATCAAGCATCTAGGCACTCAATGGCCATGGCCGTCTGGTTAGGTCACTCGAGGGGTGGGTCACAGTCAGTCCTTCATGTCTGTCCAGTGAAACTGGGCAAAGGAGGTTGAGGGAGTCAGTGGGATGCTGTTGAGGAGATGGCGGGGAGGGGGGGGGAGCGGATGGTGGGGAGGTGGGATGCACTGCCAGTGGAAGGTGGCTTGAGAACCTCTCCATGGGAACTGGGGGGGAGCTGCAGACTCGGAGAATGAAGGAGGAGTGTAGCCTGGCTTCCTATCATGGTCAGCTAGATAAAAACCTTAGAACCATAAGGCATAGGAGCAGAGGTAGGCCATTCAGCCCGTCAACTCTGCTGCACCATTCCATGAAACCTTCGCTGGCCTGATAATCCTCAAGTCCACCTTTCTGCCTTTTCCCAAATTACTTTGTTCCAATCAATGAATTACCATATCTCCCTTACAAATATGGCTACACTCCTCCTTCATTCTCCGAGTCTGCAGCTTACAGTCTAGATTAGTACAATGTCCCAGCTTAAATGGGATGCCCAACAGAGCAGGAAGAAAGTCAATGAGTTTCTGTGTTCCACAGACATGTGTGACACCATCTTCTCTCTCTTTCTAACTCTGTAACTATGTGATACTAACACTCACTCTAACTCTCTAACTGTGTGCTCATCACACACATTCTAACTTTTTCGGTGTCTAATTATGTCTACTCAATGGCTTTCACAAACCTCATCTTCCCAAACTATTAACCTTTCTTGGCATTAGCATTGTAAATATAAAATTACCCAGTGGTAGGAAACAGAGAGCAATGATCAATGGATATCTTTCAGAATGGCAGAAGAGTTGTAGTGGGGTTTCCAAAGAGTTAGTATACAGATCTTTGCTTATCGCGATATATAAAGTCATGATCTAGATCCTGGCATTCAGGGAACAATTTCAAAGCTTGCAAATAGCCTAAACTTGGAAGATAAGGTTCAAAGCACAGAATTGTGAGGTGATCCACCTTGGTTGGAAGAACATTGAAAGAAAATATAAAATAAGAGGTACAATACTAATGAGGCTGCAGGAGCAGATGGAACACCCTAACTCTAACCTTAATTAGATTAGATTACTTACAGTGTGGAAACAGGCCCTTCGGCCCAACAAGTCCACACCAACCCACCGAAGCACAACCCACCCATACCCCTACATTTACCCCTTACCTAACACTACGGGCAATTTAGCATGGCCAATTCACCTGACCCACACATCTTTGGACTGTGGGAGGAAACCGGAGCACCCAGAGGAAACCCATGCAGATAAGGGGAGAACGTGCAAACTCCACACAGTCAGTCACCTGAGGCAGGAATTGAACCTGGGTCTCTGGTGTTGTGAGGCGGCAGTGCTAACCACTGTGCCACCCTAACCATAGCCCTAAACTTAACCTTAATCCTAACCATAAATCTAATGCAATTTGTGCACAGATCATTGAAGGTGACATGTCAGAGAGAGAGAGCAGTAAATAAAGCATACAGTGTTCTCAAATTTATTAATAGACCAATAGGGTACCAGAGCATGGAGGTGATGTTGAACTTGTGCAAGACACTTGTTATGCCTCAGCAGGAGTATTGTGTACAGATGTGGCTGCCATATTATAGGAAAAGTGTGATTGCATTGGAGAGAGTGCAGAAGCAGTTTCAAAGAGTGCTTCCAGGAATGTGAAAGTTCCGTTATAAGTATTGATTGGAGAATTAGGGCTGTTCTCCATGCAGCGAAGAGAGCTTAGAGGAGATTTGATAGACATTTCAAACGCATGAGCAGATTGGATAGATAATGGGGTGCTGTCCCTGCTCATAAAAGGAAGATAAGGTGCATTGAACCTTATCTGCTCATAAATCATAGATTTAAAGTGACATGCAAATGAGGTCAGGGTGATGTGAAAAAACACTTTTTCACACAGTGAGTAGTGAGGGTATGGAATGCACTACCTGGAAATGTTGAGGAGGGAGATTCAAACTGAAGCTTTCAAAAGTACAATAGATATTTGTTTGGATAGGAATAGTATGCTAGGTATTGGGAAAAAGCAGGAGGTTGGCACTAATTAATGACATTTGTTTGAAGAGCATGATGGACTAAATGGCCTCTTGCTGCCTCTATCTGGCTGTTCACTGCCTATCCCATCCTCTGATCCATAGCTCCAGTTCCCATCCCCCTACCAAACTAGTTTAAACCTCCTGAAGAGCTCTAGCAAACCTTGGGCCCAGGATATTGGTATCTCTCCAAATCAGGTGCTACCCATCCTCCTTGTACAGGTCCCACCTATTATTCCTGGAATATCTGAAATGGCTGCTCATCTCCCACATGGATGTGACTTAACCAGATCCAACAGCAAAAATGACAGCATACGTTTTAAGAGTGGAAGTGAACATACATCTACATAAGTGAAAGGTTGTGTGCAATGGTGTATCATCCATGCCACATCAGTAAGTTGTTTTCTTCCTCTCCTGTTCACTATGTCTATGTGCAGTTCTGACAACTGTAGTGAGGGTGCAGGGAGCTCTCTCTGTAGTTGACCTGAAAGACTGGTCGCTCCGAGGGTGTTTGAGTCTCAAGAGACAGGCCTGTTGAAAGAGACCGAGCCTTCTCTGCGTGAATATCTGTAGATTTTGGGATCAAAGAAGGGACGAGGTGGAGGGGGTGGATATCTTTGGAGTTACCTGAGAAGAGAGTTATGGGGATCCTGTGTGTGGCCCTTCTCCCTATGGGTGCCTACTTGCACCACCCTGTCTCCTTGAGAGGAAGGAGGAGCTAGAGTGAGGGTGAGATCCCTCATTCTCCCTCTTGTCTGGTCATCAATACTGAGCTGACACAGTGCAGGTTTATGCACACATCTGGTACATAATAAGTGCATAAGCTGTCTGCTGCTCTTGGACCTGTTTGTGCAATCTGACAAAGTCATCAATGGCTGAGAGCATGGAGGTATCTTCTGCCTGGAGCTGAGCAGGATCCTGGCCTCCAGCAGTCTCCGGAGCGCTGGAGATGACTCTGTTGAGAATCTGGAATTCTTACTCTCTACACTTTCTACTCATTCACTGAGGACACCTCTCTACCTCTGCTGCTCCTGCATTAACTGCTTTGGCATCTATCTCATCGGTCTCAAATCTATCTTTTGTCTCAATGCAGGAAAAGCTGGCATACAGCACAGCTGATAGGACCAAGGGCAGCAGAGATCCTCACTCCTTAAGAGAAGGAAATGTTAGCATTGATTTGACAAGACTGCCTGAATGGGCACCTGAAGACTTCAGTGACAACGAACCCTGCAGGCTTTATGCGCGATGCTGCACTGCTCCAGCAGCGCTAACACACTCTTAATCTTCACAAAGGTGCTATCCCTCTTCCATGCAAAACAACACACAGAATTTATAGCAAAAGGTTACAGTGCCATGCAACTGAAATGATATATTGAACAAACCTAGATTACTGTTTCATATTTTAGAATGGGTTGCAGGTTTTGGTTCATTAAAATGTAAATCCCAGAACTTCGTTTCAGTCACATTCTTGAGATAACTTAAGGTTTTATAAAAAAAAGTGACATCTCAGACAATGCATTAAAGGTATGAGGTTACAGTCTGTCTGTATTCCAATCTTGAGTCAGACTGGTCGTATTTACAAAGTAGGAATTTATAAAATGTTACATGGGTTGACTGCCTACAGACTGCGCACTTTTTGAACAAAATAGAATTTATCTGCAAATATAATTCCGCAAATGCAAATTCACCCCATCAACTTATATGTGTGCGTAAATGCATGAGAGACAGCGTGAGTGTGTGCATATGAGTGTGTGTGGGTAAGTGCACGTAAAAGAGTGTGTGTTTGCATATGTGCATACTTGGTAAAGTGTGTGTGTGTGAGTGTGATGGAGTATAAGCCTGTGAGAAGGTATTGAGCATGTTTATGAGAGATGGTCTGTGCATTTGTATGTAAGAGTTTATGTGTGTGTGTGTGTGTGTGTGTATATAAAATGTAGTGTGGCCACCTGTAGTGTGGTCTCAGTTGAGGCCATCCTCGTGGGTTCCGAACTTGGCTATCAGCCCTTGCTTGGCCTCTCTGCACTGTTGCATATCCTGAAGTCCACCTTGGAGGATGGTCACCCAAAGATTTGAGGCCAAATGTCCCTGGCCTCTGAAATGTTCCCCAACTGGGAGGGAACAGCCCTTTCGGCCAGAGTGAGGGTAGGGCTGATCAGGGACAGTGGAGGGAACTTATGTCTGGAGTTGGAGGAGGTAGGGGAGGTTCTTTATGAATACTTCATTTCAGTATTCATCAGTGAAAGGGACCTTGTCATTTATGAGGACAGTGTGAAACAGGCTGATATGCTCGAACAGTTTAATGTTAAGAAGGAGGATGTGCTGGAAATTTTGAAAACCATGAAGATAGAGAAGTTCCCTGAGTCAGACAGGATATACCCAAGGTTACTATGGGAAGCAAGAGAAGAGATTCCAGCACCTTTGGCGATGATCTTTGCATCCTCACTATCCACTGGAGTATTATGAGATGATAGAGGGATAGGATTTATGACCATCTGGAAGAGTATGGCTTGATTAAATGCAGTCAACATGGCTTTGTGAGGGGCAGGTCATGCCTCACAAACCTTATTGAGTTCTTTGAGCATGTGACTAGAAAAGTTGATGAGGGTCGAGCTGTGGATGTGGTGTATATGGACTTCAGCAAGGTATTTGATAAGGTTCCCCATGGTAGGCTCATTCAGAAGGTCAGAAGGAATGGGATACAGGGGAACTTAGCTGTCTGGATACAGAATTAGCTGGCCAACAGAAGACAGCAAGTGGTAGTAGAAGGAACATATTCTGCCTGGAAGTCTGTGGTGAGTAGTGTTCCACAGGGCTCTGTGTTGGACCTCTATTGTTTGTAAATTTTATTAGTGACTTGGATGAGGGGATTGAAGGATGGGTCAGTAAGTTTGCAGACGACACAAAGGCTGGAGGTGTCCTTGTCAGTATAGAGGGCTGTTGTAGGCTGCATGTAGGGGATATTGACAGGATGCAGAGATGGGCTGAGAGGTGGCAGCTGGAGTTCAACCTGGATAAATGCGAGGTGATGCATTTTGGAAGGTCAAATTTGAAAGCTGAGTACAGGATTAAGGTTAGGATTCTTGGCAGTGTGGAGGAGCAGAGGGATCTTGGTGTGCAGATACATAGATCCCTTAAAATGGCCACCCAAGTGGACAGGGTTGTTAAGAAAGCATATGGTGTTTTGGCTTTCATTAACAGGGAGATTGAGTTTAAGAGTCGTGAGATCTTGTTGCAGCTCTATAAAACTTTGGTTCGACCACACTTGGAATACTGCGTCCAGTTCTGGTCGCCCTATTATAGGAAAGATGTGGATGCTTTGGACAGGGTTCAGAGGAGGTTTACCAGGATGCTGCCTGGAATGGAGGGCTTATCTTATGAAGAGAGGTTGAGTGAGCTCGGACTTTTTTCATTGGAGAAAAGGAGGAGGAGAGGGGACCTAATTGAGGTATACAAGATAATGAGAGGCATAGATAGAGTCGATAGCCAGAGACTATTTCTCAAGGCATAAATTACTAACACGAGGGGTCATAGTTTTAAGCTGGTTGGAGGAAAATATAGAGGGGATGTCAGAGGCAGGTTCTTTACATAGAGAGTTGTGAGAGCATGGAATACATTGCCAGCAGCAGTTGTGGAAGCAAAGTCATTGGGGACATTTAAGAGACTGCTGGACATGCATATGGTCACAGAAATTTGAGGGTGCATACATGAGGATCAATGGTCAGCACAACATCGTGGGCTGAAGGGCCTGTTCTGTGCTGTGCTGTTCTATGTTCTATGTTATTCCTTTGTTCAAGAAAGGGAATAAGGATAACCTTGGGATTTACAGATCAGTCAGTCTTACGTCAGTGGTGAGCAAATTATTGGAGAGGATTCTGAGAGACAGGATTTATGATTAGTTAGAAAAGCATAGTTTGATTAGAAATAGTAAGCATTGCTTTGTGAGGGGCAGATCATACCTCACAAGCATTTTTGTATTCTTTGAGGATGTGACAAAACACATTAGTCAGGATAAAGCAGTGGATGTGGTGTACTTAGATTTTAGCTAGGTGTTTGATAAGGTTCTCCGTAGTACATTCATTTAGAAAGTAAGGGAGCATGGGATCCAGGGAAATTTGGCTGTCTGGATACAGAATTGGCGGCCCATAGAAGACAGAGGATGGTTGGACAATGAATGTCCTTTCAATGGAGTTCAAATTGAAGCAAGTTATTTGAATTACTGTACAAGAGAAGGCATTATTGCAGCAGCTGCCCACTAACAATACTAACATTTCATAGATTTTTGCTCCCCACCCCACCTAAGAAATAAATAGCAATTTGCTCCACACACTCTGTTTGAGGTGTCAGCCATTTAGTACAGTTCTTGCATGGTGACTTTCAATTCAACACGGCAAAGTTTCAATTTCATGTTCTGGAGGATGAGTTGCTGAGAAACAAGATGTACCCACCATCTTTCATGTTCCCCTTTGTGTTGCCATCCCTGTGGCCCCTATGACCCCACAACCCAAACTCCCTATCCCACTCCCACAATTCTGTGGGGCACATTTACATGATTACTTAACATGTCAAGGGCAGCTCCTGCCTGGCAAACTCAAGCAGGTGCATGGCTGGGTTTTAAAAATGGTGACAGCACCGGGAATCCCAGAAATCCCAGAATCCTGGTATGCCCATCATTTCTGAGTGGAAAATAGCACGAACATTGCTCCAGAGAAGGTGCACAGCTGATGGTGTAAGCAGAGGAGAATAGTGTGAGAAAGCACACTCAGGCTAGCAGAGAGAAACTCTCTAAGACACTCACCAAAATTGACTCTTAGCCAATTTCTAGTAAAATTCAGCTTGTACATTTTATTCATGATTGATCATTTTAACTATTACACACATATATATTGAGAGTGCATATAATTATTATGTAAAAAGCGGGATGTCTGAACAAAACGGTTTTGTGCATTATGTAACATGGTTTGCCATAGTCACTTGCCGTGGACTGTAACTTGTTTATCAACCAGTTTGCTGTAATTCTATTGTTCAAAAGCTGCTTTTGAAAATCTACCATGAAGTTACATATATATATATATATATATATATATAAAGCCCATTTACCCTTTATTGAAAGCACCTGTTTATATAGTTCCTTGTCAGTATGATTTGTTTATGAGATCCTATAAATGCAAACTATCAGCTGTACAATCCTCTTTCAATTGATACGCAGAGGCAGATTTTGTCCAAAAAAACCAAAACCTATTGAAATCTGAAATCTATATTCATAACTCCATTATTTAAAGAATTTGGGTCAGATTTAATCACTCGGACAGCAGAAGTCCACTTTAATTAGTTTCTACATTGCCTTGATCTCCTTCAAACGCAGACTTGACTGACCTACTTTTCCTTATGCAGCCACACACAGCAGAGAGGATTGCAGGAAAATAGTCTCATTTCTCACTCTTTACCCGAATGTGTATCCCATCATCAACCTCTCTGTTGCATTATAGTTGCCTTTTAGAAATGTCTGGAATGTCAAAACTGAAGGTTAAATGGCAACAATTAAGAAACCTGGAGTTTCTTATCTAATTACTCACAGGGTTAGAAACACCTGACAGTTTTGTTTTCTGGGTGGTAGGTTGACTTACATTTGTGTGCCTTTTCAGGGAACTTTAGAGATGAATTTTCCCGAAGATTGGCTAATTGTCGATTTCAGCAAGCTTTTTTTTCCCTGGAGGTTTCTCTGTGAGCTCTACAAAGTTCTTTCGCACAATTCTCCATTGCTCTCCTCATTCCAAGGTGTCACTCTGTTGCTCACCTCAGCATTAGTACTTGCCATAGCCAGGAACTTTCCGGAATCCCACTGCCAACACCATATATAAATCCCTGTTGCACACAGGTCAATTGCTGCTAGCCAGGAATATCCCAACACAGTTACATGTATGGGGAGGGGAACCAAAAGACACGGCTTCTGCGTGTATATGGGTGATTCTTCATGGAAATAAAATCTCACGTACCTCATCACCTACTGATCACTGTAACTGCAGCTACAAGGATCAAGCTACTCAGTCTACTTGTCTTTAACACAAGACCATGTTAGGTCCCTGCCTGAAGAAGGGTTACTCTTTCCCTATGCGCAAGGACAATAACATCTTGCCATTGTTCAATGTTGGGCACATCAGATAATGTGAATCTGTTCTAGGGATAAACAGGTACTGCTTGCCTTTGAGCAACAGCAAATTTAGTTAAAGTGGGAAAGGGCTCAGGAGAGGTTATTACAGTTTCCAGAACAAGTAGTAGGATACAGAGGATGGAAAGGTTCGGGGATCTAACTTCAGGCACAGCACCTAAGGGGACAACTATGAGAATGAGGTGGGCAACACAGGACTATGAGTGTTGCACTGAAATGCACGCAGTACATGAAACACGGAAAATGAGCTTGTAGGACAGATTGAAATTGGCTGGTAGGATGTTGTGAACGTTGCAGAGACACGGCTGCAAGAAGATCAGGGCTAGGAGCTAAATATACAAGGACATGTGTCATATTGAGAGGACAAGCAGGTGGGCAGAGGGGGCAAGGTTGCTTTGCCAGTAAGAAATGAATTTAAATCAATAGCAAGACGCAATAAGAATCAGCAGGTGTAGAGTCTGAGTGGGTAGAGTTGAGGAATTCCAAACTAAAAATATCCTTATGAGAGATATGAATAGTAGCAGGCAGTAGTCAGCATGTTGGGAAGAAAATGTATCAGGATTTAGCAAAGGCATATTAGAAAGGCACTATTATGATAATCATGGGGGAGTTCAATGGTATTGTCACTGGACTATTAATCAAGAGACCCCTGTAATGTTCTGAGGACCTGGATTCAAATCCTGCCATGGCAGATGGTGGAATTTTGATTCAATAAAAAAATCTGGAATTAAGAATTGAATGATGATCATGAATCTATTGCCAATTGTTGTTAATTCCCATTTGATTCACTTCAGGAAGAAAAGTGCCATCCTTACTCATCTGGTCTACATGTGACTCCAGACCCACAGAAATGTGATTGGCTCTCAACTGCCCCCTGGGCAGTTAGGGATGGGCAGGAAATGATGACCTGACTAGTGATACCGTCATTCCATGAATTAATTAAAAACAAAATGCAGGTGGACTGGGAAAATCTGGTTTGTAGTAGATCCCAAGAAAAAGAATTTGTGGAATGTCTCTGAGATTGTTTTTTGGAGCAGCTTGTGGTACAGCCCAAAAAGGAACAGGCAACTTGAGATTTGCTGACATGCAATGAGGGAGATTGGATTAATCTTAAGGTGAAGGAACCCTTAGGTGGCAGTGACCATATTATGATAGACTTCATCCTGCAGTTTGAGGGGAAGAACCTGGAATCAGATGTAACAGTATTACACTTGAATAAGGGTAACTACAAATACATGTGGGAGGAGCTGGCAAGAGTTGATTGGAAGGGGAGCCAAGCAGGGAAGACAGTGGAGCAGCAATGGCAGGAGTTTCTGGGGATAATTCAGGAGGCACAGTGGAAATTCATTTCAAGAAAAAAGAAAGTTACTAAGGGAAGGACAAGGCGACTATGGCTGACAAGGGAAGTCAGGGACAACATGAAAGCAAAAGAAAAAGCATACAATGTGGTGAAGATTAATTGGAATCAAAAGGATTGGAAAGTCTTTAAAAACCAACAGAGGAAACTAAAAAAAAATCAATGGAGGGTACAGTGAAGGAACACAAGGGTAGGCTAGCAAGTAATTATAAGAAAATTGTATGAGTTTTTTTAGATTTATAAAACATAAGAAAGGCAAGAATGGACATTGGACAGCTGGAAAAGACGTAATGGTGGAGGAACTGAATTGGTACTTTGCATCATTATGGGCAATTTAGCATGGCCAATTCACCTAACCTGCACATCGTTGGGAGTGTGGGAATAATCCCAGACATGGGGAGAATGTGCAAACTCCACACAGACAGTCAACCAAGGTGGGAATTGAACCCAGGTCCCTGGCACTCTGAGGCAGCAATGCAAACCACTGAGCCACCATAGTCTGAAGGAGATAACTAAAGATATTGGTGGTAATCTTTCAGAAATCACTGGAGTCAGGGAGGGTTCCAGAGGACCAGAAAATGGTTAATGTAACACCTCTGTTTAAGAAGGGAGGGAAGAGAAAATGGAGAATTATAGGCCAGTTAGCCTGACCTCAGTCATTGGTAAGATTTTATAGTCCATTGTTAAGGATGAGATTGTGGAGTACTCGAAAGTGTATAGTAAAATAGGGCTGAGTCAGCACAGCTTTGTCAAGCGGCATCATGCCTGACAAATCTGTTAGAAGTCTTTGAGAAGGTATTGAGCAAATTAGACAAAGGAGAGAAAGAAGGCTGCCAAGTAAAATAAGAACGCATGGTGTTAGGGGCAAGATACCAGTATTGATAGAGCATTGGCTGACTGGCAGAAGGCAGAATGGGTATTAAGAGATCGTTTTCAGTATAACAGCCAAGATTAATGATCTGGGTAAGGAAACCTGAAGGCATTGTTGCTAAGCTGGCAGATGACACAAAGATATTTGGAGGGACAGGTAATGTTGAGGAAGCAGGGAGGCTGCAGAAAATCTTGGAGAGTTGGCAAAGAATTTGCAGATGGAATGCAATGTGGGAAAGTGTGAGGTTATGCACGTCGGTAGAAAGAATAAAGGCATAGACTGTTTTTGAAATGGGGAAAGCCTTCGGACAAAGGGACTTGGGAGTCCTTGTTCAGGATTCTATTAAGTCTCACACACAGATTCAGTTGACAGTTAGGAAGACAAATATAATGTTAGCATTCATTTCAAATGGCCTAGAGTACAAGAGCAGAGAGTACTGTTAGGCCTCATTCCTGGTGAAGGGCTCTGGCCTGAAACATCGATTTTCCTGCTCCTTGGATGCTGCCTGACCTGCTGTGCTTTTCCAGCAACACACTCTCAACTCTGACCTCCAGCATCTGCAGACCTCACTGTCTCCTAGGCTGTAAAAGTCTCTGGTCAGACCACATTTGGAATATTGTAAGCAGTTTTGGGTCCTGTATTCAGGGAAGGATCTGCTGGCATTGGTGGGGTTCCAGAGGACGTTTACAAGAATGATGTTGTGAATGTAGTACTTGTGTACTCAAGGTGTGAACTCTATGGAGTTCAGAAGGATGAGGGAGATCTGGTTGAAACTTACAGAATATCGAGCGGCCTGGATAGAGTGGACATGGAGAACATGTTTCCATGAGAAAGAGAGACCTTGACCCGAAAGATGGCCCTTTTGAACTGAGGTGAGGAAGAATTTCTTCAGCCAGAGAGTGGTGAATCTGTGGAATTCATGGAGGGCAAGCCATTGAGTATGTAGAAGATAGAGATTCATAGGTAATTAATTAGTTAGGGCATCAAGGGTTATGGGGAGAAGGCAGGAGAATGGAGTTTAGAAACATATCATTGCTAAGGAAGGGCTTATGCCAGAAATGTCAATTTTCCTGCACCTCGGATGCTGCCTGACCTGCTGTGTTTTTCCAGCACCACACTCTCGACTTGAGAAACATATCAGCCAAGATTAAATAGTATAGCAGACTCAATGGGCCAAATGACCTAATTCTGCTATTATATCGTAAAGTCTTATGGTCTTTACAGTCAATAAAAGAACACTATGCTCAGTTCAGAGCTATTGGAAGTGAGTGTCAGTTTAGCTCTCTCTTGTTTATTGCCCCCTAATGCTGCAGGACTCTATCAAGCCGTAAGTGATGTTCCTCTTGCTCAATTTCCTGATCCTCTACCTCGAAACACTGCTGCTGCTCTCCCAGCTCTTCAGTCACCATCACATCCCTTCTTTGCCTGCACCAGTTGTGCACAGCACAATATTCAAGGACCACACGGCCATCTCTGATTTAACAATAGTGAAGCTCCTCCCCCAGACTGATCCAACCATCTGAACCTCATCTTCAGGAGGTCTATCATCTGCTCCAGACTGACATTGCTGGAAGAATGCATTATGTTGTTTCTACGTTCAGCCTCAGGGAATTGATAATGGAATGTTCGGCCATGATTGCAGAGAGTAGCCCTTGTCTCCCAGTAATCATCCTCATAAGGCGTTCAGTCCTGAAACTGAAGCAGGAGTATAAGCTTTCTCAAAAATATAGGCCACATGCTACAGACTTAAAGGGTGTGATACCAATGATCCCAGATGACTTGTACTCAGATGGAATTGAACTCGTTTTCTGTTAATGAAGCCTGCTGCGTTCTGATAGAATTCTCTGAATGTGTACAGTCTGTTGTGTCCGCATCCAGGGGAAACCAGCTATATTTGCAAAATCTACAGCTCAGGCTACAGTACTGCTCTTGTCATAGGGAGACATGATAGACCGCAGCATTCCATCATAAGTTCTATCAATAACAGGCCTCGTATGTTTGTATGTTGAGGATTGAGAAACAATGTACAGCTCATTAAGTTGATCCTTGGAAGCAGCTAGTTGCACAAATATTTAGTGCAACTGTCACCCATTCAGGTCACTGGGTTAGAATGGACAGCCATCCATTCAGGTCACCTGGGTTAGAATGGACAGCCACCCATTCAGGTCACCTGGGTTAGAATGGACAGCTACCCATTCAGGTCACCTGGGTTAGAATGGAAAGCCACCCATTCAGGTCACTGGGTTAGAATGGACAGCCACCCATTCAGGTCACCTGGGTTAGAATGGACAGCTACCCATTCAGATTACCTGGGTTAGAATGGAAAGCCACCCATTCAGGTCACTGGGTTAGAATGGACAGCCACCCATTCAGGTCACCTGGGTTAGAATGGACAGCCACCCATTCAGGTCACCTGGGTTAGAATGGAAAGCCACCCATTCAGGTCACTGGGTTAGAATGGACAGCCATCCATTCGGGTCACCTGGGTTAGAATGGACAGCCACCCATTCAGGTCACTGGACCTGGTCCAGAAGAGGAAACAGCTATGTAACAGTTTCTTTGTGGATCCTCAAAGGTATGATGACACCTTGCTCATCTGGAGGAAATGACATCAAGGACAATGGATTCTGAGCTTTCTGTAAACCCTCAAATCCTGAAGGGGAACTTCAACTGTGACTTCTTCATGTGGAGGCTGTTTGGCAGCTGGTGGAGGTTGCTACTGCTTCTGAGCTTTCTGTTCTTCCCTGATTTTCTTGTGCCTTCATTTCACTACAACCACAACAGCAGTAATCCTTGCTATGGCTGGATTCATTGGTTACAGTTCCAATGGACATATGTGAGAGATATCCGAAACAGAACGGGACGTTAATGTTGCAGATACTGGATTAACCACATGGATAAACACAAAGTGGAGAACCGCAAGTCGGTTACACATGATGAAAGTTTAATGAAGTCATTACAATGACTCCTCCCAATTGACCTATCCCTCAATTTACTGCCCCTGGGCAATATTTACCACGAAGACCTCTGAGACCATTTCTTTTTCGGAAACCAAGAATAAGTATTTATTACAAAAATACTTACTTATTACTAATAAAAAGTACTTTATCAAATTCTAGAAATTGCAATGAACAAATCATTAATTAACTACGCAGAACTTTACCCTAAAATCCACTGTTCCCCTCAAGTTGGCACTTAAACTTGACAGACAAAACAAAAGATTAGTCATGGAGGGTGATATTAGATTAAAGATAGAAAGAGATAAAGGTGGCAAGCCACATGACTAGATTCAGAGTATGTGAATCTCAGGTTAGCAGTTCCGATCTCCAAATAGGCTAAATTGATCTGAGCAGCTCTATGACAGTGTGATAAGGGAAGTGCTGAAACCTTTGTAAGAGTTAGTGAGTTGGGTTGGTTCCTTCTTCTGGGCAGTCTCCTCAATCAGCTATGGCTCCTCGGCCTTAGAGTTTGACTTTTCCAGCTCCAGTCACAGTTATCTGTTCTTTGGTTCAAGCTGGGTCCTGGAGGTTCCCTGCCAAGTGGGTGCTCACAGTGTGAAACCTATCCCAGAAACAATCCTTTCTCTGGCCTCACTGCTCAAGCTCCAGCTATTGGCTTCTCACACAGGGTTTGGCTTCATAACTCCGGCCTGCCGTTTTATCCTCCAGATTGTAACTTTCCTTACTGGTCATCATTGTCCCTGTTGGGAGGTCATAGGGTTAAACTCCGTTCTAGCTTGGATTGGTTTTCTGTATCATTGGAGAAGTAACTGATCAGTGGCCAATCACAATCCATGCTGATTCCTCAGCCTTATACAGAACCTTTCTAATAAATTTTTGAAAATTAATGTTAGAAGTTAGTTATATAAGGAAAAGTTAGAATGAACAGATAAGTAAATAACATTATTAATGTGAGCAATATCTCACATGACAACAACTTAGTCTAGTCCTCAATACAATGGGGCATGGAAGACTCTGACAAGATGGGCTACGTGATGCCTGAATGTTACCTGCAATAAAGGGGACTTATTCCATTGTTAACAACATGAACCATATCACATAAATTCATTAGATCATAAATGGTGTAGGATTAATGAAATCTTGCTCCCATACTCCCCACATTGTCAAAGATAGGCAGCACTGTAAATTAGATATTACAATTCAAGGTGTCAATGAGCTCAACAGTGCAATATGGAAATAGAGAACAATATTCTAATTATCTGGAGATAGGCCTTAATGATATGGTGAGACTGGTGCATGCCAATGCCTAACTTCACAGAGGAGGGTTGCAGGTGGTTTATGCCTGTGCAGTGTGCCAGGACATGTTGGGAACGGTTGGCCAATGAAGACCTAAAGGAGCAAGCGATGAGCTGGAGCATCCAGGTACCCAACTCTGACTTCCATATCAAAAATTGTCACCATCTAGGTTCTCTCTGTCATGTAGGAGAATATCTATCTGCATATGAATGAGACAAGAATAAGTAATAATGTGGTGTTGGTGCATGCAAATAGACCTCTTCCTGCTCATTACTGAGATTCCCTTCCAGCTGGTAAAACCTTGGGTGGTAAATCAGGCTTTGTTTCTCAATGTTGGGAATCTAATTTCTCACCATATTGATTCATCATTGTCCACGTGTTTGAGGGGTTGAGAAAATTCAAAGTTAATTATGTAATTTTCCCATTCCTGAAGATACCAAGGCAGATAGGCAAAGAATAAATAACTGGGCGAGTTGGTCATAAAGGGATATTTGCCCCAACGTGATATGACAATGAGAGCTGATGATCCTCAATTATCAGGATTCTTATGTTAGCTCCTACAACATATAAGTGAGACATGGGCCACATAGTACTGAAGAATCTAATGAATGTTTAAAACAGCACTGGAAATTTACATTTAAACACTATGATGACAGACATGTCTGAGTTTGAGCTAAATAATTCAGATATAGTATAGGATGTTTTCCTTAGCATGCCATGCTACAAGAGAGCTCAGTAAGATGAAGACTGAGAGCTTCATTCCTCCAGGACATATGCCAGTGATGACATCAGGAGCTTATATCTCAACAGAATATTGCATAGCCCTTTATGACCTCTCTCCTCAAAATTAGAAGTCACAGAATCATAGAATTATTATTGCAGAGAAGGAGGCCATTCACTCCATTTTCCCAGTGGTTCCATCACATAGTACCTATATCTCTGCACACTGTTTCTATCCAAGAAATCATCCAATGCCCTCTTGAATGCCTCAATTCAACCTGCCTTGACCATACTTCCAGGCAGTGCATTTCACACCCTAACAACTCACTGTGTGAAAAAGATTTTTCTTACATCACCCTTGCTTCATTTTCTTATCACTTTAAATCTATGCCCTCTCATTTTGTTTCTTTTCTTTCTTTTACAAACTGGAACAGATTCTATGCGCTTTTGAAGAGTTCAGTCATTACTTCATCACTGTTTTTGATGCCATAAGTACCTTTTTTGTGTTACCCACTGCTTTAAGCTGCCTCAGGCCTTTAAGTGCAGCAGTGGCCCACAAACTCTACAACAGCAGTTTACCGTTTTGAATGTGTGTATTAATAATCACTTCATCTTTTGTGCTATATGGAGAATAATTCCTGTTTTTCCCTAATGTCTCCATACAACTGAAGTCCTTATCCCTGGTACCATTCTAGTAAATCTCCTCTTCACCCTCACCAAGGCATTGACGTCCTTCTAGATTCATGATACTGAGAATTGAATACAAAGTTACAACTGAGGCTTAGCCAGTAATTTATACAGTGTAAGTTGATATATTTTCAACCTAAATTCAAGTAATAAACATAAAATGTTCCTTCTTTTGACCTGTGGGTCCAACTTTGAATTCACAACCCATTCTGTGTCAATTGGTTACATTTGAGGTAATAGTGAAAACATTGCAAATTACTTCCATGTTTCCAGACCAATTGTCCTGCTTCTGATCCTGAACTAGCAATGCCCTGACCACACATCCACCTCTGCCCAGAGCCACAGGTACGTCTGTGCGTTGTGAAATTCAAGCGAAGCCGTTCACTTTCCACTGAAATTGGAGGAGAGATGGGAAGCTGTTTCTTTAGCTTTGGTAGTTATTACTGCAGCTTTATGGAGACTGATAGTCTGCAAACATCTGTCCAGTTGATGTCAACAACATGTCTGTCAAGGATGGTTTCTGTAAAATCAGTGGGGATTAAGCATCCCTTTTGGTTCTGAGTGCTGATCCCAAACTGTCAATGAAGTATCTAGCCAATTATTCTTTTAAATCACTGATCGCTGTGGACCAGCAGGGCTGAAAGAAAGCTAATTTATTTATATTTCATGCAGCTGCTCCTTAACAAGATTCCATTGACTTCATAACGTAGGAATAGCCCGTTAAAACAGTTCCACCATTCAATTTGATCATGTCTGATCACAATCATAACTGCATCTAATATCATTGGTTTCATAACACATAATGTTATTACCAACTATTGATTTCAACTTTGAAAGTTTCCATTGACCTAACCCTTTTTTCATATGATAATTGTTCTGAAAGAGTTCATTCCAATGTTGCATTAAGCTTTAGCCTATCTGATGAAGTTACGCAGCGTTTGGAGAAATAGAGGGTCTCATATGAAGTTCTGAAGGAGATAGACCTGTCATTTCTGGCTCCTGATAATCTTAAGTAATTTTCCTTAACTAATCAATGGAATTTCTACCTGTAGCTGTCATGCCATAAGCTGCCTTTTATTATTTAAGACAAGTTCCTCTTCTTGTTAAGACTTATGAGTTGTCTATCCTGTACCACTAACTATTAGAAAGGCCCTGATACTCAGCATAAGTGGTTAGCACTGCTGCCTCACAGCGCCTGTAGACCCGGGTTCAATTCCCGACTCAGGCGACTGACTGTGTGGAGTTTGCACGTTCTCCCTGTGTCTGCGTGGGTTTCCTCCGGGTGCTCCGGTTTCCTCCCACAGTCCAAAGATGTGCGGGTCAGGTGAATTGGCCAAGCTAAATTGCCCGTAGTGTTAGGTAAGGGGTAAATGTAGGGGTATGGGTGGGTTGCGCTTCGGCGGGTCGGTGTGGACTTGTTGGGCCGAAGGGCCTGTTTCCACACTGTAAGTCTAATCTAAAAAAATAAGAAGGAGGATTAGTGGCAGCACAATTCCCCAATCACAAGCTACCTGTGGCTGCTAATCCAAAGCCCAAAATGACATGGTAATCAGCAGTGGACACCGTTTCTGAAATACCTCAAGGTAACAAACAAATGGAAAGAATCCATTTAACTTTACAGAACAAAAAGATCTGAAAACAAATTAGTTTACCACTTTCAAATGGCACAATCTGTCAGCAACACTCAATGTGAAAGCAGTATGCTGGCAAAACTCTTCACTACGATACCGCTAAGAGACACAGAATAAAGATTAAGCTAGGAATAATTCTCAGGCAGAGAGATTGGGAGCTCTAGGAAGAAAGTTAAACATCTTTGAAAGCAAAGGAGAAGAACTGTAATAATGGCACAAAAAAATCAGACTGAGAATACAGAAGGAAACAAGACCACCTACCCTTCAAAATGAGTATCATTTGGCATCATGATCATGAGCAGTCACCATACCATACAGTTACAGTAGACAGAGAAAGGGCCAGAAATGTAATTTATATCAATGCAGCAGCATTGGCAAATTTACAAAGTCTAGTTAAGGAAAAAAACACACAAGTTTAAACGATTCGTGGAACGAGTCAAACGAAGAATAAAGTTAGAAAAACCTAGACTTCAAAAGATCACATCTTAAGCTATGATTTCAGCAAGAAAATTTAATAAGACTGCAACCACAGGAGTGTAGTTTAAAATATTATGCAAGGCAATGTGCATTGTGCTTTCAACTGAGAAAGGCGAAAACATCTATCTTGTCGATGAAGATGTAGGAAACTTTTAACTTGGTTAGAGAAGATGGAAAACCATGATTTTGCTCATTAATAATGGCAGGAAACCCTAGGAAGTATGACAGAGATATGATATTGCCACTTAATATGTTTTTAAACCTTAAAGTAAGTAATACAATATTGTTTTTTAGTGAACTCAATTTTAAACATTATTTGAAGATTTTTATATGGTATTACCATAAGACTGAGTTTAAAGCTTACTGGCAAAGAAAATACAGTAACATTGCTGTAACATAGAGCTCTAAAGTCAGAAAAAAAGTTAAGATAAAATAGTTTGGTACAAATATATAAGCTTGAAGATAAAAATGATGTAGAATTTTGGATGAAATAATTTTAAAATAGGTTCAAGTTTAGGAATAACTGTAAATAAACACATGATTAAAGAAATATTAATTCCAAAAAGATTCAATCTCGGGGATGGGCCAAACAGAACACAGGATTGAAAATCTTGAAGAAAACAATTCACGCAATACAGAATTGATTCAAACTTAAACACTAAGTCCAAAGCTGTGCAAGTTAATACAACTATTGCATTCAATAGGTCTGATAGCACATGACATTATAAACCATCAAAATGTCAAAGAAGGCACAGGTATTTTTAATAAATTTTTAAAAGGTTTGATAAATAATTCCATCTGTAAACAAATAAAATTCCTGAAAGAACAAGTTTTAACAGAAGAGGTCAGCTTCCAGAGGAGCTCATAAATAATGTAATTACAGGTAATGGAGAACTGTGACTACGGGGCTTGAAATCAAATTTAAGAAGAAACTGAATGGTCTTGTAACTACTGCTGCGTCTGTTCCTAACTATTGATGAGTCTGTCAGATTTCTTATAATCCAGGGAAGATTTAACTTTGGAGAAAATTATTCACATTTTATTAGAATCAGAAACCAGAAAGATTCACAGACAAATCCTTAGAGGATTAGAACAACCCCACTTCTGGAGAGCAATAAAACCTATTCACTTTATAAGAGAGTAACACTCCAAGAATCAGGAAAAATTCAATATAAACAGAAGGTACTAATCAACAGTTGCCAAGAAAGCACTGGGGGGTGGGGGGGAATGCCTTACAATACAAGCAACAATCAGCTACAAAAAATGCTACATCTGTAATATTGTGGGCATGTTCCAGTAAGTGTGCAAGAGTACAATACACTTTCAGTACAGCAAAATTTCAAATGTTTTATCATACGAAAAGGCTAATGCAGGAGAACTTTCCACTTTATAAAAAGGTAAATATGTTAGACAATGTAACTTCATAAGAAAATGCACTCAAGCCATTCTGACAGAAAACCGGTGATTAGTTTCACAGAGCTTGCTTATATCAACAAACATCTCATTACGTTTATACTTGGTACAGGTATAAGTATCACTTGCCTATCAGACCTGATACCATAGCTAAAAGTGGAAACTTATACAGATGAGATGGCATGCCACAGGTGAAAAAGCTCTCAAGAACACAGATATGCTATATGTAACAGAGAGTCACAGAGAGTCATGGAGATATGCAGCACAGAAACAGACTCTTCGATCAAACTCATCCATGTCGACCAGTAATCTAAATTAATCCACTCCCATTTGCCAGGATTTGACCCATATCCCTCTAAACCCTTTCTATTCATATATCCATCCAGGTTCCTTTTAAATGTTGTAATTGTACCAGCCTTCACCACTTCTTCTGGCAGTTCATTCCATACATGTACTACCCTCTGCATGAGAAAGGTGCATTTTAAATCCCTTTTAAATCTTTCCCCTCTCACTTTAAACCCTCTAAGTTTTGGACTCCCCTAATCTGGGGAAAAGACCTTGGCTGTTCACCCTAACCTTACCCCTCATGATGTTATGCTATAAGGTCACTCCTCAGCTTCCAACTCTGCAGGGCAAAATAGCCCTAGCCTATTCAGCCTTTCCCAATAGCTTAAACCCTCCAACCCTGGCAACATCTTTGTAAATCTTTTCTGAACCCTTTTAAGTTCAACAACATCTTTCCTGCAGCAAGGGGACCAGAATTGAATGCAGTTTTCCAAAAGTAAACATTGCAACACAAGAAATATAACAGAAATATAATTCGTAGTCAGTACTTCTCACTTTTTAACCTGCACACATGCCCTGGTCTTAACACCCTCAAGATAACAAAAAGAGTTTGATTTCTTCTGCCAGACAACTTGTTAAGAAATAAACCATTGTCAACCAAGCAGTCAAAGGGCAACCTATAGAAGATCATATTGTGCTTCCCAGATTAATGGTAGAACCCAAACAGCAGGAAGAATCCAATAAGGTTACCTATGCTTGCATAAGAGAATTGTTCAATACTACCAACAGGGTGGAAGTCCCAGATATTTCAAGACAAGTGGAAATGTTTTCACTTCCTATCATTAGAGGAGAACATTTCAATCCATTATCTCTCACAGCAGAATTGTCAGTACCAATAAAAAAGATAATGCTAAACGAGCAGCAATCTACCCATAGTAACACGGCTGAAAATATGAAAATGTTTGGTTCTTCAAAAAGACAATGACAGAGACTGAGTGAAGATGTCCTACCTAATTAATATACTCAAGTACAAGCTTACATCCTTAAAGCAGATGGCTCAGCTGGTTGAGAGTGAAGATTTGGTTGACTGAAACAGAGATGACCTGCCTGGTAGCCAGACTAATGTCCATAGAGTTTGGACATTGCCCAAAAGAAGAAGTGCGATTCTGGATTAGTGGTGCTGGAAGAGCACAGCAGTTCAGGCAGCATCCAAAGTGCAGTGAAATCGGCGTCTCGGGCAAAAGCCCTGCATCAGGAATAAAGGCAGTGAGCTTGAAGCATGGAGAGATAAGCGAGAGGAGGGTGGGGGTTGGGATAAAGTAACATAGAGTACAACGGGTGAGTGGGGGAGAGGATGAAGGTGATAGGTCAGGGAGGAGAGGGTGGAGTGGATAGGTGGAAAAGGAGATAGGCAGGTAGGACAAGACCGGACAAGTCATGGGCACAGTGCTGAGCTGGAAGTTTGGAACTAGGGTGAGGTGGGGGAAGGGGAAATTAAGAAACTGTTGAAGTCCACATTGATGCCCTGGGGTTGAAATGTTCCGAGGCGGAAGATGAGGCATTCTTCTTCCAGGCGTCTGGTGGTGAGGGAGCAGCGGTGAATGAGGCCCAGGACCTCCATGTCCTCGGCAGAGTGGGAGGGAGAGTTGAAATGTTGGGCCACGGAACGGTGTGGTTGATTAGTGCGGGTATCCCGGAGATGTTCCCTAAAGCACTCTGCTAGGACGCGCCCAGTCTCCCCAATGTAGAGGAGACCGCATCGGGAGCAACGGATACAATAAATGATATTAGTGGATGTGCAGGTAAAACTTTGATGGATGTGGAAGGCTCCTTTAGGGCCTTGGATAGAGGTGAGGGAGGAGGTGTGGGCACAGGTTTTACAGTTCCTGCGGCGGCAGGGGAAAGTGCCAGGAAGGGAGGGTGGTTTGTAGGGGGCGCGTGGACCTGACCAGGTAGTCACGGAGGGAACAGTCTTTGCGGAAGGTGGAAAGAGGTGGGGAGGGAAATATATCCCTGGTGGTGGGGTCTGTTTGGAGGTGGCCTAGTCCAGGATATTACATGAAAGAAAATACATAATCAAATCAAAAATCAATTACCTTGTTCAGAGATCTAGGATATTGCACAGAAGGAAGTGTTTAACAGCCATCTTCCATGATGGACATTCATGAGATTAAAGTTCTCCCTCCAAATTATGTCATGGGCAATAACCTGAGTTAGCAAGGGAGTATGGCTTTGCAAAGGAAATTCAGGAGGATCAGACTCCTCCAGATAAGGTAATGGAGCAACCAATAGGATTAGCATAAATGACTGAACTCCTACTGAAAAGACATACAAAAGATAGAAGATGCTCCTGCAGAGAAATAGTTCATAAATCAATCAATGTAAGGATCAGAATCAATGTTAACAATCCTCAAGCTAAAGACAATCATCCAAGTCAGAAAGGAATTCCTTATGGAAGAGTTGTGCAAGTCCCAGATTGCCAGTATTTGTTAAATCAGAAACTTGGGAGCAAATCATTCAATGGTAAGTGTAGAGCTCCTGAGATGCAGTGGTAGAGTCCCTACCTCTGAGACAGGAGGCCCGGGTCCTACTCCCATCTTTTCCAGAGTCGTGTAACCAAAATATCCGAACAGTTTGATTAGAAACTATCTAAAAGTAATTATATCCCTGAATGCATCAGTTACCTCTGGTTTAGAAACAAACCTCATCGTAAAAGATAATGGTTCTGAAAGTGTTAATGCCAAAGTTGCATTAAGCTCCACACAATCTGATGATGTTGCAAAGTCTTTGTATGGAGAAGTGGACAGTCTGGTATAAGATTGAGATAATTGTGTCATCTCCACACTAAATAATTGGTGTTTGCATTGGCAAGGTCCACCAAGGATTTGTAGTGGTCAAGGTATTGGTGGAGGCAAGATGCTGCCAAACAGTGGCAACTTCTGTTCCATCAATGGTGGTCTAGCAAAGGGGACTCGTGCCTGGTCACTAGGCCCATTGCCCATGATGGAACACTTAACAAGAAGGAGTGTAAAGTTGGACACGTTTGTTTCTTCAGTTTAGAGCCATTATATTCTAGGTTTTGGTTTGTTCTTCTGTGTTTTAAGATGGCTACAGAAGGTGGCAACACTGTACAACACTTCTCACTTGTAACAGGATACATGTAACAATAAATAAATCAAATTAAATAATTAAACCAACTAGTCAATGTTACTTGTAAACATTGCTATCATGCAATAAACTGCCTTTAATTTTGTAAGGTAAGAGGCTTTTGTAAAGATTTACCAATAGTCTATCCGCTGCTAATTAAGTCCTTAGACTCACCATTCAATGGAGACATGGGACTCATGTGGCAATGTCCCTATGTCTGAGCCCAGAGTCCTATGTTCTAGTCCCACTTGTTCCAGAGGTGTGTAACAACTTCTCTGAGCTGCTTGATTAGGAAAATGGACAGGAGGATTGGTGATAGCACTCTACCTCAAGCTCAGCAGCTTTTTGGGGATGACCGTTAAGATTTCAATTAGCCTTTAGGTGAAGGATTTCTTCCTGATATTACACCTGAATGGACTCATAATATTTTGAAGGTTATGTCTCTTTGTTCTGGACTCTTCTACCACAGGAAATAATTTGTAGTTATCTAGCTGATCTAAGTTAGATCACCCTAAATCATCTATAATAAAGGGAGCACAAGCCGAGCCTTTTGAATAAATTTTAAATAACTTTGGTTTGTTAATGAAAGACAGAATGTGAGCTTATAAACTGGACAGGTAAGCCTGAGCAGTGAGACTCTCCTGAAATAATGATAACACAAATTTGAGTTTTCCTTCATGTTTGGCCTGCATCCAAATAAATTCATGAAACAGAGATCACCATGTCAACATTTAAATAATGTTATGCATACAAATTATTGTGTGCTTACTTTTGTTAAATATTATCATAAATTACATCAAGATAAGTTTTTTTCAAATTATGTTTGCTTTTTTTTAATATTAAAGTCATTTCTTTAATAATAGACTGTTTTATAGGGAGAATTCAGGCATTCTTGCTGATTTTTTTTGATTATCGATGAAGAACAGGTATCAATGTTGATAGTGTGTCTTACAGAAGGCAGAAAAAGCAATTCAGTGAACACAAGATTGATTAATAGCTTACTAATGCAATTGCAAAATATTTGGAGCTTCATTACTAGATAAAAAAAGATTAATATTGTGCACCAGGATTATTCAGACAAAATCAGAATTTTAAAGCTTGTGAGAAAATCTGAACAGTGTTACTACCATGAAATGCCAGGTATGTGGACTACGCATAATTCATTCATTACATACATGACAAGAGCTGAAAATAGGTAACAAAATATAAAAGGAAAGATGCAGACTTAAACTATATCCTAAAAACTATAACCCAGGTTGGAACACATGAAATATACACACATTCATACATTCAATTATAGAATCATAGAAACATAATGATATAGCAAGGGGCCATTTATCCCATTGAACTCTTACTGGCCCTTTCAAATGAGCTGTTATACTTTGTCTGCACCATCACTTTTTGCCCATAATCTGTAAATTCCTTATTCTTAAGTACTCACTCAGCCTCTTTTTAAAATTAGTTATGGAATACAGTTTCACTAATTTTACAGGCAGAACATTCCAGAAAACAACATAAGGAAGGAAAAAGCTCTTTAACTCCCTTCAAAGTCTTCACTGGTGATTTTAAATCCATGGCCCTTAGTTATTGATCCACTCATTAAAACAGTAGGTGAGGGGGTGGAGGCATGTCCAGAGTTTGAAATGCAATGTCAGGAAGTAAATGTGACATTGGTACAGGAGATGGTCCTATTGTGAAGCCATGAGACTTTGCTAATGTTACAGGGGCTAATATGCAAAACCTTCTCCTCTTCTGCACTGACCCATAAGCAAGCAGGACAGTGAGGTCCTGTGGATCGGGTGGGGGTTAAAAGCAACAATATGCTTGTGTATTAATGTAGGGGAGTCTGGCCTCTAATCCTTTCAGCTATCCCCACATTGGACAACAGCTCTCCCAGGACCGTATAGCAGTCTGTAAATAATGGCACCACCTCAGATTACTCTTCAGAAGCCAGCATCCCTTTGCCAATCACACTTTATTTATGAATGCATAGCCTTTGACAATTGCACTACCTCTCACTGAGTCAGGCATTCAGGACTCAAAATCCTTGACATTCATCCTTTTGTATCACCCAAGGTCTCCTGAATGGACCAGATTAAAAGCCCCAGTTAGAGAACTCATATTTCATGATGTCCAGCTAGCTAACCTCATTACAATCACTTTACCACCCACATTACAAATCCCACCCCCGGCATCATCCGCTTTCCTCAAAATGAAGTTTATATTTTAGAACATCAGAAACCTCATGGAGAACCTCAGTAGCAACATAGTTCCCTATGGGATAGACATCTCATGACCTTTCAGCTCACCCTGACCCAGAAACAGTGCACTACAGTCATCAGTGCACACGTTCCAATCCTAGAACCCATGAACGAGAGCAGAGAGGTATTTTGCTCCAATCTCAGTCAGTCACTGTCCCATGTCTTAAAGGGAGACTGAAAGCTGATTCCGCTTGGTGGCGTCCACTCCAAAGACAGGAGGCTCACAAACCTCTGGAAAGGCATAATTGGCAAGTTTTCTCCTGTCAAAATGCCTACACCATGGCTGGGTTACAAACATCCCATTTCATCAGAAAGACCAATACAAAACCTCATGGCAACACCCTCTTTTTAGATATTGGCACTTGCTTCACAACATCATCGTCCAAGTGAGTAACCTCAGGAGGCTTGCATCACTGTACCACATAAGGAGCTGGTCACTGTTGGTCTGACCATTGGCAAATCCAGCCTTCTACCACAATAACAGCAGCACAAATGCTCCCACAGGGAATCCTATGTTGGTGGACCTGTAAACTCTGTAAAGCAAGACCTCACAGACACTGATTGAACAAGATCGACAAATTGTCTGTGGCACCTATTCTGCTGTTGAATCCATTACAAACAGCACTCATAGATTCATGCAGCACAGAAATAGATCCTTCAGTTCAACTTGGCTGTGCTGACCGGAGATCCCAATCTGACCGAGTCCCATTTGCCAACTTTTATCCCATATCCCCATAAACCCTTCCTCTTCATACGCCCATCCAGATGCCTTTTAAATGTTATAATTGTACCAGCCTCCACCATTTCCTCTCGCAGCTCATTCCATATACACAGCATCCTCTGCAAGAAAACATTACCCCTCAGGTCCTGTGAATCTTTCCTCTCTCACCTTTTTCCTACCTCCCTGGGAAAAAGGCCTTGGCTGTTCACGTTATCTATCCTCCTCATGATTTTATAAACCTTTGTAAGGTCACCCATTAGCCTCTGACAGAAAAAGTAACCCCAGACTACTTAGCCTCTCCCTATAGCTCAAACCCTTTAGTCCCATCAACATCTATTGTAATTTTCTCTGCACCATCTCAAGTTTAACAACATCTGTCTTATAGAAAGGTGACCAGAACTGTATGCAGTTGTGAGAAGACTCGTGGGATCTCTACCAGGAAACATTAAGACTGGTTTGATGAGAGTGACCTGTAGTTCCAAGAGCATTTTTAACTTAGATTCATAGAGATGTACAGCAGGCCAACAGACCCTTCGGTCCAACTCGTCCATACCAACCAGATATCCTAACCTAATCTAATCCCATTTGCCAGCACTTGGCCCATATCCCTCCAAACCCTTCCTATTCATATACCCATCCAGAAGCCTTTTAAATGTTATAATTGTACTAGCCTCCACCACTTCATCTGGCAGCTCATTCCATACACGCACAACCTTCTACATAAAAAAGTTGCCCCTCAGCTCTCTTTTATATCTTTCCCCCCTCACTCTAAACCTATGCCTTCTAGTTGTGGACTTGCCCACCCCAGTGAAAAGGCTTTGTCTATTTATCCTATCAATGCCCCTCATGATTTTATAAACCTCTATAAGGTCACCCCTCAGCCTCTGACACTCCAGGGAAAATAGCTCTAGCCTATTCAACCTCTCCCTATAGCACAAATCCTCCAACCCTGGCAACATTCTTGTAAATCTTCTCTGAACCCTTTCAAGTTTGACAACATCCTTCTGATAGGAAGACCAGAATTGCACACAATATTCCAAAAGTGGCCTAACCACAACGTCCTGTACAGCCGTAACATGACATCCCAACTCCTAGACGCAATGCTCTGACCAATAAAGGATGCAAATGGACAGCAAGTTCTCTCTGCTCATTCACAGTGGTTCAAAAATTGAACTATTTAAAGAAGACTGGTCAGAATTTTATTCCCCTGTGCAGAGTTCTGGTGGGATGGGATAGGTTATGCAATGCCAGAGCAGAGGCATTTAAAATCAGGTGGAATGGCTTGGTGCACTACACCTGCCAACTTCTGACACAGCTGACCTTTACCAGTAACGTGGATGGGACCACTTCATATGGAAAAGATACCAGAGCTGCCCGCAGCCTCGGTTGGGGTTCACTTCCATTTGTTAGAATAGAATAGGATCCTACAATCCCTACAGTGTGGAAGCAGGCTAATCAGCCCATCAAGTCGACACCAATGTGTGAACAGTATCCCACTCTGACCAATCCCCCTACCCTACCCCAGTAACCCGACTTCTCCCATAGCCAAGCCACCTAACCTGCCCATCTTTGGGCTACAGCACTCAGAGGAAAATCACGCAGACATAAGGAGATTGTGCGAACTCCACACAGACAGTTGCCTGTGGGTGAAATTGAACCTGCGTCACTGGCGCTGTGAGACAGCAGTACTAACCACTGAGCCACCCTGCCACCCCTGTTCAGGCACCCGTGTCTCATGGAAGACACTGCCAGCAGCAAAGGGCTACCAATATTTGAAAAGAACAGCCATTGGCATCTTAACTGGGCAAACATGAGGACTGCAGATGCTGAAAATCAAACTCTAGATTAGAGTGGTGCTGGAAAAGCACAGCAGATCAGGCAGCAGGCGAGGAGCAGGAAAATCAACGTTTTGGGCAAAAGCCCTTCATTGGGAGCCTCTGGGATGCAGAGATAAATGGGAGGCGGGTGGGGCTGGGGAGAAGGTAGCTAAGAGTACAATAGGTGTATGGAGGTGGGATGAAGGTGATAGGTCGGAGAGGAGGGTGGACTGGAGAGGTGGGAAGGAAGATTGGCAGGTAGGACAGGTCATGAGGATAGTGCTGACCTGGAAGGTTGGAACTGGGGTAAGGTGGGGAGAGTGAAAATTAGGAAACTGGTGAAGACCATATTGATGCCCTGGGGTTGAAGTGTACTGAGGCAGAAGATGAGGCGTTCTTCCCCCAGGCATTGGGTGGTGATGGAGTGGTGGTGGAGGAGGCCCAGGACCTGCATGCCCTTGGTAGAGCGGGAGGGGGAGTTGAAATGTTGGCCTACAGGGTGATGGGGTTGATTGATGCTGGTGTCCCAGAGACGTTCCCTAAAGTGCTCTGCGAGAAGGCGTCCAGTCTCCCCAATATAGAGGAGACAGCAACAGGAGCAACGGATACAATAAATGACATTGGTGGATGAGCAGGAGAATCTTTGATGGATGTGGAAGGCTCCTTTGAGGCCCTGGATGGAAGTGAGGGAGGAGGTGTGGGTGCAGGTTTTGCAATTCCTGCGGTGGCGGGGAAGGTGTCAGGAGGGGTGGGTGGGTCATTGGGTTGATCAGGTAGTCACAGAGGGAATGGTCTTTGTGGAAAGCGGATAGGGGTATGGAGGGAAATATATCCCTGGTGATGGGGTCCGTTTGTAGGTGGTGGAATTGTCAGCAGATGATGCGGTTTATGCAGAGGTTTTTGGGGTAGAAGGTGAGGGGCTGGGTTGGGGATGGGGGGGGGGGGTTCTGTCCTTGTTACAGTTGAAGGGGTGGGGTTCAAGGGCAGAGGTGTGGGAAATTGATGAGATGCATTGGAAGGCATCTTCAACCACGTGGGAAGGGAAATTATGGTCTTTAGAGAAGAAGGCCATCTGGTGTGTTCTGTGGTGGAACTGGTCCTCCTGGGAGCAGATATAGCAGAGACGGAGGAATTAGGAATACGGGATGGCATTTTTGCAGGAGGTAGGGTAGAAAGAGGTGCAATCCAGGTAGTTGTGGGAGTCGGTGGGTTTGTAAAAAATGTCAGCGTCAAGTCAGTTGTCATTGATGGAGATGGAGAGGTCCAGGAAGGGGAGGGAGGTGTCAGAGATGGTCCAGGTGAATTTAAGGTCAGGGTGGAATGTTTTGGTGAAGTTGATGAACTGCTCAACCTCCTTAAGGAAGCACGAGGTGGCACCAATGCAGTCATCAATGTAGCGGAGGAAGAGGTGAGGAGTGGCACCTGTGTAACTATGGAAAATGGACTGTTCTACATAGCCAACAAAGAGACAGGCATAGCTGGGGCCCATGTGGTTGCCCATGGCTATCCCTCTCATCTGGAGGAAGTGGGAGGATTCGTAGGAGAAATTATTAAGGGTGAAGACCAGTTCAGCCAAACGAATGAGAGTGTCAGTGGAAGGGTAGTGTTGGGGACGTTGGGAGAGGAAGAAACGGAGGGCTTGGAGACTCTGGTCATGGCAGATAGAGGTGTAGGGGGATTGGATGTCCATGGTGAAGATGAGGCGTTGGGGGTTGGGGAAACGGAACTCTTGGAGGAGGTGGAGGGCGTGGGTAGTGTCTTGAACGTATGTTCAGAGTTCCTGGACTAGGAGGAATAAGACAGTATCGAGGTAGATGGAGATGAGTTTGGTGTGGCAGGAGCAGGCTGAGACAATGGCCAGCCAGTGTGGTCAGGCTTGTGGATCTTGGGAAGGAGGTAGAATCAGGCGGTGCGGGGTTCCCGGACTACGGATTTGGAAGCTTAACTGGCCCTGCCTGACTGCTCCTGGCAAGCCTGACCTCCTTACCCCTTCCCTGGGTCTCCAGCACCACTCCTAGTCTGGAACCTATCACAGCCTCCGTAGTGGCCACCAGTCTAACTGGGACTGCTGAGACGGCTGATCTGGAGGGGCGGTCAGCCGGCAACTCTTGGAGACAGGCTGCCGTGACACAGAAAAGACAGAAGCCATGAATAACCTGAATAATCAAGTTTCTCCGCCACTGCCTCACATTAGATCCCAGCCAATATCTTTCTATCTTACTCCACTCTCTTCTCCGCACTGAATAACATCTACCAAGCTTCTGCCCATTTCACTATCATTTCTGAAATAACTCCACAGAAGCCGGTATCCCATCATCAAGTCACCCTTTATTGATACGTGGAAAGTCCTTACTTCCTCAGAACCAGTTCTCAGAATGTCTGACACTCCTCTGAGTATCTGTCAGCTAGGGCTCCATGATTGGAACAGATTAACAGCCCCAATCAGGAATTCATATCTTAGGAGGTCCACCTGGCTGATCTCATTACAATCACTACAATTTTTACGGAGTGACATATGCAACTATTCTCATTTTCATTTCTTCCTTTTCATATCATTAGCTAATTTTATAAACCTGACCTTGGGTATGAAAACTCTGAACCCCACCTCCCAGTCTAAAAACATCCATCTACCCCACATGCTGTTTCCTGTTATTAAGCAAGTGTCACTTTCCACAGGCTTCAATTTTTAACAAGCACAAACATACAGATGAGGAGTCCCATTAATGCAGACATGTATACATACTGTTATGATTCCCACAGACACTTACAATGATTGAAAAGTGATATGAATTTCCCAAAGATCAATGGAAAGTATCACATGACAAGATTTCACATTCCAAGATATTTAGTATCATAAAAAATTTCAATCAACATTGACAAAACATTACTCGATAGGTAACCAAACACAATAGCCGAAGAAACACATTATTCCCCAATAAGCTCTGTACTCAGCTGAAAACCCAATATCATGTTTTCACAGTATACCACTCTCACATTTTTGTGCATAACATTCTAAGTTCCTGCTGGATTTATGAATGTTTTCCCTTTGCCCCATCAAGCTGAATCTTTCAGTGTCTTTTTTTTAAAAAGAGTCTTAACTCTAATCTTCTGAACATTAACCAAAGAACCTCATAGAACAATGCACGACACATTAGTCTCTAATTCACTTCAAACCACAATTCTGTAAACAGAGAATCTGTCTTCTTCAGCCGTCTGATCAATGGTACAACCAGAGACAGTCATTTTCTTATCTGGTACAGCAGATTCTTTAGTGGGCCTTCTTCGCCAATCTCTCTGTCTGACTGACTGTGACAGTCGGTACACAGCATGACCAGCTGCTTTCTCCTTTGTGTTCAGGTGTTTCAATTTGAAATTTACTTTCAGTAAGTTTTAATTTAAGTTTCTGTCTCCATAATGAGCAAGCCACATGGGCCCATCTCCAGGTAGATTTCAAAGGTCACAATCCCTCTCCAAATTATTTCATTTCTCTTTGAATTAAAGGTAACAGTTTTAAATAAAACCGTCTTGTAAATTCCAGTCTTTGTAACAATATGCACATAAGTATGCTCCATACTTCAAATCAGGATAGAAAGTCTCTTAATGATCATGTAAATAAAAGCTCCAAAAATTAATTACAGAAGGTTCTCTGTGAACACAGAAATGTAATAAAAGCTTTTTTCATTCACTCCATAAAACAGGAAATAAGTAGATTTTAGCATAACTATCAGTTAATCAAATACACCACATTTGCAAACATGAAACTTGGTTTTTCCAACTGATTGTTCATGCTCCAGTTATTAATTCTGGTTAATCATAGCTTGATACAGAGGAAATTCATTACTTTGAACAAGAACGACTCAACAACAATTTTAAGCAGATATATTTTATCGGTACACTTAGTGGTTTGGACAGAAAAAAATGATTCTAGTTTGAGAAAAACAAAACCTATATCTGATCGGTTCTTTTTGGACTTCATTAAAATGTCCATTCATCCATTGCGATTATCAGTAAGCATTTTAATGACCTACCCTACTAACTGCCAACAATGTACTCAAAGTCAACCTGTGGTTAAAATCAAGTGCAGGTTCAAAATGTGAAACTATATTATGTAAATGGAAATGTAAAAGTGGAAAAAAAACTATTCTGATAACTTTAATGTTGGTATTATTTAAGAACAGCAAATCCTACCCACCCACCTCACCACCCCCAGTCTCTAAAGTGATGTAGAGAAGTCTGATTTAGTGAACAGAAACTCATGCTGACAATGTACCTGGCTGAGTGCTTGTTCTCAGTGAATAATGAGGTGTTACTTTGGCCCATTTAAGTGAACAATTAAAATGAAACTCCAGACTCGAAACAATATGTTTAATGCACAAACCATTCCACCAACACTGTTCCTGGCACAGCTTCATTTCTTCAGAAATTCATCTGCACAGTAAAAACAAGTCTCAAATTGATGATTTCTTTTGAGTTGAGAGAAACCATTTGCTACTTTGGGAAGAAATAGTTACCAGTCTTTTGCCACCAGATGAAAGCATTTTTCTGCTTGGTGTTAGAGCTTAAATGCATTGAGAAACTAGGTTGTAATGTGAGAACATTAAAAATAAACTGTTTATATAAAACCAATCAAAATTGTGCTTGGTTAGTTCATCTCAGGCAGGGTCAGCAAATGAGTGAAAACAGTGGCCTCAGGGACTCCGGCTCGGCAACAAAGGAGAGCAACATTCAACCAGGAATAAAAGCAAAATACTATGGATGCTGGAAATCTGAAACAAACGCAGGGAATACTGGAGAAACTCAGTAGGTCCATTCTGTGATGAGAGAAAGAGTTAATGTTTTGAATCCAGTAAGACTCTTTTTTCAGGACTCTTCTGAAAAATAGTCATACTGGATTCGAAATATTAACTGTTTCTAACACAACAGATGCTATCAGACCTACTGGGTTTCTCCAGCACCTCCTGTATTTATTAATAAACCAGGGGTTCAATCAGGGGTTTGATTCCTGCTTCATTTTCTCCTGCTGAATTCATGCATGTTTGTTTTATCATCCTCCTATGAAGTACATTAGGGTGTTTTACAACATTGAAGGTGTTTAGCAGAATTTTATAAGGACCAGAACAATGTGAGTCATGGCAAGAAAGATAGCAGGATCATGTGAGAAGTGCAGTGAGGCCAATTACAATGTCAGGAACAATCTAAAAGATCTTCTAATTATATTCGAGGTATCGAGGTGCTGATTAACGGGGATTATTGCTTGTTAATAACTTTATTAACTGCACCTCTTTGACATTCTGCTTTCTATCATAGCATCCATTGCAGGCAAATTAGACACCAAGAATTCTCACCTTGGAAGTCAGAGTGGGTACCTGGTCACTGGCAGCAAAGAGCTTCCATGTTAGAAGTGGTTCAGAGGGAGCAGTGAACTGAATGCGCCTGGTATATGCTCGGTTTTTCCGTCAAGTTTCCCCAATAACTGACTTGTTTGGTCAGTTTGTTAAAATGGAAGGTTGAATAATGATGAAGCAAGTTATGACATTACCAAGGCGCTTAGGTAATCTCTATCAATTAGCATCTTGCCACTGCCTGATGAAAATATGATCATGCCACTTGCGAAGAGCGCAAAAAGGGAGCGAAATGACTTTGGTGTCAAAGTGGGCCTCAATTAACTTCCCGTCCAACTCTGCCATACATAGCATCAAAGCTCATGTCACTCAGCCTCCTATAACTTTCTGCCTGCTAACTCTGCTTCTTTCTATCGACAGGTGTTGTCTAACCTGCTGAGAATTTCTAGCATTTTCTGTTTTTATTTCAGATTTCCAGTGTTTTGCTTTTGCCTGTAACCAATGCTAGTTCTGCAATATGCATTAACAAGGACTCTGTTTTACATCCCATTGAAAAATTGACTTCCTCAGAACAGTTGAAAATGTGTTGCTGGTTAAAGCACAGCAGGTTAGGCAGCATCCAAGGAATAGGAAATTCGACGTTTCGGGCATAAGCCCTTCCTCAGAACAGAGCAGGTATCAGGGCTGCTGCATTCAGGATTATTTGATTCTTGAAGGTACTGCTGGAATTTGCTCTCCATAAAAGATATTTGTTTGTGCCAACCTCCACATGGACCCTGGAGTACTGCAGGGCATTATTCATCCCCTTTTAAACCTGAGTAGCAGGTTTACAAGTCACAGGAGTGCATCCCTGGGATTGGTCTTCAGCAATTATCAGGAGGCATTTCAATCCCCTTGGAAATTAGAGATCGGGAGATTGCTGCATGCTTAGAGTTGAGGCAGATTGCCAATAGATTGAGGAGGGTAGTGAGTTCCCTCAAGATTGAAGAGTTCTCTTTGAATTGATGATTGTGGTTGGGCTGTTCTCTCAAGATTGAAGAGAGGCATTGGTATCGTGGAAGTTTCCTAAAACTTGTGCATCCATACAGATTGGATATCAAGAGAAATTCCACTGAGATTGTGATGGAGGAGCATTTGACAAGATTAGGAATAGGGGCAGTTCACTCAGGAAGAGGGATGTGGCAAATTTCGTTCTGATCGGAGATTGGTGAGGAATTTCCTCAAGATGGGCAGATTTCCCTTAAGCTCAGGAATCAATGGAGACATAGAAGGCTATTGGCTAAGTGTTGGAAAATGAAAGTAGTTAGGTGGCTGTTTTTGGCTGGTGCAGTCTCAATGGGCTGAAGGGCCTTTTATTAAGGCAATAGGTTTTCCTCTTTTACCGAGATAGAGAAATTCCCTTGAGAATGATGAGTTGGAGCCTATGACACTAGAATAGCCCTTCACCAGAGTCAATGAAGATTTTCTCTTCTGCTCGTAATAATACAAAATGGGCACAAACTGAAATAAATTCCCTCAGTCTTGATGTCTTGTGGCTAGTTGGTTCCTCCCTCTATGGTTCTGTACTGCAGATTACAGAGAACTCACACTGTCTTGAGGTTAGCACAATATCGTGACAATGCCATAACCTTCGCATCTTAAGTGCTATCCCACCTCAGCAAGAGCTGAGTCAATGGCCTGAATCAACACAATCAATATTGCAAATGCAGGAAACAAGGTAGGTTAGAGAAGCACAATTCCACAAGATTTCAATTCATTCATGACTATTTCCTGACATTCAGGGAGGGTGGTGCAGTTAGAAGCGAGACCTTGAAGTTTTTCCTTAATGGAATAATATGTGCAAATGTGAGAAATGCAATCATTTTCGTGCAAGTATGGGCCACAGTTGGCATAAAAGGGAGTTATTTTCTTCAATAGCTGAATCAGAACTCATTTCCACAGAATTAATTAAAGTTTTTTTTGGCTTTTTAGAAACTAGGCACTGGAACAAGTCACACATCAGTAGAGTGGACTTCAACCCAAGAGCCCAACCTGTTCAAGTTAGAAAGTTTTAGTTCTCCTTTCCAAAGTTTGTTGTTTTACAAACTAGAATCTTTACTGCACAATATGATAAATCGCGTTCTGTAGACAGTTGCACACACATGCATTTGCTGTCTATCATTTTTCTTTAATTATTTATCTGTCATGTACAGTTATAATGGGGTTTGCATGATTTACCTCTTACAAAATAGAAATAGCATCAATCAGAGCACATTTGGCTTGAATCCAATCAGATCATAAGCTTACAGAACAGTCAGCTAAACTGTATAAAAGAAAACTGTATAAGATACACCTATATGGGTGGCCAAACCAAATAGATACAGAGGTTATGATAGCTGCAAATATCATTATGATGCAATATTTATTTCTTATACTGTGTAAGCCCTGTGTAATAGCTGTTACTTTACAGTAATTAGAATAATGTTAGTTTACAAAAATTTAAATCAGTTTGACATTCTCAATGTTATTACAAAGAGGAGCTAAACAGTGAATATTGTGATAATATGAGGAGAAATGCATACACACATTTGCAAACAAGCAGCCATAGACCTTATTTAGAAAAGTGTCATCATATGTTTTGGTGGAAATTATGGAATGTTTCCAGATGTCTCCTGTAATGATGTCAACCTTGCGGAAATAAGTAACTTGTAGCCTATAATTACCCCGACACAAATTGTGCTGGAAGGAATAATTTAGGCTCCCTACCCTAGGCCCCATTTTTCAAAAAAGAGCTTATTAAATATATGTTTTCAGTGATACAATACCCATCTGTGTGATTAAACCCTTATTGTTGTATATCTATTTTCCAGATTATATGTAATTTACCTTTTGCACAACAAATAGTCGTTCTAGAACAAAATCCACCTACTATGATATGTCAGAAACAAATTATTTATACTGCAGTGTAATTTAAGCTAATACTATTGTACCCTTACACACCATGAGAAAAATGTAACTTGAAGGGTCTATTTGTCTAGTCACCTCTGAGACATGAGTTCAATTCCAGAACAGACAGATGGAATAGAAGCCTCTTCAGACTTCAGATGGTTTTTCAATGACTGCACACTAACTCAATGAGTTTCAAATGCACATGACTCCACAGAAAAGTTCACAGTTCACACAAAATGGTTGCATTCCCAGCCATTAGTGAATTTTACACTGGCTCACTGTTATTTGAAAGAAATAAAGAACTTGCATTTCTAAAGCATCTTTTAAGTGAATTCCCCAAAGCAGACAATGAATTATTTTCAAAAAACTGTGGTAAAGCATAAAGATACAAGAATCAATTTGCTCACAGCAACATCTCACAGTAGTATTTTAAATGACCAAATAATCTGTTATAATTAAGCAATAAATGATAGTCAGGCTCCAGGGAGAACTCTCCTATTCTTCAAATAGAGATATGGAATTTTTGTGCCATATGAGAATTAAGGAGGAATAATGCTTAACAGAGGAACGTAGGACCGGGATCTCACCCAAAGATGGTACCTCTAACAGTGCAGCATTCTTTCAGTACATTACCAGATTATCAGAATAGATTTTGTTCTAAAGTCTCTGGAGTGGATTTTGAATGCACAATCATTTGCCAGGAAGTGTCGAGCTCCCATTAACACTGAAACAAATTGGAAAAACAGAAACCTAAACTTGAAATTGTACATTTTTCAGAATTAATTCAAGCGACCAAATGCAACTTCCTGGTAAGTCTTTTGCTTCAGTAGGCTACGTACATCAATTTAGCAAACTGCAGATCCAACCACTTTCAGTTACATTTTAAATTAATGGATATGAAATGAGAAAAGTTCTAAAATGAATGGGTGACACCCTCTACCATCTTATAACCCAAACTGTGAAGGTGAAAATGAACACTGAATCATCGGATTTAAGGCAATATGACAGAAGAATTTTATTTTAGTTGCAACAGGAACTGTTAATTGCCAATTTTAGCAGATTAAACTTAGAACAGGCAAACAGACTCTGATTGGAAAGGGCAATGTCATGAGGACTTCAGCAGGGTCTGGCAATATCCATAACCCTTTCCCCAATGAGAATGGTGCAAAGTGTGCATCAGTCCATTTTTGGCTCTGAAAGGTATGCACACCACCTCAGATTACCCTGAAAGGAAACTATCGCAGAGTGTGAGCAATAGAGAAGCTAGCTATCTAAGGCTGCTATTTTACAGTAAACACATAATGCTAACAGGATACTGTTGTCAAGTTGAAATACATTCTGCCTACCACATAAATGAACAACGTGGTATATGTGCTTCACTGACAGTTTCGTATCAGATATGTGGGCTGGACATTGACTGGCAAACTGAATCAAATAGCATGGGGACCCATATGGGCCATGGTATTGCCTGTCTCTTTGGGGGATACATGGAACATTCCAGTACTGCTCAGGCCCCAATCTTTTTTCAGTATACCAAAGACATCATCAGTGCTGTTTCCCTGTCTTGTTCGGAATTGGAAGAGTTTATCAATTTCGCTTCTAATTTCTACCCTGCTCTCATTTTCACTTGATCCATCCCTGACTCCTCCTTTCCCTTCCTTGACATCTCTGTTTCCATTTCTGGGGATAGATGGTTCACCAATATCCACTATAAACCCACTGACTCTCACAACTACCTTGACTACATATCCTCACACCCTGCTTCTTGGAAAGACTCCATTCCATTCTCCCAGTTCCTTGATCTCCTTCACATCTGTTCTGATAATGCCCAACGTCAACAATGGAGCCTCTGTAATGTCTATCTTCTTACTCAACTGAGGATTCCCCAGCAACATGGTGGACAGGATCATTAGCCAGGTCCAGCCCATCTCCCACACTTCATCTCCCAACCCTTCTCTTGCCTCCCACACAAAGATAGGGTCCCCCTTGTCCTCACCTACCATCCCACCAACATCCACATCCAGAGGATCATTAGCCCCATTTCCATCACATTCAGTGGGATGCCACTACTAGACACATATCTCCCTCCCTGCCCTTGTCAGCTTTCCGCAAGGACTGTTTCCTCCAGGACACCTCCTGATCCACTCCTCCTTCACTCCCAACACATCCCTAGAGCCCCACAGCACCCACCCCTGCAATCACAGAAGGTACAACACCACCTGTTTACTACCTCCCTCTTCACTATCCAAGACCTCAGACACTCCTTCCAAGTGAAGCAGTACTTCTCTCAATCTAGTTTACTGTACTTGCTGTTCATAATGTGGGCTCCTCTACATTGGGGAGTCACAACAAGACTGGATGACCACTTTGCAGAACACCTATGTTTTGTCTGCAAAAAAAAAAGACCCTGAGCTTCTGGTTGCCTGCAAATTCAACACCACCCTGTTCCCTGGCCAACATCTCTGACTCAGACTTGCTGCAGTGTTCCAGTGAAGGTCAGCACAAGCAGGAACAACAGCATCTCATATTGCACCTGGGGAACCTGCAGCCTTCAGGACTCAGTATTGAATTCAATCATTTTAGGGCCTGAGCACCTTCTCCCCTGTCCTTACCCCACCCTGCACAGCAGGCCTTGTCACCACATGGTCTCTACTATAAACAACCAATTGTCAGGCACGAATGGTCCCCATTAGTAACTATTCATTCTCCCAGTCGCAACAGATCAGCATAGTCTCATTGGTTGGTGGAATGCTGAATAGCATACTCTTGTTCCTATTTCTTATATTCCAATCATATCAAGATTAGAATGATTTTTTTTAATTATAGTTGGTGCTGTTGCATTGTAATAGTATTAAATTGTTCAAAACAGTTTTGCGACAACTGGAATCTGTCAGTAAATACTTTAATTGGTGATCACAGTCAAATTATATTTCATTTCCCACCTTATTTCTGAGCATCTCTTCTTCCAATGTATCATTCTTATATTCTGCCTCAGTATGTTTCACGGTACATATAACGAAAATAAAATCTGTCAAATATTCCTCACTAAAGCTCCAGGAGTCTAAATTATTCTGAATACTGCCTTATCCATTTAAATATTAAATCATATTATACATAATTCTGAATGTATACTATTAAAGATGGATGAAAATGTAACACTTAAATGGAAAGAAAGCATTTGTCTTATGAATCTGGTATGAGTTTAGAAAACCTCCACATGAATCATTAAAATCAGGTTGAATACAGAAAGAGTGCTCCAGTTGCTGCTGGAATTTCCAGGGATCTATACCCAGTAGAGTGAACACATATCTGCTATAAATCCAATACCCATATACAAATTGGAAATGATGAAATTAAAGAGATATCAAAGGAAAAGAAAGGAGATTCATTTCAATGAAAAATAAAAGTAAGTTGAGATTTCAGCTTGTACTGAAAAGACCATGAGCAGAAAGAAAATGGTTGGAGCATTGATCATCTCCATCAGAACCTTCAGCACAGGTCTGAATAAATGATCCAATCATCGAGGCAATCCTCTAGCTTGGCTCAGATAGACAAATGCCTATGTTAGTCAAGCCCCATCTGATTTATGAGAGAAATTGAAATGCGTGGCACTGGTGTCTCTCAAGGGGCTCATGTTTAGGTGTCTCTTTATCTTGGATACAAGTGGTGTCTATCCATACGCTGACCAAGGAGATATTTTAAACATTGCCCAAAAAGTTCAGAGGCCCAATATCTTTGGGAGTGCAGGTCACAAACCTATTCTGGACCAAAAGGCAGTTTCTACATATCTTGTAGAGTTAGCCAAAATGTTTGAGACCATTAGGCCTGAAAGTAGAAACTCCACTGTTTAGACATTGGTAACCGTTAAAGGAGCAATCAGATGGTCCAGAACCATAAGGACGTCTTACAAACTTTGGGACTCTATCGATGTGTCATTATGATGAATCCCTGCCAAAGTTATTGTCAAATCTCCCAGAATAGCATGGATATCAATATGCATATCAATGGTGATTGATTAATTTTTAAGAATAATTTACATATCATTCTACATGCTATATAAAAACTAAGTGAATATAACCGGTGAGTACATTAGTGGTTCATTTATTCCACTGCCTATATTCAGCTCAATTCCATAATGTAATGAATGTGAACCATTAAGGACTTGGTCTGATGTGGCAGATATTAGCAGCATTATCACCTTAACAGCATAATTTGTGAAAATGAAAACAAGTTTCACATTGACACCTAAGTGTTTGCTTATCACATTTGTTGCATATTTTGGGTTTAAATACAGAAAGTATATTTCCTCAATGGACTCTTCTCACAATATAAAGAAACATAATAAAGGTATACAGTCTTATCTTCCCACTCTGAACAGTGGTCTTGACTATCCTGCTCATCCCTTAATCCTGTACTCACACCTATCTTGGATCCTGCTTCATCCACACCTCAAATTTGAACTTCTAATTATTGTGTTCAAATCACTTTCTGGCCTTGAACCTCTCTATCTCTGTAGCCTTTTCAAGCCCTCCAACCCCATAAAACCTCTGCATTCCTTCAATCCTGATAAGTAGGTATCTGAGATTTTACCTGGCCCACCATTGGTGGCCATGTTTTCAGCTGTGTCAGTCCTAAATTCTGAATTCCTTCCCTTCACCTTTCCTCCTCTAAGACACTCCTTCAGTACTCTCTTTGACTAACCATTTGGTCATCCATCCTAATATTTCCTACATGCCTAGGTGCTAATTTTTGTTGGATAATATTGTAAAGCATCTTGGGATATGTTACAATATTAAAGATGCTGCATAAATACTAATTATTTTTTGTTAAAAATGGAAAAAAAATATCATCTGTAATCCGTTAAATGTAGCAAGGCTTTTAGATTACTGAAAGTAGCTGAAGTCTCTCCTCCTCCCTCTGTAAAATATTTACTTAAGTTTACAATCAATCCACAGAGCTCTTACTTAGCCAAGTCCTATTGTGCAGATCTGGAAAGAAATCCATGCACCATGAAAGGGTTGGAGTGTAACTTGGAGCTTCACTGCTGTGTTTTCTTTAGATTAGATTACTTACAGTGTGGAAACAGGCCCTTCGGCCCAACAAGTCCACACCGATCCTTCAGAGCAACCCACCCAAACCCATTCCCCTACATTCACCCCTTCACCTAACACTAAGGGCAATTTAGCATGGCCAATTCACCTAACCGGCACATGTTTGTACTGTGGGAGGAAACCAGAGAATCCAGAGGAAAACCACGCAGGCATGGAGAGAATGTGCAAACACCAGCTGCCTGAGGCGGGCATTGAACCTGGGTCTCTGGCGCTGTGAGGCAGCAGTGCTAACCACTGTGCCACCGTGCCGCCCACACAAAGTTGTGATGGCCAGGAATTGAACCCGGGTCAATTGCTTGGAAGGCAGCTATGCTCACCACTATACCACAATCATAACTCAGGGCTCACTGTGTGAAACTTGTTTTTGACAAAAAGAGTTCATAGACCATCTCAAGCAATTTCAATTACACAGATTACACCATCCATTGGCATTTCCAAGTCATTTTTACACATTATTTCAATTTCTTAAGTTGAAGATACTTTAATGGTATTCAAACGTAACTAAATTTTGTACAGTTAGAGTTTCAATTTTGTCATGTGTGAGATAACAATTGGGATACATTTTTTGGTAGCAAAGAAAAGAGCTTTATTGAGTGATGAATCCCCAGTTGTGATTATAATGAGTACAGCAAAAGTGAAAAAATGAGAATGCATGTTGCCATTTATCATCAAATAAACTGCTCTTTCCCATGTTTTAGATGTAACTAAAATAGAGAAAAAGAATAGTCCCTTGTGTATCACGCAAGCACTATCTTGAAATGCTAGAACCAGCAATTCTTAATGACCCATAGATGAGAGTTGTAAGGTATTTGTGATTGATTGCAATAAAACTGGTTGCGTGCATGGTCTCATCATTACTCAGGACAAGCAAAGTGAAGCCCGAGTCGAGTGAGAACTCGATTATCTTCAGAACTTGAGTTTTGATTCCACTTTTCACATTGAACTTTAGAAGCCAAATGCAAACTCAGAATTTATGCCAATGTTATCATGATTTTGGCAACAGATGGCAGTTCTTCACCACAATCCTGAGGGCAAAGGAACCTATGATACCTTATACAAGTCGGGAGCACATGGGGTTCAGGAATATGCTCTGTCTTTGCAGGTGTTTCATTTTTTTTTGTTTTAAAGTACAGGGTTCACCAGATCTGAAATGGTCTGATGAACCACATTTCAGATAAGTATGCAGGAATCCAAAATATGCCATTAAGAGCATTTTAGATTTTCAGTTCATTTTGGGGAAAAAAGGATAATTTAAAATAAATGCCAAGTAATCTAACCTAATCTAATCCATTCTAAAGATTTTGTAAATGTTTGCACACATTTATGGATATAACAAAACACATACACCTGAGTAAGATATAAATAATTATGGATAGCTTATGGCCATTTTTCCAATGAAAGTCATACCTTTGTATTAATGTGAAGATTAGCTTTACATTACTGAGAAAACAATCCTCCTCAACCAACAGCTGAAAAAACTATTAGGTCAAAATATTTTGCATGGTTTCTTATATTAGCACTCTGTGTATTTAAAGTGTATGAGGTTTTCTGCCTCTGACTCATTCATGAATGAAATGGTGGGATTCTTAAACCATAGGTTATTTCATCTCCATTATGTCATAGCTTGTAAATGTCTGCTGCAAGGGGGTTCTTTGAAGTAAAACATAATCTGCTGAATGAGTTAAACATATTGAAGGATTTCAAAATGGCAAGAAAGAAGGGAGATTTCCACAGCACTAGAAAGCTATCGTGACTTCCTGTATTGGGAGAAGCATGACTTAAAGATCTTCCTTTGCTGGATCAGAGAGTAGACCACCATGGTGCAAATGGCACCATTCCAATCTTCAGACCCTTTCAGGTTAATATGTATACACAATGGATAACTCTAACAGTCACTGACACAATCAATATGATCTAGGAGAAGGCCATTCAGCCCATCATATCTACACTGACTCTCTGGGCATTTTAACCTATTGCCAATCTCCTGCCTTATCTTCTTAACCCTGCATATCATTTCCATTTAAACAACTCTCTAAAGCACTCTCAAATGCATCAACTGAACCTGCTTCTATCATACTTCCAAGCAATGCATTCCACACCCTAACTACTTACTGTGTGAAAAAAAAGGTTTCTTAACTTGCATTTGCTTCTTTGCAAAATGCTTTGAAACTGTTTCCCGGTTCTAGATCTGTTAATGAGTGAGAAACTTTCTCCCCAGATCCGTCATGATTTTGAAAACTTCTATTTAATCTTCTTTTCACATTCTTACCTCTCAGGAAAACAGTCCCAACTTCTTCAATCACTCCTCATAATTGAAGGATTTCATCCCTGGAACTATTTTCATAAAGCTCCTCTGCACTCTCCCAGTGCACTTATATACTTCCTACAGTATGGCACCCAGAACTGTACACAGCACTCCAACTGAGGCCTAATCTCTGGCTTACATAAGTTCATCTTATCCTCATTGATTTTGTATTCTACATTCCTATTTATGAAGCCTAGAATACCGTATGCTTTCTCAAAATCTCTTGCTACCTGTCCTATCATCTTCAATGGCTTGTGTAGATATTCAGCCAGGTGTCTCTGCTCTTGCACACCTTTTAGAATAGCACCCTTTAGTTTATTCTGTCTCTCCATGTTTTTTGTAACAAAGTGCAGCATCTCATGCACATTGAACTAATCGGCCAGCTATCCTCCCATTCCAACAACATGTCAAAGTCCTTTCAATGTTCTGCACTGTTCTCTTTACCGTTTACAATTTTCCAAAGTTTTGTGTCATTCAAAATAGATCTCTGCACACCAAGATCTAGGTTATCTATACACATCAGGAAAAGCAGGTATCTCAACATGGAGGCATGGGGGTCTCCATTATGAACCTTCCACCAGCCAAAAAACAAATCACTCATCATTACTCGTTGTTTCCTATCCCTCAGCCAGTTTTGTATTTACGTTGCTACTGCCTCTTTTATTCCAGGACCTTAAAGTTTCTTGTATGGAACTGCATTAAATGGAAGTCTGTATACGCCATGTCAATAGCCATCAACCCTCTCAGTTACCTCTTCAAAAACTCCAGCAAGTTAGTTAGATATAATTTTCATTTAATAGCTTCATGTTAAGTCTTCTGAAACAATCCATGTTTTATAAATTCTATTCTGAAGTTTGTTCCACCATGACCAATGTTAAACTGACGGGTCAGTAATTGCTGGACTGTTCATTGGAAATTTTTTTAAAATCAACTACAGAGCATGATTATCTTGCTGCAATTTTACAGGACCTTGGTGAGACCACACCTGGAATATTGCACACAGGTTTGGTCCCCTTTCCTGGTGAAAGATGTTCTGGCCATGGAGGGAGTGCAACAAGGGTTTACTAGATTGATTCCTGGGACTGATATATAAAGAGAGATTGGATCATTTAAGACTATATTCACTCAAGCTAAGAACTAGGGGGAATCTCACAGAACCCTCTACAATTCTAACAGAACTGGACAGGGTAAAGGATGCTCAATGACTGGGGAGTCCAGGGTCAAAGGTCATGGTCAAAGGAGACAGGTTTGCATTTGGACTTAAAAAGGCAGCTGATTACATTTATTGGAACAAAACTTCCCACTATGTTGTATGTGTATCTATCGGTGAAGTAGCCTGGAGATTATCACACAGACCTGGTTCATTTACATACTATACATAAAAAGGACCGTACATAGATAAATCTAGGCATATAAGGAAACAAAATTTTAAAGACAACATTGATTGGAACTCAGTCTAGAATCTGCCATCAGTGAAATTTTCAGGATAGATTTGTGACATGGAACTGCAGTAAAGGTTGTGGAGAGGCTCCAGATTAATTGCATTTCACTAGCTGCAGAATAATATATTTAATCTAAATTAAGGATTACAGATCTATTCATTAAACCTAAATATAGTGATGATAATTAAAACACCAACTATCTTGATTTTCATCATTCCTTTCTATATTTCCAAACAATATCTTCAGATCAAGAAGACGGAAAGTTACTTTTCCAGGAAGCAAATGTCCCAAATACAATTTTCAGTATGAATGCCTCTTGGTCTTGTAGTTATGGTACTAGAAATGATAGCATGCCCAATTTTGAAGTGAACTTTTCTCTTATTCCAAATTTTTTGTTTCATGGATCCTATTGTAGTTAACACCAACTTCATCTAAAGATAGAATGGTTTTCAACTCTTAAAATGACAAATAAAACCAGGATGAATAGTCACCATGGGACATCGTAATAGAAGCAACAAACAGTTGTCAGAATCTTATAGACTGACCATAAGACCCTAAGACATATGAGCAGAAATTGGGCTATTCAGCCCATTGAATCTGTCCTGCTATTCAATCATAGCTGATATGTTTCTCAATCCCACTCTCCCATTTTCTACCCATAACCCTTGATTCCCTTGATACTCAAGAACCTATTTATCTCAGTCTTAAATATATTCAATGACCTGGCCTCCACAGCCTTCTGTGGCAATGAATTCCATAGGTTCGCCATTCTCTGGCTGAAGAGATTTCTCCTTATCCCTGTTCTTCCCTTAACTCTGAGGCTATGCTGACAGGTCCTAGTCTGTCCTACCAATGGAAACATCTTCCCAACATCTACTCTGTACAGGCCATTCAGTATCTGCATGCTTCAGTTAGATCCACCCTCAACCTTCTAAACTCCATCGACTATAAACCCAGAGTCGTCAAATGTTCCTCGTTTGTTAAACTTTTCATTTCTGGTGATAATGTGTATAGATATAAGCAGGCAGGGAAAAAGTTAAGTTCTGAGTTTTGTGAAGCAAGAGTTTCAGCTGAGCATGACTCAGATTAGATAAGAACTTATAGTTAACAATGGGGTGCCGAAGGGAAGGGTAATGGCTTAACTAGGTAGAAAAACAGGCATTATGTAGAGCCATTTAACAATATTGAAAACATTCAGTATGTGAGGTAAGTTTAACAAAGTGAAAACTATTCATTATGTGAAGCCAGTTATTCATTGTGTAACAGCAGATGGCTTAATCTTTACTGTTAATACTCATGGATTGTAACAGTTACCCAATCAATATGTATGTTGCCTTATCTGGATGTTCCTCCCTGTAAAATGACGATATAGTTCATTGAGAAACTGCTCTTCCAGAGAAGACCATGAACTCGTGTCTCTGTGCACATGGATGATGGTTCTCTCTCCCTCCAGAACCCAGAATAAAGATAAAGGAGGTAAAACTACATTGCGCCTCTGAATGTTTTGTTTCAACAGTGGGGGGGGAGAAGCAGGACGACAATATTGGCGTGGTCAGCAGGATCCAAATGAATACTTATGATCAGATGGTTTCAGCGGCCGCCCTGAACATCGGTATCTCAAAACGGATAGGCCCACAAGGTAAGATTTTAAACCTCGGTCCCTCTCAATATTCCTGTGTGCCGGAGACGATCCCCTCATTCGTTCGCTCTCTATTCTACCGATTTCTCAAATGGTAGTTAGTTCAGTTGAGAGACACTGTCTTGCAAACGTGCTTACAGGCAGAGATTCGAGTCCTCTGTGTTGTATTCGGGGGAGGGTGTTTTGATTGAGGTTCCAGTCCTCTGTGGTGGGTTTGGTTGAGGTTTGAGTCCTCTGTGGGGTACTGGGGTTCGAGATTTCTGTGGTTAAGAGAGCTTCAAGCTCTCTGTGATTGAGATTCGAGTTCTCTGCACGGTACTGGGGTTCGAGTCCCCTGTGGTGGGTTTGGTTGAGGTTTGAGCTCTCTGCGCGGTCCTAGAGTTAGAGTCCCCTGGGGTGAGTGTGATTGAAGTTTGAGTCTGCTGTGTGGTACTGGGGATTGAGGTTTCTGTGTTTAAGTGAGCTTCGAGCTCTCAGTGATTGAGGATCAAGTCCTCTGCATGGTATTAGGGTTTGAATCCCCTGGGGTGGGTTTGGTTGAAATTCGAGTCCTCTTTGCAGTACTGGGGTTCGAGCTCTCTGTGTTTAAATGAAACTTAAGTTTTCTGTGTTTAATTGAGATTTGAGTTTTCTGTGTTTAAGTGGGATTTAGGTTCTCTGTGTTTAAGTAGGATTTGAGTTATCTGTGTTTAAGCAGGGTTCAAGCAGCCATGATGTGTAAAGTGAGAAAGGGGCTAAAGTCTCCCAGTGGTGAAATTTGAGGCTCTGCAAGTCTTCGTCCTGGGGGATGAGTGTGGCTTGGACTTTGGCAGCATCTGGTCCACTGCAATGGCTTTCTCTTTTTATAAGTGTAATTTCGGTGAGGATGCAAAACACAATGAGAAAACGCTGAAATTAAGGTTGTAATAATACTTGGGTTGAAAAAGGAAAGTTTCAATATAAATTGTGCAATGCTAAGAATGTTTGATGTTTTCAAATTTGGTTTAAAATACTGGTTCAGAAGATCCTTTTTAAGTCACTGTTTTGCCATGTTTGAATCAGGATCTTAACACAATGTGTTTTGTGGGCCATGTAATGGGACACATTTTGTTTTTACATTGAAATTGTACAATGTTATATCCTTTTTAAAGTTATCAAACTTGTAACCTTAAAACAAATTGATTGAGTGCCTTGAGCCTAACATTTATTTGAAATTCTACAACGCCTATTTAAAACAAAAGTTGGGTCAGTGGTCATGCTTTAGCCAGATGAGACTATTGTATTAAAATATCTTTGCTGCTGTGTTTTTTAATGCCCAGTGTTCACTAAAAGAAGAGTGTGTTTTAAGTTTGATGTTTTGTTTAGATTTTCTACAGAATATTAGAACTTGAGGCTGAGCGGTTTCAGTACTGTTAATTAGTGTTAAGACTTCATTGGCCCCTTCATATTGCAAATTCAAAGAATGTTGATCTCTACCAAAGTTGCCACTGTAATTCTGACTTTTTTTGGAAAGTTTCATTTGGAGAACATATTTTAAAATATTTAACATTTGTCTCCCATGAATATTCGAGATTTAAATGTGAACTGAAACTGCCTCTTCAATTGCTAAAGCACAGGAAACATTTTGTTGTTTTCTTGCTGTTCCAGACTTTTAAAATACTTTTCCCCACAGCTTTCACATTAGCCAAGTATTAATTTGTTAAAGGAAAATAATTTTTGAATAACCTGAATGAGCTACCCGAGGGTTTAAGTTTAGGACCATTGATTATTGTTTATAATTGACCGAATTGTTTAGGCAGTATAATTTAGAAGTTTATGGATTATATAAAACTTGATAAAGTCATGAATAGTGAACAGAGTAACAGATTTCAAGAATTCAAAGAATGTTGAAATAGGCAGACACAATTTAGTGCAGTTAAATGTGTGACCATCTTTATACTGATAACCACCTTGTCAAGGAGGGAATGAGAGAGGAAATGCAAAGAAACTTTCAGCAGCTAACATCTTCTCTCGAGTTTCTCCATTCAGAGGTAAAGCATGCCAGGTAACAGTCACCCAATTAATATGTATGTTGCCTTATCTGGATGCTCCTCCCTGCAAAATAACTATATAGTTCATTGAGAAACTGTTGTTCCAGAGAAGACCATGAACCCATGCCTCTGTGCCTTGGTGATTATTCTGTCTCCCTCCAGAACCCATCACAAAGATGAAGGAGGTAAAACCATCCTGTGTCTCTGAACGTTTTGCTTCGACTGAGGGGGGGAAATGAGATGACACTGGAACCATTCTCGTGAACATCCTCTGAACATGTTCCAAGGCCAGTATATCCTTCCTGAGATATGTGGCCCAAAACTGCACACAATACTCCAAATGTGGTCTGAGCAGAGCCTTATAGACCCTCAGAAGTACATCCCTGCTTTTATATTCAAGTCATCTCAAAATAAATGCTATCCTTGCATTTGCCTTCCCAACTACTGACTCAACCTGCAAGTTTACCTTGAGAGAATCCTGAACTCTCAAGTCTCTTTGCACTTCAGACTTCGGAATTTTCTCCCCATTTAGAAAATAGTCCATGCCTCTATTCTTCCTACCAAAGTGCATGACCTCACTCTTTCCCACATTGTATTCCATTTGCCACTTTTTTGTCCACTCTCCTAATCTGTCCAAACCCTTCTGCAGCCTCCACGCCCCGTCAATGCTACCTGTCCCTCTACCTATCTTTGGATCATCTGCAAACGTAGCCAGAGTGCCCTTAGTTCCTTCATCTAGATCGTTAATGTATAAAGTGAAAAGTTGTGGTCCCAACACTGATCCTTGCAGAACACCACTCGTCACTGGCTGTCATCCTCAAAGAGACCCTTTTATCACCATCCCTGCTTTCTGCCAGACAGCCAAATTTCTATCCATGCCAGCACTTTGCCTCTAACACAATGGACCTTTATCTTATTGGGAGCCTCCTGTGTGGCACCTTTTCAAAGACCTTCTTGAAGTCCATTGCTTGTTACCTCCTCAAAGAATTCTAACAGATTTGGCAGGCATGGCTTCCCCATGATGAAACCATGCTGACTTTGCCCTATTTTATCATACACTTCCAAGTATTCAGAAATCTCATCCTTCACAAAGGATTCTAGGATCTTACCCACAACCAAGGTCACACAAATTGGTCAATAATTTTCTATCTTTTTCCTTACTCCCTTTTCAAACAGATGTGTCTTGTTAGCGACTTTCCAGTACTCTTGGATCCTCCCTGTCTCTAGCAAATCCTGAAAGATCACCACTAATGCCTCTGCTATCTCTTCAGCAATCTCCCTTAGAAATCTAGGTTGTAGTCCATCTGGTCCAGGTGATTTATCCACTTTCAGGCCATTCAGATTTTCTAGCACTTTCTCCTTGGTGATGGCCACCATACTCAGCTCTGCCCTCTCACTTGAATTTTTGGGATATTACTTGAAGTACTAGTGCAAAGTAATTATTCAGTTCCTCAGAAATTTCCTTGTTCCCCATTTCTATCTCTCCAGCATCTTTTTCCAGCAGCCTAATGTCCACTTTTGCCTCTCTTTATATAGCTTTATATAGCTAAAGAAACTATTACTGTCTTTCTTTATATTACTGGCTAACACCCTCATATTTCATCTTCTCCCTCATTTCTTTTTTTGTTGTCCTTTGTTGGTCTTTGTCAACTTCCCAGTCATCTGGTTTGCCACTGCCTTTTGCCACATTAGATGCTTTTTCTTTTGCTTTTATGCTATCCCTGACTTCCCTAGTCAGAAACTTATCAAATCAAAATATCATTTACTAGAATAATGATGTACCCCAATCTCTGCGTGCCCATCACTCTCAAAGGCTTCTATTGTGCAGTCGATACTGCATGCACCCTCTCAATGGAAACCCACGTGCAGCCATAACTGTGAAAAAGGAGTTAGGCAGGCACAATGACCCTCTCAATGGTCCACTGCCTGGACCTGGTAATGGCCAAGCCCAGGAGTAGGGCCCATGACGAAGACTTCTGACCTGCCCACCCTCCCTCCATAGAAGGCTTAGAGAAAAGAAGGTGGGGCTGAAACAATGACACAAGAGCAGCTCCTTCAAAAAAAACTGAAGAAGGGGCTACAAATAAAAACACTCATTGTAACAGTGGAAAACCATTTCCTCAGAGCACAAAACTACATGTAGTTGATATTACCTGGGACTGCTACGTGAAACATTCTCCATGCTAGATCCCCAATGGAAAGATTGCATATTTGATCAAACTTATCAGATTTGTCAGAAAAAAACCTCAGGAACTGGTGGGGCTCAAACCCAGGCCTTCTGGCACAGAGGTAGCTCACTACCACTTCACCATAACAGCACCGAGGAGTGCTCACATACATGCTTTGACAATCTTTTTTTAATCTGATTATTAATGTTTTAGATTAAAACGTTTCATATTTATTAAGCTATGTTTCTTAAGTCAGGTTATGAATTATTGATTAAAATTGGGATTTAGGAGGGAGTTTGCACATGAGCTTAAAGATGGTAATTGCCTGGTACAGTAAGTTAAGGGTAACCTCCTCCAGAGGATCAATGTTGTGAGATGGCCAGGGAGTGGGCAGTTTGCACACTGTCTGCTGTATATTAGGCGGGCCTGTGATCTCAGTTCTTTCCTTTTCAAAGCCCTATGATTGATGATTGCTGTTGCCACCTCCCCCACAGGTTCAGGCATCTACCCTGCCCATTCCGAATATATTGGTCACTCCCATTTTCTTAACCCATGCACATATTTGATATTGAAAGCAATAAACAGTGAGCATTTCTCTGCCAATGGCTTCCAGCCTCAGCCAGAACACTCGGTGAACCCAAAACATCTGCATCCCCTTTCTAGTGGCCCATCCCATAAAATCCACAGACTTCACAGTTCCCCAAGAGCCCACCCAATCTGAGTGCATGGATTTACACCTTTCCTGCTTAGCCTCCTGGCATATGAGATGACCATGTCAGCTGTGGTCACTCACTGCCGCTACAGAGCCAACCTAGTACTTGTGTCTTACTTGCTAGATTGTAGGGACATGGAACCCCTAATCAAGAATACTCTGAATGCACACCCGACCATGGCATTTGAATGATATGGGAGGTTACCCTTAACTTACTGTACCAGGATGCCCTGAGCGATGGACTTCAGCAAGAACTACTTGCATAACTACTCCCTGGGAACTACTCCCTGGAAGAAAGTGAGAACTGCAGATGCTGGAGATCAGTGTCAAAAAGTGTGGCACTGGAAATGCACAGCAAGTCAGGCAACATCTGAGGAGCAAGAGACTCGACGTTTCGGGCATAAGCCCATCAAGTTCCTGATAAAAGGTGTATGCCCGAAACATTGATTCTCCTTCTCATCAGATGCTGCCTGACCTGCTGTGCTTTTCCAGCACCACACTTTTCAACTCAACTTTAAGATTTTTCTCTGTTTGTTTAACGTATATGCAGTCAAATGTCCACTCCCTAGACTGAGGATAGTTTAGCAACAAAACAGACTGCCTGTTTCTGTGACAGCCCTAATTGACACCCCAAGGCAGAGCAGGGATGCTATGAGCATGCAGATAAACACAAAGTGAGTGAACACCAAGGCAGCAAATGATTCCTGATGAAGGACTTATGCCCAAAACGTCGATTTTCCTGCTTCTTGGATGCTGCCTGACCTGCTGTGCTTTTCCAGCACCACACTCTCGGCCCTGAGGTGCAGCCTGGTTCAGTTTGCTGAATTGTCTGTCCCTGGGGACAAAGTGCCCCCACTGCAGCCTTTGAACACACATTGCTGGTGCACTCTGCAATGTAAGTCAGAGTGCACTACTAGTGCCATGATAGGTTGGCAGACAGCAGATGCCAATGTCCATGGAGGAGTGGTGTGTGCAGCTCATGCCTGTTGATTGTGTCCTGCTCTATGACTTGGTCATAAGCAACACTGAGGACCATTCTGATCACACTGTGAACTGAATCCACCAGATTTCCTTCTCAAGTTTTCGCTGTGTCTAGCTTGTTTGGCAAGTTTGGTAAGACAACAGGCTTAATAATAGTGAGGTGAGCTGTGATGTTAACAGAAAGTTCAGAGATGGAAGAGAACAGGTTTCCTTTGCTTAGAGAAAGCAGCTGACTAGTGAATATTTATCCTCTTTAATGTTAAAGTAAAGTTTAGTTTAGGTTGTGTTTAGGTCCTCAGTCTCTTTTTCTCTCTTTGTTTAATCTAAGATGGATATTAGAAGAAAAAAAATGCAATTATGAGTTTAACTTGGGGATTCTTCGCCTGTAAAGAGCAAGGGTATTAGAGAGATTTAATTCATAACATAAATAAAACATGATAGAGATGACAGATCTGATGTAGTGTTGCAGCTGCAACACATAGGAGCTGCTGGACACCAAGGTCCAGAGCAAATACATTCATTCGTAATAAATGTTTGCAGTGCGAGCAACTTTGTATCCAAGCTGAGGAGCTGGGATCTGAACTGTAGATGTTGCATTATATCAGGCATGGAGATTGGTACCTACACACTTTGCTCCAGGAGGTGGACAATTCAAATTTGCTCTGTGATCAAGAATAGGAAGGTGTGACTGTAGGTGAGGCAGATATGGCAACTCAAGGGGTAACTCTCGAGAAACCTCAGTTCCTGCAGTCGCCAGGTTCTTGCAAGCTTTGTGCATAAGAGTGAGGAACTGACCATGGCAGCTCGATTTGCACGGACCCAGCAATCGTTCAAATGAAGCCAGTTCAAATGGAATAGTTCCCTTCTACCCAACACTGGTGCCAGGACTATGAACTGAAACCTCAATTTCATGGAACTGCAGGGTGCTGGCATCAAGAGGCTGCTATCGCATGCCCATTTGCAGCTAATCATCATCTGGCACATTTTATTGGATTTTTCAGATACTGCCTGCTTCCTCCATGGCTGGGAGCTGTTGCTTGCTGCCCATGCAACAGCCACATCATTTGAAACATTTTGATCTGCTCCCACCCTGACAGCTTGAAGCAGGTTGTTGTCCCTCTTTCTATTTTAAATCCAGGTACACCTCTGGTTCTCCATGGCGGCTAGCCACTGCTACCATCTCCAGACAGGCTTCCTCAATCAATGGCTTGGTCTTCCTTGTCTCCTGATGGTGACCACGAGGAACAGCACCTCACACTTTGCCTGGAAATTTGCAGGAGGAGAACCTGCAGGAAAGAATTGTGGAAACATGGGACCACCCTTTGTCCATTCTGAGCCATCTGTCTGTCAGTCATCTCCTGCTTCACACCATTGGTCGGATGAAGAGAAGCACAGATGAGGTTGAGAATCTAAATATGGCTGTGATCTGGAGGACTCATGCAGAAAGAGGCTAAAGATCTGATTCTTTAAAACCTCTGCAATCTACCACTGGCTTGTAGGCACTGCAGAAATGTCTAGATGCCAATTAAAAATGGTGTCTGGATCTCTACCTTATTAACTGATGTCTGCCTTCCAGCCCTTTCTCCAAATCTGGCCAGGCCCAGTAACTCACTGTGTTAATTTATTCACATCCCATCAGCCATTCCTGCTACAATGCCCGCCGTGTTTAGGTTCACTGCCCGGGTCTAAGCCAGGACAGCTGAACTCCACCCATTTACTCTGTTGCTTCTCCAGAAATACCAACATGTGTCCTGAACGTACTGTTTAAAAACAGGAACCATTGATTTAAGATGATGAGGAAGAATAACTTTGTTTTCTCACAATTTCATGAGACTTTGGAACATTCTTCCTCAAAAGGTGGTGGAAACAGAATCTTTGTACATTTTTACGGCAGAGGTAAGAAATGTGGTGAAAGAACATCAAAGGTGGGTGGGAGTATGAAATAATCAGATCAGTCAGGATGTCATTGAATTAGGAGCAGATCAAGGAGCCAAGTGTCCTACTGCTCTCACTATTCATATGTTTATATGTTAACATTGATTGCTCTAGTTCACACTGCCTTTGTAATGTCTGGAGGGTATCTCATTTCTTGGAGGGAAGAGGACATCTCTCCTCCTCTTCACCTCCTACAACAAGGCCTCATGTACTGAATTGGAGAGCCTTGGGGTATGCTCTCTCATTTGCTGCACCAATTGCTTTCTTCCTAAATGCTCATGAATACTTCCACAATGATCTCAACCATCTGCTGCAGCCAAAGATCACCTCACCATTAAAAGGTGCAACCCATGCATGAACTTGTGGTGGTGGTGGTGGTGGTGGTGGTGGGGGGGGGGAGGGGGAGGGTTGTATTTAATGTTGGGCTTCAGGCTACTATCATTTCAGGGACCAGGCAGCACATTACAGACAGGCGAAAGTGAGGACTGTAGATGCTGTAGATTACAGTTGAGAGTGTGGTGCTGGAAAAGCACAGCAGGTAGGCAGCATCCGAGGAGCTGGAAAATTGACGTTTCGGGTAAAAGGCCTTCGTCAGGAACTGATTCGGGCTTTTGGCCAAAACATTGATTCTCCTGCTCCTCGGATGCTGCCTGACCTGCTGGTGCTTTTCCAACACCACACTCTCGAGCACAATGCAGGCAGACCACCTGTATTACTTTAAACAGGTCCACAATAGTTCCTTGTCACAATCCATCTATCTGATCTGGTGTTATTAAATTTTCAGCCCACTCTACCAATATTAATGCAAGTCAGATCGCTGACTGAATGAACTAAGAATAAAACAATATGGGAAGGTGGTCAGGTAGACAGTTGAGATGGTGGTGTAGTAGTAATATTACTTGACAGGTTAACTCAACAGTCCACGCAAATTCTCTGAGGACAAGGGGTCAAATCCCACCAAAGCAGTTGATGGAATTCTAATTCAGTTAATAAGACTTGGAAGTGAAAGCTAGTCCCATGGTGACCATGACAACAATCGTCAATTGTTGTAAGAATCCATCTGGATTTCTAGTTCCCATTAAGAAAGGAAATCCATCCTTATCTGGTGTGGACCAGACGTGATTCCAAATCGACAACAACGTCGTTGACTTAACTACCCTTGTGAAATAGTCTAGTAAGCCACACAGTGCAAAGGCAACTTGGGATGAGCAATAAAGGCTGCACTTGCCAGCAATGAATAAAAAACACAGGATAGGTATACGGAATAAGTATTACCGTTCATGTAGAAGCTAAACTATAATATGGCCTGGCTGGGCTACGTATCCTGTTCTCAATTTTTAATTTCTATGCAATTCAATGTAAACACAATTTGAACATTGTGCAATTAAATTTTATTTGCAGTATTGGTATTTATGTGATCCTAAATTCCCTAAATGATACTTTATCCAGTTACTAAGCAAATCTCTGTATTTCCATGTTTAGATTTTTCACAAAAATGCATCACCAGCTGCAAACATGCACATTCTATTTTTAATATCCTCATTCATGGGCAAAATGTAAAGTTCTGCAAAGATCACAAATCTGACTTCAAATCTAGCTGTCACAGTTAAAGGATTGGACAAGTACTACGAAACCAGTTAATCAGTTAATCATCCTGATATGTTCAAATGTCCACCTGTACCAAGTCTTTTCAAGAGCTAATTACTGTGAAATCAAGCAAGTCTGGTTTGTTTTCAGCCAGCACTTTATTTTGTCACTCATGTCAGCATTTAAATGTAAAAATAATAGCTATTTTAGAACAAATGCATTTTTCAACATCATTTGAAGAAAAAAAAATCATCGCATTCACCTATAAAATAAATCAAACTATGTAAAAAAAAAATGCCTACAAACGATTTCCTCTGACCCTTTGTGTGAGGCCTGGAGCTTCAGTTCTGTTTCACTCACACAGCTTGAAAATTCACCAGGACCTGAGGTGCCATGGTGTCTCAGCTCCTGTTGCAAATGCATGTTAGGAACTACAGCCAAAATGTATACATTATAATGTAAATAGCAGAATAAGAGACTTCAAGGCTGGAAGAACAAAGCTACTTCTATCTTAAACAAATGTTGTAGAACAGAAGGTAAAGAGCTTTAGATTCAGGCATGTTTTGTTCAGTGTCAGTAATGCATGTAATGTTTCCAAATCATGTTAGTCATGTATATTGCCTTGTTCAATTCACCTCATTGTGGTGATGGATAAGCCAGTCTTAAGGCTGCACTGGAACTGAGGTAAAGTTCAGAAACCTAATTCTTTAACGTATCTATTTAGTATCATTCATAATGTTAACAGCAACAATCATCGGAATGTAACTTTCCCATTTATCTATAAATTATATGATGTTATTTTAGTATTTAAACTAATCACAAAAGCAATCAAACTCCTTTATGAACCAAAACTTACATTCCCATGAGTTTAGAAGAATGAGGAATGATCTCATTGAAATGTAGAGTGGTCTAAAAGTGCTTGACAGGTTGATTGCTAAGAGGATGTTTTCCGTAGCTGGCAAGTCGAGAACTAGGGGGGTCAAATCTTAGAATGTAGGATCAACCATTTAGGACTGAGATGAGGAGAAATGTCTTCACGCAAAGGACTGCGAAACTTTGGAAACATCTACCTAAAGGCTGTGGATACTTATGTGTTAAAATAAACACATACAAATTAGGAACAGCAGTAGGCCATTCAGGCCCTCGAGCCAGGCATTCAATAGATCATGGCAGATCTGATTGTGGCCTCAATTCCACATTCCCACCTACCCCCAATAACTTCTGACTCCCTCATTAGTTAAGAGTCCAGCTACCTCTGCCTTAAATACATATGATGCTTTCCACCATTTTCTGGGGAAGAATGCAGCGGACTCTAGTTTCTGAGAGAAAAAGAAAAGTATATTTAAGTTGGATTTTGATAGATTCTTCGATATCAAAGGAAGCAATAGCTAAGGTAGAACATCATCCATGGGTTTATTAACTGGTAGTGTAGATATGAGGGAGCTTAAACATGTTACACTAGCTCCTGCATTTTAGGTCTTGTTGGTCTTTAAATCTAGTCACCTATAGCACTACTTGAATGTAATCTGGGTCTGCAGTACAGCTGTACTCTTTAACTACTGGAATGAAGCTGTACTTTGACTGGCCATTCCTTGCAGGCTACTGCCTGAACAGCACTAATTAGAAATGAGCTTAAATGGGCAAACTCACACAATTGTCAACACTTATACATTTCTGAAGTCACTTGGTTATTTGCTTGTCAGATATTGAGTGGTGAAAGTCCTGACTTAAAGAACTGTTCATCTTTTTTGCAGTTGTGTTATCTCTATAACAAAGCGTGACGTCAGACACATAAATGGTCTAAGTAAGGCCACTTTTGGCATGAGAAAGTGAATAAATATGTTTTCCCTTGACTTCTCACCATTGAAATAATTTCATTTTACTGGTTCCATTTATTTCTTTTTTAATTATTTAGTAAAACTATGCTTCACAAATAAATGTTAAAATGTGCATTAGACAGGAGTTTTAAGAAGGCCCCAATCTAACCAAAACTATTTAGTCCCTTAGCATCATATACCACCAAATAGCAGTGTTTGGATGTAGTAGGGTCAAGGGCCAAAATATACTTGAAATGTATATTATATTACTCAGTAGAGAAATTTTATGATACACAGGAGACACGGCAAACTGATAATGATAGAAACCTGAGCAGTTCTATACTCCATCAACTAGTCAAATAGTTTTAAAAACACTTGAAGACCACATCCTTGGAATGCGTGGAAAAAATGTGATTTAAAAATTTCACTGTCAGATGTTGAGATGTCTCAGCTCTATATAGTGATACCCCTAGAGGGTTAAAATTCAACTCTCAAGCATTTTTTATTACACAGCTCTCAGTGCTGAAAATGCATTGTGAAAATCTGTCAATTCTTTGAAATAAGCCAAACTGCCTGGATCTAAAAGATTGTAAACGAGGTTTTAAAAAAACTGACCCTTTGCTGTGTATAAACCTTTGGTTTTAATAAGGTCTTTATTTATTCCAACTCAAGCATGATTAAAATTTTGTTTTCTGGCCCCGATAAGATAAAATGAATAACAATTACCCCTTTTATAATGGACAGAATACCAAGTCCCACTACATTATGAAAGGAATGTTGTCCCATTACATTAAACTGCACAACTGTCATTATTTTGCTATTCCCAGGAAATGACAAGTAACGTCAAATTTCCCAGATGTAGTTTAACACACAATGTGCAAAATATGCATTTCCCTTTAGCAACAACCTGTGACAAAGAGCACAGAAAAGTGAGAGAATCTCTCGCTTCCGCAGAACAATAACTAATAAGATGCATTTTGCCATTCCTCACAAATTTGCCATAATGAGATCAGACAGCACTTTCATTACTTCTAAATCATTGGCCGTCATTTGAGCTTTGTTTTCAGAGCAAAACTTCTACCATTGTTTATCTAATTATATTTGACATAATTTGGGCAGAATTCTATAACTTCTTGCAAGTGCGTAAGAAATTTCTGGCACTGTACATGGCAGAACCAGTCTTGCTAAAAAGTAAAAGTCTATTCAATCTGTCGATGTAGGCAAAGCTATGAATTAATGCATTGAGATGGCAGAGAAAGGTGAAGATATTTGAGCTATACATCCTAACTTCTTGTGGAAATTCTCTCTGCAAATGACATTTAGCTTGATGAATGACTAAGCCCTCCTTTGTGTGGTAGGTTTGCCTCATTATTACCACATTTAAGAGCAAATATGAATCCAGAGTTATATTCTTTCACTTATTTCATTATAAGTACATGTCAATACTGCCAGGGAAACATTATCAGATTGTCATCAAGTTTCCCCGATGCTTTGAAATTAGGACAAAAAGCAAATAATGCAAATGATATGTGTAATTGAAAATTTACACATTTAGTTTGCAACACCCACAACACATTGGATTCATCAAGTGAAATATATTTGCGAACACTGGATGGTAAATCTCTATTTGCATTAAACATCCATGACTTAATTTGTGGTTCTCTGTAACAATATTTTATTACATTTTTATCACATTAAATGGTGCATTGGATGAAGACAAGCAATCGATTATATCTTTTAAGGAACAATTGCACATATGGATAACCTCTTAGAAGTAGTGAAGAAACTATGATAATTCTTCCAACAGACATTGTTTCCTTCTTTACAGTTTGGGAGAATCTTCAGCATACCACCCACCCAGGAAAGCTGAAAGTGCCAAGGTGCGCAGTAGATTAAAGCACTCTCAAACAGAAGATTGGAAATAAACAAACAGTGTTTATTAAAGGAAATCGGACACCCCAAAAGGCCAGCATTGGCTTGAGTGGGAAATAGTTTGCATTTCTATGGATGCAGTTGAAAAGCTATACATAGGAATACACTGAAATCTATTTTAATGTAATTTCCTTAACAAGTTAGGTTCAGATGAAAAACGATTTTGGGAATTTATCTCATGCTTCCAGAAAACCAATACTTCCATCTTCCCATTGTCTCCTAAATAAATTCAGTGTCTTGGCCTTAATGACTCTTCTGGATAATTTTTGCAGCTGATTATCACCTTCAAGGAGAGAAATTGCTCCTGAACCTGGGCCATGTTTCCTTGTGCCTCAGAGTTTCTGCAAGTACTGTTCCAAGTTTTTGTTTATATATCCGTTTAACTAACTTATATATCAGGTCCCCTCTAAAGCTATGTATGCCTCTATAAATCCATGGTTGATGACAAGGTAATTTTCACTAACCATAAAACCTTTATATTAGTTAATAAGTAATTCCTCTCTGCACACAATGGCCCTATTTGTGGATAGCAATTATTTTGCTTGTGCTTCAGTGGTTGCATTTTTCACTAAAGATCTGGTCAAGTAACAAAAGCACATTTCATTATGAAATTGTAATGGTTAATTCATTAATTATTTGTCAAAACTCACCCCCTGAAAAGGCGACCACTCATAAAGATTATGATGGAAGCAATTCAAAGCAGAAAATATGTCTAAAAAAAGTACAACATGCACATGCAGTTAATTAACAATTTCCTCCCCTGTCTTGTTTTGTAGCTAGAATAATTTTAAGATTTGAAAAATTCCCAGCTTCAATTTCAATTCACAAAACAATTTCACAGTAAAAGGTTCCAAAACAGAGAGCTGCATGTCAAAATAGAATTTTTAGTGGGGTGATGTTAAAATTGGATTAATTCACAGGAAAGAATATATTTAACAATTAACACATTCACATTAAAAGGATCAATTAAATGGTGTGAAGGTGGCAAGAGTTGACAAGATTGTTTTACTAATTTTAGAGGCAGGATATCCAGACGCAAAGTTGACCCTAACCCTAACCCCAACTCTACAAAATCTTACGATTCATTCTTCACTCCATCATTGCATCATTTTTTATGTCTTCATTAGTTATTCACTGGGTTCAAAACTGCATGTACTTAAGTTTTCTCTGATAATTAAACACCATCAAAGTAATAAGAATCGACTGTGAATAGCTCCAAAGAAAATTGTATATCTACTGTGTGCAACATCAACACCAAAATTGATCACTTTCAGGTGGCTGACTCCACGCCAAATTTAACAAATAGTATCTTCTTGGGGATGGCACAAAGTTCAGACATCAAATTCCAGCCAGCAAAGCAGTTAATATATATATATTATATACCATAGACTGATATCAGACTGCATTCTCCATGTGACAAAAGCTTGAAGGTCAAGGAGTACACGATCAGTCAATAGATAGCTTTCCTTTACAAGAGCTGCATTATTCATTCGCACAGTTTGCTAACTCACCTCATTTTATCAGTCACAAACAGAAACTAGCAGTAGCACCTGATCTCATTTTTCATCTTTTTTTTAAGATGCTTGACAGCAGAACCATTGAGTCAGCAGGTGATGTGAATGAAACCAGCTCAATCGCGACTATGGATTGGCACTTCAGGTCTCCCTTGTGGAATCCCTCCTTTTCAAAAGCCTCTCACATCTGATGCTGTTGAGTTGGGGGACTGAGCCCTGGGGAGCTGCTGACTGCTTCACGGTTCTGCCAACCATCTCATCAGATTATGTGTCAATGCAAAGGTCTTTAAAGGTCACCTGAACCCTCCAACTCCAGGCCTTCCACCCTGGCCAGAAGCCTCACTTTAATTCTTCCCTCTGTGGGGGAGCTGTCTGCCCAGCCCAGCTGAGAAACAACACATATGACAAATGTGATACGATGGTTGTGGGCTTGACCTGCAATAAAGCGCGGACCATTTGGTGATGATTCATATGTGTGCATTATTGCCTTTATTTTCAGTGGGTGACTTATTACAGTTGACGACTGTGAAATTATCCATCTGTCCATAAAATAAGTGCTGCTTCTGAGCTCCAGCCCATTTTTCCATGATTATAGATGTGCTGCTCATAAAATTCAAAGGCAAATGTTAAGCCATGTCATTTCTGCATAGATAGATGAACAAATAGGTATTTACTTCTGAGAAACTGAACAGCACACCCAATCAGACAACTCACAAATGTATGAAGCATTTGACTTAGGTTTCAAAGAGATTTTCACATTGATTTGCTTACTTATCATGCACACTTGATGTTTAATATGAACATCATGTGCTTTTGTTGAAACAATGTATCTTTCTTTGTGTTAACAAAATTGCTTTTTTTTAATCCAGATGTTGGGCACTCGGAATGGCATAGAAATAATCAGTTTGCAATTTGACACTTTAAAACACAAATTATCCATGTCTCGAAATGTTGAGAATGAAGCCTGCTGCCAAAACACTCACGTTTTCAGTTTCTCCAAAATTAACTTGAACTGCACATATATTGGTGAGAATGTTGAAATGATGGTCTTCGAAGGAGTTAACAATAATAAATACATTGCAGTTCTGCCCAAGTTACGTTTTCGGAACGTGAGCTGATCCTTAAACCATCAGCTTGGTCAGGGCACGGTCTCTAAATTGTAAGGAGCCAACTTGATCATGCTATTATTGTGTGACCACAAAGTCCATTGTGTCACCATAAAATGTATGTATCTGTAAACATACAAATACGTCAACAACATTTTAAAATAACCTCCAGTTACAAAGTATAAGGAGCAGTCTGGTGAAAATCCCTTATTTTTACTGGTAACCTCTTGAGATGGAAGTCTCATTAGTGTTTGTTTGTGACATTTGAAAATACAAGGCCTCATTAATGTTCATTTACAGAATAAAATGTAAACCTCGGTCCAGCTTTAGTGCCTGCTGTTATGGCAATGCAACTTATGAGACTAACACATTGACCTCAAAGCTTTCAGGCAGTAAATGTGCTTGATGGTTTTCAAAATACAATTCAGCTATTTTGCATCATTTACCATGAATACCTCTCAAGTAAAACAAAAATGGAGTTACTGAATTATGATAACACAAAACATTCTTGTTTTGAATCTGGTGCATACATGTTACACCAAAAATAATAACCTCAAAGTCAATTTAAACATTGTGTATTAAGTGGATGCACCAAGCACCACATGTTAGAAGGAATAGCTGTACAGCTGATCCCAGTAACATTTCAGCAAAGTCTGTGTATCAGCTCCTGACCTGAACATATTTATTTATGACTGTGGTATGGCAATATGCTGCCGTATCCAAAGAGAACTATGACGAATGTTGTTTTCTCTAGAAGATGGTTACTTTACTTTCCATCACTTGTTCTCTAGCAGTTATTGGAACACTTTTTAACAAAAATGATATGAATGCAGAAGCATGTTGGTCATGCTCTGAAATCAAGCAATTAAGGCCGAGGTTTTGAAGCTATCGAAAATGCTAGATCTCTGCTTTGTTTCTTCATTTAAGTATCAGTAATTTTGTTGACATGTTTACGTTATTTGCCAACTTAGAAAGAAACTTATGCAGGTTTTACGAAAACAGTCATCACATATTAATTGGTAATTTAACTCATTGATGTTTAAGATATCATGCTGTGTACAAGCTTGAATGGTGCGCAAAACACATTTAATGTCAGTTACTGTATGCAGAGGCAGTGTCAACCTCAGGCAAAAGGTTACAGAGAAGGAAGACATCCCCAGAGTGGTGCTAATGGCAGAGTATAGGTTAGCTCTAGTGAAAGGGTTTACTATAAACATTTACTATAAACCGACCGACTCCCACAGCTACCTAGATTACACCTCCTCCCACCCTGCCCTCTGTAAAAATGCTATCCCATATTCCCAATTCCTTCATCTCCACCACATCTGCTCCCAGGAGGACCAGTTCCAATACCGAACAACCCAGGTGGCCTCTTTCTTCAAAGATCGCAATTTCCCCCCAGATGTGGTCGATGATGTTCTCCACCGCATCTCCTCCACTTCCCGCTCCTCCGCCCTTGAGCCCTGCTCCTCCAACTGCCACCAGGACAGAACCCCACTGGTCCTCACCTACCACCCCACCAACCTCCATATACATCGTATCATCCGTCATCATTTCCGCCACTTCCAAACGGACCCCACCACCAGGGATATATTTCCCTCCCCTCTCCTATCAACGTTCCGAAAAGACCACTCCCTCCGTGACTCCCTCGTCATGTCCACACCCCCCACCATCCCAACCTCCACTCCCGGCACCTTCCCCTGCAACCGCAAGAAATGAAAAATTTGCGCCCACACCTTCCCCCTTACTTCCCTCCAAGGGATCCTTACATATCCGCTGAAAATTCACCTGCACCTCCACACACATTATTTACTGCATCTGCTGCACCCGATGTGGCCTCCTCTACATTGGGGAGACAGGCCGCCTACTTGCAGAACGGTTCAGAGAACACCTCTGGGACACCCAGACCAACCAACCCAACCACCCCGTGGCTCAACACTTCAACTCCCGCTCCCACTCCACCAAGGACATGCAGGTCCTTGGACTCCTCCATCGCCAGACCATAGCAACACAACGGCTGGAGGAAGAGTGCCTCATCTTCTGCGTAGGAACCCTCCAACCACAAGGGATGAACTCAGATTTCTCCAGTTTCCTCATTTCCCCTCCCCCCACCTTGTCTCAGTCCCAACCCTCGAACTCAGCACCACCTTTCTAAACTGCAATCTTCTTCCTGACCTCTCCGCCCCCCAACTCCACTCCGGCCTATCACCCTCACCTTATCACCCTCACCTTGACCTCCTTCCACCTATCGCATTTCTAACGCCCCTCCTCCAAGTCCCTCCTCCCTACCTTTTATCTTAGCCTGCTGGACACATTTTCCTCATTCCTGAAGAAGGGCTCATGCCCGAAACATCGATTCCCCTGCTCCTTGGATGCTGCCGGACCTGCTGCGCTTTTCCAGCAACGCACTTTCAGCTCTGATCTCCAGCATCTGCAGTCCTCACTTTCTCCTAGCTCTAGTGAAAGCAAAGCACAAGAAAACCAGTCTAGGGGGAAAAGCAGGAGAAACAAAATGGCAGTGAGTTCATGATTTGAAGTTGTTAAACTCAATGTTGAGTCCAGAAGGCTGTAAAGTGCTTGAGTGAAAAATAAGGGACTATTCCTGTAGCTTGCGTTGAGCTACACTGGAGCAGCAGGCCACGGACAGAATTGTGAGCGAGAGAGCAAGGTGGAGTATTGAAACGACAAGTGGCCGAAAAATCAGGGTCATTCTTGCAAATTGAGCCAAAGTTTCCTAAAAAGCAATCTCACAGTCTGTGTTTAGCCTCCAAAGTGTGGCAGAGTCTATATTGTGAGCAGCAATCAGATAAAATCACCATAGTCCCAGAGGATCATAAGACTGTACTCTCATGACAGAGGTAACTCTTGGTGAGTTTCACCTGAAGCAAGAGGTGGGGCTGAGAAGGCAGGACTTCCCGGCCAACCTCAGCCAGTGAGGGAAGTGAACCCGCATTGTTAGTGTCACTTCATATTGCAAACCAACATCCAACCGAGTGAGGATAAAGAGACTGTATTGCTGTTGTTGGAGGGAGGTAAAGGGATGAGGGAAGATGAGCTCAAAATAGATCAGACACAGTTGAGGAGCTTGCCCACCACAGTGGGAAGGACAAGGGGAACGTGAGCAAATCTAGAAGCATGTCAGAAGAACCATTGTGGAAGTTAATATAATCAGAGCAGATATGACAGAGCCAAAGAAACTAAGAGAATGGAATGGAGACCTAACTGGAAGCAGGATTTGGGTTGAAATGGATAGATTTTTCGCCAATGGGAATCAAGGGTTATGAATATAAGTGGATGTGAGGAATGTCAGATCAGCCATGAACCTACTGAATGGCAGACCTGGCTCAAGGGGCCAAATAGCCTACACCTGTTCCTATTTCCTACTCTTATGGTCTATGGTCAGGGTGTCAAGTTAACTAGGGAAGTTGGCGAATTTGAAATGGAGATAGAGAAGTCAAGGAAAGGAAAGAGCTGGAGATGGACCAAGGGAAGGATGGAAATTGAAAGCAAATTTAATTATTTTTTCATGTTCTGGGCAAGAACAGGCAGCTGCACCAGTACAGTCAAAGTATTGGAAAGGGGCTTGGAGTAGAATTGGAACAAGGAATATTACACCAATCCATAAAAAGGCAGGCATAGCTAGGACCATTGAGGTTATTTATAGCCACATACTTTATCGAGAGGAAATGGGACAAGTTAAAGGAGAAATTGTCACATGAGAGAACAAGCTCAGCAGGGTGGAGGAAGTTGGTGGTGTTAATTGGAGACATTCCGGTCATAATTGAAGAAAAACCCAGAGAGCTTTTTCTGGTGGGAGCTGGAGCTATGGCAGGCTTGGATATTTGTAGTGAAAGGGAGGCCATTAGAACCAGGAAACTCAAATGTCATAGCACCTATCGGGATCTCTCTCTTTCTTCTCCACAACTATTACCATTCCCTCTACCTTGCGTTTTGTGATACCAATGATCCCCAATCTCGTTCGCCCTCTAACCTTCTCTTGACCTTCCCTTCTGTTTCATAAGGCATAGCAAAAGGAGTAGGTCATTCAACCCATCGAGTCTGCCCTGTCTGTCATGAAGATCATGAGTTTCTCTTTGCACAGACATTGCTAAATTTCTTCAGCACTTTCAGTTTTTAATATTTCCTCTACATTTAGGCTTCAAAATATCAAGTTCAATAAAAAGTTCTGGGAATAGGTCACAAACCTGAAATATTAACTGTCTCCAGATGTTGTCTGACCTACTGTGTATTTCCAGCTGTCTCTTTCAAATGTTAAATAACCTCAAGGTCTATGTTTGGAGAATGCCCGCAGATACAAAGTACTTGAACAAGGTTGGGGCCCATGAAAAAACATTGAAAACATGCCCCAAGCCTGAATAACCACCTTCAAAACAAAACCCAAGAAACCGGCAACAAGAACAAAATCAGTCCACATTAACACGTTGATTTGACTCAGGGTAGCTTCCTAATATAGCTTATCACCAGCTAACTTTCCAATCAACAGGTTGCATGTTCGCAAGAGAATTTATAATGGAAAACAGGGAAAGTGAAACTAGATACAATGCATCAGTCTCCATAGAAGAAAATACAGAAATTATCCCAGAAATACAAACTTGTGAAAATGAGAAACTAAAAGAAATTAATATTGGTAAAAAGACAGTACTTGAAAAGTTAACTGAATTAAAGGTTGATAACTTCCTTGAACCGAGGAAAAAGTGAGGTCTGCAGATGCTGGAGATCAGAGCTGAAAATGTGTTGCTGGAAAAGCGCAGCAGGTCAGGCAGCATCCAAGGAACAGGAAATTCAACGTTTCGGGCATAAGCCCTTCATCAGGGCTTATACCCGAAACGTCAAATTTCCTGTTCCTTGGATGCTGCCTGACCTGCTGCGCTTTTCCAGCAACACATTTTCAGCAACTTCCTTGAACCAACAGGCAGACATTTCAGAATGTCAAATTAGGTGGCCATTACAAAATTAAATACATTGATGGTTATCGTTCAAAATTGTAGGAATTTTGGAAATGTTCCTAAAAACTGGAAATTAGCAAATATAATGAAACTACTTAAGAGGGGGGGGTGGGAGTTTGAAGAACTGCAAACGTTTTAGTTTGATATCAGAAATAGAGAAAATGTTCGAGCCTATTATAAAGGATGTAACAAGTGGACATTTGGAGAAGGAAGGGTAAAATTGGGCAAAATAAATGTGAATTTATGTAAGGAAAATAGACAGTAGGCAGGGAGTGAGAATAGGTGGATCATTCTCAGGTGGCAGTCTGTCACTAATGTGATACCAATGTTCAATCCACAACTGTTCACAATCTATGTAAATCTTTTGGGAATGTAACTTGTGAGCAGGATCCAGGAGGCTTCAAGAGGACTTGGACAGACTTAGTGAATAGATTAGAATAAGGCAGATAGAATATCATGCAAATACGTATGAAGTTTTTAACTTTGGTAGAAAAAAAGCAAAAAGGCAGATTATTTCTTTAATGGTGAGACGTTGGGAAGTGCAGCTGTCCAAAGGATGTCCTTGTCTATGCGTCATATACAGCTAACATGCAGCCACAGCAAGCTATTAAGAAGACAAATGGTAAACTAACAGTCAACCTGTTCAGGCATGCTATGACATACCTCCAGGGCAGGTGGGACTTAAACAATGATCTCCCAGCCCAAAGGTAGGGCTGGAACACCAGCCAAACACTACTACTGCATTGCAAAACAACTTAAAATGTTTTTAACCATTCTGTTCAGATATGTTATGACATGCAAGCAGGGCAGGTGAGATTTTGAACCTGAATGTTCCAGTCCAGAATCACTGTGGCACAATTACTGTGCCACAGAAGACAAATGGTAGGTTAGCATTCATGACAAGGTGATTGCTGTACAGAAGGTCTCTTACTGCAGCGTTATACAGCATTGGTGAGGCTATATTGGAGTACTGTGTAAGGTTTTGGTCTCCTTATCTAAGTGAGGATCTACCTATCAAATAAGAAAATACAACAGCAGTTCACCAGACTTATCCTTGGATGAGGAGATTGCTTTAGACGTAAAGATTCAGGAAACTGGATCAGTACTCCTCAAGCCTCAAAGAGTGAGATGTGATTTCATTGAAACTTATAAAATGTGACATGGTGGAAGCAGTTATTTCCCCTGGCTGATGAGACTAGAACCACGCGGGACATAACCTCAGAATAAAGGGGAGGCCATTTAAAACTGAGCTGAGGAGGATTTTCTTCATTTAGAAGGTGGTGAATCTTTAGAATTCTTTACCTCAGGGAATTGTGGAAGCTCAATTATTGAACATGTTCCAGTCAGAACTCAAAATCCAGAGCTCTCTGGATGAAAAAGGAGATAAAAATTAAGATAAAGAAAAATTAGAGTTCTTATGACAAATGAGAATACAACTGAGAACCAAGCTAATTACAAAATGGTCAGAATGAAGTTTAGAAAACAAATAAGAAAAATAGACAGGTTACGAAAACAGACTAACAGTTATCATAAATGTAAATCTTAAAGTCTTCTATTGGCACATAACTAGTAAAAAGGTGGTAGAAGTATAGACAATTAAGAGCCATAGGAGATTTACACATAGAGCCAGGGGCACAGCTGAAATACTAAATAAATACTCTTCATCTGTTTTTACCAAGAAAGCAGATTTAAAACAGGCCGTGGTGGCAGGAGGGGAAACTCAGTCAGTAGGAGTTTTAAAACTGATAAAGATGAGATATTGGGCAAGCTGTTGGTAGTTAGAGTTGATAAGGGCTCAATAAGATGCCTCCAAAGATACTGAAGCAAGTGAAAATGGATAATGGAGATACGTTGGTCATAATCTTTCAGTCTTCCCTGGATTCAGGGTCGTGTCGAAGGACTGGAGAATTATAAACATTATGCCCACGCTCAAAAAAATGCTGTAAAAATAAACCCAGAAATTACAAGCCAGTTAATTTTTACTTCAGTAGTAAGGAAGCAACTAGAAACAATCATTCTAAAGAGAATTAATAGTCACATGGGTGAATGTGGATAATTAGGGGAACCAGCATGGACTTCTTAAGGGAAAGTCATGTTTAACTAATTTGCTGGAGTTATTTTTAAAAATGAAAGAGAGGATTGATTATGGTAATGCTATTGATGTGGAGTACACGGACTTCCAAAAGATGTCCAATACCATGCCACACATCAGTTTTGTGAGAAATCTCATAGCATGTGAAATAAAAGGATCAATGGCAATATGGAAAAACTTTGGCTGAGAGATAAGAGTCAGAGGGTATTGGTTAATGGGTATTTTTCAGGCTGGAAGAGTGTTTGTGGGGGAATTCCAGAGGGGTGGATACAGGGAACCTTGCTTTTCCGATTTATGTTTGTGATATAGATCTTGGAGTGTAAAGGACAATTTCAAAGTTCGCATATGATACAAAACTTGAGAGAATTGTAAACTGTGAGGAAGGTGGTGTAGAATTTCAAAAGGTGGAGTTGCAGATATGTGATAAATGAAGCTCAATGCAGGGGAGTGTGAGGTGATGAGAGAAAGAACATGACGAGACAGTACAAAATATAAGGGGCTACTCTAAAGGGTGTACAGGAGCTGAGAGACCTGAGTGTATATGTGGTAAGTCATTAAAGATAGTCAGAAGGTAAATAGCGTAGTTAATAAAGTAGAATAGGGAGGTTCGACTGAACCAGTATTAGACACTAGTTAGACCTCAGATGGGATATTGTGTATAGTTCTGAGTGCTACACTTTAGGAAGGACGTGAATGTCATGGATGCAGTACAGGAGAGGTTACAAGAATGATTCCCAAGGATGAGAAACTCATGTTATGTAGATAGTTTGGAGAAGTTGGGAATGTTCTCCTTTGGAAGTTGAGTTAGGAACTGGAAGAAAAAAGGCTTGAAGGAGAGTTAATTGAAGCTTCAAAGTTTTGAGACGTCTGGTTAGAGTTATCAGGCAAAAAGTGTCAGGAATGCTCCAGCTAGGAGTGTGTTGGTTAGCTTAACCAAAGCATTCAAGAGGACTTTGAGTGATTACATAAATGGAAAATATGTGCAGGGTTACAGTGAAGGGCAGGAGAATGGCACTGTCATGATGCTCATTCAAAGAGCCAGTGCACTCACAATGGGCTGAATGGGCTATGCAGCAATTCTGTGATTCAGTGATCAAAGCATATGGAGATGGTGCAGAAAGGTGACACTGAAGTGAAAGGAAGCCATGATTGAATTGAAAGACAGAGCAGGTTTAATGGATTGAATAGTCAACTCCTGTTTCTACATTCTAAATACTACAATAAGTGAAAATCATCAGTCTCATTGTTACAGTCTTCCATTACATTGTAACTTGTGAGTTTTGCACTTCTTATGCACTTTATGTTGTGTAGTTTAATGCACTTTATGATCGTGTAGTTTGTGCTGCCCATGTGGCACCTTGGTCCCTGGAGGAACCCTGTCTCGTTTTTACTGTATCAGTTGTATATGGTAGAAACGACAAATAAATGCTACTCTACATATACCAGCGCTTCAACACCTCCCTATCTATGTTATCAATAACCTCTCTTGAATCATCTCACTTTTGTACATTTTTTTCCAATTTTATAATATTGGTAGCCATTCTGCTGAATACTCTTGCTCCTCCTTTGACTACTGCCACCTTCTCTCTGTTCCCTCTCTACTGTTAAGATATTTCATAACGCCCATGTCTTTGACTAGGCTTTACTGCCATTCCCATCACCTGACCCCAATATCTCCCACTTCAGCAATCATTTTTTTTTAATTATGCCTTTGTGAAGCACCTTGGAATGTTTGTCCAGCTTAAGAATAAACATGTGGTTCTTGCTAGGCTGATTCCTACTAATTTCATGGCCTTTTGTGGGAAATACTATCTGTTCTATTTTTCCTCTGGTGGAGAGAGGTCATGACAAAAAGTGTTTATGGTTCATAAATTTAAGAATTCAAGAAAATAAATGATGAGATTTTAAAACAATGATTATGAAAAGTGAACATTCCAGTGACTTAATATATTTGTGCACCAGTGTGCTATTGCCACTGTGTATCAGGAAGAAAATCTGTGGTTTTCTACATGGCAAGTTCCTGGCCATAACTTGGATCCATGTTTGGTAAGCAGACATGAAGGAATGGTACCAAGCAGAACAGTAAATTTTTCCAAGGGAAGAAAGGAACAATAAGTCAAACAATGATCAACTTTCTGGTAAACCGATCAAAATTTAAAACTAGAGTTTGAATGTCACAATGAGATTCTGAAAAGGAGTTTAATGTTTCCTGCATTCATCTCAACACCATTTGACCAAACCATTTAAAGTGAGCCTTTAAAATTATAGGGTCTCAGCGCTGAAAAGGAACATTGCAGCATAGTCCAGTTGTAACTTAGTCTAACCCATTAACAAAAGCTGTGGCAAGCTTTCTTGCTAAACAGAGATGTGGCTCCATCCGTTTACTTTGGTCAATTGAGGTTCTCAGTTGATATACTACTTGATGCACAATACTGATTGTGAAGGGGAAGTCTGTAATCCTTTTTCTAATCCTACTTTGTCAGCCATGCTCGGGCAACATTAAAACATATCACAAAAGAGTCACATGATGCAAGATATTTGATTGTTTTTCCTACAGAATATGTGAAAACAGGTAATTTGTATACAGTTGGAAACAGGAAGATAAAATTTGAACTTAAGCTCAAGTCTAGTATTTTTTGAAACACCCATAATGCAGTCAAATGTATTTGGAAAGCAGGGTTTATGGCAAGCTAAACAAGTCATCTGAAATAATTCAGCCTCCCCTAAATACTTAAAGATTTTCATTACTCTGATATGATACTTGATCGTCCAATATTAATTTATTAATTAAATTACATATTTAATTAGGTGTGCTCTGTTATGCAATAATACACACCTACCAGCCAATCACATTTCAGGAAATCAACCATGGCACATTATATAATGAATGTTTAGATATGGCAGATACATTGACAAAGATCAGAATAAAATATATTTGTTATACATCACTATTACCTTTACAACTCTTAGTCCATCAAGCTTGTATCACTACTTTAGCCCCAAAGGTAAAAGAACATTATAATTCCTCGGTGAAATTCCCACTAATCAGCACAGCCCGGTATCTCAAGGTGTTCCACATATATTTACTATACTGCCTTCAAGGGGCTGAATTGAGTCAAAGCCCCTTATGATAATTGCCTCAATTGTTTCCATTAAACCTGAAACATACAGTACAGTGCCTAAGAGTCAGACAGCTCATCAAAGGTTGACGAGCAGCTAGATGTGTGATTTGCCTGCTTTTACTATTTTTAAAGGGAATGGCCAAAAAAAAATGGAATGCATGTGACCTTTGGATATTGCCAGCGACTAAGGATGGGCACATAAAGGAATCTGGCCTTTATTGCCAAATGCAATAACCACATCCCTACAGGCGAGGATGATATCATTGACAGAATCAGGACCCAAGACAGAACTTCCCTAAGGTTTCATGGACAACGTATCAACAAAACGGGATGCTTGCAGAAAGAAAGCACATCATTTTCAACAGTGTCTAGACAAATGTAAAGCAAAATAAACATGAAAAATAAAAATCAGTATAATATGCCACAATGGCACCTGACATAATATGTCACCTTGATCTCTGTTCTCTGTCAAAAACTCAAATTCTGGAACTCCCTCCCTAATCTTCTTCACCTCTCCCTCTTCTTTCTTGAAGATGCTCCTTAAAATGGATGCTTTACCTTAGTTACTGGTCACCTGCCCAAACACCTTCCTCTGTCATCAGCACCAATTTGGTTTGATAATGATCCTGCTCAGTACCTGGGGATATCTTACTATGTTAAAGGCACTATATAAATGCAAACTATTGTTCCAGTGGAATATCAATGAGATAGTGACTGTAACTCAAACAAGACATTTGGCAGGTCAACATTCGAGTAATGGGTTTCATTTGGAACAGTTAAGTTCATGAACTGTCCACAATGCTCACTATTATCTTTCCTGGACTGTGCTCCTGATGAATGCTCCTGAAGTGCCTTATGATTAATAAACATTTGAAAGAACTACAAGCAGTCACAGCAGTAGGATGTATGGCAATTACAACAGGAACCTAGCTGCTTTTTCGAGACAAATTTCCAAAGCTCTTTAAACTTTTCATTGCCTGGACTGTAAGTTTGGTTGACAATATTAATTTAAAATAAAATCAGGACTGCAGTTTGTTTGCCTATGCTCTGCTCAGGTTTTGGGAACTAATATTTTCAATGGTACAGTTTTCATTGTAAGTTCCTGCCACTTGAACATATGATTGAATGCCAAGTTATTATGGATGACATATTAGCTTTCTATCAACTTTCATCCCTGCAGATAAAGGGCAATATCAACCTTAGTTTGAACACAGGCAAATGGACAAGGGCACCATGTGTCTAGCAAGTCCTTTCAGATGTCACTGAAAATGTGACTGCCTTAATGTTACTTTTACCCAGTGACTACAGTAGAAATGGTTGCTTGAAGAATTCAAACTAATGCACCATAGAGTTGCAGTTGTTCAGAGCCAATATTCAGAAAGGCTGTTAAATACAGAGACCTAAAATACCACAAGAATCTTCAGCATTCCCTCTAAGGCTATGGAAAATTCACACACTTCTCAGTCCAAAAGAAAACATTTTTCAATATAACTATGTTAAGAATTATATTGTAATAATTATTATGTAATAGGATTTTTAAAAATTTCATGTCCATTACTCAACATTTTTCAGAGGTTCCCAATTTCCTAGAACTGTAATACCTAAAAGATACGCTGATCCTGATAACACTTTACCATGAATACAGGTCCAGATATTTTACTACCAAAATCCATTGTAAAATTGTAGTCTTTTAGTAATAAATTATACAACAGCAACAGTTAAGGATGTCTTACTTTTGAGATGCAGAATAAGCCAGATACCCAGTATTAACATAGAACTGTAAAACTGCATTTGATAGAACTGGATATGAAAGAGACAAGGTCATTTCCAAAGACCCAACTTTATCTTTAATCCAGGAGGGTGAAGGGTGGAGAAGAGGAAGAAAGCCATAAAACAAGCAGTCAGAAGAGTGATACTCAATATAATGAGTGGTGTTCATAGTGTTACAATAATTTGGGCACAAAAGAGATTGTCACTTTCAGAACAGAGGGGTTACTGGAATCCTTTTATATCCATGCACCTTTACATTAACTCACATGAACTTACCACAGGTTCATAGTGGCCACTGGCATTTTTACACTTACAAAGCCTAAAGCTTCCGAAATGCCTATCTGGCCTGTACATATTTCATTAAAAATAAACTCTATATAATAAATAAATATATAAAATAAATATAATGTTGCCTTTGGAATTTCTATAAATAAATTTAACTTTTCTGTTTTTTTTTTACTAAGAGGTCTTTGCTTAAAGCCCTATGGGGTAGTACCATTGATCTGGTAGATGAATTGTCTTTTTTTAAATCATTTTTAAAGTACGATTGCGTCCTCCATGCCATTATAAATGCAGCGTGGGCTTGAGCATGTCACCAGCCAGTATCCTGATGAATCAAAGTATGGCAGCTATGCTGATACATAACGAAATAGAACTGATCAAAAAAATTTAAAGCGTGTCCCATCTTGGAGCATGCATCAGGCCAGCTTTCTCCTCGGCATTTCATTACATTCCTCCCTCTTACACATTTATTTTTTTTTCAACCAAGCAAGTGGGCACAGGCTCACCTCTGGGAGGACAAACTGTAAGTGCAGAACAAAATCAGCGTGTCCCATCCAAGCCTCCATACACAATGCATGCGACAAAGTTTGGCAACAGTAGAGCTGATGTGATGGCACAGCTAATCATTTAGAACCCACCACATGAACCAATATAGTGGTTGCTTTTCAGTGGTCCAAACTTAAGGATTGTCTTCATCAACTTTGGCTTAACACACCCTTGTATAATTCAGGTACTTTGTCAGGGTCCACTGGTCTCGGTAAAAAATGTGTGAATTTTTGGTGCCTTTTAGTCCTAGTCCCTTCCCTTGGGGTTCCATCTTTGTTTAATGCGACAAAGTACCGTCTTCCAGTGTCCGCATGCTTATATACATTTGATGAATAGGTATTGTACCAGTTTTCCTCAAACTGTTCCCGGAAGACACACTCTGCAGTCAACTTCTCCTGCAAGAAATCGGAATCAAAATATTATTTCTGAAACTGTTAAGTTTAAAAATAATTGAATCAAACATTGTTTACAATTAGTACACATTAACTAGATGGATTAATGTAGATTGTTCAAGTACATTCCCAGGATGGTGACTTGGGGACATGGATTGCTCACTCATTATAGAACCCTCCAGATTTTCACTTTATTGAAATAAAGTTGATCAAATTTGATGGGTCCTACAGTGTGCGGGGAATTCATTCTGTCAGGTTATCGCACAAATGAGAAAGGTAAACTAAATGCCTTAATCTATAAGTAAAAAAAGATTCAGCTCGTACTGTTGTGCCAGAAACAAATTTTACATTCAAATATATTCTCCAAAATGGCACCTTCTAACTACTTCAGACAACAGAAACAAGCTAAAGAAGCACTATGCTTTAGTTTACTTTGATTTATTTACAGATTGTATAGTCCAGCTGCTCTTGCCTCTTTCCATAGAGAGTGAAGTGATGGATAACATCATAAGCGTGCTTCTCTCACGCTCTCTCTCTCTTTCTGGGCAGCGTATGTTATAACATTATGCTGAAGCTGAATGAGAACATGATACTGCAAATTGTTAAATTGTTTAGCCTAGTCACAGTGAAAATAGAAGACAAGGCAATGTAATATTTAAATTACTAGCAGTGGAATCATTATATTATTAAATTTTTACTTCCTATAGTGCTAATTAAGTAAATATAAACATTTTACCTTGAGGGAAAATGGATACCTTAACAAAATAACTTGCACTTGAAGGTCAATTATTATGAAAGGAATATATCCATCAACAGTGTCCACCATTTTATTCATCTGTATATTCATTGAACTGTCTTTTTCAGATCTAAGGTGGAAATTGTAGCTCAAGCACGCACAAAGTCAAAATCTCTACTGTAATATTAATGATCATCACATTCTACAGAGCAGAAAAACAATTGCCATCATAGCCCTGCTCTCCAAGGACATCTAAAAAATGTCCAGTTCCTTACTGGACTCAGATAATGTTCTAAATCAAGTATTAGGCTCCATGATTATGCTAATAAGTGTCAGTGACTGTGTTAGTATTCCTCAGGGAAACTAGGCTCCTATAACTTAGCATCAATCATATTTATTTTCATATGGATGAGATTTAATAAGCAGTACAGAAAAGTAAATAAAAAAGAAATTAGCAAATTCACAAAAGGGTGGAGCAGTCTTTATTTTTTAATACTTCTGACACTTAGAAATGTAGCCTCTGAATTGTAATGAATTACATAATGAATTACATCTATTGTAAAAGATTACATACATGGGCTTTTTCTTACAACGTAGAGGAATTGATAAGTGAAAAAGTATTACAGGGCTTGGAATTTAATACACTCCCTGAGGTACATTTAGAGGTGGAAACCATTTGATTGGACTAGAAAGTGCTGGATAGAAATCCCATCACCTTCCTGTCTCTTCACCAATTGAGTCTGGGGTGACCAGACTCATAGTTGTCCTTATGTGATGAATGCCCACTTAAGGAGTTCATTCTGTAGCCACTTATTCAACAGTTACAATGGGACAGCCATCACATGGAGAGCAACAAAAGCCCAAAAACCTTGGTTGTGTTTGCTTATGGAATTGGGAGAACAAGCTTTTGCATTGTTGGGTTGTTATGTACTCAATGCCTGATTGAGAGATACCCCTCAGGGGGTGGGGGTGGCACTACTGCCACCTACAGCCTTTTCTTATTATACCACTGACTAACCAGCCAGTCAGCCCTTCCCCATAACCCCAATCCCATCACACATTCACTCATCTGTTGCCTGGGTCACCGTCCGATTTTGGGAATCTAGTGGGTACATTGCTGGCAGTTACCACTGCTTTCTCCATTGTGCTGCTTCCCATGCAAAACTGTTGGCTTCTGATTGGCCAGCAGGTCACAGGAGCTGGGATTTCGAGAAAGACTGCTGGCTACTCTAATACTGAGGGCCTTCCGCAAAGGAGGCAATGTGGGCCTTTTACTCGTTCTTCACCTGGCAGGGGAGATCCCATCACCTGGGTTAACACTTGCTGGCACAAGGTGAGATAGTCATTTTTAGAAGGTGCATTATATAATATAATATGGTAGAGTCTGCAGATCGCATGGTGAATTTACCAGCCATCCCAAAGCGGATCAATTTGAGCAGAAGCAAGTCATCTTTGACCCCAAGCGAATACTGAAGGGAGATTAATCATGTTACTTCAGAATAATCATTCTGTTGCTAAGGTAGATCTGTGTTTCTCTCTTGCCTGCCTCCAGGAAACCAAATTGCCCCTGTTGAGACAGGAAACTGGAGGCAGCCTGGAAAAGTTTCTGTTGGTTTCCTGCCAATGCACTTAACAAGACTGTTAGTGAGCCTAATGGGCTGGTCACGTTGTGATGAAGGCAGCCCTGTTGGACAACAATCCACCTCCCCTTAAAATAGCTGGCACCAGAAATAGGATATTTGGCTTTGCTGGTATTTGTGGGCCTAGAAAATCTTGCACATTATGAATTAAAAGGGAACTGAAGGCTGCTGTTAATAACTAGTACTCCACAGTGAAGAGCACAATGAAATGTTCAAAACCTCACCTCTCAGACCTGTCAGGTCCTCACACTTATATCTGTATTATAGGTGTCACAGTTGGAACCCCACTTCCTAACTTTCGGTAATTAAATCATGATTCATCAGCTTTTTAATTTAGGATCTGACAAGAAGGGAGAGGAATACTGATGTCTGGAGCCAAATGGTGTTAATTTCACAACTGCTACTTGAGAGCTTATGTCAAACAAAAGTGGGTTCATTAATTGTGTTATTGATGACAAGGAATTCTTAGAGATGGGTTACAATTAGAATTTGATAATGGAGGAGATCTAGACTGGGGGTTGACAGCAGGAAATCCCCAAACAACTGAGGAGGTATCGGAAAACACCAAAATGGTACAGCACAATTCAACTTGTTAGAAAGATGCTGTATTTCTAAATATATGTTTTTTTATTTGCTGTAAAGAAATGAATGTGTGTCAGAACATATTTGCTGGTATGTATTGTTTTGATCTAAAGATATTCCTGACGTGCTTTGTTCAACTAGATTTATAAGCAGTAAATGTTTTTTGCAAGCCAATTACATCACACATAATTTCTTGTTTGGGACTCTTCACCATCTTTGTGCAATTCTGACAGTCCTTGCCGAATCTCATTTCTTAAAAGCAATCAATAGCAGGGGTGACGGGAACTAATGCTCTCTGTTATAATGACATGTTTCAAGCCACAAATAATGAAAATTTGCATTAGTCAGCCTTGATATCACAATACAGTTCCATTCTCGTGCAATCTCGCATTATAAGAAAATCGCACAATAGCCACGCCACTTAAACTAATGAGGTGGAATCACGTCATAGCCAATATAGGTAAGGAAAGTTTGCATTCTACAAATAATGTTCTAAAGGCAATTCACACCACTTGAAGAAACATGTATTATAGCAGTACTAGTAAGTAATAAAAATAACTCAAAATACAGCAGCCTGAAGATTCACAGATAAATTCTGTACCTCATATAAAATGAAACTACGTCCTGACTCAATAACCTATGCTGAGTTGTTTGGTGTCGGCCAATTCAACTGTAGAGTGCCTTAATTGATCATAACAGTCCAATGCTTGGAAGAGGACAAATCTGATAAGATACACACTCATGCAAATAACATATAGGCGAATTTGGAACAGAGACAGGATGGTGCATTGCTGCAGAGTTTTCTCAATAGTTCTATAGTCCTTAGTCCCAGGGGATGTGGGAATTTTCCACTCATCTTTCAGTGAAATCAAGCCAAACAGTGTAAATCATATTTTGGCCAGTTTTCTGAGTATTGCTGGCTCTTCTGAAGTTAAACTGGATATTTATGAGAATTCGTTCTTGATATTCAGCCTCCCCAGGTTCAGTTTCACACATTTCGAGCAGACATTTTAGCTGGCTGTACCTAGGCATGAAGGTCTGGTGTCTGTGGAGCCTCACCCCTAGAAAGAATCATTGTTTTAAGAAAAGGGAGAAAAATTGAGCCAAAAAAAATTATACCATGTATTTCACAGTAAAATGTTCATGATAGGCCTGTGTATTTGCTTATAAACCACATTTTTGCAGGTTTGAAACTATTATACATGTAATCCTGCAAAATTAAATAGAACAGCCCAAACTTTGTAGAGCTTCAATTACAAAGAATACTTGAAAACCTCAAAATTGAACGACTGAGGAAGAGCACAGCCCAAGAAAAGAATGGATTTTCAAATTTTAAATGAAATATCTTACAGAGGTGTAGAAATACAAAAACGATACATCTGGAATACTGCATTAAATAACGAGAGTAAGGCAAAGACTATATTGGGTCATATTAGAATAAGGCAAATTGATGCCAAGTAGTTCTTTAGCACAAAGAGTGACTCATAGATGGAATGAACATCCACATTGAAAAATGAAGATGAACACTTTACAAGCATTGAGGAAATCATGGAATCCAACAATGACTCAGTCTAGATGTGCAGGTTGGCAGGTTCCATACACCATCTAGATCTTCATTTATTGGTTCCATGCAAGAATTTTATGGATGGGCAAGATAAGAAGAACCAAATAAGCTCTGTATCTCTATATATATGTAACTTAGTAAGACATTCCAGAAATATCTGAAATTCTTCCAACCAATGCTATAGTATATTCCTCCAACTGCATGAATCCAAATCAATGTTCATAACTATACCCTACTTGTTCTGAAGAAAAAATTCTTATTAGATCAGTTACATTATGTAATGTGTAGCTTTTGCTCAGCTTATTCATTCATTCTTTGCCATCTCAGCATATCCCTGGAGAGGATTGTTCTTGATTAACTGATTTGTTTTTCTGCTTCATTGTAAAACAGAGGTCAAGTGCTGTGTATTTGCTTGTAGCTCTACAGGAAACATGAGACTAATTTAAATCCAGTTTTTGTACTCTCTGCAGGGAACTGAATCACATGACAAGTGGCATGGAAGAAATTCTCACTGGAAATATACATCTCAGTTTTAATGGAATCACAATCTGCTGGATTTCTGTATTGGAAAAAAACATTTCAAGCAAATATGAACTAATTTATTCATGTAATATATACTTGCATGCTTGTTATTGGAAACAAAACACACCGAAATGGAAACAGAAAATGCATGTTTTAATTGGCTTATTATATCTGAAAAACCATCAAAAAAGTGAGAAACAACAGGATATCAGACAGCAAAAGTTCACCTAATTAGTTTCTGTGGTGTTTTCCTGCAGAGAAGTTAATTCACAACCTAATACCTGGATAAAGTAGTGAGATTAATTTTAATATTTTAACACTTCATACCATCAATGGTGTCAATACATTCACAATATTCTTTGTTTCAACGATAAAGTATAGGTTCAGCCTATTCTATTTCATACTTGAAGGTTGTTAGTCATTGCGCAGCATCTCACACAAATGTCTACTTTCATGAGTGAACTCAATCTCAAAAGTGTGTCTCAATGGGTTAGTCAACTCGAATTATGATAGTCAAATCCAAGTATAATCCCCCCAAACATTCACTCATATATATATTTTATATATATATATAAATATATATAACATATATATATATATTCTGATGGGAGTTGAGTAAACAGCAATCAGGAATCCTAGCTGACTTTATTTTGAATTCCAATGATAATTTCAGCACCAAAATGCAATCACAGTTGAGATCAATAGAAATGTGTTTACAAATGTGGGTTCATTGTAGTTATCAACACCAAGCCATACAGTGTATTACTTACAATAATATTTTTCAGTATAATGTTTATTTATGAATTTTTTATTCAATATTTATCTATTAAAGGTTTTGTTTCAAAAAAGTCCATTGTTTAAACGTGACTTGGTGTCTCTTTCTTTGTATGTTTGTGTATTAATGCTAATGTGTGTTACTTCCAAAGTGCAATTTACGGTAATGTTATGTTTTGAATGTCATTATATTAAAAACAAACATTTGAAATTGTAATTCATTGAAATTGTAATGTCTGTGTTTATGTGCTACGGCAAATGTATTACCATAAAAAGTAGTGGTGTGCATTCAATCAGTAAAATGTCACTCTGTACAAAGAGCACTAATCTATTTGGCTTTTTGTTATTGTTAATGTTGTTCTATTAATTAAAAATCCAGATTGCAAGCAGCAGCAGGAACCTATTTTATCCTATTTGTAATTCATGCTTTTGATGTAATGTGCGTAAGATTCCAGAAGGTGGCATTTATTTAGTGGGGTTTCAGGATGTGATCTGCTTCATTTGATCATCATGTATTATAGTAATATACACAGATTAGATGCAGTATTACACAGCAGAAGGCTCTAAGTAGCAACACCCCTGAGGCAAACAAACCACTGTCTTCAATCAATTATTCCCATAATGTAAACCCCATTTAAAAGCATGTGAACTCATCCAGAGAGAACATGACTTATATTGTAAAAGTGCACATGAACAAAAGTCATAACCCAATTTCAACAACAAAAGTTGTTTTAGGAGATTGTGTGCTAATGCACAGACCCATGTTTTCCAGACCCCATCACCCATTGGGATAACTGTGACAACAGTCAGTATTTTGGGTAAAATTGATTGTATTTTGTCTGCTAATGAAAGGAATCCTAAGTTTTCATGATAAATGTTGCTTCTATAGCTAAATCTAAAACTAGATGCATATTTCGCAAAGAAAAGACTCAACAATAGCACATCCTCGCATAAGTCTTGGAGCATTTGCAGGTATAAAGAAGACTTAGATTACCCACTCAGTAGAAAATATTGACTTTTTTTCTCAATCTGCTGTTTCATTTGTCGACTGCCATTCATCATCCCAATCACACTTTGCATCACTTGGATGTCTCCCTTTTTAATACTCCATGTTCAAAGCTGCTGCTGGGGTTTAACGTAATTTATTCTCTTGCAATGCACAGAGTCACTGCAAATAAAAATATAAGCTCACTCTCCATAACTAGTTATAAACTACACTATAAATGAAAATTTGCCAAGTGAAGAAATTAGGTAATTGCAATCTCTGAAGATAAATAAATACACGATACAAGTGAGAAACAATTGTAATTCAAAGATGTATTCAACAGTCTGGGACCCATCTACATCTGCAGGTATTACAAACCTCTTTCAATGTTTTTAAAATTAAGAGGGGCATAGATAGGGTGAATAGCCAAGGTCTTTTCCCCTGGGGAGTGGAATCCAAAACTAAACACTATAGGTTTAAGGCAAGAGGAGAAAGAGTTTTCATGCAGAGGGTGGTGCATGTATGAAATGAATTGCTAGAGGAGGTGGTGGAGACTGGTACAATGACGACATTGAAAAGACATCTGGATGGGTTTATAAATATGAAGGTTGGAGAGGGTTATGGGCCATATGTTGGCAAATGGGACTAGATTAATTTCAGATATCTGGTCAGCATGGATGAGTTGGACTGAAGGGGTCTGTACAGCTCTGTGACTCTATGACTCTGTATTTGCGTATACTTTACTCCCCTGTAGTTATTATTACTCTGCTCAATTCAAATGGACAGGTTAAATTTGAAAGCATTTGTACCTCATCAAGGAATTATGCTTTCACTCAGAATTGGGAAATCAATGCTTAAAATGAAATAAGTTAAAAGGTGCAGGATTTTCATGGAATTGAAGGGGCTCTATGGAAGGATAAAAATGGGGGCCGGACCTGATTCCGAGATTCCCTGCACTATTCCTAGCAACCTCAGTTTCTCCCTTACAGGATATAGGTATGGGCTGCTGGTGGTTAGCTCTACTGCAGGGATAAACAGTCATGTCATGGCCTCCACAGTTTCTGTGGAGATGAGCCAGCATTTAATGGACTCACTGTTCATGGTCCCCATCTCTGGTGAGACAGCTCCCATTATCACCCCACACCCTGCCTTTACTTGCACATTGTCCCAATATGGGTGTACTGAACTGGGAATTCTCCAAACTCCCAGTACAATCACAAAGATGAAAATCCAGTCCAAACTCTTCAGAAATATTTTCAGGCATCTGACTATCCACTTTAAATAAATTGTTCCAATGCTGAACACCCACAAAAGGCAGAATTCTATGGTTGTTTTTGCAAAGTGCAAGTCACTTTGATCTTACCGCAGTGATTTTCACCATGGGGCCATATCTTACCAAACTCACCATGTTAATTGACAGTTCGGCCCTTATGGTGAGTATCACATCCGACTTCTGCCCCATCTTGCTACAGGAGCAACTCACCACTCACCGGAGATCTCTGCTTTGACTGGCAGCATCTTTAAAAGGTCGTTGCACACCCAAATAAATGTGGTCAATCCATTGTTGCCCTACAGTTACTGACATTGACCCTGGACATGACAGACACCCAGCTTGTGGGCAGGGTTCTTGAGGCCCTGTTGGATGGGGTAGTGTGGAGACAAGACTTTCTCCTCCACCGGCCTGGCAGTGGAAGCCACGACATCAGACCATGCCAGCCTGGTCTGAGGTTGCCAGCTCAGGTTAGAGCAACAATCAGAAGGGATGCCCAGATGATATGAAAGATGGTGGGATGGTAAATAAGCTGGATGCAGGATGATGTATTAGCTGGGTTAATCCGTGACAAATGGAATTTAATCCAGATAAGGGTGAGGTGATGCACTCGGGCAGGGCAAATAAGGTGAGGAAATATGTGCAGAACAGCAGGATCCTGGGAAGCACTGAGGATCAAAGAGGACTTTGGTGGGCATGTCAGGTAGGCAAAATGATCCTTGGAGCTTAACAGAAAAGGAGGTCATGCTGGAACTGTATAGAAAATAGCTGGTTGCACCACAGCTAGAGCATTATGCACAGTTCTGGAATCCACATTAAAGGAGAGGTGTGATAGTACAGGAAATAATGCAAAGGAGATTTACTAGGAGGTGGCCTGAGCTGAAGAATTTTATTTAGGAAGAAAAACTGCTCAGACTGTGGTTCGGTTTTCTTAGATCAGAGAAGAATGACGAGAGACAAGATTGAGATGCAAAGATTACAGGGTTGGATAAAAGGAGGAATCTTTTCGCCTTGGTGGGTGGATCAATAATCAGGAGCACAGATTTAAGACAGGAAGCATGAGGTTTAGAGTGGATAGGAGGGAAAGACTTTTCATCCAAAGAGTGGTGGGATCTGGAACTCACCACTGCCTGTGTGGTAATGGAAGCAGGACACCTCATAACATTTAAGAAATATTTAGTAATGCACTTGCAATGCCAGGGTAGACAAGGCTATGGGCCAAGAGCTAGAAAATGGAATTAGAATCGTTAATGCTTGTTATGCTTGTTTTGACAGACACAGACTCAATGGGCCAAAGGGCCTTAGAGCACCCTTAGTTTTATGCATTTCAATTAGTTGTGCCTTCAACCTCCTCTATTCAAAAGAAATAAAATAATCCTTTTTCGTAATTGACATTCTCCCAGAATCCTCCTAAATTCCGCCCATGCCCTCTAACACCTTTCCAAGAGTGGAGTGTTCAGAGCTGTCCAGAGTACTCCTGCTAGTGTTTTTATATAGTTCCACCATAACCTGTCAGCTCTTACATTCAGTGTCTCAGCTAAATAAAGACAACCTGACCAGTTTACCTTCATGCTTTTGTAGAATGTGGGTATTATTGGTCAATGATTGTACATCTAGTACATTGCAAAGTGCATTTTTTTACTCACTGATAGGAATCACTGGCTGGCCAGTAGTCATTTTCCTTTCCTAGCTGATCTTGAGAAGGTGATATTGAGCTGTCTTCTTGAACTGCCTCAGTCCATGTGCTGTAGGTAGACCCATAATGCCATTAGACAGGGAAGTTCCTGGATTTCGCACCAGTGACACTGAAGGAATGGTGATATATTTCCAGTGATATATTTCCAAATCAGGATGGTAGTGGTTTGGAGGAGAACTTTCATGTGGTAATGTTCTCTTATATTCGTTGTATTTGTCTTCAGGATGGAAGTGATCGTGGGTTTGGAAGATGAAATCTAAACATATTTACTGAACTTCTGCAGTGGATCTTGGAAATAGTACACACTCTGCTATTGAGCATTGGTGGTGGAGGGAGTGGATGTGGTGCCAATCAAGCAGGCTGTTTTGTGCTAGATGGTGTTAAGCTTCTTGAGTGTTCTTGGAACTGTACTCATGGGAAGGCAAGTGGGGAGCATTCCATCACACTCCTGACTTGTGCCTTGTAGATCGTGGACAGGAGGTAAGTTACTCGCTGCAGTCCTCCGAGCTTCTGACCTGCTCTTGTAGCCATTGTATCTACGTGGTCAGTCCGCTTGAGCTTCTGGTAAATGGTTAAGTTCAATTACATTGCCGTGGATCTTGTGTCCCATGATCCTGACCAAGCAAGGATGGTAGGTTATCTTCCCTGAGGAACTAGATGAGTTTTCTAACGATCAATGATTGACTGATCATGAAAGGTCAAGATTAAAGTGGTGCTGGAAATGCACAGCAGGTCAGGCAGCACCCAAGGAGCAGGAAAATCGGTGTTTCAGGCAGAAACCCTTCATTAGGAATGAGGCCTCTTTCCTGATGAAGGGTTCCTGCCTGAAACACCGATTTTCCTGCTCCTCAGATACTTCCTGACCTGCTGTGCATTTCCAGCACCACTTTAATCTTGATTCTAATCTCCAGCATCTGCTGTCCTCACTTTCGCCTAGTTGATCATGAAAGGTCACTATTACTAAGGCTAGGTTTATATTCTAGAATTCTTCTTTGAATTTTAAAATCCATCAGCTGTCAAGTTGGGATTTGCATTCTTCACCCCTGAGCATTAGTTTAGTTTGCTTGGCTAATAGGCCAGTGACATCACCACTACGCCTCTACCCAAATTGTACACCCCATTGCCTTGCTAGCCTTTCCCAAATGCAGACTTCTCTAGTTTGAATTATTTCTGACTTCCCTTAACAGCGCAAAAAAAAGCTTAAAAATCTGTCCTGGGTATTAATCAATTTTCAAAGACATTCAACTCTTTAATACCTCCTGTTTTATTAGATTATGTCTAATAGCTCCTCCTTCTCCCTGACTGAAGTATCTGTGTGGTTCTTTTATCTCTCTTGGTATTTCTTCACAGATCATGATTTTAGAAAGGTTGTTGGCTACTCCAGCCGATCAGTGATCAGCAGATTCTGCTGCACTAGACAAGTAAAGGTGTAGGCACTACTTGGGACAACTGGGTCTTCCCTTCTCCACCAATGTTTCTTCTGTGTTGATTCTTCGCTTGATCGCAAAGTTGTCTATAGCCCTCTTGATATGTCATCTCCAAGCATTCTGACCTATGGCCTGCAGTTCTCCCTGGGACACAGGGAGGGGCTCCTTCAGAGAATACATAAAACCCCCTCATTCTGTTTACCAGTGATCAGTTCTCTGTACAACACAGACTTGAGCAGACAGCTGTCAGCCATCTGGAAAAATGTGATCTGCCCTTTGTTGGTGGGTGGCCTTGATGCTGGAAATGTTGAGTGTTTCCTGGACTTCAAAGGTTGCAATGTGGCCTTACCATCTTGAGGATGCTGTGAGGTAGTACTTGATTGAAATACGTTGAAAGGTGGGCACACAGTACCGGACCCATGGCTCAATGACATACCGAAGGGTGATGAGGACTAGGCTTTTTGAACTTTGATTTAGTTTGTGCTATAAGACTGCGGTTGCTCCATACTTTATTGTAGGATCAGATGAATGTATTGCTTGCTTTAGAAAGCATATTGTCGACTTCCTTATCTATAATAGCATCAGACAAGACGATGCTCCACAAATAGAAATGTATGACGTCTTTAGATAATTCATTACAGTTCCCTTGAGGATGCTTATCTATATTCTTTTTGGATGCAGCCTGATGCAGATCTTCAGTTTTCTTTAAACTTTCGAGTTTTAGCACAAAAAGTTGTGCTGCCAGGAGAAAATGTTTCCATATATTGCAGATCTGACTGCCTGTGGGCCAGGAGAGCACAGTCATTAGTGAAAGGAGGCACATGGATGAGTTTTTCTTGGGTTTTCAGATGAACCTGAAGATGCCAGAGGTTGAAGAGGCCTCCATTATTCCTGAAGCATGTTCCTGAACACTTCCTTAAAGAAGAGGAACAAGGTTGGGGCCATCACACTTCCCTGCTCACATCACTGGAGATTTCAGAAGGTGCTTAAGAAGTCACTGGTTTACCTGACTTGTCCATTCTGGTTTCCATTAAAATGCTACATCCTGACCAGGTACATGATCCAAATTATTTAAGTATTTTCCAAAGACCACTGTCTGTTTAATGTCAGATACATTCTTGAGAGATATGAAAGTGACTTAAAGTCTTTGTTCGCATCACTTTTCCCGTGTTTGTCTGAGTACAATCAAGGATAGGGCTGTCTGGGACCCACAACAGAACATGTGGGCAAGAGAAAGAAGTTGAGCTATGGTAGACATTCAGTCTAAAAGAGAATAGGTGGGGGAGCCAGAAACAAAACAAGAGATGCACTGTTAGGTTGTCATGCAGGAATCAGTTGGTAGGTGGTACCTGAAATGGAACAGGTACAATTAGACACTGGGGTTATCTGTGGTCTGAGGGTCATGAAACTAAGATTTCTGAGAACTGGACCCTAACAACATTTCAGAAGGGAAAGACATATGGGACAGAGGCTAGTTAAAGTGGGGTTATGGGGTGAAGAATAAGGCTGAGATCTTGACATTTGGCATCGAGTCTTGGAAGACTCAGGAAACAAACACAGCAATCTAATTCATTTGGAGATGCCGGTGTTGGACTGGAGTGTACAAAGTTAAAAATCACACAACACCAGGTTATAGTCCAACAGGTTTAATTGGAAGCACACTAGCTTTCGGAGCGCCGCTCCTTCATCAGGCTAACAACAACCTAAGCTTTTGACATAGTCATGATGTTCTGAAAGAACTTGTAATTCTGAGAGGATTTGAAGGATTGGACAAGAAGAACCACTACATTTGGGAAGCTAGGAATATTTTGAGAATGCAAGCGTACAGAACATCATCATATTGGCAAGTATGGACAAATAAGGTCTGCATTGACATATCAAAATTGGTCTTATATTAAAAATACTAGACAAAAATAATTTAATCTCTCTCTCTCTGTCTCTTCCACATATACAGATAAATGGAGAGCATTCATTAGAAGGCTGTAGTTGTAGAAAGGAAACAGAATAAAAATGGGTTGGAGACATAAATATTACATATATCCATTATTTGGAAATGCCAGTGTTCGACTGGGATGTACAAAGTTAAAAATCACATGACACCAGGTTAGAGTCCAACAGGTTTAACTGGAAGCAGGAGCAGCGCTCCGAAAGCTAGTGCTTCCAATTAAACCTGTTGGACTATAACCTGGTGTTGTGTGATTTTTAACTTTATATATCCACTCATAGTGAAGTATCTGGTGCTACGGTTGAGAAATCAGCAGTTTACATCTCATGTCAAGTTAAGGACCTCAAAACAGAAATAAAATTATTAAAATAGCTGAGTGTTTTTTAGGAAAGAAAAGTTTGTAAATTATGCTTAAGTAAACCAAAACGAGGCAAAAGAAAGGATGGGATAAATGAAGAATTTAAAAACCCAAATGGGGAATATTTTACAAATCAATTAACCTCACCAAAGCAATTAATTAAGGATTCATAAGTTGTGAATGACAATCAAATAGATTGGGGAAATCAAGGGCTTTCAATCAAAGAATGTCTTGAAACATTTCAAGTTAAAGCACTAGAACTCTAGAATCAAGGATTTCTGAGTTTAAAATCCCTAAGCAAGAAGACAGTCTCTAATGATACATAAAGAACCAGTACTGGAAAGGAGGAAAAGGTGGAGAAAATGATGACAAGGATTACAGTTAAACATGACAGAACTAATTATCAAGAATGCACTGAGAATAAGCAAAGGGAATGTGTCATGGCAGCTGACTGGAAGTTTGGAAAATGTTCTGAGGGATTTCTTTGGTTAATTTTAAAGATCATAAAATTATTTTGAGAAATCAGGTAAATTTTGCATCTTCATGTGGATGTAAACTGAACATCTCGTGAAGTTGGTGAGTAAGGTATTCTGCCAGGTTACCGTTCCAGTGGCAAAGAAGAAAATTATCCCTACTGTGCTGTTCTTTCAGTGTACCTCATGCCCTTCAGATCCACATCAGATGCAAAACTACTAAGTATGGAAGTTATGTCTGCATAACCTTTATATTTATTGATTGATAAAGCTCCCAGTTGAATAAAACATGTTTTACAACCATGACACTCCTTTCTTCTGGGATTTGTACTTCGGGTGCAGTTATCATTAAGTTCTAAAACCAGAGGAGCCATAAGGAGCAGTCATTGTGGTTTTAGAAGCAATATGTCATGCATCACAAATTCAGTGGAATTCTTTGGGGAGGTAACTAAATTAGTGGACAGGAGCTATTCCAAAGACATAATTACTTATATTTTCAAAAGATAAAGTTCTGTCTCTTAGACTTTTAAAGACGATAAAGGGGACATGGAATTAATGGGACATTAGTTAGCTGTTTGAAAATTAGCTTAGCGATAGAAAGCAAAAGCTGATGATAAATGAACCTGGGTCAACTTGACAACCAGTGGTAACTGGAGTTAAAGATTATTTTACAAGATTCAAAAAGGATTTGAGTAAATAAGTTAAATGGGCGAAGGTAAGATATAATTGGAGTTAACAAAAACAGAGTGAAATTAGAAACATGACAACTTCATGAATAACCATTAACAAAAGTGGAAGAAAGAGAAATATCTGATTATTGATAGCCACCAAAAGAAACTAAACTGTTATCAAGTACTTGGATATACTTTGTTTAATGTAATACACTTGTGTTTGTTTAAACTTGTCTGATTTCTTGACAAACTGGAATTTTGAACATTGTATGCAATCAGTGAAGACTGAATAATGCATGATTGCCTTTGGGGTCACACAGTAATTTCATTTTTCATCATCATGAAGGCTTCACCTGTAGTTGGTCTTTTGGTTCCCTCAGTAGATTAAGTAAATTAGGAAGTTCCCATGAGAAGTCGAATTATTAATTGGGAAGGGACAGATTTCACCGGCCAAATGATATTTTCTTATTGCATTCCATTCTAGCAGATCACGCTTTAATGAAATTATGTTAACAATGTAAGAAATGCTGAGCTATTTGCAAGTTGTAGAAACACGATGTAACAACAAAAAGTGTAGCAGAATTACACATTAGCAACAAAAGAAAGCAAAGAACAGCAATGAGAAAGTAATGTACTTTTGATTTAAAGTCGCAGTCTGTAGGTCAATAAAATGAGACACTAAAGCTTTTGTTGGTCCACAAAGGTTGGCATACATTATAAACTAAACCATGGATCATTTTGAAATACAGCCTAGATAGGCTCACAAAAAGGATACAGTGTCTTTAATGTGACAATGTAGCCTTGAAACTGTTTGCTTTGCATGTGGTTTTGGAAAAAAGAACTTTAACTTATGTTCACATTATGTTCCCATGTTGGTTGTTTATAATTAAACACTTATTAATTTCTTTGAAATGGACAAGTAACCAAAGTTATTAAACACAATTAAATAAAACTCACTACCTGTTGCCATAGTGAAATGCATTGAAAACTACCGAAAACACAAATTTGGACTTACCGACCCATATAGCTCTCCCTTCTCATTCATTCCGAGGTAGAGTCCACTGTCTACACCACGAATGCTGACCAGGCCGACTGCTATACTAATGAATTCCAGTATACCTAGTGATAATGACAATAATAATCACAAACAAGTTTTTGGTTTATTGCACATTATACACAAATGTGCAGTATTAAACTCCTTTGTAAAAATGTAGAATATAAGAACTCCTCAGATTATTTAGAATCATTTTGTTAATAAAACATGTAACACTCTTCCTAATCAATCGGGATAACATATAGGGCAAAAATAATTAGAGAATCAATAATATATTGTTTGAAATCCTGAGACAGTCATCAGCTCTTTAATACATTCTGCATAGAATATTCTGGCACCATGTGCAAAGAAATAGATGCTTCAAAATATTTTACAAAGGGCAGGTATCTAGAGGAAAGCAAAGAAGACGGGAGGTAATGGCCTAGTGATATTATTGCTCGACAATCGTTCCAGAAACTCAGCTAACTTCCTGAAGGAATCAGGTTCAAATTCCAGGCAGGGCAAATGGTGGAATTTGCTTTCAAACAAACATCTGGAATTAAGAATCTAATTGAAACCACTGCCAATTGTCAGGAAAAAGACATCTAGAATACTGAGGCCTGGAGAGAGTGGATGTGGAGATTTTCCACTAGTAGGAGTGAAGGACTACCCTTTAGAACTGAGATAAGGAGGAGATTCTTCAGTCACAGGGTGGTGCATTTGTGGAACTCATTGCCACAGGAGGAGGTGGAGGCTAAGTCATCAAGTAAATATAAGATAGAGATAGGTATGTTCCTAATTAGTAGGGGGATCAAAGTTTACAGGTAGAAGCAGGAGAATGGAGTTGAGAAATATATCAGCCATTATCAAATGGACAAGCAAAATTAATGGGCTGAATGTCTCAGATCATAGGCAGAATGTGCACTAAAACATGGCACATCCCAAAAACTGAAGAATCAGTTCCTTTATTATTTCTGTCTACTTAATAGGGACAATGTTCTGACAGAGGAAATATTCTAAAAAGAAGGCACGGGAGGAAATGCTTCCCTGTAACCTGCCAAAGTTGGTCATTAACAGGACATTTGCTAATAGCTTCTTATATAAAGAGAAAGCCTGATGTAATTGCATGATGCATGAAAGGACTAGGATGAACTCTGCATATTTGATATGGTGTCTCACTGGTGGAGTTTTACAGGGACTGAAGAACTTAATGTGCTCCGAAAGGAAACACAGATTTAAAATGATGTCTTTAGGTCAGAAAGTAGGGATAAGTAGGCTGTCTTCAGTTTGACAATGATGTGCCCTAGAAATCTAAACCTGAAATTCTTCATGATTTCTACTTATGCATATTACGTGCTAACAATTTATGGGTTTAAGGATGCAAAGGTGTCAACTAAAATATAATGGGGTGAATGGTGAAAATGGATCACAGTAAACAAATACGGTATTAAGGATCAAGTCATCAAAAGCTGAGGTAAATGAATTATTGTGCAGGACTAGATCAACAGCAGTGCTGAGGTGGGAGAATGACCAAAGGAAATGAAATTTGATAACTGAATTGATGCAGGAGAAACAGCAGTGTGTAATGGTAATTTTCTCTAGTACAAGACTGATTGTCAATTTTTTTTTCAGAGAACCATATATTTGATTCAATATAAGTGATATTGTCATTCAAGGATATGCCTGAAATTTGCAAAGAGTAAGGAGTTTCAAAAAATTGGAAGGTAGGACGTTGCCTAATCATTTTCCTTTGAAGCATTTTGAGATGTTTTACTATACCTAAGGTTCCAAGTTAGCTGGGACGCATTGAAGATAAAGAATTGCTCAATGCATGGGCTAAGAAAAAGGAAGACGTTTTGGATGTTTTGGCAGGCAACGCTCAGGGACAATTTATGTGCAGTATCTGTTCAATCATCAAATTTTCCTTTCATTTTGCCATTCATCCACCTCAACACTGCTGCTCACCTCACACTAACCATAAATCAGTTGATCACCCTGCAGAAAATCTCAGTTAAGCTCATGAGCCTGAGCCTGAGCTTCTGATCACCTGTTATTTAAATATTTGTTACTTCCCCAAACTGAACTTTCTGTTCTTGTTCTCAGACACTACGCCAATGATGCTCAAGGTAAGATTAGCAAACAGCACAACATATTTCAATTAGACATTTCACAGCATTCCAGACTCAATATTGTATTCAACAATTGTAGATCATAACCTCTGTCCTTTTCCTTAGACACCAGCTGTAGGTGCTCATTCTGCCTTGCCAGTTACGCCTTCTCCAAATAAATCTCATTTTCTTTTACCTCTCCAGTTTTTCTATTTTTTTTCAAACATCCCTACAGACAAGAAGAGACCATTCGGCCCACTGAGTCCCCACCAACCCTTCAATGAACATCCCACCCAGATCCACCCCTCCCCTCTGCCCCAGTATTTATTATGACCCACTCCACCTAACTTGCACATTTTTGGACTGTGGGAGGAAGCTGGAGTACCCAGGAGAAACCCACGCACACGCGGGGGAAGGTGCAAACTCCACACATACAGATAGATAGTCACCCAAGGCTGGAATCAAAGCCAGATCCCTGGTGCTTTGAAGCAGCAGTGCTGTTTGCTGAGCCATGTGCCGCCCCTGCTCTTTGATGTCTTAGAATGTTGTCCCTATTGATAATCTCTCATGCCTTCTACCTAATTGCAGATTTACCCATTTAGTCTTTTCTCCACTCCCAATTTTTCTGCTTTGCTTAAAAGTTCTTTAATCACTAAGCACTTCCAGTTGTGATGAAGGCACTGATTTTATCTCCCTTTCTGCTAATGCTGGCAGATCTGCTAAGCTTCCACAGCATTTTCTGCTTTTTTACATTGAAAATATGCTTCATTGGATTACAGACCCCGCACCTAATTTCCATTCAAGATCTAACTAACATTAAACACCAGGTCCCTGTACAGGCAGTATGAAGCAAAGAAGAACATTAAAGGCATTATATTAATAGAATTTGATATTGAAATACAGATGTTGTTGAACTTTAAACAACACAATAGTATTCTTATAGCGTATTTACAATAATGAAGCATCCCAAGACACTTGACTGTAGTATTATAAAGTAAAATTTGACACTGAACCACATAAGCCAATGTTACAGTAAATGGGTAAAAGCTTGGTCAAAAAGGTAGGTTTTAAGGAGAGTTTTAAAGGAGGAATTAAAGAAAGGGAGAAATGCTTAACAAGGGAATTACAGAATATTGGGCAAAGCCATCTGAAGGTACAGTCAACATTGATGAATAACTAAGTTCAGTGATGATCAAGGGGCTGGTTGAGTAAAGATACCTTTAAGAATTATGGAGCTGGAGAAGATTTCTTAAATAAATGAGTGAAGCCATGAAGTGAAATGAGACGGAGAATGTTAAAATCAAGACTGTGCTTGATGGTGACATATAGATTGCTGAGGAAAGGTTGGATGGATGTATGATACTCGCATTTGAAGGATATGAGTGGAATATGTTTGGATAGCCTCAACTTTGCAGAGGGTATAATGTGGGAGGTTGGACAGCAGTACATTGGAATAGTCAAGCCTTGGAGTAAAAAGGCATGGATGAGAGTTTGAGCAGCAGATCAATTAAGTCAGGGGGACAGTAAGACAATGTCATGGAGCTGGAAATAGGCGTTCTTAGTGATGACATAGTTGTGCTATCTGAAGCTCAGCTTGGGTTAGATAAGACACACAGTTTGCAAATATCTGGCCCAATCTCTGACAGTTGCCAGGAAGAGGCTTGGAGTTGCAAACTAAGAAACAGATTTCATAGTAAAGACCCAAGGCAATATTTAATGTTTAATTAAGGTTTCTGCACATTGTGTTCTGGATGTTAATCAAGCAGTCTGATACTTTAACAAGGATAGAGAAGTCTGGAGAGGTGGCAGTGAAGTAGAGCTGGGTGCCTTCAGTGTCCATGTGAAAATCAGTACAAAGTCTCAAATGATGCTGTCAAGGTGCAAGTGAGGAGGGAACCAAAGCTAGATACTTGGGATCCACCTGAGCTACTATGTGGAAACAGGAAGACAATTCATTCCAAATGGGCACAATGAAATTATAAAGAGTGAAGCCAGATATGTACACTCCATGCAGGTGGACAATACTGGAAAGGTGTTGGAGATGAATGAATTAATACCAGCCGTGCAAGTCAAGGAGATGGTGAAATCCAAGCCCCCTGAGAGATTCAGAAGGATTTCATAGGTAAGACAAGCAGACATTTCATCGTAGCCAACTTTTAATAAAGTGTTTGAAATTCATTCATACTTTTAAAAAGCTACAACTTGCATGTGGAAAGTCAGAATAATGTTTAGACCTCAAACAAAACAGAATGTGAGTAATCCTGAGTCTGCATAAAGGGTGAACATCCAGTGCCTGGGCTGCTCCTGACACACTAACAACTGTTTCCCTAGCACATAGCAGACAAATAGAAAAGCAAGGGCGCATATGAGAATGTGAGGAATGGGACAAACAAAGATTATTTCACTATACGATTCTCTTTTTGTTTTTGAAAAGGTTGAGCCATTATGTGGTTAGAGGGAGGTGCGATTTCTGCTGTATGGTAGGGAAACACTTGTTAATATGTCAGGAGAGAGCCAGGCAAACGACTTCAGCAGCTGTAGGGGAGGACAATGATGTTGGTTCTTTCGTTTCATTTGTGTTTAAGTAAGCCAGTTTGGATAAAAAAATGGAGTAGTATTGAAACACAAATGTCATCACTAAGAAGAAAATTAAACAAAATTTTGTACACAAGCAGCCAACTTTTTTAAACTCAAAACAACAAAAATCAGAACTTTTCTTGACAATATATCAACTTGTTTCTTAAGACAGGCAACAATGAAACTGCAGCTCTGGAAATAATCAGTGTTACTGCAAAAAACCTTACATAAAGCTTTCTAGTGTTCATTTGTCCTTTTCCCACTTCAAGTGCAGTCTAGGGCAAACAACACTGAAGCCATGAAAAGAATTCAGAAATGATGCTGAACAAAGGCTAAAAGTTAGGATCCAAGTTTACTTGTTCTGAAGAAGATCTATATTTGACTTGAAACATCAACTCTGTTTCTCTCTCCACAAATGCTGCCTGACCTGCTGAGTTTCTCCAGCATTTTCTCTTTTAATTTTAGATTTCTAACATCCACAGTACTCTGCAGTTATTTGAGTCTTCAACTTTTCCGTGTGTAGCATCTATTTTCTCAGGTGCTATGTGGTTAGGAAATGTAAGAAAATTCACTCTTATCAACGGTGGAAATAAGGCTTGAGGCCAAGATAAAATTATTCTCTTTAAAACCTAATATTTTGCTTTCATACATGTTGATCTCTGGTGGCAATGCTCACAGGCAGTCCAAGATCTGCTCAACAGAGTGGAAAGAAGAGTGTGGCAGCACTAGAGAGGCAGGCATTGTTGAATGTAGAATGAAATAGAGTGGAATGAAGATTTTTCATATCAAAACCACTGTACCCTCAGAGAAACTGGAAAACTGTCAATGAGAAAGTATTCCAATGCTGCTTATTGCATTTCCACCCGCAACACCACACACACACACACACACACACAAAAATAGTCAAAACCTCTAGATATTGTGTAATAAATAGTAATTGCTCCTTTCATACAAATGACTACACACCAGACTTTAGGATAAGTTCAGAGATAGAAGAGATTCATGGTTGAAGTCCTGCATTGCTGGCAGTAGAGTGGGATTCTGGGAATTTTAGGCCATTTATTTAGGTTTTCAAGCAATTGAGAATTTAAAATGATAGCCTACAGAATTTTCAACATGCATTTTCAGTAATTCATTGATTTTCCTTCTCCCTCTTCTCATCAATTAGTTTAAAATCTTAGTCAAGCAGATTAATGACCAAAGATGATTATTTGCTTTGTGATATTAATTGAGGAATAAATTTTGGCCAGGATTCCAAATAGCACTGGCATGCCTTTCTTTATCTCCTAGGTCCACCTCAGAGTGCAGAAGGGGCCTCAGTGTAACATTTCACCCATTTGAATGAATACAGGATGAAACTCCTCGAACAACGTAGTACTCCCAAAATACAGGAAGATGTGGATCCACAGCCATCTGATGATGGGCTTATGCTTGAAACATCGAATTCTCTATTCCTGAGATGCTGCCTGGCCTGCTGTGCTTTGACCAGCAACACATTTGCAGCTGTGATCTCCAGCATCTGCAGACCTCATTTTTTACCCACAGCCATCTGAGTCATGGGTGTACATGCTACACTTGCGCTATTTCCATAGTTTGCAAGAAAACAGAAACATTTTTTAAAACTCTCAGAAGTGTTATAAGTATTTAAAAGTTTATAACAATTTTTAGAAGTGTCATGTGTCATGGATGATTAGAGGTATGGTACCATTGTGGTTATTTTGTTCAATTAGTAATCTAGAGGCCAGGGACTGGAATTTCCTACCAAGGCACATGTCTCACATCAGGAAATTGCTAGGTCAAGTATATTTTTAAATTTGGAGAAGCAGTATGAGACGGAATCATGCCCACCAAGTCCTAGGTGGCAGCAGGACAGGTGAATGCCAAAGTTAACAGTGATTTACAATTGTTGAGTATTACAACTCAAATAAACTTGTCAAATCACATTAACTTCGTCTAATCTTATCAAAAATTCATAGGAGCACTGTTAAGTCATTCTGAATAGTATATTTTAGCATAGTCCCAATGACTGTTATAAAACTGACAGGCCTGTAACACTCAGTTTAACCTCTACCACTTTTCTTGATTAGTGGTGTTACATTTATTAACACAGAATCTGCTAGAAACAGTCCAGGATCTCGGGAATTTTGGAAAATCAAATTTTGGAATATCTATTTTCTCTGCAGCGAAATCTATTGGAACCTAAAATGTAGGTCATCAGGTGCTGGGGATTTGTCAGACTTTATTCCCATAAGTTTCTCCAATACATTTTCTCCGCTGATATTAAGTACCTTAATTTTCTTTCTCTTGTTGGCCGCAGGTTATTTGCTTTTTCGGGAGGTAATTTATGACTTCACTATGAATTTGAAAAGAAAATATCTTTCAATGTCTCTGCCATTTGCTCATTCCCCTCTCCCACTTTCTAAGTGACCTTCCTTCTCAAGTACATTTATTTTAATCTTGTTCTTTCTACATAGCAATAAAAGCTCCTGCAATCTGTTTTTGTATTCCTGACCAATTGTTTTTTTCACTTCCTTTTTCATTATCCATACAGTGGCTTTTTGCTACTTTCTAAAACATTCCCAACAGCCAGGATTACTATTATTCCTTGCAACATTGTAAACCTCTAATCCAATACTATGTTTAACCTCCTTCATAAGCCATGGATGGACCTTTCTTGCTGAATTTTTGTTTTGTTAATGGATGTGTTTTTGTTTCCCACTGTTTATACACACCATACCTATTAGTCTATTTACCCAAACAACTTTAGCTAATTTTCCCCTTGTCCTATTAAATCTGCTTTGTTTCCTTAAAGATTTTGTCTCTGACTATGAAATGTCAGTTTAAAACTTAACATGGAATTTGACGATATTATGATCATTATTGCCCCATGGGCATTTTAATATGCGATTACTAATTAACCGAGACTCATTGCTCAATGATGGATATAAGATAGCTTTATCCCTAGTTGATTCCACACCATATTGCTGCAGGAAACTGTCACAAAGGTATTCTTCAAATTTATCTTCCAGATCACTTTTGATAATTTGCTTGGTCCAATCCAAATGAAGGTAAAATTAACTACAATTATTACTTTGCTTTTGTTACAAGTTGCAATAATGTTTTGATAAATGTTCTGACCAATGTTATAGCTACTGTTAGGCACCTGTAAACTACTACTATCAACTTTTTCTGACTTTTACCAATTCTGACCTCTACCCAGACCAATCTTACTTCGCAAAATTATGAGTTAAGATCCTTTCTCACGAATGACCTTATATCGATCTTCTGTGTTAGTGTTCTCCCTCCTGCTTTTCCTGTCTACCTGACTTGTTGAAATATTGTGTATGCTGGAACATTTATTTCTAAAAACCTGTTCACTTTGTAACATTGTCTGTTATGGTGGTTAGATTTAAACTATTTGTTTGTTCCACTAGTTCGACTATCTTATTGTGGATGTTTCTCGCATTCAGATTTAAAGACTTTAATTTTGTTTTGGTATTACTATCCACTGTAAAGACATCAGAATTTAATGCAGTTTACCTTTGAACTGTCTGTCCTTTTCATGTTCCACTCTACTTCTCTTTAGCCACATTGCTACACTGCTTCACTCTCTTGACCATTCTGTTTGGATTTCTAATTCACACTTCCCCTGAACCCATTACTCATCTCTGTTAGTTTAAAGCCCTATCCACACACCTGGTTATATCATCTGTCAGGACAGGACATTGGTCCCAGTCCCATTTAAAAAGAATATAGAACAGTACAGTGCAATACAGGCCCTTCAGCCCTCGATGTTGTACCGACCTATGAGACCAATCTGAAGCCCACCTAACCTACACTATTCCATTCTCATCCATATGCCTATCCAATGACCACTTAAATGCCCTTCAAGTTGTTGAGTCTACTACTGTTGCAAGCAGTGCATTCCACACCCCTACTACTCTCTGAGTAAAGAAACTACCTCTGACATCTGTCCCATCATGCTAGCCATCACCATCCGAGGAAAAAGGCCCTCACTGTACAAATAATCTCTCTGATTATCTGATATGTCTCAATTAAGTCACCTCCTAAGCTTCTTCTCTCAGCCTTTCCTCATAAGACCTTTCCTCCATAACAGGCAACCCTAGTAGATCTCCTCTGAACCTTTTCCAAAGCTTCCACATCCTTCCTATAATATGGTGACTAGAACTATATGTAATACTCCAAGTGTGGCTGCACTTGAGTTTTATACAGCTGCAGCATGACCTCATGGTTCCGAAACTCAATCCCTCTACCAATAAAAGCTAACACACTGCAAGCCTTCTTAACAACCCTATCAACGTGGGTGGCAACTTTCAAGGATTTATGTACCTGGACATAGAGATCTCTCTGCTCATCTACAATACCAAGAATCTTACCATTAGCCCAGTTCTCTACATTCCTGTTACTCCTTCCAAAGTGAATCACCTCACACTTTTCTGCATTAAACTCCATTTGCCACCTCTCAGCCCAGCTCTGCAGCTTATCGGTGTCCCTCTGTAACCTACAACATCCTTTGCCACTATCTATATCTGCAAATTTATGATCCCATCCTTCAATGCGCTCATCCAGGTCATTTATAAAAATGGCAAACAACAGTGGACCCAAAATAGATCCTTGCGATACACCACTAGTAACTGAACTCCACTAGTAACTTAATGAACATTTAATTTTACAATCTCTCGGGATATTATTCTCCTAACCTCCAGCAATTACAACCTTAGCCAGTCCAACAGAGTCTTTCATAAATGAAGCAGAACCTCCCTACCTTTGCATTCAATTCCTTTACAATAAATTATACCATTTTTTTAGCTTTCCTAATTACTTGATGTACCTGCATGCTAGCACTTGTGATTCTCACACTAGGACACTCAGATCCCTCTGGAGTTCAGCTCTGCCATTCTCACCATTTAAATCATATGTTTCCTTCTCATTCTTCAAGTCAAAGTGGCCAGTTTCATATTTTTCACATTATATTCCATTTGCCAGATCTTTGCCTATTTACTTAACAGATGAACACTTAGCAAAACAGACACAGTTCCAACTATGCTGTTAATTTCAACGTGGACCATGTTAACTGGACCCTCCCCGCGAGATCAAAGCCTATTTCCTGCAACAAGGACATGAACTTATCCCTGGCACTGGGCAGCGATACAACTTTCAGAATCCACAGAGGGGCCTGCAGAGAATAGTATCTATTTAGAGTCATGGAGATGTACAGCACAGAATCAGACCCTTCAGTCCATCTTTCCATGCTGACCAGGTATGCAACATGAATCTAGTCCCATTTGCCAGCACTTGGCCATATCCGTCTAAACCCTTCCTATTCATATACCATACTGATGTCTTTTAAATGTTGTCATTGTACAGCTGGCAGCTCATTCCACACCTGCACCACCCACTACATGAAATGTTTGCCCCTTAGGTCCCTGTTAAACCTTTCCCCTTTCACCTTAAACCTATGCCCTCATCCTGGGAAAAAGATTGTGTCTATTTACCCTATCCATACCTCCCATGATTTTATAAACCTCTATAAGGTCACCCCTCAGCCTCCAATACTCCAGGGAAAACAGTCCCAGCCCATTCAGACTTCCTCTATATCTCAAACCCACCAACCTTGGCAACCATCCTTGTAAATCTTTTCTGAACCAGTATGTCTCTAGATATATTGCCCCTTATCATGGACGGCACAATGGCTCAGTGGTTCACACTGCTGCCTCACAGCACCAAGGACCTGGGTTCAATTTCAGCCTCAGGTGACTGTCTCTGTGGAGTTTGCATGTTCTCCTCATGTTTGCGTGGGGTTTCCTCTGGCTTCCTCCCACAATCCAAAGATGTGCAGGTTAGGTGAATTGGTCATTCTACATTGCCCATAGTGTTCTGAGATGTGTAGGTGCATGAGTCGGGGGTAAATGTAGGCGAATGGGTTTGGGTGGACTACTCTTTAGAGGGTCGGTGTGGACTTATTGGGCCAAAGGGCCTGTTTCCACACAGTAGGGATTCTAATTTTAAATGTATCACATTTGTTTTTGCACCCCCCACCCCCTCCATTTGAATGGCTTCTTGCACTAAGGTGCCATAATCAGTTTGTTACCCTTCAGTATTTGTTCTCATCCACACCACTGGTAAGCACCTCATACCTGTTTGACAAAGGGTTAAGATTCCTCCATGATTACATGTCACATCCCAAAATGCCTTTGACTCATATTCATTACTTTCTGTCCCTGACCACCGATCAACGGGATCTAAGGGATGTGACTGCCTGCCCAGGAAAAAAATATATGTGCAACTAATTCTCCCTCGCCATGGTTCCCTGCAAGATCTGCAACTCAGACACTAGCTTAACAACACTTAAAGTTGCTCAAGCAGCAGACACTAACTGCAGATGTAATTTTCCTGCATAATGCAGTGCATTCCACAGATTCCAACATGTTACAGTTACATCACACCATCATCCTTACCTTTATATCTACACTTACTTAATTAGGCAATTATTTAATTTAGAGCTGAAAATGTGTTGCTGGTTAAAGCACAGCAGGTTAGGCAGCATCCAAGGAACAGGAAATTCGACATTTCGGGCCAGAGCCCTTCATTCTGATGAAGGGCTCTGGCCCGAAACGTCAAATTTCCTGTTCCTTGGATGCTGCCTAACCTGCTGTGCTTTAACCAGCAACACATTTTCAGCTCTGATCTCCAGCATCTGCAGACCTCACTTTTTACTCAATTATTTAATTTAGTTAGCTATAGAGATAAGCTAAGGTCTCCTAGCTTGCAAACAAAAGAAAATCCAACAGCTACTGACATTGAGTTGTCTTGATTTAGCACATGATTCACAAAGCTCAGGTCACCCTATCTTCCTAAAGCAAAGCTCACAATAGCTGTTGATCATAGTATCAACATCAACTCCAATTTTCAATGAGGAGTTCACATTAATGTAATTACTAAAACGACAGTCCTGTAAGTATATTTAAGCACACTATCGATCTAATTTTAGTTCTAGTTGTGATTGAAGTCTTAACTTTGAACTTTACTCATCAGACAAGTGAATTCAATCAGCGTTTAGGGTAAGTTAATTGACCATTTTTATTGCTATGTTATTGTAATTGATTATAAATTCAAAAATAGAAATTGCTCGGAAACTTTGGCAGGTTTGGCAGCATCTGTGGAGATAAAGTTGAGTTAACGTTTCAGTGACCTTTCTTCTGAATTGATTGTTGCTACATTATCGCTGTTAATTCTGTGTTAGCTCCTGAAATGTTAACTCCACTTTCCCTCTACAGATGCTGCCAGATCTGCTGTGGTCCCCCTGTTTTATTTCCAAAGTCTGAAGTTCTTTAATTATTCAAATTGTTCATTGTAGGCACTTGGTCTGCAGCTGCTGGCCTCTTATTTCATTTATACTTTCCTTAACCCTTCAGGTCTAATTTGCAGCAATCTATGAAAAGTGGCAGACGAGTGAAGCATATTGCAACCTCAAGAAGTAGCTGAAGGGACATGGGAAATAGGAGATACTTGGCCCTTTGAGCTTGCACCAAAATTCAGCACAATCATGGCTGATCCTCCACCTGAACTCCATTTTGCCTCCCACTCCTTACCTCCCTCAATTCACTTATAGATTATATGACCGTCAACTGTCTCTAGCAATGCTCTTAGTTTATATATTTGTCATATACATACTGTACAAAATGTCACAGATACAATTAATCATTTTGATTTTAATAATTCAAATTAATATTTTTTCGAAGAAGAAGAGTCTCCTTTATTTGATTTACGAAGGCTCTGTTTATGGCTTGGAGCCCTGTTAATGGGATATGTAGATTAGAAAATCTAGCATTTCCTTTGTGTGAGTATTCACATCACTACCGATTTCTCAATTGCTGGTGATGCTGCACTGTGTAAATGTACATTATTTAAACAGATTATTTACAGCAGCTCTCAACCAAATTCTCCTAATTTGAGTATTGACTCACCCATAATATCCTCAAAAAAGGAACATATGTGAGTTTGGGGATTGTTCAAGCACCGTTTTTCAATTCCTGTCAGCAGATTTCTTTATTATATTATTAATTGTAGCTTCCTCCTGCATTTAATCACTCACTTCATGTTGGTGCTCTACTTGCCAATATTATTCTTCATTGTTCTTGACTAATGTTGACACTTGAATGAATCATATGAAGTCATAATGATGAATACTTATTTTCCAGCATCCTCTGAAGCAGACAGCTGCCATTACTTTTCTCCTGATGCCAAGATGCTTTTCCATATCTGAAGCCAGTAAACTCATTGAGGTGCATCTCCACATTGTGGTTTCTACCTGTGCCTTTATGAATGGACCACCTACCACAGAAGGATCTCTCACTATTCAACATCAAGATGTTCTGTACCATGGTGGACAACAAGTAACCTTTCTATCATTATTGCAAATTTCTCTTTAATAAGGAGGTTGAAGTTGACATTTCAGATCAAGACCATGCGTCAGGATTGGGGAGGGCGAAGGGTGGGGCTGCAGGGAAAAGTAGGTGGAATAGTGATAGTGGATGCAGGTAGAGGGTTGTTATGATAGGTCAGTGGGAAGGAAGATAGACAAGGTAAGGTCAAGATAAGGTCAAGGGGGGTGGACAGTAAGGGCTGGACATGGGATGATGTTGGGGGTGGGAGGATAGTGAAGCTAGTGAGGCAGGAGGTGGAATGGGAGCAAGAAGACAGGACAGGAAAGGGAGCCATGGAATAGGTGGAAAGGTTATTTGAAATTAGAGAACTCAATGTTAAGTCCTCCGGGCTGTAGGCTGCCTAGGCAGAAGATGATGTGTTGTTCCTCCAATTTGTGGTCTGATTTACTGCGGGAATGAAGGAGGCTGAGGATGGACATGTCAGAGGGGGAATGGGAGGGGGAATTGAAATGGGCAGTGACCAGGAGGTCAGGCTGCTCCTCCATTTGTCACAGTGAATCGGACCAGAAATTGGAGGAGCACTTTACTTTTTGCCTAGGCAGCCTATAGCCCACAGGACTTAACATTGAGTTCTCCAATTTCAAATAACCTTTCCACCCCTCCCTCTGGCTCTCTTTCCAGCCCCCCCTCCTCTCTTCCATTCTACTTCCCGCCTCACTAGCTTCACTATCTCCCCAACTCCAACCTTATCCCATGTCCAGCCCTTACTCTCCTCCGTGCCTCTTTGACCTTACCTTACCTGTCCATTTTCCGCTTTAATTCCTATCAGCTTCCACCTATCACTATCCCACCTGTCTTCTCCCCAGCCCCACTCCTCTCTCTCTATTGATTTCCAAGCTCCCTGCTCCCTCCCCAAACCTGATTAAAGATCCCAACCCAAAATGTCGATTTCTCCACGTCCTGATGCTGCCTGGCTTGCTGTATTGTTCCAACCTCCTGTTTGTCTACTTTGGATTCCAGCATCTGCAGTTTTTTTTTACTCTAATGCAGTTCTTTATGAGTTGTTTGTTAGATTTCCCACTCTCTAGCCAAGTATGTTTCTGTCCAAGTTCTCTGCAAAGTTATTTATGAGACTATAGTTTATGCAAATTGGCAAGAGTTACTCTGATTAAAAGATTTAGTGTGTCTCACTCTCTGGACTGCCAGCATGTAAGGCTGCACAATGGCTGTTTCAACACTATTACTGAGATGCTTGAAAAATTGGTGTATCTTCTTTTCCTCCTCATTTGATACCCATTCTGTTGCCTATCTAAGATTACCAACTTAAAATGATTTTAGTTGTCAATTTATATACAGAGATAATCTCACCAGAAATTGGTTCAGACTTTAATCTTACTTCACTCAGGATGCTTACAATCCATAGAAGAGAAAGCCTCTGATATCTCACTTTAATTTGACCCATAGGGGATACTTTTAAGCCTAAGTCTCAAATTGAATGGATTGGGTGACAACCATATGCCATTCCATCATTTATACAGAAACTATTGGAGTTTACAACAGCAAAAGGAAGCCACTCATTCAGTCCATCATATATGTGAATAACTGACGACTAAAATTATTTATCTTCTTACCTTCCTCTTTGTCAAGTAGTAACTTATTTTTTTCCCTTAAAAGGTTACATGATTGCTGCCTCAATTACTTACTGTGGCAAAGCATTCTAATCTGTATCCTCTCCCACTGCTCTCTAGGTGACAACTTTAAACTGATGAGCCCTTTTCAATGATTACCCATCCAAAGGAGTTAATCTTTCTCTATTTACCCAATTAAGTTGCTTTATTAATTTGAAAACCTCTAATACATTCCATCTTGGTTGTTCCCACACCAGTAGAAATGACATCTCAAGTTCTTCCTCTCAGTTAGTTCTGTATTTTGGTATCATCTCTTGTGAATCTGGTTTAAACATTCTCTCTGGCTCAAGATCTTATCTCCATATGGACTTACTAAAATTGCACACAGGTCACTCATCAGCAGCAATCACTCTGTATCGCGTATTATTGTCCACCTATGGCACTGGCCATGGGGCCTTGTAAATGATGAACCTGATCCTAGAACCGCATCTCCAACAACATATTTGGCAAGTATGTCCACAAGTTGGAAGTGATCCAAAGCCTTGAGATTGTTGGTATTCCTTTTTCCAGTTCCTTATCCATCCTTTCTCTTGCTGACGGGTAGTCTCAAAGTATTGTGTCCTTTCTTACGCATGTTTCCTCCAAGTTGGTTTCTTCTGAATGATGGCTCTCATGCATTGACATCTACGTCACATTTTTGGGGGAAGCCTTCAGGGAGTCTTTAAAACATTTCCTTCCTTCTCTTCTCATATGAGTGCCTGCCTTGAGCTGGCCAAAGATGATCAGAACTCAGGCATCCTCAGCGCTTGGCCAGACCAGCAGAGTTAGTTTTGGATGATCATGGCTTTGATGCTAGTGCTAGTAATGGCTTCAAGGGTGCTGATGTTAGTACACTGTCCTCCAAGCTGATGTGGAAATCTGAAGTACAAGGTTTATGGTATTTCTCATGGGTCTTGAGATGGCATCTATATGTAATCAAAGAATCAGATCCATATAGGACGATCGGTAACTTGACTGCCTTATACATAAGGATCTTGGTATTAGCACAGATATCATAGACATCAAAGACTCTTATCCTTAGGTATATGAAGGTGATAGTCACAGATTGGATGGGATGCTGAATCTCCACACTGATGTTAACCTTAGATGAGAGGTAGTTTCCCAGTTAATGGAAATGCTCCACATTTGGTAGGATCTCTCTGATGATCTTAATGGAGGGATGAACTCAAACTTTACCTGGGATGGGACTGGTAAAGAGTTGGGATCTTCCTGAGATGGAGATTAAGGCCAATACTTAAGTGAGGCTTTAAGATTCTGTTTTGAGAGAGCAGAGATGACATTGCTATCCATATGCCAAAATTCCACAAGTGAAGTCAATGCCATTTTCTTCATGTATTTCAATTGGTTGAGGTTGCACATGAGACTAACCCCCAATAACCACCACCATCTTTCTTTGTGCTAGGTATGATTCTAACAAGTGGAGCGATCACAAGCAATGAGACTGGGTTGATGCAAATGTAAGAAGATCTTTGAATGTATTGCCAGGATATTTAAATATAAAGCACGCAATATTTCATCTGGTTGCATCTTATCTAGAACATCATGGGCAGACATGATTCTCTGGCACGGTGACTCAGTGGTTAGCACTGTTACCTCACAGCGCCAGGGATCCGGGTTCAATTCCTGCCTCAGGCAACTGTCTGTGTGGAGTTTGTACATTCTCCCTGTGTGGGTTTCCTCCAGGTGCTCCGGTTTCCTCCCACAGTCCAAAGATGTGTGGATTAGGTGAGTTGGCCATGCTAAATTGCCCATAGTGTTAGGTGCAGGGGTAAATGTAGGGGAATAGATCTGGGTGGATTGCTCATCGGTTTGGACTTGTTAGGCCAAAGGGCCTGTGCCCACACTGTAGGGATTTTAATCTAATCTAATATAGTGCCTATGGAAAACTCAGAAGCAGGGTCATTAAGTTAATGGCCTGGATTTTGCCGTTGTAATTTGTTTTTATTTTTGCTTGGAATTGGGCATCATAGGCAAGGCAAGTATTTGTTGCCCATCTCTAATTGTCCTTGAATGGAGTAGCTTGGTAGGACCTTTCACAGGCAAGCTCCAAGTCAACTACATTACTCTAACTCTGCAGTCACATGTAGGCTAGACCAGGTAATGATGGCAGGTTTCCTTCCCTCAAGGGCAGTAGTGAACTGAAAGGAGTATTATGACAATTAGCATGTTTATATGGTCATTACTGGACCAACTGACAATTCTAAGTTTAATTGAACTTAAAAATCCCACCAGGGTGGCATTGTGTCTCAGTGGTTAGCACTGCTGCCTCTCAGCACCAAGGACCCGGGTTCAATTCCAGCCTCGGGTAACTTTGTGGAGTTTGCATATTCTCCCCATGTCTGCATGGGTTTTCTCCCACAATCCAAAGATGTGCAGTTCAGGTGAATTTGCCATGCTAAATTGCCCATAGTGTTCAGGGATGAGTTGGTAAAGTGCAATAGTTAGGTGTTAAAGTAGAGTAATAGGTTCAGGGAATGGGTCTGGGTGGGTTACTCTTCAGAGGGTTGGTCTGGACTTGTTGGGCCGAAGGGCTCGTTTCTGCCAGGGTGAGATATAAATCCATGTTCCCATAGCATTAGCTCAAGTATCTGGATTCATTACTAGTGCAGTGCCATAATGCCACCAGCCCCATAATAATAAAGCTGTTGTAGCTTGCCACCGTTACAACTATAATACTGGCATTCTGACAGCTGTATCTTAAACACAGAAATTCAAGAGTTTCTCTCAGTTATTCCCTGCTTCTGCACAATGTACATTTCTGAAATCCTCACGGATACAAATCTTTAGAAATCATTTGACTTAAATTGTTCTTAAACCTTTTATACACTCACCTCATTGTAAAAACCCTGGGAACGTTACATGTCAAGGGGCAATTATTAGATTATTCTTGTTGGAGGTGGTCATTGCTTGGCACTTGTGTGGCACGAATGTTACTTGCCATTTATCTGATGAAGCCTGAATAGCATTCAGGTCTTGCTGTATACAGACACAGACTGCTTCAGTATCTGAGCACTTGTGAATGTGCAATGTTCAGCACCAGCGAATATCCCCACATATGATAGAGAGAAGGTCACTGATGAAGTGGTTGAAGATAGGTGGGCCTGAACTTTACCTTGAGGAACTCCCGCAGAAAGGTCCTGGAACTGAGATGACTGTCCTCCAACAACCACAACTATTTTCCTATGTGCTAGGTATGACTCCAACCATGTTCCACTCTCACTGGTTCTATATCAGACAGAGGATCCTCAACAATGGTTTCTCTTCTTAGGTCTGCACTTCATGTTCCTCTAGCTTCCATTCTTGGTTTCCTCACCTTCATTACATCCTGAGTCAATATCCAAATATGGTCAGCTCTAATATATATATCGCAGTATTATCCAGCTTGATCTCTCTGCTATCTCTATTGACTCTTCCACAACCTCCAAGAGTCAAACTGTTCACTGGACATTCAGTCTTCAATGAATCATACCTTCCTAAAGCGAAACTTTGGAAACAGTAGAGCTATGATCTTCAGGGACCAATGCAATTTTCATATCATCAGCACTGGTTTCAGAACCCTTTGTGGCCAAAGTCTCATGCTGAAACCACCTGCATACAATGTTAGCATTGCCTCCACAACCATCCACTCAAAAAGGCCTGCTGCTTCCACCTCTAAGTCATCTCCTTGCTCCATCCTCTGGTGTCACTGGAACCTTTCACCATGCCATTATGAGACAGTGATGACTCTGGAGTCGTCTACTTCAGGGGCTATAGAAGTTCAAACATTGAGCACATTCAAGACAAAATAAAATGGGGCTTCTGGATGCTAATAACATTAAGGAATAAGAGGAAAGTGGGGAAGAATGGAGTATAAGCACAGAATTGGACATTATCTGTTTAATGGCAGAGTGGGCTCGTAAGCTAATGGTCTGCGCTGCTCCTACTTCGTACATGTCTATTTTGCTATGAGGAGATTTTTTTCTCAGAGCATGTACAGTTTCCAGAATTTTCATCACAAACTGCTGTGAATGTACAGCCCTAACAATTTTTAAGATTGTGTTGAATATATTCTTGATTGACAAGTGAGTCAAAGTGTATTGAGGGCAGGCAAGCAAGTAGAGCTGAAATTACAACCAGTGAAGCAAGCTCAAGAGCCAACTTTCATTAGCCTACTCCTAATTCACATGTTCTTACATTCCTATCACCTAAAGACTACTGCTTTTCTTCAGCAAATTTACATTTACTATCTTTAAACATCAACTAATTTGAATCTTAGTTACCTGTATCCCAGGCCCCAAAGCTTAAAAGTTGTGTTTATGGCAGTTATTCAATGATCTTGCTCCTATCTGCCAAAGTAGCTACCTTAACCTCACAAACCCTTGATATTTGATGTCCTTCTATCTGTGACTTATTTAGTTCCTTTTAATAATACACCCAGCCAGCTAGATCTCAATCTCTAGATTTCCCTCCTTAAATCACACTCTCTCTCCACAACCTTCTGCTTCTTTTTGACATTTAAAATCATAAATGAAATCAATGTTTAGTTGTTATTATGTTACATGGACTATGCCACAACCTCCAGTAGTATTTACAAATTAAAAAGGATTGAAAAATTGTGGTCAATGTCCCTGCTGGCTCTTCTGCTTTGACAGATGGTAATGAACATAATCAGAGCCTGGTTTTTTAAAATCTATTTTGAGGTCGACCACTGCTTTTGGAAGCCAATCCTTTTCTACAGGAATCTCTCACAATTGTTCTACATTCTCACCACTACATCTCCAACAGAATTTACGAAAACAAATACCTAATTTTTTAAATTTAATCTCCATCATATTTCCAATTAGATTTTCTCCTCCATCCACAAATAGCCAAACCATCTTCTTAACTATTATTTTAATAAGCTGATAAAATCCTTCATATTTCATTTATATTGCATGCTAGACATTCTCTATCCTCCTTTCTCGGTGTGCTTATCCCCCTTTCCACCTCTCTCTTTATTTCTCATTATTTGATATGTAATTCTTTTATGATTACTCTTGATTTTAAGCTTCAGTCTAATTTAGTTCTTTTATATGTCCACAGAATGTATTCTCTGATGCATCTTTTTATCTCATAGCATGATGTTCAATTTTGTACTTCCTATATTTGTATTTGAAGATTTGCCACTGCTTATCTATTGTCCCATTCACTTACTCTTTAATCCTGGTAATTTGGCTCAAATTCATTATCTCACTGAACTATAACTGTATTTTACATACTTTATACTTACTATAATTTTTTTTGCTTTAAAGTGTAATGCTTCTTTGATCACTTTTTAATTGTCAGGTTGTGATGTATCAATCAGTTTCAAATTAAATGTCTATGTCACTTATGTTTGTCTTCATCCATCAGCAGGAGAAAATGAGGACTGCAGATGCTGGAGATCAGAGCTGAAACTGTGTTGCTGGAAAAGCACAGCAGGTCAGGCAGCATCCAAGGAGAAGGAGAATCGGCGTATCGGGCATAAGCCCTTCTTCAGGAATTAGCACTCAATCAGCACTCAATCTATTAATCGTCATGGCCTCTAATATTTGGGGCTTTACAAATAATAAGTTGCATGTCATTGACTAGGCATGTCTAAGGTGAAGTAAATTATTGGCACCTTGGGCAGAATTTAATGTAGGTGACAGGGGGTCCCATCATTGGCAGCAAAACCTAGTGATATATACCCATTGACTCAATCTACAGGAGCCTCAGCGCAAGTTGCTAATTGGCACCAGGGCACACTGATTACTTGAGGTTATTAAACCATGGAGTCCTCTACTGTGGAGCAAATATCCTGCTCCCTAGAGCTGCCAACCCAACAGAAGTCAGCAGGTGGTGGAATGTTACAGGTAAGGTTACTGGGTTGGTAATCCAGCAACGCAGACTAATTGTAGGGAACATGGTTTCAAATCCCACCATGTAGCTGGTGAACTTTTAGTTCAATTAAAAACTTGTAATTAAAGAAAGCTGGCCTAATGGTAAGCATTTGTCAATTGTTGTAAAACATGTGTGGTTCACTCTTGTCCTTTAGGGCAGGGAAACTGTTGTCCCTCCCTGGTCTGTCTATATATGACTTCAGATCCACAGCAATTCACTGGCCTCTGAAATGGCCTTAGCAAGTCCCTCCGATCAAGAGGCAATTAAGGATGGGCAATAAATGCTGGCCCAGCTAATGATGCCCAGGTCCAATACACGCATTTAAAAAAGACCCTGCAGCCCAGAGAGCAGGGAGATAGTCATTTTTTTAAGGACAGAGTAAGCTAGACAAGTGAATCAAAGGGTATTGGGGGATAGGTGGGAAGATAGAATTGGGACCACAGAGGAATCAGCCATGATTTTATTGAATAACAGTGTAGGCTTGAATGTTCAAATGGCCAACTGCACTCTGAATGCTTGTAGTACCGGCAGTGGCAGTGAAAGCAGAGCTCATTGACAGCATTGAGGTCAACTAGACCAAACCAGAAGAGCAGGGTTTCATCGTCTAGACAGAGGTAGGTGGGACATTACAGAGGGCAGTGGAGACTGCAGGGGCGGGAGGATGCTGGCTGAGGCTGCAGGAAGAGAGGGGAGGAAAAGAAGAGTGACAGTGTTGAGGGTATGAGTGGTAACTTTCTGTGGGTCCTCCCATCTCTGGTGCAGGGCCCCTCAAACAGGCAAAAGTGGTTCCAGGGAGCTTCCAAGAAGTCAACTGATAAACTCGACAGGGTTTGCTTTCCAGTTTCCCTGGCTGGGGAATTCTCTGGGCTCAACTGACCTCTAGGTGAGTAGGCTGCCAACTGGTGGTCGTTAGAAATAATTCTTTGAGGTGCTAAGCAAATTAGACAAAGGACTTGAGACCACAACTACTCAGTTCCCACAATTAAACAGCCTGTCAACATATGAAGGGTGAATTATTTTAATTTTCTTACCCTACATCTGTTGTGTGTGATATCCAGTTAGAATGAAAGACATTATACATTAATGATCTGGACAAGGGAATTGAAGTAATTGTTGCTATGTTTGCAGATGGCAAACATAGGTAAAGGGATGGGTAGGGTTGAGGAAACTGGGAGGGTGTAGAAAGAGTTGGACAGAGTAGGAGAGTGGGCAACGAAGTGACAAATTGAATAGAATATAGGAAAGTGTGAGGTCATGCACTTCGGCAGGAAGAATGAATAAATAGGCAACTATTTTCTAAATAGGGAAAGGCTTCAGAAATCTGAAGCATAGAGGGACTTTGGAGTCCTAGCTCAGGATTTTGTTAAGATTAACATGCAGGTTAAGTTGGCAGTTTGGAAGGTAAATGCAATGTTAGTGTTCATTTCAAGACATCTAGAATACATGAGCAGGGATGAACTGAGGCTGTATAAGGTTCTGGTCAGGCCACATTTGGAATATTGTGAGTAGTTCTGGACTCTGTATCTAAGGAAGGACATGCTGGCCTTGTAGGGGATGCACAGGAGGTTTACGAGAATTATCCTGGGGATGAAAGGCTTACCATATGAAGAGCAGTTGAGGATTGTGGGTCTCTACTGGATGGGATCTAGAAGGATTTAGTAGTGGTGGTGGTTATGGTGGGGGGAGGAGGGGGACATCTGATCAAAACTTACAGAACACTGAGAGACTTGGATAGAGTGGATGTGGACAAGATGTTTCCACAGGTTGGAGAGACTAGGCCCAGGGGCACAGCCTCAGAATGAAAGGATGGCCCTTTGGAACTGAGATGAGGAGGAATTTCTTTATCCAGAGGGAGGTGAATGTGTTGAACACATTGTCACAGAAGATGGGGAGGCCAAGTCATTCAGCGTATCTTTTAAGGTAGAGGTAGATAGGTTCTTAATTAGTAAGGAATCAAGGATTATGGGGGGAAGACAGAAGAATAGGGTTGAAAAACACATCAGCCATGATTGAATGGTAGAGCAGACTTGATCGGCAGAATAGCCTAAATCCTCTCCTAAATATTATGCTCTTATGACCTAACTGTGGAGAGACAACATCAGCACAACATTGTGGGCAAAAGGGCCAGTTCTGCGCTTACTTTTCTACGTTCTATGTTCTATGTTCTTCATGGGAGGACAGTGAAATGGATTCTGTAAATCCCTTTATTAGATTAGAATCAGTCTGAACTTTGGGGCATAGACAGTCTCACACAGGGCACCTCACACCTCAATGTATTATCTGGGCCAATATGGCACCTATTGTTTAAGGTTCATTTGAGAATGTAACTTTAAAAAAGTTCTGGGATTTACATATGAAAGAACTGAAACCAACAAGGTCATTCTAAAAGATGAGAGATGTAACAAGCAATCTAGATGTTTTTAATACATAATTTCAGTTACATCACACTGTAAACTTTTGCTATAAATTCTGTACCTTATGATCTTATACTTCACAACCGACTGATGAAGGAGCAGTGCTCTGAAAGCTAGTGCTTCCAAATAAACCTGTTGGACAATAACCTAGTGTTGTGTGATTTTTAACTTTGTACACCCAGTGCAACACTGGAACCTCCAAATCTAAACTCCAATGTTACTTTGGACAATAGTTCAGCATTAATTGGGCAGCAAGCTCACCATAATCCATGAACACATGTTACAAGCGCCGTTAACCTACAGGACCAACTGCTGTCTGAACCTGCCAACACTGTTGAGGAGCCAGCAGATTGGAAGCATTTCAAACATAACAAAAGACAGCAGCACAAGGAGATGAATGATCATCGGCAGTCAGGTCAGTAGATGTTGGAGATTCAGAATATAATGGAAGACTGGGGAATGGATAGATCAGAACATAGGAGGTCCAAGTATTTCTTGTTTTTTTTCTTGGACAGGAAATGTTCCTTGGCGAAAGTGAGGACTGCAGATGCTGGAGATCAAAGTCAAGATTAAAGTGGTGCTAGGAAAGGCACAGCTAGGAAAGGCACAACATCCGAACAGCAGGAAAATTGACGTTTCGGGCAAAAGCCCTTCATTATATTCCTGCTTATTCTGATCCACAGGTTCTGTCTTTGACAATCTTTTTTTTTCTCTTCACTAAGATGAATCTCTAGGCTGAATGACCTGTTTCCACGCTGTCGGGAATCTAATCAATCCTCTGACCCAGGAACTTTCTCATGTCCACTTCCTGAGATGTGACGTATACCAACTGTGCATTGCTTTAGGGCTTGATTGGGTCAGGTTCAACAAAGGCTTTCAAAAGGGAATTAAACTGTTATTTGAAAAGGAGCCATGCAAGTTATGGGGAAAAGACAGGAGAATACCACTAAATCAAATGCTCATTTGGAGAGCCAGACTAGAAACTCTGTGGGCCAAATGGCCTCCCCCTGCACCGAAATGACCCTGTTATTGTGTGTGCAAGTCATGCTGAGGTCAAAATAAAATCAGGTCCAAGTGCTTCAATAGACATTCACTTATCAATGCATGCCTCATCTGCAGGGGCTGAGGGCCTCTGAAATGTCCCAGAATATGGTTGTTAAAATGATTCAGCACCCTGATGCAGAATGGAAGAGATCACTGCTGTGCTACTGATATTTTAAATCAGCCTTTTTTTAGTAGAATGGATGGGGTTGAAATCAGACCTTCATTTTCTTTTCTGACAGTGATTAGCAAATGAAGATCAAATTCTGCTGACCTGAACCAGAATGTCAGCATTATTAGGATTGTAATATATCACTCATTCTATTAAGACTGGGCTCACGACACTAAGTGTGGTTCAGACATCCTGTGCTTCTTATTATTACATTGTTGGTGTCTTGTAGGAGCAGTACACTGGCATTCTATCTTCCTCCATATACCATCCTGCTACTGATTCACACATCAGAATGAAAACATGATATTAAATATTTGTGAAAAAGAATAACATCAACATTTCATAAAGTAACAACGCAATGGAGAAGCCTTCCTGAAAAGCATGAGCCCAGATATCTGCAGGGAGAGAGCAGGGAGCCAGCTTTTTGATTGAATAACCTGAAGGATTTCCCTCAGCTCCATGGGGACCATACAGGGAGATGGAATTGGGAATGTGATCATAATCAAATTCACCATGATCTTATCAAATGATGGAGCAATCTTAAAGAGTTAAATGACATATTCCTGCTCCCATGTCCCATGCAAATATTCCCGAAGAACCCAGCCATCAGACTTCATTACTAGCTTCAGACTCCTGGCCACAGGCATTCAGATTGAGAAACCAGTTGCCTGTCAAGCAGAAAGGAATGCAACCCAGGCCATATCAGGGAAGCAGAAAGGAAGAGGTGTAATATCCGGGTTGAGGAAACATTGAACCAGTAGAGATTGGGTAGAGATTGGGTGAACAGGTCCAGCACTGGAACAGGCAGGGAGATCAAAATAGGAGAGGGGGTGATTACTGGAGCACACATTGGTCAGGATAAGTGGGAAGACAATTGCATTTTTTATTCATTCATGGGAAGTGGGCATTTGTGGCTTGGCCAGCATTTATTATATGCCTCTCGTTGCCCTTGAAGGTGGTAGTGAGCATAGGGACCACAAAGATGAGGAAGCAGCGGAGAGAAATTACTCCAAGTTGTAGGTGCGGCAGTGTTACTGGGTTCGGGATTTCAATTGCTGGGATGTTGGCAGGTTTCCTCGGTGAATTGGAAAATCAAATTCTTGTTCTTTCAGACCCATCAGCAATGCTACAAAGGCACATGCCTGTTCCATGCAGTAGTCTACTCCTCTCGAGTTGTCAGACTGGGAAGCCTGGTCAGCCAGAATGAAACCAGAAAAGTGAATTAATCTAAGGGACACAGCCTCATTAAATTACTTAAATATGGAATCCATCTTCTAAGAGCAAGTTCACTGCATGCCTGTTAAAAACAGAAGTGAATAGATCTAAGGCAGAATGAGTTAAGATATGGAGTATTTTACTTTTCCTTCACATCTATCCCAGATCCACACATTTGGGGTTTAACATTTTTTGATATCATTTGACTTTTGTGACTTGTGAGATACCAATGTTTCGATATCTCTGCATATCTGTTGCAAACTAAGTATTTCACTTCTCATGCTGTATTTGAGTATTTGATTCCTGCCAAAGTGTACTCTTTCACTTCATTAATAATGCAAGCCATTGCAATAATCCATTCAGCCCCAATTCACACACATTGATTGATATGTTTCCTAGCTTTAGATCCACTGGAAGAATATACATTTTAAGTTCAGTTATTAAAATTAGTTCAATCCACAAGACAATTCAGATTAGTCCATATGCCTAAATTATGGCTTATTAAAATAAAACAACATTTCTGAGCTGGAAAAAGCTGGAAGGCATCAAGTGAAGAGTGTGGTGTTTTCTCATAAGGGATGAAGAGGGGAAATCCAGAGCAGAGGGTCACAGCTAGCACTGACAGGTATAAGACACCAAAGGAACACCATTGGCAAAGCACAAACTGATTTAAGGGTATACACATGTTCCCATGAAAATAAGAAAAACAGCCTGCAGTTTTAACTTATCACCAAAATTCACATCTGCAAAATGTGAATAGTGTATGTTGTCAGTCACATGCACTTTTTCAGAGAATTGTGTCAACATTAATCTAACTTCTAATATTATAATTATAAAGTTACAGAAATGATACTCCAATAGAAAAACATGCTGCATTTCTTAAAAGTAGCATAATAATATGCCACAATGCAAAAACAGGTTAAATCTAATCCAGTTGATTCCTGCTCTGTCAACCTCCTGACAATCATCAGTACAATAATGAAAGTCACTCAAGAAGAGCAGCTCACCATCATTTTCTCAAGGACAATCAGGATGGATAACAAATGCTAATCTTGCCAATAATGCCTGTATTCCAACAATGAATACAAAGAACACTATTATCAAACGGCATCTCCTTCCCAATACACAATTATCTAAAGTTCAGTTCAAATATTGCCAGAAGCTCTTGGCTCCAGAAAACAGCAAGACCTAGATCTCCAGCTCAACATTAGCGATTAAAGCAGTCCTCAAAATCAAGGCAGCAATTAACTGAGTTGATGGTTCATTATAACTTACTTGCTTTTGTACTCTACGCCTTTATTTATAAAGACCACCCTTCTAGAATTGTGTACTTCAGTCATTCAACAAAAATATATAACCAAGAGCCTTGAGGAAGTTGAATTTAAGGGGAAACAATTTGATGGCGGGTTAAGGCTCAGCACATTACTGCTAGAATTCCTCAGGAAAGCATCTTTGCCTTATCCATCTTCATATACTTCACCAGTGATACAATTTCATGCAGGCAGAAAATTTTGCAGATGATTCTGCCGTATTAAACTCCAATCATAGTTTTATGATAATGAAGGAGCCCATTACAGCATAGAGAAGAATCTGGCTTCAGCTGACAAATTGCAGGGTTAGTTGTGTCTCCGAAATATCAAGTTAACCTTTTGGGAGGCCATCAACACTTTCTGTAGGTACAGTTTTGCTTGTTCCACTGCTTCACACTTATCCTGTTGTCCTGCAATATTTTATTTCCCCTGCAGCTACTGATACTATGATGAAGCTGTGTCTTAGAGTGCACTGCCTGAATGTGTAAGTCAAAACATGGGAAGAAGATTTTTTTTTCTCATGTCCCTTTTGTTTAATTTTCTCACAATCTTAAATCTGGATCCTTTGGTATTTAATCCATCCGTCAACGGGAACAAAATATCTCCAACTATTCTTCTGAGCTCCTACATGATTACAAATATGTCTATCAAATCTCCTCTCAACTCCCTCCTCTTTCAGGAGAAATTCCCACTTCTCCAATCTATCCATATAACTAACATCCCTTATTCCTGGAACCACTCTCACAAATCTTCTCTGCTCCCCTTCTAAAGTCTTCACATGTTTCCTAATGCACAGTGCTCAAAAATGTAGACAATTGTCCATTTGAAGCCAAACTTTATAATGGTTCACTATAACTTTCTTGCTTTTGTACTCTATGCCTCTATTTATAAAGACACCCTTTAGTTTATTTTGCCTCTATTCAGTCCTTTGATGAAAATGTATAGTCTTTCTCTTTTTTGCACTAAATTTTACTGCCATGTATCAGCCCATTCAAACATACTAAAGTCTATTATTTCAATATTGAGCTGCAAAATGGTGATGGCACGCAGATGTGTGTTCATTCAGGAACTGAGCTCCAGGACATTGTCAACACCTTCTCCGAAGCTTATGAGAAAACAAACCTTTCACTAAACACACAAGGTCCTCTTCCAAATGGTTCCCACAGCATGTGAATCATTTTCCAGATTTTGGGAGCCTTCTCTTGAAGAAGGCAGACACACATGATGAAATTCATCAAAGTTTCCAATGATCAGCAAAGGGAATATTTGAGAACTAGGGGCTTGGATTGGTGACTAAGGTCTTTGTTTATTAGTTAGCAATGTTCCCATTGCTCCTATATGCTTCAGAGACTTGAAAAAGCCAACTGCAGGTCATTCACAAAACCAATAAACTCAAATGTGTAGCTTCCCCTGGTCCCAAAGACAGAGGCATTCACCATGAATTTGTTTCCAGTCACTCAGCCGACTTTGTATCTATGCTGTGAATTTCCCTTGTATTCCATAGGCTTCAAATTTGCTGGCAATCTTGTTATGTATGACTTAATCAGACATCTTTTGGAAGTCCACAGATAACACATCAACTGTTTTGCCCCTGTTAGAAAACTCAATCACCTTAATTAAACACAATTTGACTTTAATAAATCTATCCTGGCTTTCCTTAATTAATCCATACACATCTAAGCGATGCAATTTGGTTCCAGATTGGTTCCAGAGATTTTCCCACTATTGAGTTTAAACTAACTGACCTGTAAGTGATAGGTTTATCCTTACACCATTTTCTGACCAAGAATAGTGACGTAGTGCTAATGTCACTGGGCTGGTAATCTAGAGCCTGAGGCTAATGTTTTGGTGACATGGATTTGAATCCTACCAAGACAGATGATAACAATAAAATTCGATAAAATCTGGAACTTAAAGCGAAGAAAACTGATCTAACGAAAACTACAGTACGAATCATCCCAGTTCCTGAAATGGCATGGGCACTGGTGAGTAAGTTAACCCAATCATGCGATTGGCAATGAGGCAATTGCTGACAGTGAGAGCAAGAAACCCCACTTTCCAAGCAAGTGAGACCTATTTGCATTTGAAAACATCCTCAATATTACATCAAATCATCTCATTGATATGTAGGTTCCCATTCTCTCACCTGCCAATGGAAACCAGATGGGCAACATGAAAGTCAGAACGGTAACCTGCCACCTAGCTCATCACCTTCATCTCCAGCCCCCTATCAGTCACCAACATCTCAGGCAATGCTTGATGGGAGTGACCACACATACATCATAGGTCCAGGTCACTGTCAACACAGCAGGGTGCCAATTTCCCTCCATCCAGCATGCCTGGGTAATTGAAAGGAACTGCACTGGCAGTGCTTGACTGGGTGCACATCTGGGCTTTAAAATGGCACTGATATCAGGAATCCTGGGAGTAGCCAGTACTTGTGCCTGTAGTGTGTGAGAGAATGTGATGAGTGGAATATAATAGGAGCTTTGGAGTAGAGGTAATGAGGCAATTTTGGGAAGAGAGCATGAGAAAACTCATTTATAGAAAGAAACACTCCATGAAACTCACCACAACTGACACTTATCTGATATCTGGCACAATTCAGCTCTCTGTAACCATTGTTAATTGTTATAAAAACCCATCTAGTTCCTTTGGAGAAGGGAGTCCGCCAACCTCACCTAGTCTGACCTACATGTGACTCCAGATCCATAGAAATGTGCTGACTCTTAACTGCCCTCTGAAATGACCTACAGACTAAAGTAGTTCAAAGGTAATTAGGGATGGTCAACAAATACCGGCCTGCCCTGGAATGGCCACATCATACATGATAAAAGAAAATTAAAGTTCTCGAGTTCTCTTGCACAAGAAAACGTACATTTGTCTTGCCTTAATAATCAATAACACCACCATCACCAGTCCTCCAACTATCAACATTTTGGGAATTCCACTGACCAGAAACTTACCTTCAATGGGTCATTTATATCAACACTATGGCTAGTGAGAACAAAGTTCGAGGCTGCTGTTCTAAAACAACAGCAGAAAATTAAAAAGGAAATGTCAAGGAGGATAAGAGTTTAATGGAGTGTAATTTCTCGGTGAGGGAGTAATTCTAGATTCTTCAGTCAGTGATATGGCCTGGATAACATCTAACTTTGTAAATAGATGTGTGGCGATTGAAACTGAAGACCAGCATCATCACAAGCAGAGTAGTCATGACAAAAGGACCAGCATTTATTGCCCATCCCTAACTAATTTGTTAGAGGTGAGCCACCTTTTCGAACTGCTGCAATTACGTGGTGTGTACACAATGCTAATAGTCAGGGAGTTCCGGGTATTTGACCAAGCGGCTGTATAGGAACAGCGATATAGTTGCACATCAAGATGGCATGTAACTTGAGAGTAACTTGCACTTAATAGGGCTCCCATGTATCCTCTGCCCTTTTCTATCTAGTTTGTATGGACACAGATTTGAAAGATATGGTGGCTCAGTGGTTAGCACTGCTGCCTCACAGCACCAGGGACCCAGGTTCGATTCCAGCCTTGGGTGACTGTCTGTGTGGAGTTTACACATTCTCCCCATGTCTGCGCGGGTTTCCTCCAGGTGCTCCGGTTTCCTCCCACAGTCCAAAGATGTGCAGGTCAGGTGAATTGGCCATGCTAAATTGTCCATAGAGTTAGGTGCATTAATCAGAGGGAAATAGGTCTGGATGGGTCAATGTGGACTGGTTGGGCCAAAGGGCCAATTTCCACACTATAGGCAAACTAATCTAATCTTGTCATAGCAGCTTTAATGTGCTGCTTCAGTGTATTTTGTATGTGGTACAGTGCACTGTTATTAGAATGAGTTAAGGTGCCAAATGTGTTGTTGAACAAGTGGGATGCTTTATCTTGGCTGGTATTAAATTTTTAAAGTGTTGCTGAAGCTGCACTCAGCTGTACGAGTGGGCGACACAGTGGCACAGTGGTTAGCACTGCTGCCTCACAGCGCCTGAGACCCGGGTTCAATTCCCAACTCAGGCGACTGACTGTGTGGAGTTTGCACATTCTCCCCATGTCTGTGTGGGTTTCCTCCGGGTACTCCAGTTTCCTCCCACAGTCCAAAGATGTGCGGGTCACGTGAATTGGCCATGCTAAATTGCCCGTAGTGTTAGGTAAGGGGTAAATGTAGGGGTATGGGTGGGTTGCGCTTCAGCGGGTCGGTGTGGACTTGTTGGCCTGAAGGACCTGTTTCCACACTGTAAGTAATCTAATCAATCAAACAAATGCAGAGTACTCTTGACTTGTTTCATGTAGATTTGTGTACATTCTTTGGGGTGTCAGGAGATGAGATGTTCTCTAATGAATTCTGAGCCTCTGGCCTGCACTTACAGCCATAGTATATGGTTAATCCAGTTAAGTTTCTGGTCTTGTATTGTACTTTCAAAAGGTTATCTCCTCACATGTAGATGTGCCAGGTGCTGCTCTTGGAATGCTCTCTGGCACTTCTTATGAACTCAAGTTGGTCCCCGAGCTTGGTAGCGATTGTACAAACTGGGTTATGTCAAGCCTTGATTGAACACAATTCTGCTGCTGATGATGGTCCACACAGGCTAACAGTTTTGAGCTGCTGTAGTGAATCTCAATCTAGCTCTCTTTGCAGGGTAATAGTGTCCCATAGTACAATGGACTGAATCCTCAATATTAAAGACAAGACTTTGTCTCCACAAGGACTGTCAAAATATATTCCTGTGAAAGGAAAAAGTACAACAAAAAAAAAGTAGGGATTAAAATGAAGAAGAAAATGTATGTTCCTGATGGACGTGAGGTAGAAAATACAATTGGGAACCACACCAAATATGGAAGATTCAGAGGGGAATTGAGATAGCAAAAACAAAAAGCAAAGACAAAAGTAAGAGTTTGAAAATGAAGCAGATATTTTGTAGGAAATGGAAAACCCAGCACTCTTAGGACACTGAATCATATAATGTCAAAGTTTAACATGACCTGAGAGTCATCAATATCAAATGCCACATCCATGCACATAATTTTCAGTGGGCTAAAGTAATTAAATGAATAAGCAATTAGAACAATAAGTAGGAGCAGATTATTCAATACCATGTCAGTGGACAATAATTGCAGAATCTGAAAGGTACAATGAATGTTGGGGAGGTATTTCCCCAAAACAATTATTCCCATTGTGTAATGGATAACAAAACTAGTGAAAAAGTAGAGTAGTCATGATGGCAAGATGGTGAGAAACCTATTTAGAAATTACATAATCTGTAAACTTTCTATATCACAACACTTAATATACTTCAAGAAGTGTTGAATTAGCTGTAAAGTGTTTTGAAACTCCCTGAGATCATAAAGCTTGCTCTATAAATGCAAGTCTTTCTTTCTAAAATGCTGCACAGAATTCTTACAAAAATAATGAGATACATTGTTTTTTTGCTGCATATGTTTTGGTAGATTATAGCAACATCTCCACAGAAGCAAGGAGATAGGCTGAGATGTAAACTGATAGTGTGTAAAATTAGTATCCAAACAAACATGATCTAGGTTAAATGTCTATATTTTAGGCTGAGATCAGCATTTTCATTGTATCAGCATTTTACTGTTTGCTTACAAAGGCAAATGCTTCCTGTGCTGCCTGGATAGTCCTAGGTTGTTAAAAATGGCTTGCATTTTTTCTGGATTTGGCCACTGAACATATAGAATCTAATCTCAGAAATTAGGCCTACAAAATCTGACAGATGAACCACAAACCTCTCCATTTTGTTTGTCACTGACTATCCAGACTGGGGAGAGGGGGATTTGGTGATCAGAGTCTGAGGAATGACACAGACTGATCTGCAATACAGGCATTGACCCAGATTAACATTTAATTTGGGGACTGGCACAGACGATAGCATATAACCTTGAATGAGGCAAAATGGATTGAATTAAATACTTTATGCTTTTCTGGGAAGCATAAGTGCTCCATTTACCATATAATTGTAAGTTCTTAGTAAAATAGCCTTGTAGCTAAAATTTTATTTTATCTGGTGATTTCCATGTCTTTATCAAATACTGAAGCAAATTGTGTTTGTATGCACCAAAACATGAGCAACATCCAAATTGGGTAGACAAGTGGCAAGTAACATTCACATCACACAAGTGAGAGTCAATGACCATCTTCAATAAGAATCTAATAATTGCCCTTAACTGAATCCCACACTATCAACTTCCTAAGGGTTGCCATTGCCATAGATCAGAAATTGAGCTAGACTGGACATTTAAATAATGTAGCTACAAGAGCAGATCAGTGGCAGGAATTCTGCAGTGAGTCATTAATTGCTTGTCTCCCCATTGCTTGACTACTATCTACAAGGAACAAGTAAGCAGTGTGAAAGAAAACTGTTTATCTGTATAAATGCAGCTCCAACAACTCAAAAAGCTTGACCATTTAGGTCAACACAGCCCACTTGATTGCTGTCCCATCCACCACCTTCACCATCAATGCACAGTAGCAGCAGCGTATACCATCTACAACATGCACTGCAGTAACTCATCCAGGCTCCTCTGATAATATTTTCCAAACCTATTACTTCTAACACCCTGAAATACAAATATAGCAGATACATGGAAACATCACCTCTTGCAAGCTCCCTGCCAAGCCTCACACCATCCTGATGTGGAACTTTATTGGCATTTCTTCACTATCAAAAACCTGAAACTGTCTTCCTAATTACTATGGATGTCCCAATACTCCTCTAGTGCTGTGGTTCAAGAAGGGAGTTCACCACCACTTTATCTAGGGCAGTGAAGTCCTAGCTCATGAAACCTACATCCTATGAATGAATAGAAATAAAACAATGAATGGGCATTTATATTTAAAGGTAAAGTATCCGATAAAGGGATGTTGACTGAACCAATCAATAATTGAAAAGGAATAGATAAAGCAATCAGAAGACAATGGCAATGGAGCGGAATATATCAACAAATCTGCTGGCTGATTCCAATATACTGTCTTTGAATTGGTCTTTTCTCTTAACCTCCAAACTGAGGTAAGTTTATTTTATACTGAAACTATTGCACAATTCAAAATTAATTGAGCTTATATTGGCAAGTCAGTGTGAAATTTAAGCAATCCACTATGTCTTTCAATTTCAAGAGTACTTGGGGTTATAAAGAGACATAGCATTATTTTCTTTATCTGTAATTTATGCCACTAATCACTAGCTAATATCCTATTGCATTAAAACAAAATTTCCCTATGTGTTAATACCCTGTTCATAAGCCAGTTTATTTGATGACCACTTGGCATTGCGGTTATGAGCAGAAGAATTATCCCAACATAATGTTTTTCAGCTGCTTAACCAAAGATTGCATTTGATTTATATTGTATTACTATCCTAGGACTTAGACGTTACTTTGCTTTAAGTCATGTAGCTAATAAGTAGCTTAGCATAGCAGTGGAGCAAGTAGCAGCAACTGCCAGTAAGGTGAAATCCTGATAATAGTAACTTTAATTCAATGCAAGCATTTTGAGAGACATCAAAGATAGTAAAATGGAATTAAAGTTATTGCGAGCATGGAGCCATGAGTGTGTGAGCCTAAAATAGTACTGACTTGAACACTATATTTTAAAATGATTCCAACATTAAAGACAGTTACTCTGATAAAATTCCATGTGGACCTTTCTAAGCAACATTCTTTTTTAAATCAACAACACTTTATTTTCTCTCAAAAGGATGTGATTGCCAGGGTCACTTAGTCTCAACCATACTTGCTTGAATATTTAACAAACTTCACTCAATTTTCTTGTTTTCTTTAATAAGGGATATTGGCTCTCAACACAGACTTGCAGTGTATGACCATTATGATTGCCAGCGACACAAAGAGGTAAATTCGCTAAGTTCAGTTCAATAAGCCCATTTTAGGATTCCTAAAACTGAATTAATTTAAATGGTGATTCAAGCAGAAGCCTTGTATTTTGGAAAATATTATGACTTTGTCTAAGAAATGCCAGCATATTCAGCCATTTTACACCTAAACTAAAAAATAAAATACATAATATATCGTGAAATGAAAGAGCTATCCATTATATTTTCATAGTCCTTGTCTTATGCAGCTTCATGTGCAGTGTCAGCTGAAAATAGCTGTTCTGAATGCTGCAAAAGGTGACAAATCTGTGGAGAATTTCAATCCTCAAGGTCAAGGGAGATCAATAAGATGACAATGTATGAAAATCAAGTTAAGAGGCTGCAGCATGGCAATGTACGGGGAGGTAATTATGATCTTGTTTTCTAATGTAAACTAAGGTTTTAAATAATCTGTCCAAATTTGTACAATGTGATGTAGTGCTCAGTTAAACCACCCAGATAGTTTCTCAAGTTCCCTGGTGTGTGCTGAGGGATTACTTAAGGAATCCCAGGCAAGGGAAGAAATCTATTATGAAACCAAATTAAAAATCATACGACACCAGGTTATAGTCCAATAGGTTTATTTGGAAGCACTAGTTTTTGGAGCGCTGCTCCTTCAACAACCACCTGGTGAAGGAGCAGTGCTCCGAAAGCTAGTGCTTCGAAATAAACCTGTTGGACTATAAGCTGGTGCTGTTTAATTTTTAACTTTGTACACCACAGTCCAACACTGGCAATGCTATGAATCCAGTCCTCAGTAGAAATTTAATAATGCCTTTTAGAGGATATATATTTATTAACAGTGGGTAAGAATGGAACCAGGTAATAAGATTTGGACCCAAAAGACAATCCTTTATCTTTCCATCCCCCAAACATAGCAATTACCAGAACTTCCTGTCTAGGCACGCAGAGTGGATAGTTGGCATGTCATGGGATGACTGTCCTCAACATGAAGCTACATGGGTTTGTTCAGGGAGAGAATATTAGGAAATTGGAACAGAGGAAGTGAGTTTGCTATTTATTTCATACTGGTTTTTTTTTCTGTCCATTGCTCATGCCATGTTCACACATCAGTTGGGAGTCAAGTAATCTACTGCCAAACCTTGGACCAATAAGTAGCAAAGTCCTGGCACACATAGAGATGTACAGCACAGAAACAGACCCTTCGGTCCAACTTGCCCATGCTGACTAGGTATCCTAACCTTATCTAGTCCCATTTGCCAGCATTTAGCCCATATCCCTCTAAACTCTCCTTAGTCATATACCCATCCAGATGCTTTCTTAAATGTTGTAATCCAGATGAGCAATAGAAAGGCAGAATTTACTAGCTGGAATATAGACTGATGTTTCTGTAATGGCCAAAAGGATTTCCAAAAAATATGTTGCCTTCCTGGTGCCTCCAAAGGACAGCACTAAACAAGCATGTTCTCTGGGGAAAGGGGAATATTGAGAAGTCCCTGTCTTTATTAGAATCAATGACATGGATAGGAAAAGTGTTGATGTCTTTCAGGCAGAGTTTCAGAAGCAAGGTAAAATAGTAAAAATAAATAGACTTCAAAGATGGTAATCTTGGAATTCCTCCCAGTCCTTTAGGTTAGTGAATACAGGTACAGTGTCCAGGGTGACTATGATTCTTACTTGCTGTCTCCATTTCTGCCAACACCTGTCATGAGTGAGTACTTGGCATCTACATGTTGCCTTCTGTAAAAGGACAGCTGAGACCATGATGCACAGTCTAATTATCCATTAGTACCTCACTCACAACACTGCAAAATCTGTACACAACAAATTGTGGAAGTCTCCTCAGGAATTAATCAGAAATTATAAAATGTGGTACAGACTGAGCCACAAAGCCAGTGAGGCCCTGGGTTTGTTCCTTGATTGGTACCAACCCTAAGATGCACTGTACCATGAGAAAAGTCTTGGCCTCATTCCAATCTGAAAGAAATCAATGCTCAATAATTCAAAGTGTCTACTAAAAACAAATCTAAAAAGGCTTGTAGCCAACCACTTGGAGGAAACTTTCCTCCCAAGAGCAAATTGCAAAAGCTTTCTAAAATTAATGCAAATTGAACCAGTCCAGTTTCACAGCATGAAGTAACAACAGTAGGGCGGCATGGTGGCACAGTGGTTAGCACTGCTGCCTCACAGCGCCTGAGACCCGGGTTCAATTCCCGACTCAGGCGACTGACTGTGTGGAGTTTGCACATTCTCCCTGTGTCTGCGTGGGTTTCCTCTGGGTGCTCCGGTTTCCTCCCACAGTCCAAAGATGTGCAGGTCACGTGAATTGGCCATGCTAAATTGCCCGTAGTGTTAGGTAAGGGGTAAATGTAGGGGTATGGGTGGGTTGCGCTTCAGCGGGTCGGTGTGGACTTGTTGGGCCGAAGGGCCTGTTTCCACACTGTAAGTAATCTAAACATCCAGTACAAGGCATGGGAAGGAGGGGATTCAGAGTTCCCTCTTGAAACAATCTGGCAAAGCCAGAATGAAGGCCAACTCACTCCTGAGAGGAGAGAACAAAACCGAGATGCGTGTGGGTTCACCATGATTCTTGGCAGCCAGCAAAGTGCAGCAGCATTACTTACTGACAGGGGATCGGGAAGCTAACTCTGTCCCACAAGGTGAAAGAGCAAAATTGTTCAAGTGTAAAGGAAGGATGTGGGAGGATGCGTAGAGGTTGGGGGGTGCGACGAGTGGGAGAACAATGTAGCAGTTTTGCCTCATGGGTGAAGTTCCATCAGTCAAAAAATATCAAACCTAAAAGTGTACAGAATACTTCTGAAAATAAAGGCTGATCTTTTGGATTCTGTTTTTTGGCTTTGGGGATAAGATTGGGCCATTGGGACAATTCTATCTGTTTGTTCCACACCTGTTCGTAGGGCAGCTTTTAACTTGATCACTAAAGCGAAAACAAAGATTTAAAACATGATAACACAATGGAAGCAGAATGGGTGGCCCTCAGCTTCATTACACAGAACTGCAAGTGAGGTGGGAGGTGGGGAGAGGCTGCCCCACAAGAATAACTGCCCTCCTTTCTTAAAATATTACTTGTGGTACTCGGAAAATGATTGGCATGCCAACTGCAGCGCCTAGCTTGCAGCGCTCCTGGGTGATATTTTTTCAGCTGACACCTTGAGGTATTGGGTTTTCAGAAGTTACAGTGAAACCAGCCTCTCCCCCATTCGTTGCTCCAGCATACCATTGATTTCAGCCCTGTGACCGTGTATTCCGAACAGATAAGACAGACGTTGTGTGCAAATATCAATGCCACACCCAATATATTAACAGTAAGCACAAAATACGTGACTTCAAAAAATGGAGTGAGATCACAGAACGCCTGCGTCGGTTTACCTTCAGTTAGTGTATAAATGATGAATGACTTGGGGCGCGTCTAGTCTTATTGTTCCCATTGTATACCAATGCTAGACTAAATGATATGCTAAAATGTAATTAAAAGCTTCTATAGGTGGATAATTCTGGTTAATTGAAAGCATATGGTTGAACGAATAACGGGCACGGAGGAAAACAATATGAAATGCACACATTAGTACAAAGGTATTAAACCTGGAACGCCCCCATAATAAAGTGAGGTCTCCTGCATGGTCCTAGCGCCGTCAAAGTTAACACGTTCAGTGCTTTTACAATCCTTGATCCTCGCCCTAAACCTCCCAACAGCAACTGTACGTGGGAACGAGAAATGCAATGGGTTACTCAATTTCAATCTGCTCGATATCCGCAGTCTGCAATGTTCAAATCAATCATGAAGCTAAACAAAAGTTGAGACTGAAACTTCAAGATCAGTCTATGAGGCTGAATTGGTTTTAATTAAGACGGTGGGATTTATTCAGAACACGTCCATCTGCTGAGCATTTCGTCAGCTTTTCTCGGCTTTAGTTTTGCTGACACAAAAGGCACGCCTACACTTTCCAGTTGCTGAATTTCCCAGCGGAGTTCAATCTGGAAAGTGTCCTCAATCGAAGAATGTTACATTAAACATTAAACGTTAGACAGCCTGCAGTCAAAGCATGCTGCAGAAACTCCAACAAATGAGACAAGCCGACAAGGAACACGCCGCATCTACTGATGCATATCGAGCGATTGAGACCTTGAAGAAAAAAAATGCTGCAAATTGGCGTAGTAGCCAATATCTCCGTCCCTCCCCCCACTCCCGTGTATTTTAGGCAGTGCACTCTGCAAACCGCAGCAGTGCACGCTTAAGAGAGCAGTTCACTTCAGAGTTTGCAGCTAAACTGACTGCATTCTTTTATGGAATACGATTGTGCTGTGAGTTAAACATTAAACCGAGCGAAATAAGCATCGAGCATGATTTGTACGAACACATTGTTAACTTGAAGAGGAAAGTTACCCAAAGTGTATGTAATGGCACCAAGTATACCAGCGAACGTTAACAGATAAAGAGATAAACTACCATCATTTAGGATTCATCAATATGGTTAGTGCTTGCACTTTGGTGATCATTTGTTTGAAAGCTTTTCTGTCATCTTCCTTTGTGGTGAAAGGCCACATCACCTAATGTAACAGTGAGGTGCTGGTCTGAATTCCTGGATAGATCATGAAAGGGCAAAGTATTGCCCCACCTGCCCACTCCATCCATGACGGATTCCATGATATTAGGTACTTCCAGACTGTCCTTGAGCTGTTCAGTATTAATTTTCATATGTTCATCTTTATTAACAGCAGCCTTCACAGTAATCTCTAGTCGCTTCAAATGAAATCGATTCAAATCCAGTTACTTGGCCGACTTGTCACTCACTGCAGTTCATGAGCTGCTAGAAAACTACGACCTTCAAGATAAGGCTCGGAAAGTAAACGTCAATGGGGATATTTAACGTCTCTACTTGAAAGGGGAGACTTTCTCTTTAAGGACGAGATTAAATTAAAACTTATGTGGGTAAAAACCAAATAAAACGCCTTATGAAATGTAGCAAAGTGCGTGCAATCCGGCACCAAGGTAGAGAAGGGCAGGGGTCACTGCAGTTAAAGAGACAGCAGCTTGTTTTAAGGAGCTCCAGGTAAGCGCAGATAGAGGAGGGTCCATCGGACAGGGACAGCATGATGAGAAACAGAAAAAGAAATAGACTTTCACTAACTATAAAGGAAAAAGAATGAATTTTTTAATAAAACAATTAGCGGGGTAACAGTGTGCCTGTATATTGCTCTGGGAAAGCATAAAATCTGCAAAAGAACACATATTCCGGCTAATATCCGGAATCTGGGAGTGCTCTATGGGGATAGCGGAGGGTGAGGGGCTGCTGTTGTATACTTGCGCCACCACAGCGATCAGACTGCACACATTCGGTTTCTGCTTGAATCTTTATCCTCACTCCACGCCTCCAACTCCGGCCCACCCGTGAAACAGGGCGAAATGGGTGACAGTGGTTTCGGTGCGAAATCATACTTTATTACCGAACAAAAAAAAAGTTTTCCAAGCGACTCTTTAAAAAGTTTCACTTTACTGAGTTCTTTTCAAATGTGGCATTTAAAAAAAAATACATTACAAAGCTCTGGAGTATAGAATATAATGATTGCAGGAGTTCTAATCTTCCCTATTAATCACTTCTCGCTTGCGCTTTAATGATCTGTCTCATTGCGCCCATAGTTTAAACCACTTTGGTGTTTGAGAAAGAAAGTGATATCCTCCCGCGACACTGACTTTCCGCCACAGTTTGCCTCGGTCTGAGTGTTGTGCATTAGGACCCGGGGGAATCTCTGGTGCTCTGGAAATGTAGCAGTGCGGCCGCCGTATAGACACCTGCTGGAGGCGTGAACCCAGAGGCAGAGGCTTGGCTCAGAGCCCTTTGCTGGGAAAAGAAAACTCTCCATCTACACTCTGGTCAGCAGCAACGGTGCTTTTTGACATTAAACCTCTTTCAATCAACTATCGGGACGAATAATGCATGGCGAGGTCATGGTGCACATGTGGCCGAATTGCCTCTTGTACATCTTCAAAGACAGATTGAGGAAGCCCAGCCTGGTTAATAATATATGGCGATATGTTAAATCAGTCTTTGCTGTGATCGCCCCAAGAATCACCTCCACCAGCGAGTCATATGATTGCAGCAGTCCACTGCGTTTGCAATCCATGTCCAACTTCGACAATACAATCCCACCTCTGATTATTTTGCAGCTTACCTGTCTAACTGCACAAATGGGGAACCTCTGCAGGATCTAACCATACAGATTCGCAGTTAGTTTCCGGTTTGGATCCCAGTAAATGACATTTTTATAAGATTATTGAATTATGTAGTAGGACCAGGTAGAGATAGGCGGCCGGAGACATATATTTCAAGGCAAACGCATCTTAGTCAGCATCCAATGGCTATGCACCTAAATTAATGGCCCCATCTGATCGTATCATTGCACCATTAGCCAGAATCTGTTTTTTCTCTACACACACGGAGCCAGGACCGCTGTCAGCTAGCCTATCCATTTTCCGCAGACTATCATTTTGAAAGTTAATTATCTAAACGGAATTTACGTAAAATCCTCACGCAAATAGGTAGACATAGACAGAGGCGGATATGCTGATATATTTATAATGAATTGCCGTTACCATACACCTAAACTAATGCGATGATCCTATCATTTAGTCATGTCTGATATTCTTAGATCACGTTATAGGAATCAAAATACGTTCCAACTGCTGTCTGCTTGCATCGGAGAGCTGCGTTGTATTAAACTCTTCCATCTGGCATTGTCGTGAAAAGGAGAAAAGAATCATAAGACGCTTCTTTTATGACCTACTTAAGGGCAATTAGATGCTTTGTCTCTGCTACTTACCAAATCGGCTGTGATCCTGTCTGGTTCCCTGGATAGTTCCATTAGGAAAAATCTCTAAGTGAAAGCCAGTCCTGCAGTACAGCTGCCTCCGCCTGAGAATCCCCTTTAAGTGAGCCAGGTCCGTGACTGAGCCCCTGCTCAAACCTCCCTCGGACTGGCCGAGGTGATCACTCAGGAGAACCGGGTTATCCACCGGCAAAACGGGCACATTCCCAAAAGGTATTGCTTCCTGGACACCAAGATAGTTCCCAACTTCACCTAACGGAGCCATCAGTCGCCGCCGGCGATTCTGCTTCTGATAATAACAAAAAAAACAAGAAGAATATAGGTGTCAGCCCAAATTGATCTCTCGTGTGTTTTCCTCTTTCAGTTGTTTTTTTTAGAATGTATTGTTTTGACTGCAATCCATTAAAACATACATAAAAAGTGATATGCTGTTTTGGTTTGGGGCAGGTTCAAGGTCAATCGCTGTAGTCTACGAAACCACCACTTTATACTCACACATAAACATATTGTTTTTTTTAAATAATCCCAGGTCTAGCAGGCTGTTTGATCTTCAGGCGATCCAGCTGCATTGAGAATAAAAATTCGTAGTTTCTCCATTGGAAGAAGATAACGATGATCATAGCAACTTAAAACCCGGCGTTATTGGATTTTTTTTTAGATGAACAAGGGCTACGTCAGAATTTATGGATTCTGTCTCCAGAAAGGCATGCGCTGTTTTTACTCTATAAAAGACTGCATACATCAGCATGAATCCTTGAGAAATATAGATCGCACGTTGCTCGCCGGGGCAATCCAAAAACTTTGATCTTATATTTTTTCCCCCAAACGTCACCTTTTTTTTATTATCCAAAAGACTTGAGGAAGATCTGGAGGAGTGTCTGAGGCTTCACACGCTCGCCTTCAGCAGCAGAAAGATCTGCAAGTCCAATGCTGGGTTGCTGGCTGCTTTGAAACAGGTGTTCCTTACGCAGACCCCACTGTGAAATGTGTGTACTATCTGCGTCTGAACTATACTCTCCATAAAGCACGCAGAGTGGCGCAGAAAAGCAGGCATGGGTTGGGTTTAAGGTAGACTTACCAACGACATATAGGCTCCTTCTCGGTCCTAGTGCCCATAGGTTACTGGAGGAGGAATTTCATCGCTTGAAGCGGTGTATTCAGCCCTTTACAAGTATACCGCTTCATATCTCCTTCCATGAAACTTTTCAGATGACCTCAGCCGCAGTATTATGCAAACGAAGGTTATGTCTCACTGATTGTATCAAGGAACTCAGTAAAACGAGATTATTTTTCATATCACGGAAGGCAACGCTTCTGGGTTCAACCCCAAAAATGTGAGAAAAATCAGAATGTAAGCTATTACAGCTAATAGTCTTAATAATGGATACACGGTTCACCAGCAAAATCGATAAGCAATAAGAGGAAGCTTTGTCAAATTATTGAATACAGTTTTAGCTGCACTGCACACTTGCTGCACTGAGGGAAATAGTACTCCCCAATAGGATATAGCTTCAGCAAACATCTCCCTTCCCTCAGCTATTTCGGGAAAGCTGTAGTTTGGTGGGAAGGGACCCGATGACTGACAGCCATCTTCAGAAAATAACCTTGACGAGTAAAAGTTTCATAGATGAAGTTCTGCAGGTTTCTGATAAAAAGTGTATGCTTGAAGTAATATCCCATAAATTGAGTTTGTTCAGATTTACAAATCCTGCACAATAGATTTGAACACCAACTTGGACCGATCACCTTCAAATTTAAGTAGCTACCTTCCACAGCAAGAAGAGACTCGGCTCAATAGAATGCAATTTAGGAGTTATGTTACTTACCGTCACTGTTTATATACTACCCACAAGAATACTCGGAAGCTGGGCCCGCACTGAAGGTGTTTCACACTGGACAGCAAGTGAAGCAATGAGGACAAGTTGGAAAGTAAAATATGGTCAGTGGGATGGCACATTCACGAGTGAGGTAAAATGTAAATGTTTTATTTCACTGCCTCAACCGTATCATTCACAGAGACATTTCCCTCACTTGACAACAGTAACTCAAGCAGGTTAGACTTTTTAATGATGACAATGGTCTTTAATTAACGCATGAAATATGTTGATAGATTCCGCACAACGATAGTTTCGCTTCCTTGACAAAGTATAAGAAACAAACCGATATTCGAATTGGATGGAAGTCTGATGTAACTTCGGCCGTTCAGTGATCAACGATATTCCGGCGCTAGGACCCAGGATGATCTTATCGTTAATACGCCGTCCTGAGTTTTTCTTAAAAAAACAGAAAAAAAATGCTGTTTCAGGAATAAAGGTCCGGGGGGAAAGGGGAAGTGTTAAAATTAAAATCAGGAGTTTAGAAACTGCTGTCCATGCATCAATCACGCCCTTAATAGATCTGGGAATGAGTTCGGCTGACAGCGGCAATGCGAACTGGCAGGAGATTCGGGGAAAGGGTTGCGGTACTTTTCGCTAGAAGTCGCTGTAGAGCCTGTACTGGCTCAGTATTGGCAGCATTCTGTAATATTCTTTGTGTGTGTTTGTATCATTATTTATTTCCTTATTGGCTTACCATGGAAGCCTAGGTTTTTTTTTGGCTTAATCATCTCCTTAATGTAATTTGCATACAGATCATTGTTCTACTGAATAATACGCAACTAGTTGAGCTTGAGGTTTTTTTTTAAAAGCAATTTTTTGCTGCGCTGGCTTCTTTCTCCTGTACAATCTCACTTTGCCTGGACAATGTCTTCCATACGATTCCATTCAATGGTAAATTTAATAGGTTTTATTTTTCAGTCCGTTATTTTACTTAGCTGAAAATCATGTTTCTGTACGATATTGTGGAATGATCGAGTTCATGAGAGCAAGTTTTGGGGAGGTGTGGTTAATTTGATGCTGCTTTAGTGGTTTAATTATGGAGCAAAGTGCTCCACTTAAATGAAAATTATTAATGACGTACATACTTCTCTGCCCACCGGTTTAATCGCTGGAGAAACATGAACTGAAAATCGGGAATTAAACATTTCCGAGAAAGGTTCATTTACTGCAATGTAACAGCAATTGGAACGGACGTCTATAGAGCATCTTGGGCTTTTTGAGATGGTCACACAGTAATTTAAAGGGGCAGAACCACAATGACTTCATCCAGAACCCAAGAGTTGTCCTATTGGTTTGACTTTCTCTTTGAAAGAAACGTAGGGAAAAAAAAAGATTATCTTAAAATACTTGAAGAAACTCACTGGAACAAAAATTGCGTGCATTATTTATGATACCATATATGAAACTGCTCATGCTGATCTAAGTTCTTAACAGCATTGAGAATCAACACATAAATAACTTAGTGAGTATTTGGCTATTGCATGTGTACATTAAAATCAGTGTTTCCAATCATAGAGTCATAGAGATGTACAGCTTGGAAACAGACCCTTCAGTCCAAACTGTCCATGCCAACCAGATATCCCAATCCAATCTAGTCCCACCTGCCAGCACCCAGCCCAAATTCCTCCAAAATCTTCCTATTCATGTACCTATCCAAATGCCTTTTAAATGTTGCAATTGTACTAGCCTCCACCACTTCCTCTGGTAGCTCATTCCATACACGTACCACCCTCTGTGTGTAAAAGTTGACCTTACTATTAAGTGTATAAGTCCTGCTAAGATTTGCTTTCTCAAAATGCAGCCCATCTCGCATTTATCTGAATTAAACTCCATCTGCCACTTCTCGGTCTATTGGCCGATCTGGTCATGATCCTGTTGTAATCTGAGGTAACCTTCTTCGCTGTCCACTACACCTCCAATTTTGGTGTCATCTGCAAACTTACTAATTGTATTTCTTATATTTGCATCCAAATCATTTATGTAAATGACAATAAGTAGAAGACCCAGCACCGATTGTTGAGGCACTCCACTGGTCACAGGCCCTCAGTCTGAAAAACAACCCTCCACCACCACTCTTTGAGCCAGTTCTGTATCTCCCTTTATTCCGTGAGATCTAACCTTGCTCACCAGTCTCCCATGGGGAACCTTGTCAAATGCCTTACTGAAGTCCATATAGCTCACATCTATGGCTCTGCCCTCATCAATCCTCTTCGTTACTTCCTCAAAAAACTCAATCAAGTTTGTGAGACATGATTTCCCACACAAAAAGCCATGTTGACTATTCCTAATCAGTCCTTGCCTTTCCAAATACATGTACATCCTGTCCCTTAGGATTCCCTCCAACAACCTGCCCACCACCGACATCAGGCTCGCTGGTCTATAGTTCCCTGGCTTGTCCTTACCACCCTTCTTAAACAGTGGCACCACGTTAGCCAACCTCCAGTATTCTGGCACCTTACCTGTGACTAGCAATGATACAAATACCTCAGCAAGAGGCCCAGCAATCACTTCTCTAGCTTCCCACAGAGTTCTAGAGTGAACCTGATCAGGTCCTGGGGATTTATCCACCTTTATGCATTACAAGACATCCAGCACTTCCTCCTCTGTAATATGGACATTTTGCAAGGTGTCACCATTTATTTAGTTACTTTCTGTATCTTCCATATCCTTTTCCACATTAAATCCTGATGCAAAATGCTCGTTTAGTATCTCCCCCATTTTCTGCGGCTCCATACAAAGACTGCCTTACTGATCTTCCACCTCCAAACGGACCCCAACAGAAGAGATATATTTCCTTCCCCTCCCCTATCAGCGTTCCGGAAAGACCACTCCCTCCATGACTCCCTCGTCAGGTCCACACCCCCACCAACCCAACCTCCACTCCCGGCACCTTCCCCTGCAACCGCAAGAAATGCAAAACTTGCGCCCACACCTCCCCTCTTAGTTCCCTCCAAGGCCCCAAGGGATCCTTCCATATCCATCACAAATTCACTTGCACCTCCACACACATCATTTACTGCATCCGCTGCACCCAATGTGGCCTCCTCTATACTGGGGAGACAGGCCGCCTACTTGCGGAACGTTTCAGAGAACATCTTTGGGACACCCGGACCAACCAACCCAATCACCCTGTGGCTCAACACTTCAACTCCCCCTCCCACTCCACCAAGGACATGCAGGTCCTTGGACTCCTCCATCGCCAGACCATAGCAACAACACAACAGCTGGAGGAAGAGCGCCTCATCTTCCGCCTAGGAACCCTCCAACCACAAGGGATGAACTCAGATTTCTCCAGTTTCCTCATTTCCCCTCCCCCCACCTTGTCTCAGTCAAATCCCTCAAACTCAGCACCGCCTTCCTAACCTGCAATCCTCTTCCTGACCTCTCCGCCCCACCCCCACTCCGGCCTATCACCCTCACCTTGACCTCCTTCCACCTATCATATTTCCGATGCCCCTCCCCCAAGTCCCTCCTCCCTACCTTTTATCTTAGCCTGCTGGACACACTTTCCTCATTCCTGAAGAAGGGCTCATGCCTGAAACGCCGATTCTCCTGTTCCTTGGATGCTGCCTGACCTGCTGTACTTTTCCAGCAACACATTTCCAGCTCTGATCTTTTGAGAGCCCTATTCTCTCCCTAGTTATCCTTTTGTCCTTAATGCATTTGTAAAAACCCTTTGGATTCTCCTTAACTCTATTTGCCAAAGCTATTTCATGTCCCCTTTTTGCCCTCCTGATTTCCCTCTTAAGTATACTCCTATTTCCTTGATACTCTTCTAAGGATTCACTCGATCTATCCTGTTTATACATTACATCTGCTTCCTTCTTTTTCTCAACAAAACCCTCAATTTCTTTCATCATCCAGCATTCCCCATACCTACCAGTCTTTCCTTTCACCATAACAGGAATATAGTTTCTCTGGATTCTTGTTATCTCATTTCTGAAGGCTTCCCATTTTCCAGCCGTCCCTTTACCTGTGAACATCTGCCCCCAATCAGCTTTTGAAAGTTCTTGCCTAATACCGTCAAAATTGGCCTTTCTCCAATTTAGAACTTCAACTTTTAGATCTGATCTCTCCTTTTCCATCACTATTTTAAACCTAATAGAATTATGGTCGCTGGGCCCAATGTACTCCCCCACTGACACCTCAGTCACTTGCCCTGCCTTCTTTCCCAAGAGGCAATTCCCCTTGAGACTGCATCAACACATGACAAACACCTGGCCTTCTACCTAATCCTATTTGCCAGTACTTGGCTCATAGCCTTGAAAGTTATGTCATGCCAAGTGCTCAACCAGATACTTTTTAAAAGGTGTGAGGCAATTCGGCTCTACCACCGTCCTAGGCAGTGCATTTTAGACCATGACTATTCTCTGGGTAAAAACCCTTTTCCTCACATCCTTCCGAAACCTCCTGCCCATCACTTGAACCTGTGTTCTCTTATGACTGATCCTCCAACTATCTACTCTGACCACACCTCTCATAACCTTGCACATCCTTAATCAGATTGCCCCTCAATCTTCTCTCCTCAAACAAAAAACAACACAAGTTTATCCAACCTTCCTCATAACTTAAATGCTCCATCCCAGGCAACATCCTGGTGAAGCTCCTCTGCATCCCCTCCAGTGCAATCACATCCTTCCTGTACTGTGGCGACCAGAACTGCACACAGTATTCTAGCTGTGGTCTCAGTAAAGTTCTACATAATTCCAACAACACTTCCCTGTTTTCATATTGTATGCCTTGTCTGATAAAGGGAAGTATCCTCTATGACTTTTTAATGAACCTACCAATATGCCCTTTGCCTTCAGGGACCTAAAAACAAACACTCCAATGTCCCTTAGTGCCACAGGGCTTCCTAGTGTCATGCCATTCATTGAATAGTTCATTGTCAAACTATTTCTTCCAAAGTGTATCACCTCATACTTTTCAAGGTTAAATTCCATTGGCCCATTTGAGAATCCCATTTATATCTTCTTGTAGTCCAAGACACTCAAATACACTGTTCACCACCCAACCAATCATTGTGTCATCAGCAAATCTACTAATCCAACACCACCCACAGTCATCTATACCTTTTATATAAATGATGAATCACAGGGGACCCAGCACAGGTCCCTGTGGTATGCCATAACATTGGAACCATACTAGATATTCTCCAGTTTCTGACACCTCCCCTGTGGCCAGGGAGGGTCAGTAGCCCTGCAATCTCCTCCCCTGCCTCCCACAGCAGCCTGGGACACAATTCATCCAGACCTGGATATTTGTCCACTTTGAAATCTGCCACCACCTACAATATCTTGTCTTTCCCTATGTCAATTTACTCGAGTACCTCACAGTCTCTCCCCCAGGTTCCATCCCTTCATCCTCATTTTCTTGAGTGAAGACAAATGTGAAGTTTTGCTTCAATGCTCTGCGAGTGTCCTCTGGCTCCACTCACAGATTGCCCCCATGGACCCTAATGGGTCTTATTTTTTCCTTAGTTATCCTCTTCCCATTTTGAGATTTCCCTAATTTTACCAGCCAGAGCTTTTTCATTTCCCCTCTTTAGTTTCGTACTTGCTTTCATTAGCTACATCCTGTACTTTCTGTACTTCACTAATGCCTCTGCTGATTTGTTCCATTGTATCTGTTAAAAGTCTTTCTTTTCCTTCTTGTCATATCTAGAATATCTCTGGTCATTCATAGTACTCTAGGCTTGTACTCCTTCCTATCATCATAGAGGGACTATTTTGGTCATGTACCCTCCCATTTCCTTTTTGAGTACACCACTGCTCTTCTGTAAATTTCCCCACCACTAGCTGTTCTCAATCTACCTTGACCAGATCCTGCCTTATTTTACTAAAATCCATTCTCCATTCTCCCCATCTCAATCTAAAATGTTTGTTTGCAACTTGTCTATTTTTTCATCAATAATAAGCTTAAAATGTACCATGTTGTGATTGCTATCACTAAAATGCTCCCCCAACATCACCCGAACAACCTTTCAAGCTTCATTTACCAGAATTTACCAGAACAAGTCCATCTTTTACATATTGGCCTAAAATGTTCTCCAGTACACATTTCCATGAACTCACTCCATCCAAGCTCTTAACATTGTGCCTATCCTGGTTAATCCTGAGAAAGTTGGAATCACATACTACAATTACCCTTGTGTTATTATTTTTACACACCTCCATGAATTGTGCACAAATGAGCAATTTCCTGCTGACTCTCTGGGATCTATAATAAACACCTTGCAATGTGGCTGCCCCTTTTTTATTCTTAAGCTCCAACCACAAAGCTTCATTCGATGCCTCCTCCATCATCTCTCCCTACTGCGGTAACTGACTCCTTAATTAATAATGCAATGCCTCCTCTTCCTTTACCTCCTCTGTCTCACCTGAAGATTCTATATCCCGGAATGTCGAATTGCCAATCCTACCCCTCACTCAGCGACATCTCTGCTATGGCTATGACATCACATTTGCATGTGTCACTCACCACTCTTAACTCATCCATTTTACTTGTGGTACTCCTGGCATTAAAGACTGTTCAGCCTTGCCTTACTCCCTTGAAGATTGATACAGTAGCATTCCCTCTGACTTAATTGTTTTACTGTATAATTCAGTGCCATTAATCTGCTGATAGTCTGCCCCTCTGTCAAATTAATTTAAACTCACCCCAACAGCATTAGCAAACTGTCCCACAAGAATGTTAGCTCTACTCTGATTCAGTTTTGGACTGTCCCACTTGTACAGGTCCCATCCTCCCCAGAAGTGGTCCCAGTAATCCAGGAATCTAAAACTCCCTCCTGCATCAATAGTTAAGCCACGCATTCATCTGTATTATTCTCCTACTACCATGCTCACTGGCACTGGGAGTAATCCAGAGCATACAATCCAAGAGGTCCTGCCTTTTAGTTTAACAAAATTAAAATGGCTCCCTGAATTCTTGATGCAAATCCTCACCCCTCCTCTACCTAAGTTATTGGGACCAACATGTACCACAATCTCTGCCTTATCATCCTTCCCTTCAAGATGCCCTGCAGCCAGTGATATGGAGGGGACCTAGAATCAGGGGATGTAGAGTCAATATGGATAGAGCTGAGAAATTCTAAGGGTAGAAAGACCCTAATGGGAGTTATCTGCAGCCTGGATGTAGTGTGTAAGTTGAATGAGGAGCTGAAATTGGCCTGTCACAAAGATATTACTACAGATGTTATGGGGCATTTCAACATGCAGGTAGACTGGGAGAATCAGGATGGTACTGGACCCCAAGAAAGGGAGTTTGTGGAGTGCTTCCAAGATGGATTCTTAGAACAGCTTGTGCTGGAGCCTACCAGGGAGAAGGCAATTCTGCATCTGGTATTGTGCAACGAACCAGATTTGATCAGGGACCTCAAAGTAAAGGAGCCATTAGGAGGTAGTGACCACAATACAATAAGCTTTAATCTGCAGTTTGAAAAGGAGAGGGTAAAATCGGAAGTGACAATATTTCGGTTGAATCAGGGGAATTATAGAGCTATGAGGGAGGAGCTGGCCAAAGTTCAATGGTGCAATACCCAAGCAGGGATGGCAGTGCAACAACAATGGCAGGTATTTCTGGGTACAATGCAGATGATGCAGGATCAGTTCATTCCAAAAAGGAAGAAGGATCCTAAGGGGAGGCAGGAGTGGCCGTGGCTGATGAGGGAAGTTAAGGACCAGATAAAGACAAAAGGGAAAAAGTATAATATAGCAAAGATGAATGGGAAATCGGAGGACTGGGAAGTTTTTAAAGAACAACAGAGGATAAATAAAAAGGAAATACACAAAGAAAAAATAAGGTATGAAGGTAAACTGGCCAAAAATATAAAGGAGGATAGTAAAGACTATTTTAGGTATGTGAAAGGGAGAAAAATGGTTAAGACTAAAATTGGGCCCTTGAAGACAAAAACGGGTGAATTTATTACGGGGAACAAAGAAATGGCAGAAGAGTTGAATTGGGACTTTAGATTTGTCTTCACTGGGGAAGACACCAGCAATCTCCCAGATGTAATAGTGGCTGAAGGACCTGAACTAAAGGGAATTTGTATTAGGCAGGAAATGGCATTGGACGCACTGTTAGGTCTGAAGGCTGATAAGTCCCCGGGACCTGATGGTCTGCATCCCAGGGTACTGAAAGAGGTGGCTCTAGAAATCGTGGGTGCATTGGTGATCATTTTCCAATGTTCTATAGATTCAGCATCAGTTCCTGCGAATTGGAGGGTGGCTAATGTTGTCCCACTTTTTAAGGAAGGAGGGAGAGAGAAAACAGAAAATTATAGACCAGTTAGTCTGACCTCAGTGGTGGGAAAAATGCTGGAGTCAATTATAGAAGATGAAATTACGACACATCTGGATAGCAGTAACAAGATAGGTCAGAGTCAGTATGGATTTATGAAGAGGAAATCAAGCTTGACTAATCTTCTGGAATTTTTTGAGGATGTAACCCTGAAGATGGACAAGGGAGATCCAGTGGAGGTAATATACCTGGACTTCCAGAAAGCCTTTGATAAAGTCCCACATAGGAGGTTAGTGAGCAAAATTAGGGCACATGGTATTAGGGGCAAAATACTGACATGGATTGAAAATTGTTTGGCTGACAGGAAACAAAGAGTAGTGATAAACGGCTGGCAGGCGGTGACCAGTGGTGTGCCACAGGGATCAGTACTGGGACCACAGCTTTTTACAATTTACATTAATGATATAGATGAAGGCATTAAAAGTAATATTAGCAAATTTGCTGATGACACAAAGCTGGGTGGCAGGGTGAAATGTGAGGAGGATGTTAGGAGAACACCTGGACAGGCTAGGTGAGTGGACGGATGCATGGCAGATGCAGTTTAATGTGGATAAATGTATGGTTATCCACTTTGGTGGCAAGAAGGCAGATTACTACCTAAATGGAGTCAAGTTAGGTAAAGGGGAAGTACAATGAGATCTAGGTGTTCTTGTACATCAGGAGAAAGTGAGGATTGCAGATGCTGGAGATCAGAGCTGAAAAATGTGTTGCTGGAAAAGCACAGGAGGTCAGGCAGCATCCAAGGAACAGGAGAATCGACGTTTCGGGCATAAGCCCTTCTTCAGGTTCATTCCTGAAGAAGGCCGTATGCCCAAAACATCGATTCTCCTGCTCCTTGGATGCTGCTTGACCTGCTGCGCTTTTCCAGCAACACATATTTCAGTTCTTGTACATCAGTCAATGAAAGCAAGCATGCAGGTACAGCAGGCAGTGAAGAAAGCAAATAGCATGCTGGCCTTCATAACAAAAGGAATTGAATATAGAAGCAAAGAGGCCCTTCTGCAGCAATGCAGGGCCCTGGTGAGACCGCACCTGGAGTATTGTGCGCAGTTTTGGTCTCCAAATTTGAGGAAAGATATTCTGACTATTGAGGGAGTGCAGCATAGGTTCATGAGGTCAATTCCTGGAATGACAGGACTATCTTACACTGAAAGATTGGAGTGACTGGGCTTGTATACACTTGAGTTTAGAAGGCTGAGAGGGGATCTGATTGAGATGTATAAGATTATTAAAGGATTGGACACTCTGGAGGCAGGAAGCATGTTTCTGCTGATAGGTGAGTCCCAAACCAGAGGACACAGTTTAAAATAAGGGGTAGGCCACTTAAAACAGAGTTGAGGAGAAACTTCTTCACCCAGAGAGTGGTGGGTGTATGGAATGCTCTGCCCCAGAAGGCTGTGGAGGCCAAGTCTCTGGATACTTTCGAGAAAGAGTTGGATAGAGCTCTTAAGGATAGTGGAATCAAGGGTTATAGGGATAAGGCAGGAACAGGATACTGATTGAGGCTGATCAGTCATGATCATAATGAATGGTGGTGCTGGCCTGAAGGGCAGAATGGCCTACTCCTGGCATCAGACACTGGCATCAGGGAGACAACACATTATCCTGGAGGTACGTTGAGGCTACAATAGGGACAATCTGTTCCCTTACTGTAGAATCCCATATTAATAATGCCATTCCTCTCTTTCTCCCCTTTTTTGATGACAAGCTGCTTATGGTGCCATAAGCTTGGCTCTGGCTGTACTGAAGGGCCCAGCACCTTCATCATCCTCCAAAGTGGAACACAAATTTGCAAATTCCCAGGGGATTCCTGAGCTGCCTGCCTGTTTCTCTTGAACTGGTCATCCGATCTCTTCCTTCTTCAGGTTCCTTTGTCTGCAGTGTGACCATCTCTCTAAACATGTTATCCTGTTGCTTTCTGTAAAAAATGAGGTCTGCAGATGCTGGAGATCACAGCTGCAAATGTGTTGCTGGTCAAAGCACAGCAGGTTAGGCAGCATCTCAGGAATAGAGAATTCGACGTTTCGAGCATAAGCCCTTCATCAGGAATAAGAGAGAGAGAGCCAAGCAGGCTGAGATAAAAGGTAGGGAGGAGGGACTAGGGGGAGGGGCGATGGAGGTGGGATAGGTGGAAGGAGGTCAAGGTGAGGGTGATAGGCCGGAGTGGGGTGGGGGCGGAGAGGTCAGAGGAGATGACCTGGGGGGTGCAGTGAGAGAGGGACTCACTGAAATCCTTGTAGAGGGAGGAAGAGAGCTTCTTCAAGGAAGGCATCCTTGTAAGAGGATTCGCAGTAGGTTAAAATCTTCGAGTAAAAAATGAGGTCTGCAGATGCTGGAGATCACAGCTGCAAATGTGTTGCTGGTCAAAGCACAGCAGGTTAGGCAGCATCTCAGGAATAGAGAATTCGACGTTTCGAGCATAAGCCCTTCATCAGGAATAAGAGAGAGAGAGCCAAGCAGGCTGAGATAAAAGGTAGGGAGGAGGGACTAGGGGGCCACCCCACTCCGGCCTATCACCCTCACCTTGACCTCCTTCCACCTATCCCACCTCCATCGCCCCTCCCCCTAGTCCCTCCTCCCTACCTTTTATCTCAGCCTGCTTGGCTCTCTCTCTCTTATTCCTGATGAAGGGCTTATGCTCGAAACGTCGAATTCTCTATTCCTGAGATGCTGCCTAACCTGCTGTGCTTTGACCAGCAACACATTTGCATCCTGTTGCTTTCTGACTCCTGAGTGCTCCAAAATGCTCTCAGCTGCTGTTCCAACTTTCAAACCTGAGAACGCTGGAAATACATGTGACGTCCTACATGGAGCTAGAGAAGCTTCGAGCTCTCCTGCCATGACTAAACCATTTAAAGTTTAGAAAGTTTGGAAGACTTTACAAAAAAAATGAATAAACCAAATAAGTCACTCCCCTTGATTAAATAATTACTTACAATATCATGCTATTTGGACTTACTCGTGAATCAGCTGCTCCCATTGGTCCCATGTCACTTTCTGAACTGCAATGTCTGGTCTGTTCCTGTCCTCAGATCCCCTCTCAGCCTTCTAAACTCAAGCGTATACAAGCCCAGGTTAGCTTTACGCTGCTGCCTGCACCGCCACTCCGAGTGTGTTCCGAAATACACTTTCACCCTCATTTGGAAAAGACTCATTACTCTCACAACTTTGATCTTAATCTGGATTTCCAAAGTAACTCAATAAGACTACTTAATAAAATAAGAGCCCATGGTAATATATTAGCATGGATGGGGTTTTGCTAACTAATAGAAGACAGAGAGTTTGTATGAGGGGGCATTTTCAGGATGGCAATTGATAACTACTAGAGTGCCACAGGTTTCAGTGCCGGACCATAATTAATTGCAACATATATTAATGTTCCAATAACTTGTCTTATAATTAGTTTGTATAGGTTATCAACTTATCTATGATTCTATGATGGAAACTTATTAGTAAGAAATTGCTTACTAATAAAATTGATCTTATATTCTATCTTATATTGCCTCCACCTAGCAAAGCCATGTACTTTGATATGTAATTATTTATTATATTTTTGCCAAATGTAATAGTGCAAGTAATATAACTTATTTTACTGAGAGACAAAGTTGTGGAATCGACAGATGTGCATTTTATTTGATATCCACATGCAGTAGATTAGATTAGATTACTTACAGTGTGGAAACAGGCCCTTCGGCCCAACATGTCCACACCGACCCTTCGAAGAGCAACCCACCCAGATCCATTCCCCTATATTTACCCCTTTACCTAACATTACGGGCAATTTAGCATGGCCAATTCACCTAACCTGCACATCTTTGGACTGTGGGAGGAAACCGGAGCACCCAAAGAAAACCCACACAGACACAGGCAGAATGTGCAAACTCCACACAGACAGTTACCCAAGGTGGGACTTGAACCTGAGTCTCTGGCGGTGTGAGGCAGCAGTGCCACCCAATACATTTAAAGTTGTGATATTCAGAAAGCACTGAACTCTTTAATTTGGGGATTACGATAATAAAATACCATTAAAAACAGTCTGTTGAAAATATTCTATTGTGTAATTTATTATATACTATTGAAAAAGAGACTTCAGGAGATCACAGCTTTGAACAATTTGAGTGTTCTATTTTTATTCATTACTAGATAGATAATTTCAAACAAAAAGTTGCTCAAAACATACAGTAAATCAATTAGCATCAGTCAGGAGAAAGCTGGGTCTTAAGGAACATCTGAAAAAGGGAAAGATAAATGAAGAGCCTGAGAGGGTTTGAAATGAAATCATAGAGTTTAGGAGCAAGGAAATTGAAGGCTATTAGAATGCTGAGAAATGAGAACTGGATCAACATAGAGTTTCTGGGATAAATAACCTGTGCAATCATGTTGTGACACACATCTGGGAGAGGTAGTCCTCCTGGCTCAGAGTTGGGGACATTATCGCCATACTACAAGAGCTCCACAACAATAATGATTTAAACCATAGTTTGCAGGATTTGGGCCTATGTATGGATACCCAGTGCTTTTCTAATCCATTGCCTTAATCTGGAGTGTGGCTCGATGCAATTACAGAGGTATGCTAAAACATGACCATGAGGGTTTGCACAGAAACAGCAAGAATTTTAAATGAATAGCTTCACTGAACAGAATAACCAGTATGCATTCATTATTTTCAGAGAATACCTTTGAAAGATGTTGATATGAAAGGCTTTAAAGTACAAACACTTATTTATAAATGGTAATTATGAAGACCAGAATTGTTTAAGATGGACCACAGTACTTAGGGTATCAAATTTTCTCTAGTTTGTTACACTTTAAAAATCTTATTTTTAATTTCGAATTGTGTAACATTTTCTAACTGATCTGGCAGTAAGATGTGGTTGGTTGAAGTTTAAAGCAAGCTTCACGTTGTTTTATTATAAAGAAGGTGCAATTATTTGTGGCTAGGGATAATGAAAGCAATCTCAGCAAGTAAAATGAATAGATGATGACTCACTCAAATTCACAGAAAGTGTTCAAATTCGCAGCATTGAATTGTGAGCAACTGTGCTGTACGTTTACTTCGAAGATTATAGAGAATTGGGTTTAAGGATATCTAATTGGTTTGATGGGTTTCATGTTGTCATGGAAAAGAGAACAGAGGAAGCCATCTTTGAAATCAGGTTGCACACTTCCCTAGTGATTGCAGTAATTGTAACAACGTCAACCAGGTGGATCTCATAGAATGCAAGTTCCCTGATTGGGCCTGTTAATCTGGTCCAAATGGGAACCCCTGGTTGGTAAATAAGAATGAGAGTCCATAAACAGGTCCAGACAGCGGGCTGTGGAGGGGGTCATTAGGGACAACTGCCTGCCCCTCTTCTGCAGTTACATTTGAGTCTGAGTGTCCCTGGAGAAGGAGCACGCGATGGCCACCAACATCTTGGAGTCGTTCAGGGAGAGGTGGGCGCCGCAGGGAGTGGAGTGCATTATTTCCCCCCCAACTCTATTTTGATTTAATCCCTGCCCTCCCCTTCACTGTTTGATCACACAGCATTGCCCTTTGATGTGAAGGGCACTGCTTGTCACTGGCCACTCAGGTGTTTCCTTTCTTCCTGGTAGTGGAAACTGAATAAAGATTTGTGTACCTTGTGTCTTTCACTTGTGTCTCACATCTGCACACACACAACATGGGTGCTGAGGAAAAAAAAATAAGAAAAAAAAATGGGAGCGTCTGACATCCTGCTCACTCTGAGAGAGCTAGATTAGTGTCAAAAACTCAGCATGTGTAAATAAAGGGTAACTTGGTGACAGGATATCGGCCACTGTGAAGGTATTTCACAAAGAGCAAAGCACAGTCGTGAAGAAATTCTTTTGCAACAGTTGACTTTGAGTTAGGTTAAGCATTTCTGGCATCATGCCTTTATTTGGGAAACTTGACTTGTTTGATCCTGCCATCGAAGACTGGGCCCAGTATGTGGAAAGAATGCATTATTTTTTCCAGGCCAATGACACTGGGGAAGATGAAAAGCAACAAGCAATTCTCCTGACAGTGCGTGGTGACTCTGTTACTCCAAGACCTGCCTCTTTTTCGGCTATTAGAAACCTAAGTTTCTGTGAGACACCTTTCAAGTGTTGACAGACTTAGTTAAGGAATATTACAACTCTAAGCCTTTTCTAATTCTGAGATGTTATCAAATTTAATCAGCAATTCAAGAACCAGGGAAATCTGTATTGGGATTTTTGAGGATGTTAAGGTGACTGGCAGAGGCATGTGACTTAGGTTTAATTCTTATTGTAATGCTGTGAGACAATTTGGTATGTGGGATTGATGATGTAACCATGCAAAAATGCCTATTAGCTGAAGTTCAAATGAACTTCAAACAGATACAACAACTGGCTTTATCATTTGAAAATGCAGCAATTAGAGCATATGAATTGTAGGGTGTTCTGATGGAAGTGGACACCCTTGCTAGTCCTACTGAGCTTGGGGAACACCACTTGAGTGAAGGCAATTGTTTAGTTTCACTCAGGACATACCCTGAACAGAAGGACTCGAGGTCAACTCACGGCAAAATCCAAAACAAAGCCAAGCCTTGGCCAAATGGTTAAAATTTTCTCCAAGATCCAACCATTTTTTTACTTTCAGAATGTCGACTCAAGTCAGCAAAAGAGTCTCACCAGACCTAAATTAAATAAAAGAACACATAGGATGGTACCCAGGAGAGTACACACCCTCAGAAGTCCACCTACATCGGGTTTGGAAAAGTGGAATGGATAACAACATTCAAATTAGAACCAATCGAAATAAATGTCTAATTCGATCATCACGAGGTTGAGAACAATTCAGCCATTTATGTGATTGCAGAACCAGTCTTTAGTAAAATTTGCTCCAACCCTTAAGTTTGCTCAAGACCTTGGCTAGATTGAAAACCTATACCAGGGAACCTTTGCAGGTTAAGGGTACAACTTTGGTTTCAGTCTCTTATGAGAAACAGCTATTTCAGTTACCACTGAAAAAGGCTCGGGCCCAGATTGATGGGACGAAATTGGTTGGAAAAGATTCTCCTAGATTGGTTCAACGTCTCTCGATTAGAAAAGAGCTGCCTGACTGAAGTCCTAATTAAATACTCGGGATACCTAATTAAGTTAAATACCTAATTAAATTTCAGGGATGTCTAAGGACTATCAGAGGAGCGAAGGTCACTTTGAATGTTGACTAGGAAGCAATTCCAAGATTCTACCAGGCCTGCCCAGTGCCATTTGCCTTACAGGCAAAAATGAGACATAGAATTCAGAAAGCTGGAAAGTGAAGGAATCACCTAGTTTGCAGAATGGACAGCACCAGTTGTACCAGTTATGAAGGCTAATGGCCGAGCCTGCCTTTGTGGAGATTTTAAACAAATGGTACACAGTTTCTTGCAGCTGTGTAAATACCCAATTCCTTGCACAGAGGACTTACATGCAAATCTGGCACAGGACTGTCATTCACAAAGTTGGATATGAACCATATGTACTTGCAATTGTGATTGGATGAGGATTCCCAGAAGTACGCTGCAATAGCCAGAAGGGTTTGTACCAATATATGAGAATGCCATCATCAGCCTGTCCAATTTTTCAGCAGATAATGGAGATCACTTTACAAGATCTACCCCATGTCACCATTTATCTAAATGACCTGCTAATAACAGGGAAAACCAAGAAGGAGCACTTAAAGAAGTTGGACATCATCCTTAGGTGTTTCTCCCAGGCAGGAGTATGCCTTAGAAGGGAAAAATTGATGTCCCAGGCTCCCCCAAGTGACCTTCTTGGGCTACAGAGTCAACATTACAGGGTTGCACCCATTGGAAGATAAAGTGAGGGCAATCAAAAGTGCCCTGGCTCCCATGTCTGTACCGGAGCTTAGGTCTTTCCTTCTGCTGGTGAATGCACCTTGTGTCTTTCACTGTGTCTCACACCTGCACACACACAAAAGAAAGAAAACAAAAAAAGAGAAAAAATGAAAAAGAAAAAAAAACAGGAGTGTCAGAAAAAAAAAGTAACAGGAGTGTCAAACATCTTGTTCACTCTGAGAGCTGGCTCTGAGGGAGCTGAATCAGTGTCAAGGACTCTCCATGTGTAAATAAAGGGTGACTTGGTGACAGAATACCAGCCTCTGTGGAGTTATTTCATTCATATCAATGAATGTCTCAGATAGGCAGTATTCAATGCGGTGAGCAGGAAGAACAGGTTGATTGTCTGTACAGTGGGTAATGATTTCTCAATGAAATGATGAAATCTTGCAATTATCTAAAACATTAGAAGATTTGTCAGAGCATTGCCAGGAGAAGAAGAATCATTGGAACATGTTTTGCTTCTTGTAGTGCCTTTAAAAAATGTTTGAAATGGTCACTTGAAGTTTCTATTGACAGAATGGAAATGTAGGAAGCCATTGGAAACTGGGAGCAGCTGTGCACTGTTTCCTAAAAGACATGTAAAGTGTCTGTCAACTATAGTTGAGATGTGCATTAGCATACAAGGTAACATCGTTCCCTGTAGTTTAAATATATTTTGCCTATAAAGAGAAAGTAGTGTTTGGTCAGTGGTGATTTTTGTAATTTGCTGGAGTCAAATCTTGAAATTGTGTCATCTTATCATTCTGTCAGCTGACACCCAAAAGTTTGAATTTGTTTCAAGTTTGTCAGTTTCCAGGGAGTTGGGGTTTTTTTTGCAGGAATTTGAATTGATGTGCTAAGGATGGTACTGTGGGTTTGGCCAGGGTTTATGTGTATAATGTTTAATAGAGACCTTTATTGTATTCATTGAGAAGGCCACCATTGAATGCTTTGCAACAGTTAACAAAAGGTTAGCTTAAAAGCAATGGTAGAAAAGGTAAAAATAAAGTTAATACAAGTGCTATGGAAGCAGTTGATAAATGTCTGAATGTTGGAGAGAGAGTTAAAGCAGATGAAACACAGGTTAGGTGGCTAGAATTCAGTTGCAAAAGAAACAACGGGAACTGCAGTTGAAAATAAAAATAAACTTGAATTATATTTCAAAGAGGAAGGGAAGTCAGAAAATTTGAACTGGGAAAGGTTTCAATGAAGTGAAGAGAGAGTAGCAGATAGATTTTACGTCGTTTAGACTTAGCCCCTGTTTTTGATTTGACAAGCAGTATTTGCCTGATGCCTTATTTCAGTGAGGAAGGTTTGAAATGTATTTTGTATTATCTGAATAAAATTCTACAGTTATAGTTACCACAATAAATTTAGACAATACTATTACGAAATGTTTTGATAGGAACAGCTTGAGAGGTTGATTGAATTGTTTTGCATGAGTCATATCCAGATTATGACATAGAGGGCTGTGCTGAACACATATATACTAGATCCAGAATCTTACAGACAAAAATTTGAAACTTGAGTGCAAGACAGAATCAGACATTTGTGGAATTTACTGGAGAATAAGAGATGGCCTTTGATCAAGGGCAGAGGTCAATGAAGATTGAGCAGGATTTGAAAGCCTCAGAGAGATGCTGTTAATGCTGGAATTTAAAAATAGTGTTCCATTAGGAATCAAGTCTCACCTAGAAGGCTGTAATGTTTCTAATATAAGGGAAGCAGTTGTTTTAGCTGCTAGCTAAGACTTAGCTCACAAACCTACAGATGGAATCAAGCTTCTTTTTCCACACAGATGCTGGAGAGATAAATGAACTGATAATGAACAGAACACAAATGACCTTGAGGGGGAAAGCAAAAATGAAGAAAAAGATGCTCTTCAAAGTAGTAAAAGACACAGTAGGGAGGATAAGAATAATAGGGTAGAGTGATTGAGAGTAGGTTGCTGACAGTTGAAACACTGTTAGTAGCTTTGTCAGTGTCAAGTGTTTCTCCAGAGAATGCTGCATCATGTGATGTAGCTGGAGGAGAAAAACAATTCCATCTAACGTATTTACAGTAGATGTAAATTATAATATAAGAGATTATGCGAGTTTATATTTGAGGATAAAATAGCCTCATTTTTGTCTGATGAAGGATTTAGGAAAGGTTAGTATTCTAAAGGATGCTTGTGTTGCTCAAAAATCAGTGTTAGCAAAATAAGGGAATTTCTCTCCAGATTGTTCTAAATAAAGTATTGATGTAGGGTATCAATGAAAATTGCTTAGTCATTCCCTTTTGTAGAGTGCATTTAAACTATGCTTTAGTTTATAGATTTCTTTTGTTGTGGTGTTGAATGAACTACAGGTAGGTCTTCTATAATGTGATATTTACGTTCTTGTGCAACCCCGTGTTATAGAAAAATCATGCTTTAAAAACAGTGCCTAATGTGTTGGCAATATAATCACATTACAGCCAACACACGTTTTAAAAAATCATGCTTTAGACTCGTCAGTCACATTATAATGAATTTGCATTAACTAAATGCGTGTTAATGCAGAACAACCTGTATTAATAATGTTAATTTCATACAAGGAAATTAGCTTGTAGGGGAACAGTGGACAGAATTTTGTTGGAGTCTAAGCATTATGGGTAGTGGTGATAAATGTGGCAGAATCATGCGAGAAGTTCAGTGAGATCCGTTTTGACATCAGAAACATTTCAGTGCATCTTTAAAAATACAATTCCATGAGTTGAGGCAACATTCTCACTCAGAAGCAGTGTGCTGCCTATTAAGTGAGATTATTGCTTGATAATGACCTTGTCAATGGGACATTTCACCTCATTAATATGCAGCTTTCTATCTTTTATGTTGCGAGCAAAATAGACACTGAGACTTCTTAGCATGTAAGTCAGAGCAGGTCCCTGGAGACTTCAGCTCACCACTTATTCCAAAGGACCTCCATGTTGGACACCTGGCACTTCTCATGGAATACTCCATGAACACCAGCCACACACACTGCATCCATAGATATTGGTATATGACATGTGTCAACCTCTAAGAACCCTCGTGCACAAACATTGCACTGTGCTTCTGTACTTTAAAGCTGCACCTCAGGCTGTGAGGGGAACTATCATTGTAATGCTGCAGCAAAGACACTTTACACTCGGGAGCAATCACCCAGCACCTGCACAGGCTTTATCTCTAGGCTGTTCACTTGATGTCTTATCACTTACTTACTTAGAATCATCCTGGATGCATACAGCATCCCTGCCTTACTTTGCTTTTTGCCTTGTCATTTGGTACCTTGCTTCTCAGCCAGAGATACAAAGCTCACAGTACTGCCATTTTTGCTGTGGTTTAGTGCAGACACAAAGCCAGGAAGCTAGTCATGGTTCTCAGCAGACCTCAGGATACCCTTCACTCATGGAAAAAGTCAAAAACAACCTCTGATACCAGTCCAGGGTCATGGATGCAATCAGTTAGATGCTCAGGACAGTCAGAGTCAGGTTTATGTCTAGATAAATGATAAGGAGCTGAAAGTCAGGCAGCACATCACCCATCTTGACTGATTCTGTCCTTTTGTGGAATGTTTACCTCCAGGAATGGAAGATAGCCAATTACAAAGGGAGACGAAAGCGGGCGGCACAACTATTACATTTAGAGATATGGTATTGAGGGTCGGCATGAGTGAGAACAAATGAGGGAAGAGGTTGCAGGCAATAGTAAGAGTGGTAGAGTATGGCCCCTGGTGGGAAGTGGGTATAGTGACAGAGATGGAATGAGTATGAGATATGGGAGAGAAGGCAGAGGTGGAGTCATTGACCTTCTTCCTACAGTGCTGTACATTTGATGCAGATGACTGAGACTTCACTGATCTTGGTAGCAATCTCAAACTCACTTTCATGATCTGGTGCTGTGACCTGCTCTGCTGAGCTTGAAGATGAAATCACCTTAGCCTGTATCACCCTATCCACCAGGATCACCATGTCCCTGTCCACAAAGTGAGGTAACCATTTTTCCTTCTCTTCCATGTCCAGGACAAATGAGGGAAACTGTGCAGGGCATCATCAGGCTGACTGTGCTTGTCCAGGTGCTTTTAAAAGGGTCTTTTAAATATGGTACTAGTTCTAGCACATTGGTCAATTTTGAGATAGCAGTGGCAAATTACTCCAGGTATGGCAATTGGTAGAATGTAGTTGGAATTGAGTGAGAAGGGTGCCATGGGGTGGAGCAGGGAGATATTGACTTCAGTTTGGTAAGATGTGGCAAAAGATTTCAGTAGGCATCCTGGATTGAAAATGGACAAACAAATTCACCAGAAAAATGAATGATTCAGCCCAGTGTTGGAGATGGTAGGCAGGTTCACTGAAACTAGGAGCAAGTGAGGTCTGAAGATGCTGGAGGTCAGAGTCGAGAGTATGTTGCTGGAAAAGCACAGTAGGTCAGGCAGCATCTGAGGAGCAGAAGAATCGATGTTTCAGGCCGGAGCTCTTCCTGATGATACTGCCTAACCTGCTGTGCTTTTCCAGCAACACACTCCAGGTTCACTGAAACTGAAAATACAGCAAAGACGTCAGGGACTTGTTGTAATCCTGTTGTAGAAAGTACTGTTCCAACTAAAGGTGCATTCACTGAAACAAATGCTCAGGTTTCTGCCAATAAAGAACGCTTGATACCTCCAAGTGGCAGGGAAAAGTTAGAAGTTAAATACAAATGAATTAAATTTGTCTGCTTTGAACATGTCTGTAGATCCTAATTCATATGTATCATAACAGAATACGGTAGCAGTGGTACAATATACATGGGCAACCAAAGAATGACAATTACTACATGCAAAAGGATTTGTTTGTAATTAACAAAAATACAGCAGATCAAGTAACCACATTATAATTTTGTAGAGAAAATTGAGACTCCACAATGACAACACTCTTGCTCGGAAAGAATTGGACAAAGCTTGGTACGAAACAGAAAGATCAAAAGAAGAAGAAATGAACAAAACTACAGTAGCTAATTAAGAAAAATATCAAGAATTTTTATTCAAACATGAATATTACTCTAGCAAAATTCTTAAAGAGGAACCATAATCTTAGAGGAGAAACAGGTGAAAGATGATTCAAATGGTCAGCTAGCTGAAATAATTTGTTCACAGACTTAGAAATTTAAAAACTTGCAATGAAAAGATAAGCGATTAAACATTAATACTTGGGCCAAACTGATTCACTGACTGAACCTAAAGGAAAATAAAAGTAAATACAGATCCAAAGGTCAAAGTATTATTACAAATAAATTGTTCAGGGTCTGTAATGTATACCCAATGATATTCAAAAGACAGAAGGACTATTAGAAGTCAGCAATATTGTTCTTGATATATTTCTTGGACTGAATCAGTTGTGCATTTCTTTAAACTGGGATTTAAAAACTAAATTAACTTTTTAAAAATATATATTTTTATTGGAAAAATAGATTTTTAAATACTACAAGTACAAAACAATACAATTCAAAACAATACAAAAAAAAAGTTTAAAAAATCCAACCCACCCTCATGGTATAGAAAAGTCTAGAATAAAAAATCCAAAGTAGCTATTTAACTAACTAAATAAATAATAACCAACAACAAACTATTAAATAGTAATAACTCAGCCCAGCCAAACAAAAAACTCATACGTTCACAGATCCTCCTCCCTGGATATTGGACTTGTAAAACACAAATTGTTACAGCTATATAAAAGCTCTTGTTAGTGTGGCAGATAAATCTGTGTCAAGGTATTCCAAAAAGGGTTGCCATATCTAATAAAAATTCTAAGTTTTATGATGTACCATATTTGTGAGAAAATCTAAGGGAATATGCTCCATAACAATCTTCTGCCAACCCGACAGGCTTGGGGGTTTTTCAGATATCCAGCCGAGCAAGATATTTTTTCTTGCACAGAATGTGAGAATATTGAAAGGTTTTTTCTTATGCACGGTGGGCAGACCCAGAAGGAGAGCGATAGGGTCCTTCTCCATTCTTACACACAAAATCCTCTCCATTGCACGCACCAGAGCACTCCAATGTGTTTGAAGCCTATTGCAAGACCAGAGACAATGGGTAAGAGTACCTGTGCAGCACTTGCACTTGGGACATGCTGAAGACAAATGGTCAGGAGCCAAGTGGACCCTGTGGAGAATAATGTAAAGCATGGATATTATTGCAAATTGATATCTTCTTGCATTCTCCCAAATATGCTCCCATGCTTCTGAGGAAACTTCAACACCCAGCTCACTTTCCCACATCCTATAGGGTCAATCAAACTCATCTGAGAGGACACCCCGCCACTTGATGATATAAAGTACTGACAGAAAGTGTACTCTTAGCACTTAGCATCCCCCACCTTGAATAAAATCCCTAACTTGAAAAAAACTGAAGAGATCTCTGTACTAACTGATCGAAGGACAACATTACATCTACCTCAAATAAAAGGCCCATGCAAGACACACCCCTACCTGCCCAACATTTAAATCCTTAATTTATCATCCCCGGTTGAAAACCCGGCATACCCATTAAAGGTGTAAACAAAGATGTTTGCCAATATTGCCTTCCCTCTGCCAAATTGCCCTCCATGCTTTAACAGTATTGATGACTATTGGATTATGGCAATATTTCCGAACAGTCCTCATTTTGTCCAAGAACAGCCAACTGGTAAGGGGGCACCTTGCCTGGGAGGCTTCAATATCTAGCAATATTGAAAGAGGATCCTCACAAGCCTAATCACTCACGTAGGACAAAAGCAAGCTTAAGTCGTCATTTTTAATGTCCGGAAGGTCCACTCTCTCCAATCTGTGAGGCAGTCGCAACTTAGCTAATTTAATGAGGGGCCGCTTACGATGCCAAATAAAGCCGTTTATCCTCCTGAAAGTTTGCTTATTGAAAATCAAAGAGAGCATCCGTAAAGGGTATAGCAAACAGGGGAGAATATTCATCTTACTAAGCACTATTCAACCCAACTACAAGACCAGAAGTGCCTCCCACCTTTGGCTTATTTAATTTCATCAATAAATTGGATAAAATTGGCTTTGAACAGCTGATCCAGAACTGGAGGAATGAATATGCCCAAATACACAAAACCCCCCTGTGACCACCTAAATGGGAATCTGTAGTCACCCGCAAGATCTAGCTCCTCTGTAGACATAGCCTCTCATTTTGCAAAGTTAATCTTGGACCCTGAAAAAGCGCCAAATGCATGAATGTATTGTATCAGGTGAGGCACTGGAACTGCTGGATTTGTCAAAAAAATTAGGACAATGTCTGCATACAATGAAATCTTCTGTAATTTTGACCTCGTTTCTGGAGCTGATATATTAGGATCCCCACGAATGCCCTCCGCCAATGGTTCAATCGCCAATGTAAAAAGCAGCAGTGAAAGGAGACAGCCCTGCCAGCTGCCCCTAAAAATATTAAAATTGCTTGATTGTACCCCGTTGGTAGTGACTGCCGTGAGAGGGCCACCATAGAGAACCTTTACCCATCTTATAAAGACTTTGCCCAAACCAAACCGCTCCAGAGTATAGAAAGGTACGGCCACTCAACTCGGTCTGCATCTGGAGAAATCACCAGTCCCCGTATTGACTGTTGTTGGCACGTTGAATTACATTAAGCAGCCTCCTAACATTATTGGAGGCTCTGTGACCTTTTCATAATAGAAGATTACACAGTCTCCAGCCTTAATGCGAGAGTCTTAGAGGATTTTAAGACATTTAAGAGTGAGATAGGCCTGTACAAAGCACAGTCTTCTGAGTCCTTCCCTTTTTTAAGGATAGGTGAAATATTGGCCTCTCTCAGAGATGGTGGGAGACAATCATGACTGTATGAATCATTAAACATATTGAGCATCAGACCTGACAGTATACTTATACATTCCTCATAGAATTCACTGGGAAGTCCATCAGGACCAGGTGCCTTTCCACTCTGAAGCTGCTTCACAGCTTTCTGCACTTCTTGCTCTGATAAGGGAGCATTGAGAAAGGACTCTTGTTCGGGAATCACGCCCAGGAGCTTGAGATCTTTAAAAAAAAAATCTATTTTGGCCTGACCCTCCTCACAATCCTCGGATTGGTATAACTTAAGAGTAAAATCTCTGGAGCACCACATTAAGCTTTTTAGAATCACATGTTAGTTTCCCAGACCCTTCCCTAATTGCCATAATGGCTTGTGGGGTACTCCTTTTTCTGGCGAGATACGCTAAGTATTTGCTTGGCTTGTCACATGCTCTATAACCTTTGCTTTGCAAAAACCAGCTCCTTCTTTGCCGTCTGCGTGAGCATGGAATTTAATGCAGACCGCAGCGCCGTAATCCTCTGTAGTTTGACCAACGAGGATCTGTCAAAGTAGGCCTTCTCAGCTGCTTTCAACCGTGCTTCAAGGAGACATAGCTGCACACTGTTCTGCTGCTTCCTACTGGTGGAATAGAAAATAACTACCCCCTTACCCCCAGCATAGGCTTTGGCGGTTTCCCAGAGAATGGATAAGCTACCAACTGAGCCTAAGTTGATGTCTAGGAATGCCCGAAATTGCCCAGAGAAATACTCCACAAACTTATTATCCTTGAGGATAAAGGGATCCCATTCACCAGTACCTCGAATCCACTGTAACATCCTTAATCTTAACCATAAGGTACACTGGAGCATGATCAGAGATGGTAATATTACCAATCGTACAAGATGCCACCAAATCCAGGGTCAGAAAAAAAATCATTCCTAGTGATATCTGTGCAGATTGGAGAAAAGCATAAAATCCCTACCTGTAGGGTGGAGATGCCTCCAAACGTCCACCAACACTAATTCCCCACACAGATCCACTAACTGTTTAGTTTGTGCAGAGGGTATCGAGGGACCTTTAGGCAACCTGTCTACTGTGGGATTCATGAGACAGTTAAAATCTCCCCCTATAATGATGTGCTGGGACTCAAGATTTCTCAGTTTAGAAAAAGCATCTACCAAAAATTTAAGGGGATGAGCTGGAGGGCAATAAACATTTAAAAACACCATATTCTTCCCCATTTATCAAAGCTTTAAGAATTACAAACCTCCCGTGTGTGTCTTTAACACATTCTAACAACTTAAATGAGAGATTCTGCCCATCCAATATAGCCACTCGCCTAATTCTGGTATTAAATGATGAAAAATAAACTCGGTCAAACCATTCTGCTGTAATTTCAGATGTTCCTTGTCATCCAAATGTGTCTCCTGTAACAAAGCAATATCCATCTTCTCCTTTTTTAAGACTCAAAAGTATCTTCTTCCTCTTAATTGGTGAGTGACTTCCCTTGATATTCCAGATACACCATTTAAGCAAGTCATTAGCCATACACTTCTGCAATAACATTTAAATTCCAGAGAGTAGCAACCCAAACCACAAACCACTGAGCCTTAGTGTCACATGATCCATGAAATATAAAACTCCATAAACTAAAACCACTACATTTAACAAACCTACAAAACTATTAAAAATTAAAAACAATGAAATACAAAAAAAACCAACATGTAAAGCGCCAACAGAGCTGAGTAGGGGTGCTCACCCCCCTGCCTAGGGGGCAACTACCCATCCCAAACGGCCCGTAAGTAGGCATCTAACCATCCCAGCCACCTTCATTCCCAACTAGAGCTGCATTGCAAACACAAGCAGAAAAGAGTAAACAGACCATAAAAACACTTTTTTAAAAAAAGGAATAAATACCCCACCCATCCTTTGGTATATCCTAAATTAGAAATTGAAAATGTACATCTCAACCGCCGCCAAAGATAGTTTAAACCCAATTATTATCAATAGAGAATAAAAAGAAAAATAAAGCTCAGCCTGAGTTCCTTCGGTTCTCTTACAAAACAATAAACACATACCCAAACAACACTATTTATACATACTAAAATTGTTCAAACTAGGTTAATTTGTCCACAAAGTCTCCTGTCTTCTCCGACATGTCAAAGAGATGTATGGATCCATCTAAGGTGTCCGAGGCTTGCTGTATACCTCAGGGAGTACTGAATCCCAAGCTCCCTCAGTTTTCTCTTGACACCGTTGTAAGATTTTTGTTTCTGGATCACCGCCGCTGAGAAGTCCTGAAAGAACATAATCTTTGAGCCCTCATAAATTAGGACCTTCTGATCCTTCCTTTGGATTCTGGAAGTCTCCATGACTCTCTCCTTATCCCGGTAATGATGGCACCAGGAGAGGACGAGGACATTGCCCCCGACCTGATCTTCGATCTGTGACCCAGTGAACCCTCTCTGTCTTCAATCCTCTCATGCCAGACTCCAGGTCAAGGAATTTTGGCAGCCAATCTTCAACAAATTCCACAGGCAGATCACCTTCCTTACCCTCAGGCAGAGCGATGATCCGAATATTTTTCTCCTGCCCCTGTTCTCAAGATCATCCACTTGGTTGCGCAGATTACGGACTTGTGTTTCTGGGACTTGGATCCTATCCTTGGGTGAACCAACATCAGCTTCCACCACTGTGACCCTGTGCTCCAACTCATCCGTCCTCTTCGCCAGGTCTCTCAGCTGCTGCTCATGCTTCTGTAGCATGAGAGAGATTGGAGCCAGCTCCTCTTCAATTTGTCTCCCCAGCATCTCACAAAATTTCATGATCTTGTTCACCAGGGCCTGGAAAGTAATCGATTCCAAGGATCCTGCAGGCAGAGCTGCAGACTCGGCCTCGGACACTCCTCCTCCCTTTTTTGACATCTCTGGATAGTTGAAAACACAGGTAAGTTAACTTTCAGAAGTTTCTTGGGACTCCACAATCTTTCCAGAGTCCCAAGATATCAAGATGGATAAGAGCATAAGAGGTACAGTTAGTAAGTTTGCAGATGGCACCAAAATTGGAGGTGTATTGGACAGTGGAAAAGGTTACCTCAGATTACAACAGGATCTTGATCAGATGGGCCAATGGGCTGAGAAGTGGCAGATGGAGTTTAATTCAGATAAATGCGGGAAAGCAAATCTTAGCAGGACTTATACACTTAATGGTAAGGTCCTGGGGAATGTTGCTGAACAAAGAGACCTTGGAATGAAAGTTCATAGCTCCTTGAAAGTAGAGTCACAGGTAAATAGGATAGTGAAGAAGGCATTTGGTATGCTTTCCTTGATTGGTCAGAGTGTTGAGTCAAGGAGTTGGGAGGTCATACTACAGCTGTACAAGACATTGGTTAGGCCACTGTTGGAATATTGCATGCAATTCCAGTCTCCTTCCTCTCGGAAAGATGTTGTGAAACTTGAAAGGGTTCAGAAAAGATTTCCAAGGATGTTGCCAGGGTTGGAGGATTTGAGCTTTAGGGAGAGGCTGACCAGGCTGGGGCTGTTTTCCTTGGAATGTCGGAGGCTGAGGGGTGACCTTATAGAGGTTTACAAAATTATGAGGGGAATGGATAGGATAAACAGACAAAGTCTTTTCCCTGGGTTGGGGGAGTCCAGAACTAGAGGGCATAGGTTTAGGGTGAGAGGGGAAAGATATAAAGAGACGTAAGGGGCGACTTTTTCTTACAGAGGGTGGTATATGTATGAGTTGAATGTGGAGGAATGAGTTGCCAGAGGAAGTGATGGAGGCTGGTACAGTTGCAACATTTAAAAGGCATTTGGATGGGTATATGAATAGGAAGGGTTTGGAGGTATATGGGCCAGGTGCTGGCAGGTGGGACTAGATTGGGTTGGGATATCTGATCAGCTTGAACGGGTTGGACCGAAGGGTCTGTTTCTGTGCTGTACATCTCTATGACCCCATGACTCTAAGATGGTCTGGGTTGGGCGGGTTGAAGGTTCGTCCCGCTTGTGCTGTGATGCAGAGCTCTGCAGTGCAACCTTCTTAGATCACCGCCATCTTGGTTTCCCCACTAAATAAACTTTAATCCTCATACAAAAAACTACAAGCAACAAAGTTATGTCTCGCCACTTAATAGGAATGACTTAATATTTGCAGTACAAGGATTTTAGAAGTTAAATATGAGATGTATTTGTTTGATACAGATTAAACAACATGATTCTGCCAAGATGGGACAGTTTAAGGACGAATGGGTGGAATCTTCATAGAATCATAGAATCTCTGCAGTATGGAAAAAAGCCAAACAATTCTGCACCGACCTTCTGAAGAATAACCCACCCAGATCCATTCCCTTACCCTATTACTCTACATTTAACCTGACTAATCTACCATCCCTGAACACTAGGGGCAATTTAGCATGGCGAGTTCATCTAACCTGCCCATCTTTGGATTGTGGCAGAAAACCAGAGCACCCTGAGGAAACCCATGCAGACACAAGGAAATGGCAAACTTCACACAGGCAGTCACCCAAGGCTGGAATCAAACCCAGGTTGTTAGCGCTGTGATGCAGCAGTGCTAACCACTGAGCCACCGTGCCACCCCTTACAGGAGTCTGAGTGGCACGGGTTATGGTGAGATCAGATGAGAAATCTGGTGAGGCATATCTCAATGTAGGTTTTTGACAAGTGATGCAGCAGGTTTCTTGCTAGACAATTGTGAGTTGCCAATTAAGGAGAAGATTATTGCTTAAAAGTATCTGATGACTTCAGCTTGCCACTTGCTGTGAAGGCCTTCCATGTTGTTTGGGACCAAGCAGATCACAGGGCATGATCCACTGACACCAGCCACACACACCACTTGTACACCAACGTTAGCATCTAGCATTTACAAACCCCTCACAACCATCAGGGCACCAATTTGATATGCTGACTTGACAGTCAGGAAGCTCAGAGTTGCATTATGGGGTGCACTGAAAGCCAGCATTGAAAGTTTACTGCAGAGATACTTTGCATGGATGGACATGCACCCAGCCCAAAGATTGAACCAGGCTGTATCTCAGGGCTGCTTGTTTGTTTGCTTACTGCTCATTTGGATAGTGCCTACCTTCATAATCGTACCATCCCTGCATTGATCTTTCCTTGCCTTGCCAATTAGCATGTGCACATGCTGAGGCAACCTGCCTTGCTGGTCAGCAATCCTCAGTCAAGAGGGCAGATGTCTTATTGTACAGTCTTGTACCTGCATCACATGCCAGCAACTTATGAAGCAGACACACTACATGTGCAGCAGGCAAGCAACCATGCCTCAAAGTTTTGGGGGAGTTGTCCTCACCAAAGTCCATGGAGGTGCCTGGAGTGCCAACAGCCTAACATATTTCTTCTTGATCAACTGCAGAGCTGTTGCAGTGAGGTGCTCAACAGATTGAGCTCCCACACTTACTGCCGCTGGGCGGCACGGTGGCACAGTGGTTAGCACTGCTGCCTCACAGCGCCTGAGACCCGGGTTCAATTCCCGACTCAGGCGACTGACTGTGTGGAGTTTGCACGTTCTCCCCGTGTCTGCGTGGGTTTCCTCCGGGTGCTCCGGTTTCCTCCCACAGTCCAAAGATGTGCGGGTCAGGTGAATTGGCCAAGCTAAATTGCCCGTAGTGTTAGGTAAGGGGTAAATGTAGGGGTATGGGTGGGTTGCGCTTCGGCGGGTCGGTGTGGACTTGTTGGGCCGAAGGGCCTGTTTCCACACTGTAAATCTAATCTAATCTAAAAAAAAACATTCCAACTGAGGTGTCAGTATCTGAGCTGGTTGGCTAGTTGGCCTCAGTATAATCACCCACAAAGATCAAGGAGATGGCTTCTGGGGAGGCTAGGTTTTTCACTATGGCAGTGGTGGAGATGCTGGAGATAGCTGCAAGACCAAAGAGAGACAAGGCATTTGTGGTCAGTGGTGAGAAGCATTGTGCACTGAATGACACTGACAACGGGGTTGATGTTACAGTTGCATTGGAATGAAATGTGGGATTTATTTTGTTGGAGGACATGAATTTTCCAAACATCCCCACAAGAGTAATCCAGGTCAGGATTTTCTCCTCATCAGCTGTGAGGAGTTTAATGTTTGGCACAATTCAAAAGCTGTCCAAAGCAGTTAGATGAAGTATGGAGAATGAGGTTTCTGGTGAATGAAGAGCAGGAAAAATCAATGTAGAGAGAGTGAGAATTCCAGTGCCCCAGAGGAGATAGAAATAATATTGAGAGCACAATATATTTGGTGAGCCCAGAGAAGGTAGAAACAGAGGGGAGAGCGTAAGTATTAAAGCAGGTAAATGCAATGCAAAGATAATGAGAATTCCAGCGAGCCCAGAACAGATTGACAAAGTACAGCAAATTCTAGTGAAAACAAAGTGGGTAGAAACAGGAGGAAAGAGTGAGAATTCTGTTAAGTCAAGAGCAGATAGAAATAGTGGGTGAAGAGCAAAAGTTCTGGTCAAGCCAACTGTAGAGTAAAACAAACAAGCTTGATAAAGAGGAACCAACAGACATAGTATATGTAATTATTCAGAAGGCTTCTGATAAAATATCCCACAGGAGTGTTATTGTAAACGAAAGTACATGGGATAAGAGGTAGTGTACTGTCAAGGATTAATGATTTAACAACAGACAGAATACAGAGATTAAGAATAAAATAATTCTTGTATTCTTAAGCTGTGGGGCACCAAAAGGACCAGCGTTCACTCAAATTTTCTTATTGGCTGAACAGTCATCTGAGCCCTTTACATGAGGTGACCTCCAGAACAGGAAGTCAATACTATAAGCAGTAAGGCAATGTAAATCACTGTGTGCAGAGCATTGGAGAGGCTGTGCATGCACACAACCATGCAGCTCACAGAGAATGATAATCAATACTTGGACCTTCACTGTTACTACAATTAAGTCTATATGAATTGGAAGTAGAGCCCAAATTTAATATTGCCAAATTTGCAGATGATACAAAGCGAAATGGGAATGTGTGTTGTGAGGAAGATGTAAAGCAGCTGAGGAAATTTCGGACAGGTTTAGTAAATCGGCATGAAAATGGTAGATGAGGTGATCATGTTAGAAGGAGAAACAGATGTATTGCTTATTTTTTAAATGGCAAGAGGTTGAAAAATGCATTTGTGCAAAGGGATCTGGGTGCCCTTGTTGATCAGTTATGGAGGGCTAACATGCAGAAGCAGCAAGCTGTTAAGAAGGCTAATGGAATATTAGCCTTTATTGTAAGAGAATTTGAGTACAGGTTTAGTGAAATCTTGCCTCACTTGTATGGAGCTTGGTTATACCACATAGGAGTATTGTGTGCTGTTTTGATCTCCTTATCTCAGAAAGAATATTATTAATATAGATGAAATGCAATCAAGATTCACCAGACTTGTTCCTGAGATGACAGGACTGTCCTGTGAAGTGAAAATGGGCTAACTTGGCCCATATTCTCTCCAGCTTGAAAGAATTAGAGGTGATCTCATTGAAACTTAAAGGCATAGACAATGTAGATACAGGTATGATGTTTTTTCCAGCTGGGGCACAATTTCAAACTTAATTACTGTTCAATTAATGACCACTTAAGGACATATGCTCACCTAGACTGCAATCCTAACAGTTCTAGATGAGATGTGAAAGAGTCAGCAGACCCAACTTATTGAACAGCATGGGAAGATTGTAGATATAGGAGCAGAAGGCTTTTCAGCCCATCGAACCTGCTGTGCCATTCAATGCTATCAGAACATCAGAACTATCACTCTCTCTACACTGATTTTTCCTGCTCTCCATTCACCAGAAATCTCATTCTCCATATTTCATCTAATTGCTTTGGACAGCTTTTGAATTGCTGTTCTGATAATCCTCAGCTTCACTTTCCTTGGCTTTTCCCTATAATCATTGATTCCCTTACTATTCAGAAGTCTATCCATCTCAGCCTTGAAAACACTTAACAACCCAACCATGACAACCCTCTGCAGTCAGAATTCAACAGATTCACTATCTTATGAAAGAAGAAATCCTGCTCATGTCTTTCTGAAATGAGTGACTCCTTATTGTGAGATTATGCCCTCTGGTCCTCGATTCTCCTGTAATGGGAAATAACGTCACCACATCAATCTTGTCATGTCCCTGAGACTCTAACATGTTTCAATAATGTCACCTCTCATTCTTTTAAATTCCAATGAGTACAGGCCCAACCTACTCAATGTCTGCTCATAAGACAGTCCCTCCTCTGGGGCACATGCACCAAACAACCTCACTGCCCTGTGACTGACCACTTCAACTCTCCCTTCCACTCTGCCAAGGATATGCAAGTCCTGGGCCTCCTCTGCCAAATCCAAGCCACCCAACCATCATCCCCCATCTGCATTTACCTATTGTCTTCCCAGCTATCTTCTCCCCCGTCCCATCCACACCCTGCTATTTATCTTTCAGACCCCTTCCCCCGTCCACATTCCTGATGAAGGGTTCATGCCCGAAACATCAATTCTCCTGCTCCTCGAATGTTGCTTGACCTGCTGTGCTTTTCCAATGCCACACTTTTCCACCCTTAACCAGTATCTGCCTCATGAATTTGCTCTGGACTGCCTCTTACACATTCTCAGTGATAATGCCTCCAATACCTCTTGTGGTAGAGAACACCACAAGTCAAAAATTCGCTGAATGAAGAAATTTCTCCTCATCACAGTCTTAGTTTTGATGAGTGACTGATAAATTATCATTTGCAAAGATGAAAATTGATCATTAGTTTTAAAATTATTATAAAAATGCATGACAATTATTAATCACTTGACAAATTATCATTATAATATATTTTCAAAAATAATTTAGAAAACAAATTCTCAGTAGGTACAACCTCAAAATAAATGGATTGTAATACAATATATTAAACCTGTGGTGGACTCAAATGTCACACCACTAGTTCATGGCCATTGATGAGCATGAATTCATGGCTCAGGCTCATTAATTAATTTGGTACATTCCATGAATGGAAATGATATACTTATAATTCCCTCAACAAGGAAGCACAGAATAAATCTTGTATTCTCTGTTCCACCCTATGCTAACATCACAGATTTTCCTCAAATATGTTGGTGTTTCATGCCTAATTTGGTTCCTTTATCTCTCAATATACCAAGGAAATGTTTGTGCTACTTTCTCTGCCAAAGGCTGGTCAGAGGTGATTATGTTTTGAAAAATGTGATGCTGGAAAAACACAGCAGGCCAGGCAGCATCCGAGGAGCAAGAGAATCGATGTTTCGGGCATAAGCCCTTCTTCAGGAAATGGCCGGCATCACATTTTTCAACTCTGGTCTCCAGCATCTGCAGTCCTCACTTTCTCCGAGGTGATTATGTGCCTAACCATTACAAATTGCTGTGATATTACTACAGTTAAGGTGAGAAGGCCCCAATAAGGCCCCAGCAATTCTATCCCATCAAGAATGAGGATCAAACGCACTGCTGACGGCATTAGTATGATTCATACACTAACCATTTAGCTAACTGAGTTAGCCAGTGTCCCCATGTTTATGTTGTGGATTTTTAATCTTTGCAAGGTGGCTGCAGGTTTGTTCTGTTTTCATTGTTTCAAAGTCACTGTTCCTGTGTCAGAGAAGTTGTTCAAAGCTTCCATGTATGTTTCTAAGGCTCTCCAATATTAATGAAAGGACCATACAGGTCAATAGTATAAAAATCCGTAATGCTTGCCTGTCCAAGTGAATTGTGCTCATGGCCAGAAAAATAATTTACAATAATCTCTGCCTCTACTAGCTGTTCTAAAGTAAATGTAGGTCATAAAAACACAGTTAGTGTGCATAGTTCTGATATTAAATCAGACTTTTATGCTGATCCTTTTGATTTTAATTTGGCTGTGCTGGTGGTGGAACAATAAATCCAGGGGGTAAGGTAGGTGAATGAACTAGTGATGAAAGGCAGAAGTGGTAGGGATTTTGCAGAAAAATTTGGCTCTCAATATGTAACAGCTGGCTTCTGTCTGCATCTCCCCAATGAATAAGACTAACTGCTAAGATTGATCTTTCAAAAGTGGATTTCAAACCTAAGGTGAATAGCCTGTGTCTTTTATAGAACAAGAGTCCCTTGGCTTCACATGGAATTTGTCCTTAAAGTTTTATATTTTTACTGTTGAGCACAAATCTAAGTAAAGAAATGTAAGAACGATGGGAATTAAGTTAAGTAATCGAGTTCAACTAGCTTCCAGCAACTTGTCTACTTTCTAAAGATAAAAAGAATATCTGCAACTGCCAGAAACCTGTGATAAAATGTTTAAAATGCTGGAAACACGCATGTTAGTCGGCAATTGGAAAAGAAAGATAAATTGACATTTCAAGACCTTTTGGTGAGTTGTCTAATCTGGAGTATTAATTAATCTCTATCTTTCAAATCCTAACTGAGCTGTTATTTTATGGGTCAGTGTATTCTATCTGAATGTTTTATCCTGTTCATTCCTTCCAAGTTGGTAATTTATCATTTTCTCCAGAAAATTTTACACAGGTGCAGTCCTCACTACAATTTATAATAGTTCACTTCAGAAATTTACAGCTACTTTTATTTTAAGCAGTGTATAATACAGATCAATTTCAAAGAAGAGGTATATTGAACTCAACACACTCTTCTCGTGTAATGTTCAACTCTTCGGCTTCTATAGTACCTGGTCTATACAATTGTCTGGCAAGCATGATGGAAGTACTTGTCATTGTCAAGACTTTGTGACATTCACGTCACTGTGCATACTAAAACCCCAGCTCCACAGCATTTTAAATGGTCAAAGCCAGGAACTGCTTCTCCCAATGTGCTGTTAAGCTCAAATCACTGAGGCCATTGCCCAGGAAGGGAAGGTGTCTCCCCACTTCACTGTCAGAGAGTTGGAGGTACTCATTGGCCAGGTGGTCAAAGTTAAAGCAGTAATGTTTCATCCAGATCACCACACCACCAGATGAAGCCAGTCCAGACAGAGATAGCAGCCCAGGATACTGTAGAATCCAGAGTCAAACATAATACCCAGCAATGCAGGAAGAAGGTTAATGATCTTCCACACTCCATAAGGCTGACTGCCACCATTTTCTCTCTATCTCACACTCAGATTGCCACCATTGGTTTCTCTTACTCTGCCGTTGTATACACCTCTCAGTTAGACTTTTGAACTTGGTGGCACAATGGCACAGTGGTTCAGTCTGCTGCCTCAAAGCATCTGGGACCCAGTTCAATTCCAGCCTTGAGTGATTGTGTGGAATTTGCAATGTTCTCCCTGTGTCTGCATGGAGTTCTTCTGAGTGCTCTGCTTTCCTTTCACTGTCCAAAGGTGTGTGGGTTAGGTGGATTGGCTGTGCTATATTTCCCATAGAGATATGCAGGTTAGGTGGATTGGCTGTGCTATATTTCCCATAGAGATATGCAGGTTAGGTGGATTGGCTGTGCTATATTTCCCATAGAGATATGCAGGTTAGGTGGATTGGCTGTGCTATATTTCCCATAGAGATATGCAGGTTAGGTGGATTGGCCATGGGAAATGGGGGGGAGTTAGTGTAGACATTCCAGCATCTGCAGTTTATTTTTGTCTCTAACCATGTTTGAATGAAAATTATAATGAAGTCAAGAGTTGAGTGCCCTGGCAGACCCCAACTGAACTTCAGTGAACAAGGTATTACTAAGCAAGTACTGCTTGATAGCACCACTGATGACACCTTCCATCACTTTACTGATGATTGTGAGTATGCTGATGGGATGATGATTAATTGGGTTGGAATTGTCCTGCTTTTACATATAGGATATACTGGGCAATTTTCCACATTATTGGGTAGATGCCAGAGTTATAGCTGTACTTGAACAACTTCACTATGGGCCAAGCAAGTTCTGCAGCACACATCTTATAAAGTATAAAATGTTAAAGTCATACAGCACGGAAACAGGTCTGTTGGTTCAACCGGTCCATGTCGAAAGTAATTCCCAACTAAACAAGTTCCACCTGCCTATTCCTGGCCCACATTCCTCCAAGTCTTTCCTATTCATGTATCTATCCAAATGTCTTTTAAATGTTGTAATTGTACCTGCATTCACCACTTCCTCAGTAAGTTCATTTCACATGCGAATCATCGTCTGTCTAAAGACTTTGCCTCATGTCTTTTTTAAATCTCTCTCCTCTCACCTTAAATTTGTGCCCCTTAGTCTTGAAATCCCCCATCCTAGGGAAAAGACAACTACTATTAATCCTGTCCATACCCTTCCTGATTTTATAAACTGTAAGGTCACCTCTCAACCTCCCATGCTCCAGTGAAAAAAGTCCCAGCCTGTGTAGTCTTTCTTTAGAACACAAACCTTCCATACCTGGCAACATCCTGGAAAATTTCTTCTGAACCCTCTTTAGCTTAATTATATTTTCCTATAACTGGGCAACTAGAACTGGACACAGTATTCCAGAAGAGGCCTCCCCAGTGTGCTGTACAATCTCAACATGACTTCCCAACTCCAAAGCTCAAAGGACTGTGCAATGAAGGCAAGTGTGCTAAGTGCCTTTTAACCATCCTGTCTTTATGTGATGCAACTTCAAAAAATTATGTACCTGGTCCTCTCGGTCCCTGTGCAGAACTACCTAAGTCCCTAGTATTGATTGTGTAAGTCCTACCCCTTTGTTGTACCAAAATGCAATACCTTGCATCTTCAATACTGTTGCAAGAATATTTTCAGACCCCACAGCCTTTTGAAGTATCCAGTGTTTCCAACCATTTCTTGATAGCACATGAATTGAATCAAATTGACTAAAGGCTGCCATCTGTGCAATGCTCTGGGAACCTAGGGAGGAGGCCATGATGGATCATCCATTTGTAAATGCATAAGCTTTAACTTTTGCATTGACGAGTTAGGCTCTCCCATTATTAAGGATTTTTTTTTATGAAGCCTCCTCCTCAAGTGAGTTGTTTAATTGTCCATCACCATTCAGGATGTGGCAGGATTGCACAGCTTTGATCTAATCCATTGGTTGTCTAATCACTTAATCATATCTGTCACTTGTTGCTTATGCTTTTTAGCATGCACATAACCAAGTCCAAAGTTTAATCAGGTTGACACCTCATTTTTAGATCGGCTTAGTGCTGCTCTTGCCATGCCTTACTGTCCTGTTCATTGAACCAGGGTTGATCTCCTCATTGCTGGTAATGGTAGGATGCAGGATATACTAGGCCATGAGGTTGCAGATGTGTTGAAGTACAATTCTTCTACTGCTGATGCCTGACAGCACCTCATGGGGACCTAGGCTTAAGTTGCTAAATGTGTTCAATGAGTAATCTATTTAGCATACTGATAGCTTCACAGAACATGATGTACAATATTCTTAATATGATTACAGGCTTTATCTCCACAATGGTGATGTGGTAGTCACTCATACCAATACAGCCACGGGCAGATGCATCTGTGTCAGGAGAATTGGTAAGGATAATGTCAAGTGTGTTTTTCCCTTTCATTGCTTCTCTCACCTGCCTGATTCAGATGAAGTCTAATAGCTATGTCCTAAACAACCAGCTCATTCAGGTGTGGCATTGCCAAGCCCCTCTTGTGAAGTACAGTGCCTCACAGCACCAGGGACATTGGTTCAATTTCACCCTTGGTTGACTGTGTGGAGTTTGCACATTCTGCCTGTGTCTGCATGGGTTTCTGCTAGGTGGTCCTGTTTCCTATCATTGTCCAAAGATGTGCAGATTGGGTGGATTAGTTATGCTAAATTGCCCATAGTGTCCAGTGATGTGCAGGCTAGATGAATTTGCATGGGAAATGTGGGGCTACGGGGATAGGGAGGGGTGGGGGCGGGGAGGGGGGTATTGGTAAGACATGGGTGGGTTGTTCTTCAGAGGGTGGGAGTGGATTTGATAGCCAACTGGCCTCTTGCCACACTGTAGGGATTCTATGATTCTATAATACGTTCAAAGTGACCTGCAAGAGGCAGGCAAGACATAAGACTCTGAGCTCCAAAGTGAAGTTTTAAAGGGCTGAAATACTGTGTGAGTTGGTCTGAAAAACAGCCATTATGATGTGGTAAGGCTGTGATTCAATGATGCCAACTTGGATCAAGGAATGGTAGAAAAGGATGTCGTTCAAGGAGCGTGCATGAAAATGCTGATTACAGCGGAGCTGAATGAAGTCTAGAGAAGCAAACAGCAGGCTGTCGCCACCAGGTAACCACACTGACTTTCATGACTGGAATCAGTTATATCTAGTTTCTCAAAGAAGGGGACAATTGGTAACCGTGCAGAAATGAGGTGAGTTTAACTTCTAAGGAGATACAAACGCATGGAAATGAGATAGTTGCTGCTAATTAGCATGATTCTTTTAAACTGTAAGGGGAAAATCAGAATGTTTTTTCTAGTCTTCAGAAATCTGACATTTGTCATTCTCGCTGCATTTCCCAAATTACTCACCATTACCCATGCAGTTTAAGGCAGCAAAAAGTCCACCATCTGTTTTTTTCTCTCTCTATTCGCAGATGGTACAAGCTCTGCTGAGTTTCTCTAGCACTTTGGTTTTTCTCCAAAGCCCCAGCATCCAAAATATTTTGTTTTGCCTTGCTCTATGATTCCAATCACATTGAGCTGTTAGATGCTTAAGACTTATGGTGATCCCGAGCTCTTTGCTCTTAGTCCTCCACAAATTACTTTTCAGTTTCTGCATTGTCAACTTCCAGCATAGCATCAAATACTTATGCCAAAACGTAGAAAACAGGAACAGAGGTAGGCTATGTAGACAATGAGCTTGGTATGCTTTTGAATTTTTTGTTACCAAACATGCTGTTCCTCAGACAGATATGATGTCCCATGCTGACTGTTTCTACCAATTATTATCATAATATTCTCCTTTTCACTCAGACTCTATCCTGTCAAGTGTTTGAGTACAATGACATTTAAATGCAATATCTCCAAGATGTCTCCATCAGCCATCACCAAGTTTGCTTTCCTTGCTGAATAAGAACATTTTAATTTCATTCCAATCTGATGACTTTCTCCCAGTCTTCCTTTGAAGTCAGTGTGGAATTTCTTCATTGGAAATAGAGGTCTCTCATAATGATTGTAGAAATAAATAGCTCAACTTTGACATGGAGCTGTGACTGTGAAGTGACTCGGAGGGAATTAAAGGCTTTCTTTTTGTCTGGACAATGAATTTGTGGCTGGTTTCAAGCATCCTGAATTTTTAATTCATTGATGTTTATGGTGTTCCCTAAGGAAGCCAGGATTGATCCTGTGCCATAAAAGGTAAAAACGCTTCCTCAAGTCCAACAACATAATCACATAGCACTTATAAATCACTTTTAATCTGGAAGAGCATTCAGAAATGCTTTACACAGACATAATTGGACAAATAAATTGATTCTAAACAAAAGAGTTAATTATCAAGAAGGATCACAAGAAACATGGGCAAAGAGGTGAGTGTAATTATAATCTTAAAATAGGAGAGTGAGAGCTATTCCAATCGGAAGCCGATAACGAATGTCTGAAAAGGTTTTCAGCACATTGACAAATACAGGATGGTGGCAGGTGATGTTACTGCTTTAGATAAAGTTTAAGAAACTGAAAACAGATTAGGAAGTTGGTAGCTGGTCCTAAGAAAAGGAATTTATGGAATGTCTACGACTTGCTTTTTTTGGAGCAGCTTGCAGTTAGACCCACTAGGGAATGAGTAATTCTTGATTTGGTGATGTGATGTGAGGCAGGTTTAATTAGGAAGGTTAAGGTGAAAGAACACCTAGGGGGCAGTGACAATAAAATTCATCCTACAGTTTCAGAAGGAGAGATGGAATCAGATTTAATACATAGGAGCTGGTCAGAGTTGATTGGAAAAAGAGCATAGCAGAGAATATGGTGGAGCAGTAAGTGCAGGGGTTTCTGGTAATAATTCAGAGTGCGCAGCAGAAATTCATCCCAAAGAAGATGAATGAGGAGAGCAAGGCGTCCATGGCTGACAAGGGAAGTCAACGACACCGTAAAAGAAAAAGCATTCAATGTGGTGAAGATTAGTGGGAAGCCAGAGGACAGAGGGAAAACCAGCAGAGGAAAACTGAAAAAGCAATAAGGGAGAGAAGATGAGATGTGAGGATAAGATAGCAAGTAATGTAAAACAAGATTGCAAGAGTTTTTTAGATATATACAAGGAAACAGAGATAAGAGTGGACATTGGACCACTGGAAAATGAGGCTAGAGAAGTAGTAATGGGGAATAAAGAAATGTCAGAGAAACTGGTTAGGTACTTTATATCACTCTTCACAGTGGAAGACACTAGTAGCAGACCAGAGCTTCAAGAGAGGCTGGGAGCAGAACTGAGTGTAGTGGCCATCACTAGGAAAAGTGCTGGGGAAGCTGAAATTTCTGAAAGTGGATAAATTATCTAGACCAGAGTTCTGAAGGAGATGGCTGAGGAGATTGTCTAGGCATTGATGATAATCTTTGAGGAATCTCTGGAGTCAGGAAGGGTCCAAGAGAACTGGAAAGTGGTTAATGTAACATTGCTATTTAGAAGGGAGAGAGGCAGAAGATGGGAAAATTATAGGCCATTTAGCCTGACCTTGTTCTTCAAAAAGATTTTAGAGTCTATTATTAAAGATGAGATTGCTTGGAAGTGCATAGTAAAATAGGGTTGAGTCAGTCATGCCTGACAAATCTGTTAAAATGTTTTGAGGGGGTAACAAACGAATTAGACAAAGAAGAGCCAGTAGATGCAATCTACTTGGATTTCCAGAAGACCTTTGAAAAGGTGCTGCTAAATAAAATAAGAATCCATGGGGTAATGAATTGGCATGATAGAGAATTAGCTGATTTGCAGAAGGCAGAGACTGGAGATAGGGGGGTCTTTTTCAGGAAGGCAGTTTGTTACTAGTGGAGTTCCATAGGAGTCAGTGTTGGGACCACAACTATTCACTTTATACATTAACAATCTGGACAAATGAATTAAGGGCTTGTTGCAACGTTTGCAGATTATTCAAGGATAGATGGAGGTTCAGGTAGTGTTTAGGAGATGGGCAAGCTCGAGATCGATTTTGACAGGCTAGGAGAATGGGCAAAAAATTGGCATATGGAATACAATGTGGGAAAGTGTGAAGTTATGCACTTTGGTAAGAAGAATAAAGGTGGAGACTATTTTCTAAACAGGAAAAGGCTTCAGAAACCTGAAGCACTAAGGAACTTGGGAGTCTGAGTGCAGGAGTATCTTAAAGCAAACATGCAGGTTCAGTTGGCAGTTAGGAAGGCAAATACAATGTGAGCATTTATTTCAAGAGGAATAGAAGACAAAAGCAGAACTGTATTGCTGAAGCTGTATAAGGCTCTGGTCAGACCATGCTTGGAATATTGCGAGCAATTTTGAGCCCAGTGTGGGAAGATGTGCTTGCATTAGAAGAGTCCAGAGGAGGTTCATAATTGTGATCCCAGGAATGAAAGCCGTGTAATATAAAAAGCAGTTGAGGACACTAATGAAAGATGAGGGATGATCTCATTAAAACTTATAGAATACCGGTTGGCCTGGGTACTGTGGATGTGAGAAGCTGATTCCACTCATAGGACAGACTAAGACCCAACCTCAGAGTGAAGGAATGATTCTTTAGAACTGAAATGAGGAGTAATTTCTTCAAACAGAGGGTGGTGAATCTATAAAACTCATTGCCACACAAGGCTGTGAAGGCAAGTCAGTGAGTGTATTTAAGACAGAGATAGATAGATTCTTGATTAGTAAGGCGATTAAAGGTTGCAGAGAGAGAAAGCAGGAAAGTGGGGTTGAGAAGCATATCAGCCATGACTAAATGGTGGAGCAGACTCAACAAGCCAGATGATCTAACTCTGTTTCTATATCTTGGAGCTTATGGTCAAATATCATTCTCCGGAAGATCCTTCAAGAGGTTGAACCCGTGCCCTGGAAGTTCTAGAATCACTCGCCTCTAGATTGAGCCAGCAGCACAGACAGATTTTCCCATGAACTTCGGTGAGGAATACTCCCCTAAGACTTTGAGACATGGCTGCCTGCTTACTGCACATAGAGTCATAGAGTTATATGGCATGGAAATAGACCCTTTGGTTCAACACATCAGTGCCAACCGGACATTTCAAGCTGACCTGGTCCCATTTGCTAGCATTTGGCCCATATCCCTCTAAACCCTTCTTATTCATATACCCATTTAGATGCCTTCTAATTATACCCACCTCCACTATTTCCTCTGGCTACTTGTTCCATACACACACTACCCTTGGCCTGAAATGTTACCCCTCAGGTCCCATTTAAATCTTTCCCCTCTGATCTTAATCCTATGCCCTCTACATTTAGACACCCCCACCCTAGGAAAAAGACCTTGGCTATTCACCCTATCCATGTCCGTCATGATTTTATAAACCTCTATAAGGTGACTCCACATGTAGCGAGTTTGCCAAGTATCCAGCTGACATGTGGATCAATTGTGAGATTGGCATCGTACACTGCCATACATCAAGATATGCACTTACTTGAGTGAGGATTGCTGAACAGCAAAACAAATTGTTTGATTGTGTGATCAAAGTAATTGCCATGGCAAGGCATGGACGGTACAAGCAATCAGTGAAGTGATAAATGAATGTGTGTTTAGAGAGCAAGCAAGCAGCACCGAGATGTAACTTGTCCAATCTGTTTTCTGTCTATGTGTATAAAATGTCTCTGCAGTAGTTTCCAATATTTTTTCTAGTGTGCCCTATATTAGAAGTCTTTGCTTCCTAAATATCCTGCAGGTGTAATGTTGAGGTGTCCACATGGTTACAATGGATTGGCAGATACCAATGTCCATGAGTCATTTCCTGAGATACAGTTTGATCATAAGCAGCATGGGAGTTATTTGGAGAAAATTGTGAGCTGAATCTGCCAGATATCCTCTCTGGTTTCCATGTTGGATTTTCTCAACATCTAGCTTGTTTAGAGTGTTTGGCAAGACAGGAAGCTGCATATTAATAAAGAGAGTTGTGCAGTAATAAGCAATAATTTCCCTTAATTAGCAATTCACTACTGCCTAACAAAAACTTACCATGTCAGACATAAGCAGTATAAAAGATGGAGTGAGATGTTTCCAACTCTAGATGGCCCTCATTGGATATCTCGTCCAATTCTACCACATTTCTTGCTGGATTTTGTTGCTCAAACTGCTATAAAATTTTGCCCCACATCTGTAGGGACCAGGATCTTGTTACTCAAACCTCTATAAAATTTTGCCCACAATTGTAGGGACCACGCTAAGTGGACCAACCAGATTGCTGTAATATCAAGAAACATAGAAATCAATTTGTATGGAGCAACTACAAGATGTATAACCAGATCATTCAGTTTTGGAATATCAATTGAAGAATAATTGTTGAGCATGTTATTGGGAGAATTCACCGACTAAACTGTAAATAGTGTCATTGGGATCTTTTATTCATCTCTGAGATGTCAAACCTCATCTTACCCAAATGATAGCTAAACCCTACTGTATCAGCCTGGATTATGTTCTCTATTCTACACAAGGGGATTGAGGCAAGAGTGCTATTCCTGAACTAAGGTTGACATCTAACAAATAGATGCATTAAAAAAGGAAATGGAACAAATCCTGGATAAAAGCAGACAAAGGAAGTGAAAAAAATAGTTGTATGAACCAGAGCTGAATTAGTCAAGAACCTGCTGATATATACTAGAGGCTACTGAAAGATTTTGACCATCAAAGAAGAGCAAGATTCTGACCATAAATTTTCAGCTTTTCTAAAATATAAAAATTGTGCCATAAGACTGGAGAATAACCACTGTGGCATCTGTCTTCTAGAAAGAAGACTGTAATAGATAATTCTGTTCATCATAATTCAAAATAAGGTTAGTGAAGTTTTAGGAAGATGTATGTTATTTAAAATTAACAGATTTTATATTAAAGGCAAGTCAAATTTGAGTTTTTATTTAAGAAGGCAGTTGATAGAGATGGGAATACCAGAAATTAACATATTGGAAATTTGATAAAGTGACTCAAATGCTTATTGAAAACACTTGAGAATATGATCTCAGAAGAAACATACAAGAAACATAGATGTTCTGTGACTTTGTTTATTCAGTCATTCATTGGATGTGAGATTTGCTCCAAGGCCAGCATGTATTGCTATATCCTTAATTATCTTTGAGAAGGTGGAAGTGAGCTGACATCTGAATCACTGCTGCCTTTGTGGTGTAATGACTCTCACAGCACTGTTAGGTAGGCAATTCTGGAATTTTGATCCAAAGACAATGAAGAAATATGTTTCAAGTCATAATTGTATGTGACTAGAGAGGAACTTGCAGGTGGTGATGTTCTCATTCTATTGCTGCTCTTGTACTTCCATGTGATAGAAGTTGGAAGGTTCTGTTCAAGAAACCTTGATGACTTGCTATAGTTCATCCTGCAGATAATATATCTGCAATCACATTGCACAGAGGGAGTAAATATTTAAGGTGGTAAATGGGGTTCTGATCAAGTGAGTCACTTTGTCCTGGATGATGTCAAGCATCTTGAGTGTTGTTGATGCTGCATTCATTCAGGCAAGTGAAGGATTTTCCATCGCACTCCTGACTTCTGGCTTGTAGATGCTGGTCAGGCTTTGGGAAGTCAGAATGAGTCACTTTCTACACAATAGCCAGTCCCAGAACTGTTTTTGTAGCCACATCATTTATGTAACTGGTTCAGTCAGGTTTCTGGTCAATTGTGTTCTTCAGCAATGCTGTTGGTGGAGGATTTAATGATAGTAATGCCGTTGAATGTCAAAGTGTGGTAGTTAAACTTTGTGTTAGAGATGGTCATTGCCTGGCATTTGGATGGTTCAGACATTACTTACCACTTTTCATTTTAAGTATTGACGCTTTCTGGGGCTTGCAGATTTCTTGCACTGAAGCAGTGGAAATATTACTGCAACTGAACATTTTGCAGTCATTGGGGAACACAAACATTTATGAAGAAGGATAACCATTGATGCAAATGGATGATATTTTTGGGTCTTAGACACTCCTCTGAGAAATAACTTATATGATGCCCTGGGGCTGAGATGATCAGTCTCCAATAATCGTATCCACCTTCCCTTGGTTAAGGCACAACTCCAACCAGTGGAGCCTTTTCTCCTTGATCCTCATTGACTTCAATTCTACTTGGACTCCTTGGAGTTAAGCTTGGTCAACTGCTAAACTCACATCTTGAATTCAGCTCAGTTGTCCACATTTGACCCAGGCTGTCCTGCTGGAACCCAAACTGGTTATTCTTAACTGATTTCACTTGATGGTCACTGGAATTTTTTTAGATTACTTATAGTGTGGAAACAGGCCCTTTGGCCCAACAAATCCACACTGACCCACCGAAGCGCAACCCACCCAGACCCATTCCCCTATATTTACCCCTTCACCTAACACTACGGGCAATTTAGCATGGCCAATTCACCTAACCCGCACATTTTTGGACTGTGGGAGGAAACCCATGCAGACAAGGGGAGAATGTGCAAACTCCACACAGTCAGTCGCCTGAGGTGGGAATTAAACCCGGAAGAGGGGCACAGAAGAGGGGCAGACAGTCAGATACTATCCAGGTGGAATTGAATGTATCCAGGGGGGTCTCAAAGCTGAGGAAGTGGTGAAAATGTATCAACAGCTGTAAGGAAACACCTCTGTGCCATTTTAAAGGGCACAGAGAGAATTACCTTGAGACAGCACAAATTGTAGGGCACAGGATTTGTAGGAGGGCAGATTGAATTGAATTGAATTAATTTAAGTTTGACATTTCTGATACTAAGGACATTAGTTGGTGCATGAAATGAATCAACCATTTGGCATTTCTAGCTGGAGATGGTTGTGAACATTTCAGACTTGTCCTTTGCATATGACCATTATTGTGGATGGTAACTAGTTCTCATCTTTGTGATGCTGGTTCTACATTAAGATTTTAACATGAGATTTGAATACATAGTTGGTCCAAAGTTCATGAAACAAAGTTTCTTTGTTCCACTGACATAAGGTAATTACAAACATGAAGGAAAATGAAGGTTAACCAAGGATGTTGTATGTTTATATGGAATTAAGCTGTTGTTTATATTTGGTTGAGGAAATCATTTATCTGCCTGATCTTTCTCCCCACCAGACCTCCATCTTCCAGAGGGATTCCATTAAACTGCTCCAGATGTCCTGCTCCGTGTCCTTCCTCACCATTGCCACCTGCTACTGAAAGTTCCATTACAAGGTGTTAAAACTTCTGTCAGAGCAGTTGAGTTACAGCAGATATTAACATAGTGACTGAATCTCATAAGATTCAAATTAAATTTTAAAATTAAATATTATATACAATAAACACAACAATTTAAACAAAATAAATTATGTCACTGGTCATGAGGACAATGGGTTACATGTTAAGTTCCTGTCATACTGGGAGTGTGATGGAATCTGACAGCGCATTGGTATTTTAGAAGAAAGTGACCTCTCAGCCCTTGGCCTTCCTACATTGTTCCATTGAAGCTCAAATGTAAGCTTAAAAATAGCAACTTGCCTTTTAATTAGGCATTTTGTAGACTTCCATTATTATTCTTATTAAACAATTTCCAATCCTAATCGCTGCCTCCATATTTTAATAATTTCATGAGACCAAACCTTTAGCAGAGCCAACATTTGTTGCCAAACTCACATTACCCTTGAGAAGTGATGGTGAACTGACTTCTTAACCACTGCAGTCGATGTGGTATAGATACACTGATACATGGTTAGGAAAGAGTTTCTAGGCCGTTTAACCAGCAACAGCAAATGATGATATATTTCCAAGTCAGGATGTGTCTCACTTGGGTAACTTGCATATCATAGTGATCACTTGCATCTGCTGCTCTTATCCTCTTAAATGGTAGAGGGTGTTTGGAAGATGTTTTTGAAAAAAAGCTTGTTAAATTTTTGCTGTGTATCTTTCAGATGGCGTGCATAGGAGCCACAGTGTGTCAGTGGAGAGGGAGTGAATATTAAAGTTGGTAAATGCCAATTAAGTCACTGTTTTGTCTTAGATGACATTGGATATTTCGTGTGCTGTTGAAAATCACTCATCCACAAGAGAGGAGGATTCAATCAAACTCTTAACTTATGTCTTGTACATAGTGGACCACCTCTGGGGAGATGTGAGGTGAGTTCCTCACCAAATAATTCCTAGTTTCTTGCGTTTTGTTTTAGACACAGTATTTATATGGCTAGTCCAGTTAGGTTTCTGGTCAGTGTCAAATCTTGGAATGTTAATATTAAAGTGTTAAGGGATGAAAATGTGACTGAATATCTGTTTTTGGAGATGGTTATTCCCTGGCACGTGCTTGGTGTTAATTTTTTTTAAGTAATACAAATATCAGTGATGATTCTGCTTTTTGGACTCACACTTCCTGTAGACCTTACATGTACAGCAAGCAAGCGGCCATGACTAAAAGTCTTAGGAGAATAATCTTCACTGAACTTCATGGAAGCACGTCCCAATCAGGCAGTCCCACCTCAGTAAGTCAAGGGCAATCTCCAATACCACTCCAAGGAATTGGCACTGTCAGGTGATTGGTTAGACTGTTCTCAATAGGAGTCCATGCCTCTGTCATCTAGGGAGGGGGTCACGGTCAGTCCGGTAGCTCCATAGCAGGCAGTCAGTCAGTCTGGATTGGTGGGATTGTGTGTGTATATACAGTTATCAACCAAGGGTTTGGGCCTCTCTTGTCTAGGGCTGTCTGGTTAGGTCCCACAAGGGGGTCAGATTTATTTAGATAATCTGTTGGAAAGGGGAGTGGAGGGACCAAGGGTGGTGGGCTGGTTGAGCTGTCCATTGTCACAGGAAGGCAATTCAGAACTATATTCATGAGGAGACTGTAGGCTGCGAACTGGAGGGGGTGACAATTGCGAAGGAGGAACAATTATATTTATCAAGGGGTGAAACAGTAAAACATGGACAGGAAAAGGATAATGCAGAAGGTTGGGGGAGGGGGGGAGGAGTGGTGGTAGTGGTGGTGATGATTATTCCTGGTTAGCACCCTGGTTCCCGGGTTTCAGGGAGGTATATGATGATGACGTCTGGCATTATCACTTCAGATGCAAGTTCATATAGATGGGTTGGGTGGGGATCTAGGGATGTGCAAACCCTATGGAGTTCACAGGAACAGAATCTGGATGTTTGGTGCTTCAGTGAGACATAGAGGTGGAGACTGGAAGCCTGATGGAAGCACGTTGTTGCCTTCCATTGTGCTGGAAATCAAAATTATGCAATGTGAAGGAAACCAGCTGTGACCGTACCTGATCTGGGAGCGGTAAGTGTTTCATGTTGGAGAGAGAGCTGTTCAAGATCCACTGATGTGAGGGCCTTTAAAGGGCAACATTAGATGCAGACCAATGCACTGCACAGAACACACACCTATGAGCTCCCTAATCTCTGGCCCTCCAAATGTATTGACACCATATGTGCTGTAAACTCTCAGCCCACACACCACTGACCACTTCATTCTCACCAACACTTCTGCACACAGAGACTTGGGAAAGAATAGGAATGTGTGACCATGAAGGGGCAATCGTGTCAGTAGTCCAATTGCTGTTTAAGACCTTATTAATCTTGTTTCCACATGCTGCAGTAGATTACAGACATTGATAAATGCTAAATCATGTGAGGGCATGAAATGATGCACCAGTTTGGCACAGTTACATTTGGGACTACACAAAAATTCAAACAAACTGATGCAAGAACCAATAAAATCTATCCAAACTTACATTGTTCTGTCACCCATGCCACCAAAGTTCCCTCCAAAGCTTTTATTTCTTTTTTATCTCCCATTATGTCTCTGCATTGTCCAGGTTCTGCAGTTGGGGTGGACAGAGTCTGCTTGATAGGAGAGCCCAAACAAACACAGGAAATACTGGAGAACTCAGCAGGTCTGGCAGCATCTATACAGAGACATCCTAGAGATAAAGGTTTGAATCTGATATGACTTTTGTTCAGAACTGAAAGGGCTTGTAAAATGTTGACTTGTATACTTTGGACAGAGGCAGAGGAGGAGCAAGAGGAACTGATGGTGCAGACACACAATGCAAATAACAAAGGGGTTGCTAATTGAGGTGAAAGAGAAATAGAGGGGCAACATGTATGTAAATTAGGGTGTCAAAATGTGTGAATGTGTATTTTTAGCTGAGGGAGAAAAACAATGAAGACACAAACTAGACAAGGTCATGGCAGGGGACGTTGTGTGGGGGGGGGGGGGGGAGTGGGAGGTGGGGGGGGAGAATGTAAGAAAAATGATGGACTGACATCATGAGGGCAGTGTGAGCATAAATCTGGTTCTTAAAAATTGCTGATGACCATTAACACATTAAGTCCTGAGATGTTTATGTCCTGTCAGCTTGAGAAATCTTGTTTTGTGCCTTTCCATTCTGAGTTCTGAGTACAGCCCCCTGGGATTTGCATCTCTCTGCTGATTCTCTCAATCCTGTACAGCTGTAGGCTTGTAAGGAATGAACTGTTCCTATGAGTGTTCTCCTTGTGCTTGTCATCTTCATTCCTATTTGAGATCCAAAGTATTGTATAATGAAGGTACCCCTCTTGATCTGATATATCAAAGTTCCAACATCCAGGGCAGAAGTACAAACTTCTCAGTTACCTCTCAGTTCAAATAGTGAGACAAAGCCTGTCTCACAATTGGGCAAGACAATAGCTGTAAGATTTCAGCACTTGTTTGCATATTTTCCTGTCATGTCTTCAACTCCCAAAATTGTTGTAGTACTCTCACCTTGTTCTCACTGATGAGTTCCCGTTAAGTTGGAAAAACCATGTTAGTATCACTATCTTTGAGCAGTTACTTTATTGGAGTTGACAACCCACCTCTCCCAAGAGGTTTGCTCATTCACAGTCTAACATGCTGCAGTTAAGTGTGAAAGTCAAATGTGCTGGAGCCAACTGCACAATGTGCTGTAAATTATACAGATTGAATTCCCCCATTTTCTTCTGAACCTACATAATCCTGCACGTTAAAATTCAGTTCAGTGTGACAAAGTATTCTAATGTTACAGTAGCTGTAAAAATCTTTATTTAAGCTCAAATTTTTTCATTATATAATGTTTTAAAGTTTGTTCAGGCTTTAAAAGATAAATCAAAACATGTAAATATACATTGTATCGACAACAGATGTAGAGATTCAAATTAAAATTTACTTTGACATAAAACAAACATTTGAAATGAAGTTGCGTGCCAATTTTAATAAGGGGAGGTGCCATTACAATAACATTAGAAAGACAGCCATGAAACCATCTAAAAAGGGCAAATACAGATTTAGCCTTTTTAAAGTGCTGTAGTTCAAAGCAAAATTTCAAATGTGTTCTTTACTCAAAGTATTAATTTAAAAGTTCTTCTGAAGCATTCATTTTAAGATTACATGTCATAAAATATCTATTATGAAGGAATAGTTTCCAAAACTCAGATGAATAATAAAATGTATTTCAGAATCTCTGTAAAAGTTTAAGCTTTGAAACAATGTTGAGTTTGACTTTAATGTGACGTGTTTTTAAATAAACACATTTAGTTAAAAATTAATTTCTAATAGGAATAAATATCTAGCTTAATATCAAGTTTAAAATTAAAAGGTGATTTGAAAGTAGTCTTACTTTAAATTCTACTTAACAAAGTTTTTGCAGAACTAAAATAATAAAATTAAAACTTCTGATATTTCTCTACAAGATCTATAACTCAATATTGTTCAATAAAATAGTACTACAAATTTTCTGACACTGAAAGCATACCAATAAATTGATTTCTTAGAATACTTTGGACCATTCAGTTCTGAAATCAGTGAATACAAGATACAGACATTATAGCAGAAAGCATTTTAAACGGGAAAAGAATGAAATGTTTAAACTAACATTAGGTTAAATTGGCATACTATATATTGATACAACAAGATGGCTAAATCATCTCTTTTGTCTATATCTTTTTATGAAATTCATGTTTTTCATTGATAATATTTAAATTTGATTGTTAACTCTCCTACAGGAAATATCATTGCTTCAAGTTCCCTGACAGACAGACCAGAATATCTTTGCTGTTAGTTCAGTGTGTGACTGAAGGAGAACCTCATTTCACAAATGTTGTCTTTAAATGAAGTATCAGATGGAAGCTGTTTCTGCAAATTTGAGTGAGAAAATTAATTGCTCTACTAGCGATATAAGACCAGGGCTCGGGGAAGTCAATGCAGTTTCAAAATCAAGTAACAGGACAGAGAGTAAAGAACCAGTCAGAAATCCTACTTTAGGTATGTCAAGCAATGACAAAACTATAAGAAATGTATTGATTAAACCGGAGGAGAGAAATAAAACTAAAGGTGAATTAAGTATTAGTGCTGATATACATGGTATAGTGTATGGCCCAAATAACAATTCTATATACAAATACACAGAGTATAAGGAATAGATTAAATGACCTGCAGGCACAAATTCAAATTTGAGATTATGATATTTTAGCCAGTACTGAGACATGGCTGCAGGGTAAACAGAACTGGGAACTAAATATTCCAGGTTATAAAGTTTACAGGTTAGATAGGGAAAATGGCAAAGGAGATGGAATAACCTTACTGATTTAGAAACAAAAATACTTCCATCATGAGGAAGAATATAATGAGGGGAAAGCATTCTGTGGAGACTATATAGGTGGAACTGATGAACAGTAAAAGATCTAAAACTGTATTAGTGATTATGTACAGATTCCCTGGTAGCAGCTCTGAAGTGCTAGATTACAAAAATGCAGAAATTAGGCAAGTCTGTAGCAAAGGTACAGTGGGTCGGAGATATTTTCTGACAGCAATATATCCTGGATGAACGAAGGGGACAACCAATGTTGAAACTACTAATGAGTAAGAGCTAGATTTAATTAGTAACCTAAATTTTTTTATTCACTCGTGGGATGAGGGTGTCGCTGGCTAGGCCAGCATTTATTGATCATCCCTAATTGCACAGATAACAGTTAAGATTCACATGTAGGTTAGACCAGGTAAGTAAATTTCCTCAAGGATATTCCTCAAAGGTAATCAGCAATGGATTCATGGTCATCATTATACTCTTAATTCCAGACTTCATTAAATTCCAATTCCACCATCTGCCATGGAACTCAGGTCCTTAGAACATTACCTGGGTCTCTGGTAACAGTCCAGTGATAATACACAACTGTCACTCATGCCCCTTCCCCCCCACCCCCCCAAGTCATGATGGCATTGAATGGTTGAACACACTCAAATTGCTGGATGCTCTTTCCTGTTCCTATGTTCCTAACTGTCCATAGTGGTACCATTAATTTCCAAGAAACATTATTGGAACGCAGAACATACTGTGTATTGAAAGTAAAAAGACTTTTGCACTCCCAAACTTGCAGCTTAGGGATGAGTCATTCCAGTGTAGAAAGTGAGGACTGCAGATGCTGGAGATCAGAGCTGGAAAATGGGTTGCTGGAAAAGCACAGCAGGTCAGGCAGCATCCGAGGAGCAGGAGAATCGACGTTTCGGGCATAAGCTTCCTGAAGAAGGGCTTATGCCCGAAACATCGATTCTCCTGCTCCTCGGATGCTGCCTGATCTGCTGCGCTTTTCCAGCAATACATTTTTCATTCCAGTGTAGAATATATCAAGGTATAAAGTATTTGGTATCTCAATATTCCAGTATACAGCATCCAGAAATGTTGTCTAATTTTTTTTACCTTTAACCTAACCTTGCATTGAAAACGAGCCTTGTTAAATTGAAAAGTTTCCAATTGCTTTACTTTTTGTTCAATATAGCTAAATACAACAATGGTTACCCATGAACAACTTGCATTTATATTACATCATGTGGGAACATCACCACCTGTAGGTTCCCCTCCAAGCCACTTATAATTCTGACTTGGAAATATAACACTGTTCCTTTACAGTTGCCAGGTCAAAATTCTGGAATTCCTTAACCCTAACAGCATTATGGGTCTACCTAAAACAAATGGACTGCAGCGGTTAAAGAAGGCAGCTCACCACCACCTTCTCAAGGACAACTAGGGATGGGAAACAGATGCTGTCCAGCAGTGATACCTATGTAGCACAAGCGAATAAAAAATATCCAATGACAGGTTTCAAGGCTTCCAAAAATACATCAGACCAAAAATTGACTTGGAATAAACAAAGGAGACAATAGTACAAGTGAACAGAAGCTTTTTGGAAAATGTTGGTTTTAGTAAGCATCTTGAAGGAGAGAAGTTGGTTGGTTTAGGAAGTGAAGTCCTTTGGGCCTAATCCTTTGGCTGCTACCTATGCATGAAAGAAGTCAGTGAGCAGGTCAAATTACAATATAAATTGAGATTTTTCAATTTGAGATATCAGGTGCTTGCTGGACTGGGAAATAGGTTTGTGAACAGAAGGTGAGTGCAATTAGAAGACAAAAAAAGAGCAGGATTAACTGAAACAAATGTTCAGGGAAAATGGGCACATCACAGTAATATGAAGACCAAATTCTCTGAACACTGAGCCAAAGATAAGTCACAAACAGAAACACAAAAATAGAAAGACAAAAGGGCAAAGAAATATTCATACACTGCAAATCATCAAAATGATCAAAAGAATGCACATTTCCGATGAGGTACAGACATGTAACTGTCGGCAAGACAATTCATTCATCAGGTGAGCAAGCAACTCACTGAGGCATAGCAAGGGATTGCACACAAACACAATTATATATTTGTTTTTACTTTAAAGATGTATGAACAAAAACTCAAAATCAGAAAATTTTTATTACAAGTATAAATGTTAAACATTACACAAGAAAGCTCATTCATAGCTACCTTTATAATGTGATCGAGGAATTTACAAAGTTGTAATAATATGATTAACACCACAATGTTAAGTGCCTGAGTGCGTGAATTTGTGATGGTCATTCACGGAGAGTCATTCCCAAAATATAAAAATAGAGTTGTAACAAGATGATAAATAAAGTAAAATTTCTGAACTAGAAAACATCAGGATAAGGTAGACTTTACTCAGTTATAATGAAATTCAAGAAAAACGTTTTTAGTCAGTGCAGTGACAATGGGGAAGTTGGTATCATAGAACTTATTTGAGACGAAAATTATGGGTACAGATAAAGGGAAGCCAGAATTCTAAAAAGTGAAAAGGAAAAGGTTGTGCAGATAGACCTAGATGAGGAAGGAAAGAAGGAAGTTTGGAGAAATCTGTGAACTGACTGGCCTTTGCTGTGCTGAATATTCTCTAACTCTACCTTGCAAAAGTCAGACCATTTATTCATGAATTGTAAGTGCAGGCTGATCATAAGTGGTTGCAAATAAGAATAATTAATTTATCTTTTCAAATAATAGTGTGAAATCAGCCCTCTCCAGCTCATACTATTTGGTGACACTCCAGATGTTGCACTTGAATTGACAGATGGCGCGAGATGACAGTTGCTCTCGCGAGACTTCGCCACTGTTCCGGCAAGATGGCGGCCTGGAAGTACCTCTCGTTCATCATCAAGGAAACTGCAGCAACTTCTCCCGGCATCAGAAGTGTCGTGAGCCCGAAGAAGCTGAGTCCCAGGATCTTGGTCGGGCTTGCAGCTGCCGGAGCTGGGGCGGTGCTGGCTGGGAGCCTGATGTCTCACAAAGTTGAAAGTCGGTGGAGGAGCAGCGACCTGAGCCGCAGGTACAGTGTGTATGCGGCTGAGGAACAGGTAAGACAACAATCAGCTGTCAGCTCCTGTCACTTGGACTGTTTTCACTCCCCACTATACCCAAAGGCTGACAACAGTCTCTGTACCTGATGCTATTTCTCAAAGGTTTGCCAAGCAACTTAATACACATCAGGGAGTATCACAAGTACAGTGAGTTGTGCCAGCTTCAAATCAAACATAACCTAAAGTTACTTGTTGCAGTTCCTTTTGTTCACTTTATTATCGTTTAATTAACTGCAACAGAGAACTGTCATCCGCAGTAGGTGTTTAAATAGCGTACTTTGTTCACAGTGAAGGCAGGTACACAGTGCACTGATTATGGACGGCTTTTTTTTATTGGGCAGTCGTTGTGTATCGGGGTTGTTTTATACAAAGTTTAAAAAATCACACTACACCAGGTTTATAGTCCCTAACTCTTTAACTTTGTACACCCCAGTCCAACACTGGCATCTCCAAATCATTGTTTTATACAGTTCTTATACGTACTAACTATAAACAACTATCTAAAACTGGATTCAGTAGAGCAAGTATTCAGACCTCTGGATGGTGTGCTGCTTTCAGGGGAATCTTTAGGTTGGATTGTACTTGTTGTAACACGGTTATGGTCTTAGGTCTTACCTAACAGCGTTGTTGGCCTCTCTAGACCAAATGGACTGTAGTGGTGCAGAAAGCAGCTCACCACCAGCTTCTCAGGACAACTAGGGGGGATAATTCACGTTTCCAGGATAATTCTGGAATGTAACTAGTTTCTGCAGATGAGTGCAAAACCTAATGTAGCTTTATATGGCTCAAACAGATTTGACAGCTAATGGCTAAACCAGTTGTTCAACATATGTGTTCAAATCTCTGTCTATGTCTAACGACTGGGAGTCAGTAATGAAATATCATTACTTTGTTACTGAAAGGTGAAGTGAATTTCCTTTTATAGGGATGATTGTTGGAGCATGGAGCTTTGCAGTAGGAAATATTGAAGAAGGGCCATTGCATCTTTTAAAGGAAAATGGGATCAACTATTTGAAGTTGAATACACAATTTGAAGAGAGTGGAGAGACCAAGGCAGTCAGATATGGTTGGTTGATTTGCCCAAGCCTAGAGGCAGCAATAATTTGTGTTGGAAACTGCCAAGGCACTATTTTCCTTGTTGAAAATTGAAGCTGTCAATTTTCTAAAAACTATTGAGATAAATTAATGTTGATTTATGATAAACAATTTTTTTACAGTTTTCTTAAGAACAGTAATGCACTTTCTCAAATCCAATGTGGTTGTGTGTTTGATGTCAAACTTTAAATCAAACTGACATATTTGTGTACATTTTTAAAATATATAGCTCTGTCGGGCACTTTTAATTAATAAATGTGTTGTGTTAAAGCTCTGATTATTGCACCGATTTTTGGAAATTGTTACTGTTGTGAATTCAAGGTAAGGTTAAAACATATACCAATATTAACTTCTATCTGTTCTGCTGTGAGTAATTTCCACGTAATCAACTCTGAAGTGGACTAGAAAGTGGAAGTGCACTTATGATCATTATCGTGTTAATACTATTTCGCAAACTGAGCATTAATGATATTCCCAGTTTACTTGGGAATGCCTGTTAATATTTCTAGGAAATGTGGTGGCATAATGGTAACGTCACTGGATGAATAATCCAGAACTCCAGGCTATTGTTCTGGGACATGGGTTTGAATTCCAATGTACCAGATGGTGAAATTTGAATTCTGTAAAAAGAAAACAGGACTAATGTAGCTTAATGGCAGCCATTATGTCAATTGTCATTAAAAAAATGGTTCACTAATGTCCTTTTTAGGGAGGGAAACCTCCCATCCTTTTCTGGTCTGGCCTATCTGTGGCTTCAGACTCCTGCAATTTAGTTGGCTCTTAATTGCCTTTTGGGCAATGCTAGTCTCACCAGTAATGACCATATCCTTTGAACAAATTTTTTTTTAAAAAAAGAATGCTGTGAGATTTGAGGAACTAGGTATTCCCATGCAACATCTGACCTTCTACCTTGTTTGCATAGGTGCTGGAGGTCAAAGGTTTGGAAAGGATGTTAGAGAAGGTTTTGCAAATTGCTGCATTTTCTTGTGTAAATATTGATCACTGCAGCTACATTGTGGAGAAAGTGAATACTTATGAATGTGGATGAGTACAAATTCACAGATATACTTGTGTATGGAAGATTGGGTATTCGGTCAAGTGTGCTATTTCTAACCAGTTGCTGCATTCACAGTCTGGCAGCTATCCCCTCTAGTATCTGGACATCTTGATTGGTGGTGGTACTGTTCAAACACTGAGGGCGGATGCTGAAAGTCTTTGGCCGACAGTACATTCTGTGGCCTAACTCCCCTCATGCTTTCTCCAAATGATGTTAATGTGGAGGACATCTGAATTAGCAGCATAGATTTCTGTGCCCATATTTACCCTGATGCCATGAGACTTCCAGGATCCAAAGTTAATGTTGAAGTCTCCTATGGTTACTCCTATCCAAATGTATACCAGTGTGCTGCTACTTCTGGTGGGGCTTTCTTACCATAAAAACACAGGAGTAGGCCTCGAGCTGCTCCACCATTCTGTATGATCGTGGCTGATAATGAGACCAAAACGGTACGCAGTATTCCAGGTGTGGCCTCACCAATGCCCTATACAATTGCAGCAAGACATCAAGGCCAACAGTTTGCCGCTTCACTGCCTGCTGCACCTGCCTATCTTTTCAGCAACTGGTACATGAGGACACCCTGTTCTTATTGGACATTCCCCTCTCAATTTACAGCCATTCATATTTTTTCTACCTATAACCTCACATTATACTGCATTTGCCATGCATTTGCCCACTCAACCTGTTCAAATAACAATACATGTCTGCATCTTCATCACAGCTCAGCTTTCCATCAGCTTTGTGTCGTCTACAAATTTTGAGATATAACATTTAGTTCCCTCCTCGAAATCATTGACATATGTTGCGAATAGTTGGGGGTCCTAGTACCAATCCCTGCAGTATACCACTAGTCACTGCCAGCCATTCCAAACAATATCCATTTATTCCTACTCTTTGTTCCTATGTGCTAGTCAATTTTCTATCCATCTCAATGCACTAGCCCCAATCCCTCAAGCTTCAATTTTACACACTTAATTTCCTACGTAAGAGTTTGTCAAAAGCCTTATGTCCAAATAAACTACATCCACCGGCTCCCCCAATCAATTCTACTAGTTACATCTTTGAAGAATTCTAGTAGATTTGTCAAATCTGTGGGATGGTGGGTCGGAGGAATCTTGAACAGTGGCTGATAGACATACTCAGAATGATACCTACGTCAGGCTATTGCCACATATGTCAATGGAGCAACTCTTGCAATTTTGATTTCAATCCCCAGACATTAACAAGAAATGTTGATTAGGCTAGATATGCCATTATTTGTGTCCACGTGCAATACTTAATTGGGAGTTCCTCTGATTTTTGTCTTATCCTTTATTTTGTGTGGTTTGATACAACTGAGTGACTTGTTGGGACATGTGTTGAATTAGTAGTCAACCATGTTAATATTGAACTGGAACCACAGGCAAAACTAGGAAAGGACTCTCCCTGAAAAAATGGAAGAATCATGGGATTTTTGATTATCTCATAATGTAATTGTTACTTTTGATGACAATGTTTTTGTCCCAGATGTGTTTAATTTGAATTCACAAGGTGAAATTTGAGATTGGAATATTACTCCAATAACAATGGAAGTCTGCTTTGCAAAATGAAGACCTTGATCAAGCACTACCATGTTGTCATCTTTGTCTTCCTAAACAATTGAAACCCAGGGATAGATACAAATTATGATGTGATTGTGATTACAGAGACATGGCTGCAGGGTTACCAAGGATGGGAACTGAACATCCAGGGATATTCATTATTTAGGAAGGAAAAACAAAAAATTAAAGGAAGTCGGGTAGCATTGTTAGTAAATGAGTAACTGAATGAAGTAGTGAGAAAGAAGTACGACAGTAGGCCCAAAATAGGAATATTAGCATTTGAGCAAGGTGCTTTATTGAAATGGCAAGCAAATGGAAAGTCAGAGTCATTTCTATGGACTGAGTGGAGGTGTTCCACAAACCTATAAGTCAACCTGCATTTGCTCTCTCCAATGTAAAGGAGATCATATTGTGCATACAGGAGACTAGTTTGAAAGAAGTACAAGTAAAACATTGCTTCATACGGAAGGTGTGTTTGGGACCATGGACAGTAAGGAGGGAGGAGGTGAATATGTAAGTGATACACTTCTTGTGATTACATGTGAAGATGTCATGGGCAGTGAGAAAGTGCTAGTAGTGATGGAGGAATGGATTAGAGTGTCATGGAGGGAATAGTCACTGCAGAGTGCTGACAATACAGGAGAGGGCAAGTGAAGACATGGGGTTCCCCTTGTGGCACCGTAATTCACTCCTTATCACTCCAAAATTTTCTCACTCTACTATGCATGTAATTGCAGAAGATGCACCACGTGACCATTAACAACCACCACCTCGCCATTCAAGACACCAGACACACCTTCTTGGTGACGCACCATTTTACTTACTTTCATTGTAGCCAACTGTATTTATTGCTAACTATTTGATCTCCCTTGCTTTGGCAAGACCAAACACAGACTGGCTGACTGCTTTGTGGAACACATCCATTCTGTGAGAATTACTCCAACCTTCCAGTTGCTTGCCATTTCAGTAAATCACCTTGCTGTCATGCTAACATTTTGTTGTGGCCTGCTGCAAAGTTCCAGTGAAGGACAATACTGTCTTGAGGAACAATATTTCATTTTCTACTTAGGCACTTTGCAGCCTCTGGGACTCTATATTGAACTCTACAACTACAGGCCTGCCTTCTCTTTCAGAGCCTGATTGCTTATTTCATTTGTTTATGTTTGCTGTCAACAGAGAGGACTAATTTTCTCCCTTCATATCTTAAATTTATATCCACTTTACATCTCTATTTTTCCCTCATCCCAGTTAGCAACCTGTTTCTTCTGTAGTGGGCCTCCATACCATCTATTCCCTTCGCTCATCCTCTGCCTTTGTCAAAAGTGTAAAAAACATTTCCAACCTCTTTCTGTTCCAAAGAAGAGTTATTTTGGCTTCGAGACAATACATATATATCTCCATATTTATTGCCAGACCTACTGAGCTTTACCAACATTTTCTGTGACAAGACCCATTCCAGATTTAAATATGTTTTACAGAATTCAAAAAGTTTATCGTAACAAGTCCAAAAGGAATGATACTTAATAAAAACAGTGGTTACCTGCATTGGACCACCAGTTCACTATATCTTTTGGGCATTGAATTCCAGTTCTGTTCTGATGACTGAAGTTCTTCTGTCTTTAGTCTTCCATTTTTCATTACTAAAAACCTAGGCATTTAATAATCCTTGCTGGCCACTACCTCTTGAATAATTAGAGGTATGTTGAACTCTCATTAGCTTTATTAGTGCATGAACAATTCATAGACAATTTTAGATTGGTTAGCTACTCTATGCCTAATTCCTAATTTCTTACTTTAGAAGTAATGGCAATATTATTGGTGTTGCTTCCCACTGTCTAATTCTGCCCCATGTCAATAATTTTGAAGATTTGTTTTTGTAACAATTTGTCCCTCTTAGCTGACCAACTCCATTGATCTTTACCAAGATAAGGTAGTACCAGTAAATGGTTAACGCTGAGAGTGTGTCGTGTCACCTCCAAGACACTAACTGTCATCCCAAATGTCCAAATTGATGCATGTGTAAGTTCTTCAAAGCTACTTTAATTACAAAAACAATTTGTGACTTCACAGTAATCATTGATACCTAAAACAGATTAAAGCACAAAATAACAATACATATACACAAAGGTCTATTTCGTACTTTAAATTAATATTTAAAAGCCTAGCTATGTCTTTGAATAGAAGTATTTTACCTCAAAGCATGCTCATGTGTCAGACTAAGTTTACATTAGTCTGAGCCATAAAACAGCCATAAAACTATAAACTTTACTTTTGGCCTAGCCAGTCATTCCTTCCCGACAGAAAATGCTCTACAATCAACTGCAATTAAACAAAATGTCATTTGATTCCTCACTTGCTGAATGAAACCAGAATGAGTAATTGAAAATAATTCAGTAAAGCATTTCCATTGACACATAGCCTCAAAACAACTGCACATGTTCATCTGATATCTTATGGTTCCTACTGATATATTCTCCACTCTCAGTAAACAGACAAAAACCCCACTTTTTGGCTGCACACATTCTGATTGACTTAAAACTTCAGCCAAAATCTGGTAACTGACCTGAATGGTGAAGTGCCAGGTTTCAACATTTCCTGCTTATCTGTTTATGAATGGGTCAGGGAAAATGTGGCCACTTTCTTCACAAAGATGTTCCTTGAGGAACAGCTCAAATTGTGAATCTGTGCCTAGCCAAGCCAGACAATCATCCACATACCAAACTTGTGCATTTAGAGATCCATTCCAGATTGTTTATCAATAATTCACTGACTGAATCATAAAATGCCTGTCGTGTGGAAGCATCCCTTTTGGCCCTCACATTAACCCTCTGAACACTCCCGTAACCCTGTATTTCCCATGGCTAACTCACCTAATCTGCACATCTTTGGACATGTAGACATAGGGAGAATGTGAAAACTCCACACAGACAATCACCTGAGGATGGAAATTTGGGTCCCAAGCACTGTGAGGCAGCAGTGCTAACCATTGAGTCACCATGCCACCCCACCATGCCGTACCATCTGAAGACAATTAATGAATTGTAACTGCTTGCTGAACAGTATGACTTTCAAAAAGATCAAAAGATATAGGACCAAATTAGGCCAATCGGTCCATCGAGTCTTCTTTGCCATTTGATCAAGGCTGATACGTTTCTCAAGCCCATTATCCTGCCTTCACCCCATAACTTTTGAACCCCTTACGAATCAAGAACCTATTTATCTCTGTCCTTAATACATTGAATGACTTGTCCTCCATAATATTCTGTGGCAATGAATTCCACAGATTCATCACCCTCTGGATGGAGACACATCTCCTCATCTCAGTTCTAAAGGACCATACCTTTAATCTGGGACTGTGCTCTTGGATTCTAGTTTCTTCTCCTAATGAAAACATCTTTTCCACATCCACTCTATCTAGGCTTCTCAGTATTCTGTCAAGATGCAATCAGATTCCCCCCTCATCCTTCAAACTTCATTGAGTACAGACCCAGAGTCCTCAACTACTCCGTGACCATTCTTATGAACTTTTTCTGGACAAACTGCAAAATCAGCATATCCTTCCTTAGAAACGGAACCTAAAATTGCTCATGATATTCCAAAAGCAATTTGACCAGAGCCTCATACAACCTCAGCAGTACATCCCTGCTCTTGCATTCTAGAAATGAATGCTCATATTGTATTTGCCTTCCTAACTGCCAAATGAACCTGCATGTTAATTAACCTTAAGAGAATAATGAACTAGGGCTCTCATATCCCTTTGTTCTTCAGAATGCCAAAGCCTTTCCCCATTTAAAAAAATATTCTATGCCTTGAGTCTTCCTACCAAAGTGCATAACCTCGTACTTTTCCACATTGTATTCCATTTGCCAATTCCTTGCCCATTGTCTGAGTATCTCCAATCCTTTCCTCACCATCCCCACCTCCTCAAAACTGCCTGTCTCTCCCCTTATCATTGTATCATCTGCAAACTTGGCAACAATGCCCTCAGTTACTTTGTGTTAATGTATAACGTGAATAGTTATGGTCTCAACACTGACTCCTGCAAAATTCCACTAGACAGAGGCTGCTATTCTCAAAAAAAAGACCCTTCATCCCTACTTTTTCCCTTCTGTCAGCCAATCCTCTATATGTAGGAGAACGTGAGGACTGTAGATGCTGGAGATCAGAGACAAGGGTGTGGTGCTGGAAAAGCACAGCAGGTCAGGCAGCATCCAAAGCCCACATGAATTGATGCTCTGGGCAAGAGCCCTTCATCAGGAATGAGACTTGTAAGCTGAAGGGGTGGAGAGATAAGTGAGAGTGGGGATGAGGCTGGGGAAGGTAGCTGAGAGTGTGATACATAGATGGAGGTTGGGGTAATGGTGATGGGTCAGAGAGGAAGGTGGAGTGATAGGTCGGAAGGAAGATGGACAGGTAGAACAGGTCATTAGGGTGTTGCCGAGTTGGAAGGTTGGAACTGGGATAAGGTGAGGGGAGGGAAAATGAGGAAACTGATGAAATCCATATTCATTTCATGTGGTCCTCAACACATGCCAGTACCTTGCCCCTACCATGGATTCACGTCTAATTTAGCAGCTTCCAGTGCAGCACCTTGTCAAAGGCCTTCTGGAAATCTAATTATTACATTTACATCCACTGGGTCTTCTTTGCCTAACTTGCTTGTTATCTCCTCAAAGAATTCTAATAGATTTGTCAGGCATGACCTCCCCTTGACAAAGTCAAGAGTGTATTGCTGGAAAAGCACAGCAGGTCAGGCAGCATCCGGGGAGCAGGAGAATCGACATTTTGAGCCAGAGCGCTTCATCAGGAATCAGGCTCTTGCCTGAAATGTCGATTTCCTGCTCCTCGGATGCTGCCTGACCTGCTGTGCTTTTCCAGCAACATATTCTAGACTCCTGCATCTGCAGACCTCACTTTCTTCTCTTGACAAAGCTGTGCTGACTCATCCCTATTTCACCATGCATTTCCAAGTCCTCATAACGGACTCTAAAATCTTAATGTCCAAGGTCAGGCTAATTGGCTTTCCCATCTTCTGATACCCTCCCTGACTCCAGAAAATCCTGAAAGATCACCACAAACACCTCCACAATAAAATCCTGGGGTGTACTGCATCCATTCTGGGTGATTTGTCCACCTTCAGAATTTCATCACTTCTTCCTTAGTCTTGGCAACTACACTCACTTCTGCTCCCGACTGTCTTGAATTTCAGGTATGCTGGTGACCATGATAGAATTCACTCTGCACTTTGAGAAGGAGAAGCTTGTATCAGTTATAACAGCTTTGTAATTGAGTAAAGGTTTAGGTTCTTCCATGGTCAATCAGCTCCTGATCTCATTACAGCCTTGGTTCAAACATGGACAAAAGAACTCAAGTCCTGAGGTGCGTGAGAGTAACAGTCATTGATATAAGGCCACATTCAAATTACTGTAGCATTAAAATGCCTTAGCAAAACTGGAATCAATGGATATCAGGGGGCAAACTATCCTCTTAGCAAACTTGGAATCCATCTAGCATCAAGGAAGATGGTGTGGTTGTTGGAGGTCAGTCATCTCAGCTTCAGGACGTCTCTGCAGGAGTTCCTCAGGTAGTGTCATAGGCCCAAACATCTTCAGCTGCTTCATCAATGATCTTCCCTTCATTATAAGGTCAGAAATGTGGATGATCGTCAATGATTGTGCAATTTTCAGCACCATTCGTGACTCCTCAGATATTGAAGCAATCCATGTTCAAATGCAACAAGATCTGGACAATATTCAGGCTTGGGCTAACAAGTGGCAAGTAACATTTGTGGGACACATATGCCAGGTAATGACCATCTCCAAAAGGAGACAATCTTATGGGTGGCATGGTGGCTCAGTCATTAGGACTGTTACCTCACAGTGCTAAGGACCCAGGTTCAATTCCTGCCTTGGATTACCATCTGTGTAGACTTTGCACGTTTTCCCTTTGTTTACATGGGTTTACTCTGGATGCTTTGATTTTCTCCCATGGCCTAAAGACATGGAGGTTAGGTGGATTGGACATGGGAGCTGCAGGGTTACAGGAACAGGGTAAGGGTTGAGTCTGTGTGGAATGGTGTTTGGAGGGACCATGCAGGATCAATGGGCGGAGTGGTCTGCTTCCATACTGTAGTTTTCTATCAATCTCTACCCTTTGACTTTCAATGGTGTTAGCATCACTGAATCCCCCACTATCAATATTGGGATTAACAATGACCCATAAACGCGGTGGCTACAAGAACAGGTCAGAAGCTAGGAAAACTGTGGAAAGTCCTCAAAGTCTGTCCACCACCTATAAGGCATCAGTCAGGAGTATAATAGAATAGTCCCCACTTGCCTAGATGAGTACAGCTGCGACAACATTCGATAAGCTTGACACCATTGAGGACAAAAGCAGTCTACTTGATTGGCACCATATCCACTCCTTCTACCATCGACAAGATTGTCAAGATTATGTACTATCTAGGAGATGCACCACAGAAATTTATGAAGGATCATGGACAGCATCTTCCAAATCCGTAGCCATTTCCCTCTAGAAGAGCAAGGGCAGTAGATAGATGGGGACATCAACACCTGCAAGTTCCCCTCCAAGCCACTCACCATTCTGACTCTGAAATATATCACCAATCCTTCACTGTCACTGGGTCAAAATACTGGAATTCCCTCTGTAAAGGTATTGTGGGTCAACCTACAGCATGTGGACTGCAGCAGTTCAAGAAAGCAGTGCACCACTACTTTCTCAGGAGAAACCAGGGATGGGCAATGAATGCTGGCCCAGCCAGTGGTGTTTACATCCCATGAGTGAATGAAAAAAAGAAAGAAATGGGCTGGTTGGAGTTGACTAGACCAAAAGTCCAATAACATCATCAATATGCTGCTGTATCTTGATTCTGTTCTCTGTAGTAGTGGATGAATGCTCAGAAAGGACAGGGAAAGAACTGAAGATTTAGTGAAAGGTCAATCACAAAATTATGTTGGGTTATACATAGAACATATAACTCAGAACAGTACAGCACAGTAAAGACCGTTCTGCTCTTGATGTTGTGCCGACCTTTTATCCTACTCTAAGATCAATCTAACCTACATACCCTTCAATTTACTATCATCCATGTGCCTATCCAAGAGACACTTAAGTGTCCCTAATGTATCTGGCTGTATTACCAATGCTGGCAGTGCATTCATGCACCCACCACTTTCTGTGTAAAGAACTAAACAATGACATCTCCCCTGAATATTCCTCCAATCACCTTATGCCCTCTTGTGATAGCCATTTCTGCCCTGGGGAAAAGTCTGACTATTCGCTTTATCTATGCCTCTTATCATCTTGCACACCTCTATGTCAAGTCACCTCTCACCCTTCTTCGGTCTCATGAGAAAAGCCCAAGCTCCCTCAATCTTTCTTCTTAAGACATACCCTCCAGTCCAGGCAGCATTCTGGTAAATCTCCTCCACATCTTCTCTAAAGCTTCCAGAATGTTAATGAGGTGACCAGAATTGAACCCACTATTCCAAGTGTGGTCTAACCAGGATTCTGTAAAGCTGCAGCATAACCTCACGGCTCTTAACCTTAATCCCCCACTAATGAAAGTCAACACACCATACGCCTTCTTAACCCTATCAACTTAGGTGGCAACTTTGAGGGATCTGTAGACATGGACCCCAAGATCCCTCTGTTTCTCCAAACTGCCAAGAGTCCTGCTTTTAACCCTGTATCCTGCATTTAAATTCTGCCTTCCAAAGTCAGTCATTTGACACTTTTCCAGGTTGCACTCCATCTGCCACACTTCTACATCCTGTCAATGTCCCGTTGCAACCTACAACACTATCCACCACTCCACCAACCTTCGTGTCATCAGCAAACTTACTAACCCACCCTTCCACTTTCTCATCCAAGTCATTTTTAAAATCACAATGAGCAGAACAGGTTCCCGTAGAACACCGCTGGTCACCGAGCTCCAGGCAGAATTTTTTGCATCCACTACCACCCTCTGACTTCTGTGGGCCAGCCAATTCTGTGTCCAGACAGCCAAATTTATCTGTATCCCATGCCTCCTTACTTTCTGAATGAGCTTACCATGGGGAACCTAACATCCATGTACACCACATCCACCTTCATCAATATGTTTTATCACATTCTCAAAGAATTCAATAAGGCTTGTGAGGCATGACCTGCTCCCATGCTGACTATCTCTAATCAAACTATAGTTTTCCAAGTAGTCATAAATCCTGTCTCTCAGAATCCCCTATAATACTTTGCCCACCACTGACGTAAGACTGAATGGCCTGTAATTCCCAGGATTATCCCTATTCCTTTTCTTGAGCAGGGGAATAGCATTTGCCAGCCTCCAATCATCTGGCATTACTCCAGTCTAAAGAAGATAAATTGGGAAGGCCCAGGAGAAGAGAAATCGGGTCCATCTTAACTTTGGTCTCCAAGACCCTCTATTATTTCTGCCACAGCACTCCTGTGCATACAAAGCTGATGGCAGGACCACAGACAGTGAGTGAGAGTACCAGTATTTATTTTACACTTGGGGCACACTGAGGATACTCCCACCTTAAATTTCGAGAGACAGTCTGGGGCCAGATGGACCCAATGAAGAATCTTCAGCTGCATGGCATGGGTCCTATTACAGACTGAAATCTTACTCACTTTCATAGATATCCTCCCATGTCTCAGAGGAAATCTCAGATCTCACATAGTCGCTCAATATCATCTGAGGGACCATCCCCTAATAGATGATAAAGAGTACTAACTGAGAGAGTGCATTTGGCATGTACCACCCTCTTTTCTGTATCGGGTCTGTAAGAGTCGGTTGAGAGTGTGGTTCCTTTTTCAATAAAGTCCCTAATGTGAAAAAAATGAAAAAGGTAGATAATCCATTCTTGCAACTTATTTGGTCAAAGGATATCAATATTTTGCCCTCAAATAAGTCATTCCAAACAGGAAACTCATCTAGCTGCCCAGGGTTTGAACCCGTGATCCATTATCTCTGGCTGGAACCTTGGCATATCAGCTATGGGGGTAAGAAAAGAAGGTTTAGATGTAGTACCCTCACTGCCGCATTGCCCTCCACGTTTTATCAGTGTTAATAATTATTGGATTACGATATTACTCCGCAACTGTCCTCATTTTATCTAAGAACAACAGACTGATGAAGGGACACTTTGCCTGGGAGGCATCAATATCCAACCATATTGACGCCAGGTCCTCACAAGCCCAGTTGCTCAAAGATAAAAGGGAGCTTAATTGATATCTTTTAATATCTGGGAGGTCCACTCCCCTCAGCTCTTGGGGCAATTGCAATTTGGCGAGCTTAATAAGCCTGTGGTGCAAGATAAAAGAATTAAACCAGCCATTAAGTCTCCTAAATATTTTCCTGGGAAAAATCAAGGGGAGTATTCACATAGGATATAGCAAACGAGGAAGGACATTTATTTTAATGAGGGCTACTTGGGCTAACCGCAGATTGGAAGAGTCTCCCATCGCTGAAGATCTTGCTTAATCTTGTCAAGTAAGTGAGTAAAATTAGCCTTAAATAATTGAGCGAAGACAGGAGTAACAAAAATACCTAAATAAAGAAAACTTTGCTGTGACCACCTAAAGGGAAACCATGAATCACCCTCAGCATCAGATATTTCCCCAAGACTCCCCACAGGCATAGCCTCCGATTTGGAAAAATTAATCTTATAGCCCGAAAAGGAACAAAATGGGATACAGAAACTACTGGGTTTGACAGAAAGATAAGAACGTCATCTGAATACAATGTGATCTTACGTATCTTTGATTCCACTTCTGGGGTAGTTATGTTAGGGTCCCTACAGATAGCCTTGCCAGCGGTTCAATCACCAATTTAAAAAGTAGAGATGAGAGGGGACAACCTTGCCAACTGCCCCTACAGATTCTAAAATTTCTGGATCTCACTCCATTGGTGAGAACTGCAGCTAGAGGATCACTTTAAAGGACCCTTACCCACCTAATAAAGACTTCACCGAGACCAAACCGTTCCAGGGTGAAAAAAGATATGGCCACTCCAGTTGGTCAAATGCCTTCTCTGCATCTAAAGAAATTACCAATCCCTGAATCGATCCTGCTGACACGCTTGGACCACATTAAGTAATCTCTTAACATTGTTGGAAGATCAGCAGTCCTTTTCAGACTGTTTCCAGCCTTAATGTGAGACTCTTAGACAGAATTTTAAAATCAGAATTTAAAAGCAAGATGGGCCTGTAAGAAGCACAGTTCTCCAGGATCTTCATTTTCTTACGAATGAGGGAGATATCATCCCCTCTCATGGATGTCGGGAGGCAATCATGATTGTGCAAGTTATTGTACATGTTCAGCATCAGCCCTGACAATATATTTATGAATTCTTTGTAGAATTCACTCGGGAGACCATCAGGGCTGGGCGCCTTTTTCATTTTGAAGCTGCTTCACTGCCTCTTGTATCTCTTGCACTGTTAAAAGAGAGATTCCTGTTTGAACTTCTAGAAGATCCAGGTTTCTAAAAAAAAAGGATTTCATCTTAGCCCATCTGTCCTCACAGCCTTCCAACTGGTATAATTCAGAGTAAAATCTCCAAAATGCAACTTTGATCTTTTTAGAATCACAAGAGTTCCAGTCTCTTCCCTGATTGAGCTAATAGATTGGAGGGGGCTGTTCTTTTTCCTAGCCATATATGCCAAATATTTGCCGAGCCTATCGCCATGCTCAAACATCTTTTGTTTCACAGAGGAAAATTCCTTCCTCACTGTCTGTGTGAGCATGGAATTCAAGGTGGACCGAAGAGTTGTGACCTGCTGCAACTTGGCCACCAGTGGCCTGTCAAAATATGCTGTCTCAGCTGTCTTTAGTCATGCTTTGAGCAGGCACTGCTGCTCTCCCTTTTGTCATTTCCGGCTGGCAGACTAAGAAATAATTATCCCCCTAGCAAAAGCTTTAGCAGTCTCCCAGAAAATAGATGGGTTACTAGCCGTATCCGAATACTTTAAACCCATGAGAAAAATACTTGATGAGCTTACTGTCCATGAGAATAAAGGAGTCCATTTGCCAGTGCCGTGAACCTGTTAATTGCCCTTAATCTTGACAATGAAATATGCTGCTGCGTAATCAGAAATAGTGATATTCCCAATTGTGCAGGACATCACCAAATCCAAACAAAATGCGGGGGCTAGGAAAAGATCAATCCTAGTATGGCCACTTATGCAGATTAGAAAAACGTAAAGTTCCTACCCATAGGGTACAGATGCCTCCAAACATCCACCAGTCCCAATTCCATACATAAATCAAGTAGTTGCTTAGATTGCAGAGAAAGTTTTGGGGGGCATTTAGGCATTCTATCCACCATGGGATCCATGAGACAATTAAAACTTCCTCCCTATAATAATACGTCGTGACGCAAGGGCGATCAATTTGGAGAATGCCTCTATTAGAAATTTAAAGGGGCGTGCCGGGGACAATAAACATTCAAAATACCATACCCGTCATCATATATTGAGTCTTTAAGAATTATGAACTGCCCATACTCATCTTTAATGTGATCTAGTAATTTAAATGGGAAATTCTTCCAAACGAGTATGGCCACTTCACTACTCTTAGTATTGAAGGATGAGAAAAACACCCGATCAAACCCACCCTGCTATAATTTCAGATATTCCTTATCATCAAGAGAGTTCCCTGCAGCGGGGCAGTATCAACCCTCTCCTTTTTTAGACTTGAGAGTACGTTTTTCGTCTTGACCAGTGAGTGACTGCCTTTAATGTTCCAAGTACACCATTTGAGACCACAATTAGCCATGACCCTCTTCAACAACCTTTGAACTCCCAAGAGGAAGTAATCAAATTACAAATCACTGAGAATAAATGAAAATAGACTCAATAAACCTAAATGTACACACACCAAAGCAACTACACCTAACAAACTAACAAAGGTTTCAAAAACTACATCAACAAAAAACTAACAAACTAAACCAAATACAAAATACAAAAGTCAGTTAATGGGGGACTCTACCTCCTGCCCACAGGGGGAGGGTGCTTACACATCTCCCATACACCTCCATGACTTCTTCAAGCTTGAGCCGCACCCCAAACTCAAGCAAAAGAAAGAAAAAAAAGTAATATTAACGAAGAAGTTAAAAGTGAGCACTCTACCCATCCCCAACTATACATTAACTCCAATTAACATTGGAAAAAATCCAACAACACTTGCTTTCAGAAAAGTAGAGCAATACAAAAGAAAAATTTAAAAAAAATATTGTCCATATCCTTTAGACCATTCAGTCTAGTTTGAAGTGTCCAAAACGTTTTTGCTTTTTCCGAAGAATCAAATGAGCGTATGGACCCATCATAAATAAAACGAAGCATTGCTGGCTATCTTAAGAGATACTGAGTATCTCAGAGCCTCAGTCTTCCCTTCACCTCATTAAAGAACTTCCTTTTATGGATCACAGCCGCAGAAAAGTCCGAACAGAACATTACCTTGGATCCTTTGTAAATTAAGGCTTGTGGATCTTTCCATTCTGGAAGCTTCCATTACTCTTAGCTTGTCCGTGCAGCATTGAAATCACATTAAGACCGGTCTGGAGTGCTGGTCTGAACCGGGCCTGAGCACTGCATCCCAGTGAACTCTCAACCTTCACCGAGCTCGCCTCAGCCTGCCAACCAAGAGATCACAGCAGCCAGTCTTCCAAAAAACTTATTGGCTTCCCACTTTCCACTCCCTGCGGCAGCCCGACGACCCAGATATTCTTCCTCTGACTTCTGTTTTTGACCTCCGACTTGCTCTTTTTCAGGCCCAGATCTGCTTCTCGAGGGCCTGGATCTGCTTCATCAAGGACTCGATCACGGTCTCCGATGCTGCAGTCTGCCATTCAATCTCCTCCATTCGCTTTCCAAGCCGTTCCAGCTCCTGCTCCTATTTGTTCAGCATGGCCGGGATGAGTTCCAGCCTGGTGCAACTCTCCTGGATCTATGCTCGATCATCTCCAGGAGTTTCACAAACTCTGCAGCCAAGTTCTGTTGGTTAAGTGATTCTAGCAGAGTTGCAGAGGAGGTTGAAGCTGTGGTCACAGTCATAGACGTGTCCAATGCTGCTAGGAAATGTCCTGTGTGTTGGGAGTTACCCAGCACACTTTTAGTCATATTCCCTTACTAAAAAAAAAATGATTCCACCAATGTTTAATTATCGGATTTTTTTGAAATAACTTGGATGGAGAGGGTAAAAGCACCACTTTACCTGAGTTGTGGTACAGATCTCAGCAGGGCAGACCTATCAGATCGCCACCATCATGGATCCCCCCAGAGCAGAGACCTTTCTAACTGTTTCTTCCAGTAATGAGCTTGGGAGCCAGTTATTTCTGTCTGCTGAGAAAGTGGAAATGGCACATGATACAAGAATGTTATCACTAGATTGCCAGTAAAGTAATAATGGCATATGTGAAATTGAATCACTTAACTTATGATTGGCATGATTTATGAATTTTGCCTTTTCAAATATGGATATGTCAAGTAAGAGCTACTTGATCCACCATACATACTTGTGTATAAGTCTAATTTTTTTAACAATTTTAAAAATTTAAATTTATGGGATCAACTGTTACATGGATACTACTTTTGAGAGGCAAGAAGCAGACAAGTAAAGAGACATTGTTTTATACAACATAAGAAGATGATGCTGCTTGGTTGGAGCATCATTGACATAGGAGAAAGTGAGGTCTGCAGATGCTGGAGATCAGAGCTGAAAATGTGTTGCTGGAAAAACGCAGCAGGTCATAAGCCTCCTGATGAAGGGCTTATGCCCGAAACGTCGAATTTCCTGCTTGGATGCTGCCTGACATGAATGTGCTATAGCTGTCCACATGTAGCACAGTGCATATTAAAGTATAATGACTTTGTCATAATTCGTACAATTACATGATGGTATTAATGTACCAAAGACAGCTTAAAGATAATTCAACAACAGTGAATTGGTATGGAAAAATGTTATAGGCCCATAATCTTTGAGTACTAAATTTCACTTTTGGGGAAATATGAAATATTGTCTTTTTGGAGGGGTGAATCTCTAATTGCATTTTGACTTTTGGATTATTCTTGAAATTTCAATACTCTTAGGGTTCAAAAGACAGATTAAAAACTATAATAAGCATAGAATTATATATTGCTTTTATGACAACCGGATGTCTCCAAGCACTTTACAGCCAATGAAGTACAATGAACTTCATTAAAGTGCCTTTTAACTTCAAAAGTGATGTGTTAACTGAGAAAAAGGAGTTTTTTTTGGAAGATACCTTACTCCAGAAAGAGTTCAATCAAAAAACAGAATTTACAAGCTTTTATTTGATATAATGTGATTCTTTAAAACAGGTAATCAGAAAATAATTACTAATTGTTTTCAATTCTGCTTCTGTCTACTATACTAAAGTAACTAGTTGGAGTAGTACTCTAATTGTTCAAAAGTTGTTCATCTGTTTATGTATTATAATCCCTTTTTGAACTAGATATGTCCCCCTTGGTAGGAATACATTTTATTACAATGTTTGAGCTTAAGGAAAAATAAATTCTCGCTGTGACCACACTATATTTTAAAAAATATTTTAATGCACTTCTGGTGTATGTTTAAGTCATTTCAAAAATTAAATATATCACCATATTAAATATGCTAGTGTTTAGCATAGCAAAATGACAGTTGCAATATGTGACTGAATTGGATTGTGTTCTGATAGTCTAGCACTAAGCCCCCACTCCACAACTCCCCCCCCCCCCCCCCCCCCCCAATGCCCCCAGAATTTGCAGACTAATAAGGCAGCCTGAGCGTGAATTTGGTACTTTCCTTGCACCCACAAATATTTTCTACCCATAAGAAGGTAGCTTAAAGATGGCTCAAAGTAACAACATTTTCAAAGAGAAAAATCATTTTTCACAAAACTGTTCATTGTCAAATTGATTAAAATGAATGATAAAGTTATGTGCAGCTTATTTGGATAACTGAGAATAAAAATGCTTTCTGCAGAGTTTTTGGACCATTAAGCTTCTTAAAATGTCAAACATGGGGTATTTCCTTGCATTAGATTCAGGTATTAATACGTAAACGTAAGTGAATCATAAAAATTATAGTGCATATTGCATTTCACAGAATTGCTGAGTAATTTCTGCATTCCATGTACTGGTATTCCTTTGACTCTTTCTGCTATACCGTTATTACATACTAATATTGTTTTCCTGTTCAAAATACCTTGTAGTTGCCATCTAGTAAAGTTGCGTTACAGCTGCATGCTGATGGAAATAATTAGTTGTTTTGTTGGAGAGGCCTCTTATAATGGGAAATCTAAATTGGCAGGTTTCAAAGGAAAATAAGATTTCATCAAGAAAAACTGTCCCCTGTTTGGAATATGTAAGAAAACAAAATAGTGCATAATTACATATCTCTTAATTGTGAGCTTTTTGGTTTAATGTTGCCCCAAAACTTTAGGATAACTGAGTCAAGTTCAGAAAAGGGTCTTGGTAATCTGTATTAACTTGTGTTTATAGAAAAATTGCCATGCAAGTCATCCAGAAAAAGGATACTACAGTATAATTATTTCATGTAGAGTTGTGCCAAGTCATGCATGAGCCAAGTGTAAACAGAAGAAAGATGTGTGCAGTCCCAAAAAGCAGGAGTAATGATGGGATCACTATGATTTGATAGCTTAGAAATAAACAAGCTGCTGGGAAACATTCACTGTGTTCCTATGTTAATTAAAGTCAATTTAGAATTAAGTGTTGTATTTGATGTAGGGAAGTTATTATTAACATGCAATGTAATAGTTCATAAGCCAACTGCTTTTATAATTTTTTTGATATTGGAGGAAAATATACTGAATATAAAAGCAGAAGTAAAAATGCAACTGGACGTGATCAATTTAAGTACAATGTTTGCTTCCTGATTAGATATTGGAACTTGTGCATAACAGATTATCTTGGCATCTTCCACTTTTGAAATCTTTGAGTTAGAAGTACACAGGAGTCAGTCAAATAAGTTCAATTCATTCACATTTCTTCAAGAAATTACTACACAGAAAGGTTCTTTTAAGACAATATTGTTTTTTGAGTACTTTATATTTTTCTTGACTTAAATTTAGCAAAATGTAAAATCCTAAAATATAGCCTCCAATATTGATTAAAATCATATTAAGCAGAATAATAAGTTCACTATATCGAGCAGTGTAAAAATTCAGTGACAGGAGTTTCTGCTAGATTGTGATAGTTTTCTTGCCCAAATTTGACTAAATACATATATATGATCAAGGAAACTTGAACACAAATTCCATTTATTGCAATTCAGTTTCTTTTATTTTACAGTTGAAAGAAATAGTATGAAGCAGGTCCTATCACTGAAACTGACCAGGTGTTCAAATCAATCATAATTACAAGTTTCAGCTCATTGCACCACTTAGAACCCTTAAAATTCAGCTTTTTATAGAGTGCACAAATACTAGTGTTTTAAAACCTTTAATTTCAAATTTATTTGGAGAACTGTATAACAATGTAACTTGTAAATGGTTCTTTAGCTGTTAAGCATTTTTGGCTTACGAGAAGTGGATTACTCGTGTACTTAGACGGTCATTCGTATGCTTGTTATTTGTGATAACCCTATTTTATGATGTAATTTACACAATTGCACCAAGCTACTCAATTTAATATATCCAGGAAAACTTATATTGCAAAACAGTTTTTCAAAAAATTACTTTGAAACAATATGGTGCTAACTTTTTTTAAGATATATTGGATTTGAAATGTTAACTTTGTTTTCCCATCTTCAGATAGAACATAGAACATTACAGCACAGTACAGGACCTTCGGCCCTCGATGTTGCGCCATGTATGTCCAAATGCTTGTCCAATAATGTCAGCAGACCTGATGAGTTTCTCCAGCATTTCGTTTTTGTACTAATGTTTGATTGTGGTGGTTTCTAACAAATTTCATTTCAGGATATGTAAATAGGGTGCAAGTTTCAGATATAACATTTCTCAAGACAGGAACAATTTGTACTTTGACCATCAATTGAACCCAAAGTGGAAATGTTTGCCATGCATATTGACCAATTGAATGATTTGCTGTTTTGTTTATCAGGATCATATTAGCGGGCTTGGGTGTCACACATGATAAAAATCCTATTTGGAAATATTCAATAGAGTCATAGAGATGTACAGCACAGAAACAGACCCTTCGGTCCAACTCGTCCATGCCGACCAGATATCCTAAATTAATCTAGGGATATTTGACAGCATTTGGCCCATATCCCTCTAAACCCTCCTATTCATATTCCTAACTGGATGCCATTTAAATCTTATAATTGTACCAGCCTTCACCACTTCCTCTGGCAGCTTGTTCCATAGATGTAACACCCTTTGCATGAAAACCTTGCCCCTTAGGTTCCTTTTAAGTCTTTCCCTTCTTGCCTTCAACTTATGCCCTCTAGATTTGGACTCTCTTTTGCCCCTCATGATTTTATAAACCTCTATAAGGTCACCCTTCAGTCTCTGATGCTCCAGGGAAAATAGACCAGTGTATTCAGCCTCTCCTTATAGCTCAAACTCTCCAAATCTGGCAACATCCTTGTAAATCTTTTCTGAACCCTTTCATGTTTCACACATCCTTTCTACAGCATGGAGACAAGAATTATCTATGTTTCAAAGTGGAAAGAAAGATTGGCATTTCTGCTAGTGATGAGCAGAATGTTTTAGAATCATTAGAATGTTTGTGGCATTGAAGGAGGTCATTCAACTGTTGTGTCCAGGTCAGTTCTCTGCTAGTCTCTTTCTCTGCTGTCCTGCAACTGTTTTTCTCAAAGTGCTTATCCAGGTCCATTTTGAAAGTCAGAATTGAATTTCTGATCCAAAGCGCTTACAATCATAGAGATGTACAGCATAGAAACAGAGCCTTCGGTCCAATTTGTCCGTGCTGACCGGATATCCTAACCTAATCTAGTCCCATTTGCCAGCACTTGGCCCATATCCCTCCAAACCCTTCCGATTCATGTACCCATCCAGTTGCCTATTAAATGTAATAATTGTACCAGCCTCCACCATTTCCTCTGTTTTCTTCATGTTGTCATGGTTTTTTTTGCCATTCATCTGTGTTGATGCCCTCTGGTTCTCAACATTTCTGTCATTGGGAACAGTTTCTCTTGAGCTGTTCTATCAAGACCCCACATGATTGTGAACATCTCTTATATCGAATCTCTCAAAGGATATCAATTCCAGCTTCTCCAATTTGTTCACATAACTGTAGACTTTTATCCTTGGAACCTTTATATATCTTGTACATTTTACCTGCACCCTCCTCTTTCTTCATACTAAAATGTAACATTTAATAGTTAACTGTGCTAAATTGCCATATGAACATCCATTCTACAATCCTCCTCATAATGCCTCCAAATTTTGTGACATTTGTAATTTTGAAGTGCTGCCCTGTTCACCCAAATCTGGATCATTACTATATGTCAAGAGTTGTAGGAGTCCTTGTGCTGATCTCTGGAGAACTCCAAAATATACTTTCCTTCCATCCAAAAGTAACTTAATTTCTACTTTCCCATTCAGGTCATCCAAAAACTTTGTATTCAAGCTGCATGTTTTATTCCATGGCCTTCAACTTTGTTAGCAAAGTTATTATATGTTCTAAACACCTTTTGGATGCCCTTATTTGCCATTATCAGCCATATTCCCCTCAGCAACTCTCTACCTTTAATGAGAAACTCAATCATGTTAGGTAACATGATTTGCCTTTAATAGATCCAGGTAGGCTTTCCTGAATTAATGCATGTTTTTCCAAATGGCTATCAATGTTGTCCTAATTTACTATTTCAACAAGTCTCACCACCCTTGAGGTTATACTGTTAGGCCTGCAATTGGCAGGCTTTTTTATTTATACCCATCTTTGAACAAAGATGTTACGCTTGCAATTCTCCAACCCTGCATCTAAGGTAAAGAGACAAATTATGGGCAGCACCACCACAATTTCATCCATTATTTCGCCAGATGTGCCCAGTCTGTCCCTTAGCATCTTTTAAGTATAGCCAGACCTTCAAATACCTTTTCTTTATCACATTTTAGTCTAACTAGTGCCTCAACTATTTCCACTTTCACTATAACTTTGCCTGTATCATCTTCTATGTTGAATATACAAAATACTCATTTAGTGTCTGCCACTTTTCAAAAATAAATATTCTTGGGATGTAAGCATTTTTGAGAGAAAGTGAGGACTGCAGATGCTGGAGGTCAGAGTCGAAAAGTGTGGCACTGGAAAAAGCACAGCAGGTCAGCAGCATCCGAGAAGCAGGAAAGTCAACATTTCAGGCATTCCCCTTCATCAGGCATCTGTGATGAAGGGCTTATGCCCGAAACATTGACTCTCCTGCTCCTCAGATGCTGCCTGATGTGCTGACTTTTCCAGCGCCACAATGTTCGACATGTAAGCATTTTTTGCCAATATTGGCATTTATTGCACAGACTCACTATCCTTTGAGAGAAGCAGTTACTCCTCTTCTCAAACCTAACTGGGTGATCTTTTACTGTAACTATGCCTTTTCTTACTAAACTCTTGCAGGTGATATGACTATAGATGCATTGGTGATGGAGGAATGAATGTTAAAGGCACTAGATGAGGTGCTAATTGAGTGTGCTTCTTTTTCGTGGATGCTGTCCAGTTATTGTATTGTGTCAATCCAGGCAAGTAGAGAGTATTTGATCACTCTCCTGAAATATGCCTTGTACATGGTGGGCAGACACTGGGGAGATGGGGCTCTCTGCAGAGTTCCAAGCCTCTGACCTGCATTTGTAGCCAAAGCATTGGTATGATTGACCTCAAGTAAAAAGTGAGGTCTGCAGATGCTGGAGATCAGAGCTGAAAATGTGTTGCTGGTTAAAGCACAGCAGGTCAGGCAGCATCCAAGGAACAGGAAATTTGACGTTTCGGGGTCCTGATGAAGGGCTCTGGCCCGAAACGTCGAATTTCCTGTTCCTTGGATGCTGCCTGACCTGCTGTGCTTTAACCAGCAACACATTTTCAGCTATGATTGACCTCATTCAGTTTCTGCCCTGGCTAACCCTCAGAATGTTGATAGGGGATTGAACAATGGCAATACCATTGAACATCATGGTGCACTGATTAGAATCTCTCATTTTGAAGGTAATCATCGTCAGGCATTTATGTGGCATGATTATTACCTCCCACTTGTCAGTCCAAGTCTGACATTGTTCAGGTCTTACTGCACATTGAGGCAAACTGCTTTGGTATCTGAGAAGTAGCAAATGGCACCGAACATTGTGCAGTTGTTATCAAACATTCTCACTTCTGACCTTGTGGTAGAGGAAGGTCATTGGTGAAGCAGCTGAATATGGATGGACCTAGGGCACAACCCTAAGGAATTCTGCAGAGATAGTTCTGAAATAGCTGACTTCTGAGAACCACAAACCTGGGGCAAGGTATGACTCCAACCAGCAGTGTTTCCCCCCCCCCCCACCAACATCCTATTGAATTCAGTTTTGATAGGGCTCCTTGATTCCATACTCCAATCAAATGCAGCTTTGATTTTAACTCTTTTGTCCACTTTTGCATTAAGATTGTAATGGTTAGGAACCAAATGGCCATAGTGAAACCTTCAAGTTGAAAATCAGTGAAGAGGATGTTCCTTTGCACTGTCAATCATCCCCTTCCATAGCTTTGCTGATAATTGAGAGTGGACTGATAGGACAGTAATTGACTGGACTGGATTTGACCACCTTCTTGTACACAGGATATATTGAGTAATTTTCTACAACGTCGGTTAGCTGCTAGCTGTATTGGAACAACTAGTTCTGGTGCACAAGTCTTCAGGACCATTGCAGGAATGTTGTCGAGGACCTCAGTCTTTGAAGTATCCAGTGTTTTCAGCCATTTCTTGATATCATGTGATGTGAATTGAAATGGTTGAAGATTTGGCATCTGTGATGCTCAGGACCTCAGGAGGAGGTTAAAATGGATCATTCATTTGGTATTTCTAGCTGAAGTAGAATGCAAATATTTTAGTCCTGTCCTTTGCACTAATATGCTGATCACTCACATCATTGAAGGTTGGGGTATTTCTGGAGGTTTCACCTCCTGTTGGTTGTTCCATAGTCTGTGCCAGAACATCAGAGCTTAATCAGATCTGTTGGTTGTGAGTTCACTTAACCCTAGCTGTGTTCATGCTGATTCTGCTGTTTGGCATGCAAATTAGTCTGTTTTGCAAGTCCACTACGTTGACACAGTTTCAGATATGTCTGGTACTTGGATAGCAAGCGCTTCTGCAATCTTCATTGAGCCAGAATTGATCTTCCAGCTTGATTGTAATGGTAGACTGGAGATGTGCTGGTCCATTAGGTTACAAATTTTGTTTGAATACAATTCTGTTGCTGCTGATTTACAGTTTTGAATTTCCAGAGCTGAATAAAGTCTGTCCTATTAAGTACGGTGATAGTGCCACAGTGGAGGTTCTGAAGATGGATCTTTGTTTTCACGAGGACTATGCGGTGGTCACTTCTAATGATAATATTATGGATGGAAGCTTTTGTGATGAGTAGATTGGAGATCATGAGGTCCAGTTGACTTTTTTTTCCTCTTGTTGATTCCTTTACCATTGTCTGTAGACCCAGAATTATGTTCTTTTATGGTTCTGCTAACTTAACCAGCAATAGTACTACTGAGCCACTCTTGCTGATAGATATTCACATCCCCCATCACGATTACACTTTGTGTCCTTGGTAACCTCTGTGCTTCCTTCCAAGTTACATTCAAAATAGAAAATCACTTTATCACCTAGAAGGGACAGAGTGGAGCAGTAGGTGGTAATCAGCAGGAGGTCTCTTTGCCCATATTTAACCTGATGACCCGAGGCTTCAAGTGACAAAAGTCAATGCTGAGGGCTCCCAGGGCATTGGTTCCAGTTTGCCCTCACCCTGAGACATCTCAAACCCAGAAGCATTAAATGCCTTTGAAGTTCAACTTCACTTTTGTTATACAGGTAAATTACAATTAATTAATGCACTTGATTATGTAATGAATTGGAAATTGAATGTTGCATTACATTTATTTCAAATAATGTTTGAAAGTTTATTTAACTGTGTGTATTTATAACAAGATTGGAAAATGTTTATTGAAGATTTTCTTCTCAAATTATCCATGTTTGAATCTCTGAGGAATAAATTACAAATATTTTATTACATAAAATAAAAAACTTCATGCTGGCAAAAGAGTCGTGCATATTGTTATACATCAGATATGTGATCTGTTTCTAGTATGATCACTTGTGTCACCTTTTGGTAAGGAGGTGTTTACTGCAAAGATTTGTAAGACTTCTGAAAGAGATGACTGATGAGTAAACAAATTGGAAAATCAAGTGAGTTTGGATAAAATGAGTCTTGTATGGGGAAAACAAAATCCAGGGAATAGGGAGCATTCTGAGCCAATTTTGATCTTGTTGATTGCTTGGCTGAGATATCAGTAGAATACTGATTATATAATCCACAAACGTTTCCTGACTGTGAAAGTTTGATTCTGTACATTCTGAGATGACTATTGGAATAGATTTCAGTATAATAGTTAGTATGAAACTAATGCATACATTTCCTCCACTCCAAATGTTTTTAATACTGCTATCGTTGATTCCTTGTCATTGCGATCTCTAGTGAAAATATTTGACTAACCAAAAATATATAGAGACAGCCTCAATCATGAAATTCCTTGTTCTGCTACTCATCATATAGCAAGAGATAACAGCAGACATATGGTAGTGATCAACACAGTTTCCATCCATTTCTATAAATCGTTCTTCACCAACATTCTAAACACATTTTTCATTGAACTCACTGACCTACAGCAAAGATAAAAACAAGAATCTAAACATCATCTATCATAACAAGCTCACCATTGATATCCCTTAATGGAGAAAAAATAAATTGTAACCTTTAATTCTAAGAAGACTGGCAAAAGAGTCTATAGTCAAAAATTAATCAGCTTTTTATGATTGCTGCATGAACTGCTTTATGTTTTCACTGGCATTTTCTGGGTTTTTTTTCTAATTTAATGTTAAGTAAAAATGATATGAATTTTTGTTGATGCTGAGGTCAGCTTTTATAGGTGACTATGCTTATATTGTTACCTTTGATTTATCCTGCCAAGTAACATTGTCTAGGAGAAAGTGAGGACTGCAGATGCTGGAGATCAGAACTGAAAATGTGTTGCTGGAAAAGCGCAACAAATCAGGCAGCATCCAAGGAGCAGGAGAATCGACGTTTCGGGCATGAGCCCTTCTTCAGTAACATTGTCGACAGATTAATGATGAATAATCATTAGTCGTATGCTTTTCCCTAGAATTGAATTTGTGCCTGTTCCTTGTGTTTCTGGATTTTATGCTGTTGCGCTACAGTTTTCAAGGCAATAATTTGTTGCTGCTGTCATATTGTTGGATGGAATATTGCATTGCTGCAAAATTTCTCCTTGAAATCTGTCACTTTATTTAAAGCTGCAGGAATGATTTGGAACAGAATATGATAATTTTGCAATTTTTTAAAAAACAAGTAATCGAATAATTCCATAATTATGGAAAATACCAGGATGATCTGCTATTGTCAACCACTTGAAGCCATCTAGTCAGCTATTTTGCCACTTTGTCAATGAAGTCTTTTTCAATTTAATTGAAAATGATATTCTGTATCAAATTCTATTTTATTTCAGGTTTAATATAAGTGAGAACGTCTTCTGCCATCAACAGACTGTGTTCTTTCAATTAAAAAGAAATTTCTATATTTTTAAAGAAATCTTAATAAGTGACTAATTTCAGAGGACGGTAGCAAATACTAAATATAGGGACATGACCTTCTTAAGGAAAGAAGGAACAACTGGAGATGGAGGTAATGTCGCTCTTAATGTATTTAAGGGATATCTGGGGCACCACTGCAGCTGGATTCTACTTTAGGTGGAGAGCTACAAAATGAGCAACTCTGCTTAGAAATCTTTAATGTGAAAAAGACAAGGCTAGCAGAAGGGTTGCGCTATATCATCAAAACAGAAGAAATAATATATTTTGTTGTATCAAGATATAATAAAGATATGCGTTTCTTCAATTTGTCAAACACAAATTAAAAATATGTAAGTACATCCGAATTACAATTGGAAGATGTAATCCCCAACCCAGTGCATCAGGAAAGCTGTGAGAGGCAGTATGGATGTTGACCTGGTAATGGTTACTGACTCAACCCACATATAAGAGTGCACAGAGAATGACCAAGTACCCCACAATCTGAGATTCAGAATTACAGACATCAGGAACCTTGAGCATAAATTCAATACATCTAACTTGAAATAAATGAGGAATGAGCTTTAAGTAAGTTAATTTGTAGGATTTGTTCAACAACTCCTACAAAGATGCTGTTTGTCATCTTTATAAATGATCTAGAGGAGGGACTTGAAAGCTGGGTGAGCAAGTTTGCGGATGACACAAAGGTCGGTGGAGTTGTGGACAGTGAAGAAGGATGTGGCAGGTTACAGCGGGATATAGATAGGTTGCAGAGCTGGGCAGAAAGGTGGCAGATGGAATTTAATGTAGTTAAGTGTGAAGTCATTCACTTTGGTAGGAGTAACAAGAAGATGGATTACTGGGCTAATGGTAGGCTACTTGGTAGTGTGGATGAGCAGAGGGATCTTGGTGTCCATGTACACAGATCTCTGAAAGTTGCCACCCAGGTAAATAGTGCTGTGAGGAAGGCATATGGTGTACTGGGCTTTATTGGTAGAGGAATTGAGTTACGGAGTCCTGAGGTCATGTTGCAGTTGTATAAGACTCTGGTGCGGCCTCATCTGGAGTATTGTGTGTAGTTTTGGTCGCCATACTATAGGAAGGATGTGGAGGCATTGGAACGAGTGCAGAGAAGGTTTACCAGGATGTTGCCTGGCATGGTAGGAAGATCGTATGAGGAAAGGCTGAGGCACTTGGGCCTGTTCTCATTGGAGAAAAGAAGGTTTAGGGGAGATTTGATAGAGGTGTATAAGATGATTAGGGGTTTAGATAGGGTAGACACTGAGAACCTTTTACCGCTAATGGAGTCAGCTGTTACTAGGGGACACAGCTTTAAATTAAGGGGTGGTAGGTATAGGACAGATGTTAGGGGTAGATTCTTTACGCAGCGGGTTGTGAGTTCATGGAATGCCCTGCCAGTAGCAGTGGTGAACTCTCCCTCTTTATGGTCATTTAAGCAGGCATTGGATAGGCATATGAAAGTTATTGGGCTAGTGTAGGTTAGGTAGGATTTGGTTGGCGCAACATCGAGGGCCGAAGGGCCTGTACTGCGCTGTATTTTTCTATGTTCTATGTTAACATTTTAGTAGAGGATATTATATTATATAAGATATAATACTGAACATTCAGGATAAATATATACCTTGGCTCGGCAAACGTAAGCTACATAAACATGATTCTAAAATTGTACGTGAAATGACGAGGAGGAACAACTTCTATAAATTATGAAAAGTGACCCATTAGTTTCATTTTATTATGGTTTGAAGTAATGGAATTGATTTATTTCATCTAAAAATTGTGGGTTATCTTTGTAACAATAATCTAAGCAGTCAACATCAACTCAGGAAAGGAATATCTGTCTGGCTAAGCATGGACTATTTTGTTGAATGAAAGGAATACTGAATATCCAGTTGGTATGGTGTGCCTGGACTTATAAGAAAATATTGAATAAAATAACTAATAAAAATCACTCAAAAAAAGGTAGGCCTGGCAGCATGTATGGAGAGGAACCGAGTTAATGTTTCAGATCAATTATCTCAGCAGAACTGAGAAACGATAAGAAAAGGAAGAGTATTTTTAAGAGAGTGGGAGGTGTGAAGAGACAAGGAGAACAAAGGAGAAAGTCACTGATAGGTTAGGCCTTGGAAGATTTAATTAAAGAAAAGATGTTGAGGTGCAACCCTTAAAAACAATGGTCACGTATATTGTAAAGAAACAAAGGTTGCGTCCAAATGTGATTTGCATTGCATTAACAGCTATAGAAAGAGACCAAGACAAGGTCAAACTCAGATTTATCTCAAAGCAAAATCCAAAGCACAGAGAACAGGATGGAAGCAGAGTTGTTGATCTAAAGTTGTTGGACCTACTGAGTTTAGAAGGCTGTAGAATGCTAAGTTAAAAGATAATGTGCTGTTTTCAAGCTTGCATTAAGTTTCACTGGAACAATATAGCAGAATAAGGACCGAAAGGTCAACATTGAAACAAGATTATTAAAGAATTGGACACTCTGGAGGCAGGAAGCAGTTTCCGCTGATGGGTGAGTCCCGAACCAGAGGACACAGTTTAAAAATAAGGGGTAGGCCACTAAGAACAGAGTTGAGGAGAAACTTCTTCACCCAGAGAGTGGTGGTTGTATGGAATGCTCTGCCCAGAAGGCTGTGGAGGCCAAGTCTCTGGATACTTTCAAGAAAGAGTTGGATAGAGCTCTTGAGGATAGTGGGATCAAGGGTTATGGGTATAAGGCAGGAACAGGATTGAGGATGATCAGCCATGATCATAATAAATGGTGGTGCTGTCATGAAGGGCAGAATGGCCTACTCCTGCACCTTTTGTCTGTTCTCTTTTGTCTAAGATGAAGAATTGTGATGACAAAAACCAGAAGCTCAGGATCAAGCTTACAGACTGAGCATGTGTTCAGAAAACGGTTGTCCAATCTGTGATTGGTCTCCCCAGTGTTGAAGAAACCACACACTATGAGCAGTGAACACAGCATACTAATTTGAATGAATACAAATAAATCATTGCATGACTTGGAAGAAGTATTTGAGGCCTTGGATAAGAGGTGTGAAAGGACAAATGTTCCAAATGCATGCAAGGGAAGGTGCCTTAGAGAAGAAGTGGAATGTTCAGCTTGAATGAGGTGTAGACTAGGATATTGTGGAAGGAATAATCTTTACAAAATGCTGAAAGGGCAGGTAGGGGAAGATGTATTTAGTAGTTGCAAATGCTAGAACTGTCAAAAATGATATGGAATATGATCCACTGAGTGTGGACGACAGGGAAATCACTATCATAGTGATGGCAGAAAGGAGAAAGTGAGGGCTGCAGATGCTGGAGAGTCAGAGTCAAAATGTATGATGCTGGAAAAGAACAGCTGGTCAGGTAGCATCTGAGGAGCAAGAGAATCGACATTTCTAGCATAAGTCCTTTATCAGGAATATGGAGGGAGGAGGAGAACTTCTTCAAGGTGGGCATCTTTGGAAGAGGCTTCGCAGTAAGATTTTCAGTGACTAGGAGAAAGTGAGGGCTGCAAATGCTGGAGATTTGGTCGAAAAGTGTGGCAGTGGAAATGTGCAACAGGTCAGGCAGCATCCAAGGAGCACAAGAGTCAACATTTTGGGCAAAATCCCTTCATCAGGAATGAAGGGTTTATGCCTGAAATGTCGACTTCCTGCTACTTGCACCTGTTGTGCTTTTCCAGCATCACACTTTACGACTGATGGCAGAAAGGGAAAGGGATGAGAGTAGGGACATGTGAAAGGCATTGGATAATTTGGAAAAACCTTGTCAGCTACATTAATTGGGAATCCTCATTTGAGGAAAAAGGGGTGAATGTCAGAAGTGCTGTCAGGAAAATAGCTTCATTAAAGCGGACAGTGGAAACAGGGAGATGGGATGGAGTCTATCCAGGAAAGCAGGATGGGAGGTATTTGAGGTATGGGTGAGAGTCTGTTGGTTTGTGGTGAACGTTAGTTGGTAGCCTATCTCCAGAATGGAGGCAGGATAGTTAAAGAAGGAAAGAGGCAGAGATGAATTAGGTTGTTGTGTACAACTTGACAAACCACCAAGAAATAAGCTATCCCTTTATGTAACGTAGGTCATGTCCTCAATTTTAACCTGGTCAATTTACAATTGTAGGTTGAAAAAATGTCCCGAGTATTAGTTTACTTTTTTTCTACTGTAGATACTGCAGGCATCCACCCAAGGCCACCCCTTATCCTGTTGATTGCACAGTCTAGACTGTGTCTTTGCTTCTATGTGCTATCATTTGGCTCAATGGTAGCACTTCCACCAGAATCAATAGGTCATAAATTTGTTTCAAGTGAGACATTAAACCCAAAGCATCATCTGCTCTCTCAGATGGATATAAAGCTTCTCATGTCAGTATTTAAAGTGCATATTGAATTGTCCTGTATTCTAGCCAACATATTTGCCTCAACCAACATCATTAAATCAAAATATTTGGTCACTTACCTAATACCTATTGTTTCTGTTTGCAAAAAGATGATGCTTCCATAGTTTGTTTCTATTTTCACTGAACAATACAGCATTAGAACTCCACACTTGTGGTGACTTTTAAGTTAGAAGGAAGGAACAATTATCTCCTACACCTTCAGGATGATCCAGAGCTCTTCACAGTCAACAAAATACATCTAAAGTGCAGTCACTGTTGGAAAGTAAGCAAACATTCAGTCAGTTGCACAAAACAGGATTCCACAAACAGGAATTAGATAATTGACCAAGTATTTTGTTTTAATGGGTTTACTTGAAGCATAAATGTTGGCAAGAGTGAGGACAAAATCATAAGCAAACCTGGAGAACTTCATGTATTATCAAGATTCACGAAGTACAGAAGTAACAATATAATGAGTTAGTGTAAATTGAATTTTAAAATTAAGGTGATTTTTGACCAGTCGGAATAAGTCTTTACTCCGCTTCTGTAGTCTGTTAAAGTGATCATCAATTTATAATTATCACTGTGAGTGATAAGTGAGCTGAAGAGAAATTTCTTCCCGGGGAACACAATTGAACAATGAAACACTTGCATAGGATAAATGGAAAAACTATCAATTCTTTGAAGCATTGGAATATATATTTCTAAGAGAACAATGTAGTAAGGAAACAAGTCAGAGGAATCCCTCTAACAAAGAGGTTACAGGCATCTGATGGGCGTTATTTGGCTCTGTATTTTAACATTTTTGTCTTTGATGTCAAAGCATAGGGAGAAGCAAAGTTTGGGAGGATGCTATTTTTACAATGTAGGCTTTTACTATGAAATGTGCCTTATTCAAAATAACAGATGTTGGTTAACCTAATGTTTTACATAAACCATCCTTTGAGAATATAGATGTCTGCCGAATAGAACATTCTACTTTTATAACCATCTGGGCTGAGAATAGACCATATTAGCAGTCTACAAGCCAAAGTGACCACAGACATTCCAGGGTTTTTAGTCATGTCTAAATGTGATGCAAGTCACAGTTACAAGAGTCTTTAGATATCAAAGCAGATGAAATGTATAGGAGAATGAATTAATGGATATTGTAAATGACTGCCAGTCTTGACCATTTGGGCTTTATGTAAAGGAACAAAGTACTTGTCTGGAAAGTAAAAAGACAACATTTATTCTAAATCACAAGGGAATCTCCAACATTGCATAGTCTTGCGTTAACATTGTAGTTTCAACTAAACATTTTTAAATGAATATGACAGAATTGTAATATGCTTTGAAAGGTGCAGAAGTTAAGATCGGGTCTAGGATAGTTTGTTTGGATATGTTATCTGGTGGCCATTTACATAACTAAAGAGTAATCAAACACAGTACACATCTCTTTACGCAAGAATTGTCCATCACATGCCACTGTCTGAAAATTATTCCAACTTTTAAACGTATGAGCACTATTGCAATTAGGATTTTACAGGAGCTGTTGCTAAAAGAATGACATTTTCGCCGTTTACTTTAACTTGGAAAACCCTTGGCAGCAACAATTGAATTTGAGTTCTTTCTGCATAAACTGTTTTAACCACATAGTGTTGGGGAGAAATATTGATCATGTGCAGGTCCAGCACTGATTGATACTGATGAATTGCAATTACAAGTGATGAATTAAAATGAGACAGTAAAGTTTGCTGAAGTTATTGAAAAAATAATCAACATGAGTCCAAAGGGGATTTTCCATTTTGTGATAATTTTTCACTAATACGAGTGATAGGAGTAAACTGTACCCTAAACTCATACAAAAATGTTAAAATAAAGGTAAGAAAAGGCTAGGTTGCTCATCATCTGGATCAGTGGTGCTGGAAGAACACAGCAGTTCAGACAGCATCCAACGAGCAGTGAAATTGACGTTTCGGGCAAAAGCCCTTCATCAGGAATAAAGGCAGTGAGCTGGAAGCATGGAGAGAGAAGCTTATTTCTCCATGCTTCCAGCTCACTGCCTTTATTCCTGATGAAGGGCTTTTGCCCGAAACGTCGATTTCGCTGCTCGTTGGATGCTGCCTGAACTGCTGTGCTCTTCCAGCACCACTGATCCAGAATCTGGTTTCCAGCATCTGCAGTCATTGTTTTTACCCTGTTTTTACCTAGGTTGCTCATCATGGTGTTCCACAAGCATTGTGATTAGATATTTCTGACCCCAACTCCATAGTCATGGAGAAGCAAAAACAAAACAGAAATAGACCCAAGTCTAAGAATGCCAGATAAGATCTCTGGAAAATTACTTTTCAACCTCCTTGAATGATCGCCCATTGGCATTGAAGCATATTGACACAACATGAAAACATGTTCACTCTGTAATTCCATAGGAAAATATATTTGGTTCTTATGATAACAACTTAGTCTCTGGATATCAAAATAAGAGAATGTGTAGGAAGTGAATAATAAATAATTTTGTTGGAGTTAGCTTCAACCTTTTGTGAGAAAATCATGCTGCTGGTTTGAAAAGAGATAAGAGGGCAAAATCTGCACTGAGTTGGAATTACGTTATCATTTTCAAATTCAAGTCCAGAAATTTCAGATCTATATTGACCAGAAATTAGCACTACAGCAGCATTCAGAGAATCCGCTAGACTTGTAATTGTTTAAAACTTTGAATGGAAGGTTCTTAATGACTGTGGGAAATTGTCATTAAAATAAGCAAGAAAAACAGAAAGTGCTGGAAATATTCAGAAATTTTGGCAGCGATCTGTCAGGAATGAAACTGAAATTATGTTTTAAATTATGAACGTTTTGCTAGAACTGATAAAGATTACAGAAAGAAAAGATTTTAATAGATAATATAAGTGTGGAAGGGAAGGAAAATAAAAAAGGAAGATCTGTAGAAGGACGTCAGTGAGATTGATTATTGACAAAAGTAATATTGGGATAAGAAGATGAGTCTAGAGGATGTTGTCAACAATTACTCACTAATGAGTATGGTTATCCAGCTCAGAAATTCTGTATTTTTTCCTAGAGGAGTTCTAAATAACAATAGCAGAATTTTTGCTCCTATTCAGAATAATGGGAGCTGTATAAATTGAAATTGTTGAGCTCAGTGTTGTATGTAGAAGGCTGTAACTCATGAAACGAGTAGCAATCTCTTCTGAGAGAAACACAGAACATCTTCATGGTGAGTGTTCCTGAGTGAGAAGTAGCTATGAAATAAATGCTAAAACAGAAGCTAAATACTGTGGAGGCTGTAGACATGAAATTAAAAATAACTGAAAATATTGGAAATAGGTACAGATAGAAATCCGAAGCCTATATAAATCTGTACATATCAAATATGTATCGAAGAAAAGGTTGTTCACCATTCTCAAAATGAATTATATGGAACATCTTAAAATTTCTTCCTGTTCCTATAATGGAAACAAGAAGTTTTAGGAAAGAATGTTGGGACTTAGCTCAAAATCTGCCCACCTTTGCATAAATGAAGTGATTTACTACAGTTGGAAAACAGTAAATTATCACTTTTTTCATTGTAACTTACTTTCTTCATTAGTTTATTAAATTTTCATTTCTGAACAGAGAATTGCCCCATCATCACTTTGTGAATAGCTTAATTTGCAAGCTTACGAACAAGATTCTCCACTGTTTTGTCTTAAGCATGGCTGTTGTACATCAGCATTTACTTGGATGACTTTTCTAGTATTACTTAATCATTTTCATTTTCCATTCTTGATTAATGAATTGGTTTATTGCCATGCTTTCAAGTTTCTCAGGAAGTAATCTTCAACTATTGTTTGTATTCTACGTCAGTTGGAAGATGAGTTGGAGAGAGCAAATTATTGGTGATCTGTTGTTTTCCTTGCTATCCCATTCATCCCACCTCCCCCCACCCCCAAGAAAACTCAATTCATACTGTGTTGATGAAATAACTGAGATTGATCAAAAGACCTAGAAGTCACTCAACATATCCAACCAATGCAAGGGGAGCAATTAATAAAACCTATAAATTGTTGAATTACATAGTTAAAACAGCAAGGAAAGCATTGATCAAACTACTTAGTACTTTGTTTGTTATGTCTAGCTCCAGTTCATAGGACATAGGACAAACACTGGAAAGAAGGTGGCTGACTGAATTTTTTTGTACTATACCCAAGTAGCCACACTCCAGTCTGGTAATTTGGCAGGTTTAGCTGGAGATCAGGTTTAGCCCTATTCTTATCCAATAGCCACAAAAATATGCTTTCACCAGAGATCACTGAATAGAAATCAAATTGCTTTCCTTCTATACCCACTCAAATTCTTCCGTTATTCTGATGCTTAAATTATTTGTAACACCTCTACATCATCCTCATTGAGATTTTCTAACTTCAGTCTGTCTGGTTCAGTCTTCAGTTTTGTAACAAAAAGTAAAATGTTGGAGATTCTCAGATCTAACTCTGTTTCTGTTTCCATTAATCTTGTGAGACACAGGAATATTTCCAACTTTTTGTTATTATTTTAGATTTCCAGTATCGACAGTGTTTTGTGTTAGTTTCTCAGGATTGGAGGTGTCTTTTCATATCTTCAGTAGTTTAACTACATCAGGAAGTATCATAGTCAATGCTACCAACAAACTGATGTTAGATAAGTTGTGATACTGTAGATTAATATAAATTGTGTAACACTCTTTTAGATTGTAATGATTTGTGTTAAAGCAGACCAGTCAGGCTTTTGTTTAAATAGGTTAGAGGTTAGTTTTTTTCAAGTTGTTACTGAAAGCTCCTTCAGTAGGAATGAATAAAGAAATTAAGCTGTTAGCAACAAATTAGAGATATCAAGATTAAACATGTACAGATTGGACAAAAAAATTATTGTAACAAGAAAGTCCTAATAAGTCTCTGTGATTACCAATTGGGGCATGTTGCCAAAGTGAGGAGGGTAACACTTAAAGTTATATCCAGCAGCCATGATGGCTTCTGTAGTTTGATAGTTTTCTTATACTGGTGAGCCATTGAGTAATAGAGACATACAGCATGGAAACAGACCCCTCAGCCCAACCCATCCATGCTGACCAGATTTTCTAAACTGAACTAATACCATTTACCTGTCCAAATGCCTTTTAAATGTTGTAATTGTACTCTTGTTCCTCTGGCATTAACCTTATCTGCCAAAGCTATCTTGTCCGCTTTTTGCCCTCCTAATTTCCCTTTTAAGTATGTTCCAACACTCCTAATACCCCTCAAGGAATTCATTTAATCCCAGCTGTCTATACCTGACATGTGCCTCCGTTCTTTTATCAGAGCCTCAATATCTCTAATCATCCAGTCCTCCCTACTCCTGTCACTCTTGATCTTCACACTAACTTGAACATGCTGTTCCCGAATGCTCATTATCTTGAATTTGAATGCTTCTCACCTCATACTTGGTGGATCAGCAGGACTGCTGGTTTCTGGAGAGGCAGAAGATTTCTGGCTTCTGATTCTGCAAGCTTGGCACTTTTAGCTGCCAAATCAGTTTATAGCAGGCTACCAGCTGTTTCAAGATTTTTTTTTCCTTTTTTTTCCTTTTTCTCCTCCTTGTGCCCCTATCATTCTCCCACTCACTCTCTGCCATCCACTCACTCACACACATTCTCTCTCCAATGTTAACATGCTCTCTCATTCATACGCTCATGTCTCACTTACTCTTGCTCACTCTCTTTTTTGTTCACACTTAGCTTTTCTTAAATTAGTTCTTAAGATCTTAACTTTTGTTGTGATTAATGCTCAATTTATATTCTCTTTATGCATCATCAAGGGAAATTTGTTAACTCCTGTACAAGAGTTTTTACATGTCTGAGTACGTTGTAATCCATGTAGTATTAACAATGTAACATCAATTGATTAGTAGCAGCCATGTTTTTCGCTTCTTGCCCAATTACAAAAGGGTTAAGTTTTTTTGTTTACAAAAAGCAGTAGTTTTTAATAGTTTTTTCCTAAAAATTGCTGAACCATAATTACACAATCTTGACAAATTTAAATGAATAATTTGATTATTTTATGACATAAACTTTGTGCACTTTCTTTGTAAATTGCACAATCCTACCACATTTGGGATTGTTAAAGGTTTAAGATGCATGTTTCAACAGATATTGTGAGTGTCAGCCTGTCCTTGAAAGTGGATTTTAAGAAGTGACACAGACATGGGCCTGATTTTAACTTTGGATAAATAATGAGTACATTCACGTGCCAGCAGTGAGCAAAACCAAAGTCTGTCAATTTCCATGTTGAGCTGGCTAACAATTGGAACTCTAGAGGGAGTAGGCAAGACCAGAATGGAGCCACAAATAGGCGACTAACAATTGAGAAGATTTTTTCTTGGGCCTTTAGGAGCACTTCTGGCACCCTGGAACTTTTGAAGTACATTAAAGATTGCTTGGACTGTTTTTGTCAAGTGGCTTCTATTGGTCCACTTAAAGACAGTGAGTTGACCTCAGTGCCTGGAACAAATAGGTGGAACATTCATTCCCTCCACTTCTACTGTAAAATTAAAAGGGAATTAGAGCTTTGGTTCTTGTTTTTGATCAGTAAAAATTAATCTACTGGAAGTTGTTCAACTGTTGTGTTGTAATGGGCTCCGATCAGGTGCGACTTACTCTTATTGTCAATAGTTTACTTATGTTTGCTTCTAGACTTTTTAAGAAAAACATTTCCTGGCTAACCTACAAGAGAGTTGGCACCTATATAACCCAGCATTCGTCAATATCTTCAATACCAGGAGGGTGAGGGTTAGAAAGAAATATGCTTGCTTACAAGAAAGTTACAGTGCTTTGATAGTATACAAGCTATTCTTGTTACCCACTGAGTGCACTGAACAATTTACATAATAATGCTTAATTAATTGAATTGTAAGCTTTTTGACTTAAGTTAGGTTTGATTTTTGCATTACTGTGTTCAAGTATTTTTTTGGTAATAGAGTAACTGCATGGTCAGCTAATGACTCTTTTCATCAACAGAGGTGAGGTCCCTTACACCAATAACTCTAATGTGCCTTCAGTTGTCACACCATTGTGTTAGTGAATGTTTAGTTTGAAATACCAAGATTTTAAACGGAACAGATATGAGTTAGTGATCAGCTTCCTGTCATTTCTCTAAGTTCCTTGGAAGCAGCATTTTTAGCTGAAAAATTTGTTCATTTTTTTTAGAATAACAGCATAAGTAGATCTCCCAGCATCAAAATCTTACTTTTACAATTTACCCTGGGACATTCAGGAATGTTTATTTCATTTGGATCATATTACTGTTTTATCAGAGGTGGTGGCCTATTTAAAATAATACTTGTATTAAAGTTGAAGGTAAGGGACTTGTTAAGCAATTACGAATATGGCGAATGGTAATATTTAGTTGATGATGGTAAGAGCTAAGCAAAGACTAAAAGAAAGTCTTGTATTTCCATAGCAGTTTTCATGACCATTGGATGTCTCAAAGCACTTTGCAACAGTAAGTACTTTGAAAATGTAGGATTGTAACTTGGTCAAACAGAGAGGTTTTGAGGAGGAAAGTTTTTTAGATTAGATTACTTACAGTGTGGAAACAGGCCCTTCAGCCCAACAAGTCCACACCGACCCGCCAAAGCACAACCCAACCATAACCCAACATTTACCCCTTACCTAACACTATGAGCAATTTAGCATGGCCAATTCACCTGACCCGCACATCTTTGGACTGTGGGAGGAAACCGGAGCACCCGGAGGAAACCCACGCAGACAAGGGGAGAACGTGCAAACTCCACACAGTCAGTCGCCTGAGTCGGGAATTGAACCCGGGTCTCAGGCGCTGTGAGGCAGCAGTGCTAACCACTGTGCCACCGTGCCGCCCTATAAGTGGAGAAAGTGGAGAACATTTAAGAAGAAATTCTGGAGATAGGTAAATAACAGACCAAAATGCCTATCTGTGCACTGTTAGTGCAATGTATGGCTACTGTCGACCTCCATTCCACTATCTAGCATTGCAGTCTTGAGAGCAGTGCAAGAATAGAGGGGGGGAAAATGCTCTAGATTGTCTTAGAGTGGTTGGGGATCGTTGGTGGGATGGAATTTGTAGAAAAGGAGCAACTGTGTGGTTGAGGCTGAGAATTGTGGCTTTAGACTTTAAAGAATTGAGTTGGAGGAAGTTGAGACGTATCTAATACTGAATGCAGCATTAACGGTCTGACAGCACGTTAGTGGTAGAAGGTTTGAGAGAAGTGTGGGTGTAGCAAACTTGATGTCAGTAATGTTTGTGTTGAAGCTCACATTTTGTTAATTGATGTTGCCAAGTGGTATGTGGATGAGAAAAAGAGAAGGTAAGGTTTCTGTAGGTAACTTCTCAGGATGGATGTAGCTGTTGCTATTGCTGGAGATACTTTTGGTTACATTTAGCAGGGGTACAACGATGCAAGAACAGTTCTCTGCAGTTGGAAACTGACTATTGGAAGAAGATACTTTGTTGAATGCTGCAGAGAGATTGAGCTTCAATAATGCATGACTGCTGCAGAGAAGATTGCTCATCGGCTAGTAAGGGCTGATGGTGCTTGAACAGGGACCAGAATGGAATCAAAGGGATTGAAATGGGATTATGAGAGTTATTGTTATGCAATTGGCAGGTATGTTCAAGAACCTTAAACAGGAAAGAAAGAAAATATGGACAGTGTTTTGTCTGTGGTTAGGACTAACTGAGCTGTGAGGCAGATGGTGACATTGTTTAGTTGACAGTAAGTCGAAAGAGGCTGCACTGTACTGAAAAACTAAAGTGTATCTAAGTTAAAAGTAACGTTTCAGAAACTAAGGAGAAATGAATCAGAGGTGTCAGTTCTTCAGAGATGCTGATTTCTGCAAGCAACAAAGTGTGAACAAATTTCTGTACTGAAATTTTCTAGGAAAAGTCAAGATTCTTGCATAATGGATGGGATTTTTCCATAAGTAAGTGTAATTTTTTAAAGTCTGCCTTAGCTTCCAATGTTGTCTGTCTTGATTTTGTGAGAATTTGTGTTCTCTGTAAGCCTTCATCTCCTATGTTGTTCATGGTAAACTGAGGGTGTGGTGTTTTGTGATTAAAAGTGGTGTGTTGGGAAAAGTTAGGAATTGTGACTTTTCAAGGAAGTATACAACCAGATGCTGTCTGAGATCAGAGAGAAAATGTTATGACAACCCAACTCCTTCAAGATCTTGCATTATGTAGATAGAACCAACAAAGGAGATTGTAAATTGAAGATTACACTCTTGCCCATTAGTTCTTTTCTGAAAGCAATCTATGTCCTAATTATGTTTTCCAGACACAATAAAACCACTATTCAAAGCATTCTCACCTTGTAACATTTATACCCCTTACTTGGAATAAATTGACTCCAGAAAGAACAAATATGCAGAAAGCTTACTTATATTAGCAATAGAATGCAGTTCTGTATCCCATTTCCAACCACAGTATCTTCTCAAACTAAACTCATGTTACCTGTGCAAAATGATGCAGGAAATTCACAAATATGTTAAGACTAGTTCTGTCACAGCTTCTAAATCTCAATTAGAACAGAAAACGTACTATGTATTTGTGTTTAATTTGCAACATGCACACTGAAAATCTGAAACGAAAACAGTGCTGGAGAAGCAGCAGGTCTGGCAGCACCTGTTGATAGAAAAACAGAGTTAGTGTTTCAAGTCCAGTGACCATTCATTAAAACTGTTATTAGCTAGGAAGGAGTGCGATTTATGGTGATGACAGGATTGTGTTGTTGGTGGGGGGATGGGTGGCGGGGTGTTGGTAGTGGGGGGGGAGTGTGAATAGAGTACATGTTCTTGAACTAAGTGCAGTGTTGGAAGCAACAGAAAATGTTGGTTATACATAACATTTGTAAAGAGAGAAGCCAACTTAACATTTTGATTGTAACTATTTGTCAGATGTTTGGGATCTCCCATCCACCGCCTCCAACCTCATAGTCCCACAACCCCGCACCGCCCGTTTCTACCTCCTGCCCAAAATCCACAAACCTGCCTGCCCCGGCCGACCCATTGTCTCAGCCTGCTCCTGCCCCACCGAACTCATCTCCCAATACCTCGACACGGTCCTGTCCCCTTTAGTCCAAGAACTCCCCACCTACGTTCGGGACACCACCCACGCCCTCCACCTCCTCCAGGATTTTCGCTTCCCCGGTCCCCAACGCCTTATTTTCACTATGGACATCCAGTCCCTGTACACCTCCATCCCCCATCACGAAGGACTCAAAGCCCTCCGCTTCTTCCTTTCCCGCCGCACTAACCAGTACCCTTCCACTGACACCCTCCTTCGACTGACTGAACTGGTCCTCACCCTGAATAACTTCTCTTTTCAATCCTCCCACTTCCTCCAAACTAAAGGAGTTGCCATGGGCACCCGCATGGGCCCCAGCTATGCCTGCCTCTTCGTAGGATATGTGGAACAGTCCATCTTCCGCAACTACACTGGCACCACCCCTCACCTTTTCCTCCGCTACATCGATGACTGTATCGGCGCTGCCTCGTGCTCCCACGAGGAGGTTGAACAGTTCATCAACTTTACTAACACCTTCCATCCCGACCTGAAATTCACCTGGACTGTCTCAGACTCCTCCCTCCCCTTCCTAGACCTTTCCATTTCTATCTCGGGCGACCGACTCAACACAGACATCTATTATAAACCGACTGACTCCCACAGCTACCTGGACTACACCTCCTCCCACCCTGCCCCCTGTAAAAACGCCATCCCATATTCCCAATTCCTTCGTCTCCGCCGCATCTGCTCCCAGGAGGACCAATTCCAACACCGCACAACCCAGATGGCCTCCTTCTTCAAGGACCGCAGATTCCCCCCAGACGTGATCGACGATGCCCTCCACCGCATCTCCTCCACTTCCCGCTCCTCCGCCCTTGAGCCCCGCTCCTCCAACCGCCACCAAGACAGAACCCCACTGGTTCTCACCTACCACCCCACCAACCTGCGCATACAACGTATTATCCGCCGCCATTTCCGCCACCTCCAAACGGACCCCACCACCAAGGATATATTTCCCTCCCCTCCCCTATCAGCGTTCCGCAAGGACCACTCCCTTCGTGACTCCCTTGTCAGATCCACACCCCCCACCAACCCAACCTCCACCCCCGGCACCTTCCCCTGCAACCGCAGGAAATGTAAAACTTGCGCCCACACCTCCACACTCACTTCCCTCCAAGGCCCCAAGGGATCCTTCCATATCCGCCACAAGTTCACCTGTACCTCCACACACATCATCTATTGCATCCGCTGCACCCGATGTGGCCTCCTCTATATTGGTGAGACAGGCCGCTTACTTGCGGAACGCTTCAGAGAACACCTCTGGGCCGCCCGAACCAACCAACCCAATCACCCCGTGGCTCAACACTTTAACTCCCCCTCCCACTCCACCGAGGACATGCAGGTCCTTGGACTCCTCCACCGGCAGAACACAACTACACGACGGCTGGAGGAGGAGCGCCTCATCTTCCGCCTGGGAACCCTCCAACCACAAGGTATGAATTCAGATTTCTCCAGCTTCCTCATTTCCCCTCCCCCCACCTTGTCTCAGTCGGTTCCCTCAACTCAGCACCGCCCTCCTAACCTGCAATCCTCTTCCTGACCTCTCCGCCCCCACCCCACTCCGGCCTATCACCCTCACCTTGACCTCCTTCCACCTATCCCACCTCCATCGCCCCTCCCCCTAGTCCCTCCTCCCTACCTTTTATCTCAGCCTGCTTGGCTCTCTCTCTCTTATTCCTGATGAAGGGCTTATGCTCAAAACGTCGAATTCTCTATTCCTGAGATGCTGCCTAACCTGCTGTGCTTTGACCAGCAACACATTTGCAGCAGGCCTTTTATATTTCCAACATTTCATGTTTTAGTTGGTCTTGAGTTGGCAGACTAAACATTTTTTCAGGATATTGATAATCTTTTTATGCAAGTTTTCACTATTCATGTTTAATCATAGAACAAGCTTTATCATCCAAACATGATCATTACTGAGCAGTAACATTTCTGGGAGTTTTGGGAACATCTTCAAACAAGTGAATGTTAAAATGATATCATGCTTTGAGAGTGTTAATGTTTCTACTAATCTATTCACTAAAAATATCCATGAATTGCTTGATTTGGATCTTGCTTTTTAACTACTTTATCTGCTCTTACCATTTCATTGGTTTTCTATCTTTATAAATTGTCCTTTATTTTAAAGGATTGTGACAATGATGTGGCTTTAAGGAGTGTATTTTGTCCTTTTTTTTAAATGAAGGAAATTTGAGACAGTGACAGCAATTGGTCTACTCAAAGCCAATAAAGTTGTGAGGCCTTGGGTTTTTGTTTAAAGTATGAACAATACCAGCAGTCTAAATGGGTGGGGTCAAGCTCCCACATAACCAGGAATTTTAGTTTTAGCTTTCTGTAAGCCCTGGTCTTGAAGCTGTTATTCCCCTCTATTTTTACAGCTAAAAGCTGGGGTTTGCTTCCTACTGCTGGAATTGCATATGAGATCTATTTTACTATTTGCCTCTGCTAAGGGTGTGTTTATGTGATGTTACCATATTGAAACAATTGATTAGTAGTTAATATATATGTTATTTTGATAAGCATTTTTATAGAGTTACAGTTAAGGCCAGTTATAGAGTCATAGAGAGACACCATGGAGACAGGTTCTTTGGTCCAAACTGGTCCATGGTGACCAAAATGTCCACTTACTCTAACCCCATTACTCTGCATTTAGCCCATTTCCTTCTAAAGCATTCCAATCTATGTATTTGTCCAAATGCCTTTTAAATGTTGTGAATGTGCCCGCCTCAACAACTTCCGCTGGCAGCTCATTCCATATGCATACCACCCCTCAGTCTCCTATGCTGTAAAGCAAAAAGTCCTAGCTTGTCCAATCTTTCCTTATAACTCAGACCATTGAGGCCTGGCAACGTCCTTATAAAGTTCTTCTGCACTTTTTCCAGTTTAATAGCATCCTTCCTATAGCAAGATGACTGAAACTGAACACAATAATCCAATCGTGGTCTCACTGACATCCTATACAACTGCAACATAACTTCCCAACGTCTACACTCAGTGCCCTGACTGATGAGGGTCAGTGTCTTCAATGTCCTGCCTACCTATGACTCCACTTTCAGAGAACCCTTGTACTTGAACTCCAAGGTCCCTTTGTTCCACTGAATTTCTTAAGGCCTTACCTTTCACCATGAAACCCCTACTTTTATTTGACTTTGCAAAATGGATTCACAATTATCTATATTAAACTCTGTTTGCCATTTCTCTGCCACTTCCCCAGCTGACCAAGGTCCTGCTGCAATTTCTGATAAGCTTTCTCACTGTCCGCAATACCACCTATTTTAGTGAAAATTCATGAATCATGCCTTGTACATTCTCATTCAAATCATTGATATAGATAACAAACAGTAATGGGCCCAGCACCGACCCATGAGGCACTCAACTCATCACAGGTCTCCAGTCCAACAATCGTTCTTCCACTAGTCACAGGCCTGCAGTCCGACAATCGTTCTTCCACTATTACCTCTGCTTCCTACCATCAAGCCAACTGTGTATCTAATTTGCCAGCTCCCCTTGGATTCCATGTGATCTTACCTTCCAGATCAGCCTACCATGTGGAACCTCATCAAAGGCCTTACTAAAATCCATATAGACTGTGTCTACTGCCCTGTCCTCATAAACCTTCCTGGTCACTTCTTCAAAGAATTCGTAACAAATTTATGAGGCACGATCTCCAATGCACAAAGCCATGCTGACTCCTCCCTGTCAAATCCTATCTTTCCAAATGCATTTGTATCTTACCTCTCAGAATCTTCTCAAGCAACTTACCCACCACAATTGTTTGATGTTATAAATCTGGTCTATAGTTCACAGGTTTTTCTTTGCAGCCCTTCTTGAATAAGAGTATAACATCCGGTATGCTCGAGTCTTCTGGGACCTTACCTGTGGCTAATGATACAAAAATATCAGCCAAGGTCCCAGCAATTTCTTCTTTAGCTCTTGCAGTGTTCTTGGAAATGTCTGGTCAGGACCAGGAGATTTATCCACCTTCATGTTCTTTCCTTTTTTATTTTGTTTGTATTTAACTGTAGTATAAAATTGTGCATTTTGCTTAAAGTCAAGTAGTTTGATCAATAGAATTGCATCTGGAACAGAATGCCTTGAACTTACCCTTAAAATAAGAAAACATTAGGGTCTAGGCTATCTTTTAAAAACATTTTGTGAGGGGTTTGGTCTGGTCCCTAATGAATTGAGAGCTCTTCCAGATTGGGTTTAGGATATTGAACTCAAAGACAGTGAGTGGTGAGTGTCAATATTTTTTTATTATGGTGTTACATTCTGTTGGTATAATAAGGATATGCCTTGTGTAGTAATGGCTCTTTCAGTCGCTAAGAGTTTCCTCAAAGTGGAAGAAGTCATTTCAGGAATTTTACAGAAAGTGAGCAAGACAAAGCTTTTGGAATTGGCAGACTAGCTGGGGTTGGGGTTGTCTTTGTCTGTACGAAAAGGGGAGGCAATTGCAGTAATAGCTCAACATTTACAATTGCCAGAAATGCCATCAGAATCTTTGGAAATGGCTAAAATTCAATTGTAAATGCGAGAAGTGAGAATCCGTATTTGTTGATCATAATGGATATGTCTCCTAGATTTCCAGAGGCCATCTCATTACACAGTATCATGACTAAAAGGATTGTAGAAGGGTTATACAAATCTTTCTTACTTGATACTCGCAGAAATATAATTGGATTAAGGGTTAAATTTTAATTCAAAATTATTCAAGGAAGTTGGGATATCTTGGGGGGAAAATATATTCAAATTGACTGTATATCATTCAGAATCACAGGGACCATTAGAATGGTGGCAACAGTTGAGGGCTTATATTCAAGACAATTCAGAGGATTAGGATAAAGGAATTAGAGGTGCACCTAATGAATCAACTAAATTCACTCCATTTGAAGTAGTTTTGAGCATGAAGTGAGAGGACCACTAAAATTAATTAAGGAGAAATTGATAAGTCAGAGTTCAGAGACCACGTATTTGGACTATGTGTCAGAATTTAGAGAAAAATTAAATAGTGGGTGAGTTGATGAGACAGCATTTGAATGTTGCAGACAGGAAGCAGACAAGAGACCAGAAATTCATAATATTGCTAGTGGAAATAGTGTAGGTGTTATTCCCAGTGGTATGTAAATCTTTAAAGGCAAGGTCAAGTGGGCCTTATCAAATTGGAAATAAATTGAATGAGGTGAATTATTTGATAAGAATGACATTTTGTGAGATTTTTTTTCTAAATGAATTATGTGAATATGCTCAAAAGATATTTTGTTAGGAAAGGAGAAGGTAGTATTGTGGAACACAGAGACCTAGGGGTTCAGGTACATAATTCTTTGAATTTTGTGTCACAGGTAGACAGGGTGGCTAAGAAGGTGTTTAGCACAGTTACCTTCATTGCTCAAACCTTGAGTGTAGAAATTGGGATATCATGTTGAGATTGGACAGGATGTTGGTGAGACCTCTTCTGGAATACTATGTGCATTATTGTTTGCTATTGTATAGGAAGGTTATTACTAAACTGGAGAGGGTTCACAAAAGATTTATCAGGATGTTGCCGAGAATGTAGGATTTGAGATGTAAAAATATACTGGAAAGACTGGGACATTTTTCACTGGAATGTATGAGGTTGAGAGGTGACCTCCTTGAGGTTTATAATATCATGAGTAGCATAGATGAGGACCTTTTCATAAGAATGAAATGGACCTTTTCCCTAGGCAGGGACAGTTCAAAACTAGGATTCGTATTATTAAGGTGAATGGAGAAAGATTTAAAAAGAACATGGGGGCTTTTCTTTTACACAGAGTGGTTTATGTGTGAAATGAACTGCCCAACGAAGTGGTGGACGCAGGTACCAAGTTTTAAAAAAAAAAGTTGGATAAGTTCATGAACACAAAAGGTTTGGAGGAATATGAGCCAAGTGCAGGCAGGTGAGACCAGCTTAGTTTGGAAACATGGTTGACATAAACTGATTGGAACAACAAAACTCTGTTTCCATGCTGTTTGACTCCATGACTCTATGAATGTGTTACAGGTTACAACACAGAGTGAAGAACAAAGTTCAGATTACTCTGAATTTGACATTCCTCAGATTAAATTTGACAATGTGGAAGTTCTCAAAAATTTGAACAAATTATTGAGTTATCTTCCAGAGGAAAATAGAAATGTCCTGAAAGAGTTATTACAATCACATGCGAAGATATGTAGGAATAAATTGGAAGTACTAATCTGATAATGCATAATACAGCTATAGGAAATGCTGTTCCAATGAAGCTACATCCTCATAGACTTAACCCTCTAAGTTGGCGCAGGTTCAAAAAAAGAAATTGAACTCATGTTAAAAGACAATATGATGGAAGTGACTTGCAATGAATAGAGCTCACCCATAGTAATGTCGCCAAAACCAAATGATTATGTGTTGACTATCGCAGAGTTTATGCAGATCCAAAATCTGATTCATATCATGTTCCACGTTTCATAAGCTATATTGAGAAGGTAGAACAAGCAGCTTATATTTTGACATTGGACTAACTCCAATGATACTGGCAGGTACCTTTATCCAAGAGAGTGAAGGAAACTTAGGCTTTTGTGACATCAAATGGTCTTTACCAGTTTAAAGTCATATCATTTAGTATGTAAAGAACATCAACCTCATTTCAAAGACTAACTATTAAATATATTTTTGGATTATTCAATGGTTTAGTATATATTGATGATCTAGTGATTTTTAATCACACATGGAAGGAAAATTTGGAGCATCAATCGGAATTGTTCGATCTATTTTGGGACTGGGAGTTGGCAGTAAACCTGGAAAAGAGTGAAAGACCAAATCACCTTCCTGGGCCATGTCATTTGACATGAAAGGATAGCCCCATGGAGTGTGAAAAGCAATTGTTATTGGGGAGTTTCCCGTACCATCGATGAAGAGGGAGATAAAATGATTTCTGGGACTGGGTGGTTTTTATATCAGAAGTTTGTACCAAATTTTAGCAGTGTGGTTGTTCCATTGACTGACTTGTCGAAGAAGTGCCGAAAATTTCAGTGGAGGAACGGTAGAAGGTATTTATCAGCCTGAAAGCTGTGTTAACCACTGCCCCAGTGTTATACCTAATTATGCAAAGCCATTCAAAGTGGCTATTGATGCGAGTGATGTTGGCGTCAGTGCTGTAGCCTTACAAGAAGATGATAAGAAGATAGCAAAGACGTATTGGGTATTTTCTTTCAGAAAATTGAAGAATCAACAGAAATATTCCACAATTGAGAAGGAGACCTTGAGTTTAGTGTTGGTGTTGCAACATTTCAACATTTATATTGCCAATAATGTGCCTGAGACAATTGTAAAGACTAATCATGACCCCTAAATTTTTTTTGGAAAAACTTAAGGATAAAATGTCTAGACTATTTAGTTGGAGCTTATTATTGCAGCCATTCAATTTAAAAATTGCACATGTGGCAGAATGAGAGAACATAATTGCTGACATGTTGTCAGGACTTCGATGAATGAAAATCGTGGTATTTGGTGGTGAGGTAAATGGACTGAAATGGACTATAGTTGTGAATGTTTGCAAGTTTAGAATCAATGTAGTACATATGTATTGTAGTGTACGAATAGTAGAAGACTTTTTTTTAAAATGAAGCCCTCTTTATATATTGATGGTTCATTTTATAAGGGGCAGGGTGACAATATTCTGGTTTTAAGAGATGTATTTAGTCCTTTTTTTTAATGAAGTTAACAATCATACAACACCAGGTTATAATCCAACAGGTTTATTTGGAAGTACTAACTTTCAAAGTGCTGCTCCTGCATCAGGTTTTTTTAATTAAGAAAAAGGTGGTGAGCAGCCTGCTCAAACCAAAAAAGTAAACTGTTTATGAGGCCTTATGTTTTTTCTTAAGTTGGAACAATAAAAGCAACCTGAGTAGGTGGGGTCAAGCTCCCACTGAACCAGGATTTCTAGTGTCAGCTTTCTGCAGTGATTGGGGTCTTGAAGCTGATGTGGAAGTTCTTATTCCTTTCTCTACTACAGTTAAAAGCTGGGGTTGTCTTCCTACTGCTGGAATTGCATGTAAGTCAATCTATTTTACTGAATTTGCCTTTGTCAAGGCTGTGTTTATAGAATGTTACAATATTGGAACAATTGATTAGTAGTAGTGTATTGTTAAGCATTTTGATGAGTTACAGTTAAGCCAATTCTTTTACTTTTATTCTGTCTGTATTTTAACTATAGTGTAAAAATAAAGTGAACCTTCCTTGAAATCAATTAGTTCAACCAATTGAATTGCATCTGAAATCATTTCTGACTGTAAGAGCTGCTCCTTTTTTTGAGGTTTTTTTTTAGATGTTGGAGGTGATTTCCTCGAATTCCAGGAGCAGCAATTACTGTTTTATATGCTGTTGCATTGTTTTGGAACTTTGGGAAAAAAAAGTTAAAACAACAGCAGTTTTAAAAGAGAGAAGAGCAGACAAAGGAAGCACATGGTGAGGACAGTGCAGGAGAGAGAGACAGAACCTGCACAGTTATCGCCTTTGCTGTTTGAATTTGTGTATTGCTGGACATTGGAGTGCATCTGGGAAAATTAACAAACAGTGAAATTCACAACTAGTCTTGGAGGAACTGTTGGGTGAAGTTCATAACACAGAATCCGATAAGTTAGTTGTTGTTTTAAGTCTGTCCAAGGGAAAGGCTGCAATAGTGGGTACAGTGGATTCTTTCTTGATTATATGTTTTTGGAGATAAGTCTCTTGATTAAACTTAAAATATAAGCCATAGCTATTAATTTAACCTGGGGCAGTGTTTGTAGAGGAATAAGAAGGTGTTATTTTCTGGGTCTGTAGATTGTGAAGGAGCAAAAATGGCCTTTGCAGTGATATGTACTTCTTGTCAGATGTGGGAGTTTAAAGAGAGTTTAAGGGTTACTGCGGATTATATCTGCCATAAATGCTGTTGGATGTGAATCTTATCAGATCGAGTGGATCGTTTGGAGAGACAGAAGCGATGAGGAATTTGCAACAGCAACAGTATGTGATGGATGGCAGTTATAGGAAGGGGGGAAAGTCTCAGATACAGTCACCTAGATGGATTAACTCCAGGAAGGGTGAGAGAGGTTGGCACCTAGCGCAGGAGTCTTTTGTGGATATACCCATTTCAAACATTATGCTGTTTTGGAAAATGTAGGGGTGATAGATTCTCAGGGGAACGTAACACGAACAGCCAAGTTTCTGGTATTGACACTGGCTCAAATGCAACAAGGGGTATGTCGGCTTCCAAGCAATCAATTGTGTTAGGGGATTCTGTAGTCAGAGGTACAGCCAGACGTTTTTGTGGCTAGCAGAGAAAAAGCAGAATGGTGTGTTGTTTCCCTGGTGCCAGGATCAAGGATGCCTCAGAGAGGGTGCAGAATGTTCTCACGGGGGAGAGGGGCCAGCAAGAGGTCATTGTCCACATTGCAACTAACGATATAGGAAGGGAAAAGATTGCGATTCTGAAAGGAGATTACAGAGAGTTAGGCAGAAATTTAAAAAGGAGGTCCTCAAGGGTAGTAATATCTGGATTACTCCCAGTGCTATGAGCTAGTGAGGGCAGGAATAGGAGGATAGAGCAGATGAACGCATGGCTGAGGACCTGGTGTATGGGAGAAGGATTCACATTTTTGGATCACTGGAATCTCTTTTGCGGTAAAAGTGAAGGGCGGATTGCCCCTAAATTGGAAGGGGACTAATATACTGGCAAGGAAATTTGCTAGAACTGCTTGCGAGGATTTAAACTAGTAAGGTCGGGGTGGGGTGGGACCCAGGGAGATAGTGAGGAAAGAGATCGATCTGAGACAGGTACAGCTGAGAACAGAAGTGAGTCAAACAGTCAGGGCAGGCAGGGACAAGGTAGGACTAATAAATTAAACTGCATTTATTTCAATGCAAGGGGTCTAACAGGGAAGGCAGATGAACTCAGGGCATGGTTAGGAACGTGGGACTGGGATATCATAGCAATTACGGAAACATGGCTCAGGAATAGGCTGGACTGGCAGCTTAATGTTCCAGGAACTGAGAAATAAGAAAGGGATGATCACCTTATTGGGATTGTATTATAGACCCCCTAATAGTCAGAGGGAAATTGAGAAACAAACTTGTAAGGAGATCTCAGCTATCTGTAAGAATAATAGGGTAGTTATGGTAGGGGATTTTAACTTTCCAAACATAGACTGGGACTGCCATAGTGTTAAAGGTATAGATCGAAAGGAATTTGTTAAGTGTGTACAAGACAATTTTCTGATTCAGTATGTGGATGTACCGACTAGAGAAGGTGCAAAACGTGACCTACTCTCGGGAAATAAGGCAGGGCAGGTGACTGAGGCGTCAGTGGGAGAGCACTTTGGGGCCAGCGACCATAATTCTATTAGTTTTAAAATAGTGATGGAAAAGGATAGACCAGATGTAAAAGTTGAAGTTCTAAATTGGAGAAAGGCCAATTTTGACAGTATTAGGCAAGAACTTTTTAAAGCTGATTGGAGGCAGATGTTCGCAGGTAAGGGGACGGCTGGAAAATGGGAAGCCTTCAGAAATGAGATAACAAGAATATATTCCTGTCAGGGTGAAAGGGAAGGCTGGCAGGTATAGGGAATGCTGGATGACTAAAGAAATTGAGGGTTTGGTTAAGAAAAAGCAATGTCAGGTATAGACCAGATAGATCGAGTGAATCCTTAGAAGTGTATAAAGAAAATAGGAGTATACTTAAGAGGGAAATCAGGAGGGCAAAACGGGGACATGAGATAGCTTTGGCAAATAGAATTAAGGAGAATCCAAAGGGAGTGGAGTGTCATAAGGATTGGTGCTGGGCCCTCTACTTTTTGTGATTTACATAAATGATTTGGATGCGGGCATAAGAGGTACAGTTAGTAAGCTTGCAGATGACACCAAAATTGGAGGTGTAGTATACAGCGAATAGGCTTACCTCAGATTGCAGCAGGATCTTGAACAGATGGGCCAATGGGCTGAGAAGTGGCAGATGGAGTTTAATTCAGATAAATGCAAGGTGCTGCATTTTGGGAAAGCAAATCTTAGCAGGACTTATACATTTAATGGTAATGTCCTAGGGAGTGTTGCTGAACAAAGAGACCTTGGAGTGCAGGTTCATAGCTCCTTGAAAGTGGAGTCGCAGGTAGATAGGATAGTGAAGAAGGCATTTGGTATGCTTTCCTTTATTGGTCAGAGCATTGAGTACAGGAGTTGGGAGGTCACATTGCAGCTGTACAGGACATTGGTTAGGCCACTGTTGGAATTTTGCGTGCAATTCTGGTCTCCTTCCTATCGAAAAGATGTTGTGAAACCTGAAAGAGTTCAGAAAAGATTTACAAGGATGTTGCCAGGGTTGGAGGATCTGAGCTACAGGGAGAGGCTGAACAGGCTGGGGCTGTTTTCCCTGGAGCATCGGTGGCTGAGGGGTGACCTGATAGAGGTTTACAAAATTATGAGGGGCATGGATAGGATAAACAGACAAAGTCTTTTCCCTGGAGTCAGGGAGTCCAGAACTAGAGGGCATAGGTTTAGGGTGAGAGGGAAAAGATATAAAAGAGAACCGTGGGGCAACTTTTTCACGCAGAAGGTGGTACATGTATGGAATGAGCTGCCAGAGGATGTGGTGGAGGCTGGTACAATTGCAACATTTAAGAGGCATTTGGATGGGTATATGAATAGGAAGGGTTTGGAGGGATATGGGCTGGGTGCTGGCAGGTGGGACTAGATTGGATTGGGATATCTGGTCGGCATGGACGGGTTGGACCAAAAGGTCTGTTTCCATGCTGTACATCTCTATGACTCTATTATTAATATAATTTGAGGGGTTTTGGTCTGGTTCATAACAGGATGTACAATACATTTTTTCCTCTAGCTACATTTTCTTCTCTACAATTAGACAATTCTAGGTGTCTTGTTTGAGAATTACTGGTCATAAATACTCTGAAAATATATTTTATGTAAAATTCTCCTGATGTCTAAAGTTTTGTGCTGTATGGAGATGAGATATTTTGAGCAACAAGTTCAAAGAGTATCATGAGAATGGATTATTTTGTTTTTCAAAATGTCTGTTTATTTTGTATTCTATCTTAAATGAATTGTATAACAAGTCACTTAGAAGCAATAGCAAACATCTTCCTTTTTTGAAGTTCGGATTATGAAGCATCCTTGTAAACTGAGGAGGGAAAATAATAAGATTAGCAAAGAAAGAAAAACCAGCAACAGAAACTTGGTACCTAAGAGCAAGCAAAAGGAATAGTTATTGAAAGAAAAAGACATTAGTGAAAGATTGGGAGACATTTGTATGAAAACTATTTACAAGGATAAATTTTGTGTTGTCGTGAGTAATAGTTTGTAATGCACTCAGTGCAGAAAGTTGAAATTATGATTTTTTTTCTAAGCGCAATAGCATCCTGCATTAAAGGAAAATTAGAATCCAAACACAGGCTCTAAATTAAGGTTATGAAATAGTGATGTCCACCTGAAGTTCCAGTTTAGTTGTTTTAGCAGAGTCATTAACAAAGGTAGTGTTAAGAAAATTTGAGATAAATTTAATTATCCTTGCTTTGTACAATTTCAAAGCCAATGAGAATAAGCTAGTCCATGAGAATATTCTGATCAATTCCATAATGCACTAGCTTAATACTGAGCAACTTAGTTCAGAAAGTGGCAGTAAACTGTGCAATTAGATGTCTTGGTACCAGCTCTACAATACCCTGTTTTGGAGAGTCAGTGGCAACAATGTTATTATTTAAAGGTACAATATGACAGTGTCCAAGAAGTATGATAAAAAATGTAATATCAAGCTGCAAGAGGCATTAAGGTATGACCAAAACCTTGGCCAAAGTAGTAGTTTTTTCCAGAGTATCTTAGTTAAGGAAAGCAGGTGAGAGAGTCAGAGAGATGTATCGACAGTATTCCAGATCTTTGGCCCGAGTCAGCTAGTGGAATGGTTAAAATTGGGATGTACAGAATTCAAGGAGTAAATACATAGGTTGGAATATTGCAAAGCTAAAGGAGATACAGAGGTGGGAATGGGTGAATTCATGGAGAGATATTTAAACAAAGATCAAGGCATGGATGATTGGGACTGGTGTGAGTTATAAAGTGTGATAAAGTTCTGGATGCCTTCCACTTTACAGGAGTGAATTTATGTCTCAGGGGAGTGAAGCTTAGCACCCATAATATTTGATGTCTTATCAATGATCTATTGGATAGCATCATAGGAGATGATCTCAGTTGATCTGTTTCGGACATTTCTTCAAGCATTGTGTTACATTTTACAGATAATTTATTTGATTTACATGCAGGGATTTTGTCATTCTGAACATTGAGCTAATTAGTGAGTTGTTTTTTTTATTATCTTCTTGTGGCAATGTATTCTTATGCACCTTAAGAATAATTAGAAAATGCAAAGGGTCGGTGATTTAAATATGCAAAGAAGTAACTAAGTTTGGCTTTAACTCAGGATTCTAGTTTTAACAGTTCACGTGTTTTTCTTGATTTGTGTACAATTCCTCAGGTTCAACAGTATGAGTATACCATAAAAAAAAGCAATTCACTTGACAGCTGCTACCTGCCAAGTGAGAGGGGGAGTTGGAATGTTGGGTCACAGAGCGGTGTGGTTGATTGGTGCGGGTGTCCCAGAGATGTTCCCTAAAGCGCTCTGCTAGGAGGCGTCCAGTCTCCCCAATGTAGATGAGACCGCATCGGGAGCAACAGATACAATAAATTATATTGGTGGATGTGCAGGTAAAACTTTGATGGATGTGGAAGGCTCCTTCGGGCCTTGGATGGAGGTGAGGGAGGAGGTGTGGGCACAGGTGTTGCAATTCCTGCAGTGGCAGGGGAAGGTGCCAGGATGGGAGGGTGGGTTGTTGGTGGGGGGCGTGGACCTGACCAGATAGTCACGGAGGAAACGGTCTTTGCGGAAGGCAGAGCCTTGTCTCCAGTCATCTCGGCTGTCCCAGGCATTGGGCAAAGACCAGGACTGTATGATAGTGTAACAGCAACCCCATTTTAAAATAACCTATGCACACCTTTTGAAACATAGCACCTGGAGCAGAATTCCTCTTTGTTCTCATCCATTGTTTCTAGAGTTGGGCCATACACACCGATGACTGTGCTATACTGCTTCAGGATTAGAATGAGTCAAAGGATCATCCCACATTCATTTAGGTAGTCAATTAACTTGTTTGTAATGGTGAAACCAATTCCGTGGAATCAGCATTTCTCCTCAGATTTACAGTTCTTGAAGAATATATATCCAAACTGTCTTCCACAGTCCTCAAATTGAAGACTGGCTCTGGAATATTAAAAATCCTATGGGGAACCCCAACAGCAACAGACCTAAACATCACACTGCTATCATCACTCAGGAACTCTGCACAACAACAGTGACATTATTGCTATGAGTTAGGCATGGCAGGCAGGATAATATCCGTTTAGATACGCATTCTTCAAGAACAGTAAATCTGAGGAGAAATGCTGATTCCATGGAATTGGTTTTGCCATTACAAACAAGTTTGTTGACTACCTAAATGAATGTGGGATCAATGAATGTTGCATGATCCTTTGACTCATTCTAATCAAGAAGCAGTACAGCACAGTCATCGGTATGTGTGGCCCAATTCTAGAAACAATAGATGAGAACAAAGAGGAATTTTGCTCTAGGCACTATCCCATGTCCCAAAGGGAGATCAGCTAATTCTTCTTGGTGATTCAAATGCCAGATTTTGAAGAAATGCAACCCTTCAGAAAGGTGTGATTGGCAAGGAAGGTGTAGTGAAAGCAAAGATTAACAAAGTCCTTCTCTTGATGAAATGCCTCAAGCATGACTTGGTTGAAGCAAACAACCTACTTCACCAGAGAGACAAAGTGCAAGATCTCATGGCAACACCCTTGCTCATGATATAGGCACTTGCTTGACTAAGTCATTGTTCAACTGCCTGCATGGATGTTTACATCACCCTTGCATCACATCAAGAGGTGATGACTTCTGGAGCAGCCACTGCCTAATCCTGTCCACCATATCCATCAGGAGAAAGTGAGGACTGCAGATGCTGGAGTTCAGAATCGAGAGCGTGATAATGGAAAAGCACAGCAGGTCAGGCAGCATCTGAGAAGCACGAGAATCGACGTTTTGGGCATTCCTGATGAAAGGCTTATGCCCGAAATGTCGATTTACCATATCCATCAGCCTGACCCAAAAACAGCAGCAGCCAGCAGAAATGCTGTTGTTAAAAATTCAGTGATGATGTATTTATGGACTATGTTAAGAATGGTGTCGTGAGCCAGGGCCTTGCAACCAACCTAGTGCTGCTCAATGACGGAATGTCCACAGGACCTGATCTGCCCTTGTGAGCAGTCTTTGGATTTCTGTACAAAAACATCAAGACTAGTTTGAAAAAAATGACCAAGACATTTGGGATTAATCAGGGCTGAATTTATGGTTCTGAACTGGAAGCACCACCAACTCAAAGGAAAACAAATGAAGATTAAAGTGCAACAAAAAAGATCTAAACCTGAGAACAAGGTGGTGGATGGAAAGGGTGCAGAAAATCCCACAATTCTCTGGTAGCATCAGTGTGCATTCTGTAGTTTAGTATAACCAAAGTACCCAAGGACTTGCAACTCTGAGACCTAAGGACAGAATGGCACTTGTCAAGGACAAAGATGCGATAAATGTTTATTAGAATTGCACTTCAAGGAGCTCTTCAATTAAGATTCAGTCTTCACCAAGGACACCTTCAACCACATTCCTGCTGAAATACTGCTGAGAAGGATTCTTGGCATGAATACATAACTTCACCTGGAAAGCAGAGAGCATGTAATTGTGTCCATCTTCACGAAAGGAGATAAAACTGATCATGGTAACAACAGAGGGTCTCCCTGTTGCTTGTCACATGGAAGTTAGTTCCAAAAACTTCCCTTAATTACCTGTTCCCATTGGCTGAAGAGCTCCTGCTTGAGTCATAATACAGATTCTGTCCAACAAGTGGCGTAATGGACATTATCAACGCAGTAGCTCCAAAAAATGACAGGTATCAGCAGGAACCTTTTATATGTGGTCTTCTTCAGCAATACAACGACAAATTCATCACCATACTTACCCACCTACACATCTACATGCAAGTTGTGATCCTCTGCGGCAGAGCTATCGCAGACCAGATACATGCAAACTGTGCTCAAGTAAGTCAAGCAAAATATTGCGGATGCTGGAAATCTGGAATAAAAGCAAAAAATATTGGAGAAACTCAGCAAGTTAGGTAACATCTGTAAAGAGATAAACTAAGCTAATGGTTTGAGTCTAATGTAACTGATTTGTAACTGAAGTCCAGTTCTGAAGCAGACTCGTACTGTCCTTGAAACATTAACTCTCTTTCACTCTCCCCCAATGCTGCCAGATCTGCTGAACTTCTCTAACACTTTTTTTTTAAAATTTGAGGTCCAAATGGGCTGTATCATCATACCAACACTCTTGACCACTCTTCCCTACAGAGCTCCATTCAAGCACCACCAGCAGGATGGAATTGGACTTTAGGATAATTAAGAATCTGTCCAGTCTGCAGAAACAAGACCCCAACTATTACCGAGCTGCAATATACGAAAATTCTCGTGTCTGCACACACTGCGATCAAGCTCCAAACCATCCTTTTTGCATTCATAGAGGTGTATGAGAGAATTCCTTAACCTAATGTCCAGAAGAGACATCTCTTCTATCAACATGCTCCTGCTGTGCAAGTGTCCCACAATTATCAACATCCGTTGTGAGCCATTGGAAAATATATTGATTAATTTTCATACCTTGGGAGCCTCTGTTAGATCTCATATTTTTCAATGAGAATCTAAGTCTGGTTGTAGATTCAGGTACAACTTTATTACTGCTTCAGATTTTCTTTGCAGTAAGACACACAAAAACTTCAGATTGTATACAGTTAAAACTTACAGCACGCTTATATCCCCTTTGTCACAACATCTTAAAGAGGTGGACAGGCCTGGGCAAGAAGTTTTCAGACTTTCTTATCTTCCTCCTTGAAGCTTTTCACAGTGGATAACATTTTGCCATCTACACATTCTTATGTCATTTCAGACAAACCTGCTATTGTTCTATTTGCGGAGATTATATTAAGAAAATACTTTTTCTCACATGCTGTAACTACTGGAGCCATGTTCTGCAGAGTTTACCAGATGTAGTTGTCAGCCATTTTGTATCGCTCAGTCATGGGCAACCTTAACAGCCTCATTTCAGCAAAAGCAGACATTAATGATGATGAAATTCAACACCAGTTCCAGTGTTCCTGCACAGATTGGCCGTTTGAAAAACAGTGTGTTTGATGACAAAGATAGTCAAACCCAGTGCAAAACTCATGATCTGCAAGGAGACATGTTACCTGTCCTTATGTGTGTGTCGGAGGCATGACCGTATACAGCATGCATCTCAAACCCCTATTGAAATATCACCAGCAATATCTCCATAATATTCTGCAAATTCAGTGGCAGAATAAGTGTTCAAATATTAACATCCTCTCTCCAATAACTATCCGAGAATCAAGGTATTGGCTACTGTCAGTCAGCTGCCACATGGTGGACTACATTGTCCGCATGACTGATGCAAAACTTCCAAATGAGATTTCTACTCTGAGCTTATTCATGACAAAACGTTAGCAGGAGGGCAGAGAAAATGCTTTGAGGATGTCCTCAAAGCATTCATAAGAAATGCTATATCCCCACTGACCCTTGGGTATCTTTTGCTAACACTGCTCAGCTTGCAGAAGAAACATCTGCTCAGCTTGGAGAAGGTGTCACTCATCTTGAACATCTCACACTGGCATAGACAGTGGCCAAATACAAACAGTAGGAGAAATGTATGAAAGCTTGAGCATCTAGCTTACCCACTTCTTCGAGAACCAGTCATCCCACTTGCAGGAGAGTATCCAAATCTAGCATTGGTCTGATTAGTTGCCCCAGGACCCACAACTCCAGAGCAGAAGAAAGTTGTCTTCAGTCACTAGGCACTGCCTAAGACATCTGCACATTTGAAATTCAGGAAGCAACAAAGTAAATGGCAGAAGAATGAACTTTGAGTAATAAAAGCTCTTTATTTAAATCAGGCGATGAGGACTCTGCCAAAGAGTGTCACACCTGGGTAGGGGCAGACATGGTCATTCAGGCAGGGGGCAGGAAATGAGGTTCTGACTAAAGGTGAGTTGAAGCGGAAATTCTTACAGAAGAGCCTCCGTTTCCAGATACCTTTTCTCCAACTTCTTTCTTGTGGTTTATATGAACATCTCTGGTAAACAAGATCTTTAGAATACTTTGCTTTTCAGCCACTGCAAAACTCAATGGCTTCCTGATCTGCTGACTTCTCTCCCTAATCACCGTGTGGATTTGTAGCACACTAAAAAGGGCAATAATCATTTTAATTTTTCTCATTTTACTTCCATAATATCAAAGCTTCAATCTAGGTTAAACTTGAGGTGTAAGACATGTTCAGATTTTTTTTTCATACTTCTTCTACAGAAGAATGTTTCCTTCCAGCTTGTATGTGATGATCCAGAGCAGTCAGAGTTAAATTTGTGGTGAAAAGGACAATCAATTTATCATAAGGAAGTAACAGCTTGTCAATTTGCTGAATGGATGGACCTTAATCTGTCTTCATGCTGAAGACTCTCCATATGATGATCTCGATTAACCAACTGATACTGGGTAAGCTTGGTGTGCTGCACTGTAGTTGGGTGTCCAGAGATTCAATTTTCTCTGTTGATTCTTCTGCCAAGCTGACGTTGACCATCTGATAGGAAAACTTTGAATTGGAATAATAGGTTTTGGAAGGATGTTCAGCTAATCAAGATAATTAACTTGATTTACAGAGTTTAAAACCATTTTTGGAACTGACCAAAAGTCTTTGATTATTCCAGTTTTGTAAAGTGTACTTCAGAAAAACAAGTGAAGATTAGGAACATGTCTTATTTCTATGCTGTTCCTGCTATCAGGTTAGAACTAAGTTGAAAGTGGCAATTTCATCCCAATTTCAAAATTTTTGCTCAACCTCTGAATTCACCAGTCACCCTCGGCCTTTAATTGTATCCAGTGCAAGGTCAAAGGCAATGGTTTCACTATAGTCAACTGTGGCAGACTGCACAGCTTGTTTGAACTGGCCTTTAAAGGGTGTGTTTGGAGTTAGCTGTAAATTTGAAATTAGAATTTAAATGGTTTCAATGTTAATATGTCCAAATGTATTGATTTTAAAAAAAGTAATTTCCAAACACAGTTTTCTTTGAGCAAACATTAGCAGGCAGCAGAATTGTACCACTTCTGTAAATTTAAAACATCTATTTCAGACAAACTTAGAAGTATCATGTAATAGTTTGTGTTCCACGTTATTATTTAGATTTTGAAGTGCTGAATTTTAATTCAAAAAATTCATTCATCAGTTCCTTAAGCTACTTTGAAGAAAAATTTACTCTCCGTCTTTCATAAGCATTGTAGAAAATGTTTTACCCCTGGATCTGTGTGAGATTTAAAAGTGAGGCATATATGTTCAGTTTTTTTAGTCTGACATGCGACCTACACTCTTGGTTTTAGTTAGAATTTGGACCCTTCTTTAAGTCCTGTGTTAGAGGTTGCTCATACAGTATAAGTTTATTTTTGTCAAAGCTTCTATTTCTGACAATACAAATGCCAGCTTCAGTTACTAATCTCAATCTTCACTGAATGAACAATTTGAATTACAGTGATAGCTGCATTATTGAAGAGAAAATTTACAAGTTACTTACTTCTAATTGTGATCTTGTAGCCCCTAATGGAAGGGTGATTATGTCGAAGTTATGTATGTTCATGTTGACATTAGCGAAGTAGCGTGACCACTTGATGGTCCTATATATCCTTGAAGTTGAATGGCTGGTTGATACGGACATTCTAGGTTCACATTTTTTAAAAAAATCATATTTAAAACAAAGTTAGAAAATGTCTAACATTCTTTGAACCAACCTGTCATGGAAAACTATCTGTTCTGATCTCTGCCGATGCTCCACTAAGTCTACTTTTCTTTTCCACAGATGCAGCATACAGGGAATGTGTGAATTACTACTCTTCACTATGGCATGTCAATAATGTCAATGTCCTGTTGTTCAAAATTGTAGGTTAATGAATGTGCCATTTAAGTGATCCAGTTTTAATAAACACTTGAAGGGTGATTGAGGATTTTCATGGTACTAAACAGTTGAATCTAAGAGTGAGAAATTGGCGACATAAAATCATTTCTTATTTCGTTGTCTAAGGTGACTCTCATTCAATGTTTGTAAAAAATTTTAAGTAAGAAACTTAATTTCTGCTCGCCAGCCTGCTTTGATATTGTGAACTAACCCATGCAGACTACAAGTGAGGGTTTGATATGTAAAGTTGTTGATTTTTTGAAACATTAAACTTCATTTATTCACCAATTTGATATTCTAATTTAGGTTACCATTTTTCTTTGTGTAACTGTGGTTGCAGATTACAATTGTGTGAACTGTTCACATATAGACTGACAGTACTGATTGGTTGCATTGGTTGATTAGAAAATGATCATTGTAGTGTTATCTATGAACAATGCACCATTTTAATTGTTATACTGCATTATAATCAACACTTTCCATATGCAAAGCTTGAAACCAAAGTTTATTAAGGAATCACAGTTCTATGATTTAAAAATATACCAATAAATTATAACTTAAAATCTAGTTAAAGTTTAGCTGTAGCTGGAGTACAATTGTGGTAATTGCATAACAATATAAGACTTTGTTTATACCGCATAAAGCATAGAGGAAACTTACATGGATGTTGCCATGATTTGGAGATGCCGATGTTGGGCTGGGGTGTACAAAGTTAAAAATCACACCACCAGGTTATAGTCCAACAAGTTTAATTGGAAGCACACTAGCTTTCGGAGCATTGCTCCTTCATCGGTGGTGGCGGAGGGCTCAATCCTAACACACAGAATTTATAGCAAAAATTACAGTGTAATGTAACTGAAAATATGCATTGAAAAATTGATTGTCTGTTAAGCCTTTCATCTGTTAGAATACCGTGATAGTTTCACTTATTTCAATTGTAAACCACAAAACCTTTTTTTAAAAAGTTGCATTCTCGGGTTAGCTGTTAACAATGGTGATAGCGAAGAAATATGTTGAAGGTGTTGGCCCCGTGTTCTCTGTCTATGCCATGATGTTTAGATTGGTTCTAATCTAAAAAGTGAGACAACGGAGCATTACATGAATTCATGCAGTTTTTGAGCTCAGAGTTCTACGTGAATGCATGCAGTTTTTGAGCAAAGTACAATGTAATCCTGCAAGTACAAATTCACCCCACAAAATATGTGTGCATGTGGGTCTGTGTGTGTGTGTGTGTGTGTGTGTGTGTGTGTGCAATGGTGGTCACCTGTAATGTAACATGAACCCAAGGTCCCGGTTGAGGCCCTCCCTATGGGTACCGAACTTAGCTATCAACCTCTGCTCGGCCACTTTTCTCTGATGCCTTTACCGAAATCCACCTTGGAGGATGGTCACCCGAAGGTCCGAGGCTGAATGTCCTGGACCACTGAAAGGAACACTCCTGTCTGTTGATTGTTGTGTGGTGCCCATTCATCTGTTGTCTAGCCTTTGCTTGGTTTCTCCAATGTACCATGCCTCAGGGCATCCTTGCCTGCAACGTATAAGATAGACAACGTTGGCTGAGCCACGAGTACCTGCCATGTACAAGGTGGATGTTGCCAGGTGCGGAGAATTTTAACAATGAAAGAAAATAGTCTGGGTTGTTTTCTGCAGAGAAGGGTGATAAGAAATTTAATTGAAGTATGTAGAATTCTGAGGGGGTAGGAGGGATTTGTTTCCCCTGACAGACTTGTCACTAACAAAGGAAATGGATTTCAAGTAATTCTTAAATCGATTAGAAAGGATTTTGTTTTACTTGGTTGGCGATTGGGACTGGAACTTAACGTGTGAAAGTGTAGTAGATGCAGAAATCCTATTCGCATTTGAAAAGCATTTCTTATGTGGTTGAAGCATTATAACTGACAGAACTTATGAGTCAAAAAACTAGAAAGTGGGATCGGTCTGAAAAGTTGATTGAGGGTAATATTACTTTTTAAGCTGGCATAGACAGAATGACTGAATTGTCTTGATATATGCCATTAATTTTCTGTGCCTTTTTCAAGAGAAAAATGGTAATTTCATTTTGCTTAAATTTTAACATCACTGTAATCTCACTGTATTTCAAATGTATAATCTCTTCTAGCCCAAAATTCAATTGAATATCTGCATTTTCCCAACTCTGGCATTTCAAACCTCCCCAATTTTAGTTACTGTATAATTTTGACTATATCTTTTAGCTGCTGAGGCCACAAGCTATTGAATTCTTCCCTCATCTCTCTGCCTTTCTTTCCTCTTTCAAAATACTCCTCAAGACTTATCTCTGCAAACATTTGTCTTAAAATCCCCTACATGGTTTAGCCTCTAACTCTGTTTGCAAATAGTTTTTTTTGAGCCATCTTGGAACAATTCACTGTGTAAAACACATTGCTATTCTTAAAAGTGAAGGCTGTCATGAAATAAATGTAATTATCTAGCTAGCTTTAGCTCAATGAGAAAAAAGTCTATCAATAGAAAACCAATCCTCTGCTGAATTTCCAGTTGATAGAATCATTGAATCCCTACGGTTTGGCCATTTGGTCCATTGAGTCCACACCGACCCTCCGAAGAGTGTCCAATCCAGACCCACCTCCACCCTACTCTATCCCTGTATTTCACATGGCTAATCCAGCAACTTGCAAATCTTTGACCATGGGTGGAAGCCGGAGCGCCTGGAGGAAACCGACACAGACACGGGGAAGATTCCACACAAACAGATGCCTGAAATCGAACCCAGGTCCCTGGCGCTTTGAGGCAGCAGTGCTAACCACTGAGCCACCATGCCACCAAGTGCCTGCTTTAAATTGAGCTTCAGAAGATGAACATTCATAGAATAATTTTACATTGTAAAAGTAGTGCAGCAACTATTAAGAACTATCCTATACTTAATATTTCCATACTTGAGTAAACTATCAATTAAACATGCTAACATATACTCATTAGCAAGCCCATCAATTTCTTTGCCTGCCACCAATAATGTATGACTGATGGGCAAATGCAAGGCAACATTCACTATTATATGGAAGAAATGTATGTATTTAGGAAGGAAATGCTATTATTTGAGTATTGCTGCAAAAGGCGCACATTGTTGAAGCTCTTCATCTTCCAATTTGGAGGAGATACCAAAATAAAGGGAAAACTACATTTATATTGCAAGAGAAGACGGTACTTTTTTTGCTTGGCAAGTGAACTCTGGTAAAGATGTTTCCAAAGAATGAGCCAGAAATGTGACATTTCCAAACTTTATTTACATTTTAAACAAGACAGGTCAACTCTTTTTGCTTAGAGCATTGCCCTGAGCAATGCCTTGACCAATCAAGATAAACCTGCTTTGTTTAAAATGTAAACAAATCTTGATAGTTAACTGTCAGCCATCATTAACTGGTACATTCTCCATGGTAATGCCATGACCAATCAGAGTCCACTAACCAGCCATCAGCACAAAGATGGCTATTTCAGTAAAGAATAAACTATTGAGAAAATGTATACTCAAGACAGATTAGGCCCTACGATTCTCCATTAATTAAACAAAATTATACCACAGTGCTAATAGAAGAGTTTCTCAGACTGCTTGGAAATATGTTTTTTTTTTGTTATGCATCAAAGGAAAGCTTTGATGAGGACATCTTTGTGATACTAATATTATATAAATCAAACAAATCACTTTGTCCTATGAACAAGACCAGGGAACCAATGACCACACCACTAAATCAATGCTTCAGAGGGACAGTGAGTTGAAAGCAAATACAGCTTTGCAATTTTTTTTGTCTCTGTTTGTTTCTAGTCTGGAAATATTTGATTAAGGCAATTATATTTTGTAAAGCGATATCATCTACAAATTGCAGAACAGCCAACTACAAGCCAAATACCAACGAACAAATATCCTAACAATAATCGCGTGGTAGAATTGCATCTAATAGTTGATTTTTGGATATGCCACCTCCACTTTATAAAGTAAAAATAACTTGAGTAATAGCTGTTAGTATGGAATGTAAATTAGCAAAGGAATCAACTATAAAGATTAAAAAACTAATCTCTTTTCAAAGAGCCATTTAACCTAACATCTTTTGAAGTGAATTTGAATCCAAATAAACAACTTTTGATTCTATTTGACTTACTTGTGATGGTTTCTGTGTCCAGTTTTATGTGAATTTGTTGATATTTATGATCTCAGCCATTGTCCTTGTTCTGAAGTCTTGTTTCCATCCCATTAAAAACAACAGGCTATTTTTATCAAGATGCTGCAGTTTAAGAAAGCATAGATTTGGAAAATGTGTACTCCTGATTACCAGGTCATGATGTATTGTAATTGCAACATGATGAGGTAGGAGATTCAGTGTTTCTTTTTTCCTGAAATGATGGTGATCTTGTCCCACCTTTAGGTAAAAGCCTGGCGTTGAACACAAGTTTTGCAATCACACAGAAGTGAGAAAATGATGTTGAACTGGAACAATTATGCTGCCTTAGATTTTTATTTTTAAGACAAGAGAAGTTTCTTATACAAACAAAAACAGGACTTACTGGAGGAACCTGGCAGGCCTGGCAATATGTTTGAAGAAAAAAAACAAATTAATGTTTTAAATCCAGTGACTGTACATTAGAACTTGAAGTAGCTAGGAAAAGTTGGTTAGAGTCTGGATGACAGGTCGAGGTGGTAGGCAGGAGAGAGGGAGAAAGAGGGAGTGATTTCTTAAAAATTGATTTTGAGTCCTGAAAGCTGTAAGATATGAATTTAACAATTCCAATGTATGAATGCCTCCTTCCTTGTCTATTACCTACCTTTACAACCCTTTGGTCCATGTCGACCATATTCCCAGACTAAACTAATCCCAAATGCCTGTGTTTGACCCATTTCCTTCCAAACCTTTCCTATTCAGGAACTTATCCAAATGTCACTTAAATGTGTAAATGCACCTGCATCCACCACTTTCTCTGGCAGTTCATTCCATACATAAACTACTCTCTGTGTAAAACAAAAAGTTGCTGCTTATGTCCTTTTTAAAGCTTTCTTCTCTCACCTTAAAAATATGCCCCCTAATTTTCAACTCCCCACACCAGGGAAAAGACCCTTGCTATTCATCTTATCTATTCCCCTTATGATTTTATCTCTGTAACGTCACCTCTCAACCTCCTATGTTCCAGTGAAAAAAGTCCCAGCCTATCCAACCTTATTTTTATAAATCAAAGCCTCCAATCCCGGCAACATCCTGGTAAATGTTTTCTGAATCCACTCCAATTTAATAGTATCCTTCCTATAGCAAGGTGACTAGAACTGTACATGGTACTCCAGAAGAGGCCTCACCAACACCTTGTACCACCTCAACAGGACATCCCAACTCCTATACTCCAAAGTGTGAGCAATGAAGGCAAGTATGTTAAATACCTTGTTAACCACCCTGTCTACCTGTAACGCAAATTTCAAAGAATTATGTTCCTAAACCCCTAGGTCTCTCTGTACCACAACATTACCAGGGTCCTACCATTAACTGTGTAAGTCCTGCCCTTGTTTGTTTTACCAAAATGCAATACCTCACATTTATCCAAATTCAATTCCATCTGCCGTTCCTCAACCCTCAATTGATCAACATTTCTTTTTAATCTTAGATAACCTTCTTCATTGTCCACCATTTCACCAATTTTGTTGTCATTCACAAACTTGCTAACTATGCTTCCTATATGCTCATCCAAATTATTTATATAAATGACGAACAAAAGTGAACCCAGAACTGATTATTGTGGAACACCACTGGTCAAAAGCCTCTAGTCCAAAGCCAACCCTCCGCCACCACCCTCTGTTTCCTACTGTTAAGCCAATTTATATCCAATTGGCAAGTTCACCCTGAATCCCATGTGATCGAACTTTACTAATTAGTCTACCATGTGGAACCTTGTCAAAGGTTTTATTCAAGTTGATGCAAACAATCTCTACTACTCTGTCCTCATCCATTTTTTTGGTTGCTTCCTCAAAAAACTCAATGAAGTTTGTGCGACATAAAAACTATGCTGACTATCACTAATCAGTCCTTACTTTTCAAATGCATGTAAATTCTATCAGAATCACCTTTAACAACTTACCCACTATTGTTGTCAGGTTCTCAGGTCTATAGTTCGTAGGCTTCTCCTTAAAGCCTTTCTTAAATAAAGGCACAACACTAGCTATCCTCCAGTCCTCCAGCACCTCACCCATAGTTATAGATGATACAAATATGTCTGATAGGGAACCCACAGTTTCTTCCCTAATTATCCACAACATTCTGGGATACATTTGATCAGGTTCTGGAGATTTATCCACCTTTGTTTTCTAAGACCTCCAGCACTTCCTCTTCTGCAGTGTGAACTGTTTCAAAACATCAATATTTATTTCATCAAGTTCTCGAGCCTCTGTTTCTTTCTCCACAGTAAAAGATCCTGCCATGAAATGGGTTGCTTTCAGCAGCCAACCTTTTTTTCAACTATTATAGTCCCCATTATTATTTATCTTGCTTCTGTTTTTCCCTGATTCATGATCAATAATCCCTTAGTATGCCTACCCTTTCTTCTCTCTACCTCTCGTCCCGCCTTCTCCACCAATGTGTTCCCTCATTCTCCCCCAACTCCTGCATCATAACATAAATTCACCTTTCCCAAGCTATTTCTCATTCTGAAGAGTCGTCACTGGATTCAAAATGTTAAATTTGTTTTCTCTCCACAGATGTTGCCAGACCTGCTGAATTTCTCCAGTAATTTCTGTTTGTGTTTGTTTCAGATCTCCTACAACCACAGTTCATTGTTTTATACAAGTTACTTGTAAGTGGAAAACAAAACAAAAGCTGTGATAAGTGCAAATGTTCTCCTTTGTAATAGCTTTGAAACTTTTAATAACTATTTTGAAAAAAATCTGTTACAACAAACAATTAATTAGGATTTAAACAATTTAATTATTAGATGTGTGAAAAACCTGTCTCGATAAAATAGCTCAGGGTAATGTTGGTGAGATATAATCTCAAATTTCTGTGTACTGGTTTTGTTTTTTGGCATCTTTTCAAAACATATTAACAATCAAAGCATTTTCATTTTTATAGTTGTACTTGAGCTTTGGTGGAAAATAATATCAAGAAGACTGTCAAAAAGAAAGGTGTTGCTGTCAAGCATTTGACAAGTCATTAAATGAGGAATCAAAACCTGGCTGACAGCGTGCAGTGAAACGGATGCTTAGGCACAGCTGTAGGTTGCTACTGGTATAATTGTCCACAATTTAGCTAAAGCATTTGGGCAGCATTATTTTTTTTGAGTACTGTGTTCGGTATTTTATTTTCATTAAGATAGGCTGTTGAGGTGTCACTGAGATTGATGGATTAGTAAACACATCAGAAATGCTTTTGTAAAATTCTTTGAGAAGTTACTGTCCCTTAGAGACTAAGAATTGAAAAATACTGTTATTAAGGCATGCATACAGTAGGGTAGGAAGTCCATTAATGGTATATAGACTTTCACTTGGAGATGCGCTTGTGGGCAACTGTCAATGATTGGGAATGGTCTGGCACATGAAATTGTACAGTAATTTCCACATCCCTCAGCATGTGGTAAGTCTTTTCATTATTTCTGATGGATGCAGTTATAATTATTAGCACAGCTGTAGCCTTGTGTTGGTTAATACGAGTTAGGGGAGGAACACATAGAGCAGTGTTTTGCTTTTTTAAACATTTTTTTGAAGCATTGTACATTAAGGATAAGCCATGATTGTAGGGGGTATTTGTCAATTTAGAAGTACCCAGCTCTACTCTTGCTGTATTGCACAATGGTAAATCATAATCATTAATGCACAGGTCCAAAGTGCCATTTGCAAGATTATCCTAGTGAGTTTCCAGATGCTGTTCCCCTAAAGGTTGGTCACTCTTTGTAGAAGAGTCCTGAGTCTGCTGGGGGAAAGAAAAGTTTCAGCAAATTTGTATTGATTCAGCAAAAATATAAGAGCAGAATTAGACCATTTTTTTGCTGAGGAAAATCTTGGGTCATGGATTTGTACTAGTTTTAGGCCAAAACATTGGGACAAATTTCTCCTGAATTGTCTCTTATACTTCCTATACCAAACTTGGCTTACTAACTTAGCTCTGTCATCTTTAAAAGATTACAATAAACTTAAGGTAGCTTGATTGTACAACACTTTATTGTTCGAAAAACTTTTTTAAAAAAAATTCTGCATTGGGTGGAAATTTTATACCCAAAATGATGGTGTGTAAAATGACTCAAAGCCACAATTTCTGTTGTGTTCAACAACATACCTTGCTCGCTGATCATCTCACTGGTAACCTCTCCATCTTCCCAGCCATCCCAGTTGTTATTTTTCCTGCTCCCTACCTCTCCCATATGCCACTGCCGTTTCCTTTGTTGTGAACGGGAACTCTAAAAATGAGCAACAGGACTCAAAAGCAATAACTTTGACTTGCAGAGGCATAAGTTGGAGAAGTGACAAAAAGAAGGATTGGCAACAACTGATGGTAGGAGAGGTTGTGAACTGGAGGGTTGTCAAGTGACTGAGAGGAATAAGGATTGGAAGTCTCAGGGAGTAAGATGTCCTACTGCAAAATGGCAGTGAGTAGGTCCCATGACCATACATCAGGCATGGCATGGAACATCTTTGAAGCAGAACTCCAGATATTAAACGCACAGAGGCACCATTAATTGAATGAACAGAATGACTTAAAATGGGGACACATACTTCCATCATTTAGAATAATGTAAATTAGATAATGTGCTGAAGTACTTTTGTGCTGTATTCAAGTTTTTAAAATCAAAGTTTATTCTTTGTGGATGGCTTTTAGTGTGCACTTACTGTAAATGAAGAATCTGATTGTGGTCTACTTAGATCAATCTTATCACAGTGTAATCTGCATCTTGGTTAACATATTCCACTGGTGATGGAATAAATGATATCTGATAAAGATTTATTTGAGAAGATGCCTAAAGCCAGGGATAACTGTACTAAGTTCAGTCACTTTGTCAGTTTCTCAATTATGCTAAATCTGTAAGTTTATTCCTGCACCTTTTGCTTTGAGATCTTTATGATGATGGATATTCATTTCCATTTTGGTGAGGCATGCCACTCCTATCATTGACTTTTGATTTTTAGTGTCTGCAAATGTTAAAAAAAGAATCAAGAGGAAAGAGTAAGGTGGGCTTAATTTCAGGGAGATGAATTAAATTATTGTAATATTTATATTGATTTCTTCATTTAAGCTTATGAATGAGACTGCATTCCCTGGGAAACTTTTTGGGAGACTTGTTTATCCTCAATATTTTAGTTGTATTTTGAACTTGGAGAAGATAGTCTCTACCAGAGGAAAAGAAATCTCCATGGTTTAGTCCATATAACACCCACAGAATTTCACAGAAGTGAGTGAAACAATCAAATAAAGTGGCCATTTTTAGGTCTTGAAACATTCTGCCATCCTGAAAGGTTGCCTCACTATAGGATAAAATATAAATCAAGAAATATAAATTTGTGTAAGAAGGGCACTACAATTGTCATTGGTGGTTTTAATCTGTGTGTTCACTGGACAAATCGGATGTGCAAGGGTAACATAGAACTCCAATTTATAGAGTGCATCAGGGTGGGATTGTTTCTTAGAGCAGTATGTTGTAGAACCTACTCAGGAACAGGTTATTTTCGATCTCATAATGTGCAATGAGGTACAATTAATAAGAACTCTCATATTTAAGGATCCTTCAGGGAGTGGTGAGCACATTATGGTAGAATTTCAAATTTAATTTGAGAGAGGGCAATTTAGATCTTAAATTAGTGTGCTCAACTTAAATAAGGAGGAGAAAGTGAGGTCTGCAGATGCTGGAGATCAGAGCTGAAAATGTGTTGCTGGAAAAGCGCAGCAGATCAGGCAGCATCCAAGGAACAGGAAATTCGACGTTTCGGGCATAAGCCCTTCTTCAGGAATGAAGAAAGTGTGTCCAGCAGGCTAAGATAAAAGGTAGGGAGGAGGGACTTGGGGGAGGGCGATGGAGATGTGACAGGTGGAAGGAGGTCAAGGTGAGGGTGATAGGCCGAAGTGGGGTGGGGGCGGAGAGGTCAGGAAGAAGATTGCAGGTTAGGAAGGCGGTGCTGAGTTCGAGGGATTCGACTGAGGCAAGGTGGGGGGAGGGGAAATAAGGAAACTGGAGAAATCTGAGTTCATCCCTTGTGGTTAGAGGGTTTCCAGGCGAAAGATGAAGCACTCTTCCTCCAACCGTCGTGTCGTTATGGTCTGGCGATGGAGGAGTCCAAGGACCTGCATGTCCTTGGTGGAGTGGGCGGGGGAGTTAAAGTGTTGAGCCACGGGGTGGTTGGGTTGGTTGGTCCGGGCGTCCCAGAGGTGTTCTCTGAAACATTCCGCAAGTAGGCAGCCTGTCTCCCCAATATAGAGGAGGCCACATCGGGTGCAGTGGATGCAATAGATGATGTGTGTGGAGGTGCAGGTGAATTTGTGGCGGATATGGAAGGATCCTTGGGGCCTTGGAGAGAAGTAAGGAAGGAGGTGTGGGCGCAAATTTTGCATTTCTTGCGGTTGCAGGGGAAGGTGCCGGGAGTGGAGGTTGGGTTGGTGGGGAGTGTGGACCTGATGAGGGAGTCACGGAGGGAGTGGTCTTTTCGGAACGCTGATAGGGGAGGGGAGGGAAATATATCCCTGGTGGTGGGGTCCGTTTGGAGGTGGCGGAAATGACGGCGGATGATACGCTGTATATGGAGGTTGGTGGGGTGGTAGCCGATGTGGCCTCCTCTATATTGGGGAGACAGGCCGCCTACTTGCGGAACGTTTCAGAGAACACCTCCGGGACACCCGGACCAACCACCCCGTGGCTCAACACTTTAACTCCCCCTCCCACTCCACCAAGGACATGCAGGTCCTTGGACTCCTCCATCACCAAACCATAATGACACGACGGTTGGAGGAAGAGTGCCTCATCTTCCGCCTGGGAACCCTCCAACCACAAGGGATGAACTCAGATTTCTCCAGTTTCCTCATTTCCCCTCCCCCCACCTTGTCTCAGTCGAATCCCTCGAACTCAGCACCGCCTTCCTAACCTGCAATCTTCTTCCTGACCTCTCCGCCCCCACCCCACTTCGGCCTATCACCCTCACCTTGACCTCCTTCCACCTATCACATCTCCATCACCCCTCCCCCAAGTCCCTCCTCCCTACCTTTTATCTTAGCCTGCTGGACACACTTTCCTCATTCCTGAAGAAGGGCTTATGCCCAAAACGCGAATTTCCTGTTCCTTGGATGCTGCCTGACCTGCTGCGCTTTTCCAGCAACACATTTTCAGCTCAACTTAAATAAGGGCAAATACAGAGCTATGAATAAATAATTGTTTAAAGCAGGCTATGAAAATCAGTTGATGAGCAGTGGAAAACATTAAATGGGTGTTTCATAACCCTAGGTAAAAAATTATTCCAATCAAAAAGGAGGATTCAAAAGGATATACCACGTGTGGTTTAACAAAGGCAGTAAAGTCGCAAACTAAGACATACTAAGTGGTGAAAGCTAGAGGTAGGCCAGAGGGTTAAGAATTTTTGTAGGAACCAACAGCACAGGACTGATAAGCTAGTAAAGAGGGAGAAAATTGAATCGGCAAGAAATATAAAAACTGGCAGGGCCAGCTTCCATGGGCATATAAAAAGAGAGTAACTAAAATAAGTGTGAGACCCTTGGAGGATGCAACCGGTGAATTAATAATGTGGAACAGGGAAATGGTGGATAATTTTAACCAACATTTTGTATCAGACTTCATGTTGGAGAACACTGATAGAATTTGTAAAATAATGAGACATATAGATAGAGCTAATGGTGGTTGTCTTCTCCCTAGGATGGGGGGAATTTCAAGACTAGGGGGCACATTTTAAAGTGAGAGAAGAGAGATTTACAAATTTTTTAAACAGAGCATAGTTCATGTGTGGAATGAACTTCCTGAGAAAGTGGTGGCTGCAGGTACAATTACATCATTTAAAAGACATTTGGTTTGATACATGAATAGGAAAGATTTGGAAGTATATGGACCAAGAGTAGGCAGGTCGAGCTAGTTCAGTTTGGGATTACTGTATGTTCAGCATGGATTGCTTGCCCCAAAGGGTCAGTCTTCATGCTGTGTAACTGTGTGTCTATGAACGTTCCAAAGCTTACTGATGAACCAGGTACTAATAGGATGAAGTACCTTGTAGCAGTCTGCATTATAAGAGACCTAATATTTAACAAACTAAGGACATAAAGGCAGACAAGTCACTCAAACGTGATTGCATGCAAGAATTTTAAAGAAAGTGGTGTTCAACGCATTGGTCAAAGTATTCCAAATGTCACTGAATTGCAAAACTGTTAATATGACGTCCCTGTTCAAGAAGGGAAGGAGACAGAAAGCAGGAAACTATAAGTCAGTTGGTCTCACATTTGTAATTGGGACAATTCTTCCTTCATAGCTCTGTACTTGCCCTTATTTAAGTTGAGGACACGAGTTTGAGATCCGAGTCGATTATTAAAGAAGAAAAAGGAAGACTATTAGAAAAGCTTAACACCATCATTGATTCACTGTGATTTTATGAAAGGGAAATCATGTTTGACAAATTTTCTAGAACTCTTTGAGGATATAACAAATTGATAAAGGGTAATCAGTACACACAGTATATTTGGATTTTCAAAAAACATAAGGAACATAAAAAGTTATTGCAAAAGATAAGCACTCAATTTTTGGGGAAATATTAGTTTGATTGAGGATTTGTTAACACACAGTGAATCAGGATTAATGTGTCTTTTTCAAGTTGGAAAGATGTAACTAGTGGGGTGTCACAAGGCTCAGTCTGAAACAGCAATTATTTACTACCCTTTATTATTAACTTGGGAAAAGGGGCAGATTGCAATGTAACCAAATTTGCTGACAACACAAAAGTATGCTGTGATGAGGACATAATGAATCTGCAAGGGGCTTTAGATATTTGAGATAGTGGAAAAAAACTTGGCAGATGGACATTAATGTAGGAAAGTGCAAGTCATACACTTTGGTAGGAGGAACTAAAATGCAGGCTATTTAACTGGACAGTGATTCCAAAAAAAGTGCAATGCAGAAAGTTCTGGGTGTTCTTGTGCATTAAGTACCAAGTTTGCATGCAGGTGTAGCAGGCAATTAAGAAGGCAAATGGAATTTTAGCATCTATTGCTAAGGGGTCAAAGTTTAAACATAGGGAAATCTTATTACAACTGTACAGGGCATTGGTGAGGCCTCTCCTGCAGTACTGTGTACAGTTTTGTTCCACATATTTAAGAAATTATGTACTGGCATTGGAGGCTATTTGAAGAGGTTCAGTAAGTTGATTCCTGGGATAAAGTGGTTGACTGATCAAGAACAGCTAAACAGATTAAGCCTTATTCAGGTCAGAATTTAGAAAAATGAGGGGTGACCTTATTGAAAAGTGCAACAGTCTGAGGAGGCTTGACAGGGTAGATATTGAAAAGATGTTTCCACTAGTGGGGCATCTCAAACTGAAAGGCATAGTTGCAGAGTAAAGGGATGCTTATTTATAACTAAGATGTTTTCCATGAAGTTAGTCAATATCTGGAATTCCCTACCCAGAGAGTTGTGGAGGTTAGATCACTGAAACTATTTAAATAGATTTGAAATATCGGAGAGTTAAGGGTTATGATGAACTGGCAGGAAAGAGAAGTTGAGACCTGGGCCAGTTTAACCATGTTTTTGTTGAATTACAGACAGGCATGAGGGGCTGAGTTGCATAATCATGCTCCTATTTCTTATGTCTGTATGTTTTTATATTGTTAGGTAAATGTTTGCTTTATGTAATAGATATCTTGATAAAAGTCAGCAATTTTCTTTTATTTGTTCATTTGATCTGGACATCAATATCTGAATCCAAATTTATTACCTATTCCTAATTGCTCCTTGAACTGAGTGGCTTGCTAGGGCAATTTCAGAGGGCATATGATCCATAATCACATTGTTGTGGATCTGGAGTCACAGGTAGACCAGACCAGGTAACAATGTCAAATTTACTTCTCTCACAGTCATTTGTGAACCAGATAGCTCCTTACAATAATTGATTATGGTTACATGGTTGATGTAGATTTGTTTTTAAATCCAGATTCCAAGCAAAACAGACAAAATAGGAACTCCAGGCATATGACTTCTTTACTTCATTCTTGAAGTCATTTAAAATTCAGCATAGTTTGGGAAATTATTTAAATCTTCTGAGTTTTTTTAAAAAATGAAATACCACATCTGATTTATACTGAGAATTGTACTCTTAACACCTAACCTGGCCTGCAATCAAAATGTGGCTACTGGTTATTGCTTTTGTATATGTAGAAGCACCAAGTGGTACCCTTTTTGAGAAATAAGGTAATTGTTCTGTAATTTAAAAGCTTTACCATCCTGAAACTTTTTATTATCTAAACTCCTGGCCAGATCAGCAATTGAAAACCGTCTTTTAATTGCCCTAAATCAGGCTAAATAAGCCAGAAGTGACAGTAACAATGATCTTGCTGTGGATTTGAATGTTCTAACAGCCTAAACCTATAGAATTTCATGAAAAATGTTATTCAGCACATGTTCCAATATATACTATTTCTACTTCAGGCAAATAAAACGTGCCTCACGAGCATTTGCCACATTGAACATTAATTTTTCCTTGTCTTTAGTTGTGGCTTGAAAAAGTAAGGTGATAGCAGAGTGGATAAATGCCAGGTATTTAAAAAGTTTGTTTAGAAAACATATGTGTATGCTAATGGAATTGATGTCCACCTGCTTGATAATGGTTGGATCGTATACCATGCCGAATCATTATTTCTTTACTTAATTAGACACCAGGGATTGTTTTTAACTTTGACAAAGAAATGTAATGTAGTGAATGTATTAATCTATACTATATTGTTATAGAGTCATAGAATTCTCCAAGTTCAAACAAAATTGGTGCCATTGATCAAAATGCAAACAGCATGGCAAAAACAAATTGGAATGCAGAGCCATGTAATTCTTCCATGGTTGAGTTACTTGATATTTAGCTGGCAAAGAGTTCAAATGCCTGTTTCCTTACTATTTTGTAATTTGATTGCAGTCATGCATGGTCTTGTTGACAGCAGTTTACTGTGCTCTACAAGGTGTTGCTACAAGGGTAACCTAGCGGCTGTTTCATCTTTAAAAGTTTCAACACCACATGCAACACTAGTTTCCTTTCTGCCATTAAGCACTATTGTTTCTTACTGATAGTATGATATGTGCCTATGTATTATGATAATGCATAAAATATCTGATTTGCTGCAAAAAAAAGGTGTAGTTTCCTTGGTCATTTTTTCATCTACTGGCATAGTACTACTGCCATTATGATCTGTGCACAATCTGCTCCCAATTTAACATACGATGATAAGGAAGGAGTATGGATGCCCTATTGCCAATCTTTTCTGATTTTTGCATTGTCCTGCAGAGCGATGCCAGAAATACATTCGGTGCTCATGCATGCATAGCAAGCACACTTCAAAGTGAACTTAGAGGTGTCATTCGTTATTGTTTAGCTGTACTGAATGTTAGTGTGCTGCTTTTCTAATGAAAGAGTTAAGCATTTACTAAAAAAAGGTTATTCAAATCCAATACCATACATGCTTACGTAAAAGTCAAACTTGTGAGTGTTTTTTTAGGCAAAAAAGACAAGAATAATGTTTCAATGAATTAAAAAGTGTCTGTGCCTAAATAAAATTATAAAAAAACATTGTTACAATAGTTAAAAAGTCAAAAATTGCATGTTAATTATCAAACAATTATTCTTTTTAGAACATTCTGATCTGTATTCATTTCATCATCCTTAAAATTCACTCTGATCACTATTTGAATCACTGAAGAACTCATCCCAACTCAAGACTCACGGCAGTGGTGGTGAGGTTGATCTGGGCATTTTCGTTTCCTTTTCCTTTGTTTCCTTAATTTCTTTAATTCTACTTCTTTAGTTTCTGCTCTTGTTTTATTTATAACTGTGGTATTCTAAGATGGCACTGGAGAGTGGCGACTACTTTTTTTCACGGTACTCCTGTACTCTTGTACCCTGTACTTGTGGCAATAAGATCTGATCTAATCCCAGTCGCCTGCTCATACAACATTATCGTAGAAATTCTTCTTGTCTTTGTCATCATGATCATCATCATCACTGCAAGTCAATTTGGTATCATCGCATCTCAATAAATCATTCGCTGAATAGAGAATGCATTCTATATTCCACATTTTAGACATGAATTTTTGACCATATTGAGATCAAGTTAGTCCCATATATCTACCACCCATTGACGAAACATTGCCAGTACATGTGCTTGCATATATCTATCCTTGGTGACTCTTTTTTTCTCTACATTAGAACATCCATTATTCAACGCCTTTTAGGTACTGTTGTTGAGAGATTTACTTATACAAACTTCTAAGGATAAACAACATTTCTCAGAAACCTTTGAATTACAGCCACAGCACTGTTGGCTGATCTTAGATCATGACATCATATTTGACGAACCAGGATTTGAACATGGCTTGGATGAACAAACGTTTTTTTTCCCTAGGTTTCCCGGTCTCAAATTCTGAACTTCTTAGTTCAATTTATTGCAACTGTGTTTTCATCCATCCAGCTTTAATCATTAACATGAATTGCAACAGTTTTCTGAATTTCGCTTTGTAGAAAGATGAAAAGTAAATACTGCCCTTTTAAGCGATGCCTGCATCATGAGAAGAGTATGCAAATTCTTCCATTTTAGATTTCTTTCGTAAACAACATTTGTAAACAATTCTATAAAAATTATGAAATGAAAGAATTATGGAGAATCTATATAAAAGTGAGTAAAACTGCCCATTTAAAATACTAACAAAAACCTGAATTACTTTTACATATTTGGAGAAATTGAGAAATCTTAACCTTTTAAAATTGATTCCTCAATTTATTTTAAGTATTAAATTTCAGTCTAGACTACTTTATCTTCATTTTATCTTACTGTCCCGTAGCATGACAATATCCAACATGAGTAGGCAAGACAGCTGGTCCTAAATCCAGCCGGAATGCCAATCAAACACAGTGTTGACACTAATCTGATCTACACTGGCTTTCCAGCCATCACCACCCGCCCCCACCTGGAACTCCCAGTCAAGAAAACATCAAGCACTGAAGCAGCACTTGACACAGTTTCGGGCTCAAGGGCAGGGATGCTATCCACCATATTACAACTGCATCATATGTCCAGCAGTAAAGAGCAGATGTGCAAAAAGTTTCCAATGATGAGAAAGTGTTTTGGACACTGAAAATGCCAATGCAAAAGTGTCTTGCTGATTGACAAAGCTTGTTATGGCAGCTCCCAGAAGTGCACCAGGGCCTAGCTTAGATTGTGTTTGATTGGTCTGAAGGTTCCATGGGAATGTCTCCTAAAATGAAGGAATTGAGTTTTGCCTTCCTTATGATATTAAACAATCTTCTTACTTGCAGTCAACTGCAAAGGATCTTGGTGACTGCACCTGCCATGCGACTAGCTTTCATCCTTACAGCTAGTGTACATTTCCCAGAAGACCATCCTTGGTATCAAAATAGTGCCATCTTGGTTGGCATACTTCCTACAACAGAACCTTCGCTATTCAACATCAAAGCGAACAGTGTTTTTCTGCTCTAACCTATTTAAGTTGCTACCAGCTGGATTGTTTGGTCTCAAGAGTATTGTATTGTAGGGCAGGTTGGGTGTGAGTTAGCTCTATTTGCTGTATAGTTAGTTTGCAACGCAGTAATGTCAACAGCATGATTTCAATTCCCGCATCGACAGGCTAGCAGAAAAGGCAGAACCGGGTAGGTGAAATTTCATACAGAGAAGGCTGAAGGGATAATGAATGGAGATATACGGCACAGTTTTAAGGACCTTGTAAGGGGGGATATGGGGGTTTGTGTGTAAAAATTCTTTGAAGATGGCAAGACATATTGACAGAGTAATTGAAACATCTGGGCTGTTGGAATTCATGTGAAGCTATTTAGTACAAAAGTAGGGAAGCTGTGCTGAATTTTTTTAAAACCTTGATTTGGCTGCAACTAGAATATTGCAACTAATTCTGGTCACTGTGATGTGAGGCTTTCCTGAATGATTCCAGGATATTCTCCTTGGAACAAAGGCAATTGAGGGAAGTTCTGATAGAGTTGTACAAGATTTTGATGCATTTAGATAAGGTAAACCAAAAAAAGCTATTGTCCCAGGCTGATAATACAAGACATAGCAGACACACGTTTAAGGTTCCGAGAAAGCAATGCAGAGGGATGTGAGGAAGAATTTTCTTCATACACCAAGTTGTAATAACTTGGAATTCATGACCTATGAAGGTGATGAAGCAGAGACAATTACATCAAAAGAAAATTGGATAACCATTTCAGAAAAATAAATGCAAGGCGACAGAGATGAAACAGGGGAATGGGATCAACTTGATTTCTCAAGGATGGGTTGATAGGCTGATTGGCTACTTTCTATGCCATAATGACTCTGATTAGAAGGATGTAATTCACTCGCCTCTAAGTTGCTTTGGTCCTCACCCGCTTATCAAATAACTATCTGATAGTCTTCAGTCAGGACTTGGTTAGTTGAGCAAAATTGAATGGATTCAAAGTATATTTCACTTTGTGATAGATCTTTAAATAATTGTTTGCCCTGTGACAAAATCATAAAATGCTGTTATGTTTTTGCAGTTCTTTGCAGTAATGCACTTATGCGTTCATGATTCTTAAAACTTTACGTGAAACTGAATTCTCACATAATCTGTATTTGGGATACAAATTTCCTTCCTGGGTAATGAGTGCAGTGTTTGTTGTTTTATCAGACAAATGCAGAGTATGGTGCTGTTGCACAATGTCAGCCTCAAACAGCCTGAATGTAATGTCTGATGTAACAGATTTCCCAGTCCCTAGTAGGTAAGCGAGCACAGATGGTTATTTTTTTCTTTGTCTCAGTCTTGATAACCTTGGTAACAGGAACACATTTCTCGCCAGGATAATATGGCCACCTGTTGGTCTTGTATCCCTTAACTAATTGCCAAGTCAAACAAATTCTGAGAAAGCTAGAGAAACTCAACAGCTCTGAGGTGGGAGAAACAGAGTTAGCTACTTTAAATCTAGTTTGACTCTTCTTCAGAATAATGATTAATTCTCCAGCATTCTCTGTGTTTGTTTCAGATTTCCAACATCCTCAGTATCTTGATTTTACGCTAAGTCAAACAGCCTGGCTTGTATACTGCAGAACAGTTTTTCTTATGTTCTCTTCCAATGAATGTGATGAGGAGCTTCAAACTCTTGTGACTTGTTTACAGCTTTGTATATTATTCCTCAAATTACATAATGAAATTCAGTGGCACTAATTACCATAGATAGTGGGATCCATTGTCAAGATAATAATCATATCGTATCTGGACTGCTCTCAGCTATGTTGAAACAAATTTAAACTGATCACAATACAAATTAGATCCAAACAACCATAAAGAAGTATTACATGAAATATTAGAACAATTTAAATGCCAGTCATTTATTGTTATTTAAACAATTTAGATCTGCCACAGTGTAATAGCCAAATGTTCAAACGTTAATTGTGGCAAGACGCATATAACCAGGACATCGTTTTTGCAAAGCTTGTAATATCACTTGCTGTTTATTTGCAGATGTAGTGAAGGAATGTATTAGTAGCATCATCAAATCTTTTTGCTAGTTTTATTCTTTAATTTCTTGCCTCTCAAATTTATTTCTAAATAAATACTTAAGAAATATACAGTAAGATAAAAGTGATATACAGGATTGTGTCAGTATAAGCTGTGCAGGAGCTGATGGAAAATGTAGAAGCAGGAGGAATTCAGATGTTGATATAGGGCTAAAAACTGGTTGTAGTGTCGGAGCTAAGGCACATCGGTTGGCATGTGGAGTGAAATAAAAATGCCATATGGTTGAAAGGTACAGCCAGACTTGAGCAGCAATTATGGAAGAGCACACTGGCTCAAAAATATGCACAGGTAATGGATAAGTATTGTATTTTTTGATACTTCTGGTTTTTCACAAGACTCGGCATAGGAATTAGCTTTGTTTGCACTTACTGATAGTGTGAGCATGCAACTGTCTGCTCTCTTTAAATCAGAGTGACTGGTAGATGATTACTTCTGGAGAGTTAACACCTATACACTGAATTGAAAATTGTCCTTTTTTATTTGTACATGATCTACATCGTTTACAATGGCACAACAATTGGGCATTGATGCATTTCCAAAGTGTCCTGCATGTGGGAAAAATGTTCACTCAGTATACAAGTGATTTTCCTCCCATACAGTATATGATTGAATTACAAACTATGACTTGTTAAATGACATTGCTTGGTAGAATCAAACCATTGGTAGAAATTTTTTTTTGCTCACTGGCACAGGGTACAATTGATTTTCTCCCCCATGGTAAATAGTAGATTATTTGTCATGCCTAGTTGAAAAGGTGGAAAGAACTATTTCTAATTGTAATTCTATTTGAAAGCCTGACCTACATACAAACTTCTATGGGACTGTATTGTATTCTAACTGTTCACCGCTGTAATCAACTATTCAGTCTCTAGGTTCAAATATATGATAGTAGGGTAAAAAATGAGGTCTGCAGATGCTGGAGATCACATTTGAAAATGTGTTGCTGGTTAAAGCACAGCAGGTCAGGCAGCATCCAAGGAATAGGAAATTCGACGTTTCGGGCATAAGTCCTGATGAAGGGCTTATGCCCGAAACGTCGAATTTCCTATTCCTTGGATGCTGCCTGACCTGCTGTGCTTTAACCAGCAACACATTTTCAACTCAAATATATGATATCCATTTTATTTTGTTAAGAGAAAGGAATTACAATTTTGAAAAATATGAATAATTACATTTTAAAGAAATCGCAGAACTAATTAAGGAGCAAATAATCATTTGTGTCTACAGCATTAAAAATGCGCCTTTAGTCTTTTGAGTCAATGCCTGTCAAATGCAACCATCTGACTATTCTAGTCCCATTTGCCAGCATCACCTGCATAACGCTGTATGACGTGGCATCATAAGTTTACATCTAAATACTACTTAAATGATATGTGGGTCTCTGTCTCTAGCACCCTTACAGGTAGTGAGTTCCAGATTCCTGCCACTTCTGAGTCAAAAATGTTTCCTCACATCCCCACTAAATGTATGCTTCCAGTCATTGATCCTCCCACCAAGTGGGAATGTTGTTGCCAGTCTATGCCTTTCATAATTGTGTACATCTCAATCATGCACTATGCAAGCATGTGTGCATGCACCACCCTGTCTCCCTGTCCCCATCTTCTTGGTTTCCTCTGACCTAGTCTACTCAATCTCTTATTGTAACTAAATCTCTCAGGACAACATTCTGGTAAATCTCTTCTACATCATCTCCACTGCAATCACACCCTGCTATAATATGGATTCCAGAACTTCACATAGTACTCTAGTTGTATTCTACCCAAATTTTTATACAGTTTCTGCATAGCTTCCCTGCTCTTAAATTATGTGGCTCAGCTAATCAAAGCAATCTCCCATATGCCTTCTTCACCACTTTATTAACCTGTCCAGTTATCATAAGTGATCAGTGGACATGCAACCAGCATCCATTTGATTTTTGTTGCTTCCCAACTCTTGCCATTCTTCACTATTAGTCCATAGATGTGCAGGTTAGATGGATTGGCAATGCTAAATTGCCCATAGTGTCCAGGGATGTGTAGGTTGGGTGGATTAGCCATGGGAAATGTGGTTTAATAAGGATAGGGTAGGGAGGTGAGTCTGGGTTAGATGCTGTTCAGAGAGTTGGTGTGGATTGTTGGACTGAATGGCCTGTTTCCACACTAAGAATTCTATGAATTCTGTGAATTATTTCCTTGTTTTATTTATCTTGCCCAAGTGCGTCCCCTCATGCTTATCTAGAATAAATTCCATTTGCTACTAATCAGCCCATCTGACGAGCGTGTCCAAGTCTTCCTAAATCTAAAGCTGTCTTCCTTACTATTTGGCACTCCATCAATTCTTGTGTCATCACCAGTCTCAAAAAATGTACTTTTACTGGCATGCATTATGGTTTCTTGATACATCTTACCTGTGCTGCCTGTTGTAAATACTCTTTAAAACAATTATAAAATTTGTAGGGTACTAGACAAGGTAGATATGGAAATTGTTTCCTCTTGGAGAAGACAGTCACAGATTTTGCGCATTTAAGATGAAGATCAGGAGATATTTCTTCTGAGGGTAGTGAACAAATGGAATGCTTTACAACCGAGGCCTGTCAACTCTGAGTCGTTAAATATATTCAAGGCAGTATAGTGGCCTCACAGCACCAGGAACCCGGGTTTGAGTGACTGTCTGGGTTGAGTTTGCACATTCTCCCTGTGTCTGCGTGGGTTTCTTCTGGGTGCTCCAGTTTCCTCCCATAGTCCAAAGATGTGCAGGATAGGTGATTGACCATGCTAAATTGCCCATAGTATCCAGGAGTGTATAGGTTAGGTGGGTTAGCAATGGGAAATATGGGGTTACAGGGATAGAGTGGGGGAGGGGAAATGCGGTTTGGATGGGAAGCTGTTTGGAGGGGCGATGTGGATTTGATGGGCAGAATGTCCTGCTTTCCACATTGTAGTGATTCTGTGGTAATCTGTTAGGGAATTGAGTGTTATAAGGGAAAAGCAGGAAAGTGGAATTGAAGATTATCCAATCAGACAAAATGTCATTGGATGGCAGAGCAGACTTGATGGGCTGAATGGCCTACTACTGCTTCTATGTCTTACAGTCTTCAGGAGACATGCCCTGTGAGTGACAAATTCACCACTTTAAATGTCTGGACAATGTGACAATATCCATTATTCATACTAGTTTGCATTTAAATAATGTGATGTAAAAGAAAAGATCTGGGAGGTTCAAGAAATGCAGTATGATACACTAGAGAAATCATAATGAAGACATAATGAGTTAATGATGTAATAAACCTATATTGTCCTGTCAGATCCATTAGGCAATTTGGGCCAAAGGTGTAGACATATCTGATTGAAATTAAATTTAGAATTGACATTTTAGGAATATATTCTTAGTGGAGAATAATCTGTTGAGAATAATCTAGCAGACAGGGTAATAGAAACAATCTTGCCAGTTGGCATGAAGCTGATTGAACCTGGGACCAAGAGTTAGCTTCTATGAGCTTTTTAAAATATATTTTTACATGGTCTATGGGCATCACTGATAAGGTTGGCATTTGCTGCCCATCCCTTATTGGACTGATTGACTGCCAGTTATCATTTGAAATGGCCAAGGAAGCCAATCATGTTTCTCCAGAGTCATATTGATGCCAGACTCGGTAAGGATCTTCTCTAAAGAATGTTAATGAACCAGATAGATATTTGAGACAATCAACAATAGCTAAGTGGTTACCATTAGTTTAACATAATTTATATAATTTATAAATATTCAGATTTGATTTTTTTATGGAATTCAAATCTCACCAGCTGCAGTGTGGAATTTAATCTATGCCATACCATATTAGCCAAGGACTGTGGATTACCAGTACAATGACATTACCACTATTTTAATAATAGTTATTGTGCTATATATCTATAGAGATGGACAATTCCTGCTCCCAGCTTCCACTGCTTTAGAATTGGTGTCTACAAAAGCACAAGAGAGGACATTTTTGTTTTTCTACTTTGTTCTCTGCATAAATTGTTCAGTTTCTGGTTGACACATTTCCAAAGTACCTTGGCTAGATTTTCATCTGCTGTGCTACTTTTTAAAGAAAATAGTCTTTACTAATTATTATGGTCTGTCAATTTGCCCTCACCCTGTGCTAAATCAAAGATTGTCATCCATATATTTAAATCCCTTCGTGCTTCAAGCTGTTGTGTTACTAATGCTCATTCAGTCCATTTTTGTAACTTTGCTAGCTCTGCACCCCTCCTAATTTCTCAATGCATTGGCCACTGACCTTTTCTGTATTCCTTCTTTTCGTTGCAGCACTTTTGATACCTTTGCTTTCAATCATCTAAGTCAAACTCTGTAATTCCTAGCATAAGTTTCACTGTCTCACCATTTACCCATCCTACTTTGTGTCTCTCCCAAAAACCCACATCTTTGATGAAGCTTTAAGTTTCCTCCTTTGACTGTATGTCCATTTTCTTTTATGATTGCATCTCTCTGAATTCTGTGGGACTGTTTGACTGCATAATTTAGCAGGAGATAGTGAGGACTGCAAGTACTGGAGATCAGAGTTGAAAATTATGGCACTGGAAAAGTACAGCAGGTCAGGGAACATCTGAGGAGCAGGACAATTGACGTTTCATAAGCCCTTCATCAGGAATGTGAGGTGGTGGAAAGGGGACTGAGAGATAAATAGGAGAGTAGGGGTGAGGGAAAAAGTGGCTGGGAAGGCGATAGGTAGTTGCAGATGGATGGTGATGGTGATAGGTTGGAGGGGAGGGTGGAGCGAATAGGTAAGAAGGAAGATGGACAGGTAGGACAGTTCAAGAGGGTGGTACCTGGTTGGCCCAGTGTTGGATCTGGGATGAGGTGTTGGGGGAAGGAAAGATAAGGAAACTGGTGAAGTCGACATTTATGCCGTGTGGTTGTAGGATCCCAAAGTGGAAGAGGCGTTCAATTTGTCCAATTTGTAACTTGAGTTATTAATCTTGCAGCAGCACTTCAATGAGATGTGCCAGTGTACTCCAAAGTGCATAAATACACTACAAGCGGATTGGTGATTTGCCATGTGATGCTGTGAGGCTGGTTCATGTTGGATGCCAACACCCATGGACATGGGGTGTATCTGTGGAGTGTGCCCCTAGATGTTGATGCACAGTGTCCAAGATGCAAATCTGGAGGAGCAAGCGGTGAGCTGGAGTTGCCAGATACCTACTCAGACTTGTATGTTGGGATTTCTTGGCTTCTAGTTTCTATCCGGCAAGTGGAAAATTGAGAGCCTATAGATTTTTTCTAAAGTCCCCTCCTCTGAGATACTGCAGATGCTTTGGGGAGTGGAACTTGAACCCAGGCCTCCTGGTTCAGAGGACACTAAGGCCTCTTGTGCACAGTTGTAATGAGAGCTAGTGTAATAATGAGGTAAGATTCAGGAGTAATGAGGGTGATAATGAGCAATAATCCCTAATAATAGGCACCTTGCCACTCAAACAAGAATCTCATCTCAAGATAGGAGATTTGTTTGGAAAATGCAAATTTTTACTCTTGATGTTGCAAAGACTTTCACTTGACATCTTGATTTTCCAAAATTTTTCACCATAGTTTAGTCATACAGAGCCTGGGAAGATGCCACCCTCTGTCCTTAATTATGCATTCTAGTAATTTCATGCTGGAATGTGTGAGGCAACTTGTACACAATTCCTGTTTTCCCTTTAACTTAGTTCTTAAATAGCAGAATCATACGTGCATTTTAATGTCAAGAAGAAAATTCCCAAATACTGAAACATCTGGAAAGTTCTGGTTTGGGTATCTGCTGACTGGATGGAACATCTGGAAATGAAGATTTGTTGTTCCTTGTTGCTGCTATTAATAACTATTGTTATGTTCATGTATTTTGCCAAGTCCCTGTCTTTGATTATATATTAGTTTACTTGAAAGACCAAGCATGCTGACCTCTTCCTCAACTATAAATACTGATGCAAAGTAATTGTTTAACATGCCTGCCATTTTCTTTTATCAGTCGTAGTATCACGTAAGTTTTCAAGAGGTACATGTCACCGCTGACTGTCCTATTTTATTCCTAGTACAATTGTACTTTTTGCACTGATGTTATTGTCACAAGCTTCTTCACAGTTTATAGCTCTTATTGTTCTGTCAGTCTTTGCATCTTTTCCATTCACCAAAATCTTTGCAATTTGTACTTTTTTTGTATTTCTTTTACTTTTTTCTCTTTCATGGTTGTCCTTTAGGGTTGCCCTAAAATGATTGCCCTTTATAGCTATAAATCAACCTATCTCTTAAAACCAGCATGTGTCTTAACTTCTGATTTGAATGTCTCTGACTAAATTTTCATCACTTTACCTGATAGCAGATTTGCCCCGACTTTGTTCCATATTTGTTCATGGAGTGGCAAGCCCAATATTTGTTTCCTATTTACAGTTGCCCTTGTAAGCCACCTTATAGAGTTTTCACCTTCTAGATTTTGGGCTGAGATAATTGGCCTCTGTAAACAAACGCTATCTTGCTTTTTGCTAGATATGTTTCCCAGCGTTGGAGGGATTTTTTCTGATTTTCATTGACTTCAACTTTGTTGGGGCTGCTTGATGCTACACTCAATCACTTTTGCCATGATGTGTCTGATTAAACGTTATTTCTCTGTGTCTAAAATTAAATACATATTTCATCTCCCTATCATTTCCTACAAAAGATATCGCCTCATATTTCTTTATTTAATTTCAAATGGCACTGCCTGCCCATTTTGCAAGCTTAATTATGCCTTAAAGAATTTGATTGGTGGTATCCAGTTTGCCACACCTTAAATATGATATCATGATTATTATTTGACGGTTAAGTAAATATGGCTTCGTAATCATTACTAAATCTCATGTGGTATGCCACTTTGTTGACTTTAGACAAAATACTGTTTCAAAATTCTATCCCCACACATGCAAGAAATTCACTAACATTCTAATGAGTACTAGTATGAAAGTGAAAATCTCTCACTAAAATCACTGTCTTTTTTATTTGCTTGTCTAATTCTGTATTTTTAGATATATCCCATTTCATTTGCTGCCAAGCGCTCTGTAAACAAATTGCAGTATAGTTTTAAATTCTATTTATTTCTTACTTATACCCATAAAGGCTTCACTGACTGCTCGCCTTTCATTACATACCATCTTATCATTGAAATGATTGCGTACAATCACTAAGACTGCCTCCCCATCTCCATCCCCATCCCAATCACCATTTGCAGGCATGTCTCAGCAATTTCAAGTTTATTATACTTTTATCTGCTATTTAAGCACAATTGACTGAGACCTTATTTATCTGAATTACTCCTGTTATCAGAAATATGATTAAAACAACCTATCTGTCCACTCACAGCTGTGTCTTCATGGTTTTGTATTTTTCACTTCACAACTGTTGGTTAGAAAACCTTAAGGGAATTTATGTTCTTTGGAGAATTTTGCTCTGTACTGACATTTTATAATTCTGCTCCAGTGACTTCCCAAATTGGGAGCATTGCCTGCAGCCCAGTCTTCCCATTCATTGAGACCACTACAGAGGCATTTGCTAATGTCACAACTATGGAAAATTGTACATAAGTATAATGGGACATTTTATCACCAAGTGAAGAAGGGTGAATTGGATATATTTTAATTCACTCAGTTGGTGGCATCAAAGCCTTTTAACTCTTTTAGGCATGCAGCGACATCAAATTCAATTATAATGTACAACTAAGAAAAAATAATTCAATTGCAACATTTTCTTGAATGAAAGAAAGGAACTTTATTACTTACTGCGTACACACAAACACACAATTTCTTGTTGCCTGACTCAGTTGATGTTTTTCAATGTTTTTAGATAAGATGATAGTTTCAGTTCAGCCAGTGTTGTTTATGCAGTCTGTATCCAGGTGATCACTGCAGCCATTTTAAGTCCATTTTTCTTTCATTTTAAACTATTTTAGTTCTTGAAGAACTATTGTATTAAAATTAGTTGATGGATATGGAAAATTAGTAGGCCACATTCTATTACTATTCTGACAAAGTAAAGTTAAAAGTATGTGCAGCAGAAATCCCAACTCTCGTTCCCTACGTCTGTTTCAAGCTCTAGATTGCCTTCATCAGAGATTTTAAAGCAAATGAGAAATAATATATAAATATGGAGGAACTGGGTGTTTGTTTTGTAACATTGAAAATTTAGGCAGTTCAGTTTTGCTGTAAATATTTTGAGTCTTTTTAAAGCTTTTTAAATTATTGAAATACCTAATTTCTGACAATGGGGAATTAAATACTCATCATTCTTTTCTATAATTGACACTGAAAAAAAACTTAAAGCCTTGTTCTTTGACATATTTTCATGGAGCTGAATAAATCATGAAGACATTTGAATTTCTAAATGTAACTAACAAAACTCATTCTCTGGTCACTGATGTATGAAGGAATAAGTACAAAACAGGAACATAAGAGTAGGTATTTTGTTACCACAGACAGCAGGTATGTACAAAAATTTGTGGTGTTCCCTTTAATAGCCTGAGGTAAAAAGTGAACAGAAGATATGTGATGACATTGCTTTGATGTTAATAAACCTAAATGGAAGTCAAAAATCAAAGTGATGTGTGTGTAAATGGCTGTGTTATAAAAGAGAAAAGGTACAAGAAAGAGTCTGTAATTAAGCATAATTGGTGCTTTTGGTCTTGTTATTTCCCCCCCATCCCATATGAATGAATGGTTTGTCGGGTTTTTTTGCTGTATAATACAACTGTGGCTGAACAGCTCACTGTAAACTAAAGGTGTTTCCAAAAAAAAAGGTGATTAACTGTAGACTACATTGCTGGTGTTTTTTTTCACTGATTCTCCATCTTCTTGAAGTCTTCTGTCTGGCCAGCTGGCAGAGAGTATTGTAGGAATCCCAACACCTGCTTCTTTTCTTGAGAAATTAATAGATGAAGCAGCCATGAATGCTTTGTTGTGGTGAGTTTTTAAGTGGGATACAGGAAAACCACAAAATCGGTGTTTTCTTTTACCTAAAACTCATAAGGGACTGACTGTCCCCCTGTGGAGCCAATCCCAACCACATCAAAGCAGCTACCAGCACGGTTGGTGGACAATCTAATGAACACATTTAAAACATTTTCTTTATTTTGTTTTTGTGTAGATCTTCTTAAAATACTAATTAGGAGGAAATATAATGAAGTGAATATTTTTGAGATTTATAGTGAATGCTGCAAATCTTCAAATTGCTAATCAAATCTGACCTTGATAAACAAACACAATATAAATATTTTGTCATGGCTGGTATCACCTGCAGTCATTTATACATAAAATCAATTATATACATGCACAATGCTGCTTGAACAATCATGCTGTATTTAATAAATGTAAAATACTGTAGATGCTGGTGATCTAAAATAAGAGCAGAAAGTTCTGGAAAAACTCAAGTCTGGCAGCATCTGTGAAGAGAGAAGCAGAGTTGTTAACTATCTCTCACTGATTTCTCCTATATAACTTGGTATGCCTACAGAAAAGTTGTTGATTTTAAGGTTTCTTCAGTAACTGCCACACGTCCTTCTGAGTTTTAACTTTGAAAACTATGAGTGCAAGCGTGGCCCAAACATTAGGCTCCTGGCGTCATCCAGGGACAACAGTTGTATTTGCTGTGTGGTTGCATATTTCTGCCATGAATAGTGCTGAATGTTTGATGCATTAGTAGGCACACAGTTTGTGTCTGACAGACATATAAAAGCAAAAAGATTGCAATACCAATCAGTGTCCAATATTAAATTGATATCAGTGCAGACTGTAATATGTGCTCCTAGTTGTACTGTTTTCTTTTTTTCTCCACTATCTCTTACCCTAATTTCAGATGGCTGCAAAGAATCAAATGAAATATTTTCCAAATTCTTAACTGTTTAATTGGACAGACTGCAAAATTATTTGTTAGAAGTCTTTTGGGGAAAAAAAACCTATTTAACTGCAAATCTTGAAAACTCTGATTTGAGGTAGCATGGTGATGCAGTGGTTTGCACTGCTGTCTCACACCAACAAGACCCCTGGGTTTGATTTCACCCTCAGGTGACTATCTGTAGGAAGTTTGCACATTCTCCCAGTGTCTGTGTGAATTTCCTCCAGGTGCTCCGGTTTCCCCTCTCAGTTCAAAGATGTGCAGGTTAGGTGAACAAGCTATGCTAAACTGCCCATAGTGTCCAGAACTGTGTAGGTTCAGTGGATTAGCTTTGGAAAATACAAATTTATAGGAATAGGGTGGGATGCTGTTTGAGGGTCAGCCTGGACTCAGTGAGCCAGATGGCCTGCTTCCATTCTGTAGGGATCCTATGATTCTGGCATCTTGTCAACTATATAAATGTGCAGATACCATTCAGCTATTTTCTGCACATCTGCTTGCTTACTACTTGTTCAACTAACTGGCAACTTGGGGTGTTAATGAATATATTGATCTGCCAGATTAGAAAACTAGACTCATTTGGCAACAGCCCATCAGGTGTCAGCCATTTTGCTTTAGTTGGTGATACTCTTGCCTCTAAGTCAGGTTAAAGACTGAAGTTCATTTCCAAGAATAAAACACAAAAGAAAATTAATATTACAATGCAGTGTGAGTGTTGTACTGCTAAAAGTGCCATTCCGCAGATGAGATATTAAACTCAGACTCTGTCTGCCCTCCTGTATGCTATGAAAAATCTCATGAACTATTTTGAAGAAGGCTGTGTTTCTTTGAGCTGCATGCTATGTGGAGCATAGTTGCAGGCATGAAAATAAATAAGTTGGCTTTGCAAAGACTAACAATAAAGTTCAATTTCCCATTTTTAGGGTGGTGCAGTCCTTAACCAATTGTAAGTTCTGGTGTCTAGTCTGCCTGTTATTTATCAATATTCCATTAGAAGCTTCTGACAATCCATTAAGTGATGAACAGATGTATTTGGGAAATTTCAGCAACTGAGATTACAATGTGGAGAATTGAATATAACATTTAGTTGAAGGACACATTTTGTTTTTTTTTAAAGAGTTGATTTAAAAAGAGATCATTGTCCACAGTGGAATTTGAAATGATGGCCCTGGAATTAACACCATTTATCTGCCAAATCAGTTATTCAGCTTGCATAAGAAGTCTCTGTGTAAGTTTTGCCGCAGAGTTTGACTTAAGAAGGCAGCACTTTAAAAATACACTGGCATCTGTTGTTTGTGAAAAGAATATGTACACAATTATTCCTTCTGCCTCTCTGATCAGTGGCAGGAGTTAATATTCAATAGGCTTTCTGGGTGCTCTGACCAATATTTATCTCTCAAATAATTTATCTAATAACGACCATATTTCACTTTGCAAGAGCTTGCTGTGTTCAAATTGGTTGTATTAATTAATACAGTGGCTATCCTTCAAAATTACTTCATTGGCTGTAAAACGCTCTCAGAATTCTTGAAGGTCAGGAAAGGTGCCAAATAAATGCAAGATTATATATCTTCATTAGCAGCAGTATTTTTTTATTTCAGAATTAATGTAATGAACTGAGTTAACCAATCTTCTATCATATTACTGCTTTTCTGAAGCATTATGGTGTTTCATCTATTCAGTTTGTGATAACATAAAATTCCAGTAGATTTATACAACTATGGTGACAACAGACTTTAGCTTCATTTGACAGCTTTAGGGAGCTATTGCAAAATCAACATCTGCTATCGAGCATGGCTACGTTTGTACGGAATGTGGACTTTTACCTTCTGAATGTCACAAAGCAATATTGATTAAGTAGGTTTGATTTTGTTTTAAAAAGATTTTTGCTATGTTATATGGATTATTTTTCATGTATGTAAGGTCATTGCATTTGAAGTGTCAATCATGTCAAATTATCCTGCTGCTCACCTGACATGGGTCAGATTATATTGTACACTTGGTTTTCCTGCTATCAACTAAACACCTGTATACTCCTATAGGTTGTTGAGTAAAACTATATTAGAGAGATAAAGAAAATTCTGGAGAGGCTTGCATAAATAGACAACTGTTTTCAATAGGGTTACTTATAAGTATTCCCATTGTTATGGACCAGGTCAAACCCCATCAAGATATATTAAGAGGTTTATCAGGATGTTGCTGGCTATGGAAATTTTGAGCTACAAAGAAAGACCGCATAGGCTGGGACTTTTTTTACTCGAGCATTCGAGGTTGAGAGGTGACCTCATAGAAGTTTATAAAATAATGATGGGTTTGGATAGGGTTAATGGTAGTTGTCTTTTCTCTAGGATGGGGGATTTCAAGACTATGGAGCACATTTTAAGGTGAGGGAAGAGATTTTAAAAAAGACATGAGGAGCAAGTCTTTTACACAGAATGTGATTCGTATGTGGAATGAACTTCCTGAGGAAGTGGTGGATGAGAGTCCAATTACAACATTTAAAACACATTTGGGTAAGTACATGAATAGGAAAGGCTTGGAGGGATATAGGCCAGAAGCAGGCAAGTGGGACTTGTTTAGTTTGGGATTATATTCAGCATGGACTGGTTGGACTAAAGGGATCTGTTTCTGTGCTGTCTGACTCAATAACTCTTAAAAAGATAGCATAGACCCTAAGCTTTTCTTATTTTTATTAGGGTAAGTGTAAGTCGTTGCATTCCAAATTCAATTTATTTGGTCAAACTACTCGACTTAAAGCAAAAGGAAGAATATTCCTTGGTCTACTCAGGAGTAGACTGAGAAGTCCGAGGTTTTCTGGACCTGCTGGCTCTTATCCTTTTAACCAATGGTCACCCACTCTCCTACTATATCAACATTCTTCAACACACAGTCCTCCATAATCATCTTTTCAATAGTGGTGTGTGAGCCAAATTCTCCTTAGTTACTTCTCACTACTGCTCTATATTGAATGCATTCCTCCTGTTGAGCAGGGGTTCCTCCATAATCCTCTTCTCAGTTGTGGTGAGTTCACTAATTTTTCCCAGAATCTTCCTCAGTTACTAAAAATCTGTAATAATTACAAAACTTCCTTGAAATATTCAGCTGGCCCAGCATGTATGGAGAAAGAAACCAAATTTCTATGTTAGGTCTGCAATAAATAAAAAGCTAATGGTGACCATGAAACTATTGTCAATAGTCATTTAAAATCGATCTGCCATCCTTGCCTGGTCTGGCCTTCATGTGACTCCAAACACACATTATTATGATCGACTCTTAACAGCTCTCTAGGCATTTAAGAATGAGCAATAAATGCCAGCCTCACTGATGGATTAAAAAAACAGCAATGTAAAAGTATGGGTGTAGGTAGGTGTTTTGTAGTCATTAAACTAAAAAGGCATGAGCCAGCATGAGAAGGCATCTAATTAGTAAGCATGGAACTCCAGTAGAGCCATTTTTTAAAAAAATGGATTTCAAGAAAGTAAGGAAAGGGGCATATTTTCTAATCAACTTGTTCAGAGGTGTCATTATACATCTCTGGAGCACGTTGGGCTTGAATTATGTGCCGCAACAGCCCATTAAAGAAAGGGGGCTGCGAATAATCAAATAAATAACACCTGGTTGTGGCTGCAAGTGGTTTGGTACATAAAAATGATGAGAGAGCTCTGGTCCTTCCTTTTGAGGCAGGAGATCCAGATTCAAGCTTCACCTGCTCCAGACATGAATGCCATCATCTCTAAACAGACTGACTAGGAAATATCTACATCAAAATGATGAAACCATGAAATAGTTGTGCATTTCGAGAAAACAAAAAGAATGTATATAAATATTAGGAAGATGGCAGTTCAAATTGCCAAGTAAATGCATGTTTGGAGAAAATAAGATTTCATGTCATATGATTGAGTCTGTGGTGGCATTTAAGGGTGGGGACAGCAGCAGTGGGTGGCTGGAGGACAGCAGTCTCCTTTACTAGAGGATGGGGTTTTCTCCAGCAATCAATAATGCTCATCTTTAGAGTTTCAACTGTAGATTTTTTTTATTGAATTCAATTTCCACCATCTGCCATTGTGAGATTTGAACCTGGTTCCCCAAAAGATTACCTGGGCCTCTGGATTAGTGGTATTGTATTAATACCACTAGGAATTGGAAAAACCACTCAAAAAAAAAGTTGTTTCTCCTGGTTAGTTAGCTTGCCTTTGTATTCAGAAAAATACCATTCTGTCTCCAAGAGTCTGTAAAAGTTTGTGTGGAAAAACCACAAGCATTTTAACTGAGTAACATGGCAGTCAGGTAATAAATTGCTAAGAAGAGGACATAAAGGCAGGAAATTAAAAAGATGATACTATTCCCTGGTCTAGGATGCAAAGAAGATATTCTGTTTTAAATCAAATGAGATAATGGATAATGTAGGAGTGCTTGATGTATCTTTTATTTTGTATCATTAAGTGACATTAAGTTTGACTAATTGAACTGTTGTTTTGTCCATTTTGACCTTGCTGTGGAATAAAACTAACCAATGGAGCTTGCTGTCAAACCTCGTTTCACCTTGTGTTAACTCAGTCAGTCTGGAACGATTGGTGAGGTACTTATGTGAAAAATATTGACATCTGGTCCATTAGTACAATGGGGTCTTATTGGTATGCCTACTATTATACAAGTATTGAACAGTTTACGTGAAATCATAGAAGAAGCAACATTCAGATTGCTTATGAGAGTGATATTACAGGAACTAAGATGACATCAATGTTTGTAACAGATGGTTGGTGAAGTTATGGGCAGAGGAATGGACGAGCTTGATTGTGCTATTTGACTGTGGGTAAAAAATGAGGTCTGCAGATGCTGGAGATCACAGCTGAAAATGTGTTGCTGGTTAAAGCACAGCAGGTTAGGCAGCATCCAAGGAATAGGAAATTCGACGTTTCGGGCATAAGCCCCTGATGAAGGACTTATGCCCGAAACGTCGAATTTCCTATTCCTTGGATGCTGCCTAACCTGCTGTACTTTAACCAGCAACACATTTTCAGCTGTGCTATTTGACTCCTTATCATCATGCAGTCATGTATGATCTAAACCTTCAACATTCCTGAAGAAGGGCTCATGCCCGAAACGTAGACTCTCCTGCTCCTTGGATGCTGCCTGACCTGCTGTGCTTTTCCAGCAACACATTTTCAGCTCTGAGCTAAACCTGTGCCAAACTTGAGTGAATTTACCCAATGCCGTCTTGGAATTTACTAAATTGAAAAAAAATCCTTTTCATTGTAAATAACCTATCTGCAATGCATGTATAGCTGAATAATGTGTGAATAATTTATAACAGTTGGGTTAAATACTGTGGAAGATATCAAAGTCAACAAGGGACAGTTAGCTAGAATAGAATGCTCTTCCACAGAGGAAGCCATATTGAATTCCAACAAGGAGAGACAAAATGGCTTGTTTCATGTTTTTGGCATAGCACCTTATTTCAATGAGCTTTCCACCTGTCATTTTGCAGAGATAGTAGCAGACTGCACATGCTGCAAGAGCACTTGTGCACTTCTTAAATTGCACATTATCCCAAAAGGCACTACTGCAAACAAGAGGAGTAATAATCCTTGTCTTTCTCATATTTAATTACTTACATATTTCAATTTATAAAACCTCCCCATGATTATCACTGATGACTTTCCCTGATAATTAAACATGTATCTTAAGTTTTTAGTATAGAAATTGTATGTATAAGAAATTGATTTGAATATTAGATTTGCTTTCCCTTCCAGGGTAAAATAATTGATTTACTGGTAAAAAATATTTTTGTCAAAACAGAATTGTCACCAAAATGTTTTGTGTTGCTCTCATCAGGATAAGTGCAAAAATTTCAAACTAACACATCAATTTAAACAACGTGATTCGTTGGCATGCTGCTCTGACTGGCTGAGGCATTGCTATTAGAAAACAACAGGGAAACCTAGACTTTGCATATTTCATAGTTCAAAAAAGTTGCAAGAGTCAAAAATATTTATTTTGTTTGAAGTGAACAGATCTCTGCACCAAGAATGTATAAAACTTCAGCATGAATAAGTGAGCCAGGTTACTTTACAGTTATCTTACACTGTCTCTGGAAAAGAATCATCCATGAAGATGCCACTTTGTTCTTCATAGAGTGGAGCACAAGCAGCCGAAAGACTCTGCAGAATCTAGACTGTCCCATCCATCTGTCTCATCAAACACCATCTGTCCACCTGTGGTAGAAGTGGAAGCAAGTCATCCTCAATCCTGAAAGATTGTCCAAAAAACAAATATTTTGAGCAGAATCGGAATTGTTCAACAAATGTTGTCCAATCTCTGAATCATATCAGAGTCAATAGATATATCGATTTGGATTTTGCCAGCATGCACTGTACTCTGTCTATTAAAAATTCTCAGGGCAGCATCTTGTTTGATTTGATTTGATCAGTCAATCATAGGGATGTGTGGTCAACATACCTAGCATCACACAGGCATAAAAATTCATAGATACTTTGGTTGGTAGGCTATCTTTTTGGACTGAAGACAGCAACCTATTAGTGGAAAGTACCACACTGGTCACCACTATAGTAGCAGAGATGAAAAGGCTTTCTGAACCTGTCAAATATTTGAGTAACTTTGCCCCTCAAGAATAATTTGAGGTTACCTAGCTCCTTTTTAGGCATCAGTGACAGCTTTGGCCTATTCGTGCATTTGTTGATACACATTAAACTATGATATAATTAGGATGACTATTGTCATGCAGGATAACTTTGATCCATTTTATCACAGCATTGAGCTTGCAAACTGCACGGACATTTACAAGCTTGCTGATAAGGCCAATCTTGTAGCTGTACAAAATCCCATGAATATATTAACAATGAAGATAGACTTATTACAGACAGTAGCAAAGAAATATTACCAGTTTCCCAATTAGCACATTGAGGAAAGAGAGCAAGTTAGACTGCTCCACTCAAAACTCAACTGGAACATGGAACCACCCCCATTTTGTTTCTTGTTTTTAAACAGAGTTAATCTGCCAAACTTTTGCTGCAGCTATCATTGCATTGGTAAGCTCTTTAGCACTCTGCTCCAAATTGTCCAAGGTATTGCAGACAATTTTGTTTTTATGTTCACTCCTGGGATGTGGGCATTGCAGGCTTGACCAGCATGCTTGGCCCATCCCTGGTTCTTCTTGAGAAGATGGTGGTGAGATGCCACCTTGAACCGCTGCAATCCTTGCACTGTAGGTTGACCCACAATGCCCTTAGGGAGGAAGTTCTGGGATTTTGACCCATTGACTGTGAAGGAAAAGTGATATATTTCTAAGTCAGGATGGTGAGTGGCTTGGAGGGAAACTTGCAGGTGGTGGTGTTCCCACATATCGGCTGCCCTTATCCTTCTAGACGGAAGTGGTTGTGGGTTTAGAAAGTGCTGTCTAAGGATCTTTGGTGAATTTCTGTAATCCATCCTGTAGAGAGTAGTACACATTGCAGCTACTGAACATTGATGGTGGAGAGAGTGAAAGTTTATGAATGTGGTGCAAGCGAAATGAGCTACTTTGTCTTGGATGGTGCCGGGCTGCCTGTGTGCTATTGGAGCATACCCATCCAGGCAGGGTGATTTAAACATTAAAGAACATCTTAAATTCTAAAGCTCATAAACTCCTATTGGCAATGCTGTCAGTTGACCAGTTATGGCTTAAAAGGAGGTTTAATACCATTTTAAAATAAATGCAGTTTTTAGCTGATCTGGAAAAATAGAAGTACAAGAAATATGCAGTGTGAAGTCCTTCTGAATGATTCTTTAGACATTGGCAGGACAGCTTAACAAAGCAGTTAATAATTCACAAGAGTCTGAGCTTCATAAAGCAAAAATTTCAGGAACATTCTGCCAAACTATTGTAAAACACCTTGGCCCTAGCTGGGTATAGTGCCCAATCCTGGAATTTTAGGAACAAGTAAAGATTGGGGAAGAATTCAAAAGACACTTAGATGGTGCCAGAATGAGACCTTACAATTATGTGAATAGATTTTCACCTGTAAACTATGAACCCATTGGGGTCTGCATTTATTTTTCAGACATTAGCGCACGGGGCCATCTTACAGATGAGTGATACGGGATTATATGCAATGCACCATGAGCAAGTAATTGAACAAGTCGCAGGAGGCATACTCCTGCAGTCCCCTTCCTAATACTTCCATGTGTTATTTTCACACCCAGCTGACTCACTCTCTGGACACTTACACCTCTCCATGCTTTGCTGTTGCCATCCACTTGCACTCTTTGCCAGCATGTTGACTGTCTATGACACTGCAGTCTCAGCTGTGTTTAGATTAGATTAGATTACTTACAGTGTGGAAACAGGCCCTTCAGCCCAACAAGTCCACACCGACCCATCAAAGCGCAACCCACCCAGATCCATTCCCCTACATTTACCCCTACACCTAACAATATGGGCAATTTAGCATGGCCAATTCACCTAACCTGCACATTTTTGGATTGTGGGAGGAAACCAGAGCACCCGGAGGAAACCCACGCTGACACGGGGAGAATGTGCAAACTCCACACACACAGTCGCCTGAGGTGGGAATTGAATGCGGGTCTCTGGCGCTATGAGGCAGCAGTGCTAACCACTGTGCCATCGTGCTGCCCAATCCCACTACCACTAGTATGCATGTTGTGGACAGACAGACTTTGTAACAGGTGTACCCATCTCACTGGTCTGTGTAAGTAAATGCATGTTTTGATAATCAAACTGTCTTTGAGTGCAGCACCTCCATATTGTGAGTGTTGTATTAACGTTTAGATGGAAAGGGTTACACATTTCCATTTTAAAGCTGTCCTTTGACCATAGTTGTTTGAGAAGTACTACCTTAGAGTAATGAAGGCTAAGAGCAAAATTGATAGAGCTTTAAAATTATTAAAGATTTAGATTGAATAAAGAGAAAGGAACTGTTTTTGATGGCAAATGTGTTAATAACCAAAGGTAATTGGCAAAAGAATCAACAACAACATGAGGAAAAGCATATTTGTGCAACAAGTCTTTTGGATTTAACATGCGTTGTCTGATAGGGTAGTGGATATAGATCCATTGGTAACATTCAAAAGGGAATTAGATAAATACTTAAAGGAAAAAATGGCAATGCTATGAGAAACAAATTGACTGAGTTGAACAAATTGGATTGGTCTTCGAAGGTCCTAACACTGCCTTGTGGATGAATAGCCTTCATTGGAAATGAACAATAATATGTGTGTCATTTTTATGTGCTTACATGCAGTCTGAAGTCAGTTTTGTCAATTGTTTTTATAATCGCAATGTAAGTGGTTGCCTTCTTGTGAAGGGGAGGTGGGAGAGGAGGAGAAGGAGGGGAGGTGTTGGGGCTTAATATGAAGAATATAGTTGCTTGGTTCTCATTTCTTTCCTACTGCTCAGATTTGTTGTCCATAGCTGCTGTTAGCATTGTTATGATGTGGAGGTGCCGATGTTGGCCTGAGGTGGACAGCCCCAGGTTATAATTCAACAGGTTTATTTAAAATGACAAGCTTTCGGAGCGCTGCCCCCTTGTCAGGTGAAGTGCAGAGAGGCACATAGGCACAGAATTTATAACAGATGGATCAAAAGATCACACAAATGGTGTGAGTGGTGGATCAATAGATTGAATAATAAGTCTCTGCAGGTGATCAAAAGTGTCAGACGGTGTGAGTAAAGTGTCAATAGCTGAATAGCAAGTGAAAGGAATGATATATAATCCAATTAATTGAGGCAGAGAGATAATTATAGAACATTAACAATAGAGGGGGGCTGGAGACAAACCAACTGGCTGGAACAACATGATAGGTGTAGCAGTCACATGTTGAGAGTATAACTAAAGTATCAAGTAATCCAAAACTGTACAAACTGATTAAGGTCGACAGATCATAGCGTTACCAAAATGATGGTGTCAAAACAGGACTGTAAGGAAGATTTTTCAGATACAGAACAGTATGGTGGGGTTAAATGTAGTGTGACAGGAACCCAAGAGCATGGTTGATGCAGTCTTCATAGGTACCAAACATGGCTATCATTTTCTGCTCAACAATTCTGCAATGTTGGTATCTCAAAGTCCGCCTTGGAAGATGCCTACCCAGAGGTTGAAGGTTGAATGTCCTTGACCGCTGAAGTGTTCCCCAACTGGGAGGGAACATGCCTGTCTGCTGATTGTTGCGCAGTGTTCATTCATCCATCGTCATAGCATCTGCATGGTCTCACTAATATACCATATCTCGGGACATCCTTGCCTGCAGCGTATGAGGTATGCAACGTTGGCAGAATCACATGAGTATCTGCTGTATATGTGGTGGGTGGTGTTCCCACATGTGATGGTAGTGTCCATGTCAAATGATCTGGCATGTCTTGCAGTGGTTGCTGTGGCAGGGCTGTGTGGTGTTGTTGTCCATGTTGTCCTGAAGGTTGATTAGTTTGCTGCGAATGATGGTCTGCTTCATGTTTGGCAGTTTGAAGGTGAAAAATGGAGGTGTCGGGGTGATCTTGGCAAGATATTCCTCAGCATTAATGTCATGTTGATGGCTGTAGAGAAAATGGCCTGGTGTCTCTGCTCCAGGGAAGTACTGGATGACAAAGGGTACTCTATCGGTCGTGGCCTGTCTTCTGAGGAGGTTGTTGCAGTTTTTTGTCGTGGCACATCAGAGCTGGCAATCGATGAGTTGAGCATCGTATTCTGTTCATATTAGAGCAACTTTCAACATCTTTAGGTGTCCGTCTTGTTCCTCCTCATCTGAGCAGATCTTGTGTATGCACAGGGTTTGTCTGTTGGGGATGGCTTCTTTAACACGTTTAGGGTGGGAGTTAGAGAAGTGCAGCATCAAGAGGTTAATTCACGAACTTGTGGTAGACTGAGGACTGAGGTGTTTGTCCTTAATGGAAATGCGTGTCCAATGATGAGACTAAAGAATAGTCCGTGGTAAGTCTGATGGTGGGATGAAACTTGTTGATATTGCTGTGTAGTCATTTCAATGGTTCTTCGCCGTGAGTCCAAAGGAAGAAAATGTTGTTGATATATCTGGTGTATAGTGTTAGTTGGAGGTGCTGTGCAGCAAAGAAGTCTTGCTTGAACTTGTGCATGAAAATCTTGGCAAACTTTGTCCCCATGGCTGGATGAAGAGCTGGTTGTCAAAGGTGAAGACACTGTGGTTGAAGATAAAGCAAATGAGTTGTAGGATGGCATCTAGAAATTGGCAGTTGTTGGTGTTTAGTACTGAGGTTGTTGCAGCGATGCCATCGTCTTGAGGGATGCTGGTGTAGAGTGGTAAAATGTCCATTGTAATGAGGAATGTTCCTTGTTCAACTGTGGTCTGTGGGTGCTGAGTTTCTGTAAGAAGTCTGTAGTATTGCAACCGAAGCTGGGGGTTCCTTGTATTGTGGATTCAAGATGCCCTCAACATAGCCAGAGAGTGTCTCATTGCCTGATATAATAGGACATCCAGGTATGTTGGCTGTGTGTATCTTTCGAAGGCAGTAGAAGTCTAGGTTATGTGAGGTGTAAGTGGGATAAGTGTGCGCAGGATGCTCTGAAGGTCTGGATCAATGGTCTTGATCCAGAGTTGATAGGTGTGTTCTTTAGTCAGATCATCAGGTAGTAACATTGTTGGGTAAAGCTTTGTAGGATTTTGAGGTGATGTTGGAATAAGTGAAGTCTTGAGTGCTTCAAGGTGCTATAGTCCAGATTTCTTGCGGTGGTCTGTGGCTATATCCATGTAACATGGCTCAAGTGTCTACATTATGCAGTTTATTTTGAGCTGAAGTACACCAGGATCAGCATGCTATTTCCAACTGAGAAGATTCTTATGTTTCATAACTCTCTGATGAGCAATGGGTAGAAAAATTCATGGTACAGCTTGTTTACAGTAAGTTTTGATTTCTATATACTGCAGTCAAAAGGCATCAATTGACTAAGTTTTAGGCTGTTCTGTGTCACTTTCTGTTTATTCTGACAATGCTGTCATTCAATTATTCAGTTATAGAGTCATAGAGTTATACAGCATGGAAACAGACTCTGCGGTCCAACTCATCCATGCTGACCAGATATCCTAAATTGAATCAGTCCCAATTGCCAGTTTTTGGCCCATATCCTTCTCAGCTTTTCCTGTACATGTACCCATCCAGATGCCTTTTAAATGTCGTAATTGTACCAGCCTCCACCACTTCCTCTGGCAGCTCATTCCATGCACGCACCACCCTCTGCATGAAAAAGTTGACCTTCGGTCCCTTTTAAATCTTTCCCATCTTACCTTATACTAATGTGCTCTAGTTTTGGACTCCCCTCCCATGAGAAAAAGACCTTTTGGGGGAGGTCATGCCTGACAAACCTGTTGGAATTTTTTGAAGAGGTAACAAGTAGATTAGATCAGGGAAACCCAGTGGATGTGGTCTATCTAGACTTTCAAAAGGCCTTTGATAAGGTGCCACACGGGAGGCTGCTGAGCAAGGTGAGGGCCCATGGTGTTCAAGGTGAGCTGCTGGGATGGATTGAGGATTGGCTGTCTAACAGAAGGCAGAGAGTTGGAATAAAAGGTTCTTTTTCAGAATGGCAGTGTCCCGCAGGGTTCGGTGTTAGGGCCACAGCTATTCGCATTATATATTAATGATTTGGATGAGGGGACTGGGGGCATGCTAGCGAAGTTTGCCGATGATACGAAGTTAGGTGGACAGGCAGATAGTACTGAGGAAGTGGGGAGGCTACAGAAGGATCTAGACAGGTTGGGAGAGTGGTCCAGGAAATGGCTGATGGAACTTAACGTGAGCAAGTGCGAGGTCTTTCACTTTGGCAAAAAGAATAAAAGCATAGACTACTTTCTAAATGGTGAGAAAATTAGTAAAGCCAAAGCACAAAGGGATCTGGGAGTGCTAGTCGAGGATTCTCTAAAGGTAAACATGCAGGTTGAGTCCGTGATTAAGAAAGCGGATGCAATGTTGTCTCTTATCTCAAGAAGGTTGGAATATAAAAGCAGCGATGTGCTACTGAGACTCTATAAAGCTCTGGTTAGGCCCCATTTGGAGTACTGTGTCCAGTTTTGGTCCCCACACCTCAGGAAGGACATACTGGCACTGGAACGTGTCCAGCGGAGATTCACGCGGATGATCCCTGGAATGGCAGATCTAACATATGAGGAACAGCTGAGGATCCTGGGATTGTATTCATTGGAGTTTAGAAGATTGAGGGGAGACTTAATAGAGACGTACAAGATAATACATGGCTTGGAAAGGGTGGACGCTAGGAAATTGTTTCCGTTAGGTGAGGAGACTAGGACCCGTGGACACAGCCTTAGAATTAGAGGGGGTCAATTCAGAACAGAAATGCGGAGACATTTCTTCAGCCAGAGGGAGGTGGGCCTGTGGAATTCATTGCCACAGAGTGCAGTGGAGGCCGGGACGCTAAATGTCTTCAAGGCCGAGATTGATAGATTCTTGTTGTCTTGAGGAATTAAGGGCTACGGGGAGAACGCTGGTAAGTGGAGTTGAAATGCCAATCAGCCATGATTGAATGGCGGAGTGGACTTGATGGGCCAAATGGCCTTACTTCCACTGCTATGTCTTATGGTCTTGGCTATTCACCATGAATTTATAAACCTCCACAAGGTCAGCATGGACAGGTTGAACTGAAGGGTCAGTTTTCAAGCTGTACAACTTGATGACTCTATATGAATTTCAGTAAGGCGTTCGACAAGATTCCCCGTGGGAGACTGATTAGCCATTTGGATACAGAACTGGCTCAAAGGTAGAAGACAGGGTGGTGGTGGAGGGTTGTTTTTCAGACTGGAGGCCTATGACCAGTGGAGTGTCACATGAATCAGTGTTGGGTCCTCTACTTTTTGTCATTTACATAAATGATTTGGATTCAAGCGTAAGAAGTACAGTTAGTAAGTTTGCAGATGACACCAAAATTGGAGGTGTAGTATACAGTGAAGAGGATTGCCTCAGATTACAACAGGATCTTGACCAGATGGGCCAATGGGCTGACAAGTGGCAGATAAGAGTTTAATTCGGATAAATGCGAGGTGCTGCATTTTGGGAAAGCAAATCTTAGCAGGGCTTATACACTTAATGGTTAGGTCCTAGGGAGTGTTGCTGAACAAAGACACCTTGGAGTGCAGGTTCATAGCTCCTTGAAAGTAGAGTCGCAGGTAGATAGGATAGTGAAGAAGGCGTTTGGTATGCTTTCCTTTATTGGTCAGACTATTGAGTACAGGAGTTGGGAGGTCACGTTGCAGCTGTACAGGACATTGGTTAGGCCACTGTTGGAATTTTGCGTGCAATTCTGGCCTCCTTCCTATCGGAAAGATGTTCTGAAACTTGAAAGGGTTCAAAAACAATTTACAAGGATGTTGCAAGGGTTGGGGGATTTGAGCTATAGGGAGAAGCTGAACAGGCTGGGGCTGTTTTCCCTGGAGCTTCGGAGGCTGAGGGGTGACCTTATAGAGGTTAACAAAATTATGAGTGTCATGGATAGGGTAAATAGACAAAGTCTAGAAGTAGAAGGCATAGGTTTAGGCTGAGAGGGGAAAGATATAAAAGAGACCCATGGGGCAACCTTTTCACACAGAAGATGGTACGTGTATGGAATGAGCTGTCAGAGTAATTGGTGGAGGCTGATACAATTGCAACATTTAAGAGGCATTTGGATGGGTATATGAGTAAGAAGGTATTGGAGGGATATGTGCTGGGTGCTGGTAGGTGGGACTAGATTGGGTTGGGATATCTGGCCGGAATGGACGGGTTGGACTGAAGGGTCTGTTTCTGTGTCTGTTTCTATGACTCTATGATTCTATTCAGCATCTCCTTATAGCCCAAATCCTCCAACCCTGGCACCATCCTTGTGAGTCTTTTCTGTACCCTTTCAAATCTAACATCATTTTTTTATAGCAGGGAGACCATAATTAAACATGGCATTCCAAAAGTGGCTTAACAAATTACCTGTACAGCTGCAATATTACATCCTAACTCCTACACTCAATGCATTGACCAGTAAAGTCAAGGGTACAGAATGTTGCCTTCACTACACTGTCATAATTTCAGAGAATTATGAACCTGCACTCCAAGGTGTCTTTGTTCGGGAACTTGGTTTCATTGATGAAACAAATATCATGAAGAAGGTATGGGAACAAAATCAATTAGTGGAAAGGTTAGAGGAAGTCAAAATTATAATCTGTGTTCCCACATAAATGGCAGATAACGAGCTAACTCAATGGCAACTAATGCAAACTAGCTTCTTGAATGCTTCTCTGAGAATACTTTGGAGCAAAACCTTACCACCGTTTCATTCTCATGTCACATTTTTGTGTTGTAAGTGAGCATAATGCGAATCTATGGAGTTATGTAGTAATAGCATTCTTTCTTCACAATTTTATTAATTTGCAATTAATCATTTTATTGTTGTCTGGGAAGAGGAAAGATAATCCAAATCAATCCAACCTGTGAGAAACCTATCTCTAGCAGATTGCATAGAGTTGTAAGAGTTGTTGTGCAGTTTGTTTGTAAGATTTCAGTCAATTAAGATTGTAGACTGGTACTCTGTCTCAAACTTGAACAATAATTTTACTAATACTGATGTATTCCAAGATCGGTTTCAAGTACACAAGTTGTACATACAGTATTAAATATATCATCATATTGCACAAAAAGTAATACTTAATAAAATCAGTAGGGTTTTATTTTTGGCGATCCACTTCACAATCTTAGGTGTTATCAATCTCAATGGTTAACTGAGCCACAGGTCTTTTGTCCTGTTTGTTGACTGAAGTTCTCCTTCTGTCTTCAATCATCTTTTCTTGCGTATCAAACCACAAATAATAGCACTTGTTTGCCCTTGCTGGCTACTGCCCCCTGAACATGATCAGAGACATCTGAACTCCAATTTGTGCATGATTGCACAATTATTGATTTGGTGGTATATGCTCAGTTCCTGATTAGTTTCTTAGAAGTAATGGTCATCGTACTGATATCATTTACTGCTGTCTCCTGATCAATCTTTGACTTGCCAATTGTTTTGTAAGGTCATATCTTTTGTCAAAGCTTGTCTGTCTTAGCTTGCCAAATTCATAGATTATTACAATCTCAGATGGTATCAATTAACAATTTGTTTGCTTAAAATATAAGTTACCTCCCAATGATTTATTATCATTTCAAATAGCTTAACCTATCAACCTAAATATTTGATCACACCTATGAATTTTTTTAAACTAAAGAAACCATATGTTCCTTTCCAATAACAATTGAAGTCCTTGGCAGGTTTCACAAGTTATTTTCCAAAAAACATACAGGATTCTTTTGTTCTCTGAGAGACATGTTTCATATTTTAAGTAACAAACCTAAATAATTTTAAGATATACTTCCGCTATGCAAGAACAATTGAAATGATCTCATAAATATCAGAAAAGTTTATCCCTTTTAACTCAGCAATAATCTTAAAGGCATTCAAACAACAGTGAAGTGTCACCTCCATCTCCATGCTAAAGCTTCTTGCTCAGCTGGCAGAGTTGCAGTTGATTTCCTTTTGGCAAATTTCTGTGCATTCACTCAATACTATTTTCTTTAGTTAATGTCTGTCCTTGACATCCTTAACATAAAAAAATCCAACCCAGCTCACTGCTATTGCTTAGCATAAATTCTCAAAACTTAATAACCATGTGGGATATCTTCCTAGTTAACACCTCACAGCCTTCTGCTTCTGGAGCTTTCTTGTCACTGATTCCCAAATTAGACAGGACTTCATCACAGTTGTGTTTACATGTCTACTATGACTAAGTGAATCTCTGCTATTATGTTTCCTCTCTGCACGAACCTCCTTCTGGTCCCTTCTCTGGTGGTTTTACAATTCAAGTCAGTAAATTATCTTCCAGATAATCTGCTGGTTTCTTAGCAAACTTTGCATGACTTCTTGTAAATGCTGTTTTCAACTCAGTGTTCAAAATGACTTTCTGATCTTTTTAAAAAATAAGTCAGAACTTCACGGAACTGAAAACTAAAATTCATCTTTTCCAAATTCCCAAATAACACTAATGTATTCTGAGCCTACATCATATTTTCTGATTATTTGTAATGTGATTCCAGATAGGAAAAAAAAACAAACAATTTTCTACAACGTACGTAGAATATTCCTAAAACACAAAAAGAAAATTTGCAAGGATAGTAGATAATTATGTAAATATGCAGCATACTCAGCATCTCTGAAAAGTATGTATAGGGTTTACATTTTGAGGGCAAATCCTTCCTTTCAAACAGGTAATTTAATATATTCTCCTAAAGAAGAATTACAAGTAGAATAATTGGTTAAATCTTGTTGGACTGGGCAACCTTTCAGCATATACAATTCGCATTTTTTTCCTCCACTCTTCAGATTTCTTGTGCATAACTTGCTTGAAGTACAAATTGACGATTATGTGATGAACAACAAAGCATCTAAAATTTTAACAAATGGGATTAACATGGCATCTCTCTATGAATTAAGAGCGAAATAGGTATAATGGAAGATGAGGATAAATTTCAGTGAATCTAGGTGCATAACGATTGAGCACAAAAGATTGAATCAAGAGAAGAAGGAAAGGAAAACTAAGAAAAATTAATATGATTTTTTTTTGATAATTAATTGCACACCCCTTTCCAGGCCAGAGAGGTTGATTTGTATTGCATTAACAATTATTCATCATTGATAGTTACTTAAGCTGTTAAACTCTAGTCCTAACATGCTGTGGCAAATTTAATATCCAATAAATTACAAATCGAACAAATCATTAAAAATAACAGAGAAACAAAGGATGATATTCCTTTTGTGAACAGCAGAACAATATAAGTTGACCAGAAAGTTCTGAAAATTAAAGGGTTGCATTTTAGTTCTTTTATCTTGCTGGCTGATTGTATGTTTTTCCAGTAAGATCCAGTTCAACGTAATGAATCATCTCAATCTAATAATGGACAGTGAAATAACTCCGCGGAGACTGGTATCCCGTCATTAAGTCAGTATTTATTTACACATGCATAGTACTTGACCCTGGTCCAGCTTCCTCAGCTTCAGTTCTCAGAGTGAACAGAACTTCTGACATTTCTGTTCATATCTGTTAGTCAGAGCTCCCTGACTGGCCAGTTTAATAGCCCCAATCATGGTACTCATATTTTATGAGGCTCAATTGGCTGACTTTGATCCAACCACTCCAGACAGAAACAGTCAAATAGGTTTTCAAAAAGTAATTTACACCTGAAGCCTAAATTTATCATACATTTGTACTGTCGTTCACTGACCTCCATTACATTTCCAACTTTTTCTGTTTGTGCCTCTGTAATTTGCCACTGAATTTCAGTGTCCAAAGAGATATGGCTAGACATTTCTCAACCAGCGGTTATTTTTGTGTGCTATATAAGAACAATATATAGTACAACTTGAAAAAACTCTATACTGTAAATAGCCTGCATCAATATAGTGGTAAACAACTTATTTATAGTACTTAACCAAGATCTTTACATCAACGTATCCCTCTTTCTATTCTCTTGATATTTATAATCATGAAACTGAAGTAACCCATTGTGACTGAAAAGTATTTTTAAAAGCTAACCACTTAGAGGATTCCTTCTGAAACATTAGTAATATGCTTTGAAAAATTTCACAAGTGTTTGACTAAAAATAATCTTTAAAATGAGCATTATGTTTTTATAGTTAGCTGTCCAAATTTGCCATTAAAGTAATCACAATCTGCAAATTAAATGACTTTTTATTTACTGCCAATTTTTCCAGAAAAAAAACTCTTCTTGTTTCACCTGTGTCTAATTTGCACTGTAGCAATTCCACTAACTAGAGCAGCCGCCAAATAAACAGATTCCAAATTATCATGTGGACTAGCATGCACAAATGGTACTAATTAAAGGGAAACAAGTTCAAGTAGTGAAGTCAGTCCTTTCATTATGCTTCCCAATTTTCTCTTCTGTGATGTTTTTTCTGTTGTTCAACTAGTACTCTAGCATCCTCTATTTAGGACTTCTGAGCTGCAAGAGCACTTTTCAAGCTCAGAATTATGGGTAGGTACATGTCACTGAAGACAGTGATTTTTGTAAAGATTTTTGTTTAATTCTCAGCAACACGTTTTTAACCCATAACAATCACAAAATTGTCAAAGGCTTAATTAACTGATTCCTGCAAGTGTAAGCTGTAAAATAACAAAATTGCTTTTGACAATATGTTTGAAGTAGTTTAATTTATTGAAATTTATATGATTGTGTTTTTAGTTTGCTTTACTATTTTCAATATGTTATCAAATAACTAGATATTGTTAGAGATCATTGGACTTGAGGATAAGTATTTCACTAAATGGAAGTATTAAATGTTGTTCAGATTACAAAGAAATTTTAATGAGGTGCCATTAGATTCTCTACAGGTCCTTTGGCTCACCAAGTCCACACCGGCCTACAAAGTCCACACCAACCCTCTGAAGAGTAACCCACCCAGACCCATTTCTCTCTGACTAATGTATCCAACACTATGGGCAATTTAGCATGGTCAATTCACCTGACCTGCACATCTTTGGACTGTGGGAGGAAACCGGAGCACCCGGAGGAAACCCAAGCAGGCGCAGGGAGAATGCGCAAACTTCACACAGACAGTCAACCAAGGCTGGAATTGAACCTGGGACCCTGGTGCTGTGAGGCAGCAGTGTTAACCACTGAGCCACTGTGCCGCCAACAAGTTGTTTTTTAAGTAATATTTTGCTTATTAAATATCAAAGATATTTGTACTGGGAAATAAAATATTTCACTCTGGTTCCCTTGTCAACACCAAGCAATCCCATGTTAGTTATAGTGCAGTGTAAAGCTCTAAGTCTTGCTGTCCGCCTTTGCTTGAAAAAGAACCTTTAATCTTCATCTCTGAAAGTATCCCTACTGCGAGTGAATTGTCCTCCAGGCAATTTGCGTACTGTACAAATGAAATTGTCAATTTGTATTGAATTACAAACATATTTGTATTGTGGACCTATGCCTAGTCACACTATTTCATTTTGGAATCTAAATCTTTGCATTGAATTTTATTTCCCCTTTAGGGGAAATTGAAATAGTGCCTTGAAGTTGGAAAAGAAAATGTTTTAGAAAATCTTCTTTGCAACCTATCAGTTTGCATTGAAGTGGCGGATTGTGGCAGCGCACAGGCTCATTGGTTAGCATTGCTGCCTCACTGCACCAGGGACATGGGATCAATTCCAGCCTCGAGAAACCATATAGAATTTGCACATTCTCCCTGTATCTGCATGTGTTTCCTCCCACAGTCCAAACATATGAAGCTTAGGTGGATTGACAATGTTAAATTGCCTCATTGTGTCTAGAGATATGCAGGCTAGGTGGATTAGCCGTGGTAAATGTGGGTTACAGGGATTGGATGGGGGAGCTGTGTCTGAGTGGAATGCTCTTCAGATGGTTGGACTCACTGGGCTAACAGGCCTGTTCCTCACACTGTTGGGATTCTATGATTTTGAAACAAGTACCGAGATTCAAAGACGGTACCCGCAGCCAGAAAAGTTGTGTACCATTCCACCATTTGATCAAGATCTCTAAGACTGGGATTTATGAAATCTAGTGTGTACAATTGAGCAGTTCTTAACTATTTGTGCATGTGTGGCAGTATTACTTAATACTGCTTTACTGCTCCATTCTTATGTAATACTGGCATCCAGTTTACAAATTTAGTTGAGGGCTGCCTCTGGTCATATACTTGCAATCTGCTTATCTGCTCGGACTGTACTAAGATTACCTTTCAACCTCTTCAACATGACTAGTGTTCCATCACTGGGTAGGATGTAGACTTTATTAAACACTAATGTTGACAACAACAAGGATAACTAAGTAAAGTTCTGTTAGAGACCAAAAGTTTATGTGTATAAAAGGTGTGGGTGTGGTTCATGCTGAATAATTTGTACCTATATTTACAAAAGAGAGGAACGATACAGGCATTGTGCATTAATTGTAGCTGCAGAGGAAATGGATGAAATATTGGATTAATTAAACATTAGCGAGCAGGGAACAAGTAAAGAGTTTAGTATCTTTAAGAGATTAATTGCCAGGCCCAGATGAAGTGAATCCCAAGCTACTGTGGGATATAAGAGAAGAAATAGCAGAGCCTTTGACAGTCACTTTCTAATGTTGCCTGGCTTCAAAAGTGATGTTGGAGAGCAGAAGGGTCACTGACATCATACCTTATTTAAAGGGGAGAAAGGAATGGAATGAATATTTTTACAAATTAGTTATTCCAATCCAAGTAGTTGGAACTATTAGAAAAAATTAATAATATAAATCACTATTAGATAGGCAGACATTAATCACAGATAGTCTTTATCACAGATAGATGAATCTGTTAAAGATACATTGAGCCTGGATGACTTGATCAATATTTTAGAGCTTTTAATGAATGGGATACTCTACGTGATATCATTATTATGGATTTCAGTAAGGCTTCTGACAATGTTCCACATAGCAAACTGGCTAGAAATGGAAAGATCTTAAGATGTAAGGGAAAGTGGCATTTTGGAGATTTGCACGAATATTGCTAAAAATGGAGAACTTGAATGATTAGATTAGATTAAATTGCCTATAATATGGAAACAGGCCCTTCAGCCCAATATTTCCATACCGACCCTCCAAAGAGAAACCCACCCTGACCCATTCCCCATATGTACCCCTGGCTAATGCACCTAAAACTATGGATAATTTAGCATGGTCAATACACCTAACCTGCACATCTTTGGGTTGTGGGAGGAAATCAGAGCACCCGAAGGAAACTCACACAGACACTGGGAGAATGTGCAAACTCCACAGAGACAGTCACCAGAGGCTGGAATTGAACCCGGGTCCCTGGCGTTGTGAGGCAGTAGTGTTAACCACTGAGCCACCATGCCACCCCAAAATGATCTAGAAAGGTTGGATAGGCTGGGTTGTTTCTCTTTGGAGCAGAAGAATGGGAGGGAGATTTCATTTAAATATTTAACATTATGAGGAATATTGATATAGTGGATAGGAAAGATATATTCCCATTAGTAGAGAGGTTGATAATCAGGTTATTTAGATTTGAAATGATTGAGTAAAGGGTTATAAGGGTTCTAGGAAGTTTTCTTTCTGCTTACGGTACGATGAGGTTTTGGAACTCACTACCTGAAAAGCTAATAGAGACAGAAATCACCAGTACTTTAAAAAAAGTTATTGGGTATGCAGTTAAAATGCCATAATCTACCACACAATGGACCAAGAATTAAAAATTGGGTTTAGGCTGTGTAGTTCTTTCCCTTCTAACATCAGCATTGACCAAATGGGTTCTTCCTGTGTTATACATTTTCAATGATTAAATAGTGAAGAAATTTATTCTCATTATTTTTTATCAGTTTGACAGACACGATTGCAAATTATTGCCAAAGTGGATGAGATATTAAGCCTTAAAACCAATGACTGAATTTTACTGGAAATCCTTCATCTCTGCCAAAGGGTTGCCTAAGCCAGTTTGCTGTGGTTTAGTTCTTCCTTATCTTCCAGCTAGAAACTTAACAGCTCTAGCCTATATTCTCTGATGTCCAGAAGAACAAAAGAAAATCTAATTGAAGCATGGAACATTATAAAAGAGCTCAATAAATTAGATACTGAGGGAGTGTGTCCCCTAGCTCGGGTCCTGGTCTTGATATTAGAGGTCAGGCATTTAGTACTGAGATGTGGAGAAATTGTGCATTAGTTGGAATCCTCTACCCCACACAGCTGAGGATACTCAGTTGAGTATATTCAAAAAAATCGAGAGATCGTTGGATGCAAAGAGAATTTATAGATGTGGAGATACTATGGAAATATAGATTTGAGGAAGCAAATCAGTCCATAATCTTAGAGTCATAGAGATGTACAGCATGAAAACAGACGCTTTGGTCCAACCCATCCATGCCCACCAGATATCCCAACCCAATCTAGTCCCACCTGCCAGCACCCAGCCCACATCCCTCCAAACCCTTCCTGTTCATATAGCCATCCAAATGCCTTTTAAATCTTGCAATTTTTCCAGCCTCCACCACTTCCTCTGGTAGCTCATTCAATACACATACCACCCTCTGTGTGAAAAAGTTGCCCCGTAGATCTTTTTTATATCTTTCCCCTCTCACCCTAAACCGTCGCCCTCTATTTCTGGACTCCCAACCCCAGGGAAAAGACTTTGCCTATTTACCCTATCCATGCCCCTAATAATTTTGTTAACCTCTATAAGGTCACCCCTCAGCCTCCGACGGCCCAGGGAAAACAGCCCCAGCCTGTTCAGCCTCTCCTTATAGCTCAAATCCTCCAACCCTGGCAACATCCTTGTACATCTTTTCTGAACCCTTTCAACTTTCACAACATCTTTCCAATAGGAAAGAGACCAAAATTGCATGCAAAATTCCAACAATGGCCTAACCAATGTCCTATACAGCTGCAACATGACCTCCCAAGTCCTGTACTCAGTACTCTGACCAATAAAAGAAAGCATACCAAACGCCTTCTTCACTATCCTATCTTAATGAATGGTGGAGAAGACTTGAAGAACCAAGTAGCATGCTCCTTTTGTTTATGTGTGCTAGTATCAATGAGGTAAAAGACTCCAGTCTCGATGTGTGGAGATGGAAAAGTGTGGGGCTAACCATAGTTTCTTGAGTGGATCACTGAATAAGATTAGGAAACCTATATAATAATTGGATATGTTCATCTGAGGATATAATTTATCCAGTATTGCAACTTAGTTGCCATACCACAAGGATCAGCATCTTACTGAGGCTTGGATTCCCTATCAAACATAATCAACATAAGGACTGGAATGGTTTACCACATTCCTAGTTAATTAAAGCATGGGCAGTAAATGTGTCTTGCTAACATGGTCCACATCCTGAACATAACTTAAGACAAAAGCATACTTTAGTTAATTAGTGTTTCACCTGTATTGAAGTTCTGCTTTAAATTTGTCCTGAGCATCAAAAGAAACATACCATTTTCTGGACTGTACAGAAAGTGATTTGTTTGTTCTGAAACCAGTATGGCAGACTTGCAATTGAGAAATTGCATCAACTTTTGACCAGCCACAGTTTTCTTGTTCTTTAACGTGATTGCATGATTGGATTTTGCATTTTGCTCTTCTAAAGAAGGAAGAATGACAAAAGACTTGATTGGAGAAGTGGGTTTTAATGATCTTTCGAAAGGAGATGACTCGACAGGCAATGGAGAGGTTTAGAAAGAGAATTACAGAACGTGGGGCCTGGGCAACTGCAAAGGAATGAATCTTTTAAGTTGAGAAAGGTGTGCATTTTAAAATAATGATTTGACGGCATAACCGAGAAATTGCACCACTAATAAAATGACAAATTAACAAGACAAGGAGCATGCTAAAGAACTGTGAAATCATGTAATTTTGTGATATTTTGGATATTCCAATGGATAATTGGATTTCATTATCCAATCATATTGATTTAGAATTTAGATTGGATTTGCTACTGTATGGAAGTAGCGGCCCAACAAATTCACACTGACCCTCCAAACAGTAACCCACCCAGACCCATTCCCCTATCCTACATTTATCCCTGACTAAGGCACCTAACACTATGGGCAATTTAGCATGGCCAATTCACCTGACCAGCACATCTTTGGATTGTGGGAGGAAACCAGAGTACCTGGAGGAAACCCATGCAGAAACTGGGAGAATGTGCAAACTCCACAGAGACAGTCACCCGAGGTAGGAATCAAACCCAGGTCACTGGCGCTGTGAGGCAGCAATGCTAACCACTAAGCCACCGTGTTCACCAACTTCATACAATCATAGAATCCCTACAGTGTGGATACGGGCCATTGGGCCTAACAAGTCCACACTGACTCTCTGAAGAGCATCCTATGCAGACTCATCCCCCTATTCTTTCCTTGTAACCCTACTTTTCCCATTGCTAACGTACCTAACCTACACATCTCTGAACACTGCACAATTTTGCCTCACCAATCCACCTAATTTGCACATCTTTAGACTGAGGGAGGAAACAGAGCACCCAAAGGAAACCTATGCAGACACAGGGAGAATGTGCAAACTCCACATGGATAGATGCCTGAGGATGGAATTGAATCTGGATCATTAGTGCTGTGCTAAACACTGAGCCACCATACTGTCCCAAATAATTATTTCTGCTTTTTTCCTTAACTGGTGCTATTAAAAAAACATTATGTGTTTACTCACCTCATTAAAAAAAGCAAAGAACTACAAATGGTAAACATCTGAAACCAAAACAGAAAGTGCTGGAGAAACTCAGCAACTCTGACAGCTTCTGTAGAAAGAAAACAGAGTTAATTTTTCAAGTTGAGTCTTACCCCAAACCCATAGCAATGCAGTTGACTCTTAACTATTCACTATGCTCTGAAATTGGCTATTAAGACACTCTGTTGTATCAAATCACTTCAGAAAACTTGGGCGAGAATGGAATTGGGTACGCTATCCATCACCGATGCAGACAAGAACTACAGTAGTTTAAGAAGTTGGCTCCCACTTCAAGGGCAATTGGAGGTTGACATAAAATGCCAGTGATTCTCACATCCTATGAACTTTGAAATAATAAAAGTACAAATTTAAAAGATATTTAGCTAATTCAGTAATTCTTGTGCAAGTGCTTTCTGTTGGTCACTGTTGTTTTTTTTCTAACTCATCCCGGTGTTTTTAGAAAGTATAGATTAAAGTAGAAATTTTGTAACATTTGTTTTAGAAGGGTAACATTTTATCTTCCATTAAGATAATGAAAAAGGCCTTTATCCCTTTTATGTTTTGTGTTATTTTGCAAGTTCGTATATATTGTAAATTTATAAACATTGTTTCTATTCAAATTGTAATGTATGGACAAAGCTGAGTACTATATATTTGTTTTAGCTTTTCAGTGTGCTATTAGAGTGATTAATTTTCAATCAGAATTGCCATGTCTGTAGGGATTTTACTCTGAACATTATATTAAACAACCAGACTAGTTAAAGCTTTTTGTCTTTATTCATTAAATGGATATGGGCCTTGCTGGCTGAGCAGTTTTTATGGCCTGTCCCTAATTGTCTTGGAGAATGTGGTGGTGACCTGTCGTCGTGAACCACTGCAGTCCACAACACTTTGAGGAGAGAATTCCAGGAATTTTGCCCAGTGACAATGAATGAATGGTGGTATATTTCCAATTCAAGGTGGTGAATGGCTTCACGAAGAACTTACAAGGTGATGGTGTTCCCATGTATCAGCTGTCCTTGTCCTTCCAGTTAAGTAGTAGTTGTGAGTCTGAAAGATGTTGACTAAAAAAGCTTGATGAATTTCTGCAGGTTGTTGGTATATATCCTCCCACCACTGCAAATAAGTGTGGTGTATCTTATCAAAACGTTTGGGCTGGAAAAGCACAGCAGGTCAGGAGCAAGAATGTCAAAAGATGATATTTAGATTCTTATTGGAGATAGTCATTGCCTGGCAGTTGTATGGCATGAATGTTATTTGTCATTTGAGAGTGGTACTGAACATTGTGCAATCATCAGCGAATAGTATTCTGTGTTTGCTTCAGAATTCTAGCATTCGCATTGTTTTGCTTTTATCAGAGAACATCCCCACTTCTGAAAGAGAAGTCATTTATGAAGCAGCTGAAAATGTTGGGCCTAGTTCACAACCCTGAGGAACTCCTACAGAAATGCCCTGGAGCTGAGATGACTGATTTCAAACAAACACAAACATTTTCCATTGTGCTAGTTATGATACTGACCAGTGGAGAGTTTTCCCTTTCATCCCATTGACTCCAGTTTTGTTAGGGCTCATTGATGCCATACTCAGTCAAGTGAGGTCTGATGTCAAGGGCAGCCACTCTTACCTCGCCACAGGAATTCAGCTCTTTTGTCCATATTTGAACTAAGATATAATGTAGTCAGGAGTTGAGTGATCCTGGCAGAATCCAAACTGAGTGACACTGAGCAGGTTATTGCTAAGGAAGTGCTGCTTTTTAGTACTGTTGATGACCCCACCTATCATTTAACTGATGATGAAGAATATACTGATGGGGCAAAGATTAACTAGGTTGAATTTGTTATAATTCTTGTGTCCAGGATTCACCTGGACATTTTCCACATTATTGGGTGGATGTTATTGGTGCAGTAGGTTCTGGAGCATAAGTCTTCAGTACTCTGGGAATAATGTTGTCAGCGCCCATAGCTTTGCAGAATCCAGTGCTTTCAACTCCAAACTTGTTATAGTAGTTTCTCTCATTTCCAGCTGAGGGGAATAACATAATTAGAGATCATCAAGTGAGGTGCTGCATTTTGGGAAAGCAAATCTTAGCAGGTCTTATACATTTAATGGTATGGTCCTAGAGAGTGTTGCTGAACAAAATGATCTTGGAGTGCAGATTCATAGTTCCTTGAAAGTAGAGTTAAAGGAGGTCGGATAGTGAAGAAGGCATTTAGTATACTTTCCTTTATTGGTCAGAGTATTGAGTAGAGGAGTTGGGTGGTCATGTTGCGGCTTTACAGGATGTTGGTTAGGCCACTTTTGGAATATGGTGTGCAATTCTGGTCTCTTCCCTATAGGAAGGATGTTGTGAAACTTGAAAGGGTTCAGAAAAGATTTACAAGCGTGTTGCCAGGATTGAAGGATTTGAATTATAGGGAGAGGCTGAACAGGCTGGGGCTGTTTTTTCTGGAGCGTCGGATGCTGAGGGGTGACCAGATAGAGAATTATAAAATCATGAAGGGCATGGATAGGATAAATAGACAAAGTCTTTTCCCTGCAGTGAGGGAGTCCAGAACTAAAGGACATAGGTTTAGAGTGAGAGGGGTAAGATATAAAAGAGATCTAAGCTGCAACTTTTTTACACAAAGGGTGGTGTGTGTATAGAATGAGCTTCCAGAGGAAGTGGTGGAGGCTGGTACGTTTGCAACATTTAAAAGGCATCTGGATGGGTATATGAATAGGAAGGGTTTAGAGGGATGTGGGCCAAGTGCTGACAAATGGGACCAAATTAGGTTTGGCTATCTGGTCGGCATGGATGAGTTGGACTGAGGGGTCTGTTTCAGTGCTGTACATCTCTATGATTCTAAGTAATGTGAGATCGCCAAGAATCCAGTAAGAAATTCAAAAGAAACATCTTTACCCAAATAGTGATGAGAATGCTGACCTTGTTGCTAGAGATACTAATTGAAACAAAAAGTAGAAAGCCATAAAACTGAAAACAAGAATGGTAAGAAGTTGAAAAATATTCAATATAGTAAACATTGTGTTATCTGACACTTTACCATCTGAGATTCTCTCATTTCTGACAGCCAGTCACTTTCAGTGTTCAAGTAATTGTTTTTACAAAAAAATCTTAATAGTGGACTACAGGTCTGCTCAACATGTTCTGAAGATTTAACATTGAGAGTAAATTATTGGGCCAATTTTAGTTTTTATGCCTGAACAGAGGTATACTGCTTGGAACTGTCAGTAAAACTGACATTGTTTTTTTTAAGTAAAGCTAGTCTGAAGCTTGTGGTTTCAGTTATTGTGTTAACTTGATCCTCATTTGTGAGGATGTTATTGTAATGCTCTATTGTGCTGAGGTCTTTGACAGCCCCACACCGTCCTCTCTCCCTACAACCTCTCAAAGACAAATAATTTGTCTAGTGTCCAAAATGGGACATGAAACTGGGTCATGAATTCTGACCAAATAATTACCACTGTGGAGTTTTGACCAAGTGTTATAAGAGGTCAACAAGTGCCCTCACACTCTCAATTTTCTGTATGGAGTCTCACAATTTTAAAACCTTGATGTGGGCTCATTTGTGAAAACATTTGGGAACACTGGTGCAGAGTAATGTAACTCCTTGTTAACAGGCATTTTTAATGGACTGTCACCATCCATTCCCTGAGTGTGCTGGATAACAAAGATTTGACTGTACATCAGATAGCACCTGTGGAAAAGGTTATCCGAAATATTGGCTAATTAGTATCTTTCTCCATCTCTATAGGTCATATTTGAATTTCTCTTCCATTGTAAGGTATTTACTGTTCTTAGCTGAATCAAAAAGTAGAACATTTCTTGAGGGAGAAAGCTCATCTTGCTGAAGCAACCATTTATTTTAACTACAGTTTTGCTGACGGAGGTGTTGTCTTTCAGGTGAGATTCCGAATGTGCTTACTTCCAAAACCTCAACATTTGCTACAAGTCTTTTTAGATGAAGATGTCAAGGACACCTTCAGCCAAATATAAAAGAGTCCATGGCACTTTTTGTAGAGTAGGGGAGTTCACTTGGTATCTGGTCCAATGTTCTTCAGTTATCTGCACAAAAATAATTATATGATCTTTATTACATTGCTGTTTAGAAGTTTGGTGAATGCAAATTGCCATGTTTGCAACATCAGAACAGTGTCTACACTTAAGAAGGTCTTCATTGGCTAAAGCACTTTGAAGCAACAGTGGTCATGAAAGTTACTATATAAATTCAACTCTTTGTTTCTGTATTTGGAAATATATCCATAGCTATACTTGGTGTCTTGTCATGCAAAGAAGAAGCAGTGGAGTTGGGTTACAGGGGAGGTAACAATCATATAATCTCCGCATAAACTCCAACAACATATTAACCATGAAAACTGAATTAACATATCTGCTCCTCACTAAAGAAAATCATCATAAATTAAGTTAACAATCACACAACACCAGGTTATAGGCCAACTGGTTTAATTAGAAGCACTAGCTTTCGGAGCGACGCTCCTTCATCAGGTGGTTGTAAAAGGGTCCTTGATATGGGCTCGTTTGTGAAAACATTTGGGAACACTGGTGCAGAGTAGTGTAACTCCTTGTTAAAAGGCATTTTTAATGGACTGTCACCATCCATTCCCTGAGCATGCTAGATAACAAAGATGTTACTGTACATCAGATAGCACCTGTGGAAAAGCTTATCCGAAATATTGGCTAATTAGCTAATGAAGGAGTGTCGCTCCGAAAGCTAGTGCTTACAATTAAACGTGTTGGATTATAACCTGGTGTTGTGTGATTTTTAACTTTGTACATCCCAGTCCAAAGCTGAAAATGTGTTGCTGGTTAAAGCACAGCAGGTTAGGCAGTATCCAAGGAACAGGAAATTTGACGTTTCGGGCCAGAGCCCTTCATCAGGAATGAGGAGAATGTGCCAGGCAGGCTAAGATAAAAGGTAGGGAGGAGGGACTTGGGGGAGGGGCGATGGAGATGTGATAGGTGGAAGGAGGTCAAGGTGAGGGTGATAGGTTGGAGTGGGGTGGGGGCGGAGAGGTCAGGAAGAAGATTGCAGGTTAGGAGGGCGGTGCTGAGTTGAGGGAACCGACTGAGACAAGGTGGGGGGAGGGGAAATGAGGAAACTGGAGAAATCTGAATTCATTCCTTGTGGTTGGAGGGTTCCCAGGCGGAAGATGAGGCGCTCCTCCTCCAGCCATCGTGTTGTTATGTTCTGCCGATGGAGGAGTCCAAGGACCTGCATGTCCTCGGTGGAGTGGGAAGGAGAGTTAAAGTGTTGAGCCACGGGGTGGTTGGGTTGGTTGGTCCGGGCGTCCCAGAGGTGTTCTCTGAAGCGTTCCGCAAGTAGGCGGCTCGTACACCCCGTGCTGGCCTCTTAACCGCCCTCGATCTATTTATAGCCAACTGCCGCCGCGACATCAACCGACTCAACCTGTCCACCCCTCTCACCCACTCCAACCTCTCACCCTCAGAACGTGCAGCCCTCCACTCCCTCCACTCCAACCCCAACCTCACCATCAAACCGGCAGACAAGGGAGGTGCAGTAGTAGTTTGGCGCACTGACCTTTATACCGCTGAGGCCAAACGCCAGCTCACGGACGCCTCCTCTTATCGCCCCCTTGACCATGACCCCACCTGCCACCACCAAACTATCGTCTCCCAGACCATCAATAACCTCATCTCCTCAGGGGATCTTCCATCCACTGCCTCCAACCTCATAGTCCCACAACCCCGCACCGCCCGTTTCTACCTTCTGCCCAAAATCCACAAACCTGACTGCCCCGGCCGACCCATTGTCTCAGCCTGCTCCTGCCCCACCGAACTCATCTCCACGTACCTTGACACGGTTCTGTCCCCTTTAGTCCAAGAACTCCCCACCTACGTTCGGGACACCACCCACGCCCTCCACCTCCTCCATGATTTTCACTTCCCCGGTCCCCAACGCCTTATCTTCATGATGGACATCCAGTCTCTGTACACCTCCATCCCCCATCACGAAGGACTCAAAGCCCTCCGCTTCTTCCTTTTCCGCCGCACCAACCAGTACCCTTCTACTGACACCCTCCTTCAATTGACTGAACTGGTCCTCACCCTGAATAACTTCTCTTTTCAATCCTCCCACTTCCTCCAAACTAAAGGAGTTGCCATGGGCACCCGCATGGGCCCCAGCTATGCCTGTCTCTTCGTAGGATATGTGGAACAGTCTATCTTCCGCAACTACACTGGCACCACCCCCCACCTTTTCCTCCACTACATCAATGACTGTATCGGCGCTGCTTCGTGCTCCCACGAGGAGGTTGAACAGTTCATCAACTTTACCAACACCTTCCATCCTGACCTCAAATTCACCTGGACTGTCTCAGACTCCTCCCTCCCCTTCCTAGACCTTTCCATTTTTATCTCGGGCGACCGACTCAACACAGACATCTACTATAAACCGACTGACTCCCACAGCTACCTGGACTACACCTCCTCCCACCCTGCCCCCTGTAAAAACTCCATCCCATATTCCCAATTCCTTCGTCTCCGCCGCATCTGCTCCCAGGAGGACCATTTCCAATACCGTACAGCCCAGATGGCCTCCTTCTTCAAGGACCACAGATTCCCCCCAGACGTGATCGACGATGCCCTCCACCGCATCTCCTCCACTTCCCGCTCCTCCGCCCTTCAGCCCCGCTCCTCCGACCGCCACCAAGACAGAACCCCACTGGTTCTCACCTACCACCCCACCAACCTCCGCATACAGCGTATCATCCGCCGTCATTTCCACCACCTCCAAACGGACCCCACCACCAGGGATGTATTTCCCTCCCCTCCCCTATCAGCGTTCCGCAAAGACCACTCCCTTCGTGACTCCCTCGTCAGGTCCACACCCCCCACCAACCCAACCTCCACTCCCGGCACCTTCCCCTGCAACCGCAGGAAATGTAAAACTTGCGCCCACACCTCCTCCCTCACTTCCCTCCAAGGCCCCAAGGGATCCTTCCATATCCGCCACAAGTTCACCTGCACCTCCACACACATCATCTATTGCATCCGCTGCACCCGATGTGGCCTCCTCTACATTGGGGAGACGGGCCGCCTACTTGCGGAACGCTTCAGAGAACACCGCTGGGGCGCCCGGACCAACCAACCCAACCACCCCGTGGCTCAACACTTTAACTCTCCCTCCCACTCCACCGAGGACATGCAGGTCCTTGGACGACTCCACCGGCAGAACATAACAACACGACGGCTGGAGGAGGAGTGCCTCATCTTCCGCCTGGGAATCCTCCAACCACAAGGAATGAACTCAGATTTCTCCAGTTTCCTCATTTCCCCTCCCCCCACCTTGTCTCAGTCAGTTCCCTCAACTCAGCACCGCCCTCCTAACCTGCAATCTTCTTCCTGACCTCTCCGCCCCCACCCCACTCCAACCTATCACCCTCACCTTGACCTCCTTCCACCTATCACATCTCCATCGCCCCTCCCCCAAGTCCCTCCTCCCTACCTTTTATCTTAGCCTGCCTGGCACATTCTCCTCATTCCTGATGAAGGGCTCTGGCCCGAAACGTCAAATTTCCTGTTCCTTGGATGCTGCCTAACCTGCTGTGCTTTAACCAGCAACACATTTTCAGCTCTGATCTCCAGCATCTGCAGACCTCACTTTTTACATCCCAGTCCAACACCGGCATCTCCAAATCATCATAAATTAAGCCTACATTAATCTTCAAAGAACTGATGTGAACTTCAAATTTATGCTGGAACCTGTTCTCATAAATGTTCAAAAGCAATATGAATCCATTACTTGCCATAAATGTCTGCACAAATGGGATCTTCCAATTTTAAGTATAAATTAATACTGCTAAATAAATAAGTTAGTTAGATTATCTGGCAGACCTAATTACTCTTAATCTTCAGTTTTACTTTGGTTGAGCTGGAAAATCAACAAAAAAAAGATCTTAATCTGTGGAAGGAAAGTGCATTCAAATGTTTACACAAAGCTCCTCTACCCACTGTTGTTATCTACAGGTGATAATAGTAAAAGGAAAACACCAATAAATCCTTGACACTGCTTTTTGATAAATTGGATAATAATAATTTAGAAAAATGTCTAATTTACTGTAATCCCAAATATATTAAATATTTAACAACCGTTGGGTCATTCTTACATATGACAAATTACTGTTAAATCAGGAGTGACAATTGTTTATTAAACCCTCTAACTTACAGCCATTTTATATGCTTTTGGAAACTGAAGTAATCAAGTTTAGGCTTTTTTAGCTCTTTCAACTATGAGGTGTGAAGGTGTGAGAATACAATGGAAGTTAAGAAACATCAAAACTGATGCCAATGTGAATCAATCTTTAAACTCCAGAGTGAAGATCAAACGTACAGTACAATGAGACTTTTCACTGGCTATCCGAAAGAAGATGTCAACATGTCTGTCAAAAAATAACAAGGATAACTGATACTTGTTGATGGGTGGGAATAAAATAATAGGCCTCAGAAAAGAAAAAAATCATTGCAGCATGGGGGACCTATCCTGAGCAGCAATGGTTATTGCTTCCCATTCAATGTAGTGAGGCAGGGACTGGAAACTAATTGCAAGATGACCTGGCCTGGATCTCGAGTGATGGGTGAGTTGAAAACCCTGGCCAGTTTTCCACAGCACCACCGGATTTTGTCAAAAACAAATAGTCTTTAAAAAGGTAAAGCCGGACCATAAATAACTGGAGATTCGGAGACATTTGTCAATGTGATGTGCCCTGGGGATCTATCTGCTCTGATCAAAACCCCAGAACCTGAAGATGTTCTGTACTGCATAACTTTTTTTAAAACTTGTCTTATGGTGATTGTTGTTGGAATTTTAAACACACAGAAATGGGAGTTTTCAGAAATGCAAAGGTTGAAAGTTCCTGCAGTAAAGGATGGGTTTTGGAGCCCACTCAGCATTAAAACAGATGCACCAGAAGGCCTACACCTTTTGACCAGTTGAAATGGTATTTTAGTGTGGGGTCTGTTGTGGAAGGTTTATTTGATGGAACAATTTGCATTTCATGGTCACATTCATCTCTATGCATCTGATTGGCTTGTTAGTTTTCTTAAATATCATTGACTGTTGCAGTGTTGCATCTTGGAGGCTATAAAGTGCCTAAGTTTTAAATATATTGTAGTTCCTCCCTCTTGTATTGAACTTTGTTGGAACTTTACAGCAGACCCTGGATGGAAATATTAGAATGGGAGCCAGATGGTTTTCTGAAATGGCAAACAGATGGAAGGTTGGTATTATTCTTAAGGACAGAACAGATCTGTTCTGCAAAGTAGTCAACTTCTCTGGTCTAACTCTGGTTAGACACCCCTTGAAGTACTGTGAGCAGATCTAGGCATCAGACCTTAGGAAGGATAGATTGGCCTTGGAGAGAGTGCAACATGTTTTAGGAAAATGATAGCTTGATGTCAGGAGTTAAGGTATGAGGAGAGATTATAGAAAGTCACTCTGTATTCTCCAGAATTTAGAAATTAAAGGGGTTATCTGATCATAGTCTTCAAGGAAGACCAGGAAAAGACAACATAGATAAAAATAAACTGGTTGGAGATTCTGGAACTAGGGGACATGGTCTGAGAATTTGGGCTAGACCATTCAGAAGGGATGTTAAGAAGCACTTTAACACTCAAAAAAGGTGGAAGGAAGTTGGAACTCTCTTCCATAAATGGCACTTAATGTGAGAACAGCTGTTAAAATTTATCTCTCTTAGATTAAAATTGTTAGCTATGATGGGGCAACATCAGAACACTTTGAGATCCACAGTGGGATCATTCTAGTGACATATCCTTCTCTTTCAAGGAGTCATGTACCTTCATTTCATCAACTCACAGTTTTCTTTCTGCACAGTAGAGCTAACAGAAACCTGGTTAGTCTTGCCTACCTGAGATTCAACATTAAGATACACCACATTCTTATTGAAGAGTTGTTGCTGAAATCAGCATTTCTCATTAAGGGCATCTTTACTGTGTTCCAATAATAATAAGGTTTATAGGATCTTTTGCAACTGTATGTTTTAAATTTAGAGTAATGAGAGGGTCATATTTCCTTTTCTAACATCTGTCTCATGGTAAGCTCAACATTGATTCGGTTGTTTTACTGAGAAGAAAGTGCAAGGTATTTACACTTGGCGACAATGGTAGCAATCTCTGAATTTGCATTGGGTAGAGTCTGAGGTCCTAAAGCCCCAGAACGGTACTCAAGATATTGGGTTATAAGCAGAATTAAATGGACAGTTTACCAAAAAACTAAGATTAAAGAGACCTAGACTCAAGACAACTGATTATTGTTTTCATCTGCATTGTTTTCATTAGCAGGCCAATGTATTTCATGTTGCCATGGAAAGAGGGTAGAGGCAGCCATTTCTGAGATCAGTTTATACAAATCAGTGATTGTCAAACTGATGTCCTTTGTGGTTAGCTGAGAAAAAGGCTCCTTGGTTTTGTGAGCTACCATAGCCAGATGTTGGGAGGGTCTTTAGATAAAGCGAAATACCTTGCAGCCTTCTAAGCTTTGCGAGAGATCTGTCTTGGCATGGCCAGGGAGAAGAAGAATCTCAGAGCAGTCTTTATTGTTGCTTGTTGCTTGGAAAATTGAAGAAAGCGTCCTGGAGACACTTACTTTGATTTTGCTGAGTGACATAGAGATATGAAATTCCGTTAGAATCTGGGATCAACTGTGGACTGTTCCCTGAAAGGATTCTAATTCCATTGACATGGCAAATAGTGGCAATTTCATCAAGTATATTTTTTTCAGTCATTTGCTCGAGGGAAAATTTTAAAAAGTGAAATTGCCATTTATTATCTGAAAGTTTGAATAACTTTTTAAAAATAATAGGTCTCTATGGAAGTCATAACATGTGGCAAAATGGACTCATCACACGTGAAATATTTGGTTTGAGTACCAGCACCAGGAATAAATGGTAAAGACATATCATACACCATGAATCAGCATTTGTATTGTGGTCATAGAATCTTTGGGGCCAGCAACTATAATTCTATTAGTTTTAAAATAGTAATGGAAAAGGATAGACCAGATCTAACAGTTGAAGTTCTAAATTGGAGGAAGGCTAATTTTGACAGTATTATGCAAGAACTTTCAAAAGCTGACTGGGGGCAGATGGCCGCAGGTAAAAGGACGGCTGGAAAATGGGAAGCCTTCAGAAATGAGATAATGAAAATCCAGAGAAAGTATATTTCTGTTAGGGTGAAAGGAAAGGCTGGTAGATAGATGTAGGAATGCTGGATGACCAGAGAAATTGAGGTTTTTGTTAAGAAAAAGAAGGAAGCATGTGTCAGGCATAGACAGGATAGAGCGAGTGAATCCTTAGATGAATATAAAGGAGTGTACTTAAGAGGGAAATCAGGAGGGCAAAAAGGGGACATGAGATAGCTTTGGCAAATAGGGTTAAGCAGAATCCAAAGTTAATGTTCGAGGATACAAATGCTACAGGAAGGACAGAAAGGGAGGTAAGAGAGGAGGGGGAGTTAAAAGGGAAAGTTAAAATCCCCAACCATAAGCACCCTATTATTCTTACAGATAATTGAGATCTCCTCTCAAATTTTATTCTCAATTTCCCGCTGACTATTAGGGAGTCTATAATACAATGCCAATAAGGTAATCATTCCCTTTCTTATTTCTCAATTCCACCCAAAAAACTTCCTTGGACGTATTTCCAGGAATATCCTCCCTCAGTACAGCCGTAATGCTATCCCTTATCAAAAACGCCACTCCCCCATCTCTCTTGCCTCCCTTTCTGTCCTTCCTGCGGCATTTGTATTGTCGAACATTAAGTTGCCAGTCCTGTCCATCTCTGAGCCACGTTTCTGTAATTGCGATGATATCCCAGTCCCATGTTCCTAACCATGCCCTGAGCCTATTGCCTTCCCTGTTAGACCTCTTGCATTGAAATAAATTCAATTTAATTTATTGGCCCTACCTTATTCTCTGCTTTGTCCCCACCTGTCCCGACTGTTTCACTTGCTTCTTTTCTTAGCTGTACCAGTCTCAGATTGATCTCTTTCCTCACTATCTCCCTGGGTACAACCCCCCCCCCTCCCCCCACATCTTCCTGAGCAGCTCTAACAAAGCTCCCTGCCGGTATATTCGTCACCTTCCAATTCAGGTGCAATCAGTCCTTCTTGTACAGGTCACTTCTACCCCAGAAGAGATTCCAATGATCCAAAAATGTGAATCCTTCTTCCATACATCAGATCCTCAGTCATGCAATCATCTGCTCTATCCTCCTATTCATGCCTCACTAGCTTGTGGCACTGGGAATGATCCAGATATTACTACTCTTGAGGACCTCCTTTTTAAAATTCCTGCCTAACCTTTCCTATGTCATGATTCCAATATGTACAATAACCTCCTGCTGGGCCTTCACCCCCTTGAGAACATCCTGCACCCTCTTGAGACATCCTTGATCCTGGCTCCTGGAAGGCAACACCCCATTCTGATTTTTCACTTCTGGCCACAGAAATGTCTATCTGTGCCTCAGACTAGATAGTCCCCTAACACAATCGATCTCTTGGAACCTGACATACCCCTCCTTGCATTAAATCCAGTCTCGATACCAGAAACTTGGGTGTCCGTGCTACATTCCCTGAGAATCCATCATTCCCTATATTTTCCAAAACAGCATATTTGTTTGAAATGGGGATAGTGCAAGAGTCTTCTGTGGCTATCTGCCTACCTCTCTCACCTTTTCCTGGAGTTAACCCATCTGCGTGACTGTGTGACATTTCCCCCCTCCTATAACTGCCATCCATTCATCACACCCACACCCACTTGCCATGTAAATGCTTCATTGTCTCTGTCTCTCTCTCTCTCTCTCTCTCTCTCTCTCTCTCTCTCTCCCCTTCCCCACCCCTGCTGAGCTTCCAAATGGTGGTGTTGCCATGCATCTGCTGTGTGATCCTTACCAATGTAGACACCACAAAACCTACAACCAACACATTAATCCATTGCACCAACTCCCTATATTTTCCTCTCTGCAATAAGGTGCCTCATCTCCAGTAAATTGCCTTCATGCTTGTGTATAATCTACAGACTAGGCCAGAACTAATTCAGTGTATGCTATCCAAGCTAAAGCCAAAGACACTCCAACCTCAACCAAGGGGATTCAGTATGCACGTGCATTCATTCAGAAACTGATTCCATGCCTACTCATTCTCAGAAGCATGTGAGAAAATTATCTTTTACATAAGACCAGGAAAACTAAATTTTGTGATACTGTTATAGGGTTTTTTTCTGCACTTTATCAGTGTTTTCTCTAGGCTTCTTCCTTTCTGCAAAATATTGGTTTCTGTAGTGAAAAAGAGAGCGGGCAGAATGTGCTATTAACTAAAATGTGGTAAGACCCCTGCAGTGGAGCTTTTAAGACAAGTGCCAATTTAGACCATTTTTCTTAAATGATTTCGAAATCAGTGGTAATTGACATTCCATTGACTGACAAGAATTGTGTGTTAATTGCAGTCGATATGGCAGAATCCTTCTGTGTGGGAAGGGGTGAAATTGTTATCAGACAGAGAGCATGTAATCATGGTTATTTCTTTTGTCATTCAACATGCGTATCTATGAAGGGACAACTTAGATAATCATTTAATTGTAATTTCATATTTTTAAGGTTAGGCTGAGGAAGTATAGAAGGAGAAACAGCCCTTATTTCACATCTGACCTTGGTTTTGACATTAGGTATCAGAAGAGAAAAGTGAAACTTTGATATACTTCACTCTCAGCTCCAATTTTTTCCAAATAAATATTTATCCAAAATGTTATGCTTCCAAATAGTAGTGCATTTTTAATTTCTTTTCATGGGATGTGAGTGTCATCTGAGAAGGTGTATACATTGGTGTCCTTTTTTCCAGTCTGTTTCACACATCCTCGACTTCAATGAGTGAAAGATGAAAAGTTTCAATGCCATCTGTCATTTAACAATAATTTAAGCTCAGTGCTACCAAGCAATCGTTGTTATTTAGTAGTATTTTTTATAATTCAGGTTATTTCACATAAAGGCCACATGCTAGGGTAGGTAGTAGCATAGTGGTAGCATTGCTGACCTAGCAAATCACAACCGCAGGCAATGTTCTTGAGACGTCAGTTTGAATCCCATCATGGCCGATGGTAAAATTTGAATTGAATAAAAGAAACTGGACCAAAATGTTGGCCTGACATCGATTGTTGTAAAAGCCCATCTGATTCTCTAACATCCTACGGGGAAGTAAACCTAGTGTTCTTTCTTGGTCTAGCTTACATGTGACTGCAGAGCCACAAAAATGTGGTTGACTCTTTACTGCCTCTGGACAGTTAGGGTTGGAGCAATAATTGCTGGCCTAACATGACATCCACCTTTGATAGAATTTACAAAAAAGCCATTTGGGGCACTAGAGCAGGATCACCGCATCAGCTTAAAAGTGAGTTAATATGTGTGATGATTGTCTGCTGCTGTGGAATATGTTGTTGCTACCTTGGGGACATGTACTAACACCAGGAAAACTGTCAACAGTTAGAATTACAATTGAGATTTATAAGATTATTGTAATTTGGAGCTGCAGTTTTACTTTTTGCAGTCTGCTTGATTGTATGCCTGGGTAGTTTGATTGTTCGAGAGCAAATGATTGCTCAGATTATTTTTAAAAATTGCACAGTATTTACGCTTGGAGACAATAGCAGTAGTCTCTAAATTAACCATGTTAGACTTTGAATTTCCTGAAGTCCCCAAAGATGTTGTAAGTAATTGTGCTGTAAATTACCCACTTACTTCTAAAATGACAGGGTGTTGGGTTCAATGATAGCTAATTAGCATTTCTACGTGGACACCAAGATAATGTCATAGAGTCAAACAACACGGAAACAGACCCTTCAGTTCAACGTGTCCCTGCAGACTAGGTCCCTCCTGTATTCGGCCCATATCCCTCTAAACCTTTCCTATTCATGTACCTGACCAAATGTTGTATCTGTACCTGCATCTACCACTTTGGCAGTTCATTCCACATACGAACTACCCTCTGTAAAGTTTTAAAGTTGTATTGGAGAAAAGGACAGGGCATGCAATTTTCAAGATCACATAATGGGTTTCCCTACAAATCGATGTGTATCACAGGCAGACAGAGGTTCTGTGTGATGAACAGAGGAAAAAAAGACAGCTTGGCTTTGCCAGCCACCACAACCAGATGTGGGAAAGGGAGCATCTTTAATTGAAGAGTCGCTTTCTGCAGTCTTCTACAGATTGTGGGAAATTTGTTCTGGCAAGGTTGGTGAAAGAAGAATTTTCAAGACAACCTTTACTGATTGTGGTGATCTAAGAAACTCCAAAAGCTGAGCAAAGCACCTGGAGATGGAAACCGTGTTGGGGGAACCATTGGAAGCAGGAAGAAACAATAGACTGGCTGAAAGGACTGTGATTCTTTGGATGAGTGTGATAAGTACATGAGTGGAATTTCACTTTCTGTGTTTTGAAGCATAGTTTGCCTGCAAAAAGAAAGTAATGTTCAATCAAATGTTTTTGTTCTGCTACAAATGAAGTTTTAGAACATAATATTGTTCATTCTTTCAGCTACCAACTCGAAGTATGGATCACATTTTTTTTAAGCTTTAGATCGTTCCAGGGATCATAATAGTTAAGAACTGGTATTAAAATCACTAGCATTTGTAAAAATTGGCCATTTGGTCTGTTGTATACTGTGTCAAGATCTCCATGTCATAAACAAGTGGAAAAATATCGACATGAAACCGCGTTAGGCTGCGGAATGGTAGCTACAGAATGAATCGCAGTCAGTGGACAGTTAGATTGTAGGCTGTAAATTGCACTTTACCTGTCAGGAGTGCATTCTCCCTGGTTGGTCAATTATTTGTTTGTGGGGTTTCACTTCCTCAAAATGTTTGAATTCTGCAGTAAGCTTTAAGAGTGCCTAGAAGACCCAATGAGCTGTGTAAACATTTTTGTAAAATACAGCATTTTCACTGGAGTTACACTCCATACCAACCCTAAGCCAAATACTTTTTTGGATGGGATCCCGTATATTTTGGTTTTAGTGCATTCTGGAGTCAGACTGGAATCTGTCTCTGAAGCTATGCTGCAGCAATTTCATTGGGGGCAGTCAAAGCTGTTTTACGTCAAAATAGAAGTGGTCTGTAATTGCACCAAGACATTCAATGTCTTTTGATTAATTTATTTTATAGATGCATGGAATCTTTTAATTCACGTGCAAGAGAAGGCGGGGAAATATTTCTTGGCTTAATTCATTGAACATTTTTTGGAGATTAAACAATCTCTTAAACTGCAGATTTGAATGTTTTGCAAAATTGGTGTATAAATTCAGGACTTACTGATTACAATTCATCTTATGTTTTACTGTGGGAAATGATTTTGATCCAATTTCAGCCGCAAGTGTAAGAAGCTGACTGTAGCCACCAGTCAACTTGTCTGTCTTCATGAGTCATATCAAGTGAAGATGTCTAACTCCTGTGCTTGATGCTGTCTGTAGAAACCATAAAGCATTTTTCGCTCTGCAGCAGGTAAAGGTCAAACAGAATGCAAATTGCATTGGCTGCATTTCACCAATGTTCTGTTGCTATATGCCAAGGATGCATAAAAGCTATAGTTGTTATCTCAGCTCTCTAAAGTAACTGATAACCAGTTCATTAGTTATCACTTGATAATTTCACAAATTATTTATTCTTAGAACAACCCAAATATGTTTATTATTGTTTCCTTGTTTTTCTGTCTGTTGTCTCCATTGTCAGAAAGACTGAGGGTGATCACATGACAAGCTATATATAGGCTATGGAAAGGAGGCGATCATATGGTTGAGACTCAAAAGTCTCAAAGGAATTAGTGTCCCTAATTTCCTTTTATCATCAATGGACTCAGCTTACAAATGGAGCTTTGCTTAATTCAGTCAATAAGTGACAATTAATTCTAAAAGGAACTGAAATACTTTTCACAAAAGGATCAAATTATGCCCTTTTATATCCGAAAATTTCTCTGATTTTTAAATGGCTGTGTGAATAAGAGGTCATCATAAAAAAAAATTGAAGGACATTATTACACGGATCTCCTGACACCGTGTGGTCATAGAATATTACTACATTCTGGAAGTACTGCATTGGAACGCTCATCAATTTTGTTTCTTTAATTCGAGATTAAGTTTAAGGCTTTGAGTATTGAGTACACCCACAGTGTCAGTATAATTGAGCTGTGTATGCCATTGCTATTGCAGTTTCCATGGAGATTGTCGAATGAGATCATTGTGACCTGGTATGAAGTGTGTCAATGAGAAGTCTCCCAAGGAACAATGCCAAGTGGCCACTATGTTCAATCTGTGCTGTAACTGTAGAGAATTGCAACAAATTGGTGTTTTCTTAAACAGTTGTTACATAATTTATTGCTTAAGTATCCATAGTTAATAACCTCTAGTGTGCATTTCTGACTTTCATGCACTATGTTTTATATCATCTGAAATGGTGGTATGAATGGTATGCATTCTGAGGAGACTGTTAAGTTGAATATGGCCTTTAGTAAATTATGCACAAGGTATTGCATATTCATTATTTATGTGCTTTAAAAATTGGTCCCAATTAGTGAATATCAATATTGCTTTTCCAGTTTTGTCAAACAGCTAAAATTGTTTTTTTTGGCCATGAACGGGATAGCTTTAGTTTGGTCAAAGGAGTATGTTTACTAATTCCCCTAAGGTGATACAGCTGCAGCTGAGAGGACACTAATTCTCGGTTTTTCCCAATGACTTTCCAAACTGATCACTCAATATAATGGACTGAATTAACAATAAAATGGACTGCCGTGATTCAACAAAGCAGCTCACCACTACCTTTCAAGCAGGGCTGTGGATGGCAATAAATGTTGGCTTAGCCAATGAAGTCCCCTGCCTGAATAAAAACAGAATAATGTGCCTTCTTGATTACCCCAAATGATTATCCAAACATTTGTATCAAGTTCACTGGTCTTTGCACAGTATTATCTGACAGGAGTATGGTTGAGAAAGGTAACTTGACAAAATGGATTGCACTCAAATCTGTATTGCAGTCTGTTTATTTTTAACATATTTTGCTAATCATCATGTTCCGAATTGTTGTTACATACCTCTGGATTAGGTGGATCTTGAACCCAGGCCTCCCATCCCAGGGATAGGGACGCTATCACTGTGCCACAAGAGGGCCCCTGAAGATCTGATGGGACTAGCTACTAGGGAAAGTGGCAGCAGCTGTGAACAGTGTTAACTACAAAAGTAAAATACTGCAAAGGGCTTTTGTAGTACAATTATAGTGTCCCTATCTCTTTGCCAGGAGGGCCTGTGTTAATGTAACACTAGCTCCAGAGAAATTGTAACATTTCTGAAATGGTTGATTCAAAATTTACGAAGTACTACAGATGGTGGAAATCTGAAATAAAAACAGCGCATTTTAGAAATACTGAAGTCAGGCAGCATCTATGGAGAGAGAAAAACTAAGTTACTATTTCTAGTTGATTACATTTCAACTCATTAATATTACCATGATTTGCCTGCCTCAGTGCTTTGAATGCCTCAATTGAACCTTCCTATTTTGATGTTGAAATGTTAATTGAATATAAGTAATAAGTAAACTTACATTATTCTTAAAATATGATTTTGTTTTGTATTTTAAAGTATATTAATGTATCTAGGCATGCTTGCCTTCAACATTGTCAAGAAATGCACATACTTGAATTTTATGACGAATAAGCTCATGTTATGATTAGCTGGTCATGTTCTTTTCAAAATTGGTTTAAATTTGGCTTTGCCAAATTCCTGTTGGCAAGTAACCTATTCAAGCAGGTTACTCAATTTCAATTTCAATTAGTTGGCAGCAGCATGTCCTACATTGTAGTAGGATGTGAAGTACTGGATTAGCTTTATTTTTTTTCTGCTGCTGCTCCGTCTGTCTCTTCATGTGACTCAACTTTGATGTAGTTTGATCATGTGACTCAACTATGATGTAGTTTGATTGACATGTATTTGCCATTCTGAACAATTTCTCATAGTCATTGATGTCAGTTCCATTGTACTTCAAGGTGAACAATAAGCTATGTTTACAACTGATAATACAGAGATCTTATGGTGCAGAAAGAGGCCATTTGACCATCATGCCTGTACTGGCTCTTCAAACAAGCATCATTATCTACCGTCAATCTCCTTTCTTCCTATACCTTTGAATATTATTTTCATCCATGTAATAATCCAGCGCCCTCTAAAATGCCTAAATTTAATCTGCCTTGATAACATGTACATTTCTTTTCATTCGTTTTTTTTTCCTGATTTTTATCCCCCACATACATGCACTTTAAATGTTGCTTCTAATAAATTATGTGCAAGAGCACATGCTATGTTTTATATTTCCTAAACTTGAAATAAGAGTTTTACCATTAACAATAGGGGCAATTGATATGCTGCTTTCACTATTTTTTTTAAATCCATAAAAGCACAAATTCTATTACTGTCTTTTACTCAATAAGCATACTGAGCAGCAATATTGAACAAAGTCTCTACTTTGTAATACCAGTGACTTCTGCTAAGAAGTGATCAGTGGGTTTGTCTTTTCTATGAAGCTATTAAATAAGGTAGTTAACAAAAACAATTTTTAAATCACTTTAAACTTAATAAAATATCCAAGACACCTCGTAGGAGTGATATAAGCAAACTTTCACAGTAAACTTCATTAGTACAGTTGGCCAAATACATTAGATTAGATTAGATTACTTACAGTGTGGAAACAGGCCCTTCCGCCATACTAAATTGCCCGTATTGTTAGGTAAGGAGTAAATGTAAGGGTATGGGTGGGTTGCGCTTCGGCGGGTCGGTGTGGACTTGTTGGGCCGAAGGGCCTGTTTCCACTCTGTAAGTAATCTAATCTAATCTAATCTAATCTAAAGTCCACACCGACCCGCCGAAGCACAACCCAGCCATACCCCTACCCCTTTACCTCACACTAGGGGCAATTTAGCATGGCCAATTCACCTGATCTGCACATCTTTGGACTGTTGGAGGAAACCGGAGCACCCAGAGGAAACCCACACAGACACGGGGAGAATGTGTGGAGTTTGCACAGTCAGTCGCCTGAGTGGGGAATTGAACCTGGGTCTCTGGCGCTGTGAAGCAGCAGTGCTAACCACTGTGCCACCGTGCCACCCACATGAAATTCTGTACAAGATGAAGCACATACCAAACAGATTTTACAGCAAAGTATTGTCTTTGGACATTTTGGGTGTGTGTGAATTTCCCCACTCCTCGAGTTCAGAGACCAAGAATTACACTTGATATTATCTCATTCTAAATATAATACATTTCTTAAGAATTTTTTTTGTGAAGGACTTCCATAGAATCCCTACAGTGTGAAAAAAGGCCCTTTGGCCCATCAATTCCACACCAACCCTCCGAGCAGTTATCTGCCCAGACCCATTCTCCTATCCTATTAATCTACATTTACCCCGACTAATGCATTTAATCTACACATCCTTGAACACTAGGGCAATTTAGCATGGCCAATTCACTTAACCTGCATATTTTTGGATTATGGGAGGGAACCCATGCAGAAACTGGGAGAACATGCAAACTCCACACAGACAGTCGCCCAAGTTTGGAATCAAACCAAGTCCCTGGCACTGTGAGGCAGCAGTGGTAACCACTGAGTCACCGTGCAATCTTAAACTAAAAGTTTCAGCTAAATCATAAAGAGACCCCTCAGTTATCTGTTTGGTTTGCTCAGATACAGGGCACGATAGACTCAACACATGTCACTTTGAGAGTGCCATACCAATGAAAATAGCTTCCATTCAGTAAATATAAAATTGAACTGTGATGATCCATACCACATCGTCGAGGTCTGTTCCAAATATCTTGGGAACTGCCGTGATGCCTATATCCTTGATAACTCTCAGGTTCCTGCTTTGGTTCAAGGGCCGTTGCCTTATAAGGATAGGTCTTCAGAGACCAATACTACTTCTGCAGCCATGGCTAATACCACCATGTGGAACCACCCCTCCCTCATCAACTATGGCCCAGTGTGGAAACATTACAGCCCCTTCTTTCAACAGGATCATTATGGACCAGACAGTAGGCCTCTTGATGATGAGGTTGCGACATTTGGAACAGTCTTAGGGTCCTTGCAGTACAGTCTAGACAAGAGCCTGCCATATAATCCTCATTTGCTGTGCTTTTCATTCCTGGATGAAGCAAAGAGGGTAATTTGAAGAGCTGGGAGTGCAGCAGCTGTCTGAAGAGGAAGGTGATAATATTGAGCAGGAGGAACATCACCTTCAGCATGTTGGAGTGATGCAATGTTATATGCAACAAGACCAGTGGATTTAAATGATACTTGTTTCCAACAGAAAAGTTGAATGAATCATTGATTAAACATTTTGTTCGAAAAGCAAATGGCCCCTGTTTAATCCCAGAAACAAATTCAGCTCTTTTGTTTTCTTTTCTTTATTCACTTTTCCTTTTGTTGAATGTAAGTCAACTTTTTAACTGTTTGAATGTTTTCCAATATGTGGCACTCCCAAAATGATACAATATTATTCTACATGTTAGGGAAGCACCACCTTATACAGAGGTCCAGCATGTAGTGATGCTAAAGACTGTTGACTATTTTGTAACTGAAGCTACAGAGGTTATCCATCCAAGCATCAACACATGTTAGAACCCTGTCAAAGGGCGTACAGTCAGTTCTGTTGTAACATAGTAGCTCCATTCTTGTGTTTTAAGAAAGTCATGTAATATAAGCACCATGTAAACTAATGAGGCCAGAATCATGTTATAACCAATACACACTTTAAAAGTTTGTGCTATAGAAAGTGTCTCCAATTCATCAATTGAGTTATAGTAAATTCACATTACCGGAACATGCGTTATAGAGCACAACCTGTACGTACTTAGCATGTAGCACTTGAAAAAAGACTGAAGGATACCGTAAAGGAGACCTTTAAGATTATGAGACATTTGATAGGGTGGTTACAGAGGGAATGTTTCTTCTTGTGAGGAAGATTATAACTGATGGCCGTCAATAAGATTGCCACCAAAATATCCAGTAACAAAATATTTTAAAACCTCTTCACTCAAGCACAGAGTCCTAGCCTGTCAGTCTATTCCTGATCTGTATGTCTAGCATTCAAATACTGTTCTAGTACGTTCTCTACAGTCTCTCTTGCATCTCTGTATTGTGGTGACCAGAGCTGCTCTTAAGACCATAAGATTAAATATGCCTCCACCACACTCTCAGATAATGCATTCCAGATTCTAACCATTTGCTGCGTGAATGTTTTTCTTGCTAAGTTTGCTTCTTTATTGATTACTTTAAATCTGTGCCCTTGTATTCTCAATTCTTTCACAAGTGGAGACATTCCCCATATTTATTCTGTCCAGATTGCTCAAGATTTTGAATGCTTCAATCAAATCTCCTCTCAGCCTCTCTGTTCCAAGAGGAATAGTTTCAATTTCTGTAATCTATCATTATAACTGAAATTCCTCACCTCTGGAATGATGCTGAATGTGCAGGCTAAAGAGGGAAGGCACCAGGTTGACATTAGGCGAAATGTCTATTTGAAGAGCTGACAAAAACACCAGTGGCTGAATGGTCTCTTAAATGGTCAGCCCCTTATCCTGAGACTTGCCCCATATTCTAGATTCCCTAATCAGAATAAATGACATCAGATTCTACATTTCAAGATCCTTCAGGATCTTTTATTTTACATTGAGATCACCTCATTCTTCTAAATATAGGCTTTATTTACCCAACCTCCACAACTCTTGGAGTATAAGATCATAAAACCCAGAATTTACAGCGCAAGTTTACAGCGTGATGTAACAGTAATTATATATTGAAAAAGACAATCCAGATCTTTTTCAATATATAATTTCAGTTACTTCACACTGTAAACTTTTGCTATAAATTCTGTGTCTTACGATCTTATATTCCACAACCAGCTGATGAAGGAGCAGTGCTCTGAAAGCTAGTGCTTCCAAATAAACCTGTTGGATTATAATCTGGTGTTGTGTGATTTTTAACCATTAACTGATGCACTGTTTATGGCAAAACTCATCAGTGTTCACATGCCAAACAATCAGCATCCCTTCATACAAGATAAATGTTGTTTTCCCTTTACTTTGGAAAAGCTTTGACAAAATATGTCTTTATCAATGATAGTATTTTATTACTTGTTACACTTTGAGAAGGAAAATGATAGACAAGCACTTTTATATTTCTACATGTGACAATGTAATCGTGTTTGTATATTTCAAAAGTCTCTTGAATGCTGTCCTCAAAAATTTCAAGATGAATACTTAATGGATTTGTCATTTGCCAGTGTAGGTAGTGGGAAAATGGTGCTACAAACTTAAATTTTCTTTAGATATAATTCAACATGATTAACATGCCTATCATTTGATCAGGTGGTTATACTGTAAACAGGCTATCATTAAACCTAGTTTTGAAATGCTTTAAAAGAACAAAATCTCACTCAACAGAGTTTTATTTGTTACTCCTTCATGTTACACTATTTTATGTTTGTCAGTAGCTGCAAGTTTAATAGTAAGACACACAATTAAAAATTATTCTACCACAAACAAACTCAATTTAAACCAAAGTAAGACCATAAGAAATCGGAATGGAAGTAAGGCCATTCGGCCCATTGAGTCCACTCAACCATTTGATCTTGGCTGATAGGCATTTCAACGCTCTCCCCATATCCCTTAATTCCTTGCGAGGTTAAGAATTTATCAATCTCTGCCTTGAAGACATTTAATGTCCCGGCCACAACTGCGCCCTATGGCAATGAATTCCACAGGCCCATCACTGTCTAGCTGAAGACATTTCTCCTCATTTCCGTTCTAAATTGACCCCTCTAAATCTAAGGCTGTGCGCCCATGAGTCCTAATATCCCCGCCCGATGGAAACAATTTCCCAGCGTCCACCTTTCTAAGTCATGCATTATCTTGCAAGTTTCTATTAGATCTCCTCTCAACCTTCTAAACTCTAATGAATACAATTCCAGGATCCTCAGCCATTCATCGAATGTTATGTTATAGAGTCATAGAGATGTACAGCATGGAAACAGACCCTTCGGTCCAACCCGTCCATGCCGACCAGTTGGAACAAAGGTTTAGCTCAGTTATAAAATGTCACTCTCACTCAGTTATTTGGAGAGTTTGACACCTCTTTGCACATGTTGATTTACCTATTTTGTCTTTAAAATTTGGAAATAGTTTGTTATTACTAAATTCAAGATTTAAACTAACTTATGGTGATGCACGGACAACTAGTTATGAAAGCACACAATTTGTTATCTTTGACATACCTCATCTAGTAAATTATAAATAATTTGAACAACTTTCCTGATGGCTTCATGTCAGGAAAAACATCCATTAAAATGGCACTGGATTTCTGATTGATATTACTAGATTTTTGACTGATATCATAAGATTCACAACTATCGCCATACACATTGCAATGAGTGTGATTGTAGTGCACTGTCAGTTCTTGCCTATTATCCATATCATCATCTTATATTGTGCCTCCACAATAGGCCTTCTTTACAGGACTGGCTACTAAAACCTTTCTGAGCTAGGGTCAGCTTTCACATTTGCTAATAACACTTAGCCTTACATATCCGCTCAGCTACTTCCATGCTATCAAACTCCACCACACTCCTATGCTGCTGACTCCATTCCCTGCCTTCCCTCCTTCCCCAGCACTATCCATGGTTGAACCAGGCCATTCACTTTCCTGTAGTTCTGTTCAACTCTAAGTTGATAATCAGATTTCATATCCTCTCCATCACCAGAAGCACTAACTTCTATTTCTGTAACATTGCCTGCCTCTGGCCAATCTCAGTCCTTCCACCAACAACTGAACTATACTAATTTATTACTCTTATTGCTGAGTTCCCAGTCTCTACCCTCCGTATACATGTTCAAAACTCTACTATACTTATTAAACCATGCTCATCTCCATCATTGCTGAACTACATTGACTCTATCAGCAAGTATTAAATTAAAAAATCTACATTGTGATCTTTACATCCTCTATGACCTTGCCCTAACTCTTGCTGTTACTGCCAGCTCTACATCTGCAGAGCATTCTGTTTCTATGACTCTAACTTTTTGTCAGTCTTAGCTGTATCTAATCATTTATGGCAAAAATCTTAAGTGTACATTACTTAAATATCTCCATTTTTAAAAATGATGTTCGTGCAACTTGTAAATATGCTGGTTAATGTCATCAGTTGTTGGATAAATATTTTTACTCATAGTGGCACTGACAGACTATCCAGTCTAACTCAGTTGCAAACTTCTGGATCAGAACCAATTTCAAAAATGTCAAAACTGTTGATCATCTCATGTTTTCAATTTCTGGTTGCTTTATTACAAGACTAAGCTCTCTTAAAGGGCAGCATCCATGATTTTTTAAATCTATTTCACTTGTTTCCTTTCTCTTCTTGGCATTTGCTGATAAATTTCTATGTACCCTGTAAATCACTCAGACCCAACTTACTCCTCAAGTCAATGGATTGTGATATCTAGATAAATAGTGCTAATCCGCTGTCACTGGCAAGTTGAATAGTTATCGTAAGTGTCAAAATTAACTGTTAATAATTGCAGACCACATGAAAAATGAAAATTCATCAAAATCATTTGTAGGTAAGCTATGCATATGACATCGTCCAGCATGATCTTTTGCATCTGTGGACTTTAAATTCTGCTGCTGGTTTCAGAATTAACTACGGCATAAATTTCTGAGTTAAACTGATTATTTTAACCACTTATACACTGTGGCAGATAGCAAGAATCAATATAATATACATTAAGCAATAATGTTTTAAATTTGTGATACTTCAGTTTTCTATAAATACAAGTTCAGCTCTAAAATGTGGCCACATGATCGAAACAGAAAAGGAAGGCTTTTCAGTTCAACTTTCAGGAATCCAACCAGCATGTCTTATAACTGTTTCCCCTTCAACGGAGCCTAAACATTTGCACAGGTTATTTAGGAACCATGTTGATTGTGTTGAACAGGGAATGTCAGCATTCCTGGGCTTGGACAAGACCAACACACGACAGGAAAATCTACCAAAATGTTTCTCTAGTCTTTGCTCATAACTCAGTCCAATATTGCTGGAATCCCTTCTCTAAATTACCTTCTGTATTTTAACATTCTCTATATCTTGGTGAGAAGAACTAGAAATAGTACTGAAGGTCTGATCTGTATGCTTACTGATTTCTGTGGTTTGTATTCTGTTGTTCTGAGTATACTTCAGGAATGTATTTGTCCTGTCTATTACTGTAATGAAACAATCAGCAGAGTGAGTATCAAACCTACTAAAGAGTCTCCTGCTGTCTTCAGTTCTACCTTAATTTCATTTTTAGTCCAGCAAAATTAATGGAGCATTTTGTTCCAACTTTATTATTAAGTTCTGTACCTTATATTTTCTTGTTACACTTTTTGAAAACTGAGTTAAATTAGTATTTAAAAGTTAAATCAGGATTGAATGCTCAAAAATGTACTTGTAATCTAATTGATCTGTCCAATGATTTTGCTTTCACATCTATATTAAAAATCATTTCTGTTCAACACAAAGCTTCTTAAACGTTTGAGTACAAAATATTAATAGAAGTCATAGCAACTTCATTGATCGATTAGATTAGGTTCCCTACAGTGTGGAAACAGGCCCTTCGGCCCAACAAATCCACACTGACCCTCCAAAGAGTAACCTACCTCCCCTTTGACTAATGCATCTAACACTATGGACAATTTAGCATGGTCAGTTCACCTGCCCTGCACATCTTTGGAATGTAGGAGCACCTGGAGGACACCCACACAGACACAGGGAGAATGTGCAAACTTCACACAGACAGTCGCCCAAGGCTGGAATCGAACCTGGGACACTGGTGCTGTGAGGCAGCAGTGCTAACCACTGAGCCACTGTGCCATCTGAAATGTGACTTCTAACAGTCTGGAACAATTCAAAAAGCTGTAGTAATATGTCATCTGGCATTTTTGGAGGCCCAAAGAATATTATTTTTAGTCATGGTCAGAAGTCACATGATACCAGATGAAAGTCCAACAAGTTTATTTGAAATCACAAACTTTCAGAGCATAGCTCTTTCATCAGGTGAAGTGAAAAAAAGCACACAGGCGCAGAATTCTTGGCAGAGACATCAAAAGATCATATGAATGGTGTGAATAGAACATAGAACATTGCAGCGCAGTACAGGCCCTTCGGTCCTTGATGTTGCGCCGACCTGTGGAATTAATCTGAAGCCCATCTATCCTACACTATTCCAGTTTCATTCATATGTTTAGCCAATGACCATTTAAATGTCCTTAAAGTTGATGAGTCTATTACCATTGCAGGCAGTACGTTCCAAGCCCCTACTCCTCTCTGAATAAAGAAACTACCTCTGTCCTATATCTATCTCAATTTAAAGCTATGTCCCCTTGTGCTTGCCATCACCATCCAAGGAAAAAGGATCTCACTGTCCATCCTGTCTAACCCTGTGATTATCTTATACAGAGGAACCTCAATTATCTGATGGGCAAGCAGGTTTTCATTCAGATAATTAATTTGACCTTAAACAAAGGAAGCCTCTTTACAGAATTTTTATTTCATTCAGTTGCTAAAATTGGACAAACACTGGATATCGCTTAAAAAAAACATATTTTACAAATCAGATCACTTTTTGTGTACCTGTACAGTAAATATAATTCATTGAGGTGGAGGTTGGTTATTATTTCCGAAGAAAATATCTAGATGCTGTTGCTTGAGGTGCTGCTGTCTCTTTTTTTTTCACCAACGATAACGTTTGGCGAAGCTGCATCAGCTTAACGGCATCGATTTTGTCTTGTGTTTCATGCCATTCCATGAGAAGTCTCAACTGTCAACAGCTTCATTAATGGGGACTGGAGGAAGTGTAAGTATCAGATTTTCCTTACCATCCATACCTTATGTACTTTCCTGCTGTTCTTCTGTACATTGACTATCTAATCATCCGATGTCGTCACAGTTCACCCAAGCATCGATCTCAGTCTCTACAAAGTCTCCTAAACCCAGCTGTCTGCAGTTTTTGGTGATATTAGTAGTTACCCTTTGTTCTGGATGGGTGTCCTCTTCACTGGCACGGCCCCCAACACTCGAGCCATTGTACCAACACTCCCCAATTGTCGATGGCTTGATGCGGTCCCAAGATTCAGCAATCATGAACAGACAGTCCTTGACTGTGAATGCCTTCATAATTTCCTGCAGTCCTTTCTCTGCATTATCTTCACCCAGGATGGCACGCAACATGTTATGGCGATATTTTTTCATAATTACCAGGATTCCCTGATCAAGTGCTGTAACCTTGAAGTGGTGTTGGGTAGTAAAAACAAACAAGCTATGTCTGTTGATTCTAATTGGCTGCCTTTTACAGTGTGTGCCCCTGCGTTGTCAACAAGCAGAAGGGTGTGTTGCTCAAGTCAGGCACTTGCCAAATATGATCTGACAGCAGGGACAAAATCTTCATTGAACCAGGATAAGAAAAGTGGATATGTCATCCATACCTTATTTTGTGCTTTGTACTTCATGGGAAACGAGTTCTTGTCACAGTTCTTAAAGCAAGGTGGATTAGCATATCACCCGACACAGACAAACGTTAATTTGAGTGGCGGTGGCGTTGACACAAGGAAAAATCGTGATGTGATCCTTCTGCACTTTATGTCCAACACCTGCTTTTCCGCAAGCGTTTTATCTGACAGTGCAAGCCAAAACAATCCACTTTTGTCAGCATTGTACAATTGCTCAGGTTCATACTTTGCTTCATGAATGATGGATTGCAGTTTCCATCTGTAGCCGTCCTTCCACGGTGCTGTCATTCACGGACTTCTGCTCTCCAAGATTGCTGAGTTGCCTAATGTCATGACTACCATTTTGGAAGTGGGGCAGTAGTTGAGCCCTTGGCTGAGAACTTTAATTTCAACTGGTCAAAGAATGTGGTCCGACTTTTGATCATCTGCAGACTTCTTACTTGGCCTGTTGGCACTCCATTCACACCATTTGTACGATCTATTGATCTCTCTGCCTATAAATCCTGTGCCTGTGTGCTTTTCTTCAGTCCACCTGACAAAGGAACAGTGCTCTGAAAGCTTGTTATTTCAAATAAACCTGTTGGATTATAACCTGGTGTCATGTGACTTTCTAACCTTGTCCACCCAGTCCAACACCAGCACCTCCACTTCAGTTTTAGTCATGACGGTATAAAAGTATAATTCACACTTAACTAATGTGATTTAAGCTGAATATGCATAGGTCTTTAATAAATTATCTTCTTAAATTAATTGTTATTAGTTCATTATGCTTTTAGTCATTTTCTCTTCCTCAATTAGCATGTAAAAATGAATTAGTAGAGTACAGGAGATTAGATTGTCATTTGCTGATAAGATACTAGTGCTTATAATTTGATCTGAAAATATAGCACATGGTTTTTTTCTGATGCTTTTATTGTGGCAACTAAAGTAGAATGTGTGAACTTCTGCACGTTTATAATCCCCTGCCTAAGTTAATTAAGAAAATCTGAAACTGAGAACTGCAGTACCATTTTGCAATAAAATCAAAGTGCATATGCATGGTTAAGTATTTTAAGTTCAGAAATGTTCTGTGGCTCAGTCTTACTCAGAATGATTAATTTACAGAGAATAATTACCAAAATAATTGATTATGGAACCTGTATGGGAACATGAATCGATGGTATTCAGAGAGATTATACCTTTTTGTATATAAATTTTCTTCACTCCATTTTAATGGACTTTTCTCTGCTTCCATTAGAATATGATAAATGATCAGTTTTAACTATTTTTCTGTGAATATGGTTCATTATGTAGAATGCAATTACAATGGAATGTCTGATTTACATTGTACAACTGACGAAAGCATGGTTGCTCACACAGTACTTCTGTTCAAAACCAAATCCATTTATTTACAATTAGTTTTCTATCACTGGCCTATCCACCGCAAGCTTTTATAGTGGCAACGAAGTTGGCTGTACATTTCACCACTTTATTATGTATATGATAAATATAAATTTTTTACCAGTCTCCCAAGGTCCTCATGAATAGCATGCTTTTTGTACATGGCAATAAACTTGATCTATAGTGACATGCTGTTAAACTACTTCTGAAAATTCTAAAAGTCAAATTATTAGATTTTAATTGAATTTATGAGATTGAAGCTGTTATTTGAATGTGCAGTAAATCATGAACTAATCTTGCACTCTGTATGTAGAACTTTGCTCATGGCAATGGAGGGCTTCACTTTGATGTTTAACTGCAATCATCAATCTTCATGTTCTCAATTATTCCTTTTGTTACATTGCATATTATTTCCTCAAAATCAATTGCAAATCATTATTTGTAATGAATACTGCAAGCTTATAAATTACAATATTGATTTTTCAGAAAGTATGTCACCTGTATTACATTCTGTATCCTAGCAATTGACATCCATCATTGCATTACTGCTAGCAAAAAGGGGAAGAAGTGCAATAAAACTCCACACCTCTTATCAGTCCACACATTCAACGTTTTACCCTTAGTAATGTGAGCATTCAGTATTCAGTTCCGTCAAATGATGGTTCAGCATTCTCCTCCATATTGTGCAACATGGAGGATTCTGATCTGGATGGCCTGTGCATAGGCCTTTGATACAGAAACATCAAAAATGGGAGTCGAGTTAGACCATTCTACTCTTCAAATCTCCTCCACCAATCAACATGATTATGGCTGATCATTCAGCACATTATCCTGTTCCTGCTTTCTCCCCACAACTTTTGATCCCTTCAACTCGAAGAAATATCTCCTCCTTGTAAACTTGTAATGTTTTGGCCTTGAATACTTTCTGTGGCAGAAAGTTCCATGTGTTCACCACTCTCTGGGTAGAGCAGTTTCTCCTCATCTCAATCCTAAATGGTCTACCCCACATCCTTAGAATATGACCTTGCATCCCCTGTCTTTGGGAACATCATACATCAGAACCGTCATCCCAGGAGTCTATCTGGTAAGCCTTCTTTGCACTCACCCATTGTCACTTCAGCTCCAAGCCATTGTAGACCTTGGATTGTCTTTGTGAATTGTAACCCATTGTTGGTACCTGTAATTACTTCAGCTTCATAGAGATAGCTATGATCAATTTGTAATAAATGTTGATATTGTAAAGATTGCTTGTGGTCAGGATTTACATCTCTTACAGTTGGTCATTGGATGTGTTTCATGTTCAGGCTTCTGTGATTATTGTTGTCTTTAATCTGTACTGTATATGTGCCTGATTAATGGAATTGAAGGGCCTTTCATCACTCACAAACAGAGCCTGTTTGCTCAGACAAAACTTTTGCTCTAATCACTCCATGTGTAGTGGCAGTCATTTTTCACTTATATTGTGAATTTCAGACCAGCCTAGCAATTTGTATGATCCCCGAAACTGCATATTCTTCTTTGCATTCCCCGTCAACTCCAAAAATTCTGAGCTTCCACTCTTTCAACTCAAGAGTTTCAAGGCTTCCATTGGTGAACTCCTCTATGTTGAGGAGACAGAATGCAGATTGGGTGACCATGTAGCACTATCCTTCCACTCAGTTTGGAACTATGACCTCAAGTTTCCATTGACTTGTGATTTTAATTCTAGACTTTACTATCTTGCTGACATTTTATGTCCTTGGCTAGCTTCACTGTTCCTGTGAAGTTCAACATAAACATGAGGAACAGCACTTCATCTTTCAATTCAACATTGAGTTCAATAATTCCAGACCATAAACTTGCTCCCCATCCCATTTTTTCACACTTTTCAATCTTTCTTTTACTTTCACTTTTCAACAGTGGCACCCCTGTCCTTAGCAATTTTTCATATCTTTTATTTCCTGAGTTTACTTTGCCCCAACAGACCTATTAAATTCTGACAGTCAATTCTCTTGTCTTCCACTCCATCATAGATCTCCCTTTGGTTCCCACCCACCATTTGTCGAAAACCAGCTACATCTCAAATATATCTAGTTCTGGTTTAAAAAAATATACTTGACCTGAATGATGATTTGTTTTCTCTGATGATGCTGCTGGACCTGAGTAATTCTGGCATTTCCTGTTTGATTTTAGATTTTAAGCATTTACAGAATTCTGCTTTTCTGTTAACACAATCTAGTTTCACATTATAAGAAAACATATGTAATGTAATTTTATATGAATTTGTGGCAAAGCAATGACACAGAGTTCTAAAATGTAAACTGTGACAGTTCTGTTCTGAGATTTCATTTTTATACTTGACTTGTGGCAATACAGACATTGGAAGTTTTTCATTTAAAACTCCGGTCAGAATTTCCTAATGACCAGATCACCAAAATAGGCTTTTGTTTAATAGAAAAAGGTATGCTGGATGTTGTGTCAATATTGGTATTTCCTCTCTACTAAGACATGAGATTTCAACAGTCTGACCAGATACCTGACCAAATCATTCAATGCTACTACTTGCCATCCCCTCAAGTGGTGGAAATAATTAATAATGAATAACAAGCGTGGTAAAATAGATTTTTGATATGTTGTTTTGTATTTTGCCAAACTTTGATTATTCCATTGATGGAATCCGCATTTTAGAAATTCATTTCTCAAATAGAAACTAAGATTTACAAGTAAGTTGCCAAGGTTGGAGGATTTGAGCTATAGGGAGAAGCTGAACAGGCTGGGGCTGTTTTCCCTGGAGCGTTGGATGCTGAGGGGTGACCTTGTAGAGGTTTACAAAATGATGAGGGGCATGGATAGGGTAAATAGGCAAAGTCTTTTCCCTGGGGTCAGGGAGTCCAGAAGTAGAGGGCATAGGTTTAGTGTGAGAGGGAAAAGATATAAAAGAGACCTAAGGGGCAACTTTTTCACGCAGAGGGTGGTGCATGTGTGGAATAAGCTGCCAGAGAAAGTGGTGGAGGCTGGTACAATTGCAACATTTAAGAGGCATTTGGATGAGTATATGAATAGGAAGGGTTTGGAGGGATATGGGCTGGGTTTGGGTAGGTGGGACTAGATTGGGTTGGGATAACTGGTCGGTATGGATGGGTTGGACCGAAGGGTCTGTTTCCATGCTGTATATCTCTATGACTCTTTGACTCATGACTTCATTTTTTGACAATTGACAAAGACATTGCTCAAAATAAGCTGCATTCTAACAAAAACCTAGCAGAAAGTCACTAATTATCAGCTCTGATTTAAAGATGATTGTAAAATGTTGTAAAACTGATAATTGTACCCATTCTGGTCATTATTAACAGCTGTCTGAGAGAGAATTAGATGTCGTTCCTTATATTAATAAGTCAAAAGGGAGGTCGATAAGTATGTAATTTGTTTTGGAAGTTATGGAAAAATAGGCTTGTAAAGTAACTGGATAGTCATTTCAAGAGCTAGCATAAGCACAATAGAGTAACAAACATCTTTGTGTTTAAACTTATGTCATTCCTTACCCCATTTGAAAAAAAGCATTCATCATTAGAAGGTTATATGGCTATTTTTCTGACTGGCAGTGTCCACTTCTGATTTGTTCATGAAAATTTTCATGTATAATCATGTAGTATGGACGTATGATCCATGAAACTTAACAGACCCAGATGTGTATGTGTGCAACGTTTTCACATATAGATAGTGAAACTATCTAGATTGGGTTTTCACCTGTGAAGTATTGGCAATGACTGGTGGATTTCAGCAAGATATGTTTTTGGAGTTGAGGCTAGAAAGAATTAAGTAAAGAATAGCAACAGCTGCTACTTAAATAAGGATAGAGCAGACTCGTAAAAAATTCATGCAAGTGAAAAGATTGTGCCTTTGCAAAGTTCTGTGGGAGTAAGTCAGGCTAAAAGGGATGCAGTGAAGACTACAATAGCACAGGTGCAGACATGACCAATTCCTTATTGTGTTGGTGCATTGAATAACATAGGAAGAAGGCTAATGAAAAGTTGAAGCTTTGATGATGGAACAGGGAAAATGTCCAATATCTTTGGGAAGGGATAGCAGTAGAGGTGAAAGCTAATGAAAGTAAAACATTGTGGGTACTGACTGATTATTTCTCCTTCCCCATGGCTCATAGTTATTGAATTTTTATTTTAACTATTTGTTACATTATCAACTTTATTTTAGAGATATGCAGAATCTATCAGAAACCAACATAACCATTCAAAGGACAGGAAGGTGGTGAACATCCTTTGGGGAATCAGGTAATGAATTATTCATAGCAGGATCTCTAGTGTCTAATCTCCTTTTGTAGGCACACTATTAGTGTATCTGGTCCTTTTCTGTTTCTTGTTGGGGTAACCCCCAGGATCACGATCTTATTTAATGGTGGAGTGGGCTATACAGGCAGCCTCCTGCTCCTAATTTGTGTTTTTATATGCGTATAGGGAAGATTATTGATTCTGTATATAGGTGAGGGCCACTGCTCAACATTTGTGCAGCATGAATGCTATTTGCCATTTATCTGCTTAAACCAGAACATTGTTTGAGGGCTGCTTCAATATCTTGGGAATTTGATAAATGATCAGTCTAAAGAACTCTGATTAATGGAACTGACTGTGATTGGTGTGGCTTTCCCTGTAATATTTCCATGTTTCCAAAATAATTTTGTAGTAACTTTGGTGACGACTGTGCTGATTTTAATGGTGAGTAATGTATTCTATGGTGTGATGGGGACAGATTAATACATAAATGAATACTGCAAGACAGTACAATTGTTCTTTACAAAATGAAATGTTAGTGGACAGGATGGAATATTGTATTGTTTATGGTAAATGGAGATATATAATCTGAACTGTCAATTGTTTTGTGCTACTAATGCTGCATGATAAGGTGACGTATGATAATATGTAATATGATTTCTTTCAAACTATAGTTTTAAAAACACTTTAGGGTCATGAAGTTGAAAATTAAACAATTGCTTATTATTTGAGTTAAATTGGGTTGAAGTATTTATTCTTTCCTCATTCTAGGACCTTTTTAAAGATAGTTCTCTTTAACTGAGCTTTATAGACCTAAATACCACAATGTTTCCATTTTTGAGGTCAATAAAAGTACTGTAGATTAATCAGTCAGTTAACAAATTATTGTCTTTTGACCACACATTGACAGAATATGTTATCTGATGTTGCCATTCTAGTTGTTTTAGGTTAGTACCTCAAACTAAGGAGGAAAACCCACTTGAATTTGCAATAAAGTTGCTTACTGCTGGCTGAAGTTTCCTTGTACTTATTTCAGTTGAGCCAAACACTGTTGTCAGTTTGTTTACTTGTGTGTGGCCTTTAGTGGGTGGTCTGTTGGGGATTTGTTTGCACCTAAAAGAATAGATTGGCTACTGCAGTACATCATATACACGAACTAAACTCTTGAAGAAATACAGTAATTTCTTTGCACAGGATAAATTAAACCACACAAGACTGTGATGTTCAGAGTATTTGAAGAATATTAGCAATCAATTAAAATATTCTCTGCTGTCAATTCATGCTTATGTCTCTGAACATTTAATTAATTCTGAATGTGAACTTATTTTAATTGTGAGCACATTTGAAACTGAAAAGACAAAATAAAAATAGGAAGATTTATATGGTCGTTTGAGGCCAGTCATCTCAATCACTGAAAAAGATCCCAAGTTTAGATATTTTTAATCAATTTGTTCACACCTCCAGAGCAGTTGAGACTTGAGGCCAGGCTCCTAGTTCAGAAGTAGAGATACTACCACTGCACCACGAGACCCCTATTGTTCTTCAGGATAAAATTTTTATTCAACCTATTTTTCTAAACAGCCTATTCAGAGATGTTATTACACACCTCTAGAGCAGGTGGGATTTGAACCCATGCCACCTGGCTCAGAGATAGGGACATTACCACTGCACCACAAGACTCTTATTGTTCTTCAGTTTAATTTGTCTGAGATCCAATCATCTTCAGCTGCTTCATTAATGACCTGCCCTCCATGTTGATGTCAGAAGTGAGTAGGTTCACAAATGGCTGTTTTTGTATTATGCTTAGGACGATACATAACTTTGAGACTGAAGTAGCCAAGACTTGGACAAGTTTCAGACTTGAATTAATAAGTGGCAATTGACGTTTGATCTATGCTAGTGCCGAGTACTGATGATCTCTGACAAGAGGAAATCCAACCATCATCCCTTGACATTCAGTGACATTACCATCTCTGAAATCCTCACTTTCAACATTGTGAGCATCATCTTTGGCTAGAAACTGAATTGGACCAGGCATATAAATACAGTGGCTATAAGAGGAAATCAGAGACTGGGAAATCTATGCAAGTAACTCACTGCCTCTTCATATCTACAAGACACAATGTGATGGAATATTATTCTCCACTTGCTTATTCATCTTGTCTTTAGTCAAAATAGAGAACAGAGGTTGAAATCTGAAGTTGCTAAACCATTGTTCAGTCCTGGAGGCTGTAAAGTGCCTAGACAGAAAAATAAGATGGTGTTCCACCAGCTTGCATTGAACTTCATTGAAACACTATAGCAAGCCAAAGATGGAATGTTAAGATGTAAGCAAGATGGTTTACTGAAATGTCAAGCCAAAATGGCAATGCAGCAGCACGGTGGCACAGTGGTTAGCACTGCTGCCTCACAGCGCCAGAGACCCAGGTTCAATTCCTGCCTCAGGCAACTATCTGTGTGGAGTTTGCACATTCTCCCACTGTCTGCATGGGTTTCCTCCGGCTGCTCCGGTTTCCTCCCACAGTCCAAGAAAAAAGTGTGCAGGTTAGGTGAATTGGCCATGCTAAATTGCCTGTAGTGTTAGGTGAAGGGGTAAATGTAGGGGAATGGGTCTGGGTGGGTTGCTCTTCAGAGGGTAGGTGTGGACTTGTTGGGCTGAAGAGTCTGTTTCCACACTGTAAGCAATCTAAACTAATCTAACAATTTTATTTGTTACTGGTTAGATGCAAATAAGTTAAAGGAGGAATATTTATGAAGGCAAGGGATGCCAGACCTCCATAATCAATTGTTGAATTCAAGTGCATTAGAAATGTGACAAAATAAAGGTGCTCTTTCTCAATGCTGTCTCCTATACACAACATAGACAGCATCTATGGATAGAAAAGTTCAGCTGCATAATTCTTTTTATATATTTGGGTTTTCAATGATTTCAAGCAATGCCATTTTCATGCTCTAAAGGCACGAATATTGACATTTACTCAGATTTTATCAAGGCTTTATTTTAAAAATGGAAATAACAAACTGCACTGTCATGTTAAGAGTTATTCTGAAAGAGCCTTAAGTTCTGATTTTGAACAACTGGAAACATTTACTGTCCTTTAATCAATATTAATAATTTTCCTGTACAAATTTGAACATGTACATAGGCAATTAAAACAAGCTTTTGTAATAATCTATTGAAAAGTTGTTTCTTTGTCTACACAACAGAACTTAAATCAAACATCCACAAGACATCATTAATCATTGTGCACAACTTAGGAGAGCACCTTTGAATACTGTTGGAGTATCAGTACTGCAACATTACTTAAAATTGATTATTAAATAGTTTCTTGGGACCCATTAACTAGTTTCAATAGTTTTAGTTAGCTTTCTCAAAAAAGAAAGAACGTTTTAAGAAATACTTCTTTTATAACTGCCACCAGTTATTTCTGACCGAGTTTTGCAAATTTTTTTTCTGACATAAAGGAATGATATATTTAGGATCAGCCTACATTACCAAGAAAGAATTTGCACAAAAATATTGCACTGCCCAGATTTGTCAATGGAATTTTTTTCTCCAAAAATATGAGCTTAAATATGCAAGAAGGTGTGTTGTTTGTAATACCATTGTGAATTTAAAACTTGAATAACTTACTTAACTTGTAAGTTATTTTTCAAAATTTCCATTCACTTGCTGCAAATGTCAGTGTTAGGTGACACTAAGTTGACAATAAGTAAAGGTTTTATAAGATGAGAGCATTGCTAGCCAGGCCATTACTTGCTTCTCATTCCCAATATTCCTTGATAAGGTGACGGTGAGCTGCCAGCTTGTATGGCTACAGTCCACATCAAATGGATACGTCACAATGCTGTTAGGATGGAAATTTTCAGAGTCTTAATCCAGCGACTGTGAAAGAACATCAACGTAGTATCAAGCCAGGGTAGTGTGTAGCCAGGAGGATAAAGGGGTCTCGTGGTGAAGTGGTAGTATCCCTACCTCTGAGCCAGGAGACCCAGATTCAAGCCCCATCTGTTCCAGAGCTGTGTAATAATAACATCTTTAAATAGGTTATTAGGAAATAGACTGCAAATGAAAAATGTACTTGAGTAAAAACATACAGCGGGCATTAGATATCTGAAGGACAAACTAAGTGCAAGAGAAACTCAGCAAGTCCAGCAGCATTTGTGCAGAGAGAAATAGAGTTAACATTTCTAATTCTACATGTATTTTTTTTCTCAGTTTTGAGAAATGAACTAGTAGATGGCTGCTGCCTAGTATGTTACATTAAAACAGGTGCAGTAGGTGTATGTGGTTCTTTATGTCTGCTACGGGCAAGGCCCCTTTTGCATTAATATTTAGCTTTCAGTATACTCAAGATAGCTGCACTCTGAGCCTGTCTGATATTCTTAAATTGATTGTCAGCATAATAGATGTCCAATTGCATCTTACATTGGACACTTAGTTGTGCGTTTTGCAAGAGTCTTAGCCTGCTGGACATACTTTCCTCATTCCTGAAGAAGGGCTTATGCCCGAAATGTCGATTCTCTTGTTCCTTGGATGCAGCCTGACCTGCTGCGCTTTTCCAGCAACACATTTTCAGCTCTGATCTCCAGCATCTGCAGTCCTCACTTTCTCCTCTTAGGCTATATGTCTCAAAGATCATAACAAACAACATATCTCTTCAGCTGTTGGCAACAAGCAAGGTACTGACTGTATACAACCACCCTACACTTGCAAACCAGCATATGATATTTCTTCTTCAACTGGTATTTTTGCATATTTTCGTGTGTAAGACCAAAAGAAAGCTTGGACAAATTGTGTCATTTTGCAGTGAGTAAAAAGTGAGGTCTGCAGATGCTGGCGATCAAAGCTGAAAATGTGTTGCTGGTTAAAGCACAGCAGGTCAGGCAGCATCCAAGGAACAGGAAATTCGACGTTTCTGGCCAGAGCCCTTCATCAGGGCTTCCTGATGAAGGGCTCTGGCCCGAAACGTCGAATTTCCTGTTCCTTGGATGCTGCCTGACCTGCTGTGCTTTAACCAGCAACACATTTTCAGCTCATTTTGCAGTGAGACACCTATTTGTAAACCATATACTTTGAAATTGTAGAAAGTTACCAACAATATCATGGGAAGAATCACACCCATTTTAGCTGCACAGATACAGGGTAGGCTGTGTGGAAGCAACGTTCCCTGTATGATGCATGCTTGTGTAATGTTGGGTCCATGTTGAAGGATCCATGCCTCTGGGCAGCAAACTGAAATTAGAGGGAACGTTGATTACATCAAGTAGTTGTTCATCATAATTGATGGTTGGTTTGTTTGACCTATAACTCAAGAATCTTTATTTTTAAATTAGGAAATGTTCTGGATGTAGATTTGCTCACTGAGCTAGAAGGTTCATTTTCAGAAGTTTCATCACCATACTATGTAGCATGTTCAGTGAGCTTCATCCAGAGGCTTACTGAAGATGTTACCAAATATGGTGACGAAACTTCTGAAAATGAACCATCCAGCTCAATGAGCAAACCTACATCCAGAACCTCAACCTGAGCTACAAGTCTTCTCAAAACACGTTAGGAAATGTTGTCATTTAGTGATGTTCTATCCTTTTGTCTCTGCAACTTGAATTTAAATCACCGGCCAGCTGATGTAACAAAGCAGAAGTTATATGGATATAAAGTACTTGTGAGGGATAGGTTAGTTCTTTTCAAATCGCTGGATCAGTAGGTTCTGTGGAATCATGAAGGAGAGTTCACAGCTACAGTGAGTACATAGTTTGTGGACTTTGGAGGCAGGATGTGAATTCAGTGCAGAGGGAAGAGATGCTTTTTGCTTGCTTTTTTGCAGCATAATATGTAAGGCTTTTTTTCAACAGGATAAATTGAAGTCTATGATCCTTGTACAGCACAAAACAAAGAGTGACATCACAAGAAAACCAGAGGTTCATTGTTGGTATTAGCTGCTAATTTGATTATCCATTATAGGCTACTTTAAGATTGCAGGTAAATAGAAATATTTACAGGTTACAATCTTGAAAAAAGCAGTAAGTTTTAAGAAATCAAATTAAGAATTAACTAAATAAACTAGATAGACAGGGCCAGGTAAAGTGTTGTACCTGCATGATGTGGGAGCTAGTGGACTGTCTTGTACTTCATAGTGATTACATCTGTAGCAAGTGTTGGTTGCTGGAGGAATGCCTCCTCAGACTTGAAGAGCAAGTGAGTTTGAGTTTCGAACATTGCAAAAGATTAGGGCAGAAGAGAGTTACTCGGACGTTGTGTTTCAGGAAGCAGTCACATCCCTTAGGTTAACTACTTTTAAGATTAGATTACTTACAGTGTGGAAACAGGCCCTTCGGCCCAACAAGCCCACACCGACCCGCCGAAGCGCAACCCACCCATACCCCTACATATACCCCTTACCTAACACTACGGGCAATTTAGCATGCCAATTCACCTGACCCGCACATCTTTGGACTGTGGGAGGAAACCGGAGCACCCGGAGGAAACCCACGCAGACATGGGGAGAACGTGCAAACTCCACACAGTCAGTCACCTGAGGCGGGAATTGAACCCAGGTCCCTGGCACTGTGAGGCAGCAGTGCTAACCACTGTGCCACCGTGCCGCCCTTAATTTGGTCAGTAGTCAGGGACAGGCGGGTGTCATTACAAGCAAGGCAAGTAGAGGGATCCAGGAGGTTGTGCTAAGGATCCTCAGCCCTTGAGCCTGTCTAACAGGTTGGAGATGGTTGCTCCATGTGTAGACAAGAGTGGGGTCTTTAGGGAGGATGAGTAAAAAGACCAGCACACTGTGGTAGAAGCAACCTTCAATATGGAGGAAAAAAGAGAAATGTAATTGCGGTGGGAATAGTATAGTTACGGGGATAGACACTGTTCTCTGTGACCAGGATTAAGAGCTTGCAAGAGTTGCCTGTCTGGTCAGGAGATCTTATCTGGACAATGGAAGAACTTGGAGTGGGAGAGGAAAGATCCAATTGTGGTGGTCCATGTAGGTACCAATGATGTGTGTAGAAAAAGGAAAGAAGTTCTGGTAAGGGTATATGAGCAGCTGGGTGCTATATAAAAAAACAGAAACAATAAGATGATATCCAGATTATGAGATGAGCCATGAGCTATTGGCATAGGGTCAATAAGATTAATGAGGTAAACATGTGGATCAAAGATTGGTGTGAGAAAAACTGGTTCAAATTCACTAACATCTGTAGTGGGGAAGGAGGGAGCTGTTCCAAGAATGGGTTCTACCTGACTCATGCTGGGACCAGAATCCTGGCAAATCACACAACTATGGCTGAAGATAGAACATTTAATGAAATAGTGGGGGTGTGGATTCAATTTCATGGAAATTTATGGAAAAATGTTAAACAAGAGGAGGACTCAGGAGAGGTTATTAAACTTTCCAGAACAAGTAATAGGATAAAGTATGGAAAGGGTCAGAAATCTAACTTCAGGCACAGCAGATAAGGGTACAACAATCAGAAAGAGGATGTCAATGCAGGACTGAATATGTTGTACTTAAATGCACTCATTATATGAAATAAGGTAAATAAGTTTGTAGTGCAGATTGAAGTTAGCAGATATGATGCTGTGGGCATCACAGAAATGTGGCTGCAAGAGGATCAGGACTAAGCACTGAATATCCAAAGGTGTTCTTCCTATCAAAAGGTCAGGCAGATGGCCAGAGGGAGTAGAGTTACCTTTTTAGTGAGAAATGAAATTAAATCTATATTAAGAAGCAATATAGGGTTGCAAGGCATAGAATCTGAGTGGGTAATGTTGAGGAAGCACAAAGAAGAAGAAGAGACCATAATGGGAGTTATTTACAGGCATCCTAGCAGTAGTCAGGATATGGAACAGAAAATTAGTCAGGAGATAGGAAAGGCATGTAAGAGAGGCAAGAGTATTCACAGGGGACTGCAATATGATAGTGGACTAGGAAAATTGATTGGTTGCAGATCTCAAGAAAATAACTTTGTTGAATATCTATGAGATGGTGTTTAGAGCAGTTCATCGCAGATCCCACTGAGGAACAGATAATCCTGGATTTGGTGATGTGTAATGGGGCAGACTTGATTGGGGAGTTTAAGCTGAAGGACTCCCTAGGGGGCAGTAACTCACCCTGCAGTTTGGCAGGGAGAAGCTGACTTCAGATGTAATGGTTCTACCATCGAGTAACGGTAACTACAAAGTCATGAGGGAGGAGCTGGCAAGAGGACCCTTGGAGCAAAGACGGAAGCAATAGTTGGGGATAATTCGGGAGGTACAGCAGATATTCATCCCAAGGAAGAAGAGCCTTAACCAGAGAATGATGAGACAACCTGACAAGGGAAGTTGGGGACAACATTAAAAACAAAAGAAAAAGCATACGATGTGGTGAAGGTTAGTATGAAGCCGTTAATAAACAGCAAAGGACAACTTAAAAAAAAAAGGGGGAGAAGTTACAATATGAAGGTAATCTAGCTCATGGTATAAAAGATGATTGCAACAGTTTTTTTTTAACTGTATAAAAGGTAAGAAAGAAGTAAGAATGGACCTTGGACCACTGGAAATGAGGCTGGAGAAGTAGAATGGGGAACAAAGGAATGGCAGAGGAACAGAAAAGGTACTTTGCATCAGTCTGCACAGTGGAAGGCATCGAGCATACGAGAACTTAGAGAGTCAGAGGACAGAGTTGAATGTAATGATCAACACTAAGGAGAAGGTGCTGGAGAAGTTGAAAATTCCAAAGATGGATAAAACTTTTAACTCTTTCCATAATTTTCCATGAAAATGAACCCACCCCACCACTATTTGTCTCAAGGCCCTCTCCAGTGAATTCAGCATTTTTCCTAGCATCAGTCTATGATCATGTAATTTCTTTGCAACTTTGGCATTGCATTTGATCCCACGTATTTACAACATCGCTAAGGACTTCTCTTTCCACCTCCAGCAAAGTTGTTTGACTAAGCCCTTGTCTTAGCTCTTGTGTTGCTGAAATTCTCATCCAGGATTCATTTCTTCAACATTTACTGTTCCAACACAGCCCTGATTACACCCCCACCCAAAAAAAGAGTTAATCTAAAACCCCACTGCCAATGCCTTACCTTACAGCAAGTCCCTTTCCCTTATGCCTCTCAGTTCATATTGGCTCCCAGTCAAGCAACAGGATTTTAAAATTCTCAACCTTGCTTTTAAATCCATCAATGGCCTTGTCCATTCCTATGTCTATTACCTTCTCCAGTCCCACAACTCTAAATATCTGAATTTTTCTAATTCTGGCCTCTTATGATCGCTCCACCATTGGTGCCTTAAGCTCTGGTATTTCCACCTGACATCTATCCTATCTGTGTGGTTTTCCTCCTTTACGATCCTTCTTTAAACATATCTCGTTAACCAATCCTTTGATCATCTGATGTAATATCTCCTTGTGTGCTTCAATGTCATACTTTGTTTTAGCTTACCTCTGAAGCATGTTAGTTCCTATCATGATAATAATAGGTAAATAGGTGTAAATTTGTGTAAAAGGTGCTATTGTTCTTAATTTAGATGATTACTTCCAGTGTGGAAACAGGCCCTTCGACCCAACAAGTCCACACCGACCCTCCGAAGAGCAACCCACCCAGACCCATTCCCTTACATTTGCCCCTTCATCTAACACTATGCGCAATTTAGCCAATTCATTTAACCTGCACATTTTTTTGGACTGTGGGAGGAAACCGGAGCCCACACAGACACGGGGAGAATGTGCAAACTCCACACAGACAGTTGACTGAGGCAAGAATTGAACCCGGGTCTCTGGTGCTGTGAGGCAGCAGTGCTAACCACTGTGCTACCGTGCCGCCCACGTTGTTAAGGCATTGTTTCTGGGAACTTACTGTGCACAAATTAATTACTTTGCATGCTATGTTTCAAAAGTAACTCCACCTAAAATATAACTAAATGGCTGTGAAGCTACTTGGGATACCTTCAAGCCATAAAACCCATAACATAGTACAAGTTATTTTAGTTTCAGTGTTTGTTTTACAACTACATTATTTTTGTTCATAAACTGTGACAAAAATTTGGTTTTCATGATTACCTGAAAAGTCATTGTTATAAATTTTAATTGACAAATTCAAATTTAAGATTTGACTAAATTTGACATTTTGACTGCTAGTCGTAATTGTTGGTTAAGTGTTGATGAACAGGGCAATGTGATGTGCCAAATGTGCATGCTGCCGTAATAGATGTTATACTTACCTTATGGCAGTGGGCTTTCCTCTTTACCACAATATGGAATTCTTTGAAACTGATTTGAACTGTTAGAAAATAGTTATCTTGCTATTGAATATGCAGTCCAATTTGCAACATAATTGTTTCTTATTTGTTCATGTAAGCTTTGCAGACGAGTGATCAGTTTTTTTTTACACCAAAATTCATTTGACATTTTCCAGCAGAGTCTGTCCAAATTCACTTCTTTTGACTTTGAGATAATTTTAGAATGAATAATGCTCCAAATTGCCCACTGACGACCAGAATAGAAAATATATTCAAATCTGTGCTTGTTGTGGTCAACACAATCTAGTTCAAGAGACAATTGTACCTGTAATAGGATCCGGGCCAATAGATAAAAACTATGCATAGTTTAGGATGATTTACTAGCTGAGGGCGAAGTCAGTTTGCCTGTGATCAAAGCCTTGCTTGCAGGGCTTGTTAAAATATTACTTCATCTATGTTGTCAGCTATTAAGTTGAACCTGTTTTGTTTTACCATTGTTTTACGTTTTCATGTGTATGGCAACTCTTGTGATTCATTGTAGAACTATCGAGTAAACTGAATACATTCTATAATTCATTTTGGAGTGATAGAAACTGTTGAGTCTAAACTGAGCTTTCCATACAATTCAGTTTAAATTTCAAAACTCAATATGTAGGTGTTCCATGCCGCAATGCAGTTGGCTTCAGTTCTGTTTAGAGTAATGTTGTAATCAGTAAAGGTTTTGTAAACATTCAAATCCATATGTTCCATTTTCTATTTGAACTCAGCTGGGGAAAAGCTCAAATAGTAGAAGCGGCTTATGACATTCAATGCTTATCTATCTTAAGTGGTAATTTATCATAGGCAGGACATAACATTTACAAATATTTTTACTATGAATATATGGATGAGATTCTGACTTGGAGGCTGGTTTCCAGCTGTTTTGCAACAGTACTAATATTCTTTATTTGTTGATTGAGGACTTGCCAGGAAGCCCCAGAGACCCATTGTGATGGCAAATCAACATAATTGTAGAATAATATAAAATCAGTCATACAGCATGGAAACAGACCCTTTGGTCTGACTCATCCATGCCAACCAGATATCCCAAATAAATCTTGTCCCATTTGCAACATTTGGCCCATATCCCTCTAAACCCTTCCTATTCATATATCCATATGTACAACGTTTAAATGTTGTAATTATACCAGCCTCCACTACTATGTCTGGCAGCTCATTCCATGTATGCACCACCTCTGCGTAAAAAATGTTGTCCCTTAGGTCTCTTCTAAATCCTTCCGATTTCACTTTAAACCTACGCCCTCTAGTTTTGAATTCCCCCACCTCAGGGAAAAGGCCCTGTCTATTTACCCTATCTATGCACCTCATGATTTTATAAACCTTTATAAGGTCACCCCTCAGCCTCTGACGTTCCAGGGAAAATAGCCCCAGTCTATTCACCCTCTCCCTATTGCTCAAACTATCAAACCTTGGCACCATCCTTGTAAATCTCTTCTGAACCCTTTCAAGTTTCACAACATTCTTCCGATAAATGAAATTAATAGATTTATAATCTATATTCACTTGAGACTAGACCTGTGTGATCTTGTCGATGATTTGTGCTCATTTGTGCATCACAAAAATGTGCTCAGTTACTTGATAAACTGGAAACATTTAGATGTATTAGTAAATATTTAATTACTGTATCATCAATGCCATTAGAAGGATATCCAGTATTTGCCATAAGGAGAATTGGCTAAAGATTTGCTAAGAGTAGTTGGTAGCCCTTCAGGCACTGCAAATATGTTAGGATGTAGTAAATTTCTATCCTGTTATACAAAAATACATATGTTGGAGAAGGATTATCTGACCAAGCATGAATGTATGAACAGTTGGGTGAGGCAGTTAAATGTGTGCAGGGATGGGTATAACTATCTTTTGCAGCCACCAAACACAATTTTTAGAAATACTGCAATTTCCTACATTCTACTAATATCCTGATGCATGCGATATAAATGACTAAATCAAAGTTTATAAGTATTAACTGTTATAAACAGCAAAATTCAGTTTTTAAAGTTTGTAAATAGTTCAAAGCTTGAAATTTAAATGTTTAAAATTTGTGTTTTTTGGATCAATATATTGAACACTTATGCATGGACGTACCAATATAACTGAATCACCAAACAATCAGACATTTATCACATTCCATTTAATTTAGTATTTGAGGTGCACTTGCAACAATTGTCAGCCACTCTTTAACTGTTTTCCAGGACTTACAGCTGTATTCTTATTCCATTAAAGCAACATAGGCAAAAAAAACTCATTTATTGCCCTACCTGTTATGTAATTTCATGCGTCTAGTCAAATATCTCTGCCACCAAGAATACCCTTCTTGTAGTGCGCTAAGAAGCTTCTAAAATACAAGATTGACCTAAGCAATAAATTGTGGCAGTGGGCACAGCACTTACTACATGCCAGCGGTCCTCTTTGAACTCTCTGTTTTCCCTGCCAGGTACATGCGCATCAAAAGACAGAAGTAATTGCACTATATTAGTCAGGACCCAACTTAGCAACAGAGAATGGCCAGCATTTCCGTGAAAGCTTTCCATAAAAGCTGTAATTCACATTTTATGATTTGTGGACAATAACTAATTTTACTTTACCTTCATAATTCATACTCTTCATTCATCCATCATAATAAATTCAAAATACTTTGATTAAAATGCATAGATGATAACTTAAAAACTGTAATTGCTAACTTTTTTTTGAGGGTATGGATGCCATTGTTTATTTAAAGAGCTAATTAATATTGAGTTGTGATAAACTGAGTTTATAAAAGAACATAAGCATGTAGCATTAAAAAGATAATTCAGGCGACAGACACAATATTATTATTCCCATCCAACTTGATGAGCCATATGTGTAAAGTTACAATATTTTATCTACTTTAAACAAGAAATTGAACAAAAGTGTCTGTCTAGTTCCTAATTTAAGCTGTTTTACAATTAAAATTACCAGCATGCAATTTCCTGACAGCTGCCTGGAATAGCATAAAACATATGGTACAGAAACAGGCCATTTAACCTGATCAATCTTTGTGGCTTTATATTTCACTTGAACATCCACACATCTTTCCTCATTTCACTCTAACAATCTAACCCTGTATTCTTTTCTTCATTATATGCTTATGTAGCTTACTCATAAATGCATCTATGCAGTTCACGTTAGCCACTTGCTACATTTAAACATTCACCACGCCATCCGCAACATTCATTCACATCCACCAAAGATTAATGCAACTGAGCCTGTATTCATTAGAGTTTAAAAGGATGATCAATGATCTTATTGAAATGTATCAACTTCTTAAATGGTTGGGCAGATGCAAAAAGGATGTTCCTCCTGTTTGGGGAGTCTAGAACTAGACGACACGTTCTCAACATACAGAGAAGACCATTTGGGACTAAGATGAGAAATAATTTCTTCACTCAAAGGATAGGGAACCTGTGGAATTCTCTATAACAGAATACATGGAGGCCACACTGCTAAATTATACACAGAAAAAGAGAAAAACTTTCAGATATTAAAGTATCAAGAGGTATGGGAGAATGTGGGATATGGCATTGAGATGGAGGATCAGCCAACATAATATTGAACGGGGAAAGGCTGAAAGGGCTGAATGCCTATTCCTGCTCCAACTTTCAATGCATCTAATATATAAGGACCTGCATTGGGTCACCTCTCAGTCAATGCATTTCATGACAGACAATATCCAACTTGTTAATCTGATCCTAATAAATATAATCTCAGATTTTTAGTATCATGCTTGAAAATCTTTTTTACACCTTTTCCAGTCATAAGAATAGAAGAAATAAGAGCTGCTTAGGCCATATAGCTCTTTGGGCTTGTTACACCATGAAATAAGATTCCAATGCAATAACCTTTGATTCCAATTACACCTGAACCCTTAAATATCTAAAAGTCTATCATGTTCTGTTTTGCATGTAATCAATGATTCATAATCCACGTCTGTATGGGCTAGAAAATTCCAAAGAGACATAAGCCTTCACATGAAGAAATGTCTCTTCATTACTATCCTAAATTGTCTTTGCAGTCGTCTTTATCATATGGCGACTAAAATGTACATAGGACTCTTAAAGTGCATTCTAATCGATGTTGGTACAGGTTTAGCATAACTTTTGTACTTTTTTAATTCCAATCACTTTAGAAATAAATGATCATTTTTGTTTTTTATGGTCTTAAATTACATCTATATTTTCAATTATTTGTATTCTTAAATAGCTAACCTATTGAGATTATTATTTTCTAAATATCATATAACTGACTTATTTTTCCTTTCAGAATATTGCAGTTCTCTGCATTGAAATTCATCTGTCAGTTATAAGGCAGCCCTCCTCCATCTTGACATACTCTCTTTTCATTCCCCCCCTAAAATTTTGTGTCATTCACAAATTTTGGAATTGTATTTTTGATTCCAAAGTGTAAAGCTTTAATAGTTTTTTGTAAATAATATTGGTTCAGGCACTGATCCCTGTGTGACCCCATTTTACAGTTTTGATAGTCTGAATAAATAGTCATAACACCTATTTTCCTTGTTTTTTGGGCAGCTAGCCAACCATTTTGCTAAGTCTTATCAACTTGTTCTTTTGTTCCACATAGTATTCCATCACCTGACCCTGCTTCTCCTCTAATCTTTAATGCTGTTCCTAAGCACATATATAGGTAACCTTTTTAAAAAGAAGTGTATTTTCGCACTTATCAACTCGACCTCTGAAGCTGTTCCACAGTTCCAGTATCATGTAGAAAAAGATCATTCTGAGCTAAAATCTGACTTCCAACATTTTTTAAAATTCTATTTTTTTGCCTTTTTACTTTTAGTTCACTGTTTCAGCTAAGTAACTAATGTATATTATTCATTAATCTCCGAACTTTGAAAACAAGGATTAAATCTCCCCTCAATCATGTTTTAACAGAAAAAGAAGTTCAGTGAATCTCCTTTCATAAGTACCTGTTCCTGAGGATTCACTGTGTGCCTGACTTTTGTTCATTTTGTTTCATGTAGCAATGACTGTTACAATGATTTGCATTCATAGTACAGGTACTGTTAACTTGGGAAATGTACAAATCTGCTTTAGCTGTTAAGCTAAAGAATCAGATATTAAGAGGAGTAACCATGGATTTGGATAAAGAGGTGACTTCTAATGTTATAGGAAGGGAAAGAGCTGAGGTGAGAGGGAGGAAATTCAAAAGTTTGTGGCGTAAGTAACTTAAAGTTCAGCAATTGATATTGGTGAAAGGAGAGGAGGTTTGAATCAAAAATTGTGTAGAGTCACCATTCTTGAGTTTGAAGAAAACTAAATGTTTAGGAAGATAGACAGTTAGATATGCATATGTCGTGATCCTTTAACTCTTGCTTCTTTCCCTTCCAGATTTTGTACTCCCTAACCTCCTTGTTCTTTTTTGTTCACTCCCACTATTTTGTTATCTGCCTGTCTCTGTCTCTCTTGCACACAAACACCTGAAAACTCTTGCATAATTGCTCTCTATCTCACTTGCTCATTCTCTCAAACTGTGCCCATTTCCCACTAATCCATTGAAAAATCCAATAGATGAGTGTTTTTTTTTCAGTGAGCTGTATGTGTTTGTGTTAATTGATATCAGCAATGGACGTATTTGAAGCTTGATTTAATGAATCAAATGCCTCCTCGAATGCAACTTTAATTTTTTTATTCATGTACAGAATTTGGGTCTGCACCATTTAATTCTCATCCTAAATAGCCCTTGAGAAATTAGTAGTGAGCTGCCTCCTTGAGTACAAATGAGTGACTTGTGTGACTATTTCAACAGGTAGTTGAGAGTAAACCACATTGCTATGGAGTAATATGTAGGATAAACATGCTAAAGACAGTGGATTTCCATGCCCGAAGAGCATTAGTATACTTGATAGATTGTTGCAATAAACCAGTTGTTACATTGTCTCCTTGACTAACACTTGATTTTTATTTCAGACTTACTTAGTAACTGAGAAATTAAATACAGTTAATTATGTATTAATTTGGTCTTGTGTATCATGTTTGCAGACCATTAGTCCATACCAGTTGATTATTACTCAAAAGTGTAACCATTATTCTACTATGCCCCTAAATCATGACCTTGCTAAAGCAATAAAAGTTTTTTTTTGCTCTAGCAGTACAATTGTTTTGTATTAAAGGACAGCACTAAGGTACTGAAAAAGTAAGTCCTGAGAATTTGAGTGTTGGAGTTTAAGGCTATCCTTCAAAGCATATCAAGCAATACTCAACAACAACAAAAACAAAAATTGCTGGAAAATTTCAACAGGTCTGGCAGCATCTGTTGGGAGAAAGCAGAGTTAACATTTTGGGTCCACTGATCCTTCTTCAGAAGAATTCCTTGATCACTTCACTACTTTCTACCTCTGCAACCTTCTCCGAGTCTCCAATACCTGCTCACATGCTATTCTTCCCAAACAGTTATCTACAATGTAGTTCCTCCTCCCATTGCTCTGTCCTTAATGATAGACCTTGAGCACATTCTCTTGACACCATGGAAATATCTTCCCAGCGCTCCCTGCCTTATCCGATTCTTTTGATCTTCAGACCCTTTTAACTTGTATCTTCAACCTTGACAATCTGCCATCCCCACCTATCTCTTCCTATTTCCACTGAATCAAGCCACAGAAAAATGCATTTTCGAATGCCCCTGCTGAAATATTCTGAAGGTGCAAGTTGATATAAAGCCTGTAAGTTATCCTCTTTGTAGAATTTTGGTACTGCAGTTTTACTAATACAATGCACTCACTTGTTATCTTTGGAACTTAGATTGTGGAGCCTAACCCCAGATGTTAACTGGGAACAATAAATATGAAAGAACATTTAAAAAGGGCATTTATGTTTAGAGCATGGATGCTCTTGCTTGTTCCTAAATATTCTCATGGTTGGAAAGCTAGCTTACATCAATGTTATGTCAATGACAAATGTTATTACTTATAATGACATTAAGTAAAGCAAGCACAACACAAACACTAGAATATATAACCAGATTGCTATCCACTGTAAAAGCTAAAATTGCTTTCTATCCAATGTACATTGTCTAATTTTGTTTAATCCTGTGCTGAATTTAACATGCACACACATACTTGTATAATCACATATTTTGCACAGCATTTGGCAAAGACTTCAAACAAGACATATTGGCAGAACAGTAAGGGTCACATTACTATAAAGCAAGGCTGAAATGATTCTTTAACATTATTTTAATCACTAATAGATTTAATTATTGAACAACAGAACTTTGTAAATAAATAAATAGTATCCTTGTACCTCCAGAAAATAAATAATTTTGCAAAATCAGGGTTTAAACAAAATCACAATTCAGTATCCACTGAATTATGTTTTATGTTTCGAATCTATGTTTTAAAGTTTATACTTAGGCTTCTCAACTACTTTTGAAACCCTAAGCTTGAATTAGTAAGGGGTGCTGGGCTGAATTATGATCACTCTTTTTCTTGTTTGCAGTGGCATTCTCTATCTCTTCCCATCCAAGATCCATTACAAGACTGATCTTAAGTTCTTTCAGCTGAGCTGTGAACTCATCATATTTACCAGTGTATTATGAAGTTGAATTAATCCAAATTCAGGATTCGGAAATGACTAAGATCTTCAAATATAAACTTTAAAGCATATATGCAGAACATGACACATATATGCAGAACAGAACAGTGGATACAGTTTTAAATCCTGATGTGTTTAAACCCTTATTTGCAAATCTAAATTTTGCAGTATTAAAGGGAAAGAATGCTAGTTGAAGGAAATAATTCAGAAAACTAGTAGAGTGATGTGTGAGAACCAGGGTCACATTGTACAAACTGAAGGTGATGTACTTTTATTGTTTGATTAATAGTATACCACTTATGACATTCAAAGATCTACCACAGGATTAACATATGCTTCAGGAGATTTCAATTAATTGAATGAAGATCTTCAGTTGTCTTGATATATCTTCGTAAATGAAAGTTTGGTATGCATGAATAATTTCCAAATTTGCAGATGATGCAAAATTTGTAAGTATTATGAGGTGGACAGTGTCAAACTTAAGAGGACATAGGGAGACTGGTAGAATGGACAGGCAAGTGCAATTTAGTTCAGAGAAGTGTGAACTAGCAGGTTGAATGAGGAGAGACAATATAAAATGAGGTGTGCAATTCTAAAGTTGGTCTAGGAGCAGAGGGACTTGGGGGTGTAGATGCACAAGTCATTGAAGATGACAGGGCAAGTTAAGAAAATGGTTAAAAAAGGCAATCAATCTTCTGGGCTTTTTAAATAGGAACATAATGTACTAAAATAAGGAATTTAATAAACATGTAGAAATCACTAGTTTGGTTTCAACTGGAGTATTGCATCTAGTTCTTGAAAACTTCCCATGTTTTCCGAAGGACTGCAGAAAAAAATTCACAAAAATGATTCTAGGGATGCAGAGCTTGATTTACTTGAATTGGAAAAGCTGGTATTATTCTCCTTGGAAAAGATGAGGTTGAGAGGACATTGGATGGAGAGGGTTCAGAAAAGATTTACCAGAATGCTGCTGGGAATGGAGGGTTTGATTTATAATGAGGGGCTGAATAGACTGAATCTTTTTTCATTGGAGCGTAGGAGGTTCATGACTTTATAAAAGTTTATAAAATCATGAGAAACACAGATAAAGTGAATAGCAAAGGTCTTTTCACTTGGGTAGGAACAGTTACAACATTTAAAAGACATTTAGACAGATGCGTGTAGAGGAATATGGGCTAAATACAGGCAAGTGGGACTACTTTATTTTGGGAAACTTGGTTGGCATGGACATGTTGGACTGAAGGGTCTGTTTCCATGCTTTATGATTCTTACCTGCAATTCCTGCAATGATTTATAATTAATTCAAATTCAAGGGTAGTTGGAAAGGATTTCTTAAGGCAAGATTGTGCTTGAATAATTTGCTTGAGGAGGTAACAAGGAAGGTCAGTGATTTGGTGTAGTTAATGTGGACTTTAGCACAGCTTTTGTCAAGGTCCCATAGGTTGACTGGTCAGAAAATTAAAAAAAACTGTGGGTGCCAAGAGAAAGTGGCAAAGAAGTAGGGGCAATAATCAGTGGATGCTTTTGTGATGGGAAGTCTGTTTCCAGTGGGATTTTGCTGGGTTTAGTGTTGGAACCCCTGCTTCTTGTGAAATATATCAATTATAGAGTCATGGAGATGTACAGCATGGAAACAGACTCTTCAGTCCAACCGGTCCATGCTGATCAGATATCCCAACCCAATCTAATCCCACCTGCCAGCACCTGGACCATATCCCTCCAAACCTTTCCTATTCATATACCCATCCAAGTGCCTCTTAAATGTTGCAATTGTACTAACCTCCACCACTTCCTCTGGCAGCTCATTCCATACAAGTACCACCCTCTGTGTGGAAAAAGTTGCCCCTTAGGCCTCTTTTATATCTTTCCCCTCTCACCCTAAACCTATGCCCTCTAGTTCTGGACTCCCTGACCCCAGGGAAAAGATTTTGTCTGTTTACCCTATCCATGCCCCTCATAATTTTGTAAACCACTATAAGATCACCCCTCAGCCTCCAGGGAAAACAGCCCCAGCCTATTCAACCTCTCCCTATAGCTCAAATCCTCCAACCCTGACAACATCCTTGTAAATCTTTTCTGAACCCTTTCAAGTTTCACAACATCTTTCCGATAGGAAGGAGACCAGAATTGCACGCAATATTCCAACAGTGGCCTAACCAATGTCCTGTATAGCCGCAACATGACCTCCCGACTCCTGTACTCAATACTCTGACCAATAAAGGAAAGCATACCAAACACATCCTTCACTATCCTATCTACCTGCGATTCTACTTTTAAGGAGCTATGAACCTGCACTCCAAGGTCTCTTTGTTCAGCAACACTCCCTAGGACCTTACCATTAAGTGTATAAGTCCTATTATTTAACTTTAGATTTAAGGATCATGATTGTGACCTTTGCAGGTGGCATGAATGTTGGTTGTGAGAATGATACTGATGAATAAGGTGTAGAGTGCAGGTAGATATCAATTGACTAGTTAGGATAAAAGAAATGGCATATTAAACTCATTACAGAGAAGTGTGACGTAGTACATTTGGGAAAGTAACAACACGAAGTTCTAGGGTACAGTGAGGAGTAGAGGAACAGTGGCATATTGGAGTTCCTGTCTATCAATCCCTGTATGTAAGGAAGTTAGGAAGGCTTATGGGGTTCTTGTTTTTATTACCTGAGGCCTTGGTGATTAGTGTAGGAAAGTTTGGCTAACACTGGAGATAGAAATTATGGAAATGCTGGGCATAACTCTCCCAAGCTCCCTCACTACAGAAATAGTGTCAGAGGTCTGGAAAATAACATGACAGACAATGCAGAGATCTCCTATGGACATTCCCCTCAGCAATAAGTATATCGTTTTGGATACTGCTGGGGGAATGACCTACCAGAGGAAAGCCATAGTGGTCAGTTCTCTGGCACTGAGCCTGACACTGTGGCCCAGAAGGGAAGGGGGCAGAATAGAAAAGTGCTAAGTGGTAGGAGACTCGATTGTTAGGAAAATTGACAGGAGATTTTGTGGTCAGGATCGGGATTCCCGGAAGGTATGTTGCCTCCCTGGTGCCAGGGTCCGGGACGTCTCCAATCAGGTGTATAAGATTCTGAAAGGGGAGGGCGAACAGCCAGAAATCGTGTCACATATTGGCACCAATGGTATAGACAGGAAAAGGATTGAGGATATAAAAAGTGATTTCAGGGAGTTAGGGTGGAAGCTGCAGAGCAGGACAAACAGAGTAGTGTTCTCAGGTTTACTACCGGTGCCACGAGATAGCGAGGCGAGGAACAGGTAGCACGTGCAGCTGAACACGTGGCTGCGCAGCTGGTGTAGGAGGCAGGGCTTCAGATGTGTAGATAATTGGGATGCCTTCTGGGGAGGGTGGGGCCTGTACATGAAGGACGGGCTGCACCTGAACTGGGAGGGGACCAATGTCCTGGGTGGAAGGTTTGCTCGAGTTGTTCAGGAGGGTTTAAATTAGTATGGCAGGAGGTGGGAACCTGAATATATACCGGTGGTGAGAGTTGATGGAGATGAGACAAGAGCAAGAGGTGGCGCAGTCAGTGGGAAGGAATTTCCTGGGAAAGAACCAGGGGATCGGTTAAAGTGTGTTTGCTTTAATGCAAGGAGTATCAGGAATAAAAGTGATGAGCTTAGAGCATGGATCAGTACCTGGTGTTATGATGTTGTGGCCATAACAGAGACATGGGTTTCTCAGGGGCAGGAATGGTTGCTGGATGTTCCAGGGTTTAGAACATTTATAAAGAATAGGGAGGGGGGGAGAGAGGAGGGGGTGAAGCACTGCTAATCAGAGAGGGCATCAGAGCTACAGAAGTTACCATTGTCGAGGAGGGTCTGCCTACTGAGTCAGTATGGGTGGAAATTAGGAACAGTAAGGGAGCAGTCACCTCATTAGGGGTTTACTACAGGCCCCCCAATAGCAGCAGGGAGATTGATGAAAGCATAGGTCAGCCGATTTTGGAAAAGTGTGAATGTAGTAGGGTTGTTGTAATGGGTGACTTTAACTTTCCCAATATTGATTGGAACCTCCTTCGAGCAGCTGGTTTGGAAGGAGCTGTTTTTGTAAGGTGTGTTCAGGAGGGTTTCCTAACTCAGTACGTTGACAGGCCCACGAGGGGAGAGGTCATTTTGGATTTGGTGCTCAGCAATGAGCTGGGGCAGGTGTCAGATCTTGTGGTGGGAGAACATTTTTGGGATAGTGACCACAACTGCTTCACATTCTATATAGCTATGGAGAAAGAGAGAAGCAGGCACAATGGGAGGATATTTAATTGGGGAAAAGGAAACTATGATGCTATCAGACGTGAGTTGGGAAGCATGGATTGGGAGCGATTGTTCCATGGAAAAGGCACTATAGACATATGGAGACTGTTTAAGGAACAGTTGTTGTGAGTGATGCATAAATGTGTCCCTCTGAGATGGGCAAGAAGGGCTAAGATAAAGGAACCTTGGATGATGAGAGCGGAGGAGCTTCTTGTCAAAAGAAAGAAGGCAGCTTACGTAAGGTGGAGGAAGCAAGGGTCTTGCTCAGCTCTAGAGGATTACAGGCAGGCGAGGAAGGAGTTCATAAAGGTCTGAGGAGAGCCAGGAGGGGGCATGAAAAAGGCTTGGCAGGAAGGATTAGGGAGAATCCATAGGCATTTTACACATTTGTGAGGAATAAGAGAATGATCAAAGAAAGAGTAGGGCCAATCAAGGATAGCATAGGGACCTTGTTTATATAGTCTGAGGAGGTAGAGGAAGCCCTAAATGAGCTTTTTGCTTGTCTTTACTAAAGAAAAGGACCTTGTAGTGAATGAAACCATTGAGGAGCAGGTAAGCATGCTGGAACGGATAGAGATTGAGGAAGCTGATGTGCTGAAAAGTTTGACAAGCATTAAGATTGACATGTCGCCAGGGCCAGACCAGATTTGTCCTTGGCTGCTTTGGGAAGTGAGAAATGTGATTGCTTCGCCGCTTGCGAAGACTTTTGCATCCTCGCTCTCCATTGGAGTTGTACCTGAGGACTGGAGGGAGGAAAATGTAATTCCTCTCTTCAAGAAAGGAAATAGGGAAGTCCCCGGCAATTACAGACCAGTCAGTCTCACGTCTGTCATTTGCAAGGTGTTAGAAAAGATTCTGAGGGAAAGAATTTATGACCGTCTGGAAGAGCATGTCTTGATTAAATGCAGTCAGCACGGCTTTGTGAGGGGCAGGTCATGCCTCACGAATCTTGTTGAGTTCTTTGAGGATGTTACTAGACAAGTTGATGAGGGTCGAGCGGTGGATATGGTGTATATGGACTTCAGCAAGGCATTTGATAAAGTTCCCCATGGTAGGCTCGTTCAGAAAGTCAGGAGGAATGGGATACAGGGAAATTTCGCTGTCTGGATACAGAATTGGCTGGTCGACAGAAGACAGCGAGTGATAGTGGAAGGAACGTATTCTGCCTGAAAGTCTGTGGTGAGTGGTGTTCCACAGGACTCTGTTCTTGGGATTCTACTCTTTGTAATTTTTATTAATGACTTGGATGAGGAGATTGAAGGATGGGTTAGCAAGTTTGCAGACGACACAAAGGTTGGAGGTGTCGTTGACAGTACAGAGGACTGTTGTAGGCTGCAGCGTAACATTGACAGGGTACAAAGATGGGCTGAGAGGTGGCAGATGGAGTTCAACCTGGATAAATACGAAGTGATGCATTTTGGAAGGTCGAACTTGAAAGTTGAGAACAGGTTGAAAGACAGGATTCTTGGTAGTATGGAGGAACAGCGGGATCTTGGTGTGCAGGTACATAGATCCCTTAAAATTGCCACCCAAGTGGGCAGGGTTGTTAAGAAAGCATATGGTGTTTTGGCTTTCATTAACAGGGGGATTGAATTTAAGAGCTGTGTGATCTTGTTGCAGCTCTATAAAACTTTGGTTAGAGTGCACTTGGAATACTGTGTCCAGTTCTGGTCGTCCTATTATAGGAAAGATGTGGATGCTTTGGAGAGGGTTCAGAGGAGATTTACCAGGATGCTGTCTGGAATGGAGGGCTTATCTTACAAAGATAGGTTGACTGAGCTCGGACTTTTTTTTCATTGGTAAAAAGAAGGAAGCGAGGGGACCTAATTGAGGTGTGCAAGATAATGAGAGGCATAGATAGGGTTGATAGCCAGAGACTTTTTCCCAGGGCAGAAATTGTTAACACAAGGGGCCACAGTTTTAAGCTGTTTGGCGGAAAGTATAGAGGGGATGTCAGAGGCAGGTTCTTTATGCAGAGAGTTTTGAGAGCATGGAATGCGTTGCCAGCAGCAGTTGTGGAAGCAAGGTCATTCGGGATATTTAAGAGACTGCTGGACATGCATATGGTCACAGAAATTTGAGCGTTCATACATTAGGTTTACCTTACATGAGGATCAATGGTCGGCACAACATTATGGGCTGAAGGGCTTGTTCTGTGCTGTACTGTTCTATGTTCTATGTTTAGCCCCTTGTTCAAAAAGAATGCAAGAATAAATGCATTAGCTGCAAAACCTAAGGGGCAACTTTTTCACACAGAGGGTGGTATAGGTATGAAATGAGTTGCCAGAGGAAGTGGTGGAGGCTGGTACAATTGCAACATTTAAAAGGCATTTGGATGGGTATATGAGTTGGAAGAGTTTGGAGGGATATGGGCCAGGTGCTGGCAGGTGGGACTAGATTGGGTTGGGATAAATGGTCGGCATGGACGGGTTAGACCAAAGGGTCTGTTTCCCTGCTGTACGTCTCTATGATACTATGACTCTAATCACAGTGTTATGGTGCAAATGTTTGGCATCATGCCTGCTTTGGCTCATTAAATGAGTTCATTACCTGTTCCCATACACTTGCAGATTCCCATAAGCTTGTAGCCTAAACTACCAGCGAAGTGAAGAGTTTCCTCTCATCACCCTGGATCCTTTTGCAGATCGCTACATGTTTGCCCACTTGTTCTCATTCCTTTTACAAGTGGGGAGTAATTTTATCACATTCCTTGACTTGCACTTTGTAAAGTAAAATCACCATTGTCCTATCAGACAGTAGTGCTGCTCTCTCATTAGAGAGAGATGACCTGTGGTAGTTTAATCTGAGGGCCACCATGCCTCAAGCAAGGGAGAGATTGAAAAATAGAGTCCTTCATAGTAACCTCAGTTAATGTGAGAATTGAACTCATGCCAATGACATCACTCTAAATTATGAACCAGTTAAGCTAACCTACTGAGCTAACCAACTCCCAACTTGTGCCTTAGTAGTGGATCGACTATGGAGAGTCAGAAGGTGAGTTACTCGCAGCAGGATTCCTAGCTTCTGTTTTGGATCTGTTCTGTATTGACTAATGGAGGGACCAGGAGGGGAGGTTGGTTGAGCAGCTGTTTAATGAAGATAGGTTTCATTGACAAAAGAAGGCATGAGTGGAAAAAAAGGGAGAAACTAGAGAAAGCTGTGATTTCAGGATGAGGGTGTGAGGGAGTATTACAGAAAGTTTAAATAGATAGGCTAATGGAAGGGGGTAATGTGGCAGAAGCAGCTGAATAACTTGTCTCAGTTGTAGTGATGGAGAACTCCATGAGCTCCTTGCATTTGCTGTTGGAGTAGACTGAACAGACGGAATTAAGAAAATGATTTATACCAGAATAGACACTAACGTTCTCTTAATCTTTCTGATTACTTTCTGTTTCTGCACATCAGCTTTTAGTAATTTTTGTCAGCGTTAAGAAAACATTCTGATTTATCTTTACTGGATCTACACTTCTCCACGTTGAATTCCATTTGCCACGATTTTGCCCACTCACTTAGTCTATTATTGTAACCTCCTGCTCTTGTCGCTACAACGTATTGTGCTTCCTAATTTTGTATTATTATAAACTTGGATATGCAACCATTCAAGGTTTTGATAAATATATTAAAAGGCTGAGACTCCAGCACAGATCCCTGGGGAATACAACTTGTCATAGACTGTCAATTAAAGTACATTTTTTCTCCTTTCTGTATCTCAAATTGTCAGTGAAAGAAGAGGCACAGTGATACATCTGCTTTAAGCACATTCACAAATCAGTAATTACAATCATCATTGTATTCTCTGATTAGTTCTTTTAGAAAATGTTTTTAAAATTATATTTCAACCGATATTGCAAGAAAGCTGCCTAGTGTTTTGGTGTACTAAGCAGTTATGCCATTATTAAAACCTAGAATAGCTTTATTTTTAAAAAAATGCCTCCAGCAAGTAGAGGTGCCACTATCAACAGTGGTGAAATTGTTAGGTGCTTTAGCTGCGGCCTTGATGTGATGTAATGGATTTTTTCACTGTTAAAATGCATTCTCAAGCAATGGTTCTACTATTAACTTGTCACATTTTCTTTCAAACTGCCTCATTGTACTCTGAAAATAAATCTTGTCAGTCTATCCTGTTTATTGTCTTCAAACAATAGTATTAAGCCACAAAAATGCATTTTGTATTGTGTTCACTGAAGTACAGTGATTTTTCAAATAGTGTGGTTTGGATTTAGTTAACTTTTGAAACCATGCCTATTTGAAAAACTTTTATGTAGCATTAACCATAAATATATAATTGTGGTTTTCTCAGGTTTTAGAAGTGCCTTTGATAATCACATTTGGCTTGTAGTAAAATATCTGTCTTTCAATAGGTGTATAATTAACAAAAACAATTTCAGTACAATTCATGTTCTTTTTTCAGAACCTCTTGTAAGGCAGATTTATGTTAAGGTAATTTTCTTTGTATCAAGGAAAGGTTAGTTTCACCCTCCACCGTAGCATTTAATTATTTCTTAAATTATTTCAAACTATCTTTTAAAAACAACTTGCATTTATGTTATGTTTTTCATGATTTCAGGATGTCTCAAAAAGACAATGAAATACTTCTGAAATGTCATGACTGTTGCAGTCCAGGAAATGTAGACACAAAATCCCACAAACAAGAATATACCAATGAGCAGATAATCTGTTCTTGTGATGTTGGCTGAGGGATATTTTCCAAGACACTTGGGGTAACTCTAGTGGTGGTTTCTTATCAGCTTTTAGCATTATTCACTCCTTGCATGAAAGAAAGTTTTGAGAACAGTCAAAGCCAGTTTGAAAATAAATTTCCTTGTCTCATCAAGATTCACCTTGATGTATTGCTTCGAATTTACATTTCACGTCCTATCTAATGTTATGTGGCTGGCAATCACCTGTTTTGTCATTGACAAGCTGACAAATTTGAGTAAGGCAATAGCTGTGGCATTTATGGTGACCCTGAGCCTTGCTCGAAGAATTAGGATGTTTCCCCTTCTGTTATTTTTAAAATTCCTTTTTAGGGTGTGTCCATCACTTACAAGGCCAGCAATTTTTGTCCACTCTTAAGTACCCTTGATAAAATATTAGTGAGCTGCCTACTTGAATCACGGCATTCAATGTTGTGGATTATACCATTGTGTTGGAAAGGAATTCCAGGATTTTAAACCAGTGACAGTGAAAAACAACAATATACCTCCAACTCAGAATAGTTTAAAACTTGGAGGGAAATTTGCAAGTGAGGATGTTCCCATGCATTAGTTGCCTTCATCCCTCTAGGTAGAAGCAGTAGCAATTTTGGAAGGAGCCTTGGAATGTTGCTGCACTGCATCTCGGAGGTAGTACATACTGCTGCCAATGTGCATTGATGGAAGAGAAATTGGATAGTGAAATTGATGGATGTAGTGTTGATCAAGCAGATAACCTTGCCCAGAATGATTCCAAGTTATTTGAGTATTGTCAGTGCTACGTTCATCCAGGCAAGTGGAGAATATTCCATCTCACTCCTGACTTCTGCCTTGTTGATGGTGGGCAGGCTTTGGGCAGTCAGGAGTATGTTATTTGTCACAGAATTACTGGCCTCTGACTTGCTGTTGGTATATTTGCACTCTCTGTGGCAATCACATAGCACAAGAAAGTATTAATGACAACTTGTATTTATATGGGGCATTTAACTTAAACTATACAAGATAGTTATAAGTTTTAAACAATGTTTTAAAGGAAGAAAGAAACAAATCAGAAAATGGAGAGATTACAAGAAGGAATTCCAGAACTTAAAGCCTCAGTAACCGAAAGCACAGTCACCATTATATTCTAAAGCCATTAATACCATATATATGCTGTGTTTCCTACTGTTCAGTAGTGATTTTTCTGTTATTAAACTGGTCTTGCTTTAATTTGAATTCTGGATGACTAAGCTGGCTTCTATGCCGGTTGCAACTTGCAAACCCAGTTTTGTGAGCAACCTAAAATGATATTCATATCAAAGACCAGTTTCAGATGAGTATTCTCTACATTTTAAAAAGGCAGTTAGAAAATAGCACAGCTCAATTGATCATGCTTTTAAGCTTTAATCCACATTAGTTTTGCTTTTAAGGAAACAATGTGCAATTGCTATAATCTGATTTTAAAGCAGTTCTGACCCTTCAGTTTAATAATTAAACTAAGGCAAGTGCATTTGTATGTGGACATGTGCACCACCTTTCTGCCTTTACATTTTCCTTCAACAGAGATTTAAGCCATGATATTGTCCTTCTTTAATAAACCAAAAAAATTATGGTGTGGAACTACCTTATTTAGAATAGTTACAGTGGCATGCAAAAGAAAACCTTAAAAAAAGCTTCTTAAACAATAAAATGTATTTTTATAGCATCCTTCATCAAATGAAAAGTCCTAAAGTGTTCACGGGAGCATTGTTGCTCAAAATTTGGCATAGAACCACTTTGAGGGGGGGTGGGAGTGCAGAGAAGGAAAGCAGTGTTTAAGAGAGAGAGTTTCAAACGTTAGAACTCAAGTAACTGAAGACTTAACATCCAGTGATGGAGTCATTTAAGGGAAGCATGGAAAATAAGCCAGGATTGGAGGAGTACAGGGTAATCTTTTAAGTTTTGTATGGTTGAAAATTGAGTAGAGAAAAGAAGTGGAAAAGCCTTAGAATTAATAACCAGGATGGAAATTTAAAGAATTACTTAAACAGGAGTCATTATCATCAGAAAGCACGTGATGATGGGTGAACAGGACTTGATACAAGCCAGGAGGTAAGCAGCAGAGTTTTGTCTGAATTCAGGTTTATAGAGGATGGTGTCTGACCAGGAATACTTTGTAATAGTCACATCTAGAATTAAAAGTAAGTCATTGATGAGGATTTCAGCATCAGATGAGCAGAGGCAACAGAAGAGTTGGGCATTATTGTAGATAGCAATAGGTGTTCTTGCTGATAGAAATGATATGTGAATATAAGTTTGTTCGCTGAGTTGGAAGGTTCATGTTCAGGTGTTTCGTCACCTTACTAGGTAACATCTTCAGTGAACCTCCCAAGGAAACATTGCTGATTATTCCTGCTTTCTATTTATATGTTTGAGTTTCTTTGGATTGGTGATGTCATTTCCTATGGTGATGTCATTTCCTGTTCTTTTTCTCAGATGTGGTCAATCGGGTCTAGTCAATGTCTTCCCCCAAAACACATTGACTTGGACTCAATTTACCACTACCTGAGAAAAAGAACAGGAAATGACATCACCATAAGAAATGGCATCAGCACAGGAAATGGCATCACCAACCCAAAGGAACCCAAACATGTAAATAGAAAGCAGGACTCATCAGCACTGCTTCATCCGGAGGCTCACTGAAGATGTTACCTAATACTGGTGACGAAACATCTGAACGTGAACCTTCCAGCTCAACGAGCAAATCTACATCCAGAAGTCAACCTGAGCTACAAATATTCTCAAAACTCAGAAACCATATGTGTTCAGAAGCTTAGCTTAGGGTCGTTATGACAAAGAAAATGCAAGAATCCTGGTTCAGCCTTCAATAATTATCTGGTAGGGAATGGAGTTAGATATTGGAGAATGGATGTTTCATTTACAACTGCTTTCCATCTTCCCAATGTTTTGTTGAAGGAATTTTCTGCTCGTTGAGTGCTGGCTATCATATGACAGCATGACAAATCAGAGACTGTGAAGGGTTCAAGAGAGTGGTGGTTAATGTTGTCAGCATGCATGTTGAACTTGACGTTGTACTTCAACCTGCCAACTGCCTCAGAAATGTAATTTATTTCTAAAATGTTGAAGGAACATTGTCACAGCTTTCATCTTAATTTTAGCAGGTTCTCTGTTATTGAAGTCTTCATTGCATTATGGCCCAACCAAACTGCAAAACTGTCAAAATGCAAGTTTGTTTTTTAAAAATGCATTTATGTATCACCTGTCATGACTACTCGATGTTCAAAAGTAAGAACCAATTAAGCATTTTTTAAAATTCCTTGTTATGTAGGAAACACAGCAGCCAAATTGCACATAGCAAGCTCCCACAATCTGCAGTATAAAGACCAAATGACCTGCTTATATTGTGTTGATCAATAGAAAAATATTGTTCAGGACACTTTTCAAAATAGTGGTGTCGGATCTTTTATACCCACCTAAGGGAATAATGACTTACCTGAAAGACAGTAACTACAAATGTGCAACATGCCCTCAATACTGCTCTGAATTTGTCCAGGATCTTTTCTGGAGTCGCGGAGTGGCTGAATCAGAGATGAGAATGCTGCCCACGTGGCTCATACATTATATGAATGAAAATGTGAAAAGGTGCTAAATGCAACTAAATTGACTATGGTTAAAGGCTGCTTTAAATTCATGAAAGTTTTGGGTTGTGCCAAGCCCTTCATTATTCTATATTAAATATGTAAGGAAATAAAATAATATGCTTGACACTTACAATTAATCAGGTATGTCTACAGTGTCATAATTGTCAAATGTGCGACTTTGAGTCACAGTCATCCAGCACGGAAACAGACCCTTCGGTCCAACCAATCCATGCCGAACATAATCCCAAGCTAAACTAGTCCCACCTGCCTGTTCCTGACCCCTATCTCTCCAAATCTTTCCTATTCATGTACTTTTTAAACGTTGTATTGTACTCACATTCACCACTTCCTTGGGAAGTTCATTCCACATGCACACTATACTCTGTAACAAATTTGCCCCTCATGTCTTTTTTAAATCTCTGTCCTCTCACCTTAAAATAGTGTCCCCTAGTCTTGAAATTCCCAATCCTAGGGAAAAGATATTAACCCTATCAATGCCTCTCGTTATTTTATAAACTTTTATAAGGTCGCCTCTGAACCTCCTACATTCTAGTGAAAGAAGTCCCAGCCTATGCAGCCTTTCTTTATAACTCAAATCTTCCATACCCAGGCAATATCCTGGTAAATCTCTTCTGAGCTAAGTAATTTACTTTCCTGTGGGTTGTGGGGTTTTTTTTTCCCCATGTCTAATTATCTGGTTTTGTTAATTCTGTGTGAATTCATCAGTGAATATTTTCCCAGGTTTTATTATGCCTAAAACGTTTGACACAATCACATTCTAATTACAAAACTATTCTCTGAAGTGCAGGCATCATTAACAATCACAATTTATACAATATTCTCTTAAAAATAATTTGTAACTTGATAAACATGCAATTCAGGAAAAGATCATGAGCCTGTTTATCAGCTTTCCCATTCAGTCTTCTGGTCTATGACAATATTTTTCTCCTCTCTCCTATTCAAATATATGACAGGCCTCAAGACTTAATTTGCCACCAAGAATTTCTTTCTTTAAAAAGAAGAGAAAAGCAGGCATTGAGGAGAGTATGATTTAATTTTCAAATATGAAATAGAATATTCAAAGTATTTTCTCAGTCATAGTCATAGTTTTCAATTTGGTTTCCCAATTTGGGAGCAGCAATTGTGTGTTTTAAAAGCATTCGAGTTGTCACAAGTTGCTATTTATCTCAGCATTCTTCTTACAGATTTACCATTTACAGATAACTTTGTTACAGAACAAAATTTATTTAAGAAATCCCAAAAACACAACAGGTTGATGTTATTTTTAATGGCTATATGGACTGCTAAAACCAGTCATCAGTTGCTTGTTCACAATATTTATTTGATTATTATACTGAGAAATATAGAACAAATGCTGATGCAAATGAAAGAGCTCACATTTATATATCAAATGCCCAGCATCAAGATATCTCAAATCATTGTACAGCTGCTTAAATCTGAAGTGTAGACACTAATGTAGAAAACAATGCAACCAATTTGTACTCAATCATGTGATGACCATCCAGTAATCTACTTTGGTCATGTTGATCAAGGAATAAATATTGGTCTCTACACGAGTCAACACCTCATTCTTCAAGTAGTACAGTGGATCTTTCATGTTCACCTGAGAACAAACGAGGCTTTGATTTAATGGCCCAAACAGAAATCAACAAGTCCATCAGTATTGCACCCTCTTAGTGCTGGACTTTATGCCGAGTTTTGTCTCTGGAATAGGACTTGAACTGAGAATCTTCTGCCTCGAAAAGGAAGATTGTGACTGCTGAGTCATGATAGATGTGGTAGTTGAGATAAAGATCAACGATAATCTAATTAGGTGATGAAACAGATTCAAGCTGCTGAATAGCTTATTTCAGCTCCTATGTTTCTAATAACATTATAGGTAATTAATTTTATCAGTAAAGCAGATGATTTCATTTCAGCTGACAACTTCTAAAGAACTAAGCCAATCAAAGATAACCTTTCCTTTTCCTCATACTTCTTAGAAAAAAATTACAGTGTTACCTGAAACCATAACTATGACACTGAGGTCAAAGGGTTAAACATGCCAAGAATGCTTGTTCCAACAATAACTTCTGGACCATTTAGAATTTTATTGCAAGGAAGCTTCAGATGATTTCTTTTGGAATAAATGTGAGGAACTGGAAGACCACCAAGTTCTTTACAAAGTGAGACAATACTCTTGTGTACACAACCTCCATTTAGAGGAGGTCAGCCTTTCTGTTGGAAACTGATGACAGACTGTTACACCACCTGTTAGCCTCTGGAGCATTATTGCGCAAGACCTTACCAGAGGATCTGTACCCTGGAAATATCTATAATTCAACCTGTTTACCTTTGTTCTTTTCTCTAATGTGGAAAAAAAAATGTAACTTCTGAAACTCCCATTAATATTTAACTTCAGAAGTACTGGGTCTGTTTGGCACTGTGTTAAAGGAATTTTATTTTGCACATTAAAAGGAATTCCTTCAAGTGAAGTATGGTGGAAATATTTCTGATTCAGATTAGAGATTACAAACTTCATGCTGGTTTTGTTTAATAGATACTGGCCATACCTTTGTATATTACCATATTGTGGTGTATTAAAGTAAGCATAACTTTTCTAACTTGTGAATGACCAAGTCAAAACACTGAAGATGAAATGTGATGGTTAAATTTTCCCATGGAAATTCTCCATGAGGGCGGATGGAGCATTGTGAATAGTGATGAATTTCCCATGCAATGAATGTGTTTCAAATGTAGTTCAGGCAAATCAAGGAATTGCAAAGCAGGCAACTGTCATTAATCTGAAGGGATGAGAAAATGAAAGGATGTAGTGTGCATTTGGCAGCTCTCAGGATTATCTTGGTAGCTGTTTCGAGTGAAATTGTGGAATCCTGGGAATAGTCATCATTTTTATCTCCTTGAAAGGGATTGCAAAATTACACAAATATCTTGAAACAGCTGAAACAACATGTTTATTTCCTTTTTCTTTTGGCTTTATGAACTCTTAACTATCTGTTTTCTTTCATATGAATACTCATTTTTGTAATTCTCACATGGATGGTTGAATGGAGGAACTAACTCATATCGGTCCCTCCAATTATGCTATTTTGTATTATATAATAACATATTATGAATAAAAATTCAGTACCATTTTTAGACAGAAAGCAGCAATAAAAGATGCCTTGGAGTTGGTAGATATCAATCTTCATTTAACCAAAGTCACTCCACAGTGTCGAGAGTGTGGTGCTGGAAAAGCACAGCAGGCCAGGCAGCATCCGAGTAGCAGGAAAATCGACATTTTAGGCCTAAGCCATTCATCAGGAATTCCTTCTCAGCTTTAAATAATCCCATCAAACTTTTAATTAAGCACTCTGATCCAGATGTTTCAAACTAATATCCTCACACATATATAACCAATTTTTACCAATCTCAGGATCAGCTGTATTTCACATCCAGTTTTAGCCTGTATAGAAATTGTAACAAGGTCAGGCAGGAATATGAGTTCCCTGATTGGGGCTGTTAATCTGGTTCAATCAGGGAGCTCTGGCTGACAGATAGAAACAGAAGCATCAGATGTTCTTTTACTCTGGAAGAGCTGGAACAGTGTTGACAATAAAGGGTGACTCAGTGACAGGATATAGGTTATTTCACCCTGCAATACTGCCCAAACTAAAATGGAAAAAAAAACTTATTTTCCCAAGCTCTGGGTACTTCTCCTAAGCCAAACAAATTCCAGAATCTTCTGTCTGAAAGCTACATTGTGTTCTTTGTTTACTCATATCTTCTCCCAATGTAAACAAAATCCCATTAATTTCCAGGAATCTTTCTGTCCATTGGGTTTTAAAAGAAATCACCATGGTTACAGTAAAAAAAACCTGCAAGTTAGTTAAACCCCTTCAGACACCGAGAAAACCTACATGCCACTAAATCAAATTCAAAAGTATTAAAATATATATAAATCTCACCTTAGTGGCTGAGAGTTCACTCAATTGTGACTGAAAATAATTTTGGCCAGCTTTGACACTTTGGAATGTGTATTATTCATGTTTGACTAAGCTTCAAAATCAGGGATTCTGGATTCAGTCATATTTACATGAAGAAAGCAAGTATAAACTTCACGGATAAAATTTAACACCAAGATGTAGTTTACCAAAAGCACAATAATTAGAACAGTCCATTTGAATGAACAGAACAATACCAAAGGGGACAGAACATTCAATACTATCTGCAGTTGTAAAAGAAAGTAACATTTTGTTACTTGGTTAGTGTACATTGGTAACCCAATCGATATTTTCAGAGCAATAAAACAGCTGAGATGTAGGCAATGATGCTTTGAGTTCTTAAAGCAAGTGGTTTTGGCACACTTGTTAATAAAAAGCAGTAGTGGCATGCCAATGGAAGAGTGGTGTCATGGTGCAAAAAAGTCTAACGGGCATTGCCCAGGATCATGGCGAAACTAAATGCACAACATTAAATCTCCAAAACCATTATATTAGTAGCTAGAATTCTGAAGAACTTCAGTAAATCAAAAACGTGGACCATTTTACAAAAATAAACTATAAAGTTAGTTTTTTGTTGGTGAGTTTTTGAGTTACACATCAGCTTATTGGTAGGTTCAGATGGGAAGAAACATGTTGCCTTGGGAATTTATTTGGATGAACAAAACAACTTTCCTCAAAACTACAAAAAGGAGAACATTACAGTAAGTGTAATACAATTGTCAAAAATGTCTGCTATTTTAAATGTTTAGAATTGTTGTCAAACAATAATGAAGTCATGTAAGCAGTTTTGATGCAAATACATTCTAATTCTCTGAAGATAATATTTCACAGGCTTATATACAACCAAGATTAAACTAATAGATGTGAACTCGACACGCAAAACTTGCTTCACAAACAGAAATGCAAGATAAATTATGGTTTTTGACAACAGCAAACAATTTTTAAAGAGCTAGTGATCCTTCAGTTTTGGAAGTGGGGCAGAATGTACAGTACTAGTCCTTTATGTATCTGTTTAGAACACTGCAATAATGTGAAGGCATGAGGTCAAACCTGATGATAATGTTGTGTATTAGATTAACTCCTGATGTATGTGGCTCATTCCACCTATAGAGTTGCAATCCACCATCCGTTGCAAGAGTTCAGTCAAAAGTCAAAATAGGCTGTTGCAACTTTGCAGATTGTTACCTCTAATACATTTTTGTACCATTAGGCAGCATAGAATATATATATGAGATAAATCTGTTTTGTCATATGTTGTCATATTTTTTCTGTCACTTAGATGGTAAAGCATGTAAATTGATCTAGGAAATAATCTCTCAGAATTATTTAAAATTTTAGCATAGCCAAGTGTTACAATTCTTTTTCTGAGTCAGAAAATCTTGGTTCAAGTTCTATCCCAGAAACTTGAGCTCTAAATGTAACATACCAATGAAGACCAAATATCTCATTATGACCGTGTCAACTTTTTGAAAGACCTATCCATTCAGTTTTACTTCTCTATTTTCCCATAACCCTGAAAACTTTCATGTGTTTTTCTCTTTTATTCTGCTGAAATCTCAGCTCCATCTTGTATACTGATGAATGTTGTGTTATTTTAACCCTACTTGAACTGAGGGGAAGCCAGAGAACTATAGACCAGTAAACCTAACTTGATAATTAGAAAAGTTGCTGGATCATATTGAAAGAAAATCAAATGTTGATTTGGGATAAGCATTTCATACTTAATTTATTCACTTTAATTTTTTGTAGAAGAAATAACTGAGTTAAAGTAGTATGGGTTTAGCGGATATGATTATATTTGAGATATTAAAGGTATTTGTCAATTATTGTATAATTCACTCACTTACGAAGAGCAAGGTTTCCAGGTATGAAAGGTAAACCATTGGTGTCATGGTGCGGACAAGTCTAATTGACACTGTCTAGAATTGTGGCAAAAGTAAATACACAACATTAAATCTACAAAACCATTGTCCCAGGCTTCACCTTGCCACTTGAATGGATAATTGAAAACACATGGAAGGAACTCTAAATGCATCTCAGTCTCCAATTGCTGGTCACTTCTAAACAGTGGTGAAGTTGATGATTTCTTTGGGAAGTGCAGGCAGAGTCAAAGTTGTAGCAGAGTTGATTAAGCTGGAAAAAGCACAACAGGTCAAGTAGCATCTGAGAAGGAAGAGAGCCGATGTTTTGGGCATAACCCTTCTTCAAGACTGGGGAGGGGTAAGTGTGCTGAGAGATAAATTGGAGCGTTGGAGGCTAGGGGAAAGGGAGGCAAAGGTAGGAAATGATGGTAATAGGTCAGTGGGAAATGTGGAGTAGGTAGATGGAAGGAAGATGGACAGATAGGTAAGGTCAAGAGGGCTGATCTGAGTTGGAGGATTGGAATTGGAATGGAATGGGGGTGGGGGAGAGATTTGGAAACAGATGAATTCAATGTTTATGCCATGTGATTGTAGACTACCGAGGCAGAAGGTGTGGTGTTCCTTCTCCAGTTTGCAGGTGGCCTTGTGTAGGTGGTGCAGGAGGCCCAGAATGGATATATGCTCAGGGGAGTGGGAGGGGGAATTGTGTTGAATGGCCACAGGAAGGTGGGACCAGATGGTGCTGACGGACCAGAAATATTCCCTGAACTGTTCCACAGGTTTCCGCTCGGTCTCTCTAATGTAGAGGAGACCACATTGAGAGCACCGACTGCAGTAAATTTTGTTGGAGGATATACAAGTAAATCCCTGTCAAAGTTGGAATGATCATTTAGGGCCTTGGACTGAGGTGAGGTGAGGAGGTGTGGGCATAGGATTTGCACTTCTTATGGCAACAGGGGGAGGTGTCAGGTATGGAGAGGGGGTTAGTGGGGATTGTGGACCTAATGAGGGAGTTGTGGAGGGAACAGTCCCTACAGAATGCTTATAGGGGTGGAGAAGGAAATATATTTTTGGTGTTAGAGTCTGACTGTAGTTGGTGAAGTGGCGGAGGATGATGCACTGAATTTGGAGATTAGTGGGGTGGAACGTGAGGACCAGGGGGATTCTGTCCTTGTTGGGGCAGCAGGTGGGGTTAGAGGGCGGAGGTGCAAGAAATGGACGAAATGCGGTCGAGGGCACTGTTGATCACAGGGGAGGGAAAATTACAGTCCTTGAAGTAGGAGGATATCTGGGATGGAATTGCTCCTGAGAGCAGATATGGTGGAGGTAGAGGAAGTGGGAGTAGGGGATTGTGTTTTTAACAGGAGGTGTAGTTAAGGTAGTTGTGGAATTTGGTGGGTTTGTAGTAGATATTGGTGTGGAGTTGGTCGCTGGAGATAGAGATGTCTAGAAAGGGGAGGGAGATGTTGATGATGGACGAGGTGAATTTGAGGTTGGGATAGAAGGTGTTGGTCTGGTTAATGAACTGTTCAAGCTCCTCGTGGGAGCACGAGGCCGCATTGATGCAGTCATCGATGTAGTGGGGGAAAAGGTGGGGGATGATGCCAGTGTAGCTGTGGAGGAGGGACTGTACCACATATCCTGCGAAGAGGAAGGCATAGCTGGGATCCATGCAGGTACCCATAGCTACTTCTATGATTTGTAGGAAGTGGGAGGATTGAAAGGAGAAATTGTTAAGGGTAAGGACATGGATGGCCTACCTGCATAGTGGGGAGAAATAAGAATGCAAGAAAAATGTGAGCAGGCAACATTTACCTAATATATAAATGACAATTTAACATTGTCCTCAATTCATTGGAGTATGGAGGACGTTGACAAGGAAGGCCATGGCAAGTTTCAACATGGATTTTGACATAGTCAACTTTGTCTGATATATGAAGCACAATCAGTGCTGCGTTAATACAGTAGGAGATTGTAAGTACAGTAGTATTACTGATACTTGCAGTTCAAGGTGAGAGGAAATCAGTTCTGTTCCCTTGTGCAGCTTAAAAGAACTTCAATTATCTTTGTGAATTGTGACCTGCAGGTGACACTTTTAAGGTCGTCTGTGACCCGGTCTGCTTCATAGAGGTTACGATGATCAATCTGTATTGACCAATGGCTTGGTCAAGATTGCACCTGGCCAGGCTTTGTATCTCTCACAGACACTGCATGTATTTCATATAAGGATACTATATTTAGATGTTTTCAACTTGCATAAGTGCTTAATTAATGCAATTTATTTTGTCCATTCATGGGATGTGGGAGTCACTGACTTGGCCAGCATTTATTGCCCACTCTCAGCTTGAGAAAGTGTTCATGTGTAAACCTTACTCAGCCCACTTTGGGTGTTCTAACATTTTCCATCCATTACACATTTACATGGGGACAGAAAGCAATGCAGGTCATGCTTGGCAATGTGAATTGCAGGCTCAACTGGCTAAGATGTTAAGTACACCACTACCCCCACCCAAATCTCTGTGTTCCTTTCTTCCTTGCATTCCTTGTTGACCCCTTACATACTGAGCTCACATACATTCCCACCATTAGCCCCTGAATACCAGCTGACTGATTAGCTATGCTGAATGTTGTGCTGCACTTCCATTGTCGATGCCAGGGTAGTTGTGGCCATTGGTGACCCCCTTCAAACCTCCTGCAGTAGCTCTTGTCATCCAAATACTATTATTTCACACTGTTATTTGCCGAGTTACACCTCTTCACATTTATTGCTCACTTTGCATATGTGGGCATATGCAACCTCCAATCTCCACAACTTCCCCAACTTCCACCATGCCAGTGGCTCCCAAAAATGCCACTGGCTCCCAAAAATGCCTTTGACTTTCCTTGAGAAGAACCCCAAGGAGTGACCAGGCCCCTGACTGACTTCTGTAGTTGACTTACTGCAAATCCTAGACCAGTTACCTTGAATCTAAGGGACTAACCATTGCCCACTTCCCAGATTGCAATTATATAGAACCCCAGTCTTGATTACCCCAAGCAGTCAACTGATCAGGTGCTAACCCTGGACTGACATCAAATGCTGCTGTTTGTTTACTGTGATGAGTCTTCTTGACTGGATATAGTCTTCCTTGAGTGTCCAAAAACTACTCTGCTTGGACATTGAGACATAGGCATTGCATTGCATTGTGTTTGTCTTGTATGTTGCTGATGCATGGAGTAGGTATGACACTGAAAAAGCACGATGCTGTACTTAACACCCCTTAACTGACCACTGCTGACAATCAAAACTGATCGAGTTACCTGGCTTTTTGTGCTAAAAGACAAGGCATCACAGAAGTACTTCAGGTTCTGAATAAGGCAGCAGAATGCAAAAAGGCGAGACAATGCAGAAATGCAATGAGAATCCCAATAAGCACGAGGTGAATGAGCATAAGAGGATTAACGAGGAGTCCTAAGACATACCCTGGTTTAATCAATGAGATGTGTGATTGTGAACAAGGACCATGTTGCCTGGCAGTGACATTACAGTGAAAGATGCTGGTCCATTCTAAAGTGCAGATTGCTGATCCTATCCTCCATTGACAGGGGGTTGCAGATCATGATGAGCTTGAGCCACCACATACCTGCTTAGTCTTTCATGTCAGCAATTGTCACAATCAAGTTTCTCTCAAGCACATAGAAGTCACGGTCATAATCATAGAAATCTGTAGCACAGAAAAAGGCTGTTCAACCCATCGTGTCTGCACCAGAAAACAACCAATTAGCTTTTCTAATTCTATTTTCCAGCACTTGACCCATAACCCTATATGCCTTAGCATTGCAGAAGAATTAGAAACTGTGTATAAATCAGGCCAAATTAGGTATTAATGTCAGTAAATGTATGCAAATAAGCTACTCATTATTCACTAGCAAAATTCCCATCCTGCCTTTCAAAACTTGGTTGCAGAATCTGATTATTTTTTCTTAACATTGATTTTTCCAGTCTCACCATATTTTCCCACCCTAACTTTCCATTGCCTATGTCATTCAGGAGCTGAGAAACTTCAGCCCCCAAGACACAAGGGTTTTAATAAAGTAAGAAGAGAGACATAATGGTAGTTTTGTATGGATGCGGAGGATGTTCTTGTGGTTTTTGATGAATGCTTTGCATCTGTTTTCAGTGTTACTAACATTGCAATGTGGAAAGGGGACTGGAATTTTTACCATAGTGAAATTAACATAATGTGTGAGGTTTAACTTTAAAAGTAGAGATTATGGTAATTTTTATTTAATGGCAAAATTAAATTATGAGGCAAGATTGGATAAACAAAGGTTGTTTTGTTTGGAATGGAGACTGAAGGGAGACCTAACTGAAGTGCATCGAATTATGAGTACAGATAGAAGAAGGTGTTTCTTGAGGGTTTTCTTTTCTGTTTTGGAATCTTTTTCTTCGGGGTTCTTTTACAATTTTAATCAACTTAATTATTACATGATGCCGTCATGTAGGAACAACATGTTTTGTGTTTGTGTTGACAGATGTATGGTGTTTGGAAGCACATAGAAGCAGAGAGAGAAGATTGATTAATATCTTTAATAAGGGGAGTGTTACTGAACAAAGAGACCTCAGAGCGCAGGTTCATAGTTCTTTTGAAAGTGGACTCACAGATAGACAGGATAGTGAAGAAGGCATTTGGTATGATTGCCTTTATTGGTCAGTATATTGAGTATAGGAGTTGGGCGGCCATGTTGTGGCTGTACAGGACATTGGTTAGGTCACTTTTGGAATACTGTGTTCAATTCTGGTCTCCTGCTATCAGAAAGATGTTGTGAAACTTGAAAGGGTTCAGGAAAGATTTACACAGTTGTTGCCAGGATTGGAGGGTTTGAGCTATAGGGAGAGGCTGAATAGACTGGGGGGGCTATTTTCCCTGGATCATCGGGAGCTTAGGGGTGACCTTATAGAGGCTTAAAAATCATGAGGGTTATAGATGGGGTAAATGGACAAGGTCTTTTGACTGGGGTGGAATAAATCCAAAACTAAAGGGCATAGGTTTGAGGTGAAAGGGGAAAGATTTAAAAGGGACCTCAGGGGCAACATTTCTATACAGAGGCTGATGTATATGTGGAATGAGCTGCCAGACAAAGTGTTAGAGGCTGGTACAATTACAACATTTAAAAGGCATCTTGATGGGTATGTGATTTAGAAATGTTTGGAGATCTATGGGCCAAGTGCTGGCAAATGGGTTTAGATTAATTTAGGATATCTGGTCAGCATGGGTGAGTTGGACCGAAGGGTCTGTTTCCATGCTGTACAGTTCTATGAATCTAATTATCAAATGTCCATTAATATTAAAGCTATAACACACAAGGAAAGTATTAATTTATTTTTCACCACAGTACTTAAACTGGCATAAGATGGCCAGCATAAGTTAGCAACACAAGCTTGAATAACTACAACACACTTCCAAACACACAATATCATCACCTTCTGCAGACTGGTGAGATCCAGTGTTTTCATCATTTGCCCACAGCTGGAAAACTGAAGCCAGTTATCCCATTTTTACAGCATCTCGGGCCTCAATCTCCGATTCAAATTTTATACTTGACACAATGCTCGATACAAGAATATCCACTATAGCTTTCCCACATATAGTAGTTCCACAACATGTCTATGCCAACTGACAAAACCAAACTAATGCTATTCCCATGTACCTGCTCTTGGTCCATAGCCAACTGTGGTCTTTCTTTTAACAACTTATCCAGATACTTAACTGTTGGAAGAATAAATATCTCCATCATCCTCTCGAGCAGTGTGTTCCATTTTCTACCATTTCTGGGTGAAAAATGTTTTCCTCCGATCTCCTTGAAACCACTTACTCACCTCAATGTTATGCCCACTGATCTTAGACACGTCCATCGTGGGGAAAAGATTGTCACAGTCTACCTCATCAGTGCCCCTCATAATTTTGGATTCCTCAATCAGATTACCCCTTCAGTCTTCTGTGTTCCAAGGAAACCAATCCCAGCCTATCCAGTCTCTTCTCATAACTGAGACATTCCATCCTATGCAACATTCTGTTCAATCTCCTCTGCAACCTCTCCAGTGCAATCATGTCCTTCCGATAGTGTGGCGACCAGAACTGTATATTCCATCTGTGGCCTAATCAATTCTCTATAAAGTTGTAATAAGACTTGCCTGCTCCCATATTCAGTGCCGAACCAGTGAAGGCAAATATTCCATATGCCACCTTCACTGCCCTATCCTCCTGTGCTGACACCTTCAGGAATCTGTGGATTTGTACACCATGCTCACTTTGATCCTGAGTTGGGACTCATCATTCATGTGTTCATCCTTCCTTTATTAGACTGCTCTAAGCTGGAAGTTTTTGCTGCAAACGTTTCGTTCCCTGGCTAGGGAACATCATCAGTGCTGTTGGAGCCTCGTGTGAAGCGCTGCTTTGATGTTTCTTCCGGTATTTATATTGGTTTGTTCTTGCCGCTTCCGGGTGTCAGTTTCAGCTGCAGTGATTTGTATGTGGGGTCCAGGTCGATGTGTCTGTTGATGGATGTTCTTGCCGTTTCCGGGTGTCAGTTTCAGCTGTTGTGGTTTGTATATGGTGTCCAGGTCAATGTGTCTGTTGATGGAGTTTGGGGATGAATGCCATGCTTCTAGGAATTCTCTGGCTGTTCTCTGTCTGGCTTGTCCTATGATAGTGGTGTTTTCCCAGTCAAATTCATGTTGCTGGTTGTCTGAGTGTATGGCTACTAGAGATAGCTGGTCGTGTCGTTTTGTGGCTAGCTGATGTTCATGGATGCGGATTGTTAGCTGTCTTCCTGTTTGTCCTATATAGTGTTTTGTGCAGTCCTTGCTAACAATCCGCATCCATGAACATCAGCTAGCCACAAAACGACACGACCAGCTATCTCTAGTAGCCATACACTCAGACAACCAGCAACATGAATTTGACTGGGAAAACACCACTATCATAGGACAAGCCAGACAGAGAACAGCCAGAGAATTCCTAGAAGCATGGCATTCATCCCCAAACTCCATCAACAGACACATTGACCTGGACACCATATACAAACCACAACAGCTGAAACTGACACCCGGAAACGGCAAGAACATCCATCAACAGACACATCGACCTGGACCCCACATACAAATCACTGCAGCTGAAACTGACACCCGGAAGCGGCAAGAACAAACCAATATAAATACCGGAAGAAACATCAAAGCAGCGCTTCACACGAGGCTCCAACAGCACTGATGATATTCCCTAGCCAGGGAACGAAACGTTTGCAGCAAAAACTTCCAGCTCGGCGAGCAGAACCACAACAACGGATACCCGAGCTACAAATCTTCAATCAGATTTTAGACTGCTCTAAATTAATCACCTCACACTTACCAGGAATACATTTCATCTGCCATTGCTGTATCCAATTTACCAGCTGATCAATATCAGACTGTAGCCTGACACCATCATCCCAACTATCAACAACACAATCAATTTTTGTATCATCTGTAAACTTGCTAATTTTACCTTCTAAATTCACACCCAAATCATTAACGTACTTAATAGCAATGTTTCCAGCCCCAATCCTTTTGGTATATTGCTGGTCATAGGCTTCTAATCACAAAAACAAACCTTCACTATCACCATTTACTCCCAGTTTGCAAGCCAATTTAGATCCAGTTTTTTTTTCATAATCCTCTCTGCCAAAGATGTTTTGTGGCTCCTCATTGCTCTCATCATGTTTTTTTAACCACCCCCTACACACTCTACTACTGAAGGGTCTCCTCTGTTTTTGAGGCTTTGTACCTAGCATATGCTTCCTTATTCTTCTTTCTCAGACTCTTGATATCATTGACATCCTGGGTCTCCTATACTTGCTGCTCTTTGTCTTCATTCTTAGAGGAACATGTCGGCTCTGAGCTCTCACGTACTATTTTTAAAAGGCTCCCATTTTCCGAGTGTAGATTTACCTGCAATTAGCTGCTCCCAGTCTATGTTTGCCAGATTTTGTCTAATAATCTTGAAATTGGCCCTCCCCCAATTTAAACACTTCTGCACTATCCTTGTCCCTTCCCATGTTGACTTTGTAGCATACAGGGCTCTGATCATTATCCTCAAAACATTCACATACCGAGACATCAACCACTTCACTAGCTTCATTCCCTTGTATTAGATCTAGCACTGTTCCATCGCTCATAAGATTATTACATACAGGCACAAAAAATGCTCCTGAATGCACTTAAAAATTCAATCCTGTTTAATCTTTTCACACGTGGGCAATCTGTTAAGGTCAGAAAAGTTGAAATTCCCCATTACTATAATTGTATTCCTCTCATACCTTTCCACGATTTTCTGACATATTTGTTCTTCTATTTCTTTTTGATGACCTGTAGTATATTTTCAGCAAAATGAATGCCCTTTGTTTTTATTTCTATAGTCCACCCAGATGGTTTCATTTGAAGAGCCTTCTAGAACATCATATCTTCTTACAGTGAGGGTTTTTTTTGTTATCAGTGATGCAATGTCCCCAGCACTCTAATGTCCCTCTATCATGGCTGGAACTTTTACATCCTGGAATGTTCAGCTGCCAAGTCTGCCCTTCTTTCAACCATTTCTCAGTGATTGTAACAATATCATATTCCCACATGCGGATCCGTGCACTTAGTTCATCCACCTTGCCAGTCAGCTTCCTTGCATGAAAATAGATATAATTTATCCTTTCAGTTCTCCCATGCACCTCATCATGCTCATGTCTTCCCACCTCCTGGACTATCCTAGTATTCCTTCTATATCTGACTGAACTTTGCTCTCAACTTTACACTCTGTGCCCTGTAACTCTGCAAGCTTAGTTTAAAACCTCTCTGCAGCAGAAGCAAACCTCCCAGCAAGGATATTGGACTTTTTCTGTTTTAAGTGTAATCAGCCCTACCCAGCCCAGAAACTGTCCCAATGAGCCAAGAATGTAAAGCCTACCCTTCTACACCAGCCTTTTAGCCACACACTCTGAATTATCTTCCTATTACTAGAGCCAATAGCACACGGCACAGGAAGTACTCTGGAGATTAGAACATTCATACTCATTTTCTTTAATCTCAATTCCTGACTCTCTCAATTCCTGTTGCTTGACCTCAATTCCTTTTACCCATGTTGATACCAGCATGTATCACAACTGCTGGCTGTTCACCCTCCCACTTCACAATGCCCTTGCAGCTACTCTCAGACATCCCTGATCTTGATACCAATTTTGTTTCAAGAATCTCATTTGCAAACACAGAACTGCCAATTAATTTCTCTTACAATCGAATCCCCAATTGCTAAAGCTCTCCTAGACCTTTTCCTCTCCTATTGTGCAACAAAGCCAACTATGGTGTCATAACATTGTCTGTTGCTGCTTTTCCTTGAGAGGCAATCTCCGTGTCCCATCTCCTCGAGTACCCAAAACAGTATATCTGTTTGACAGGGTTGCCTATTAGGGTCTTCTGCACCACCTGCCCACGCTTAGTAGTCTTCCTGGTGGTCACCCAATGTTTTTCTGCCTGAGTAGCCCTTACTTGTGATGTGACCAGCTCACTAAATGTGCTGTCCACAATGTCCTCAGTATTATGACTGCTCCACTGCAAGTCAGATTGCATGGTGCAGCTGGAGCTGCGGACAATCAGAAGCTGCGGCTGAGCACACTTCCTTCATACATGGTCACCGATTTCCCACATATTGCAGGAGGAGCATTCCACGGGGCTGAGCTAACCTGCCATTGTAATCCTTACCAACTGCAAGCAATGAAGTATTCTCTGTCCTTTTCTGCCCTTTTAAAATGGCCTCCATCAACCTTTGCAACTCCCTTTTCCACCTTCTACAACCTGCCGCTGCAGCCTTCACCCCCCACCTTCCTCAGCCCTACCACATTCAGGCTTTCCTTTCTTCTCTTTTCCACTCCCCATTGTATGTTGCAACCATTGTCCTTTCCCCACCTCCCTCTTCCAGACACCATCCCATTTCCTTTGCAACCTTTTCATTCTAACCTCACTTTCTTTGGAACCTCTTTCCCTGGCAGGACCAGACAGATGGCTCCCTAGTCTCGGCATCCCTGGCAAATAGTTTCCTGGCCTTGCCAACTCCTCATTACGTCTTTCTACACACACACACATACGCAGACAGACACACAGACGCACAGACACGCCACCACCACAACATTTCTTTCTTCATCTGGAAAGTGGTGTGCCTCTGGAATTCTGTGGCCACACAAAATGGTTGAGGTCAAATCATTGAGTGTTTTCAAGAAAGAGAATTCTGAGAACTGAAGGGATCAAAGAATACAGGGAAAAAGTAAGAAAAGGTTGCTGAGTTGGATGATCAACCGTGATCATATTGAATGGCAGAGCAGGCTCATAGGACCAAATGGCTTATTCCTATTCCTATTTTCTATGTCCCCTGAACATCCGTCTTGCCATCCCAGCAAAAGATTTTCTTGAAACTCTTGGAACTGTGTTTGCATCAGTAAAATGGAACAAAGGATTAATGCATTAATTCTTTAAAGAATGTGACAAGCAGCATGCATGGTGGCATTATTAAACTTGAAATGCAAATACCGTTCACTGAATCTGCCACTCTGCATGGAGATGTGCAAATAATCAATTTCACCCATTAGAGTGCTGAAAGTGATTTGCTACCTCATAGCTGACCATTTTTGGAAATATGCAAGTTGTTTCAATTTGACACAGGAACAGTATCATGTATGTATTTAGTGCCTTTAACATCATAAAAACATTCAAGGTGCATTACAGGGCCATCATAAAGCCTAATTTGATACTGAGGTACTGAAGGAGATAGTAGGGCAGGTGACTAAAGCTTTGTTCAAGAGGTGCGTTTTCAGGTCCATCTTAAAAGAGAAAAGGTAGTAGTGAGGTGCCAATGCGGAGAGAGGAAGTTCCAGAGTTTAGAACCTTGGCGGTGATGTTGGAATGATTAAAGTCAGGGATGCTTAAGAGACTAGATTTATGGGATTGCAGATATTTCTCAGATAAGGTAAAAACCATTTAGAAACCTTATATTGTATTAAATAAATTTAAATTTGCTATCCACTGAAATTATTCAAATACTTCATGGGTACTTTATAATCTGCAGTTTAAGAGCATTTTCTTGACAATGGGTTGTGTTGTTATGATAGAAATATGACAATTTCAGTCATTTGTTTCACATTGTTGATGTATGGTGGGAAATATAAAATTGGCATATTTTAATCGGGCCAAGACTTGCACCAACCTGATTTATTTGCCTAGACATCATTATCTAGCTTCTGTGAATAATAACTGAACTACTGAGCTTTGCAGCAGCATGTTCTTTACTTTGATCCATTGTTATGGCTGCTACTAATCAATTTGCATTATTTATCATGTCACCCAGACATACCTTTCACTTTTGATGCACAAGTGCAGATTGTTAGCAAAAGCAGCAGTGATGCTTGAAACCTGAATCATTATTCCGTCAGCTTTTACCTTTTTGATATTTCTATAAGCGACATTGTTATCCTGTAATGGGTTCAATTATATTTAGCTAAAACATTGCAGCAATGATGCCATGATTCAGTTTTTTGAGCGATCTAATATAATTGATCTTAAAATACAAATAATAGATGACTGGCTTTGCAAATTGTTCGCTGAAATTTTTTTCTTCATAAACTTTTGACTAAAAAAAAAGCATTTTAAGTTGTTATATTTATTTCCAAAAAAGGTGCATTTGATCAATTACAACATTCTTTTGCAGCCAACATTCCCCATTTTACCAAAGAAAAGAGAAATGTGCATGTATATTGTGCTTTCCATAATCTTAGATAACCATTAAATGTTCTGCAACCAATGAGGCACTTTCAAAGATCCTCAGACATTACCTTCCAAACCCATGACCACTTGCTCCTAGAAGGGCAAAGGCAGCAGATGCATAGGAGCAGTACCACCTGCAGGTTCCCCTCCAAGCTATTCATCATCCTGATTTCAACATACGTCACTGTTCCCTCACTGTCTCTGGGTCAAAGTCCTGGGATTCCCTCCCTTAATGGCATTGTGAGTCAGCCTACAGGAGGTGGACCATAGCAGTTCAAGAAGGAAGCTCACCACCACCTTCTCAAGGGCAACTAGGGACAGGCAATAAATGCTCACCAACCAGCAACTCCTAAGATTGAATTAACAATAATTTAGGTGTTCTAGTGCATGAGTCACAAGAACTTAGAATATCAGGCACAACATGTAATTAAGAAAGCAGGTGGGATGCTGTATTTTATGAGAGGAATAAAACATCAGAGTAATGATCTTATGCCTCTCTTATAGAGGTCATTCATGAGACTACATGTCAAATACCGTGTGCAGTTTTGGTTTCCTTATTAATGAAGTCTGTAAATGCATTGGAGGCAATTTAGAGGTGTTTTACTAGATTGCTGCCTGGAATTAGTGGGTTTTCTTTTGAGGATAGGTTGGACAGACTGGGCTTATTTTCATTGGAGTTTAGAAGAATGACAGGGTCTTAATTAAAGTGCATAAGATCTGAATTGTTTTGACAAGGTGGATGTGGAAAGGATATTTTCTGTCAGTCCAGCACTAAAAGATTCGGTCCCCTTTCAGAACGGAGATGAGAATATTTCTTTTTCACTCAGAACTGTGACAGTTGTGTAACTTTGGAATTTTCTGCCTCACGTGGTATCCTTTTATTTTAAAATTGTTCCCCTGGTTCTAGACTCCCCAACCAGGAGAAGCATCTTACCTGCATCCAATCTGTATATCCCTTTTCAGGAATTTTTAGGTTTTTAGGATTTTCAGAGATCAAAGAATATGGGGAAGGGCAGAACCAGGAATAGGCTATTGAGTTGGATGATCAACCATGGTTATGAATATTAGAGCAGACCCAAAGTGCCAAATAGTCTCTTCCTGCTCGTTTTTTGCTATGTTTCTAGGTTAATGCATTGACTGTAAATTCTCCTGACTATTTTTAATGGACCCATGCTTCCTTTTTACATATCTAAAGAAGCTTTTACAGTTTCACAACATCAACTGCCAAGTCCTTAGGACACAACGCTCTGCCACTGAACTCAATCCACCCTCTCCACAATCTGACCCACCCACATTGGACCCTGGAAGTTTTAAACTATTTTGACTTGCTCCCTAACACCAAATTCTCACCAACCAGTAGACTTACAGATTTTCCTGTGACATCATTGTTAGACTTTTTTCACACTCTCTCTCAGCTCTTTGTTTGGAAAAAAGCCACTCCCCACTCATTGTGTTCTTTTTAAACTTGCTGCCTCCTGTCTCACTGCTGTGTTCAGTACAAAGCCACTCTCACTCTCTGTGGTCTTGTTAAACTTTTTGCCTCCTTCCTCAGCGCTGTGGTCAGAATGAAACTAGTCTCCACACACTTTTTAAGACTATTGCCTCCTCTCTCATGCTCTGTTCAAAATGAATTAATATGTAATGTTTAGCCACTTCACAATGATTTCATTTTAATATTGCAAAAGATACCAATGCTTTATTCATCGATATTCATTAAATTTTAACGAACACATCGAAAAGGCAAGAAAACTGCAGCACTATGACAGTAAGATGGCATTTGCTTATGAAGGATTCAGTAACTTATGAATATTCCAGCAAGTATGTTTGAATATCTCATCTTGTCTAGAGAAGAGAGAAAACCATTCTTACTTCTTTTTATTCCTCACAATAAAACCATGAGTACATGATAAAAATGTTGCCTGCGTATAACCTTATTATGTACAAAGGTGGTGGTGTGCTGATAATATCATAGGACTAATAATCCAGAAACTTAAAGTAATGCTCTGGGGACATGGTTTCAAATTTCACTGCAGAGGTTCATTGAACTAATTAATAAACTTGAAATTATAAGTTAGAGTCAGAAATAATAACCATGAGACTATCTGGTTAACTAATGTATTTTTCAAGAAGGATCTGCCATTATATCCTGGTCTGGCCTCCAGGCCTACAGCAATGTGGCTGACTCTTAAATGCCAGATGAAATTGCCTAGCAAGGCATTCAGTCTTAGAGTAACTAGTGATGGGGAACAAGTGCTGGCCTTGTCAGTGACAAGATTAGGTAGCAGTGACAACTATTTTTGTTGCATATTGTATGAAGCTAGACCTCTGTTTATTTGTAATTGATCGTAAAATGTAGCCTATCCATAATGCTACTCAGTATCAACACTTATACTCTGTTTTGAATATCTGTCTACAACTTTAAGGAATTAAACTGTGTGGGTCTTAGAAATATATGCAATCTGATACTGTTGTTGAATGTGGAGTCAGACGGAATTTGGAAAACTATTCAAATGAGTCATTACAATAATTCGTGAAATGGGACATTTCAGAGCTCCACAAATACTTAATGTATCCAGCTCATCCTCCTCTTAGATTTACAGGATCTTAGGTTGACTGCTGTAAATAATTTAAAACTAGGGTTGAGTGAATGGCACTTAACTGAATTGGGAGATTAATCTGTAGCACTAATGCACCTGTTTCTTTTTCCAACACAGTGGTAAATAGGAGGCTTGGCAGGGATTAGCAAGGCTGAGCTTGTTTTGGCTTGATAGAAGCAAACCACCCAAGTTCAGAGACAGCCTGATATAGAGCCCAGATTACAAACCAGCATTGTAATTCATTGTAAATTCCTCTAACCCAGGATGGGTGAACAGAAAGTGCCAGCTTATCAAAGTGTACATCCTGACAGTAATTAAAGGAAACTATTTTATCTTGAATAAATGGCTAGAGAACATTTGTACTTCAAGGTTGTATTTCTAATTAACCTTTGAAAACTGCTTTCCATTTTTTGTGGATACACTCCCTTATGAAGTAATGCTATTGCTATGTAGTACTTTGCACTTGAAAGTGGGGTCTGACCGTTTTTTGAACAGGAATTCAAATGGAGAGCTGCGGTTACAATGACCGATTATACAGAGGTGTGTTCTCACACTTGTAGTTAGTTTTAAATTGTGGTAAAATTTTAACCAAATGTCAGCAACTAACAGTACAGATCTTAAATGGATGGAACTCTTATTGCAATTCAAGTACCATCCATACCATAAAAAACATATTTCAAAAAAAAAGGCAAAGCTAGGTTTCACACTGCCATAGGAGTGAAGCAAAACAGTATAAGACCACACCACCTTTGTATGTCTTGTTTTAGGGCCTGATTACCAAATGGGGTTCGCTATTGCAGTGTTTTACTACTCCTTGACTAAACTGTACTGAGTAGGTCAGTGATGCAAGATCAGATAGTAGGGATGTTGAAAAAATGATATAACTTCAGGACTTGGCATTGGGAGATGATGGGTGAAGCCAATCTTGATAGACTATGGGAAAAGAAAAATGAAGCAGAGACAGCTAAATGAGTGCTTTCAATATTGATGAAAATATATCCAGTGCTCCTTGCACATGTTAGACATGGGAAGTGGGAAGAGAAAGGATTTTCAGGAGACAATTAGCTTTGGAGAAAATGAAGTTGGGTTTATATTTGCTCTCGGAAGGGTGTTATTCAACTGGAGAGGGTGCCAAAAAGATTTAGAAGGATGTTGCTGGGACTGGAGAGTTTGAGTTATAAGGAGAGACTTGAAAGGCTGAGAATCTTTTCTTTGGGGCGTAGGAGACTGAAAGGTGGTCTTATGGAGGTTTATAAAATTCATGAGGGACATAACTAGAGTGAATAGCCACGGTATTTTCCCCAGGGTAGGGGAAACCAAAACTAGAGTGCATATGTTTAAGATGAGAGGGAAAAGATTTAAAAGGGACCTGAAGGGCAATTTTTTCACACATAAGGTGGTGCATTTATGGAACAAACTGCTGGAGGAAGTGGTAGAGACAAGTATAGTTATAACATTTGGAAAAACATTTGGACAGGTGAATGGATAGGAAAGGTTTCGAGATATGGGCCAAATGCAGGAAATTGGGACTAGTTCAGTTAGGGAAACCTGATCGATATAGACAAGCTGGACTGAAGGGTCTAATTTTATACTGTTTGACTCTACGATCCTAGAATAATGAGGAATTTGACAAAGGAGTACAGGGCCATGACATATGAGATGTGGTCCAGCATATCTGACAAGGAATGGCTAAACCAATTGTGCAACTTGTACTTGGACTTATTCCTTTAATGTACTATTATGTATGTTGGCATAACACATTCGAAAACAGTGTTTCTGTTAATAGAATTAGTAACGGATCTATAAGGACATAAAATCCTTTGAATCACAGGGAATATTTTAAAGGAACCATTATAATTATTGAACTAATTCATGTGTGTACAAAAGGTAGTGTTTAAAGGTTCCAAATTATTGTGTAGAAATAAAAGATATCCAGATATATTGTGGCAGGTACACTGAGTATGATCACCAGAAAAGTAATTTTACATAAGAAACCACTGGTTGAAAATTCCAAATACTGTCGTACATTGTGGTATTTGAAAGTACAGTGTCGAATAGATGTCATAAAGTTGATAGCCAAAATATTTTATTTATTATACAAGACATTTCCTCTAAAACGACAGCATTAAAAGATCATTTTACATGAAATTACCTCCATAACATTTGACCTTTGCTTTCATGCTTGGAATCTTGGAACATATAGAGGATACTATCTCAGAGAAGACTACTTTGACATTAGTAGCAAGTGTATGATACGATGATGGTTAGACATTGGTGGTATGGTGAAACAGGGATGTGGAGGCCTGTGGTAAATTTAAAAATAAATTCATTAGTTCCTTAATTGTTCTGTTATATGCTAGAATTGTTAAAAAAAAACAACTTAAGTTAAATTAATAATGGACTTCTGATATCATCATCGCATACCAGTTAGGGTATATTAACTAGTCAGTAATGGTACTGGACTAGTAGCCTTGAGTTCATGTTTGAAATATACAGTGGCAAGGTCTGAAGCTCAGTTACATTTAATTGGGTAATTTGTGCACTAGCACTTAAAAAAACACAGAAGCTGCTGGATTGTCAGAAAAGTCCAAAGTTCTTTGCTGCTCTTCAGTGATCAGAGCACCACCTCTTCTGCTTCAATCGAAGCTAAATACTGTGAATGCTGGAAATCTGATAAAGAGGAAATTGGACCCAAAACATTAACTCTGTTTTCCTCTGTTACAGCTGTAGCCAGATGTGCTGAGTTTCTCATTTTTGCCTTTCTTATTTCATTTCTTACGCCATTCAATTAGCAATAACCATAACCTTGCCAATATCTGAGAAACTAAATAATAAGCTATTCCAAGTACTGTTTCGGAATGGAGTTAAGAGAACCCTGAGCAAAATTAGTTACATTTTGGTGGAAATGATTTTGAATGATTATTGCTAAATAATTACTCATTAGTATTTTCTTTTTGCATGCTATTTCATAAAATTACAATTGCTATATTGGACTTTTCAACAACAAAAAAGTGACAAGACTTTTATTATCCAAGGGACTGACACAAATTTAAACTTGTTACCACTTGTTAGGCCATCTGTGCCTAAAGCTTTCTGAGCAGCAACACCACCATTTGGATGCCATAAAGAAATTGAACTTGTGGTAAACGTTTTTTTTTGAAGAACATAAAATAGTGTAGAAGATCCTCCACGTTAGCATTTAAGCAGGAGCCTCAATTCCTGCTTAGTTTTTGTTAATTGTATTGGGGATAATTGTTATGGGGGACGTCAACTTTCCAAATGTTGACTGGATATACTATAGTTCAAGTACTTTAAATGGGTCAATTTTTGTCCAGCGTGTGCAGGAGGGTTTCCTGACACAGTATGTAGACAAGCCAACAAGGGGTGAGGCCACATTAGATTTCGTACTGGGTAATGAACCTGGCCAGGTGTTAGATTTGGAGGTAGGTGAGCACTTTGGTGATAATGACCACAATTCGGTTATGTTTACTTTGTTGATGGAAGGGATAGGTATGTGCCACAGGGCAAGAGTTATAGCTGGGAGAAAGGCAATTATGATGCGATTTGGCAAGATTTAGGATGCATAGGACGGGGAAGGAAACTGCAGGGAATGGGCACAATTGAAATGTGGACCTTATTTAAGGACCATCTACAGGCAGGGAAGAAGTTGTCAAGCGTGGAAGCCCTGGTTTACTAAGGAAGTTGAATCTCTTGTCAAGAGAAAGAAAAAGGCTTATGTTGGGATGAGATGTGATGACTCACTTTGGGCAATTGAGAGTTACAAGTTAGCCAGGAAAGACCTAGAGAGAGAGCTCAGAAGAGCCAAGAGGGGACATGAGAAGTAATTGGTGGATAGGATCAAGGAAAACCCTAAGGCTTTCTACAGCTATATCAGAAATAAAAGAATGAATGCAGTAAGATGAGGGCCAATTAAGCATAGTAATGGGAAGTTGTGCGTGGAGGCAGAGGAGATGGGGAAGTGTAAATGAATACTCTTCATCAGTATTCACACTGAAAAAAGACAATGTGATCGAGGCAAGTTCTGAGATCCAGGTTACAAGACTAGATGGGATTGATGTTCACAAGAAGGCGGTGTTAGCAATTCTGGAAAGTGTAAAAATAGATAAGTCCTCTGGGCTAGATGGGATTTATCCCATGATTATCTGGGAAGCCAGAGAGGAAATTGTCAAGCCTTTGGCTTTGATCTTTCTGTCGTCATTGTCTACAGAAATAGTGCCAGAAGACTGGAGGATAGCAAATGCTGTCCCCTTGTTCAAGAAGGGGAGTAGAGACAACCCTGAAAATATAGACCAGTGAGCCTTGCTTCGGTTATGGGTAAAGTGTAGGAAAGGGTTATAAGAGATGGAATTTATAATTATCTAGAGATGAATTAATTGTTTAGGGATATCAACACGGTTTTGGAAAGGGTAGGTCGTGCCTCATAAACCTTATTGAGTTCTTTGAGAAGGTGACCATACAGGTGGTTGAGGTTACAGTGGTTGATGTGGTGTATATGGATTTCAGTAAGGCATTTGATGAAGCTCCCCACGGTAGGCTATTGCACTAAATATGGAGGCATAGAATTGAGTGTGATTTAGTGGTTTGGATCAGAAATTGGCTAGCTGAAGAAGACAGAGGGTGGTAATTGATGGAAAATATTCATCCTGGAGTTCAGTTACTCATGGGGTTCTGCAAGGATCTGTTTTGGGTCCACTGTTGTTTGTCATTTATATCAATGACCCGGATGAGGGCATAGAACGATGGGTCAGTAGAGTTGTGGATTGTGACGAAGGATATTGTAGGTTACAGAGAGACATAGATAGGCTGCAGAGCTGGGCTGAGAGTGACAAATGGAGTTTAATGAGGAAAAGTGTGAGTCAATTCACGTTGGAAGGAGTAACAGGAATGCAGAGTACTGGGCTAATGGTAAGATTCTTGGTAGTTTAGATGAACAGAGAGGCCTTATGTGTCCAGGTACATAGATCCTTGAAAGTTGCCAGCCAGGTTGATAGGGTTGTTAAGAAGGCATACAGTGTGTTAACTTTTATTGATAGAGGGATTGAGTTTCAGAACCATGAGATCATGCTGCAGCTGTACAAGACTCTGGTGTGGCCACATTTGGAGTATTGCATATAGTTCTGATCACCACATTATAGGAAGCATGTGGAAGTTTGGAAAGGGTTCAGAGGAGATTTACTAGGATGTGGCCCGGTATGGAGGGAAGGTCTTAGGAGGAAAGGCTGAGGGACTTGAGGCTGTTTTCGTTAGAGAGAAGGAGGTTGAGAGGTGACTTAATTGAGACATATAAGATAATCAGAAGGTTAGATGGGTTGGATAGTGAGAGCCTTTTTCCTCAGATGATGATGGCTAGCACGAAGTGACATAGTTTTAAATTGAGGGGTGATAGATATAGGACAGGTGTCAAAGGTAGTTTCTTTATTCAGAGAGTAGTAGGGGCGTGGAACACACTACCTGCAACAGTAGTAGACTTACCAACTTTAAGGGCATTTAACTGGTCATTGGATAGGCATATGAATGCGAATGGAATAGTGTAGGTTAGATGGGCTTTGGATTAGTTGGCACAATGTTGAGGGCCAAATGGCTTGTTCTGCACTGTTATGTTCTATGTTCTAACTTGTCGCACTGAAATGAAAGGCATCTGCAATATCAGCACTTGCGCACCTAGTCTGCACTATGGTTGTTGGCAATCACACTGAGATTGAGTCCCTAGTCGGTTTAGCACTTTTTAAAAAAAAAAGGTCAGTTTAACACTGCAACTTTAACTGTTAAATAATATTTTCCTCTTTACTTATTGGAACAAATTGAACAAGGGAAGAAGTTGGAAAGTCTTTGGACAGAGAGTTTCTATCTAGTTCAGTCAGGTCACATGGTAAATAAAGGTATTTTAACCTCGGGGTCATAGCTTTGAACAATGAGTGATAACACGCTTAAATATTTCATTAAATATATTTTCATTTATTTTGTTACTGGTGCATCTCTGCAGTTAAAAGCATCTAGCTTTGGTTTCCAAGACTTATCTGTCTCCAACTCATTGGTTGATGGCGAAATATGTTGATTTTGCTGTTGCAAGAACCTGGTTGTTAAAATGGTTCTTCAATTTGAGATTTAATTTTCATCCATCTGATTCTCTTAATTTTGTGTTGGTGTGCCAGGCTTGATTTTTGTGTTCAAACCCCAGAGTCTGATTTGAAAATCTGTGGTTTACAAACAAGGGTGCTGCTATTTGGACCACAGCTAACACAGGAAAATTTGACTAATTGGGTGCATCACAAACTGCTCTATTTCAACAAAATCTAGAAACATGTGTTTGGATACTATTGTGTTGTCATGTTTCTAAATAAATAAGGTATATCGTCAAAAGGGAAGGAATGTCTGTGCATTTATAAATTTATTGACTGTTAGTTCTGCATGTCTGTATATTTTCTTGCCTCTTAATGCTGCTCTATTTTGAATATTCACACTGTGTCTTTATCTGATTCTATGCTTATATTTCAACAAGTGTTCAACAGAAAGGTGGGAGAGAACTCTACATTTTATGTAGACTGTAATTCAGTTAAAAATTTCAAATAAAAAGCACGTTACTTTCATTAGAAGTGCTGTAACAGCAGTTGATGTGAGGGGTATGTTACAGGATTAAAACTTAATCCTAAACTTTAGGTGGTTTTATAAACTACTGAAAATTTGCTGGAACAGTTTTAGACAAGTGACTATTTCCTGATCAAATTTCCAGCCTTGTATCACTCTCTAGGCTTTGTTTCTTTTAATTATGGTGCTTTGCATACGTCATCATTGAATTATTTGTTGATAATAGATCTTATGGTAATTTTTTTCGATAAAGTATGTGACAAAGGCAGCCTCACTGGGTTTCATTTAAACATCCTTAGTTCTGAGTCATTTAAAATTTAAGTTAGCTAGGATACCATTCGAACAGTTGGAAAGACTGTTGAACTATAATACAACATTCTTTTGACAGATCAAGGAGGAGGAATAGTAATTAAGCTAGGGACAATTTTAGACAAATCTATTTGGTTCATAATTACTTGTTTATTGCATTAATCCTCTTCCATCTTCCTTTGAAACAAATTTGCTATTTAGTACATCCCTTATCCTTAAAACTTTGGTGACTCCATTGCAAACTATTGTATGTTAGACCACTGCAATATCTGAAAACTACAATATATTACAATACAATCTGCTTGTGATTTATGACTGAGAAGAATACTTACTTTTGACTAAGTCAATAAAAGTGAAACAATCTTGGGCCTCTGTTCGTGTCAAAATTTAATAAGTTCAAAGGATGTGTCAAAAGTTATGTATTGACATTTTTCAGGGCTATTGATGACATTCTGTAGCCAGATAAGGGGTTACATCAGTGAAACTTTACCCAGCTTTAATTTAACTTGTTGTGCAGTTTCAGACCAAGGTACAAATCAGCTTGCAGTGTGAGGTGTTGGGATCACTTTTAGAACCATGTTCAGCCTTAGTTTGCTCTTTGCATGTTAAATTCATGTTACTAGCGGCGTACTGCAAGGGTTGGTGTTAGGTCCACTGCTGTTCATCATTTTTATAAATGACCTGGATGAGGGCTTAGAAGGATGGGTTAGTACATTTGTGAACGTCACTAAGGTCGGTGGAGTTGTGGATAGTGACGAAGGATGTAGTAGGTTGCAGAGAGACATAGATAGGATACAGAGCTGGGCTGAGAGGTGGCAAATGGAATTTAATGTGGACAAGTGTGAGGTAATACACTTTAGACGGAGTAATCGGAATGCAAAGTACTGGGCTAATGGTAAGATTCTTGGGAGTGCAGATGAGCAGAGAGATCTCAGTGTCCATGTACACAGGTCCCTGAAAGTTGCCACCCAGATTGACAGGGTTGTTGAGAAGACATACAGTGTTTTGGCCTTTATTAGTAGCGGGATTGAGTTCTGGGACCAGGAGGTTATGTTGCAGCTGTACAAAGCCCTGGTACGGCCACACTTGGAGTATTGTGTACAGTTCTGGTCACCGCATTATAAGGAGGATGTGGAAGCTTTGGAAAGGGTGCAGAGGAGATTTACTAGGATGTTGCCTGGCACGGAAGGAAAGTCTTATGAGGAAAGGCTGAGGGCCTTGAGGCTGTTCTCGTTCGAGAGAAGGTTGAGAGGTGACTTTATAGGGACATACAAGATAATCAGAGGGTTAGGTAGGGTGGACAGGGAGAGCCTTTTTCCAAGAATGGGAACAGCAAACACGAGGGGACACAATTAAAGTGAGGGGAGATAGGTATAAGACAGATGTCAGAGGTAGTTTCTTTACTCAGAGAGTTGTAAGGGTATGGAATGCTTTGCCTGCAACAATAGTAGATTCGCCAAGTTAAGTGCATTTAAGTCGTCATTGGACAGGCATATGGACATACATGGAATAGCGTAGGTGGGATGGGCTTCAGATTAGTATGACAGGGCGGCGCAACATCGAGGGCCGAAAGGCCTGTACTGCGCTGTAATGTTCAATGTTTGATGATTGATGGTTGACATATGTTATCACTTCAAAAGTTGTGAAATAAAATCTATTTCCATGTGGCCTTGGAGTCTGAATATTTTTTAATTGAGTGGAAAGGGGACACGATGGCCAAGTGGTACTATCACTGGACTGTTAATCCAGAGACCCAGATAATGTTCTGGGGAACAGGGTTTGCATCCTGCCAAGGGAGATTTGAATTCAATTTTTAAAAATCTGGAATTAAAAGTCTAAGGTGACCATGAAACCTTTGTCAATTGTCGGAAAAACCATCTGATTCACTAATGCCCTTTAGCAAACAAAACTGCCATCCTTACCCTGGTCTGGCTTATGTGACTCCAGACCCACAGCAATGTGGTTGACTCTTAACTGCTTTCTGGGCAATTAGGAATGGGCAATAAATGTGGCTTAGCCAGTAATGTCCTCATCCCTCAAATGAATTAAGAAAAAAAATAATATTCTGGAAAATGGCACACAAAATTTAGCAGTAGCACTAGGCCCCTGTTGAAGATTCTAATCCTGGGCCATATATACCCCGCCCCCATCCCACACAGCAATATTTGAGTCATTAAAGTTTGTATGTTATAGCAAAGTTTGCAGGCAACGCAAATATAGATGGAAAGACAGATTGTGAGATGAATCCAAATGGTTTACAGCAAGATATTAATATGTTAAGTAGGCAAAACGTTGGCAAATTGAGAATGTGAAGTTGATAATTTTGGAAGGGAGAATAAAAGAATGGAATATTATTTAAATGGAGAAAAACCAGAATGCTGCAACAAAAATGCATTTGGGGTCCTTGAGCATGAGGTAAAGCTAGTACATGGGTGCAGCAGGTAATCAGGAAGGTTAATGGAATGTTGGCCCTTATATTAAGAGGCTTGGAGTATAAGAGTAGGGAGGTCTTACTATTATTGTACAAGGTACTAGGTGAGACCACATCTGGAGTATTGTGAGCAGTTTTGGTTCCTTTATTGAAGAAAAGATAAAATTACATTAGAGGCAGTTCAGAAGAGATTCGCTGGGATAACCCCTGATATAGCAGAATTGTCTAATGAGTAAAAGCTAAACAGATTAGACTCTACTCACTGGAATTTAGAAGAATGAGAGATGATCTAAGGTGAATGAGTGACCTAATACAAGGGAATGAAACCAATTACATGATTGATGTGTCAGTGGATGAATGTTTTGGGGATAGTGACCATAACTCTAATTTTCAAAGTGACTATGGAAAGGGATAAGGATAGTGCAGATGTATCTAAACTGGGGGAAGGTGCATTTCGATATCATGAGACAAGATCTAGCAAACATAGGCTGGGAGCAGCTGTTTGCAGGTAGGTCTATATTTAGAGCGTGGAAGTCTTTTAAAAGTAGCACTGAGATGGCTCAGGGCCAGCAAGTTCCTCTAAGAGTGAAGGCAAAGAATAGCAAGTTCAGAAAACCCCGGAGGTCAAAGGATATCAAAAATTTGATAAAAAGACGAAAGTATATGTTAGGGACAGTGCAATAAAAACAGGAGAGGCCCTTCAGAAGTACAATATATGTAAGAGATGCTTAAAGAAATTTAGAGAGTAGAGAGGCACCACAAAGTATCTTTGACAGTTAGGATTGAAGAAAATACCCAAGGCATTTTATAAGTATATTAGGAGTAAGTGGATGATCAGGGAAAGAGTGGGGTCCCTTGGAGATCTAAAGGGGCACTCTCCGCAGAGAACCAAAGAACGTGGCTGAAATCTTAAATGAATACTTCCCATCCGTATTCAAAAATGAGAAAAATATTGTAGCTGGGTATTTTTGGATGGTGAACATCTTAAGATTAATAGAGAGAGGATACTAGATATTTTAGCAGACATAAAGGTGCATTAATCCTCGGGGTCTGATGAGATGTATCCTAGTCTGCCATGGGAGGCAAGCAAGGTAATTTTGTGAGGCTCTGGTGAGTTATTTAATACTTTGCTGGCTATGGGTGGAGCACCAGATTACCGAAAGATAACTAATGTAGTTACTTTATATAAGAGGACAACAGGTAATTATAGGCCTGTTAGTCAGACATCAAGAGCAGGAAATTTATTGGAAAAAATTCTGATGGACAAGATTAGTCAATACTTGGAAAGGCAAGGATTAATCAGACGTAGTCAGCATGGATTTGTTGGAAGGAGATCGTATCTGATTAATTTAATCAAGCTTTTTGAAAAGGTGACTAAATGTGTTGATGAGGATAGTGCAATTGATGTGGTTTACATGGAATTCAGAAAGGACTTTGACAAGGTCCCACATGGAAAGCTGGTTCAAAGGCTAAGAGGCTGTGATATCCAAGGCAGGTTGGCAAACTGGATCCAAAATTGTCTTGAAAATAGGAGGCAAAGGGTGGGTTTTGTATTGGAAGCATGTGAGCAGCGGAGTACCACAGGAATGTATGCTAGTATCCTTGCTGTCTGTTAAGTACATTAGAAGACCTGAAGATGAGTGTAGAAAGTCAAATTAGGTAAGTTTGCAAATGACACAAAAATTGAAGCTGTTTTTGGTAGTGACAAGGATGGTCTCGGGCTACAGTCTGATATTGATCCGCTGTTAAATTAGGTAGAGCAATAGCAGATAAAATTTAATCCTGAGAAGTGTGAATGGTATTTTGGGAGGTCTATAAGGGAAGGATATACACAATGAATGGTAGGGTCCCTAGGGAGTAATGAGGAACAAAGAGGGCTTGGTGTACACGTCCATACATTCCTGAAGGTGTCAGCACAGGTAGACAGGGCGATGAAGAAGGCAAAAGGGATGCTTGCCTTCATTATCTGGGAAGTAGAGTATTGAAGCAAGAAAGTCTTGTTACAACTTTATAAAACATTGGTCAGGCCCCTGTGGAATATCATGTGCTGTTCGGTCGTGACACTATGGGAGGATATGGTTGCATTGGGAGAGTGTGCAAAGAAGATTCAGCAAGATGGTGCATGGACTGGAAAGTCTTAGTCATGAAGAGAGACTGAGCAGGCTGGGATTGTTTTCCTTGGAGTGGAGGAGGCTGAGTGAAGAATCTGATTGAGGTATCCAAGATTATGAGATACATAGATAAGGTAGATAGTGACCATCTTTTTCCCTATGGCAGGTCTGTCTAAAAGAGGGCATAAGTTTAAGATGAGGAGGGAGTGGTTTAGAGGTAATGTGAGGAAATGGTTTTTCATCCAGAAGGTGGTAGAAATATGGAACACACTACCTGAGAGGATGGCAGAGGCAGGTACTCTGACAACATTTAAGAAGCATCTGGATCAGTTGTTAAAATGCCAGGGCACAATAGCTATGGACTAAGTGCAAGTAAATAGGAATTGTTTAGTTTGGTGTTTATTGGTCAGCACAGATTTCTAAGACCATAAGACATATGAGTGGAAGTAAGGTTATTCGGCACATCGAGTCCACTCTGCCATTCAATCATGGCTGATGGGCATTTCAATGCCACTTACCTGCACTCTCCCTGTATCCCTTAATTTCTTGCGAGATTAAGAATTTATCAATCTCTGCCTTGAAGACATTTAACGTCCTGGCCTCCACTGCGTTCCGTGGCAATGAATTCCACAGGCCCACCACTCTCTGGCTAAAGAAATGCCTCCTCATTTCTGTTCAAAAATGGACCCCCTCTAACTCTAAGGCTGCACCCACGGGTCCTAGTATCCCCGCCTGACAGAAACAAATTCCCAGCATCCACCCTTTCTTCTAATACACGCATTATCTTGTAAGTTTCTATTAGAGCTCCCCTCAACCTTCTAAACTCTAATGAATACAATCCCAGGATCCTCAGCCATTCATTGTTTGTTAGGCCTACCATTGCAGGGATCATCCGTGTGAATCTCCGCTGGACACGCTTCAATGCCAGTTTGTCCTTCCTGAGGTGTGAGGCCCAAAACTGGACACAGTATTCTAAATGGGGCCTAATCAGAGCTTTATAAAGTCTCAGTAGCACATTGCTGCTTTTACATTCCAACTGTCTTGAGATAAATGACAACATTACATTTGCTTTCTTAACCACGGACTGACCTGCAAGTCAATCTTTACAGAATCCTGTACTAGCACTCCGAGATCCCTTTGTATTTTGGCTTTATCAATTTTCTCACCATTTAGAAAATAGTCCATGCCTATATTCTTTTTCCCAAAGTGCAAGACCTCGCATTTGCTCACATTGAATTTCATCAGCCATTTCTTGGACCACTCTCCTGAACTCTCTAAATCTTTCTGCAGCTCTCCACCTGCTCAGAACTACCTGCCATTCCGCCTAACTTCGTATCATCTGCAAACTTTATCAGAATGCCCCATCCAGACCATTAATATTTAAAGTGAACAGCTGCGGCCCCAACACGGAACCTTGCGGGACACCACATGACACTAGCTGCCATTCCAAAAAATAACTTTTTATCCCATCTCTCTGCCTTCTGTGAGACAGCCAATCCCCAATCCATGCCAGTAGCTCACCTCGAACACTATGGACCCTCACCTTACTCAGCAGCCTGCCGTGAGGCACCTTGTCTAGGTAGATAACATCCACTGGGTTTCCCTGGTCTAACCTACTTATTACCTCTTCAAAGAATTCAATAAGGCTTGTCAGGCATGACCTCCCCTTACTAAATCCATACTGACTTGTTCTAATCTGATCCTGCACTTCCAAGAATTTAGAAATCTCATCCTTAACGATGGATTCTAGAATTTTACATACAACTGAGGTTAGGCTAATCGCCAATAATTTTCCATCTTTTGTCTTGAAGCTTTCTTGAATAAGGGGGTTACAACAGCGATTTTCCAATCATCTGGGACTTTCCCTGACTCCAGTGATTTTTGAAAGATTACAACCAACACCTCTGCTATTTCGTCAGTCACCTCCCTCAGAACTCTAGGATGTAGATCATCTGGACTAGGAGATTTATTGATTTTTAGACCTTTTTAGCTTCAATAGCAATTTCTCTTTTGTAATGGCTACCATACTCAACTCTGCCCCTTGACTCTCCCTTAATTGTTGGGACATTACCCATGTCTTCCATTGTGAAGACTGACACAGTGTTTATTAACTTCTTCAGCTATTTCCTTATCTCCCATCACAAGCCTTCCTGCATCAATTTGGACCAGCCCAATTTCTACTTTTGCCTCTCGTTTGTTTCTTATGTATTTAAATAAACTTTTACTATCATTTCTAATATTACAGGCTAGCTTACCTTCATATTTGATCCTCTCCTTCCTTATTTCTTTCTTTGTTACCCTCTGTTTTTGTAGTCTTCCCAATCTTCTGATTTCCCAGCGCTCTTGGCCACTTTATAGGTGCTCTCTTTTTCTTTGATACATTTCCTGACTTCCTTTGTCAGCCATGGCTGTCTAATCCCCATCCGGATAATCTTTCTTATCTTTGGGATGAACCTCTGTACTGTGTCCTCAATTACACCCAGAAACTCCTGCCATTGTTGCTCTACTGTCTTTCCCACTAGGCTCTGCTTTTAGTTGATTTGCATCAGTTCCTCTTTCATGCCCTTGTAATTACCTTTATTTAACTGTAACACCATTACATTTGATTTTGCCTTCTGTCTTTCAAGCTGCAGACTGAACTCTGCCATATTATTTTCACTGCCTCCTAAGGTTTTCAAGTTTTTAAAAAAACACACTTGTGTAATGAAAGGGAATGTCCAGTACTCTACGCTCAGCTTTTTTCTGGTTTGGTTTGGTTTTAGCAAGCAGTCAGTTGTGAAGCTGCTGGACCCAAAGAAGCAGGCCTATGCTGATCTCCCTCTTTCTGACATCTCTCCTGTGAGACCATGTTTGATTTTTCCTTTTTGCCAAGGGGTGTTTATAGGGAGTGTTGTAAGTAGTTGGAACAGCATAATTAGGTTGGGATAATCTGTTGAGTCTTTGGCTAGGTTAAGTTATTCTCTATATTCTATTCTGTTTTGTTTGTGTTTCATTTGGTAATCTTGCAAATAAATTCTATTTTGTTTAAAATGAAGTGGTTGGGCCAGCTGCATCTCTCCTGGAATATCCACCTCACACCTGCTTAAAACAACTAGCAACGTTAGGGTCCGGGCTACTTTCTTGAAATGTTTTGAGTGGCTTCTGGATTGGTCCATAACAGTCCTCAAATTGTCAATTGTGTCATAGCGAATTCACATTGATGAAACACACGTTATAGCAGAATGATCTGTGCGTTGCTTTGTACCTCAATTTATCAATAGTATAATATCTGTTCCTATGATAATATTATGCAGGATAGTAACCAAATTATATAAGGTGTATATTTTAAAAGACACCATAAATTGTGATTTTTTTTAGTATAATTTAAAAATAAGGTAACTTTATTAAATTTCATTGCACAATAAAAAGGGGTGATCATTGTTGCTTTGTAAAACTCAGATATAAATCATTAAAAGGTAATGAAGTACTGAGAAAAGGATAAGTTAGAAGGATTTATGTTTTCTGTTTCTCGTTTGGGCCCAATGTCAGTTAGGCAGAAATGTAAAATCAAAAATGTGATTCACAGTTTTCTGAAAAGAAATTTTATGCATCAAAGCATGGCTTAATCTTTTAAGAACTAATATGGTTAAATATATTTACTAGAATTTAATGAAATATTCCAATGGTACAAATTTTTTATGTTTTGTGTGACACAGGCAGATTTCTATCTGAAATTCTATCATGGAGCCATCAAGCCTTTTATGATAAAGAAGGAGGCCATTTGGACCATTGAGTCTTGCTAGCAAAGAGCAAATGAATCAGATCCGTTATTGAAATTAAACCTGGACTTGTCCAGAGTTGGGACGATTCGGCTGTCCTTCAAGAAATTGTGCCTGGAACCCAGTTCAGGAATTCCCACACTCATTCCAGTTTCTGGAAATTCTCTCTACATGGAGAAAAGGGTACAAGTAGTCAGTTCATGCTAGGGCACTTCTCTTGCTGCTTCCTTTGTGGGGTGAACTTTATAACCAGGTGACCCTCTTTCCCCACCCTCTAATTTTGTAGATTTGGGTGGGAGGCATGATTTGAGGGTTATTTGAAGTCCTAGTGGGGAGCCAAAAAAAATGCATGGAGTATTCAAAGTTAAAGAAAGCACTGCCTGGGATCTCTAGTGCAATAATCGCTAATCTAAAGTGTGATAAATGCCCAAAAGGTTTTCAATTGAATAAACTGTCATTTTAGAGGGAAATGAAAACCTAAACTGAGTCTGCTTTGATTGGCAGGGCATCCAGTGTACTTTGAGCAAAAAGGCCATCTGTTTTTCCAATGTTAGCTACTTGAACAGCATTGTACAAATCCTACTCATTACGATTTGAAAAACAAAAGCACCAGGTACATAGGAACACAGCACTTGCAAGATCCCCTCAAAGCCTGTCACCATCCTGCTTTGGACATACATAACCATTTCTTTAATGTCTCTGGGTCAAAATCCTCAAACTGCTTCCAAAACAGCATTACTGTAGACGCGTTTGTACTAAATGGATTGCAGCAGTTCAAGAAGGCTGCACACCACCACCTTCTCTATGGCAACTAAGGGTGGACAACACATGCTGACCTCACCAGCAAAGCTTACATCTCTAGAATAAGTTTTTAAAATACTCTAATATTCACATATTCAAGTATTTAAGGGCAGCACGTTGGCTAGGTGGTTAGTACTGGTGCCTCAATGTGCCAGGAACCTGGGTTTAATTCCACCCTCAGGCGACTGTCTGTGAGGAATTTGCACATTCTCCTAGTGTCTGTGTGGGTTTCCTCTGGGTGCTCCGGTTTCCTCCCACAGTCCAAAGATGTGAAGGTTCAGTGGATTGGCTGTGCTAAATGGCCCGTAATGTCCAGGACATGCAGGCTAGGAGGGTTAGCCATGGAAAGGGCAGGGTTACAAGGATAGGTAGGGGGATGGATCTGTGTGTGTTGGTTTGTCTTCATAGTGTGGATTCAATGGGCCATATAGTATGCTTCCAAACGGTAGGGATTCAATGACTCTATTATGCTGTTAATAGCTGAATCATTATGAGTGCTTAGTTGAGTTTTTTAAATTATGTTGAAGAATATCTCTGCACAGGGCTTTTCATTGAGTTATACGTCATCTAAGCAACCATGCCGACCAAGTTTTCCAAACTGTACTAGTCCCAGTTGCCTGCGTTTGACACACATCCCTCCGAACCTATCTTATTCATGTCCCTGTCCAAATGTCTTTTAAATGTTGTAGCTGTCCTTACACCTATCACTTCCTCTAACAGTTTGTTCCATACACACATCACCCTCTTTGTGAAAATGTCGCCCCTCAGCTCCCTTTTAAATCTTTCCCTTCTCATGTGAAGCTTATGCTCTCTAGTTTTGGATTCCCCAACCATCGGAAAAAAGACCTTTGCTATTCACCCTATTCTTGCCCTCGTGATCATAAACCTCCATAAGATCACTCCTAAACCTCTTAGGTTCCAGTGAAAAAGTCCTAGTCTATTCAGCCTCTTCCTATAACCCAAATCCTTCAATTTCAGCACTATTCTGGTAATCCTTTCTGAACCCTCACCAATTTATTAATATCCTTCCTGTAGCAGGGATACCAGATCTATACACAGTACTCCAAAAGTGGCTTCACCAACATCCTGTTTAACCTCAAAATGATATACCAAATACAATACTCATTCATCTGAGCAATGAAGGCAAATATGCTAAGTGTCTACTAAACCATCTTGTCTACCTGTGACAAATCTTTCAAAGAATCTATAGGTTTCTCTGTTCAACAATATTGTAAGGCCCTTACCATTAACTGTTTTAAGTCCTGCCCTTGTTCACTTTGCAAAATGTAATATCTTGCATTAATCTAAAATAAAGTCCATCTGCCACTCTTCAGCCCAATTGATCAAGATCCCTTTGTAATCTTATGTTCTCTTTGAAGTTATTAAAGGATTAGCAGTCTTTGTGGTAAGTGAAATAGAGGCTTGTGTTGGTATATCATCCACTTGAGATTTAAATTTTTTTTGAATGGATTTTATGAATGAATGTTTTATTTTATGGTGAAGTATGTTTAATTGAGGGCTCTGTTAGATTGTTCGAAATTCTTTTCATCTCCATTGCAAAGAAATGGCTATTGAAACCTGTTCATCATGGTTACCAAGTGAGTGGGTATAGATAATACATGGCAAGAATAGAATAGGATTGATGAAAAGACACGAGGGCTTAAGAATGTTTGGACAATATGAGGGGTATTGGGAAGTTAAGAGGGCATGGAGGTGAGTGGTATAAAAGGATATGGGAAGTGTATAGAGTACATGGTAAAGAGTGAGTTTGAGGGCCTAATATTCACCGTTAAAGCTAAGTCAGTGCCTCCGTAAATATGCAAGGGCATTCCAACATTCCAGCCTCACCATACCCCGTTTCTGTAGCCACATCAGGCCTGTTTTAAAGGCGGCAGGTTATTAAGGAAGCACTGATAATGCATTAATAAAAGCGTAGAATGATCAAACAAGTCAATGTGCTTTTACTTTGTTTTGAAAACAATTAGTCTTTTGAGGGTGTGACTAGTAAGGCAGATGAAGGGAAACCACTAGATGTAGTGTACCTGAATTTCCAAAAGACATTTAGTAAGTTGCTGCACAGAAGATTACCCAGGAAGATAAGAGTTCATGGAGTTGAGAGTTATAGAGGACTGATTAACAGTCAGGAAGTAAAAATTGAACTTAAACAGGCCGTTTCCAATTTGGCAGGCAGTGAATAGTGGAATACCAGCTGTAGCTGCTTCAGCTATTTGCAATCTACATCAATGACCTTGACAAAGAGATAGAGAGTAATGTATCTATGTTTGTGGATGGTACAAAGCTATATGGAAAGATGAGCTGTGGGGGACACAAATAGGCTCCAAACTTGCACCAGTTAAGAGGCATTTGGATGGGTGTATGAATAGGAAGGGTTTGGAGGGATATGGACCAGGTGCTGGCAGGTGGGACTAGATTGGGTTGGATATCTGGTCGGCATGGACAGGTTGGACCGAAGGGTCTGTTTCCATGCTGTACATCTCTATCACTCTATGACTCTAGATAAGTCAAATCAATGACAGCAAGATGGAAGATGGATTATAATGAGAGAAATGTAATAGTAATAAAAAATTCTAATATTTTGAAAGGATTTACATTAGAAATGTGTGGCACCTACCCTGCTCATGTAGTCTTGATCTGATATGGCTGTCCAATTCAACCACTGACCAATAGTGATCTTCTGGTATTGATAATCAATGAGAATAACATTTTAAAAGTTAATTCGTGGAGCACAGTAAGGCCAGTATTTATTGCCCATTTCTTGTTGCACATAAAGGCAGTATGATCAGAATTCCTGAACCATTTTAATCCATATAATGCATTTACTCCCACAGTGCTTTTGGGAGTGAGGGTAGGGATCTGGTTTGCAGGATTTTAACTGAGGAAGGGACAGAATTATATGTCGAAGTCAGGATTGTGATTGACAAAGGCTCCCATGTATCTGTTACCCTTATCCCTGAGGGAGTAGAGGACATAAATTTGCATGTTAAGGCCATAAGGTGTAACAGCAAAAGTGGGCCATTTAGTCCATCAAGTCTGCTGATCTGTTAATTCACAATTCCACTTTATGGCATAATTTCTTTTAGCCTTTGATTCCCCTATTGATTAATAATTTGCCTGTCTCAGCCTTGAATGTGCTTAATAGCTCAGCCCTCAACAGCCATCTGCAGTGAAGAATTGAGCAGATTCATTGCCTTCAGAGAGAAGAAATGCCTCCTCATCTCTTTCTTTAATTGTCACCCGTTTTCCTGAGATTATGCCGTCTGGTCCTCAAGGGAAGGTGCATGTTGTAAGTGACAGAAGTGCAGGAAGTGAATGAAAATAATGGTGGATGGGACAGCAGTCAGGTAGACTGTTTTATCTTGGATTGGGATGACCTCCTTGAGTGATATCGGAGCTGTGCTCATCCAGGGAAATTAAGTGAATTCCAACAAATTCCAGACCAGTATTCTGTAGGTAGAGAACAGGTTTTGGATACATCATTCTTGGTCAAATGTGATGGTTTTTCTTGCTCAATTAACTGGTGCAGTTGTTAGATACCACACGTTAGTTGCTGCTTATTAGCTACGTTGGGATATTATTGATGCCCTGTTTTAGGCTAGTTTTATTATTGGAGGAGTAGTGATTTGAGTTGAATACTGCAGAGCTGTAACAAATAATCCCACTATTTTCCTGGGACTATAGTCACTGCCTGTAACAAATCCAAGTATTTTCTATGTGCCAAGTTTAACACAAGCCATTGGAGTCTTTACGTTTGGTCCTTGATGTCTTCACATTTTTCGAGGCTATCTTTTAATGTTGTCTCGCTGTTGTGAACTGCTGTTTTCATCACTTGCCATTCATCTCTCACATTCATAACTGGATGAAACTATCTTGAGATCTGAGGCTGATTAGTTCTGGTACAAAATGAGCAGGGAGCAGATGTTTGCTGACTATGCCTCTCATGATGGTTCTCATTACCACCTTCCCTCACCCTCCTGAAGATCAGGAGGAGGCTGATAGTGCAGTCATTGGCCGAGTTAGATTTTTGGGTATATGTAGATGAGTAAGCTTCCACATTTTTGGATATGCCAGTGTCATAGATATAATGGATTAACTACTGTGGTTTTAATTAGAGGCGCATAAAATACTCTCCAGAATAGCCACCAACAATACCATATTATATCATGGCAATATATGCCTTGTTATTCTATGAACCAAAGCAACCAGGAAGAGTTGCTTAGAGTTTAAGCAATGTTTCTACTGCAGAGCCCAAATATTACTTTTCCAATTTGTTGAATGTTGCTTTTAAATTAGATAGTCCAACAACATTTTTTTTTGTAATGAGTGTCGTGGATGGAGAGAAATTGGTTCCTGTAAAGGATACTAAAAGTTCCAAGCATGTTTGTTTAAAATAATAAATGGTAATTGTTTGCCACAGACTGATTTTTTTTGTGTGATTTTAATGTTCTTTTTGATTTGTTTCAATGACTGATATGCCCCACTTTTGCCGCCTTGGTATTTCCTACATGTATCTAAAGAAGGCCACCTGAGAAAGCCGCACTTCTCAGAAGACTGTTCAAAATAATCCTCATATTAAAGCTGCAAATTTCAGATAGAGCTTGGCAAGTACCAAATGAAATCATCTCAGGACGTGAACTTCATGAGAGCTGCATTCCAGACTATCCAAAAACCAAATTATCTGCCAGAAAAGGAACATATTTTGAATATCAGGAAACAGCTGTTAGTTTTCTTTACTGGAATCAAGAACAAAGCAAAAACTTTCTGCTATATTTTGCTTCAGTGTGCCAGTTTTTGCATGAAGCAGAGTTTCAGCAAAATTGCAAATGGTCAATGACTAGGATCTCCGACATCAGCGAAGTAATAATACTTTCAGGGAGGAGTTTCTCATATTCCTGGCATTTTTTCTCATAAAAGAAAACTTGTAACACAGAAATCAGATATAAAAGCCGAAAACTCAACAAAGATACAACAATTTCATTAGCATCAGAAAAAATTGTTATTGGATGTAGACTCTTTAGAAGCTGAAAGAACCCCCTCTAAGTTGCCAATGCTTAATCCGTGTATCAATTAATCTAGGTGGCTACTTCTTCAGGCAACCTATAAAATGTTAGTGATTTATTTCATCTTTCAGCATTATCATGAAACTATTTTGAAAAGTTTAAGAATGTAATGATCAGAAATGGGAGACTTGTCACATTAGTGAATGATGAGTTTGTTTTTCTTGACAAAGCAGACATATTGAAAATATTGCAGATACATTCAGCTGACAGGCTTTTATTCAGTTACTGTGCAAAGAATAATTATTAATATACTTTTAGTACTCTATTACGGTGTAGGCATTTTGTTTTGTTTAAAGAAAATTGATGTCAATATTAAATACTACAACCATGACTCTATATGCAGGAGATTCAACTTTGTTGCCACTTAACCCTTTTATTCCTCATAAATGCAAATAAACTGAATATTTTGTTAAGGTGCTAGGAGTTAGTCTGTTTTCAAGAACAGACTTTTGAATGCAATTAATGAAGGGTCTAGAAAAGATATATATTCAAATAACAAAACTATCACTTTATATTTTTTGCCTCCAGATTTCATTGACTAGTTTAAAAATATTGCATTATCACAAACAGCTTGTACCTTTGCAAGATTCAGTAAACCTAATTGAGAGTATTGGACAAGTCATAAATAAAAGGCAGTTTTTATTCAACAGTATCTAATTTGCCAATGTATCCACCACATTAATTGGTTGTGTATATGTCTTGGAATACTTCACTTGTAATACTAAATCAACTAAATTATCTAAATATCTCATTTGAGATATGTCTAAAAGAAGCTTTGTAATACTGATGACATTTTGGCATTAGGACAGAGGAAGGATACTGTGTATTTCAATATTGCACTTATTTATGATGAAGTTGATTCATTCACATATATACATTTGGGTGTTTACAATTCCCAATGTACAAAGAAAGGATGAAATATAACTTTTTTGCACTGCAAAATATTGTTTTTGTGATATTCTTCATATGTTCTCAACTAATACTTGTTGCCAAAGTAGATAAATAATCATCATACGTCAGGTCTATGAACATCTGTTGCTTAGTTTCATTGGAAGTTTGTAGAGGTGAGTTAAATTTAGGTTTCTGTGCTTCTATCCAGTTTTATATATTGCCTAAAACTCTACTTTACGATGTACTTACCTCTGATCCTTGTACTCAGCCTGCAGGAGAGGATCAACTGGTAATTCAGTTGCCATCATTTGGTTTTCATGGAGTTTAATTTGTGTGCAGTTTTCTTTAATTGTAAACCATTTGCTGCACACATATATTGAAAATAGGATGAACTTTTAAGAAATTGTTTTGATTTTTTTGTTCTCCAGTACACTAGCATTGCCCTTTTGTTCCAGGGCATGAACGATTTGGCTGATCCCTTGTTGGCAAGAGCTAATTTAATGTTGACTTAACTAATAAAGTCTAGCTATATCTCCTCTACTGATGTGGAAGAAAGTTGACTGAGCTTCAAGTCCATATCTTGCATTTTTAGATAGCATGCTGTAGCCATTCTGTAGGCACACTTTAGCTGCTTTCATATATCAACTAGAATATTATGCTCTAAAGCAGTGACAGCATAGTCCCTGAGATTTAAATGAACATCTAACTGGTTTGACAAAGCTGCAGATGCCACAGGCTTGTGAATGGATTGGAATGAGGAGGAAACTAAGGTACTGAAAAGTATACTAAGATTCTGCACTTCTATATTTACTCAAAGAATCATCATAGAAAAAGAAGAGGTCAGTAGAGTTCAAACCAGACACGTTAATGTTTGTGGAAGCCAAAGAAAATGCTTCAGCTTTACCAGTGTTTATCTGAGCCAGTTAACGTTGCTCAGATTTGATTCAAGCTTTCACCAGTATCTCATGTAGATACAACAATGCCTAATAATTGCAGTGTTTGTGTACTCTAAGTAATCATGTCTACTATGGAAGCAGGCAAATAAATAAAAAACTAATTTTATGGTAACACTGTGAGATTAAATGTTTGTTAGATCTCCATTGTGTTATCAAATCTTTTATTATATCCATTTATTTCAATTTGACAGGTAATGTTATGATCCCAGATAATGGTACAAGTGGATTAGTCATATCCCAGACTAAAATCTGGTTTGATAAATCATATTCTGCTCACTTATTATTTAAACACGGTAGTCTTTCACTGAAACACAAGTACACAAAGCCACAGATTTGATTTTAACAATAAAACTGCAGTTTATTGCACAAAATAAATGAAGATAAAATCAACAAAATTTGAAAGATTTGAAAACCCATGGCCAAATAAAATCCAATCTATTCCCAGCAGAGAAAGTTTCCTTCTTTATCATACCCATAGGCTTGACGTTCAATTCCCAGTCTTGATAGCCTCTTCCGAGATTATTGAAACAACTGAGCTTAAAATTTCTTTGTATCAAATGACCCCTTCAAGGTTCTAACCAAACACTTGTTACCTGGAATTTTCAAACTAAAACCCTTACTCTGAGATAACCTATTTCTTAATTGTTCTGGGCTAAATCCTTTCTCCAGAGGAAACTGTTCTTCTGTAAGATTCTCATCGAGAGTGTATTGCTGGAAAAGCACAGCACTACACTCTTGACTCTGACCTCCAGCATCTGCAGTCCTCACTTTCCCCTTCTGTATGATGCCAGGCAAGTTTTCAACAAGCTGAAAAGCAAAAGCTCTACAATCTAGGGGGGAAAAAATCTTGATTCTCCTAAACAAAAGCAAGCAAATTTCTTTGTGTTGCTCTCTCCAATCGTAAATCTCTCATTACCAAGAAATTCTCATTATCTTTTCAGGAGGGCCCCCAATTAGCTGCTCTCTAACATACACTGGTTTAAAAATTGTGGCATTAGAAGACTGAAAAACTAATTATTAAACCCCTTCATACATTTAAATCAAAATCTACACATCATTAATTCAAAATCTAATCTCTAAAATAAATTATATTAATATGTAAATCACATACCTTGCATCACAGTAATTCCTTAAAATGGCCTTATTTTGATGACATCAAATTGTGCACTTAATTGAAGTGCTGATATTTAATATTTCAGGATTAGACAATTTTTGATTAAGATGGTATTCTTTGCCAAAGCTCAGATTGTTGTCCTTTAATTGAAACAGTTGATTCTTGGACTGCCTGACTACAAAAAAAACTTTACTCAAGTGTTTATTTGCTGAAAGATCATTATTAAATATCCAGAATGTTCCGAGCTTCAATCAGTTGTTATCATATACCCATCAAGAGTTCCTTATTAGTTTAATGAGTCCTGTGGGATAAAAACAATTGTGAAACCACAGTTCTAAATCAACTGCTGTTTCATTTGAGATTGTATGTTGTATAACGTTGAGTACTATAGTGAAGTGATCTACAATTCTTCTTCCGATGCTTCTAGTTTTAAGTTTATTTGTTGTATGCTAATAATGGCAAACATTTAAGCAAGACAATTGAACCTGTCTTTGTTTTTAACCAGTCCAAGTGGTGTGGGAAAAGAATTGGGTTTGTTTAATGAATAATAGAAACAAAGCTGGAGACTTAAAATGCGATGATGATAATGAATGCAGTAAATCATTGTACAAATTTATAATAAATAAGGAAGAGATGCCGTGAAAGATTATGATGGTAACTGCCAAACAACTATGAAATTCCACATAATTGTAATATACTGATCATGATGATTTCTCCTTGGTAAAAAGTAAGGTACATTTGAAGCACACTTTCATTTTCTTTATAGCTTTAGCATTTTGATAATATTTTTACTTAATTGTATGACATGTTTGCAAGCTTGTCCTTGCTGCTGGGTGCTTCTTTTCCAGGAGCGAGGGATGGAAATATTATAGAAACAGTCACCCCAGCTGCCTCTTACACATATTCCACTGGCATTAGCTTGGCAATGCACAGACCTCCAATTAACAGTCTTGAGGGAGGTGACTCAAGCCAAGTCACAAAACAAAAAACTGAAATATCCAGTTGCTACAAGCTCAACTTGCAGCAACTTAGGAAGCTTGAAGGTTTTATAGTACGTCACTACATTAAAAACAATTTTTAAAACTGACTTGCAAGACAGGGGAGCCAAGAAATCCCAGACAATATTTATTTTGAGGGAGTAGGAACAAATATTCGCAAAATCTTAAAACTCCTATATCACGGGTTTAAATATGGACAAAATGGTGTGCAACCTAAAATATTTTTATTTCTGACCATTAATAATTTACATAGTTATCATTTAATTAGACTCTGTTTTGCAGCTATCACTCTGTCAGAGCTGGTTTCCTTATGTTCAATATATGTTCTCTCTTTCCTCATAGCTCTCCAAATTAGTTTTAAAAACACTTACTGGAAAAAAGAGGTTGTGTGCTTTAAGAGTGAAAGTACACCTTTCTCTTCCCTCTTTTGGATTCAGTTCATTACTGATTTTCAAACTAAAGAACAGTTCAGAGTCTTGGTCCCTAAAATGAGCTAATGGTATTTTATCAGCTGCTCATAGGTTCAAGAATAAATAGCATTTACCCATCAGCACTGTGGGAGTTATTTCACTACAAGGACTGCAGCAATTTAAGAAGGCAGCTCACCACCACCTTCTCAAAGGCAATTAGAGTGAGCAATATATGCTGGCCTTCAGTAAAGCCTATAAATAAATCAAAGGAAAACTTGTGGGCCAACCCACATCCTATTTTGCCATGGCATAGTAATTTAGCCTATTTCATTTGTTTCCTTGGATGATGAACAACAAAAGCTACTCGGAGACAATATGAGTGAACAAAGTTAAAATTTTATAATTGCAAGATGGTTTTTCCTTGATATGTGTCCAAGACAAATTAAAATCTGGTATGTTCAAACATAATGCTAAAGGGTAACATTTTCTTCCATTGAGAAGTAATGCTCAATTTTACTATGGTGCATTAAATTTGCATGCTACAGTGTTGATAATACTATTACCAGTGAAGGATGAACTGGCTGTAGGTCAAATTTGCCAAACTTGCAGAGTCAGTTGCTGATGACTTGCATGTAGTGGCACAATGAATATTTATTGAAGTCTATATTTAGCTCAAGGGTCCTTCAAAAATCCTTCATCTCCTTAAGCATATGATTTCTATGAACAAAATGAATAGAAGTAGATGATACAGCTCCTCCTGTCTGCTCCACCATTCAATACAAACATGTCAGATCTTCCTCTCAACTCAACTCTACTGCCTGCACCCCATATTCTTTAATTTACTGAGAATAGAATTTGCTCAACACAATGGTCATAGGTAGAAAATTACAAAGATTCACAATCTGCTGAGTGAAGGATTTTTCTTTGTATTTCAATTCAAAGTTATTCGGAGGCATGATTCTGTTTACTTGACTGTAAAGCCAGGAGAAACATACCTTAGTGACTATCTTTCAACCTCTTTTAGTATGTTTTCATGAGATTACCTTTCATTCTTCTAAACATCCAGACAGTATAGATTCAATTTACTCAGCCTCTCACATGAGGATAACACCCCTCCCATCTACTGTATATTCCTCCACAATGCAAATATATCCCTTCCTACATATTAAATACTATGTTCACAATAGTTTCTTGCACAATTGTAGCAAGGTTTGTTTATCTTTGTACTCCAATCCTCTTGCAATAGAAAGTGTCACTTGTTTTCCTCGATGTCCATTGTACCCCATGCTTTGTACTGAGCATCAACTTTTGCCAGTTTCATACATCTTAAAATCATTCTTCCTTTTAAAGTGAGTCACCTCATAGTACCCCCACATTATTCTCCATCTGTTACCTGTTGCTCGCTCACTTTAACCTATGAGTCTTCCTTGGCAGCATCTATATGTCCTCCTTAGTACTGGCGTAACCAACTTGCTTTGTATATTCAAACTCTGATTTCTTTCTTTTTTGTGTGTAAGTCGTTAAATAGATTAAAAATAGATTAGGATAGCACTGATCCTAATGGCAGTGTTTCACTGTAACTCAGTTAGCTCAGGCTTATCTCTACTCTCTGTTTCATATGCATTACTTGGCCTCTCCCCCGTGTAATATATTACCCCCAATACCATGAGCTTTTATCTTGTACAAGGTAACCTTTTGTGTAACTCATCACGTTTAGGAAATTCAACTGTATCTGCTATATCCCCTTTATCTGCCCTACTTGCCACAACCTTAAAAACCTTAAAATAAATGTGTCAAATACAATCTATATTTTGTAAAACTATCTTGATTTTGTCTATGCTATTTATGAATATGCTATTATGTTTTAAGTTCATTTTTCAGATTTGTTGAATATTAGATTCCAGTATTTTCTTCTTCTCTCCTTTCTTAAATAGCAATGTTACATTTGCTAACTTCAAATCTGCTGGGACCAATTCAGAAGTTCCAAGGAATTTTGGAAAACCATATCCACTGTGACTGTGACTACCTTATATTCTAGGATTCTATCAGGTCATGGAGATTTGTTGACCTCTCATCATTTAAGTTTCTTCAATTTTTTTTTTGTTGTTTGTTTTAATTAAATTCCTCATCCTATTCGCACCTTGATTATGCTCTATTCCTGTTATGAAGTTTGTTTTCTACTGTGAATGCAGGTAGAAATATTTCTTCCTTCTCTCATGGGATTTGAATGTCAAGAGCAAAGCTAATATCTGTTGTTTATCCTGAATAGTCCTTAAAATTAATGACCATTTCAGAAGAATGTTAGAATCAGCCACATTGTTGTGGATCTGAAGCCGCTTGCAAATAAGATCAGATGAGGATGGTAGAGTTCCTTCCTTAAAGAATGATAATAAATCATATTTTTTAATAGCAATTGATGATAGTTGCCATAATCGCCAGCTTCATATTCTTGAAATAAATAGCTAAAAGAATGTATAGATGAATTCTATACTTAGTAATGTAATTAAATTCCACCAGCTGCCCTGGTGTGATTTGAACCCAAGTCCCCACAGAATGAGCAAAGGCCTCTGGATCAATGGTCCATGGATATTACCACATCGCCACTGACTCCCTCAAATTTGATTTGATTTATTGTAGTCGTATACCTAATTATAGTGAAAAGTTTTGTTTTGTGAGTAGTACAGGCAGTTCATAGCAAGCAAGTACATAGAGCATAGGGTGCTTAGACAGACCAAGGCATGCAAGGTTGTGGTTGCACAGGAGATGCCCAAAGCAAGACCAACATTAGCAAGATCAGCATTATTTGAAGTCAGAGAAGTCCATTCAGCAGTCTAATAACAGCAGGAAAGGAGCTGTTCTTGAACCTGTTAGTGCATATTTTCAAGCCTCTGTGTCTTCTGCCTAATGAAAGAGGTTGAAAGAGAGCATTATCAGGGTGGTAGGGATCTTTGATGATGATGGCAGCCTTTCCATGTCAACAAGAAGTGTAAATGAAGTCCATAGATGGGACATTGGCTTCGTTCTGGGTTGGGCTGTGCACACAATTTTCTGTAGTTTCTTACAGTCATGGGTTAGAGCAGTTGCCATACCAGGCTGTTATGCAGCTGGACAGAATGCTTTGTATAGTGAACCTGTACAAGTTGGTGAGGGTCCTTATGGACGTGCTGAATTTCCTATGCCACCTGTGAAAGAAGAGGCATTGTTGTGCCTTCTTGACTGTTGTTTCTACATGGTATGTCCAGGACAGATTGTTGGTTATCATCACTCTGAGAAACGTGATGCTCTCGACTGTCTTCACCTCAGTGCCGTTGACGTAGATAGAGGAGTGTGTTCCTCCTTTCTTCTTGAAGTTGATGCTCAGTTCATTTGTTTTGCAGATATTGAGACAGAGATTTGGTCAGCACCTTTGCTATTTTCTCATTCTCTATGATAATTTCTCCACTCTGTCTTTAACGGCCTAACGTTTCTTTCAGCTAATCATTTTGCCCATATATATGCTGATGGCACCCATTCCTGTCTCACCATAACTTATTTTGGTTTTTCCAAAGCTTTGTTGCTTGTTAAACAGATTGTTTTATGTGAATCACTATTTCCTACATTTTACCTTCAAAGATTGAAGCCATTGTTTTCAGTCCATTCCTTCAACAGAAATTCTAAACCTCCTCATTGGCCACTCTGTTATACCAATCACATGTGTTTCAACCTCCATAAATTTGAGCTCATCGAAAACATTTCTTCATATACCTCAACCCTCTCCCTATCTGTTTGCATCACTAACATTTACTAACCTATATTAACACTTTATGATTAGAGGTGGAATTAAAATATGTAGATTTGAGCAGGGACCCATACAACACATGCACTCAAATTAGCAACCTTATTAGTTCCACCATCTCATCACTTTTCCAATACCATCCTTTCAAAACATGTTTCCAGTACAATACCATTTGATCCTTCCTATACCATTTTTTATGCGATCCACCCTTTCCCAATTCTCTCATACGATTCCATCCCATGCCATTCTGCCTATCCCATGTCATTCTGCCCTTCCATGCTATCTCCTTCCTTGTATGCCATCGTTCTCCCATGCCATTCTGTCTTTCGCATGTCATTCCTCGCCTCCCTCCACCATCACCAGGAACACACATTCTTCCCCCTCCCACACCAACAGGAGCACACTCTCTCCACCCCACACCCCCCAAACCAGGAACACACTCTCCCCATCCCCACCACCAGGAACACACACCCCACCTCCACACCAGGAACAAAATCTCACCTCCCCCCACCACCATCAGGAACACACACTCACCTCCCTCCCCCCTCCTCCACCCCCAGGAAAACACTCACCTCCCAGCCCCATCACCAGGAACATATCATCCCTATCCATTCTCAATGCTATGACTTGCCTTCCCCATTTCATTTGTTCTATACCATTCCACCCTCATCCCTTAATCCATGCAAGCTACACACCACCCCTGCCCCTACCAGAGGATAACCGCTCTGTGTCCAAACCATCCAACCGGGATAACTTTGTTGTGGAGCTCACTTTACTCCTCCAATTCCCCTCTCCTTGCCACCACTAATTGTCCTTCCTGTTCCATCAAACCCCTGTCCCAATTTCTCCAACCAGGATAACTTGTTATTAGGCTCCTCTCATCTTCTGTTGTTCATTTTCTCAAGCGAACACCATGCCCCCACACGAATGGTGCCCCGATGCTTCTATCTCCACCAGCAACCTTGGCATCGGTTGTGTGCTCCACAAGCCTCCACATATACCATGCTGCACCCCCAAGTAAATCAAACCTACCAATAAACTGAAGATAGACAGAAAATGCCTGTCATAATATTTTCAAATATGTGCTTGCTTATTATAGCAATGGTTAATTAATAATGTATGAAAACAAAGATATATGAAGTTAGATTCTGAAATTTAATGAATGTTCTTTTTATTTCTGTTTTTAGGTCCAGAATACCATTAAAGAAGAAACCAAAGAAGAATATGGCTGTGCTGCAACTTGCAAACAACGTTTCAAACAATTTGCCTCAGTTGAATATGAGGGTGAATTATTCATGACTCCTCGAGATTTCCTGTTCTCAGTTATTCAGGAATGTACAGACGGTAAGTTTAATATTTTGTGATAATTATTCATGCAACTTGCTGCATATTCTGAGTATCTGAAGTCTTCACTTTTTGATTATCACCATTTTTGTTTCAAATCCATTAATGCCGCAGGCTTCAAAGTTTTAAAATTAAATGTGTAAGTAATTAAAAATAAAATGTTTGTTTATTGATGTAATGTAAGCATCGCTGCATTGTCCAGCATTTGCTGCCCCTGAGCTAGGTGGCTTGCTAAGCTATTGCAGTGTGCAGTTCAGGATCAACCACATTACTGTGGGGCTGAAATCATGTGTATGCAGTTCTCCTTCCCTAAGGAGCATTTATGAACCAGATAGGTTTTTATATGATCGGCATGGTCATGTGTGTTCTCCTAATGGTATTCAAAAAGTCTCAGCACCTAGGGGCTGGAGTTGGGGCTTGTAGGTGGTAATCAACCCTATTTGATGCTATTAGATAGCATGGAGTCTCAAGTTAATTTTGACGATGAAGCACAAGTGGCTCCTGCATATGCTGGCGGTTAGAGTCAAAACTAGAGTGGTGCTGGAAAAGCACAGCAGGTCAGGCAGCATCCGAGGAGAAGGAAAATCAACGTTCGGGCAAAAGCCCTACTTCATGAATGGGCTGAGAGCCTCGGCGATGGAGAGATAAACGGGAGGGTGGCGGGGCTAGGAAGAAAGTAGCCTCACCCTCAACACTCTTACTTGTTTGGCTGAACTGGTCCTCACCCTGAACAATTTCTCCTTCGAATCCTCCCACTTCCTCCAGATGAAAGGGGTAGCCATGGGCACCCACATGGGCCCCAGCTATGCCTGCCTCTTTGTCAGCTACGTAGAACAGTCCATCTTCCGGAGTTACACTTGGTACCACTCCTCATCTTTTCCTCTGCTACATTGATGAGTGCATTGGCGCCACCTCCTGCTCCCATGAGGAGAGTGAACAGTTCATCAACTTCACCAACACATTCCACCTCAACCATAAGTTCACCTGGACCATCTCTGACACCTCCTTTCCCCTTCCTCGATCTCTCCATCTCCATCAACGATGACCGAATCAACACTGGCATTTTCTACAAACCCACCGACTCCCGCAGCTACCTGGATTACACCTCCTCCCACCCTCTCTCCTGCAAAAATGCTATCCCATATTCCCAATTCCTCCACCTCTGCTGCATCTGCTCCCAGGAGGACCAATTCCACCACAGAACACACTAGATGGCCTTCTTCTTTAAAGACCGCAATTTCCCCTCCCACGTGGTTGAAGATGCCCTCCAATGCATCTCTGCCCTTGAACCCCACACCTCCACCTTCCACCCACCAACCTCTGCATAAATCGTTTCATCGGCCAACATTTCCACCATCACAGAGATATATTTCCCTCTCCACCTCTATCCGCTTTCTGTAAAGACTGTTCCCTATGCGATTACCTGGTCAGGTCCATGCCCCTAACAACCCACCCTCCCCTCCTGGCACCTTCCCCTGCTTCCACAGGAATTGCAAAACCTGCATGCACAACTCTCCCCTCACCTCCGTCCAAGGCCCCAAAGGAGCCTTCCACATCCATCAAAGTTTCACCTGCACTTTCCAACATGTCATTTATTGTATCCGTTGCTCCCAATGTAGTCTCCTCTACTTTGGGGAGACCAGACACCTTCTCGCAGAGCGCTTCAGCAAGCATCTCCCACCCCCAGTGACTGAACATTTCAACTTCCCCTCCCACTCTGCCAAGGACACGCAGATCCTAGGCCTCCTCCATCACCACTCCCTCACCACCCGACACCTGGAGGAAGAACGCCTCATCGTCCGCCTTGGGACCCTTCAATCCCATGACATCAATGTGGACTTCACCAGTTTCCCCATTTCCCCTTACCGCAGTTCCATCCTTCCAGCTCAGCACTGCCCTAGTGACCTGTCCCACCTGTCACTCTTCCTTCCCACGTATCTGTTCCACCCACCTCTCTGACCTTTCACCTTTACCCCCACCTCCATCCACCTATTGCACTTTCAGCTACCTTCTCCCCAGCCCCATCCCCCTCTCATTTATCTCTCCGCCCCCGAGGCTCCCAGCCTCATTCCTAATGAAGGACTTTTGCTGGAAACATCGATTTTCCTGCCCCTTGGATGCTGATTAACCTGCTGTGCTTTTCCAGCACCACTCCAATTTTGATGACTGCCGGACAAATCCATCGCAACACCAAAATACAGTGCCGCCAGCTCTGGTATGTCTATGTCTGCACTGTCAGTAGAACAGGACAGGCTCAGAGTTGGTGTTGGTTGAGCCCGGGACATTGGATGAAGTTTATGATTCTGTGAGAATGACTCCATCAGGCAGTTGTTTGAGTCCTCTGTGAGACCGCTTTCCCAGTTGCACAATCCCACAGATGTTAACATGGAGACTTTGCAGTATCAATAAAACTATGTACGCCATTGTCCTTTCTGATCCATTTGTTGATGCAGGATGGTCCATCTAGTTTCATTTCTTTTGTGAGACTTTATCATAGTCACATGCAGTGGAGAGGGTTGCAAGGCTGTTTCAGAAGAAAGTCAAGAATCAACCATATTGTTATGGCACTGGTCAAGCCAGATGAAGACACTAGATTTTCCTTCCCTAAAATATGCTGATGAATGATGTGGATTTCTACAATAATTTATGATTTCAGAGACACCATTAGCTAGTTTATAATTTCAAATTTATGAATTGAGTACAAAGTTCACCATGTGTCAGAATGGGAGTCAAACTATATATTTGGAATATTAGCATGGATCCCTGGAATATTAATATAATTACTATATCACTATGCCATCACCTCCCTCTAGAAAACTTAATTTGTTACCTATCTTTGTATCAGCAAATGTAGCAATTTGTCTTTTGATTCCTTCATCCAAGTCACTCACATTCATTGTAAAAATTGACACCCAGCATTGAACCCTGTGGCGCAGCATTTGTAATGTTTTTTAGTCTCTGTTTCCTGTTAATCAGCCAATCTTCTATCTATGCCAATATTTTACCCCCAACCCACGAGATTTTATTTCTCATAATAACCTTTGATGTGGCCACCATATTAACTGCCTCTGGAAATCAAGGTACAGTACATCCATCAGATATTACTGCCTTAAAGAATTCTAATAAATTAATTAAACATCATTTTGATTTCTTTTCTTTTGTTAATTCTGCCTGATTACATGGAGCAGACTTGATGGGCTGAATGACCTAATTCTGCTTCTGTGTCCTTATGGTCTTATGATTACCTTGACCGTTAGACAAATGCTTTGCATGTTTGATAATAGTTTCTAAAACTGCCTGATGACAGATATTAAGCTAACTGTTCTGTAGTTTCCTGCTTTCTGTCTCCCTTTTTGAATAATATGTGCTATTTTCAAATCTAATAAATTTTTTCCCAATTCTAGCAAATTTTAGACACTTAAAATGAGCACATCTACTAATTTGTTTGCCACTTCTTTTAGGACATGAGGATGACGTCCATCAGGACCTGGGCACTTGTCAGCCTGCAGCCTCACCATTTTGTTGCTAATTGTGATTTTCTTGAGCTCCTTCCTCTGTGCGTTCTAACTCCTAATTTGCAGCTATTTCTTGGATGTACTGGTAATACCTACAGTGAAGATTGTTGTAAAATCCCTGTTCAATTCATCTGCCAGCTTCTTATTTTCCATTATTAATTTTTCATGCTCACTTTTTATGGAATCAATGTTCACTATGTTGATTCATTTAGCCACCTGTTTTTATATTTTTTGTATTCTCAGGGAATACAGGGAAAACTAGCCACTTGGATATAGAACTGACACTAAGGTAGAAGACAGAGGGTGGTGGTGGAGGGTTGTGACCAGTGGAGTGCCACAAGGATCGGTGCTGGGTCCACTACTTTTCATCATTTATATAAATGGTTTGGATGTGACCATAAGAGGTATAGTTAGTAAGTTTGCAAATGGCACCAAAATTGGAGGTGTAGTGGACAGCAAAGAAGGTTACCTCAGATTACAACGGGATCTCGACCAGATGGACCAATGGGCTGAAAAGTGGCAGATGGAATTTAATTTAGATAAATGCGAGGTGCTGCATTTTGGGAAATCAAATCTTAGCAGGACCCATACACTTAATGGTAAGATCTTAGGGAGTGTGGCTAAACAAAGAGACCTTGAAGTGCAAGCTCCCTAGCTCCTTGAAAGTGGAGTCGCGGGTAGATAGGATAGTGAAGAAGGCTTTGGTATGCTTTCCTTTATTGGTCAGAATATTGAGTACAGGAGTTGGGAGGTCATGTTGGGGCTGTACAGGACATTGGTTGGGCCACTTTTGAAATATTGCATGTAATTCTGGTCTCATTCCAATCAGAAGGATGTTGTGAAACTTGAAAGGGGTCAAAAAAGATTTAGAAGGATGTTTCCAGGGTTGGAGAATTTGAGCTTATAGGGAGAGTTTGAACAGGCTAGGGCTGTTTGGTGGCTGAGGGGTGACCTTTTAGAAGTTTGTAAAATCATGAGGGGCATGGAAAGAATAAATAAACAAAGTCTTTTCCCTGGGGTGGGGAGTCCAGAACTAGAGGGTATAGGTTTAGGATGAGAGGAGAAAAATTAGAAGAGACCTAAGGGGGTAATATTTTCGCGTAGAAGTTGGTATGTATATGGAACGAGCTGCAAGAGGAAGTGGAGGAGGCTGGTACAATTGCAATATTTAAAAGGCATCTGAATGGGTATATGAATAGGAAGGGTTTGGAGGGATATGGGCCAGGTGCTGGCAGGTGGGACTAGATTGGGTTGGGATATCTGGTCGGTATGGATGAGTTGGACAGACAGGTTTGTTTCCATGTTGTACATCTCTATGACTCTATGACTTAACTTTCTTGTTTTTTCTTTCATACTCATTTTTTTCCACCTCACTAATCCTTTAGTCTTTCTGTATTTTTTTTCCATTCAGTCCAATCTTCTAGCCTGACACCCACTGGCCTAGATTATCCCTATCACTGCAGCCTCCTATTTCCTCTAACTCAGCCTGTTGTGTGTCTGCCTTCACTTATACCTTTAGAGGCTATGGTTTTATTTGCCTGTGCTCCACACACAGCAATTGACTCCCTAAATCCTGTGCTCTTCAATCTTTAAAACTTGTTGTTTTTGGCATTTACAAATGTCAGTTGAGTGTTATTGCCTATGACTGCCTGTTGAAGACACAAGGGAGCAGTTTTTTTATTGGAGCAGTAAGTGTAACTTGAATGTTGTATTCACAAACTGGTCATATTTTACTTTCAATTTTGCATGTGTTTCAAAGTGAAATGTTGGCAGTTCATCTGTTTAACTAACTTGGCTGTTAGATTGGTTTGCATTATTAGAACCATTGATTGTTCTCTTAGAGATGCATTTGAAACATGATGCCCAAGGTAATTCTGGATGTTGTTTAACGTTCTTTTATTTGTAACTTTGTCAGTTTGGTCATATTTATTTTAATATTGTTTTGGCTGAGCAGCCATCTATATTTTCTTGAAATTTTAACAAAAAAAACTATTTTAAATTTCTTGGTTTGAAGAATTCTAAGAAACTAGAGAAAAAATGCTCCTCATGAATCCATTGCTTCAACCTTCATTTGTGTTTTGTTAGCCATTGTTTTTAATAGATTTCAACATTTATTCAACAGCCATGGCATTTGACTTGAAATAAAAGTTCAATAAATACCCTAGAAGATAAAACCTTAACTGATGCCACATCACCATCATTTAATACAGAGACTGACGCTAAATCCTGAAAGTTCCAAGTTTCTCACGATAGCTACTTAGCGTGTACTGATTGGAGCCACGTGGATCTCATTGACTATGTGATCCTTGATTGGGGTTGTTAACCTGGGCTGATCAGGGAACCCTGGCTAACAGATAAAAACTGGGGATTCGGAAAGTCTCCTGACTTCAAGGACTGACTTGGAGCTGGCTGGTCATAGCCAGTGTACTCTGCACATCTAAATAAAGGGTGACTTAGTGATTGTATGTTAGCCTCTATGCATTATTTCACGATCAAATAAATGCATTCTCTTCTAATTTCCATATTTGCAATCTGAAATTTCTGTACTTTGTTTCGCGCATGAATTAATTTTCTGGTGAAATTCGATAAAATGCAGGTAAATTTATGACCTTTTATTGCAAAAAAACAGTAAAATAATTATAGTTTCTTAAGCATGTATACAATATTCAGTTGGGTAGTCTGCATTCATCTTTCTGCATTCATCATTCAGCCAATTTCACCAGATCATTCATTTGCCTTCAATTTCAGAGAGTTAAGTTTTGGTTAACTTTCTCTTCTGAGGGGCTTTATCAGATAGCTGGAACAATTCATATAAATAACATCCAATGCACACTCCTCCCAAAACAAAAGGATCTGGTAAAAGAATAGATTTATCTTTTGAACTAAGGACATTTAATGTGTTAGTTGTAAGTATGAATAAGTATCTGGTCATTTGATCCATACACAGATCTAAAATCATTTTTAAAATATTTTTAGCAGTGCTTGCTGATGTAACGTTGTTCTGTTTTGGTTTTTTTTAGGTGGTGACAATGTCCTTTCAGGTGAGCGGCATTTGTGTATTAAAAAATTGTAGCTATTCATTGTCCAGATGTGGTTCATCTGTTTCATGCTGTTTCTATGAATATTGGTGATTTTCATCTATTTAATTCTTCATGTAAGATTTTTTCCTCATTGGACACTGGGATCCCTATAGGGAAAGACACAAATCTGTAGATTTTCTTTATCATTCTACATGTGAAAGGTGGCATAATCCTAAAAACAGCAACCACTTTTAGTCAGTGATCTCTCATTGGGCAGTTGAGTCTTATTGAAAATTAGTTCAACAGTTGAGCTACCCTATTCCCAGATTGGTGGGAACGATGTATCACTTCGATATTTCATATTTGGATTTACCAGATTTTGTTCAGTGATTTCTTATTACTTTGATTTGGCTTCTTTTAAAATGGACATTAAAAGCCTTATTACTGCACCTTAGTGTTCATTAACATACCACATCTAGACATTTCCTCACTAACTTAATAACAAAAGAATGCTGCTAAGTTTTGATGAAGGAGTTTCCTGGAACATTGGGAAACATTCTTAACAAATACTGAGTCCATCCACTTACACAGTGTTAAAATCAAGTCATCGGTTCCTTTCTGTTGCTGTTTCACAGGCTAGATAAATGTCTATTAAGTACTTGCTGGTAAACTAGGTTTAATTCATTGACTTAACCTCCTCGATTGAATATCTAGAAGCAAGACTGAAACAAAAGAAAGTGTAGTTAGTTTGTGTTCAACAATGAGCTTATGGGTGCAATAGATGGCTGAGATACATACCAGCTGTTAGGGGAATCTGGTTGATGCAGTCAATTGCAATACTCTCTTTTTATTTTTTAAGACAACATCCATCAAATATCAAATATGGAAATATAGAATGAGTTTGAGGAATTTAGTTCAATTTGCAAAAGGGATCCTGACACAAACCTAATTTCAGATTTGACACATTAAATTATTCCATCCATTTGGTGAAATCATGAACAAGGATACATCAAAATAAAAATTGTGCAACAAAGGGCGATAGCCTGAGATTCGAGTGAAGATATCTCATCAGGAAAAGCAGAAGGAGAAACTGATTTCACTGTCTTGTGCAATATATAATTTGAATGCTTCTTATTCTTGCAATTCTGAAGGGCGATTACAGAGAGTTAAGCAGAAATTTAAAAAGTAGGTTCCCAAGGGTAGTAATATCTGGATTACTCCGTGCTATGAGCTAGTGAGGGCAGGAATAGGAGGATAGACCAGATGAATGCATGGCTGAGGAGCTGGTGTTTGGGAAAAGGATTCACATTTTTGGATCATTGGAATCTCTTTTGGGGTAGAAAGGACCTGTACTAGAAGGGCGGATTGCACCTAAATTGGAAGGGGACGAATATACTGGGAGGGAAATTTGCTAGAACTGCTCGGGAGGATTTAAACTAGTAAGGTGGTGGGGGGGGTGGGGGGGGTGGGGGGGTGGGGGGGTGGGGGGGTGGGGGGGAACCCAGGCAGATAGTGAGGAAAGAGATCAATCTGAGATTGGTACAGTTGAGAACAGACTTGAGTCAAACAGTCAGGGCAGGCAGGGACAAGGTAGGACTAATAAATTAAACTGCATTTATTTCAATGCAAGGGGCCCAACAGGGAAGGCAGATGAACTCAAGGCATGGTTAGGAACATGGGACTGGGATATCATAGCAATTACACAAACATGGCTCAGGGATGGGCAAGACTGGCAGCTTAATGTTCCAGGACACAAATGTTACAGGAAAGATAGAAAGGAAGGCAAGGGAGGAGGGGGAGCGGCATTTTTGATAAGGGATAGCTTTACAGCTTTGCTGAGGGAGGATATTCCCAGAAATACATCCAGGGAAGTTATTTGGGTGGAACTGAGAAATAAGAAAGGGATGATCACGTTATTGGGATTGTATTATAGACCCCCTAATAGTTAGAGGGAAATTGAGAAACAAACTTGTAAGGAGATCTCAGCTATCTGTAAGAATAATAGGGTAGTTATGGTAGGGGATTTTAACTTTCCAAACATAGACTGGGACTGCCATTGTGTTAAAGGTTTATATGGAGAGGAATTTGTTAAGTGCGTACAAGAAATTTTTCTGATTTAGTATGTGGATGTACCTACTCTTGGGAAAGAAGGCAAGGCAGGTGACTGAGGTGTAAGTGGGGGAGCACTTTGGGGCCAGCGACCATAATTCTATTAGATTTAAAATAATGATGGGAAAGGATAGACCAGATCTAAAAGTTGAAGTGCTAAATTCGAGAAAGGCCAATTTTGATGCTATTAGGCAAGAACTTTTGAAAGCTGATTGGAGGCAGATGTTCGCAGGAAAAGGGATGGCTGGAAAATGGGAAGCCTTCAGAAATGAGATAACAAGAATCCAGAGAAAGTATATTCCTGTCAGGGTGAAAGGAAACACTGGTAGGTATAGGGAATGCTGGATGACTAAAGAAATTGAGGTTTTGGTTAAGGAAAAGAAGGAAACATATGTAAGGTATAGACAGGATAGATCGAGTGAATCTTTAGAAGAGTATAAAGGAAGTAGGAGTGAACTTAAGAGGGAAATCAGGAGGGCAAAAAGGGGACATGAGATAGCTTTTGGAAAATAGAATTAAGGAGAATCCAAAGGGTTTTTACAAATACATTAAGGACAAAAGGGTAACGAGGGAGACAATAGGGCCCCTCAACGATCAGTAAGGCGGCCTTTGTGTGGAGCTGTAGAAAATGCGGCAGATACTAAATGAGTATTTTGCATCAGTATTTACTGTGGAAAAGGATATGGAAGATATAGGCTGAAGGGAAATAAATGGTGACATCTTGTAAAATGTCCATACTACAGAGGAGGAAGTGCTGGATGACTTGAAATGGTTAAAGGTGGATAAATCCCCAGGACCTGATCAGGTGTACCCAAGAACTCTGTGGGAAGCTAGAGAAGTGATTGCTGGGCCTCTTGCTGAGATATTTGTATCTTCGATAGTCACAGGTGAGGTGACGGAAGACTGGAGGTTGGCTAACTTGGTGCCACTGTTTAAGAAGGGCGGTAAGGACAAGCCAGGGAACTATAGACCGGTGAGCTTGATATCGGTGATGGGCAAGTTGTTGGAGGGAATCCTGAGGGACAGGATGTACATGTATTTGGAAAGGCAAGGACTGATTTGGGATAGTCAACATGGCTTTGTGCATGGGAAATCATGTCTCACAAATTTGATTGAGTTTTTTGAAGAAGTAACAAAGAGGATTGATGAGGGCAGAGCAGTATATGTAATCTATATGGATTTCAGTAAGGTGTTCGACAAGGTTCCCCATGGGAGACTGATTAGTAAGGTTAGATCTCATGGAATACAGAGAGAACTAGCCATTTGGATACAGAACTGTCTCAAAGGTAGAAGACAGAGGGTAGTGGTGGAGGGTTGTTTTTCAGACTGGAGGCCTGTGACCAGTGGAGTACCACAAGGATATGTGCTGGTTCCTCTACGTTTTATCATTTACATAAATGATTTGGATGTGAGCATAAGAGGTACAGTTAATAAGTTTGCAGGTGACACCAAAATTGGAGGTATAGTGGAAAGCGAAGAGGGTTTCCTCAGATTACAACAGGATCTTGTCCAGATGGGCCAATGGGCTGAGAAGTGGCAAATGGAGTTTAATTCAGATCAATGCGAGGTGCTGCATTTTGGGAAAGCAAATCTTAGCAGGACTTCTACACTTAATGGTAAGGTCCGAAGGAGTGTTGCTGAACAAAGAGACCTTGGAGTGCAGGTTCATAGCTCCTTGAAAGTGGAATCACGGGTAGAGAGGATAGTGAAGGCGGCGTTTGGTATGCTTTCCTTTATCGATCTGAGTATTGAGTACAGGAGTTGGGCAATCAAGTTGCTGTACAGGATATTGGTTAGGCCACTGTTGGAATATTGTGTGCAATTCTGGTCTCCTTACTATCAGAAAGATGTTGTGAAACTTGAACGGATTCAGAAATGATTTACTAGGATGTTGCCAGGGTTGGAAGATTTGATCTGCAGGGGGAGGCTGAACAGGCTGGGGCTGTTTTCCCTGGAGCGTTGGAGACTGAGGGGTGACCTTATTGATGTTTGCAAAATTATGAGGGGCATGGATAGGATAAATAGGCAAAGTCTTTTCCCTGGGGTCAGGGAGACCAGAACTAGAGGGCATAGATTCAGGGTGAGAGGGGAAAGATATAAAAGAGACCTGAGGGGCAACTTTTTCACGCAGAGGGTGGTACGTGTATGGAATGAGCTGCCAGAGGATGTGGTGGAGGTTGGTACAATTGCAATATTTAAGAGGCATTTGGATGGGTATATGAATAGGAAGGGTTTGGAGGGGTATGGGCCAGGTGCTGGCAGGTGGGACTAGATTGGGTTGGGATATCTGATCGGCATGGACGGGTTGGACCGAAGGGTCTGTTTCCATGCTGTACATTTCTATGACTCTGTAATTGATATGTTTCACAAGGAGCAGGGGTTCCAACACTAAACCCAGCAAAATCCCATACGAATATCTGCTCGGCATGGAAGGATTGGACCGAAGAGTATGTTTCCGTGCTATACATCTCTATGATTCTAAGATGCAAAACTGGGTAGATACATGGGGGAATCAATTCACTCACTTTAAGCAGACCAAACTAATATTTTTATGAAATTTTAAGAGCATTACTTTTTACTCCAAGTTATCCTTCCAAGTATTAGATGTAGGTTAACAAATTAAAGTAGGAAATTTGCTGAAGTACTTGCTCCTTTTGAACCACTTCTTTCAGTGGAGCTGTCTGGTTGTCCATGTCCCTAATTCTAACATAGACTGACATGTTAATGCGTTGTTAGACGTTCCATCTTTTAGGAGAGATGTCAAATCAAGGTCCTGTCTGCCATGTCTGGTAATTGTAAAGGATTCCATGAGGTTTATCACCAACATTTATTTCTAAACCAACATCAGTAATGCAGATTATCTCATTGCTATTTGTGGGAACTTGCTGTGCAAAAATTGGCTGTAACATTTCTTTATTATAATAGTGACTGCATTGCAAGAAAAAACATTTCATTAGATGTAAAATAGTTTGGGATGTCTAAGGTTGTAAAAGATACTGTCTGGATACCTATTCTTACTGAAATAAATGGTGTTTCTATGTAAATTTTTTTCATAAATTTCTCCCCTTATCTGAATTGTATATATTTAATCGTGCTGATCCTATAAATGAAAGAAAATGAATTCCATTCCAAACATTTTCCTGTATGCACTTTATTTAAAAGTTCAAGCTCTGTTTGCAGTTGGTCTGGTCTTTTATTCACCTGCTTCAGATTAATTACAACATTATGAAATCTAAAACAAAAGTTAAAAAAAAATGTGCTGGTAGCTTGAAAATAAATAAGAACTCAGACTGACTGCTCTATACAGGTAGTTCTCCTAAGTCATTTTAAGTAAAATAATAAACCATGGATGCTGGCAATCTGAAAAATCGCAACTTGGAAATGGTGTTATTTATGCTGTTGCTGGTGGGTGAGGGAGAAGGAGTGAGTCAGCTCGAGGGAGACTGTGTCCACAATGTGTGTGAAAAAAGAGATGCAGGCAAAAGAATAGAAGCTGGAAGAGAAGAAAATGCTGAATGGGTGCTCATGAGAAATGTAAATAGTTGACAATGGGTTGGCTTTGTGGGTGCAATCCATGCAGAACCAAAATTTTACATTCCAGCCAAACCTCGCTTAATAGAAAATTGCTTAATAGATATAATTGAGCCTATGGGAAAAGTGGGGTTGGGGCAGACTCGTAAAAATTATCCCTCACGATCGGTCGAAAAATCACCCAAAAGTCTAACACAAAGTATAACACAACCTGAGTGAAGGTTGAAATCATATTTATTAACAAAACAAAAGTCAACTTAACTCAGTACATTTAAAAAATACAAGAAAGCTGCTATCTGTAAAGTGCCTCTCTTAGAAAGCTGTTCTGTTGGCAGCTAACATTGGCGCATGCGCAGGACGGCATGAAAACTAGTGCCGATGTAGCACGTACGCAGTACAGTGCAGTCTTCGGCATGGACATCAGCAAATGCTCAGCACAGCATGAAGCCCAGCATAGATGTCGTGTATGTGTGGACACCGACGCATGCGCAGAATGACAAGGATATCAGTACATGTGCAGAACAGTGTGGAGATTTCAGCGCACACACCGGCACTTGCGCAGAACCAGTCTCTGCTGGATCTGCACTATTGCCAACAGAGGTAAGTGTTCTCCAAAATACCATTCCCTAATTATTCAGCAACGTTATAGCCAAATCGTGCTGCAGAAATGCATATTGTACCAGAACTATCTGTATTCAAAACCAAGTCAGATAAGTAGCTGACTAAATTATATGTACTCCTGAGAGTGTTATAACAAAAGGAATTTGGCGAAAGATTCAATCAACTGTTGAGATGGCTCAACCATGTACCAGAGCAGCTCCCAACAGACTGCTATGGCATTAGAAATTGGCATTTGAAAATATACTGTTTTGGGGCAATTCAACTGCTCACATTTCTAATTCTCCACCTGATGGATTCATGTCTTTGATTACGCTATTTGGAAATGTCCTGCAGAGCAAAGTCAGGTGAGAGTCCTGGGGGTTTGTATTCCCTGTCATTAAATATTGTTGTATTTTATTTTATTTTAAAGCTATTTTAAAATCTTATGGCCACCATGAAGGCCATGAGTATTTCAAAAAAACGAATTTGTTAAAATGTGATTTTTCAGTTTTGAAAAATGGTCATATATTCCAATAGATTCATTATCTGCAGTTTAGAACATAATCTTTACTCTTTTCTGGACAGCAACTGTATTATCCCCTTAGCATATTCTTCTGAGTTATCAGAATGTGGAATAAATTCTAGGGCTTCATCTTTATCAAGTTCCAATGAAATGAAAACAACAACAGCTATTTGTAGTTATGTAGTGCCTTTACTGTTGTAAAACATCCCACATGCTTCACAGGATTGTTAACAAACTAGATTGAATACCAAGCCACAAAAAAATAGCAGTGCAAATCACCAAACACTTGGTCAGAGAAGTCATTTTAAGTAAAACAATAAACCATGGATGCTGGAAATCTGAAAAATCGCAACTTGGAAATGGTGTTATTTATGCTGTTGCTGGTGGGTGAGGGAGAAGGAGTGAGTCAGCTAGATGGCGACTGTGTCCACAGAGTGTATGAAAAAAGAGATGCAAGCAAAAGAATAGAAGCTGGAAGAGAAGAAAATGCTGAATGGGTGCTCATGAGAAAGGTGAATAGTTGACAATGGGTTGGCTTTGCGGGTGCAATGCATGCAGAACCAAAATCAAGGGTAGTAAACATGGAGGAGAGTGTTTATGCTCTGAAATTGTTAAACTCAGCGTTAAGTCCTGAAGGGTACCTAGGGAGAAGTTGAAGCATTGTTCCTCCAACTTGCACTGAGCCGTCTGTGGAGCACTGCACCAGGCCTTAGACAGAAATATCGGTATGGGAACATGGTATTAAGTTGAATGAGCAGGCATCTGGAAGCTTAGGGTCAACTTTACAGATAGAGCAGAGGTATTCTGCAAAGGAGTCATCCAATCTGCATTTCATCTCTCCAATATGAGGGGAGCATTCTGAGCAATGAATATAGCAGACTAGACTGAATGAAATGCAGGTAAATTGCTGCTTCACCTAGAAGGTTTTTCTGGCACCTTGGGCAGTGAGGATAGAGAAGGTAAATAGGTATCTTCTGTGATTGCATGGGAAAGTACCAGGAGTGTAAGGAAGTTTGGGAGTGGAAGAAAATTGCATCAGGGTGTCCGAGAAAGAATGGTCTCTGTGGAAAGCTGACAAGGAAGGGGAAGGAAACGTGTATCTGGTGGTGGCACAATGGCAGCTTGTGAGTTTTTGGATGCAAAGGCTGATGGGGAGGGCAAAATATGGTCAAGGGGGACCCTTGCCTCATTGTGAGATGGACCAGAAGGGATAAGGATAGGTGCAGGAAATGGATCAGGCACAGATGAGGGCTCTGCTGACCACAGTGACAGGAAATCCTTGATTGATGAAAGAAGTGTACATGTTTGAGTTCGCCTGTGCAAGGTGACTTCTTCAGAACAGATGTGATAGACATGGTGGAACTAGGAGAATGGAATGGAATCCATATAGCAAAAAGGTTGTGAGAATGTATTATCAGGGTAAAAATGGGAGTCGGGAGGTTTGTAATGGTTATTGGAAGTTAGCCTACCCCAGAAATGGAAACAGATGTCAAGAAAGGGAAGGGAGGAGTCAGAAGTGAACCATTTGGATGTGAAAGAAGGGTTGAGAGAGTTTTAGATAATATCTTCTGGAAGAGAAAAGGTGAAATTAGAAATAGGCAGTTCTATTGATGACAGAGATATGTAGTTCATAGAATTCCTACAGTGTGGAAGCAGGCCATTCAGCCCATCGAGTCTGCACTGGCCCTCTGAAAAGAATCCCACACAGAACCATTCCTCTAACCTATTACTGTAGCCCTGCATTTCCAGTAGCCAATCCACCTAAACTGTGCATCTTTGGACGATGCCTGGAGGAAACCCACACAGACATAGGGAGAATGTGAAAACTCCACATAGACAGTCACCTGTGGCTGGAATTGAACCTGAGTCCATGGTGCTGTGAGGCAGCAGTGCTAACCACTGAGTCACTGTGCCACCCAAGGTGCGAGTTAGTAGTTGGAAGTTATTTCAAGGTTAAGCATGACATCAAAATGATGGACTGTCTGATTTAGCCTCAAACAGTTACTAGGGTAAGGGAGAAACCGAATCATCTAAAACTTCAAATAGTTGTTTTGAATAACAGAGAAGTACATTAATTAAGTCAGTCATAACATTTGAAAATAATTATGGCTAATAGAAATTATTGACTTCACTTTGTGTTTTGCTGTTTTCAGGTATTGGAAAATTAATCTAACTGCATGCAGTGTAATGCAGATTATGTCATTGATTACCATTTAACTAACCACATAACAGTTTGAATTATGTTTCCATATGCTATGGACTATGTTCTGTTTAATTATTTTTGTAATGGCATTTTTAATTTTGCACGTGAGTATTGGAATTTGACTTTGCACTGTGTTTATTCTGAGATTTTCCTTTTGAAAAATCATCTGTGTTGAGTGTGGGTGTGCAGGTCACCTTGCCTTTATCAAGGTGAAGAATGGCGTGGGATAGTAAAGGTGCTATAACTGCCACTGATGTTGCCGAGAATATGACCTAACCTTTCAGATTGACTATCGAACAATAGAATGACATCATCTGGATTATTCATCGTTAGCTTTATTGGTTAATTAATTTAGATTTTGAAGTTTTGGGAAAGAAATGTGGCAAAGGATCAATCCAGTTTCCTGGCTCAAAGAAATAATTTACTCACGCTGCACTGTATTTTTGTTAATCCACCATTACTAAAACGTGCTTAGGAACACAGTTTTGTCTGGATCAGTAACCTATTATAAAACTTTTATATGTCATTCATATGTTGCTTTTATTCAGCATGTTCACTTTTTTAAAAAAAATGTTTTCTTTTCTGGCATTAGTAGAACAGCCTGTTTATTTTGAATCATTACAGCAAGGCCTACTGCTGCTCCTATCTTGCATCAAAGCTCTTGCATGATTTAGAATGATCAAGAGAAGAGGCTGTCCCCATGAGGTGATTTAGTGGCCTTACCGATACCCTCGAAAATATAAGCAAATTCAGCACGAGGAGTGAGGATCAATCCTGAGATATCTTGATTAGCACATTTTAGTCCATACATTTATCAACTAAGCCTCTGGACCAGATTTTTTCTGAAACCATTTCTGTACTTGTTTCCAGTTGCATCTTAATTCAAGAGGTTAATTGAAAAACAACAGCAACCAATATAACTTTAAGTAACACCTGTAGTGTGATAAAATACTCCAAGACACAGATTTGATTCTCATGTTTAATACTGTTGAAGTTGCATCACTGGTCAGTCTCAGCTACTACATCCCAGCTTCTATATACCAGCTATGTAATCTGGATAGTAATCATTTTATTTTACTCTTGCTTTTGCCCTGATTCCTAGCGATTCGTCTGCATTGAGCTTGATGTCTTTCTTAAGTTAGCACCTATGATTAACTGAGATGTGTTTGGAATATTCTACTGTTGTATTGTGAGCAATAATGTTCACCATTCTAGTTTATTATTTCTGATGACAATTTGTCATCTTGAGATGTTAGGATCAACCAACACTTAGAAGATCAAAAAGAATACATTTTGTACTAATGGAGAGCTGCCTTCATCGAAGTTTTGGGCGATCAGTGTTTCAATACTGTAGCTTTATCTCTGTCCAACATTTACAACATTTCCTCATGAACTTAGAGTATGGAGAATACACTAATTGATGATGTTAGAAAGTTAATTGCCAGGCTCTGCCCAAATTTTAAACTAGCCTGGTTGACTGTGATTGGTCATGACAATGCCCAAAGAAGTGAACCAATGAATTCTGTCAATTATTTCATTAACTGGTGTATTCTTGATGGCAATGCCTCCACCATTCAGACTCCACTTGTCAACTTTTCAGCACTCTTCTCATATAGTGCACATGTTGATTTTCCCCTTTACAGTAGTGTTCTTGCAAGTTGTCCTGATTGGTGTTAGGTGAAAATGTCTAACAAAATGTGTTCCCTTTTAAAAAAATCTAGGGAATTTCATAAGTCCAAGAACAATGGACTCAAAATCTGCACCTAGTTGTTTTAAAACCCCAGGATATAGTTTGACAAATCACTACTTAGTCACATTAATTTCTGTAATAATATTTCTTTATCTAAACTGATTTTTTTTTAAGTTCCTCATTCTCCCTAGAAATTTGCTTCCCATTATTTTCTGGAATATTTTTGATGTCTTGCACGATGACATATACAAAGATCCAGATTGTCATGAAATTGTGGAGATTTCGCAAACCTTTGGGATTCGGATTTTAAAGTCCTGTCCTAGTTGTTGAAAGTTCCCATTTTACCAGTAGAGGAAATGGTTTGGGGCATAAATGACTTGCACATGAAGGAAACTGAACTCAACAAGGTTTTGAAGCATCCATGTTTTTCCACCCTTCCGTTACATTCACTTGGTCCATCTCTGACTCTTCTTCCCTTCCTTGGCTTCTCCATCTCCAGAAATAGAGACCATCAACAAATATTCACTACAGCGTCACAGCTGCCTTGACTATACTTCCTCATATATTAGTTTCTAAAAGGACTTCATTCCATCCTCTATTTCTGTCATCTATTTTGATGATGCTACCTTCCACACAAACACATCTGATATTCATTCCTTTTACTCAACCAATGATTCACAGCAGTATGATTGCCAGAACCTTCCAATGTGTTGGATTTACTACTTGAATTTCTGTTTTTAATCCTTCCCTCTCAGAACTGTGATAGGATTCCTTTCATTCTCAGCTTCCACTCCACCAGCCCTGTATTTGATAGATTGTCCTCCACCAATTCTTCCAGGTCCATTTTTGCCATCTCTCTCTCTCTGTCTGTGTGTGTCTCTCTCTCTCAATCCTCAGTCTCTCTCTCTCTCTCTCTCTCTCTCTCTCTCTCTCACACACACACACACACACACACACACACACACACACACACACACACACACACACACACACACACCCCATTCTTCACAATAAGGTGTGATTACAGTCTGTAGCAAACTGTTTGGTATTCTTCTTCCCTCTGTGTCAGGATCTGTCCAACACAAAATCAGGCTCAGTGCTCTATGCCAAAGAGATTTGAGATGAAACCATCTACTGCATATGCATATGACAATCTCACTCTCTATAAATTCTGTGTACTATAGTTCAGATACACAACCTATCATACTATATTATGACCTTAGTTATTTATGTTACTTTTATCTAGATTTTTGTTTGTTGGAACTGCTTTTTTTATTCATTTATTTTACACTGTGTTTTGTTCTATGCTATTAAATACTTACCACTTCAGCTTCCAATATAATTGGAAATGCACAAAAAAGCAGCACCTTTTATAATATGAAAAGTAAACAGTGAATGATTGAAGTGGAGCCAATTTATACCTTTTTGCTGGTAATAACTGGGGTATTCACTTTTGTTTGCAGAAATACCATCGCAAGCACACTCCAGCAATATCAATTTAATTCTGTTCCCATTTACTTACACTTATTTGCAAGTTAATCCCCAATCAATATACACAATCTGATTACAATTAAAATGTACTCATCATTTTCCTCCTTTTACACACTGACTTCCCATTTGCAACATATTTAAGATTTTGGTCACTTTGCTAATGTTGAATGCAGTTCTGCAATGGTAGTCATCCAAACTCTTTGGGGTCTACTGATCTCACTCTCCCTTTGTAGCGAAATTTCAGCTCCTTTTAAAGCTAGCACTATTGAATGGTCGACTTATATTTACTGATTCAATTTAGGATTAAACCATTAAACAAGATTGACTGATCAGGTTTCTTGATCCTCCTGCTTATTGCCCTCCTCTCCTGAGCCTTTGGTGTGAATGGCCAAGAGGCAAAAAGCAATCTGAGGAGTGAGAATGGCAGCAACTTGCAAGGTCCCAAGAGGTGTGCTACAAGCTGCAAGCAAACTGGTAAGTTGGCGAGTGTGAGTGAACATACAGCATGTAAGTACATAACTGCATTTTGTATAATTATTGACTTCAGCAAGTAATAATTCGCAGTGAGAGATTTCAGCAAACAGTAATTCTCATAAAGTACATTATAGGTTCATAATACATTTTAAAAGTAGTTTACCAGGAAATTTCCCATCTGGAATGTCTAAATGTTGTAAAAGTGGAAGGTATTTTACACAAGCTCAGTTTTTGGGTGTTAGAACACATCATTACTTCTGTATCATTAGCTTTGTTAACCATTCACTTTACTTCTATATGTGATTTTGAAATAATGGACAGTGATCAAAATTAACTTCCAAAAAGATAGCTAATGGAAGTTGAAGTTCAATCTCACACAGCACACTCCAATGAACTCTGATGATAAATGAAACTTATATAGCTGATTAAATTTCTAGTCTGTTTCAAGAATTCATTCCAATAATTTCAGTTGATAGAACCTTTTAAATATTAAACCAAAAAGTGCTCTGAGTCAGGAAATTTAAGCAAAATTAAAGTAAAAATTCCACTTTGTTTCCCTCTGTGCATGTTGCAGCTTGTTCCAGCATGTTTGAACAGGTTTTCTAAAGCTCCTTGATGCAGTCAAGTCTAGTAAGTGGCACGTGCTATAGCTCACCTGCTTTGTGTTTACTTACTGAATTAAAAGAAAAAAATGCGTATTGTAAGTTCCCACTTAATATTGGCCCATTTACAACATTTCATTTTAATATGGGTCAGTTGTCGAGGCAGGTATTCGCATTTAGTTTCACGATTTATTTTAACATTGAGTCGAGACCTTACACCAATCAATCAGTGTCATTTTGGAGAGGTCTCTTCCACTTGCCGATTTACCAGTTTACCATCTTTTGAGCTTACAGTATACCTCAGGAAATTGCAAGCTGAGGCCAATCTCACTCCACAGGTTGCTTTTTGCCTCTTGCCACTCACACCAAGGACTTGAAAAGGGAGCAAAAGCAGGAGTGTTGCAAAACTTCATTGGTGGTGAAATGTATGGTTTGAGAGTACAATTGTGGTGAGCTAGATAACAGGTCCAGATCATGTTTTTGTAATCTTCATGATCATTTTGCAGGGGGGGCTTGGACAAATCTGGTGTTTCAATCAGATAATTGTAACTTGAAAGCAGGATTTGGAAGCTGGGATTTTCCAGCCTAGATCAACTGTATAAATGTGGGTGGTCACATGACCCTTGTAGTGTAGATCGCTGCAAAGTTTCCAGGGTCAGACTCCTGTAAATGTTTTGGACAAGTTTCTGACAGTGTTCTTTGCGTTTAGGAGCTGATCACTGAAGAGAGGATTGGAATCGGGTGCTGTTGCAGAAGCAGAGTCAGAGACCTGCCTCAGCTTAAAGGTGTAGGAAGCTTTAATGTAGAACTGCTAAGGTTTAGTTCCTCATTAAAGTGATCCTATTTCATCATTGAAATTCATCCTAAGATCACTTCCTTCTCAGATAGGAAGCCGATTGTATTTAAATGTTCAGAATGACTAACATTGCTAAAACAAAAGCAAAGTATTACAGTGCTAGGTATTCAGAGTTAGTGTTATTCAGCCTTTGGTTCTGATTTCTCTTCCACTTACACTTCTATAACATAACATAAACAACACATTGAATTATACAAGTATCTTTTAAAGTGATCTCTTTTGGAAGGTTTGAGTTAGACACAGCATTATAATGTATGTTCCTGTTCTTTCATTGTTGGCCTGACACAGGAGCTTCAAATATGTCATGTAATAATATCTGTTCACCACCAAACACCATTACAGATATGCATATCTGAAGGATGGAACAAGTCAACTTGAGGAGTTGGCAGACTGGATGGGTCAGGTGATGCTAACAGAAAAAATATAAGGAACTTGATGCTTGAGATGGCAACAAAGCAGTCATCAATGCATAACTATTCTGCTCTGTGAAATGGAGCAGATCAGCAAAATTGGACAGTTATTCACATTTATTAGGAAGGTTTGTTCTTATTAATTATGAAATATGTTAATCACTAGAGAGATCAATATTTATTGCCCGTCCCTAATTGCCCTTGAAAAGGTGATGACGCGCTATCACTGTTGTGTAGGTACACTCACTGAGCCCGTCAGGAGGGGTTTCCAGGGCTTTAAGCCAGAAATGATGAAGCAACAGTGATATAGTTCTAAAGCAGTGTTGTATAGTTTGGAGAGCAAGTTGCTGATGGTATGTTCCAATGTGTCTGCTGCCTGTGTGCTTCTAGATAGTACAGATTGTGCATTTGGAAAGTGCCCTCAAAGGAGCAATTTCAAATTGCAGCAGTGCATTTTTTAAAACGTACACTCCACTGCCACTGAATACTAGTAGTGGTTGAATGAAAGTTTAAGGTGTTGGATAAGATTCAGAACAAGCAGGCTGCTTTGAACTGGACGGTATCGAACATACTGTTTTGGTGCCGCATTCATCAACATTCCATCACACTCCAGAATTTTACCTTCTAGATGGTGGACATGCTTTGGAAAGTCAGGAAATGTGTTACTTCTGCAGTATTCATAGCCTTTGCTCACGCTACACATATGGCTGATCCAGATGAGTTCATGGTCAGATATTGATGTGACTTGCATAATTCAGCAATGGTAACTCCACTGAAAATCAAGGGAGGGTGGTTAAATTCTTGCTTGGTGAACATGGTTATTGTCTGGCATTTGTGTGGCTCAAAATGTTACTTACTATTTATCATTTCAAACATGAATTTTCTCCATGTTTACTCAGTTATGAACTCATACTTGAACACTATGCAATCATCAGTCAAAATCTTCACTACTGGCTTTGTGATGGAAGTATGGAAATTGATGATGAGGCTGAGAAAGGTTAGACTCAGGCCTCAATCCTGAGGAGTAGCTTGTAAAACTTTTCAGCAGCCACATCCTTTTGAGTTAGCTATGACTACAGAAAGTTTATGTATCACTACCCTTACCCAAATTCCCAGTGGTTTTAGAGACAATTCTAATGAATTTCAGAGCTAAGAGCCTAGTTAGGTGAAGGCATGGCCACCAAAGTTGAGGAGATTAGAAGTGGCCATACTTGAGAACAAACCAAATTAGCAGAAATATGTTGGAGGGTTCTTGGAAGAAAAGAGATATAAAGATAGGGCTTTTCCAGTCATGGAAGGATTTGGAAATGAGGATGAGAATGATACATTGAGATTATTTTCTAACCAGGTAACAATGTGGGTCACCAAGCACAGGGATGATGAGTGAAAAGCACTAAAGTGCAAGTTAGCACATGGGCAGCAGTGTTTGGATGACCTCCATTATATGGTTGGTAGAAGTTAGGTGACTGGCCCAGAATTCATTACAATAGTCATGCCTGTATGTAACAAAGTCATCACTGAGCGGTTCAGCCGCAGAAGTGTTGAAGAAGCAATGGTGTACAATGTTGTGAAAGTGGAAATTGACACTCTTAGTCATTAAACTACTATGTATTTGAAACCTCATCTCAATCAAATAGGGCACGCCGGTGCAAACACTAAGATAGCCACAGCCAAGTGCCAGGGAGACTCATAGAGTCATAGGAAGAATGGCAGAGTTTAGTTTAGCTAATTTTGGTAAAAGAAAACAAGGACTTAAAAAGTAGAGACCTAAGTGTTCAGGTACGTAATACTTTGACTAGACAAACAAGAGGCTGGAGACTAGTCCAGAAGAAGGGTTAATACCCAAAACATTGTTTTTTTTCCATCTCCTGGTGCTGCCTAGCTTGCTGTGTTCTTCCTGCCTCCTGTTTGTTGACTTTGGATTCCAGCATCTGCAGTTTTTTTTGTCTCTAACATAATTCTTTGAAGTTTGCATCAGATAGAGATAGGGTTGTTAAGGTGTTTAGCATGCTTGCCTTCATTGTCCAGACCTTTGAGTATAGGAATTGGGACATTACATTGACATTATACAAGGTTGTATGTCGGTGAGGTTTCTTCTGGAGTGCTGTGTCCAGTTCTGGTTGCCTTGTTGTAGGAAGAATGTTATTAAGTTGGAGAAGGTTCAGGAGAAATTGACCAGGATATTGCTGGGAATAGAGATGTGAGTTATAAGAAGGGGCTGGATTGGCTGGGACTTAGCTGGAGCATAGGAGATTGTGCAGTGACCTTGCTGAGGTTTATAAAATCGTGAGCGGTAAAGGTAAGATGAAGGGCAGGTGTCTTTTCCCTAGGGTTGGGGATTTCAAGACTATGGAGGAATATTTTTAAGGTGAGAGGAGAAAGATTTAGAAAAGACATGAGGAGCAATTTTTTTACACAGCATCTGGTTCGTGTTTTGAATGAACTTCCAGAGGAAGTGGTGGATGCGGGTGCAATTACAAAGTTTAAAAAATATCTAGATAAGTACATGAGTAGGAAATGTTGAGAAGGATGCGAGCCAAGTGCAGGCAGGTGGGGCCAATTTAGTTTAGTCCATGGTCGGCATGCACTGGTTGGACAGAAGGATCTGTTTCCATGTTGTATGGCTCTGAACCTTTGAATCCCTGAATTATATGAATAAGAGTGGAATCAAGTGGCTGCAGTGCTATCCAGAAGGATAACTGTGGAGAAGCATTGCATCAAAGTCTGGGAAAAAGTCAAAAGATAGGGTAATTTTCTTTTCCCACTGTCACTTTGAATACCATTTTTGACTTTGATAAGTCTTTTCAATGGTGTGACAGAGGTGAAAGCCTGATTGGAAGGATTGAAACATGGAATTCTGAAGAGGAAGGGCACAAATTTGGGAGGCATCAACACATTCAAAGACTTGGAGAGGAATAGGAAGTTGAAGTTGAGGCAGCAGTCACAAGGAACGCATGGGTTTGTTTTGAGGACAGGAATGATGATAAATTTGAAAGAGAGAACGACAGAATGTGAGGGAGAGAATCGTTAGCAATGTCAGCTATCATGAGAGCAGGAAGGGAAGTTTGAAGTCGTTTAGTTGAAATAGGGCAAAGAGAACAGGAGGTGGGACACAAGAACAAGATAAACTTCGAATTGGGGTGAGGGAGAATAATTGAGAAACTAGGGGAAAAAACAAGCTGAGACCTGAAACAAAATCAGTGATTATTGGAGAAATTCAGCAGGTCTAACATCACTGGAGGCCTGAGGTATAGGGAGGGTTCAAGGTGTTTTGATCCCCTGAGCTAGGGAAAGGGAGAGACGTAACAGAGGCAACTGATTAGATGGATTCAAAATTGCCAAAGAAATTCATGAGCTCCTTACACTAAGCAATAGAGGAAGGAAGAGGACCACAGGGGAAAGATGATGAAGAAAATGGTTTGTTGTTGAAAATTAAAGCAAAACAACACTCGTAAGTGACAACCTTCACCACAAATTATATTCCTGACCTGCACCTTGACAGTGAACTCAGCAATCCATCCTTTCTGTCTTCCATGCACTATGACTGTATGTGCAATTTACAGAATGCCACAGCAGCAGCTCACCAACTTTACTTTAAGACTACCTCACAGTAGTTCCTACCATTCAGAGATGAGCAGCAGCATCACTGAGAAAACATCATCTGCAAGTCCCCCTTCAAGTCATGAACCATCCTGATTTGAACATACACTGTCATTTCTTCAGCATTTTAAGATGAAATTCTGGGAATTCCGTATCTAATTTCATTCTTAAAAAAAAACACAGTAAACACAATGACTGCAATGATTAAAGGAAAAAATATAACTGCCACCTTCCCAGGGCGATGCAGAACTGACAATCAACTTAATTTAATCTTGCCCCTGTTTCCCACTTGCCAAGAACTCTTTTTTTTGAGAAACATGCTATCATTATAGAAAGGGTGATTTCAATGGAAAACACAATCTTTGCATTATATAAATCTGAAAATTTCTTTGCTTTCCCCTGCTTCTTCCCATTGTAATGTAGAGAAGAAAACTGAAGGAGAGCAGTGTGTTTTAATGTTTAAAATTCTTCATTTGGAATTGTAATACAACAAATAAACAGCTGAATCTTGGCAGATTTTCCTGTCTCTATTCTAATTAGCTTTCACCCATGTAATATAGTCCCTTCTTATTAAAACTGTACTTAGAACCTCTGTTTGAAGCTGTCTTTGGTAGACACCAGCTATAATGAAAGGTATGTTGTATGCAGACTGTCTGTTAAAAAAGAAGCCATTAACCATTTATCATGGACTCGTCATGTATCAAAGGTATTCCATATGTTCTATGTCTAGTCCAAATAAGAGAGACAGAAAGCCTTACAACTGACCAGAGTAGCATTTACCAGGTAGATGATCAAAGCCTGCATGAGAATATGAAAAATGGGATCAGCAATAGGCCATTCAACACTTTGAGCCTGCTAAACAATTTGCTATGATCATTGATGATCTTTTCCCCAACTCTAAGTTTCTATGCTATCCCTATTTTCCTTCATTCACATAGTATCCTGAGTCTATCTAGTTGTGTCTTTAAATATATTTAGTGACTATGCATCCAAAGGCAAAATGTAAATAATTGCAGATGTACATCATTTTTTATTGTTATCTATGATCTGAATGAAGAATAATTAATTTGGGAGGAAAACCTTACAATGACATGAGAATAAACCTGGCCCAGATAAGTGAGTTGGAGATGCTGGTGTTGGAACTGGGGTGTACAAAGTTAAAAATCACACAACACCAGGTTATAGTCCAACAGGTTTAATTGGAAGCACACTAGCTTTTGGAGCGTCGCTCCTTCATCAGGTGATAGTGGAGGGCTCAATCCTAACATACAGAATTTATAGCAAAAATTTACAATGTGATGTAACTGAAATTATACATTGAAAAATTGATTGTGAAGTCTTTCATCTGTTTGAATACCATGATAGTTTCACTTCTTTCATGTGTAAATCACAAAACCTTTTTTAAAAGTTGCATTCTCGGGTTAGCTGTTAACAATGGGTGATAGCTAGACAATATGTTGAAGGTATTAGCCCCCTGTGTTCTCTGTCTATGCCATGATGTTTAGACTGATTCTAATCTAAAAAGTGAGATAACAGAGTTTTGCATGAATGCATGCACTTTTGAGCAAAGTACAATGTAACCCTGCAAATACCAATTCACCCCACAAAATATATGTGTGCATGTGGGTCTTTGTCTGTCTGTGTGTGTGTGTGTGTCTGTCTGTCTGGGTTGGGGTTAGTGAGTGTGAGAAAGTGGATGTGTGTAGTGAGTGTAGAGAGTCTTAAGTCTGTGTGTGTGTGTAGTGCAGTGGTGATCACCTGTAGTGTGATATGAATCAAAGGTCCCAGTTGAGGCCCTCCCTATGGGTACTGAACTTACCAACAGCCTCCGCTCGGCCACTTTTCGCTGCTGCCTGTCCCAAAGTCCGCCTTGGAGGATGGTCACCCGAAGGTCCGAGGTCGAATGTCCTGGACCACTGACGTGTTCCCCAACTGGGAGGGAACACTCTTGTCTGTTGATTGTTGTGCGGTGCTCATTCATCCATTGTCGTAGCCTTTGCTCGGTTTCCCCAATGCACCATGCCTCAGGGCATCCTTGCCTGCAACATATAAGATAGACAACGTTGGCTGAGCCACATGAGTACATGCCATGGTATCTATGTCCACACTCTGACACATCTTGCAGCTCCTACAAGGTTGTCCTGAGAGTTGGGTAGCTTGCTACGAACAATGATCTGTTTGAGGTTTGGCGGTTGTTTAAAGGCAAGTAGAGAGGTTGTGGGGAAGATCTTTTTAGATTAGATTAGATTACTTTTTTTAGATTACTTACAGTGTAGAAACAGACTCTTCGGCCCAACAAGTCCACATCGACCCTCCGAAGAGCAACCCACCCAGACCCATTCCTTTACAATTACCCCTTCATCTAACACCACAGCCAATTTAGTATGGCCAATTCACCTAACCTGCACATGTTTGGACTGTGGGAGGAAACCGGATCGCCCAAAGGAAACCCACACAGACATAGGGAGAATGTGCAAACTCCACACAGACAGTTGCCTGAGGCGGGAATTGAACCGAGGTCGCTGACACAGTGAGGCAGCAGTGCTAACCACTGTGCCACCATGTCGCCCACTGGGATGCCCTCACAAGAACAGGGTATGATGCCAACTTATTGACCACCAGTTCCGACGTGCCACAGCAAGGAACCGTAATGACTTCCTCAGGAGACAGACACGTGCTGCAACCGACAGATTAGCCTTCATTGTTCAGTATTTCCCAGGAGCTGAAAAACTATGCCACATTCTTCGTTTCCTGTAACACATTATCAATGAGGATGAGCACCTCACCAAGATCTTCCCCACACCTCCACTATTTGCCTTTAAACAACCGCCAAACCTCAAACAGATCATTGTTTGTAGCAAGCTGCCCAGCTCACAGGACAACCCTGTCATGGTAGGTGCTGCAAGATGTGTCAAGAGTGTGGACATAGATACCACCGTTACGCGTGGGGACACCTCCCACCTTGTACATGGTATGTACTCTACTCATGTGGCTCAGCCAACGTTGTTTATCTTATACATTGCAGGCAAGGATGCCCTGAGGCATGGTACATTGGGGAAACCAAGCAAAGGCTACAACAACGGATGAATGGGCACCGCACAACAATCAACAGACAGGAATGTTCCCTCCCAGTTGGGGAACACTTCAGTGGTCCAGGACATTCGACCTAGGACCCTCGGGTGACCATCCTCCAAGGCGGACTTCGGGACAGGCGGCAGCGAAAAGTGGCCGAGCAGAGGCCGATAGCTAAGTTCGGTACCCATAGGGAGGGCCTCAACTGGGACCTTGGGTTCATGTCACATTACAGGTGACCACCATTGCACTACACACGCGCACGCACACACACACACACACACACACACACACACACACACACATCCATACTCCCCCCACACACGTACTTCCCCCCCCCCCACACACACACACCCCCCCACACACACTTCCCCCCCCCACACACACTCCTCCCACACACACACTCCCCCCACACACACACACCCCCCCCCCACACACACACACACACTCCCACATACACACACACTCTCTCTCTCTCTCTCACACACGCACACTCCCACGCACACTCCCACGCACCCCTTTACAGACTTAAGACACTCTACACTCACTGCACACATACACTTCTGACACTCATAACCCCCAACCCAGACAGACACACATACGTGCATGCGCACACGCACGCACACATCCACATGCACACACACATTTTGTGGGGTGAATTTGTACTTGCAGGGTTGCATTGTACTTTGCACAAAAACTGCATGAATTCATATAAAATTCCGTTATCTCATGTTTTGTATTAGAATCAATCTAAACATCATAGCATAGACAGAGAACACAGGGGGCTAACACCTTCAACATATTGTCTAGCTATCACCCATTGTTAACAACTAACCTGAGAATGCAACTTTTAAAAAAGGGTTTGTGATTTACACATGAAAGAAGTGAAACTATCATGGTATTCAAACAGATGAAAGACTTCACAATCAATTTTTCAATGTATAATTTCAGTTACATCACACTGTAAATTTTTGCTATAAATTCTGTGTGTTAGGATTGAGCCTTCCACTATTACCCGATGAAGGAGCGATGCTCCAAAAGCTAGTGTGCTTCCAATAACTTGGTGTTGTGTGATTTTTAACTAGGTCCAGATAAGTTAGAATCGGAGATTGGCAGCCAAATTTGTAACTGAAAAATAAGAGGAGGTAGTTTGATTGCAATCCCTTAATGAAAAAAAGCCATGCAAGCTTACTGGAGGACATAAGAATAGAAAGTAAAATGAAGCAGAAAAAAGGTACCAAATATTCATATCAGCTAGATCATAAAATTTAAAATCAGGCTCAGTATAAAAGATTGAGGGAATTGAAACAAATTATACAAACAAATGGAGAGTATGAAAGGGATTGGCAGTGAAGATAACAGGATTTCTAACAGCCTTTGAATAAATATTAAAAGATGAAAAAGTGGACCTGATCATTGACCTAAAGGAGTGCACAGAGGCAAGACCATAGCTAAAGTTCTGATTGAGTACTTGCACCTGTTCTTTCCACTGAAAAGGAGGCAGCCTAAGTTATAAAGAAAGAAAAGTTAGTTAGATTTACTGATTTTAAAATTAAGGAGGCTGTTTAACAGGATCATGGCTGATTAACAGGCCTCACATCCACTTTCCTCTCCTTTCCCTTGATTCCCCTATTGATCATGAATCTATCTATCTCAGCCTGAAATAGACACAGGATTCTGCCCTCAAAAGTTCTCAATCGCAAAGTATTCTGAAGACACTCTATCTTCTGAGAGAGGAAATTCCTCCTGACCTCAATCTTAAATTTGGCACCCTTTTATTCTGAGTTTCTGCTCTCTGATCCTAGACTGTCCCATGAGGAGAAGTGTCCTTTCAGCATTTACCCTGTCAAGCCCCTTAAAAATCCTGTAAGTCTCATCAGGATCACATCTCGTTCTTCTAAATTCCAACAAAGAGAGTCCCAGTCTGTCTCACCTTTGTTCATAATACATTTCCTTCATAGGAAACCTTCTCTGAACTATCTCCAACGATTTAATATATTTCTGTAAATAAGGTGACCAAAACTGCTCTCAGTATTCCAAATGTGGTCTCAGTAGTATCTTGTACAGTTGTTGTAAGAGTTTCCTCTTCATCTACTCCAACTCCCTTTAAATAAGAACCAACATTCCATTAGTCTTTCTGATTACCTGCTGCTCCTATGTGTTTCATGCACAAGTACCTCCAAGTCTCTTTTTATGGCAGCTTTCTACAGTTTTTCGCCATTTAAATAGTACTGTGTAGTTTTGTTTCCCTTTCCAAAATTAACAATTTTCCCCACATTATATATTCCATTTGCCAACTTTTTGCATACTCATTTAACCTATCAATATCCTGTATAAACTATTTGTATCCCTCTTGCAACCTGCCTTTCCAGCTATTTTTGTGTAATCAGCATATTTGGCTACCATACATTCACTTTCTTCATCCAAGTCATTAATGCATATTGTAAACAGTTGCAGTCCCAGCACTGATTCCTGTGGAACTTTATTGGTCACAGGTTGCCAACCTGAAAAAGAGCCCTTTTCCACACTTGCATTCCTGCCTATGAGCCAATTCTACATCCAAGTCAATATACTGTCTCCAACACCATGAAGTCTTATGACTTAACCTTTTGTGAGGTATGTTGTTAAATACCTTTTGGAAGTCCAGGACTTCTGGACTTCATGAGCTGTATCCAAGGTGGGAACCAAGAATGGAAATTATGAAAGCACTGATCATAATTTCCCAATCCTTTGTAGGTATAGGCATGATTCCAGTGGACTGGAGATTTGCACATGTTATAGCCTTGTTAAAAAAGAATGTGGGGATAAGCCCAGAAACTACAAATCAGACTATTTTACCTTAGCATTTGGAAAGCCGTTGGAAACAATAATTTAAGACAAAAATGAATAATGCCACAGGCAAATATGGGGTTAAAGGAACCCCAATATGGATTTGTTAAGGGAGAATTGTGTTTAACTAATATTCTGCTTCTAATGTGCTCGAGTTTTTTTTATGACTTGGCAAAGAATATTTAGTGTACGTGAAGTTCCAAAATGCATTTGACAAAGTGCTGCACAACAGATATGTAAGCAGAGTTGAATTCATGGGTTAAAAAGGAAAATAGCTACATAAATACTGAATCAGCTGAGTGGCATGAATCAGAGAAGTCGTCAATGATCCTTTCTCAGATGGAAGAATACTTATAGTGGTGCTCTCTGGGATCAGAGTAGGCTTCTATCCTGACCTCATTACACCCCTATTCCAAACATGGACAAAAACATGAACTCTAGCATTGAGGCAGGAATGATTGCCATTGACATCAAGACAGCATTTGACCCAGTGTAGCATCAAGAAGCCATAGAAATGTCTGTAGGGATCAGGAGAAAAATTCTCTGCAGGCTGGATTCATACCTAGCACAAAGAACGTGGTTGCAGTTGTTGGAGGTCAATCTTCTTGATTGACACCATTAGAACACCTTTACACAAGTTCCTCAAGTTAGTGCCCTAGGGCCAATCATCTTCAGCTGCTTCATCAATAATCTTCCCTCCATCATAAGAACCAAACCGTCTGAACATTGTGCAATCATCAGCAAACATCCCCACCTTTGACCTTATGACGGAGGGAAGATCATTGATGAAACACCTAAAGATTATGCTGAAGACACTACCCTGAGGAAAGCTTGCAGAGATGTCCTGGAACTGATAGGACTTGGCCTGACTAACAAGTTTTTAAATTCAACAAGTGAATTCTTAGTTTTTTTCAGGAAACCCAGTAACTAAAGAATAGTGAGTCTTGGGGATCCATCACATTTGTGTCTTTCCAACGCTTTTGTTGACCTAGCGTAGTTAACTCTAGCCCCTCAAACCACAATCCTGTTCCCATCCCAATATGCTGCAATCTACAGGATTTCCCTCCCTCCTCTCTGCTGCTCAGCTGCAGCCTACCAATGTAGGCTGTCCTGTCCTACAGTCAGCAATCCTCAAAATCTGATGAGCTGCTGGCTAGGAAACACCAAAAATTCAGCATAACCTCTGCTCTTCATATTTTGTCTTTTCTGCCACCGTTCCTTCCCAACACTACTTTCTCATACATCCATAAATATCAGAGCTCTTGTCTCTATTCCTGCTTTTGTCTAGCCTTGCCTTCAGGGAAAATTATGGTTATGAAAGCAGATGCAATAACATTATATCTTTCCAATGAAGTTACGAAATAGTGTTTACTAAAATTTTAGGTTACTTGGCTGCTGAAGTATTTCTTCTATTAATTATCTGGGTGGTTTCATATAATGCAAAAGTTTCTGAGAGTCTATGTTTACACTCCACATTTACTTTCATTAGAAAACCTGAGTGGTCCAGGTTAAGGACCTTTTCTTTTATTATTTATGAAGGGTGTGTTTTCATGTTTTAATTACAAGCCAGAAAATGTGGCATTAAGCACATCTCTTCTTTTAAAGAGCCAACAGAAGTCTGATGGGTTGAATGTTCTTATTGAGTTGCAAGTTTCTTTATAAGCCATCAATACATTCTACTTTGGTTGGAGTAGGATACCAGTGTCTTCTCCTTTACATAAATGAGCAAAATTAAATTAAGCTACAGTGGAAATAGCCCATTCCCAGACCATCATATACAGTATATTACAAACAAAAACAGAAATTGCTGGAGAAATTCAGCAGGGCTGGCAGCAGCTGTGAAGAGAGAAACAATGTTAAATGTTTTGAAGAAGATGGACCCTTCTTCAGAGACATATATCATTTATATTCCCTGAAGTTGAAATTGGAACAAAATCCTTGAAAGACGGTCTCAATCTTTGCCAAGTACCAACCATTGTTAGGCAGCTCTTGATGTATACTTTTGAACCACTATCTGAGGCATGCTCAGTTCTATGCAAATAGATTCACAACTAAAGTCGTAGTGACACAATTAAATCCTCTCAGCTACTTACACAGAAGGTAACTAACACAATCCGCATCAGCAATGCCAACTCTTTTACAATTAGGTTGCAGTATCTTATTACAGTTGTGACCACTCAATAAAGCTCACTCATAATTATATATTGTGTGTACAATGTCACCTTTACTATTCATTTTGTATATAACATGAGAACCAAAAATGTCTAGTTTTAAAACTGAAAAGAAATTGGCTTTTATATTTGAAAACACAGTCCTCCACTCACATTACAGGTCTACAATTCTTCAGCTCCATTAGTAAAGAAGTCAGGTTTTCAACCAGTTTCTTTAAGCCTATGCTGTAATTTTTAATTCTTTTGTAACAATCCAAAGTAATATGTGTAAAATCTAATTGCCATTACCATTAGTTGTGAATTTAATTGGGATAGATTCCAGTAAGTGTATTAATTTTAAGTGTTTAAACTCAATGTGCAATTAGCCCAAAGACTGTGAAATGGATTTCCATACATTGAAGTTTGAATATATTTTGAGGGTATTAATTCATGCTGTACTTAATTAATTTGCCAAAAGTTGATCAAGGAGTGATTTTCTTTTAAGAATTTCAACAAAAGATAGCTTTACATGCTTTTCATCACCTTAACTTAAAATCCTTAACTTTCCTTTCTCCTGTTCTCCAAACTGATAACTAACACCCTTTCTATTGCCTGTGAGAAACCCTTTCTGTGATTTTTCTCTTTACTTGCCCTTCAGAAATCCTTAATTCGACATCTAGCATCCTATGCATTCCTTATTCCCAACCTGGAAAAGTTACTATGGTTTTCTGTGTGCCAGCAAATCTAGAAATATTTCTCCTTGCAGTGGAAAAAGGTAGTTGAGACTGCTGTGGTATGTGAGCTGGTACAGGGTGTTGGGGTCTGCCAGAATAATTGGTAAGAATACCTGCAAAAGATTCCCAGCATTGTCAAAACTGTCCCCAGTTGCAAAGGGCAGCAGCATGCAGCAGGGCCTGGAGAAGGGCTACACCCAAAACATTGACTTCTCTACCTCCTGATGCTGTGTGGCTTGCTGGATTGCCATAGTGTTAAGGCTTTAGATAAAGCGGATTTTGTTAAATATGTACAAGAAGATTTTCTGATTCAATATGTGGATGTACCTACTGGAGGAGGTGCAGCAACTAGAATTCAGTAAACCAACTAGAATTCAGTGCTAGCTCAGTGATTTAACTGAGGAACTCCTATGGCTCCCTCATTCCTCCTGAAGGCTAGTCAGCAAACACCATGGGTTTGCCTCTATCCTCATTGAGAGGTTCTTCATTAACAGGTAATCAGTGCCAATCAAAGCATCCGATAACAGGAGGTTGGCATTGGAAGTTACACTTCTTCACCCTCGTCCTTAATTCTAAATCTTTCAGCTTTCACCCTCGCCTTTAGCAACCCACTCTGCAAGCCCCATCCTACTCCATTCACCTCTGTTCAAGTCAGCACTCCCAGCTGTGGAGAACTGGCAGCCTCTGATTTTTCAGCAGCTCCCGGGGTGAAGTTTCCACCCTGATGGGGACTTGAGAGAAAGGTCTGATGTTGACCAGTTATGTGTCTGAGAGAATGTTTATAGCACTGAGCTCCCAGCATAGAAGTAATGCAGGGGGATCCCAGTTGTTTAAACTAAGTCCCAAATTGAGCAGCCTTTTTCTAATATGTATCCATACCTACACCCTTATGTATGGTGCTTCTGTAATTCATTATTTGCTTCATTCTGCTGCAACATGAGTGATCTATTTTTCGGCCATTGTGTCTCTGCCTTCAATGCTCTTCAAAACCCTTCTTGCTTTAACTTCCTGCCTTTGGGAATTTTTTTTTAAAATGCATTTCCCTCAATGATATTTATATTTCCTTTTTTGCCCCTGCACATTCATATTTTCATTATCTTCACCTAAGGCACTGTTACATTTTCTCCTCCAGGCCTTCCTTTCTCTTTGAGTCTTTCGCTGAGAAATTGAGAAGGAAATAAGTTATTTGGAGAATTGTGCTTGTCCATTTTAGTTAATTATGCAAATACGTTGAAGCAAGATCACATTCCTTCAAAATGCTGTACCCATGAATTGTGTTATGGATTATTCAATCTTTAGTTCCTGCTATAAGTAATGCAATATTTTCCTTTTATAAATCATCTGTTTATTCTCATTTAAAATTGTCAGTGTAATACAGGCAGGGAGATTTGATGGAGCTGCACGGGAGGATTTAAATTAGTAAGGTGAGGGTGGGACCCAAGAAGATAGTGGGGAAAGAGATCAATCTGAGACTGGTGCAGTTGAGAAAAGAAGAGAGTCAAACAGTCAGGGCAGGCAGGGACAAAGCAGAGAACAATGTAGGACTTGATAACTTAAACTGCATTTATTTCAATATAAGAGGCCTAACAGTGAAGGCAGATGAACTCAGGGCATGGTTAGGAACATGGGATTGGGATATCATCGCAATTACAGAAACATGGCTCAGGGATGGGCAGGACTGGCAGCTTAATGTTCCAGGATCCAAATGCTACAGGAAGGACAGAAAGGGAGGCAAGAGAGGAGGGGGAGTGGTGTTTTTGATAAGGGATAGCATTACAACTGTACTGAGGGAGGATATTCCCAGAAATACATTCAGGAAGATTATATGAGTGGAGCTGAGAAATAAGAAAAGGATGATCACCTTATTGGGTTTGTGTTATGGACCCCCTAACAGTCAGCGGGAAATTGAGCAACAAATTTGTAAGGAGATTTCCGTTATCTGTACGAATAATAGTGTGGTTATGGTAGGGAATTTTAACTTACCAAACATATCCCTCCAAACTCTTCCTATTTATATACGCTTGCAGAACCCTTTTAAATGTTGCAATTGTACCAGCCTCCAATACTTCCTCTGGCAGCTTGTTCCGTACACGCACCACCCTCTGAGTGAAAATGTTGCCTCTTAGGTATCTTTTATATCTTTTCCCTCTCATCTAAACCCATGCCCTCTAGTTCTGGACTCGCGCACTCCAGGGAAAAGACTTTGTCTATTTATCTTATCCATGACCTCAATGATTTTCTAAACCTGTATAAGGTCAATCCTCAGCCTCCAACCTACAGGAAAAACAGCCCTAGCCTAGTCAACCTCTCCCTGTAGCTCAAATTCTCCAACCCTGGCAACATCCTTGTAAATCTTTTCTGAACCCTTTCAGGTTTCACAACATCTTTCCAATAAGAAGGAGACCAGAATTGCACGCAATATTCCAGAAGTGGCCTAACCAATGTACTGTACAGCCGCAACATGACCTCCCAACTCCTGTACTCAATACTATCACCAACAAAGGAAAGCATATCAAACGCCTTCTTCACTATCCTATCTACCTGCAACTCCACTTTCAAGGAGCTATGAGCCTGCTCTCCAAGGTCTCTTTATTCAGAAACACTCCCTCGGACCTTACCATTAAGTGTATAAGTCCTGCTAAGATTTGCTTGCCAAAAATGCAACACCTTACACTTTTCAAAATTAACCTCCATCTGCCACTTCTCAGCCTGTTGGTACATCTGATCAAGATCCCATTGTAATCTGAGGTAACCTTCTTCGTTGTCCACTATGCCTCCAATTTTGGTGTCATCAGCAAACTTAATAACTATACCTCTTATGCTCACATCCAAATCATTCATATAAATGATAAAAAGTACTGAACCTAGCATCAATCCTTGTGGCACTCCACTGGTCACAGGCCTCCAGTTTGAAAAACAATCCTCCACCACCAACACCACCACCATCCCGTCTTCTACCTTTGAGCCAGTTTTGTATCCAAATGGCTAGTTCTCCCTGTATTCCATGAGATCTAACCTTGCTCACCAGTCTCCTATGGGAACCTTGTGGAACGCCTTACTGAAGTCCATATAGATCATATCTACTGCTCTGCCCTCATCAATCCTCTTTGTTACTTCTTCAAAAAGCTCAATCTAGTTTGTGAGACATGATTTCCCATGCATAGAGCCATGTTGACTATCCCTAATCAGTCCTTGCCTTTCCAAATACATGTACATCCTGTCCCTCAGGATTCCCTTCAACAACTTGCCCACCAAAGACATCATGCTCACTGGTCTATAGTTCCCTGACTTGTCCTAACCACCTTTCCTAAACAGTGACATCATGTTAGCCAACCTCCAGTCTTCTGGTACCTCACCTGTGACTATTGATGATACAAATATCTCAGTAAAGGCCCAGCAATCACTTCATTAGTATCCCACAGAGGTCTAGGGTACACCTGATCAGGTCCTGGGGATTTATCCACTTTTATGCGTTTCAAGACATCCAGCACTTCCTCCTCTGTAATATGGACATTTTTCAAGTTTTCACCATCTATTTCCCTACATTCTATATCTTCCATGTCTTTTTCCACAGTAAATACAGATGCAAAATTCTTGTTTGGTGTCTGCCCCATCTCCTGTGGCTCCACACGAAGGCCGCCTTGCTGATCTTCATGGGCGGCATGGTGGCACAGTGGTTAGCACTGCTGCCTCACAGTGCCAGAGACCCAGGTTCAATTTCCGCCTCTGTGCAAACTCCACACAGACAGTTGCCATTCTTCCAGTGTCTGCGTGGGTTTCCTCCGGGTGCTCTGGTTTCCTCCCACAGTCCAAAAATGTGCAGGTTAGGTGAATTGGCCATGCTATATTGGCAGTGGTGTTAGGTGAAGGGGTAAATGTAGGGGAATGGATCTGGGTGAGTTGCACTTCGGAGGGTCGGTGTGGACTTGTTAGGCCGAAGGGCTTGATTCCACACTGTAAGTATATTAATCTTTGAGGGGCCCTAATCTCTCCCTAGTTACCCTTTTGTTATTAATGTATTTGTAAAAACCCTTTGGATTCTCCTTAATTCTATTTGCCAAAGCTATCTCATGTCCCTGTTTTGCCCTCCTGATTTCCCTCTTAAGTGTACTCCTACTTTCTTTATACTCTAAGGATTCACTCGATCTATCCTGTCTATACCTGACGTATGCTTCCTTCTTTTTCTTAACCAAATCCTCAATTCCTTTAGTCATCCAGCATTACCTATACCTACCAGCTTTTCCTTCACCCTAACAGGAATATACTTTCTCTGGACACTCATTATTTTACTTCTGAAGGCTTCCCATTTTCCAGCCTTCCCTTTACCTGCGAACATTTGTGCCCAATCAGCTTTTGAAGGTTCTTGCCTAATACCATCAAAATTGGCCTTCCTCCAATTTAGAACTTTAACTTTTAGATCTGGTCTATCCTTTTCCATCACTATTTTAAAACTAATAGAATTATGGTTGCTGGACCCAAAGTGGTCCACCGCTGACACCTCAGTCACCTGCCCAGCCTTATTTCCCAAGAGTAGGTCAAGTTTTGCACCTTCTCTAGTATGAATACTGAATCAGAAAAGTTTCTTGTACACACTTAACCATACACACATTCCTCTCCATCTCAGCGCCAGCAACCCGGGTTCAATTCCCGCCTCAGGCAACTCTCTGTATGGAGTTTGCACATTCTCCCCGTGTCTGCGTGGGTTTCCTCCCACAATCCAAAAATGTGCAGGTTAGGTAATTGGCCATGCTAAATTGCCCGTAGTGTGAGGTGAAGGGGTAAATGTAGGGGAATGGGTCTGGGTGGGTTGCGCTTCGGCGGGGCGGTGTGGACTTGTTGGGCCAAAGGGCCTGATTCCACACTGTAAGTAATTTAATCTAATCTAATCTAAACCCTTAACACTATGGCAGTCCCAGTCTATGTTTGGAAAGTTAAAATGCCCTACCATAAACACCCTATTATTCTTGCACATAACTGAGATCTCCTTACAAATTTGTTTCTCAATTTCCCTCTATTAGGAGGTCTGTAATATAATTCCAATAAGGAAACCATCACCCTCTTATTTCTCAGTTCCACCCAAATAACTTCCCTGTATGTATTTCTGGGAATATCCTCCCAAAGTACAGCTGTAGTGTTATCCCTTATCAAAAACACCTATCCCCCTCCTCTCTTGCCTCCCTTTCTGTCCTTCTTGGAACATTCAACTGCCAGTCCTCCCACCCCTGAGCCATGTTTCTGTAATTGCTATGATATCCAAGTCCCATGTTCCTAACCATACCCTGAGTTCATCTGCCTTCCCTGTTAGGCCTCATGCATTGAAATAAATACAATTTAATTTATCAGCCCTACCTTGTTCTATGCTTTGTTCCTGCCTGCCCTGACTGTTTGACTCGTCAATGTACATTGAAATCTTTCCTCATTATCTCCCTGGGTCCCATCCCCCTACCTTACTAGTTTAAATCCTCCTGAGCAGCTCTAGCAAATCTCCCTACCATATATTAGTGCCCTTCCAATTTAGGTGCAATCCATCCTTCTTGTACAGGTCACTGCTACCCCAAAACAGCTTCCAATGATGCAAAAATGTGAATCATTCTCCCGTACAGCAGCTCCTCAGCCATGCATTCATCTGCTGTATTCCTCCCTATTCCTGCCCTCACTAGCTGGTAGCATTGGGTGTAATCTTGATATTACTACTCTTGAGGACCTCCTTTTTTAAATTCCTGCCTAACTCCCTGTATTCTCCTTTCAGAATCTCAACCTTTTCCCTTCCTTTGTCATTGGTTCCAATGTTTACAGTGACCCCCTGATCCCTCTCCCCCTTGAGAACATTCTGCATCCTCTCTGAGACATCCTTGATCCAGGCACCAGGGAAGCAATACCCCATTCTGATTTTTTTGCTACTGGCCACAGAAACGTCTGTCTGTACCTTGGCCTAGAGAGTCCCCTCACACAATCGTTTGCTTGGAACCCAACATATCTCTCGATACATTTGAGCCAGTCTCAATACCAGAAACTTGGCTGGTCATGCAACATACTCCTGAGTGTCCATCACCCCCTACATTTTCCAAAACAGCATATTTGTTTGAAATGACTCCTGCACTACCTGCCTACCTCTCTTACCTTTCTTGGAGTTAACCCATCAATGTGACTGTATCTGAGACTTTACCCCCTTCCTATAACTGCCATCTATCAAATCCCCTTGCTCTTGTAAATTTCTCATTGCTTCTGACTGCCTCTCCAACTGATCCATTCGATCTGATAGGCTTTGCAACCAACGGCATTTATTGTAGATGTAACCTCAGTAGCCCGTAAACTCTCTCTAAACTCCCACATCCGACAAGAAGAACATATCGCTGTACTAAGAGCCATTTTTGTTTCTTTCAATCTACAGACCCAGAAAATAGCAGTGTCTTATTCACTCTGCTAAACACTGCTCCAGGTTAAATTAATATTAATGGCTTATATTTTAAGTTTAATCAAGAGACATAGCCCAATAAAACATACAATCAAGAAAGAACCCTCTCTACTCACTACTGCAGACTTATTTTAAGGCTGTGCTTAAAATCCATTTATCTGGTTCTGTGCTCTGACCTTTCTTTCTCTCTCTTCATTTCTGACTGCCGCCGTGACAGCGATCACCTCAAACTGTCCGCCCTTCTCACTCACTCCAACCTCCCGCCCTCACAATGTGCAGCCCTCCACTGCAACCCCAACCTCACCATCAAACAAGCAGACAAGGTGTGCACAGTAGTAGTTTGCCGCACTGACCTCTACACTACTGATGCCAGACGCCAACTTTCAGACATCACCTCTTACTGCCTCCTTGACCACGACCTCACTTCCCATCACCAAACCATCATCTTCCAGACCATCCACAACCTCATAACCTCTGGGGATCTCCCATCCACAGCCTCCAACCTCATTGTCCGTGAACCCTGCACCACCCGACTCTATCTGCTACCGAAGATTAGCATACCTGACTTCCCCAGTTGACCCATTGTCTTAGTCTGCTCCTGTCCCACTGAACTCATCTCTGCTACCGTCTTGCCGCCTCAGTCCAGGAACACTCTACCTACATTCGGGATACCACCCACGCCCTTCACCTCCTCCAAGATTTTCTTTCCCCCAGGCCCTAATGCCTCATCTTCACCATGGACATCCATCCACCACAATGAAGTCCTCCATGCCCTCTACTACTACTTCTCATGCCATCCCAACCAGTACCCTTCCAACGACACCCTTATCCGCCTGGCTGAACTGGTCCTCATCCTTAAGAACTTCTCCTTCCAATACTCCCACTTCCTCCAAACCAAAGGGGTAGCCATGGGCACCCTCATGGGAACCAGCAATGCTTGCCTCTTTGTTGGGTACATGGAGCAGTCCATCTTCCGCAGTTATACTGGCACCATTCCCATCTGTTCCTCAGCTATATCGATGACTGTATTGGTATTACCTCATGTTCCTACGAGGAGGTTAATCTACTTAACCAACACCTTTCACCCCGACCTCCAAATTTACCTGGACCATCCCGGACACCTCCCTTCCCTTCCTGGACCTCTCCATCTCCAGTAACCAACTAACCACGGGCATCTACTACAAGCCCACTGATTCCCACAGCTACCTAGACTACACCTCCCACACTACCTCCTGTAAAAAACGTCATCCCTTATTCCCAATTCCTCCACCTCCACCGCATCTGATCCCAGGATGACCAATTCCACCTTAGAAAATCCCAGATGATGTCCTTCTTCCAAGATCACAAGTTCCCTTTCCACCTGGTCGACAATGCCCTTCAGCGTATCTCCTCCACTTCCCGCACCAGCACACTTGAACCCCACCCCTCCCAACACAACAAGGATAGAACCCCATGGTCCTTAACTTCCACCCCACCTAACTCCACATACATCATATCATCCTCCACCACCTACAAACGGATCCCACCTTCAGAGATATATTTCCCTCCCCACCCCTATCAACATTCTGTAAAGTCCATTCCCTCCGCGACTCCCTTGTCAGGTCCATGCGCTCCCACCCCCCACCAGCTCACACCCCACTCCCAGAACTTTCCCTTGCCACCGCAGGAAGTGCCAAACCTGCACTCATACCACTCCCCTCGTCTCCATCCTAGGCCCCAAAAGATCCTTCCACATGCAACAGAAATATACCTGCACTTCCGCCAATGTCATCTATTGTATCCGTTGCATCTGATGTGGTTCCCTCTACATCGGGGACAGGATGCCTACTTGTGGATCGTTTCAGAGAACATTTCTGGGACACCCACACAAACAAACCCCACCTCCCTGTGACTGAACAATTCAATTCCCCCTCCCACTCCATCAAGGACTTGTAGGTCCTGGGCCACCTCATTGCCAAACTGTTACCACCCTCCACCTGGAGGAAGAACACTTCATATTCCATCTTGGGACCCTGCAACCACACGGGATCAATGTTGATTTCAACAGTTTCCTCATTTCCCCTCCCCTCACATTATCTCAGTCCCAAGCCTCCAACTTGGCACCACCCTCCTGACCTGTCCACTACCGTTCCCATCTATCTGCTCCTCTCCTACTTATCACCTTCTCCCTCACCTTCATCTACCTATTGCATTCTCAGTTACCTTTCCCCCAACCCACCACCTTCCTATCTATCTCTCAGCCTCCCCCGGCCCACAAGCCTCATTCCTCATGAAGAGTATATGTCAGAAACATCGATTCTCCAGCTTTCAGATGCTGCCTGACTCGCTGTGCCTTTCCAGCACCATACTCTTGGCTGCTAAAATAAGACTGCTGAAGGAGAACATCAGGTCAAAATAAAATGTTAGCTGAGCACTTCATGCTCAGTTGGGTGCATCACATGCAATGACCCGAGTGAATGGTGCAAATTGAAGTTTCAAAATGAAGCTCTCCCAAGTAACATTGAAGCTATATGATGCACAATATTCATTCTCAGAGGACAAATTACTCTGCAGACCCATTACAACAACATAGACGAGGATCTGAACTTCCAGCTCTTAGATACCAAGCAAATACCATTTACCTCAGGCACAGCAAGCTTGGACTGGTAACCTTGAATGGGCAAAAATCAGATTTACAATGTTCTGTGACACTCTAGACCATTGACTACAGAACAGCTCCTAGAGGGGTATAATAATCTGTTAGGAGAAAGTGAGGACTGCAGATGCTGGAGATCAGAGCTGAAAATGTGTTGCTGGAAAAGCGCAGCAGGTCAGGCAGCATCCAAGGAACAGGAGAGTCGACGTTTCGGGCATGAGCCCTTCTTCAGGAAGGTGTGTTTACAGGGTTAAGATGTCTTCCAGGACAACAACATCCTGAAGCAGTTGAGAATGCAAGACCAATTCTACATCTACCAAGAAACATCCCAGATGATCTCAAACCAGCCTGGAAATCAAGATTGAACTGGAAAAGAAGTGAATAATTAAGAAAGTGACAACTCTTGCGGAATTAATTAGCAGCATGGTGGCAGTGAAATATCCTTGAAAGGTAGAGCAAGTATTGTCTAAAGTTATAAGTAAAACCCTAAACAGAGCTCACTACCCATTACAACAGTTGAAGGAATTTCACCAAATAAAAGGTTGTTGCTGGCAAGTGAAATTGGATGAAAGCAACACTTTCTAATCACATTCTGGGTGCACTTCAGGTAATGCAAATGGTTACAGATGCTGTTTTGCATCTCCACTACTCCAGAAGAATTTCAATGCAGGCAACATGAATTAATTAGTGACATCTCAGAGTGAAAACTATAGTGAATGATCTGCAGGTTTATGAATGCCAAGACATAATGGATGAAGTCATTGTTGTTCACGATCAAAATCTAGTACAAGTACTTGACAGAGCTCACCAGGTGAACCTGAAACAGAACAAGACTGGGAGGTTGGCAAACATGGTGCCACTGCTTAAGAAGGGTGGTAGAGAGTTTTGAAAGGCAAGGACTCATTAGGGATAGTCAACATGGCTTTGTGCATGGGAAATCATGTCTCACAAACGTGATTGAGTTTTTTGAAGAAGTAACAAAGAAGATTGAAGAGGGCAGAGCAGTAGATGTGGTCTATATGGACTTCAGTAAGGCATTCGACAAGGTTCCCCATGGGAGACTGGTGAGCAAGGTTAGATCTCGTGGAATACAGGGAGAACTAGCCATTTGGATACAGAACTGGCTCAAAGGTAGAAGACAGAGGGTGCGGGTGGAGGGTTGTTTTTCAGACTGGAGGCCTGTGACCAATGGAGTGCCACAAGGATTGGTGCTGGGTCCTCTACCTTTTGTCATTTACATAAATGATTTGGATGCGAGCATAAGAGGTACAGTTAGTAAATTTGTAGATGACACCAAAATTGGAGGTGTAGTGGAAAGCGAAGAGGGTTACCTCAGATTACAGCAGGATCTTGACCAGATGGGCCAATGGGCTGAGAAGTGGCAGATGGAGTTTAATTCATCGAAATGTGAGGTGCTGCATTTTGGGAAAACAAATCTTAGCAGGACTTATACATTTAATGGTAAGGTCTTAGGGAGTGTTGCTGAACAAAGAGACCTTGGAGTGCAGGTTCATAGCTCCTTGAAAGTGGAGTCGCAGGTAGATAGGATAGTGAAGAAGGCATTTCATATGCTTTCCTTTATTGGTCAGAGTATTGAGTACAGGAGTTGGGAGGTCATGTTGCAGCTGTACAGGACATTGGTTAGGCCACTGTTGGAATATTGTGTGCAATTCTAGTCTCCTTCCTATCGAAAAGATGTATGAAACTTGAAAGGGTTCAGAAAAGATTTACAAGGATGTTGCGAGGTTTGGAGGATTTGAGCTATAGAGAGAGGCTGAACAGGCTGGGGCTGTTTTCCCTGGAGTGTTGGAGGCTGAGGAGTGACCTTATAGAGGTTTACAAAATTATGAAGGGCATGGATAGGATAAATAGACAAAGTCTTTTCCCTGGGGTAGAGGAGTCCAGAACTAGAGGGCATAGGTTTAGGGTGAGAGGGGAAAGATACAAAAGAAACCTATGGGGTACCTTTTTCAAACAGAGGGTGGTACGTGTATGGAATGAGCTGTCAGAGGATGTGGTGAAGGCTGGTACAATTGCAACATTTAAGAGGCATTTGGATGGGTATATGAATAGGAAGGGTTTGGAGGGATTTGGGCCGGGCGCTGGCAGGTGGGACGAGATTGGGTTGGGATATCCGGTCAGCATGGACAGGTTGAACCGAAGGGTCTGTTTCCATGCTGTGCATCTCTATGACACTATGACTCTAAGATGAACTTCCAATTAAAGATGCCCAAAGTTAAGTATGTTGGTCATGTATTGAAACTGAAAGATCTTTGCCTGGATTCTGCAAAGATGATAGATGCAGCGATGACATGTCAGCTGTGTGTCAAAATTCTTGCCTAGCTTGTTAGTGGAATGTGACACATTATGATCACATGGGATACAGGGAGAACTGGCCATTTGGAGACAGAATTGGCTAGAAGGTAGGAGACAGATAGTGGTGGTGGAAGGTTGCTTTTCGGACTGGAAGCCTGTGTGCAGTGGTGTGCCACAAGGATTGGTGCTGGGTCCACTGCTTTTTGTCATTTATATAAATCATTTGGATGTGAATATAGAGGTATGGTTAGTAAATTTGCAGATGGCACCAAAATTGGTGGTGTAATGGACAGCAAAGCACATTATCGCAGAGTACAACAAGACCTTGATCATATGGGATGATGGGACAGGAAGTGGCAGATGGAGTTTAATCTGGATAAATGTGAGGTACTTCATTTTAGTAGGACAAATCAGGGCAGGACTTATACACTTAGTCAGGTCCTGGGGAGTGTTGTTGAATAAAGGGACCTTGGAGTGCAGATTCATAGTTCCTTGAAAATGAAGTCTCAAGGATATTGAAAATGATGTTTGGTACGCTTACCTTTATTGGTCAATGCATTGACATAGGAGTTGGGAGATCATGTTGTGGCTGTACACATTAGTGAATCCACTTTTGGAATACTGTGTTCAATTCTGGTCTCTTTGGAAAGAGGTTGTTAAACTTGAAAGAGAAAAGATTTACAAGCATGTTGCCAGGGTTGGGCTATGGGGAGAGACTGAACAGGCTGGGGCTATTTTCCCGAGAGTGTCAGAGGCTGAAGGGTGACCTTATAGAGGTTTATAAATTCATGAGGGGCATGGATAGGGTAAATAGACAAGGTCTTTTCCCCAAGGTAGGGGAGTCCAAAACTAGAGGGCATAGGTTTAAAGTGAGAGAGGACAGATTTAAAAGGGACTTGAAGAGCAACTTCTTTCATGCAGCGGTGGTGCATGTATGGAATGAACTGCCAGGGAAGTAATAGAGTCGGGTACAAATACAACATTTAAAAGGCATCTGGATGCGTATGTGAATAGGAAGCGTTTAGAAGGATCAAACGCTGGCAAATGGAACTAGTGTTCAGAGATGTGTCAGCTAGATGCATTAGTCAGAGGTAAGGATAAGGGAATGGTTTGGGTGGGTTACTGTTTGGATGGTTGCTGTGGACTTGTTGAGCCACTCTGTAAGGATTCTATGATTCTAATAGAGTTGATGAGGGGGAGATAGTGGATTTGGTTCATTTGCACTTTCAGAGAGCTTTCAATATGGTCCCACATGAGAAATTAGCATGTAAAATTAAAGCGCATGGGACTGAGGGTAGTGTATTGAGATAGATGAAGATAGTGAGAATTGCAGATGCTGGAGAGTCAGCGTGGATAAAAAGTGGTGCTGTAAAAAGCATAGTGGGTCAGCAATATCAGAGGAGAAGGGAGTTGACGTTTCAGGTCAGGGAGGGGCAAGGGGGCTGAAACGTAAATAGAATGAGGTGGTGGGGCTGGGAGAAAGATAGGTAGGATGGTGATCGGTGGATGCAGATAGGAGGTAGCTGTGATTGATCAGTGGGGAGGTTGGAGCAGATAGGTGGGCCTTGTTGAGGCTAATGGCCTGTTTCCACATTGTAGGGATTCTGATTCTGTGATTAATTTAGGATAACGTGTTGGCATGGATGAGTTGGACTGAAGAATCTGTTTCCGTGGTGTACATCTCTGTGACTCTATAACTCATATCTAAGGGTGTACATTGGCATTAGAACAAGAAGTAGTGTTCACTTAAGCCAAGCAAGTAACGGTGGCAGCACTTGTTGAAATACTATGACAGATGCCTGGCCATTGTCTTTACGTGTGAACATTTTCATCGATGTACTCAAAAGAAATAGATTGATTAGATTAGATTCCCTACAGTGTGGAAACAGGCCCTTCGGCCCAACAAGTCCACACTGACCCTCCGAAGAGCAACCCACCTAAACCCATTCCTCTACGTTTGCCCCCGACCAATCCACCTAACACTACGTGCAATTTAGCATGGCCAATTCACCTGACCTGTACATCTTTGGACTGTGGGAGGAAACCGGAGCATCCGGAGGAAACCCACGCAGACACTGGGAGAATGTGCAAACTCCACACAGACAGTTGCCCAAGGTGGGAATTGAACCCGGGTCCCTGGTGCTGTGAGACAGCAGTGCTAACCACAACCCACCTCAAAACATTTTCCTCAAGCCGACACTGTGAGCCAATGTAGGTCTGTAATTTGAACTCAGTGCTAGTCAGTATATGGCCAGCAGATCTTTGGGTGAATTCAAGTTTACAGAGCATGAAAGATAGAAGGCTAAAAAAATAGAGGAAAAGAACAGTCAAGCCTTCAAGCAATATTTTATTCTGATGCATGTCTCTATTCAAAGCTTAAACTCAGTTCTTTTCACTTCTTTTCCCTCGAGATATCAATAGGCCTGGTGAAGACTTTGAAAAAGTATTTAATATCTGTCTTCACAATGAAAAATACAGAAAACATACTAGGAATAGAGAAAATCAAGAGGCAAAAGAAAAGGAGGGAATTTAAAACAATTATTATCACTAGGGAAAAATTACTATGAAAGCTAATGGAACTAAAGCCTGAAAAGAACTTATGGACTGTATCCTAGGGCCTCAAAGGAAATGGCTCTAGAGATAGTGGATGTATTAAAAGCAATCTTTCAAAAATTATTTCTGGATACTTTCTGGAGAGTTAAATGCTAAGAGAGTAAACCCTGCCAAAACATGGAGTGGAGCCATACAAATATAGTACTTTACATTCCTTTTGACTCAACCAAAAGATCAAGGAGGGAACCCTGACATTTTATCAGACCAATGTCTCCGTGAAGGTTACCTGCCAGAGGACACTGCAGTTTTGTGGTAGTGCATTACAAATGACAATTTAAAGTGATAAACTGAAATTGATTAACATAAGCAACAGGATGCTACCAACTGCATCTGACAGTAAAGGGATCCATTGCATTCCATTCCATTGGTCAACCACTTCATCTCAAGTCATGCAATTCAGGATCAGTGTTATGATCCTGGCTGAAGTTATTACCAGGCAAGTCAAATCTCGACTGAAATCTGGCTTGATAGATTTTTTTTGGTTTTAACAAATTGTGTTTCACAGAAAATAGGGGATCCAAGATGGCGGCGATCTGTGAAGATCGCACTGCAGAGCTCCCTATCTAAGCACAAGCAGGACAAACCTTTAACCCGCCCAAACCAGATAATCGCGACATCGTGGGACTCCAGGAAGATCGTGGACTCTCAAGAAACTTCTAAAGGTTAACTTACCTGCGCTTCCAGCCATCCAGAGATGCCGAAAAAGGGAGGAGGAGCATCCGAGGCCGGGTCTGCAGTTTAGCCTGCGGGATCCTCACAGTTGATTACTTTCCAGGCCCTGGTGAACGAGCTCACGAAATCTTGCGCAATGTTGGGGGAACAGATCGAAAAAAAGCTGGCTCCAATCTCTCTCATGCTGCAGAAGCATGAGCAGCAGCTGAGAGACCTGGCGAAGAGGACGGATGAGGTGGAGCACAGGGTCACAGTGGTGGAAGCTGATGCTGGTTCATCCAAGGATAGGATTCAAGCCCTGGAGATGTAGGTCTGTAATTTGCGCAGCCAAGTGGATGATCTTGAGAACAGGGGCAGGAGAAAAAACATTCGGATCATCACTCTGCCTGAGGGTAAGGAAGGTGAGCGGCCCGCAGAATTTGTTAAGCATTGGCTGCTGAAATTTCTTGACTTGGAAGCTGGCATGAGAGGATTGAAGATAGAGAGGGCTGATCTCCAGCATCTGCAGTCCTCACTTTCTCCTAACAGATTCATCTGCCACATTAACAAGGGCTTTTATATAGCCGTAACAATTGTGTTTTATGAGTTCAATATCCAGGGAGGAGGAAATGTGAACTTAGGAGCTTTTTGTTTGGCTGCACTGAGTTATTGCTATTTATTAGTTTGTTGTTGGTTATTTATTTATTTAGTTAAATAGCTAGTTTGGGTTTTTTTTTATTCTATACTTTTCTATATATGTTTATACATTTGTACACGAGGGTAGGTTGGGGCTTTTTTTTAATAGGGATTTTTGTACTGTTTTGAATTCTATTGTTTTGTATTTTTCATAATATTAAAGCTATTTTTCCAATAAAAATATATGTTTTAAAAAAATGGTGTTTCACTGAAATGTTGTACAGTGCTGCCAATTCAGTTTTAACAATAATACAGAACTTCATTACTCAAAGAAATTAAACTAAGGTAGAACAAGCCAAACTATTTGCACATAATGCAAATTGAAAGATTTCAAAATACACAAGTTCAATCCCATTCATCCCAATAGTACCCCTTTGCGGTGCTCACACTAGAAAGAATTCCTTTCTGTCTCACATCTATAGGATTTGATTTAACTGTGGCTTCAATTATCTGACTTGAGAATCTGATAGCCTCATCCTTACATCCTCACACAACTGAGCTTCGATTTTTTTCAGCTTCAAACAGCCCTCAGAATATTAGTCACCCATTTCTAGTCTGGACCTTTCAAACTAGCACCTGACACAGAGGTAATCTATTTCTTAGCAGCTCTTTTTTAATCGCATCTGTAATACATATCCAATATAACCAAGATTTCTGCAAAACTACATTACCAAGAAAGGTTTTCTTTAAGCTATGGGTGTTTCCCCATGTCAAACAAAAAGATGCAGAATCTTGTAACCAATGCATACAATATGATTATGGTTACAGAAGTAAGACTAGAGTCTGAAAGTAAACTTAAAAGGCACATATAAGTGACTATAAGAGCCTCTAAGTATATAATAAGATAGAGGTTAGTGCCTGACCATTACCTTGATTTCATCTTCCACTACTAATGCCACCCCACCTCCTTTCCCTTTCTGCCAGACCTTCCTAAACATTGAATATTATTGAACATTCAGTTTGCAGTCTTGATCATCCCAAAGCTCTCAATCAATTCATTTCTCCAGCACTGTTTTTTTATATATTAATGCTAATCTCTTTTAATGCCTACTTCTCGGAAGACTATTGCTTCCCATATTTCTGGGAAGCTATTTCAGTGTTCATCTGTCAAGGCAGAACTAAAGACATTGTTTAATTGCTGTGCTGTTTCCTTATTCTCCATTATTGCTCCACTTTCAGACTGTGAGGAACATACCTTTGTCTGCACTAATCATTTTCTTTTAATATACTGTAGAAGTTCTTACAATTGCATTTATGTGTGTTGCAAATTTATTCCCAATCTGTATCCTTGTCTCTGTGATTGCAATTGTATCATACCTGTCGACAACTACTGGCACTGTTAATTCATGTTCCTTATTGCAAATGTTTTGTGATTCAGATTATAGTACCTTTAGACTTATCTTTGTGACACATACTTTTTTTTCCTTTGTACTATGGCTCTATTTGCTGCTAGCCTTTGTTTCCTCTGCCTTCCACATTTTCTTATTGCCTTTCTGTCTTTCACGCCCATCTTTGTTTTATCTCCCACTCAGGTTCCTATCCCCTGCCACTCTAGTTTAAACCATCTACCACAGGATTAGTGAATATGGCTGCAAGCATGTTCATTCTAGTACGCATCCAGCCTGAGTAGATCCCACCTTCTTGGAATCGGTCCCAATGCCTCAAAAATTAAAATCCCTCCCTCCTACACCATTCCTCCAGTTGTGTATTCAGTTGATCTATTCTCCTATTCCTGATCTCGCTAGCATGTGACACTGGGAGTGGTCCTGAGAATGCTGTCTTTTGAAGTCTTTTTTCTATTTCCTTTAATTTGTTCCTGGGATATGGGTATGGCTGACTAGACCAGCATTTACCACCCATTCCTAATTGTACAGAGAGCAGTCAAAAGTCAACCACATGAAGTTACATGTAACCCAGGTAAGGGGAAGAAATATCAATGAGTGAACTAGAAAGGTTTTCACAAGAATTAACAATGGTTATACAGTCACCATCAGGTTAGCTTTTAATTCCACAATTTTATTGAATTTAGTCATCTGCCATGATGGGAGTCAAACCCCATACCCAAAACATTAGCCTGGTGTTCTGGTTTACTCGGGATGTTACCATTATGCTAAGGCCTACGCCATTCCCAGCTCCCTGTATTAAACTTAAAGAGCCTCATCCCTCTTTTTACCCTGTGTAATGGATAGCGGTATGAGCAACAGCTTCTGTATTTTTTCTCCCTGTCCCTCCAAAATGTCCTGCACTATTCGATGACATCCTTGACCCAGGCATTAGTGAGGGTATATACCAGCGTGGTGTTACATCTGCAGCAGCAGAAACATCAAATTTTCCTTGCTGCTAGAATCCCCTATCACTATTGCTCTCCCACTCTCTTTTTCTCCCTGCCCACCTCTTGCAGACAAACCACTTTGGTTCTATTGATATGGCTGACATTGCATCCCCCTTAGCCAGTGACATACTTTCCCGACAAGAGATCAGACTAACTTGAACTGAGAATCATGGAATTCCCATGGTGCAGAAAAAGGCCATTCAACCCATCAAGGTTACCCACCCTCCAAAGAGCAACCCACTCAAACCCAGCAATCCCCCCCCCCCCCCCCCCCCCCCCACACCCTATTCCCACACTTACCATGGCTAATCCAACTAACTTACATATCCCTGGCAATAACTCAGTGGCTAGCACTGCTGCCTTACAGAGCCGGGGAGCTGGGTTCTAGTCCAGCCTTGGCGATTGTCTGTGAGGAATTTTCACATTCTCCCATGTCTGCATGGGTTTCCTCCAGGTGCTCTGGTTTCCTCCCACAGTTCAAATGTTAGGTGGATTGGCCATGCTAAGTTGCCTTCAGTGTCGAGGGTGTACTTTAAGTGAATTAGCCATGGGAAATGCAGAGTTAGGGTAGAGGGGTGTGTCTAGGTGGGATGCTCTTCAGAGAGTTGGTGTGGACATGTTGGGTCAAAGGCCTGTTTCCACACTGAGGGATTCTGTGAAATTGCGGAGCAATTTAACATCTCAATCCTGATAAGTCAACCTCTGATTTCAAAACAGTGCTCCTGAAGAAGGACTTATGCCCAAAACGTCGATTCTCCTGCTCCTCGGATGCTGCCTGGTCTGCTGCACTTTTCCAGCACCACACTTTTCAACTCTGGTCTCCAGCATCTGCAGTCCTCACTTTCTCTGAGCAATTTAACATGGCCAGTTCATCTTAGCTGCACATCTTTGGACTGTGGGGGCAAACTTTCAAAGCTGGAATTGTACCCAAGGTGCCTGGTGCTGTAAGGCAGCAGGGCTAATCACTGAGCCACCATGCAACCCAGAGTGGACCATTGATAGAAAAACAATTTATGTTCATCTGGCAGATGAAGAATTCAGAAAAAAAACATCTGACCAAAATAAAAGTTTTACTTTTCATAACTTACTGCTTTCAATGATAGAACTCCCACCCTACCCATAAAAACTACAGAACACATTCTCTCTATTCACCTCTCAAACAGGGCCAGTTAACAAAAGGGATTTGACATGGTTTTCAGCAGATTCCTAAGTCTTGATCTTCTTGGGAATTTCAACAGGGGAGTGTGCACAGACCATGAGGCATGGTCCTCTTGCCTCAGACATCATGACCTGGGAAAGATAATTGCGAATGGATAAACATGTGGATGTGGAAAGGATGTTTCCTCCTATGGTCAGTCCAGACTAGGAGCACTATTTTGAAATGAGGTTGACTTATCAGGATTGAGATGAGGAGAATCCATTTTCTCTGAGGGTTGTAAGATTTTGGAACTCTGTTTCAGAGGCAAAGGCAAGGTCATTTAATATGTTTTAAGACTGAAACGCATATATTCTTGTTACTCTAATTCTGGAGTAGATGAAAATGTGGAATTTAAGGTACAAACCGATCAGCTTTAATCTTATTGAATGATTAGACATGCTCAGTGGGCCAAATGGTCTATTTCTATCTAGATTAACGTGGCGCTGAAAAGCACAGCAGGTCAGGCAGCATCCGAGGAGCAGGAAAATTGATGTTTCAAATGTCGATTTTCCTGCTCCTCAGATGCTGCCTGACCTGCTGTGCTTTTTTGGTGCCACTCTAATCTAGATTCTGATTTCCAACATCTGCAGTTTTCACTTTTGCCTGGTCTATTTCTATTCCTAGTTCATTGTTCAAAAAGCATTATGTGAGCTTTGCTGCTTAAAAAGCTTTGGGTAACTAACATTTTCAAAACAAACTATACCACAAGGTGTCCTGCAAACATCCAAGATCAGGGCATTGGCACTCGAATTTGATCATTAACAGGTGTCACTCTGAAGAGTACATTCAATACACACAATAACCACAGCGCTGACTGCAATACAGATCACTCTTTGATCTGCAGCAAGGTTAAGATGCAGTCATTTAAGCTTTTTCATACAAAGAAATGCCATCCTGGTATCAATATCTGCCATACTACTCTTAACCAATAATTCCTTGACTTGATTGAATGAGCGCACACTTATCAGCATTCCCAAAAAGAATGTAGAATGTAATGAACACATTTCAAAACACCAGTTACAACACTGCAATCTGTCTTACCAAGATGCACCACAGAGAGCATCTTATCTGGTTTGACTCACACCACGGCAGATGTTTAAGTTCAATAAAATTGTGGAATTAAAAGCTAACATAATGGTGACCAAAACCTTTCTGGATGCATCACAGTGTGGTATGGCCACTGCTGTTCCCAAGATCTCAAGAAACTAGAGTCATGAACACAGCCAAGTCCATCACGCAAACCAGCCTTCCATCCATTGACTGTATCTATCCTTCCCGCTGCCCTGGGAAAGCAACCAACATAATCAAAGAACACACTCACCCCAGTTATACTCTCTTCCACCCTCTTCCATCGGAGAGAAGATGTAACAGTTTGAATGCACATATAAACAGATACAAGAAAAGTTGCTTCCCCACTGTTATCTCTTAAATGTTAATTCAGGTCTCTCGCTGTCTCTCTGCGCTTTTTCTGCAGCTGTACCATTGTATTTTGCACTGTGTTCTACTACCTGGTGCACTTTGTACACTAAATTTTGCCCATAAAATTGGCAAAACAACACATTTCACTATATTTTGGTACATGTGGCAGGAATAAATTAGATCAAATCAATACAAAGGAAGCAAAAGCAGTAAAATGCTGAGTGGGTTCAAGACTAACATCACTTAATGGAACCTGCCATTGATGCCAGACGATCACCCTCAATAGTTCATATTAATCTGTACACATCTGAATGAGAGAGCTCAGAATAATGAATGAAATTTAAAAATGACTGCTTATTGTTGTATCAAGAACTGCTAGTTACAGCTTGACCAGAGCAAACAGATGCTTCTTCACAGGGGATGCCAAATGTATTGGAGGAGATCAAAAAGGCAACAGGTCCTAGATTTTAAAATAAAGTAATTCATCAAAGAGGCAAAGGTGGCATGAAGAAAAGCACTAACACCTAGCTATTTAAGTTTGCAAACGTACTGCTTGAGACTGTGGTGGAGGCAGGTTTGATTGCCACATTCAAAAGGGAATTAGACTGTTATCTGAAAAGGAAGAATGTCCATGGTAACAGGCAGAAAATAGGATAATTGGCAATAAGTGAAGTGTTCATTGAGAGCTATGCAGACATGGTGGTCCAAAAGGTCTCCTCCTGTGCTGTAACAATGTTCTGCAGTCTGATGGTGGCAACACAGCAAATACTTTCTCAATGGTGCTTAGTAAGAAGATGCCTTAATGGTTGTTGTAATTGTTGTGATTGCCATTGTTCACGTTCGGGGTTACCTTGAGTTGGTGAATAGGTTTCTGAGGAAGCTCTGAACACCTTAGAGATCCTGCCTTTCTCAGAAAATAGCCCATATTAAAGGACAATAAATTGTGTTTCCTGGACAAAGCCCCAGGTGCTGATAGTATACTGCCTGAGCTTGTGAAGCATGGGAATCTGGCACTCGTGCAACATCTGTGCAAGCGTCTGTTTCTCTGTTGGAGGTTGGGGTCTGCGTCTTGGGATATTCAAGATGGAAAATATTGTCACCCTTCTGAACTTATTAACTCCTCATAATTTACTAACTGTTTGAACTTATTTCTTGTTCACCACTTACCACTCCTAGGTTGCTACTAGCTCAGTTAACTGGCCAGTTTGGGTGATTATGTTACGTATCACGACAACACTGGCTACAAAGCACATTCATACTGCAATGAAGTAGTTATCAAGAAGCCTGTTGTTTTAGTGGTAGGACACAGTATAATTCAGGGAATTGAGTCTGCAGCATGAAAGTCCCAAAGGCTGTGTTGTCTGCCAGCTGCCAGAGTTAAGGACATTTCCTTGGGACTGGAGAAGTATCTGGAGAAAGGAGGTAAGAATCCAACAACTGTCATCAACGTTTGTATCAACAACATTGATAGGGCCAAAAAGGAAATTCTGCTACAAGATTTTTGAACACTTGTGAGCTAAAGTAAAAAGCAGAACCTCTAAGATATTGATCTCTGGGCTACTATCTGAGCCATGGGAAAACTCGCGTCAGGTAAATAAAGTCAAGGAGTTAAATGTATGGCTCAAACATTTTTGTGGGAAAAATTGATTGCATTTCATAGGGCATGAGAACAGGCACAGTTTTGAGGGAGTTTTACTCTGTAGCTAACTCCATGCTATGCCTATCCTGGCTGTTTGTTGAGGGCAATGTTAACTGTGTATTTAAGCCAAAACAGAACATCTGTACTAATTATGTGACTGATTTGTTAAGATATAATTTTTAGAACTCCTAGGTTGTTTTCTTTGGCCACTGGAGAGTGATGCTGAATCCAGCAGATTCCAAGTCACTTTGAGAGGGTTAGCAACTCTTAAAAACAAATGTTATGATTCAGGCTTTCTCATTCTGCACCTATCAACATTGACAGGATGACACTGGAGGTTGTTAATGGTTTAACATTTCGAGTCACCAGCTATCTATCATTTAAAGCTGAAATCAATACACACATTGCAAAAGCTACAGCGGTTATGTCAGACTGAGTAAGAGAGTGTGACAAAAACAGCAATTGAATAAACTCAAACCTGACTGAGAACACATTCCTCTGCAGTGCTCAGACATTGATAACATACTCTAGGCAAAAGGAAAAGCTGAACAGTTTCCAGATGTACCCTCTATGTCTGGTGGCATGACAGGATAAGTGACCGAGAAGTCCCGGAGTCACTGATTAGCCATGACCTCTGGAGGTTTACTACTTAGAGGAACATTACAGGAATTGAGCAGTATCAGAATCCTCCACTGGTTAAGAAGGCTCAGAGAAAACAGAAGCCTGCACCTTCTCAGCTTACTGTCTTCCTCGTCAGGAAATGTTGCAGTGACTGCCATGCTAGAATTCTGAGCCACATCAGGCAGGCAACGTCTAATGCAAAGTTGCTCCCCACAACACAAATCAGTCTCCCATAAGATGGACGAGTGCAGTAACATTTGCTTCCCAGGAAAACTTAATTTTGTGATGTTAAAAAGCTACCTGCACTAAAATGATAAGGATTAATAATCTGTGCTGATTTTACTTCATATCCCATCAGAGCAACCAGATAGCAATCAATCATTCATTTTAATGGTAAGCCAGACAATGAGATGCTATTTTCCAAAAGCTAATGATGGAGTAGCTTGACTGAGCCAAAACCGTTTTGATTTCTGTGGTGACTGACCTTTGTCTGAAGTTGCTGTACCCTTGACACATAAATAACGTGGCACAAAATTAACTTCAGCATTACTTTGATGGTAAATTCTTGGCTTTATTTCCTGGTGAAAAAGGAAAACAGATCAAAAGAAATTGGCACCAGTATAGAAGTGAATCCTTCGGAGAATTTTGGTGTTTTGGTGAGACCTTATGTGTGCCTTGCCTTTAAAAAAGTTCACCTTTTCTCTCTGGAGAGCTAGCAAATAGTATTGTTGCACAGGCATGCTTGTATCCATCTCCCATAAAGGTTTTCCATAAAGATTTGCTAGTCAAACTAAAGACCAAAGCATCAAAGATCTACTGAAGGATATGCGTAAGTACAAAGTGAGTTTTGCAGGTTAACAAAGCTTATAGCTCCTAAGTACACAGTCAACAGCTGATATGATCACAAGACATTGGTAAAAAAGTAAATTGGTAGAAGCTGTAGCCTTAAGTAAAGGCTGATGCAGCTACAAAGAGTTGTACACTAAAACAAAAGACCATACCTTCCAGATATGATAAAGTCCTTTGGGTATCCTGCTGGAGACGTACCCGTGAAGTGATTGACATAACAAAATCTGACCACATATATGACGAGACAAAGTGGTGACCGAACTATTCACACTGTAAAATGCATGGAAAACATCAGTGTCATCACACCAATTAAAGTGTTCACATAAACTCAAATGATTTGTCCTCTGAAAACTGGTGAGTGTTCATTATTCCCTAAGAATGACGCTGGCAAATTATTCTATCCCTACATATTCTGAAAAAAAACAGTATCCATATACATGAAAAGCCATGACAAAACCTACAGCTAATAAACCCTTGAGCATACAATGGTTCATTAATTCCATGTGCTGTATCAATAGTACTGGAGGTTTTTGTTCCATTCTGGCATGTGAATATAGTTAGCTTTTGCCTATCTCTAATTGCCGTAGGGAAGGTGGCGATGAGCTATCTTCTTGAAATGTTGTAGTACTTTGAGTGGAGGAACTGCCACAGTTTTATTTAGAAGAAAGTTCCTGTGCAGACATCAGGATGTCACAGAGGGTCTAGATTGTAGACACTGCAGAATCAGCCATTCATGTATGTTGTAACCTCACGATAGTCACAATCCATGGAAACAGTCAAATATCAGATATGGAACAAAAGTTGCAGCAGACTATTTAAGAAACTCTTGCAGATCTGAATATGACAGAAGAATCAAACACTTCATTTTCTTCTGAATTAATGGAACTAAAAGCTGAACTGTCTGCTGAGGATGGGGGGTGTTCCGGAGAGACCACTCCTTCCGCGACTCCCTCGTTAGGTCCACACACCCCACCAACCCAACCTCCACTCCCGGCACCTTCCCCTGCAACCGCGAGAAGTGCAAAACTTGAGCCCACAACTCCCCCCTCACCTCCCTCCAAGGCTCCAATGGATCCTTCCATATCCGTCGCAAATTCACCTGCACCTCCACACACATCATTTACTGTATCCGCTGCACCCGATATGGTCTTCTCTACGTTGGGGAGACTGGCCGCCTGCTTGAGGAACATTTCAGGGAACATCTCTGGGACCCCCGCACCAACCAACCCCACCGCCCCATGGCTGAACACTTTAACTCCCCCTCCCACTCCGCCAAGGACATGCAGGTCTTTGGCCTCCTCCATCACCAGACCCTGGCCACATGACGCCTGGAGGAAGAGCGCCTCATCTTCCGCTTAGGGACCCTCCAACCACACAGGATGAATGTAGATTTCTCCAGCTTCCTCATTTCCCCTCCCCACACCTTATCTCAGTCCCAGCCCTCAGATTCAGCACTGCCCTCTTGATCTACAATCTTCTTCCCAACCTCTCCGCCCCCACCCCCTCTCCAGCCCATCACCCTCACCTCCTTCCACCTATCATATTCCCAGCTCACCCCCCCCCCCCCCCCCCAACCTTTTATCTCAGCCCGCTTGGCACACCAGCCTTATTCCTGAAAAAGAGCTTATGCCCAAAACGTCAGTTCTCCTGCTCCCCAGATGCTGCCTGGCCTGCTGCACTTTTCCAGCACCACACTTTTCAACTCTTCCATCTTTAAGCAATGTTAAAAATTGCATAATAGTTAATAAAGAAATAACTTGCATTTATAAGTCACTTTTAGAACATCCCAAAATTGCTTATACCTAACTGAATACTTCTGAAGTATATTCACCATTGTAATGTAGTTCATCATTTGTGAATCAAGCACCATATCCTAATCTCTCACTCTCTTAAGGATCTGTGGATACATTTGCAAGTAATTTTGTTTAATGAGTCATTTTTTTCAATTTTCAATAATTAATTTAAAGTTGAGCATTGTTTTTTCAATCATGGAACATGTGCATCATTGTCTGGGCCAGCATTTATTGTCAATCCCTCACTGCCTATGAAAAAGTGGTGGTAAGATGCCTTCTTGAAATGCTGCGGTCCATGTCCTACTTGCACTAACTTAAATACAAATAAGGTATGCTAAGTATATTTTTACTTTAAGATATTGTTGAGGAAAATTGAAGTTAGGGTGGTTACAAAAAAGAAAAGAAAATAATTTTTACTGTTTGTTTGCAGTGATGAACCAAAAAGCTACCAGGAATTCTTGTGGCTGTTCCAATCTTTATATAAATGTTTCACTTACTTGTAATGAAAAACATATTTTGCAGAACAGTGAACACCATTCAGTCTATATTTAGAATAACATACCGTGTGGTGTTCCACAAAAAATATCTGTGGCTTTCTGAAATGAGGTTGAGTGTCTGATATTGTAGTCTGACAAAATAAGATTACCCAAGTCTATAAGAGTCATCAAAACTATGCAATTTGATCCATTGCTGTATACAGTACTGTTTGCCAAGGTTGCTTGAGGTTTTGAAAATGAAACCACTAAATTGCAGTTGTTGATGCCACCTTCTATAGTCAATCTGTTTATCAGAGATTTAGAAGTGATATTAAAACTACAGTCTTGATCAGTTATAGCATTTGCTAAAAATCAGCTAGTTAAATGACAAATAACAGGTACTTAATTTCTTTTTATTATATTAATGAGCACTGAAAATGCTATTAGACCTACAAAATCAAGATATTTTTTCTCTTTGTACTTTAAAAAGAAGTATAACAATCATTATAGTTTGATAAATGAAACAAAAATAGGAAATTAAATTAGCTTTAAAAGACATTTTTCAATGAATTCTACAGATTTTTAAAAAATGATATTGAGATATGGCTATTGATTAACAGAACAACATTTATTACCTATCCATAATTGTCATTGAGAAGATGGTTGGCTCTGCATTGAACCACTGCAGTACTTGAGATACTCGCAGCATTGTTTGGAAGAGTGCCTGAAATGGCGATATAGATTAGATTAGACTTACAGTGTGGAAACAGGCCCTTCGGCCCAACAAGTCCACACCGACCCGCCGAAGCGCAACCCACCCATACATTTACCCCTTACCTAACACTACGGGCAATTTAGCTTGGCCAATTCACCTGACCCGCACATCTTTGTGACTGTGGGAGGAAACCGGAGCACCCGGAGGAAACCCACGCAGACACGGGGAGAACGTGCAAACTCCACACAGTCAGTCGCCTGAGTCGGGAATTGAACCCAGGTCTGACAGGCGCTGTGAGGCAGCAGTGCTAACCACTGTGCCACCGTGCCGCCCACAAATGTAGTCCCTCAGACTAGATTAGATTACTTACAATATAATTCCGCATCAGAATAGTATGTGACTTGCAGCTAGTGATGATCCCATTCATCTGTTGCCTTTGTCTTTGTCAGTGATAGAGGGCACTGATTTAGAAAGTGCTCTCGAAATATGTTTGGTAAATTATTGCAGGCTATTTTGTTGATGGTTATAAGTGAGCACTGTTGATTGTTAGTAAAGAGAATACACGTTGAAGGTATTGGTTGGGGTGCCAATCAAGCAGCACATATTGCCATGAATGGTGTCATTCTTCTTAAACATTTTTGAAGTTGTACACACCTGGGGATGTGGAGCAGAGAGAATTCAATCATATTTCTAACTTGTGCCTTGAAGGTGGTAAACAGGCATAGGGGAAGCTGAAGGAGAGTTACTCACCACAGAATATCTCACCTCTAACCTACTGTTATGTTTTAGGTCCAGTTCAGTTTGTGTTCATTGGTAATCTCTATGATATGGATAATGGTGGATTGAGCGATGCACTGCCATTCAACATTAAGAGACAAAGGCCAGAATCTTTTTTGTTGGATGCAGTCATTGCCTGGCACCTATTTGGTGAGAATGTTACTTGCCATTTATCAGACCAACCTTGGATATTATCCATGACTTACTGCATGTGGACATGGGTCAAAAAATGTGGCACTGGAAAAGCACAGCAGGTCAGGCAGCATCCGAGGAGCAGGCGATTTAACGTTTCGGGCATAAGCCCTTCATCAAGAATGTCATGTGGACATGAACTGTTTCAGTAACTGAGAAGTAACAAATAGTCAAGATTAGAATAGTGCTAGAAAAGCACAGCAGGTCAGGATTCCTTATGATGGGCTTTGCCCAAAATGTCGATTTTCCTGCTCCTCAGATGCTGCCTGACCTGCTGTGCTTTTCCAGCACTAATCTTGACTGTAAACTCCAGCATCTGCAGTACCCACTTTCGCCAAGTAACAAATAGTGCTGAACACTATGCAATCATGAAGGAACCTCCCTGCTACTGAGCTACTGATGAAGGGAAGGTTGTTGAGCAGTAGGCTGAAGGTTACTAGGTCCAAGGAACTAGAGTTTCTTGTGTCACAGCAGTAATGTCCCTACCTTTAATCCAGAAGACCCACGTTCAAGTATGCAATAATATTTTTGACCAGTGATTAGAAAATATCTACCCTGAGGAACTCCTACAGTGATGTCCTAGTGCTGAAATGATGACCTCCAACAACCACAACCATCTTCATTTATGCTAGATTTGACTCCAACCATTGGCCAGTTTTCTTCTCAATTCCCATTGACTCCAGTTTTACTAGGACTCATTGATGCCACATGTGGTGAAATGTGGCCTTCATGTCAAATGCAGTGACTCTCACCTCATCTGTGGAGTTTGGCTTATTTATCCATATCTGGACCAAGGCAGAACCCCAAATTTAGCATCAGTTAATAGGTCATTCCTTTGTAGATGCCTCATAAGACTGCCAATGATCCCTTGGATCACTTTGTGATTGCGGAGAGTAAATTGAAAGGATTGTAATAAGCAGAACTGGATCTGTGAAATTTTCCACATTGTTGGTAATGATAAAATCCTGGAGAGTGTTGCTGAACAGAGACCTTGAAGTGCAGCTTCATAGTTCCTTGAAAGTGGAGTTGCGGGTAGATAGTCATAGAGATGTACAGCATGGAAACAGACACTTCGGTCCAACTTGCCCATGCCGACCAGATATCCCAACCCAATCTAGTCCTACCTGCCAGCACCCAGCCCATAATCCCTCCAAACCCTTCCTATTCATATAACCATCCAAATGCCTCTTAAATGTTGCAATTGTGCCAGCCTCCACCACATCCTCTGGCAGCTCATTCCATAACAGCAAAGGGACTAACTGTGCAAATTTTCTCTCTCTCTCTCTCCCGCACTGACCTCACCATGTGCTTCCTTTGTCTGTTCTTCTCCCTTTTAAAACTTCTGTTGTTTTGACTTTTTTTTTCCAAAGTTGCAAAACTATGCAACAGCATATAAAACAGTAATTGCTGCTCCTGGAATTAGAGGAAATCCTTTCCATCATCTAAAATATCTCAAAAAAAAGGAGCAGCTAGTGAAGAAGGTATTTGGTATGCTTGCCTTTATTGGTCAGTGCATTGAGTATAGGAGTTGGAAGGTCATGTTGTAGCTGTACAGAAGATTGGTTAGGCCACCATTGGAATATTATGTGCAATTCTAATCTCCTTGCTGTAGGAAATATGTTGTGAAACATGAAAGAGTTCAAACGATTTACAAGGATGTTGCCAAGGTTGTAGGGTTTAATCTATAAGGAGAGGTTGAATAGACTGGATCTATTTTCCGTGGAGTGTCAGAGGCTGAGGGTGACCTTATGGAGGTTTATAAAATTATGAGGGGCATCGATAAGGTGAGTAGACAAGGTCTTCTCCCTGGGGTGTGGTAGTCCAAAACTCGACGGCAGAGATGTAAGGTGAGAGGGGAAAGATGTAAAAGGGACCAAAGGGGCAACTTTTTCACACAGAGGGTGGTGTGTGTATGTGTATATATATATATATATATATATATGGAATGAGCTGCCAGAGGAAGTGGTGGAGGCTGGTACAATCACAACATTTAAAAGGATGGGTATATGATAAGGAAGGGTTTAGGAATGTTGTAGGTTAAGTGCATTAGTCAGGGATAAATGTAGAGTAATAGGGTAAAGGAATGGGTTTGGATGGGATACTCTTCAGAGTATTCCTGAAGAAGGGCTTATGCCCGAAACGTCGAATCCCCTGTTCCTTGGATGCTGCCTGACCTGCTGCGCTTTTCCAGCAACACATTTTCAGCTCTGATCTTCAGCATCTGCAGACCTCACTTTCTACTCTTCAGAGGGTCAGTGTGCACTTGTTGGGCCGAAGGGCCTGTTTCCACACTGTAGAGATTCTATAAAAAAAAGAATGGCATGAAGACCAACATCGACATCACATATGCAGGGATGCTGCCGCATGTGCAGAATGGCACAGATATTTCAGCGCACACATCGGCACGTGCGCAGAAATAATCACACAAACCGATCCCCACTGGATTTGCACTATTGCCAACAGATGTAAGCATTCTCCAAAATGCCGTTCCCTAATTCTTCAGCGACGTTATAACCAAATCATGTGTTATCCAAGAACTACCCCTATGAGGTAGTTGGAATCTGGGATTTACTGAATTAAAGTGGGGCAGAGGCAGACACCTTCATATCATTTCCAAAGTACTTTGATAAGCACTTGAAGTGCTGTGACATACAAGATTGGGGAACAAGAGCTGAAAGTGGGAACAGACCTGGCTACTTTTCAGCTGGCACGGACACAATAGGTCAATTGACCTCATTCCTCATTTATATGATTATATGAACATGGAAAATGATGCAAAACCTACAAAGTACCAGCAGGCCACACGGCTCCTCAAAGCAGCTCTACTATTCAATAAAATCATGGCTAATCTGATTGTAATGTCAACTTCACAAATCTGTCTAACTCTGACAACATTTCATCAGTTTGCTTATGAAGAATGAATTTAAAGACTCTCTTTCCACTGCCTTTTGAAGCAGAATTCTAAAGATGCACAACTGTGAGACAAAAAGTTCTTCTCATCTGCCTCAAATGGGCAACAGTGACAGCTAGTTCTAGATTTCCCCCAGAAGAGGAAACATCCATTCTTCATCTACTTTGTCAAAATCCCTCAAGATCTTGTTTATTTCACTCAAGTTGTCTCCTACTCATCTAAAATCCAACCAATTCAAGCCAAGTTATCCAACATTTCCTCATAAGTCAAGCCACCCCTTTCAGTTATTGGTTTAGTAAGCCTTCTCTGAACTGTTTCCAACATGTTTATGTCCTCCTTTCAATGAGGAGACCAGTACTCTACACAGTATAAAAACAGAAAGTGCTGCAGAAACTCAGCAGATCTGGCTGCATCTGCAGAGAGAAACAGAGTTAATGTTTCATGTCCAGTGGCTCATCATCAGAACTGATGCAGTACTCCAGATATAACATCATATGGATATATTAATTAAGAGTTAATTGGGTGTGAATTTGTTATATAAATTTGGAGAGCTGGTAATTAGTAGGTTGAGAGTTTTATGGAGTGTGGTTAGCTGAAATAAAGCTGTCAAAACAGTGGCAAGCTCTATATCCCTGCTTAAGCCTGAATAAAATTCGGATCTTAAACAGTAATTTCAGCTAAATGTTAAACATGAACAAAATTAGACAGAGGTTTCTTGCTGAATTCCCAGCATTCTGTTCATGTTTATATTCAGATTTGTTCCACTTGGTGAATCAGCAATGAGAAGCATAGGTGAGGAAATGGAATTGAGGTAGAAGATTAGTACAATGTAGTTGAATGACAGAGCAAGCTCAAAGGATCGACTGCCTTATTCCTGTCACTGTGTTCCTATTATTAAGAGAAAATGGGAGGAATTAAAATGACTTGTTTCACTCAGTATGCAGGTAGGATATGAAATACTTGATTATAAGTAACTATTGAGGCAAAGACTATAACACATCTGGAATATAATAGAGCCAGTGTTTGTAGAAGAATAATATAAATGATGCAGAGAAATGACATTAGTTACAGTTGAAGAATTAACAACCAGCATCAGCATAATGAGCCAGTTGGCTGCCTCCTGTACTCTAATTTCATGTCTCTATGGTTTTTAGCTCCGCCAATCACTTGGTGGGTAAATACAGCTTGTGCTGTGCTGCTTGCTAGATTTGGACTCTTCTTTCTAAAATTCTAACCCTATCACCTTCCCTTTGCTATGTTTGGATTTTATTTTTGGGAATCCGACATTTTATTTTCAGTCACATTTTCCATCTATTGATGCCTTCAGTTATTTTTGTCTACAAAAGCGTCTTGAGCTTAATTTCACTTATTAAAATTGCATTTTTACCTGCCTCTGTTCGTGATGTGCACAAAACTTTCAATATAAAGTAAGGCATCTGCCAAAATATAAAATGTTGTTTAACTGAAAATAGCTCCATTACTAAACAAATCTGTTAAGAATATGTCTGTCCTTTGTCAGGAGCACCATACACAAAATGTAAGATAAACTTGGTTTGTTTCTGGTTTTGCCATCTTGCGCCTAATTATGAGCAATCCAGAGGATCCCAGAGCTATTTACCATGTTGCTACATGGAGTAATGTCCCTCCTTTCATCAAAGTTTAAATTTGATGATGCACTTTGGCATGTGTGCGCCAAGCACCCCTAATATTTAAGTCAATGATTTCCTATCTTTTAATTTTGCAGTGCTTTGGTTTTCTTTGTATGCAAAGGTTAAATGAATGGGGAGGAATGCTCAAGTTGCCCTATAGTGAAGGTGATTCACATAATTTTGAAACCAGCAAAAACAGAAAATACTGAAGAAACCTGGCATTTCTGTAAGAAAGAAACAGAGTTAACATTTGAAGTCCAGTTACTCGTCTTCAGGCTGTCCAGGTGCTGTACATTATGGCTATTTGAGTATATATATATTGTACTTTTTAGATCTGCATCTACCACCCTTTCTAGCAGTATTCGTCAGCCATACTCTGTGAAAAGTTGCTTCCTCATCTGTACTGTAATTCTTTTACTAATTACTTTAATTTCTGCCCTTGAAGTTCTAAAGAAGACTAATATCAGATGCTGCCAGAACTGGAGTTCCTCCAGCACTTTTTGTTTTTATTTCAAATTTCCAGTATTTACAGTATTTTATTTTTATTTGAGAATCCGATTGACCTTCGATATCATTTTCATCTCTACCTCAATATCGTTATCTTGACGAGGGATGCTTGCATTGGTCAGAGGGGAAAGGGCCTGGTTTACCAGTCATCCTTATAAATACCTAGATTACAAGAGCATGTCAGAGGCTGACAATTTTGCAATGAATAACTATTCAGCTCGCGCTTCAAAGCCTGCCCACCATCAACAAGGTACAAGTCAGGAATGTATTGTATTATCCACTTGTCTAGATGAGTGGCAGTACCAACAACCCTTAAAAAGCTTGACACCACCCAGGTCAGAGCAGCCCACTTGACTGGCACCCCATTTAATACTTCTACCAATGTACAGTGACAGGTGTGTATATCATTCACAAGATATGCTGAAATAAATCACCATGCTCCTTTGCAAGACAGCACATCTAAATCTGCAGCATTTACCACGTAGAAGTATGAAGGCAGCAGACACATGGGAATACCACCAACTGAGTTTCCCTTAAAGCCACACCATCTTAACTTGGATCTATATTGTTGTTTCTACATTGTCGTTATGGGTTAAAATCCTGAAACTCACTTCTAAAGGCACAGTTGGTGTACCATTCGTAACAGATATAATGTTATGCATTCAGCCACACTTAACAACTACCAATAGTCTTCAGTCCTTCCATTGTAACTGATGACGACATTAAAACAAAGAGTAATACAGCAATAGAAAAGGTCCTTCGGCCCTCCAAGTCTGCACCGACACATTTTGCCCTACTATATTAAAACTATCTTCACTTATCAGATCAATGTACTTCTATTACCTTCCTAATCATGCATTAATCCAGGTGGTTCTTGAATGCTGGTATTGTGTCAGCTTTGACCACTACCTCTTGTAGCACATTCCAGGCATTCACCACTCTTTGTTAGGAAAATGTGTCTCGTATATCTCTTTCAGACACAAAGTCTCCCCCCCACCCCACCACCACCGCCACCACCTCTCACCTTGAACCAGTGTCCCCTAGTAATTGACCCCTCAACCCTGGGAAAAAATCTAATTATTTCCATTTTATCCATGCCATTCAGAATCGTTTAAACTTCTACCAGGCCTCCCCTCAACCTCCTGCATTCCAGTGAAGACAAACCCAATCTATCCTACCTTTCTTCATAGCTAAAATCCCCCATACCAGGGAACATCCTGATAAATCTTTTCAGTATATCCTCCAAAGCATCCACATCCTTCTGGTAGCATGGTGACCAGAACTGTATGAAATATTCCAAGTGTAACGTAACTAAACTTCTGTAAAGCTGTAGTAAAACTTTACTTATACTCCTTGTACTCAATGCCCTTCCAATGAAGGCAAGCATGCCATAGGCCTTTTTTATTACCTTATCTATCTGCCTTGCCACCTTCAGTAGTCTGTGGACCTGCACACTCAGATCTCTCTGCATATTAATACTCTGAAGGGTTCTGCCATTCACTGTACAATTTCCACTTGTACTTGACCTTCCAAAATGCATCAACTCACATTTGTCCGGATTAAACTCCATTTTTCTGCCCATCCTCCAAGTGATCTATATCCTGCTATATCCTCTGACAATCCTCTTCACTATCCACAACTCTGCCAATCTTTGTATCATCCTCAAACTTACTATTAAAATAAATTTATTTGCACCTAATGCCTCCCAACATTTACTGCTTAAACTGTATGTCTAGAAAGGAGCTGTCTCTTTCTTCATCGTGCTCCTTCCTCCAAAGAGTGCTTCATAAATCTGATAATTCGCAATACTTGACATTAATCCACAGGAGACATTGCTTCCCTTTTTCCTCCACCAGGTATTTACGTAGCCTTCAATCAGTGAATTCTTATCTGATTTTAGCTGGAGACTCTGCTTGAATGGATCCCCATGGAGTTATCCATGTATTATTTTAATAAGTGACACAAAATGGTGACCATCAGAGATGTGACTAGTGCATTGAGCTATGTTAGAGGCTGGCTGTCTGCCACAAATAGCTTAACTTACACAGTAGATTATCTGCCCTCATACACTATCAAATACATTTAGTAGATTTTTATCAAAACTTTACACCGGCAATTGCTGAGATTGGATTGTAGAAAACTAACACTTTGCACTGGTTCTTCAGATTTTCTTGTTATCAACCAGCTCCATAAGGCCCACTTTTGATTCCATGAAAATCTTGAATTGTTAACAATTTCAAAATCCTAGAGCTTAAACATCAATTGCATGTTACTGCCAGTAAGTTTTTTTTTTATTCTAATGCCTTAACATCAGTCATATATTCTTTACGTGTAAAATACATGTCTTCTATCAGAAACATTTAATGATTTCTCGCAAGATATCTTTAGGCTTGAAGCCAGGCTAGTATTTGGATGACTATCCTCTTGTCCACAGCTCCTTTTTCACAAGTACACTTATGTGTATACCGGTTGAAAAACATTCATCAACTGTTTAATACAATAATGAATTGGAATTAAATTATACACAGGCTTTCAACGAGAAATATTGCAACATAAGAAAAATCCATATACTGTTTGATTGATTGGTAAATTTTAAAGTACTGCTTGAAGGCAATACCTTATGAGAATGCTGCATTGTGGAACTTCTCATGACCCACTGTGATAGTGCACTGGAAATCAAACCCTGCTATTCCTAGAGTTGTTACAAAGTCAAAATTTGATTAAACCGCCAAATTTCACCAATACTGCCTACTATCTAATTCAGGTTAAAAACATATGCATACCAGACTTTTCCATTAATAAGAAAATAATCAAACTGTTTTCAGCCAATGATAAAAAAAATTGCTAACTCATAACTCCATAACTTAATCTTTACCCCTTTCTTAAAATTTCAATGCATGTACAGGCAGACACATAGAAACAAGACACGATAAATGTTATGAATGGAGAGGGAGAAAAGTTTTCGGAGAAATATAGTTCTGGCACCAATTCAGATCACAGTTATCGATAAGTTGCTTTTCTTCAGTTCCTTTTATAGAACATAGAACATAGAAGGATACAGCGCAGTACAGGCCCTTCGGCCCTCGATGTTGCGCCGACCGAATCCTACCTAACCTATACTAGCCCAATAACTTCCAAATGCCTATCCAATGCCCGCTTAAATGACCATAAAGAAGGAGAGTTCATCACTGATACGGGCAGGGCATTCCATGAACTCACAACCCGCTGTGTGAAGAATCTACCCCTAACATCTGTCCTATACCTACCACCCCTTAATTTAAAGCTATGTCCCCTAGTAACACCTGACTCCATTAGCGGTAAAAGGTTCTTAGTATCTACCCTATCTAAACCCCTAATCATCTTATACACTTCTATCAGATCTCCCCTAAACCTTCTCTTCTCCAATGAGAACAGCCCCAAGTGCCTCAGCCTTTCCTCATAAGATTTTCCTACCATTCCAGGCAACATCCTGGTAAACCTCCTCTGCACTCGTTCTAAAGCTTCCACATCCTTCCTATAGTATGGCGACCAAAACTGCACACAATACTCCAGATGAGGCCTCACCAGAGTCTTATACAACTGCAACATGACCTCAGGACTCCGGAACTCAATTCCTCTGCCAATAAAGCCCAGTACACCATATGCCTTCCTCACAGCACTATTTACCTGGGTGGCAACTTTCAGAGATCTGTGTACATAGACACCAAGATCCCTCTGCTCATCCACACTACCAAGTAGCCTACCATTAGCCCAGTAATCCATCATCTTGTTATTCCTACCAAAGTGAACGACTTCGCACTTAGCTACATTGAATTCCATTTGCCACATTTCCGCCCAGCTCTGCAACTTATCTATATCCCGCTGTAACCTACCACTTCCTTCCTCACTATCCACAACTCCACCGACTTTTGTGTCATCCGCAAACTTGCTTACCCAGCTTTCAAGTCCTTCCTCTAGATCATTTATAAAGATAACAAAAAGCAATGGTCCCAAAACAGATCCTTGTGGTACACCGCTAGTAACTGCGCTCCAAGATGAACATAATCCATCAACTACTACCCTCTGTCTCCTTCCAGCCAGCCAATTCCTAATCCAAACCTCTAATGTATCCTCAATGCCATACCTCCGTAGTTTTAGCATTAGCCTACCATGGGGAACCTTATCGAACGCCTTACTGAAATCCATATACACAACATCTACTGCTTTACCCTCATCCACTTCCTTGGTCACCTTCTCAAAGAACTCAATAAGGTTTGTGAGGCACGACCTGCCCTTCACAAAACCATGCTGGCTATCCCTGATCACGTTATTCCTACCCAGATGTTCATAAATCTTATCCCTTACCATTCTCTCTAAGACTTTGCCCACCACTGAAGTCAGACTCACTGGCCTATAGTTACTAGGGCTATCCCTACTCCCTTTCTTGAACAATGGGACCACATTCGCTATCCTCCAGTCCTCTGGTACTATTCCCGTAGACAATGACGACATAAAAATCCAGGCCAATGGCTCTGCTATCTCCTCCCTAGCTTCCCATAGGATCCTGGGGTAAATGCCATCAGGCCCAGGAGACTTATCTATATTCATCCTTTCCAATATTCCCAAAACCTCTTCCCTGCATATTTCCAGGGCATCCATTCTAATTATTTGTGATTCCATATTCACATCAGCAACAGTGTCCTGTTCCTGAGTGAATACTGATGAAAAGTACTGATTTAATGTCTCTCCAATCTCCTCCGCCTCCACACACAACTTCCCACTACTATCCTTGACTGGACCGATACCTACCCTAGTCATCCTTTTATTCTTGACATACCTATAGAAAGCCTTTGGGTTTTCCCTAATCCTACCAGCTAAAGACTTTTCATGTCCCCTTCTCGCTTCTCTTAGCTCCCTCTTTAGCTCCTTCCTGGCTACCTTATAACTCTCAATCGCCCCTACTGAACCTTCACGCCTCATCTTTACATATGCCACCTTCTTCCCTTTCACAAGGGACTCCAATTCCTTACTAAACCACGGCTGCCTCACAAGGCCCTTTACACCATGCCTGACTGGTACATACCTATCGAGGACACGCAGTAGCTGCTCCTTGAACAATCCCCACATCTCATTAGTGTTCTTCTCTTGAAGCCTGTTTTTCCAATCCACACATCCTAAGTCATGCCTCACTGCATCATAATTTCCCTGCCCCCAGCTATAGCTCTTGCCCTGCGGCGCACGATTATCCCTCTCCATCACTAAAGTAAAAGTCACCGAGTTGTGGTCACTGTCCCCGAAGTGCTCACCTACCTCCAAGTCTAACACCTGGCCTGGTTCATTACCTAGAACCAAATCCAATATAGCCTCCCCTCTTGTTGGCCTGTCTACATATTGTGTCAGGAAACCCTCCTGCACACATTGTACAAACACCGACCCATCTAATGAACTCGAGCTATAGCTCTCCCAGTCAATATCTGGGAAGTTAAAGTCCCCCATAACAACCACCCTGCTACCTTCACTCTTTTCCTGAATCATCCTCGCAATATTATCCTCTACTTCTCTAGGACTATTAGGAGGCCTGTAGAAAACACCTAACAAGGTGACCTCACCTTTCCTATTTCTAACCTCAGCCCAAACTACCTCAGATGGCAAGTCCTCTTCCATCGTCCATTCCACTGCTGTGATACTGTCTTTGACAAGTGATGCCACGCCTCCCCCTTTTTTACCCCCATGTCTGATCCTACTAAAACATTTGAACCCTGGAACGTGCAACAGCCATTCTTGTCCCTGTTCTACCCACGTCTCTGTAATGGCCACAACATCGAAGTCCCAGGTACCAACCCACGCTGCAAGTTCACCTACCTTATTCCTTATACTTCTGGCATTGAAGTATACACACTTCAATCCACCTTTCTGGTTACAGGCACCCTCCTTAGAGATCGCTGCATTATTCCTAACCTCCCTACACTCAAGGTCCTGTACCCTAAAGCTACAGTCCAGGTTCCCATGCCCCGGCGGAGTTAGTTTAAACCCTCCCAAAGAGCACTAGCAAACCTCCCCCCAAGGATACTGGTGCCCCTCAGGTTCAGGTGTAGCCCATCCTTTTTATAGAGGTCCCACCTTCCCCAGAAAGGACCCCAGTTGTCCAGAAACCGGAATCCCTCCCTCCTGCACCATCCCTGTAGCCACGCATTTAACTGCTCTCTCTCCCTATTCCTCGACTCTCTATCACGTGGCACGGGTAACAAACCAGAGACTACAACTCTGTTTGTTCTAACTCGGAGCTTCCAACCTAGCTCCCTGAAAGCCTGTCTGACATCCTCACCCTTCTTCCTACCTATATCGTTGGTGCCAACGTGGACCACGATCTGGGGCTGATTCTTTCTGACACTTTGTTGATGATACAAAGGTGTTGGTACACAAATTCTCAGTCTTCCTTTCACTGGTTGAGAATTTGACTATTCAGTGCCACTAGAGGTTTTCTCCCCTCTTTTCCTTTCCCTGGGGATTTGCAGAGGGAGTGAACAGCTAGATACTAGGGATTTTTGTTCACTTCTCCCACACACAAAAGAAAGACAAAGAGATAGATACTTTCTTTTTTGCAGCTCACATGTTTCTATTGCACTGTTAAACACAAGGCAGTGGCCACCTATCCAGGAATCAATCAAGAAGCTGTTACTGTGACCAGATGAATGGAAGATATAGGAGCAGAATTGGACCATTCAACCCATCAAGTCTGCTGTGCCATTTGATCATGGCTAATATGCTTCCTACCCATTTTCCTGCCTTGTCTCCATAACCCTTGATCCCATTATTAATCAAGAAGCTATCTATCTCTGCATTATAGACACTCAATACTTTGGTCTTCGCAGCCTTTTGCAGCAATGAATTCCACAGATTCGCCACCCACTGGCTGAAGAAATTTCTCTTCACCTCAGTTCTAAAGGGTATTCTCTTCATTCTGAGGCTGCATCCTTTGGTCCTAGTCTTTCCTATTGGTGGAAACATCTTCTCCACATTCCCCCCTCCCCCATCCATCTTTCTAAACTCCACTGAGGACAGACTTAGAGTCTACAACTGCTCCTCATTATAAAGAAGTCATTCATTCCCAGTATCATTTTTGGACTGGACTGCCCCCAATGCCAGCACATACTTCCTGACATATGGTGCTCAAAACTGCTCACAATACTTCAAATGTGGTCTGACCAGAGCCTTTTACAGCCTCAGCAATACATCCCTGTTTTGTATTCCAGCCCTCTTAAAATAAATGCCAACATTGTATTTGCCTTCCTAACAGCCACTGAACCTTAGGAGAATCCTGAACTTGGACTCCCAAATGCCTTTGTGCTTCAGATTTCCAAAAACCTTTCAAATTTAGAAAATAAGTCTACGTCTCTATTTTTCATAACAAATTGCAAAACCTCACATTTTCTCACATTGCATTCCATCTGTCACTTCTTTGCCTACTCTCCTAGTCTGTCTAAGTCGTTCTGCAGCCTCCCTGCTTCTTTATTCCTCTCCCCCCCTACCCCCCCAACTTTTGTCTTCTGCAAACTTAGCAGCAATGCCCTCAATTCCTTCATCCAAATCATTAATGTATAACGTGAATAATTGTGGTCCTAACACTGACCCCTGTGGAACTCCACTCGTCACCGCTAGCATCCTGAAAAGACCCCTTTAGAGCCACTCTGCCTTCTGACGGTCAACTAATCCTCTATGCATGTCAGTCCATTTCCCCTCACACCATGGGCTCTTATTTAGCAAGCTCTTGTGTGGCCTTTTGGAAATCCAAACAGATCATGTCAACTGGCTCTCCTTTGTCGAACTTTCTTGCTATCACCTCAGAGTTCTAGCAAATTTCTCGGGCATGACCTCCCCTTGATGAAGCTGTGTTATTCAGCCTTTTTTTCCATGCACTTTCAAGTACTCTGTAATCCCATCCTTAATATTGGAATCTAAAATCTTAGCAATATCCGACGTCAAGCCAATTTCTTGTCTTTTGCTTTCCTCCTTTCATAAACATGGGCGTTGTATTGGACATTTTCGAGTTCTCTGGGACCCTCCCTGGCTCCAGAGATACCTGAAAGATCACCACAAATGCCTCCACAATCCCCTTATCTCCTTCAGAACCCTAGGATTTGGACCGTCCGTTCCAGGTGTTTTATCAACTTTCAAACCTTCCAACTTCCCAGCACCTTCTCCTTTGGGATGGCCATGACAATCACTTCTGTCCCCAGACTTTTTATTTAAATTCTGCTGTGCTTACTGATGTTTTCCACCATGAAGACTGATGCAAAGTACCTATTCATTTCCTCTGCTATTTCTTTGTTCCCGTTACTACTTTTCCAACCTCATTTTCCAACAGTACAATTTCCACTCTTGCCTTTCTCTTACTTCTTATATATCTAAAAAACTCTTGCAATCTTCTTTTGTGTCACTAGCTATCTTACCCTCTTATTTCATTATCTCCCCGATTTGCTTTTTAACTTGTGCTTGTTGGTTTTTGAAGGCTTCCCAATCCTCTGGGAAAATTCACCACGTTGTATGCTTTTGCTTTTATGCTGTCCCTTTGCTTGTCAACCAACACTGCAGCGAGCCAGAGACAATTATGTTGGTCAGGGAACATTGTGCTGTGTTGAAGTGGCAGGCAACCAGAAGCTCAGGGTCATTTTGCAGGCAGAGTAAAGATGGTCTGCATAGCCATTGCCCAGTCAGTGTTTCATCTTCTCAGTCGAAAGGAGGATATATTGTGAGTGGGCTTTTTAATGTCTGTTTGTTACCGCTACCATGAAGTGGATATACTGAAACCTAGAAGCCTGTGGATGTCATGCTTAATTTTGATGAGATTTGAATTTACATTGCAGTTCCTAGGAACATCCAATAGAGGTATAAATGCAGGCCGGGACATTCCAATAATTAGATGATTTAGGCTTCACTAGTGAAGGTATAATAAAACAAAATTTATCCAACTTCTAAATACCACTTTTAATTTTTTTGGGACTGTGGAATAAAAATGAGAAAAAGGTTTTCATTGACCTTTTAATTAGAACCAGCTGTGGAATTAAGGAAAGATTAGACTTGATTAGGAAGTTTAAAGTGAAGGAACCGTTGGGTCAGTGACCAAAAGATAATAGAATTCACCCTGCAGTTGAAAGGGAGAAGCTGGAATCAGATGTGACAGTATTATAATTGAGTAAAGGTAACTACACAGAAATGAGGAAGGAGCTGGCCAGTGTTGATCGGAAGGAAACCATGGCATGGAAGACGATGGACCCGAAATGGCAGGAGTTTCTGGGGATAATTTGGCAGAGCAGAAAATCATCCCAAGAAAGAAAAAACATATTAAGGGGAGGACAAGGCAACACCATAAGATACCGTGACTATGTGAATTTGATCACTGCTTTTCTGCAAACAACAAATCCAGATTTGTACATGTTTGGGAAGCACTGCTATAATTGTCACTGTAGTGATTTATCTTTAATAAATAACCATATATGTGCGGCACGGTGGCACAGTGGTTAGCACTACTGTCTCACAGCACCTGAGACCCAGGTTCTTCCCGACTCAGGCGACTGACTGTGTGGAGTTTGCACGATCTCCCCGTGTCTGCGTGGGTTTCCTCCGGGTGCTCCGGTTTCCTCCCACAGTCAAAAAATGTGCGGGTCAGGTGAATTGGCCATGCTAAATTGCCCGTAGTGTTAGGTAAGGGGTAAATGTAGGGGTATGGGTGGGTTGCGTTTCAGCGGGTCGGTGTCGACTTGTTGAGCCGAAGGGCCTGTTTCCACACTGTAAGTAATCTAATCTAATCTAATACACTTCAAAGCACTTAACTGGAACTTAGAAAAACGTCTAAGATACCTTGTGATTTCAACTTAGAGTTTCTTCCTTGATGGCTTCTAGGCTGAGGAATTGTTTCAGTGCTTTTATTTCAGCTTCATTCCTTGTTAATTGATTTCCAGTGATTTCAGTCGAATGCTGCTGACTGCTTTAAGTCATAGAGTCATAGAGATGTACAACATGGAAACAGACCCTTCGATCCAACCCCTCAATGCCGACCAGATGTCCCAACCCAATCTAGTCCTACCTACCAGCACCCAGCCCATATCCCTCCAAACCCTTCCTTTTTGTATACCCATCCAAATGCCTCTTAAATGTTGCAATTGTACCAGCCTCCACCACTTCCTCTGGAAGCTCATTCCTTATACATACCACACTCTATGTGAAAAAGTTGCCCCTTAGGTCTCTTTTATATCTTTCCCCTCTCACCCTAAACCTGTGCCCTCTAGTTCTGGACTCCCTGACCCCAGGGAAAAGACTTTGTCTACTTACCGTATCCATGCCCCTCATAATTTTGTAAACCTCTATAAGGTCACCCCTCAGCCTCCAATTCTCCAGGGAAAACAGCCCCAGTCTGTTCAGCCTCTCCCTATAGCTCAAATCCTACAAACCTGGCAACATCCTTGTAAATCTTTTCTGAACCCTTTCAAGTTTCACGACATCTTTCCAATAGGAAGGAGACCAGAATTGCATGCAATATTCCAACACTGGTCGAACCAATGTCCTGTACAGCCTCAACATGACCTCCCAACTCCCCTGTACTCAATACTCTGACCAATAAAGGAAAGCATACCAAACGCCGCCTTCACTATCCTCTCTACCCGTGATTCCACTTTCAAGGAGCTATGAACCTACACTCCAAGGTCTCTTTGTCCAGCAACGCTCCCTAGGACCTTACCATTAAGTGTATAAGTCCTGCTAAGATTTGCTTTCCCAAAATGCTGCACCTCTCATTTATCTGAATTAAACTCCATCTGCCACTTCTCAGCCCATTGGCCCATCTGATCAAGATTCTGTTGTAATCTGAGGTAACCTTCTTCGCTGTCTACTACACCTCCAATTTTGGTATCATCTACAAACTTACTAACTGTACCTCTTATGCTCGCATCCAAATCATTTATGTAAATGACAAAAAGTGGAGGGCCCAGCACCAATCCTTGTGGCAATCCACTGGTCACAGGCCTCCAGTCTGAAAAACAACCCTCCACCACCACCCTCTGTCTTCTACCTTTGAGCCAGTTCTGTATCCAAATGGCTAGTTCTCCCTGTATTCCATGAGATCTAACCTTGCTTATCAGTCTCCCATGGGGCACCTTGTCAAACACCTTACTGACGTCCATAAAGATCACATCTACGGCTCTGCCCTCATCAATCCTCTTTATTACTTATTCAAAAAACTCAATCAAGTTTGTGAGACATGATTTCCCATGCACAAAGCCATGTTGACTATACCTAATCAGTCCCTGCCTTTCCAAATACATGTACATCCTGTCCCTCAGGATTCCCTCCAACAACTTGCCCACCACCGAGGTCAGACTCATCGGTCTATAGTTCCCTGGCTTTACCGCCCTCCTTAAACAGTGGTACCATGTTTGCCGATCTCCAGTCTTCCAGCACCTCATCTGTGACTATCAAAAATACAAATATCTCAGCAAGAGGCCTAGCAATCACTTCTCTAGCTTCCCACAGAGTTCTCAGGTACACCTGATCAGGTCCTGGGGATTTATCCACTTTTACGTTTCAAGACAGCCAGCACTTATCCTGTGTAATCTGGACATTTTGCAAGATGTCACCATCTATTTCCTTACAGTCTATATCTTCCATTTCCTTTTCCATAGGAAATACTGATGCAAAATATTCATTTAGTATCTCCCCCATTTTCTGCGGCTCCTCAAAAAGGCCACCTTGCTGATCTTTGTGGGGCCCTATTCTCTCCTTTGTTACCTTTTTGTCTTAAATGTATTTGTAAAAACCCTTTGGATTCTCCTTAATTCTATTTGCCAAAGCTATCTCATGTCCCCTTTTTGCCAAGGTAAACAAATGTTTGCAACTGATGTCATTTGAGAACTCTGATTTTATTACAGGGTCATTGATTTCAAGATCACTGTTAACTGTCAAACAATGATTAAATGAACACTTGGATCACAATTATTTTGAACTGTGCAACAAAACACTGTTGAACAGAGAATGATGCCAAACTTTTGTGGCCAGCAAGTTTGAAATTTGCATGAGTAACCCAATAACGGTCAAAACAATATGTCATTTAGTAGCAAGGATGATTTTGAAACAAGACAGAAAATTTGAAATTTAATGTCCCACCAGGATCTTTGGCTTTGCTTGTATTATATACAGTTTTTCTTAAAATCTAGGCTGTATGATTGTGACTCTATTAATGATTATAGATGTGACCGTTTTCTATCAATATGGATAAAAAAACTAGTTTGTTTTACAAAGGGTAGTTTATTTTTGAAAGATTTATTTTTATAAAAACTTATTGCATTTAGAATGACTAATTATTCAAGCAACTGGAACGTTACATAAGCAATGATTGAAAACATCTCAAAGGAGTTTTACATTGTAATTTAGTTAACCAAAATAACGTGTTGTTATGGCAACAATTCAACAACAGATGAACACTTCTCTCAATTTGAATGCATTAATTTATCCAAATGTATGTAACTCAATCAAAATGAGAGCTCATAAAAATTTAATGCTTTTGTCATCTAGTTGCGATTATGGGAATGGTGTTTAGGAATTGCTGTTAAGTTCTAGTCATTGTGGAATTATTCCAATGTACTGCTTTTTGTCTTTTGTTTTTTTCATTTATGGTAATTATGCAAAGGTTATTGGGATCACAAAGAAAGAAGAAAAAACACATGTAAATTCCTGTCTGAATTACACTCCGGTTAAAGCTAAAAATAGTTTTTCGGTCCAGTACACATACTAACAGTAGAAATGCCACCAGTGATTTTATTATTTTTAAATATAACCCCTTTAATAATGCAGGGTCTGACACAAATTCCTCCCTGATGGCATAAATTTTAATTTGACTTTAAAGTTTTTTTTTAATCTTCGTGTGAACAATACCATTAGCATCCGTGTGACATCATGTGAATGCAATTCACAAAGGACATTTAATTGTTTCATTTTCCTTTGAGTTTGATTACTCCTGAGAGTATGCACATTCTTATACCCTCATCAGAATCTGATTGCATAGTTCACAGGTGTCTTTTTTGCCATTCTTTCCCCTCACTGCTTGACAGTGTGCATCAACAGTGAGGAAAGCCCCTGTTTCTCACTCCCTTGTTGCAGAATGTCTGTTTCTTTTGTCCCTATTGTAACTTGGCTAACACTAGTAAAAATTAACAACTTCACTAAAATGAAAATTGAGGGTGCGATATGTATGAGAATATGAATTAAGAGCTGGAACAGGGCATTCAGATCCTCGAGTTTGCACTATCATTCAATAAGATCGTGGCTGATCGAATTGCAACCTCTTTCCCACTTATTCAATAACCTTTCCCCACCTTGCTTAACTATCTACCACTGACTTAAACATATTCAAGCAATCTGCTTCCAATACCTTCTGAAATAGGGAATTCCAAAGTGTCGCAACCATTTGAGAGGAAACATTCTGCCTCATCTCTGTTAAATGGGCAATCCCTGATTTCAAAACAGTTTGAAAAGAACAAGATATACTCCACACCTACCCTGTCAAGATGGCCTCAGGATCTTGCATGTTGTAATCAAGTAACCTCTTACTCTTCTAAACTCCAGGGATTCAAATTTTGCCTGTCAAACCTTTCCTCACAAGACGGCACCCCTATTCTAGACATTAGTCTGATAAAACTTCTCTGAGCTGTCTCTAAACCATTTACATTTTCCCTTAAATAAGATGATGAATGCTATGCACAGTATGCCAGATGTTGTCTCACTTGTGCCCTGTATAAATGCAACTTAATCTTCCTACTTTTGTATCAATTACTCTTGCAATAAATAATAACATTCTATTAACTTTTCTAATTACTTTCTGTATGTACATACTGACCTTTTATTATTCATACTGTTATGGACCTGTCAGACCCCTTCAAACATTTTCAAGAAAGTTCAAGAACACTGTGTCTTACAGGACAGTGAAAGATGGCAGAGGGATTCAGCATGGAACAGCTTCTTCCATGTACTTGTTTCTTGATCCTAACTTTGCCAGTTGTTTTAAGAAGATGTAAAGCGAATAATCCAGGAGTGATGCATCTGGTCAAGCCACTTAATTTTAAACAAAACAGAATGTATTTACAAGATTATTGAATCGAACACAAAAGAGAACAAAATAATAAACTTAACCTATCCGAAAACCCAACAGATTATCCCAACTTAATGATGCTGTTCCCAATACTTACAACAATCTCCATAAACACTCCTTGGCACAAAAGGCAAAATCAAACACAGGGTCTTACAGGAAAGAGAAAGATGGCAGAGGGATTCAGCATGAAACAGCTTGTTCTATTTAGTTGTTTCTTGGACCAGCAGCCTCAAACTAACTGGCTGCTTTCGGTGAACAGCAAACTGCTAAAACCAAACCAAACCAAACCAGAGAAATGCTGAACTAGGAGAACTGACCACTCCCCTTTCATTGTATAAGTTTTTTTTAAACTTAAAAGCCTTTTGCTTGAGGCAGTATCTGTTACCTTTAATCAAACTGGCCCTAAAAGCCTTCAAGCCTAGACTTTTTGGAATCGCTGCTTTTACGACTTCTCTGAAAAAAAAATCAAGGACAGCGTAACTTTATTAAAGGAGCAGCATCATAATATACAATGACACCTAGATCCTTCTGTATCTTAGAGTTCTAGGATTTCTTTCCCATTAGTTAATGTGCTTCTTTCTTATTCTTCCTGCCAAAATGGATAATTTCACATTTTCCAACAATGTGCCCCATTTGCCACATCTTTGCCTACTCAATCAACCTAACAATATATTTTGTATCTGTTCTGAAGAAGGGTCACTGGACCCGAAATGTTATCTCTGCTTTCTGTCTACGGATGCTGCCAGACTTCCATCCATAGTTCTTTACTTTTTAAGAATTTTTTTTGTAGTTTCTTTTTGCCCTGTTCATAGCATGGTCAAAAATAAATTACTAGAGAAACTCAGCAGGTCTGGCAGCATTTGTGGAATTGAAAGGTCACTGGACTCCAAACATTGACTGTTTTCTCTCCACAACTGTAGCCAGACCTGCTGCGTTTTTCCAGAAATTTCTGGTTTTGTTTCTTTCAAATGGGGAAATAAATAGCGGCCTCTTGAAAAGTGTCCACATGACAGAGCAGGAGGTGCTCGATGTATTAGAATGCATAAAGAAGGATAAATCCCCGCAACCTGATTCAGTGTACTCCAGAACACTGTGGGAAGCTAGGGAAGTGATTGCTGGGCCCCTTGCTGAGATATTTGGATCTTCGATAGCCATAGGTAAGGTGCCAGAAGACTGGAAGTTGGCTAATGTGGTGCCACTATTTAAGAAAATCGGTGAGGAAAAGCCAGAGAACTATGGACTGGTGAGCCTGATATCGGTGGTGGGCAAGTTGATGGAGGGAATTCTGAAGGGTGGGATTCATGTGTATATGGAAGTGCAAGGACTGATTAAGGATAATCAACATGGCTTTGTCCATGGGAAATAGTGTCTCATGAAGTTGATTTCGTTTTTTGAAGAAGTAAAAAGAGGATTGATGAGGGCAGAGCGGTGGACGTGATCTATATGGAGTTCAGTAAGGCATTTGACAAGATTCCTCATGGTAAACTGGTTAGCAAGGTTAAGTCACACAAAATAGAGAGAGAACTAGCTATTTGGATACAGAATTGGCTTGAAGGTAGAAAATGGAGGATGGAGGAGGAGGCTTGTTTTTCAGACTGGAGGCCTGTGACCAATGGTGTGCCATAAGGATCGATTCTGGGTCGGCTGCTTTTTATCATTTATACAAATGATTTGGATGTGAATATTGGAGGTATACTTAGTAGGTTTGCAGATGACACAGAAATTGGAGATGTAGTGGATAGTGAAGAACAATGGGATTTTGGTCAGATGGGCCAGTGAGTGAAGGAGTGACAGATGGACTTTAATTTAGAAAAATGTAAGGAGCTGCATTTCAGAAGCAAATCAAAGCACTTAATTGCAAGGTCCTGGAGAATATTGCTGAACAAAGAGACCTTGAAGTGCTGGTTCATTATTCCTTGAAAATGGAGTTGCTGGTAGATAGATAGTAAAGAAGGTGTTTGGTATGCTCTCCTTTATTAGTCAGAGTATTGAGTATAGGAGTAAGGAGGTCATGTTGCAGCTGTACAGGACATTGGTTAAGCTACTATTGGAATAATGTGCGTAATTCCTGTCTCTCTGCTATAGGAAGGATGTTGTGAAACTTGAAACTGTTCAGAAAAGATTTATGAGGAAGTCACCAGGGTTGGAGGGTTTGAGCTATAGGGAGAGGCTGAATAGGTTGGGGCTTTTTTCCTGAAGCATCGGAGGCGAAGCGGTTATGTTATAGAGGTTTATAAAATCATGAGGGGCATAAATAGGGTAAATAGGCAAGGTCTTTTCCCAAAGGTGGGGGAGTCCAGAACTAGAGAGTATTGGTTTAATGTGAGAAGGGAAAGATCTAAAAGGGACCTAAGGGACAACCTTTTCACATAGAGGGTGGTTTGTTTGGAATGAGCTGCCAGAGGAAGTGGTTTAATTTGGTACAATTGCAACATTGAAAAGGCATTTGGATGGGTAGATGAATAAAAATGGTTTAGCAGGATATGGGCTGAATGCTGGCAAATGGGACTAAATTTATTTAGGATATCTGGTTGGCATGGGAGAGTTCTGCTGAAAAGTCTGTTTCTATGCTGTATTTTTCTATGACTCTATCTCCAGTATCTGCAGTTCTTGATTTTGTTTTAGTTTCCTACTTATATGTCATCAGCAAATTTGGCAACCATATATTCCGTGCCTTCAGTAGTAAATTATTGAGGTCCCAGCATAACTGGCGCATCACACCAACCTGATAAAGATCCATTCATGCCTACTCTTTGCTTCCTGTTAACCAGCCAATTGACTATTGATGCCATTGTGCTATACCCTGAGCACTTATTTTCTACAATAACCTTTTATGTGGCACCTTATCAAATGCCTTTTGGAAAGCTAAGTACAGTACATCCACAGGATCCCCTTTATCGACATCATGTGGTAACTCCTCAAAGAACTCAATTAGAATGTGTTCATAAAAGCATGTTGACTCTGCCTGATTATCTTAAACTAATCCAAATGCCTTATTATGATTTCTTTCATAAAGGTTTCTGATGTTTTACCTATGACAGCTATTGACCTAACTGTAGTTATCTGCTTTCTGTCTCCCTCCCTTCTTGAATAAAGGAGCTATATTTACTATCCTGTGATTTAATTGGACTAACCTTGAATCAAGCATATTTCATAAAATTAAAACAGTGCATCAACTATCTCACTAGGAACTTCATATAAAACCTGAAGATGAAGGCTACCACTTGCCAGCCTGCGGCTCTAACAATTTATTCAGTACCAGTTCTTTGGTGACAGTGATTTTCCTGAGTTCCTCCCTCCCTTCTGTTACCTGACCAATCACTGTTTTTGGTGTTACATGTGTCCTCTTGTAGTGAAGACTGTTGCAAAATACCTGTATAATTAATCTATCGTTTCCTTAATTTCCATTAATTTTCTAGTCTCACTTGATATTGGACCAGTGTCCAGTTTGTTAACACTTTTATACTTGAAATATTTATCAACATTCCTACTATCTGTTTCTTTATTTCTGGCGAGCTTTCTCTTGTACCCCAATTTCCCCACAGTCTCAGCTCTCCTATCATTCTTTGCTGTTTTTTATGTTCAGTCTAATCTTCGTACCTGCCACTTGTCTTTCACAATTGTACTTAGTTTTCTTTTAACTCCTCCCCCTTGGCTATTTTTGTCCATCTGAGTTATCAAGGCTATATGTAGATTAAAATCTCCCATGTTTATTGCCATGCCTTTCTAACACACTCTTATTCTTTATCTGTTTATGCAATGATTACTGTTAGGAGCCTATACACTACTCCCACTTCCTTTATCATGTTTAAGTTCCAGCCCAAATGTTTCAAGTTCGTACTTTCCCAAACTTAGGTTATTGCTATTTATTGAGCAATACCATCATTAACTAACAGGGCCACTCCTCTGCCTTTTTATAGTTTGCAATCATTCTTAAATGTTCTGCACCCTTTTTGGTTCAGATCCCAATCCATGAAATCATGCAGTCATATCTCTATAATGGTTACAGGATTGTTTTATTCATTTCTATTCGTACTGTCAGTTCATATGCATTATTTTGAATGGTGCATGCATTAGGATGCAGAGCCTTTACTTTTACACTTTTACTCTGTTCGTAACTTAGTGTTATTTTAGGATGACTCTAAGATTTACACCCTATCACTTTCTATTATGGTCTATTTATTATTTCCTGTACAGAAACCTATCCCAGTATAGGTACGAGTGCCTGTGGAACCAAATTCTCCCACACCAGTCTTTGAGTTGCGCATTCATCTTTCTAATCTAATTTTCCCAAAGGCTGATTTGCACATAACTCAATAATAGTGTACGGATCATGACTTTTGCGATTCTGTTTCTTAGTTCCGCGCATCATTTAGACAGAACATTGTATGGCTTATGTCACTTGTACCTGTATGAACCAGATTATTGGATCCACCCTTCACACTGCAAGTTCCTCTTTGGCCTCAAGCATATGTCCTGAATCCTAACATTGGGCAGGCAACACAGATGTCTGAACTTTGCTGCAGAGAGTAATGTCGATCCCATCCACTGTTTTGTTCCTTAGATTCCTCCTTTAGTCACCCATTTTGAATGACAACCTGTACCATGATGCCATGGTAATTCATTTAATCACTGCAGCCCTCACTCTTAAAAGTTCCATGGAAACCTCAAACCTGTTGCACAAGCTGAGACTCCTGTGTTCTTTTCTTCTGAGTCCCCCTACTTGTTTCACTCACAGTCACACTCTCCTGTCAGTGAGCACAGATCGAATCAGGCAAACTAACCCTAACAAATATGACTGCTTCCTAGTTCAAAGAATCCCAGTAAATGTGCCCTTCCTAATGCATCACAGTTCAGCTTCCGGATCTCAAACTCCGAGGGAAAGGTTCTTGCATTTCAAACACCTGTTGTAGACATATTTTCTCTAGACCAAACTGACATCAAGAAAGCTGAAAATGTGTTGCTGGAAAAGCGCAGCAGGTCAGGCAGCATCCAAGGAGCAGAAGAATCGACGTTTAGCATGAGCCCTTCTTCAGGACATCCAGGAACTCCCACTTGCTGTATCTGTCACAGATTGTGTGTCCTGGTATCCTTAATGCTTTGTGTGGAACTACTTAATTATTTTATTCAACTTTATATTTAGTTATTTTTCTATTTAATTGTATTAACTTTATCACAAGTTCTTAATGTTCAACCATTGGATCAAAATGGACCTTAGTCACTTACCAAATGCTCATCTGCTAACTAGCTTTTCTCCTGTCACAAAGTAAGAATCAATCACCAAAGCTGAAAATGTTCAAGAAAAGCCAAGGCAAAGGAACACTTCTCTACCTTATTCTGCTTAACTCTCTTAATCACTTTGGGAGTTAAGTCACACTCAGTTGCTATTTTGCAACAAATTGGCCAGTTTTCTGTTCTGAGACAGAAAGGTCTGTTTTACTCATTTAATGAAGATCTAGTTTCAGTGGGTTTTTAATTAACCTGCTGTTTCACTGAAAGCCTTGTTAAAATCCTGCTTCAGGTTGACAACTACAGAATTTAAACTAGATTTCGGTATAATGCCAACTAAACTAAATTAGATTTATAAAATAAACATTTAAACATCCTTATCCTTACACACATTTGGTCCTACAAGCTGTTTTTGCAGCTATATACTTTTTAATATTGAAAATTTCTTCCATTGCAAGTACAGATAGTTCTCCTATAACACCATAGTTGTGCTCCAACGAAACCTTGCTTAATAGAGAATCCCTTATTAGAAATAATGGAGTCCATGGGAAAAGTGGGGTTGGAGACAGACCAGCAAAAAATATCACTCACAATCACTCAAAAAACACCCATAAGTCTGATGCAAAGTATAACACAGCCGGAATGAAGATTAAAATCATATTTTAATCAGGGGCAGCATAGTTGCTCAGTGGTTAGCACTGCTCTCTCTCAGTGTCAGAGACCTAGGTTCAATTCCAGCCTGGGGCAACTGCCTGTGAGGAGTTTGCACATTCTCCCCGTGTTTCTTCTGGGTGCTCCAGTTTCCTCCCACGGTCCAAAGATGTGCAGGTTAGATGAATTGTCCATGCTAAATTGTCCACAGTATTCAGGGATGTATAGGTTAGGTGCATTAGTCAGGGGAAGTGTAGAGTAATGGGTCTGTGTGGGATACTCTTTGATGGGGTGGTGTGGACCTGTTGGGCCGAAGGGCCTGTTTCCACACTCTAGGAATTCTAATTCTAGTATTTATTAACGAAACAAAAGTAAATTTAGCACACTAAATTTACAAAATGTAAGAAAACTGCTATCTGTGCAGTACTTCTCACAGAAAGCTGCTCTGTTGGCAACCAACATTGTTACATGTGCAGAACAGCATGAAGACCAGCGGTGACATCACGTGTGCAGAATGATGCAGAGACTTCGGTGCGGACACCGGCACATGCACAGAATGAATCACGCAAACTGATCCCCACTGGAATTGTGCTATTGCCAATGGAAAATACATTCCCTAATTCTTCAGCAATCTTATAGCCAAATCATGCTGCTGAAAGGCACATTATCCCAGTATTAGCTGTAGCCCAGTTGTGTTAAGATTGCCCATATCTAATATTGGTGCATTAAGGGAGAAGCTCAGTAAGCACCTGAGGAAGAAAGATAAAGAGCAATATGTTGAAGGATGTGAGGAAGTTCACATGTTTCTAACCTCTGTCATGGATCTGTTGGTTGTAATGGCTTGTTTCTATTCTATCAGTGCCATTGTAGTAGAGTTGTCTTAAAGGAAGAGTGATCACAAGATGATAGAATTTTATATTGAGCTTCAAAGTGGTTCACTTAAGTCCAAACTAGGTACTTAAATTTAAATAAAGTAAAATGTAATTGTTATGAGTGCTGAATGTGTGAAGGTAAATTAGAAAATTATATTAGATGATATGTTGGTAGTTGAAAGAATTAAGAATTGATAGTAATTTGCGGCCAATATTCGTTCCTTAAGGCATGATAACCTCAGGAAAGGTGGTCTATCCATAGACATGAGGTCTTAAAGATGGTATTAAGTCAAAGGAAGAGGTTTGTAATGTTGCCAAAAAGAGTAGTAAGCCTGAGGATTGGGAAGAATTTCAATTCAACAAAAGAAATTGACAGGGAAAAAGAAGAGAATATGAGAGTAGCCTAGTTAGGGACATTGTAAATGTTTCTACATGGAAGTAAATTAAGGACAACACTTCAGTGTTCGAGAATGTGCAACTCAGAATGATCAATAATAGAATCTTTATGGTTCTGCCTAAGAAAAAGAAGGTGAATTGCATTGCTGTTTGTAGACCACTGACTTGTAAGAAGGATGTAGAAGAACACATTGGGAAGAAAAAATACAAAAAGTACCAAAACTTTATCTAGTTATAATGGAAACTTTATACTGCTATCTAAATCTATATTCAGATAATTAAAGAGCAAAGAGGGACAAGAGTTAGGGTGCATTCAAGAGTATTTTCTATAGTAAATATGTTTTCCGTACAGCAAGACTGGAGGGGACTGCTAGACCTAGTTCTTGGGAAAGAGGTGAGCCAAGTGGATGAAGTAGGGGATCATTTATGGTATAGCAATTGGATTATAAGGTTTTGATTAGTTAGGGAACAGTAAAGGAACAATCCAGGGTAAAACTGATTAACTGGAGGGATGCCAAATTCAATGGGGTAAGAATGAATTTGATCAATGTAAATTGGAATCAAAGCTCAGCAGGTAACATTTAACTTAATAATGGGTTATCTTTAAAGAAGAGAATGTTTGGATACAGTCATGGTATATTACCAAAAAAAGGAAAAGTTTGAGAAAAACAAATTCAAAGCACCTTGAATAACATATGGTGTAGAATTTAGGTGAAGAAAAAAATGTAGATAATACAACTGAGATTGAAGCTTAGTGTAGAAGATTCAGATGGGCATTTAAAAGGCAAATAAGGAGAAAGTATGAAAAGAAACTGAAAACACAATAAAAGCGAATTCAAAAATTTTCTCCAAGGATATAGTAAAAAGATGGTAAAAGAAGCAGTGAGGCTGAATAAGGATCAATAAGAGACCTTTGCTTAGAAATAGGGGACATGGATAAGGTGTTAAATGAATAATATATATTGATCTTTGCCAACAAAGAAGATATTGTGCAGATTGTGAAAGAGGAGATTATTCACATATTTGAAGGTTTTAGTTTGATAAAGAGGATGTAATATATAAGCTATCAGTGCTAAAATTTGATATGACACCAGGACCAGATGAAATATGTCCAGAAATCCTGAGCACTGTAAGAGTGGAAATTCCAAAGGCACCAACCCTGATTTTTCAGTCTTCCTTAGACGTGGGTGCCAGAGAATTGTGGATTTTATACTCAGTTCAAAATAGGGTCTCTAGATAAGCCAAACAACAATATACCAGTTTGTTTAACATTACATAGAACATAGAAAAATACAGCGCAGTACAGGCCCTTCGGCCCTCGATGTTGCGCCGATCCAAGCCCACCTAATCTACACTAGCCCAGTATCCTCCATATGCCTATCCAATGCCCGTTTAAATACCCATAAAGAGGGAGAGTCCACCACTGCTACTGGCAGGGCATTCCATGAACTCATGACTCGCTGAATAAAGAATCTACCCCTAACTTCTGTCCTCGTAATAGCTGACTCCATACGTGGAAAAAGGTTCACATTGTCAATCGTATCTAAACCCCTAATCATCTTGTACACCTCTATCAAGTCACCCCTAAACCTTCTTTTCTCCAATGAAAACAGCCCCAAGTGCCTCAGCTTTTCCTTATACGATCTTCCTACCGTACCAGGCAACATCCTGGTAAACCTCCTCTGCACCCGTTCCAGTGTCTCCACATCCTTCCTATAGTATGGCAACCAAAACTACACACAATACTCCAGATGTGGCCGCACCAGAGTCTTATACAACTGCAACATGATCTCAGGACTCCGGAACTCAATTCCTCTACCAATAAAAGCCAGTACGCCATATGCCTTCTTCACAGCACTACTTACCTGGGTGGCAACTTTCGGAGATCTGTGGACATGGACACCAAGATCCCTCTGCTCATCACACTACCAAGTATCCGACCATTAGCCTAGTACTCTATCTCCTTGTTACCCTTACCAAAGTGAATCACACTTACCTACATTGAACTCCATTTGCCACCTTTCTGCCCAGCTCTGCAGCTTATCTATATCCCGCTGTAACATGCCACATTCTTCCTCACTGTCACCAACTCCACCAACTTTCGTATCATCCGCAAACTTGCTCACCCAACCTTCTAGCCCCTCCTCCAGGTCATTTATAAAAATGACAAACAGCAATGGTCCCAAAACAGATCCTTGCAAAACACCGCTAGTAACTGCACTCCAAGATGAACCTTTACCATCAACTACTACCCTCAGTCTTCTTCCAGCCAGCCAATTCCTAATGCAAACTTCTAACGCACCCTCAATGCCATACCTCCATATTTTTTGCAGTAGCCTACCATGGAGAACCTTATCAAACACCTTACTAAAATCCATATACACCACATCTACCGCTTTACCCTCGTCCACCTCCTTAGTCACCTTCTCAAAGAATTCAATAAGATTTGTGAGGCACAACCTGCCCTTCACAAAACCATGCTGACTATCCTTGATCACATTATTCCTATCCAGATGTTCATAAATCCTATCCCTTACAATTCTCTTTAAGACTTTGCCCACAGCAGAAGTGAGACTCACCGGCCTATAGTTACTATGGTTATCTCTACTCCCCTTGTTGAACAAGGGAACCACATTTGCTATCCTCCAGTCTTCTGGCAATATTCCCGTAGACAACGCGGACATAAAAATCAAGGCCAATGGCTCTGCAATCTCCTCCCTTGCTTCCCAGAGAATCCTAGGATAAATGCCATCAAGCCCAAGGAACTTTCTATTTTCACCCTTTCCAGAATTTCCAACACCTCTTCCCTACATACCTCAAAGCCATCCATTCTAATTAATTGTGACTCAATATTCACATCGGCAACAATGTCCTGTTCCTGAGTGAATACTGACAAAAAGTATTCATTCAGTGTCTCTCCAATCTCTTCAGCCTCCACACACAACTTCCCACTACTATCTGTGACTGGACCTATTCCTACCCTAGTCATTCTTTTATTCCTGACATACCTATAGAAAGCCTTTGGGTTTTCCCTAATCCTACCAACCAAGGACTTTTCATGTCCCCTCCTTGCTGCTCTTAGCTCTCTCTTTAGATCCTTCCTGGCTACCTTATAACTCTCAATCGCCCCAATTAACCTTTATGCCTCATCTTTACATAGGACGCCCCCTTCCCTTTAACAAGGGATTCCAATTCCTTATTAAACCACGGCTCCCTCACACGACCCTTTCCTCCCTGCCTGACAGGTACATACTTATCAAGGACACTCAGTAGTTGCTCCTTGAACAAGCTCCACATACCGATTGCGCCCTTTCCTTGAAGCCTACTTTTCCGAGCCACGCATCCTAAGTCATGCCTCACCGCATCATAATTTCCCTGCCCCCAGCTATAACTCTTGCCCTGCAGTGCACACTTATCCCTCTCCATCACTAGAGTAAAAGTCACCAAATTGTGGTCACTGTCCCCAAAGTGCTCACCTACCTCCAATTCTAACACCTGGCCTGGTTCGTTACCCAGAATCAAATCCAGTATGGCCTCACCTCTTATTGGCCTGTCTACATATTGTGTCAGGAAACCCTCCTGCACACATTGGACAAACACCGACCCATCTAATGTACTCGAGCTATAGCTTTCCCAGTCAATATCTGGAAAGTTAAAGTCCCCCATAACAACCACCCTATTACTTTCACTCTTCTCCTGAATCATCCTCGCAATCCTTTCTTCTACGTCTCTAGGACTATTAGGAGGCCTGTAGAAAACTCCTAACAGGGTGACCTCACCTTTCCTATTTCTAACCTCCGCCCAAACTACCTCAGATGGCGCGTCTTCATCCATCGTCCTTTCCACCACTGTATTACTATCCTTGACAAGCAATGCCACACCTCCCCCTCTTTTACCCCCACCTCTGACCCTACTAAAACATTTAAATCCTGGAACCTGCAACAGCCATTCCTGTCCCTGTTCTACCCATGTCTCCATAATAGCCACAACATTGAAATCCCAGGTACCAACCCACGCTGCAAGTTCACCTACCTTATTTCATATACTTCTCGCATTGAAGTATACACACTTCAAGCCACCTTCCTATTTACAGGCACCCTCCTTCGAGATTGATGCCATGTTCCTAACCTCCCTACACTCCAGGTCCTGCACCCTAAAGCTACAGTCCAGGTTCCCATGCCCCTGCAGAGTTAGTTTAAACCCCCCCAAAGAGCACTAGCAAACCTCCCCCCAAGGATGCTGGTGCCCCTCAGGTTCAGGTGTAGACCATCCAGTTTATAGAGGTCCCACCTTCCCCAGAAAGAACCCCAGTTATCCAAATACCGGAATCCCTCCCTCCTGTACCATCCCTTAGCCACGCATTTAACTGTTCTCTCTCCCTATTCCTCAACTCTCTATCATGTGGCACGGGTAACAAACCAGAAACAACAACTCTGTTTGTTCTAGCTCTGAGCTTCCAACCTAGCTCCCTGAAAGCCTGCCTAACATCCTCATACCTCTTCCTACCTATGTCGTTGATGCCAATGTGGAGGGGAAACTTCAAGCGGGGAGCAATCTAAGCTTTGTAAAGTATAAACTTTATTGAAAAAAAACTATAGTAAATGCATTTTTATTTGCATGATTGGACAAGGTTAGAAGTCACACAACACCAGGTTATAGTCCAACAGGTTTATTTGAAGTTACAACATTTTTGAGGGCTGCCTCTTCATCAGATGAAGTGAAGAAAAGCACACAGGCACAGAATTTATAGGCAGAGAGATCAAAAAGCATACAACGGTGTGAATGGAGTGTCGAATAATAAGTCTCTGCAGGTGATCAAAAGTGTCAGATGGTGTGAGTAAAGTGTCATCAGCTCAATAGTAAGTGAAGGGGATGATCTAATTAAACGAGGCAAAGAGAAAAGTACAAAAACTTAGAATAAGATGGTACTGGAGACAAACCAAACAGCTGGAATAACATGACAGGGAAAAGAGTATTATGCTGAGGATCTATCCAAAGTAACAAGTAATCCAAAACTGTACAAACGAATTAAGGTAGAGAGATCATACAAGTTAATAAGGTGATGATGTTAAAACAGGAAGTTATGAAGATGTTACAAATACAGTACAATATGGTGGTGTTACATGTAGTGCAACATGAACCCAAAGTCTCAGTTAAAGCCATCTTCATGGTTACAGAACTTGGCTATCAGTTTTTGCTTGGTGATTCTGAGTTGTTGTGCATCTTGAAGGCTCCCTTGGAGAGCCCTTAACCGAAAATCGGAGCTGAATGTCCTTGACTGTTGAAGTGCTGACTGGGAGAGAACATTCCTGTCTGGAGATTATTGCGCAGTGCCCATGCCAAAGCGTTTGCATGGTCTCATGAATATACCATGCCTTGGGGCATCCTTGCCTGAAGCATATGAGGTGGACAACTTTGGCTGACTCACATGAGCATCTGCTGTGTACGTGGTGGGTGGTGTCCCCACGAGTGATGATAGTATCCACATCAGTGATCTGACATGTCTTGCAGGGGTTGTTATGGCAAGATTGTGTGGTATTTTGATCGATGTTGTTCTGAAGGTTGGTTAGCTTGCTGTGAGCGAAGGTCTGTTTAAGGTTTGGTGGTTGTTTGAAGGCGAAACGTGGGTCCGTCAGGATGATCTTGGTGAGATGTTCATCGTCATTGATGACATGTTGAAGGCTGAGAAGAACATGGCGCCATTTCTCCACTCCGGAGAAATGCTGGATGACAAAGGGTACTGTATCATTTGTGGCCTATGTCTGTCTTTAAAGGAGGTTGTTCCAGTTTTTCACTGTGGCACGTCAGAATTGGTGATCAATGAGTTGAGGGTGTCTTTCAGCATTTTTAGGTGTCTGAGCTGTTTTTCTGTACGGGATGGCTTCTTTAACATGTTTAGGGTGGAAGCTAGAGAAGTGCAGTGTCATGAGGTTATCCATGGACTTGCAGTAGAGTGAAGTACTGAGGTGTCCATCCTTAATGGAGATGTGTGTATCCAAGAATGAGACTAATTCTGAAGAGTAGTCCGATAAGTCTGATGGTGGGATGAAACTTATTGATATCACTATGTAGTTGTTTCAGTGATTCCTCGCCATGTGTCCGAAGGAAGAAATGTTGTCAATGTATCTGGTGTACAGCTTTGGTTGGAGGTCCTGTGCAGCAAAGAAATCCTACTTGAACTTGTGCATAAAAATGTTGGTGTATTGGGGTGCAAGTTTGGTCCCCATGGCTGTTCTGTGTGTCTCGATGAAGAGCTGGTTGTCAAAGGTGAAGACATTGTGGTCGGGGATGAAGCACATGAGTTGTAGGATGGCACCTGGAAATTGGCAGTTGTTGTTTTTGTGTAATGAGGTTGTGCAGCAATGCTGTTATTATGGGGGATGCTGGTGTACAATGCCAAAATGTCCATTGTGATGAGGAATGTTCCTGGTTTGACTGGTCCAGGGCTGCTGAGCTTTTGTTAGAAATGTGTAGTGTCACAACAAAAGCTGCGGGTTCCTTGTTCAATAGGTTTCACGATGCCCTCAACATTGCCAGAGAGGTTCTCACACAATGTGCCATTGCCTGTTACAATAGGACGTCCAGTGTGTTGCCTTTGTGTATCTTTGGATCTTCACAGCCTTCAACATGCCATCGATGATGACAGCTACCTTACCAAGATCATCCCTATGCCCCAACTTCTCACCTTCAAACAATTGCCAAACCTTAAACAGACCATTGTTTGCAGCAAACTACCCAGCCTTCAGGACAACCTCGACCACAGCACCACACAACTCTGCCACAGCAACCTCTGCATGACATTTCACATCATTGACATGAATACTGGAATCACACATGGGAACACCACCTACCATGTACACAACAGATACTAATGGGACTCAGCCAATGTTGTCTACCACATACGCTGCAGGCAAGGATACCCCAAGGCATGGTAAATTGGTGAGACCATGCAGACGCTATGGCAATGAATGAATAGACACTGGTCAACAATTACCATACAGGAATGCTACCTCCCAGTTGGGGAACACTTCAGTGGTCAAGGACATTCAGCCTCTGATTTTCAGGTAAGCGCCCTCCAAAGCGGCCTCTGAAATACACAACAATGCAGAATCGCCAAGCAGAAACTGAGAGCCAAGTTCCATTCCCATGAGGATGGCCTCAACTGTGATTTTGGGTTCATGTCACACTACATGAAACCCCACCATTCTATTCTGTATTTGTAAAATATTCCTTACTGTCTTGTTTTAACACCAATATCTTGGTAAATTGTTGTGATGTGTCTACCTTAATTAGTTTGTATAGTTTTGGATTACTTGTTACTTTGGCCCTCGGCTTGCGACTCTTGCACCTTTCATGTTATTCCAAACATTTGGTTTGTCTTCAGCACTATTTCATTTTTATTTTTGTACCTATCTCTTTGCCTCATTTAGTTGGATCCCCTTCACTTACTATTGAGTTGTTGACACTTTACTCACACCATCTGACACTTTTGATCACCTGCAGAGACTTAGTTTGCAGCACTCCACTCACACCATTTGTGTGATCTTTTGATCTCTCTGCCTATAAATTCTGTGACTGTGTGCTTTTCTTCACTTCACCTGATGAAGGGGACACCACTCCAAAAGTTTGTGATTTTAAATAAATCTGTTGGACGAAAACCTGGTGTCATGTGACTTCTGACCTTTTTACTTGCAGACAATTATTGTGTTTAATGTATCCTCATTGCTCTGGTAAGGGCCATTACCACTTGTTACAAGTGAAAGTGAGTCACAACTCATGGCATGTTACAGGTCATAACTTGATTTGAATCTCCTGTTTTTCTAAAGTCAAGCTTTAGGAATATCAACATAGTTTGTTGTTCTGAACAGTGCTGGCAGCAATTCTTTCATGGTTAAATTGTGCTGACAGTCACATTTAGCATGCCAGTGACAGCACATTGCTTCATTAATAAGAGGAGCAAATTTATTCTTTGCCTTGAAATACTTTAAGGAATGTTAATTGTTTTAATGGATTTTCATGGAAGCAGTTCAAAAATGAAAAATGATTTATTTACTGGTGGGAAGCAGAACTTTACTGATTGTTAACCATTGTAAAGGAGAATGGAAAACATTCTGTCTAAATCATTTGGATATATTTCAGCAGGACAAGTAATTGATTTGATAAATAGGAGCTAAAGCAGGAATTATATATTTTAAGCACAAAGGAAACCTTGACAAAGGCTTGACTGAAAGAGGTTAGTAAGTCATCATCTATATTCAATACAACAATTGTCATCTGTGTTCAGTACAACAAAGAGCAGATGTTGGAGCATGGTTTCTGATTTTAAAATTGAGCCACTTATAATCATAATGATTGATATCACCTTCAGATATATCTGCAGTCATCAGTGGTATATATATTCACAGATTCTGTGGCCATTAATTGGATTTTATGGCTGCAACTCAGGCTGGCAGCTCCCCAAAGCATATGTTCAGTATGTGGCAATCCATACAATATGGAAGCAGGCCATTCAGCCCATCAAGTTCACACTGACCCTCTGAAGAACATCCCATCCAGTATCCAATCCTATCCCAGTAACACTGCATTTTCCATGGCTAATCCACCTAGCCTGCACATCCATGAACACGATGGACAGTTTAGTGTGGCCAATCCCCCTAACCTGCACATCTTTGGACTGTGGAAGGAAACTTAAGCACCCTGAGGAAACCCACACAGACAAGGAGAATGTGCAAATTCCTCATGGACCGTCACCCCCCCGGCTGGAATGGAATGCATGTCCCTAGCGTGTGAGGCACCAGTGCTAACCAGTGAGCCACCGTGTAGCCCTCATAACATCATTACACCAGTGTCCAGCATTACTGAAGGCGAGCAAACACAAAAATCAGTCACCTTTTAAGGAGCTAATCAACAAGCTGTTGTTAGTCTTAGTTGTTAAGATCTTTTGTTGCTAATTCCATTTCCTAAGTGTTAAATTGGGAAAAAAAGTGTTTTTTATGAGGAGGTATCACAAGTAAAAGGAAAGGTTTGCCAACAGACCATGGCTAAATATAGCAATAGAATCTGCTGGTGAAGGTGATAGCATTTAGATGCATTTTGATTTCACTGCTTTAAGCCAGCCATGTGAAGTGAAGGGAGATTGAGATAACAACGGAACGTCAAATTGGTGGCTGTGACTGATTTCCTAATCCCACCTGAAAATCAGTCTCTGCTTGTAAATAGGCATGGAGTGCCCCTTCATTAACTAATTAACAACCTTCCTTTTGGAGGCAGTTGAGGTAGCAGTGGCAGGTGTGAGCAGGTCACCCACTTTCCAATCCAACTCCCTTATCCTGCTGAAAACCATTACATCCAGCTCCATACTTGAAGTGATGAAACGTAGATTTGTGAGTTTATATCATTATGTTGGACCGTTCAAATACAATTGATCCATTTTTAATATATTGAACAAGATTATTTCAGAAATAAACCTGTTGAGCAGGTTACCAAGTCAGTGTGGGAAAGTTTAGTGTTTATGTATTTTACCTTTTTCATTTGGGTGTTCTTGGTTTAATAATCCGGCAGAAATATCTGGATTGCTTATGTGATTACTGGCAAGCTATTGTTTACTGTTGGAATGATGACCCTGCAGACAAAATTAAGAAACCGGTTGATCATAATCATTGTGGTTTTGTGAATAATGGGTTTATTTTCAACTTGCATTGTATAATTCAATTGTTCTTTCTGGACACTCCTCTTCCCTACATTCTTGCAGTGTGGAAATCAAGAAACATTAAGACACAAAATCTGGCTTATCCTGTCCAACTGTAGAACTCCTTAGCCCTTTCAAATTTTTCACTAACCACAATCTTCAGAATTTGAAACCAAAATCTACCCTCAACTCTTCTTATTGTAGTTTGCACTTCTCTTTGCAGCCCCTGGTAAATCTGTGCATTATGGTTTGTGATTTTTCAGCTTAATTTCTCTACAATAGTTCTTATTTGATGGAATGTGTCCTAGAACATTACAACTAGATGTCTCAAAGTGCTTTATAGCCAATGAAGCACTTTTCTTTGAAGAGGACCACTGTGGTAATGTAAGAATTGTGCTGGTAATATGCACTCAGCATATTCTTGCAAGGGAAGGACTTGTGATGGTGTTACTTTGAAGGCCAAAACACTACTGCAGAATTTTTAGCTTCTCTGTGCTGTCACCTTAGATGGGCTCCTACTGGAATGGGTATCTGAAATGTATTTAATGGTTTTACACTGATTTGTAAGCAGGAACAATTCAACTCCTGAGGTAGTTGATGATAGTGCACACTTGTTACAGGATGTCATTTTAGCAGACTGACCATGACTTTGCAACTTATTCTCTTTAGGCTATGTTTACATTGAGTAAAATCTTATATTATTTCATTCACAGGTAAAATGAATATAAAGAAATTAACAAAGCAGGTAAGTCATGCATACAAATGACAATTCAAATTTTAATTAATGCAATTGTGCATAAAATAATAAGCTGTGCAGGTTCCCTTCATCAGCAAATTCTTCAAATTTAAGAGATTTTTACTGTGACTTGTACTTATTGTATGTGCGGTTTGGCCAAGTATTTGAATGATTTCTTAGTGGGAATTGGGCGCCACTTGAATGGCCGGCATTTATTGCCAATTCATTTTGCCCTTAACTGAGTAGCTTGAGAACTAATTTCAGATTGGTAATTCAAGTCAACCACATTGCTGTGATCATGGAATCCCAAACAGAGCAGACTGTAACTCACTGTGTAAGAATGGCAGATTTCATTCCGTAAAAGATATTCATGAGCTAGGAATTGAATGCAATTGAGCCCAAAATTGAAATTGGCAAATCATTAAGCCATTTTCCACGCTGGTGTGTTTTTTAAAAATGTGACCTCATTGTAAAATTTGAATAATAAATGTACACATGATTCAATGTTTTAAGTAGTCGACAAAACATATCTTGAGGTGCCTACAATAGCTCAATAGATTGTATTCTTCCTTCTGAATCAACAGGTTGTAGATTAAATTTATTTTTAACCTGGAAGCTTCCAATGACCCCACAATTGATCTGGGTTTAGATTGAAAGGGTAGCATCAATTGCCAATGCATTGGTATTCTCAGTACTATCTTTGATCATATCAGCTGATGCACTGCTGATCTGGGACCAAATTAATACATGATTGCTTTCCATCCTGCAGATGACAAAACCAAAAATTATTCTAGTATAGTTATAAGTATAGCATTAAGTAATTTTCACTGAGTTCACTGGAAAAGTTCCCATCAGATTTGAAAATAATGAATGTATTCCTGTATTCAAGGAAAATGTCTAAATGAAGTTACTGTCCAATTAACCTCAAATCTGTCACATGGAATTCTTTGAATCTGTTGTATTGGCACGTAGAAAATCTTAATCAGGTGGAGTAAACTTGGCTTTGTGAAAGGAACACCATGTTTAACTAATTTATTTGGGTTTGCTGAAGTAACAAAAACATAACTAAAAATGAACTTGGATGTCCACAAGACACGTGATAAGCAAAGATCACTACGTAAAATAAGAGTTACATTGCATGGAGTAACTATTAGCATCAGTAGCTAAGAGGGAACAGGTTCTGGACAAATGAGTCATTATGGGTTAGAAAGTTGTAATAAATGTCACAAGGATTAGTGTTGTGGCCTGTTTGCAATCTACATCAATGACTTGGATGAAGGGACAAAAAGTATGTTTGCTAAGTTTCTTTTTAATACAGAGCTAAGTAGCAGAGTGAGTTATGAAGAGAACCTAAGGAGTTAGGTTAGGTAAGTGGGTAAGCAAGGAGATTGGAGAAACACAGATGACCTTTAAAATGGGAATATGTAAACTATCCATATTGGCAGAAAGAATAGAAAAACAGTGAACTATTTAAATGGAGAATGATTGCAAAATGCTGCAATACAGAGAAATCATGATTCATGAATCACAAAACATTAGTACGCAGTCACAGCAAGTGATTAGGACGACAAACGTAATGTCATTTCATGAAAGGGGAATGGAATATAAAAATAGCAACATGTTGCTACAGTTTCTTTCCTAAATTTGTTCAGGAAAAGTGGTCATCGCAGGCTGGGCTGGCTTTTTTTGTCTGTCTCTAATTGTCCTGGAAAAGTGTCCTGCCTTCTTGAAACAGTTTTTAGAGTTCGGGAGCACCCACAGTGCTGTCAGGAAACTCTAGGATAGTAACAGCATTGTATTTCTAAGTCAGGATGGTGTATGATTTGGAGAGGAGTATGTGGGTGCTGTTATTCAAGTGTACTTGCTGTCTCTTGCTCTTGTTCTAAATGGTAGAAATCACCATTTTGGAGGGTCCTGTCAAAGGAACCTGGATGAGTTACTGCAGTGCATGTCTTTCCAGGTATCGATAAGTTTAAGTGAATTGCACAGGAAGCCAACTATTCCAATCTGTTTAAATTTGTAATATTTCTTTCCATTGAAATGAAAAGGGTTAATGGATGTCTTTTACAAGCACAGTTACAATAGAGAAACACTATTGAGCTCATATTGGTGAAGATGTAATGAACTTATCATCCACATTGAATGTATTTCCTAATCTTAAAAAGTTATTGTTGTAAATATGCAAGTTAATTCGTTGACTTATCCCTTGTAGAAGATGGACAAGTGGATTCTGGCATCTGAGTCTTCTTTGATAAGATAACGTGACACAAAACATAGAATATAGTGGGCTAGAGTTTCCGTATTTGGAGCTCACAATACCACTGGTTAGATTACAAAACAAGACTCAATTAAATAATTAGCATAATCATCAAAGTAAAGTTTTCTATGAATAAGCGCATGCACAGTGCAGCCATAATTGTTTATTTTTTCAATTAAGAAGTACTTGTTGATAAATTTAAGAATGTTAGTTTGGTGTAAGTGTATTAATACAAATGAAAATATATCACAAAAATAGCATTTGGAGTAATGTGTCCAGTCCTTCACTTAGTTTAAAATTACAGGATTTTAAAAAAGAATTATGCTGAACTGGTCTACACTCTGGTCCACACTTACCTCGAAAAACCTAATTATTTTTGATGTGCAAAGTTTTTAAAACAGACCATTCAGTGCACCTACAAAGTCAAACAAAAGTTTTATGCAAAAGCTCTCACTTTCAACTTATCTACGTGGCCACCTTTGTGGATGACGCTTGATTTGATTGAACTGATCTTGAACTAGCATAAGAGGTTTCATATGAATGGCTTTGGGAGTAACTTGCATTTAAAATTCTCAATAATTAGCATTGATTCAGCCAATTCCAGAAAGTCACACTGATTTCTCTTGGGTTGTTTTGCAAAGCTGGTGGGAGATTAAGGACAAATTTGCTCATCTCCAGTTCTTCTGAGAAGGCTGGCAAACATGTGACCCAATCAACATCAACTGTCAACTGACACCCGTGAACTGCCTTACACATGACCCCACCACCGCCCATACATTGCTCCACTCCCTTCATTTTATGAGAAATGTGTGGAGTTCAGAGTATTTATTACCCAATTGTTTTTATTCTCCAACAATTAAATGTAAAAATATTCCAAGTGCAGTTTGCCAGATAATAAGTATTTGACCCACTCCCAACAGGATTTTCTGCTAACATTTTGAGTCCAGTAACTCTTCTTCAGAACTGCAGAATGGTCATTGGACTCAAAATATTAACTCTATTTTGTCTCCATAGATGCTGCCAGATCTGCTGAGTTTTTCCAATTTCTGTCTTTTTGTGTGTGGTTCAGATCTCCAGCATCCACAGTTCCTTGTTTTATTTTGGAATTTCTGTTTGTTTCTTTGACCGTTTTTGGTCTTGTGAGCCCAAGCACCCCCACCCCCACCCCAGAAGCACAGACACAGTTTGCATCTTGTGTAACCCCCTCTTCCAGACCTTGCTAGTTAGAGACTGCCCTCTGTTTGAAGCCTGAAAGCTCCTATTCCAGGAAAACTAGCAGGAAAACTTGAAAACGTAAAATGTGACTGAAAACCCAAACAGCAGTAAATGTGAATCAGTGGAAACCCAAGTATAAGACAACAGTACAGACTGGAATTGCTGCCTATGCCGCGACAACAACTAGCAGTCATATTATGTTTTCAATATAATAGAAAGTGCACAGGCACTTTGTAAGAACATTATTTTAAGCAAGATTGGACACCAGTCCACATAGCGCACTATTCTAGCAGATGGCTACAGCTTGATCATCACAAAATTCCTATCCTCTGACCTGTGTTTGCAACACCAGTTTTATATGGCGGGTTCAGTTCAGTTTCTGGTCAAAATAACCTCTAGGTTATTGATAGTGGGGAATTCCACAATGGTAATGCCATTACACATCAAAGGGCAATATTTGTCTCTCTTCTCAAAGGTGGATGTTACTTGCCACTTATCCGTCAAGCCTGGATGTTATCCTGCTCCTGCAGCATATGGACATGGACTACTTCAATATCTGAAGAGTCACAAATGGAGTAAAATTTCTTCAATCATCGGCAAATATTCCCATTTGTGACCTGATGATAAATAAATGAAACAGCTGAGGATGGTGGATCGTTAGCACTCCCCTGAGGAATTCCTACAGTGAAACCTTGGAGCTGAAATTATTAACATCCAACAACTACAACCATCTTCTCCAAACAAAATACATTGGGCAACTGCCAAGTGGTATTCAACATGGAGAAGTATTCATTCTTCAGTTGAGGAATGATGGGACATGTGGCAATCAATAGAAGGGTTGCCTTGCGCATGTTTGACCTGATGCCATGAGACTTATTGAAGTTCAGAGTCAATGTTAAAGGCTTTTCATTTACTCATGTACTTCTTTACTTGCGTACACATGACAATAAAGGATATTCTAATTCTAGTTCTATGCTGCCTCCTCTGGTGAGTCTGCCCTGCTGGTGATGTTAGAGACACTGTCTGAGTCTAACTATGTCAGGTTTTTACTTGACAAATCTGAGAGACAGCTCTCCCAAGTTTGTCACAGCTGCCAGACGTTGGTAAAGAGATATTTTCCAGGAATGTACAGATAATTGTCATTTCTGGTGCCTAGATGGATGATAACTCCTTCAGTTTCTTGCATTTCCTAAGACTTCATAGTAGTTTGATATAACTGAGTGGCTTGCTCAGAGGGCAACTAAGACTCATGCATATTGCTGAGAGTCTGGAGTTACATATAGGACAGATTTTCCTCTTAGTGAACCAGATGGGTTTTTATAACAATTGACAATAGTTGTGTTAAGTTGGCTTTAAATTCCAGATGTTATTGAATTCAAATTCCCCATCTGCCATAGCGAGATTTGAACCCATGTCCCCAGAACATTAATATAGTGTTTCAGATTATAGTTGTTATACTAACACAATGTCAATGCCTCCCCAGTTAAATGAGAAAAATTCAAAAAACCTATACTTTTCTAATTGATAAATTGCTTGAATAGCTATTGGCACATTTCATCATAAAAATGAACTTATAAGCATTTAGGGAACAATAATAATTATGCATAAAATTCTTATTAAAATTATCCTCACCTGAAATATCTTTCTTTTGCCTGTAGGATATTGATACATTAGTGGCACAAGTAACTACTGTGAAACAAAGTACTAATCTTTTCAGAGACCTTGGAGATAACGGTATGTTTAAATGTTTTTAAAATGCTTTTCTGTTAACAATTCACACAGAATTCTGAGCTCATAGACTTATCATAAAACCATGTAAATTGTTTTCACTGATTGCTCTGAATATATGTTTAAAATGTGATTGTGCTTTTTCTTGAGCATTTACTGTAGATGTTGGCATATAAGTAGATCTTTTGAAGTCTCAAAAGAAATCCCTCCAAACATGGAGGTCTACTTATCACCCGAGCATAAAACAGGAATCCCCTAGAGTTGGTGGTCACCTTCTTTGTCATTCATCGCCTGGACTCTTTTTGTATGGAATGTCTTAAAGTCGCACACATCTTCGCTGCACAGTCTATATCACTGCTTGCTCCTTTGGGCTCAGTTTTAAGGCATCATTAAGCAAAGCATCCATATATGGAATGAAAAATTTGAGGCTGATCAGTATTATGAGTATAGCGTATCAAGGCTGGAGATGGCTTGGGAGAGGGTAGAAGTTGAGTGGTCAACTTCTATGACAAATTTACCCAGGCATTTTACTTTTGGGCTAACAAAGTGGGGTCATTGTACAGGCCAGGTTGGCTTACACACCACTTATACTGGAATGTCTGACCTTGAGCAGATATATACACATTAAATTCATATTTATATTGACAAATCAAAAATACCCAGGTCAAACCAAGCACCTTCAGTGCACACATATATAGTAGAATGTAACTGAAATCGAATAATTTCTCCCAAAGGGCAGAACCTCAGGTTAAAGCTTTCAATTATAATGTAATATACCTCGTCAGCAATTCTGAATTGATTTTATTTAAAGAGCCTTTCATTGTTTACTCTGCCTTTTTGAGGTTTGTTGTACTAAGCTAATGTGATCACATCATTAACTCTAACAGCCTTAATATAAAGAATCCCCGAGGTAAGAGTGATCATGAGATCGTATAATGTGAAATTCTATGAGAAATATCATTCTGGAACTTAGGTAAAAGTATATAACAGAATCGAAGACAGAAGTGACTGAAGTGGTTGGAGAAAGTAGGTTAACAAGTAAACAATGACAAACATTTAAAGAGATGGCTCATAACCCCTTGATACTGTATTCCATTGAAAAGGAAAACTGTACAAGTAGAAAGAAAGTATATGGTGGAATCAAAGGAAGAACAGTAGAAAAGCAAATGGACATGGGGATAGTGTTCTGACAGTGTGAAGCAAGAACCTTCAAAAGCTGATTGGGGGCAGATGTTCATAGGTAAGGGGACAGATGGAAAATGAGAAGCCTTTAGAAGTGAGATAACGAGAGTCCAGAAAACAGTATACTCCTGTTAGGATGAAAGGAAAGGCCGGTAGGTGTAGGGAATGTGAGATGACTAAGGAAATGGAGGGTTTTTTAAAGAAAAAGAAGGAAGCATATATCAGATATAGACAGGAAGTATCAAGTGAATCCTTAGAACAAGATAAAGACAGTAGGAGTATACTTAAGAGGAAAATCAGATGGCAAAAAGGGGACATGAGATAGTTTTGGCAAATAGAATTAAAGAGAATCCAAAGGGTTTTTACAAATAGGTTAAGGACAAAAGGGTAACTAGGCAGAGAATAGGGCCCCTCAAAGATCAGCAAGGTGGTCCTTGTGTGGAGCCTGAGGAGATGGGGAGATACTAAATGACTATTTTGCATCAGTGTTTACTGTGGAAAAGGACATTGAAGATATAGAATGTAGGGAAATAGATGATGGCATCTTGAAAAATCTCCATATTACAGAGAAGGAAGTGCTGGATGTCTTGAAATGCGTAAAATTAAATAAATCCTCAGGACCTGATCAGGACTCTGTGGGAAGCTAGGGAAGTGAATGCTGGGACTCTTGCTGAGATATTTGTTATCATCGATAGTCACAGGTGAGGTGCCGGAAGACTGGAGGTTGGCTAACGTGGTGTCACTATTTAAGAAAGGTCGTAAGGACAAGCCAGGGAACTATAGACCAGTGAGCCTGATGTCGGTGGTGCGCAAGTTGTTGGAGAGAATCCTGAGGGACAGGATGTACCTGTATTTGAAAAGATAAGGACTGATTAGGAATCGTCAAAAGGCTTTGTGCGTGGGAAATCATGTCTCACAAACTTGATTGAGTTTTTTGAAGAAGTAACAAAGAGGATTGATCAGGACAGAGGGGTAGACATGATCTCTATGGACTTTAGAAAGGCATTTGATAAGATTCCCCATGGGAGACTGGTTAGCAAGGTTAGATCTCATGGAATACAGGGAGAACTAGCCATTTGGATACAGAATTGGCTCAAAGGTAGAAGACAGAGTGGTGGTGGGTGTTCCTTTTCAGACTGGAGGCCTGTGACCAGTAGAGTGTCACAAGGATGGGTGCTGGGTCCACTACCTTTCATCATTTTTATAAATAATTTGGATGTGAGCGTAAGAGGTGTAGTTAGTACATTTGCAGATGACCGTGAAGAAGGTTCCCTCAAATTACAATGGGATCTTGATCAGATGGGCCAGTGGGCTGAAGAGTGGCAGATGGAGTTTATGTTAGATAAATGTGAGGTGCTGCATTTTGGGAAAGCAAATCTTAGCAGACCTATACACTTAATTGTAAGATCCCAGGGAGTGTTGCTGAACACAGACCTTGGAATGCAGGTTCATAGCTCCTTAAAAGTAGAGAGGCAGATAAATAGGATAGTGAAGAAAGCATTTGTTATGCTTTCCTTTATTGGTCAGGGTATTGAATACAAGAGTTGGGAGGTCATGTTGCAACTGTACAGGACATTGGTTTGGCCACTTTTGGGATATTGCGTGCAATTCTTGTCTCCTTCCTGTCAGACGGATGTTTTGAAACTTGAAAGGGTTCAGTAAAGATTTACAAGGATGTTGCCAGGGTTGGAGGATTTGAGCTATAGGGAGAGGTTGAATAGGCTGGGACTGTTTTCCCTGGAGTGTCAGAGGCTGAGGGGTGACCTTATAGAGGTTTGTAAAATCATGAGGGACATGGATAGGAGAAATAGACAAAGTCTTCTACCTGGAGTGGGGGAATCCAGAACACAAGGACATAGGTTTAGGGTGAGAGAGAAAAGATCTAAAAGAGACCTAAGGGGCACTATTTTCCTGCAGAAGGTGGTATGTGTATGGAATGAGCTGCCAGGGGAAGTGGTGGAGTCTAGTACAATTGCGACGTTTAAAAGGCATCTGGATGGGCATATGAATAGAAAAGGTTTTGAGGGATATGGGCCGGCTGCTGGCTGGTGGGACTAGATTGGGTTGGAGTGTCTGGTCAGCATGGACGATGGGACCGAAGGGTCTGTTTCCATGCTGTACGTCTCTATGACTCTCCTATTAATAAGAGATGGGATCAGTACAGCAGTGAAAGTGGATCTTCAGTCGGACGAACAAGTTGTAGAACATGTTTGACTAGAGCTAAGAAACAGCAAGGAGCAACAAACATTAAATTGTTTATAGGCCACTACACAATGTAAATATATATATCAGCTATTTTGTGGTGTCTGTATCAATGGTATTGCTGAGTGTGAATTGGGTAATTCTAATGAATGATATTGCTATGGAGGACAGATACCTGTAATGTACACACGTGGTCTTCACATCAGTGTATTGAGGACCCAACTGCAGAACAGGCTATTTTAGATGTGAGATTATGTAATAAGTAGGGGCTAATAAATAATCCTGTTGGAAAAACAACACTTAGGGAAGAGATCATAACATAAGGAATGGTCCATTAAGTTTGCAAACTTAACTCAGCAAAGGAAAACCAAGAAACTGAGAAAAGAAGAATAAAATGTGAAAGCAAGCAAAAAAATTTTAAAAACTTCTATCGGTATGTAGAAAGGAAATGATTAGCAAAGATGAAAGTCCATTACAAGTAGTGGGGGGAACCTTTTTTTTAAACATTTGGGGGATGTGAGCTTCACTGGCTGGTCAATCATTTCCAGCCCATCCCCAGTTTCTTGACCAGCTACAGTCCATTTGGAGTAGGAAGAGCAAAAGCGCTATCAGGGAAGGAAGGACTTTGATCCAGTGTCACTGAAGGAATGGCGATTGATTTCAAGGCATGATAGTAGATGGCTTAGTGGCGGTGGTGGTGTTCCTTTGTGTCTGCTGCCTTTGTCCTTCTAGATGGTAGTAGTCATGAATTAACTGCTACAGATTCCTAGCTTCTGATCTGCTCTTGTAACCACAATATTTACATAGCTGGTTCAGTACAGTCTCTGTTCAATGGTAACCATCAGGGTGTTGATAGTGAAATGTTCAGTGATGGAAATACCATTGAATTTCAAGAGGCAGTGGTTAGATTCTGTCTTGTTGGGAATGGCCGTTACCTGGCACTGGAATGGCACGAATGTTATTTGCCATTTATCAGCCCAAACCTAGATACTATCCAGGTCTTACTGTGTTTTGACACGGACTGTTTCGGAGCAAGTCAGATACCGAGAATCTAGCAGTGAGTAACTCACTTCCAAGCTCCTCAAACCCACCTACTATCTACCATCTAAAAGAACAAGAGTAACAGATGCATGGCAACACCATCAGCTGCAAAATATCCTCTAAGTGTCACACCAACCTGACTTAGAAATATATAACCATTTTCCCAGAGTTAAAATCCTGATCTCCTCACCTAAGTGGCATTGTGGGTGTACCAACACCAAAGGGATTGCAGCAGCTCAAAAAAGCAGCTCACAACCACCCTCTCATGGACAGTTGGAGATAGACGGTAAATGTTGGCCCAGCTAGTGCTGCCCATATCTCATGAGAGAATAAAAATAAGAATTTTTTTTTAAGAGTTTAGGCAGAACCTCCCAAACCTTTGTACAACATGGGCATTAGTGAGAAAGTTTGGAAAATACATGAGATCAGCAGTAATGAGCCTCATGGCATTGAGAGCAAGAACTCTAATGCTGATTTCCCAAAACCCAGGTTTTGAACAGAGAAGAGAATTTCACTGGTGAGTGGTGAGAAGCCAGTTTGCTAGGGTGGTATACTAGGCCAAACTATCTTTGGCTGCTTAACCTTACCTTCATCATAAAGAAGTGGGTATACTTGCTGATGATTGCATAATATTCAGCACCTTTCATGACTTCTCAGATACTGCAGCAGTCTATGTTCAAATGCAATAATATCCAAGCTTGGGGAGACAAGTGGCAAGTAAAATTTGCACCACACAAATGCCAGGCAATGACCACCTCCAATAAGAGACATTCTAACCACTGCCCCCTGAATCCCCAACTATCAACATTTTGTGGGTTACTGTTGACCAGAAACTCAACTGGACTTGCCGTAGAAATACAGTGGCTATAAAAGCAGGAATACTGTGGCAAGTAATTCATCTCCTGATTCCACAAAGCCTGTTCACCATCTACAAGGCACAAGTCAGGAGTGTGCCTGGATGAGTGCAGCATCAGTAACATTCAAGAAGCTTAACAATATCCAGGATAAAGCAGCCTGCTTGACAGCATCACATTGAAAAGAATCCACTCCCTCCACCACTGATGGTGAGGAACTATACTGTGCTCTATCTACAAGATGTACCACAGAAGTTTGCCAAAGATCCTTAGACAGCAGCTTCCAAACCTACAACCTCTTCCATCTAGAGCAGCAGATACATAGGAAAACCACCATCTGTAAGTTTCCTTCCAAGCCACTCACCATCCTGACTTAAAGTCATAGAGATGTACAATTATGGAAACAGATCCTTTGCCATGCCAACCAGATAGCCTAAATAAATCTAGTCCCATTTGCCAGCATTTGGCCCATTTCCTTCTAAACCATTGCTATTCATATATCCAGTCAGATGCCTTTTAAATGTTGTATTTGTACCAGCTACCTCCACTTCCTCTGGCAGCTCATACCATATACTGCTAGCTAGATGTGAAAAGGTGAATCATAATTCCAGGTCAAATCCTACCACATCTTTCTGTCTTGTGTGGAAAGTGGCTACCCTTTTCTGTATTCCAATCTTGGAATCACTGCCACAACCAAAAATGGTTATATTAAAATACAGCCAACCAGTAACTATCAAACTGACAGACAAGGGAGGCGCGGTAGTAGTTTGGCGCACCAACCTTTACACCGCTGAGGCTAAACACCAGCTTGCGGACACCTCCTCCTACTGCCCCCTTGACCATGAGCCCCCCACCTCCCACCACCAAACCATCATCTCCCAGACCATCCATAACCTCATCACCTCAGCGGATCTCCCATCCACCACCTCCAACCTCATAGTCTCACAACCCCACACCGCCCGTTTCTACCTCCTGCCCAAAATCCACAAACCTGACTGCCCCAGCCAACCCATTGTCTCAGCCTGCTCCTGCCCCACCGAACTCATCTCTGCATACCTCGACACGGTCCTTTCCCCTTTAGTCCAAGAACTCCCCACCTATGTTCGGGACACCACCCACGCCCTCCACCTACTCCATGATTTTCACTTCCCTGGTCCCCAACGCCTTATCTTCACCATGGACATCCAGTCCCTGTACACCTCCATCCCCCATCACGAACTACTCAAAGCCCTCCGCTTCTTCCTTTCCCGCCGTACCAACCAGTACCCTTCCACTGACACCCTCCTTCGACTGACTGAACTGGTCCTCACCCTGAACAACTTCTCTTTCCAATCCTCCCACTTCCTCCAAACCAAAGGAGTAGCCATGGGCACCCGCATGGGCCCCAGCTATGCATGCCTCTTCGTAGGATATGTGGAACAGTCCATCTTCCGCAGCTACACTGGCACCACCCCCCACCTTTTCCTCCGCTACATCGATGACTGTATTGGCGCTGCCTCGTGCTCCCACGAGGATGTTGAACAGTTCATCCACTTTACCAATACCTTCCACCCCGACCTCAAATTCACCTGGACCATCTCAGACTCTTCCCTCTCCTTCCTAGACCTTTCCATTTCTATCTCGGGCGACCGAATCAACACGGACATTTACTATAAACCGACTGACTTCCACAGCTACCTAGACTACACCTCCTCCCACCCTTCCCCCTGTAAAAATGACATCCCATATTCCCAATTCCTTCGTCTCCGCCGCATCTACTCCCAGGAGGACCAGTTCCAATACCATACAACCCAGATGGCCTCCTTCTTCAAAGACCACAATATCCCCCCAGACATGATCGACGATGCCCTCCACCGCATCTCTTCCACTTCCCGCTCATCCGCCTTGAGCCCCGCCCCTCCAACCGCCACCAGGACAGAACCCCACTGGTTCTCACCTACCACCCCACCAACCTCCATATACAGCGTATCATCCGCCGTCATTTCCGCCACCTCCAAACGGACCCCACCACCAGGGATATATTTCCCTCCCCTCCCCTATCAGCGTTCCGAAAAGACCACTCCCTCCGTGACTCCCTCGTCAGGTCCACACCCCCCACCAACCCAACCTCCACTCCCAGCACCTTCCCCTGCAACCGCAAGAAATGCAAAACTTGCACCCACACCCCCCCCCCCCCCCACCTTATTTCCCTCCAAGGCCCCAAGGGATCTTTCCATATCCGCCACAAATTCACCTGCCCCTCCACACACATCATTTATTGCATCCGCTGCACCCGAAGTGGCCTCCTCTATATTGGGGAGACAGGCCGCCTACCTGCGGAACGTTTCAGAGTGCACCTCCGGGACACCCGGACCAACCAACCCAACCACCCCGTGGCTCAACACTTCAACTCCCCCTCCCCCTCCACCAAGGACATGCAGGTCCTTGGACTCCTCCATCGCCAGACCATAGCAACACAACGGTTGGAGGAAGAGCGCCTCATCTTCCACCTAGGAACCCTCCAACCACAAGGGATGAACTCAGATTTCTCCAGTTTCCTCACTTCCCCTCCCCCCACCTTGTCTCAGTCAAGTCCCTCGAACTCAGCACCGCTTTCCTAACCTGCAATCTACTTCCTGACCACTCCGGCCTATCACCCTCACCTTGACCTCCTTCCACCTATTGCATCTCCAACGTCCCTCCCCCAAGTCCCTCCTCCCTACCTTTTATCTTAGCATGGTGGACACACTTTCCTCATTCCTGAAGAAGGGCTTATGCCCGAAACGTCGATTCTCCTGTTCCTTGGATGCTGCCTGACCTGCTGCGCTTTTCCAGCAATACATTTTCAGCTCTGATCTCCAGCATCTGCAGTCCTCACTTTCTCCTCAAAGAATAATCTTACTATCATATTGTCCCACCTCACTAACAAACACCATGAAAGACAACAAGAGCATTGTTCCTTAATCTGTAACTATACATCTACTGCAAAGTGATCAAACCACGCTTTCTTCTTGGTTATTATCAATAACTAGCCATTTGACAACTCAACATCTTACATTTTTCTGCTTTCAGCATTCTTACTCAGTTGCAAAGAAAAATCTGTTGTACAGCCAACAGAAAACAGACAAATCAAAATTCTGCAAACACATGAGAGACAAAGTGTTAGAATATCAGTGGGTCAATCAGCATTGCTGAAGAGAACAACCAATTTATGGAACAAATGAAGGATCTGCACCTGAAACATTCACTTCTCTGTTTCCTCTTTTTACAGTTGTTAATTGATCTGCAGATTTTTCAAGCACTTTCTGCTTCTGTTAGTGTGTATTGCTTCAAATTCTATCAACCACCACATGATCCCTCCCTTCAATGAGTGTTTAGAATGCACTGAACATCGAAGGGATAATCATGATTTACATTTCCGTGATCATTTACCCTAACTTTAAAAACATAATACAGTAGAAGCTTGCTCACAAAACAGGCCTGAACACTGCCCACCCCGTTCTCCCTGTCCTGGTGAACCATGAATGATATAAACACCATTTGGAGTTCATGCTAAATGTACTCAAATGCAGGCTGTTTCACGAACCTGCAAAAATTAATTAAACTAGATCCTTTGGGTGAAAAGACCCAAGAGGTACTTGCCATATTTTGAATGAATTAAATATAAATTTATTGGGGAAATGACCACTTTACCCCAATTTAACCAGAAAGTACTCTTACTTATTTTTCAAAAGTCAGTTTCAGTAACTAAAATTCAAGTTATACACAAGTGATGTATTGACACTGATTTAAAATGCTTATCATATTAATAAACTCTTTTAGCCTTTTTGATTGAACTTTATCAAGTCACCACTCTTAAGTGTCAGAATATTCTTTAAACTTTTTAGCAATTATATTCAAAAGTGCTGCCTAATTAAGTTTTTACTGGCAAATGTTGCGCTTGAGTAGAAACTCGAGAGTTTTAGAAGCTCTTTTCAAAAACCCAGCCTTTATGTATCTAAATTGCATTATGTTTCTGAACCTTCAGGCTCTTCCAAAATACATAAACACCTACTTGGTAGTCTTTTTTGACTAACCACCAAGTTAAAGATAAGCCACAAGTTCCTATTTAAGTCTGTACCCATTTGTTACTACGAAAGCTTGTGAACATAAAATGTCATTAAGCATGAGATACAAAGAATATTATTGAATATAAAAACATGCATTATCTGCCATCTTGTGAGAGCCTGTGGGTACTGCATATTTACTGCATCAACTTTCTTGGAATCAATGTCATTGATTAAGATAGATTAAAAAAAACTTATTTCAATCTGAAGGTTTTATGTGATAAAATCCAAATGAATTAGAAGTGGACATAATGGTTGCTTCTACAGTTCTGTCACTAATAAGCACTTAACAATCAGGTGACTGACTGTGTGGAGTTTGCACGTTCTCCCCGTGTCTGCGTGGGTTTCCTCCGGGTGCTCCGGTTTCCTCCCACAGTCCAAAGATGGGCGGGTCAGGTGAATTGGCCATGCTAAATTGCCCGTAGTGTTAGGTAAGGGGTAAATGTAGGGGTATGGGTGGGTTGCGCTTCGGCGGGTCGGTGTGGACTTGTTGGGCCGAAGGGCCTGTTTCCACACTGTAAGTAATCTAAGTAATCTAATCTAAGAATACTACAGAAATTATTCATTTCCTAGTTCAGAGGAGCTGGTGGGTCATTGGTTGTATCTCCATGTGACTTTGCATAAGAGCACTTTTATTACTTCATATTCTTAAATGAGCAACTTCACTCATTAGACAATCAATGTAACATGTGTATCACTTTAAATCTTAACCAATTCACAAGAATATTTACTTATCTTACCCCAGCTCTCTGTTGGCTCCACATAGATTTGGAGGCACGGTGGCACAGTGGTTAGCACTGCTGCCTCACAGCGCCTGTAGACCTGGGTTCAATTCCCGACTCGGGCGACTGACTGTGTGGAGTTTGCACGTTCTCCCCGTGTCTGCGTGGGTTTCCTCCGGGTGCTCCGGTTTCCTCCCACAGTCCAAAGATGTGCAAGTCAGGTGAATTGGCCAAGCTAAATTGCCCGTAGTGATAGGTAAGGGGTAAATGTAGGGGCATGGGTGGGTTGCGCTTCGGCGGGTCGGTGTGGACTTGTTGGGCCGAAGGGCCTGTTTCCACACTGTAAGTCTAAGTCTAAGTCTAAGATTTGAAATTACTGGAAACAGACTTCTGGAATTAATTCTGGACTGTGAGATTGAAAGGAAATCCACCTGGTCTCACATTGTTCAAGATATTAACAACTTTGGCTTACTCAGTTCAAAACTGATTTAAAAGAAAAATAACGGCAGCTCAGTCTGTCAGACAATGTGTTAGTTGATGTTCCCATTCTATTAGAATTAAAATAAGAAATACCCAATAAGCTGTAAGTGTGTCATGTGGTGTGATGCAGAATTATACTGGAATAGTTCCAGCTTTGAATGCTGGTGTGCGGTGAGATAGCTGCATTGGCAGGGAGTCATTGCATTATGTCTCTAGCACAAAACTGCAGATGGAAAATGCAAATGTATGGATATCAGGAAGGGTGAAAGCCAGTTCAGTTATGATGCACCACAGGTTATTAGTTCATCAAAAGCCAATCTCGGCATATAAAAAGTCATTTACACCAAGCACTACTTTTAACCACATTTATGCAAATATGCAGGGTACAACATGTTGACTTAAGAATGGAGTAAGATAGGAAATGGTCAGAATTAGAATGATGCAATGTTTACTAGCCTATTTGACTACCAACTTTAGATATCCTTTACCTATTTATTCAATAGAAATAAATGTTTCAGACGAGAAAATATGTTGCCTTGTCTCGTACTTGCTCAGTTAGTTCCCCTAAATTGCTTATATTGACTTCTGTTTTTGTTGTACAAAAACATCAATTGCAATGTTAAATCAGCAAATTAATATCATCTTGATTAAGTGATGCTACTTCTATTTTCAGTTGCATATTCACAAGCATGGTCAAACAAACATTATTTAATTTTAGTAATTATTTTAATTGAACTTATATGGTTTATTGTTTAAGTCATATATGGATTTATTGTTGAAGGCTGGCTTGGAAGTATAGTTTAATCTTGACTAAACCCTTGCAGTTAACTAGTTTAACTTAAAAAAATCATTCTGTGCCATATCTTATTAATTGGCTAGAATGATTTGTGTGAAAATCGAATCTTGTCTATGAAAACAATTGGAAAAATGGTTAAAATGAACAATTAGATTATTTCAAGAAGATATGCAAAGAAAATTACATTCACCTTGTAAAGAGGACAGGTTTCCTAAAAAAGCAATGGCACTCCTTGGCATAGGGCCTAGGAGTACTACTGATTCAATCTAGTGGCTTGGCAGCTTTGCATGTTGCCAATTCTCAGGAGAATTACATGCAGACTGTTCTGTGGAATTCAGAGCTGCCTGATTTGGCAAAGATATGAAATACTTGGATCCTTCTAAGAAATACATTTTTTAAAAATTTTGGATGCTAATTTTTACAAATTTAATTTTGAAATATTCTGCATTCAAATTAACATGAGAAAATTGGTGTAGGTGGGCCAATCCAAAAGGTGCAAATATTTACAAATCATGCTAACATAGCCATGCATTGAATTAATATTTAACTATTGTCATATATTTGATGGCTTAGGTAATCACAATGCAGGAAACTGATTTTACCAATTGTTACTTTGCTAATTACCTTTCAGTAAAATCTTGCCATTTTTCATCTTTTCTTCATTTATGTAAGTACTAACCCTGTTGTTTAGTAAAGTATTTTCTAAGCTTTGTCCAATGGATCAACTATTTTTAGTAACTATTGAGCAACCCATGAATGCAATTCATCTTATCCTGTTCTGGACTTTTATACGCCATATACCTTCAGGTAAGAGGAAGAAAATGATTGATAGTGCATGCACGAACAATAATTCCAGCCAAAGAATCAGTTTAGCTGAAATTATTATAGAAACAGAAATATAGAAAATAGGTGCAGGAGTAGAGCCTGCACCACAATTCAATATGATCGTGGCTGACTGTGCAATTTCTGTTTCCCATTTCTGCTTTCTCTCCATACCCTTGATCCCTTAAGCCACATGGGCCAAGTCCAGCTCCCTCTTGAATATAGATTAGAATTAATTATGTATGAAATGTGAAACAAAGGGGGAAAACAAGAAAAGAGATTGACAAATACCCTCTATCTCAGAGATTGATACAGAAAGATACAGTGAGTGTAAAAGTTTGTTCCAAAGCTCTAAGGGTAATAGAGCTAGAATGGGAATTATTGCAGAACCGCAGATTGCCATCAATTTCTTGGATGTGATTGGTACTGCAACAACTTTTTCCCAAACCCACTCACTGATCCACTCCTACACATGATTCTCCCTCACATATTCACCTTCCCACTTGCTGCTTCTTCCGCCTAGACCCCACTTTGAGCAAGGACTCATTGAAAGGGATGATAGAAATATGAAGCCAGCAAAGGAGCATTGGCAGTTGCACGTGGAGAAAACTTAAGTAGAAGCAGGTCAGGGAGGTGGGGAGCATGTGGAAATGTTCCAGGATTGAAACAGTGAGCAAGAGATGATCAAGAAGAGAATCAATAGTGAAAGAATTCGGGCGGAAAGGAATAAGTTGTAGAGAGTACTGGATGCAAGCGGTGAGAATCGTAAAGCTGATGAACTTTTTACTGTCTTTATTGAAACAGTTCGCTGCTCATTCGTCTTTGAATCTGCACAAAATCAAGTGGAATTTTCACACATCCAAGCAATTTGCACAGAATCACAAAAGTCTTACTCTGCGGTGGGGAGGTGGTGTGGGTGGGGCCATTCAGCTATCATGCTTGCACTCACTGTTCAAATGAGCATCATTATCTAGTGCCAATTATTTTTTATCCAAATAATCATTCAATGTCCTCTTGAAGGCCTCAACTGAACCTGCCTTCACCACATTTCCAGACAGTATATTCCATACCCTAACTTCTTCCTGGGTGAGAAAGTGTTTCTCATATCACTCCAGCTTCTTTTGCTAATCACTTTAAATCTGTGTCATTTCACTCTTGTTCCCGTTACAAGCAGGAACAGTTTCTTCCGATATATTCTTGCCAACCCACTCATTATTTGAAGACATTTTATCATATCTCTTCTTTGCCAACTTCTCTCCAGGAAAAATAATCCCAATTTCTTCAATCTATCTATGTAACTGAAGTTTCTCATCCCTGGAAACTTTCTTAGAAATCACATCTGCACTGTCCCCAATGCATTCACATCCTTCTATGGTGTGGCATCCAGAACTGTACATAATACTGCAGCTGATGTCTAACAAATTCAACATCACCTTCTTGCTTTTGAATTCTGTGCCTTTATCAATAAAACCAAGCATACTTTATGCTTTACTTAGTGCTTTCTCTATCTGTCCTGCAACTTTTAATCATCTATACGTATGTACATTCAGATCCCTGTGCTGCTGCAATTCTTTAGAATTCTGTCCTTTGTTTTATAATATTTTCGATGCATCACCTGACATTTATCTGCAAAGTTCACTCTGTGTTCTATGTTGTTTTAGGGTTCCATACTGTCCTCCTCACAGTTTAAAATTCTTCCAAGATCCAATATCTGCAAATTTTGAAATTGTCCCCAGCACTCCAAGATCTAGATCAATAATATGCATCAGAAAATGCAAGGGACCCAATACTGACCCCTGCAGAACCTATTACAAATTTTCATCCAGTTTGAAAAATATCCATTGATCATTGCTCTCAGATCCAACATTGTCTGAGTAATAGGAATCAATGTTTCTACTGTTATTCTCTGACCAATAACATTCCTCATAAGTCTGTTATGTTATGGGGTGTTTCAGGGTATAAAATATAAACATCAAAACAGGAAATCAAACAGTCCAACCATCATCTGAACCTATGCAAACCATGTAACTAAGGTCCTCTTTCCCAACATGGGACCATTAGTCCTTCCAAGTTCCCTGATATGACAATGACCTTCCTTCACAGAGCTCATCTCCTAATTAAAATCCAGACCAAAATATTAATGCAAGATTCATGGACCTAATATCAGCTGAACGTGACCATTTTACTGCAAGTTTATAACAAAACTGAAAAGTTGTGGCCAAGAAATGAACAGTCAAAATCTATGAATTAATAAACTAGACTGAATACTGGTCATTTGGTGCATCAGTGTCTTTTCGGGTAGAAAACTGGCTAGTTCATTGATGGTCACCACCACCCATACTTTAACAGGGGGACAGTGCATCACAATACTTGGCGTGGCTAAGTGGCTAAGCTTGGGTTGGGCTCAGGCAAATGTTGAGGGATCAAGACTTTTATGAAAGAGTTTGGAAGGAACATGCAGAAGCTCAAATTATGATGTTGATAGGAAGTACAAGGAAGAAAGTCACATGAAGTTTTTGGGATTGGGAAGCGTGATCCATTGATTACCAGAATGAGCCAGTGACTCATTCTGTGAAATGTGACCGGTGTTACCTTCCATCCTCATCCAAATTGCTCATGCACAATGGAAAGGAAAAGTTACTGCCACCAAACTTTTGTTTTCTTTTATGGGATGTGGGTATTGCTGGCTCAGTCAGCATTTGTTGCCAATCCCTTGTTGCTCTTGAGAAGGGAGTGGTGAACTATCTTCTTGAACCACTGCAGTTCATTTGGCCTGCAGTCCAGGGTGACCCACAATACTGTGAGGGAGGATGTTCCAGGATTTTGACACGCTGATACTGAAGGAATAATAACATATTTCAAAATAGTGAATGGCTTGGAAGAGAACACACAAGTGGTTATGTTCCCATGGTTCTGCTACCCTTGTCCTTCTAAATGGAAGTGGTCATGCGTTTGGAACTTGCTATCTAAGGAGCCCTGATGAGTTGTTGTAGTGAGTCTTGTAGATGGTGCATAGTGTTGTCACTCTGCTTTGGTTGTGCATGTGGTGGTAATTAAGCAGACTGCTTTGTAGCAAATGATGCCACTCTTTTTAAGTTTTGTTGGAACTGCAATCATCCAAACATATAGGAGTATTCCACCATACTCCTTGTGCCTTTTAGTTGGTGGGCCAGTTTTAGGGAGTCATAAGATGTTATACTTGATTCCTAGCCTTCCTACACATTGTGTATGGCTATTCCAATTCAGTTTCTTGTCAAAGATAATCCCCAGGATATTGATAGTACAGAAAGTTTTCTGCATTTTTGTTGCACCACAGTCACAATAACAATCAGCCCTTTGTAACTGGATCCATTGGTCATGAACCTGTGTGAGGAATATCAGAAACAAAACAGGCTGCTCGTAATGAGAGCAGCTAGCACTGATACCAAACATAAATGCAATTTTGGTATAATCCTCAACACAATGGGATATGGAGGGCTCCCACAAGACAGATTATAGAATGCCTTTACACAGACCCTTGACCTTACAGAAAAATTGAGGAGGAACATGGCTGGCAGCAAAAATCCTAATGAATGGCTTATGCCCGAAACGTTAACTTTCCTTTTCCTCGGTTGCTGCCTGACCTGCTGTGCTTTTCACTTTTTGACTCTGACTCTCCAGCATCTGCAGTCCTCACTTTCTACTAGCATTAGTCCTGGTGCCAGCAGAGCAAATTCCACAAGGTTCTAGCCATGGCAAGTACTTCCAGTGCTGGTGAGCATGCAATATTCGATGCTTTAGAGTTGTGATGTTTGCATAATGAGGTGAGCAGCATGTGAGAATTGGCTAGAGCTCATGCAGAGAAATTCCACACGAAACTCCTTGAAGTTGGTACTTGCCTGAATTTTGGTAATATTCAGCACAAAATTCTAAAATATGTTGCACTTTTTATATGTGAAAATTAATGGCATTCTTATATGTGAGACCTTGGTCACTTAATCTCTTGAAAATGCTGATTAATATTATGACTTATTTTTCCAACGTTTTAGTATTTATTTTATGTACAATTATTGTCCTGTTCATGACTGCTGTCCTGGTTGAAAGCATAACTTTTTGAACTATTTTCCAGCCTGAAATAGCACTCTTTAATTTTTGTCTAAACTATAAAAATGATATACAGATAGAAGAGTTGCATTTTTCCAATATTCTAAACATTTGTTGTGTTTTAACAATCAATTTGCTACTGACTCAGATGTCCATACCATATTACTTGTTTATCGATGCTTGCCTTGCAAGTAAATAGTTCATTGTTAGTCTGTTCTCATATCAAAGATTGCTGCTTGAAACATTTAGTTCACTTCAGTGTTTAATATCTGCTATTTGCATAAACCGCTACTAAATGCCATCAAATAATTATTAATAGCTCCAAACTGTTAATAGAATTAGAAAAATTAATGTTGACTTTCTGTTTTTTTTCCCATAGGTTTGATATCATATACTGAGTACTTATTCTTGCTTGGAATTCTGACAAGTAAGTTGGGTTAAAGGGCAGGGAACCTTTTGGTGTTACGTGGTTATTGATATTTTTTGTCCTTAAATTTTCTTCCTTAAATAAGCTTTTTTTAAATAATCAATATTTTTAGATGTTTAAGCTCATTAGTAAATACAGAATTGGTTATTTATCACACTCCTTTTCCTGAACATAATTGTTGGGTTAACCACCAATTTATAAAAGTGGTGCTGGTCCGAATTGGGTGGCTTTGCCAAAGTCAATAGGAACCAAGAGAGAAGATATTGGAAGCACCCACCAGCTCAAGAAGCATCTGTGGAGGGATCAGAGAAGTTGATGTTTCAGGTAAAAATCGAAAGAACTGCAGATGCAGTTCTGAGGGAGGGTCACTCAACCCAAAACATTAACTCTGACTTCTCTCCACAGATACTGCCAGACCTGCTGAGTTTTTCCAGCAATCTCTATTTTTGATGGTTCCAATGTCAATTCTTTGTCAAACTACACTTGAGGTCTGCACGAAACTAGAGAAGAAATTGCAGGGACCTTAGCTGATATTTTTGCATCATTATTAACCGTGTGTGAGGTCCCGGAAAACTGGATGGTAGGGAATGTTGTGCCCTTATTCAAGAAGGGCTGCAAAAAAAACCCTGGGAACTATAGGCCAGTAAGCCTAACATCTGCGGTAGGTACGTTACTTGGGAAGATTCTGACATAGATATACATGCATTTGGAAAGACAAGGTTTGATCAGGAGTAGTCAGCATGGCTTTGTGAGTGGGAGATCATGTCTTGTTAGAGTTCTTTGATGAAGTGACCTGGAAGGTTGGGGAGGGCAGGGTGGTAAACATAGTCTAAATGGATTTCAATAAGGCCTTTGGTAAGTTTTACATGGTAGACTGCTCTGGAAGGTTAGATCGCATGGAATCCAGGGGGAGCTAGCAAATAGGACACAAAATTGGCTTGGTGGTCGGGAGCAGAGGTAATAGTGGAAGGATGCTTATTGGACTGGAGGCCTGTGACTAGTGGAGTTCCTCAGGGGTCGATGCTGGATCCATTACTGTTTGTTATCTATATCAACGATTTTGATAAGAATGTATACAGCATGATTAGAAAGTTTGCAGATATCACTAAAATAGACAGTATTGTGGACAGTGAGGAAGGTTATCAGAAATTGCAGCAGGACCTTGATCAGCTGGTGAAGTGGACCAAAAAAATGGCAAATAAAGTTTAATATAGATAATTGTGAGGTCTTGCATTTTGGAAAGTCAAATCAAGGTTTGAGTTTCATGGTGAATGGTAGGGCCTTGAGTTTAGTGGAATAGAGGGACCTTGGAGTTCAGGTGCATAGTTCTCTGAAAGTGGAGTAGACAGGGCAGTGAAGACACTGACCTGCATCAGTCAGGGCACGGAGTGTAGATGTTGGGAAGTTATGTTGCAGTTGTACAAGATGTTGGTGTGCTACACTTGGATTATTGTGGTCAGTTTTGGTCAGCTTGCTATAGGAAGGATGTAATTAAACTGAAAAGTGTGCAGAAGGAATTTACAAGGATGTTGCCAGGACTCAACAGTCTGAGTTACGGAGAGGTTGGACAAGCTAGGACATTTTTCTTTAGAATGTAGGAGACTGAGGGGGGATCTTATAGAAGTGTTTAAGATCATGAGAAGCATGGATAGGGTAAATGCACTTAGTCTTTTTCCCAGGGTTGGGGAATCGAGGACTAGATGCATCAGTTTACGGTTAGAGGGGAAAGAATAAAAGGGAACCTGAGGGCAACGTTTTATACAGAGGGTAGTACGTATATGGAATGAGCTGATAGCAGAAGTCGTTGAGGTGGGTCCGTTAACAACATTTAAAAGGCATTGGACACATACATGAATGGGAAAGGTTTAGAAGGATATGGGCCAAGTGCAGGGAAATGGGGTTAGCATGGATAGACATTTTGGTCAGCATGGACCGGTTTGAGCCAAAGGGCCTATCTCCATGCTATTTAAAAGAAACAGTCTATCCAGTAATGCTGGCTATGTATTTCCCATATTTTCTTGTGCATTGGAGAAATGAAAAAAAACAAGTTTTTGTTTTGCTTTTGTTCCTTGTTGAGTGTGGAGAAACATTACTCTACATGATAGAAATAATCAGGGAGCATTCTTGACATATAATGAGCTGCAATAGATTTAAAAAGTTAAATTAATTTTGGGGGAGCATTAAAATATTTTTAAGTTTTAAGATGACTTGCCTAAAGCTTGTCAAGTTTTTGGTCTCACAGAGGCAGCACAAGGAGCAACAACTGATCTGTATTCAGATCAGCTAAGCTTCAGACGGTAGCATTTTCACCTAAATTTGTGGGTTCACATCACTCCTCAACAAAGGAGTTGAGTATGAAAATTTGTGCTCCCCAGTGCAGAGATGAGGGAGTGCTGCAATGTCAGAGGTGCCATCTTTCACATGAGATCCCATGATAGTATTTTGAAGAAGACTAGAGGACATATTCCCAGTATCAATAATTATCTCTCAATGTGCATCACTGAAGCAGTTATCTAGTCATTATCATATTACTGTTTGCTATAGTTTGCTAAGCACAAATTGGTTGGAGTCGAAAAATTGGTTGGAGTCGAAAAGTGTGGCGCTGGAAAAACATGGCTGGCCAGGCAGCATCCGAGGAGCAAGTTTTGGGCATAAACCCTTCATCAGGAATGTGGAGGGGGGAAAGGAAGCTTAGAGATAAATAAGAGGGTGGGTGTGGAGCTGGGGGGAAGGTAGTTGGGGATGGTTTATAATAGTTCGGTGGGGAGGGTGGAATCGATAAGTGGGAAGGAAGATGTACAGGTGGGACAGGTCAAAAGGGTGGTGCCAAATTGGAGGGTTGGATCTGGAATGAGGTGGTGGGGGGGGCAGATTCGGAAACTACTGAAATCAATGTTGATGCCCTGTGGTTGAAGGGTCCCAAGTAAGATGATGAGGCATTCTTCCTCCAGTCGTTGGACGGCTTGGATTTAGCTGTGGAGGAGGCCAAGGACTTGCATGTCCTTAATGGAGTGGGAGTTGAAGTGGTTCGCCACAGGACAGTGGAGTTGTTGGGTGCGTGTCACAGAGATGTTCCCTGAAACACTCCAGGAGTTGGTGTTCTGTCCTCCTGATGTAGAGGAGACCACATCAAGAGCAACAGACACAGTAGATGAGGTGGGTGAATGTGCAGGAAAATCTCTGCCAGATGTGAAAAGATCCTTTGGGACCTTGGATGGAAGTGAGGGGGGAGTTGTGGGGCACAGGTTTCACACCTCTTGCAGTGGCAAGGAAAGGTGTCAGGTGTGGAGGGTGGGTTGGTAGTGGGGCATGGACCTAACAAGGGAATCACAGAGGGAATGATCTCTGCAGAAAGGGATGGGATGGTAAATATATCGCTGGTGAGGTCTGATTGCAGGTGGTGGAAATGGCTGAGGATAATGTGCTGTATCCGGATATTAGTGGGGTGGAAGGTGAGGACCAGGGAGTTCGATCCTTATTGTGGTTGGAGGGATGGGATTCAAGAGCGGAGGTGTGGGAAGTGGAAGAGATGTGCTGGAGGGCATTGTTGATCGTGTGGGAGGGGAAATTGCGGTCCTGGAAATAGGAGACAACCTGGAATGTCCTCGAGTGAAATTGCTCCTCCTCAGCAGATACAGCAGAGGCAGAGGAGTTGGGTTTATGGGGCCACGTTTTTACGGGAGGTGGGAGTGGAATGTGTGTTGTCCAGGTAGCTGTGGGAGTTAGTAGTTGAAATACAAGTCTGTGTTGAGTCGGTCGCCAGAGACGGAGACGTACAGGTCCAGGAAGGGGAGGGAGGTGTCCAAGATGGTCCAAATTAACTTGATGTCGGGGTGGAAGGTGCTAGTGAAGTTGATGAACTGTTCTACCTGCTCATGGGAACATGAGATGACATCGATATAGTCATCAATATAGTGAAGGAAGAGGTGGGGGATGGTGCCGGTGTAACTGCGGAAGATGAACTATTCTACGTATCCTACGAAGAGGCAGGCTTAGTTGGATGCCATGCAGGTGCCCATGGCTGACCCTTTGGTCTGAAGGAAGTGGGAGGATTCGAAGGAGAAGTTGTTGAGTGTGAGGACCAGTTCTGCGAATTGAATGAGTGTATCAGTGGAGAGGTACTGGTTGGGATGGTGGGAGAGGAAGAAATTGAGGGCCTGGAGGCCTTTGCTGTGGGCATGTACAGGGACTGGATGTCCACGGTAAAGATGAGGCATTGGGGGCCAGGGCAACGAAAGGAGGAGGTGAAGGACCTGAGTGGTGTCCCGAATGTATGTGGGGAGCTCCTAGACCAAGGAGGATAGCTCGGTGTCAAGGTATGAAGAGATAAATTTGGTGGATCAGGAGCAGGCTGAGACAATAGGTCAACCAGGGCAGTTAGGTTTATGGATTTTGGGTAAGAGGTAGAATTGGGCAGTGCAGGGTTGCAAGAAGTATATGGTTCAAGGCTGTGGATGGGAGATCCACTGATGTGATGAGGTTGTGGGTGGTCTGGGAGATCATCGTGCACAAATTGGTTGTCTGCTTTCCTGCACTACAACAATGCCAGTGGTTCAAAAACACTGCATTGACTCTAAAGCACTTTGAATTACTTCTGATAATTCACAAGATAAGTATAGTTCTTTTGTCGAAGTTTTTCAGGAGGAATGTCAATTATTGAAACATTGTAAGGCTGCTGCATTTCTCTGATATAACATATATTTTATTTTGAACATATCATCCAGATTTTCCATGCATTAGTAAGCCCAGTAGGTAAATGGAGGTTAGGTGTACAAGGTGAACTCTCTTACACTGACCTTTAGGCCAGTGGTCTCTTAACATTTTTAAGCAGAAGATCACATTTTGAATTAAAGTGCAATCAAGGATCTACCTCTGGGGAAAACAAATAGAACAAAGAGTTTATTTTTAAGTAACATGTGAAACTAAAGCTGAGTATACATAAATGTTCATTTTGGCCTCTGCTCACTAAGTCTCACTGTGTCACCTGTGACTGCACATTATTTGCAAGCACCTTGAAGTCAGGGTTGTAGTTTGAGTCTCCTAGTCTCAAATAGCGATCTAGGAGGTAGGTAAGATACTTGGATTTGATTAGTTTATTTTTACTTTAATCATTCTCTCATTTGATTGGGATAATAGTGCCTCACAGAAGTATGTGGAGTCAAAGTAAGCTTTCATTTTAGAGGTCAGATTCCTTCGCTCTGATGATAGCATGCTGCTATCAATGTTTATAAAACACGTCAGCCCCTTTTTTTTTCGTAGCTTCATCAGGTTGATTTTTCCCCATTTTTATACAAGTCTTGCGCTCAACCTTGCATATTGGTTTGATCCCTGGCTCGATGGTTATAGTAGACTAAGGGATATACTTGATCGTGATGTTCTAGATTGTGGCTGAACACAATTCTGCTACTATGTTGATGGTCCACAGCGCCTCATGAATGCCAGTTTTGAGCAGCTACATCTGTTCTAAATCAATTTAATTAGCACGGCATACTTACCGCACATTGCTATGGGCACTATTCTCAGTGTGAAGATGGGGCTTTGTCTCCATTTATCTATTTCCCCAGTGTGCTTGCTGCTCTGGGCAACCTATGAAATGACCTGAGACAGAATCACCACTAACCTCTATTGCACTGTTTACATTTTAGCATACATTTGCAGCTGTTTTATATTTCACATATAATGTCAACCTTGCCATTTTCCACTACAGATTAATCACAGTGTGTGACTAGGCTTGCCAGATTAGCATAGATTCACATCAAAATCCTCAATTAGATCCAGAATTCCAAATAAAACTTTGGCAGAGTTATAGCATGATAAAAATTAACATTTTTCAAAGTCGTGCCATGGTAACATTTGCATCCACCTGAAATCCGTAGACAAGACCTCAGTTTGATATCACATTTGAAAATGGCAATGTCTTGACATTGCAATACCCCCTCAGTCGTGCACTAGAATATTGGCTTTTAAATGTTTATATCTCTAGAGTAAGACTTGAACCACAAACTCTGACTCAGGCAAAACCGTTACTAACTCCATAATGGCTAATACCAGCATTGTATTATAATTGTCTTTAAACCTTCCAGTTTTAATAGCTGAGAATTGCTGAATATTTCTCAATGCGGTTTCACTTTCTCTTCAAGGTATCAGTGCTATTTGTACCTCTTAGTCCTAAATTTCACACCTGAAGAGCAAAATTAAATTAAAAGATTCGCTGAAGGAGCAGACCTTGACAGTGAATACCACCTCTCCCATGTGGGCATACTATTGAAACTTAGAGTAGCATGGAAAGTGCCTTCACAATTGAGGAACCTAACACAAGGAGGTACCACTTCGATTCTCCTCTGAACCTGTTGCCACAGTGTACGAGGAATAAACGAACAGCAGAACTTTTTCTGATTTGTAGTGATTGAGATACTTTTGTCATTAAGATCATATGATGGAAGCATACTCTTCAAAAGCGTTGCTTAGGGTCATGACACACCTGCACCCACAGAAGGGAAGGGTTAAAGAACTCTGGCAGAACTGGAGCCACTGATCCATGTTCTCTTCCTCCTCTGAGTAAGCAGCATCCCAGACAAGTGAGATCAAAGGAAAAACCCTTTCGTTCCTGAAACCCATCTACAAGATTAAATTTAAAAATATCATTTTAGAAAATACGTTTTCTAAAGAAAGGTATATATGTAAGAAAATGTAAGAATTGTGTGAAAGTTTTGAAAAAGAAATCTTATACAGCAGTGTGAAAACTTGCTAGAAACTGTCAAAAGATTATAAAATGTTAAACATTAAGTAATAAGAATCCCTTTTGGCCTTCAGTAACTGGAGACCCACATTACCTGAGGCATTGCCTGCTATCATAACATTCGACAATTATAGAAGTTAATTGTAGGCCAGTCTGCCCTGTCATTTTGATTATACTCACCCATATAGAAAAAGTAATTATTTGGGATAGATGACTGATGTCAGACCTCAATGTACCTCCCACTCCTTGTAGCAGTGCCCAACCCATCCCAGTTTTGCACTTTTGATTATTCTGGATACACACTGATTTAAGCTACCAAATACTGACGAATCCAGCTCATGGACTTCTGCTTTGTAAACAATGTTAATGAAAGGATTTTCTTCTGCTTACAGAGCCACACACTGGATTCCATGTTGCCTTTAGTATGCTGGATACTGATGGAAACCAACAAGTGGAGAAAAAAGAATTTCTAGTGGTAATTTTTTTTATATGTTGTTCAAATTAAGTTTATGTTAACAATATGCTTCATGATTGCATCCTTATCCTATCTGGCTTCAATATTACACCAATATATGCAGGAGAGCAGTATTTATCCCAGTGTATAGTTCAAAAAGGTACATAATGTATTAGAATCAAAAGCAGAGTCACATGCTTGTCAATACTGGTGTTGATGCTTCAAATGAACCTGCTCTAATTTAATATACTTCATCTCATCAACCCTCATATTTCTCTATTTCCTTCTTTCTTGTGTATGTATCAGTCTAGCCATGAGACAAGTCTCCAAATTTCAACCATTTCATGTGATTGCAAGTTCCACATTACCATTACATGCTTCAAAATCCAATTCAGGAAATTGAGTGCATAATTTAGATTGAATCTTCAGTACAACACTATCAAAGGTATCATCTTTTAGATGAGATGTCGATCTGAGGTTCCATCTGCTTTCTCACATGGAAATAAAAAATCCCATGGTACTATTGAGGATTCAAATTTTGATCCTAGCTGCTGTCGGAAGCAGCGAATATATGTAGGCTTTTTATTAACAACAAAATGGCTTTTCAATTTAAAATAACACAACAAAATGCTGCAAGTTGTGATTTGACTTTGTGAACCTGTACTGCTGCTTTTCTGAATTAGGTGAAATAGAAGGTTAAGCAAACAATAGAGTTTTCATAAAATGAATACTGACACATTAATTGATCATTCAAACTAACGTTGAACTCCTAGCATAAGATAATGATTTACGTAAAACAAGAACCCTTTCCCAGGAAATCATTGGATTAGCCTGCTGTCAATCATGTCACCATATTGCAGTTGATTGGACTTTTCTTGTAATTAAGGCTGTACTGTCTCTCAAAAAACATATTAAACATATTCATTGTTCAATTATAATTGTGCAATTTTACCACAGATCACAGAAGCTTTAACCTCTATGTTGCTGGACAGAATTGTGTCAGGCTGCCTTACTTTATTTAACTGATAACTTTGTTTTGTACAGACCGCATTCTGTTGATTCTTTTGACCGATCTCGAGACCGAGGGGTCCTGTTTGGGATCCAGATCATAGTTATTTAAATGTTTACTGGAATCCGAGAAGCTGTGTCCTTGCATACCAGGAATTGGGCCATAGTCCTATGAGTTAAATCAAGTGTAGCCAGTCTAGGTGTTATAGGTAGGCCCTTTGAGTGCTGTGGAGACCTCTATCCAGGAGTCAACTTTAGTCAGCCTGGAGGTGAATCACTGTCTTGGACATTAGGTCAGTAATGGACATGGCCTGATCAGGCGGCCCTGGGAAAGTGGACAAATCAAATCTGGGAATGAACTTTATTGTGCTGGGTCACTAAGGGAAAGATGATAGTGATAGGGTACAATTAGAGGGAGTTGGGTGGGTCTCTTAGTGAATAGACAGAACCTGGAACTCTGGAAAGGGGTTTCAATAGGTCACAGTAGAGCTGCCCTCTGTGTAACACCAACAACGGCTTAGAAATTTCTGAAATCATGGACTTTGGGTGTGAAGTGCGGACATAAATAGTTATAAAGGAACTCAATAAAAATGGGATTAATGGGGCTGGAAGGTCATGGGGCCACAGGACAGTGACTCAAAAGGAACGTGCAGACTAGGGAGGACATCTGCACTTCATAGGTAGAGGCTGCAAGACACTCTTACTGAAATTTGGTATTTTGCCATGCAGAATCAAAAGTCACCTGTGCTGGTGCCATAGCTACTAAAAATGGCTGACACCACATGCACAGGATTGGATTAAGTCTTTTTTTTCTTCCGCCACCAACACCCCCCACCCCCGCACCCCACCCCGGGCCCTACTAGGGCTGATTTCAGAAAGCATGTTTCCAGTATTCCTGTAATGCCACCCATCTGACTTCGATTTACACATCATTGTCTGTCCATGAATGCACAGTAAGGATTATGGCATCAGAAACCATGACCATTACATTCTGTGCAAATTGCTTCTTTGTCATGAGATCTACACTTGTAATAATTAATTCTCAATGTCAGGGATGGAATTGGAAGAAATTACCATTTATGACATTGTTAATTTAGATTTGAACTGACAAGACATAACTCTCTGTGATGAGTTTAGTTTATATCTGCCCCAGAAATATGACATTTGACACCATTTAACCCAATTCACTGATGAGACAGACTGTAAATTTATTTTCACAAAGCTGAGAGCAATGCAATTTGGACACCAGCATTATGATTTTTAACTGCATATCTCCTTGACTGAAGATACTGGATATCTTTGTGTCAATAATAGAAATGTCATTCATCTTATTGTTAACCTGACAGCAAATCTTGGGCCATAATGGTGAAAAAGTTGCAAGGATCTTCAATTTGTTCCCTCTCCAAACAATAAAGCGTTTACCTTTCGCTGAAAAGTTTGCTCATTTAATGCTCAGCTCACTTAGCACAGTATAACCATTTTGAACCCCACGTTATGTGAAGCACATAATATAAATATAATTACTTTTGTTTGAACTGCTAGAGGAAGTGATGGAGGCTGGTACAATTACATCAGTTAAAAGGCATCTGGATGGGTACATGAGTAGGAAGGGTTTAGAGGAATCTGGACCAAATGCTGGCAAATGGACTAGGTTAATTTAGAAAGTCTGGTCGGTAAGGAAAAATTGGACCAAAGGGTATATACATCTCTCTGACTTTGTGGCTTGTTGATCCATACATTTTGGAGCTTTTTACAATTTATAGGCAGCTTGATCCATGCATAATTCTGATTCAGGCAAAAAATTCTCGGCAAATTCATCACTCATTTATCATGCCATGTACTCTTACCCCAATCTTGCTCATTTTCCCACACCATAGGCCCAAGTCTTGAAAAATGTACTATATCTAGGCCGAGTATGGTTTTTAGTCCAACTTTAGCACACGCCAAAAGACATTTACTACAGCTGCACATTTGAATCAGATTAGTGATCAATACTTGCTTATGAAAGAAAATGGCTGAGTTTTTAACAAGGAATATTTCCATATGGGTGGCAAATTTTAGGATGATACAATGTCAACAAGGATATTTAAAGGAATGCAGTTCTCTGTCCCCATCCACCCACAAAAGCTGAAAATATAGCAGAAAATCTAAAATATTCACTCTTCCAGTAAGTATTCAGACCATTTCTTCCTGTACCCAATCCTAATGTACCAACGTTGAACAAAGAACAACACTGCCCATTGTCTTCCCAAACTTCTTTTAAATCTTATCCAATAGAAGTTATATTAGCTGCCTAAGTCGATATATTGGAGTCACTGTTTACAAAATTTAGTGTAGTTCTTGTATGTGTGCTAATTCTGTGGAAAGTTAAAATGGAAAATATAGTGGATGCATTAGTTTCTTGACCTAACGTTATCCAGCCTTGACCTCAACCAAGGGACATCACACACACGTGGAACAACTATGAAGATGTGGATCTAGTTTCAAGTGTCAAACTTCAGGGCTTTTAAGAGAATTAGTTTTTAAGTAGTCCCTACAGAGAGGTATTTGCAAGGTCTGTTAGTTCACTCTACTGACAGTTTAACTGACATTTATCTCAAATCCAGAAATCTTTAGTATGTAAACTTAATTGACATCACATTCAGACATTACTAAAGAGTCTGGCACTTTTTTGCATTCACTCAGTTATTTCTAAGTCAGAAAACCTCAGAGTTCATTTTGGACACTTTCCCAATTTTACATAAAAACCTATACCTACTTCTTTAATGGCAAAAGATTAATTATTATAGTTTTCATTTTATAACTAAAGATGAGCTACAACTAACAGCTAAATATGGTAACCTATTTTGTTTTTTATATTTCTTTAGTTTTGCTTTTACAGTTGCTTATGATAGTTATTTGAAAACAAAATTACTATGTTTTATTTTTCCTGAGGGATCTGTGTTGATGTGCAAGTGAAAGGCTAGGTGGATCACCAGTGACAGCTTATGTTTTCATGCCAGCAGCAGTTTGCTTTGACATTCAGACACTTGCTGCACAATTAAAACATTTGGAATTGAGTTGGCTTCAGAAGTGAAGTCTGTGGAACTAGTTAGATATTGAATAGGCAATACTCCTAAGCTGTAAAAACCAGAAGGCTGCAAAATTCACAGTAGATTAAGTTACTGGAATTTTTTGTTCCATTTGCCTTGTTGTTCCATTTGTAAGTTTCTTTCTTTATTTCATTTCTTTAAGGGGTAAGATAGTGAAAGGTTAAAAATGGATTATAGAATCATAACAACCTCCATTAGAAATTCTTCAATTACAGATCATGTCTGCTGCACAGTGTAATTCAATGGCTTTAGAGTGATACAATCCCATGAAGATGATGTATTGAGGTCTGGCAGGGTTAGTCTTCTGGCTAGTTGAATAGAAGTAGTAGGGAGGGGAGAGAAACAAAACATTAGAACAAGGAGCTTCATGTATATGCTGAAGTGTCTCATCAAGCACTCTCACAACGGGATGATTTCATAGCCCATCTTCTCTGAACAGTCATAAATCTGTCCCTCACCGGATCAAAGCCAGCAGGAATTTTAAAAGAATTTTAAAGCTGCAGTATGCTTTTTTCTAGATCTTTATAAGCCAATTAAAAACCTATCAAAAATCAAATACACGAGCCTCTAATTAACTTCAACTGAGGTTTATCAAAATAAACGTTATGGCTATTATTCTGTAAGAAAACAGGAATCTTGAAAAGGTTGTGTGCTAAGGCATTTTTTCTAAGTATTAAGTTACTGGAATATTTATTTGTCAATATTTTGCAACTGCTAATTACTTTTCTTTATCCCTACAATACTGCATTTTTTTTGTTGAAATGCATATTTATTTGTTTAGAATTCCATTGTAAGCCTTTGGAACTTATTAGTTCCTGAATAATTTTACACATTGTCTCTGCCTGCTGTTTCGTTCCCCAAGAAAAAAACATTCATTATTTAAACACAATGACTGCCTCGTACAGGCATGCTCATGTTATCATGCTTTCATCTAAGACAGACAAATGGAGTGATGCATGATATAAAATGTTAAGTACCAAAATATTTGGCAAGAAGGCAAAAGGTTTTAGTCCAACAGAATTTAGCCAGCAGCCTTTGCTTATTTTCTATGGGACTATCCTGGTACGTAATTAGATGTTGAAGCTACTGTAGAAAATACAGCCTGGGCAAACTTGCTCTGTAACTGCATTGCAGTGTGGATTATTTTTATAAACTCATTCTCAGTATGGGCGTCACTGGCAAAGCCACGATATGTTGTTCAATCACCATTGTCATATGAAAGTGGTGCAGCAACTGATTTTCTTCAAATTAGTCATAAAATAGAGCTGTTCAAGAGGCAGTTAAGCAACATTTGTGTCAGACTGGGTAAACACAGAAGGTTTGTTTCCCTGATGGATATTAGTGAATTGGTTGGATAATAATAAAAATCCAGCAAATTGGTGATTTTTCTGATCCCACAGTTTTATTTCCAGACTTTCTAAACATAATTCTAATGATCAGACTGCCACAGTGGAATTTAATTTCACATTCTTTGGAATATTGGATAAAGCTTGCAGATTACTAGTCCACTATCTCAGCTGCTTCATATCTAGCCTCCTTTATTGGTTACCATACTGAAAATTAAATTACATTAAGGGTGGCTGTTAGAAAATTGAGAGAAACAAATATAGTCATTTGTTAATATCTTTAACCTTGTCCAGTAATACACTACTAAGTTTACTAATTTATCTCTCTAAATTTAAAATTCTGAGTGATATAACCACTTGCATAATGTTTTTTTTATAAACCCTCTCAGATCTGAAGTTAAGAATTACATTCATGATAATCAAGTAAATGTCTGACAAAAAGAATTCAAATGGGGAAGAGCCTGTCAGCTCAATCCCTTCAGCCTTTTTTAAAAAAGTGACATCCCAAGTGGAAATTTGAAAACTGGGGCTTTCTTTTTATTTGCTCATATGATCTAGGTGTAGCTGGCAGAGCCAGCACTTATTGCTTATCTATAATTGCCCTGAAGAAGGTCATGATAAGCTGCCTTCTTGAACAGCTGTTCTCCTTGGAATGTAGTGACACTCTCAATGCTGTGTGGAGGGGAGTTCCAGATTCTGATTAAAGGAACAACAATATAGTTCCAAGTCAGAATAGTGTATAACTTGGAGGGGAACTTACAGGTGGTGGTGGTGTTCCCAAGCCCCTGCTGCCCTTGACCTTATAGATGTTAAAAGTCATGAGTTTGGAATATACTGTTAAAGGACCTTTGGATATTTACTGTTAGTACGTGTTGCGAGGTTCTACCATCTACCATATTGAGTCAATGATAAAGAGAATGAACGTTGAAGTACCAATCAAACAATCTGCTTAGATCTGGATGGTGTCAACTTCCTTGAGTACTACTCAAGCAGCTTTCATCCAGATAAGTAGGATGTGTTCCATCATGCTCCTGACTTGACCTTGTAGGTGGAGAACAGGCTTTGGAGAGACAGGAGTTGAGTTACCATAGAATTCCCAACCTTTGACATTTCCTTGGAGTCACAGTTTTTAACATGGCTGGTTCAATTCATCTTCTGGTCTGTGATAACTCCAGGATGTTGTTAGTAGGAATGGCAATGCCATCTAAAGAACCTTTGACAGTATTCTGCCTGAAGACTGCTACTAGCGTTTTAGATAGAATCATAGAGATGTACAGCACAGAAACAGAACCCTTTGGTCCAACTCATCCATGCCGACCAGACATCCGAACCCAGTCTAGTCTTACCAGCCAGCACCGGCCCATATCCCTCTAAACCCTTCCTATTCATATACCCATCCAGATGCCTTTTAAATGTTGCAATTGTACTAGCCTCCACCTCTTCCTCTGGCAGCTCATTCCACGCATGTACCACCCTCTGCGTGAAAAAGTTGCCCCTTAGGTCTCTTTCATATCTTTCCCCTCTCATCCCAAACCTATGTCCTCTAGTTCTGGACTCCCCCACCCCAGGGAAAAGACTTTGTCTATTTATCCTATCCATACCCCTCATGATTTTATAAACCCTTATAAGATCACTCCTCCGCCTCCAACGCTCCAGGGAAAACAGCCCAGCCTATTCAACCTCTCCCTATAGCTCACCATGGCGGCACAGTGGTTAGCACTGCTGCCTCACAGTGCCAGAGACCCGGGTTCTATTCCTGACTCAGGCGACTGACTGTGTGGAGTTTGCACATTCTCCCCGTGTCTGTGTGGGTTTCCTCCGGGTGCTCTGGTTTCCTCCCACAGTCCAAAATATGCAGGTTAGGTGAATTGGCCAGGCTAAATTGCCCGTAGTATTAGGTGAAGGGGTAAATGTTGGGGTATAGGTGGATAGCGCTTCGGCGGGTTGGTGTGGACTTGTTGGGCTGAAGGGCCTGTTTCCACACTGTAAGTAATCTAATCTAAAAAGAATCCTCCAACCCTGGTAACATCCTTGTAAATCTTTTCAGAACCCTTTCAAGTTTCTCAACATCCTTTCGATAGGAAGAAGACCAGAATTGCACGCAATATTCCAAAAGCGATCTAACCAATGTTCTGTACAGCCACAACATGACATTCCAACTCCGATACTCATTACTCTGACCAATTAAGGAAAGCCACCTTCACTATCCTATGTACCTGCAACTCCACTTTCGGGAAGCTATGAACCTGTACTCCCAAGGTCTCTTTGTTCAGCAACATACCCAAGGACCTTACCATTAAGTGTATAAGTCCTGCTAAGATTTGCTTTCCCATTTATCTAAATTAAACTCCATCTGCCTCTCCTCAGCCCATTGGCCCATCTGATCAAGATCCCATTATAATTTGAGGTAACCTTCTTCACTATCCACTACACCTCCAATTTAGGTATCTATACTTCTTATGCTCACATCCAAATTATTTATGCTAGTGGGAATTTAAGGTAGAATCTACTAATTATCAAAATGTGTACGAAAGGGAAAAGGTGGAATGTAGTTTGAGGATTGTTGTTCATGAGAATGAAAGGGTGTCTTTGGTGGACAAGATTATTTGGCATTGGCAGGGAGCTAGAGGATGAAGAAGTATGTGTGTGAGCTTGCCTGGCAATTAATATTTCTATATGGTACTTGAGTATGAACTCAAAATCACACAGAAACAGGAATTGAGTAGTCTAGGAACATTGTTTTTCCTGAAACTCCAACCTCACCCATTAAAAATAATACCACAAAAACCAGGAATCATGCAGACTGATCTTCATGGTCAATGCTCCTGATCCTGTATAATTTACTCCACACTGTTCCGGAAACAATAGACCATGAAATACATGCAGATGACAACACAGAAGTAGACCATCTGGCCCAACTGGTCTGTTTTGTCCTTTTATCTCCATACAAGCTTCCTCTGACCTATCTTGATCTAAGCCTATCAGATGACCTTGCTGTTTCTTTCTCCCTCACATGCTTACCCAACATCTTCTGAAATGCATCTTCATGATTCACTTCCAACTGTTTAGTATGGTAGCAAGTTCCAAATGTTCACCACACTTAAAAGTAAAGAAGTTTCTGTGAATTTTCTAATGGATTTATTAATAACTATCATATTTATCATCTTTAGTTTAGGTCTTATTTAGCAGCCTTTTGTCTGGCACCTTGTCTAAAGTCCTTCTGGAAATCTAAATAGATCATGCCCACTATCTTGTCTAACTTGCTCACTACCACCTCCAAAGAATTCTACCAGATTGTCAAGCATGACGTCCCCTTGATGAAGCCCTGTTTTATCATGGTCTTCCAAGTACGCTGTAATTTCGTCCTTAATAACGGACACTAAAATCTTACCAAGGTCAGGCTAACTAGCCAATCATTTCCTGCCTTTCTTCCTTAAGCACTGGTGTTGCTTTGGCCATTTTCCAGTCCTCTGCGACTCTCCCTGAACCCTGTGATTCCAGAAAGAACAATAACCATGTCTCCATTATCTCCTTCAGAACTCGGGTGTGTAGTCATCTGGTCTAGTCTACATGATTTATCCACTGTCAGACTTATCAGCTTCCTGAGCACCTTCTCAGTTATGGCTACTGCACTCACCTCTACCCCCAACTCTCTTGAAATTCTAATTTGTTACTGGTGTTTTCCATGATAAACACTGATGCTAAGTACCAATTCGGTTCTTCTGCCATTTCTTTCTTCCCCATTGCTACTTCTCCAGTCTCATTTTCTAGCAGTCCAATGTCCACTCTTGCCTCTGTCTTATCTTTCATATCTCTGAGATAACTCTTGCAATCTTCTTTTACGTTACTAATCAGCTTACTTTCATATTTTGCCGCCTTCTCCTTGTTGCTTTTTTAGTTGCCCTCTGCTGGGTTTTAAAAGCATCCCAATCCCCTGATTTCCCACTAATCATCTTCTACATTGAATGCTTTTTCTTTTGTTTTTATTGTGTCCTTGACTTCCTTTGTCAGCCATGGTTGCCTCTTCCTCGCGTTAGAATGTTGTTTCTTCTTTGGGGTGAATTTCTGCTGTGCCTCTCAAATTAATGCCAGAAACTCCTGCCATTGCTGCTCCTCTGCCTTTCTTCCTAATTCCTCCCTCATGTCTTTGTAGTTACCTTTATTTAATCGTAATTTCATTACATCTGATCCCAGCTTCTCCCTCTCAAACTGCATGATGAATTCTATCATAAATATGATCACTGACCCCACTGGATTCCTTCACATTAAGCTCACTAATCAAATCTGCCTTATTACATAATCACAAAATCCAGAATTACCTGTTTCCTAGTGGGCTCTGCCATAAGATACTTCAAATAGCCACCTCATAGATATTTCATGAATTCCTTTTCTTGGGATCGGGTACCAATCTGATTTTTCCCAGTCTACCTGCATATTGAAGTCCCCCATAATTATTGGAATAGTGCCTTTCTCACACGCATTTTCTATCTCCTGATTTATTTTCTGCTCTAACCTGACTACTGCTAGGAGACCTGTAGATAACTCACATTGGGGCCTTTTTTTTCCTTTGCAGTTCCTCAACTCTATGCACACAGGTTCTACACCTTCTGACTCTATATCACTTCTTGCTATCAATTTAATTTAACTTCTTACGAACAAGGCAACTCCACCTGCTCCGTGTGTTTCCTTGGATATTTAGTTCCTAGACCTGATCTCTTTGCGGTCAGGTCTCTGTGCTATTCACAATATTGGACCTAAACAATTTCAATTTGCAATCCGAGCCCTTTTACCTTGATTTGCCTGCTGTGTCTATTTACATATAACATTTAGTTTAAGGAACCAGTTGAAATAGATCGAGTTCTTGATTATTGAGAACTGCCTCATGTGACATAAGCATTTGTGTGCTTTTGTCCCTGTGTGATTTTCAATTCAACCAAATCTTTCTTGGTAATTACTTAAAATTTTCATAGTCCTCAAACTAAAAATGCTATGTGGACTAGTTGGGATGCATCCTAGATTTAATGAGAAGTAAGGGTGAAAATCATAAAACTTTTTAATTTTTTGGAAGCGTGTTTCAATTCATACTGGAGGAATGAAAATGTTACAGTACTGTTCAGAAATAGAGAATATAGATAGCAATCACAGGGAATATATATAATGGTGGTGAGGTAACTTACATAAATACAATAGGTGCTGCATTTTGGGAAAGCAAATCTTAGCAGGACTTATACACTTAATGGTAAGGTCCTAGGGAGTGTTGCTGAACAAAGAGACCTTGGAGTGCAGGTTCATAGCTCCTTGAAAATGGAGTCGTAGGTAGGTAAGATAGTGAAGAAGGCGTTTGGTATGCTTTCCTTTATTGGTCAGAGTATTGAGTACAGGAGTTGCGAGGTCATGTTGCGGCAGTACAGGCCATTGGTTAGGCCACTATTGGAATATTGCGTGCAATTCTGGTCGCCTTCCTATCGGAAAGATGTTGTGAAACTTGAAAGGGTTCAGAAAAGATTTACAAGGGTTGGAGGATCTGAACTACAGCAAGAGGCTGAACAGGCTGGGGCTGTTTTCCCTGGAGTGTCGGAGGCTGAGGGGTGACCTTATAGAGGTTTACAAAATTATGAAGGGCATGGATAGGATAAATAGACAAAGTCTTTTCCCTGGGGCCGGGGAGTTCAGAACTAGAGGGCATAGGTTTAGGGTGAGAGGGGAAAGATATAAAAGAGACCTAAAGGGCAACATTTTCACGCAGAGGGTGGTATGTGTATAGAATGAGCTGCCTGGGGATGTGGTGGAGGCTGGTACAATTGCAGCATTTAAGAGGCAGTTGGATGGTTGTATGAATAGGAAGAGTTTGAAGGGATATGGGCCGGTGCTGGCAGGTAAGACTAGACTGGGTTCGGATGTGTGGTCGGCATGGATGAGTTGGACCAAAGGGTCTGTTTCCATGCTGTACATCTCTATGACTCTAAGCACTCTCAATATTTCCAGTAAAAGGCAATTGTAAGGACAAATAATCGAAGAATTGCTGAGGCTAGTTTTGTGAACAGAATGAAATGACTGTTTTATAAGATAGAGGTGTACATCCAAATCCATTTCCTAATTGGGTTACTTCATATTATATCCTAAACGTTATTGGCTGTTTTGATTCATTAACAATGTTTCCCTTTTTTTTTAATGCTGCTCATATGAGGAGCTGTACAAGTTCCTTTGAAAGGTATGTAAAACATCTGGAACTGGATTTCATTAAATGTTTCTGCTCAGTGTAACAGGCAGTACACAAGTTATTAGGAACAATGCAAAAAGTCAGTAACATTAGACTATCGAGGCACAAGAGACATCTGTAATGAAAGACTTATATCTGATCAGATGCGTGCAATTATGAGTGTTCTGTGAAGTATTTATGGTCAGTATGGAACATCAGCTGATTGATTTTGTGGGTGGATGTTAGTCTTCATTGAGAAAGCAAAGGTACACAAACCATTTCCAGAATGTAAAACTTTTTTTAATGACACCTCCCCCTCAAGGTAGCGAGTGAAATTAGATGCTATACTCAGCAGCATTAAATGCAATTTTGAAATTGTTGCTAAAGAAGGAACTCTAGACAAAGGCGACTAAGAGAGTGGTACAAATGTACACTCACTTGGAAGTGACCGTAAGACACAGTTGCTGGACAGTGGTACTAACACACAATTATGACACATTAATGAAAATTTATTTATGATCTTGCAACCATGATTTTCATCCAAAGAAGCTGAAGGATTATTTTACTTTTTTGCTTCTTTCTGACTTGTACAAATTCAGATCCATGCAATTCAGAAAACGGTATTAATTTAGACGGGCATTGAAATTTCACAAAACAGGATCTACTAACAGTGCGAATGAGCTACCCATTCTCTACTTCTTAACTGCTGAAATGTCACTTCGTTAAGTAGTGTCATGCTACATGTAACATTCATCTTTCATGAATCACTGTGCTTAGATTATTTAATGAGCTGACACACCTTTAAAGATCAGCATAGTAATTATAAAATGTTAGCATGTACAGGCTGACCTTTCTTAATTGCAGAAAATAGAGAGACAGTAGACGTCATTGCAGTATCCATGTTTTACACAGAAATATAAACAGTTCTAAAAATAAGCATTCCAATATACAAATATTTAACTAATACTGGTCAAGCTTGTTGACTTAAATTTAAACATTAAATATAAGATACCCAGGTCTTCACTCTAATTATAGTACAAATCGAAAGTCAGATGCAGCTAATTGTATTTCCCACTGTATACTGGTGTCTTTCCATATTAAATCATACAATAATTTTCAGTGCAAGTATTTGAGCATAAGCAGTATACCTTGATTATGTCAATTACAAAATAATAGTAAATAAAAACCAAAAGAACTGTGGCTGCTGGAAATCAGAAACAAAAACAGAAATTACAGTAAAAGCTCAGCAGGTGTGGCAGTATCTGTGGGGAGAAATCCGTTAATGTTGGGTCCTGTTCTGAAGAAATGTCGCTGGATTCAAAACAGCAATTTCTGTTTTTGTTATAAAATAATTGTGTCTTTCTTAGTTTACCATTTTTGTTAATTAATTTTCTCCAGCTATTTCTCTATATTAAAACAAGTGACCAAATGCTCTGAGGGATGATGGGCGCGATGAAAGAGAAGACACTGCACCACATGGAGGTAGAGAGGATAAATAGGGGAAAGGTTTACAATGTCCTTGAACTGCTAGGGAAGGCATGACTGCTCCCGCTGAGGCTGGCAGCTCCCACTTCCTTTTCATTGCTGTTTTTCCTAAACCCTGAGAAATCTTTTGCATCAGCAGTGAATTTTAAATCATCTTCCCAATTGCCCTTTGGGAGCTTAATTTCAAAAATGTTAACAGTGTGCCCCACCTCTCCACTGCAGGATAGTACTCAACACAAAATGCACTTTGTAAAACAGGACAAAGGGTGCATCTTGGTAGATTTAGATGTGATTTTCTTTTTGTAGATGTGACAATGTAACTCCCATTCCCTCCCTATGATTTTTTTCTTTCCATAATGTTAGTTTACTATCAAGACTTAAGTACTTACTTTAGGCCTATAATTCGATAACATTATGTTTAATAGATTTTTTTAAAAATTTTCATAAAATTAGTTTATTTCTTCTCAAATGTTCAAAGTTTCTTTTAAGGATTCAGTTGCAAATAAGTGTAGAAGGTTGACACTTTGCCAGACTCCATTCTTTTGAAATAATATTCGACTGCAAATATTTTGTGAAGTTTTAAAGAGACCTGAATCAAGATAGTTTATTATCCCTATTATCCTTTACTCAACTGAATGTAATGCTTTTAATCAAACAGTGTGTCTCTTCAAAAGCAGAACTGTCTCCTCAAACAATTGAACAGAATACTAAAATAGTGTAAAAGCAATGCAGTAACTTCAACTGTACTGCAGACACAGATTCCATTCTCTTTCCCTAATGTGAATATTTAAATGGTAGCCCTCTATGTACATTACCGTACATCTAATTACTAAGTTGGCAGTAATTTTTAACCTGCTTATGAATATAGCCTCTGCATGCAGTTTAAATTGTTTAACAATTTTGAAAAATACTGTGACATTTTAAAATATTGAAACCTGTAATCTGATTTCAGTTGCAGAACATCATTCGCCAAAAGAAAGAGGTCAAGCTCGGAGCACATTCTACATCGGTAAGTCATCATCTCCCTTCAACTTATTTCTGCAGGATCCCAACTCAGAATATCTATTTCTTCATCTATAATACAACAATTGAGCCTTCCACAAATGTAATTTATTTGAGAAACTGCTGCGTAAACATTTCTGGCTTTTGTTTGCATAACATGTGGATATCATCATTCTTCATAGTTGCTGTTTCTTTGATTGATAAAGGATCCGGTTTGTCATTTGGTTTTTTTTTTCACTTGCAATTCGCTCAAGTTGTGATACAGCAATTAGATTCTCTATAGGTGATGATACGGAAAGGCATACTACATTGTAGGTAAGGTTCAGAAATGTTAATTGGTTTACAACTATTTTAAATCTCATGGTTAACACACTTGCATTTGCCTTGAAAATGTTTAATTGGGTTCTTTCAAAGCTATTTTAGAGAAATAACGTTAATTTGACAGAAATCAAATGAAATATTAAAAATGAGACCGCCCCCTCATAATGTTGAGACTCCTTTTGGAAGCTTGTGAGAGAAAGTCTTGAAATGTTGAGACTCGAAAGGTGTTCGAAAATATTTGAACATGTAGTTTCTAATTTCTGGGGACAAAATGTTGACAGAAGGCACTCTGGGATGAATGAAAGCTAATCTCATTCAAACATACAAAATTCTTACAGGTTAGATGCAGAAGGCTGTTTCCTTGGTTGTGATCTCAAAATAAAGGGAATGACAATTTAGCGCTGAGACAAAGAGTAGTTTCTTCACTCAGTGGGTGGCAAATCTTTGGAATTCTGTGCCCCAGGGAGCTGTCAAGGCTCAGTCCTCAGATATGTTCATGACTGAGACCGATAGATTTCTGTGTACTAGAGAAGGATAATGCAGGAAAATGGTGTTGAAGCAGAGCGGCCAGGATTTTGTTAAATGCCATACTGGGCCTTGAAGGGCTGAATGACCTACTCCTGTTTCTCTTCCTTATTTTCATACAGTTGAAAGTACATTTTAAAGCATATTCTGCCAGTTTAGAACATTCCCTGAGATTGATGACCTTTAAGGATGAATATTAAAATGTTAGCATTTTGGTTTTAAGTGGATGTTGTGAAACTTGAAAGGGTTCAGAAAAAATTTACAAGGATGTTGCTGAGTTGAGGTAAAGGGAGAAGTTCAATAGGCTGGGACTACTTCCCTTGGAGTGTCGAAGGCTGAGGGGTGACTTTATAGAGGTTTATAAAATCATGAGGGGGATGGATAGGATAAATAGACAAAGTCTTCCCTGGGGTGGGGGAGTGGAGAATTAGACGGCATAGGTTTAGGGTGAGAGGAGAAAGATATAAAAGAGATCTAAGGGGCAATATTTTCACACAGAGGGTGGTGTGTATGGAATAAGCTGCCAGAGGAAGTGGTGAAGGCTAGTACAATTGCAACATTTAAAAGGCATCTGGACGAGTATATGAATAGGAAGGGTTTGGAAGAATATGGGCCGGGTGCTGGCAGGTAGGACGAGATTGGTTGGGATGTCTGGTCAGTATGGATGGGTTGGACTGAAGGGTCTGTTTCCATGTTATACATCTCTGTGACTCTAAATTATTACTATATGAAATAAAGTAACACTGCACAGAAACAGTGAGTCAGATACATAAAGACACACTAAAGGAATAATCAAAGATGATTAATTAATGATGTATGCAACATTGCAGTGTTCGATTCATCAATTGCTTTGGAATGTTAGTTTTATAATGGCTTTGCTTTTATAATTATGGCAAGGGAGATGTTGTTGATGGTAATTAACAAGAGAAAAAGCATGATGTGAGACTTTGTGGATGAGGAATTGGGCTTGTATTCATTTGAGCTACACTCAAATGAGTTGATTACAGAGAGTCCGGTCTCTGCTGATTGCTTCTTCCTTTCCAACTCTTTGTCCTCCTCTGCCCCTACTCCCAAAAGAAAGAATATTGGTCACTGTGTAGCTGGTGAAAAGGGCTATGTCTTTATAATGGCAACGTTGTGCAACATACAGCACTCTGCCAAGTACTCCTGAGTACTCCAGAGTTGCTTAAGCCCTCTGCTGGGCTACTCAATCATGTTTAATGTAGCAGAGCCATTTTAGTTTGTGTGTGCTTTTCACATCACATTAGTGTCATAAACCCTATGCTCAGAGAATAACCCTTGTTTTTTTTCTGGTGTGTCATCGTGGTTCAAACACAGATTTGCAGAGGACTGCTACAGAATGAGGGCATTGTGACTGCTGTCAGGATACCTTACAGTAACTTTTGTAATATGCCACACGAGTACCATTAGCTACACATCTGGGAAGCAGAATCCCTTTCTTTTCAATCACATTTCACAGCTATCAAGGGGCACTCACATAACCATAAGTGTGTAATCTGTCATACCTCTATATGAGAAAACCTACGATTCTTGAAAAGTCAAGTGCTTGCTTCACCCATTTCTCTCTGATAAGACAGAATAAAATTTATTTGACTTTCTTACAATACAGCATCTCAGTACCTTCCTCATGGAACAGTAGCTAACAAACTGAGAGACATTGCAATTATCACCTGTTCCAACCTGCGAGACTTAGACATTTGAATTTATATACCTCTAATAGCCTCTCAGTCACTGGCAATGTTGTCCTCAACCTGCTCGATAGGTTGCAACTGGCCACTTTCAGTGAGGGCCTTCTCAGTGAAACAGAGCACTGTGATTAGTGGGCAGTTCCGAAGATCAGTGTTGGGTCCTGAACTATTTATACTCCATTCTAATGATTTAGGCAAAGAGAAAGATACGATGTATCCACATTTGCTGATCATAAAAAATTAGATGCAAATGTAAGTTGTGAGGAAACACAGAGAGGCTGTAAAGAGAATGAGACAGATTAAATGAGTTGGTAACAAGATGGCAGATGGAATATATTGTGCAGAAAATTATTTATTTTAGTTGTAAGAATAGAAAAAATAGTTTTTCAAAGGAATTCATTTTGAAACTTTTGATGTGGGTATTCATACAAGTAACTCAAAGTTAGCAAGCAAATACATCAAGGACTTAGGAAGGAAAATAGCTTTTATTGCAAGTGGATTAGGGTGTGGGAATAAACGTGTCTTGCTACAATTATGCACTCAACTAAACCTGTAGTGCTCCATGCAAATTTAGTCTCCATATTTAAGAAAGGACGTACTTCTGTTGGTTGCAACAGTTCATTAGATTGGTTCATTCATGGGATGTGACGGTTATCCTACGATGATAGACCCAATTAAATCAGCCTATGTTCTCCACGTTTTAGAGGAATCAGAGGTGATTTCATTAAAACACAAAAGACTATAAAGGGGCTTGACAGAGTAGATACTGAGAGGTTATTTCAACTGGCTGGGAAATCTAGAACATGGAGGCACAATCTCAGGATAAGGGGTTAATCATTTATGATTCCAATAAGGAAAATTTCTTAACTCAAAAGATTGTGTGAATTTTTGAAATTTTCCACCCCAAAGGATTGTAGATGCTGCCTTGTTGACTTGATTTAAGAATGAGATGGACAGAATTTGATCTGTCAGTAAAGGAAGAGATATGGGGAACGGGCAGGAGAATGGCATTGAAATCCAGGATTTACCATGATCTCATTGAATGATAAAGTAGAATCAACATACTATTCCTCACAAGGATAGGAAAACTGATCCTTGAACATTCTAGGCACAATGACTTCCTGTCTATTTCACCTCAGCTCATTTCTGTCATATCATAGGCCAAGAAGGAATGCAAGTAAATGAAACCAAGGGTGGCAACAAGGGGATTGTGAGAGTCATTGAGGCCAGAACTACGATACTCAGCACATGCCACCCTTGCAGAATTTAAAAGCAAATAAACTCTGTTACCACCAATACTTCTAGAATCACATCAAAAACCATTAAAAGCAATTGGCAATTAACCTGTTACTGAATGCCATAGCAGGATCATTGAACTTTGAAACGACATGGCTGGCATCGATTCAGTACACTGATTGACACAAGAAACCTACTCCCCATGTTTCTGGCAGATACAACATGTGCATCACCAATGTCCTCACCCAACTGGTGTTGCAGCACCAAATATATACACGCCTTTGGCACATTTTAGAGGTGACAAGGAAATAGGTGCTGCTGATGCAAATTTGGGGCCAATGTATTTTCCCAACTTCCCACATTCACATTATAGTAAATAAAAGCATTTAGTTTGTTCAAGGATTGCCATTCATTAAAAATGTTCCATTTTGTAATAACATAAGTAAACTATTGAAAATATAATAATCCATGTAGTACTTCCACTTAATCTTTTTGTCATTTTCTTTCTGCCTGCAAACTCTGATATCAGATGCTTTGCTGAACTAATAACTAAATCAAGAGGTCTCTCAATCCTATTCATAATTGTAATTTATTATTAATTAGAATTTGGGTGTGGTTATTCCTGAAATTAAGAGTAGGTATCCAGCTATTTCTGGAGACTATGATAATAGACTGTCAGATGCTGACATTCAACAGAATGGACGTGAATTTTAATTATATGAATCTGTCAGGTTTTTTTTAATGGTCATCTACATACTGAACTGGTGTTAAAATTATTTAGCAGAAACACTCCAGTTTAACTGAATATTTTTGCTCAGTGTAAATTTTGCAAAAACAAATTACGGTGCAAATTTAATGATTTGCAATTCTTTTGTACAATTGTGCACTTGCACAAAAATGGATTTTGGTTTTATATTTAAGCATTAGTTGAATATTACAAGAGTTCCTTTGTCATCATACTATTCCAACTGAAACTCATCTTTTAGTTTATATAGAAACAATTGAAACCCATCCACACTGAAATCTCATTCATTTGAAACCAGCCATAGTGAACTTCAAATTTAAAGTTATCTTTGGCATCTGACAAGCTCTAATTTATAATGATATTGAAGCATCTTGGGATAACAAGCTGGTTCATTTTCTGGGCTGGTGATTCCCTTTGTTAGCACAAATATTTGAAATGCACTGAACGCAGTTTTAGAGGTCGCGATAGGCTTTAGCATTGTGGGTCATCCTACTGGCGACCACTCAGCTGTGGTAAAGAAAAGCAGCCAGGAATGCTAGCTGTGTAAAATTCAATGTTTCACATGTCACATGCGCAAGAAAGCATAGAACAAAGAAAGGTCTAATGGGACTTGTTACTGCTGATGCTGAAAGCTAAATAACCATTAGTAATAAGTTTTATGAAAAGACTGCTGTCTTTTATCTTGAGTTTTCAGTGGGATAAAGCAAATGGGGTTATTTTGCTGTCATGAGAGTACTTGTGGAATTCATGGATTTTAAACTAAAATATGTCTAGTCTATTGATTATGTTCAAAGCATATTGCTAAATTAGGGGTGAAAAGCTAGGCTGCAAAAGAATCAATTAAGCTGAATTTCAAAACAATTTTCGATAGGTATGGAATTCCCTATAAAAATGTATTTATAATTTTGATCTCTCCCTACTTTCAAGCACATGAATAATCTAGTCCTTGAATCCTATTTGGCGCCACTATGTAAGTAAGACCATGTTTCAAACTGGCTGTTCAAAGTTATAATTCATTCAGTATTAATTTATTTTGCAGGTTCCAACATGTGATTAGATTCTACCAAATGAGCTCAGGTTTTGTTGCACACAATTCAGTGAAGCCATTGGTGCTTGCCGTTTTTGCCATGTAAAATTGACTGTCTATGGTTTCCAAGCATGTGCAGTTAAATGTAGAAATCATTGCTATAACTATGATTTCTACATTTAACTGCACATGCTTGGAAACCATAGACACTGTCAATTTTACATGGCAAAAACGGCAAGCACTGATAGCTTCACTGAATTGTGTGCAACAAAACCTTCTCTTTCAGAAACTTTGCTGTTGCAGTCTTTTTCAATTGACTGAACGGAACACACTTCATTGGCAGAAATTTAGGGTAATTATTCACTCGTCTCACACCAAAAGCAGATAAAGCAGTGCAGTCAAGAGTAAATCCATTATTCATACTGTAGTTCAATAATGTTAATTCTTGCTGAGCAATCTCTGTGCCCTTGAAAAATTAATTTTCTACGCATATGCACAACCAATGATGCAAATTTAAAACAATTACTTTTTTAGTTTTCTCCTTTGTAAATGCCCCTTAATTCTATATGTGTGTCCTATATTCCCAATCCTCGTTTACTATGATTTTAGCTTCATTTATCTCTCCTGTTTTCATATTTAACTTCCTGCTTTTTAGTCTGCGTGCCTCAGTGCAGATTTTGAACTAATTGGCTCTCAAATGCCATAGATCCATGGCACAGGGCACTGGAAGAGCTGCTAAATTGGTGGAAATTTTCCCTGATAAGCCCACAAAATTTCTCTGAATAACTGTAAGCAAAGTGAACATATAAAGCAGCTTGCAACAAAATTTAAACCACACCTCAGACTGAGACTCAGACACATACAGCACGGAAACAGACACTTTGGTCCAATTCGTCCATGCCAACCAGGTTTCCCAAACTAAGCTAGTTCCATTCGCCTGCATTTAGCCCATATCCCTGTACACGTTTCCTATTCATGAACTTATCCAAATGTCTTTTAAATGTTGTAACTGTACCTGCATCCACCACTTCCTCTAGCAGTTCATTCCACATGCAAACTACTCTGTGAAAAAGCTACCCTTCAGGTCCATTTTAAATCTTTCTCCTCTCACCTTGAAATTATGACTTCTAATTTTGAATTCCTCTACGCTAGAGAAAAGATCTTTACTATTCACCTTGTCTGTGCCCATCATGATTTTATAAACTTCTATAAGTTCACCACTCAACCTCCAACACTCCAGTGAAAAATGTCCCAGTTTATCCAGCCTCTCAGCTCTAACCCTCCACTCCCAATAACATTCTGTAAATCTTTTCTGCTCTGTTTCCAATTTAATAATATCCTTCCTATAGCAGGATGATCAGAACTCTACACAACACTCAAAGCAGCCTGATCAGCGTCCTGTATGGGATCAGTGCTGGATTCACTAGTTTGTCATTTTTATATTAACAATTTGATTTGGATTTAGTTTTTTTTAATTGTCATGCATACTCGAGTACAGTGAAAAGTGTACAAAGTCGCCATTATCTGGTGCCATCCTAATATTTAAAAGACAAGATTAAAAAGAGAAGCAGAAATAAAAGAAACACCAAAAAGAAAAGGAATCATCCAGAACACTCCCCTGCCTCCGCCATGAGTCCTCGCCACCAGAAAAACAAAATCATAAAGTTCATTCAAAATCTGTGAACACTTAGGTGCCTGACCCCGACACGCCACTATAGCCAGAATGCCACTGCCTCCACGTACCCTGGATTAGTCATGTCTGGAATCATGCCACTGCTGCTGGAACATTCTTCAGTGCCATCTTGCTTCATCTGACATTTTGAATGAGAATTTAGGAGGCATGGTTAAGTTTGTGAATGACAGCAAAATTGCTGATATAGTCCTGTCAAATGTTTGGTCAGTTTATTTTCTGTTAAGCATAGGGTTGGGATAAAAGGCAATAACACTGAATATTCAGTTGTTTAAATTATTTTTTAAATTTCAAGTGAAAGGTATATCTTAGTCTTTAAAGCATCGCTGAAGATTCAGTTAAATTATGTAACAAATTACACAGAACAATATCACACATTTAAGATGCTTTTGAGCATGATATGACTGGGCTGTCCAAATGATACTTTTTGTTAATCTATACATGAAGAACATCTCTGTTGAGAGGTGTCTGTTCTTTTCTCTGCCTCAAGCACCAAACCCTTTTTGCTATTCACCATGTCATGGTAAATTGATGGATTTGATTACACTGTTGACCTGTGAGAGGAGTTCCAGGATTCTGATGGTACAAAGCAAATCCCCAAAGGATCAACTAATTCTTTCTGTATACAGACTACATGTTTTGCATCGAGATATTTGCTGAATTGTTACAATTCCATGACTAATACAAGTTAATTAGAAAGTTGGGAGGAAGAAACAAATCTTATCATTCTATTTATGTCAATGCATTACATACCGACAAGTTACTTGAAAAATCTAATTATGTTAAATGTTTAATTAATTTAGAAGACAACTGGATATCTTGCTGGTAGGTGGATAATTTTAAGTGAAATTGAGGTTTAATGAAAAAAAGATAGGACTCAATGGAAATGATGGCCTATTTTTTGCTTCTTACAAATCTCATATTGTCTGAATGCAGATTGCCAGATCAAAGGTAATGATCTTTTTTAGATGTCCCTTAGCCTTGATTACTCTAATGCTCTCCTGACCTCCCAGCGTCCATTAACTTGAGGCCATACAGAACTCTGCAACCAATATCCTAACTTACATTCAATCTAGTTTATCTCTATACTTATAGACCCACATTGGTGCTTTACCCTGCAGTGCCTCCGTTTTAAACTTATTATCTTTGTTTGAAACTTCATCTTTGAACTTGAACCTATCTATTTCTTTAACATCCTGCGATCTGCTGAGATATCTGACAGCACGGTGACTCAGTGATTAACATTACTGCCTCACAGCACCAAAGATCCAAATTTGATTCCAGCCTTGGATGACTGTGTGGAGTTTGTATGTTCTCCCCACGTCTGCATGGATTTCACTTGGGGGCTCCGGTTTCCTGCTATAGTCAATTAAAGGTGCTATATATATATTGCTTTTTTTTTCAGTTTACCATGGGATAAGGACATAACTGACAAATTTGTTATTTATTACTCGTGCCTAACTGTCCTTTGAAAGCAAGTTGTGAGCCACAGGCATGAATCACCGCAGTCTGTGTAACAAAGGTATTCCCACTTACTGGATTCAAACCTTGCAACAATAAAGGAATTAAACTTTATTTCCAAGTCAGGGTAATGTGTAGTTTGGAGGGGAACTTGCAGGAGGCAATGTCAATTGCACATGTTTTTGCAGGTAATGCAAGTTGTGGCTTAGGAAGGTGTTGTCAGACAAAGCTTGGTGTGTAGCTTCATGTCTTTTTGTAAGTTTTGTTTTTTTCTTCATTCATGGGATGAAGGTGTTGCTGGTTGGGTCAGCATTTATTGTCTATCCCTGATTACCCAGAGGGCTATTTTGAGTTAACCACATTATTGTGGCCTGGAGTCACATATAGGCCAATCCAAGTAAGCATGGCAGTTTCCTTCCCTAAAGGACAATAGTGAACCAGATGAGTTTTTCTGACAATGAATTAGTGGTCTTTGTTAGACACTTAATTGCAGATATTTATTGAATTCAAATTCCACTATCTGCCATGGTGGAATTCGAACCTGGATCTCTGGATTAACAGTCCAGTGATAAGTCCACTAGGCCGCTACCTCCCTATGGATATACATAATATACATGTCATAAATGATATACAGTGCAGCCATAACATTCTTGTGATGGTAGGAGTGAATGTTTAAGGGGTGGTTGGGGTGCCAAACAATCAAGCTGCTTTGGACTGTATGCAATCCTCCTTGAGTCTTTTTGGAGCTGCTCTCATCCAAGCAGGTGTCTTCCACCACACATCTAACTTGTTCCTCACAGATGTTCACATGCTTTGGGGAATTAAGGGGTAATTTGTTGCCATAGACATACCCAGCCTTTGACCTGCTCTTGTACCAACAGTATTAGATGGCAGGTGCAGTTAAGTTTTTTTTGGTACAGTCTCTGTCAGGAAATTGGTGATGTAGTCAGCAATGATACTATTAAATGTTAAGGGTAGTTAGTTAGATTTTTTTCCTTGCGGATGGCCATTGACTGGCATTTCTGAGGTGCGCTGTTACTTGCCACTCATCAGTCCATTTCAGAATGTTGTCCCGGTCTTGCTGCATGCTGACAAAGAATACTTCATTGGCTAAAGAGTTATGAATGGAATTGACCTCTAGAATCATCATGGAACATATCCTTTTATAACCTGATGATGGAAGGAGAGTGACCAAAGAAGCAGCTGAGAAATGGTTAAAGGACATTGGAACTTCTTTTTAAACAACATATTTCTTGGTAGATACATTTCTTGTAATTGCTGTTTATTTACTGTAGACCATCTGCATTGGATATTGTTTTGTAGGAGTAGTTAAGGAAAGCTCACTCAAGGAGTGAAGCATCCCAGCTCAGCTCTCCTGTTCCTGGAAAATAACCTTTTCCTGTGGGTATAATACAGCACCAGGAACCCTAATTCAGCTGATCATGCATGAGAAGCCTCTGAAAGAGTTAGTTCATATTTTCTGAACAATTGCATCTGTAAAGATCCCTGGAAGCAATTGTATTTGTTTAATGGCATCCAACTTTGTGTGTCAGAATGTCAGACTGGTAGCCATCAGAACATGTCAAACCTTATACTCATTACTTTCAACAGCTATGTCTATTGGACATAAGAGTGTAAGTTAAAACTCTACTGTGAGAAATCTATTTCTTTATGGTGTATATGTGGTTTTTGGATTATCAAGAATGCTAAGCATTTATATTTTCAGATAACAAACTTCAAAATTTTTATGGAATAAAATTTGTTTTCTGATAAATCAGTAGTTGGTGTTTCTTAACAAAACTAGGTAAATCTGTTTTAATGCAAGTCCAATATAGAGAGAGTATATGATTGGTCACGTTGGAATTGGTTAAAATAATTAAATTGATGTTGGATTTAATGGAGCAACAGTGTTCAAGAAAGACAGAGCACCCCTCCCATCTCGGTTACATAGACTTTTTTTAATTCCCTCACAGGACATTGGTCTTTTTTGCCTGGCCAGCATTTATTGCCTCTCTCTAGTTGCACTTGAGAAGGTAGTGGTGAGCTGCCTTCTTCGAATGCTGCAGTCCTGTGCTGTCTTAGACCCACAATGCTATTAGGAAGGGATTATCAACAGATCTAAAAGGTATTCTTCAAATATTGTAGAAGTCTCTCCATGGTCGTTGCAACTTGCATTATGAAAGAAAGATCTTGTTTTTGTTATATCACTTTTCACATCCTCAGAACTTAGTTTCTGACAATCCATTAAATACTTTTTAAACTATTGTCACTATGATTATGTTTGCAAATGTAACAACTATATTCCATGTAGCAAGGTTCCAAAAACAACAATAGGATAAATGAGCATGCCATTGATGGTGTACATTGACAGCCAAAGACTAGTCAGGACATCTTATTTTTAACATAAACTATTTTCAATAATTCATGTCAGATCAGCATAGAAAATATGGAGTGCAAAATCCAAGTAAACTCCTTTACCCTGAGCTGCTATCCTGCACTTTCACCTTCAGGTAACCTGTTGCAGTCTGCATTGTTGTACATCTGGCTAGAATTGCTAGGAAAGTGTAAAGGAGAAGAGAGGGAAAATAGTGAGAGAAAGCAATACAGATTTCTATACACTGTCACTAAAATCTAAAGTCATAAAACAGTTGCTATTTTGATTTTGCTGTTTACCTTTGGTTCTCCAGATGTTTACGTAAACTTTGTCAGCCCCCAGTCAGTGTGTTCAAAGCTTTTGCAAAGTTGTTGCTTTACGTGGAATTTGTATGCATCTTTCACTTCTATATTCAAGGTATTTTTGCATAAAAAGTCAATTTATGAAAGCAGACAATATAATAACACAGCTCCCAACTTCAACAGGATGTTATTTGCTGATGATTTTTACAATGATACAATGGCAATTTTCCAACAGCTGTGTTATTCCAAGGCTGCCTAAGTTAAATCCCTGATGCTCAGACTAACCTGTTTCTCGCTCTTGGATCCATTACAGAGCTACGCACTTTATTATGTGCTTCTTGCAGAATAGTATAAGTGTAAGGGACTTGTATATTTCTTCCAATTTTTGTGAAGTTTGACTTCTCTGCATGTTTCATTGAAGATAAATTTGTAAGGAATAAGACATAAATTACACTTCTCAGCAGCGACTAAGGCAGACCTTCATTAGTACTTAGCATGACTGAGGCAGACTGAGTGAAACAATGCATTAGCACTACCCTTTTGCTTTTGGAAACAAAATTTAAATCCAGCCTAAACAGAGGATGAACATCTCATCTATTTCTGACAGCTGGTATGAGTCAAAAGTGAAGTTATTGCTGGCAGTTTCATTCCATTTTGCAATGGAATGAATGTAGAGTATAATTTGTCAAGCTCACTTTGGAGGCCCTGGAGAAGTCTGTGCAGAACAGAAATGTCATGCCAGCACAGTAGGGAAGGCGCTTATGAGCAAACTCAATTGAAATTTTACAGAAAACTGTGGCTCAGTATGAAGGGAAGTTTTATAAAATCTGCTAAGTATTTTACCTAAAGAATAACAAAGGCTCCATTAAAATGAATTCAGCATTTAAAACTTCCATTCAACCAGTTCTAAAGCTTAAAATAACCCATGGCTTCAGGTTGACAATAAGGGATAAAAGGGCTGCTTACCTTCATAAATGAAAATAAATTGTTCACTGGTGACTAGCAGGGCTATTTATGAGAAGTTAAACAATAGGTGTTCTTCTAATTTTTTTTAAAACACACTGCAACTTAGTCTTTGGAAGAACTAAACTGCACAACTGCTTTTAACTGGAAGTCTTAGCCTTCCTCAGTGATTTTTTTTTATGAATTGACCTTTCTGAAAGTCATAGAGTCTTTGAGATGTACAGCGTGGAAACAGACCCTTCGGTCCAACTCATCCACGCCGACCAGATATTCCAACCCAATCTAGACCCACCTGCCATCACCCGGACCATATCCCTCCAAACGCTTCCTATTCATATACCCATCCAAATGCCTCTTGAATGTTGCAATTGTGCCAGCCTCCACCACTTCCTCTGGCAGCTCATTCCATACACTTACCACCCTCTGGGTGAAAAAGTTGCCTCTTCGGTCTCTTTCATATCTTTCCCCTGTCACCCTAAACCAATGCCCTCTAGTTCTGAACTCGCCGACCCCAGGGAAAAGATTTTGTCTATTTATCCTATCCATGCCCTTCAGGATTTTGTAAGCCCCTGTAAGGTCACCCCTCAGCCTCCGATGCTCCAGGGAAAACAACCCCAGCCTGTTCAGCCCCTCCATGTAGCTCAAATGCTCTAACCCTGGCAATCTCCTTGCAAGTCATCCCGTTTGCCTTATTTTGCATTATTTAGAGTTCTGTGATAGTTTTAAGTTTTCATTCAATTCATGAATGCAACAAACATGCATATCTGGAAAGAAATAGAAACATAGAAAATATCCTTTTTCAGTTACCCTGTCTAGCCCTGATGGAATTTTATAGGCTTCTACCAGAGCACTGAGCAAACAATCACAGGATCTGACTCCATTATCATGGATTTACAAAATGGAAATCATGCCTGACAAGCCTACTGGACTTTTTTAAGGATGTAACTAGTAGAATTGATCAGACGGAGGCAGTGGATGTGATTTACTTAGACTTTCAGAAGGTGATTGATAAGATCTCAATAAAAGATTATTATGTAAAAATAAAGTACAGGTGATTGGGTGTTGTGTACTGATATGGGTAGGTAGTGGTGGTTGGCAGACCAGAATCAAAAAGTAGGAAGGGAAATTTTATGAAATTTGCCAAGTAGCAAGCAGTGACTCGTGGGTGACCACTAGATTTGGTGCTTGGATCCCAGCTATTTACAATCTATATGAATGATTTAGGTGAGGGAACTAAATGTAAAATGTGGTTTGCAGATGATAGGTTGAGCAGCAAAGAAGATGCAGAGATGCTTCAGTGTGATTTGGACAAGTTGAACGCAGAGGAAAATGCATGGCAGCTTAAGTATAATGCGGATAATCCGCTTTGATAGCAAAAACAGAAAGGCAGATTACTATCTGAATGATAGATTGGGAAAGGGGGATGTGCCATGAATCCATGAATCTTTATACACCAGTCACTGAAAGTAAGCATGCAGGTGCAGCAGGCATTGAAGAATATAAATGGTATTTTGGCCTTCATAGTAAGAGGTTTCAGGTGTAGGAGCAGAGATGTGTTGTTGCAATTGTGCAGGGTCTTAGTCAGACTACACCTAGAGTATTGGCAAATTTGTTAGGCCCAGGAGAAGAGACACCAGATCTACCTTGACCAGTTCAGTGCTGTTCTAATGTTATTAGACGATCTACGGCTCATAATAAAACCTGTCTGGTCTGCCTTCACAATAAAGGGCAACACCTTCTCCAATCTCAACATGGGAGTATGAGATAAAATTTTTAAATCCAAGTTTAGCAGCGAAATGGGCCTATATGAAGCATAGTCCTCCGCGCCTTCCCTCTCTTGAGAATGAGAGATATATCAGCTTCTCTCGGAGAGGGCAGGAAGCAGTCCTGACTGTACGAATAATTATACATGTCCAGCATTGGCCTGGCCAACATATTCATAAATTCCTTATAAAGTTCACTCTGAAGGCCACCTGAGCCAGGTGCCTTACCATTTTGAAGCTGTCTTTCTGCCTCCTGCATCTGTTGCACTGTCAAGGGAACACTCAAAAAGGACATCTGCTCTGGAATCACACCTGGAAGATCCAGGTTCTTAAACAAGTACTCCACCTTTGCCAACCTGTCCTCACAGCCCTCTGACCAAAACAACTCAGAGTAAAATTTCCTAACAGCCATGTTAATCTTTTTGGAGTCACAAGTAGGAGTCACATGTAAGAGTCCCAGCACCCTCACTGATAGATGTGATAGATTGAGTGGGAGGTCTATTGGCTTTTTTTCCTCGCCATATATGCCAGGTGTTTATCTGGCCTATCCCAGTACCCAAATAATTTATGGCAGGCAGAGGACCTTTGACATTTATAACTGGTATCGAGTCCACAAGCCAATCCACTACTTGTCAACCAAAGCTCCACTTATATACAACCTTCTGGCTCCAATTCATCTGCAACTAACACACAGCTACGCAAAATGTGTTCACAAAGATTTTCAAACTACATACTTTCAAACAATACAACAATCTGTGCAGTCGCTTGTTTTAAAATTGTTTTTTTTTCTAATTTCAACCCACAATTTAAAAAAGCAAAAAAGAAAGAGAGGTGGTCTTTATAACAGTCACAACTGAGTTGAACTGATCATTGAGTTTAAATGCCTAACCTCGCTTACCAAAGCAAATCTTCTATACAGAATTTGAATGGAGGGGGGGAGCGGGGTACATAATTACAGTCAAAGGGAATTCTCCAAGGATACTTTGAAGGCTTCACTTCAGAATTTTGATGTTGGCTTTGTGCCCTGGGAGAAACTCACCCAAGATCACAGCATTTTGTGTAACCAAATGAAATACTGCCTCCTTTACAAGCAAGGGTATATCAGAAAAGTGGAGAAAGGGAAGGAGAGAAAGTCTCAAGCCAACAACTTATCCTTCAACTGGTCATCTGCAGTATCATATCATACTTGCAGCAGAATGTCCCAGGTGCAAACTGATTTTAGCAGTCACATTTTATTCTCTGACAGCTCCTCATTCCAATTCAGTAGGTTGTGAAATATCTGCATAATTTTCAGATTCTCCCACAAATGGATCAGATATGCTTTAAAAGTTTGGGTAGCTGGGTTATGAAGGCTTAGTCCCTCCCTCCACTGCTGCTACTTAGCCTCTGTGTTTTATCCATGAAGGTCCTTAACTTCATTCTAATCTGCTACTACAACGCCCAGACTTTGGGTTCCTTTTGGCTGCAGTGCCGTAGAAGACATCCACCCTTAGACACTACATTGGGTCGTGCGTACTGTTATGGAGTTGTGATATGGAGGTGCTGATGTTGGACTGATATAGACAAAGTCAGAAGTCACACAACACCAGGTTATAGACCAACAGGTTTATTTAAAATCACATGCTTTCGGAGTGCTGCTGCTTTGTCAAGTGAAGTTTGGAGTTATGGTGTTGGCCATTACCTGCATGCTAAAAAGGATGGGCTCTGAATTCTGTGTGAAGCCCTCTGTCAAGTTGCTTCCCTGACTATTGGAAAACAAATTAATATTGTCCATATGACTCTCTTTTCCTCTGAAAAAAAGCCTTGGGATGAAACTTAGTCTTTTAAATCAGGTGTACTGCCTCAAATTTAGTGAAAATCAGCATGATGCCATTTTGCCAACAATCCTAATGCTCTGATAATACAGAATTCAGGGACACCATGTTCAACAACTCACCCACTATTTTTAAAAATTGAAACAAGAAATTAAGCACCACAATGTCCTGCAATGCCAGGTTTTCTATACCCTTTTTCAGTAGATGCACATGAAAAACAAAGTATTTTGTACAAGATATGAAATTTTCCAAAGTTGTGTAGAAATATTCAGTGCAGATAATGCCAGTCAAGCAAATAGAGCCAGAGACTTTTCTACCTCTGGATTCCCAAAGGTCCAAACGGTCATAGTCAAAGCACCATCAAGGAAGATAGGGGCCTTTGTGAACAGAAAAATCTTCCATTTTGATCAATGTGCAGCTTGTCTATGATCTTAGCAAAGGATCATAAAGATGTATCCATAGTATCCTGGAAACTGCCATGTTTTGTATTCACTTTGGCATCCCAGATATGAATGACGTTTGGCACACTTGAAAATTTGTATGTTTGATTTTTGGGAGATGAGGATGGCTCAAGATGGATCACCTTTCCTAAATCAGTGAGAGACTGAGAAAAAGATACATGAAGAGTCTGAGAAAGGGTACACAGAGAACCTCAGTTGCCCCACGGCCCTCAAAAAGACGTTAAGATGTCTGAACTGTTCAGGTGGCACACTTCAGTACCCATCTGCTCATGTGTCACTGGTCACTGTCTGCAGTATGTTACACAACCTGTTATTCCAAAGAGGGGAGGTCCTGGTAGAGTAGATATGGTAGAATAATTCATGTTTCTGACAAGATAGAGTATGAACATGAGGATGTTGCCATACCCTCGAGCTACAGGAGATATTGGATGCCAGTCATGTGAGTCTCTAATAATGCAAAGGTTTATCCAGTAACGTGTAATCCACTCCACGAGCGTCTTTGCCACATTCACGCTTTTGCATGCTTAACATTAAGGCCTCTTATGAGGGGTCCAGTCTTGAGGGATCAAATGAGAGGCTCACATGACTACGACTCCAGTTATAATATTTAACCAATCTAAATCACAACTATGATGTCGCACACACAGAACACCAACACCAAGTGCAGCTAACAGTACCTAATTAGACATAATTTTAGAACCATCAGCACTACACAATCATCCTTATGAAGCCAAACACTCTGTTTTCTTGAAGTGTGATACCTCTTCTCACCACCAGCTATGCTGGCGATAGACTGCTGCCCAAGGCCCCCTTATTTGGATGTCTTCATTGGGCATTCTCTAGTCACCTGAGGCTGTGAGGACCCCCACATGCTGAGAGATCATATGCATTGTGGCAGGAGTCTACCCTGTCGCTACAGTATTCAGAGGCATTGGTGTCAATGGCAGAGAGAAGGCTTTCCCCATAGGAACATCATTTGATATGACCCCTAATGATGACAGCAGCTGTTTATTTGCTACCATGAGGTCCATTTGGCCTTAGCAGTTTTTCCGAGAAGAACCAGAGCTTGGATTCAACTGCAAGCTCCTCGTCAGCCTCTCACCTTTCCTATGGGCACAGAGATCAGATACAGGGCAATGAAATGTGTCAAAATGCATTCCCACGATTCCAGCAAGAAGTTGCTGGATGTAGCTATCCATGGCAGTTGCAAGTTTCGAGAGAGAATCCGCACATTCTGAGGAGTAGGTGATGACAGTGCTTGCAGCCTGGATTGACTTCTCCACTGTTCATGAAAGTGTGCAATCCTCTGGAAGCTCTGCCACATCACCATGTATGCTGTGCCGCATGTCCAGCAGCTGCCACCAAACAAATGACTCCAAAGGCTCATCTTGAGACTAAAGCTCAGTACCTAAATTGACTCCAGCACTTCGAATGTCAGGACTCTGCATTATGTCAGCAGATAGCTTTCCTCTATTTTTATTCCTGTTGTCTGATGATTGCTGGAAATTAGTAATTTTGGCCAAAACATTTCAGTAGTTTTTGAGCAATCCATGCTTTTTTTAAAATTTATTCATGGAATGTGGGCAATGCTTGCTCAACTAGTACTTATTGTTTATCCTCGACTGCCCTGGAGATCAGCCTGCTTGAATCTCCACAGTCCTTGGGGTATAGAGGTACCCACACTGGTGTTAGAAAGGGAGTTCCAGTATTTTGATCCAGGAACAGTGATATAGATCCAAGTCAGGATGGTGAGGGGTTTAGAGAAGAACCTGCAGTTGCTGATATTCTCAGGTGTCTGCTGACCGTGTCAGGTGGTAGATTTATAGTTTGGAAGATGATGTCAAAAGAGCCTTGGTAAGTTACTGCAATGTGTCATGTAGACGGTGCACAATGGACATTGGGTGATGAAGGGAGTGATGCTGGATTGGGTCTTAATCAAGGAGGCTAGTTTGGCCTGGATAGTGTCAAGTTTTTTTGAGTGCTGTTAGAGTTGCACTCATCCAGGGCAAGTGTGGATTATTCCATCTCATTACAGACATTTGGAACAATGGGGGTGCATAATTTGCGACAGAATTTGCTCTCGTCACTTACATTATTTATGTAGTTAGTCCAGTTCAGTTTCTAGTAAGTGGAACTCCCAGAATGTTATTGCTGGAGGAATCAGTGATGGTAATGCCATTGACTGTTCTGAGATAATGGTTAGATTCTCTCTTCTCTCCCATTGCCTGGCACATACATCTCACAAACTTTACTTGCTATGTGTCAACCCAAGCCTAGGTGGTGTCCAGGCCATGTTGCACATGGATACAACTGCTTCAGTATTTGAGGAGTTGCAAATTGCTCTGAATACTGAGCAATCATCAACATTCGCACATCTGTGTCATGATGGAGGAAAGGTTGTTGATGAAACAGCTGATGATGATTGGGCCTTGGACACTCCCCCGATGCACTCCTCCAGAGAAGTCCTGAAGCTGAAATAATTGTTTTACAACAGCTACAACCATTTTCCTTTGTGCTAGGCATAACTCCAGTCAGCAGAGTTTTCCTCTCAATTCCTGTTGACTCTAATTTTACTAGGGTTTCTAAATGACAATGTCGGTCAAATGTGGTCTGATGTCAAGGCCAGTTGTTCTCAGTGATAGTAAAGTACAGGAAATATTTAGAACTAAATGAGACTTTAATAAAATGTCCTTTGCTTTAAATCTAAAATTATAGTAAATAATGTGGAACTAAAGTTATTCAGGCTCCAGTTCCAGTTCATAGGTATCAGTACGTATTGTTTGTTATCCTTAAATAAGAAAAATGGACTGATCAGTTTAGGTTTGAAACCAAGATCTTGTTAGACCATGCTGATTGGTCAATAGCCAAGTGGTCAAATAGCAGTTAAGCATGTGATGGTTTCTTGTTATAAGACCTGGTACTTATTTTAAAAATGGTATAATAATTCCTTAGCGTATGCGGTAAATCATGATAGAATGCGATGCTTGTTCAATACGAAAATCAAGCATGGAAAATTAAACTAATTTGCTATCTATGGAGTAGGTCAAAATTAGAAACTATAACAATTCTAAGTGATCCATCTGAGTGATGTCATTATACTTTATACATCAGTAGTTACAGTTGTTAAAATGACTATTTTTTTATTTTAAACATGTTCCTGTGCAGCTCTGGTTAATGTTAATTTGGAAACCTGATATTCTTCATTCGCATCACATAAGCAAAATATGTTGAAATTACAGTACACCTGTTAATTTGATCCAAGTCCCATTATTTTGTTTAATTTTATTTATTCTTCGTTTAAAAAATGGCTGTAATAACAATCCCCATCAACATTATTAATTTTGAATATCTTCAAACCTATTATGAGATTTAAAACAAGTGGCCAGGTGCATCTTATAAATTTGAAAGTTTAGTCCATTTTCATTAATGTGATTTACTTCACAAGAAATTCAGCAATTTTCATTTTAAGCATACAGCATTGTTCTTGATGGAAGAAAATATATAAAGTGTTATTGCTGAATATGATTGAATTACAGGAATTAGAATACTTAGTTGTTGCAGTTAAATGTAAACACATCAATATAAAGTGATTTAAGATAGATAGCATAATTAAAGACTGAGTGTTCTAAGGAGTTACAGGTAGACGGCATTAAAGAAGGCCTTCAGTACATTTACCTTTATTGGTCAGTGCATTGAATATAGGAATTGAGATGTCATGTTGACACTGTACAGGACACTGGTTAGGCCACTTTTGGAATGCTTCATTAAATTCTGGTCTCCCTGCTATAGGAAAGATGTTGTTAAACTTGAAAGGATTCCGGAAAGATTTACAAGGATGTTGCCAGGGTTGGAGATTTTGAGCATTAGCAGAGGCTGAGTAGGCTGGGGCTATTTTCTATGGAATGTCAGAGGCTGAGGGGTGACCTAATAGAAGTTAATAAAACCATAAGGGGCATGGATAGGTGAATAGCCAAGGTCTTTTTCCTCAGGTGGGGGAGTCGAAAACTAAAGAGCGAAGGTTTAAAGTGAGAGGGGAAAGATTAAAAAAGGACCTGAGGCTTAACTTATCCACCATAGGGGTGGTGCCAGAGGAAGTGATGGAGGCTGGTACAATTACAACACTTAAAAGGCACCTGGATGAGCATATCAATAGGGAGGTTTGCATAAAGATTTGTAGGTGGGGTGCCGATTGTCGTAATTGTGGGTATGTTCGCCGAGCTAGGAAGTTGATTTGCTCCATGCAATCATCACAGGAATTCCTAGACAACATCAAGAAAATAAACATAGACAAGGACGAAGCAATGGTCTCATTTGATGTAACAGAACTGTTCAGCTGAATTGACAAAACTCTCACCAGAGAGATAATAGCCAACTTCCTGGATAAGCAGAACAGATGACACTACAAAGAACCTATCAACAAGGATGTATACTCAAACTACTAGACTTGTGCTTAACGACACACTTCACATTCAACAACCAAATTTATGAACAGATCAATGGGACACCTATGGGCTCACCCATCTCTGGGCTCATAGCAGAAGCAACAATGCAAAGACTGGAACAAATAGCCCTCCCACAAATCCAACCCAAACTCTGGATCAGATATGTGGACAACACTTTTGTTATCATTAAGAGAACAGAAATCGAGAACACACATCAGATTATCAACACCATGCTCACAGGGATCAGATTTATGAGAGAGGAGAAAACTAACAATCACTTCCCATTCCTGGATGTGATGGTTTGGTAGAAAGAACACAGAATGGTGAATGCACTACAAAAGTGTACAGGAAAGTCACACACACCAACCAGGTCCTGAACAACAACAGCAACCACCTGAACACACACGATAGAAGCTGCATTAGGACCCTGTCCAAAAGGACTACAACACACTGCAGCACTCCCGACCTACAAAGGAAAGAAAAAGAAGAACACCTGTACAGAGTACATGCCAAGAACGGATATCCCCACAACTTCAATCGCAGATTCCTTACAGACAAACAATATGTCAAGGACATGCCATGACATAACTCACTAGCTACACTAGGTTATGTAAATAACTACTCGGAACTGACAGCCAGACTTCTCTGACCACTCAGATTCGTGACAGCCCATAAACCAACAGCCACGCTCAGACGACAACTAATCAGGACAAAAGCCCCTTTACTCATCATGTGAAAAATAATGTACTTTACTAGGTTCCATGCAAAGACCGCATGAAACACTATATAGGACAAACAGGTAGACAACCAGCAATCTGCATCCACAAACACCAGCTAGCCATGAAATGCCATGACCAGCTTTCCCAGTAGCCACAAACACAGATGACAAAGACCTCAAATTCAACTGGGACAACACAACGATCATAGGACAAGCCAGTGGATAGCCAGAGAATTTCTAGAAGCTGATGACCTTTAAGGATTAATATTAAAATGTTAGCATTTTGGTTTTGAGTGGACGTTGTGAAACTTGAAAGGGTTCAGAAAAGATTTACAAGGATATTGCTAGGTTGAAGATTTGAGCTATAGGGAGAGGTTGAATAGGCAGGGACTGTTTCCCTTGAAGCGTCAAAGGCTGAGGGGTGACCTTGAAGAGGCATGGATAGGATAAATAGACAAAGTCATTTCCCTGGGGTGGTGGAGTTCAGAATTAGAGGGCATAGGTTTAGGGTGAGAAGGGAAAGATATAAAAGACACCTAAGGGTCAACTTTTTCATGCAGAGGGTGGTGTGTATGGAATAAGCTGTCAGAGGAAGTTGCAGAGGCTAGTACAATTGCAACATTTAAGAGACATTTGAATGGGTATATGAATAGGAAGGGCTTGGAAGGATATGGGCCGGGTGCTGGCAGATGGGACTAGATTTATTTGGGATATCTGGTCGGCATGGACGAGTTGGACCAAAAGGTCTGTTTCCATGCTGTACATCTTTATGACTCTAAGCATGACACTGAGCCACGGATTCCATCAACAAGCACATCGATCTAGACCCAATGTGCTAGAATGAACAACCGGAACTGGTAACCAGAAGGAGCAGGAACAGAACCAAATAAATTCCAGAAAACACAGTACCACAGCGCTTCACAGAAGGCTGCAAAGCGCTGAAGATGCCACCTAGACAGGGGACGAAACTTCTGCAAATCAACTTCCCAGCTCAGCGAACATACCCACAACTACGATGACTAGGAAGAGAATAGAGATAAATGAGCCAAATGCTGGCAAATGGGACTAGCTCGGATTGGGATGTCTAGTTGGCTTGGATGAGTTGTGCTGTATGACTCCATGGTTCTATTGACCACAAAGGTCACCTAGATAAGTTTATAGAATGCTTTCAGGAGAGTGTCTCAGAACAGCATGTTCCAGAACCAACCACAGAGCATGATGCACTAAACCTCGTATTGTATAATGAGATGAGATTATTTAATGGACTACAGGTGACTTAGCTAGTAATGACCATTCAGTTGATGGGAAAGAGGTGTGTGTCCAAAACCATTTCTTTAAAAATTAAATAAAGGCAATGTAAGGATATGATAAATTTAGCTAAATGAATTAGCAAATTAAGTTAAAAGGCAGGCCAAAGGAGATGAAGTGGGAGACATTTAAAGGGATACTTCAGATTATACAAAATAAATACATTCCATAGAGTATGAACAATTCCGAGGGTCATCCAATTATCCATGGTTAACTAAAAATGTTGAAGATAGTTTCAAACGAAAAGAACATGTGTACAATTGTGCAAAGATGTGGCAGGTCAGGAGATTGGATAAATATATTTAAAAAAAGCAAAAAGGGAAAAAATTAAAGTACAATTTGTTACCCAGTCATATAAAAACAGGTCCGTAAGAGATTTTTAAATAAATATTTGAAGAAGAAAGGTATAAAAAAAGTGAGATTAGAGAATTAGTAATGAAAAATAATAAAATACAGATGAATGAATCAGATATTTTGCTTCTATCTTCCCTCCAGAGGATACAAATACAGTTAGTAAATGAGTCTGGAAGGCAGAGAACAGGAAGGTTAGATAAAAAAGAAATGGGTTTAGCAAGGCTAAATGGAATGTGCTTTAGTGCAAGGAGTCTGAGGAAAATACACATGAGTTGAGGACATAGACAGGGTGTATGATATCAGGGTTTTGGCTGAGACTTATTTGAAGGTCGTGGTGGTATCATGGTGAGCATAACAAGCAGTTGACCCAATATCATTCCCCCTCCATCACAAATTATGAGTATATCTCATTGAATGGCGGAGCAGACTCATAGGCTAAATGGATGCTTTCACTGCTGAATCTTATGTTCAGATGGGCGGGTATGGCAGCTGGTTATATGGTATTCAAATGTGATAAAGAGGTGAATAGAAGAAGAGCAGGATTATAATATTGAACAAGGAATCAACAACAGCAGTGAGAAGGACTGATATCTTAGAAAGATCATCCAATGAGGCCATATGCGTAGGATTTTTAAAAAAAAACACAAAAGAGCAAACACATGATGTATTAGATGTTTATTTAGCCAATAAATGGGAGGCCCAACAGGGAAGTGGATAGTTCAGAAGCTAATATTCAGGATTGAGTCCAGACAGATGGCAAGTGTATTAGTATGGGAGCATTTTGAAGATAGTGATTATAATTTAGGTAGATTTAAGGTAGTTATAGAAACAGATAATGATGAGCCATGAATAAAAGATCTAAAACAGGGAATTGTTTTACTAAGATAACATACAATTTTCCCCAAGTCGACAGGAAACAAGTACTTGCAGATAAAATTGTGTCAGAGCAGTGGGAGGCATTAAAGAAGTAAATAACAAGCGTACAGGGCAGTTACATAAAGACAAAATGTGGGATCAAGACAAAAGTTACAAAAATTGGAAAACAGGAGGACAGCTGTAAATTGCAGTAGGAGATAGTAAGGACTGCAGATGCTGAAAGTCACTCTCTATAAACTGTGGAGCTGGAAAGGCACAGCAGGTCACAGCATCAGAGGAGTAGCAAAGTCGAAAGCAGGAAGTGCTTCTCTGATGCTGTCTGACCTGCTGTGCCTTTCCAGCTCCATACTTTATCAACCCTAAACAATAGCAGTAGACTAGGAAGAACAATGGCAAATGGAATTCAACCATGGGGAAGTGTGAGATAATGCACTTGGGGAGGACTAACAATGCAAGGGATTGCAGTAACTGATAGAACTCTGGAAAACATTGAAGATTAGAGGAGCCTGTGTGTGCATAACCTTAGATCCCTGTTGGTAGCAGAGCAGGTGGATAAAGTAGTTAAAGAGGCTATGGGATTCTTATTGTATTAGCCGAGGCATTGAATACAACAGCAATGAGGTTATGCTGGAACTGTATAAAATGCTGATTAGGCTATGACCGAAATAATATGTGTAGGTGTAGTCACAAAATTATAGAAAGGATAACAATGCACTCTAGAGGATGCAGAGATTTACCAGGATGCTGCCTGGACTGGAGGATCTGGACTATGAGGTAAGATTGGATAGGCTAAGGTTGTTTTCTTTGGAGCAGTGATGTTTAAAAGAAAACCTGATAGAGCTGTATAAGATTATATAAGGCATGTATTGGGTGGATTGGAAAGCCTTTTTTCATTAATAGAGGGGCAAATAAGAAAAGCGGTAGAAAGCTGAGAGGAAAGGTCAGAAATTTTTCATTCATAGGCTATTGGAATCCCAAACTCATGTACTGAATTGGTGATTGAGTCAGTAAATCTTGTAACGTTTGAGCAGTATTTAAATATTAACTTGTGTTGTCATTTCCTCTAAGGCTACGACCCAAGAACTGGAATATAGGATTGGTGTATATTGCTCTTTGATGACTGACATGGACACAATGGGCTGAATGGCTTCCTTCTGTGCTGTAAAAATTTAAGCATAACCCAGAAACAGCACTAAATCAGGAAATGGAAGTGGGAGGACAAACTTGAAAAAATCGAGAGATGTGGTACTGAGTGAATTGTTGGAGCTGCAGGCTGACAAGTGCCCAAGTTCTGATGGGCTTCATCCTAGAATATTAAAAGCAGTGGCTAGTGCAATAGTTGATGTATTAGTTTTAATTTTCCAAAACTCCCTTGATTTATGGATGGTCCCATTATATTGTTAAATTACAAATGCAACTCTCTCAAAAAAGGGAAGAAGGCAGAAAGCAAGAAACACAGGCCACTTCGCTTAACATCTGGCATAAGGAGAATGTTAGAAGTTATCACTTAAGAAGTTATAACAGGGACATAAATAAGTTTAAGGTAATTAGTGATATTAGCTTGGTTGTGTGAAAGAGAAATCATATCTAACCAATCTCTTTGAGTTCTTTGAGGGGGTAACACATGCTGGTGATAAAGAGGAACTGGTGGAAGTTGTGTAAATATAATTTCCGAATGCATTTATTAAGTTACCACATTGAAAGTTAGTGTGGAAAGTAAGTGCTTACGATGTAGGGTGTAGCATGTTGGTAAGGAAGTAAGTTTGGCTGGCTAACAAGCAGAGAGTAAATGAGTCTTTTTCAAATTGGCAAGATGTAATAAGTAGTGTGCCATGAGTCGGAGTTGGGACTCAAATGTTTTCAAGTTTTATATATATGACATAGATGACAAGATGGAGAGTATCGTTGCCAAATGTTCTAATGACACAAAGATAGGTAGGAAATTAAACCGTGAAGAGGACACGAGGTTACGAAAAGATGATAAATTAATTGAGTTGACAAAGATAAAAAGTTATCCATTTTGGCAGGAAGAATTAAAAATAAGGTTATTATCTAAATGTTGTGAGATTGCAGAGCTCTGAGATGCAAAGGAATCTGGGTATTCTCATGCGTGAATCTCAAAAGGTTCATATGCAGCCCAGCAAATTTTTAAGGAAGCCAATAGAATGCTATCATTTCTGGCAAGGCAAATTAAATACAAAGTAAGGAGGTTGTGTTTCAATTGTACATGGCACTGGAGAAATATCATCTGGAGTACTGTGCACAGTACTGGTCACCTTATTTTTAAGAAGGATTTAAGTATTCTGGAGGCTGTTCAGAGAAGATTTATTGGACTAATATCTGGAATAGCAAAAGTGAGGACTGCAGATGCTGGAAAACAGAGTTTAGATCAGAGTGGTGCTGGAAAAACACAGCAGGTCTGATGAAGGACTTTTGCCCGATTTTCCTGCTCCTTGGATGTTGCCTGACCTGCTGTGCTTTTTCAGCACCACTCTGATCTAATATCTGGAATGGCTAGACTAGGCTTATGTCTACTGGGTTTTAGAAGAGTAAGAGATAACATGACAGAAATATATGAAAGCCTTAAGTAGCTTGAAAAGTTAGATGTAGTAATTATGATTCCTCTTTTGGGAGAAAATAGAGCTGGGGTCACTGATCTAAAACCAGACTTATTCCATTTAAAACATAAATTAAAGCTTTTATACCTCATAAACTGAATAGATTCTGAAAATCTGCTGTGATAAAGATATCTTCTCCTCAGATTGATCGGTGCTGCTTCCAGACTAATATTTCAATCATCACCTGAATGGCCTTCTCCAAAGTCAAGTTATCTTTTGTAATGTATCTGACAGGGATCTGTCAGTAATTATAACGATGATTCTGTCTCTTTAAATTCTGCTTTCAAAGCTTCATTGTCACATTTTTCCACTAATTTGAGGTGATCATTAATTAAATTATCTGTGGATTCTCCTAGATGCCAAGCTGTTCTGTTAAACCTTGCCTTTTCAAGAATTTTATCTGTTCTAAGAACATGGGAACAGAACACTGTCCAGTCAATGTGTTTAAAAGTTGAGTGAAATACATTAGCCTGATTAGTCCTCAAAGTCTAATGCTCTGCTTTTTAATACTAGACTTCCTTTCATGGATAGAATAAACAAGAGTGATAATGCTGTCCAGCACTGTTTTCATGGTGCTTTGCCACTAAATCCTTTACCAATGACTAGCATTTTCCCCACTACTTATGTCAGGCTGGCTGGTCCATAATTCCTGGCTTTCTCTCTACCTCCCTTTTTAAATAGAAGAGTTATGTCAGCTACCCTCTAAACTGTAAGAACTGCTCAAGAGTCTAGAATCTAGAATCTTGGAAGCTGTCCACCAATGCATCCACTTTTTCTAGGGCCACTTCTTTAAATACTCTGGTATGTAAATTATCAGATTATGAGGCCTTCAATCCCATAAATTTCCTCAACACCATCTCCCTACTTTTACTGATTTGTTCCAATTCCTCCCTCTCACTAAACCGTATTCCCCAACATTTCTGACCTGTTACTTGTGTCCTGTTTTATAAACACAGAACCAAAGTATGTATTTAGCTGGTCAGCCACTTCTTTGTACCCCATTATAAATTCTCCTATTTCTGACCATAAGAAATCTCCATTTGAAAAATAAATATGAAAATTAACCATATCAAATCAAATAGTTTTCCCTGTCTTGAATACTTGTTGATGGACTCCATGTAAAAGAATAAATGAGTTAACTTACTGACTGGAAAGTAACATGATTTAAAGGTTAAATGGTAAAAATGAGTCACTTTCTATAACCAATGAAATTTAAGGGAGACAGACCATCTTCACTAGAAAATGCTCTTAATCATTTGTGGCACATATATAGGTGGATATGTATGGATAGGTTCAGCAAGATTTTCAGGTTATTTTGGTGAATATCTTATGCAATCTCAGTTTAGCATTGGAGATGAAAGTAAGAGCTGTTTCCACATGGGGGTGGTTGTCATCTCTTCTGCAATTATTCAGTACTTAACACATTCCCTACACATGTGTGAGTAGCTCAGTGAATCTAGCTGTACAAGTGGACAGTTTTAAATTCTTCTAAAAGTTCTAAAAGCATCCTCTCCATATCTACCTTGTTAAGACCATCCAGAATTTTACATATTTCAGTCAAGTCACCTCTTACTTTTCTAAACTCCAATACTTGAGGTTGATGACTATTTATCCGCACTCCCTGAATTTTTTAAAATTTCTTCTAATAGTATGGCTTTTCACCTCTCTCAGGACATTACGTGACCATTGGCCTGAAGAAACACTGGGAGTCATAATACTTTGTTAAATAATGCTTGGCTACAACGGTCAAACATTTAGAACCTGAAACATTTCAGGTTTAGTTGAGCTGTAATCAAGTCAGATTATGCCTACAGATGTATTCTTTAACTCCTCAGCAAAATAAGTAATTTTTAATTGTGATATTTTCTAGAGGTAGGACACATCTTGTCTGTACCAAACAAAGCAAAATGACTTCTTATACTGTACACTGTTCTTCTAATCACTGTGAAACTAGCATTGCCTTCTTTGGTAGTGTTTGATCAGATGCAGAACTTTTTAGTCATATCTATTCTTACTCACATGTCTAAAATATATAGTATATAAAATGGTTTTTGCTCATCGCTGATAGATTCATTACCATAAACTCCATTGTGTTGGATGCTTTTGTTGTTTAGACTTCAAAATTCGTTGTCTCTTATGCATCAAGAGACAGACTGGAAAGAACCAGCTGGTTCATCGAGCCTGTCGCCAACAGTCATGATGCAACAAAGCTTTACAACTCCCAAAATCTCAGAGTAGCATGAGTTTTTGTTTTTGTTCAGTTTCTAAACTAATTTTTTTCTGATGTTTCCATGCCCTATCTACTTTTACAGCAATTTCTACAAAAGTGTATTTTATAAGTTAACCTGCCATCATGTTTAACATCTCAAATCTCCGACAACGTGGAAACTCTTTTAATATTTAAATGATGTGCATATCTGAAAAAGAAGAACATTTTGTAACCCTATCAGATTTTTCACTAATTTGAAACTCATTGGAGAGCATGATTGTACACATCTTCATTTGACCTGATATTTATTGCATACGATATACTGCATAGAAACAGGCAATTCTAGCCCAAGCAATCTGTGTCAATGATTATGTTCCACTCAAGTCTCTTTCCATTTTACTTCCTGTAATTCCAGCAGTATGACCCTTTTCTCATCTCTCGTGCTTTTTAAAAGTTGACTTAACTTTGTAAAAGAAAGAAAAATCATTAGATTTTTCTCAATTTTGTAAGGATATTATCTGGACACATAGTTAATATTAGAAGTAATTTTTTAGGTCTGAATTTTAAATGAGAAATGCAAATCCATCAGTGAATCAAAAATGAATTCTAATAAAGTTGGCTGGGCATTGATGGTTTCAATTTGGTTTAAATGTTGAGTGAAAGGCATTAGCCTGATAAGTCCTCAAAGTCTTATGCTCTGCTTTTTAATACTAGCCTTGCTATTCATTGATAGAATAAACAATAGTGATAATGGTATTCTCAGTCGAATTGGGCATATTTTCATTGTGCTTTTTGCAAAACACGTCATTAATAATTGCTTTGGAATGTTTTGTCTTTGAATTAATATTTTGAAAGCATTGCTTAAGTTGACTGCCAGACAAAACCACAAATACGTGCCTGTTTTCATGAAAACTTGACAGATACAATAGTGTTCCAAGTTTGGTCCCATTCTTAATAGGTTTTCAGGTTACAACAGTAAAAGCAGTTTCCCTTATAGGCATTGATTCTTTTGTTATTGATCATCATATGAATATAAACAGTGATAAGAATGATGCAAGTTCTGATAGCATTGCAATACAAATGCCAAAGCAGTGTTGATCACATTGCTTTATGATCATCCTAGCAACATAAGCGTATCATTCATGAATTCACAGTTCAAATCAAAATTGAAACTGGTCCAACTTGAACAGGTAGTTAGCCAGTTTGAAGTAGAACTTAGCTAATGTCACGTACATAGTAATCAGTGTACATGTTTATATATGCATGTGTCGAACTCAATTTTGCCCTACCATTATGTAGTACTCGAGCCAGAGCTCTAGCTATCTATCTTGTCAGTAACCATATCAATTGATTGTGAATATGCATTATTGCTGAATCAAATTATTTCAAAATATTAACAAGTCATCTTTGGTGTGTCCAAGGGATGCAATAATACAGACACAATGGAGCTACATTGCCATCTAATGGCTGGAGCTATTTAATTTGTTTACATAGGAAGTTTCCATTCTAATGGCACGTTAAATTTGATGTTTAAAAATGGCTAAAATCATGACATCAGGTAACCTTTGTATGTTTAATATTATTAATATCTAGAGATAAAATATTGAGGGTAGAAATCTGAGTGTTTAATATGTTAATTCTATGTACTGTTGCCATTTGTGGCTACTAATTAAGTTTTTGTTTGCTTTCATTCACAAAAATGTCAAAGTGTTTACCCATTGTTTGCACCAATTTGAGTAGCTACTGATATATGTTGGCATCCATGTTCAACGGCTAATAATTTCATTACTCAAATTTATAGTTGATTACTGGTAAACAAAATGGTCAGAGTGGAATCCAAGTAATAATGTACAACAGTAAATTCTCAGTTCAGTTACCTGTGTTTCACAACTGATCGAAACATTATGAACTGCACTCATGCCTATGATTTATCAGTGCTGATTGGCAAAAGGCCTGTTATTGTATGAATTATAACACAGCAATTGCAATATTTACTTTCTGGTGCTGGAAATCTTCTATGGTTTCTCTAACAAGCTGCTTTTCAGAGCACTGCAGTTTAAGCAGTTTGATGATCTATTTCTATCTTTGTGACAGAAAAGTAGCAAAGGAATGAGCACAACACTGCTGGTGCACTTCTTTGGAAAAGGAGGAGAGAGGAAGCTCCAGTACAAAGACTTCTACAGGTAAGAAACTCATCCATTCTGCTAATTAGTTGTTTTTGAGAAGAACACTGTGACCTTCAGTGCAAAGTTTTCAATGTTTTGCATGCTCTATTCTAAAGTATAAGGCTTAACTATCTGACATTTTTCATAATTCTTTGAACAAATAAGACCAGTAAGATTTGGCATGACAGTGCTTTAATGTGTTTAGAATTTTTTTGTGGTTAAGAGATCCCTGCCTACCACAGAGATAGAAAACTTTAATTGAACTTAGACTCCCACATCTGACAGTTAGAGGCTGTAGGTCTTGTTTTTATGGTCCAATGCAGATAATTTTTCAACATTGGTAGGTGTTTGAATACAATGAGGGAGCTGTTCATTGTCTTTATGGTTAAGGTATGTGCTTTTGATCACTCCATTAAAACTGCTTAAAAGTTTGTTATTTGGCAGTAAATCTGGTTTTGCACATTTATATAGAAGATAAAAGGGTCAGTGTGATTTTTACCTTGGTTCAGATATCACTTTTCATCCAAATTGTGTTTGTTGGTAAATCAACCAAATCATCTTTCCCGTTCTTCTTAATGGAAAAATGTGATTTTTATCTGATCTTTTTGCAAAAGCTTTGCCACACACAGGAAATCATTGTTGGCTATTGATCAAAGTGCCTGTATGGTTTGAAAGCAGATGATTGATGAGCCATGCAGACATATTTAATTGTCAGAAGGAAAGCACTGATATTTTACAATGGGAATATTTTGTTTGATGCTCATGAGATACTATAGTTTTGATATTAAAAAGTCTCAACAAGAAGACTGTGGGAGATATTGCTAGCCACATCAACACATCCAGGAATGATGCTCATGGAGACCACTGGGAGTTGAATAGATTTTGTGCTGACTTTGATTTCTACCCATTTCCTTTGAACACTTCTTCTTGACAAGTTCAATCAGGGAATGAGCTCTCTGATTTTTACTCAAGCTTATGGTAAAAAGAAAATATGTATCAAAAATATTACAATATTGCTAGCATTCTGCAGCACTTGAGATAAGGAAGTCCAGTGTTGAAAATGCTCAACTTTAACTAAATTCAAGCGAATCAATAACAAATAATATAAGAGTTTATCCAAATCTGAGAAGAATTATTTAAAATAAATAAAGCAAAAATTATGGTTAAGAGATGCAGATCTGAAAAGAAAAGCAAACAATGAACAACAATAAGCTTAAAGGAAAATATATTTTACTATGTTATTTCATTTTGGAAAGAATTTAAAATGCTGCTGTTCAAAATATTTGATTAAACTACAGGTAGTATGATTGTTTAAATTCCCTAATGGTAGCTTCTTCTGCTCTTTGTGGGAGCTTCTTTTTGTTTATTACAAGAAAATGAAAGGGAGGGGACTGGACATTCCACAGACAGTAACAAGAGTGAATGTGTTAACTAACTTACAGATGTACAATCTGTAGCTTTAGTATTTGTTTTCACACTTGTCACTGTTGTAAACCAATGTGCTACATTGTCATTTAAACTAAATGGGGAGAGTAAGGGATTTAATTTGGGTAGGTGTGGTAAATGTAGTGTCAAGGCCAAAGAGGAAGGTATGAGTATGGAAAGTGATAAATAGACTGAGACAGGAGGGATAGCAAGGACAAATTTAAGAGTAAACCAACGGATAAGACTAGAGTTTACAAAAATGACAAAACTGAAGGCTCTGTATGGAATACACACAGCATTCAAAAATGGATAATAGAACGTTAGCCTTTATTGCAAGACGATTTGAGTACAGTAGTGAAAACAATTGCATAGAAGCTTGGTTAGACCACATATGAAGAACTGTTTTCATTTTACGGTATGCGGTGAAGGATATTACTTCCATAGAGGGATGCAATGAAGGTTTACCAGGCTTGTCCCTGGAAAGGCAAGACTGTACTATGCAGGCAGATTGGGCAAACCAAGCCTGGATTTTCTAGCGTTTCAATGAATGAGAGGTGATCTAATTGAGACCTAAAATATATTTAAAGGTATAGAAAGGATAGATGTAGGTAAGAAGTTTCCCTACTTGGGTATTTCAAACCATGTGCACAATTTAAGGGGATGCTATTTAGGATTGAGATGAGGAATAATCTTTTTACTCCATGTTGTAAGTATCTGGAATTCTCTACTGCTAGAGAGCTGTGGAGCCTCAGTCTTGAGTATTTTAAACTGGAGATTGATAGATTTCTGATTACCAATGATGTGAAGGATTTTGGGGATAATGTGGATAAAGAGCATTGAAGTAACTGATCATCTATGATTGTGTTAAATGATGCAGCAGGCTCGATAGGCTGAATGGCCTACTCCTATTCCTATGAACCAAAATAGATGAACTGAGAGCACAAATAGAAATAAATCCATACTAACTGGCAGTTATCAAAGAGACATGGCTGCAGGATTACCAAAACTCATTTGATTCGGGGATAGTCCCATTAGGTTGGAAGATAGCAAATGTCACTCCTTGATTCAAAAAGGGAGAAAGAATACATGAAATGACAGCCAATTCACAGAACATCAATCATAGGGAAACTAGTCTTAAAGACATTATAGCAGGGTAATTAAATAAGTTCAAAGTAATTGATCATGGTCAGCATGGTTTTGTAAAAGGAAAACCATGTCTAACCAATCTCTGAGTTATTTAAGAAACTTGCTGTGGTAAAATGGGAACTGTCAGGGAGTATTGTTGCAGTGAGGTTTGCTAGTATTTCTCAGGATGGTTTAAACTAGTTTGGCAGAGAGATAGGAAACAGAGCAATAAGTCAGCAAGTGAATTGACCAAGGAGGAGTTAAAGACTAAGGCCAGTAAAGCTAAGAGGAAGTAAAGACACGGAGGGGTTACTGAATATGGTGAAACAGGTGGTATGAAGTGTATTTGTTTTAATGTAAGAACTATGACAGGTAAGGCAGATGACCTTAGACCTTGAATTAATACGTATGACTATGATATAGTAGCTATTGCAAAGACTTGGTTGAGAGAAGGACAAGACTGGCAGCTTAATGTTCCATGATGTAGATGTTTTAGATGTTTCAGGTGAGATCAAGAGATGTAAAAGAGGTGGGGAAGTTGCATTACTGATTAGAGACAACATCGCAGCTCTACTGAGAGAAGACACCTTGGAGGATTAATCGCGAGAGGTCATGTGAAGAGAGCTCAGGAGTAGGAAGGATACAATCATTTTGATGGGGTTGCATGACAAGCCTCCCAACATCCAGTGGGAGGTAGAGGAACAGATATGTGAACAGATTATGGACAAATGTAAAAATAAAAAGTTAGTTGTAGAGGATAACTTTAATTTCTCCTACATTGACTGGGCTCCCTTAGTGCCAGGGTTTGGATGAGGGGAATTTGTCAGATGCGTCCAGAAAGATTTCTTGAAGCAATATGTAAATAGTCCAACAAGGGAGGGGTTGGTACTCGTCCTGGTGTTGGGGAATGAGCCCAGCCAGGTGATTGAAGTTTCAGAGGGAGAGATTTTCAGGAACAGTGATCATAATTCTGCCAGTTTTAAATTACTTGTGGGTAAGGAGAAGAGTAGTCCTTGGGTCAAAGTACTAAATTGGGGAAAGGCTAACTACATCAGTATCAGGCAGTAACTGGGGAATGTAAATTAGGAGCAGCTGTTTGAGGGTAAATCCACATTTATTATCTGGGAATCTTTAAAAGCAAGTTGATTAGAATTCAGGACAAGTATGGTCCATGGGCAGCTTTGAGGATCAAGGATGGCAATCAAAATTGTGAGTTTAGTCAAATAGAGAAAGGAGGTTTAGGAAACTAAAGACCAACAGAGCCCTCAAAGAAAATAAAGAAGGCAAGAAAGAACTTCAGCAAGGAATTAGGGCTAAAAAGGGCCATGAAATATCCTTGGCAAACAGGATTGAGGAAAATCCCAAAGCGTTTTGTACATATAAAATGAGCAAAAGGGTAGCTCTACTCAAGGACAAAGGAAGGAACTTATGCCAGGAACAGAATAAGTTGTTGAGATCCGGAATGAAAATTTTGTTTCAGTATTCACAAAGGAGAAGGACATGGTGGAAGGTATGTCTAGAGAGGGATATGATTATATTTTAGTGCGTGTTGATATAAAAAGGGAGGTATTGAGTGTTCTGAAAAGCATTGAGGTAGGCACCGCAGATTAGGATTGTTGTTGGAGAAAGGGAATGGGTATTGAGAAAGAGAAAAGGCAGAGAAAGAGCAGGAAGGCAGTGCGGGTATCCCTTACAATCATTTCCCTCCAAAGCAGGTATACCGTTTTGGATACTGTTGGGGGAGATGGCTCACCAGAGGAAGGCAGCAGTAGTCAGGTTTATAGCACCATGGCTTGTTCTGCTGCTCAGAAGACAGGAAAAAGAGTGGAGGGGCTATAGTCATAGGGGATTCAATTGTAAGGAGAGTAGATAGGTAGTTCTGTAGTCGATAACGAGAGACCCGAAAGGTATATTGCCTCTCAAGTGCATGGTTCAGGGATGTCTCAGATTGGATGCAGAACATTCTCAAGAGAGAGAGTTAACAGCCAGTTGTTGTGGTGCATATAGGCACCAGTGATACAGGTAAAAACAATGGGATGAGGTCCTACAATGAGAATTTAGGGAGTTAGGAGCCAAGTTAAAAAGCAGGACCTCAGGGTAGTAATCTCAGGATTGCTAACAGTGCCACGCACTAGTCAGAGTAGATAGAATAGACAGAATGAATCCATGGCTTGAGAGATGATGCAGGAGGGAGGGATTCAGATTTTTGGGACTTTGGGACCAGTTCTGGAGAGGTGGGACTATTCCAAATTGGATGGTCTATACCTGGGCCAGACTGGTACCAATATCCTTGGCAGTGCTTTTGCTAACGCTGTTGGGGAGGGTTTAAACTAATGTGGCGGGGAATGGGAACCAAATGAGGAGGTTAGTGGACAGTAAGGAGGTAGTAACTAAAGCCTGTAAGGAACTAGATAATGAAGTCAGCGTGATTAAGGGAAAGGGTAGGCAGGGAGCAGATGATGAACGCAAAAGAGACTAGCGGTCTGAGGTACATTTGTTTTAATGCAAGAAGCGAAGTAGGTAAGGCAGATGAATTTAGGGCTTGGATTAGTACCTGGGAGTATGATTTTATTGCTGTTACTGAGACTTGGTTGAGGGAAGGGCATGATTGGCAACTAAATATCCTAGGATATCGATCCTTCAGACGAAATAGAGAGGGAGGTAAAAGGGGTGGAGGAGTTGCATTACTAATCAAAGAGGATATTACAGCTGTACTGAAGGAGAATACTATGAAGGACTCGAGCAGTGAGCAATATGGACAGAGCTCAGAAATAGGAAGGGTGCGGTACCAGTGTTGGGGCTGTACTACAGGCCTCCCAACATCGAGAGTAAGATAGGTGTACAAATATGGAAAGATGTAGGAGCAACAGGGTGGTGGTGATAGGAGATTTTCATTTTCCCAACATTGACTGGGATTATTTTTGTGTTAGAGGTCTAGATGGAGCAGAATTTGTAAGGTGCATCCAGGAGGGTTTTCTAGAGCAGAAAGTAAATAGTCCAAATCTGGAAGGGACATACTGGACCTGCTGTTGGGGAATGAATCCAGCCAGGTGGTTGAAGTCAGTAGGGGATTACTTTGGGAAGAGTGATCACAATTCGGTAAGTTTTAGAATATTCATGGACAAAGACGAAAGTGGTCCTTCAGAAAGAGTGCTAAATTGGGGAAAGGCCAACTATGCCAATATTTGGCAGGAGCTGGGGAATGTAAATTGGGAGCAGTTGTTTGAAGGTAAATCCATATTTGATATGTGGGAGGCTTTTAAAGAAAGGTTAATTAGTGTTCAGGAGAGATATATTCCTGTGAAAATGAGGGATGGAATTGGCAAGATTAGGTAACCATGGAAGACAGGTGAAATTGTGAGATGAGCTAAGAGGAAAAAGGAAGTGTACATAAGGTCTAGGCAACTGAAGACAGACGAAGCTTTGGAAGAATAGGACCGATCTGAAACGAGAAACTAAAAGGGATAAAAGGGGTCATGAGATATCCTTAGCAAACGGAGTTAAGGAAAATCCCAAAGCCTTTATTCACAGATAAGGAGCAAGAGGTAACTAGAGAAAGGGTTGGCCCACTCAAGGACAAAGGAGGAAAGTTATGCATGGAGTCAGAGAAAATGGGTGAGATTCTTAATGAGTACTTTGCATCGGTATTCACGAGGAGAGGGACATGATGGATGTTGAAGTTAAGGATAAGAAGGGAGAAAGTGTCGGATATTCTAAAAGACATTAAGGTGGACAAGTCCCCAGGTCCGGATTGTATCTATCTCAGGTTACTGAGGAAAGCGAGAGGGGAAATAACTGGGGCCTTAACAGATGTCTTTGCAGCATCCTTGAATACGAGTGAGGTCCTGGGAGACTGGAAAATTGCTAATGTTGTGTCCTTGTTTAAGAAGGGTAGTAGCGATAATCCAGGTAATTATAGACGGATGAACCTGACGTCAGGGTTAGGGAAGCTGCTAGAGAAGATAAGATAGAATCTATTCCCATTTGGAAGAAAATGGGCTTATCGGTGATAGCCAACATGGTTTTGTGCAGGGAAGGTCATGTCTAACCAACTTAATAAAATTCTTTGAGGAAGTGACAAAGTTGATTGATGAGGGAAGGGCTGTATATGTCACATACATCAACTTAAGTCGTTTGATCAGATTCTCCTTGGTAGGCTGATAGAGAAGGTGAAGTCGCACGGGGTCCAGGATGTACCATCTAGATAAAGAACTGGCTGGGCAACAGGAGACCGAGTACTAGTGGAAGGGATTTTCTCAAAATGGAGACCTTTGACCAGAGAATTTCAAAGGGATCCATGCTGGGACCACTGTTGTTTGTGATATACATAAATGGTTTGGAGGAAGGAGGTCTAAGTGGTCTGATGCGCAAGTTTGCAGATGACACTAAGATTGGTGGAGTAGCAGGTAGTGAAGGGGACTGCCATAGAATACAGCAGAATATAGATAGATTGAAGAGCTGGGCAGAGAAATGACAGGTGGAATTCAATCCGGGCAAATGTGAGGTAATGCATTTTGGAAGATCCAATTCAAGAGCGAACTTTACAGTAACTGGAAAAGCCCTGGGGAAAATTGATGTACAGAGACATCTGGGTATTCAAGTCCATTGTTCCCTGAATGTGGCAACAACGCAGGTCAATAGAGTGGTCAAGAAGGCATATACCGCATGCTTTCCTTCATTGGACGGGATATTGAGTACAAGAGTTGGCAGGTCATATTACAGTTGTATAAGACTTTGGTTTGGCCACATTGAGAATACTACAATTCTGGTTGCCATATTATCAAAAGGATGTGGATGCTTTGGAGAGGATGCAGAGGAGGTTCCCCAGGATGTTGCCTGGTATGGAGGGATCTAGCTATGAAGAGAGGTTGAGTAGATTAGGAATATTTTCATTAGAAAGACAGAGGTTGAGGGAGGACCTGATTGAGGTCTACAAAATCATGAGAGGTATAGACAGGGTGGATAGCAAGCAGCTTTTTCCCCAGAGTGGGGGACTCAATTACATGGGGTCATGAGTTCAAAGTGAGAGGGGACGAGTTTAAGGGAGATATGCGTGGAAAGCTCTTTACGCAAAGCGTTGTGGGTGTCTGGAACACATTGCCAGCGGATGTGTTAAAGACAGGCATAGTAATGTCATTTAAGATGTATCTAGACAGATATATGAATGGGCGGCGAGCAAAGGGATACAGAGCCTTAGAAAATAGGCGACAGGTTTCAATTGAGGATCTGAATCAGCGCAGGCTTGGAGGGCCGATGGCCTGCACCTCTGCTGTAAGTTTCTTTGTTCTGTGTTCCAGACAAACCTAGGACCTGATGAGATCTAATCCGGAATGCAGAGGGTGGCAAGGGAAGAAATTTCTGGGGCCTGTATAAAATCTTTATATCCTGCCTTAGTCATGAGAGATCCCAGAAGACTAGGAAAAAGCCAATGCTGTTCCTTTGTTTAATAAGAACAATAGGAGAAATTACTGGCTGGTAAGCCTTATGTTCAGTGTTAGGGAAATTATTGGAGAAGAGGGACAGAATTTACTCACATTTTTAAAAATATCAACTTATTTGGAACAGGCAGCAGGGAAGGTTGTGTCTCACAAATTTGATTGTTTTTTGAGTAAGTGACAAAGACGATTTTCAGGACAGGGTGATGAATGTTGTCCACATGGACTTCAGCAAGGCCTTTGACAAGGTCCCTCATGACAAGCTAATACAGAAGGTGAAGTCAGATAGGATCTGCAGTGAGCTGGTAACTTGGATACAGAACTGGCTTTAGTCATAGAAGACGTGAAAGGGTGTTTTTCTGACTGAAGGCCTGTGATCAGTGCTGGGACCCCTGTTGTTTGTAATATATATATACATATATAAAAATAAAATGATTTGGAGGAGAAAGTAAGTGATCTGATTAGTAAGTGTGCGGATGACACAAAGAATGAGGGAGCTGCAAATAGTGAGGATGATTGCCAGAGGAGACAGCAGGATATAAATAGGCAGGAGACTTGGATGGAGAAATGGCAGATGGAATCTAAACAGGACGAATGTGAGATGGAACAGATAAATAAATCAGGAGGGAAGTGTATAGTAAATAACAGAACGCTTAGAAGTATTAACCTACAGAGGGATCTAGGTGTATGGGTCCACAGTTACCTGAAAGTGGCAACAGAAAAGGGGAAAGTGGTCAAGGAGGTATATGGTATGTTCCCATTTATTGGTCAGGGCATAGATCATAAAAATTGGCAAGTCATGTTGCAGTTGTATAGAACTTTATTAGGACACATTTGAAATATTGTGTTCGGTTCTGATCGCCAGACTCCCAGAAGGATATGGAGGCTTTGGGAGTAGTCCAGAAAAGGTTTACCAGAATGTTGCCTGGTTTGGAGGGAATTAGTTATGAGGAGAGATTGGACAAACTTTGATTTCTTTTCACTTGAACATCAGATGCTGAGGGGTGACATGGATAGAATGGATAGTCTGAGTCTTTTTTTCTCTGGTAGAATTGTCACAGGGGACACAGGGTTAAAGTAAAAGGGAGAAAGTTTAAAGGAGATTTAAGATGCGCCTTTTTTACACATAGTGGAGTAAGTGCCTTGAATGCATTGCCCGAGGTTGTGGGAGAAGCACATATAGTAGCAACGTTTAGGAGGCATAATGACAGATAAACGAATAGGCAAGGAATTGAAGGTATACGAGCATGTAGAGGCTAAAGGTTTTTAATTTAGAAAGTGTCATGTAAAGGACCTGTTTCTGTGCTGCACTGTTCTTTGTTGTTTGTCAGTTGTACAGTATGTAGCTTTCCAGAAGGCATTTGATAAAGTGCCACATCAAAGGTTATTGCAGAAAGTAGAAGATTTGGTGTAGGAGATAGCAAACTGACATCGATAGGAGATTAGCTAGCAAGCAGGGAGTTGGCATGAATAGGTCTTTCTTTCTGGTTAGCAGAATATAATGAGTGATGTGCCATAAGGACCAGTGCTGGGACCTCAACAGTTTAAAAATTATATAAATGACTTACAATTGCTTGACAGGGTTGGAAGTATGGTTACCAAATTTGCTGATGACAGAAAGATAAGTTGTGAAGAAGACTTTGAGGTTTTGAAAATATTCAGCTAAGTTAAGTGCGTGAGCAAAGATGTGGCAAACAGAGTACATGTGGGAAATATGAAATTGTCAATTTTGACAGGAAGAATAAAGAAAAGCATACAGTCAGTTCTGCTATAACACTGTAGTTCTGTTCTCATGTAATCCCGTGTTATAAACAAGTCAAGTAATAGCAGCACCATTTAAATTAATGGAGTTGGAATCGCATTATTACCAATGTATGCTTTAAAACTTTGAGTTTTAGAAACTGTCCCCAAATCATCAATCGTGTTATAGCAAATTTGTGTTAATGAAATGCATGTTACAGCAGAATGACCTGTACTGTCTAAAGATGAGATTGCAAAGCTTTGAGATGCATGTCCTAATCCATGCAACACAAAAGGTTAGTAAGAAGGTACAGCAAGTAATTAGGAAATAGAATGTTAACTTTTATTGTACGCTGGATTGAATACAAAAATAGAAGCAGTATGTTTCATTTATGTGGGTTACTGTTGAGAATATATTTGGAGTACTATATACAGAATTGGTCACCTTATTTTAAGGAAGGATGTAAATGAAAGTAATTTATAGAAGATTTGCTAGATGAATACCTAGAATTGGTGGGTTGTTTTATGAGGAAAGGTGAACAGGTTAGGCTTGTATCTGCTTGAGTTTAAAAGTGTAAGAGGCAACTTAGTTGAAACAAAAAGTTTCTGGGGGATCTTGTCAGGGTAGATGTGGAGAAGACATTTCCTCTTCTATGAGAATCTAGAACTAGGAATCCCTGTTTAAGAATCAAGATATTTAAAGAGATTAGACAACAAAAATTCTCTGGATCTTGAGACTTTGGTACTCTCTTCTTGAAGAGGTAGTGGAAGTGGAACCTTTGAATATTTTTATTCCAGAGATAGATAGATTCTTGTTAAGCAAGGAGGTGAAAGGTTATCAGGATTAGATAGGAGAACATCTGAAGTTCCAATCAGATTAGTTTATTTAGATTAGATTCCCGACAGTGTGGAATTGTGATCTTATTGAATGGCAGAGCAACCCTACATACCTGAATGACCAACTCCTCCTCCTCGTTATATTTACTTAATTTGCACTTTTCCTTTAAGAAGGAAATGGTAATCAGTTCTGCTGAGTAAAAAGAGTTTGACCAATGGAAGACTTTTGTTATCTCTGAAATACTGGTGACAGGAAAATGGACTATACTTACCACAGTTACTGTTCCCTCTGTCATAGAACAGTGGAGTCAGATTTTTCATGTGTGTGCTTCCCAAGCGGAGCTGAAAAAAATGATTATTATAATGGTTGTTAAATATTTGGATATTTTAAATGATGGTTTTCACCAATAAGTGAGACAGATTAGGTATGCAACAAAAAGGAAGGATACTTAGGACATCTTATGACTTCCAATATCTCTAATGATAAGAATGTTAGCATTAAGGCACTTTACCTGAATGCTCGTAGCATTCGTAATAAAGTAGATGAACTAACAGCACAGATCATCGTGAATGATTATGATGTGGTAGGCATCACAGAGACATGGTTGCAGGGGGTTCAGGATTTACAACTTATCGAAAAGACAGGGAGGTGGGCAGAGGGGGCAGGGTGGCCTTGTTAGTTAAGAACGAAATTAAATCTATGGTACTGAATGACATAGGGTCGGATGATGTGGAGTCTGTGTGGGTGGAATTGAGGAACCACAAAGGCAAAAAAAAAACATAATGGGAGTTATGTACAGACCTCCTAACAGTGGTCAGGACCAGAAGCGCAACATGTACCGGGAAATAGAGAAGGCATGTCAGAAAGGCAAGGTCACAGTGATCATGGGAGACTTCAATATGCAGGTGGACTGGGTAAATAATGTTGCCAGTGGATTCAAAGAAAGGGAATTCTTGGAATGCTTACAGGATGGCTTTTTGGAACAGCTTGTCATGGAGCCCACAAGGGAACAGGCTATTTTGTAGTGAAACAGACTTTATAAAAAATCTTAAAGTAAGGGAGCACTTAGGAAGCAGCGTTCATAATATGGTCGAGTTCAGTCTGCAGTTTGAAAGAGAGAAGGCAAAATCGGATGTAATGGTGATACAGTTAAACAAAGGTAATTATGAGGGCATGAGAGAGGACCTGACGAAAATCGAATGGAAGCAGAGCCTAACAGAGAAGACAGTAGAGCAAAAATGGCAGGAGTTTGTGGGTAAAATTGAGGACACAGTACAGAGGTTCATCCCCAAGAAAATAAAAATTATCTGGGGAGGGATTAGACAGCCATGGCTGACAAAGGAAGTCAGGAAATGTATCAAAGAAAAAGAGAGATCCTATAAAGTGGCCAAGAGCACTGGGAAATCAGAAGATTGGGAAGGCTACAAAAACAAACAGAGGATAACAAAGAGAGAAATAAGGAAGGAGAGGATCAAATATGAAGGTAGGCTAGCCAGTAATATTAGAAATGATAATAAAAGTTTCTTTCAATATTTAAGAAACAAACGACGGGCAAAAGTAGACATTGGGCCACTTTAAACTGATGCTGGAAGGCTAGTGATGGGAGATAAGGAAATAGCTGGAGAACTTAATAAGTACTTTGCGTTAGTCTTCACAGTGGAAGACATGAGTAATATCCCAACAATTAAAGGGAGTCAGGGGGCTGAGTTGAGTATGGTTTCCATTACAAAAGAGATAGTACTAGAAAAGCTAAAAAGTCTTAAAATTATCAAATCTCCTAGCCCCGATGGGATACACCCTAGAGTTCTGAGGGAGGTGGCTGAGGAAATAGCGGAGGCATTGGTTGAGATTTTTCAAAAGTCACTGGAGTCAGGGAAAGTCCTGGATGATTGGAAGACCACTGTTGTAACCCCATTGTTCAAGAAAGGATCAAGACAAAAGATGGAAAATTATAGGCCAATTAGCCTAACCTCGGTTGTTGGTAAAATTCTAGAATCTATCGTTAAGGATGAGGTTTCTAAATTCTTGGAAGAGCAAGGTCGGATTAGAACAAGTCAACATGGATTTAGTAAGGGAGGTCGTGCCTGACAAACCTGTTAAAATTCTTTGAAGAGGTGACAAGTAGGTTAGACCAGGGAAACCCAGTGGATGTGGTCTATCTAGACTTCCAAAGGTCTTTGATAAGGTGCCACACGAGATGAGCTACTGGCATGGAATGAGGATTGGCTGTCTGACAGAAGGCAGAGAGTTGGGATAAGAAATTCCTTTTTGGAATGGCAACCGGTGACAAGCGGTGTCCCGCAGGGTTCAGTGTTGGGGCCGCAGCTGTTCACGTTATATATTAATGATCTGGATGAAGGGACTGGGGGCATGCTAGCGAAATTTGCTGATGATACAAAGGTAGGTGGACAGGCAGGTAGTACTGAGGACGTGGGGTGGCTGCAAAAGGATCTAGATAGTTTGGGAGAGTGGTCCTGGAAATGGCTGATGAAGTTCAATGTGAGCAGATGCTAGGTCTTGCACTTTGGAAAAAAGAATACAAGCATGGACTACTTTCTAAACGGTGAGAAAATTCATAAAGCCAAAGTACAAAGGGTCTGGGAGTCCTAGTCGAGGATTCTCTAAAGGTAAACATGCAGGTTAAATCCGTGATTAAGAAAGCGAATGCAATGTTGTCATTTATCTCAAGAGGGTTGAAAAAGCTACTGAGACTTTATAAAGCTCTGGTTAGGCCCCATTTGGAATACTGTGTCCAGTTTTGGGTCCCACACCTCAAGAGGGACATACTGGCATTGGAGCGTGTCCAACAAAGATTCTACATGGATGATCCCTGGAATGGTAGGTCTAACATACGAGGAACGGCTAAGGATCCTGACATTGTACTCATTGGAGTTTAGAAGGTTAAGGGGAGATCTAATAGAAACTTCTAAGATAATACATGGCTTGGAAAGAGTGGATGCTAAGAAATTGTTTCTGTTAGGCGGGGAGACTAAGACCCGTGGGCACAGCCTTAAAATTAGTGGGGATCAATTCAGATCAGAAATGCTGAGACATTTCTTCAACCAGAGAGTGGTGGGCTTGTGGAATTCATTGCCGCGTACTGCAGTGAAGGCCAGGACGCTAAATGTCTTCAAGGCAGAGATTGATAAATTCTTGATGTCACAAGGAATTAAGGGCTACGGGAAGAATGCGGGTAAGTGGAGTTGAAATGCCCATCAGCCATGATTAAATGGCGGAGTGAACTCAATGGGCCAAATGGCCTTATTTCCACTCCTATGTCTTATGGTCTAGAGCAAACTTAAACAATAGTGAGTATCTTTTTGTTCCAACATCACTGATATTGATTATATGGTGTCCCACAAAGATAAAATTAATACCTCAGGCATTACTTGTGTAGTACTGGAAACGCACAGCAGACAGGCAGCATCCGAGGAGCAGGAGAATCTACACTCTGCGCATAAGCTCATCATCAGGGATTTGTCAGGCACTGAGGACTGAGATGTGCCTTTGGTAGCAAGTCTGTTTCAGGATGTGGCTGAGGAGCTACAGGGCAGAGGAGGTGACCTGGGGAGTGCATTGAGAGAGACTCACTGAGATCCTTGTAAAGAGAGGAGGAGAATTTCTTCAAGGTAGGCATCCTAGGAAGAGGCTTCACAGTCGGGTTGAAATCAACTGGGAGAAAGTGAGAACTGCAGATGCTGGAGATCAGAGATCAGGAATGCTGATGAAGGGCTTATGCCTGAAACATCGATTCTCCCGTTCCTCAGGTGCTGCCTGGCCTGCTGTGCTTTTCCAGCACCACACTCTTGACTCTGATCTCCAGCATCTGCAGTCCTCACTTCCTCCCATTACTTGTCAATTGTACAATCCAATGTCATCAAAAAGCATACTTCTTTTCTCATAATTTTCTTCCTTTTTTTTCTTTTGAAGGCTTTGACTCATCATTGCCAATGTACCATTTTAAGACAGGATACCTCATCTTACAAGTTTTAAAGTACAATAATTTCACACTTTTAAACTTACATTTAAGAAAAGTGAGAGATGGAATCCAGGAGATTATGATCTGTAAGGAAATTTGAAAATACTCTATAATTCAGTACTGGATGGCTGACCTTGAAAATTTTCAACTGATCAGAGAACCCCATTGATTTTTTTTTGAAATGATAATAAGTGAACAGATGAATGTCCATGTGTCCTATTCAGCAATTTCCAGAAGACACTTGTTTATTCCTAAGATGTTGCTAATTTCAACAAGAAAATTACAAGGCCTCCCTGATTTACGAAAGTCCAATTTACAAATGCTCATACTTACAAGCACAGTCTTATAGAGGGTGTATTAATATTAATTTTAAATATCCAGTACAAAATGTTTCCTTGTACTTACAAACAGCTATTTTATATTCCAGAATGTGGTGCTGGAAAAGCACAGTAGGCCAGGCAGAACCTGAGGAGCAGAAGAATCCATGTTTCGGGCATAACCCCTTCATCAGCATTCCTGATGCTGCCTGACCTGCTGTGTTTTTCCAGCACCACACTCTCAACTCTGATCTCCAGCATCTACTGTCCTCACTTTCTCCCAGTTGATTTCAACCCAACTGTGAAGCATCTTCCAAGGATGGCTACTTTGAAGAAATTCTCCTCTCCTTTCTACAAGGATCTCAGTGAGTGTCTCTCTCTCTCTCTCTCACTGCACCCCCCAGGTCATCTCCTCTGTCCTGAAGCTCTTCAGCCACATCCTGAAGCAGACTCAGTACCACAGCCACATCTCCTTCCTCAGTGCCTGCCTACAGAACCGACTGATCCTGCCCATTCCTGATGAAAGGCTTATGCCCAAAACATCAATTTTCCTGCTCCTCAGATGCTGCCTGACTTGCTGTGCTTTTCCAGTACCAGACTTTCGACTCTGATCTCCAGCATCTGGAGTCCTCACTTTCTCCTGGCCACTTTGTATTGTCCTGTATTGTGTTCCAACTTGCGTACAAATCAACCTCTGGTCAAGTTTGAGAACAGAACCCACTTGCAAACCAGGGACTACATGTATATAATGACCTCAGTACCTTTGAGATAGGAAGTGGGGAGAATTTCAGTAATAAGTCCTGCTTCTTATTTTCAGCCCTGGTGGGAACTGCACATGTGAAAACCTTGAGAGGGCAAGGTTGGACTTACCTTCTGTCAATAATTGATTACTGTATTAGCATATGCAGCCAATGAAATGCGAGTTATATTTTATTATTTAAACAATGCTTACAAAGTTAATTGTGTTAAAGACATGGAGTTATTTGTTGAGTTAAATGGGAAATGTAAGTTGTACGTCAACATGTGCAGGTAATGCTTTAATGCAAAATTTCTCTGTTTAACTATGTAAGGGATGCCTAATGAGAAATGTGATTTGTAGGTACATTAAGCAGAAATTGATGGGCCTAATGACTTAATTTCCATGGGAATGAATGAGACTAAAATCATGACATTTCACCATAAAACATTTTTCCCCTTTCTGTACCATATTCTGAATAACAGTTGAATTGAAACCATCATTTCCCATTAATATTGATATATGTGAAGGAGGACTGCATTGAGCAGCAGTTACACACAAATGATACCTATTTTACTACATTTTATTGATGAGCCATGAAGAATTCTTTTGATTTCTGAAGTCTGGGGAGTAATTTGAAAGGAGAGGGGAGAAAAAAGCTTGCGTTTATACAATGCCAAGTGCAACCTCGGAACATTCCAAAGTTCTCTGCAGCCAATTAAATACTTTTGAAGTGCAGTCACTGTTGCAATGCAGCCATAAGCAGAAGCCACAAGATCCAAGAAACAGAATTGTGATAAGTATAACTCATAACTGGCGGGGGCAAGATCTTTTGTTAGTGTGCATTTGTAATTATACAGTGAAGCAACAATCAGAGATAAATGAATGTAGTGCCTTTGTTCAAACATGAAATGGAAGCATAGAAAGATGTTATTTAGTATATCCTGTCAGTACTAACCAATAAGGAGGTATCCAACCTAATCTCACTTTTTTTCATACATAGCCCATAGAATATGCCACTTTGCCTATTTTTCAAATGCCGTGAAATACTTCTGCCATCTTGTTTGGCGATGAGATCTGGACCCTCACCAAAGCAGGTGTTATTGACACTTAGGAAATTTGGGTTTGAATTGCAGTTTCATGCTTTTTACTACATATAAAAAATCATATTGTCTTCATCTTTTACAGTATCAATTTGCAATAAATGGACTTCCACAAGTAAAATACAATTTTGTGCAAGGGTGTTCTGCTCTCACAGTAAATATGTTTCTTAGTTAGAGAACATGTTTTGAATTGTGTTGTCAATAATAATTTTTTTGGAGGTAACATAATAGAAACTGATATATCTTTGAGTAAAAGTACAAGTTCAACTTATATAAGCTATATATTAATTCAATGTCAAAATCAGCAACAGTTTACAAAATGACCAGAAGTTTTGGGCGGCACGGTGGCACAGTGGTTAGCACTGCTGCCTCACAGCGCCTGAAGACCCGGGTTCAATTCCCGACTCAGGCGACTGACTGTGTGGAGTTTGCACGTTCTCCCCGTGTCTGCGTGGGTTTCCTCCGGGTGCTCCGGTTTCCTCCCACAGTCCAAAAGATGTGCGGGTCAGGTGAATTGGCCATGCTAAATTGCCCGTAGTGTTAGGTAAGGGGTAATGTAAGGGTATGGGTGGGTTTCGCTTCGGCGGGTCGGTGTGGACTTGTTGGGCCGAAGGGCCTGTTTCCACACTGTAAGTCTAATCTAATCTAATCTCAACAGAATGAGACCAGGTTTAAAAAAAACCATTGGTGATTAAGAACAAGGGATGACACTTCATCTTTAATCATTTTCTACTGACTGTTTACTCAGATAATATTATGCAGAATGAAACAACAATCTTGCCAGTGCTGATAAATTACCTTAGAAATATGAGGAGAAAGTGAGGACTGCAGATGCTGGAGATTAGTCAAGAGTGTGGTGCTGGAAAAGCACAGCAAGTCAGGCAGCATCCGAGGAGCAGGAGAATCAACATTTCGGGCAAAAGCCCTTCTTCATTCCTGATGACCAGCTTTGCCCGAAACATAGATTCTCCTGCTCCTCAGATGCTACCTGACCTGCTGTGTTTTTCCAGCACCACATTCTTGACTTAGAAATATGACACATAACACCAACCCCTCCCTGCCCATCTCAGGTAACTATGTCTGACGTGCCACAGCAACTGCTTTAAACTCTTTATATCCAGTTATTCTGCATCAGTTTTAATCCATCCAAACCCTGCTGAGTATTTTGATGATTCGTTCCAAAGCTCTTATAAATACAAATCCTTCAGTACTGCTTTGCAGATTGTGCTTACAAAGTATGTTCTCAAATACCTAGTACTGTATTAGTTCTAGGTAAAGCCTTCTTGTAATGTGACAGTGTTATAATTCTAATCCTAGTTTATTCACTCAATTCAATTTTAATGTATTAAAAAATTCAAACAGCAGGTCAGCTACTGTTTTATTTTCACTGAGCCATGGCAAATTAAATTTTCTGTTTTCGTTGCTTCTATCGATGTAAGAGGGATCAAAATGATTATATTTTTAATACTTTGTGTCAGGATTTTCATGTGATTTAATATAGACGCAACAATCTAGTCTTTTAGCTTTGCATTTGCTAAAAAATGGTGACCATTGTTGCTCATAGTGAAACCCTAAACTCTCACCAAGGGCTCAACGTTAGCTTCACCTGGCTTTTACAACTTGGCAGTTCACTGGGCAAGTTTACTCAGTTATCAACTTAGCTGCTGAGTATAGTACTGTATGGCTACATCTTAAGGGACAAGGGAAGATTGGCAGAAACACATGCCATTTTTGAAAATCACCATTCCTTTCTGCCAGTTATGACAGCTGTGGTGCTATCGATGGCACAGAGAAACCTTTGCAGTAGTTGTGTCAGTACAATGGGCAAAATACAGACATTAGTTTTTTTTTAAATTGCCTCCTGTTAATGGACACACTTCACTAATTCAAAAATTGTTCCTCATTCTTTTATTTTGTAACAGGAGCTTTTAAACAGAGAAAATCACAATCTTGTGAAACAATTTGTTGCAGGTTTCAAGCACCTTCATGGCTCAGAATATAACGAGCGATATGATTGCGTTTTCTTTTGGAAAAAGTTTTAGCAGATCTAATAAACATCATCTATATCTTATTTTCTGGATCAAAATACCTTCGAACATTTTCCAACGTTAAAGATATTATGTAATTGCAAGTTGTAGTTATAGACATTAAACAGGATCACAACAAATACAGTTTTAAACGAGCTATTGCTGGCATTTATTAATTGTGAAGATGTAAAATTCCTTCGTATCCCATTGAAAGACTTCTACTACCCTCTACTGGTGGATATCTATGGTACATATTTGCTTGAAATATGTTTTTGTTTTTGTACATTATCATTATGGTGATTTTTTTTTCAGTATTTAGTGAACCATTGTGCATTGCTTGGAATAATAATAATTGAGGATGGTGTCCAATTAAGTTTACACAATGATTTCAAGGCTCAGTGGAAATCCAAAGAAATTGATACTTCACGTTAATGTTTCTTCTGTAGTACTTTCTTGCTTATTGACATTTTCCTTTGATCTGAGAGAATATGCTAATGTGTGTATCTGAACCAGAGTACAGTTGGCAAGCCTTATGACGAACCCAAGTTCCTTTGGACATTTTTGGGTAAAAGACACTACAGAGGAACCCCAATTATCAGATTATCCAGCAAGATTGCAAGGTCCTGATGCTTTGCTAAACTATGTTAACTGGCATTCAGTTATCTGGAATTCAATTAACTGAACAAAATACTCCCTACCCGTGTCCTTCGGATAACCGAGGTTCCTCTGTATACAGTTGCATATATGGCTTGATTTTGAAAATCTTTAACATCATGGATCGATGGGTTCACTACTTTTTATCATTTATATAAATGATTTGGATATGAACATAGGTGGTATAGGTAATAAGTTTGCAGATGATACCAAAATTGGAAGTGTAGTGAAAGGCGAAGAAGATTACCTCAGATTATAATGGGCCAGTGGGCTGAGGAATGGCAGATGGAATTTAATTTAGATAAATGCCAGGTACTGTATTTTGGGAAAGCAAATCTTAGCAGGACTACTACACTTAATGGTAAGGTCCTAGGGAGTTGTTGCTGAACAAAGAGACCTTGGAGTGCAGGTTCACAGCTCCTTGAAAGTGGAGTCGCAGGTAGATAGGATAGTGAATAAGGCGTTTGTTATGCTTTCCTTTATTGGTCAGAGCACTGAGTACACGAGTTGGGAGGTCATGTTGCAGCTGTACAGGATGTTGGTCAGGCCACTTTTGGGATATTGTGTGCAATTCTGGTCTCTTCCTTAACAGAAGGCTGTTCTAAAGCTTGAAAAGATTCAGAAAAAATTTATGAGGATGTTGCAGAGGTTTTGAGCTATTGGGAGAGGCTGAATAGCCTAGGGCTGTTTTCCCTGGAGTGCCAAAAGATGAGGGGTGACCTTATAGAGGTTTATAAAATCATGAGGGGCATGGATAGGATAAATAGGCAAAGTCTTTTTCCTGAGGTGGGGAGTCAAGAACTAGATGGCATAGGTTTAGGATGAGAGGGGAAAGATGTAAAAGGGACCTAAGGGGCAACGTTTTCATGCAGAGTGTGGTGTGTGTATGGAATGAGCTGCCAGAGTAAATAGTGGAGGGTAGTACAATTGCAACATTTAAAAGGCATCTAGATGAGTATATGAATAGGAAGCATTTGAAGAGATATGGACCGGGTGCTGGCATGTGGGACTAGATTGGGTTGGGATATCTGGTCGGCATGGACAAGTTGAATTGAAGGGTCTGTTTCCGTGCTGTACATCTCTATGACTCTATCAGCTCATATGGTTTTACATATTATAAATATGTTTTAAAGATACAATTGGTTTCTTGATTTTGGAGCCTCCTTCGTGGCCTCCCCAGGCATTCACTCAGAATCAAGGATCACTGACCTCTACTTCAGCTAAGATGTCTGATGAGTCTGTTGCACTATTCATTGGCTGTGCATTCTTTTTGCTACCTGAACTTGATCTCTCTATCCTCCTGTTGAAACCTTCAATAGAGGTGTTTTGTACCAGGACACCTTAATAATGTCAGCTGCTTGAGCAAGACCTGCAATCTGAAGGGCTGGATGGTCATTCTATCCAGTGACCTTCCAAGTTGACAGCTGTGCTAAATTTTAGTACAACCATCTGCTTCCAAGAATCCACTGGGGATCTGTGTAAGATCTCTCAATCCTCAACCCATGAATGTATCAAGGCAGCTTGTACCAGAACACACTTCTTCATCTTATTTCCCCATGATGAAGTCAGTGCTGCACCCTGGGCTTTGTCACCATGCCTGGCTTCAGCTAGGAACAGGGCATTATAAGACTATACACACATCATGTTGAGAGCACCATATCATAATGTGGTTGACTTCATCAAGAGAAAAGGCTTTCACTCCATGAATGTACAAGTGATCATTGATTATTAGTACCACATCTTAAGTGATTATGCCAAACACCTTGGCAGTTGTCACGATGTCTATGTCCTTGAGAATTCACAGGTTGCTGCTTTATTTCAAGACATGGGTGCCCTACAAGGATGGCTATTGGGAGACCAACGTTATCATATGCAACCATGGTTGATAGCTCTGTTACGTAACCCTCTGACTCAGGCTGAACATAGATACATCGATATGCATTTTTCACAGGGCCATTGTAGAGCAGACAATAGACCTCCTGAAGTTCAGGTTCCAATGCTTGGGTTGATCTGAGGGACCTTGCAGTACACTGCAGACACAGTGTGCTATGTAATCTTCGTATGCTGTGCTCTATACAACTGGAGCTTTCAGAGAGGGAATGTGTTGGATGCTGGAGAAATGAAAGCGTGACAGCAGTCTTCTGAGGAGGAAAGTGCATAAAAATTGCATAAAATAACTCACTGGAGCTCACAGAGAGAAACTGTCCATGAACCCCACCCCACCCAACAAAATTGAGACTTGATTGACATTTGGTAAAAATTCAAAACACTCTATGTTGTGGCTTTACGTTTAATGGAGGTGATGATTATTGAGGGTATTGATGAATTCTTCTAATTCTACTTCTGTGCGAGATCAAACATATGGAACCGATATGCAAACCTATTACTAACAAACTCTCCAAAAATATCCAGATGATTCTTTTCAGCTCACATAGTGACGTCACCAAAATACTTTGCATATATTTCCCATTTTATAAAACAAATATTTAAATTGTTTTGTTTTTTATTTATTATCTTGGATGTTTATTTAATTCTGTAACCATTCCCTTTTTTTGTAAAACTGTTGATTGCCGTTTTGTTTCATTTATTAAAGTAAATGCACCAAATATTCTGAGGAGTGGTTATCATTGTTAATTGTCACTGCTCCAAATTTTTTTTAGAGGCTTGCATTTCAGGCAGAGATTCTGATTGTGGATTCTGAAGAAATGGGGAGTATATCTTAAATGCAACTGTGTCCTGATTGCACAAAATAGTTGGTGGAAGGCAAAATAGGCCACCCCCTTTTCACAGAATAGTTGATATATTCTATAATTGTGATGTTCAGCAGCATAGATAGCGACTTTAACAGTCCTGTGAGAGGGTCAATTTGTAAGGTAAGTGTGTTGATAGGGTGTAGGCTGCAATATGGAAAGGTGTGAGGTATATTTTGAATGTTATATGAAGGTTCGGTGGGCAGAGGAAGGTATGTGGTCTGGCAGGAAGTGGTGGTGGGGTTTGGGGTGGGGAGGGTGTGGTGGGGATTGTGTCCAGCAAGGGTGGTGTCGGGATTTGAATCCAGGGAGAGTGGAAGGGATTGTTGGTTTCCAGGGGATGGAAAAGATTTTTTTTGGACCGGGGGTGGCTTACCATGGATCCAAAGACTGACATGGCACAGAAACCGATCCATCAGTCCAACTCATCTACACTAACCAGACATCCCAATCTGACCTTGTCTCATTTGCCAGCATCTGGCCCATATCCATCTAAACCTTTCCTATTCATATACCCATCCAGATGGCTTTTAAATGTTGTAATAGCACCAGCTTCCACCACTTCCTCTGGCAGCTCATTCCATACACTCGCCACCTCTGCACGAAAAAGTTATGCCTCAGCTCATTTTTTTAAATCTTTCCCCATCACATTTTGGAATTCTCCACCTTAGGAAAAATACATTGGCGATTCAACCTATTCATGCCCCTCATGATTTTATAAACCTCCATAAGGTCACCCTCCGCCTATTATGTTCCTTGGAAATAGCCGCAGCCTATTCAGCCTCTCCCTATAACTCAGACCATTCAGTCCCAGCAAAATCCTTGTAAATCTTTTCTGCACCCTCAAGTTTAACAACATCTTTCCTACAGAAAGGTAACCGGAATCGAACGCAGTATTCGAAAAGTTGGACAGTCACAACATGCCACACGCAAACGCGCGCGCGCACACACACACACACACACACACACTCTCTCTCTGAGCTTGTCAGACATGTTGCACTTTTTTGCAGTCAGATTGGCTGGCTTACCTTTCTTTTGAGTGGATTGGCATTTCAATGAGAACTTACAAGGTGACAGTATCTGTGTCTTGACTTGCTTTTTACTGCATTCAGAAAGCCAGGCAGCTTGTCAAAGTTGCCAGCACCAAACAGTCAAAGGGTTAGTCATCTTGTTGTACAGTAACGTGCTACTTCAGTGTCAACAATGTGTGCCAGCAGCTAACATGGCAAGCCACAGAATGTGCTTCAAAGAATGGCCATCTCAGAAATCAGATCTCACAAATCAGAAAGTCAGAAATGGCCAGTGAGGTGAATGGAGGCTACAGTCAGTCAAGGGGTGCTACCACACTCCGTCAAGGCCTCATCATCAGGTCTCAGTCCAGGGAGTTGGTACTGTCAACTAGGTGATTAGTGCTACCAGTGTCCAGATATCTATGTCTTTACAGTCCAGGGATTGGGCCCTAGCCAGCCTTGCAGGTTAAGTCGAGCAGTCTAAGGATCACAGGTAAGTCAGTCAGGAATCTGTGGAGTTGTCCTCAAAAGTCGGTCCATGAAATGGTCTACAGTCAGTCCTTGGAGTTTGGGCAGTAAACATTTAAGGGTGCTTTTAAGAGGAAGTGACTTCAAATCTGGTGATGTTTGCATTACATCGTGATGCTGACTGGATAGTGACGTAGATAGTCTTCACATATAAGGAATAAAATCTTATACAGTAAAGGAAGGGGTCAGGAATGTGGGAAGATTTTGCAAGTCACCACAACCCTAGCTTCACTGGGGAGGACTGGATACCTTTAGTGAATATGTAAACATAGTAAGCCAAGGGCTTAAATAAACAAAGATTAAATAAAATGGTTAACACCCATTTTACTATGGATGTTAATAGCTTCCCATGTTACCATGGTTTGATGGTAACATGGGAAGCTTGAAAGCTAATGATATTGACTGGGACAGCAACACAAAACAGACATGAGGAGGGAGTCCTCTTGATTGTCAGATGGAGCCTAGAACTATTTCATGGGAGCATGAAGTGGTTAGAATGTCACCGTTAACGATAAGTGCACAGTAAGAAAAAAATACGGCTGCCAATGCATTCACAGTGGGTGGAGAAGCTTTTTTTTGTTCTGCAGAAACAGGGCATATACATTTGCACTGAGGCTACTTTTAAATAGTAGTTGAGCATTAGTCATCACCCATCCTTGAATGAGTGTGTACTCTCTTGTTAAATCACATAAATAATCCAGAGAAGTGTACGTTCATGAGTGATCACACTCTGGGCTATAGGTGCAGAGCATAATTCTAGACAAGATCCTGTTACAAGGTGCTTGCATTAACTTTGGTCTCATTGATCTTCTCAGTGAAGTGAGATCGAGGTCCCTTGCCTCCCACCTTTCATCTTACCATTGATGCTGAGCAACAGTGCCAGGAGTGATGGAATGTTAGCCTGCATGCATTTTGGCAGCCTGTGTTCTATAGTACTGGCTTTCAGATGCTGCTGCGAACCTCTCCATGGAGACAGCCAAATGTACTCATGCTGGAACCAGCTGATAATAGTGGCCTACTCGAACCTTTGATCCAGTTTACCAAAGGTCTCTGACAAACCTGCCTTTGATTGTCCATGCATTGTATGGTCATTAACAGCCAACACCATAGAGTCATTTTTTACCAGGGGCTGAGCTGGTGTCTGTCAGTCATCTGAATGCCAGCACACTGAAGTGTTTCTTCCCTAAACAGCTGTGGAGTTCTGCCAGCTTTTTTGGGGAGGCTGTGTCAGTGGTACGTCCCTGAATTTTATCTGGATTAAAAACCCACCAAGGTGAAAATCTGAGCTGGTGGAGGGTGCAGGAGAAAGTGTTGCTGGTGCTTCTTCTGAGGAATCTATGGCTTCTTCCTCAGAGGTGGAGGAGGTGCTGAGGGGCAGACCTCTTCAGGGTGACAGTTGTGTGGGTGCCACTGGATAAGAGAACAGGGGCCATTAGTTATGCCATAGGGATAGTAGCTTAAGCATCTTAAGAATAAGCTAACAGTAGTGGTAATGAGAGAATTGCCCCGCACAGGACAATGAAGCTTACTGGCTCACCTTGACATGGTGGTTTTGGTATTCCCCTGAGCGGTCTCAATCTTCTGTAGCCATCTCAAGGACCTTTTCCTCATGGGGTTGAACAGCTGTACCATGACTCATCTCTTCTCCATTATGTAACATTTTCTCCTGCAGTTAGACAAAAGGAGGGATTGAGTGAAATAAAAAGGGGATGGAAAAGCTGTTTGTGATGATGCAGAAACAGCAGAGGTGTTGAGGTGTCCCAAGTGGTTAAGTAGGAAATGCTGAGAGTAGGAAACATTAGTAGTTTAGGGCGATGAGATGAGTAAAAGCCACTAAATGGAGATGTCTCATGCAATAGTGAGACCATTAGCATTAGTGTTCTTACTATGCAGTGGCAGAGTTAGAGTGAATATGAGGAAGCAGAGAGAAGATTGTGGCAAATTCAACCTAGTTTACTGTATCCTGTGCTCCCGATATGGTCTCCTCTATATCTATATCGGTGAGACCAAATGTAAGCTCAGGGCATGTTTCACTAAGCATCTAGCTGGGCCCGCAGGGGCCGACCTGACCTCCCAGTCACCACCCATTTTAATTCCCCTTCACACACTCTTTCTGACATGTCCATCCTCAGTGTCCTCCATTGCCACAGCGAATCAGACCGCAAATTGGAGGAACGACATCTCATCTTCTGTCTAGGCAACCTACATTGAGGACGCAACATTGAGTTCTCTAATTTCAAATAACTTCCCTTTCCATCCCCTGACTCCCTTGCCAGCCTCTGCCCAATCATTCCATTCCTCTAACCAACCCTTCCTTCCAGCTGTCAACCAGATTCGTCCCTCCCACCGACCAACCAGGGCATTCCCTCTACCTGTGTTCACCTATCTCTACCTCATCACCCCGCCCCTCTCCCCACCTAAAGACCTCCCCACCCTCCCCCCCCACTCCCATTTATCTGCAGCTCCCCATACATCCACCCCCAGACCTGAAGAAGGGTTGCACCTGAAACGTTGATTTCTCCACATCCTGATGCTGCCTGGCTTGATGTGTTCTCCCAGGCCCCTGCTTGTATGCCTTGGATTCCAGCATTCTTTTTTGTCCCCATCACCCTTGCAGAGTACAGAAGATCATTAACCTTCTTCCAACACCTCTGAGCATTTCTTTTAACACCTGAAATGGCACTGACATAGGCTGTTATCTACGTTGAGGTTGATAGGAACTGGTGATGCAGCCTCATTTGCCAGTCCACATGAAAGAGGATGGATCTTATTATCCACTACTCTCTCCAACACCTCCAGATCTCTCTCACTGAAAAAAAAGTGCCAACTCTTCTTCCTGGTCCATGTCCTTTCCTGAAATAATCCATCAGCAGAGTATGAAGAGCAGTACCTGGCTTACAGCAGTGAACGATTCTGTCTGCTGCAACATGAGACTGCATGAGAAAAATGCTATAATTTGTAATTAATGAGATGGGAAGACTGCGTGAGAAAAGTCGTTGTCAGCCACGATGTGAAACTCACTGAAAATAACAATGAATCAAAAAATGAAAAAATCAGTCATTATCACTGCCTCCAGATCTCAGGGAAATAAGAGTTATCAATTTAAAGTTTGTCACTTTTGGCAGAATTTTAACTAATGAGGAGAGGCAGGCTCAGGTATAGGTACAGGATTAAACCCCCACAAGTGGTATCAGGTCAAGATTGCACCCATTTTCCGGGTTACATCTGGGTATTTTGCAGGAGGACATAGAACCCCTGTGGAATGTGTAAGAAAATCTGGTTTTAATAACAAAGGCAGGTTTCCTGAGCACTCTGCATCTTTCAAGGTCTGCAAGGCAAGTTCACACAACAGAGCTGTCCTGTGAAAATGCATGCTAAGAAATTGGTGGAATTGTAAAGCTGCAGCTATGACCGAGTGAATGGATTGTAGAGTCATAGAGCTGCAGGTTATGGAAACAAACCCTTCGGTCCAACTCAACAGTGCCAACCAGATATCCTAAATTAATCTTGTCCCAATTGCCAGCATTTGACCCATATCCCAACATACCCTTCGTATCCAAATACCTTATAAATGTTGCAATTGTACCAGCCTCCGCCACTTCCTCTGGCAGCTCATTCCACACACATACCACCCTCTGCATGAAAAAGTTGCCCTTTAGGTCCCTTTTAAATCTTTCCCCTTTCAAAGACCTTGTATTCACAAAACTACTTCTGGAAATGTGCTTTCACTGTCTGATAGATAATTTCTTAACTTCTTCAAAGTCAATTCACCTCTCTTTCATGTCATTTAATCTACAAACAACCTCAATGCAGCATGGGAGCATATTTAGCAATTCTTCTTGCATGTCTGATTAGCATGTAAAGTTAAAATACATGCAATTGGACTTTAGTATGAAGTATTGTATGTTGCTATAGATAAAGAACTGGCTGGCAGACAGGAAGCAAAGAGTAGGAATAAGGAATCATTTTCTGAGTGACAGCCAGTGACTAGTGGAGTACAGCAGGGAGCAGTGCTTGGACCCTAGATATTCAGAATAAATATTAATGATTTAGATGAGGGAATTAAATATAACATCTCCAAGTTTGCAGATGACACAAAACTGGGTAGGAGGTTAAACTATGAAGCGATGCAGGCGTCCTTGTACACCAGTTGCTGAGGATAAGCATGCAGGTGCAGCAGGTGGTAAAGAAGGCAAATTATATGTTGCCTTCACCATGAGAAGATTTGAGTACAGGAGAAGAATGTCTTACTACAGTTGTACGAGGCCTTGGTGAGATCACATCCTAGAGTATTGCATGCAGTTTGATCTCCTTATCTGAGGAAGGATATTCTGGCCACAGAGAAAGTTAAATAAAGATTTACCAGACTGATTCCTGGGATGATAGGACTGACACATGAAGAGAGATTGGTTAGGATTAAATTCACTTGAGTTTCAAATAATGATGAAGGATCTAATATAAATTCTAACAGGACGAGACCGAAGAAACCGAGGAAGGATGTTTCCAATGGTCAGGGAGTCCAAAATCAGGGGTTGCATTCTAAGGACACAGTTTAGGCTATTTAGGACTGAGATGAAGAAAAAGAAAACAAGGAGCCTATGGACTTCTCTTCCATAGAATGTGACTGGGGCCAAAATATTGAATGCTTTTAATAAAGGAGGTGGATATCATTCTTAGGACTAAAAGGATCAAAGAATTTGGGGAGCAAGGTGGAACAGGTTACTGAGTTGGATGATCAGTCGTGAACATATTAATTGGCAGACCAGGTTTAAAGGGATGAATGGCCTCCTCCTGTTCCTCTTTTCTGTGCTTCGATACACCTGAATATAGCAGTTGAGTTACATATTTTTTCAACCCAAAACTGACAAAGCAGTAGCAAATTTGTTCTTCTGCTTATTTGGAGTTCAAACAATAAGCTGAATCATCATTTGAGCTCAAATTTTCTGTGAGACAGTTTTGAGAATTGCAAAAAAAGTATCATGATAACTGCCAAAAATGATGCATCTCTGCAAGCAAACACAGCCATACAACAATGAGATTCAATATTTTACTTTTTGTTTGATAGACTACTTCTGGATTCAGTGCAATTAAAACAAAGCAATTTGATGAGAATGATCTGCTGCATAGAGGACTACACAGTGCAAAGATAGATCTGACAGCCAGGCTGCCAGTATTTTGTGAAAGCAAAATGCAAGTTGTGTTAGTAAATCTCTATATTTATGTTTTAAAAATTAGAGGTTGTTTCAACATAACACTCAATCCAAGCAATGACAAAATAATACACGGCTTGAAGATAACTTACCCAGATGCCCACTTGCATGTCGAAATTCAAATTTAGTTAACTGCCACATACTGATCATCAGCTGTTATGTCTTTAATACAATAATTTGTCAATTTTTCCAAGTCAAAGCAAAAGGACCTTGGAGCTGCAGAGGCAATAAAACTAGTCGTTGCAACTATCAAAATATCAAGTAACACTACAAACTATTGGAGAACCATACATGGTAGTTAGGACTTATTCCTGTAGTTTGTCTTTCTTTTAATAGGCAAACTGTCATGACATTTGCATCAACCTCACGCCTGCAGTAAATCCTCAATTAATGTGATGGTTGTATTTTTGAACATCGTGGCTTTAGGTGAATCACAGGTTCCTATTGGAATCAGTGTTAAAGCCAGTAGTAGGTTCCTTTACACATGCGTGAGCAAGGAAAAAAACAATGTACAAGTTGAAGTACTTCCATACATGTGCAATCCTGCATTCCCAGCTGAAATTGCAAATAAATGCATCACTAAATATAAAAGAGAAACAATATAATTTTTTAAAATTAACATGCAGTACTTTTAGACTGGGTGCCATCCGCTGTTAGACATTGGTCATTCTGGATCAGCTCGATGCCAGGACTACCTGCACTGAGTTCTAAAGAAATGTCACTGGACTTGAATTTTTTTTTCTCTATCCACAGATACTGACAGACCTGCTGAGTTTCTCCAGCAACTTTTGTTTTTGTTTCTTCCTGCACTGATATCTTCTATCACTAGATGGAGCACAAGACTTCAGTGCAGCGCAAACCAGCAGAAGTGGTGGTGGGTGGGGAATGACTTTGAAGTGAAACCGATAAAACTGAGTGCATATATTGACATTAGGCAAGGACTTAATGTGTGTATGTTGTGGTTCTGTTCACCGAGCTGGGAATTTGTGTTGCAGATGTTTCTTCCCCTGTCTAGGTGACATCCTCAGTGCTTGGGAGCCTCCTGTGAAGCGCTTCTGTGATGTTTCCTCCGGCATTTATAGTGGTTTGTCTCTGCCGCTTCCACTATAAATGCCGGAGGAAACATCATAGAAGCGCTTCACAGGAGGCTCCTAAGCACTGAGGATGTCACCTAGACAGGAGAAGAATTGTCTGCAACACAAATTCCCAGCTCGGCGAACAGAACCACAACAACGAGCACCCGAACTACAAATCTTCTCACAAACTTTAATGTGTGTATCTCAGAGAACTATGCTTATCTGTGATGATTAAAGAAGTGTCGCCTTGTGAAAAACTAAGTTGATTCGTCCGAGGGGAAAGGTATATCAGATTTCTCTCTTTGAAGCATCAGCTTTCTTGGCTGCCCTTTGTAAATTTTGAATATGACTTCACTATTTTTTGTTTGTCTTTTTCAGAGCTTCTCATTATGTTGTTAAGTGCTGATATTATTTCAGTTGAAAAATATTTCTCACTGCCTCTGCCAAACTCTTTAACAATAACACAAAAATAAGTGAAATGTTCAGTCGTACCCTTGAGTGAGACAAGAGGTTGGTTAGCTCAGTTGGCTGAGCAGCTGGTTTGTGAGGAGAAAGTGAGGTCTGCAGATGCTGGAGTATCAGAGCCAAAATTGTATTGCTGGAAAAGCGCAGCAGGTCAGGCAGCATCCAAGGAGCAGGAAATTCGACGTTTCAGGCATAAGCCCTTCATCAGGATGAAGGGCTTATGCCCGAAACATCGAATTTCCTGTCCCTGGGATGCAACCTGACCTGCGCTTTTCCAGCAACACATTTTCAGCTGGTTTGTGATGCAGACTGACTAACAACAGCCTGGGTTTAATTCCCACACCTGCAGTGATCATCATGAACATCCTGCCTTCTCAACCTCAACCCTCAGCTGAGGTGTAGTGACCCTCAGTTAAACTCTAGTGAGAGAGCTGCCGTATGGTCCTCTGGGACTATGATAAGTTTACTTTCACCTGAGCAACATAGTGAAAGATTAACTAAAATTATATACAGAATTAGGTGACATTCATACAGTTCCTATAACATATTAAAACCTCCCAAAATATTTCACACGTGCTTTAAAAAGCAAAATTGAAGACTGAGTCATATAAGGCAATATAAGTGCAGATGTCCTAAAGCTTGGACAGAGATTTTAAGGGGTATGTTAAAGGAGTGAAGAGAAGTTATATGAATAGGATGTCTTTGGAGGGATATGGGCTGGGTGCTGGCAGGTGGGCCTAGATTGGGTTGGGATATCTGGTCGGCATGAATGGGTTAGACTGAAGGGTCTGTTTCCATGCTGTACATCTCTATGACTCTAAGTGGAGAGGCTTAAGGAGGGAATTCTGGAACTTGGGGCTTTGGCAGCTGAAGGTATGGCCGCCAATAATGTTTCAATTAAAATCAAATATGTTCAAGAAGCCAGGCACTTGATACCATCATGTGCTTACTGATCATGGACGAGCTAGATGCAGAGCCAGTAGAAGAGCTCAGCAAGGTCACTGACAGCCTAGCCTCAGGTAAAGCCCTGGGTTGTGATGGGATTCCTCCTGATTTGATCAAGTGCTGCAACACTAGCTTACTGCTCCCATTGTGTGAAGTCCTCTGCCAGTGCTGGCAAGAAGGAGCTGTACTACAGCCCATGACAAGATCGTTGCCCTTGGGTGAGAGAAGCGACTGCAACAGCTACAGAGGTATCTCTCTCCTCAACACTGTCAGCAAAGCATTTGCTCAGATCATTTTGACTCACCTGTAGAAACTGGCAGAACATATGTACCCAGAGTCACAGTGCGGCTTCTGAGCTAAAAGGTCAACAGTAGACATGATCTTCTCCCTTTGCCAACTGCAGAAGTAAAGAGAACAGAAAATGGCCCTGTATGTCATCTTATAGAGTCATAGAGATATACAGCGTGGAAATAGACCCTTCAGTCCAACACGTCCATACTGACCATATCTCTTATGCTCTCATCCAAATCATTTATGTAAATGACAAAAAATAGAGGACCCAGCACCGATCCTTGTAGCACTCCACTGGTCACAGGCCTCCAGTCTGAGAAAACAACCATCCACCACCACCCACTGTCTTCTACCTTTGAGCCACTTCTGTATCCACATGGCTAATTCTCCCTGTATTCCGCGAGATCTAATCTTGCTGACCAGCCTCCCATGGGGAACCTTGTCGAATGCCTTACTGAAATCCAAATAGATCACATCTACTGCTCTGCCCTCATCAATCATCTTTGTTCCTTCTTCACAAAACTCCATCAAGTTTGTGAGACATGATTTCCCAAGCACAAAGCCATGTTGACTATCCCTAATCAGTTCTTGCCTTTCCAAATACATTTACATCTTGTCCCTCGGGGTTCCCTCCAACAACTTGCCCACCACCGACGTCAGGCTTACTGGTCTATAGTTCCCTGGCTTGTCCTTACCACCCTCCTTGAACAGTGGCACCAAGTTAGCCAACCTCCAGTCTTCAGGCACCTCACCTGTGACTATTGATGATACAAATATCTCAGCAAGAGGCTCAGCAATCACTTCTCGAGCTTCCCACAGTGTTCTAGGGTACACTTGATCAGGTCCTGGGAATTTATCCAACTTTGTGTTTCAAGACATCCAGCACTTTCTCCTCTGTAATATGGACATTTTTCAAGGTGTCACCATCTATTTCCTTACATTCTCTATCTTCCATATATTTTCCACAGTAAATACTGATGCAAAATACTCGTTTAGTATCTCCCCCAATTTCTGCAGCTCCACCCAAAGGCTGCCTTGCTGATCTTTGAGGGGCCCTATTCTCTCCCTAGTTACCCTTTCGTCCTTAATGTATTTGTAAAAACGCTTTGGATTCTCCTTAATTCTATTAGCCAGTTATCTCATGTCCCCTTTTTGCCCTCCTGATTTTCCTCTTAAGTATACTTCTACTTCCTTTGTACTCTTCTAAGGAGTCATCTGTCTATCCTGTCTGTACCTGACATATGCTTCCTTCTTTTTCTTAACCAAACCCTCAATTTCTTTAGTCATCCAGCATTCCCTATACCTACCAGTCTTTCCTTTCACCCTAAAGGAATATACTCTGTCTGGATTCTCGTTATCTAATTTCTTCAACCTCACCAAGGCATTCAACCTGGTCAGCAGAAACTGCCTTTTTAAGGTTCTCCTGAAGTTCAGCAGCCAACTGAAACTGCTGAGCATGATAGAACCCTTCCACAATAACATGAAGAGAACAGTGCAGTTCAGCAGCAGCTCTTCTGAGCCCTTCGACATCCACAGTGGCATCAAACAAGGGTGCATCTCGCTCCCAAACTCTTCGGGATTTTTTTTGCTGTGCTCCTGAAACATGCCTTTGGCGCCGCAACGGAAGGGATTTATCTACACCCTCGATCAGAAGGCAGGCTGTTCAACCTGGCCCACCTCAGAGCCAAGACAATAGTATGTGCGGCACTCATCAAGGATGTGCTGTTTGCCGATGATGCTGCAGTTGCAACACACACCCAGCAAGAACTCCAGTTATGTAAACCACCTCCCTCACGCTTGCAACGATTTCGGGCTATCAGTCTGAAGAAGACGAGTGTCCTGGGAAAGGACACAGAGGCACCACCAGCCATCACCATTGATGACTACGCACTCAACGTCATTCATCAGTTTATGTACTTTGACTCTACCATCACTGACAACCTCTCCTTGGACACAGAGATCAACAAGAGGATCAAGAAAGCAGCCTCAACTCTTGCTCGCCTCATGACTCGAGTGTGGACAAATCCCAAGCTGACAGTGAAGACAAAAATGTCAATCTACAAAGCCTGCATCATTAGCACACTGCTGTACGGCAGTGAAACATGGACTACATATGCCGGACAGGAGAGAAGACTGAATGCCTTCCACTTGAGGAGTATCCGCCACATCCTGGACATATCCTAGCAAGACAGTGTGTCCAGTGCAGCAGTTCTATCTCACGCTGGCCTTCCCAGCATGTTCACTCTGCACAGGCAGTGGAGACTGCACTGGCTGGGCCATGTTCACTGCATGGAGGATGGCCGCCTCCCAAAGGATGTCCTCAATGGAGAGTTCACATCCGGGAAGAGACTCACTGGGTGTCCCCAGCTGCACTACAAGGACATTTGCATGAGGGACATGAAGGTGCTTGATATTGTTAGAATCCAGGAAAGGCTTGCTGCTGATCGTACTAGATGGAGAAGCACCCTGAACCAACACCTCAAAACAGGGAAAAGAAGCTGATGAGCACTGCATCGGACAAGTGGGCACGAAGGAAGGAGTGCAGCAGTTCCAGCAGATCAACGACCACATACAGATGTGACCTCTCCGACTGGGACTGTCACTCCAGCATTGGTCTCTTCAGTCACAAGCAATGTTGCTTCAGTGAAGCGGAAAGCTAGAACAACAAGGATGCAACCCATGGTCAGCCCTGTTCGAAAGGGGCCTCACTCACTCTCAGGAAGCCAGAATTAGAAAAATAAAGAGATCTTGGAGGGTTGTGAGGTTGAAGAGAGATAGGGTAAAGCAAGACCATGAAATGATTTGAAGACAAGAAACAAAAGTTTAAAAATCTAAGTATTGTTTAATGAGAAACCAGTATTTGTCGGCATGTATGGGTGACAGTTAAATGGGATTTGGTCCAAGTAAGGACATTGACATACAAAATTTTAAATTGCCTCAAGTTTACAGAGGATGGAATGTGAGAAATTCTAAAATATCATACAAATTGCTAAATGAAAACAATATCCAAGATGTGTTACGTAGTGTAAATAAAAATGAGACAAAAAGGTATTGTAAGACATAAGATAACAGAAACCAGAGAAGACCATTTAAGCGATTTACGAACCTTGTCATTTAGATTTGTATACAGAAGATGCTTCCACCAAGCTCTTCCCAAATCCTTCTAATCCCTCTGGGCACCATTGATAGCAAGGCTTTTAAGCAACATGCTCTTAAACTCTGCAATTTATTTCCTGAACTATCCACTTTACTACTTATGTTTACTTCTTCAAAAGCTTCCCTAAAATATATCTTCGATCATGCCTTTGTTCATTTCCTCTGTTACCTTTTTGCTGTTAGGTAATCAGCGGTCTTACAAAATTGACCTTTTTCATATAACAGGCATTATGTAAAAGCCTTGATAAAGGGATAGTCAACTCAAATACACTTCATACCAATTTGCATTTATTGTGCTAGGTGGCAGACTATTCTGTCAGTTTCAGACGTCACAGAACACCAGGTTGTAGTCCAACAGTGATTTTTTTTATATATTTGAAATTGCAAGGTTTTGAAGAGCTCCAAAAGCTTATGATTTCAAATAAAGCTGTTGGACTATAACATCCCACTCCAACATCAGCACTACCACAACATATTCTGTCAGTTATTAGAGGTGTTTTGTTAACTAATAATGAATAGAACAGAATCAGCTTATGCTGAGATTAAGAGCAAAATACAATCTCTGAGCATTCTTTGACAACATTACATGACGGTACATTCAGCTCTCAGTTCATTGAAACAGTTCTAATAATGTATTGTGTATTTTAGTATCCATTCCTTTCTAATTTAATTTTTATTATCTATTTACATGCTTGGTCTTTTATTCTCCATCATTGAATGTTTTCTGGGCTTTTGTAATTAAACATAGCTCAGTTTATAGCATTCCTTAATAAGGATATTTAAATGAAGAATTTCCTTTTACAAAATGAATTTCAAATTTCACCTTTTACAACTGTGTTGTTTTGACATAGATGACACACATTTTGTGAAAATCTTGCAAATGCTTCAGAGGTCCAGTTCATGAAGAGCTAAAAACATAAATACAGGAATTCCTGTGGCATTGAATCCACACTCCAGGCATTTCTAAACATCTATCTAAACACGTCAAAACAGACTTATTTTCACTATGTTTCATTTTCCTATCTGAGGCAGAAAGTATCTGAAACAGGGCCAGCTTTCCCTGCAGTCGGAGAGATCACCTCGGTATGAAATTTTCACATAACAGAACCCTTTCAGCTGCTTCAGTTGACATCTGCAATAGCAGATAGTCAGTGCTGAACACATGTAACAAGCATCTTACATTATTGTTGCAAAGGGCAATCATGAGCCCACATGGACCACCTAACCCTACGTTTATGTCAGACTCTTTAAGAGTTGGAGCAGTAATTGAAGTCATCTTCTTGAGAATGGACAATTAGGAATTGGCAATAAATGCTAGCCCAGCCTATAGTGCCACATCCCATGACTAAATAGAAAAAAACCTGCATCCCGTGATTGAATTTTTTTTAAATGCCTTGGTTTTCACATTTCAACTGTTAAATGCATGCTGAAGTCAAAATTTGAAGAACTTTTGATGAGGTAACAATTATCTTCAAAGACTCTTGGACTGGATTTTGACATTGTAAAAACTTTGATCTCTGGTGTGTTCCTTTTTTAGATTTATGGAAGATCTGCAAACAGAAGTGCAAGAGATTGAATTTACAGAGTTCTCTCGAGGCATGAAAACCATGAGAAGAGAAGAGTTTGCAGCTTGGCTGCTCCATTTCACTGAAGAGCAAAACCGTAATATTTACTGGAAGAACGTGAGGAAATTACCTCCAGGGGAGGTTAGCATTTACCTAAAATTAAGTTTCCTTTTACCATATGAATTTCAAATTTCAACTTTTACAACTGTCTTTGTTTTGCCACAGATGACAGATTTTGTCTCAATGGCAGTATTTATATATATCGTTCCTATCAATCTGAATAATATCTCAAGCAAATATGTAATTAATGCCAAAAATATATATAAATAGCCTTCTTTGTAATAGGAGCTTGTAACAATAGTATTCAAGACAAGAGAAATTAGCATTTTTTCCAACAGGAGTTTTGTAAACACAGCAGATGATTTTGTGAACACAGTTGTTGATTATTTTCTTCATACATGTCTCAAAATAAAGTTTAAGATATTCAAATTTCATGGAAGGAAACACTCAGTTTTTTTTATTATTTGTTTACGGGGTGTCAGTATCATTGGCCAGACCAGATGTTGTTGCACATCTCTAATTGCCCAAAGGGCATTTGACACCCAATTATACATATAAGCCAGACTAGGTGAGGACAGCAGATTTCCTTACTAAAGAACATCAGTGAACCACATGAATTTTTCTGACAATCATCAACATGAATATAGGGTTTAGGAGCAGAAGTGGACAATTTGGCCTATGAACAGCATTCTGAATAATTTTCTTATTGGCTGTGCAGTCTCCAAAGCCCATGCATGGCAACAACTTCTAGAATCAGAAGTCAATGCCATGATCAACATACTGACGGAATCACCATTTTCAGAATATCAGAGCAGCTGCACATGCACAGCCACACAACCTAGAGAAAACAGGCTCTGCCTGATCAAATCTTGATTTTCTAAGTATCTAAGTATAACCTCATTGATATTTTGTTTATTTATTTGTGGGAATCATTTATTTCCTGTCCCTAATTACCCAGTAGGCAATTAAGAGTCGATCACATTACTGTGTGTCTGGAGTCGTATGTAGACTAGACTAGGTAAGGATGGCGGATTTCCTTCCCTAAAGGACATTAACAAGCCAGATGGATTTTTACAATAACTGGTTATGGCTACCATTAGGGGACCATTTTATTCCTGATTTCAAATTGAATTCAAGTTTCACCATATGCCACAGTGAGATTCAAACTTATGTTCCTCTAACATTAGCCTGGTTTTATAGCTTGGTCTATAGTTTCCTGCTTTCTGCCTCCTCTTGTCTTGAATTCCAATCCTATTTTTACAGTTCCTTATTGTTCCATGATACTTATGGAAAGACTGCTGCTAGAAGAGTTTCATGCTGGTAGACAATAAGGTCTGAAGAATTGAGAAGATATTCACATTGGCATAAATATTTACTTTGTAATTCTCATGGTTAAAGCAAAGTCTAGCAAAAGATTTTGTTTTTGCCTCTTGCCATTTTCCCTGACAGGCACACAGCACAGACACATTGGTCCAACTTGGCTATGCCAACCAAGTTTCCCAAACTGAACTAGTCCCACTTGCCTGCATTTGCCTTTCCTATTCATGTACCTATCCAAATGTCTTTTAAATGTTGCAACTGTACTTGCACTTACCATTTCCTCTCGCAGTTCATTCCATACACAAGCCACTCTCTGTGTGAAAAAGTTGCCCCTCAGGTCCCTTTTAAATCTTCCTCCTCTCCCCTTAACAATATGCCCCCTGGTCTTGAACTTGCCATTTTAGGGACAAGACCTTTGCTATTCACCTTATTTATGCACCTCATGATTTTATAAACCTGTATAAGATTACCCCTCAACCTCATGCGCTCTGGTGAAAAATGTCGCAGCCTATCCTTATAACTCAAATGCTTCATTCTTGGCAACATACTGGTAAATCTTTTCTGAACCCTCTCCAATTTAATAATATGTTTCCTATAACAAGGCAACCAGAACTGTACACAGTACTCCAAAAGTGGCCTCACCATCATCCTGTACAATCTCAACATTTCTGATTGTATTTCTTTCCAAAATGCATAAACTGGACCACTATTGATTTCTTTCCCCCCACTTGATCAGTTTCTCCTCACTTACATTCATAAGTCTGCTGATACTTTTGGTCGGTTCCATAATTTCCAGTTTTCTGACCATAGCCACCACCTCTCCTCCATAGATGTGCATATCCATCACTCATCAGGAGGTTTGAAGGGTCTCTGCTTCTTCCTTGAAGAGAACTCTATACAATCTCCATCCACCACCACCCTCCTCCTGGCTAAGCTTGGTTTCACTTTGAACAACTTCTCCTTTAACTCATCTCACTTTCTCTAAGTCAAAGGTGTGGCTATGGGTAACTGCATAGCCCCCAGCTACGCTTGTTTCTTTGTGGGGTATGTGGAATATTCCTTATTTCAGTCCTACACAAGGCCTTCACCCACAGTGGACAAGTTAAACATCAATAATGTCTTCAGTGCTGCTTCCTGCTCTCATCTGGAATTTTAAAAATTAATTAGTTTTACTTCCAATTGTCATTCTGTCTCACCCTCACCTGGTCCTCTCTAATTCTTCTCTCTTTCTCTCTCTCTCTCCCCCTCTATCCTTGACTTTTATGTTTCCATTTCTGATATTATCGGGTTGTTAATGAGATGTGTATCCACACCTGAGATAGCTGATCAGGCATTGTGTATTTGTTAACCCAACAGACAAAACAATCTCAGGAGATATTAGTTCGGATCCCAGTCTTCCTGTCACTCAACATTTACACACTTGCACATTCAGCATGGGCCACTTAGGGAGCATTAGGAGTAATAGCAGATTTTATTTCCCTGCCTAATGTAGTGGTATTAAAGCCAGTTTTGGCACCAATGTCCCCCACTTCTATGACTGAACATAAGTACCTCAGTGTATTCCAGAACACAGTCACAGTGGATTTCCAGTCTCATAACCTAAGAATGTCAATCTTTCTCTCTTTTACTCTTTTTCCTGTTCATTCTCTCTTTCAATCTCTCCTGTCCTCTTTCTTTATTACTATGTTCTGCTATCTTTGCTCCTATATATTTTACATGCAACTTCTTCTTAAATACTAACTAGTGTTTCTTTATATTCCAGAGCATTTCCTTTCAAGAATTCAGGGCATTTTGCCACTTTATGAATCATCTTGAAGATTTTGCTTTCACTATGAATATGTTCACTGCAGCTAACCGTCCTGTTGGAATAGGTATGTACAGTGCAACATTATATATTATTCTGAAAACAGAAAAGCATTTCGACTTTGAAGGTATTTTTTAATCAAACAGCATCAAAATGATAGAATGTATTGGAGTTGGATTACTCATGTCACATAAGATCTAAATCTATGCTTTCATCATGTATGCTGATTTTACCTGCTGCAGAAATAAAAGGACTAAGGCAGATGAATCTATGACTGGAAAGTTGATGGAAGAGGGAGAGCTTTGAAACTTCAAAGAGTTGTGAAATATGAGGAGAACAGTGTGGAATTCGAGGATATTGACAAGTTGGTGAAATAAGCAGAAAGGTGGCAGATGAGGTTCAAGAGAAATGTGAGGTGATGCACTTTGATCAGAAAAACACTAAAAGACACCACACAATTGGGTTTAATTCTACCGTAATGGCCAATAAAGTATAGATTTATGGATACTTTGGAGGACATCACTGCAGGCTTGCCTTAGGGTAATTTCTGAGACTCAATTCTAAAGGGTTCAGGAACAGAGGAACCTGGGTGTACACGTGCACAGATCATTGAAGTGGACGGGTCAGTTGGGGAAAGCAGTAAATAAGGCAAACAGTTTTCTCTGCTTTATTCTTAGGGGTATGGAGCGCAAGAACAAGGAGGTGATGCTGAACACATACAAGACATTTGTTAGGTCTCCACCGAAATATTATATACAGTTTTGGGAGGCCGTTGCTCCCGATGCAGTCTCCTCTACATTGGGGAGACTGGGCGCTTCCTAGCAGAGCGCTTTAGGGAACATCTCCGGGACACCCGCACCAATCAACCACACCACCCCGTGGCCCAACATTTCAACTCCCCCTCCCACTTTGCCGAGGACATGGAGGTCCTGGGCCTCCTTCACCGCCGCTCCCTCACCACCAGACGCCTGGAGGAAGAACGCCTCATCTTCCACCTTGGAACACTTCAACCCCAGGGCATCAATGTGGACTTCAACAGTCTCCTCATTTCCCCTTCCCCCGCCTCACCTTAGTTCCAAACTTCCAGCTCAGCACTGTCCCCATGACTTGTCCGGACTTGTCCTACCTGCCTATCTCCTTTTCCACCTATCCACTCCACCCTCTCCTCCCTGACCTATCACCTTCATCTCCACCCCCACTCACCTATTGTACTCTATGCTAATTTCTCCCCACCCCCACCCTCCTCTCCACGCATACTCTCTCCACGCTTATCTCTCCATGCTTCAGGCTCACTGCCTTTATTCCTGATGAAGGGCTTTTGCCCGAAACATCGATTTCGCTGCTCCTTGGATGCTGCCTGAACTGCTGTGCTCTTCCAGCACCACTGATCCAGAATACAGTTTTGGGAGGCAAGTTATAGAAAAAATGCAAATGTATTGGAAAGAGAGCAGAAGTGATTTACTAGAATGGTACCAGGTAGGAGAAATTTTAGTAAAGAAAATAGATTGAAGATGTTTGGCCTGTTCTCCTGGAGAGAAGCCTGGAAGAGATTTGATAGAGGGTTTTCAAAATTATGAGTAGGCTGGATAGAGTGGGTAGGGAGATGCTGTTTCCATTTCTGTTTCTTTCATAAAAGAAACAAGAATGAGAGTGCATAGATTTAAAGTGATATGAAAATGGAGCAAGGATGATATAAAAAAGAACTTTCCCACAGTGAATTGTTAGGGTATGGAATACACTGCCTGGAACTATGGTGGAGGTCAGTTAATTAAGGCATTCAAAAGGGCATTGGTTGCGTTTTGGTGTGCAGGGTTAAGGGGAAAAGGCAGGGGATTGGTAATAGATAATTAAGCAAGTGTTGGCACAATGGGCTACATTGAAATAGTTTTGTGATTCTTTGAATCTATTTACATTCTTCATCCTACTGTCTTGAATGTCCTCCAGTATTTTACCTCATGAGTCCTTCTACATCTGTAGCCCTGGACAAAACTGGTCAGCAGACAATTCTACCATAATAGTCAAGAAAGTGAAGGTTTGTGGATACTGTGGAGGACATCACTGCAAGAGACCCTCAGGGCAATTTCCAAGATTCTGCATTAGTGGTGCTGGAAAAGCACAGCAGTTCAGGCAGCATCTGAGGAGCAGTAAAATCGACGTTTCGGGCAAAAGCCCTTCATCAGGAAAACCACTTCAGCTGCTTTATCAATTACCTTCCTTCCCTCATAAGGTCAGAAGTGGGGGATGTTCACTGATGTTTGCACAATGGTCACGATTCCGTAGATAATGAAGTAGTCTATGTCAGAATGCACCAAGACCTGTATCCAAAATCTCTCCTTGAACTGAAAAGAGGCAGGTAACATTCACACTACAGTAATGCTGGACAATGGTCACCCCAACAAGAAAGAATCTGACCATTGCCCTTGGTCATTCAAGATATTATTGTTGCTGAATCTCCCACTATCAGCAACCTGGGTGAATGATTGACCAGAGACTGAGCTACCCATATAAATGCTGTGCCCACAAGGGCAGGGCAGAGGCTAGGAATCCTTCAGTGAAGAACTCACCTCCTGACTCCCTAGAATGTGTTCACCATCTACAAGGTGGCATGGTAGCACAATGGTTAGCACTGCTGCCTCACAGCACCAGAGACCCAGGTTCAATTCCCGCCTCAGGCGACTCTCTGTGTGGAGTTTGCACATTTTCCCCGTGTCTGCGTGGGTTTCCTCCGGTTTCCTCCCACAATCCAAAAATGTGCAGGTTAGGTGAATTGGCCAAGTTAAATTGCCCGTAGTGTTAGATGAAGGGATAAACATAGGGGAATGGTGGGTTGCGCTTCAGCGGGTTGGTGTGGACTTGTTGGGCTGAAGGGCTTGTTTTCACACTGTAAGTAATCTAATCTAAGGCACACGGCATGAGTGTGATGGAATACTCCCCAGTTGCCCGGATGAGCGCAGCTCCACCAACACATAAAAAGCTTAACACCATCCAGGACAAAGCAAAAAGTGTGATAAGCATCACATCTTCATATATTGACTCCTTGTACTAGCAACACTCAGCAGCAGTAGTGTGTATCATCTAAAAAATGCCCTGTAGTAATTCACCAATGATCCTTAGACAGCACCTTCCAAATCCATGACCACTTCCATCTAGGATGACAAGGACAGAAGATGAGGACACCATATGCAAGATCCCCTCCAAGCTACTCACTATGCTGACCTGGAAATATATTGCTCTTCATTCAGTGTTGCTACAACACTGTTTTTGCAAATCTGATTTTGAAACATCCATTACAGCCAAATCCAGGCTTGCTTGACATTGTGGATTTATTTCCACATGCAGAAATTAGAACCAGGAGTGTGATACATAAACCAGGAAAAGTCTTTGTTTAAATTTTATAACGTGAGTAGTAACATCCTGTATTTTTCCTAACATGTCTGCATGTGGTACCTTCCAACATTAGTGGGCGCCAGAGTTCTGGGTATTGATAAATGTATAGAAGCTCACTTACTGCTTTTTAAGAGCAATTCAGCCATTTACAATTCTTCTGTTGACTGGTGAGCTGTAACCTCCAACTTCATTCTCATGACAGACATATCGCCGTAATGACCTGTGGTGCTTTGGAATGGCATGATGGACTACCTTCCTTGTTACTTCCTCTGAATGCACCACATCTAGTTCCACAGTCACAAAACAGGAATGTTGATTACATTTCCTTACTGAGAATTCAGAGCTATACCTCATGTTCCCCTTACTTATTTTTTCCTGTCACCTCTTATTCTTGTTGATAAAAATGACTTTATGATGTCTCTATTCCGGCAAGCCTAATCGTCTGCACTTCTTAAAATGAATAACTGAAGGCATTTTTCCTTTCCCAGCACTGATGTACCAGCTACTTACATCCTAGCTTTCCTTTAAACTTATGCAAAAAAATGTTTGCAAGCAGCACACTTCCCTTCAAGTGAACATAATTTTAGTTCCTTACCAGTCAGGTTATAGCTGCCTTGGTCTTAGAGAATGTGCCATGATATTCATAGGATCACAAATTGAGCTTTCAGGCATAATCCTCCTGCTTTTGAGAAGCAGTCTATCTCTACATTGTGTTGGAACTTAATGACACTGAGACTTTACAGATGTGAGCTTGTTAAGTTTCCTGTGCGTGTGATTAATTTTCTGTGCATATATCAGCATGGCATACAATGGACCAAGTCTTGCCTGTAGAACAGCCTTCTTTGTGAAGCACTAGCATTGGCACATTTTCTGAGCACGCCTCATGTCTCCAGCTGATTTTGCAACCTGGATTTGTACAATGCTGCTCGGGTGGATGCAAAGTCTGATGATTTCTTTGCCACTTCTGTTTATTTTTGAATTTTTTAAAGGGTAAAAGGAATTCCCAGGACAACTCATATTGTACCAGACAAGTAAAGCAAAACTGACATACTCAATCCCATTGCAGATAACTAAAACATGAATAGAAATACCAGATAGTGAGATACCAACACTCCTAGACCTTCAACAATGACATTGCATTTCTGGAGGTAGAGTATAGTTCCAAATTTAAATTTGAATGGGCTCCAACTTTAACTGGATGAGCAAAGATGAAAAGTCTACATCACGCCAAATTAATTAAGTACATTAAACTTTGCCCTTTATATCTATATAACATGTTTCAACTAGATAAGAAATGCTACATAAATCCATGACAGCTTTTGCAACAATATATTACTTCTTCAAGGAGAATTTTTTTTATATTTTAATGTTTTCAATGATATTGGAATAACTTTGTCTCAATATAATGTGTGCTTTCCATGTTAAATTTAGGACAATTCAAGAGAGCTGTGAAAGTTGCAACAGGGCAAGAATTATCAGATAATGTTCTTGATACTGTCTTCAGGATTTTTGATGTGGATGGAGATGGGTGTCTGAGCAAACAAGAGTTCCTTGGAGTGATTATGACAAGGCTGCATCGTGGCTTGAAGGTGATATTCAAGTTCCAAATACAGTTGCTGCATTTTCCAAACCAGTGAATATAATTATAGTTGACCTTGGGTTAACATCTGATCTGAACGATAGCAGCAGTACAGCACCTCTCCAGCCTTCCTAATATATCTTCGCTAAAACACATTTGTGTTTTTAACTTTAACCTTGTGGAGATAAGTTCCACATTTTAACTATTCCCTAGTCAGTGAAGTTTCTCCTGAATTAGTTGTTGGATTTATTAGCGATTTATCTTCTATTTAATCTTATATCTCCTGATTGCATTTGTCTTCCTCTTCATACCCTCTCCCCACCCCCTGCCAAGTTTTCATCTCCCTAATACATGGGATCGTGTTACATTTTCTCCATGTTTACCCTACTACACTGTTAAAATCTTTAAGACCACTATTAGTTCAACGTTCAGTCATATCTTTCCTAGAGAAAAGAACTCCAGATCAGTACAATGTCTCAATTCTGGATAAGTACAGAATAGAGACAAAATTGATTGAAGAGTCAAAACCAATAGGTGCTTTCAGTTATGTTGGAGTAGGATGCTCCAGAGTGCGATTTAGGAGTACTAATGTTTCTAATTCATCCCAATGGATTGGTTTGAAAAATTCAATGCAAATTAGTTCAGTTTGTATTGATACTGTGTCAAGAGGAGCAGGTGGCATCTCAGAATTTGCAGGATGCTTTGAACAAACTGAATATAAACAGAACAAAAGCATATAAAATGTAATATAGATGAGTGTACAACACAGCCTACAGAATGTAAACTGCAAAATCAAAACAAGAGGAAATCTTGATTAAACTTATAGTGCACCTTTGCTTACATCCAGTTTTGTCACCAAAACATAAAGGAAATATTCACATACCAGAAACAGTGCAGAGAAATGGCGCGAGGCTGATCCTGATTCTCAGATCAAAATATTTGGGCCCTTCAGCAATCTTACAGCATAGAGTGAAATAGCCAGGCAAGAAATGGGAAGGCTAAGTTATGAAGATTACTAATTGTTGGGAATCAATGAAAGGAACACAGGTTTAAATTAATAAAAAGTAAATTTAATATGATCACAAAAATCTTCTCACAATAAGTGATATGTACAAGAGGCTGGATTTAATGCTCACCTTCCCTTGGTTTAAAGTGTGAGACTCACTAAATCTCGGAGGTGCATGCGCACTGATCACCCTCCTACCTATGCATCGTTTGCATTTACCCAGCAGTGGAGCTGGCTTTGGCCAGCCAACAATTAATGGGCCAATTTGAGGATATCAAGTGGGGGATGCCCATTTAAGGGCCTCACCCACTACTGTAGGACTTTAACTGGCAGCAGCACACCAAACATTCAAACCAGCATTTCTTTCCTGGACCCATTGGAGGACTACCCCCACACCAGTTTGCCATCCCCTCATGGCCTCCCAAACACCAGCCTTTTCACCTCAGGGTGGAAAGAAGCAGGCAAGTTCCATTTCTCACATGACCAAATTCTAGATACAGCAATACACAACTCTGTCCCAATGGGCTGGAGCTTCTGACATTTGGCTAGCTGGCAGCTGTCTGAGGGAGTTTCCTTGACCCAGACGGGAAGGAGTTCTGAATCCAGCATATTAATGGCAGTTAAATGCCTTTGGGAAGCCAGTGTTCTCTTCAATGCGTAACTCACTCAAGGTATTAGCCAGGGAGAGCATCCTCTACCATTCAAGGAATGGACTTTCAAATAAAATAGTAGAAATGAAAGCTTTGAAAGCATTTAGGAAACTTAAATGAATTAGACAGTGAATTTGGGTGGACTAAATGATATTCCTGGGAGTGATCCCATAATTTGGATTAAGAGTAACTATTTGTGATACGATGTTTACTCTTGTTCGTCCTTTTTCACAACATTTAAATTTCTGACTGAATAATCTACACAACAACAACAATGTACTTCAGTTAGGGGAAAAGACCTGATGGATTCAGAAAAAACATTAATAAATGAGGTTGAACATGTATTCTTTTGTTATTAAATGTTATGTGTTTAAAAAAAACATGGATGATACCAAATTTGGGCAACACAGTAGCAGTGGGGTTCACGATAGACAACAGAAGATGGAAAATTTTAGATTTACAGAATATTGGATATATGTGAAAAGGTGGAAGACATAATATTTGATAGTTTTATATTTTTTGGATAATACCTACATTCCTGGGTTTATAAAAATCTTGAATACTAACCTAAAAGTGTCCAAAATAGTTTAAACTGGAACAAAATGACCCTAGTAGATTATGACAAGAAAAATCTGTTTGTTTACAGTAACTGAGACTTATACTTTGGTTTCAACAGGTGCCAATAAAACATGGTTTCAAGGGCTATTTTAAATGTGTGAAGAAGGAGACTATTGTTGGAGTTCATGAAGCCTGGAAGCAGACTGGAAGAAGCCCCTGTTAAACCTACTGACCATAAAGTCTTTTTACATAAAATAATCCAGAGCTATACATGAGAGCCAATTTGTTGAGGAAATTTGTCACGGGTGATTTAAAACAAGTTTTAACATATTTAGGATTACTAGAAAGCATCCAGAGTTTAATAAAATGTAATAAGTGTGATGTTGCTTACATACACAGTGTATTTACATAAAAATAAAACATTGTCTCATGAAAATGTATTTTCACATTTGTTTACAAGCCTGCATTATACTGTAATAATGAAAAACACTGTCAATTTTGTCACTTAAGTGTGACATAATTCTATTAAAGATGTCTGTGGTATTTTTGACTTTTTGTTCCTCCAAATATGGACTTTTATTCAGCATTTATTTTCTTGAAGGCAATGCACTTTAAATAAAATTAAAGTGGTTGAATCATTGACCTTCTCTGTATATTTCAGGCAGTTCATTTCTCTCAGATGCTCTTAAAAATACAAAGAAAGAAATCTGTTTGCTTAACTCAACCTTGAATGCACTACATAGATCTCAGGGGCAAGAAGAGAAGGGGCTTCTACCTGGGTAGCATTCTTCATTGATATAATTGAAGAAGACCACAAAGAAATGTTAAAGTATTGCTTGCCCCAATAAATCAACAGGATCTATGCAACACCAGAAGTGATGTTATACAAACAGATTTAGTCCTAAAAACATTTAATCTCTGCTGCTTCAGTGCAAGACATGAAATATTCAGGGACTTGATTGAATGTGTCTTTATATTCTTGTATACAAGTTTGTTTTAAGAATCCAAGACAAAATATGACTTTTAAAAACATTGTTTTTAAATTACATTTAAGATGTAAGATTCTATCCTACATTGTAACACTGGAGGTAATTTATCCTAACGTCTCAAAACAATTATTCAACAACTGTGATTACTTTTTAGAAATTAGATAAAACTGCCCTTTGGTTTAATTATTTTTACTTGAATATGTAAGAACTACAATGATTTCATCAGAATCTACTACATCTGGAATCTTTATTAAATCTGCTGCTTTTGCACTAATAAAGTTGGCTTGTGAAATCTGTGTTTAAATTTATGAGTCATACCACATGTGACCAGTGCAAGTATTTTCTTAGTACACCAAGGGAGCAACAATCATTCCTTTAGTCCAATTGTTGTTAAAGTATTTGGTGTAATCCTTGAGGTATGCAACTAAATGATATATAATTGCCAGGCTTAAATCATTAAACCATTGAAGCACTGATGCACATCAGTAAATGAGAATATTCAGCTTGTTTGAAACTGTATTTACTTCACAGTAGATTATCCTGATCCTATAAAGACAACATAACTTCTGCCTGTTTGTAAAAATACTAGCCTGCATTCATTGTAAACATACCCTTGGCTATCTGTATCAGGAATTCTACTGATATTCAGAGTAAATTTTCTTTTTGATTTTTCTATCCATGGCAGCATTGCAAAATGTTTGAATCTGAGAAGCAATTACTTCAGTCTAAACTATTTTCATAAATAGAGAATTTAGTCAATGTTTGAGTGAATTGAAACTACAATGGTGAATTCTGTACTACATTTGTAGTAAAGAAGGTGATTCAAAACTAAAGAGCTAAAGAAGAACTTGGTACAACAATGCTTCAGTTTGACATTCAAATCAATAAAAGTCAAAATATTTCAGTTGGTCAACTGCTTCTAATTGGAATTGTTAGCATTGTAGATCTTCCTGTGGGACAATCTGTGAGAAACAATATTGAGGTGAAATCCTTTAATAAATAATGTAACTGATGGGCATTTTATTAAAAGCAAGGCTCCATGAATTGTGTCAGTGACTGATGGTACCATTTTATATAGGGTATCCACTTTCCAGACATCTGACTGAAGAATGCGATTCCATACAGAATTTTAAAGATCCAACATCTGAACATGTCCGGTCAATGCAAACAGCTATTTTATGTTGTCTTGCATTGTGTTCCAATTTGCATGCAAATTGACTTGTGAACAGACTCAAGAACAGAACCTGATTGCAGCCTCAGACTGCCTGATACATACACATTTTTATATGTGTGCACATTAAATTTATAATAATTTAACACAATTTAATCTAGTTAGAAAGAATAAGAGTTTTAATTAGATTTTATTGGTTATCATGAAATAATGTGTGGGCGGCACGGTGGCACAGTGGTTAGCACTGCTGCCTCACAGCGCCTGAGACCCGGGTTCAATTCCCGACTCAGGCGACTGACTGTGTGGAGTTTGCACGTTCTCCCCGTGTCTGCGTGGGTTTCCTCCGGGTGCTCCAGTTTCCTCCCACTGTCCAAAGATGGGCGGGTCAGGTGAATTGGCCATGCTAAATTGCCCGTAGTGTTAGGTAAGGGGTAAATGTAGGGGTATGGGTGGGTTGCGCTTCGGCGGGTCGATGTGGACTTGTTGGGCCGAAGGGCCTGTTTCCACACTAAGTCTAATCTAATCTAAAAAAAAATTCAATATTTGATTCTGTTTTATTGCTAGAATTTCATTGATTTTTTTAAATAAAATGTTCTGTGTTGATGCTTATAAAAGATTTTTCAGAATGAATGCTTTCTGAAAAGCAACAACGTCCTGTTTGGCAAGTGTTCCAATTTTAATTTTGCATTTTTAACATTTTGTTCTCAAAATTGTGCAAAGTCATGATATTTTCCTTATGTGTTGCTTCTTAAAGACAATGAACGATACAATGTATTGATAGTTGAAGATAACCAATCTATAAGAGGGAAAAGAATTACCAACACCACATCTTAGGATATGTGCCAAAATTCCATGCAAGTTCACACTGTAACCATTTTTGCAATATGTATTTTAGAAATATATTTCACCATAAACAATCCTGTATTTTCCTTTAATATCACTTTTTTCCTGAAGGTTATTATTTTAATGTTGATTTTCTTAAATAATTTTGTCAGTTTTTAGAATGCAGATTTAGATGAGTAATTTCGTGCAACAAAATGGAATTTGAAAGACTTTCTAAAATATGTACCTCGGATTAGTGCAAAATTTACTACCACCGTGCAAAGTGGATGGCTAGCCCTGAGGTAGGGAGAGGTCATTTTCCTGAATAATTAGTAAAGTTGGAATGTCAGCAACAATGGATATGAGAAGAAATTGCTTGCTTTGAAAAACAAAACCTATGCATGATGGAAAAAGCAAATGTGAAGAGAACCTCAGGAAAAGCATGATAGTTGAGAGAAATTGGGAAGAGAAGGGGACAGAGACTGCCAGATTACCTCAATTTGGAAACAACAGTTTCTTTGAATTCTTCACATCTACCATCAGAAAATACCAGAGAAGATCTTTTCAAGAGCTAGTTCATGATGTAAAGGGAGTTTTCAGGTTGTCATTACCCTCCAGATGGCTCCATAATATTGGGAAGATTTGGCTGGTGAGAGGGAGAGACATTCATCTGAAATAGTCAGACTTGGCAATGCAATGAGGTGAGATTTATACCATGTGCACACTAAGTTACAGTTCAGAGCCCAGAAATCACAAAGGTGGATGTTATAAGAGAGACTCATTTGGCGTAGAGAATCAAGATGTTTCTGAGCAAATAATTTGTTGAAGGTATAAAAGTTGGGAATTGGAGAGGAGTTGATGACATAATCATTTCCATGAATATAAATGCAGCTAGTAAATTTAAAGGCTGTTGGAATATGTCTGCAAATAGAAAATATTATGTCTAACACAGTCCATGATTAAGGCCCATATCTTCCATTCTGGAGTATAAGATTGGCAGCAGATATAGAAGTGAGTATCATTTCCACTTGGAGGTGAGCCCCCCAGATTCCAGAAGCATGACCAAGGAGCTGGGAAAATCTTATGGAGGAGGTAGATAGGAAGTTGACACCCTCAACTTTACCTTAAGGGATCAAAGACCCTGGTGCCATATTTAAAGAGTACCCAGCCAACTTTTAATTCCCTACCAGCAAGGGGCTGCCTGCTGCAAAACATACTGGGCCTTCCACCCCTTCTCAGACAGCCAAACAGACTTCCACCCTTGTCCAAGCTTAATCCTGCTTTACTCCAGCTTCTCTCACTTTTTACCATCCAATTCAGACTACCACCACCTAATCTCAACACTATTGGCAAATGCTCTCCAATGAGACAAAGTAGGAGCTACTCCAAAGTCCAGGAAAATAACTGTGTCACCCATTGCATGCCATTTCTGTGCAGTTTAGAAACTGAAAGCATGTATTGCTCATTCATATTAACTTAATTTGGAAGGGGAACTTAATTCTGGTGAACTGGTAAATACAAACAAAAGGATCTAAATCTACCTTTAAAGTTCAGAAAACTTGATTACAAACTTCCATTATGCTGTCAGGAGCCTTATTTTTGGCCCCCCACCCAGCTAAGATCCACTATCCACCTTGCTTTCTGCTGCTGGGATCAGCACAATATCCTACCCTAACATCAGACAAAATGTGATAACAAGTCTGTGTACTGCGCAAGTCTAAGAATGAGTAATATCCATTCCTAATATGCATGTTGGCCATAAAATGTCTGACTGGGCAAATGTTGGTCTACTCTATATTTATGGTGAAAGTAGGGACTGCAGATGCTGGAGATTAGAGTCGAGAGTATGGCGCTGGAAAAGGACAGCAGGTCAGGCAGCATCAGAGGAACAGGAGAATCGAAGTTTTGGGCAAAAGCCCTTCATCAGGAATGAGGCTGTGAGCCAAGATCATTTCCACCACCAACAAATGGATGTCCTCTGCCATTTCCGTCACCTACAAATGGACCCACCACCAGAAATATATTTCCCTCCCCACCCCTATCCACCTTCCATAAAGACTATTCTCTCCATGACTCCCTCGTCAGGCCCACATCCCCCTCCCCAACCCAATCAATCCACCGTTCCCATCCAGTACCTTTCCCTGCCACTGCAGGAATTGCAAAACCTGCGCCCACACCTTCCCCCCCCCCCCCCCTTACCTCCATCCAAGGCCCCAAAGGAGCCTTTCCATCCATCAAAGTTTTACCTGCACTTCCACACATCATTTACTGTATCAGTTGCTCCTGACCCGGTCTCGTCTACATTGGGGAAACAGGCCACACACTTCAACTCTCCCTCCCACTCCGCCAAGGATGTGCAGGTCCTGGGCCGCCTCCATTGCCACTTCCTAACCACCTGATGCCTGGAGGAAGAACGCCTCATCTTCCACCTCGGGACCCTTCAACCCTAGGGCATCAATGTGGATTTCACCAGTTTCCTCATTTCCCCTCCATCCACCTTATCCCAGTTCCAACCTTCCAACTCAGCACCGTCCTCATGACTGTCCTACCCGTCCAATTTCCTTCCCACCTATCGACTCCACCCTCCTCTCCAACCTAATACCATTACCCCCACCTCCATCTACCTATTGCGCTCTCAGCTATCTTCCCTCCAGCCCAGCCCCCTCCCATTTATCTCTCCACCCCCGAGGCTACCAACCTCATTTCTGATGAAGGACTTTTGCCTGAAATGTCAATTTTCCTGTTCCACAGATGCTGCCTGACCTGCTGTGCTTTTCTAGCACCACACTGTCGACTCTATTCTATATTCATGTTGAATGCAAACTAATAGGTTATTGTTAACACTGTAGGTCCATCAAGAATGACTAGATCACCTGAAATAATCAATTCTGATGCAGAATTCAAAGTGTTTATCTTGTTCATTCTAATGATGTACAGAAAAGAGAAGAGGTAAACCGGTAAAAGCCTTTAAAGAATGGGATCAAAACTCTACACTTCTTCAATCAGTTAGGCTCAGAGTGCAATGTGTTTGCTCTTGCTATGAGCTAAATCAATTAACATTGCAAATACTCATAAATGGGTTCAATGTGTTTGCAATTCCAAGGGTTGCAGGGTGTCCAAAGCTGGGAACTGAACATCCTAAGCGTATTTAATTTTTAGGAAAGACATGCAAAAAGTAGAAGGAGACAAGATAGTGTCGTTGATGAAAGATGAAATCAGTCCAATCGTGAGAAAAGATGATAATGCAGAAAATCTAGTTATGGAATCAATTGCTAAGGAGCAAAAAAGGATGTAAGGGACTTTGTCTTGAGATTTGCTTATGAAATTATCTATGTGTAAAGAAAACTGCAGGTGATGGTAGATGTGGTCTCTAGGCTGATGGTTGACAGCCACACCAGTTGTGATTGAAGGCTGAATCTTATGATCTTTTGGTTGTGTCAATTTCATTGAGATTTAAGGATGCTTTTCTCTGTGAGGCCTAGTGAGGTATCTCAACATATTGTCCCAAACTCCCCTCATTAACTCATTAACTAACTACTCTGCCCCTATAATATTCCAAATTGGTGCTTGCCAGATTCTACCACTTGCCATAGACAGAACTTGCCATCCATTGGTTACCCCAGAATAGACTGACATCCCTAACACCAGTGACGTCTTTGTAAAACTGTTGTAAAACCAGTAAAGTGTTGGCAGTCCAATTGCGTGATTTGTCACATTTTCCCCAGACTTGCTGGACAGAGAAAAATTGGCATCCAATTTATGGACAGGAACCTGGAAGCTCTGGTCAACCAGATTCTGCAGAGGCGAGACATCCACTTCCTCCAAAATTGGTGAAGATGCCACACCACCAGACCTGGCATTCTGGTTTGAGATTGTCACCCAAGTCAGTGGGTCTTCACAGTCTGGAGGAGTGCACAACAGCCAAAGAAAACTGACTTCCTCTGTTCTGCCAGAATAAGAGCCACCATCTTCTCTCTGCTACCTCACACTCACTTTATCTCTACTATTGCCCTCACCTCCCAACATGGATCATGCTTTATTACTACTCTCACTCATTGTCCTCATGCCCCCTTCCCCCCACTCCACACCAACATCACCCCCCTCCCATATCATTAACCCTAGATGCTCACTGTGCCACTTATCCAGGCCATTTCACCACCTTTCCTCCACCAGCACCAACATTAACTGTGCCACCCAGTTACAACTCACTCATTCACACATTTTCACTCATTCCAGGAGAAGACAGTCCACAAGGGGAAGAAAGTGCCTGGACCTGTGGTGGGGTGTCCAACATCAGGCTCATCTCATACCCAAACCACTCTACCCCTACCCCCCGGCATTAACACAGATCACGACCGTCACAGGAGAAGACTGGAACTGTTCCTGTGGAGATAGTCCTTGTCCTTCCACCTGAGTAAGTACTGTACCATTCTTCATTCTAGTGTAGTTCTTACATTAGCTCCGCTATCGGTATCTCTCTTTACACATAATCTATAAACCTTGGTGATATGCTTTCTGTCTTTTATGCCTTTATGCTTTTATGCCAGTGTTTCAGTGATCAAATGGGCTACCCCACATGAATGACTTTCCAGCACCCCTCAGGAGAAGAATTCAGAGGCCTTGAGGAAGCATCAGCGAGACTTACTCCTGTATCTCCTGCGGCTCAATACTGACACCACAGAGGAAACTTTAGCCAGGTTAGAGTCAGAAGGACATCATTGCCATGTTTCCACAGCTGACAGAGGATGAAATACTTCAGGTCGCTGGCACTCGGAGGTTTACTGGAGGACAAACAACAGCTCAGGCCCAGGCAGGAGAAGACACCATGGTGTTGGCAATCAAGAAGAAGCAGAACCACCAGACAGATATGTGGGACCCTCACAGCCTAGAAGCTGCAGGACTGCAGTTATACTATTGGGACACAGCTGCATCAAGCATGTGATTATCGGCTGTCTCCATGCACAGGTTGGCAGCTGCCATGAGGACCAGATTCAGCACCCTGAGGGTCTGCTGGAAAGATATGACAACTATACTCCATTGTACTTGCCATTGGCCCTCAGCAGCAATGATCTCACTAAAAGTGTCCCCTCCTCCCAAGGAGACAAGACAGTACCAGGAGGCCTTCAGCCAGAGGAGGAACTACATATAGGCCCATCAGAAGTCTCTCTCAAGACAGCTCAGAGGTAGCAGGACCTTCCACCTCCAAAAACAGAAATCACTGGACAAACTTTAAGGGTCTGGCAGAATCTGAGAAGAGAAAACAGAGTCCACTTTGCAAGTCCAGTGACTCTTCTTCAGAACTCAAAACAACTGGTGGTATTTATACTGATTATTGTTTTCTTTGGGGGGGACTTGTGAAGGAATGAGCAGATAGTTGGAAAGAGCTTAGAGAGAGAGAGAAAAGAAAGTGGTGGGCAGAAAAAAATACTGCTGATAGTAAGCCAGGGAAGAAGGGAAGCTAGATAAGTGATAATAGGAACTATATGTAGTTGTAAATGGGTTAGCTGTGCTGAAAGCCTCCACGTTTTATGCCAGGATCTGAGGTTGTGGGGATATGTAGCAGACGAGAAGGCTTTATGTTCTGAACTTGTTAAACTCAATGTTGAGTCCTGAAGGCTGTAAGGTGCCTAAGTCGAAGATGAGATGTTGTTCCTCAACACCCTTCTTCCCTCTCTCTGGGCCACAACTATACCTGAATGGGTACCTTGACCTGAGAGGGTGGAAAACCCGCTGATGTGAAGCCCTTCAATGGGTAACAACACTGCCCAAAGACTCATTAAATGCAGGCCACACACATACCTGTACCTATGGACATTTTCTATTCCATTGCACAGTTGCAATTTCCATAATGATGGAGGGTGTCAGCGAGCTCTCTTCAGGCAACTTCCAGGCTCCATCTTAGCATGTTGGTGAGACTACAAACACCCAAACTTCTTTTCTGATAGCCCTTCCTTTGGCTTTGTATCTCCTCAGGTCTCCAATCAACCATTCTGTATAAGTCTGCACCTGTTCACCTTACTCCCTCCATTCCCTGGTAACCATATCAGAGTGGTCATACACTTTCTCCACCCCCAAGTCAAGGATGATTGTTATTGTGGACAAGATCTTCTCCCATATGATCCTGTAATGGGTGGAATGACTAAATAGCACTCAAATTCAGTCTTCAGTCAAGTATCAAATAGCCTTTAATTGTCATTGACAAGGAGACAACCTCTACTAGTTACACCAGGAGATTTCTCCACCGGTACTTGTATTCTTGGTCTTTTATACATTTCTAGAGCTGTCAGACCAATCATGAGTGACCACATAAATCATAGCTCCCATTCATTTCTCAGACATGTACGTGTCTGTTATAACCAATACAAAGCAGGCTGTAGTCTATGAACTGTTTGAGAATTACATCATTCTCTTGACTCTTGATTCTGCTGGGCCTGCAATCGCACCTGCATCCTGTTTTTGCATAATTTTTAATTAAACTACACATTGACTTACTTGTGTTGCAATGCCATCAGTATCGCTCAATTTGTAACACTTCCTCTTTCAATTCCGTTCCTTTCTGCCTTTTATTGTATCCTCCCCTTTCATAACAGTCATTCCCTTGGGTCCTAGTCTGCAGTTCCCAATCCACATAGAGTCATACAGCATGGAAACAAACCCTTCTGTGCAATTCATCCAGGCCAATCAGACATCCAATCTGACGTAATTCCACCTGTCCATTTGGCCCATATCCCTCTAAATCCTTCCTATTCCTAGACCATCCAGATGCCTCTTAAATGTTGTAACTGTATCAGTCCCCACCACTTCCTCTGGCAGCTCATTCCATACATGTACCACCCTCTGCCTGAAAAAGTTTCCCCTCAGGTCCTTTTTAAATCTTTCCCCTCTCACCTTAAACCAATGCCCTCTGATTCTGGATTCACCCACCCTCAGAAAAATATTTTGGCTGTACACCCTATGCATGCCCCTCATCATTTTATAAACCTGTATAAGGTCATTCCCTCTGTTCCTGATGCTCCAGGAAAACACCCCTAACCAATTGTTCAAACTCTCCAGTCCTAGAAACATCTTGTAAATCTTTTCTGAACTCCCTCAAGTTTAACAACATTCTTCTTATAGAAGGGACACCAGAACTGAATACAGCATTCCAGTCTCAACACTGTCCTGTACAGCCACAACATGATGTCTCAGCTCCTATACTCAATTTTCTGACCAACAAAGGCAAACATGCCAAGCGAATTCTTTACCACTCTGTCTACGTATGACTCCACTTTCAAGGAACTATGCACCTGCACTCCCCATGGCCCTTTGTTCAGCAATACTCACATGAATTTGTTCCCCTAATTGTTTCCCACAACAGCAGCCCACTTTCTCCCCTTACCCCTTGCCATTATTGGACAGACCTGATGGACTTACCATGGACCACCCACGCGAGTGACCTAACTGGACAGATGTGCCTATATCTCTGTCTGATGTGTATACATCTCCCTGATTGTGGTATCACTAACCCCAAGAAGATGGAACTACAGAGTTGACTGTGACCTACTCCTCAGTGGCATGGAAGCCTGGACCAAAAGAATTTTGACTAGACACCCAACTGTGGCCAAGCCCCAGGGCTTGAGGTTGCCATTGACTGACTATGCCAGGATCTCTGATTCCATGACTTCACCATGGCCCACTCCCCTAAGACTTTGAGACATGGCCCTTTGCTTGAAGAACATGCATTTTGTTTGCCACGTAAACCTCTGAGATGTGGTGCAATGATTTGAGATTGATGTTGAAATTGTCATACAGCAAGATGTCTACTTCCTTGACTAAGGACTGCTGACCAGTAAAACAAGGTATGTGTCTCTGTGTCTGTGCTAAGAGGCAAGGCAACAAAGGGGGATTGTGAGCATGCAGGTAGGCGCCAAGTGAGTGATTGCTAAGAGAGCAACTGAACAGTCCTGAGATGTAGCCTACTCCACTGGGTGAGCGAGACGTATGTCCCTGTGCACAAAGTGTCCTTGCAGCAACATTACAATGAAAGGTGCACAGCAGCCCAAAGTGCAACTTTTAAATGCAGAAACCAGTGGAATGCCACAAGGTGCAGGGTCCATACTTTTCATATTTATATGAGTGATTTGGATATGAGCACAGGTTAGTAAGTTTGCAGATGACACCAAAATTGGAGTGTATTGGACAGCAAAAATGGTTACCTCAGATTACAATAGGACTTGATCAGATAGGCCAATGCACTGCAGGAGTGGCAGATGGAGTTTAATTTAGATAAATGCAAGGGGCTGCATTTTGGGAAAGCAAATCTTAGCAGGACTTATACACTTAATGATAAGGTCCTAGGGAGTGTTGCTGAACGAAGAGATCTTGGAGTGCAGATTCATAACTCCTTGAAAGTAGAGTCGCAGGTAAATATGATAGTGAAGAAGGTATTTGGTATGCTTTCCTTTATTGATCAGAGTATTGAGTACAGGAGTTGGGAGGTCATGTTGCAGCTGTACAGGACATTGGTTAGGCCAATGGAATATTGCGTGCAATCCTGGTCTCCTTCCTATTGGAAGGATGTTGTGAAACATGGAAGGGTTCAGAAAAGATTTATAATGCCAGGGTTGAATGATTTGAGCTATAGGGAGAGGTTGAATAGGCTAAGGCTGTTTTCCCTGGAGCATTGGAGGCTGAGGGGTGATCATATAGAAGTTTATAAAATCATGAGGGACATGAATAGGATAAATAGATCAGGTCTTTTCCCTGGGGTGGGGGAGTCCAGAACTAGAGGACATAGGTTTAGGGTGAGAGGGGAATGATATAAAAGAGACCTAAGGGGCAACTTGTTCACATAGGGGGTGGTGTGTGTGTGTGTGTGTGTGGATGCCAGAGGAAGTGATGAAGGCTGGTACAATTGCAACATTTAAAAGGCATCTGGATGGGTATATGAATAAGAAGGGTTTGGAGGGATATGGGGAAAGGGCTGGCAGGTGGGACTAGATTGGGTTGGGATATCTAGTTGGCATGAACGAGTTGGACCGAAGAGTCTGTTTCCATGCTGTATATCTCTCTGACTCTATGACTCCAAGTGGAGTGGAGAGGTGCCATGAGTGGTCAGAGATTGTGGCAGTTATCAGAAACCAAAATCCATAAATGGGGGTACATGCAGCCGGATGTCCTGGACCATGGTCTGAGACATTGTTGCCGGATGTCCAAGATGGCAACCCAGGGTTAAGTGGTGAGCTGAAGTCCCCATGTACCTGATCAAACTTTCAAGTTGGGAATTGTTGACGTGTGTTGACTTATGGTGAGTAGTAGAATAAAAAGCTGCATATTAATAAGGTGAGATTGTTCGTTAATGAGGCTGTTAACAAGCAATAATCACCCTTAAAGGCAACTTGCTGCCCTTTGTGTGTTTGTTTCAGATTGCCAGCATTTTCAGTTCTTTGTTTTATATTATTGTTGGAGAGTTTAGTTTTGTTTCTCAATGGAGAATTCAACAATGGCACCATTGTGTTTCTTCCACGTGTTTTTTTCTCTCCTTTCTTCCTTGTTCTGTTTTTGGGCCGAGCCCAAGTTTTTTCCTTTTCACACACATTTTTTGCATGAGAAATGCACCTGATGATATCTCAATAACCCTTTGGCTTTTTGAAAACCAACAGATTGCTCACATAAAGTACTGATGGCTAGTTTACAAATCTTATACTCACTGTTCAGCTAGCACTGTTTGTATCCTGATTTTGACTCCTAGAATTCAGATGACTTCTGTACTACTTGAAATCTTGTGAGAGGCTTTTTTCATGGTCTTCATATTTGCATCACTATTTTCACATTGTATAAGCAAAACCACAGATAATCACCATGTTGTGGTTTTGTGTTTAGTCATGCAAAATTATCAGATTTACATTAGGACTAGCAAATAGACATTTATTTAAAGATTGGAACAAATTGCTTATCATCTAGATTTGTTACATAAGTTCAATAACTGCTGTTACAGAAAACCACTTTTTCATAGTTAGACTGACAAGAGCTTCTAGGCACACGCTTTACATCCTGGTTACTTGTTCATTAGCATGCTCTCTCTTAAAGTGGTATTGTAACAGATTGAAACTGCTTCCACCATACTCTCAGGTAGAGCATGTCAGATCCTAAACACACGCTGCATAAAACAAGATTTTCCACATATTCCATTGCTTCTTTCCCCAATTATCTTAAGTCTGAGCCCTCTGGATCTCGATTCTTCCACCAACAGGAAACATTCCTCTTTCTCTACCTTATCTCGACCCTTATGATTTTTAACACCTCTATCAACTGTCCTCTAAACCTTCTCTTATGAACATGCGGACATATGAAATAAGAGCGGAGATTGGCAATTTAGCTCCTCAAGTCTTCTCCACCAATCAATAAATTCACGATTGATTTGATTAGATTAGACTGGATTACTTACAGTGTGGAAACAGGCCCTTCGGCCCAACAAGTCCACACCGACCCGCCGAAGCGAAACCCACCCATACCCCTACATTTACCCCTTACCTAACACTACGGGCAATTTAGCATGGCCAATTCACCTGACCCGCACATCTTTGGACTGTGGGCGGAAACCGGAGCACCCGGAGGAAACCCACGCAGACATGGGGAGAACGTGCAAACTCCACACAGTCAGTCGCCTGAGTCGGGAATTGAACCCGGGTCTCAGGCGCTGTGAGACAGCAGTGCTAACCACTGTGCCACCGTGCCGCCCATCTTTGTTTATCTTTTAAATTCCACATTTTTATCCACTCCAAATAACCTTCCATTCCCTTGCCTAACAAAAATTGGCCTATTTTTACCTTAAAAATATTTAATGACCATCTTTGCCACCTTCTGAGGTAGAGAATTCCAAAGTAACACAATCCACTGAGAGAAAGAAATTCTCCTTAGCTTGGTTCTAAAAGGGCAATACCTAATTTTAAAGCAATGCTCACTCAATCTTGGTTCATTCATTTCTAAATCTGCTCCTAAACTGTTCGAGATAGAAGAATGTTAATAATGCACAACACAATGGACTATATCTTCAGGATAAAGATGGGAATTCATCTCCACAAGGACTGTGAAGTGGTCAGTTTGATCAATATTGCATCCACAGCATTTGTTTCTCATCTTTGATTGTCCTTGAGTAGTTGGTGTTTAGATCAGAGTGGTGCTGGAAAAGCACAGCAGGTCAGGCAGCATCCAAGGAGCAGGAAAATCGACGTTTTGGGCAAAAGCCCTTCATCAGGAATAGAGGCAGGAAGCCTCCAGGGTGGAGAGATAAATGGGGGTGTGGGGGTGGGAAGAAGGTAGCAAAGAATACATAGGTGAATGGGGGTGGGGATGGAGGTGATAGGTCAGAGAGGAGTGTGGGGGAAGGTTGCAAAAGAATAATAGGTGAATGGGGGTGGGGATGGAGGTGATAGGTCAGGGCAGGGTGGAGCCACATAGGTGGGAAGGGAGATTGGCAGGTAGGACCGGTCATGAGGACAGTGATGAGCTGGAAGGTTTAAACTGAGGTAAGGTGGGGGGAGGGGAAATGAGAAAACTGGTGAAGTCCACATTGATGCCATGGGGTTGAAGTGTTCCAAGGCAGAAGATGATTCATTCTTCCTCCAGGCTTTGGGTGGTGAGGGAATGGCGGTGGAGGAGGCCCAGGACCTGCATGTCCTCAGCAGAGTGGGAGGGGGAGTTGAAATGTTGGGCCATGGGGCGGTGGGGTTGATTGGTGTGGGTGTCCCAGAGATGTTCCCTGAAGCGCTCTGCAAGGAGGCGTCCAGTCTCCCCGGTGTAGAGGAGACCGCATCGGGAGCAACGGATACAATAAGTGACTTTGGTGGATGTGCAGGTGAAACTTTGATGGATGTGGAAGGCTCCTTTGGGGCCTTGGATGGAGGTGAGGGAGGAGGTGTGGGCACAGGTTTTGCAATTCCTGCGGTGGCAGGGGAGGGTGCCAGGACGGGAGGGTGGGTTGTTGGAGGCCCCCCACCCCATTTATCTCTCCACTATGGAGGCTTCCTGCCTCTATTCCTGATGAAGTGCTTTTGCCCGAAACGTCGATTTTCCTGCTCCTTGGATACTGCCTGAACTGCTGTGCTTTTACAGCATCACTCTGATCTAAACCCTGGTTTCCAGTATCTGTAGTCCTCACTTTTGCCTCCTTGAGAAGGCGGTTGCAGGTTACCATCTTGAACTGTAACAGACCATCTGATATCAGTACTCTTGATGTGGTGTAGATGGAAGGTCCAGGATTGTGATGTGGCAAAAGCAAAGGTATGATAATATATTGTTCCAAATCAGAATGGAATATGTTGTCTGGAGGGAAGTTTGCAGATCGTAGAGTTTGCATGCATCTGCTGTCCTTGTCCTCCCAGAAGTTTGCAGATTTGGAAGATAGTGTAGACAGAGCTGCAGTTTCAATTATATAAGCTATTTGCTCGTCGCTCAGAATACTATCTATTCAACACAGGGACAGCCAAAACGTGCCTAGTCTGCACGTTTATAAATGTTTTGTGCATTTAGCTTAAAAAAACTTCATATGGATGTTAGTCATTTATTCATATTAAACTCTGACTTTTTTCTTGTCCTACTCTGCTTATCTTTACCAAAATTACGACACTTTCCTATTGCCTGAACTTTTCTCTTGAGATTTCTAAATCTCCCTTCACCTGACCTTTGTTATACTTTAAAGTCCTATCCACGTCTAGTTATACAATTCATCAGGTGATTACTTTGAATCTGGTTTAAGTGAAGCCCATCCAAATGTGACTTGCCCCTAGATCTCTAGTACTGATCAGCTGTTTGTTAAAGTTCTCTTCACACAATCTGACTCTGCCATAGGTTTCACCCTAACTAACTGCTTTCAATAATTCTGTCGCTTCCTTGGGGGCAGTCTTATGTCCCATAAGATGGTTTGTTGTGGTCATAAACTCTATGTTTCAAGTTGCTTGTTGTAAGTCAGGAACCTCAGTCTAGCATGGCAGTCTCTGCCACATTTTCTGCAGAAGATGATGATGGTTCTACTCATCTCTTCCAACAGCATTCCAAACAGTCAGCCTCTAGAGGTCACAGCTGTCAATAACCATCTTTTAGTAATCAATGTCAATTCACCAGCTTGAAAGAGGCTGGTTGCCATCCATCCAAAGAACATGACTGAGATACTGCACGTCATTGTCTTAGAAATGAGAGTGTGCAGTATGCTAATGGGACCTCAGAGTTGATAATCTTGTTCTTCCATGAGATTCCAGAGCATATCTGAGTCAGTGAAGATGTAAACTGTTCAGCCTTTTCTCCTGCCCAGTGTATATTGTTCATACTCACCACTGAATAGGAGTTCTCTGAGGATGCAGACTTGATAAACTTACAATTTTTCAGGCAATTTGCTGTTGTCCTTAACTCTCATATCAGGCTTGGACAAAAGGGCTCTGGCTTTTCTGATATATGTATTGATTTCAGTGTCAAGTTGCAAATTGCTGGTGATTGTGGAGCCCTGATATGTCAAACTATCAACAACTTCCAATACCGCATTGTCAATGCTGATAGATGGCAGTATGGCAATATCCCAGACCATGGCACTTGTCATTCAATGCTGATGGTCAAATCAAAATCTTTAGAGGTGTGAAAGGGTCTGATCAATTGTTGCTGAAAGTGTTCCTCAGTATAAAATGTTATTGTGGCATTTTCAGCATGGATGAAATGAGGACTTTGATGAGGGCTTCTGTATATTTGTCTTGAATGTAGGTGGAACTGATTTCTATAAGTTCTGATATGTCGATAGGCATTGTCTGTACTTGATCTGATGTCATACTGCAGCAGCAAAGAGAAGGATATGCCAAATAATAGTACAACACTGCACTGTGGATCTCTGTATTACCAGTCTTCCTGATATTATCCATCACGCTGTTGTAGAATGACGAGATCACAATAAGCTGTTTCAGTGGGTAATCAATTTTATTCAGGTAGGTAAACACAATGACTGCAGATGCTGGAAACCAGATTCTGGATCAGTGGTGCTGGAAGAGCACAGCAGTTTCAGGCAGCATCCAAAATGCAGCGAAATTGACATTTTGGGCAAAAGCCCTTCTTTTTATTCCTGATGAAGGGCTTTTGCCCGAAACGTCAATTTCGCTGCACTTTGGATGCTGCCTGAACTGCTGTGCTCTTCCAGCACCACTGATCCAGAATCAATTTTATTCCACTAGTTTAAGTATACCATCTCTACTGATATAGTTGAATGTCTTGCTGAGATATATGAAAACAATATACAGCTGTCTCTTTTGTTCACAGTACTTTTCTTGCATTTGCGGGACCGAAAGGTTTGTATCAGTTAGAGATCTTCCAAGTCTGAAACCATGCTGGGAGTTAGGGTAGTCAAATCAAGGTCTGTCATCTGACAAGGACATCATGGACAGATATTTGATGTTGAGCAGGACGTTGCCTCACTAACTTTTGCAATCATTGCAGTCACCCTTGCTTTTTTATGTGATCACAATCTTTGCATCACACACATCCTCAGTTAAATGCATCCTCCCTCCAACAGAATTAGAGAAGTATGTGTGCAGACACTGCAGAAGTGACAGATTCCTGTTTCTGATTAATTCACATGGTCAAGTATTAACACGTGGAGCTTTGCTCATTGTAACTGAGTCAATAGCTTTGCCAAGCACCTCAACTGTGCATTTAATATTCAGCTCTGTCACAACAGACAAACCTTCTGTGATATCCAGAGCTTCCCTGGTTCCAGTGTTTTCCCTCAAGTACAATTCAAAGTTGTGTTCCCCATAGTCTCTCAAATTACTTATTGCAGTCAGTAATGATGTATATTCCTTATCAGTATACTGTAATGAATTATTTTATATTAGATTAGATTCCCTACAGTGTGGAAACAGGCCCTTGAGCCCAACATTGTTGTCACAATTTGCCCTTAATTTCTTGGAAAATGATTCCTTACGTGGGATAGTCAGCATTTCTTTCTTATTCATTCACGGGATACATAGGAATTTAGGAACATTGGACTTAGGATTCGGAATAGGCAATTCAGCCCTTCGAGCCTGCTCTGCCATTTAACATGATCATGACTGATCTTATCCCGTTCTCAACTCTATTTCCCTGCCTGATCCCCATGAACCCTTTATCCCGCTTTTCATCAGAAAAGTATCTATTTCTTTCTTGTATCTGTTAACTGACTCTGCGCACTGGCAGTGAGTTCCACTGATTCACAATCCTCTGAGAGAAATAGTTTCTTCTCATCTCAGATTTGAAACTACCTCCTCTCACTCTATATCTATGTCCTCTTTGTTTAAAGGGGGTGCAACAGTTCAATATCCACCTTATAAATCCTCTTTAATATTTTATCTACCTCAATCCAGTACTCCCTCATTTGAACTCCAGCGAGTACAACCCAAACAATTCAACCGCTTCTCGTACAATAGCCCTTTAACCTCTGGAATCAACCTCATGAACTCCTCTGAACTGCCTCCTGTGCCACCACATCCTTCCTCAAGTAAGGAGACCAAAACTGGACACAATATTCCTCGTGTGGTCTCACCAACATATTATATAATTGTGACAACAATTCTTTCCTTTTACAATCCAGTTCCTTTGCAATTAATGTGGGCATCACGAGCTAGGCTGGCATTTATTGCATATCCCTAATTACCAGAGGGTAGTTAAGAGTCAACCACATTGTTGATCTACAGTCACATGCAGATAAGACCATATTTCCTTTTCTTAGAATATTAGTGAAATAGATGGGTTATTATGACAACTGACAGTGATTATGTGATTGCCATTAGGCTAGCTTTTTAATTCCAGATTTTCTTTTTAAATTCAAATTTCACCATCTGTCGTGTTGGAACTTAAACTCAGGTCTCCAGAGCATTAGCTTGGGGATCTAGATTACTAGTTTCTGTGACATTGGTAAGATGCCATCACCTCCCCTACACATACGGATGCGAAAGCATTCAGAAAATCCCATGTTTCTCATTTATCCATATTATGTTTGAGAGTCCTTCATAAGCTCTGCTACTTTTCCCTGTGAGTTCTAGGTATACTTATACAAGATTTTCCTTTCTGCAACATTAATTGCTTTGTTTATCCTCTTGAAACAGTTTATTTGACATGTTGAAAGCTGTTTGTATATACCACACCCAATATTGTTGTCGACAAATTGTATACTGCACTCTGCTTTTGTTTACTTTTCAATAATTTTGGTTGGGTATGACCTCTCATTTAGTATCACATTGTGTTCACACATCAATAAGTGTGAAGAAAATATGGAGGAAAAAAGATTGAAATTATGATGATAAGTTAACCTCACTGAGTCTGCTCAATTATTTGACAAGGAATGGTGTTTAAATATAAATGTAAATAAGATAGATTGATTAAAAGTATAAATGCATATCTAAGACATTAAACTTTCTTCTGAGTATTGGTATTTATGCACATAAGATTTACCGGTTATGAAGAAATAGCATTTAAATCATGAGATAATGCATAGTGGCAATGATATAGAGTAGTAATTCAGAGTAAACCACTGCGTCATTCATTCAAGCAAGACTTCTTTGCTCCTGTACTCAAATCCTCTTACGATAAACACTAATCTGCCTTCTGAATTGCTGGCTCTACCTGCGTGCTACTCTTCAATTACGTTTGAATAAGGGTACCGAGGTCCTTTTCGACATAATTTTCCAATGTTTTAAAATTTTAAAACTACTCTGAATTATTTGATTTGAATTAAATTTACTGTCACATCTACCGAGACACAATGAAAAGTTTTGTCTTGTGAGCAATACAGGCAGATCACAGAGTTAGATAGTATAGATAAGTAAGTAATAGGTAAACAGCAGCAAAAACAAAAATACAGGTCCAGGCAAATGTCAAATCTTGTGAGTCCATTCAGTATTTGAATGATGAATGATTATTTATTGCTATATATATCAAGGGAAATACAGTGAAAAATGTTCTGTGGCTATAATCCGGTGCCATCTTTAGGTACAAAAAGAAAATAAGTGGCACAGTGGCTCAGTGGTTAGCACTGCTGCCCCACAGCACCATGGTCCCAGATTTGATTCCAGCCTCAGGTGGTTGTCTGTGTGGAGTTTGCACATTCTCCCTGTGTCTTGTGGGTTTCCTCCCACAGTCCAAAGATGTGCAGGTCAGGTGAATTGGCCGTGCTAAATTGGCCATAGTGTTAGGTGCATTAGTCAGAGGGAAACGGATCTGGGTGGGTTACTCTTCAGAGGATCAGTGTGGACTTGTTGGGCTGAAGGGACTATTTTCACACTGTAGGTAATCTAATTGTGAAACATCATTGTTGCATATTGTGGGTAATTTAATGGGTGGCACGGTAGCACAGTTGCTGCCTCACAACATCAGAAACCTAGGTTCAATTCCCGCCTCAGGCAACTGTCTGTGTGGAGATTGCATATTCTCCCATGTCTGCGTGGCTTTCCTCCGGGTGCTGCGGTTTCCTCCCACAGTCCAAAAATGTGCAGGTTAGGTGAATTGGCCACTCAAAATTGCCTATAGTGTTAGGTGAAGGTGTAAATGTAGGGGAACGGGTTTGGGTGGGTTGCTCTTCGGAGGGTTGGTGTGGACTTGTTGGGACGAAGGACCTGTTTCCACACTGTAAGTAATCTAATCTAAAAAGTATTAAATAGGGTACATCTTCATCAGCTGGGGTCCCAAACACACCTCCAGGACTTTTGCAAGGTCCCCGCTCCAGGCCTATTGCAGCCAGGAGACCCCAGTCCAGGCACTGACACCATAGCAGTTGACGACTTACTGCCCCTGTCAAGTGTCCACATTCTAGGCCTACTGCAGCCAGGAACGGCCGCTCCAGCCGACACCCCACCACCAAGACAAGTATCCACACATCAGGTCTATGAAGCCAGGAGTCCCTGCTGACACCGCTCCAGCTTCCACATGACTTCAGGAAGATGAAGAAAAGAGAGAGAGAGCAAGAGATAAAGCATGTAGACAGCCTGGAGCAGACGGGCCCAGCCTGAACACTACCTGCTCCTCACTTGCCGGGAGAACTTGTGTTGGGGTAAAGCCAAGTCCAACTTGTCCTGGCGTTGCTGCCACTGCCATCGGAGACCTCTTCCTTCACCACCTTCCAGGCTTTTAAGAAAATAAAACAAAGGAGAAAGGTAAAAAGGAGCAAAAGTAAAAAGAAAAGAAAAAAAATAAAGAAAGCAGATGGGAGTAGACATGTCCAGGGCTCAGCCCTGCTACTCTGCTGCCATGTTGACAACTTGAAAACCTTTGTTCCTCCTACCACTCACACTGTTGCATAATTAAGAGAATTCCGAAAAATTATCATCAATGAATCTCCTTAGCCATCTCTTTCAATATTCTAGGATGAATGTAATGGGGTCCTGGGAATCTGCCGACTTGCAGTCCAATTATTTTTTCCAAAACTACTTTACTACTAATATTCATTTTTTTTAGTCCCATACCCTCACTAGAGCTTTGAAATTTAATTATTTCAGAGAGATTACTTGTAGTTGCCTCTGTGAAGACAGACACAAAATACTTTCTTAGTTTCTGTGCCATTTCTCTGTTTACTATTTTCTGTCACTGCCTATAATGGACTCACATTTGTCTAATCTTTGTCCCTTTACATTACTATTGAAGAACTTACAATCTGTTATTTATGTTTCTTAATTTTTACATTAAAATCCTGTTCTTGCTTTCTTTATCAATTTTTTTGTCCTCCCTTGCTAAATTCTAAAATTCTCCCATCCTTAAACTTATAATTTTGTTTCAGAATTTTATATGTCTCCTTTACCAGCCACGGCTCACTTGCTTTCCCTGTTTGGCACTTTGCCTTAAAGGAATACATGTTGTTTGAAAACCAAACATTAGTTGTTTAAATACAAGACATTCTCTATCAATTATTAAATATGTTAATATGTTTTTCCAATTCACCGTGGCCAATTTCTTCTTCATACCTTCATAATTCTCCTCATTTAGATTTAAGACTATAATTTAACATTGAAATACATCTTTTTCAAGTTTAACAGAAAATTCTACCACACCATAATCACTATTCGCTAAAATAATTTTACAATATGATTATTAGTTAGGCCATTCTCATTGCATAATATCAGATCTAAATTAATCTGAATCATAGTTAGTTCCTCAACATATTGCTTCAGAAAACTATCTCAATAAAATACCAGGAATTCTTCCTCCACTGCATACGCATTAGATTTATCCAGTCTGTGGAGGTCATAGAGATAGAGTCATAGAAATCTAAGTGCAGAAAAAGGCCCTTCTACCCATCAAGTCTGCACAGTAAAACACAACCACCTAACTATTGTATTCTAATCCCATTTTCCAGCTCTTGGCCCATTGTCTTGTATGCCTTGGCATTGCAAGGGCACATCTATATTCAGGGGTTTGCCTCTACTACCCTTTCAGATAGTAAGTTCCAGATTCCCACCACCGTCTGGGTGAAAAATGTTTCCTCACATCCCCTCTAAACCTCCTGTCATTTACTTGAAATCTATGCCCCAATCATTGATCCCTCCACTAAGTCTCTTCTGGTTTACCCTCTCTAAGCACCCATAATTTTAAACATTTAATCATGTTACCCCATCAGTCTCTTCTGCTCTGAGTAAAACAAGGAGAAACTGAGGACTGCAGATGTTGGAAATCAGCATCAAAAAGTGTGGTGCTGGAAAAGCACAGCCAGTCAGGCAGCATCCGAGGAGCAGGAGAGTCAACGTTTTGAGCATAAGCTCTTCATCAGGAATGCGAGGGGCCCCAAGTAGGCTTGAGATAAATGGGAGAGGGTTGGGGTTGGGGTAAGTTAGCTGGGAATGAGATAGGTAGATGAAAGTGGAAGGTGATGGTGATGGTGATAGGTTGCAGTGGAGGATTGTGCAGATAGGTGGGAAGGAAGATGGACAGGTCAGACAGGTCAAGAGGGCAGTGCTGAGTTGGAGGGTTGGATCTGGGATAAGATGGGGGAAGGGGAGATGAGGAAACTGGTGAAATTGACATTGATTACATGTGGTTGGAAGGTCTCAAGGCGGAAGATGAGGTGTTCTTCCTTCAGTCACCAGGTGGCTAGGATTTAGCGGTGGAGTGCTTTTCCAGCACAAAATTTTTTTACTCTGACCTCCAGCATCTGCAGTCCTCACTTTCTCCTATACTCTACCTGTGGTCTAACCAACATTTCATTCATTTCCAGCATAACCTCCTTGCTCTTAAACTCTATGACTTGGTTAATAGGGGCATCTGCTTATTACTTTATCTACAAGTGCCACTAACTTAAGTGACCAGTGAATATGCACACCAAGCTATCACCAAACCCTTATCACTCAACACCTGGAGGATGAACGCCTCATCTTCCACCTTGGGTCCCTCCAGCCACACAGGATCAACGTGGATTTCACCAGTTTCCTTATTTCCCCTCCAACTCAGCACCACCCTCTTGGCTTGTCCATCTCCCTTCACACCTATCTGCTCTGACCTATCACCTTCATCTACCTAAGGCCTTTCTCCCAGCCCTATTCCTCTACCCCCATTTATCTCTCATCCCCCTTTGGCCTCACCCTCTCATTCCTGATGAAGGGCTGAAATGTTGATTCTCCTACCCCTGGATGCTGCCTGAGCTGCTGTGCTCTTTCAGCACCACACTCTTCAGCACGTGACTGAAGCACAGCCCCGCCCCGCCCCTCCCCCCCCCGGGACGACGCCGTTTGACGTGATGACGCAATGCCCTCCGGTGGGGGGAGGGGAGGAAGATGGCGCCGTCTAATGTCCTGAGATGTTGTCAACGGGTGGTCGGCTGGATTCCCGTCATTTTTATCACGCTGGTTGCCTGTTGGTCTTACTATGCTTACGTGGTAGAATTGTGCATCTGTGAGTAAAAGATAAACAACGCGCGCTACTTGCTGTCGTTCTGTGTTTTTACACAATATCCTGTTATTGTCAAGGTGGGGCAGAGCTGGAGGAACATGAGCGGGTGGGTTTGCCTGCCCAAGCCGCCGGCTGAGGAGCCTCTCCGGGCAGCTGGCTCAGGCTGAGCCGGGAGGTTTACAGGAGGCGCCTCTCACCCGGTTTGCCGGTTTGAGGTAGCTCCCTCTGCCCCCCTTGGTCGTCCGCAACTTCCATTCACTGTGAGAGGCAGTAGGTTTGATGGGTTTAAGCCGGGCGGAGAGCTCTGCCAGCAGAGGACTGTACTGTACTGTACTGCCAGTCTGATCGATTTTAATTGCGATCATCGTCACCTGTAGAATGGCTTGGTTGTTTACTTTTACCGTGGTAAATCCGGAAAACATTGGATTTAAATGCTGTTGGTTTTGGGAAATGATGTCGTGAGGTTTCTGAAAAACCAAGGTAACGTCGCTGGCTTTGGTTAATTAAATAAAATTGACTTCTCATTAAATAAGTATATAAATGATGTGAAATCTTACTCAATTAAGCTTCAATAATTATTTCTGGTTCAGATAACGATGTAACTTTCGCAGACTAGGAAGTCTCAGAATGGCTACCTGTACTGATTTCACTCGGGGTGGCAGTGCAGTATTGCAATCGGCATTAATATTCTTGGGTTACGGAGTATAGTCTTTAGATACTTTCTTCTGAATATTATTTAATTGACTAACTTGATTTTGGAGGGGGGGGGGGTGGGAGTAATGAAGACTAAGTAGCTTTGATGTCTATCGATTTTAATCAGGGTTTTGACAAGGTCCTGCACAGCAGACTAGTCAGAAAAATAAGACCCCCATGGAATCTAAGAGCATATGCCAAGTTGGATCCAAAATGTTTCTGTGACTAAGCGCTGTTCCTTGTGGGTTCTGTAAAGCTCCCTTGCTTTGTACGATATATATTAATGGTTTAGATTTCCATGGTTGAGTAATTTGCAGCTGATACAAAATCCGGGTGTGTGTGGAATTACATAGGTTGCAGGAAAGTATCATTTGGTTGATTATGTGGGTAGAGAAGTAACAAGGGATTCAGCACTGAGGGGGAAAAAGACCTGGAAATAAATTATAGTATCGAGAAACAGACACTTTGAAATGCATGTCCACAGTTTTCTAAAGGACAGGGTAAGCAGTCAAGATGATTTTAGGATAGCTTAATTTCTTAATCAAACATAGCATACAAGTAGGAAAGCTTTTGTGGTACAGTGATAATGTCCCAACCACTGGAGCAGATAGCTTGGGTTCAAGGCATCCAGAAGTATCATAACATGACTGAATGGATTATTTAAAAATGTCTAAAATATAAGCAGGGCAACTCTGTTGGAACTTGCTCATTAAACCATTGATTCAGTATTGCATACAGTTCCGGTCACACTATTGCTGGAAGGATATGATCACTCACGAGAGGAAACAGGAGAGTTGTAAGGAATTTGCTGCAAGAAGTTTAGCTGTGAGGAAACATGGCATAAGCTTGGATTATTTTCTTTGAAAGCAAGGATTATGAAAGGAGATTTAATTGAGTGACCGAGTTTTATAGGAGAGTGTGATCCTCTCCTGTACTGGGAGGTTGGTAACTCGGATGTACAGCTATAAATTGAGAATATTTCTCACCCAGAGGGTGGTGGATGTCTAGAACTTACTGCCTGAAAGGATGGTTGATGCAAAAACTTTATTGCACTTTTTTAAAAAAAAAGTGGATGTGCATTTGACGCATAACCTGTACGGCTACAGGAAAGAGTTGGGAAGTGGGATTAGTTTGAGATAAGACTGTTTTTGGCTGGCACAGATTTCCTCTGTGCCATCAGTTATCTGTGTCTTTTAATGATTTTTGCTGAGATACGAGTATGTATGGTTAATGAGTGAGGACAGAATATACCTTGACAGCAATATTTCTGCAACTAGGAGAAAGTGAGCACTGCAGATGTTGTTGATCAGCGTTGATAAGTGTGGTGCTGGAAAAGCACAACAGGTCAGGCAGCATTCAAGGAGCATGAGAATTGACATTTCGGACATAAGCTCGTCATTAGAAATGTGGAGGAAGCTTGGGGGAATGGGGCTGGGAGGAAGGTAGCTGGAAGGCAATAGATGGATGCTGGTGGAGTAATGGTGATAGTTCAGATCTGGGATGAGATGGGTGGAGGGGAGATGAGGGAACTGGTGAAATTGGTGTTGATGCCATCTGGTTGGAGGGCCCCAAGGCAGAAAATGAAACGTTCTTCCTCCAGGCATTGGGTCGCTAGGATTTGGCGTGGAGGAGGCCCAAAATTTGCGTTTCTTTGACAGAGTGGAAGGGGGAGTTGAAGTGTTCAGCCACAGGACAGTAAAGTTGTTTGGTGCATGTGTCCCAGAGCTGTTCTCTGAAATGTTCTGCGCGTTGGGTCCTGTCTCCTCAATAAAGCAGAGACCATGTCAAGAGCACAGTGTATGAGGTGTTTGGATGTGCAGGAAAATCTCTGCTGAATGTGGAAGGACCCTTTGAGGCCTTGGGAGCAGCTGTGGGCACAGGTTTTACACCTCTTGCGGCAGCAAAGGAAGGTGCCAGTAGAGGAGGGTGGGTTGTTGGGGCATGTGGACCTAACAAAGGAGTTGCAGAAGGAATAGTCGCTATGGAATGTTGATATGGGTGGGAAGGGAAATATATCTTTGGTGGTGGTGTCTTACTGTAGATGGTGGAGGATGATGGACTGTATCCAGAGATTGTTGGGGTGGAAGGTGAGGACCTGGGGGGGAGGGTTCTATCCTTGTTGCCATTGGAATGGAAACCACCATCTCCCAGACCATCCACAAAGTCATCACCTCAAGGGTTTCCCATCCACAGCCTCCTGCCTCAGTCCTGAATCCCCACACTGCTCGTTCTATCCCTTACCCAAAATTCACAAACTTGACTGCTCCAGTCGACAAACCATCTCCACTGCTCCTGCCCCACTGAACTTATCTCCTCATATCTTGGCACCATCCTGTCTCCCTTCGTCCAAGAAATCCTCATATACACCACCCACGCCCTCCACCACCTCCATGACTTTCGTTGCCCTGGCCCTCATGCCTCATCTTTACCATGGACATCTAGTCCCTGTAACACGTTCATCCGCAATGGCAAAAGCATCCAAGCCCTCCATTGCTTCCTATCCCACTGACCCAGCCAGTATCCCTCCTCTAGCATGCTCGTTTGATTGGCTGAACTAGTCCTTACCCTCAACAACTTCTCCTTCAAATCCTCCCACTTCCTTCAGACCCAAGGGGTAGCCACGGGCACCCACACAGGCCCCAGCTATGCCTGCCTTTTTGTTGGATAAGTTGCACAGTCCATCTTGCATAGTTACACAGACCCCACCTATCCCCACCTTTTCCTCCACTACATTGATGAGTGTATCAGCACCACCTCGTGCTCCACAGGAAGGGTGAACAGTTCATCAACTTCACAAACACCTTCCACCCTGATCTCAAGTTCACCTGGACTATCTCAGTCACCTCCCTCTCTTTCCTGGACCTTTCCAAATCCATTTCCAGTGACTGAGTCAATACCGACATCTACTTCAAACCCCCCGACTTCCACAGCTACCTGGCCTACACCACCTCCCACACTGTCTCCTGTAAAAATGCTATCCCTTACTCCCAATTCCTTTGCCTCCACTGTATCTGCTCCCAGGAGGAGCCATTCCACTCCCAAACATCCCAGGTGGCTTCTACTTACAGGGCAATAATTTCCCTCCCATGAGGTCAACAATGCCATCCAGTGCATCTTCTCCACTTCCCACACCTCCTGACCCTCCAACTGCAACAAGGATAGAACCCTTTTGTTCCTTATCTTCCACCCCACCAATCTCCAGATACAGCTCTTATGCCCGAAACATGATTCTCCCTCTCCTTGATGCTGCCTCACCTGCTGTGCTTTTCCAGCACCAGACTGTCAACCTCAATGTTGCTTACTAGTTGAAAGAAAGAAAGCATTAGTAACTGTTTCATGTAGAAGAAGCATTCGAACCCTGGATAACTATGTAATAGAAATGATTTGACTGCCAGTGCATGTCCTGTATTTGAATGGAAAGCTGCTGAGGAACAACAGCTGGATATTGGAGTGCTGTGAATAGAGTTGCAGAGACAGCAGATCATCTAAAAGCAGAGCAAAGGGAAAGGTGTCTATTGTGATGGGATCATTTTGGAAGTGGCAGAAAGATCTTGAAATCCAGTTTTCTCTTTCTTCTTTACCCAGCTTTCCAGGGACGCCATTTCTCTAGCATCTATTTTATTCCTGTCCATGTCATGAGAAGTCAGAAGTAGCATTTGTCGACTGATAATCTCTCAGGTTGTGCATGAATACTCTCATGGTTACATAAACAATGCACTGTGGATGTAAAGTCTCATTTGATGGAAGATGCTATAAATATTCTGAAGCTCACGTAGCAACCACGGAGGGAGAACAGAGTTGAAGTTTCAATTTTATGAAATTTCGTCACGAGAGTTCTGCTGAAATTTCATCTGTCTAAAACAGTAATGTAATTCCCCCTCCATTGATGTTGTCAGACATGGGACGGCGTGGTTACTCATTGGTTAGCACTGCTGCCTCACAGCGCCAGGGACCTGGGTTTGATTCCAGCCTCGGGCGAATGTCTCAGTGTCTGAGTGGGTTTCCTCTGGGTGCTCTGGTTTTCTCCCACAATTCAAAGCTGTGCAGGTTAGGTGAATTGGCCATGCTAAATTGTTCATAGCGTTCAGAGATGTGTGGTTTAGGTGTATTAGTCAGGGCTAAATGTTAGATAATGGGTCTGCATCAGTAATTCTTCACAGGGTTGGTGTGGACTTTTTGGGCAAAGAGTCTGTTTCCACACTGTGGGAAATCTATCCTATTAAACATACTTAATAAAGAGAAAATGCTAAAAATATTGGATATGTTTTTTTATGTTCTGCAGTAATTTAATGTATACCTCCTCTAATTTAGGAAACAAAGTTGAAAAAATTTGCATTTATATTGCACTCCATATTCTCAAGACCATCTAGAACAGATTAGTCAGTGAGGTTTTGCTGAACAAACAATAAATGGGATGTAACTACCCAATCTACAACATGGAAGATGCCAATCCAGACAAAGCGGGGCCCTGAAAATTTGTAGTTTCAAATAAACCTGTTGGACAATAACTAGATGTTATGTGGTTTTTGACGTTTGAAGAGTTCAGGGTCTCTGCCTCCGCACCAACTCAGTCAGCAAATTTCAGGCAGCCATCACCTTCTGTATTAAAAATTGCTTTCCCTCATGTCTCCTCGCATCTTCTGCCACTTGACATGAATCTCTGATCCCTAGTTTTTGAACTCTCAATTGTATATACCTCAATATACCACCCTCTGCAAGAAAATATTGCTCCTCAGGTCTCTTTTATATCTTCCCCCTCTCACCCTAAACCTATGCCCTCTAGTTTTGGACTCACCTACCCCAGGAAAGAGATTTTGTCTATTTATCCTATCCATGCCCCTCATGATTTTATAAACTTTTATAAGGTCACCACTCAGCCTCCGATGCTCCAGGGAAAACAGCCCTGGCCTATTCAACCTCTCCCTATAGCTCAAATCCTCCAACCCTGGTAACATTCTTGTAAATCTTTTCTGAACCCTTTCAAGTTTCACAACATCCTTCTGATTCCTCCATTGGGAGTAAACCCTATGTTTTATCAGGTCTGTCTTTTGTTCAGTTTTGAGAAAATACAACAATACTCTTTTCTCCTAAAATGTTGAAAAGCTTGCTCTGGTTTCAGTTGTTATCGTTTCACATTTTCAGCATCTACAGTATTGTTTCTTTGCATAATTATCAATGTTAAATTATTCTGAACAATAGTTACATACCATTTTGGAACCAAAACCCAGTTTTGGTTCTGTCAGGGTCACTAGGCCCCCGACATCATTATAGCCTTGGTTCAAACTTGGAAAAAGGACTGAATTGCAGAGGTAAAGTCATATCAGACCACATTTGACTGAGTGACATCAAGGACCCCAGCAAAACTGGAATTATTGGGAAAGGGAGAAAACTCTGCTTGTTGGAGTCATTTCTGGCATTTAGAAAGATGTTTATGATCATTGAAGATCAGTTATCATCAGTGCCAGGACATCTCTGCAGGAGTTCCTCAGGATGCTGTCCTGGGCCCAAACACCTTCATCAGTGACCGTCTCTCAGTCATAAGGTCAAAATTGGGGATGTTTGCTGATGACTACACAATGTTCAGCATAATTTACAACTCCAGTCCAAATTCAAATGCAACAAGATCTGGACAATATCCACATTTAGGCCTGACAACTGGCAAGTAATATTCACACCACACAAATGCCAGGGAGCAACCATCTCAAATAAGTGATAATCTAGCCACTGCCCATTGACGTTCAGTGTGTTGTCATCACTATCAACTACCCCCCCCCCCCCGCCACTATCAACATCTGGGGAGTATCATTGATCAGAAACTCAACCGGACTTGCCATATAAATACAGTGGGTTCAAGAACTGGTCAAAGGCTAAGAGTACTTCAGCGAGCAATTCATCCCCTGTCTCCCCAAAGCCTGTCCTCCATCTGCAAGACACATCAGAAATGTGATGGAATACTCCCCACTTGCCTGGATGAGAGCAGCTCCAACAGCACTCCAAAGCTTGACACCATGCAGGACAAAGCAGCCTCCGCTTGATTGGCACCACATCCACAAACATTCACTACGTCCAACACTAATGCTCAGTAGCAGCAGTGTGTCTACATGATGCACTGCAGAAATTCATCAAAGATCCTAAGACGACACCTTCCAAAACTATGACCACTTCTATCTAGAAGGACAAGGATGGCAGATACATGGAACATCACCACCTGGAAGTTACCCTCCAAGCCACTTGGAAACATATTGTGGTTCCTTCACTGTCACTGGGTCAAAATCCTGTAATTCCCTCCCTTAAGGGCATTATGGGTCTACCAACATGGACTGCAGCAGTTCAAGAAGGCAGCTCACTACTACCTTCTCTAAGGCAACTAGGAGCAAACAATAAATGCTGGCCAGCCAGTGATGACCAAGTCCCACAAGTGATTAAAAAACGTTCAGAAACGCTTTTATACCAAATAGGATTTGTAGAAAAATCAAGTCATCATTTGCTTGAATAATTTGCTGAATATATTCCAAAATTGCATTCAGAGGAGTGACAGGAATCAAATTTTACCTTCCTTCCAAAACATACAGTTTATACTTTCATGTGATTTTTCAGCCGGAAATGGGGGTATTACTATATTGTAAATTTAACTGGTTACATTAAAATGAAACTATGAACTGATAAACTAAGCAGCAAAGAATAGGACACAAATATTGCATGACCTGTTTGCAATTTTGGCATTTTTGTTTTCCCTTGGGAGCAATGGTACAGTAGATGAAGGTACAGTGGATGGGACTACAGTTATTCTTATAGAATCTCCATAGTGGGGATGCAAGCCATTTGACCGATCAAGTCCATAATGACCCTCCGAAGAGCATCCCATCCAGAACCACATCCCTACCTTATCCCTGTAACCCTGTGTTCTCCATGGCTATTCCACCTAGCTAGCAAATCTATGGACACTATGGGCAATTTAGCAGACTAATCCAACTAACATGCACTTTTTTGGACTGTGGGAGGAAATCTGTGCAGGCATGGGAAGAATGTGCAAACTCCACACAGACGATCGCTTGCGGGTGGAATCGAACCCAGGTCCCTGACGCTGGAGCAGCAGTGCTAGCCACCATGTATTAAATTTGTAATGAGCACTTTGTGCCAGTAAAGAAGTGGCCAGTTATATTTTTGGTCTTGGTTTGCATACTTAAATGCTATCTTTTGTAGCGTTTATTGTTCAAATGTATTTGTTAGATAAATCCGGGCTTTCAATTTAACAAATGCATAGAGTGTCTGGTTAGTTTAATTTGCCATTTCAATGTGTAATGTATTCCAGGTTTTCAGAAGCTTTCTTAATAGACTAAAGCTTTTTTTTGAGGAATCTTGAAGTTCCTGTATCATCTTTTGCTTAGTTGTCAGATCAAAAGAAGGAAACAAGCATTCAGTGTTTGTAATCCTGATTGCTAACCCATGACTCTTGATGGAAAGTACATGTTTAGTGTTGGGAAAGGACAAGATCTGAACTTGACAATGAAGTTTTATCATACCTTGTCAGCAATGGCACTGTGAAGATGACCAGTTGAGATGTGTATCAGAGGCAACCAAAATCTTTGAAACCTGTACTCAAGTAGGACTTAACAGCTCGAGGATGGATGTAACAGAGGAAAGGTAATGAAAAGGAGATTCTTACTGTTTAAGATATGATTTGAGAGTCCAGTAGCCTAATTTATAAAAGTAGAGGCAATTCCTCTCCTCTGACCTTCTGTCAACTGAAACATTACCCACACAGAAAATGTTGCAGAAATTCAACAGATCTCGCAGCCTCTGAAGCATTACGTCACTTTAACTTTCTGCCCATGAAACCTTACCGGATAAGTATTCATTGTTTTTGTTCTTTTTTCAAATTTCTAGCATTTGCAGTATGTTGCCTTTGTACTGGGGTAGTCACTGGTTTACATTGCAGAGAAGTTCTTAGTTTTTATTTACCTTGAAATACTATGCAAACAGAATTGTGCACGCATTGAATAATTGTGTGGTAGTGCAGAACTTAAATATTGCTAATTAAAGGTAAAGCTTCAATAGTCTGTCTTTTCAGTGTTTAAGTACGTGTATTATTGTGGCTTAGTTTCATTTCCAGACACACCTTCTCCAGCCCAATGAACCAAATGACCTTTTAATCCAGTAGTAATGTTTATATTGACAATGGCCTTTAGTCGCAGAGCTGTGAAGTAATTCGGGACATTGTGCTTTGATTACCTGTTAACAGGGGTGTCATGATTTACATTTAATGATAGTTGAGCTTTAGTTTACGTGCAAACTTTCATTTTCTGGTTTTCCAACTTTCAACAGTTTCTTTCTTTTTACCTTGCAGTTACCATCCAGAGCATTGGAGAAAAGGGTAAGGATTTGCATTTAGCATAGTGTACTTTGATGTCTTCAATGTAATACAATAAAAATGTTTTGCATTTGAATGTGGATGCTAAACTAAACATAGAATGTAGTTGTGATATGACAGTTTCATTCTGCCATGTATATTTTTAATCATCAATGGCAGGGCCAACAATTTGAGTAAGAAATATTTAATGTTTAGCATTGTTGCAGAGATAGGTGGGAGTGTGGTAATATTACTGACTTATAATTGTAAAGTCCCAGGCTGATGTTTCAAGAGACGAATTTAGAATTCCACCATGGCAAATAGTAAAATTTGAATTTCAGAGTAAAATTTGAATTTAATAGTAGTCTGTAGTTAAAAGCTGATGTAATGGTAGCCTTGTAACCATTGTCAGAGACACAAAAAAAATTGCAGATGCTAGAGTCCAAGTAGACAAGCAGGAGGCTGGAGGAACACAGCAAGCCAGGCAGCATCAGGAGGTGGAGAAGTCCTTCAGGACTGGGGGTGGGTGTAAGGGGAGCTCCAGATAAAAGTTGGGTTGGTGCGGTTGGGGGAGGGGAGGGTGTGGGGTGGTGAGGTAGGAATAGGTGAACACAGGTAGAGGGTATGACCTGATTGGTCGATGAGAGGAACCAATCCGGTTGGTAACTAGAAGGAAGTGTCGATCAGAGGAATGTAAGGGAGTTGGGGGAAAGGAAGGGAAGTTATTTGAAATTGGAGAACTCGGTGTTGAGTCCTCCGGGCTGTAGACTGCCCAGGCAGAAGATGAGGTGTTGCTCCTCCAATATGCGGTCTGATTTGCTGTGGCAGTAGAGGTGACCGAGGATGGTTATGTCAGAAAGGGAATGGGAAGGGGAATTAAAATGGATGGTGACTGGGAGGTCAGGTCAGCCCCTGTGGACCTGGCTTAAATGCTCAGCGAAACATGCCCTGAGTTAATGTTTGATCTCCCTGATGTAGAGAAGACCATGTTGGGAGTACTGGATACAGTAAATTAGGTTGGAAGAGAGGCAGATGAACCTATGTGTGACCTGGCAGAGATGAAAGATGCAAAATCTGCTGGCACACGACCCCCTTCACTTCTATTCAGGGCTCCAAACAGTCCTTCCAGGTGAGATAGAGGTTCACCTGCCTCTCCTCCAACCTAGTTTACTGTATCTGATGCTTCTGATGTGGTCTTCTGTACATTGGAGAGACCAAACGTAAACTCAGGTCACGTTTTGCTGAGCATCTCAGATGAGCCTGCATGGGCTGACCTGACCTCCCAGTCACTGCTTATTTTAATTCCCCTTCCCACTCCCTTTGCAACGTTACCATCCTTAGCCTCCTCCATTGCCACAGTGAATCAGACAGCAAATTGGAAGCGCAACGCCTCCTTTTGCCTGGGCAGCCTACAGCCCGGAGGACTCAACATTTGAGTTCTCCAATTTCACATAACCTCCCATCCCATCCCTTGACTCCCTTCCCAGCCTCTTTCTCTCTCTCTCTCTCTCTTCCCCTCCCCCCACTTCTGTTCATCTATTCGACTCTTCCAATTACCAAGCTGATTCATTCTTCCCATCAAGCAACAGGTCATACCCTCTACCTGTGTTCACCTATGCCTTCTCACCACCTTGCACCCCCAACCCCCCCTTATCTACAGCTCCCCTTACACTCGCCCCAAGTCCTGAAGACGGGTAGCATCTGAAACGTTGACTTCTCCACCTCCTGATGCTGCCTGGCTTGCTATGTTCTTCCAGCCTTCTCCTTGTTTACCTTGTAACTATTATCAGTTGTAGTGACAGTGCCTCTGCTTCACTGCTGTCCTACAAAACACAAAGCTGCTGTCTTTGTCTGGCCTACATGTGACTCCACTCCCACAGTAATGTGGTTGACTCTTAAATCTCTCTCAAATGGCTGCACAACCCATTCAGTTGTACAAAACCACTACAGTCTAAAGAAAGGATTGAACCAATTCTCCTCTATGTTGAACCATTTGGAAATGGCACAATGTTTTTGGGAAGGGTAAACTTCAATGTCTATTACCAAGCATGGCTCTGTAACACTACAGATTTGCTAATTCTTTGTGGACATAGTTGCTAGATTGGGTCTGCAGCAGGTGGTGAGGAAATCGGCAAACAGCAAGATCTTGCTAGACTTCATCCTCACCAGTCTACCTGTTGCAGACTTAACCATGCATGACAGTATCACTAGGAGTGATCACTGCACAGCCACTGTGGAGGCAAAGTCATGGGTTCTCAATGAGGAAGACATCTCCATTGTGTTCTGTGCACCACCAATGTGCGAAATGAGTCAGTCTTTGAACAGAGATGCAACTCGAAACTAGCAACCCAAGAGGTGCTGTGGGTCATCAGTAGCGGCAGATATGTATTCAACCACAATCTATAACCTCATTGACTGGCATACTTCCACTTGACCATTACCATCAAGACAGGGAATCAACCCTTATTCATTGAAGAGTGTAGGAGGACATGCTAAGAGCAGCATCAGTTGCTAACCTGTGCTGCTGAAGCAGTGGAAGCAACATGCAGTGGATAGGGCAAAGCAGTCCCAAAACTAATGGATCAGATCTAAGCTCTCTGCAGTCCTGCCACTTCCAATTGTGGATCGTGTTGGATAATTACACTACAAACATTTGGAGGAGACTCCGTAAATATTCCTGTCCTCAACAACAGGGGAGATAAATATGTCAGCGCAGAAGATGAGGCTGAAGCATTTGCAAAGATTGCTGAGGGGATGCTCTTTCTTCTTCACTTTTTGAGGTGCCCAGCATCTCAGATGCCTGTCAACTAATTTGATTCAGGTATATGAAGTATCCATGATGTCAAGTATAATTTGAAATAACCGGATATTGTAAAGGCTGTGTGCTATAACAACATTCCAGCAATGGTACTGAAGATTTATGTTCCAGGACTAGCCACGCCCGAAGCTAAGTTGTTTCAATACAGCCACTGCACTGGCATCTATGTAACAATGTGTCCACAATATAAATCCAGCCTTTCCAATTGATCATCAACAGTGATGGAAGAGCTCATTAACAGTGCTAACAAGTGGCACTTGCAAAGGAGGAACATGCCCAAACCACTTAGTGTCTCAATTTTTTTACAACCTTTGTCCAAACATAGAGAAAAAGCTGAACTGCAGAATTGAGGTGAGAGTGAATGCCTTGACATCAAAGCACCATTGACCTCATTCAAAGAGCCCGAGCAAAACTGGAGTCAATAAGAATAGGGGCTGTGCTTACTAGTTTGAGTCATGCCGAGAATAAAGGAAAATAGTTGCGATTGTTGGATGTGAATCATCTCTCTCTAAGGACATCAATGCAGGAGTTCCTCAAGTTAGTATTCCAAATCAGGAGTTCCAAGTTAGTGTCCTAGACCCAACCATCAGTGGAATCATTAATAATCTTCCTTTCATTTGAAGATCAGAAATGTGTAATCATCAGCGAACATCCCCAGTGTTCAGCTGGGGATTCGCAACTTGTCAGATAATGTAGTCTGTGTCCATGTGCAGGGAGACCTGGAAAACACTCAGGCTTGTCTGAAAACTGACAAGTAATGTTTGCACAAGATTTGGTAGGCAAAGCTTCTCTCCACGAAGAAAGAATCTTGCTGTCACCTCTTGATGTTTAGTAGCATTACCATTGCAGAATCCACCACTGTCAACATCTTGAATGTTACCATCGACCTGAAACTGAACTGAGCCAATATTTAAATATTGAATCAACAAGAGCAGGTCAGGGGCTAGGAATACTGTGGCAAATAACTTCTCTCTCTCCGTAATACCAGTCTAACATCCGCAAGGTAGATGGTAATTTGATGAAATATTCTCCATTTGCCTAGGTGAGTGTAATTCCGACAAGACTTGAAGCTCTACATCAACCAGACCAAAGAAGTCACTTGATTTGCACCCCTAGTTTGTCCTTTTGAAGGGACAGGATATAATTAGGGAAGATAAGTGACTCACATTGCCAAGACTATATCGTTTGCTTTACGCTCAATTAGTGTGCAGTACTAGTGTTCCCAACTTTGGCACAGATTCCCTCATCCTCCTTCCATGTTAGATGAAGAGTGTGCAGGATTATTTGAGCTGGATGCTTTCTTGCAGTACTTGCATGTAATGCCGAGTTTGAAATTAAAACCATGGAAGCGTAGAAATAATATAGTGTAGAAGAGGGCCATTCATCCCATCTTGCCCATGCTGACCAAAATATACCCAAATACCCTTCTAATTCCATCTTCCCATGCAACTTACAGCACCTAAGGTACAGATTCAAGTACTTTTCGAAAGAATTTAGTGTCTCTGTCTCTGCCACCGACTCAGACAGCTAATTCCTGACACCCAATACCCGCTGCATAAAAAAGTTTCTCCTCCTCTCTCCTCTAGTCCTTCTGTCATTTAGCCTGAGTCTATGACTTCTGGTTTTTGAACTCTCTGCCAAAGCAAATCGTTTCCTCCTGAGACTTTATCTCTACCCCTCACAATTTTGTCTCTCTCATTCATGTCGCACCATCACACTCCTCTGTTCCAAGGAAAACAACTCCAATTTTTTCTTGTAGCTGCAATTCCCTTTTACTGTTTGACCTCCCTAAATGCATTAAAGTTGAATATTCATCTGTTCTGCCATCTCCTTTTGAAGTTCATTTGATTCAACCACCATTTTAAATTTTTGCTCCATTAATCACTGATATACACTGGCAGTCAGGTGTACCATCCACAAGATTCATCGCAATAACTCACTAAGCCTCCTTTAACAGCATCTTCAAAACCCACACAACCTCTACCATGCTGAAGTATAAGGACAGCGGATACATGGGAACATCTATCATCATGGGTGTAAATGTCAGCCTAGCCTATAGTACCCACATTCCACGAATAGATTGGAAGGAAGACAAGATTGAGCTGCATGGAGGGTGATGATTTCTGAATTTCAACAATAGAATTTAACAGGCTTCTTCTAGGGTATATACTTTTATTGCCGATTGCAATTTTTGACAAGTATTAAATTGCCAATATAGTGATGTTTATGATAGAATTATATCAGTTTCATGATATATTAGTCAAATACATTGTTCAATCAGCCTTGAATTTGAATCCAGCATGTCAACATGTGTTGCCACTGCCCATGAAGATTTTTATCAATTAGCACAATGGTCCCTTTTCATCAATGATCTTTTTTGTTCTTCGCTACACAAATAGGCAGTGCAACATCTCCTCTTTCACTTGAATGGATCAAGCATAATAGTCACGATAGGCGAGGACATATCTTTTCATTTTTTTAAAAATAAGGTTGGTCACCATGTGCTGCTAAGATTTTAAATGTCCAGTCTTCTAATGAGTGGATAAATGGGTGACTATGCTAGATCTGTATTGTTGAGTTCCCAGCAAAATGCTCAAGCAAATCACATGTTTGAATCAAGTGACACCAACGAAAAAGGAAGGATCCTCAATTTTGAACTCTGCATTGTCTGCAAAAAAAGCATCCAGCTCAGGTGATCCTACACAGTCGTCATTCTAACATGACAGAAGGATGAGGGAATCTGTGTCAAAGTTGGCAATGGTGGATCAAATTATAGCTAAGCATAAAGCAGGTATGGTCATACTCTAGAATCATAGCTACTAGACAATGTGTAAGCCATTTATCGCCTCCCCTAATTAGATCCCAATCCTTCAGTAGGACAAACCCACCAGAGATGACAGCACCACTGTATATAAAGCGGAGGGATTGGCATAAGGTGCCCTTAGCATTGACTCCCAACTCCAGTCGGTTTCCTGCCTCCCAATTCTGATCGATCTTCTGCCTCCAAAATCATTTGAGGAAACTCTCACCAACCAAGAAAAAGCAACCAACTTGATATGCATCTAATCCAACACTTTGGCACAGTGGTGGCACAGTGGTTAGCACTGCTGCCTCACAGCGCCAGAGACCCGGGTTCAATTCCCGACTCAGGCGACTGACTGTGTGGAGTTTGCACATTCTCCCCGTGTCTGCGTGGGTTTCCTCCGGGTGCTCCAGTTTCCTCCCACCTCCAAAGATGTGCAGGTCAGATGAACTGACCATGCTAAATTGCCCGTCGTGTTAAGTAAGGGGTAAATGTAGGGGTATGGTTGGGTTGTGCTTTGGTGGGTCAGTGTGGACTTGTTGAGCCGAAGGGCCTGTTTCCACATTGTAAGTAATCTAATCTAGTCTGAGGGACTACATTTGTGGGCGGCACGGTGGCACAGTGGTTAGCACTGCTGCCTCACAGCGCCTGAGACCCGGGTTCAATTCCCGACTCAGGCGACTGACTGTGTGGAGTTTGCACGTTCTCCCCGTGTCTGCGTGGGTTTCCTCCGGGTGCTCCGGTTTCCTCCCACAATCCAAAGATATGCAGGTCAGGTGAATTGGCCATGCTAAATTGCCCGTAGTGTTAGGTAAGGGGTAAATGTAGGGGTATGGGTGGGTTGCGCTTCGGCGTGTCGGTGTTGACTTGTTGGGCCGAAGAGCCTGTTTCCACACTGTAAGTAATCTAATCTAAAAAAAACTTTAAACCGTTCACCATTTATCTGGTAGAGCTTCAGTGTACTGGCAACAAAATGTATTTCAGCAGCGGTCCATGATTTTGACAATTTCTCCCAAACCACCTCTAAAGATGAGGATGGTATATGTAAGTACCAACATGTGTAAGTTGCCCTTCAAGTCAGACATTGATTAGTTTAGTCATTCCTTCATTGCACTGGGTCAAATCCTTTAACACCCTAACTAGAAGTATCATACATGTACCTTCACCACATAAGTGGAGCAATTGGAGAAGCTGTTTTCTCACTATCAGAAATGATACTTAGCATATGACTTTTTTTCCCCAACAAAGAGTAGTTTAATTAAAGACCATTAAATGATTTTAAGCATTGATAAAAAGGAATCCTGTTGAATTCTGAGGACGGGTCACTGGACCCAAAGTGTTAACTTTGATTTCTCTTCACAGATGCTGCCAGATCTGCTGAGCTTTTCCAGCAATTTTAATTGTTTCATATTGAACATTATGGGGTGTGAATAAAAAAAATGGTGATTCATGAGGGAAGTATCTGGATCAAATGGTCTGTTTGTGTTGTAATATTTTGGTATCCTTTCTATGTTCTGTTTTTCAATTTTCCTACTGTGTTCTTCACTAAACTACTTGAATACGTGAAAGCTAAATATTGGAAAAGATAAACTCACTCTTCACATTTTCCATGTTGTTTTATATTGTTATGGTGTGACTTCTGCATGTTGTTACTCCATCCTTCCTGCCTCACATTCTCCTTGGCGAGGTTAAAAACCTGACACAGTTGTTTTCCAGACCCGTAAGATGATTAAAAAAGTTGCAAGAGATCTTGGTGTTTTATCTTCCAATTTTGTGTGCTGTTATGTTGTTCTCACTCACTTGTTTAACTCCTCCTTGAATCCTTGTAATAAATCAGCACTCACTGCACATACCAATCTATTCCTGCAGATTCTATGTGAAAAAAAAGAGTTTTATGTTTTCATATCATATAGCTATGTCCCATGATTTTTCACACACCTGTCCAGTGTGAATAACCTATGCATATGGCTTAGCTTAATCTTCTCAATATCTTAAAGGTGTTGGTCAAATGGATAGAAATGTCTGCTTCCCTGCTGTATGCCTCTATAAATATCCTTTTATGCTTCCTGTAAGTGCAGGCACCTAAATTATAAATATAGTAGAACTAGAAGATTGCAGATGCTGGAAATTAGAAATAAAAATAGAAAATACTACAGAAGCTCAGCAAGTCTGACTGCATTTATGGAGATAGAAATATTAAATCAAATAGTTCTCTTGCATCTTCCAGGATGTAAACTTTACTCATTATTGGAGGGCACAATCAGTGGACATGGGTACAAATAAGATGTAGCAAAGATTTTGTACAAACATTATCTTGATACGGGGTCATCGTGACAAATTGATAAGATAATATCCGATTACGATCATTTATTTCATATGTATGGAGAGGAAATCTTAACATTGAAGTGTAAAGCTCACTTTGGGTGAGAGTACTTTCAAATATTATGCTGAACATAGCATGTTAGAATTCCCACATTTCAGTGTCCATGTGTTTCACATGATCTTTATTCTTCTCCAGAATCTTATTATAGACAATGTCTGTTCATTACCCAAGGCCTCTGATAGTGTGGCTACTAAAGTTAATTTGTTGTAGTCTGAAGATCATACAACTGCTCTCTGAGAGAGAGAAAGAGAGATACAACAAGTGGTGAGTTTATCCTGGGGGTCACCACACCTCAGGCAAGAAGTGAGATTGAGAAGGAGGGACCTTCATGATGACCTTAGCTGGTCTGGCAATTGAACCTGCACTGTCGGCATCACTCTAAATCGTAGACCAACCATCCAGCCAACTGAACTAACCAGTCTCAGCTTTGGCAATCTGAATGTTTCGTGATGCACTTTTCTGTACATTTGTAGTTCCCACATACTTTGTTTATTGATGATTATATGGCAGAACTTCATCCCTGATTCTTATATTTAATTGCCTGGCTTCATATCTGAACACTTAGCTTTTTGCAAGAATTTCTTAGCACTGTTCATGGTTTCTGTGATTCATGCACAGTAGTATACAGTCCTTTTCCTACTAAACACACAACTCTGCATAATGTACACATGTATTGTTTCCAGCCATATGTGTGGAAATTGATACAATAATGTACAACTGTACAATAATATGCTCCCTGCTCAATTTGAATTTCATCCACTCAGTCCCTGACGTCATTTCACCCCAAAGGACTACAACAATTCACCATTCAAAGGACAGTTAGAGATGGGCAACAAATTCTGACCTTGCTAGTGATGTCCACATCCCATGAATGGGAAAAAAAAGTCACCTGCCAGAATCTAGGGCTGATATCTAAGGCACTAATACTTCTATCTAATAATTTGTTAGGTAAACGTATAGTAGAGGTACTAAGCTTACATAATTCCTTTGTTTAAGTAGGAAGCAGGAAATGTCCAAGCAATAATAGTCCAAACAATTGTGAGCGGCATAGTGGCTCATTAGTTCATATTGCTGCTTCACAGTGCCAGGGATCTGGATTTTTAGATTAGATTAGATTCTTTACAGTGTGGAAACAGGCCCTTTGGCCCAACAAAGTCCACCGCAACCCTCTGAGAGCCATTTACCTCTGGCTAATCCACCTAACACTATGGGCAATTTAGCATAGCCAATTCACCTGAACTGCACATCTTTGGACCGTGGAAGGAAACGGGAGGAAACCACGCCGACACAGGGAGAATGTGCAAACTCCACACAGACAGTTGCCCGAGGCGGGAATTGAACCTGGGTCCCTGGCGCTGTGTGACAGCAGTGCTAACCACTGAGCCACTGTGTTGTCCACAATGGACTGTGGTTTCCTCCCACAGTCCAAAGATGTTCAGGTTAAATGGTTTGGCCATACTAAATTACCCATTGTGTCCAGGAATCTGCAGGCTCGCTGTGTTAGCCATGGGAATTACAAAGTTATAAGGATAGGGGAGGGGAGGTTGGTCTGGGTAGGATGCTTTTCAGAGGGTCGGTGTGTATTTGATGGGCTGAATGGCCTGCCTCCACTCTAGGAATTCTATAATTCTAAATCAGCTTACAATCAGGGTTACATTAAGTTTGTAATAAAGCAGAGTATAGAATAACATGGAAATTAAAAATGTGATGATGGTTAGAATAGATTTTTAAAGTGAAAATCTTGTTTAACCAACCTTTATTGAATTTTATGAGGAGTTAATAGAGAGCGTAGACAGTGTTAATGCAGTAAATGTAATTTATCAGAATTTTACAATACTTACAATAGATTAAAAAGGTTACAGAATGTGAAGTCAGTACAAGTGGGAGAATGACTTCTAGCTAATTTCAAGACAAAATTTCAAAAATTGTAAGCGATATCTAACCAGGATCAGTTTTGATACTATAATTCACAATTTACTTCAAAAATTTCAGCTGATCAACACAGTTTCTAAAATGGCAGATGAACAAAATTTGAGTGGAGTGTGAATACTGAAGAGTACTGCAGTGAAGTATAGGAGGACATGAATAAACTTGAAGAATAGGGAAATTATTGGCAAATGAAGTTAAATATAGGTAGTATGTATTGCTCAGAATACATCTGTAATCGGGTAGTCATTTACTTTAAGATAGGAGTTTAGGTGAGAGAGAGTAACAAGAGGTTCTCGGTGCAAATGTATCCATCACTAAAGCTGTACTACAGGTTAAATGGTCATGAGAATGCAAAGCTTTATAGCTAAAGAGAATTGAAAAAATTTGTGATGTCTGCATGGAACCTTGGAGCATCACGTGCAATTTAAAGAATGGAGAGGAAACTGGAGAGAGTACAGAGATAAACAGATAATACCAGATATCTGTGGGTTTTCTATGCCAGAAAAAGTTTGTCAAGTTGTATCTTTCCCCTCTGGGTGCAAAGAAGATTGGGATGGGGTGTGTGAGGGGTGACCTAGTAGAGGTGTCTCAAATTATGTAAGCTTTTTCAGAGAATAGATAGAAAGAAAATTTCCCTTTTTTTATGGATGAGTATAACTAGAGGCCATAAATATAGGATATTCCCTAAGAAATTCAGCAGTGAATTCAGAATAAATTTCTTTACTGAAGAAGTAATAAATAAAAATGTACGACTATCTACCATGAGGAATGGTTGAAGCGAATAATATAGATGAATTCAGAGGTAAGGTTGATGAGCATTTGATGACAAGGAAGTGGAGAGTTAACAATAAATTTAGAAGAAAATTTATTGAGCAGGGTTCAATGTGCGTAAGTACTGGCGTAGATCTGTCGGAATGAATGACATATAAGATATTGGATAATTCTCACATGGCATACATTGTGTCAGATGCTTGCAAATTCTCTTCTTTGTAAAATATATTTGCGCACAATTGTGCCAATTGTAAATTTGTAGGTACTTCCCCAATATCATCAGTGTACTCCAAAATGGTAGATAACGTTTGTAATTCTGAATTCGTGTGGATTCCCAATTTCATTACAAAAGAAAAAAATTGCAACCACAAGATGTTCCAAAAGAGCTTCAAAGGCAATTAAGTTTTTTTTAAGCAATGTAGGAAATTCAGTATCTTTGTGTTTCCCTAATTGATCATGATCCATTGTCCCTCAAAACAGATTGCACCTTTGCAGACTTCACGATTTGTGTGTCCTCAGGTGACTGGGTAGTCCAATTCTGCAATCATCTATTTTTGGGCAGAGGAGACCAGAATTCAACTGAGGCATAGAAGGTCTTGAGGCAGGGTTCTGCTGTTCCTCCCGTATGCTCTTGTCACTTGTCTATATGTGTCCAGTTTCCAACTGTGTTGCGGCTTGCTTAATATGGTGCAGCACATGGCACTGTTTATAGCAGATTTTTCCCGAGGATTGATGTCAATTTATTTCATTTTCACTGAGGCCTTCAGAAAGTGCTTAAAACATTTTCTCTGCAATCCTTGGGCACCATACTTATGCTGCGCAAAGATATTCTGCTGCAGTATCCAGTTATTTTGCATGCAGGCAAGGTGTCTAAACTAGCACAGCCGATTTCAGTGATCGTGGTTGTCACCCTGAAGGAATTTTCTTTGGTGAAGATTGGATATCACCTGTCTTTGCACTTGACTGAGTATTCTGATCAGACCTTTTGAGAACGATAGCTGCTGATGTAGGACAATTGTTCAATAATTTCTAAAGTGTTCCATCAATCACAACAGCTGGAAGTGTACGTATTGATTCAAGAGAGGCCAAGTGGAGGAATTTGGCCTTGCTGATGTTGAAAAAGAGATCAACCCTTTTGTGGAATTTAAGAAATTGTGCATGGCTTGAATGTCACTTACAGCATAGGCAACAATTGCTCAGTCATTAGCATATTGAGTTATAGATGCGCTGGAGGGTCAGCCTATTCTTGGCTGTCAACCTGCTGAGGTTGAAAAGCTACCTGTCAAATCAAAACGTGTAACCCCTTGTGCCACTTGGTCATGAAGGAGCTCTGGGAGTAGGCCAAGGTAGAGAGAAAGTTAGTGCAATCTCAGCTTGTTTCATAGCCGTCTACTTGCAAAAGGACTTGATCTCCAATCCATACAAAACTCATTTGCTTTCATGCCATCCTGCAGGAATTAGAAGACAGTACCAAATTTTGCTCAATCTATTGAGGACTTTCCATAGAACTTCATCGTTGCTGCAGGCAAAAATCTTTGATATCAAAAGAGGCTATGCAGAGCTCTGCTCCAAACAGCTTTCTAAACTAATCTGAATAAGGATTAAGTTGATAGCTTCCCAGTCAACTGAAAGCAATTGCTGGACGGATGTCTTTCCTGACAGGTGGCTCAGAGGATTTGTGTGGGAATCCTCCACACAATGGACAGAAGAAATATGCCTCTCTGGTTTACACTTATCAACTTTCTGAAAAGCATGAACAGTAATGTTATTATGGAATCGGAAAAGAAGTACCTTTCTGTGAAAAGGTCCAAACTGAGGCAAGATTTATAACTACCACCTCTGTAGATCTCTGTACAGTAATGTTCAGATAGCTTGCTTCAGTAAAGCTGATTGAGAGCTCGTCATTGTGATCAGGACAGTAGGGATGTTGACAATGACTCCTCTCTCCAATCCCCATTATTCTTCAACATAGTGACAGAGGATGTTTTCAACCTGCCTTAAGGCAATAGGCACTGTCCCAAAAGTCTAGTCTCAAAGACAAGTCTGTGCTTTCTCACTTCCATTGGAGTGTAAGCCTGCTTTTGCACTCCACTCTCTTAAGCAGATCGTGAGCCCTTTTCTGACTCCAGCAAGAGTTCTACTACCCAAATCACATTGACTACTTTGTGACAGCTGCCTTCCACTTACCTAAATTCAAACAAAATCCTTATCCAGTAGAAAATCTGTGTAAAAATCCACAGGACTGAGCCTTTATTATTCTATTCTCTGGGCCTCTGGCAAAAGCTTCTTAACAAACAACTTATATCCACCAAATCATTGATGACTTCAAAATATTGAAGCAGGTTGGTAGGGCACTATTTTCCAGTAATTTCCAGTATTTTCCAGTTCTTTTTCTTGAGATTTATTACACACTTGATGCAACTGCATTGTCTCGACTTCTGTGAACAGCCAAAATTTATTAAGCAAGTACAAGCTTTTGAAGGAACTCTTAACACTGTTCGTGGAGCTTATGGAGCTGTGTCAAGGGATCTCTCTGAATAAGGGAACAGTTTTGCTTTATACAGGATTTTACAACACACTCACATGCCACCAAAGACACTATGTAGTGATTTGATTATTTCCAGAAACAATGTGATTAGATCATTCCTTAGCTGCAGGATTTGTTTTAAATTGTTTCTGAACTGCAGGGTGTGGTTAGATTCTTAACTGCAGTGTTCTTATTCTTTCTTAACTGCAGGAGATGGCTATGTAATTTGATTCTGAATTGCAGGAGGTGGCTATGTAATTTGATTCTGAATTGCAGGAGGTGGCTATGTACTTTTTTATATTTTGCAGATGCCGGTGTTGGACTGGGGTGTACAAAGTTAAAAATCACACTTTTTTATAGTCTGCCTGCAAGACAGAGAAACATACCAGTCTTCTCGCGCTCAATCGCGCTCTCACTCTCTCACTCACTCTTTCATGCTCTCAAACCTACTCACGCTCAAACACGCTCGCGCTCTCGCTCTCAAACACGCTCTCTCGCGCTCTCGCTCACAGGTCAGCAGGTAACCCATTTATCACCTCCCCTAATTATGTTCTAATCCTTCAGTAGGACAAATCCACCAGAGGTGACAGCACCGCTGTATATAAAGCGGAGGGAGTGGCATAAGGTGCCCTTAGCATTGACTCCCAACTCCAGTTGGTCTCCTGCCTCCCAATTCTGGTCGATCTTCTGCCTCCAAAATCATTTGAGGAAACTCAAATGAAGTGGTGAAGTCTGGTACAATTAACAACATTTAAAAGGCATCTGGATAGGTACATGAATAGGAAGGATTGAGAGAGATATGAGCCAAATGCTGGCAAATAGGTCAAGATTAATTTAGATATCTGGTTGACATGGTTGAGTTGGACCGAAGGGACTGTTTCTGTTCTGTACATCTCTATGATCTTATTAAAAGCGATGTACAAGCGAAATAAAGGTGATGTGAGGAAACATTATTTTCACAGAGAAAGTTGTTGTGATATGAAATGCACTGGAATATCTGTAAATGTGGTGAAGGTAGGTTCAAATGAGGCATGGCGGGGGGGAGCATTGAATGGTTGGTTATTGGGTAGAAATGATGTGCAACAATACAGGAAAAAGGAGGAGACTGGTATTTTGTAATAGAATCACAGTGGAGGTTCAAAGAGCCAAATAGGCTCTTTTTGCACCATAACAATTCTGGATTTCTTGAAGTGTGCTGGAGTAATGAAAATGGGGGTTAGATTTCTAAAAATACATTCAATTATTACCATGTTGAAAGAATGAAAATGTTTCTAAAATAAATGTTAGTTACTTTGTACCAATAAAGCTGCTTATTGTAAACCGTCATTCCTGAAATACCAGAACCTTAAGATTGGGTGAAAAGGTACATACAAGATATGATGGGGTATTTGTGCTTCCTGTATTTTCACAAACCCTAATATGCTATCAAATGTTAGTTAATACACATTAGAGAATTTTAAAACAAAACATCATATTTGCTGGAAATCTGAAATTTTGTTTTTACAAATGCTGGAGCAACTCAGCAGCCTGGTCGCATCCATGGACAGAGCATGTTACCTTCAGAAATCATATTGGATAAGAAGTATTGTTTCTCTCTCCACAGATGCTACCAGAAATGCTGAATTTTCCACTTTTTTAAATTAGAGAATTAAGCTGTGCTTGTGTTAAACGATGCCGTCTATAATGGAGCTATGATTTACCTTCCAGATTTCTTCCTGAGGAGATGACTTGTACTATATATTGCTATGGATAATACCATCTCTTCAGTACCTTACCTAAATCACTTTTTTTTAATGGCAGGTTTAAAAGGATATCATTATCAATACTGGGCCAACCCAATCCACCTGCACTTACAGCAAGTGATTAAGTACTGGGATTGTGATTGATTTAATTAATTTAGCCTCTATCTAACCTTGGAATGGTGAAGCAAATCATATGGTCCCATTGTCACTCTGACAAATCTGACTTATTTAAGGCTAATGAGTGATAAATTCTGAGACCTCCCCACTATTCATACCTTAACATCTTGGTTTAATAATTTAGTAACCAACCAACCATGACTTTTTTTTAATTTTTGTACATATGACAAATATGATTATGCTGATTATTTTTGAAATGTTGAGCTTTCATTTTATATTTAAGAAGTTATTCTCTGAAATATAATGATACTTTATTCAAGAAACAAGCTTCCAGCCTGAGGGTTCAATTACTGTATAACTTGTGTTGAAAAATCCATGTGGCTTAGTAATCAAGTTAGACATGTAACCATGGAACTGCCCTTCAGTACCAAAGGCAGTAGGCAAACAATTTAGTAGATAACAGAAATTGTTGAATGAGAGATTTTAAAAAAGGTAAAATTATGTTGAGGTTAGAAGCCTCTACACCACTCATAACTGAAAGGTACTGAACCACATATACATTTCACAATTTGAATACTTCATTGAGAACAGGAGCCAAAGAGAATAGGGCTACGTGGATACTTTTGAATACTTGATCTTACAGAGCTGAATATTGTCAAATGCCTGAGTCATGTTGCTTACTCTAGGTGTAGTGGGGCTAACCAATTTTGAAGTTGGATCGATTTATCTCAAGAAATTTCTCAACATTGTACAAATATTAATCTTTGTTCATACGGTTTCAAATTTGGTGACTTGAAGGGTGTTGTCGTACAACACCTATTGATAGCTAAAGATCAATTTCAGTGTGCAGGTGTGTTTTCTCTTGATCTGTGAGGCCAAGTGCCACATGGGCACAAGGGATAGGTATAGCCAGTGTAAATCAATAGGTTATGGAAAGGGACTCTGAAAGGGTGAGAGATCAGAGAACCAATGCCTGTTTTTGAAACAAAAACAGAAGTTGCTGGAAAAACTCATCAGGTCTGGCAGCATCTGTGCAGAGAAATCAAAGTCAGCATTTTAGGTCTGATGACTCTACCTTGGAACAGACCTGAAATGTTAGCTTTGGTTTCACTTCACAGATGCTGCCAGACCTGAGCTTTTCCAGCAACTTCTGTTTTTGTTTCAGATTTTAAATACCTGCAGTCCTTTCGTTTTTTAAAAAATGTCTATTATTCTTTTATTATGTATCTGGCTGTCCATTTCTAGTCAATTTGAATGTGTATACCCAGGATCTTTGAGGATTTTACCTCTGTCAAGGGATATGCCTAACTTTGTCAAGGGCATATGTTCATGTCAGTCAAAGTCTACTTTCATTGATTAACATTTAGCTAACTGCATATTGTTTTCCTCACTTCACACAGTAAGGGCATCAAGAGGCAATTAATCTGGCATTCATTGTAATTACTGTTTACACAACTGCTGGTTCAAGCTGTCATTGGAGAAGGTGACAGAAGCTGGAGCTATGGGTGTGTACAATTGTACATTCTGCTGACAAGTAGCTAATTGGTCTGTGGAATAGTGACCAGTCATCAATGACTTCCTGACTGACAACGACTGTGATTGTCCATAGCTGCAACTGTTCAACTACCTGAGAACCAAGTTAGAAAGAAGCCATCAGATCTTCTCCAACCCAGGAGCAGTCTTTATCCTGCGCAGTTTAAAAAAAAACACTCTTAGCCTGAAGAAATGATGTGGAGGTGCTGGTGTTGGATTGGAGTGGACAAAATCAGAAGTCACGTGATACCAGGTTGTAGTCTAACAGGTTTATTTGAAATCACAAGCTTTCAGAATGCTACTCCTTCATCAGGTCAAATGTATCAGTCTTTCTGCCCGTGAGACTTGCCTGATGAAAGAGCAGTGCTCCAAATGCTTGTGATTTCAATAAACCTGTTGCACTATAACCTGGAGTCTTTTGACTTCTGATTTTAGCCTGAAGAAAACCAATTTATTTTATCTTGGCAGTTGCTGTAAGCTGTAACTTTGAATTAATAAGTCAGAGTTCCTTTATAGCTGTGAACCAGTCATCCTCTGCCTCCTGTCAGCAAATGAAAGCATCCAGAGAAAGAATACTGAGAAACAGTGTGCTGATCAGCATAAAAATCACCTTTAAACCTTGTAAACAAGATCCATTAAGCTGCCTTTCCAGCTTTTCTGGCTGTAACACACACCTTTCTTCATGTCTGTGTGATATGAGGAATTTATCAGGGGATTAGAGATTTAATTTGTAGTGTATATACTGATGTGATGGTTCATAAATGTTTACCTACGGCTAGTCTTTTTCTTTGTAATTTTACATGTCTTTATCTTATTGTCCACTATTTTTCACTGGGGCAATCTCCCATATACAGGCAAAGTTGCTGGTCTGTACAGACCTTTCCTTCATGTTGGGAAAGATTCAGAAGAATTTTGAGGAAGATACTGACCAGGCATAGCAATTGTAAATGATATTTGCAATTATGAATCCATTAGACTTGCATATTTACAGTTCTACTGAAGCTAAATTATTTTAGAGTATTTGTTTTGCATGAGTATAGTTAGCATTGTCAAGTCCAGTGCACGATCAGTGTTGATTTGGCTAGGCAAGTAGCCCAATTTATGATAAGGGAGATGGTCATTTTACTGAAATTGCTTTCTATTGTCTCCTCGACTGACTTCCTCAAGATGTCAATCATTGTAGGAATATACTTTTCCTTCCAGCTTTTCCCGGTTAGGTTTCTAGTTTGTTGAAGACAATCAATCATCTCCAAAGTAGTTTTGGCTGCTTAGAAAATATGTATTTCACTTCCATAATGATTGTAATAATTAGACATCGGAGATAATATCAAAGTATTCCAGAAAATTCCAAAGCCTATCAATGTATTTCAGTTAAAAGAACTATTTCTTCACAATGTCTGCTGCTGCCTAGAACCAGTTATTTTAAAAACTCACTTTGAAAAGCATTCATTTGTTGTCCAGCATGTCACACTACCAGGAATTAATTCAAACTCTAAAACTGTACTACCTGGATTGTCGTGTCATCATATAACTATTAGGAGAACTTGATTTCAAAGTAATGTGATTACAGAGCTCAGCCAATTTAAAACACAAAACTGTCTTTGACTAAAAGCTTTTTCCCGGCTTCACCATAATATAGCAGGATATAAAAAATGATTTTCCTCTACCATTTGAGTCTATTAGCCAAGCTAGAAAAGCAAACCTCCAGCATTTTTGATTTTGACCTGACTTCAATTAACACACATTTGCATTCACAAAGGGCCACATGATACCCGTGTGTTTCATTGACCATAATTAAGCAGAATATACTAATGTCTCATTTCCTAAAAAAAAAGCCATGAGTATTATTTAATAAACTCAATCCTACTTTGGAACATCGCTCATACAACTGTTATGCAAGCAGTCACTCACTGAGTTGCAGTTGTGCCTTATGTTAGGATATCAGCAAATTAATAGTTTGAATTCTATAATATGGTATTCACTGCTTCCTTTTAGGAACTTTAGACTACAAAGAATAGGTGGGCTCTTAGGAGCAAGCAGATTTTCCAAATTAAAAGGATAAATCCCCAGAGCCTGCCTTAGAATTCTGTGGGAAGCTAGGGAAGTGACTGCTGGGCTGCTTGCTGAGATATTTATATCATCAAATGCCACAGGTGAGCTGCTGGAAGACTGGAGGTTGGCTTTGATGGTACTACTATTTCAGAAGGTTGGTAATGGAAAGCCAGGGAACAAGAGGACGATAAGCTTGACATTGATGGTGGGCAAATTGTTGGAGGGAATCCTGAGGGACAGGATTTGCATGTACTTGGAAAGGCAGGAACTGATTAGTGATGGTCAACATGGCTTTATGCATGGGAAATCATCTCACTAACTTGAGTTTATTGAAAAAGTAATGAAGAAGATTGATGAGGACAGAGCGGTGGATGTGATCTGTATGAACTTCAGTAAGGTGTTCAACAAGGTTCCTGGTAGACCGGTCAGAAAGGTTAGATCACGTGAAATACAGGGAGAACAAGCCATTTGAATATAGAACTGGCTCAAAGGTAAAACAGAGATGGTGGTCGAGGGTTGCTTTTCAGTCTGGAGGCCTTTGACCAGTGGAGTGCCACAAGGATCGGTGCTGGGTTCACTGTTTTTCATCATTTATATAAATGCTTTGGGTGTGAACATAGGAGGTATAATCAGTAGATTTGCAGATGACACCAAAAATTGGAGGTGTAGTGGACAGTGAAGAACATTACTTGAGAGTACAAACGGGATCTTGATCAGATGGATCGATGGGCTAAGAAGTAGCAGATGGAGATTAGATAAGTGTTGAGGTGCTGCACTTTGAAAAGGCAAATCAAGGCAGGTCTTATGCAGTTAATGGTAAGGTCCTGGGGAGTGTTGCTGAACAAAGAGACCTTGGAGTGCAGGTTCATAGTTTCTTGAAAGTGGAGTTGCAGGTCCAGAACCAGACAGTGTAAATGAGAGGAGAAAGATAGAAAAGGGACCTAAGGGGCAACTTCTTCATGCAGAGGGTGGTGCATATATGGAATTAGCTGCCAGAGGAAGTGGTGGAGGCTGGTACAATTGCAACATTTAAAAGGCATCTAAGTGAATATATGAATGGGAAGGCTTTAGAGGGATATGAGCCAAGTGCTGGCAAATGGGACTAGACTTGACTTCCTTTGTAGATCAAAATCTTTCTAACTTGGACTTGAACTTGCTTTCTAGAAGAAGCAATCCTAAAAATTCATAACCTTTAAGGAAAAGAAATTCCTCCTCAACTTATCTTAAATACATGACCCCTTATTTTCAACCTGACTTCTAAATTCCCCTTGAATTGAAACATCCTTTCAACATTACCCACCTGAGCCCATTCAGAATCTTGTATATTACATCAAGATTGCTTCTCAGTCTTCTCAACTCCAATGAGTACAGAGCCAACCTATTTATCCTTTCCTCGTAAGACACTGTCTTCATCCCAGGAATTGTTTTTGTAAGCTTTCCCTGAGTTGCATCCAGTGTGCGTTGTACCCTCTTTAAATAAGATGATTCTATCTGTGCAGGCTGTACTCTAGTTGTAGCCTCACAAATGCTGTGTGTCATTTCCAACTTTGCTTGGACAACTTGAGACTCTTGTTCAATGAAGCAGTTGTCTTGAAGAGTGCAGCTGGACTCAACAACTCTCAAGCTGGACAGGATTCCGAATAAAGCAGCTTACTTGACTGGCACCACATCCACTGCCTTCAACATTGACTCTCTCCACCACCACTGTGCAGTAGTGTACCATCTACTGCACTGCACAACAGTAATTCATCATGGCTTCTCTGACAACACATTCCAAATCTACTATCTCTACCACCTAAAGGGACAAAGCAGCATATGCATGTGAACACCACCATCTGCAAGGTCTTCTCCAAGCCATACACCGTCCTGGCTTGAGTTACATTGCTGCGCCTTCACTGTTGCTGGATGAAACACTGGGAACATTCTTCCTAACAGCACTGTGGGTATCCTTACACCCAAGGACAACAGTGGTTCTTGAAGTCAGCTTGCCACTACCACCTCCAGGAAAATTAGGAGTGGGCAATAAATGTTGATTCAGTCAGCGACGCCCATATCCCTTGAACAAAAATAAAATTGTACATCTGCAATATGCTGTGCAATTGCCATTTTTTCTGCTATTCTTTGCTGTCACCCTCACCATGCATATAATACCCTTCAGTCTGTAGCTAATGCCCTGTAAGTAGGCAGTCTTGCTATTAATTTAAGCTTTGAGCCTCTCTCCACTCAACTCTGATTTGCTTAACTGCATTTCCTGATGTCCTTATTTCCGTTTTCCTTATATTTTTCATGTACATTTGGTGTCACTGGTAGGCAGTACATGCTGCCCATTCCTAAATGTTTTTGAACTGAGCGGCTTGCTAGGCCAGTTCAAAGGGCTCACATTACTGTGGGTCTTGAGTTACATGTATGCCAGACATGGATGCCAGATTTCCATCTCTGGTGGACATTAGTGAGCCAAGTTAGACTTTATCAATTACATTCAAAATCTACCAACTGGCATGAGAGATGTATACACCTGACCTTGACGCACAAGCCTCTGATTCTGGATTACTGTTCCAATGACATTGCCACTATACCACCCAATACCTTAAAGGGGTCTGACGTTTTACTGACCATCTGCAGGGTCTCTGGTTATTTATGGGCACCAGTTTGTGCTACTTAATTTCTAACACTCCATTACCTTTCAGATTGCAAGTTCCTAACTGTACCAAGTCCCAAAAAAATCACTGCCACTCTGGTTTCTAATGCAACTTTCATTGCTGATTCTCCATTATCCAACTTTGTGGCACTCCCGCTTTAAGATATAACTCTGAGGACTTTGCATATACACATAACCCTGAAGGTGACTGAGCAGGTGGATGTGGTCATGAAGAAGGCATAGGGGAATCTTGCATTTATTAGCCAAAGTGGTATAGGAGCTGGGGAGTTACACTTGAACTGTATAAAACACCAGTTATACCACCATTTTGGCTGACACATTTTGCAAATAGGATTGTGTTAGAGAGGGTACAGAGGGAAATTATGTGGAATTTGGAGAATTTCAGATATGAGAAAAGATTGTGTAAGCCAGAGTTGTTTTCAGCGTTTAGGGGTAGATTTAATTGAAGTGTATGTAATTGAGTGGCTGAGAGTAGATAGGGAGGCACTGTTCCTTTTGAGGAGTTGATAACCAGGTGATAGATTTAGGCTGAGTGGGAGTAAATTTGGAGGCGATTCAAGAAAGAGTGATGGGAATCTGGTACTTGCTTCATGGAAGTATGGCAGATGCAGAAACCCTCAACATTCTGCTGTTTAAAAAGTACTTTGATATGCGTTTGAAGTGCTGTTTCCTATAAGACTGGAGAGCAAGTGCTAGGCTCTGGATTAGACTAGATGGTTACTTGCCAATATGAATGGGCATTGGGTGGAATGTCTGCCTTCTGTGCTGTAAATGTTGGATTCCCCTCTGTCCAGATACAGGTTGTATATCTTCATTAGTGACTTCTCTTCCTGCTCCCTCCACTATTTTGCCCCAGCTCTTACTGTAACTTCCCCAGTTCTAAATGTCACTCTGCATCTTTCAGTTATCCAATTCTGATCCTGTGTGTATTCTCTTCCACCACCTCACCCTTCAGTGGTGGCAGATGTTTCATCATTTCAAAGTTAAAAATCACACAACACCAGGTTATAGTCCAACAGGTTTAATTGGAAGCACACTAGCTTTCGGAGCGACACTCCTTCATCAGGTGATTGTGGAGGGCTCGACTGTAACACAGAATTTATAGTAAAAACTTTTTAACTTTGTACACCCCAGTCCAACACCGGCATCTCCAAATCACTTCTTCATTTCAGGCTTTCACTTTAGCATTCCCATCCCAAAGCGCTTTGCATTTCAATCTCACTCTTGTGAAATAAATATTATAAGCCCATCATTTTAACTAAATTTTTATTGACAGTCTCTCATCAATTCCTCCATTTCTTTATATTGATTTTGTTTCATTTGTTATCTAGAAATCATCTGCTATAGTGTTTTATAAATTGGTGTATTGGGAGAAATTTCTTTACACATTGGAATGCTTTGCCAGAGGGACTGTCGCATCTTTGAAGGAAAGATTGTGAGATTATTTTCTGGAGGGAAGCCTAGACTAATGGAATTGATTTTAAAGTGGTCTGACAAACGCACCACTTGCATTGGAAACTTATATGGATTCCAGTATCATGGTATTGTTTAGGAAAATGCAGTGTGAACATTAGAGCATTGTACATTTTGCTAACTTCAAAATGCTTTCATTCTTTCTTTGTTTCAGTTATCTACCTTGTGGTATTTCATCTATCATTTGTCATGTTCGTGTGGTCCTATTGGAAAACTATTTTTACACCCCCAGCTAACCCATCAAAAGAGGTGAGTGCTGTGTTGTCTGAGAACATTTGTTGAGGTTGAGAAATTTTGTTTGAAAGTTCTGGACAATCCTAATTTGTTTTATTAAATTTGTTGACTGAGAATGTAAGTGAACTGTGACTTTTTTTTCTATGAATCAATAAAAATGGCAAGCCACAGCAGATTCTAACTCAGTACATTAAAGGTTAGTTCTGAGATCCAACCATTTGCCAATAAATAGTTTCTTTCTGGGGATATTGAGTATTCAGTATTAATACATATTAAAGACGGTACATTAAATCTAATTTAATCTTGTTCTATTTCACCTTCAATGAAGTTTGTGAGTACTGCTGACATTTTAAAGGCTTTTCACAGATTGGAAAGATTTATATTGTTTCATATGAGCTATGGGATCAACCAGAATGTTGGTCAAAGTGAGATGCAGATTGTAAATTTGTGTGGTTCTCAATGCTGTCCTGATGTGGAGGTGTTTGACTGTTTTGAACAAGATCAAATATCACATGACACCAGGTTATAGTCCAACGGGTTTATTTGGAAACTCTAGCTTTCGGACTACTGCTCCTTCATCAAGGAGGACTGCCGAGGGAGATCCAAGATGGCGGCAACTCAGCAAGTCTGAGTTTACAGTGCTCTTCCCAAAACGTGGGTAAAGTGAGTTACTCACCCCCACCACACTTACCAAACCACCCAAAAAAATTTTCTAACCTTAATTAGCTGCTTACTATTATATTTAAGCAGTTTAATATTAAGTGGATAATGAGTAAACCAAAGGGATCCCGCAGCTCTCAGAAAACAAAGACCCCTCCCCCACCCTCCTCTCCTCTTCCGGCTGCAGCTGATGTAAAAACAGGCCTTGAAGAGATGATTGCCAGGCTGGAAACGACACTCGTCAATTTCATTGCAGAATCCAGACAGAGATGGAATGCATTCGAAGAAAAGTTACAAAAGCACAGCGAGGCTCTCGAGGAATTACAGGGCCGAGTGGAGGGGGCGGAGCTAAAGGCCACAACCTCCGAGGCTGCAGCACAAACAGCTGCAGAACAGGTGCGAGCTCTGGAGCAGAGAGTCAGGGCCTTTGAAATCTACATGGATGACCTGGATAATAGAAATCGGAGAAAGAATATCCGTCTTCTGGGCCTCCCTGAACAAGAAGAGAAGGGACAGTTAGTAGTATTTCTGGAGCGATGGCTGCCCCAGCTTTTAAACCTGGGGGCTGAAACTGATCGGGTAAGGGTGGAGTGGACCTACCGGGTCGCAGTACGCGGATCTGGCCCAAACCAGCGCCCACGCCCGGTCCTGTTCCGGCTGCAGAGTTATAGGGAGAGGCAGATACTCCTGGATGCCTCCAGAAAGCTTGGAAAGGATCCTAAAGCTATGATTCATGAAGGATCCAAGATTATGTTATTTCAGGACTTCTCCCCGGCTTTGGCACGAAGGAGGAAGGCGTTTGATGAGGTGAAGAAATGTCTAAGGAACTTAAATATTCAATACACCTTACGCTACCCAGCGACGTTATGCTTTAACCACGAAGGATCCGAGTATAATTTTAGATCACCAGAAGAGGCTAAGGAACTTTTAGACTCGTTTAAATAAATCGTAAGAGACAATTTATGTTGGCTTGCCTCTTCCACACTCCGTGGGGAGAAATGGATACTTTACTCTACTTTACTTTTGCTTCTGGGAGCAGGGTTGTCTTCCCTTGCTATTTTATGTTATTATACTTAACTGTAATTTGTTGGAGTTGTAATTTTATAGTTGTGTGTTTGTACGTGGCATTGATGCTATCAGATATACTCAGGTATGGGTGGGGAGGGGTGGGGGTGGGGCGCTCACTGTTAACTCTAGCTCGGTATTATATCTAAATCCTATTAAGGAGCGCCCGGGTAAAGGGTGGGACACTGTTTGGGAGAGGATATGGTGGACCTTTAGAAAGGAAGTAAGGCCCCCTGAGAACAAGGGGGAGGATCTCTATTCAAACATGTTTTTTTTTTGTTCTTATTGTTTGGAAATAGTTTCCTTTTTATTATACTGTTATGAGTGTATTAGAGAACATTTTCTCTTGTTTGAAGGATGTAAGTGACTCAACTATACACTCTGGATAATTGTGGATTAGATTAGTAGTTAACTGAGTTTCATTGTTTTTCTTTCTTCTTTAGTATCATTCCTTTGAATTTTGATGATTATATATTTAAGATCTATTTTTATATTAATGTTTGTGCTTGAAAGTTCTGTTTATTTTTGTAAATCTGTCAAAATATTAAATTTCTAATAAAAATATCTTTTAAAAAAAAAGATTAAGATAAAGGGTCAGCACAACATTGTGGGGTGAAGGACCTGTACTGTGCTGTACAGTTTTACGTTCAATGTTCTATGAATCGAAACCTGCAACCCATTCTAAAAGATGAAAGACTCAACAGCAATTTAGGTTTGTTCGATATTTTGCACCGGTTGTATGGTACTATGATCTTTTGCTATAAATTCTGTGTCCTATGATCCTGCTCCACTAGCTACCTAATGAAGGAGAAGTGCTCCGAAAGTGTGTACTTCCAAATAAACCTGTTGGACTATAAAAAAAAAGGAGGACTGCCTCATGTAAGTTGAGGGATGTGAGTATTTTGCGGAATAATTGTTTATTTTATGAGTTGAGAATAATGGTAAAGCTATTGGGAGTCACTATTCATGTGGAGTATGTAAAGCAGCATTTTCCAGAATCCACATGTGGAAAAAATGGGGAGAAAAAAACAGGAGTTAACATCTGAGTTACCCTGTTCCTACACTGGCTTTGTGATTACAATAGCTTGCCATTAGACTCACCATTGAAATCATGTAGGAGTTGAAGTTGCAATGGTTAACCAACTTAAATGACAGATAAAGTTGGGTATCATACATTCAGGTATACATTTTTCTTTAATGTATGATATGTTATAATTCCAATCCTGACCTTGAAAATTTGCATTTACAAATGTGGAATTATATTGGTTCAGCATTTAACAGGGATTTAAAAAAAATTCAACACACTTTATTTTGACCTATGTCTCTATTATCACTCTCCCAATCTCATACTTTTACCATTAACAATGACTTATCTTACTCTGAATATTTGAATCTGATTTATAATTCTGGATTATACTTCCTGTTTGGAGTCAAGGTTCCATGAGCATTGGCAAGAGTTGGTTCTTATTTGGAAACTTGGCTGTCCTGGTTACTTTGCAAAGTCTTTCAAGCAGAAGCCACCGAGCAGCCAACCTGATTAACATTCCTAAAGCAGTTAAACTGGTAGGTAGGAAGCTAGCAGCTGTTTTTGGATGGGCATGGGAAGGGTCTCATTTTTTTAAAATGTCAAATTCACCTTCTACAAACAAGTTGGTTACCCCATTTGTCCGCATCGCACTACCCACCAAACATTACTTGAAGTAAAAATCACTTTTGCAAGTATTTTCTCCCAAGGCTAAGCTGTAATAGAAAATTAAGGTAGCAAAATTTAATTTGTTGATCTGCAATGAATTGTCAGGAGTTAATGAATTAAGCTATTGCTTTCCTACATGTAACTAAGTGTCAGAGAATTTTGCAGCCAGGAGAAAATGCCCTTAAGCCCATTGTATCCATGCCAGTAATCAAGCATCTGTGTCTATTCCATTTCTATTTTCCAGCACCTGGCTCAATGTGCTTTGGCATTCCAGTGCTTATCTGAATAGCTCTTAAATGTCATTGTTCCCTGCCTCTTCCCCTCTTAGGCAGTGAGTTCCATGTTACCACCCTCTGAATGGAAGAAAATTTCCCACTCCTTGTTTTAAATTGTACCCCTTGTGATTGACCCAACTAAGTGGAAAATTTCTGACTACCTTCCTTGGCCTTTGTTACTCTAGGGAAAATTTCCTCAGCCTATCTAGTCTCTCTCCGTAGCTGAATCACTCCAACTGAGGCAACATCTTAGTGAATGAATATCCTCTGTGCACGTTCTGGTATAATCACATCCACCCTATAATGTGGCAACCAGAACAGCACGCCAGCTGTTATATACAGTTCTTTTATAACCTGCTTGCTCCTGTATTCAATGTCTTGACTAAAGGTAAGTATGACATATGCCTTATTAACCATCATCTCTACCTGTCCTGCTACCTCCATGAATCTATGGCCGTGCACTCCAAAGTCCCTCTGATTCTCTACTTCATAGGGTCTTACTATTCAATGTAGTCTCATTTACCTTGTTAGTCCTCCCAAAATGCATCACCTCTCAATTTTAAGGATTAAATTTTACATATCACGGTTTAGCCCATCGAACCAGTTCATCTATGTCATCATGTAATTTGAGGCTTTACTCCTTGCTGTCTACCACTACAGCACTAGTTTTTGTCATCTGTGAATTTACTAATTGTTCCTCATGTCTAGATCATTAATGTACACTGCAGTTAGCAAGGAAATCAATATCAAACTCTGTGGGTCTGCCTCCAGTCACAAAAACACACTTTGACCATCACCCTCAGCTTTCTGTCACTAAGCCAAATTAGGATCCAATTTGACAAATTGTCCAGAATCCCTGGACACTTAATTTCTTAAAACAGTCTGCCATGTGAGACTTTGTCTAAAGCCCTACTGAAGTGCATGTGAACTACATCAAGTGCACTACCCACATCTACACATCTAGTAATCACTTCAAAATTCTAATTTGTTAGATATGATCTCTCTCTCACACAGCTATGCTGACGATCCATGATTAATCCATGCCTCTCCATAAGGCAATTCATTCTGACCTTCAGAACTTTTTCTAATAGTTTCACATTAAATTGGCTAGCCTGTAGTTTCATGTTTTATCCCTGCCACCTTTCTTGAATAATGGTACCAAAGTACCTGTCCTACAGTCCTTTGGCACCCTTCATGTGTCCAGAAAGTATTTTAAAATTAATGTCAGTGCCCCCTGCAATCTCCTCCCTTACCACACACAGTAGTCTAGGATACATCTCATCTTGATCTGGCAATTTGTCCACCTTTTAAAGCCAGCTGAAACCATTAAAACCCCTCTCATTTGTTCAAGTATGTCACAATCTCCCACCTGATTTTTATATCTACATTATCCTCTCTATAATGAATAAAGGAACAAAATACTCATTTGAAATCTCAGTTATGTCTCCTGGCTCCACATACCAATTGCCACTTTGAATTGTCATGGGTCTTATTCTTTCCCTGGTTATTCTCTTGCCCATAATATATTTGCATAATACCTTTGTATTTTCATGATTTGGAAATGCTGGTGTTGGATTCCGAAAGCTGGTGTGCTTCCAATTAAACCTGTTGGACTGTAGCCTGGTAATGTGTGATTTTTAACTTTGGATTTTCATGAATGTTACCTGTCAGTGTTTTTATGTCTCCTCTTTAACCCTCATTTCGTTTTTAAACAATCCCCTACATGTTCAGTGCTCCTCTAGGGCATGCATCTTTTGAGTTCCCAGTATCTGCCATAATCTTGCTTTATTTTCTTTTAAAAATTCCTGTATGACCTTTTGATCTCCTGTATTGTCTGGACTTATTGAACCCACAATTAACTTTTTACACTCACTGTTGCCTTTTTGAATGACCCTCACTGCTCTGATATGGATTTTCCTGTAATTAGCTCCTCCCAGTCCACTTTGACCAGATTCTGCCTTATTTTAAGTAGACCTTCCCCCAATCAGAACCTTTATTTCTGGTATCTTTGTCTTTGTCCATAATCAAATCTTTCTGAGCTATATTTGCTATCCCCAAAATGCTCAGTTCTGTTCCATAAAATTAGGCCCAACGCCACCCTCTCTCTTGTAGGACTTTATGTGCTGACATAAAAAGCTCTGCTGGACAGATTTTGATAATTCCATTCTCTTTGAGCCTTTCACACCTTGTCTGTCCCAGTTTGTATCATGGAAGTTGAAATCCCTTACTTTTTTTATTACCCTTTGTATTTAGACTTCTGAGATTTGCCTACATGTCTGCTTTCCTGTGTCTCACTGATGGTTTGACAGTGTATAGTGTAGTGCCAACAAAGTGGCTACCCCTTTTTAGTTTTTAAGTTCTACCCATATAACCTCATTTGAGAAACCTTCTAAGTATCATCCTCCTTTACTGCAGTAATTGACTCCTTGATCAATATTGCAGCACTGTTTTACATTCTACCCCACAATCTCTTGCCTGAAGATTCTATACCCTAGAATATTGAGCTGCTAGTCTTGTCCCTCCCTCAACCATGTTTCTGTGAAAATAATGATGTAATCTCTCTATGTGTTGATCAGCATCCTCAAGTCATCTACCTTACTTGCAAAATTCCTTGCATTTAAATAAATGTCAGCCAGCTTCACCAAGCTCTTTTCTGCCTTAACTTGACTATTATCAGCCTTCTCGACTGATTTAGTGGTTCTTCTATAGTTCTCTGTGCATTGCTTGCTACTGTAGCTCCACTTTACATTCCACTACCGTCAACCAAACCCCCTGCGATGATGTTGATCTCATTCCAGTTCAGGTTCAAGCCATTATATTTGCTTTCCTCAGAAACTAATCTAGTGATCAAGGAGTATAAAGCCCTACTTCCTGCTCCAAATCTTCAGTTAATCTTCACCTGTTCTATCTACCTGTTCCTGTACTCACTAGTGCAACGCAGAAGTAATATAGAAATTCCAAACCTTTTGAGGTCCTGCTTTTTAGTCTATGACTTCGCTTCCTAAATTTTTGTTGCAAGACCTCATCCTTTCTTCTACCTATGTCACCGGTTCCAGGGTAAACTATGATCTCTGATTGTTCACCCTTGTCTTTCAGAATGTCTAGCTGTCCAGTGACCTCCTTGGCTCTGACCCCAGGAAAGCAACATTCCTTCCTAGAATTGAATCGCCTCTGCAGCTGCAGAAATGCCTGTTTTGACCAATGTAGAAATATAGAAGATAGGAGCAGGAGGAGGCCATTCGGCCCTTTGAACTTGCTCTGCTATTCATCATGATCATTGGTGATCATCCAACTCAATAGCCTAACCCTATAACCTTTGATCCCATTTGCCCCAACTGCTGTAACTACTACCCTCTTGAATACACTCAGTTTTGGCATCAACTACTTCCTGTGGGAATGAATTCTACAAGCTCACCACTCTTTGGGTGAAAAAATGTCTCCTCATTTCTGTCCTAAATGGTCTACCCAGAGTGCTCAGACTTTGACCCCTGGTTCTGGACACACCCACCATCGGGTGCATCTTCCTTTCATCTACTCTCTGATCCAGTTAGAATTTTTTCAGTCTCTTTGTGAGACCCCCTTCATTCATCTGAACTCCAGCAAACACAATCCTAATCTAGTCAATCGCTTCTCAACTGTCAGTCCTGCCATCTCTGAAATCAGCCCGGTAAACCTTTGCTGCACTTTCTCGAGAACAAGAGCATCCTTCCTCCGAAAAGGAGACCAAAACTGTGCACAAGGCCCAGTTTAACTGCAACAATACATCCCTGCTCTTGTACTCCAAACCTCTTGCAATGAAGGCCAACATACCATTTGCCTTCTTTACCACCTGTTGCACCTGCATGCTTACATTCAATGACTGGTGCACAAGGATACCCAGGTCCTGCTGCACACTCCCCTCTCCCAATTTACAGCCAATCAGGTAGTACTCTGCCACCTTGTTTTTCCTTCCAAAATGAATAACTTCACAGCAGTGCAACTGGACTCTGGCTGTACTCCCAGGGATACTGCACCTTCAGCATTTACCAATACAAAGTCTGTCCTCTGGCTTTCCTATCTGCCTGCCTCCCTCCTTCTGACTAGTGTGATTTCACTTTCTTTAGGCTTCACGGTTGCCATGTTTAAAGAAGTGCTCTCCACATAACTCTTGCCTTGTGGCTGCTACTGCAATGCATCCAGCTGATATTTAAGCTCCAAATCCCAGCATTCAAATTGGAAAAAAAAACAGTGACATCATCTCCTGCAGATGTGGTCATCCAGACTAAGGAGAGCACCTAAGATTTTCCCTATTCTGTAGGCTGTCAACACTTGGAGTTAATATGCTTATGCTGTGTTACTTTAAGAGGAATATTAAGGCCATGGAAAGTGTATAAGATATTCAGTAAAGTAAATCTGAGGGAGAAGAAGCTGAAGTTCTGAATAAGGATTAGAAATAGCATGAGCTATGATAGAGAAGTTCAGAATTGAAGCTTGGCGATAAGTAAATTGGGGAAAATTAATAGGTTGCTGAAAAAAAGATCTGAGGTGCTCCTTCCCAATCACATCTCCCTGCCCACCAAATGATGAAATATTTTTAGTCAGCGCTATAAAGAAATTGAATGTACAACCAGAAAGTATGGTTGCCTTTTAATTGTCTAAAACCAATGCACCACAAAGCTCATTAGCTGTTTAGACAACCAGTCCTGATAATTTTACTTCTGCCACTGGTGTCATTCTAGTGAATCTACACCACTACTCTGAAGCAGAAAATACCATCCCTGAAGTGTGCCCAAAACTGAGTGTTGCACTCCAAATTGAGTGTGATGAGATTCTCTAACTGAAGCATGAGCTTTCTTTGTCCCCTTTGAATTCCAAAGCTTTCAGATAAAAATCAATGTTCCACGAATCCCCTTTGACTATTTTTAGTATCTGTGCAGTAACTGCTGTTGATTTGTGTCAGTGGTTCTGTTGCTAACTGAGCACTTCTTGCAAAATTGAAAAATGAATCTTCTTGTGACATCATGCATTAAGATCCATTCAGTTTCCTGAAAAGGGGTTGAGCTTTTTGCCAGTCATTTCAGTCCAGTTTATGAACTGTGGCAAAGTAAAACTAACTCATGTAACTTTGTTATATAATTCCATGTAATACCATACAGAATTGTAGAAAGCTTAACATAATGAAAGTAAACTTTTGAGTTACTTCTAGTTTTGTTTCTTTCCTGTTTGCAATTTCTTATGCTGTCTCATCTCCTTAACTGAGCAGGTGGGAAGGGAGCACCATCTGTTAATTTATGCAGAAAATTGTTTCTTGGTGATTCATGATTCTGCTTCCAGAGCAGTGATCCACCTGTCTTTGCAAGCAATTCCTGATGCTTTGAAATTAGCAAGTTATCAAAGGAAAGATGGCATTGGAATCCATATCCTAACTGTAGTGTAGTTTTCACTAAAACACATTTTACTACACTCTAGTATTCTAAGATTAGAATAATAGTATTGAATTATTTGACAAAAGTTTATATGATTAAGCAGTGAGCTACAGAAAAATTGCAGTGAGTGTATATTAATCATATTTTGAATGCACTATATTTAATCCTGTTTTATATAATTTAATCTTGTGTTTATAATGCTTCATTTCTGTCCTGCATTTCTAGTAATTGCCAATTGGAAATAAACTTTGGCCTAAAATATAGGCATTGGTTTAAAAAAAAGTTGGTAATTTTTAATAGTTGTATTTGGTGTCTTCTAAAGTCATAGAAGCATGAAAATATTTTTAGTGCTCATCACAGTGGTGGTCATACTGATGGAAGCTGGGTACCATGGCATGTGTTCATGACAACCTGTGAGAGAATAATCAGGAGATTTTATAGCGATGCAGCCAATAAGCTGACATAATAGAGATGGAGGGCAGTGCAATAGAAAACCTGGATAAAGAGAGTGAAGCCAGATAAAGAAGGAGAAAAGGACACTATTTTACAGTATAAATTAAATTTCTGCATTTTGAGTTTAAAAATAATGGTTGAGAAGTAAGGATGGCAGGGAAGGAAAGTGAAATATATTTACATATTAGTGGATTTTGAGAAGATTTGTAGCTCAGGTTGAAGTTCTGGATGTATCACCATATTAAGTAATATCGTCAGTGAGCCTCCAGTCGAAGCACTGCTGATTATTCCTGCTTTCTAATTATTTGGGTCTCTTTGGGCTGGCGATGTCATTTCCTGTGGTGATGTCATTTCCTCTGTCATTTCCTGTTCTTTTTTCTCAGGGGATGGTAAATGGGGTCGTATGGTGGTAAATAAGAATTCCTAGAAGCATGGCATTCCAAATGGAACTCTATCAACAAACTCATTGCCTTGGACCCCATTTACCACCCCCTGAGAAAAGGAACAGGCGATAACATCATCAACCCAAAGAAACCCAAACATATAAATAGAAAGCAGGAATCATCAGCAGTGCTTCGTCTGGAGGCTCACTGAAGATGTTACCTAGTATGGTGATGAAACTTCTGAAAATTAACCTTCCTGCTCAGCGAGCATACCTACCTCTATATTTACATCTTTTTAAGTTAGACCTTACTGAAATCCCCTGTTCAACCTTGCTATACTATCCATTAATCCATTTTGTCCAAAGATTGATATATCTATTTTTTTCCCACAAAACAATTACTACAAATAGAAAGAATGCTTGATTTGATGCTTCAGTTTTATAGGAGGTCACAGGCTGAATATATGTGTTTATGCAGTGTAATGTACACATTAGGTAGCCCTGAAGATGAGAAAGCAACCATGGTAATGGTCTTGACATTTATTGTGGTAATAATGAAATACAGCTCTTGCCGTAATTTGAACTGTGAAATGAACATCAGACCCTGGCTTTACACATATACGGTTAACATAGATTCTAGAAGTTGCGGTCAGTAATTTCCTGCTCCACCACAGCTGTTGAAAATCCTATATCTGAGACTTCTCGATTACCTTTACTGATGTGAACTTCCACGTCTATGCTGTTAGTCTCACTGTGAAAATCCTTGAAAATGTTAGCCCTTTTAAATTAAACATGACTCAGTTTTTCATGGAGTCAAAATCGTTGCTAAGCAATCTTCTCATGCTGAAAGATATATAGATTTTTGGTTTAAGTTTCACTCATGATTAAAACAAATTTTATATTTTTTAAAGTTTGATATTTCATCTGTCTTAAAGTTTAGGATAGGCACATAATTTTATTTAAGATTCTAATATAAAATTATTAATTTGTATAGGAAGATCAGTGGTTTTCATTTCCTGGTTTGCTATCTGTAAGAATTATTGTGGGATTGGCTGCTTGGCCAACTTGATGATATCACTGTTGGACATCTGAAGGGGGAAATCCATGCCACAGAGAACTTTGTGGGCAGCTTTCTTTGAGGTCAGTGGCAAGTATCTTTGCTTCACCACTGACTGAAATCTGGACCATTGTGACCAAGGTAATCTACCAAGAAAATTATAGACAAAATACTAATAGTGGTGAAAGATACATGAAAAAGGGATGAAGAAGTAGAGTTAAAATACTATTTGCTGGTATTTTTGGTATTGCAAGGTTGCATGCCTGTTGATCACAAAAGCATCTGTGATGGAATATTATCCCAGTGCTCTTTACTTGACCGCCCCTCTTTTGTATTCTAGCATCTTTATTGACCTGGATTTTCATTCACAAGATGTGTCGCAGAAGTTCAAAAAGTTTTCTGTTCTAAATATCAGTGATGATGATGGATCCTCAGAGGAGTGCAGCAACAGCCAAGTCATGGCGCACTGGATGGTTTATCTGTATTGGAAGGGAGAGAGAAGAGCAAAAAAGCAGTATTGATAGCAGATTCTTTAGTTCGGGCAACAGACAAATGGTTCTGCAGCTGTCAGTGTGACTACAGAATGGTTTGTTTCCTGTCAGGGCCAGAGATGTCATGGAATGGCTGCAGGACATTCTTCTATGGGAGGATGAACAACCCAAGGTTGTGGCTGAGAAAATATATGATAGGGAGAGGGTGATATTTGGGCGATAAGAGCATTCTAGCATTACAGAGGAAGTTTTGATGGGATCATGGACTGAATGGATTTGGTTAGAGCCAAGGATCAAATCGGACACAATTACAATATATTGTTTGAAGTAGTCATAGAGATGTACAGCATGGAAACAAACCCTTTGGTCCAACCTGTCCATGCCGACCAAATATTCCAACCCAATCTAGTCCCACCTGCCAGAACCCGGCCCATATCCCTTCAAACCCTTCCAATTCATAAACCCATCCAAATGCCTTTTAAATATTGCAAGTGAACCAGCCTTCACCACTTACTCTGACAGCTCATTCCACACACGTACCACACTCAGTGTGAAAAAGTTCCCCCGAAGGTGTCTCTTATATCTTTCCTCTCTCACCCTGAACCTATGCCCTCTAGTTCCGGACTCCAGGGAAAAGATATGCCTATTTACCCTATCCATGCCCCTCCTAATTTTGTAAACCTCAATAAGGTCACCCCTCAGTCTCCGACACTCCAAGGAAAGCAACCCCAGCCTGTTCAGCCTCTCCCTTTAGTTCAAATCCTCCAACCCTGGCAACATCCTTGTAAATCCTTTCTGAACCCTTTCAAGTTTCACAACATCTTTCCAATAGGAAAGAGTCCAGAATTGCACGCAAAATTCCAACAGTGGCCTAACCAATGTCCTGTACAGCCGCAACATGACCTCCCAACTACTGTACTCCATACTCTGACCAATAAAGGAAAGCATAGCAAACGCCTCCTTCACTATCCTATCTACCTGTGACTCCACTTTCAAGGAGCTGTGAACCTGCACTCTAAGGTCTTTTTGTTCAGCATCACTCCCGAGGAGCTTACCATTAAGTGTATGAGTTCTGCTAAGATTTGCTTTCCCAAAATGTAGCACCTCGCATTTATCCAAATTAAACTCCATCTGCCATTCCTCAGCCCATTGGCCCATCTGGTCAAGATCCTGTTGTAATCTGAGGTAACCTTCTTCACTGTCCACTACACCTCCAATTTTGGTGTCATCTGCAAACTTACTAACTGTACCTCTTACGCTCACATCCAAATCATTTATGTAAATGACAAAAATTAGAGGGCCCAGCACCGATCCTTTGGCACTCCACTGGTCACAGGCCTCCAGTCTGAAAAACAGCCCTCCACCACCACCACCTTCTGTCTTCTACCTTTGAGCCAGTTCTGTATCCAAATGGCTAGTTCTCCCTGTATTCCTTGAGATCTAACCTTGCTAATCAGTCTCCCATGGGGAACCTTGTCGAACGCCTTACTGAAGTCCACACAGATCACATCTACTGCTCTGCCCTCATCAATCCTCTTTGTTACTTCCTCAAAAAACTCAATCAAGTTTGAGAGACATGATTTCACACGCACAAAGCCATGTTGACTATCCCTAATCAGTCCTTGCGTTTCCAAATACATGTACATCCTGTACCTCAGGATTCCCTCCAACAACTTGCCCACCCCCGACATCAGGTTCATTGGTCTATAGTTCCCTGGCCTGTCCTTACCACGGTCCTTAAACATGTTAGCCGACCTCCAGTCTTCCGGCACCTCACCTGCGACTATCGATGATAGAAATATCTCAGCAAGGACGCCCAGCAATCACTTCTCTCGCTTCCCACAGAGTTCTAGGGTACACCTGATCAGGTCCTGGGGATTTATCCACCTTTTACCTGTTTCAAGACATCCAGCATTTCCTCCTATGTAATATGGACATTTTGCAAGATGTCACCATCTATTTCCCTACAGTCTATATCTTCCATCTCCTTTTCCACAGTAAATACTGATACAAAATACTCGTATTGTATCTCCTACATTTTCTGCGGCTCCACACAAAGGCCGCTTGCTGTTCTTTGAGGGGCCCTATTCTCTTCCTCGTTACCCTTTTGTCCTTAATGTATTTGTAAAAAACTTTTGGATTCTCCTCAATTCTATTTGCTAAAGCTATCCCATGTCTCCTTTTTGCCCTCCTGATTTCCTCCTTAAGTATACTCCTACTTCCTTTATACTCTTCTAAGGATTCACTCGATCTATCTTCTCTATACCCTACATATGCTTCCTTCTTTTTCTTAACCAAACCCTCAATTTCCTTCGTCATCCAGCATTCCCTATACCTACCAGTCTTTCCTTTCACCCTAACAGGAATATACTTTCTCTGTATTCTCATGATCTCATTTCTGAAAGCTTCCCATTTTCCAGCCGTCCCGTTACGTGCCCCCAATCACCTATCGAATGTTCTTGCCTAATACCGTCAAAATTAGCCTTTCTCCAGTTTAGAACTTCAGCTTTTAGATCTGATTCATCCTTTTCCATCATTATTTTAAATCTAATAGAATTATGGTTGCTGGCCCCAAAGTGCTCCCCCACTGACACCTCAGTCACCTTCCCTCCCTTATTTCCCAACAGTAGGTCAAGTTTTGCACCTTCTTTAGTAGGTACATCCACATACTGAATCAGAAAATGGTTCTTGTACACATTTAACAAATTCCTCTCCATCTAAACCCTTAGCACTATGGCAGTCCCAGTCTAAGTTTAGAAAGTTAAAATCTCCTACCATAACCACCATATTATTCTTACAGATAGCTGAGATCTCCTTACAAGTTTGTTTTTCAATTTCCCTCTGACTATTGGGGGGTTCAAAAAACAATCCCAATAGTCGTTGGTATTAATGACATAGGTAGGAAAGGGATGTGGTCTGGCAATTTTAATTCCGGAAAAATTAGCAAGAGCAATCTCTGCCGTGATCATCTCTTGATTATTCCCAATGTTGCATGCAAGTGAGAAGAGAAATATGAAAAATAAGATGGGTAAATGTGTGGCTGGAAAGATGGTGCAGGAGGAAGCACATTAGATCCCTGGACACAGTTCTGGGTGCAGTGGCAACTGTATGACCCAAACAATTTGCATCAGAACTGAATTGCTTGCGAGTGTTTTCTCTCTGCTGTTGGGAAGAGTTTAAAGTAACTGAACAGGAATGTGGGAACCAGAAGACAATATTAGAAAGTAATAGCAGGATCCGAAAAGTGCTGAAAGAGACAGAGAATAGTAAGTTAAAGGTGGAGTCAGAGTAAGTGAGAAGGTAATGAAGTCTAAAATCAGGGCTACTCTGTGTGTGAATGCAAGTATAGTTAATCAAATTGAGGAGTTATAGGCACCGATTACTTTTGCAGAAGTGAAAACTGAGGCAGACTGTGTAAAACTTCAAAAGGACTTTGACGTATTGATGGAATCCAGAATATGTAAATTCCAAATATGTGCTCTCTTGAGCCGCTATTCCAGTCTGCTAGTGTATGTTTTGATTCATTTGGAATTGGAGGAGATTTAGAAGTTTAGAAAAAGTGAAATTCTGCATAGCTTATAATATTTCATGAGGCGCATCAACACCAAGGCCAGAATTTGTTGCCCATCACTAGTTGCCCTTGAGCTGCATGAGTAATAGAGCAGTTCAGAGAGCAGTTAAGAGTCGCATTGCTGTGAATCTGGGTCAGACCAGGTAAGGATGGCAGATTTCCTTCCTAAAGAATGTCAGTGAACCAGATATAAAGACAAAGTTCTAAATAAGCTCAGTAGGTGTAGCAGCGTATATAAAGAGAAACAAAATTAACATTTTAAACTCTACCTTTGGAACTTTGCTGCATGGACTGTATTTTGCTTTCATTTCAGTGAACCAAATGTGTGTTTATAATAATCCAACATATAACTAATATTCTATTAGTTGCTGTGGCAGTATTTGAACCCATATCTCAGAGCTTTTATTTGGGCTTCTGTATTACTCGTCCTCTGACATTACCACGGTCAATTTGATGAAATTGTAAATGTAAAATGCCTTGGGTTATCCTGTAGTCATGAAAGGCACTAGATAAATGCAGGTCATTCTTTTCAGGAAATATTGACTTGGTTATGAAACTGAAATTTTGAAGTGCTTTATTCTGTTTTCCTTTTTATGTCTTGATGAGAAGAATTTTTAACATGGAGCTGATGTAATATATATCAAAGTTAATTTTGTGTTTCTTGATTACAGTACCCTGTTGAGTAACATCTCGATATTGAAGTGTTTTTATGTTTGAGTTCTTCAGCCAAAACAACCTGCGTCTGTGTCTCATTTATTTAGTGAGCTGCAGCTGAATTCTATTGTGTTTGGACCATTTTCTGCTAGAACTCTGAGTGTTTAAGAATAGTGTGATTACAATAGGAAAACTTTCTTGGGAGCCTAGTTTACATGGGGGGTTTTGGGATGCAAGTAAGTGGGCTCCTATTATTGATTTTATTCAAAATAAAAATGAAATGTTACCTCAACCCAGACCATCTATCAAATTGAAAAGAATACAAATGTATGTCCTAAAAGGCAGGATGTTTTGTCAACTTTTATTAGTCTCAATGATGCATGTGTTAGAATTCTTTGAGGAGGTAATGAGTAAGTTAGACAAAAGAGAGTCAGTGCACATGATGTATTTGGATTTCGAGAAGGCCTTTGACAAATGCTGCAGAAAAGGCTGATTAAATGAGAAGGCCTGGTGTTAAGGGCATGGATAGACGGTTGGTTGACTGGCAGAGGGCAGAAAAGGGAATAAAAGGGTCTTTTTCTGGATGGCGAGCCAGTGACTAATGGAGTTCCGCAGGTGTCATTGTTGGGACCACAACTATTAACATTATATATTAACACTCTGGGTGAAGAATCTGAGGATATTGTTACTAAGTTTTCAGATGGCACAACGATAGATGGAGGGACAATTAGTGTTGAGGGAGCAGGGTGGCTGCAAAAGGACTTGGACAGGCTAGGAGAGTGAGCAAAAAAGTGGCAGATGGAATACAATTTGGGAAAGTGTGAGGTAATGCACTTTAGAAGGAAGAATAGTAGTGTAGGCTATTTTCTAAATGAGAAAATACTTCAGAAGTCTCAAAGGCAAAGGAATTTAGAAATCCTAGTTCTTGATACATGGTTAACATGCAGGTTCACTTGGCAGTTAGGAAGGCAAATGCAATGTTAGTATTCATTTTGAGAGATCTATAAACCAAGAGCAGGGGTGAGGTGCTGAGGCTGTAGGAGACTCTGGTCACATCATATTTGGAATATTGTGAACAGTTTTGAGCACTGTATCTGAGGAAAGATGTACTGGTTGTGGGATTATATTCAAATAATAATGATGGAGATTATGGGGAACTGCGCATTTCGTGTTGCTGTATCCTAGGTTTTCAACTGAACTTTTCAATTTGTGGGAAATTGGCATAACAAAATACATCACATCATTATATTAAATTCAAACATCCATATCCCTGGACTTGCCCCACATTTTTCCCCACACACTCACTCTCTCCCCACCTTCCTGTGAATCTTGGAGCCTGGTTGTCTCCTCTTTAAATGAATGCAGACTAGATTTCATTCTAGTAATACAAAAGGGGAGTTGATGGTGCCACTGAAATTTGAACAAAATATGTGTACATTGTAAAAACATGAATGACTTTGCAAGACTGCTTGCAATATGGCAAATTGCAATATATAGCTCAAAAGTCCAAGTCTCACCTTGCCAAACTTTGAAATTGAATTCAATAATGTGGCATTTAGTAGACTGGCAGCAGAAAAATAACATTGAAAGTTGCTGTAAAAGTTGTAAAATTCCTTCAGGGCACCCAACAACCCACCCGCTCCTGGCACCTTCCCCTGCCACCAAGGAATTGCAAAACCTGCGCCCAAGACTCCCCCCTCACCTCCATCCAAGGCCCCAAAGGAGTCTTCCACATCCATCAAAGTTTCACCTGCACTTCCACAAATGTCATTTATTGTATCCATTGCTCCCGATGCAGTCCTCTTTACATTGGAGAGACTGGACGTCTTCTTGCAGAGCGCTTTAGGGAACGCCTCCGGGATACCCAAACCAATCAAACCCCACCCCCCCACCCCGCCCTGTGGCTGAACGTTTCAACTCCCCCTCCCACTGTTCCAAGGACATGCAGGTCCTGGGGCACCTCCATCACCACTCCCTCACCACCCGACGCCTGGAGGAAGAACACCTCATTTTTCGCCTCGAAGCACTTCAATCCCAGGGCATCAATGTGGACTTCACTAGTTTCCTCATTTCCCCCAGTTCCATCCTTGCAGCTCAGCACCATCCTCATGACCTTCCTACCTGCCAATCTTCCTTTCCACCTATTCACTCTACCCTTCTCTCCGACCTATCACCTTTATCCTCACCTCCATCCACCTATTGCACTCTTAGCTACCTTCTCCTCAGCCCCACCCCCTCCCATTTATCTCTCCACTCCGGAGGCTCCCAGCATTATTCCTGATGAAGGTCTCCTGCCCGAAATGTTGATCTTCCTGCTCCTCGGATGCTGTCTGATCTGCTGTGCTTTCCCAGCACCACTCTAATCTAGACTCTGATCTCCAGCATTTGCAGTCCTCACTTTCGCCTCCATTAAAACAAGTCACTTGCTTCTTCTCTGCCTTAGATAATTATCTGTAATGGACACAATTTCCCTTTCCCACCAGCAGTCCTTTGCGACATTGATCATTGTCTTTTGCTAACAGTTTTTGTGGATGTCAGTGTACTTGGAATTGCAAACCCCAACTGTTGATTCATTGCCTGAAATTTGCTTTGCAAGCTCCTCTAAATTATTATTTGATCAATAAAAATGAATTAAATGAAACGTAAATGCAGTTTATGTTACAAATATTCCCAGTGTTCTGCTCATACAAAACATATCTTTGAATATGTTTGGCACCGGAGAAGAAACAATTGATGTCAAACAAGGGAGAAAGAGTTAAGGTTGAACAGAGCAACTTAGACATTTGAAAATGGGAAGATATCTTAGGTAAGCAAGGGACCTCAGAAAAACATGCCTTAGGACAAGGTGTAGTGGTGGAAAGGGCAATCTGTCAATGGTGAAATAGTAAGAACAAAAGACCCAATATTTCACTGGCAGAGGTTAAAGAAAATATAATGTGATATAATGAACATGGTGTTGATTAATTAGCCAATGTTCCACACTTCAGACTTAGCTTTACAGATTGATCATGTCAAGGTAAGGACTGGTAGATGCTGGTGGACTCAAATAGTTGCCAAGATTTTATGACCTACATCTGGATCAATGTTTGCAATGCTCATGAAAAAATAAAGCAAATAAATACTCAAAGTATTAAATGGACCCATACTTTATTGAATGAGCGTAATCAGATTTGGGTGCCTGAAAATTTGTGGCTATGTGAAACAATAAATTTTGCTTGGAAAATTAAATATTATACCTTTATAGGAAACTGTGAAGTTGAAGTTGCTTGTCACTATCAGATTAGCATGTCATGTTTGTAGAATTGGACAGGGAAATGGTGTGGTCTCAAAACACTAGTCTGTGAGCATGCTTGCTCACAGATTATAAAATTTTATAGATGGAGATATGATAGAATAATTTAAAGTGGTACTTGTCGTGGATCCTGATGGAGAATATTGTGATGAACTTTAGAATTGAATGTAATATCCACTTGTTTTGCAGTTCAGATTGATCAAAGCTGATAAGGAACAGTATGATCGGGAAGAAAGGCCAGAAGCACAGCAAGAAATTCTCAAAAGAGCTGCCAAGGATTTGCCTGTTTATACCAGAACTGCAAATGGAGGTAAATTACCATTCCAGTTACAAAGGATGAATAAAGCAAGTCGCAAAAGGTAGAAAAGTAATTAATTCTTAGAAACTTTAATTCTAAAGTTATATTGAAACATAGATAATTAGATGAGTAGGCCCTTCAAACTTGCTCCGCTATTCAATATGATTGTGACCGATTATCCAACTCAGTATCCTGTTCCCAGTTTCTCCCCGGGTTCTTTGATCCTTTTAACCCTAATGACTAAAGCTACTTCTTTCTTGAAAATATTCAATGTTTTGGCCTCAACCACTTTCTGGCAGTGAATTCCACAGGCTATGGGTGAAGAACTTTCTCCTTATCTCAGTCCTAATCAGCTATTCTACATCCTTAGACTGTGACCCCTGGTTCTGGGTTCCCTGGCCTCTGCATTTATTTTAATATTTCTCTTTGCTGACGTGGATTTATTGTATTTGTGCTGCAGCCTTTTTTTAAGTAAACATTATCTTAATGTTTCAGAAAACCTTCCTTGCTGATATTTTTGAGAGGATAAATCAATATCTCTCATGTTGAACATCTCTTTGAAGCTCTGTGGAAAAACAAGGGCAAATAATTGTTGCATTTCATTGAGTGACTGAACAGTACAATTATGATTGCCTTCTAGATCTGTGTCAATTTTCTGAGAGAACCAACACAAGAAAAAACTAACTTGACCTGATTTTTACCCACCATTTGCCTGACAGAAATGTCTGCTACAATGGCACTCGTAGGATTTAGAACTAGAATTAATTTTATTGTCACAAGTTAGGTACAGATTTTTAAATGCAAATTCATAGGCGGAAAATGTCAGAAAAATAAATAAAATTCCAACATTACAGATCATAGGAATAAATTTTCAAAAATAAAGGAGTAAAAGTTCAGAAATACAGTCCTTCCAATCCAGTCCATGCTAGCTCCGGGCCATTGAGAGACTGCCATGATGGCCGAAGAATGCCATGCCACACCACCAGGAGTCCACGTCATGGCTGGGAGTCTGAGTCTCTGCTGAGGCTAAAAGCACAGGGCATTGCCATGAAGAAAGAAGTTTTAAAAAAAAAGAAATGGACAGAGCGGATAAGTTCTGGCTAGACAGTCCTACTTTGCCGCCATCTTGGAAAATTATGGGAAGAAGGGATGATCACAGTTCTTGTGAAGGCAGTTTTCACCATGCATATATGGTTAATCGTGTAGTATTCTGCTGCAGTGCGAAGTGGGCTAGCCCAAGAACCAATGTACCACTTGGCTTTGGGAATAATGTGGACATTCAGTGGCTGCGGATTTCTTTTTACCAATTTGTTACAATTATAAAACCATGCTTTATATCAAAAGTGATTGTACGTGTTGTGGGATTATGTTCAAAGAATGACTGAAATTGTGAGTGGTGAAAATAGGTTATTTTATTCAGCAATCACAGCACAGGTTTGAGGCAGCAATAGAATCCCGAAATACAGTTTTTAAGTTCTTACAAGAGCCCCTTTATACACAGTTCTTACAGATATTACAATTCCATTATTATGGTGTTACATTCTTTTATCTATAGTACACAGCTGTTTGGGGGGCTTCTGTTGTGGGAGACAGGAGACAGGAGATAGGTTAAAACATATGCTAAGTGCTGGCTGCTACTTCTGATGGGATTTGCATAATTAAGAGGTGTTAGTCCTTTTGTTTTTTAAGTTAGTTAATGTTAGTAAAAATACTAGACCTATATGTTTGAAATAAGTTAGAAATTGTACCTGTACTTAATAAAAAAAAGGTATTAAACTAATTACAGCAGCTGGGTTGGGAGATTTGTTTTCTATTTGGCAGTATGAGTTTCATTTATTATGGAGGTGCTGTTTTGTCAGTTTCTTAAAAAGGCCATGATGTGGAGGAGCCGATGGTGGACTGGGGTGGACAAAGTTAAAAATCTCACACCAGGTTATACTCCAACAGGTTTCTTTGGAAGCACTAGCATTCAGAGCGCTGTTCCTTCATCAGGTAGCTGTGGAGCAGGACCATAAGAAACAGAATTTGTAGCAAAAGGTTACAGTATCTTGCAACTGAAATGATATATTGAACTAACCTAGATTACTGTTAAGTCTTTCACCTTTTAGAATGGGTTGCAGGTTTCGGTTCATTAATATGTAAATCCCAGAACAACTATTTTGTCACATTCTCGCGATAGTTTAAGATTTTATTTTTGAAAAAGTGACATCTCAGCTTAGGCAATGCATTAAAAATGTGAGGTTAAAGTCTGTCTGTATCCCAATGTTGAGTCAGACTGGTTCTATTTCCAAAATGGAATTTATAAAATATTACATGGGTTGACTGCCTGCATTGACTGAGTGCATATTGTATGCCTTTTAGATACAAAATTTGTATTTGCAGAAATATTCTAGTATTTTATAAACTCTCCTTTGGAAATAGAACCAGTCTGACTCAAGCTGGGATACAGACAGACGCTAACCTCACACCTTTAATGCATTGTCTAAGCTGAGATGTCACTTTTTTAAAAAAATCTTAAGTTATCTCTAGAATGTGACTAAAAAGTAGTTCTGGGATTTACATATTAATGAACCGAAACCTGCAACCCATTCTAAAAGATGAAAGACTGAACAGCAATCTAGGTTTGTTCAATATATCATTTCAGTTGCATGACACTGTAATCTTTTGCAACAAATTCTGTGCCTTATGTTGAAGGAACAGCGCCTCGAAATCTAGTGCTTCCAAAGAAACCTATTGGACTATAACTTGGTGTTAAGTGATTTTTAACCTTCTATTAGGGATAATAACCCATGTAAAAGGTATTTAACAAATGCATACTAATTGAGGAATCTATTCAAGTCTAGGAGGTGGTTGGTAAGGGCTGATTAATATTTTAAAGTTCTATGGAGACTTGATGGGGATGGTTTTGTTCTGTATACTACACTTCATCAGAAGTGAGCACTGCTTGTAGCCAGGGTTGATAAGATATGAAATTGTGGTAATGGTTGCTTTGATTAGAAAGGGTTGTTTTAAATTTGGATAGTAAACTATACTTCAAAATTGTGGTTTTATGAATGAATGAATGAACCTGTTATAAATAAAGGGTTATTAATGAATGAACAGGAACCCGGTATTAATGAATGTAGCGATCTGGTGAGTGAGTTAATAAAAGTAGCCTATAACACTATCTCATAACATAATATTGAGATGCCAAACCCCAAGGTAAGTTTAAAAAGGTTGCCAACAATATTTAAGACTACTGAAGATTTACATTCCTTTACCTTTTTGATTTACAGAACTGTTAGAACTGGATGTTAGCCCAGCAAGAACAGTAAACTTATGAGTGTGAACTAATCAGCTTCTCAATTACTCAGACATGCAAACAACATTTAATTTTTCAAATGGCTAGGGACCATACTGTTAAACTCAATCACTTTGGACAATGGACTTGAGAAAGGGCTCCAGTGGCCATGTAATCTAATCACTTTAAACAATGATTAATGCTCCGTTGACTGTGACTATGGTTGATGACTGACCAGTTCAGATTTGGAGGTCATGTGATACACAAAATAATCCTTTGCATTTAAGGTATAACAGTGATGGGTAAACCCTCTGCAATATGTTCTCTCACTTACTGTGTATTTTTACATTGATTTTAGTAAGTTTCTTGATGCTGTACTGCTCTTTTCCTGTCATGCACTTGTGCTGCCTCTGTATCCACCTCATTCATCTTCACCAGCTCACCTTCCCCAGCCACTTTCCCACCCACCCTTATATGCATGCGCGTATTCACCTGCACCCCTACCTCTCATGACACTTAGGCAATTTCTTGCTGAGGGCATGAGCTTTTAATCTACCCTCGTGAATAGCTGGACAAGCGCTCGCTGCCAGTGCTGTTCCTTGCAACTTTCCCACCTGGTGCTGCCATCCTGTGCTCCTTCAGAGGTGCAGCAGTTATGCTGTTAGCAGGAACTCAGCCACAGGCAGAGAGAGAATGAACCTTGTGGAAACTCTGTCCATTGTTTGCTGGTCATTAAATCACAAGCCGTTTCTTTTCCATATTTACTTTTGATAAGCTATCTTCTCCATGCCGACCAGAAATCCTAAACTGATCTAGTCCCATTTGCCAGCATTTTTGAGCATATGGATGAGCAACTCTATAGCTATTTTCAATTCTAATCCTATACTTAACTGTTTTGTATACTCCGACAAGTTCTTGCAGGCTGCACATGTCGCCTTGATGGGCCATATTTTGGCTGACAGGTTGTCTGTTCGACAAACCTGATGTATGGGCTCCATAAATGATTGACTTTCTTTTGAGATTCTTAAACAAGTTAACTTGTCATCCCTGTTTGTAACTTAAGTGAAATTTATGTGTTTAGAATTTATTGGATGCGAATGTTGGAGCATTTTATTTTTATAGATCTGAGCAATAAGTACAATTTCCTTTTTTAAAAATTTACAAAAAAATACCTGTCAGGGTATATCTTACAGCATACTTAACAATCAATCTGTTATGCCTCACTGAGTAGCATGCTGAAAGCGAAGCATAGCTATTCCCAACATAAATATTTGGACATTGCGGTGTTTAAGGTATATACTTTCTGCTGGTTTATCAAGAGGGCCAGTTAAGTTTGCTGTATTTGTACTATCCTGGGAAAATCAATTTTAATTGATCATCAGTATGCTGCCTTTCTTATAGGTCATGTAGTTTTGACCCATACTTACAGAATGGTGCACTGCAAGTTGTTATTACTAGCTGTATCTTTGATGGAGCAAGATACCTAAGGTCTTTTGTGGACTACAGCTAATTATTTAAATTGTTTGAAGAATGGAGACTAACCTTACTGAAATATAGTTATTTTGATTGAGTCATGACAGCAAAAGTAATTGATTTTATTTCTATTTGAAAGAAATTAAGTATTTTTGTTTGCGCCTATATCCCATTTGAAGTAAAATGATGAAAGAAAAAAGTAAAGAGATACAGTATTTTAAAAAGGAGAGCAAACGAAATGTGAGAGTGAGAAAGGGAGACAGAATGACAAGTAATCAGCATATCCAAAATTACATTGGGCTAGGCTTCAAAATTTGTCATGAGAATATTAATAAATCTTGTGCACAATAGATTTAAAACTTGTGGTTTGTAGTGATAAGCAGCTGTTATTTGTTTTTTAATGTCATTGGCATTATAAAGATAGTAGCACATCATATCATGACTTTGTCTCCAAGTTCTGATGCACTGCAAGGATATATAACTTTTATTTAATTATCTTAATGTATAATCTTAAAAGAATGGTGGAATTGGTATCCAGGGTGCTTTTATGGCATTTAACTGAATTCATGAGCAGCACTGGCTGCATCAGCATTTTCTCATACCTAAGGGAGTGCGGTGATGGAATTACTTCCTCGAACCACTGCTGTCCATGGATGTCAGTACATGCCCAGTTAGGAATGGAGCAATAGTATTTTGATCCAGTGACAGTGAAGGAAAGGTGTTATATTTCAAAGTCAAGATAGTATGTGGCTTAGAAGGAACTGGCAGGTGTTAGTGCTCCATCGAATCTGATGTCCTAGGTCCTTGAGCTTGAAGATATGAAAGGTGCAGTTGATTCTCCTGAAATTCATAACACACTTTATCTGTTGAACTTTTTTTTTACATATTCTCACAGCCTTTTACTTCTTTTCAGCCATCAGGTATTGTGATCGCTGTCAAGTAATTAAACCTGACCGATGTCATCACTGCTCTGCCTGTGACATGTAAGTTAATTTTTCTACATTTGAGAGTTCAGGCATGTTTTTGTTTTGAGAAGAGCACTGTGTGGAAGTGATCAGTTTTCTTTCTACTATCTTTTTAAAGCTAACCTTGCTACACTATGTTTGGGTAGAACTTATAAAATGTATAAAGTATTGTAGTTAGCTATGTGCCTCCAACGTACTATTGGATAACTTCCCAAACTAGACAAAAACAATGTATAACATGAGGACTAGTACTGTAGATACAGCCACCGTATAACAAATGGGCTGAAAAATTGTAAATTAAAGGTGCTCATTAGTCTTAATCAGCCTCACTTCTTTCTCATAGTCCTGCACTTCGGCAATACTCACAATGCCGTGGCTGGGACTTGCTTTCTGTTCATTTTTTGCTCGTTAATTAGCTTGGATTGTAATCTTAAAGAAGGATATATTTTCATGACTGATCTTGAATGTGAAAGAAATCTTGGAAAGTAGATACTGATCAAAGAATTCTAAAACTTGCAATATTATGGATGAGAGACTCATTTTTGACTACTGCTCATAGGCTTAGCTTGCAGGAGATGCTTGAGCATCTCAGATTTAGTCAGGTAATGCAAATCTGCGCAGTGCAATGTGAACAGGAAACACACAGCAAGTCTCACCTACAACATCACATAGAATTAATGGTTTAAAATTAAACTTGTTGCTGTCTCCCATAATTTGAGGAGCAGTGGAAAGACTGCACGTACAGATTGTATCCGTAAGTTAGTTTTATGCAAATAGTAAGCATGCAATTGCTGAGTGGATCGCCAACTACACAAGTTCTATCAAAATGGGAACTTACATTACACAAATAATTAATGTAATAGAACAATATTTAACATTATAATTGCAGGCTAAAACATTTATATTTATCTTTAACAAAACTCAAGCGGTCTGGTTAATGCAAAGGATGCGTACTGTATTTAATAATTAGAGTTGTATAAATAAGGCTACGTTTGCAAGGAAGAGACATAGACTAAGATAACTTTTTCTGTGGGATGTATTAATGACTAAGGGAAATACCAAATGGTCATGTTTAAAAGTAAGAATCCTTTAAACTGTACAGTACATAAATATTGAACTTTACATTCCAGTCATAAATGTTATGGATTGGGTGTATATGTTTAATCATATCAAAAAGTTTGTGAAATATGCAGCAATTTGTATTTGACAAGTTCTTTGGGAACATATTTTAAAATATAAAATGCATGTTTCCCTGCTTTAGATTTCTGAATTTTGGATTTAACAAATTGTTTTTAGCCTTTTATTCTCTCTTCTCCTCCCCCCCCCCCCCAAAGCTTGTTAACAATAGTTATTTCTAAACAATGATAAGTAATATCTTGTAAAATTGCCTGTTCCATTCTTGAGTTTTGAGGTTGCATTTCATTATCCTTAGTCGTCATATCACAAATCCAGCTCTATGAACCAGGTTATGCTTTTACTGCTCAGCAAAGAGGTAAATATGATTACACACAGGGATTGATTGAAGGAACAATCCTGATATACTCTGACTTTATGACTGGGTTGTAAGTGATCACATGATAGCCTTGTTTATGGAATACAGCAGAATATCTATTTTACTGCCTCAAACTCTGACTCTGAATAAGCACCAAATTTACGAGACAACAACAAGGTAAAAGAGCATTAAATAGTTATAAACACGATCCTTATAATAATTAGATTATTGCAGCAATACAGAAGATACTTGCACTAACACTTTACTTAAAAGTAATCTTCAAAACATCACTTTTAATCACTTCAACACATTGAGTTATAAATTGACTCACAAATATCTTTGTACCCTTATGCATTTAGACTAACTGTTTGATGGGAGAAAATCAGTCACAGATGCATTCAAAATCTTTTGAAGATCTAATCAAAGGACATCCAACCATATCTCAACTGTCTGGGTGAATGAGCCGTTCACTCATTAAAGTTAATGTTTACAATTGATGATGTGTATTTAAACAAGTTGTCATGCTCATGAGGTTGTTGACTAAGATCTAAAACAGATGAGCTTGTCATGTATTTCATTACTGTTGTGGAACTTGCAGTGCAGAAAGATTGACTGTAAAAGTGCTATGGTAGGTTCTGAGTTTGTGAAGGGCATTATATAAATACAAGTTCTCATTTCCTAATTGTTTTGCATTGTAGTACTTAATGTTTGAAATGTATGAAAAAGAGGAAAAAAGGCTGTTTGGATGGCATATTTGGCACTATTTAGGAGAACCACATCATGCCACTAAATAAGTCTTGTAATGTACTTCAACTGTTGCAACATTCTGCACATAATTTAAATCCTGTAGTTGGAGACATTCTCCAAATTCAGAAACAATACTTCAGGTTTATCTGATTTTGCACCAATCTCAACTTGTCAAAGAAGAAAATGCTCAAAGCCCATGTAGTATTGAGTGCACCTGAGAAATAGTCAAAATAATAAAATGATCACAGGGAATCACTAAAAATTAAACTAAAAGCCAGAAATCCCATTTATGGTTCCCTCTCAAAGGATACTGCACTATCTTCACAAATCTTGGTTTCAGAATAGATGGAGTATATTTGTTTCCTGGTGTAGTTTAGTTGAAGGCTCATTCGGACAAACTTCATTAGTTTTCTGTTAATCCTTTGTTTTTTTTTTAACAGGTGTGTATTAAAAATGGATCATCATTGTCCTTGGTATGTTTGTATCTTACATTTTAGTTACATCATACTTTATAATTATTATTTAAAGTAACTACTGAAGAAATAGTGCAATATTTCTCTTCACAGAAGAGAGATTGATTGACATTGTGCATAGGAGGGAAGAGAACTTGAGTTGTTTTTTTCTTGAATGAAAATATAGCATCGAATGGGAGACTGTGAAGTTAAATACAACTTTTAAAATATATAGTTTATAAATAAATATATAATTTATATCAACTAACTTGTCAGCATTTAGTGTAAAGTGCTAAGGCTGATCAACAATAATTATCACATGATATCTTGACAGCAAGGGGAGAATACACCTTGTTCTTGCAAAAATAACCATGCACTGATGCTTTCACTACAGGAGTAGTCATCCATGAGCTTATATTGTCATTGTGAAAGTCTAACTTTAACTTTTCAACAACTGCAGCTGAGATGTTTTATATTATTACTTGTAAAACTATAATGCAATGGTATGTTTGAATACTGCATACTATAGCAGAGTAATGGTAGACAATCTGGATTTCTGTTCTGAGTTTCCCCATTTCTCCCTCTTATGTAACAGTAAGGGTGCAGAAACCGTTCTGAAGATGGTCACAGGACTCAAAATGTTAACTCTGGTTTCTCTCCACAGATGCTACCAGACTTGCTGATATTTTCCAGCAATTTTTGTTTTTGTTGCAGAAACCTGGTGTCAAGTCTTAAGAAAAGAGCAGGAATTAGGGTGATTTCCCTAAGTTTTGCTCATGCACTGACAAGATGAATGCTCAGAATACATTTACACATATCCACATCATATTTATACCAGCTCTGCAAGATGAATTTAGCTAATTCCAGTGCTTGTCCTTTTTCTGTAGCTTACAAATCTTTTCTGTTTTATTGCTTGCCCATTTGCGTTTTGAAAACACTGATTATTTTTGTTTCCAATGTGCTTTCAGATATTGCATCCCAGTACACAACCACTCAAAAAATAAAAACGGATTTCCTTTAAAATTACCTGGTTCTCAGCTCTTGTGCTAAGAGCAGCAGTTTCTCTAGCTGAAGACACTCATTCCTGGAATTATACGTAACCCTGTTCTGTGCTATCTGTAAAGCTGTCTCTTTCTAAAGTGCAGTGTTCAAAATTAGATGCAATGAATTATTTCAGTCAACCAAAATTTTTAATAGTCATATAATATCCTAAACTTGTTTTTTGTTAAAGTCCTAGAAAAAGTCAGGTCTTGCAGCATCTGTAGCGAGAAAGTTAACATTTCAACCCCAGTGATTCTTCGTCAGAATTGAAAACAGCTGAGAAAGATTTGGTATTTTGCTGAAGACTGAGGTGGGGTTGGGAAAGGAGTGAATAGAATATGTGGAGATGGTACAAAGAGAAAAGAAAAGGAGAGGTAAACATAGCTATTATTGATAAACTATGAGGGAGATAAATGCTGAGTAGGAAGCCAGAGAAAAAGCAAAAAGAGTAAATAGTTGAAAATTGTCTGGCTGTGTTGGAAGCAACCCACACAGAGTCTAAGGGTGTAGAGGTGGATCATGAACATGGAAGAGGTTGCTAGCATTCTGAAATTGTTAAACTCAGTGTTAGGTTTTGAAAATTGGAATGTACTTGGACAGAATATAGTGTTCCTTCAGTTTACATTGAGCTTCCCTGGAGCACCGCAGTCGACCTGAGACAGAAGTGTTGGTGTGGGATCACGGTGGTGTGCTCCCTTATTTTGTACTCTCTGCCTCTACTTATAAAGCCCGAGTCTGCAATTATGCCAATTTCTGAACCTACCCCACCACCTTCAACAATTTCTGCACATACATTCCCCAGGTTCCCCCTTTACCAAAATGTACCACTTCACACTTTTCTCTATTAAATTTCATTTACCATTCCACCAGTCTGTCTTTGTTCTCTTGAAGTTTACCACTATCCTTTTCACAGAACACTTTTTACAAGTTTTGTGTGATTTGCAAATTTTGAAATTGTGCCTTGCAAACCCAAGTCTATATTAATATTATACGTCAAGAAAAAATGGTGATGGTAGTACTGAATCCTGTGCAACCCATTGTTCACATGTCTTCAGTCAGAAAGAGCCTTTCACCACTATACTGTTTCTTGTCACTCAGCCAATGTTGCAACTATCCTTTTTATTCCAGAAGATTTAACTTTTCTGGCAAGACGATCATCTGACTCTTTATCAAATGCCTTTTGGAAGTTCTTATACACTGCTTCAAGTCTTTACTTTCATTTTTAAAAAAAACTCAATCAAGTTGGTTAAACATGATTTACCATTAAGTTTGTGCTGGATTTCCTTAATGATTGCACACTAAGTTAACTGCATACAATTATTGACCTTTCAAAACTTTTCTTCTGTCAAGGTTTAACTGGCCTATAGCCATTGGTTTACCCTTGCTCAGTTGTCTGAGCCAAAGGGTAACATTTGAAATCCTCAAGTACGCTGGTACCCCAGTATTCAATAAATATCACCACTACTACTCCTCACTTACTTATTGAATGCAGTCAACCTGTCTAATATCTCTTTATCAATGTTTACCTCAAAACAGTAGCTCAATTATCCGCTTGTTCACTATGAATATGACAGCAATTTCCAAAGTTCTGACCTCTGCAAACTTATGGCATGGGCAGCATATGTATGGATGCACCACAACTGCAGGTTTCCCTCCAATCAGCACATGAACCTGACCTGGAGCAATTGCTATTCTTTTGCTCGGTCAAAATACTGGAAGCTCCTTCCGAACAACAATGTGATTGTACCTACACTGGATGGACTGCACTGGTTCAAAAAGGCAGCTCACAGCACTTTCTGAAAGGCAAATAAGGATGGATTCAACAAGTCCCAGTCTAGACAGGAAAAAAAAGCTGGCCTAGTCAGTCATGTACATATCCCATGAGCCAATAAATGAATCAAAGTACCTTATTCTTTGGTAAAGACAGATGCAAAATCCTGACTATTTCAGCAAAGCTCACTTCGTCCCTGCGTATAGCTCCTTTTTAGAAGCATAACTTCATTTTGAAAAAAAGTTGCAACACAGAAAGAAGCCATTTGTGTCTCGCTGGCTGAATAAACTTTATCTTACTTTCCAACTCCTAGTCCAAACCCTGCAGATTGTGCTTCAGGTGCAGATTCAGGTTCCTTTTATATTAGTTGAAGATTTTCAATTCAACCACCAAATTGGGTAGTGAATTCCAGTCACCCAACACAGAGTGAAACTGTTTTTCTCATGACCCCTCTAATCCATCTACCAGTCATCTGAAATCTGTGACTCAAATCATCTCCACTAGAGGAAATAAGTCTTCTCAGTCCATTCTATCTAAGCTCCTCATTATTCTGTCGACTTCTTGCAAATCTCAGTATCTCTCTCTAGCGCAGTTATCTTCTTTCTATAATGTTGTGAGCTAAAGTGTTTTAAAACACCAGCTCTGGCTTAATATGTTTTTGTATTCAGCATTTCATTCAGTGAAGGGAAGCATTCCATATAGCCTTTTTCCCACTTAATCTACCTGTACTGCCACCTTCAGGGACCTTTGGACATGCAGTCCAAGGTCGCTCACCAGCTCGAGCCTTCTCAATGCCCTCACATTTATTATTGATTTGTCACTGGGGAGGATTTGTTTCCTCTCCCAAAATGCATGACTTCTCACTTCTTCAGACCAAATTTGTCACCACTTGCCTGCCCACTTATCCAAACCATTGATGTCATCCTGTAGTTGGCAACCACTCTCTTTAATCTCAATTACCTGGCCAACTTTTATATCATCTGTAAATTTTCAAATCTCTCATACCACAGTTAAGTCTGAATCATTGATATATACTATAAACAACAAGGAGCCCAACACTATGCCTTCTAGAATGCCACTGGCAACCACTTTCAAATGCAGAAACGTTACCCTTTATTTTCTGTAACTGAGTCAATTTTGGGTTTAACTTACCACATTACCATGGGCTACTTTTTCTGACTAGACTGGCAATTAGACCTTATCAAATGCCCTGCTAAAATCCATGTAGATGACGTTCGTTGCTTAATCTTCATTATCACAAGTACCAAATATTTCTTTTTGTATGTTAAGTCTTACATTGTGGTTACTATTAGGATGCCTGTAGATCACCCATTCTAGTGATTTTGTTCTTTTACTACTCCTCATCTCCATTCAAACTAATTCTCCATCTTGGTCTCCTGACCCAGGGTTATTTATAACTATTGCACCAATGCCAACCTTGGTCAACAGTGTTACCCTTCCAACTTTACCTAGCTTCCTATTCTCCTTGCCATGACAGTCATATTTCAATTATTTACTTCAGTATGTGATATCAATTTGTTTACTTTATGAATACTACACACTTTCAGATACAGAGCCTTTAGTCTTTTTGTTACCTTTGTAATACCCAGATGTCATAGAATCCCTACAGTGTGGAAACAGGCCATTTGGCCCAACAAGTCCACACCGACCTTCCGAAAAGTAACCCACCCAGACCCATTTCCACTACCCTATATTTACCTATGACTAATGCGCCTAACCCACAATACCTGAACACTATGGTCAATTTAGCATGGCCAGTTCACCGAACCTGCACATCTTTGGACTGTGGGTGGAAACCAGAGCACCTGGAGGAAACCCACACAAACACGGGGAGAATGTACACACTCCACACAGACAGTTGCTCAAACTTGGAATCAAACCCAAGTCCCTGGCACTGTGAAGCAGCAGTGCTGACCACTGAGCCACTGTGTCGCCCGCTGTGACTGTTGGATAGGACAGGGATAATAAACCTACCGTCCTATCACTTTGTATTTGGGAAAATGTGTCTCACTAACTTGGAGTTTTTTTGAAGAGATGGCAAAGAAGATTGAAGGTAGAGAGGTAGGCATTGCCTATATGGACTTCAGCAAAGAGTTCAACAAGGTTTCTGCATTGTAGACTGGTTAGTAAGGTTAGAGGACATGGGATCTAGGGGGAGCTAGCAAATTGGATACAAAATTACCTTGAAGGCAGGAGACAGAGCATGGTGGTAGAGAGTTGCTTTTCGGACTGGAGGCCTATGACAAACTGTGCCACTAGGATCAGTGCTGGGTCCACTGCTTTTTGTCATTTTGTACTGATGATTTGGGTGTGAATATAGGAGATGTGGTTAGTAAGTTTGCAGATGACACTAAAATAGTTGGTGTAGTGGACAGTGAAGAAGATCATCACAGTACAACGGCACCCTGATCAGAAGGCCAGTGGGTCGAGGAGTGGCAGACAAGAGTTTAATTTTAGATAAGGCATTTTGGAAAGGCAAACAAGGGCAGAACTTATACAGTTAATGGTAAGACCCCAAAAAATGTTGCCAAACAAAGATACTGAGGGATGCAGGTGCATAGTCCCTTGAAAGTGAAGTCACAGTTTGACAGGGTATTGAAGGGCACGTTTGGCATACTTGCCATCATTGGTCAGAACATTAAGTATAGATATTGGGATGTTATGTTGCACTTGTACAGGACATTGGTGAGGTATCTTCTAGAGTACTGTGTACAATTCTGGTGTCTCTGCTATAGGAAGGATGTTGTTAAACTTGAGAGGGTGCAGAAAAGATTTATAAGGATGCTGCCAGTACTGGAGGATTTGAGTTATTGGGAGAGGCTGAATAGACTGGGGCTTGTTTCCCTGGACATCAGGCACTCAGGAATGACCTTATAGAGGTTAGCAAATTGACAGTGGCATAGATAGGATGAATAGATTTAGATTAGATTAGATTCCCTACAGTGTGGAAACAGGCCCTTCGGTCCACTAAGTCCACACCGACCCTCCGAAGAGCAACCCACCCAGACACATTCCCTTACATTCACCCCTGACTAATGCACCTAACACTAAGGGCAATTTAGCATGGCCAATTCACCTAACCTGCACATTTCCGGAGCACCCGAAGAAAACCCACGCAGACCCAGGGAGAATGTGCAAACTCACCACAGAGAATGTGCAAACTCATCACCCGGGTCGCAGCGCCAGGGACCCGGGTTCAATTCCCACCTCTGGCAACTGTCTGTGGTGAGTTTGACCAAACTAGAAGACTTTATCTAAAGAGGTGTGATTTCCTTCTGGAACAAAATATCCAGGCAACTTCCCCCTCCCCCGGTACATTGGTGTTTACAACTTGAACTCAGCTGCAGCTGCTTGAGCTTTTAAATATTTTACTTTGGAAATGTTTGCGCTGTATCAGACTGAGATCCACAAGCCCCCATGTGTTAGCTGTGACACATCATCTGTTCTGCCATCCATTAATTTTTTTTTAAATTAACAATTTGAATGATCTTTTCAACTATGTTTAATTTTTAAATTTTTTTAACCTTCCTACCATTAGCTGTATTAATTTAATCTTTATAAATAAATACACCTTGACGATTTAATCACCAAAAAACTAGTTTCTTCCCGATAGTAGAGTAGGCTTCGATTTCGAACTGCCAGCCCTCTGCACCCGGATGTTCCTTTCACTCACTCTTCAAACTGATGCTGACCACCTCTGGGTCTTTTTGCTTAAAAAAATGTGGAGTAAAATGGGAAAACAAATTAAGATGAAATACCTCTTTGAGAAAAAAGTGTTTGTAAAAGTGGTCTCATTGCCATTCCTATACATTTCATTAATACTTAATTGTCTGGCCTATTCATGTTCCATATTCCTGGCAATCAGCCCCCTTGAGCCTGTTCCACCATTTCAGAACATGACTGATCAATGACCTCACTGCCACATTCCTGTAATATTTCCATATTTCTTGACTGCATTAATAACTACACTATTAATTTCTGTCTTGAACTATTTAGTGACTGAACCTCCACAGCCTCCTTGTGTCACAAATTCCAAAGGTACACCATCCCTTTCACCTCAGGCCTAAGTGGCTTGCCTTTTATACTATTTCATACTTTCATTTCTGCCTGCCGGTTCTGGATCCATAGTGTCATAGAGTTATACAGCATGGACACAGACCCTTCTGTCCAACTCAGCCATGCTGACCTAGAAATCCTAAATTAATCTAGTCCCATTTGCGAGCACTTGTCTCATATCCCTCTAAACCTTTCCATGCTCATGCGCCCATCCAGCTGCCTTTTAAATGTTGTAATTGTGCCAGCCTCCACCAGTTACTCTGGCTGCTTGCTCCATACACGCACCACCCTTTGCGTGAAAAAGTTGCCCCTTAGGCCCCTTTTAAATCTTTCCCTTCTCACCCTAAACCTATGCCCACTAGTTTTGGACTCCCACAACCTAGGGAAAAAAGACTTTGTCTATTTTACCTATCCATGCTGCTCATGATTTTATAAACCTCTGTAAGAACAGCTCCCAGGGAAAACAGCACCAGGTTATTTACCCTCTCCCTGTAGCTCAAACCCTCCAATCCTGGCAACATCCTTGTAAATCTTTTCTGAACCGCACAACATCCTTCCTATTGGAGGAAGATGAGAATTGTACATGACATTCCAAAAGCAGCCTGACCTCCCAACTCCTATGCTCAGTGCTCTGACCAATAAAGGAATGCATGCTAAAAGTCACCTTTACTATCATATCGACCTGAGACTCCACTTTCAAGGAACTATGAACTGCACTCCAAGGTCTCAGCAATACTCCCCAGGACCTTACCATTAAGTGTATAAGTCCTGCTCTGATTTGTCTTTTCAAAATACGGCACCTCACATTTGTCTAAATTAACCTCCATCTGCCACTCCTTGACCCATTGGCCCATCTGACCAAGATCCCGTTTTAATCTGAGGTAACTTTCTTCACTGTCCACTACACCTCCAATTTTTGTCATCTGCAAACTTACAAATTATACCTCCTATGTTCACATCCAAATCATTTATATAAATGATTAAAAACAGTGGACCCAGCACCAATCCTTGTGGCACACCACTGGTCACAGGCTTCCAGTCTGAAAAGGGCAATCCTCCTCCACCATCCTCTGTTTTCTACCTTCAAACCAGTTCTGTAGTCCATGTGATCTAACCTTGCTAACCAGTCTCCCATGAGGAACCTTGTTGAACGCCTTACTGAAGTCCATGTAGATCACATCCACTGTTCTGCCCTCATCAATCCTCTTCCTTACTACTTCAAAAAAAACTCAATCAAGTTTGTGAAACATGATTTCCCTCAGATAAAACCAGGTTGACTATTCCTAATCAATCCTTGCCTATCCAAATACATATACATCCTGTTCCTCAGGATTCCTTCCAACAACTTGCCCACCACCAATGTCACACTCACCGGTCTCTAGTTCCCTGGCTATTCCTTAATATCTTTATTAAATAGTGGCACCACAATAGCCAATCTCCTGTCGTCCGGCACTTCATTTGTGACTATCGATGATCCACATATCTCAGCAAAGGTCCCAGCATTCACTTCCCTAGCTTCCCACAGAATTTGAAGGTTCATCTAATCGGGTCCTGGGGATTTATCCTCCTTTGTGTGTTAAGACATCCAGCACCACATTTTTCAAGAAGTCACCATCTATTTCCTCACATTCTGTTATCTTCCATGTCCTTCTCCACAGTAAACACTGATGCAAAATACTTGTTTAGTATCTCACCCATCTCCTGTCGCTCCACACAAAAGCTACCTTGCTGATCTTTGAGAGGTCCTGTTCTCTCCATTTTGTCCTTAATGTATTTCTAAAATCCCTTTGGATTCTTCTTAATCCTATTTGCCAAAGCTATCTCATGACCCTTTTTGCCCTCCCAATTTCCCTCCTAAGTTTACTCCTACTGCCTTTATCCTCATCTAAGGATTCACTCAATTTCTGCTATTTATACGTGACATATCCTGCTTTCTTTTTCTTGACCAGAACTTCAATTTCTCTAGCCATCCAGCATTCCCTACACCTGCCAGCCTAGCCTTTCATCCTAACAGGAACATACTGTCTCTGTACTCTCATTATCTCATTCGTGAACATAGAACAATACAGTGCAGAACAGGCCCCTCAGCCCTCGATTTTGCGCCCACCAGTAAATTAATGTAAGTCCATCCCCCTATGCTAGCCCATCATCATCCATATGTTTATCCAAAGACTCTTTAAATGCCCCTAATGTGGCTGAGTTAACTACATTGACAGACAGGGCATTCCACACCCGTACCACTCTCTGAATAATGAACCTGCCTCTGACCTCTGTCTTAAATGTATCACCCCTAAATTTGCAGTTCTGCCCCCTCGTACAAGCCGACGTCATCATCCTAGGAAAAAGACTCTCAATATCCATCCTGTCTAGTCCTCTGTATGCTGCTAGTAAATCCCTCTTAACTGCCTTCTCTCCATTGAGAACAGACCCAAGTCCCTCAGCCTTGCCTCATAAGACCTTTGCTCCAGACCAGGCAACATCCTGGTAAATCTCCTCTGCACCTTTTCCAATGCTTCCACATCCTTCCTGTAATGGGGCGGCCAGAATTGCACACAATATTCAAAGTGAGGCCACACTAGTGTTATGTACAGGTGCAGCATGCCATCATGGCTCCGGAACTCAATCCCTCTACCAATAAAACCTAACACACTGTATGCCGCCTTAACAGCATTATCAACTTGGGTAGCAACTTTCAGGGATCTATGAACATGGACTCCAAGATCCCTCTGCACACCCACACTACCAAGAATCTTTCCATTGACCCAGTATTCTGCTTTCCTGTTATTCTTCCCAAAGTGAATCACCTCACATTTATCAGCATTGAACTTCATTTGCCACCTCTCAGCGTAATTCTGCAGTTTATCCAAATCCCCCTGCAACCTTCAATGTTCTTCCAAACTGTCCACCACTCCACCGAGTGTCATCTACAAAGTTGCTAACCCATCCACCTATACGTGCGTCCAAGTCATTGATAAAAATGACAAACAGCAGTGGTCCCAAAACAGATCCTTGTGGCATACCACTCGTAACCAGACTTCAGGCTGAATATTTTCTATCAACCCACCACTCGTTGCCTTCTTACAGAAAGCCAGTTTCTAATCCAAACTGCTAAAATCATTTTCAATCCCTTGCCTCCACATTTTCTCCAATAGCCTATCATGTGGCACCTTACCAAAGGCTTTACTGAAGTTCATGTATACTACGTCAACTGCCGTACCCTCATCCACATGCTTGGTCACCGTCTCAAAAAACTCACATGAGACACGACCTGCCCTTGATGAAACTGTGTTGACTAAGTCCAATCAAATAGTTGCTTGCTAGATGATTGTAAATCCTATCTCTTATAATCCTTTCCAAAGCTTTTCCTACAACAGACACAAGACTCACTGGTCTATAATTACCTGGGTCATCTCTGCTGCCCTTCTTAAACAAGGGCGCAACATTTGCAATCCTCCAGTCCTGTGGTACTGAACCTGTAGACAATGATGACGCAAAGATCAAGGACAAAGACTCCACTATCTCCTCCCTGGCTTACCAGAGAATCCTTGGAGAAATCCCATCTGGCCCAGGGGACTTATAAATTCTAGAATGTGTGAAAGCAGATAACTCTTCCTAACTAACTTCAATGCTTTCTAGTGTAATAGCCCGTATCTCAGTCTTCTCCTGTACAATATTCTGCTTTCCAGCATCCCAGTTTTGCAACTGTCCCTTTACCTGTGAACATCTGCACCCAATCAATAGCACTATCAACCTGGGTGGCAACCATCAAAATTGGCCTTCCTCCAATTTAGAACTTAAACTTTTCGATTCTGTTTAAAGCTAATAGAATTATGGTCACTGGCAGCAAAGTACTTCCCTACTTGCCCTGCCTTATTTGCCTAAAGTAGGTCAAGGTTTGCACCTTTTGTAGTCAGTACAACGACATATTGAATCAGAAAATTTTCTTGTACACACAATAAATTCCTCTCCATCTAAATCTTTAACACTATGGCAGTCCCAGTCTATGTTTGGAAAGTTAAAATCCCCTACCATTACCTTTGCTCTGTGAGTGTCTTTTTGGCGCTGTTCTGTCATTAAGAATTCCTACAGTGTGGAAACAGGCCATTTGACCCAACAAGTACACACTGAACCCCCCCACCCCCCAAAGAGTAACACACCGACTCATTGCCCTATCCTATAACTCTACATTCCCATGACTAATGCACCTAACCTACACATCCCGGAACACGATGGGGAATTTGGCACGGCTAATTCACCTGACCTGCACGTTTTTGAACTGTGGGAGCATACCAGAATACTCGGTGGAAACCCACGCAGACTATGGGAGAATGTGCAAACTGCACACAGGCAGTAGCCCGAGACTGAAATCAAACCCGACTCCCTGCTGCTATTAGGCAGCAGTGCTAACCACTGGGCCACCGTCCCACTACCCCATGTATGAGACTGGTGAATGATGCGTTTCTTCTATGATAAGTATTTCCTTCCTTATGCAAAGTGACCAGAACTGCGTAGATCAAGTGCAATCTCATCAAGGTTCAATACAACTAAAATGCGACTTCTTTGCTCCTACGTTAAAATCCTATTGCAATAAAGGTTAACATACCATTTACCTTCTGAATTGCTTGCAGCAACTGCATGCTTGGTTTCAATGACTTCTGAGTGATGATTCCAAGGTCCCTTTGGACAACACTTCCAAATGTTTAAGAAACACTGCACCTTTGCTTCCTCTTCCAAAGTAGATAACCTTACGTGTATGCACATTATATTCCATCAGTCATGCTCCTGCCTGCTCACTCAGCCTCTCTAAATCTTGAAGCATCTTTGCATTCTAAGCAATTACTTTTCCAACAAGTTTTGAATAATCTGTAAACTTGGAAATATTACAAATGGTCCCCACTACCAAATTGTTGATAAAGATTGTGAACAGCTGAGGTACACACAATGATGTTGTGGTTCTGCTCGCCGAGCTGGAAGTTTTTGCTGCAAACGTTTCGTTCCCTTGGCTAGGGAACATCATCAGTGCTGTTGGAGCCTCGTGTGAAGCGCTGCTTTGATGTTTCTTCCGGTATTTATATTGGTTTGTTCTTGCCGCTTCCGGGTGTCAGTTTCAGCTGCAGTGATTTGTATGTGGGGTCCAGGTCGATGTGTCTGTTGATGGATGTTCTTGCCGTTTCCGGGTGTCAGTTTCAGCTGTAGTGGTTTGTATATGGTGTCCAGGTCAATGTGTCTGTTGATGGAGTTTGGGGATGAATGCGATGCTTCTAGGAATTCTCTGGCTGTTCTCTGTCTGGCTTGTCCTATGATAGTGGTGTTTTCCCAGTCAAATTCATGTTGCTGGTTGTCTGAGTGTATGGCTACTAGAGATAGAGACACATTGACCTGGACACCATATACAAACCACTACAGCTGAAACTGACACCCGGAAGCAGCAAGAACAAACCAATATAAATACCGGAAGAAACATCAAAGCAGCGCTTCACAGGAGGCTCCAACGGCACTGATGATGTTCCCTAGCCAGGGAACGAAACGTTTGCAGCAAAAACTTCCAGCTCGGCAAGCAGAACCACAACAACGGATACCCGAGCTACAAATCTTCAATCAGATTTTGTACACACAATGAACTTTGCAGTATCCCACTGGTCTCAGCCTGCAAACTCAAGCATGACCTATTGTGTTCAGAGATTAAAGTATGAATTATTGTAAACTATTTAGACCTGTGGTAATGGATTATTGTAATATTTTGTAGTAAACTGACGAATGTAAGCACTCTGTATGACCTAATAACAAGCAAATGTTTCCTTTTAGGGTGAATAATTGTGTGGGATTTTCGAACTACAAATATTTTATGCTTTTTTTGGCATATTCTTTGTTATATTGTTTATTCATTGCGGCAACTGTGCTACAGTACTTCATCAAGTTTTGGACAGTAAGTTCATTTTTATTTTGATATTGCATGTTCTGTAGAAGATAGATATTTGAAGGTTGTTTTTATATCCAAAAAACTTTGAAATCTTGATCAGCTGTAATTGGAACCCCAGTTATCCATAGTAACAAAGAATGCCCTTCCCTAAATTAAGATTAGTAAGTAATCAAAAGTCTTAAATTGTATTATCGATTGTTGTACCTCTTCTTGCATTCTCTTCAGCAATATTTACCTTAGCTCTCTCTAGCAGTAGACACTTTATTTAACTTGCTGACATGTTCATCTTGCCTTGCAAGTTGTCAACAAAGATCCAAGATAGGGGCAAATTATTAAAGATGCTGGAATCTGTACTGAAAACAAAAAATACTGGAGATCATGGCAGGTCAGACAGCATTTGTGAAGAGAAAGCAAGCTAACATTTCAAGTCTAGATGTCTCATCTGAGCTGTGATCTCCAGCATTTTTCATTTTCAGAAAGTTAGTTGATTAAATTTGATTCTAGTGCCAACTGTTGATTTCTGGACAACAGAAATGTTTGTTGAATGTAGTTATTGTCACACAATTCAATTTTTTATATTTGTTCATGAAATGTGGGCGTGGTTGGCTAGGCCAGTATTTATTGCCCAGAATGCAGTTAAAACTCAAGTAAGTTATTGTAGGTATATATTCACTTGTAAACCAAACCAGGTAAGGACAGCAGTTTATTTCCTTGAAGGACATTAATGAACCAGATGAGTTTTTCTTGACAATCAATAATGATTTCATGGTCGTCATTATATTCAATTCTAAATTTCTATTGAATTTAAATTTCACCATCTGCCATGGTGGGATTTGAACCCATGACCCCAGAAGATTACCTGGGACTCTGCGTTTAGTGACGGGTTAAATCTACAATCAGCAGCCTATAATGTTCAGAAAGCAACAGTCAAATTTAAAATGTAAACAGCCTTACTGTTTAACCATGCAAGTTGCTGGTGTTTAAACAGGCTGTATAAAGTCAGCAATTCTGCTGAAATAAGTGCTGTGGAGACTGTTAATGGAATTGTTAGATTGGATGTGAATATGTAGAACCAATACCAGACATGGTTGGGTGGGGGGTATAGATATTTCATAATCAGCCTGTTCAGATGTGTTACGATACATGATCTGAAGCAGGTGGGACTTGGACGAGGGTCTTCTGGCTCAAAGGCAGGAACACTACCACTGTGTCACCAGAGCCCAGTTTGGTGGGTATACTGTTGCAACATTGATCAGGTCCAGCTGTTTCATTTGGAGGTTGGGAGCTTAAAACTGAACACTTCTCAGAACAAATGCAGTTAAATGCAGCTGCAAATTTATGTTAGACTTTTCCTGAAGCTAGTGGCAACATGGATATTTAAGGTTCTGTTGTGTTTGCAAAATTCACAGTTCAGTTAGCGAGTTTGAGAAGATTTGTAGCTCAGGTTGAGGTTCTGGATGTCAGTTTGCTCACTGAGCTGGAAAGTTCGTTTTCAGACGTTTCATCACCATACTAAGTAACATTATCAGTAAGCCTCCGGATGAAGCACTGGTGGCGTGGCCCACTTTTTATTTATGTGTTTAAGGTTCCTTGGGTTGGTGATGCCGTTTCCTGTTGTGGCATCATTTCCTGTTCTTTTTCTCAGGAGGTGGTAAATGAGATCCAAGTCAATGTGTTTGTTGGTAGAGTTCCAGTTGGAATGCCATGCTTCTAGGAATTCTTGTGCGTGTCTCTGTTTGGCTTGCAAGGTAATGGATACCTTGCAAGAACTGTAACAAACACTACATTGGATAAACAGTAGAAAACTAGCCACCGGATACATGAACATCAACTAGCCACAAAAGGACACGACCCAGTCTCACTAGTATCCTTACGTACAGATGAGGAAGGACGCCACATCAACTGGGACAAGCCAAACAGAGACATGCAATGAGAAATGGGCCGTGCTACCAGAGCTTCATTCAAAGGTTCACTGATAATGTTGCCTAGTATGATGATGAAACGTCTGAAAATGAACCTTCCAGCTCAGCGAGCAAACAGGCATCCACAATCAGTTCAGTATTTAAAATTTTACTGCCGTTTTCCAAATGCTAATTTGCTTAATTGCTTTGTATATTTTAGCATAATTTTAAAAATATAGCCCGGGTATTGATTTCTTTCATGATTGCACAGTTCAACCTGATAAACACATAGCCTATTAACTGATTAACATAGCTAATTGGCAAATATTTCTCATTTAACCCATTTAATTATGTAGAAGTTGTGCCGATACAACATGTGCTAAAAGTATATTTTACAGAAATTCCTCTCCTGATATTTACTGCTGGCCCTGAATTTACTGTATTTAATATAATTAATTAACTGGGGTAAGTAATAGTTTGCATTGGTTTAGTCATGGATCAACCTGAACCATACTGATCAATTTTAATGTTCACCAGGATGATGTTGATTATAAAAATACTTCTTTTATGCTTTGTCCATAATGCCAGTTTTAGGCATTCCAAGGTCTTGCATAGAATGTATTTAAATCTCTCCTCTCCAACAATTTATCTTGATCAATTTATCTTGATCCAAATTAATGAGCACCATAATAAGCTAGTATGATCATTTTTGATGTATTAATCATACTTAAGATTGAATATTGCCACTGAATTATGGATTGTTTTAGTTCCCAGTAGGAATTGAAGTAAGACTATTACTGCCATTTTATTTGGAATCAGCAGAAAGATCTCATTACATGCACCTGGATACGGACCCAATCCCAAAGATAAGCAGATGCTAAATCACTCCTGCATTTAACCCTTTTGAATCAAGCATTTCAAACAATGGAACATATTGGAACTGCACGTGGTTCTAGATTAGTTGATTAGGTATGCGTTTATCTGATGTTGCCTCTATTGAAAGGAAAGGTTCTGTAAATTTTGGTGTATAAATTGGTTGACTTAAATTTGGTCCTCTAAATATAGTGAGTGAGCAAGATTCTAGTACCTAATTGCCATTCATGCACTTTAAAATGTTTTTTAAATTTTGAAATGTCTGAATTGTTAGGAGAATCTCATTTATATCACTTTCTGGGAAGATTTCTACCAAGTCACTGTTGTTTACTGAAATATTTGGGATGCTGCTTTATGGGATTCATATAAAAGTTTGATACAATTCCTAGCAAAGCTGAAAATGTAGTGTGGGAAAAGCATGCAGGTCAGGCAGCATCCAAGGAGCAGAAGAATCGGAGTTTCGGGCACGAGCCCTTCTTCAGGAATGAGGAAACAATTCCTAGCAAGTATTGGTTAACTCAAGTTTTTCCAAAATAGAAAATTGCCTGCAAAATTGTGGAGTGTTTAGGGCCATTTTTCCATTGTTATTTCTCCTGTTCACATATTTGAATGAAATAGCACTGAGCTGCATGTAGTGCTTAGCCTAGAATCTCTACAGTGTGAAAGCAGGCCATTTAGTCCTGTAGGGGTACTTCTCCGCTCAGGTCTGCCTTCTATACACCTGTGCTGAATTATTTGATTTCTTTTATTATTTTTGGTATTTTCTCTGCTGCATCAGATTTTAAATTTGACTGGGTTGCGATGGACATGAGGCAAAAGCCAGGACTGCAAATGCTGGAAATCAGAGTCTAAATTAGAGTGGCGGTGAAAAGCACAGCAGGTCAGGCAGCATCTGAGGAGCAGGAAAATTGGCTTTTGCCTGAAAGGCGATATGGAGATGATGTGGTGTTGAATTTCACAATCCTGTCATCCAGCTGAATTATTCACTAGTGAGAAGAGGACTATCCCTGTACATCACAATCTCAGGAATGCCGTAACAACTGAAGTGTGCTTTCAGGCATTAGATAATCCCAGTGGTTATCATTAAAATCAGTTGGTTTACCTCCCAATAGTCAAAATGATAGTCTACAATGACAAGATAATTATTTCTCTTCAAAACCACTCGACATGCTGACTTGGAAATATCTTGCTGTTAGGTCAAAATCCTGGAATTCCTTTCTTAACAGCCTGGCTTATAGCAATTCATAGAACATAGAAAAGTACAGCACAGAACAGGTCCTTTGACCCACAATATTGTGCCACGCATTAATCCTAATGTAAAATAAAATACTTAACCTGCACACCCCTGAATTCACTGCTATCCATGTGCATGTCCAGTAGTTGCTTAAATGTCCCTAAAGACTCTGCTTCCACCACCACCACTGGCAACGCATTCCATGTATTCACAACTTGCTGCATAAAGAACCTTCCTCTGATGTCCCCTCTATACCTTTCTCTTAAATCTTAAAGTTATGACCCCTCGTGGCAGTCAATCCTGCTCTGGGGAAAAGTCTCCGGCTATTGACTCTATCCATGCCTCTCATTACCTTGTATTACCTTGATCAGGTCGCCTCTCTTCCTCCTCCTCTCCAGAGAAAAAAAGTCCAAGCTTAGTCAACCTCTCTTCGTAAGACAAGCCCTCCATTCCAGGCAGCATCCTGGTAAACCTTCTTTGTACCCTCTCCAAAGCATCCGTATCTTTCCTATAATAGGGCGACCAGAACTGGACACAATATTCCAAGTGTGGTCTCGCCAGGGACTTGTAGAGCTGCAAAAAAACCTTGCAGCTCTTAAACTCGCTCCTCCTGTTAAAGAAAGCCAAAGCACCATACGCTTTCTTAATAACCTTATCCTCCTGGAATGCAACTTTGAGATCTATGTACTTGAATGCCAAGATCCCTTTGTTCCTCTGGCAAGAATCCTGTCTTTAATCCCATATTCAGCATTCGAGTTCGACTTTCCAACATGTATCACTTCGCATTTATCCAAGTTGAACTCCATCAGCCATTTCTCAGCCCAGCTCTGCCTCCTGTCTATGTTGCGGTCCAGCCTGCAATAACCCTCAATATTACCAACGCCACCACCAACCTTTGTGTCATCTGCAAATTTACTAACCCACCCCTCAACGTCCTCATCCAAGTCATTTATAAAAGCTACAAAGAACAGAGCCCTGCCGGACCCCACTCAACACTGACCTCCAGGCAGAATACTTTCATCAATACCTACCCTCTGCCTTCTGTCAGCCAACCAATTCTGAATTCAGACAGCCAAATCTCCCTGTATCCCATACCTCCTGACTTTTATGAATGAGCCTACCATTATCAAATGCCTTGCTGGAGTCCATATACACCACATCCACTGCTCGACCTTCGTCGACCTGTCTTGTCACCACCTCAAAGAACTCATTAAGATTTGTGAGGCATGACCTGCTCCTCACAAAGCTATGCTGACTGCCTTTAATCATGCTGTGCTTTTCCAAATAGTCATAAACCCAATCCCTCAGAATTCTTTCCAAAACCTTGCTGACCACAAACGTAAGGCTGACTGGTCTGTAATTGCCAGAGGTTTCCCTATTACCCTTCTTGAAAAGAGGAAGAGCATTTGCCTCCTCCTAATCTTCTGATATGACTCCTGTGGAGAGTGAGGAAGCAAAGATCTTCGTCAGTGGCTTAGCAACCTTTTTCCTTGCTTCACGGAGCAGCCAAGGATAAATCTGGTTTAGCTCTGGGGACCTGTCAATCTTAATGTTTGCCAAAATTTACAGCTCATCAACTTAATCAGTCTTGATCTGTTCAAACCTATATTCCATCTCCTCAAGGTTCTCATTCACAACAAGGACCCTTTCCTTCGTGAAAACCAAAACAAAAAACTCATTCAGGGCTTCCCCTATCTGCTCAGACTCCACACATAAGTTCCCTACGTTATTCCTGATTGGCCCTACCTTCTCCCTGATCATTCTCTTATTCCTCACGTATGAATAAAATGCTTTTGGGTTCTCCCTAATCCTTCCTGCCAAGCCATTTCCTCAGTCCATTTCTGAGCTCTTTTCTAGCAAGCCTGTAATACTCTAATGATGTGCTGGATCCTTGCTTCCTCCATCTTGGAATATAAAAGCACCATTGTGCTACTGAGACTTTATAAAGCTCTGGTTAAGCCCCATTTGGAGTACTGTGTCCAGTTTTGGTCCCCACACCTCAGGAAGGACATACTGGCACTAGAGCGTGACCAGCGGAGATTCACACGGATGATCCCTGGAATGGTTGGTCTAACATACGAGGAACGGCTGAGGATTCTGGGATTGTATTCATTGGAGTTTAGAAGATTAAGGGGAGATTTAATAGAAACTTACAAGATAATACATGTCTTGGAAAGGGTGGACGCTAGGATATATTGTTTCCGTTAGGCAAGGAGACTAGGACCCGTGGATACAACCTTAAAATTAGAAGGGGTCATTTCAGAACAGAAATGCGGAGACATTTCTTCAGCGAGAGAGTGGTGGGCTCATGGAATTCATTGCCGCAGAGTGTAGCGGTGGACGGGACGCTAAATGTCTTCAAGGCAGGGATTGATAAATTCTTGATGTCACAAGGAGTTAAGGGCTACGGGGAGAATACTGGTAAGTGGAGTTGAAATGCCCATCAGCCATGATTGAATGGCGAAGTGGACTCGATGGGCCAAATGGCCTTATTTCCACTCCTATGTCTTATGGTCTTATCTTACGTAAGCTGCTTCTTCCTTTTGACGAGAAGCTCCTCTGTTCTCGTTATCCAAGGTTCCTTAATCTTACCCCTTCTTACCTGTCTCAGAGGAACAAATTCATGCATCGCTCACAACAACTCTTCCTTAAACAGTCTCCTGTGGAACGATTGCTCCCAGTCTGTGGTTCCCAACTCCTGTCTGATATCATCATAATTTCCTTTTGCCCAATTAAATATCTTCCCTTGGTAACTGTTCCTTTCCCTCTCCAAGGCTATGGTAAATGAGGCAGTTGTGGTCACTGTCATCAAAGTTTTCTCCCACCGCGAGATCTGACACCTGTCCTGGCTCATCGCTGAGCACCAAATCCAAAATGGCCTCTCCCCTCGTCGGCCTGTCTACATACTGAGTAAGAAAAACCTCCTGAACACACCTGACAAAAACGGCTCCATCCGAACCATCTGCGCTATGGAGGTTCCAGTCGATATTGGGAAAGTTAACAACAACCCTGCTATATCTGCATTTTTCCATTTTACCAGCCTATGAGTTCTTCAATCTCTCTACAGCTATTAGGGGGTCTGTAGAAAACCCCGAATGATGTGGCTGTTCCTAACTTCCACCCATACTGACTCAGTAGACAAACCTTCCTCAACAACCAACCCCTGTAGCTGTGATGCACACTCTGATTAGCAATGCTGCACCCTGTCCTTTTTGCACCCTCCCTGTTCTTTTTGAACTTTCTAAACCCTGGAACATCTAGCAACCATTCCTGCCCCTGTGAAACCCACGTCTCCGTTATGGCCACAACATCATACCCCCAAGTGCTAACCCACACTTCATTTCTGACACTCCTTGCGTTAAAGCAGACACACTTTAACTGATCCCTTTGTTTCATTAAGTAAGAAATCTTTCGATGGATTCACTGCATCCTGTCACTGCCCCATCTACAACTGTCCCCCTCTCAGATTTGTAGCTCTGATTCCCATCCCTTTGCCAAACTAGTTTAACCCTCCCACACCACATGAGCAAATCTCCCACCCAAGGCATTTGTGCCCCTCCAGTTCAGGCGCAACCCGTCCTTCATGTACAGGTCCCATCTTCCCCAGAAGGTATCCCAATGGTCTCCGTACTGAAGTCCTCCCTCCTGCACCAGCCTCGCAGTCATGTTTGCACCTAAATTGGTAGGGGACTAATATACTGGCAGGGAAATTTGCTAGAACTGCTTGGGAGGATTTAAACTAGTAAGGTGAGGGGGTGGGACCCAGGGAGATAGTGAGGAAAGAGATCGATCTGAGACGGGTACAGTTGAGAACAGAAGTGAGTCATACAGTCAGGGCAGGCAGAGCCAAGGCAGGACTAATAAATTAAACTGCATTTATTTCAATGCAAGGGGCCTAACAGGGAAGGCAGATGAACTCGGGGCATGGTTAGGAACATGGGACTGGGATATCATAGCAATTATGGAAACATGGCTCAGGGATGGGCAGGACTGGCAGCTGAATGTTCCAGGATACAAATGCTACAGGAAGGATAAAAAGGAAGGCAAGAAAGGAGGGGGAGTGGCATTTTTGATTAAGGGATACCATTACAGCTGTGCTGAGGGAGGATATTCCCGGAAATACATCCAGGGAAGTTATTTGGGTGGAACTGAAAAATAAAAGAAAGGGATGATCACCTTTTTGGGATTGTATTATAGACCCCCCCAATAGTCAGAGGGAAATTGAGAAACAAACTTGTAAGGAGATCTCAGCTATATGTAAGAATAATAGGGTAGTTATGGTACGGGATTTTAACTTTCCACACATAGACTGGGACTGCCATAGTGTTAAAGGTTTAGATGGAGAGGAATTTGTTAAGTGTGTACAAGACAATTTTCTGATTCAGTATGTGGATGTACCTACTAGAAAAGGTGCAAAATTTGACCTACTCTTGGGAAATAAGGCAGGTGACTGAGGTGTCAGTGGGGGAGCACTTTGGGGCCAGCGATCATAATTCTATTTGTTTTAAAATAATGATGGAAAAAGATAGACCAGATGTAAAAGTTGAAGTTCTAAATTGGAGAAAGGCCAATTTTGACAGTAGGCAAGAACTTTTGAAAGCTGATTGGAGGCAGATGTTTGCAGGTAAAGGGACGGCTGGAAAATGGGAAGCCTTCAGAAATGAGATAACAAGAATCCAGAGAAAGTATATTCCTGTCAGGATGAAAGGAAAGGCTGGTAGGTGTAGGGCATGCTGAACGACTAAAGAAATGGAGGGATTGGTTAAGAAAAAGAAGGAAGCATATGTCAGGTATAGACAGGAGGAAGTAGGAGTATACTTAAGAGGGAAATCAGGAGGGCAAAAAGGGGACATGAGATAGCTTTGGCAAATAGAATTAAGGAGAATCCAAAGGGTTTTTACAAATACATTAAGGACAAAAGGGTAACGAGGGAGAGAATCGGGCCCCTCAAAGATCAGCAAGGCTGCCTTTGTGTGGAGCTGCAGAAAATGGGGAGATACTAAATGAATATTTTGCATCAATATTTACTGTGGAAAAGGATATGGAAGATATGGACTGTAGGGAAGTAGATGGTGACATCTTGCAAAATGTCCAGATTACAGAGGAGGAAGTGCTGGATGTCTTGAAACAGTTAAAAGTGGATAAATCCCCAGGACCTGATCAGGTGTACCCGAGAACTCTGTGGGAAGCTAGAGAAGTGATTGCTCGGCCTCTTGCGGAGATATTTGTATCATCGATAGTCACAGGTGAGGTGCCGGAAGACTGAAGGCTAGCAAACGTGGTGCCACTGTTTAAGAAGGGCGGTAAAGACAAGCCGGGGAACTATAGGCCAGTGAGCCTGACCGCGGTGGTGGGCAAGTTGTTCGAGGGAACCCTGAGGGACAGGATGTACATGTATTTGGAAAGGCAAGGACTGATTAGGGATAGTCAACATGGTGTGGGAAATCATGTCTCACAAACTTGATTGAGCTTTTTGAAGAAGTAACAAAGAAGATTGATGAGGGCAGAGCAGTAGATGTAATCTATATGGACCTCAGTAAGGTGTTCGACAAGGTTCCCCATGGGAGACTGATTAGCAAGGTTAGGTCTCATGGAATACAGGGAGAACTAGCCATTTGGATACAGAACTGGCTCAAAGGTAGAAGATAGAGGGTGGTGGTGGAGGGTTGCTGTTCAGACTGGAGGCCTGTGACCAGTGGAGTGCCACAAGGATCAGTGCTGGGCTCACTGATTTTCATCATTTCCCTAAATGATTTGTATATTAACATAGGTGATATAGTTAGTAAGTTTGCAGATGACACCAAAATTGGAGGTGTAGTGGACAGCGAAGAGGGTTACCTCAGATTACAACAGGATCTGGAACAGATGGGCCAATGGGCTGAGAAGTGGCAGATGGAGTTTAATTCAGATAAATGCGAGGTACAGCATTTTGGGAAAGCAAATCTTAGCAGGACTTATACACTTAATGGTAAGGTCCTAGGGAGTGTTGCTGAACAAAGAGACCTTGGAGTGCAGGTTCGTAGCTCCTTGAAAGTGGAGTCACAAGTAGATACGATAGTGAAGAAGGCGTTTGGTATGCCTTCCTTTATTGGTCAGAGCATTGAGTACAGGAGTTGGGAGGTTATGTTGCGGCTGTACAGGACATTGTTTAGGCCATTTTGGAATATTGCGTGCGATTCTGCTCTCCTTTCAAGTTATGAAACTTGAAAGGGTTTAGAAAAGATTTACAAGGATGTTGCCAGGGTTGGAGGATCTGAGCTATAGGGAGAGGCTGAGCAGGCTGGGGCTGTTTTCCCTGGAGCATCGGAGGCTGAGGTGTGACCTTATAGAGGTTTACAAAATTATGAGGGGCATGGATAGGATAAATTGACAAAGTCTTGGGGTCGGGGAGTCCAGAACTAGAAAGCATAGGTTTCGGGTGAGAGGGGAAAGATGTAAGAGAGACCTAAGGGGCAACCTTTTCACGCAGAGGGTGTTATATGTATGGAATGAGCTGCCAGAGGAAGTGGTGGAGGCTGATACAATTACAACATTTAAAAGGCATTTGGAAGGGTGTATGAATAGGAAGGGTTTGAAGGGATATGGGCCAGGTGCTGGCAGGTGGGACTAGATTGGCTTGGGATATCTGGTCGGCATGGACGGGTTGGACCGAAGGGTCTGTTTCCATGCTGTGCATCTCTATGACTCTGTGACCTGCCTTTGGCTCCATATCCCTTCATACCTTGAAAAATCTTAGCAAGTCTGGCAGCATCTATAGAGGGAAAGCAGGGTTAATGTCTCTGATCAAGTGACCCTTCTTCAGAACTGATTGTAGCTAGGAAAATGTTGATACGTAAGCTGAAGTTGGGGACGTGGAGAGTAAGAATAAACAGTCGATGGAGATGGACCACAGAGAAAGAGAACAATGGGTGCGCACACAAAGGAATGAGTAAGGGTCAACCTGGGAGAATCAACAGCTGCTAATGGGGGCCATTAGTGGTTGACAACAGGTCGGTAGTGGTAGCAGTGCTGGAAAAGTACAACTGGTCAGCTAGTGCCCAAGGAGCAGGAGAGTCGAAGTTTTGAGCATCAGGGTTTCCTGACTGGCTATGCTTTTCCAGCACCACACTTTTTGACTCTGATCTCCAGCATCTGCAGTCCTCACTTTCTCCTGGTAGTGGTAGCAGTCCATGTGATGGCAAAACCTGGTGTATAGGGTAAGGCCATGGAATGGCTGCTCACTTCCTAATGTTATTGAATTTGATATTGAATCCTGAAGGCTGTAGGCTCGGCCAGCAGAAAATGAGATGCTGCTCTTGCAGCTTGTGTTGAACTTTACTGGAGCACTGTAGCAATCCTGAGACAGAATAGTTGGTCAGGGAATAGTGCCATATTGCCTTTGCCTTTTTGATATCCTCTCAGTATTTGAATCCTATGCTTATTGTTCTGCCCTTTTGATCTGGATTGTCTATTGGCATAATGTAAGGTCTCATCTGTTCTGTTATGGATATACTCTTGCTGCTGATTGACAACCTCAGCATTTCTCCACATCAATTACTTTTCTGAATGTAAGCTTCACCTCTCAGTAGAAATGTTCCTACTGCAAGACCTCTTATGTGTAATGTAATCTTGTCTTTCTTTAAATAGTCTTTTAGTTAATCAAATTCAAAGGTTTCTGAGTTGTATTAATGCAGTGACATTGATCATTGGCCTCTTTTTCACCTTGGACTCTAATATTGAATGCTCCTGTTTATAAGTTACATTAATTTGGGTTCAGAGGCCTTCAGGATTTCTGCATTTTTTTTCTGTGCTTCAGAGAGATTTCAGGATAGGATACATTTTTGTGAGAGTCTCTCCTGAATAGTGATCAGAGTTGTCACTACTCTAGCTGCTCTGTTAAAATTTGGTAATTTTGCCACTGCATGAAAAAGCTACCAGTACTGTTTCATATTGGCTTGAAGAGGAACAATTGCAGTCACTGTGGTTCATCTGTCTTTTAGTGGCAGTTTTCACAGCTGTGAACATTCCTGCATTTCTCTGTCTGGTGTGCAGCGCTTTAACATTCAATCTCGGCTTCATCTGAAACACCATGTCGGGAGTTCAGAGCAGTGCCATGTTGTCTGTACTGTCTTTTATTGAATTGACTGTGGGATACCAGCTACCAGTTGAGGTGACATGACTGCAGCATGACAGAAGGCACAGTAATATTGTATTGCACTTCTATCCCAAACAGGTACCTCCTTGGTTGCAGTTAGCAACTTTGTTTTTAAAACTCTCCAGTTAAAATATCATTTTGAGAATTATTATTTTTAATTGTTTAAATTACATATTTCAAATTGGTTTCTTAGCCTATTCAGCATATCAGCCAGATAAGATGTATAAGATCTGATTTTAGCTGTGTTCCTTTTATTTGCTATGCAATTAACATGACAGTGTTCAGGTGGTCAGTCGGTTTGTTTTCTGAAGAACTTGTTTTTGATTGTAAGTTGACATTTTATTTTGCTCTTTGTTCCAGCTAAATGTTACTTTGCAGAATGTTTCTTTATTTCAGTAGTAATTGCTATTCCAGCATTTCGTGGCGTTTCATTTCTGTTGGGATTCACTGAAAGAAGTGTTGTAGCGTAGGTCACATGTAGAACTTTTCATACATTGTATCATTGTCCGTGACCAAGACATCAATTTTCTGAGGAGTGGTTTTGCTTTTTATTTAAAAAGGCATGTGTAAAGGTATCCTTCACTTATCCAATCATTCTTAAACTTGTTTTCTGAATTGTTTTAAGAATTTGTATTTTGTTTCTTGTATCTGAGGAGTTGAAGCTGGTATCAGCAAAATTGGATGCTTTGATTTTGCTGGCATTTATTGTTAGGTTTATCAATGTATTTCTTATTAAAATGCATGAAAAAGCTTCTTCATATTACAATATCTCAAGCATATATTTTAACTTAAATAGTAGGTTACCAATACTGATTTCTAGATATTTACTAATTAACCTGTCCAGAGGTATTATTGCCCGCTCCTGGGCGAGGTGGACTTGATCACAGGGCTTCTGGCTCAGAACCACTCCCATTGTGCCACATGAGTCCTAACATTGCATCTATCGACTTGTGAATTCTTGTGTTCCTTTCTTTAAAGTGCTTTAATTGAGATTATCCCTCCATGTTTAATGACACTATCTATTAAGTGGAAATTTAAATTTAAAACATTATTTAAATATTGATGTATTGCATTTGGCCATTAGGTACTAGCTAATTCCTTTATTGTGTGAAGTCTGTATCAACCTTTCCATTGCCATCTTCATTGTTGTTCTCCTGACTTGTCATTCTAACAGGGTTACTGCAATATTATCCTTGTGCAAATTTGCAATGTTCAAATACATTACAAATACCCTTGCATTTAAGTAAAATCCACATTCCATAGGTGAAGTAAAAGAAGAACCACATGACAAATTTTGCAATGAAACCCTAACCCTAACCCTAACTAAAGTCCCAGAAGGACATAATCATTAAAAAGCAGGGATGAGCAAATGGAAAGATTGATTTTATAATGTGTTCCAAATCTAATGTTGATTTTTTTTTAAAAACATGTAAATAATCACCCTTACCTTTCTTATTTAGAGGAAGTCTTATCAGTACTTGTGAGAAGTTCTAAACCTGCGCAAAGAATATATGTTAAGCAATTTTATTTAATCATGACTTAGTTGGAGTCCTTTGCACCCATTAACTGTTGGAGAAAAGTAAACTGAGATGGAGGAATTGCTAACTTAAGTACTCTGAATTAAATGAATCAAGTGTAATCAGTAACCAAGAACACAGGATCAATAATTTATCCATTGAACGAAGGATATGCCAATTCCATGACTAGCAAGATTGAGTATTAATTCCTCCTTCCTAACGTTCCCACTATAATAGTTCTTCCATTTAAACTAGACATTTTGACATGAAGTACAGAAATATTGATATATTTACAGGTATGTGCGATTCTCAATGTATCTTTTAAAATGAGACCATAGAATGTGTTCAGAGGAGATGGTGCACCTGTTATCTCAAAGGTCAATGCTTTCCTATTTTGTGCAAAAATTGCTATTTTACATTTTTCAATTTGATAATGAAGATTATATTTTTCGGTCAGATATTGGAATCATGCTAGCGAAATATTTGAGGAATACTTTTTTTTTAATAAATGTTTCAGTTTGACAAGAATTGTTGATGGTGGGCAGTTCCTTAATCTTAATCAGTCTGCAGTATTAGGTAGAATTATCTCACTGAAATTCCTTTATAGTCTTTTGTACCAGAATTACAATCAAAGAAAATCATAAAAAGCCTTAATATAAAATATTCAAACATGTTAGGACAGCTGCATAGAGAAAATATGTACAGCCTATTTTTAATTTAGCCACTTTATTGAAAGTCTTCTCACCTAGCATTCAGGATACCACTCCTGAGTACTAGTGAGGTGTATGAAGTGAGTTTCAGGCAGATTTTTAACAAACCAGACATCGCCTCATTCAGAATTAATCAGAAGCCTCAAGTACCCACAGTCATTCATGAGAATACCTTCATTTTTTTAGTGTGTAATATAAATATTGTCAACAGGGGAGGACTATAGGCTTACAGAAGTGGACATGGCTGACATTGATTTACGTAAAAACCCAAAGAACTGCGAATGCTGGAAATCAGAAACAAAAACACAATTTGCTGCAAAAGCTCAGCAGATCTGGCAGCATCTGTGGAGAGAAATGAGAGTTAGTGTTTTGGAGCCAGTCACCCTTCCTCAGAACCTTGATTTCTCTACACAGATGCTGCCTGACCTACTGACCTTTTCCTGCAAACTCTAATTTTCTTGTTTATTATTAGTATACATTTTTAATTTACCTAAGTAACACTCAAGCCAATAGTTTTCCATTTCTCACTGGTAAATGCTGTATGTCATTATATTTGTTTAGCTAAGATTATTTTTAAATGATCCCAGATGACTCAGTAAGTAAATACATTGCATAATTTGGTACTAAATCTTAAGGATTAGAAAGATACTAGCCTATAGTAGTGTTATTTCTTATTTCAAGTGTGACAACAGGGCAATAATAATGTCCTCTGTATCCCTGGGGAAATCAATGCTTTTGATCAAAGATTCCTGCTGGAAGTCTACATATATGATTATCAAGAAAATAGAGATTAAATGTAACTCTAATTTCTCATGTCATTGAATACCCCTTCTGCTTAGCATTGGTTCAGACGAGTGATAAATAACCAGTTGTTTTAGATATCAGTGTGCTCGTATCCTTGGAATCATATACTGTACTATTATGTCATTATGTTCAGTAGAAGAGAGGGAAAGATGGTAAACGTTCACTGAGATGTCATTTTATTTAGTTCTGAAGACTAACTGAAGAAGTCATTTGGAGAAATGGTGAAAACTACATTCTACTTGTGATGGCTCTTCATCTAGTTCCATCAAGAGTTTTCAATCCTTTAGTTTAAATATCATGTTACTGTATAACTAATATTTCCTTCATTACTCCCAAAAAGGATGTAAAATTTATTCTGCAATCCTCATTATCACCATTACATGACTTCAGCTTATTTGCCGTGTGTTCCTATAGAATTGTGCATCAGCTATTAGTCCTCAGTCACGTAGCAGCGAAAATTGTGAGTGTCACCTGTTTGATTTATACTTAGTAATCAGAATTACTTAGATATAGTAAGGGTTTGCATTTCAATATATTTTCAGTGTTAAATGTTGATTTTTTTTTTAATGACCAAGATTAGCAATCTTGTTAAGTGCTAAATTTTTAAAAATCAGTCGATAATCTTATCCTTCTTGAAAATTGAACTCATTTCAGTTAGCTAATGGAGCACTATTGCATTTCTACTGATGCCCACTGTTTTGTACAGAACACCCCTTCATACAACTGATATTTTTCATTGGTCACAAAATGAAAGCAAAATCACCTATTGGCAATGATGTGAATCTAATTCAAAGTTAAATAATACATGGAACATAACTGAATTTACGTAGATTATTTTTAAAGGAATTAGATGAATTTATGCTGCTAATATCAACAGTTGTGTCTTGTTTTATTTGCTATGTTGTGGCATGTCTCCAGAAACCAGTTTTATTGCTGTAACCACTAAATCCTATTGGCAGTGAACTGGTAAAGAAAAAGTATCAAAAGAAGTGTATAGGTGAGACAAATCTTGGAAATATAGTAAACAGTGTGGAGAATATTAGCATTCTTCTTTAGGATATAGACACTTTAGGAAATAGGCAGATTAAATCAAAGGCTAAGAAGAGTGAAGTAGTGTGTTTTGGAAATTAAAATAATGAGTGAAGGACCAGTTTTATAGAGATACAGAAATAGCAACGAGAGGATGTATTTACGCAAGTCTTTGAAGGTGAACACAACAAGCAACCTTTTTAAAGAAAAGTGTAGAAAATTACTAGTTAGACTTTGCCCAGAGTATTGTGTTCCATTCTAAGCATCACACGTTAGGAACCATGGCAAAGCCTTGGAGGGGATGCAGAGATTTATTAGAATTGTATTAGAAGTGAGGTGTTTCAGACTGCAAGTCTGGGATTGTGCACCTAACAATAGCTCCTAGAAACTAGAGAGAGATTTAATAGAGGTTTCAGAATTGTGTGGTGTGGGTACCATAGAATGCCATACCTTGCACTTGCAAGAGGTTTGATAATTGGAGTATCTTGGTTTCAAATACTTTGTAAAATAATAGACCAGGATGAAGTATGTTCCTTTTACTCAGTAACGTATGATCTGAAATGCATTATTTGAATGGATAATTTGATATTTTCTTCTAAAAGAAATTAGATGACATCTAAGAAAGGAAATAAACATGCAGCTATGAGGAAAGAGTAGGAAAGTGAGACTAATTGGTATATGTTTGAGAAGTGACACAGTCATAGTGGGCTGCATGGCCTCCTGTACTGTATAATTGTGAAGTGTTCGTATATCTAATTGATTGATTCAGCAAGTTGCAACATTGTTTGCAAGGTCACTGTCCTATAAGAATGGATTAAGACAGTTTTGTCATGAAAGCTTTACAGAACAATTGTATATTTATTGTTGATTTTAAATTAGAGATTAAGTTATATAGAACATAGAACAATACAGCGCAGAACGTCCCCCTACACTATCCCAAAATCATCCATACGCTTCAAACATTCAGGAAATAACATTAAAAATACTTCATAAAAATGTCAACTTGTGTTTCACCAGATAGCTCCATTAACAGATTTTAATGAAACAACCTGTTTGTAGTATATTCTCTATAGATTTAAGACCGATCAGAATCCTTGCAGTATCACAACTTCAAACACTTAAATATCAGTTTTCAAAATAATTTCTCAATATTCACTTTCATTTAATTGCTGTATAAATGAATTATAAGCTTAAATGCATCTCACAATTCAAGCAAAGACAAGGGACTGTTGCTCAATATGAAAACATTACTTCAAAGTTACCCTTTCTAACTATTGAATTTCTAACTTCTACGATACTAGAGAGGTCCTGAGTGCAAGCTGCTATTTTAGTGGGAGAGTTAATCAGTTCAAAAATCATGTTACTGTGACTGTCCTTGTGTTCATTCCTAAGTTGCAGTTAACAAAACAAATTGTCAAATATGTACTGATTAGAAGAGAAACAGAAAATTAAAAGTTTGTTGATCACATTCCAAGAGCATCTCTAGTAAATGTACCACATGATGTGATACTTATCTATATATTCTTCAGCTGGAAGAACCTGTTCTTTACTATCATCCAGTTTCAGTCATGGTGATGGTAGAAGAACAGTATGATTGGTCTCTGTGCTCCTGGGCTAGCAATTAGTAAGTTGTGCTGCATCACTGGCAGCACCTGACATTATCAGCTGAGTGTACAGCCAGTTGAAGTGCATAAAATGCTGTCATATTTCAGTGCAATACTAATCAAGTGCCAAAGGTGCTGTTCTTCAGTTGGACTGTTAATGTACTGTCAAAATTATTCTTAAGTTCCAACAGTCATCTCAGCTATTAATGCTGTAAAGAAAAGACCATAGAAAAAAGTTCATTGCACTAATCAACAACAGCATTTAAAACAGATTAAACTGGACATTAATCCAATTTATTATATGTTGGACTTTGTGGCAACTGTTTACTGTTCAGAAAAAAAATTAGGTGTGGTGCTGTTAGGGATTATCACATGATGGTAGGAATGCAGCATTACCTGAAGCTGAAGCCTGCAACTCCCTCAGTAATACTGTCACATGACAGTAGATATACAGTTTTAGTTTACAGTCCTTATTGTTGATAATGAAAGTTCCTTCATATATGTAGGCACAAAAAAGTCCTACCTCCAAAAACAGGTGACACGATAGCTTGTACAATTTTCAAATGGCTTTGTGTATACAAATATTAGACGAATTCATGATTCTCCCCTTCCCTTCCCATCCCATCCCATCCCATCCATGCCTCTTTGCATGGCAGATGAATCAATTAATTGATCTGGTTTTCATCAAAATGTCTTTATTTGCATATAGCTTTGTCGCAGGAAATCATCAGTGAATTGCCCAAAGGTAAAATGCCATTGCATTCCTTATTTGGTGCACTTTGGTATTGCAAATGATAGAATTGAAGTTGTACATTGCATGCGAATTTTAGTAAATTACTGTCGAAACAATGAACAGTTGTCTGACTTTCAGAATGTTCTTTCTTCTGCAATCTTAGGTTTTATTTTTGCAAAATTTCTTCGTTTTCAATATGTAACTGAATAATCTTAAATAAATGGACCAGGAGTTTCCTCTTTGGGCACAGTCAGATTTTTGACCAAAATATGTCAAATGTATTCTCCATTTTTATAATGTCAAGATGTGTCCAAGAATCTTGCTATTCTCATTTGAGTAAACTTAAGCTTAAACTGGGCATAAAAGAATAAACTTAGTCACACCAATATATATTTTATTTGAGTCTTAATATTTAATTTTTAATTCATTTAGCCATCATTGATGTAAATCATGGAGTTGTTTAAGAACCTTCAATCGAGGAAGTGTTTAAATGTTTGACCTGATTTGTCTTTTTATGGCATAAATTTAAGGAAACAAAGTACAGAACCTGTCTTGGCAATATGATGTTTTACAAAATGGTCAAATTTTTAACCAGAAGACCAGAAAAATAACATTATTTCTAGTCTTGCCTAGTACTGCACAGTACCTTAAACAAGAGAATACTCTTGTTCAAGAGTGTGGAGTATGGTCGGTTTTGTGTGGAAACAGAGTGTTTGATGAGTGGATGCAAAATATCGAGGAAACCTGGATACTCTATAGTTACACTCAAAACAACTTTTGTACTTATAATTCCTTTAAACCCTGTTCCTTCAGAAATCACTTGATCAAAATCCTGAAGCTCCCTTCCTAATGGTATTGTGGATGTACCTACACTAAATGGAGTGAAGTGGTTTACGAAGGCAGATTACTGTCACATTCTCAAGGGTTGTTAGGGATGAGTAATAAATGCTGGCCCAGCTGGCCATGACAACTTCCCATGATTTTTTTAAAAAATTCTATGCAGTGTGATTACAGATGAATCAGCATAACTATGAGGGAATAGTCATGATCTTTCAAGTCGCAATACTGATAGTTGAATTTCTATGTCCCTCTTTCCCCCCCCCCACCCCCCCAAAAAAAATCCTCTTGAATCAATACTGCTGTATATTTCTTCCCAAAACCAGCTGTCATAGAAATGTGTTGCAAGCATCAGAGTATTCTTGGAATGGAGTAGTCAGGCAAAAGGCAGACATTCCCCCTTTTACTGACACTAGATACTATATGGTAGGTTTACAGGTCCAGTCTGAATGTTGGTTAATGGCGGAGCAGATGAATGGGTGGTTGGGAATGTGGGCTGTATTGAAGTCATGATGAGTGGGTGAATGAGGTAAATTTGCATTGTGAGGTATATGGTCAAGTCACAGGTTAGTTAGGTGATCTAGGGCATTGAGGCAGGTCAGGGATGGCATAGAATGCTAAGTAATTCTGGAATCGAGGCAATGATGGAGGTCAGTTATATAATTACCCAGATGCAGGGCTAGGTTGTAATTTGCCTAATATTTCTTTGCTTACCACCAGGTAATACCAGATGTCTGTAACTCTGGTTAGAATTGGGAACATTTGAGTGTTTTTTTCTGGGAGCAGGTTATATGCCTGTCAGAAGTTTCAAGCCCAGAAAGGTTTGGCCCAACGTTTTTAACCTAAGGATGCCTTCAAAGTTTTTGTTGAATATGGTTTGAGTGATGGTAAACAATTAATTGTTAAAAATTCTTCAAGGAGATCTACCAAAACTAGAGTCAATGGGAATCAGGAAAAACTTTGTACAAATGGTGTCTTTAGCCTGACATCTTCAATTGCTTCTTGAATGACTTTTGCTCCACCACAAGGTCAGCAGCGGTGATGTTCATTGCTGGCACCATGTTCAGTGCCATGCACCGTAGATTCTCAGGCATGTCAATGAACTCCTGTAAGAAAGACCTGAACAACAGCCAGATTTTGCTTGATAAGTGGCCAGCAACATTTGCGCCTGGTGTTGACCATCTCCAACAAGAGAAAAATTAACTATGGCCCCTTGACATTTAATGGCACTAATATTATTGAATCACTTTTGTACTTATAACTCCTTTAAACCTTGTTCCTTCAGAATCACTTGATCAAAATCACTTTTAAATCCTCGGGATTACATTGTGCAGAAACTAAACCAATCCATATAAATGCTGCAGTTAGAAGAGCAATTTAGAGGCTAGGAATTCTGCAGCGAGTAAGTCACTACCAGACCCCAATGCTTGTCCATTATTTACAAGTCAGGGGCATGATTGAATGTTATCAACATCCCTGAATGGGTATAGAGCCAACAACATTGAAGAAGCTCAACACCATCCAAGACAGAGTACTTGATTTGCACTCCATCCACCACTTTCAGCATTCATTCCCTTCACCAGTAATGTGTACTATTGATAAAAGGCTCTGCAGGAATTTATTAAGCCTCCTTAGACAGCATCGTCCAAACCAGCAACCTCTAACAGGTAGAAAGATAAGGACATCAGATACATAGAAAAACCACCACCTGCAAGTTTCCCTTTTAACAAACAGTCCAGACTTTGAAACAGCAATGATAAAATGATTTCACTGTCATTGGGTCAGAACCTTGAAACTCACATCAATATAGGCGTCCCTAATTCTAAGGATTGTAGCAGTGCAAGAAGGCAACTCACCATCATCATCTCCAGGCCAACTGGAGATGAGCCAGCAAAGCCCACACCACAGGGATGATTTGAAAATAAATTTGCAAAATAAGAGGAAATATTTCAAAATCTTGTCTGTAAAATTTCAATTTTTTTTTATGTATGCATGTAGTGACAGCACTTGCCAGCTAGAACACTTATGTATACAATTTGAATTTTCTAACTAAAATCCATCTACTGAATTTTCTGACAAAAATAATGCTGCTTTTATCAAGAGATGTTTTTAATTCCTTTCATGTATTCTGTTTGGCTTTGTTCAAAGACTATTTGCTCTAAATCTTGTCTCTTCCAGCTCATTGTTTGGAATGGTAGTGACGTTATGCATTTGTTTAAAATTAAAGCTGTTTGTGAGAACAGTTTGCATTTCTAGGCAAGTTTTATTTTATGTTCTGTAATTGTTTTATTCTTTCATGGATGAGGGTGCCACTGGCTAGACCAGCAATTACTGCCAGCTTTGATTGTCTTTGAGAAGCTGGTGGTTGGCTATAACCTTGAATCTCTGCAGTCAATGTGGGGCAGATATGCCAAAATGTTTATAGATTAGACTTACAGTGTGGAAACAGGCCCTTCGGCCCAACAAGTCCACACCGACCCGCCGAAGCGCAACCCACCCATACCCCTACATTTACCCCTTACCTAACACTATGGGCAATTTTAGCATGGCCAATTCACCTGACCCGCACATCTTTGTGACTGTGGGAGGAAACCGGAGCACCCGGAGGAAACCCACGCAGACACGGGGAGAACGTGCAAACTCCACACAGTCAGTCGCCTGAGTCGGGAATTGAACCCAGGTCTGACAGGCGCTGTGAGGCAGCAGTGCTAACCACTGTGCCACCGTGTTAAGAATAGACTCCCAAGACCTAGACCCAGCAATAGTGAAGGAATGGCCATATAGCTCCAAGTTAGGATAGGATGTGACTTGGATGGTGGACCTTGCTCCTATGCATCGATTTCCTTTCTCATTCAATTCATTGTGGTTTGTAAGTATTAAGCTGAGGAAAGAGGTAGACTGAAGTAAGAGTTTAGAGAAGGAGAATGCTGTTCTTTTTACTTTAATTTCAAAAATGTAACCTATTGAGGCCAATTAATAAATTTTAGGCTCTATTTCGTCAAATAGTGCGAATTGTGCATACTTGAGAAACTCTAATTCCAATTTCAAAGGAGAGAGAGGGGAATGGCCATTTTCTTTCCTTGTTCTAATTAGACATTTTTACAAAGTGAGCTTTGAATACAAATAATTTAGAGACTTATTTTTATTAATTCTTGGGATGTGGGCATTGCTCACTGCCTCTCCCTAGTTGCCCATGAGAAAATGATGTGAGCTGTAGTCCATGTCTGTAGATAGACCCACAATGCTGTTAGGAAGGGAGTTCCAGCATTTTGACTTGATGATACTGAAGGAACATTTTGTATTTGTGCACATCAGATGGTGAGAATTTGGATGGGAACTTGTTGCTGGTGGTGTACCTATGTATCTACTGCCCTTTTCCTTCTAGATAGAAGTAGCTGAAGGTTTGGAAAGTGCTAGCAAAGGAGCCTTAGTGAATTTCTGCAGTGCATCTTGTAGATCTACCGAGCATTCGTGTTAGAGGGAATGGATGTTTGTGGACGTGGTGCCAGTCAAGTGGCAGCGGTGTCCTGGATGATAAGCTTCTTGAGAGTTATTGGAACAGCACTTATTCAGGCAAGTGGGGAGTATTCCATCACACTCCTGATTTGTCCCTTGTGGATGGTGGGCAGGCATTAGGATTCGGGCTGTCAGTTACTCAGGACAGGATTCTCAGCCTCTGACCTGTTCTTGGAGCCACAATATTTATATGGCTAATACAGTTCAATTCCTGGTCAATGATAACCCCCAGGATGTTGAGAGCGGGGGAATTCAGTGATGATAACACCACTGAACGAGAAGAGATGATGGTTAAATATGTTTACTGACTGACTTAACATTTAGCCGGAAAATCTAAAGAAATTAAAATCTGCTGCACCATCCCAGAAAGCATAGTGAAACAAATGAAAGTAAATGGTAGGTTAAAGATTATGGGTGAATAAATTAAGAAAGAGGGCTGTTGGAGTTGAGTTGGTAGTATGCTGCAAGAAGTAAAGAAATGAAAGTATCATCGAAGTAAGTATTGGGAAAGTGAAGCAGTAGGAGGTGTGCAGTGATGGAGGAGAGGAAAACACCTTCTTCAAGTCTTTTATTCTGCAAGTTGTTACATGTTAGCTCACTTTACCTCACATAGACAAATCAGCTCCGGTTTCCAACTCTGACATGAAATTAAAAGACAAGCAGCTGAGAACAAAGTAAAGCAACAACAGTCCATGGGAGTCATGTAATGGAGAAGACAGTGTAAGCAGAAGAAGAGAGACAGAAAGAATGAAACAAAGGCATCAGAGACTGATAAGTGTTACATAGTCTTGCTAGGGCGTGTAATCCTTTGGGACGTTTCAGAAGTCCTGATACACTAACTACATGATGATTGCCACAAAGGTGAAACTTCTGATGGTGTTCATAACCCTCCAAAAAAAATCCTAAATCTGAATTAGAATCAGACACTTCAGATAGTTCAATTTTATTTACTATAATACTTAGCCAAGAAAATCTAGAGGAATTAAAACTTGCTGTAACCCCTGGCATTACTATAAAATTGAACTCCAATCGCTCTGTGACTTTGCCTCTCCCCACACTGACAACCAACACCAATCGTCAAACTCCCTCCCCTCCCCAGGGTTTGCCTGGTGGCCTTGGGAAAGTCAAGCCACTTACATGTAATCCCTAAATCATGTTAAGTTTTGGCAGGCTAAGGAATAATTGATGCCAACTGGTTCATGAATGAGCCTAACTAACAATCTGCTGTGAGCAAGCTGATTTCCTCCTTAAGTTCTAGCCATCAACTTAACGTAAACGTTCCTCTTGAAGAGCTTATGCTCAAAACATTGATTCTCCTGCTCCTTGGCTATGCTTTTCCAGCACTCCACTCTTCAACTCCAACTCCAGCATCTGCAGTGCACACTTTCTCCCAGTAAGTCATTTCCAACCAAGACACAGACGTGGAGCCCTCACACAATCAAGTGGGTCCAGCCACCATGCTTCCAGTCACGACAGACTGCATTAAATCCATTTCCATCATGTTTTTCCTTTGCTGTTTCTTAACCAGTTGGATAAAGTTCTGTTTTCTCCTTGTTTGGCTGATCTCTATACTCTATAACTTAACCCACAGTCTTATCACACACCATTACCAGTAACTCAGAAATATGGAAAATAAAGCCATTGTTTTGTTCCCTCCCACGCTCTACTGTTGCTGGATACACCAAGTGTTTACTTTTCTGTGAAAGATGTTTCTACTATATTTTAAGTTACAGTGTCTAAAAATTGTTTAAATTCTAGATGTTATGACAGTTAACTTAGAGTGCAGTTATGATATAGTTTGGATTGGAAACTACTCAAGTACCTCTTGAGGTGGAGCCAAGTGCATGGCAGCAATTTCCCCATGGTGGAGAGAGAAACTGAAAGATCTTCTGAACAAAACTATTCCTACACCGACAAAGAGGCCAGATCAAGAGTGGTGTAGACTGATAGATGAGTTGCATGCCTTTTGGCTGCAGTGGTACCTCACCTGATAAAAATGAACAAATTGGGAGAAGGTAATTTGAAAAATTAGGTACATGTGCAATGAGTGACTATTTTTTGTTTTTAAATAGTGTCTTAATTATGATATATTGTATAAATGTGATGTGATTTGACAAATGTCAGCTTTGGTCCAGGAAAAAGCCATGAATGGCACAAATCACTGCTATTGTGTTTCATTAATTGATTTTTATGAATAAATGCAACTTGATACATTACTGAACAACTAGAAGTATCAAAAACGTTTTAGTCAAATGTAGTTCAGCTACAGATTAATTTTCTGTAAACAGTAGTAGAGATCTGAAATAGATATGTTGATATAATACCTGACTGTCAGGTGTCAGGCTCACATCCAAATCGATATAGCTGGATCTTTTATTTGCTTCTTATAGGGTGATCTTCCTGACACACATGCAAAGTTCCATGTCTTGTTTCTTTTCTTTGTGGCGGCCATGTTCTTCATCAGTCTACTATCGCTCTTCAGTTATCACTGCTGGCTAGTCAGCAAAAATAGGTCAACAATAGGTAAGATGCTCTTTAACTGCTTACAAATTTATTGTGATAATTGGAATAAAATTAAAGTAGTGTTTTTTGCAACTGCAATGCTAACAGTGACTTTTTATATTTATTTTGGTATATTTGTATTACTACTTTGACGAAAACATTGTTATACTGCTAACTGAATACTTCTTTACTCTAGAGGCTTTTCGTGCACCAGTGTTCCGAAATGGACCTGACAAAAATGGATTTAGCTTGGGATTTACCAAAAATTTAAAACAAGTGTATGGAGATCAAGGGAAGTACTGGCTTCTTCCGATTTTTACAAGGTACATTTTGTTGTGCTACATTGCAGTCTGTCTGGAATTGTTTGAAGGTCGAGATGTGTTGCTGGTTAAAGCACAGCAGGTTAGGCAGCATCCAAGGAACAGGAAATTCGACGTTTTGGGCCAGAGCTGGCCCGAAACGTCGAATTTCCTGTTCCTTGGATGCTGCCTAACCTGCTGTGCTTTAACCAGCAACACATTTTCAGCTCTGATCTCCAGCGTCTGCAGACCTCTCTTTTTACTTGAAGGTCGAGATGCCCTTCCCTGGGACATTAGTGAATCAGATTGGTTATTATGACCATCTTGTAGTTCTGTGATCATTACTGAGGACAGCATTTTATTTGATTTATTTATTCACCCTTCTGTCCCTGATCACTGGTCCAGTAATATTACCACTGTGCTAATATCCCCAAAGTCATTACACTGTTGTGAACACGGTTGTTCTTGATCTAGACAGTTTGGGAGAGTGGTCCAGGAAATGGCTGATGGAATTCAACGTGAGCAAATGCGAGATCTTGCACTTTGGCAAAAAAAAAGCATAGACTACTTTCTAAACAGTGAGAAAATTCGTAAAGCCAAAGTACAAAGGGATCTGGGAGTGCTAGTCGAGGATTCTCTAAAGGTAAACATGCAGATTGTGTCCGTGATTAAGAAAGCGAATGCAATGTTGTCACTTATCTCAAGAGGGTTGGAATATAAAAGCACCATTGTGCTGCTGAGACTTTATAAAGCTCTGGTTAGGCCCCATTTGGAATACTGTGTCCAGTTTTGGTCCCCACACCTCAGGAAGGACATACTGGCATTGGAACGTGTCCAGCGGAGATTCCTGGAATGGTTGGTCTTACATATGAGGAACGGCTGAGGATCCTGGGATTGTATTCATTGTAGTTTAGAAGATTAAGGGGAGATTTAATAGAGACGTACAAGGTAATACACGGCTTGGAAAGGGTGGACGCTAGGAAGTTGTTTCCGTTAGGCGAAGAGACTAGGACCCATGGACACAGCCTTAAAATTAGAGGGGGTAAATACAGAACAGAAATGCGGAGACATTTCTTCAGCCAGAGAGTGGTGGGCCTGTGGAATTCATTGCCGCAGAGTGCAGTGGAGGCTGGGACGCTAAATGTCTTCAAGGCAGAGATCGATAGATTCTTGTTGTCTCGAGGAATTAAGGGCTACGGGGAAAATGCGGGTAGGTGGAGTTGAAATGCCCATCAGCCATGATTGAATGGTGGAGTGGACTCGATGGGCCGAATGGCCTTACTTCCACTCCTATGTCTTCTGGTCTTTTGGTTGTAGGTTAACTGCTTAAAAGTTACGCTTTTATTAGCAGTCACCTTTAATAAAAGCATAACCTAATCCATACATTAAATGTCCTAATGCTGTCTTAAGAAATATAAGGAATTAATGTAAACAATTGTGGATGCTGAAGATTTGAAATGGAAACAAATTGTTGGAGAAATTTGGATAGTCTTTTCTCTTGTATAACACTAAAAGGGTTCCCTGGTCCTCATTTTCCAACCACCAGCATCTGTGCCTAAAGAATTATAAATCCTATTTTCTACTACTTCCAGCAGGTGCCACCACCAGACACGCGTTCCCCTCCCCTCCATTGTCAGCATTTTGCAGAGACCGTTCCCTCTGAGACACCTTGATCCACTCATCCAAAACTCCCAACACCTCCCTACATCCCACAGCACTTTCCCATGTATTTGCAAAAGGTGCAATACTTGCCCATTTACCTCCTTCCTCTCTACTATCTAATGCTGCACACACTTGCCAAGTGAAATTGTGATTTACCTGCACTTCACTCAATCTATCCAACTGTGTTTGCTGCTCATAATGTGGCTGTCTTAACATTGGGGAGACTAAATACAGACTGGGTGACTGCTTTATGACCTTAAGCTTCCAGTTACCTGCCACTTCAACATATCACCGTCCAAGCCTTCTGCAGTTCTCCAGCAAGACCCAGTTCAAGCTGGAAGCACAGCATTTCATTTTTTGCTTGGAGATCCTACAGCCTTATGAGTCAATATCACCTCCAACAACACTTTCAATGTTCTTACCTCATCCTCCATGTTCTTATCCCACCCCAACACCTCCAGACCCTGTCATGACCTGCACCGTTTTCAGCACTGCCAACCCATTTTTACTTAGTTATGGTCCCCATTATCAGCTTTTCACCTTCCCTGGCTTGCTATCAACCATCCTTGTGTCTGCCTACCTTTCTTTCTCTCTGGGCTCCATCTCCACCTGTTTACTTACTCTGCCCACCCACTCTCCAATGTCATCAGAATAAATGCTGTATTTCCTTGTTCTGATTAGTTCTGAAGCAGATCTGTGGACTTGAAACATTAACTTATAGAACATAGAACAGAACAGTACAGGACAGGCCCATCAGCCCACGATGTTGTGCCGACCATTGATCCTCATGTGAGGTAAACCTAATGTACGAACTTACAAATTTCTGTGACCATATGCATGTCCAGCAGTCTCTTAAATATCCCCAATAACTTTGCTTCCACAACTGCTGCTGGCAACACATTCCATGCTCTCTCAACTCTCTGCGTAAAGAACCCACCTCTGACATCCCCTCTATACTTTCCGCCAAACAGCTTAAAGCTATGACCCCTCGTGTTAACAATTTCTGCCCTGGGAAAAAGTCTCTGGTTATCAACCCTATCTATGCCTCTCATTATCTTGCACACCTCAATTAGGTCTCCTCTCTTCCTTCTTTTATCCAATGAAAGAAGTCCGAGCTCAGTCATCCCCTCTTCGTAAGATAAGCCTTCCGTTCCAGGCAGCATCCTGGTAAACCTCCTCTGAACACTCTCCAAAGCATCCACATCTTTGCTATAATAGGGTGACCGGAACTGGACACAATTCCAAGTGCGGTCTAACCAAAGTTTTATAGAGCTGCAACAAGATCTCACGGCTCTTAAACTCAATCCCCCTGTTAACAAAAGTCAAAACACCATATGCTTCCTTAACAACCCTGTCTACTTGGGTGGCAATTTTAAGGGATGTATGTACCTGCACACCAAGATCCCACTGTTCCTCCACACTGCCAAGAATCCTGTCTTTAATCCTGTATTCAACTTTCAAGTTTGACCTTCCAAATTGCATCACTTCACATTTATCCAGGTTGAATTCCATCTGCCACCTCTCAGTCCATCTCTGCATCCTGTCAATGTCCCGCTGCAGTCAACAACAGTCCTCTATACTGTCAACAACACCCCCAACCTTTGTGTCATCTGCAAACTTGCTAACCCATCCTTCAATCTCCTCATCCAAGTCATTAATAAAAATTACAAAGAGTAGAATCCCAAGAACAGAGCCCTGTGGAACACCACTCACCACAGACTTTCAGGCAGAATATTTTCCTTCCACTACCACTCGCTATCTTCTGTCGACCAGCCAATTCTGTATCCAGACAGCTAAATTTCCCTGTATCCCATTCCTCCTGACCTTCTGAATGAGCCTACCATGGGGAATCTTATCAAATGCCTTAATGAAGTCCATATACACAACATCCACTGTTTGACCCTCATCAATTTGTCTAGTAATATTCTCAAAAACCTCTAAGATTTCAGGCATGACCTGCCCCTCACAAAGCCATGCTGACTGCCTTTAATCAAACCATACTCTTCCAGATGGTCATAAATCCTATGCCTGAGAATCCTTTCTAACACCTTGCAGATGACAGATGTGAGACTGACTGGTCTGTAATTGCCAGGGATTTCTCTATTTCCTTTCTTGAAGAGAGGAATTACATTTTCCTCCCTCCAGTCCTCAGGTACGACTCCAATGGAGAGCGAGGATGTAAAGCACATTTCTCGCTTCCCAAAGGATTCAAGGACAAATCTGGTCTGGCCCTGGCGACTTGTCAATCTTAATGTTTGTCAAAAGTTTCAACACATCAGCTTCCTCAACCTCTATCTGTTCCAGCATGCTTACCTGTTCCTCAATGGTTTCATTCACTACAAGGTCCTTTTCTTTCATAAAGACAGAAGCAACAAACTCATTTAGGGCTTCCCCTACCTCCTCAGACTCTATACACAAGTTCCCTATGTTATCCCCGATCGGCCTACACTTTCTTTGATCATTCTCTTATTCCTCACATATGTGTAAAATGCCTTTGGATTCTCCCTAATCCTTCCTGCCAAGCCTTTTTCATGCCCCCTCCTGGCTCTTCTCAGACCTTTTTGAGCACCTTCCTCGCCTGCCTGTAATCCTCTAGAGCTGAGCAAGACCCTTGCTTCCTCCTCCTCACATAAGCTGCCTTCTTTCTTTTGACGAGAAGCTCCGCCGCTCTTGTCATCGAAGGTTCCTTTATCTTAGCCCTTCTTGCCGGCCTCAAAGGAACACACTTATGCATCACTCGCAACATCTGTTCCTTAAACAATCTCCACATGTCTATAGTGCCCTTTCCATGGAACAATTGCTCCCAGTCCATGCTTCCCAACGCATGTCTGATAGTATCGTGGTTTCCTTTTCCCCAATTAGATATCCTCCCATTGTGCCTGCTTCTCTCCTTCTCCATAGCTATGTAGAATGTGAGGCAGTTGCGGTCACTATCACCAAAATGCTCTCACACCGCAAGATCTGGCACCTGCCCCCAGCTCATTGCTGAGCACCAAATCCAAAATGGCCTCTCCCCTCGTTGGCCTGTCAACGTACTGAGTTAGGAAACCCTCCTGAACGCATCTTACAAAAACAGCTCCTTCCAAACCATCTGCTCGAAGGAGGTTCCAATCAATATTGAGAAAGTTAAAGTCTCCCATTACAATAACCCTACTACATTCATACTTTTCCAAAATCTGCCGACCTATGCTTTCTTCAATTTCCCTGCTGTTATTGGGGGGCCTGTAGTAAATCCCTAATGAGGTGACTGCTCCCTTACTGTTCCTAATTTCCACCCATATTGACTCAGTAGGCAGACCCTCCTCGACAATGGTAACTTCTGTAGCTGTGATACCCTCTCTGATTAGCAGTGCTACACCTCCTCCTCTTTTTCCCCCCCTCCCTATGGTACTGATCCATGCTCTAAGCTCATCACTTTTATGCCTGATACTCCTTGCATTAAAGCAAACACACTTGAATCAATCCCCTGGTTCTTTCCCAGGAAATTCCTTCCCACGGACTGCGCCACCTCTTGCTATTGTCTCGTCTCCATCAACTCTCACCACCGGTATATACTCAGGTTCCCACCCCCTTGCCATACTAGTTTAAACCCTCCTGAACCACACGAGCAAACCGTCCTCCCAAGACATTGGTTCCTTTCCAGTTCAGGTGCAGCCCGTCCTTCATGTCCAGGTCCCACCTTCCCCAGAAGGCATCCCAAATATCTAAATATCTGAAGCCCTCCCTCCTACACCAGCTGCGCAGCCATGTGTTAAGCTGCACCCGCTCCCTGTTCCTCGCCTCGCTATCTCGTGGCACCAGTAGTAATCCCGAGAACACTACTCTGTTTGTCCTGCTCTGCAGCTTCCACCCTAACTCCCTGAAATCACTTTTTATATCCGCAATCCTTTTCCTGGCTATATCATTGGTGTGAATATGTGACACGATTTCTGGCTGTTCGCCCTCCCCTTTTAGATCGGAGATGTCCTGGACCCTGGCACCAGGGAGGCAGCAAACCTTCCGGGAATCCTGATCCTGACCACAAAATCTCCTATCAATTTTCCTAACAATCCAGTCTCTTACCACTAGCACTTTTCTGTTCTGCCCCCTTCTCTTCTGGGCCACAGTGTCAGGCTCAGTGCCAGAGAACTATTGCTTTCCTCTGGTAGGTCATCCCCCCAACCCCCAGCAGTATCCAAAATGATATATTTATTGCTGAGGGGAATGTCCACAGGGGATCCCTGCACTGTCTTTCCTCCCCCTGACTGTAACCCATCTATCCTTATCCTGAGCCTCAGGAGTGACCAACTGCTGATAGCTCCTCTCAATTACCCCTTCAACCTCCCGAATGATCCACAGTTCATCCAACTCCAGCTCCAATTCCCTAATACGGTTTTCAAGGAGCTGGAGTTGGGTGCACTTCCCTCAGATGTAGCCAGCGGAGACTATACAGATACTGGCAGACCTGAGTTTCTCCAGTAGTTTTTATACAATATTAATATGCGTTGTATCCATAAGAATATCCATTGCTGGTGGTGATATGTATGGTGTTCTTGTATTTTGTTTTTCAGCCTTGGTGATGGGTGTTCTTATCCAACCCGCCTGGTCAGTCAAGATCCAGAGCAGCCCAACTCAATCAACCACACTGAACCTGCCAAAAAGTATATTTATTATCTTTGTTTCTAAATATTTTTAATTTAATACGTCTTTTAATTAACTCTGTTGCCTATTGAATAGCTTTTCCAAAAGTAAATTATTCAAACATTGCTCCAAGGAAAACAATCCCAAGGTGTCTTTCCTCACAGCTCAAACCCTCCAGCCCAGGCAGCATTCTAGTAAATCTCTTGTGCACCCCATCTTATGCAACTGCAGATTCCCATAATTTAGCAACCAGAATTACATGCAGTACTGCAGATGTGATGTGACCAGCATTTAATATGTTCTTGCATAACCTCCTGTATTCTATGCCTTAGCTAATAAAGGATCCCATATGCTTCTTGACCATCTTATCTACCTACTACCTTCAGGTTCATTTTTGTTTTTAAACTGTTATTTCCCCTCTGGCAAATCTATGCCCCTCTGGCAATTAGAAGAAGGCAAAGATAGCTTGGGGAAATGTATTTTTACAGATCTGTTTGTGGACAGGAGGAATGAGAGTGCAGTCCCCTGATTATCCTCCCCTTCCCATCCAGTACTCAACCTAAAGCTCCCCAGACTTAAGGATTGGATATAACTGACCCCTCTGAGCTACAACAGAGTTCTCCCTCAATCAGGTTGACTTCTTGACGGAGGACCTGTCACAGAGAACAGGTGCACGTTATGCAATTAACACACCACAGCATTCAGGAAAATCCAGTTTTCTGTCTCCAGCCGCTATTAACTTCCAAACTGTTGTGACTAAGCGGTGGACATTCAAAAGTCCAAATGTTATAAGCAGCAGCAGTCACCGGCAGATAAAAACACTGCACGTAATTTCACTCATCATGGCCGAGCTTCATATTTTTCTCTGGGACCTCTGATCCTGGCTTCTCCATATCTGCAGAGCATATTGTAAAATAACCAGCTTTTTCTAATACTATATTGTCAGTGGATGACAAGCGCCCACCTCCTTTACAAAACACCAGCTGCTATATTCTGGTTAAGGTTACTAACAGACTGAAAAACTTTGGGTCATTAAAACAGCTTTTCATTGTGTTCATAAATTTGAGGTGTTGGGTTGTCTAATATGGTTTTTCACGTCATAAAATTGTGTATGAATTATATCGCAATGCTATATGACAGTTATTATTGTAATGCTGAGTTAACATTAGATATTTACTTTTAAAGCGATGACACTTTTAAATTCAATTTATATTACACTGTTCAACATAAGATGTCAGTGCTGAGAGTGGCAGATTTCAGTCTTGTATCATCATCAAATACTGTGGTCAGGTCTTCGTCAAATATTGTGCAGGTTAAAGCCTATTCTGAACTTTATGAATTGGCTGAAAATGTGTTACTGGAAAAGTGCAGCAGATCAGGCAGCATCCAAGGAGCAGGAGAATCGATGTTTCGGGCATGAGCCCTTCTTCAGGAACACGTTTTCAGCTCTGATCTCCAGCATCTGCAGTCCTCACTTCCTCCTTTATGAATTGGCTGCCATATTTCTTATTTTACATCAATGCCTACACTTAAAATATTCATTGGACATCTCAAAGAATTCTATAGCCAGTCATTTTGAATAAACACAAACCTTTCTCTGTTTTCTTGCAGTGTTTTACTATGCTGACCCCTCTGTATTGATAAAAGTTGTTGTTTTCATTGATACTCTTCCTTTCCCCCAAAGTAGTGCAGATGGACAGTCACTTCCTCCGAGACCATTAAGCGAGTCTCAAAACCGATTGTTAGGAGGCACTGATCAGCACTGGATAGATGAAGAATCAGATGAAGAAAGTTCCAAAGGTAGTAATATTTTCCACAGTGCTATGATTGTTAGCTATTTAGATTGATGAATAATTAAATTCTTCAATTAAGACATTTTTACTTAACCAGGGACAGAATCGTTATAAACAAACCACTTAAAAATGCATATTCACCATTATTTTATGAATGTTTAATTTTGGAATTAATTTTGTTTTCAATCCCTGCCTGGTCTGCCCCCCCCACCATCTTTCATAACCTGACCCCTTCATAGCTCTAATCTTCTCCAAATCTCCAAGAACACTGCACTTATCTCGTTCCACACTGTAGCTGAAGGAATGAGAGTACTATTGTAATAAAAGCTGACTTTTGATGAGGAACCTGTGGAGAAAGATTTGATGGCTACTCCTTTGATGTTGTAAGGAAATATTGTGTGTGGCATATGACATTCCTATGGCAAGACATGTGGAAATATGAAAAATACAACCATTAATAAACAGAAAGCTATGATAACCATACCAGTTTTTCAAGAGCCACTCAGTCAAGTGTTAGTATATTGTAGGGATTATCAAAGACAAAAGGAGGACAGTAGTACGATTATGACAAACTGATTTCCAGAGCTATTCATTTAAGGACCGTTACAACTAAGGTATTAATGAAAAAATCAACATTGCTTTTAACTCATTGTAGGCTACCAATTGAGAGACAATCTGATCAAAAGTGTTTCAGAACATCATCAATTTGGGGATAAAATAGTTGAAGTCAACTGCATATTCTGTACAAATACTGGTAGCTTTGGAGAGATAGCATTAGACTCTTAAAGCCATTATGTAGCGTACTGTCATGAATTCTCAGGATTGTTACAAACAATTACATTTCTTGCCATCTGCAACCAGAGGTTCCCAAAATGCATCTACTGAGTTTATTCCATTTGACTTAACTTATGGTCATATGTTTACATGTGCATTAAAATTGATTAGGGAAATCTCTGAAGACGTAAAGGTGAATTATTAGTGTTGGATTATATGTCCACCTTTCTAGAAAGATTCACAGGAACACGTAAGTGTAGAGACTCACTCTATTTATTTTACTTTTCTCAATTTTTTGGTAGAACTGTTAGGGTGAGTTGAACTTTGATCACCTGTGTGATTTTAAAGAAACCAAATGCAGATGTTTGCTATTGGTCACTGGCCTTGAGGATAATGCAGCTTAATTATTAATCTAAGGCATGCTGTGGATGATTCAACGGGGAGAGTATTGGTATGCTCAAGGCTAGCAGCTGGTTGGATGTTGAATTGATCAGTCAAGGGGAAGGATCGGTGTTAACCAGCCTACTACAGAGAATTCCTTTTTTGTTGAAGGAAGGAAGTAATAAAAGCACATTTGGAAAACTGAAATCTAATCAAGCAGAGTCAGCTGGCTTCAGGCAAAGGAAATCATCTCTGACTAATTTATTATATATGAGGAAGTCTTGCCCGAGAGTGGATAGAGGGACACCAATAAATCTGTTGTGTTAGACTTGCAAAGATCATTTGACAAGGTACCTGACAAAACGTTATGTCATAAGAACTCATGGTGTTGGAGGCACGGATAGAGATTTAGCTGATGGACAGGAAACAGCAAATGGGATAAGAGGTTCTTTCTTGTTTTAGGTCCCACCTGTAACCAGTGGGGTTTCACAAATAATAGTGTTGCGATCGCAACTCTTCATAATATATAAATGAAGCAAATGTGTTATAGCCAGATTTGCAGATGATGCAAGTATATACTGGAAAAATAAGTTGTGAGAAGGATGCAAACAGTTTACAGAGAGACAAAACAGAAATAGCTGAAGAAACCCAGCCACACCTTTTTCCAACATCTGCAGTTATTTGTTTTTAGTTTACAGAGGGATATTGATAGATTAAGTCAGTGGGCAAAATGTTGGTAAATGGAGTATAATGTGAGAAAGTGTGAAGGTCTTCATTTTGGAAGGAAGAACAAAAGAACAGGATTATTTAAGTGGAGAAAAACTGCAAAATCTGCAACACAACAGGATTTGGATACTTGTACCCGAAACACAAAGCGAGCACACAGGTGAGGCAAGTAATCAGGAAGGTTAACAAAATATTATTTCTTATATGGATTGTTTATTTCAAGGATGTTGGAATGTAAAACTATGGAAGTATTACTGAAATTGTGCAAGATGCTGATGAGACCATATCTGGAATACTTTGAGTGGTTTTGGTCCCCTTATTTAAGGTTAAAGAGGTTGACACTACTCATTTGAATTTAAAAGAATAATTGGTGATCTCATTGAAACATACAGGATTCTTAAGGGTATTGACAGGATAAATGCTGAGAGGGTGTATCCTCTCATGAGAGAGTATAGGACCACCGAGCTTGGTCTCAGATTAAAGGAGCACTAATTGAAGACTGAAATGAGGAATTTCTTCTGAGGGTCTTTGGATCTCTGGATCTCTTTCCCACAGAGAACTCGAGGGAAGAATCTTTGTGGATATTTATAGCTGAGACAGCTCGATTCATGCGCAGTAGAGTAATCAAGGTTTATGGGGAAAGGGCAAGAAAGTGGATATGCGGAATATCGGATCAGTCATGATCCTCTTTAATGACAGAGCAGACTCAACAGCCAAACGGCCTACTCAGTTCTTATTTCTTGTGGTTTTAAAACTGGTTCTGATAGGTCTTGGCAGGTGCTGAGTGATTTTTGGAAACTTTGGGACTGGCTACTGTGATTTTACTCTCTCTGGTTTTCTATCCTGTTAAAGAATTATTGAAAGTTCTGAGAAAAGAAACCTATTCTGTGAGAAATAAGTAAATAATTCTGGAAGTCTACTGAAATAGTTTGCATTCACCGATGACTTTGAAATTAGGTATACAATTACATGCCTGAGAACAACTCCTTTTCCAAGGATTACATGAAGCCTTGTTATCCAATGTTTGAAACTATTTAATTGAGCTACCAAATTACAATCTTTGTATTGTCTTTCTTATTTATCCCTGAACTCTGTCTGTCTGTGAGGGGATTATGCTCAAAGAAGATTGGGTTAAATCACTGATATTAATTAGATTAAGTTACGGTATTAAATTATTTTTTAAATCATAAACTTGGTGACTAAGATCTGTTATTTGTAAAGTCTAATTCGAAACAATTAAACAATTTTGATGGTCAGTGAATATTTTAATTTCACAGTGTTGCACATTACTGATAGTAAGGCTGATTTTGTTTGGCTTGCTTTCCCTATGGCATGCATAATGTAGCACAAGAACATTTAAAAGTTTCACAAGTGAAATTGACAGAAATAATCTATAATTAGAACATTTCAGGCTGGGGCATGAAACATTGATCTTGTTTTTACAAGGTGAATGTTTGAATATGAAATTTAGAGATCTGAACGAGGTGGCTGTGGTTAGTCAAAAAACTTGGTTTCGATATACTCCTGGTCATAGGAAAAGCCATTGGTTTTGTCATGTCAGCAAAATGAAGCAGTATTTTGTGGGGACGATGAGAAGGATCAAGTGTGTCAAGTGGTAAGGATTGTAGAGGTTGGCAGACAATAGTTGGGGTACACAATTCTCAAAGCAAACCACCTACAAATCAATTCGCCAACACACATGGTGAGGCAATTTGATACTTCTCCAATTTGGGGTAAGGACAATGGGAGAATCTTGTAAAAACTATTGAGGAAATATCGGGTAATCTGGAGAGATACAACTGGACGTACTGGGTATTAGACATAATGTGGACATGGTAGAATCAGAACTGATGAAACAATAACCTTATTGGTTGAGTCAAGTGCATGCACTCAGTAGAAGCAGCGATTCAATATATGCTGGATAATTACTGGATTGAACTCAGCTGAAGCTGTCGGAGTTCACTGGTGGTGTCAGTTCCTAGACTGGATGGATCAACTAGTACTAATCCAGTACACACTATAGATTCTGTATAGACTATAGGAAATTAAATGCAGTCACCAAAACAGATTTGTACCTAATTCCACAATTAGGACTGTATCTGTAGGGTTGGTAGTACCTCATTCCTTTCTAAGATTGATGTACTGAAGAGATACTGGTAAGTTCCATTAACATCCAAAGCTAAAAAGGTGTTCACTTTTGTCCTGCTAATTAGGTTATACCAATGTTGAGTAATGCCATATGGTTAACACCCTAGCTACATTCCAAAGACTTATGAATCAAGTCATAGCTGCATTATGTAACTCTGTAGTTTATTTAGATGACATCACAATATTTAGTAATTCATTGGAAGTGCGAGGTGCTGAATTTTGGAAAAGCAAGTCAGAGCAAGACTGAAACACATAATGGTAAGGGCCTGGGAAGTATTGCTGAAGAAAGAGACCTTGGCGTGCAGGTTCATAGTTCCTTGAAAGTAGAGTTGCAGGTGGATAGGTTAGTGAAAAAGGTATTTGGTATGCTTTCCTTTACTGGTCAGAACATTGAGTATAGGAGTTGGGAGGTAATATTGAAGTTGTACAGGATATTGGTTAGGCCACTTTTGGAATATTGCATGCAGTTTTGATCTCCTTCCTATCAGAAGGATGTTGTGAAACTTGAAAGGGTTCAGAAAAGATTTACAAGAATGTTGCCAGGGTTGGAGGATTTGAGCTGTAAGGAGAAACTGAATAGGCTGGGGCTGTTCTCCCTGGAATGTCAGAGGCTGAGGGCTGACCTTTATAGAGGTTTATAAAATCATGAGGGGCATAGATAGGCTAAATAGATAAGGTTTTTTTTCCCTGGGTTAGTGGAGTCCAGAACTATTGGGCATAGGTTTAGGGTCAGAGGAAAAAGATATAAAAGCGACCTAAGGGGAACCTTTTTCATGCAGAAGGTGGTACATGTATGGAATGAGCTGCCAGAGGAAGTGGTGGAGACTGGGACAATTACAGCATTTTAAAAGGCTCTGGATATCGATATGAATCAGAAGGCTTTCGAGGTATATGGGCCAAGTGCTGGCAAATGGGACTAGATTAGGTTAGGATTTCTGGTCAGCATAGACGAGTTGGACCGAAGGGTCTGTTTCCATGCTGTACATTATAGACCTGTTTAAGCAATTACAGTTGGCTAATCTAATAATAAATTTAACATAAAGCAAATTCACCAAAGCAGGAATGACTTACCTCACACTCATTGTAGGACAAGGATGTGTGTTGCCAAATACAGTGAGAGTGAAGACTGGGCGGCACAGTGGCTCGGTGGTTAGCACTGCTGCCCCACAGCAACTGGGTCCCAGGTTCGATTCCAGCCTCGAGCGACTGTGTGTGTGGAGTTTGCACATTCTTCCCGTGTCTGCATGGGTTTCCTCCACACAGTCCAAAGAAGTGCCGGTTCGGTGAATTGGCAATACTAAATTGCCCATAGTGTTAGGTGAGAGGGAAATGGATTTGGATGGGTTACTCTTATTTCCGCACTGTAGGGAATCTAATCTAATCTCAAATAATTTCCTGTCCTAAAATTAAACAAGAAATCATAAGATTTATTGAATGTCTGGCTTTCACCAGAAGTTTGTATATGATTTCAGCACAATAGTTATTCCATTAATGAATTTAAGGAAATGAACAAAAGTGGGTATGTATAGCAGAATGCCAGTCGGCCTTTGAGAAGCTGAAGGCAAGACTAATAATGACACTGTTTGTCACCCCAGAATTCTCCAAACCTTTCAAAGTGGCTATTTACACTAGTGACTTGAGATAGGTGCAGTCTTGTTACAGGATGATGAGTCGTGAATAGAGAAGTCAGTGAGGTACTTCTGTGAGGAACTAAAACAATATCAGAGGAAGCACATTACCATATTAAAGGAGACTTTTGGATTATCATTGGCGCTTCAGTGCCTTCATGTCTATACCTGACACTGTTACAAAGAAAATTAATTGTCAACATCTATCTGTTATAATAAACAATGATCCATTGGTATTCATTGAAAAATTTAAAACTCGATGCAAGTCCATGCAGCGAGAGCCTCTCGTTTCAAATATATCATGTAAAGGTTATTCACATTGCTGGAAAAGATAACATGATTGCAGGAAGATTGGTTTTAGATTAGATTTACAGTGTGGAAACAGGCCCTTCGGCCCAACAAGTCCACACTGACCCACCGAAGCGCAACCCACCCAGACCCATTCCTCCCTTCACCTAACGTGGGCAATTTAGCATGGCCAATTCACCTAACCTGCACATTTTTGGACTGTGGGAGGAAACTAGAGCACCCGGAGGAAACCCATGCAGACACAGGGAGAATGTGCAAACTCCACACAGTCAGTCGCCTGAGGCGGGAATTGAACCTGGGTCTCTGGCACTGTGAGGCAGCAATGCTAACCACTGTGCCACCGTGCTGCCCAAGTATAAGTATAGAATGATGGATGTTCAAGTATAAAATGACGGAATACTTGAAAGATTGTATAAGGAGGGAGAGAGGAAGAATGAATGCATGTGAGGCTCTTGTTAGCTGTTCATCTCTCTAGTTCTAATGTGATTTTTCCTCTTCCTGATCATCTTTAGCCACTTCTGAGGCCATTGATCCAAAATTCTTCCACCTAATTGTGGCATTTCCCTTCACACTACTTCATCCCATCTCCTGAAGCTTTCCATTTATTCTTTGTGCTATTATAGTGCTTACTTTCTTCCCAGAGAACACCTTCCCACAATGGCAGTTGCTTGATAAGGTCAGAGGCTCAAGACTTAGGGTTCTTGAGGCCTCTTTCTTTGTAGATGGGACAACTTCTGGACACTGTCAATTTAAGTTTAAGTGTTTAATTTACAAGATTCCAAGTAAGAAAAGTTGTCTGAAGCTCAATGTTCATTTTATTGCTATTTTCCTTCCCCAACACCTTAGTTTCAAATCAAAATGCTGCCGTTTCAATAGACCAGGAATCTACCAAACCCTCAACATAAGGTAAAATAGTAAAAGCTTTACTAGTCCTAATTGTAATAACATTGAATATATCACAGCTTGTATTGCATGCAGCATTGTTGGGTGACATTGTGTTTTGTTAAGGAAAAAAATTTACTTTGCTTTTCTGTCAAATGTATCTTCCGACAGAGATGTTTTTGTTTCATTTATTACGGTTGGGTCAATACATCAAAAAGGCAAATGACTGGAAATTCTTTTTTGAGACGTGCCTACTTGTTTCCTTCCTGCCCTCGTACTGAAATTCCTCACTTTAGTGAACACAATAAAGAATCAAACACAAAACTATATGTACCTTATGTGAAAGGGAAAAGCAATATCTAATTCTGTGCAAAGTACCTTCACTGCTGAAATATCCAGTTCTAAGTGGTAAATACATTCCTGGAAAGCATTACACTACATGAATCAAAGCTACTAATATGAGAGGATGCATCCTCAAGCCAATATTTTTGACCCCAACAAAATTAAGGAAAACAAAACATTAATGAATCTTCTACATTCCCACTGGTGTGGAAAATAATCAATGAAATGATTTTGTTTTTCCAATTACTCTCTAACAAGGTACACATTGCTCCCTGTCCATTTCCTGGTCTCGAATGCTTGTCCTGTCATTGAAAAGGTACTCAGCTATAGACCTCTTTGTCCACAAGAAATCGGAATGGAAGTAAGGCCATTTGGTCCATCTAATCATGGCTGATGGGCATTTCAACATCACTTACCCGCACTCTGTCCATAATCCTTAATTCTTTGGGAGATTAAGAATTTATCAATCTCTGCCTTGAAGACATATAACATTCCAGCCTCCACTGTGCTCCCTGGCAATGAATTCCACAGGCCCAGCACACTCTGACTGAAGAAATATCTCCTCATTTCTGTTCTAAATTGACCCCCTCTAATTCTAAGGCTGTGCCCACAAGCCTTAGTATCCCCGTCTGACGGAACCAATTTCCCTGCATCCACCTTTTCTAAGCCATGCATTATCTTGTAAGTTTCTATTAGATCTCCCTTCAATCTTCTAAACTCTAATGAATCCCAGGATCCTCAGCCGTTCATCATATATTGGGCCTACCATTCCGGAGATCATCCGTGTGGATCTCCACTGGACGTGCTTCAATGCCAGTATATCCTTCCTGAGGTGTGGGGCCCAAAACTGACAGTATTCTAAATGAGGCCTAACCAGAGCTTTATAAAGTCTCAGCACACCGCTGCTTTTACATTCCAACTGCCTTGAGATAAATGACAACATTACATTTGCTTTCTTAACCACGGACTGACCTGCAAGTCAATCTTTAGAGAATCCTGTACTAGCACTCCGAGATCCCTTTGTATTTTGGCTTTATGAATTTTCTCACCACACAGAAAATAGTCCATGCCTGTTCTTTTTTCCAAAGTACAAGACCTCGCAATTGCTGACATTGAATTTCATCAGCCATTCCTTGGACCACTCTCCTAAACTGTCTAAATCTTTATGTAGCCTCCCCACCTCCTCAATACTACCTGCCTGTCCACCTAACTTTGTATCATCGGCGAACTTCGCCAGAATGCCCCCAGACCCTTCATCCAGATCATTAATATGTAAAGTGAACAGCTGCGGTCCCAACACTGAACCCTGTGGGACACCGCTTGTTGCTAGCTGCCATTCTGAGAAAGAACCTTTTATTCCAACTATCTGCCTTCTGTCATACAGCCAATCCTCAATCCATGTCCCACAACCATTGTCCTGTTGCTCTAAGTACTGGAAGCCGTTGTGTTCCAGAAAGTCTGGAGATTCAAAGCATGTTGGTAGTTAGCTGGAGTGGAGCAGTAGGCTCTTGGTTAACCATTACAGAGCTCTATTTTCCAGCTCAGAGATGAATGATTGAGACAGCCATGGACTGCTGCTACCCTGATATTGTTACTGCTATAGAATATGCAGAATTCCTGAAGGAAGTAGTTGAATTCAGCCACAACATGTCCTTCAATGTGACTGCAAGTTAGCAGCCACTGGGAAAACCAAGGGTTCAATTCTAAGGTGGGGAATGGAGTGGGAAAGATACCAAAATTGATGCCAAAGATTGCAGAGAATGTGGAAGATCGCCTATCATTGTTTTAAGAGCTGATACTATAAATAAAATTTACCAAATCTGCACCCAATTCATAACTGCTAAATAATGAGAGCAGGGTACATAGTATATGCAACAAATAGCTAGTGTTTTGCTAACTATTTAATAACCAAGCTATATTGATAAAATCTACTTCAAATGAAAAGTATGGATACAAATAAATTTCCTTCAAATTTCTTAATTTTTTTTTCATTTAGGTGTTTCTGGTACATAGTGTTGAAACTGGAATGCTGCTCACTTCTGTGGAAGAAGAAGCTGTTAGAAGCTTGATTCTGATGACGTGAACAACTATTTGTGCATCAGTTTTTGTATTTATGGAAAGTCATTAGGAGTAATTGTTGTGAAAGGCAATAACTTATAATAAATATTGCTTGTTGCCTTAAATAATTTTATACAAAGGACCCACAGATACTGTGGTAACGATCCAAATGTAATCAGGGTCCAAGATTACCAAGCCACTAGTCTTCTCTAAATCTGTATGGACAGATCACAAGACTATTAATAATCTGTATCCTACAACACAATAGCCTTACAGTACATAACCTGCACTTGTGATTTGAAATATCCAGTCTAAAAGTTATATTTCTCTTGTTTAATTGGATGTATAGATACAAACCTACAGTCAGATAACTTGATTTTAACCTATACTTAACTGCCAGGTTATGGTGTTATAGGATATAAAAGGCACCGAAAGGAATTCCTATTATTGGGTTAACATTTATAATAAGCAATATATATCAGATGTACTACAAATGTGAGGGATGCAAGGGACTAAACTCTAATAATTATATTGTACTTACAAGGATTTTAAAATAACTGTTAAAGACTGCAAGTTGTAACACAAAATCAATTGCTGCTGCAGGTCTGTATTTTAATCAAGCAAAAGCCAATAATCTGAGGGGAAGTGTGCTGTTACTTCTCTAAATTTATGCAAGAAATTTTGAAAAAGAGTTTCTGCACTAATGTTTGGTGTCCTTGTATGTATGTTGCTAATCAGAGCTGCTGTGCACCAAAGAGCAGTTACTGATTCTGAAACACTTTATTTATTGCAGGTTTCGAATGAACTGTGGTTTACAAGTGCCATAATCTTTTAGTTTTTCCTTTTTTAAAACTTGTGGTCAATATTCTAGCTATCTTGTTTGCTGTTGACTTTTTTATATATGCCCAAAAGAATTTTTTTTAATTTTGCAGAGTAGTAGTCACTATTACTAATCATCATAGACTGATAGTAGCCATCAGTAAAGTGAGACATTAATCAAAAACGATTTAGGAAGGGATGTTTGTAATGTATTATATGTTTGGAGATTCGACTTCTCAGTGTCTCAAACGATTGATGGAAGCAATGTACAAATAGTACTGTATGAATAGGTTATTTTTTATTTGAAAAATTTGCAAATGATATGCATCCAAACACAACTAAATGTATTAGAAATTAATGCATCCTATGAGATTAAAGACCAGGGAAATTCTGATTCAGAACAGATGCTGAATCCCTCAATTACAAATTGCTTCACACTGAATTATTATTTATGATATGTGAATTGGAAAGTTGATAAAGATGTATGAACTTATCATGTAGTACATCCTCACTCCACTTGTTATGCTTCATGTTGTCCAACTTGTTTTCCATTACTAAAGTAAGTTCAGTGTATGTGCTCAGTTTCAGCATTGGATTTTTCACCTTCAGCTTCATGTCTCAGGACTCTTGATGCATTCTTTAGACAAAACAAAAACTTAACCTATTACTAAAGTGATATGTTTGCTGTGGTAATTCTTACCATTGTATATATCCGGGACATAAGAATTAAGCTGAAAAATGCTATACAATCATGAAAGTTGTGACAGTATTACACAAACAGATTTATCCCAGAAAAAATCCATATAAGAATGCAAATTTGATCTCAAATCAATAATAGATTTTGTATTGATAATGTTTACCAACAGATTATCCAAATAAGATTGATACTGTTTGATAGATTATATTAAAATTTATATTAAACTATAAGTGGTGCACTTTTTCCTATCATTCAGTTTTTTTATCCCCATCTTTCATGCAAATACACAATTAAAATTTGTTTATGAAATTTATCATGAAGACAGCCATGTTCCTCTAACATTTTTATTAATAATTAAAGAAAATGTAAACAAATTAGTGCCAGCGGACAGGGATGAATGACATTTTCACTTGGCATGTTGTGCAATTATTTTAATTGTATGTTTAATTTTTCCTAATAGCCAAATTAAATATATTGCATGCAGTATATGCATGTGTTGATCCATTTTCTGTCATTCCTTGACTATTCCTAAGTTAAACTGTCTACTATTTCTGATTTTGTTCAGTCAACTTTGTCAATAAATACAGAGGATGAATAAAAGCCAAAAATGATTTTAAAAACTTCTTACACCTTGGTATTTACTATGAATGATATACAATAACTTTTTGTCTAGTTATTATAGTAAATGTGTAATTTGAGTCAACAGTAAATATAAAATTATAGACATACAGCACAAAAATAGACCCTTTCAGTCCAACACATTTGCACCAACCGATATCCCCATCTGACGTAGTCCCATTTGCCAGCATTTGGCCCAAATCCTTCTAAATCCTTCCTATTCATACACCCATCCAGATGCCTCGTAATTGTACCTGCCTCCTCCACTTACTCTGGCAGTTCACTCCATACATGCACTACCCTCTCCATGAAAAAACTGCCCCTTAGGTCCCTTTTAATTCTTTCCCCTCTCACCTTAAACCTATGTGCTTTAGTTTTGGACTCTCCTACCCTGGGTAAAAGATCTTCGCTATTCACCCCATCCAAGCCCCTCATGATGTAATCAACCTCGATAAGCTCACTCCTCAGCCTCTGACATTGCAGAGGAAAAAAGCCCCAACTTATTCAGTCTCTCCCTGTAGCTCAAACCCTCCAATCCCAGCAACATCCTTGAAATTTCTTTTTGAACCCTTTCAAGTTTAACAATATCTTTCCTGTATCAGGGAGACCAAGAATTAAATGCATAATTCCAAAAGTGACCCTCATCAATGTCCTGTACAATTGCAACATTCCACCCTAACTCCTATATTCGCTGCACTGACCAATGAAGGCAAGTGTGCCAAATGCTGCCTTCATCACCCTGTCTACTTGCGACTCCACTTTCAAGGAATTAGGCACTTGCACTCCTAGATCACTTTGTTCCGAAACCTACCCAAGGCCCTAATTAATTGTATAAGTCCAGCCCTGGTTTGCCTTACCCAGTCTACTATATGGAACCTTGTCAAACACCTTACTGAAGTCCAGATAATCAATATCTGCTACTCTGCCTTCATCAATCTTCTTTGTCACCTCTTCAAAAAATTCAGTCAGGTTAGTGAGACATGATTTCCCTCACAGTTAGTGGGAGGAAGGGAAGTCAAATCAAACTCCCTTTCATTTCAGTGTGCTGTATTCTGTAATTTGAATGTGCAGCAGAACCAGCCACCTGAGAGTTCCTGTGAAACAGCAATTATGTAGATGAGATATTCCAATGACCAAAGACTCAGTAGAGCAGCACAAAAGGATTTGTACATTGAAGTACATTGTACATCTGAAAGAGTCATATCTGATTTGAAATGTTAACTGTTTCTCTCTCCACAGATGCTGGCAAGCCTCCTGAGTTCTTGCAGCACTTATTTCATATTTCCAGCATATAATTATTTTAGTGTTAAATTCATGAAGTTCCATTCTTCTCTTCAGGATTTCTGTTTTAATTTTTTCAGCTTGTTCTGTCTCCCTCCTAGAGTTTGATAGTGTTTGCCAAAACTCCCTTTCACAGCCACATTTCCTTCCTCACTGAGTGTGTCCAGCCCTGCCTTACCCATGCAGATTCCAAATGAAGTCCCATCCTTCATGTTTCAAACCAAACACAGTTATAGATATCTCCAAGACATGCAGCTTTCCTTGTGCCATGCATTGCCATGTGCATACTCTCAACCTATCTCCATTGGCACTGCCTCATGCTATTCCAAAGCTGTGCTGGTTCCCAGTTCCATTTCATTCCTCGTCTCAATGTTTGAACAAGAAACTTTTTCATTAATTCCAAATGCTGTCAGGTGCTGACATCCTTCTGTATTCATCATCTCCCCTCTAACTCAATCCTACTTCTTGTCTACTGACCTTCTGCTCACTGATGCTGAGCAAAGGATTTTATACTTTATGCTCTGTCCCGCCCTGTGAATTTTGACTTCACCTCCATGTCTTCTTCTTTGAACAGGGGTCCACTTTCAAACCTGCAGATCCTTTCATTCACCTTCAGTACTCCTGAACCTCTTGCCATTTACCTGCACTTGATTTTTTCATCAAGAACTGTTGGTGTGACATCAGCTGCCTTAATGTCTTTCCTCCCTTTGTCCACTCTAACCTGTTTCCTTCTGATTTTGCTGCACTCTGTTCTGTTAAGTCTAACCTTGATTTTATCTAGCTAACCTGGTAAAGGTGATGCTGTTGTTATCTAGCATGCTGATCCCACTTCACAGAGGCTGAGTGCCAGCTCTCAGACACTTTCTTCTACTCTCCCCTGGATTATGGCTCTCCCATTGAACATCAAGCTGTTATGTTCAAGACTCTTACTGACACCTCTTCTAGTGATCGCCTCTCCCATCTCATAGCCCACTTCTATAGATCAGAAAAAGTCTTATTGGACTTGAAACAATAACTCTTTCTCTTTCTTACTCCCCACAGATGCTACCAGATCTGCTGAATTTATTACTTTGTTTTTATGACAAAGGAATTGTTTGATTTCTGGTATGCTCAGGGAATTAGAATTGCCATTGAGTGTGTGTTGCTGGAAAAGCACAGCAGGTCAGGCAGCATCTGAGGAGCAGGAAAATCGACTTTTCAGGCCGGAGCCCTTTACCAGGAATATATCAGAATTGCCAATTAAAAATGTGGAGTTTGGTACTACGAAAAATGTCAATAGTAATTCCAATCTGACTGCCACTCTTCACAAATCTGAGCCATTCTCAATTAGGGGTAGGCTATTTAGACTGATTTGAAGAGGAGTTTCTTCAGAGAGTGTGATGTATTGTTGGAATTTTCTACCCAGAGGGCTGTAGATGCTCAAATACTGTGCACGTTCAAGACAGAAATCAATAGATTTCTGGAGACTGATGATATCAAGTGCTACGGAGATGGTCCAAGAAAGATGCTGAAGCAGATTATTATCAATGTGCTATCCAAATAGCAGAGTAGGCTCAACTGGTTGAATGGTGAGGTGAGAGTGACTACTCTTGAAATCAAGGCTGCATTTGAGTGAAATTGATATTAAGGAACCCTAGCAAAATCAGAGTAATGGGAATCTGGGCAGAAAACTCAGATGTGTCCATACCTGGCACCTGGTTATAGTTGCCAGAGGTTGGTCATCTCTGCAGAAATTCCTCAGGGTTGTGGTGTTGGCTCAACTATCTTCAGATATTTCATCAATGACTTTCCCACCATTTGTACCATCAAAAGTAGGGATATCCACTGGTTTAGCTTCACTTGTGAATATTCATAGTGAAGTAGTCCATATCCAAACGCATCAAGACCTGGGACAATATCCAGGTTTGGGCTGCCTTGTCTTTAGATTAGATTACTTACAGTGTGGAAACAGGCCCTTCGGCCCAACAAGTCCACACCGACCCACCGAAGCGCAACCCACCCATACCCCTTACCTAACACTACGGGCAATTTAGCATGGCCAATTCACCTGACCCGCACATCTTTGGACTGTGGGAGGAAACCGGAGCACCCGGAGGAAACCCACGCAGACACGGGGAGAATGTGCAAACTCCACACAGTTGCCTGAGTCGGGAATTGAACCCAGATCTCTGGCGCTGTGAGGCAGCAGTGCTAACCACTGTGCCACCGTGCCGCCCCCGTCTTAAGTAGCATTCATGCCAAAAAAAATGCCAAACAATGGACTATCTTCAACAAAAGAAATCTAACCATTACTATAGCATCACTGAATTTCTGGGATGCCATTGAATGGAAATTGAACAGGATTAACAATATAAATGCTATGGCTATAGGAGCAGGTCATAGACTACAAATACTGCAATGAGTAACTCCTCTCCTGCTTTCCCAAAGCCTGCCCACCAACCACAAAGCACAAGTTAGGAGTATGATGGAGTACTCCCTACTTATCTGGGCATCTGCAGCTCCAACAATACTGAAGAAGCTTGACACCATCCAGAACAAAGTGGCCCACTTGATGACACCACAACTACAAACATTCAGCCCTGTCCCCCCTAGGCTCAGCAGCTGCCGTGTGTACTGTTGACAACGTTCTTCTAAATCCTTTTTGTACTCTTTTCCAGTTTAATGACATCCTTCCTGTAGCAGAGTGACCAAAATTGTCCAAGTATGTCCTCAACAATGTCTTGCTATAACGTGACATCCCAACCCCTGTACTCAATGCTCTGATCAATGAAAGCAAGCGTCCCAAATGCTTTTTTCACCACTCTATCTACCTGTGACCCCATTCCAAGCAACTATGTACCTATCTGTCTATGACAATGATATGGCCTAGAAATGTGACTTGGACTTTTGTGTGGTCACTCTTAGCTAGATTTATCATTAAGCCTGCCTCTTGAAATTGATCAAACATTTCCAAGAGATGCTCCAAATATTTCTTCCAAGTGATTAAAAATCATCAGATCGTCTAGGTACACCACACAATTGGGTAATTCAGAAATGACATTATTGGTTAATCTTTCAAATGTGGCTGGTGCATTTCTTCATACCAGCTGGCATTACTTTGAACTGATAAAGTCCATTTGGTGTCACAAAAGCCATAATTTTCTTCATTCTGTCAAACAAAGTTAATATCCTTTGAGTAAATCAAGCTTAGAGATTACATGGGATCGAGGGAACATCAGCCAATTGGATACAAATTTGGCTTGACAGTAGGAGACAGAGGGTGGTTGTAGAGGGTTGTTTTTGGACTGGAAACCTGTAACCAACAGTGTTCCGCAGGGATCGGTACTGGGTCCACTATTGTTTGTCATTTATATGAACAATTTGGATGAGAATATAGGAAGCATGGTTAATACGTTCACTGATGACACCAAAATTGGTGGTGTAGTGGACAGTGAACGTGGTTATCTAAGAGTACATCAGGATCTTGATCAGCTGGGTCAATGAGTCAAGGAGTGGCAAATGGAGTTTAATGCAAATAAATGTTAGGTGTTGCATTTTGGTCAGAAACAGTTAATGATAGTGTTATGGTACTGTGAATTTAAGAAGTGTATTCTGTCCTGATAGAAGGGTGGGGTCACAGTGGTGTCAAAATGTCTTGTTCAGACAGGCGGCTGATAAACAATTTTGAGTTTGCCCTGGATGTAATGTTGAGCTGAAGTAGAGCTACCTGTTTTAAAACCACATTGGCATTAAGAGTAGACGGCAACACCTTGGAGAATGCCTATCAGCATACACTCATTGCTCATCCAACAATGTCTCCGCTGGCTCAACCAGTTTTTTTATTCATTCAAGTGATGTTGGTGTCACTGGCCTGGCCCAACCATAATTGCCCAGGGGTCAGTTAAGCATAAATGTCATGACTGTGGGTCAGGAGTCACATGAAGGCCAGACCACATGAGGACTAGTTTCCTTTCATAAAGTGAATGCTGTGTATTTTTCCTGACAATTGACAGGTTATCCGTAGAATCTTAATTTCAGAGTTTTTTAATTTCAAATTTCACCATCTATCAGCGACACAGTGACTTAGTGATTAGCACTGCTGCCGCAGAGCACCAAGGACTCAGATTCGATTCCAACCTTGGGCGACTGTGTGGAGTTTGTACATTCTCCCTGTGTCTACGTGGGTTTCCTCTGGGTGCTCCGGTTTCCACCCACAGTCCAAAGATGTGCAGGTCAGGTGAATTGGTCATGCTAAATTGCCTAAATTGTTTGGTGCATTAGTTAGAGGGAAATTGGTCTGGGTGGGTTACTCTTTGGAGGTTCGGTGTGGACTTATTGGGTTGACTTATTAGTACCTCCCCAGTTCACTAGATGAATGATGGTTGAATATCCAAAGTCCTTCTGGCCACTGGTTCACAGCCTCCTAGCTGGTGCTACAAAGGCACCTGTAATTGAGATAGGAAAATGGAGGATCCTACCAATACTGGGAGGCAATAACCATCAAGCTCTGATGTCTGAAAGCTGACTCTATGAAAGAGTACTGGAAAAGTTCAGCTGGCTGAGAAAAGGGTCTCAAGAAAACAGAGGTCAGTGAATCCAAAACCCCTCAGCCCACTATATTCCTCTGCAGCAAATGCAGTAGAAACTGCCATGCCAGAGTGGGGCCCCTGGTAATGCTTACCAGAGTTGGCCCTTGTAGCACATACAATTATCTTATAAAATGGAAGGCTGCTGATGTTAATGCTAGCCCATTGCCAATAGATATGTTGCATATCCATCATGTCACCTAGACGGACGAGTACCAAAGATGATAAGGTCCAATATGTTCCTTTCTAGCGACACAAAAATATTGAATCCAGCTTTCAAATTTATTTTTTTCTCCTTGCAAGTTCTAAAAACTTATTTCCTTTCTTCATACTGCCAGTTAAGACTTCTGTCTTGAAAGAGCTTTGACAACAATTCCAGAAAAAAGTGTCTTGATTGTTACATTAAAGGCAGCACAGCTATGTTAGTTCTTTAGGAACTGGCACCCACTGCTCATTGGAAAAATTGTGACCCTGTACAAGAATGAGATGCTGTGAAGACAGAGGCAGCAGGAATTGCAACTTTGCAACTGCTATTGAAGCATTTCTACATTGGGTCAAGTATTCATTTGTGTTAGCCTGGCTGAATACATCTATTCCAAATCACTGTGTGGTTTCAGAACTAGAAGAAATACAACTGATATGGTGTATTCAGTCTGGCAAATGCAAGAGAAAAGCCATAACAGGCCATTATATATTGTCTTCATCAATTTCATTAAGGCAATCAACCCATTCACTCTGCAAGCAACTCACCAAAGTTGCTTTGACAGCATCTTCCAAACCCATTTCCTGTACCACCTAGAAGATGTATTGGAATGTCACCAGCCGCCAGTTATATTCCAAAACACACAATATCCTAAGTTGTAACTAAATCACTGTTCTTCTGGGCTAAAATTCCGGAATTATCCTCCTCCTGCATAATGGGCATGCCTACACAATTGCATCTAATTTCTATACACCAACATCAGTGTACAGTCATAGTGATAGAGATGTACAGCACAGAGACAGACCCTTCTGTGCAACTCGTCCATGCTGACCAAATATCTTAAATTAACTTAGGATAATCTTCCAAGTTTCACAACATTCTTCCTACAGCAGGGAGACCAGAATTGCACACGGTATTCCAATAGTGGCCTAACCAATGTCCTATACAGCCAGAACACAAATTCTTAACTCCTATACTCAATGCCCTGACTAATAAAGGCAAGCATACCAAACACCTTCTTCATTATCCTATATCCCTGTGATTCCACTTTCAAGGAATTGTGAACCTGCACTCCAAGGTCTGTTTATTCAGCAACACTGCCTAGGACCTTACCATTAAGTGTATAAGTCCTGCCCTGAATTGCCTTTCCAAAAAGCAGCACCTCACGTTTGTCTAAATTAAACACCATCTGCCACTCCTCGAACCATTTGCACATCTGATCACAATCCCATGGTACTCCATGGTAACCTCCTTTGCTGTCCACCACACCTTCAATTTTGATGTCATCTGTACATTTACAAACCATACCTCCTACGTTACATCCAAATCATTTATAATAATGATGAAAAGCGGTGGATCCAGCAGTGATCCTTGTGGCGCACTGCTGTTCAGGCTAGATGTGCTTTAAAATTTAGTTCTGGAAGAAAATTTGCATTTACCTGAAAATGAACAAAACCTATACACCAATGTAATAGAGTTGTGGAGATGTACAGCACAGAAACAGACCCTTCGATCCAACCCGTCCATGCTGACCAGATATCCCAACCCAATCTAGTCCTACCTGTCAGCACTTGTCCCATATCCTTCTAAACACTTCCAATTTATATATCCATCCAAATGCCTTTTAAAGTTGCCCCTTAGGTCTCTTTTATATCTTTCTCTTCTCACCACAAACCTATATCCTCTGGTTCTGGACTCCCCGACCTCAGGGAGAAGACTTTGTGTATTTATTCTATCTATGCCCCTCATCATTTTGTAAACCTCTATAAGGTCACCCCTCAGCCTCCGACATTCCAGGGAAAACAGCCCCAACCTGTTAAGCGACTCCCTATAGCTCAAATCCTCCAACCCTGGCCACATGCTTGTAAATCTTTTCTGAACACTTGCAGGTTTCACAACATCTTTCCAATAGAAAGGAGACCAGAATTCCACACAATATTCCAACAGTGGTCTAACCAATGTCCTGTACAGCTGCAACATGACCTCCTTACTCCTGTCCTCAATACTCTGACCAATAAAGGAAAGCATACCAAATACCTTCTTCATTATCCCATCTACCTGTGACTCCACTTTCAAGGAGCTATGAACTTGCACTCCAAGGTCTCTGTTCAGCAACACTTTCTAGGTCCTTACCATTAAGTGTATAAGTCCTGCTAAGATTTGCTTTCCCAAAATGCAGCACCTCACATTTATCTGAATTAAACTCTATCTGCCACTTCTCAGCTCATCTGATCAAGATCCTGTTGTAATGTGAGGTAACCTTCTTCACTATCCACTACATCTCTAATTTTGGTGTCATCTGCAAGCACCAGAGACCCGGGTTCAATTCCCGTCTCAGGCGACTGACTGTGTGGAGTTTGCACATTCTCCCCATGTCTGCATAGGTTTCCTCCGGGTGCTCCGGTTTCCTCCCACAGTCAAAAAATGTGCAGGTTAGGTGAATTAGCCATGCCAAATTGCCGTAGTGTTAGGTGAAGGGGTAAATGTAAGGTAATGGGTCTGAGTGGGTTGCACTACGGCAGGTCGGTGTGGACTTGTTGGGCCGAAAGGCCTGTTTCCACACTGTAAGTAGTCTAATTTAATCTTACTAACGATACCTCTTATGCTCACATCCAAATCATTTATATAAATGACTAAAAGTAGTGGACCCAGCACCGATCCTTGTGGCACTCCACTGGTCACAGGCCTCCAGTCTGAAAAACAACCCACCACCCTCTGTCTTCTACCTTTGAGCCAGTTCTGTATCCAAATGGCTAGTTCTCCCTGTATTCCATGAGATCTAACCTTGCTAACCAGTTTTCCATGGGAAACCTTGTCGAACGTCTTACTGAAGTCCATGTAGATCATATCTACCGCTCTGCCCTCATCAATCCTCTTTGTTACTTCTTCAAAAAGCTCAATCTAGTTTGTGAGACATGATTTCCGACACACAAAGCTGACTATCCCTAATCAGTCCTCGCCTTTCCAAATACATGTACATCCTGTCCCTCAGGAATCCCTTCAACAACTTGCCCACCACAGATGTCAGGCTCACTGATCTATAGTTCCCTGGTTTGTCCTTACCGCCCTTCTTGAACAGTGGCACCACATTAGCCAACCTCCAGTCTTCCGTCACCTCACCTGTGACTATCAATGATACAAATACCTCAGCAAGAGGCCCAGGAATCACTTCCCTAGCTTCCCAAAGAGTACTAGGGCACATCTGATCAGGTCCTGGGGATTTATCCACTTTTATACATTTCAAGACATCCAGCACTTCCTCCTGTGTAGTATAGACATTGTTCAAGATTTCACCATCTATTTCCCTACATTCTACATCTTCCATGTCCTTTTCCACAGTAAATACTGATGCAAAATACTCGTTCAGTATCTCCCCCATTTTCTGCGGCTCCACACAAAGGCCGCCTTGCTGATCTTTAAGGGGCCCTATTTAGGGGCAGCATAGTGGCTCAGTGGTTAGTACTGCTGCCTCACAGCACCAAGGTCCCAGGTTCAATTCCAGCCTTGGCAACTGTGTGGAGTTTGCATATTCTCCCCATATCTGCGTGGGTCTCCTCAGGGTGCTCCAGTTTCCTCCAGAGATGTGCAGGCCAGGTGAATTGGCCATGCTAAACTGTCCATAGTTGTTAGATGCATTAGTCAGAGGGGGGAGTGGGTTACTCTTCGGAGGGTCGGTGTGGACTTGTTGGGCAAAAGGGCCTGTTTCCACACTGTAGGGAATCTAATCTATTCTCTTCCTAGTTACCCTTTTGTCCTTAATGTATTCGTAAAAATCTTTTGGATTCTCCTTAATTCTATTTGCCAAAGCTATCTCATGTCTCTTTTTGCCCTCCTGATTTCCCTCTTACGTATACTCCTACTTCCTTTATATTCTCCCAAGGATTCACTCGATCTATCCTGTCTGTACCTGATATATGCTTCCTTCTTTTTCTTAACCAAAACCTCAATTTCTGTGGTCATCCAGCATTCCCTATACCTAACAGCGCTTCCTTTCACCTGAACAGGAATATGTTTTCCCTAGGTTCTTGTTATCTCATTTCTGAAGGCTTCCCATTTTCCAGCAGTCCCTTTACCCGCGAACATCTGCCTCCAATCAGCTTTCAAAAGTTCTTGCCTAATACCGTCAAAATTGGCCTTTCTCCAATTTAGATTTTTAACTTTTACATCGTGGGCGGCACGGTGGCACAGTGGTTAGCACTGCTGCCTCACAGCGCCTGTAGATCCGGGTTCAATTCCCGACTCAGGCGACTGACTGTGTGGAGTTTGCACGTTCTCCCTGTGTCTGCGTGGGTTTCCTCCGGGTGCTCCGGTTTCCTCCCACAGTCACAAAGATGTGCGGGTCAGGTGAATTGGCCAAGCTAAATTGCCCGTAGTGTTAGGTAAGGGGTAAATGTAGGGGTATGGGTGGGTTGCGCTTCGGCGGGTCGGTGTGGACTTGTTGGGCCGAAGGGCCTGTTTCCACACTGTAAGTCTAATCTGGTCTATCCTTTTCCATCACTATTTTAAATCTAATAGAATTATGGTTGCTGGCCCCAAAGTGCTCCCCCACTGACACCTCAGTCACCTGCCCTGCCCCATTTCCCAAGAGCAGGAAAAGTTTTGCACCTTCTCTAGTAGGCACATCCGCATACTGAATCAGAAAAATTTATTGTACACTTAACAAATTCCTCTCCATCTGAACCCTTAACACTATGGCAGTCTCAGTTGAAAGTTGGAAAGTTAAAATTCCCCACCATAACCCCTTCTTATTCATACAGATAGCTGAGATCTCCTGACAAATTTATTTCTCAATTTCCCTCTGACTATTAGGGGGTCTATAATACAATCCCAATAAGGTGATCATCCCTTTCTTATTTCTCAGTTCCACCCAAATAACTTCCTTGGATGTATTTCTGGGAATATCCTCCCTCAGTACAGCTATAATGCTATCCCTTATCAAAAACGCCACTCCCCCTCCTCTCTTGCCTCCCTTTCTATCCTGGAACATTAAGCTGCCAGTCCTGTCCATCCCTGAGCCATGTTTTTGTAATTGCTATGATATTCCAGTTCCATGTTCCTAACCATGCCCTGTGTTCATCTGCCTTCCCTGTTAGGCTCCTTGCATTGAAATAAATGCAGTTTAATTTATTAGTCCTACCTTGTCCCTGCCTGCCCTGACTGTTTGACTCACTTCTGTCTGCAACTGTACCAGTCTCAGATTTATCTCTTTCCTCACTATCTCCCTGTGTCCCAACTGCACCCCCCACCCTCCCACCTTACTAGTTTAAATCCTCCCGAGCATCTCTATAGCAAATTTCCCTGCCAGTATATTAGTCCCCTTCCAATTTGGGTGAAATCCGTCCTTCTTGTACAGATGGATTGTAATGTTGCGAGGTCTTTAAAAGGAATTTTGCAATTGTAGCCAACTAAACACACTTGAATCAGAAATTCTACGAAATGAACTAGACACTAACTTTCTGGATTTAGACTAAAATAATGTGAATTAATGTCCATATCTTTGAATTTTATATTAATTGTAAACATCTCTTTTTCTCCCCTTCCTCATAGCCTTGAGTCCGTGCATATTGCAACAATTACCTCCATCTAAAGTCTAAATGTTCCAGAACATAAGAACAAGGAGCAGGAGTCGGCCATCGGGCCCTTCGAGTCTGCTCCACCATGCAATAAGATCATAGCTGATCTTTTTGTAGCCTCAGCTCCACAGACCTGTGTGCTCACCATATCTCTTCATTCCTTTATTGTTAAAAAAAATTGTCTTAGTTTTAAAAATGTTTACTGAAGTAGCATCAACTACTTCACTGGCATGGAATTCCACAGATTTACAACCCTCTGGGTGAAGAAGTACCTTCTCAATTCAGTCCTAAATCTGCTCCTTCTAATCTTGAGACAATGCCCATTTGTCCTAGTTTCACCTGCCGGTGGAAATATCCTCTATCTTATTTATTCCCTTCATAATTTTATATGTTCTGATAAGATCCCCCCTCATTCTTCTAAATTCCAATGAATATAATCCCAGTCTACTCATAGGCCAACCCCCTCAACTCCAGAACCAACCCAGTGAACCTCCTCTGCACCACCTCCAATGCCAGCACATCTTTTCTCACATAATGAGACCAAAACTCCACACAGTACTCCAAGTGTGGCCTCACTAGTATCCTGTACAGCTGCAACATAACCTCCCTGCCTTTAAACTCAATCCCTTTCGCAATGGACAAAATTCCATTCGGCTTCCTAATTACTTGTACCTGCAGACCAACCCCCTGTAATTCATACACAATGACACCCTCGTCCCTCTGCATAGCAGCATGCGCCGCAACTTTTTACCATTCAAGTATAATCCTTTTTACTGTTACTCCGACCAAAATGGATGACGTCACATTTATTAACATTGTATTCCATCTGCGAGATCTTTGCCCACCACTTAAAGTATTTATATTCCTCTACGAAGTTTCATAGTCCTTTGCACACTTTGCTTTGCCACTCATCTTAATGTTATCTGCAAACTTTTACACATTACACGTGGTCCCCAACTCCAAATCATCTAGGTAAATTATGAATAATTGCAGTCCCAAAACTGATCCCTGAGGCACACCACTAGTTACTGATTGCCAGTCAGAATAGCACACATTTATCCCCACTCTTTGCTTCCTGTTAGTCAATCAATCCTCTATCCAGGCTAATACTTTATCTGTAACGCCATGCATCTTTATCTGATGCAGCAGCCTCTTGTGCAGCAACTTGTCGAAGGCCTTTTGGAAATCTAGGTACACCACATCTGCTGGGTCCCCGTTGTCCACCTTGCTAGTAATGTCTTCATAGAATTCCAAAAGATTTGTTAAGCATGGTCTGCCCGTCATGACCCCATGCTGTGTCTGCCCAACGGGACAATTTCTATCAAGATGTCTTGCTATTTCCTCCTTGAGAATAGGCTCAAGCATCTTCCCCACTGCAGAGATGAGCCTATAATTCCTCATGTATTGTCTATGTCCCTTTTTAAATGGTGGTGTCACATTTGCTGTTTTCCAATTTGCTGGGACTGCCCTAAAGTCCAGTGAATTTTGCAAAATTACCACAACTGCACTTGCTATTTCTACTGCCATCTCTTTTAGTATCTGGGCTGCATTCCATTAGGGCCAGGTGGCTGGTCTAGCCTTAGCTCCATCAGCTTGCCCAATGCTACCTCTTGTGTAATAATGATTGTTTCCAGGTCCTCAACTACCTTTGTGTTTATCAATTACTAGCATGTTATTAGTGTCCTCCATTGTGAAGACTGATACAAAATACCTGCTCAATGTCTTGGCAATTTCATCATATCCCATAACTAAATGTCAATTCTCATCCTCTAAAGGACCAACATTTATTTTAGCCACTCTCTTTTGTTTTATATATTTATAGAAACTTTTGATATCTGTCTTTATATTCTGTGCTAGTTTTTTCTTATGTTCTATCTTACGTTTCTTTATAGCTCTTCGTGGCTTTCTGTTGACCTTTAAAGTTTTCCCAATCTTCTAGTTTCCTGCTGTTCTTAGCCACTTTATGTCTTCTCTTTCAATTTGATAGCCTCCCTTATTTCCTTGGACATGCCATGGCAGATTACCCCTTTTCTTACAGTCCTTCCTTTTCACTGGAATGTATTTTTGCTAAGCACTTTGAAAAATTGCTTTAAAAGTCCCCCACTGCTCTTCAGCTGTCCCACCATAAAATCTTTGTTATAAAATCTGTTTTAATCCTAAATATTTTGTTGTGGGTTATTTTTCAATTGGATTCACAGACAGAATTCTAGAGGAATCAACTCTCAGCCTTCTGTAAAGTAATTTTTAAAAGGAAAAATAACTCTTCTTACAGAGGGAAGGGAAGAAACATAATTCAAATTATCGCTCCTCCATCCATAACAAAATGCTTAAGGGGTTTGACATGGTGGATGCAGAGAAAATGTTTTCCACAGCTAGGAAGTCAAGAAAACAAAGTCAGAATCAGCTTTTTAGGACTGAGATAAGGACACATTTCTTCACTCAAAATGTTGTGAATCTTTGGAGTTCCCTATCTCTGCAAGCTTAGTGTAATTGTAATTAAAGGTAATTAAAGGAAAACCAAAAGAGTTGCGGATGCTGCAAATCAGAAACAAAACCAGAGGTTGCTGGAAAAGCTCAGCAGGTCTGGCAGCATCTGTGAAGAGAAATCAAAGTTAATGTTTCAGGTCCGGTAACCCTTCCTCAGAACTGAAGATAGTTAGGAAAATGTTAGTTTATATGCAGAAGATAGGATGGGGGTGGGAGTAAGGAGTAAACGATAGGTAGGGATAGAGCCCAAAGAGAGAGAAGAACAGTTGGACAGACAAAGGAGTGGATAATGATCTGGCTAGGAGGGTGAATAGCTAGTAATGGAGACTGTTAGCAGCTAACATTGGTAGTTTGTAGAGGCAGAATATGTGATAACAAGGTAGACAAGCAGGAGGCTGGAAGGACACAGGAAGCCAGGCAGCATCAGGAGATGAAGAATTCAACATTTTGTGTGTTACCCTTCTTCTGGACTGGAGATAGGTAGAAGGGGAGCTGCAGGCTCCCAGAAATGATGTAACGTGACCCGGCAGCAGCTGGAGCCCAGGGGTTCAACAACCACCTGGAACTGAAAGAAGGTCCAAGCTCCAAGAAGTGGGGAGCCTGGCTGGAGGCCGAGTCGGCAGCTTGCTCCAGATCGGCCTCGGGCTCAGCAACCATAGGCGGTGGAGCAAGGGCCAGTGAGGAGCACAAGCTGGAGGAGAGGCTGCACTTAGTGTTGTGCTGTACCATGCGCCTGGAGCATCCCAAAGTTTCAGCCTATCAGGTACCAGTCTGGGCTAGATAGGACTGAGGGGAAACCCGGAGCCTGCACCCACAATCACTCCCATTCCTTAAACAAACCTGCTTAACATCTGATTTGGGGAGTTGAACTTTAAGTGCATGGTGACACATCAGTTAGAACAGATGACGTAGGATATAGTTTGGGGTCGTTCCTTGGGGATGTAGTAAATTTATATATTTGGTTTCTTAAATTTGGTCGTTACACACCCTCTATACTCGGTTTGGCTATTTTTGTTAAAAACACAACTTGTGTTTACCTGTCAAATAGTGACTTCTCGAACAAAATCCGAGTAATTCAAGTCCAGTTGTGCTAAGTTGCGCCATTTGCCTGAGCCCAAGTCTCCAGAGAAGCTTAAAACTAATGAAATCATGCTACGTAGTATTAAGGACATGATGGACGATACGTGGGCTGAAATCATCATCAAGTTTGAATCTATAATTTCAGAAACAGGTAAAAAGGAGGTAACAACTGCTCTGAAGCTGTTGGAGGAAAAGGTTTCTTCACAATGCGGGACTATTTTGGACTTGGAATGTTCGGCTAATGAACATGATAACCATATAGCTAGCCTCCAAGCTAATGTTAGTGTATTATCTGCTATGGTTAAGTCTCTGACTAAGAAATGTGAAAACTTGGAGGCCTGCTCCAGGTGGAATAATGTTCAACTTGTGGGTTTATCCAACAGATTGAAAGGTCCTCACCCCACAGAATCTATGGCCCAAATTTTACAAGACCTGCTCAGTCTTGAGGCTAAGCCCCTGTTGGATAGGGCCCATCGCACACTGTGTTAAACTGAAAGATGGTGAGTTACCTCGCCTGATGGTCATCAGGGTGAACTAGTTTCAAGTGAGAAATCACATTCTATGCCATGCTGGAGATACTTCCACCCTTGTATATAATGGAAAGAGAGTGCTCATTTTCCCAGATTTCACCCCATATCCTAACGTTAAATTTGTCCTTCATTATCCAGCGATACTACGTATTAGCTTGCCGAGCAGCCTAACTCATAGGCTTGATGACCCAGGTCAGACTATGGATTTTGTGAATAAAAACCTTAAAAAGATTGCGGTTCCAGGGCCGGATTGGTGGTTGGGCCTAACTAAGCCGATTAGTCATTAGCTTTATGCTACCACTGACAAAGGCTACATTCCCCATTGTGCAGATGAAGATGGACAGAATGTGTGTTTACTGACTTGAATCTGGTGTTCTTCTTATATTTGACTTTATTCGCTAAAAATATATTTTCTTACTCAAGACTTTATTTTGTTGAAAGATTGCACTATTGGTACCAAAGAATTGTTTAACTATATATAGTCTATATTTTTATTATACTTATATTTTTACTCATTTCTGTATCACAGTTTTAATATAGTTAATTTTTACATTCCAAAGGTCTACGTGTAGCTTGCTTGAGCTACAAAAGACAACAGGTTTTTTTGGCTATGGGGGAAAGAAGCATGCACCCATCTAGAGGCTGCTTCTGCTGGGAGGGGTTGGTGGGCAGATATTCCATTTGGGGAGACACTGCTATGGGGGGGTGGAGTTTGTTTTGTTCTGATAGGGATGGGGGCAGGGGGGTGGCACATACCTTACTTTCACAAGGTTTACATTCGTTTATCTATTATTGCACATTTGGGTATGATCATTACACATGATACAGTTTAATGCTTCAACATCCTTGGTAGGTGGGGACATTAAATTTACTGTCTGAATTGCAAAGGCTTGAACATACCAATTAAACGCAGTAAAGTTCTACATTATTTACACCATTTAATGCCCATATAATTTATTTACAAGATGCCTACTTGAAAAATTTAGACAGTCCTAAGTTGAAATGAGGTTGAATTAGACAAGTGTATTCTTCCTCCTTTTCTAGCAGATCTAGAGGAATTGCTATTCTTTAACATAAATCTATTCCTTTCATCCATGCGAAAAAAAATTTCTGACTGTACTGGACAGATTTTTGATATTGATGTAATCTTGGCTAATGTTTATGCTCCCAACTGGGATGATGAAGCTTTTTTCAAACTGTCCCTTTCAATGTTACCGGATTTATCTTCACACCAGTTAATCTTGGAGGAGATTTTAACTGTTGGTTGAATCCTTACTTAGACTGTTCTTCCTCTATTCCGAGTACCCAATCCAAATCTACTAAAATAATTTAGACTTTTATGGAGGAGTTTAATGCTGTTGATCCCTGGAGGTTCCTTAACCCCTCTAAAAAGGAATTTTTTTTTCACATGTCCACCACACTTTTACATGTATTTTTTTCTTCTTGGCAGATGACAGACTGCTCACATCCATTTCTCGTTGCAAATATGATACAATTGTGTTTTCAGACCATGCATCTGTCTCTATGAATGCTCGCTTTCAGAAGTTTCTGAAGACATACCCACCTTGGCGTCTCAATACACGCTTACTCTTAGAGGAAGATTTTGTTAATTTTGTCTCTCAGTGGATAGATTTTTAAAAAATTAACAAAACCCCAAACATTACAGCTTCCTTGCTGTGGAAAACTCTAGAGGTGTTCATCGGGGGTGAAATAATTTCTTATGCAGCACATAAGAATAAACATAGGAAAGAGAAATTGGCAGGGTTAGCACGTCTGTGTTAATTAGACTCTCTTATGCAATCTCTAAGTATACAGAAGAATATAAAGAACGTATATCCCTACAGGCTGAATATGATGTTGTAATGTCACAATACACCACCAAGCTTTTACTTCACTCTAGGTTTAAATTTTATAAATAAGGAGACAGAACTAGTAAACTGTTGGCACATCAGTTGCACAAAATGTTCTCATCCCAATTAATCCCACAAATTAAGGCTAATTCAGGTGTCATGTCAGACCCATTAGAAATCAACAAGATTTTTAAGGAATTTTACATTTCACTTTATTCATCTGAACGTTCTTCTGCTACAGCGGATTTTGAGACCTTTTTTGATAAGATTAATATTCCTACTGTTGATCAAAATGAGGCAAAGAAATTGGAATAACCAATCACAGCAATAGAACTTGAGGTTGCGACTAGATCACTACAAAGTGGTAAAAGCCCTGAAACCAGTGGTTTTCTGACCGAATTTTATAAGACATTTTGGAAAAAGCTGGCGATGTTTATGGTCGATGTGTTTGTTGAAGCATTTAATTCTGGCTCTCTTCCTCAAACTGTAACTCAGACATCAATTTCTTTGTTTTTAAGGAAAGGCAAAGATCCCTTACTATGTGGTTCATATCGTCCTTGAAGTCTGCTAAATGTTAACTTTAAATTATTGTTCAAAGCTATTACCCCGACGTTCAGAAACCATCCTTCCATCTATCATATCCTTGGATCAAACTGGAAACGTTTGCAGCAGGCACTTTTTTTAGCTTAGGTGGGCATTTAATATTGTTTCCAATTCTTTCCCATCCACGCTCCCTGAGGCTTTGATATCTTTAGATGCTGAAGAAGCCTTTGATATAGTGGAATGAAATTTTTTTTAACTTTGGAGAAATTTGGATTTGGGGCAAAATTTATTTTCTGGATCAACTACTCTATGCATCACTGCAGGCCTCTGTTAGGAATATGAATTCTGACTACTGAGGAACCTCGATTATCCAAACGACACAGGTGGGGAGTATTTTGTTTGGATAATTGAATGTTCGGATAATCGAATGTTAGATAACACAGTTCAGCCAAGCATTGGGACCTTGCAATCTTGTCTGGATAATCTGAAATATGGATAAGTGAATGCCAGATAATCGAGGCTCCTCAGTATTTCTATCTTTACTGTTCCACCAGAAGATTGTCCTTTGAGTCCACTGCTGTTTGCCTTTATAAATGAACCTTTGTCTATTGCTCTACAGAGTCACCCTGATTTCTCTGGCATTACTAGAAATGGTATGGAGTTGAAGGTTACCTTATATGCAGGTGATCTTTTGCTATGACCTCTCTCCATTCGTCCTGCACTTTTAATTTTAGAATCTTACTGAAAGATTTCTGGGTATAAATTGAACCTTAGCAAAAGTGAGATATTTGCTATCAATAAGCCTGTCAGATAATTTACCATTTAAGATTGCCAGCTCTGGTTTTGTTTATCTTGGTGTAAATGTGGCAAAAATTCTAGGTAATTTGTACAGGAAAATATTTGAACCATTACTAGTACAAATTAAATGAGACTTCAAACGATGGTCTCTCCTTAATTGATCTGTTGATGCTAGAACTAATTCCATTAAAATGAATATTTTTCCCAAGGTTTTCTTAATGCATACCAACTTTTCTCCCTCTTTCCTTTTCCTGTAGATAGTCTCATCTTGAAGTTACTTGGATTAAAAAAACGCCTAGGTTACAAAAACAGTTGTTACAGAGACCTAAGATACTAGATGGAATGGCGATGCTGAATATTTTGTTTTATTATTGGACAGCAAACATTAGAAATTTGAACTATTGGCTTCAATATGAGAACCTTGATGCTCTCCCAAATCGGTTGACTATTGAGGCAAATTCTTCCCATCCAGTGACACTGATGGTTTTATTGCATTCACCTCTCCTTTCTTCCACTTCTATTTACATGGAATAATGTAATTGTTTTATCCAGTCTTAAAATTTGGTTTCAGTTTAGACACCACTTTGGTTTTCAATCATTATCTACTAAGGCGCCATTGGCATCTTTAGTTAATAGTGCCGTTTCTCGTTGGACTAGGATAGGAATAAAAATTGTGAAAGGTTTATATGTTGATGGTGTTTTTGCATCATTTCAACAATTTGTTGAGAGGTTTTCACTTCCTAAAAGCCATTTCTTTAGATACCTCCAAATTTGCAGTTTTGTCCAGAGTTTATTTCAGGTTTCCCCCACCCTTCCTCATGATTCTGATTTTGACATTTTTCTAGAACCACTTTCTTCATTATTCACACATCCATTAAGTTTGCTCAGATTCTCTTGATTCTGTTAAAGCTCTTTGGGAGAAGGATCTGGGAGAGGTAATTTCGGGTGTTGTATGGGATGTGATTTTACAAAGGGACTATAGATCTTCTATCTGTGCAAAACATGTATTATTCAATGCAAGATTCTACAACACACCCACTACACCAAAGATCAACTTGCAAAAATACAGAGGAACCTCAATTATCAAAATATCAATCATCTGAATTTCAGATTATCCAAAGAAGATCTCAAGGTCCCGATAGAAACATTACATCAAAGAGGTGTTTCAATACTGATTGCAACTTTTGTTTACATTGATTAAAAATGAACTCAGCTTACTGAAATGCTGCAAAAAAACAGTCCTGGACATCAATGGGAGCCCAGGCACCATCTCCAAATGACTGACTGCCTGTCCTCTCTCTCTCTCCACACTTTCCTTGGAGTTCCACACAGGGGTACCCTAAACCCCCCTTTCCCAGATAATCTCTCCAACATTGTCCTGTATAGGCCAAAGGTGGAACCGATAAAAAAAGTTGCAGTAAAGAGTTGTGTGTGTGAGCACGCGCACTATTTTGAGACTCGCCCCCCCCCCCACTCCCCCAAAAGCAGCAGTAGTCTTACTGTTGGTGTCCAGTCTGACTGCCGTGGAGAGGGAGTGGGGCGCGGATAGGGGGCAGGGCGGCCACGTCAGACAGGGCGCGGATGGGGAAGGGGCGGACAGGGCGTGGGGACGGACGGAGATGCAGGGACTCATGCGTGGTGTGCTGTTGCCTAGTCTCCTGAACAAGGAGCGGACTTAGCAAGCGCTTGCTGTGTCAATTCAATTGAACTGATCGGGTGGCGGGGATAGGCTTCTGCAATGCTACAGATCCATTACACACAAGTGTCTGTCTGCTCAGAAACAAACTCTGAGACAGAGAGAGGGAGCAAGACAAGCAGAGCGAGGAAAAAAGAAACTTCAGAAAACGTCGAGCCCCAGAGGAGAAGTATTGAATCAATTAACTGAATAATCAATTATCCAAACAAAATAGTGCCCAGCCATCTCATTTGGATAATCGAGATTCCTCTGTATTTGAGGAGGTGTCTCCGTTCTGTGATCAGTGTCAACAAACCCCAGCAAATTATGTGCACACGTTTTGGCTTTGTCCTTCTTTAAGTAGATATTAGACTGATATTTTTGACAATTTATCTAATGTACCTGGTGAAAAATCGTACTCCTAATGCTATTACTGCTTTATTTGGGGTGTCACCCTCTTTACCTAATCTTTCTTCATCTAAAACGAACATGACAGCATTCATTCCACATTGGCCAAAAGATTGATACTGTTAAAATGGAAATCCCTAATTCCGTCTATTCATACACACTGGGTTAGAGATGTGTTATACTTTCTTAAATTAGAGATTAGATTATCCTTATCTGGCTCCTCTAACAAATTTACAAAAATTTGGAACCCTTTTCTTTCATATGCTTTTTAACTGTTCCAGACTGAGATATGTTCTGTTGTGGCGATTTATTTCTTTTTTTCATTTTTCTTTTGTTAATGCAGTTATCTTACTGCTGGTTTAATTTATTATGTTGAGGGCTTTTTATTTGTTTATATTTATTATTTTTGCTTGTCATTTTTCTTTATATTTCTGGGGGAGGTATGTGCTGTGCAGACAGTAGTCAGAGTTTTGTTTACTGTTATTTATTGCTTGTGATTGCACCTTGTTTTGCTGTCATTTTTGCAGAAACATTTTTTTAAAAGTGGAGCTGCAGATAAATGGGGGGTACTGGGGGAAGATTCTGGGTGGGGAGGTGTGGTAGGCTTAGGTGAACACAGGGCAAAAATGAGGACTGCAGATGCTGGAAACCAGAGTTTAGATCAGAGTGGTGCTGGAAAAGCACAGCAGGTCAGGTAGCATCCGAGGAGCAGGAAAATCGACGTTTCGGGCAAAAGCCCTTCATCAGGCAAGACGTAGTTCCTGATGAAGAGCTTTTGCCCGAAACATCAATTTTCCTGCTCCTTGGATGCTGCCTGACCTGCGTGGGCCGAACGAGGGATTTACGGACGGAATGTTCTCTGCAGGATGTTGATAGTGGTGGAGAGGGAAATATATCTGTGTTGGTGGGGTCTGACTGTAGGTGGCAGAAATGGCTGAGGATGATGTGCTGTATCCAAATATTGATGAGGTGGAGAGTGAGAACCAGGGGGTCCTCAATGTTGTCGATGTGGTCTCCACTACATTGGGGAGACAGGATGCCAACTCGTGGAACATTTCAAAGAACATCTCTGGGGCAAACGCACCAAACAACCCCACCCACTCCACCAAGGACATGCAAGTCCTGAGCCTCCTCCACTGCCAAATCCTAGCCACCCGGCACCTGGAGGAAGAATGCATCATCTTCTGCCTTGGGACCCTCCAACCACACGGCATCAACGTCGATTTCACCAATTTCTTCATCTCCTGTTCCCCCAACCTCATCCCAGATCCAACCCGCCAACTAAACACTGCCCTCTTGAACTATCCCACTTGTCCTTATTTCTTCCCACTGATCTGCTCCAACCTATCACCATCATTCCTCACCTGCCTATCACCTTCCCAGCTACCTTCCCTCCAGACCCAACATCTCCATCCTATTTATCTCTCAGACCCCTTCCCCCTCCACATTCCTGATGAAGAGATTATGCCCGAAATGTTGATTCTTCTGCTCCTTGGATGCTGTCTGACCGGCTGTGCTTTTCCAGCGTCACACTTTACAACTGTGTAGATGCTGAAGATGGATTGTTCGACGTAACTGATAGAGACAATCGTAGCTAGGGCCTGTCTGAGGGCTGATGGGTATGCCCTGGATTTGGAGGAAATGGGAGAAGTTAAAGGAAAAGTTATTAAGAGTGGGAACTAGTTTGGCAAGGCGCAGTAGTGTATTGGTGGAGCGAGATTGGATAGGTCTGTTGGAGAGGAAAAAGCTGAGGGCCACAAGGCTGTCCTTGTCGGGTATGGACTGCACATCCATAGTGAAGATAAAGCACTGGGGGCCAGGGAACTGGAAGTCACTAAAGAGGTGGTTAGTGTTGCGGATATAGTTTGAAATGTCTGAGCGAAGAGGGAGAGGTTGGAGTCGAGAGAGGAAGAAATGAGTTTGCTTGGACAGGAACATGAGGAGACAGTGGGTCAGCCGGAGTAGTTGGGCTGGGTTTTGGGGGAGTTCAGGCTCTAAAATTATTGTATTCGATACTGAGTCTGGAGGGCTGCAGGTACCCAAGCGGAAAATGAGGTGGTGTTCTTCCAGCGTGTAAAAAATGAGGTCTGCAGATGCTGGAGATCACAGCTGCAAATGTGTTGCTGTTCAAAGCACAGCAGGCCAGGCAGCATCTCAGGAATAGAGAATTCGACGTTTCGAGCATAAGCCCTTCATCAGGAATAAGAGAGAGAGCCAAGCAGGCCAAGATAAAAGGTAGGGAGGAGGGACTAGGGGGAGGGGCGATGGAGGTGGGATAGGTGGAAGGAGGTCAAGGTGAGGGTGATAGGCCGGAGTGGGGTGGGGGCGGAGAGGTCAGGAAGAGGATTGCAGGTTAGGAGGGCGGTGCTGAGTTGAGGGAACCGACTGAGACAAGGTGGGGGGAGGGGAAATGAGGAAACTGGAGAAATCTGAATTCATACCTTGTGGTTGGAGGGTTCCCAGGCGGAAGATGAGGCGCTCCTCCTCCAGCCGTCGTGTTGTTGTGTTCTGCCGGTGGAGGAGTCCAAGGACCTGCATGTCCTCGGTGGAGTGGGAGGGAGAGTTAAAGTGTTGAGCCACGGGGTGATTGGGTTGGTTGGTTCGAGCGGCCCGGAGGTGTTCTCTGAAGCGTTCCGCAAGTAAGCGGCCTGTCTCACCAATCAGAAAACGCCATCCCATATTCCCAATTCCTTCGTCTCCGCTGCATCTGCTCCCAGGAGGACCAATTCCAACACCGCACAGCCCAGATGGCCTCCTTCTTCAAGGACCGCAGATTCCCCCCAGACGTGATCGACGATGCCCTCCACCGCATCTCCTCCACTTCCCGCTCCTCCGCCCTTGAGCCCCGCTCCTCCAACCGCCACCAAGACAGAACCCCACTGGTTCTCACCTACCACCCCACCAACCTCCGCATACAACGTATCATCCGCCGCCATTTCCGCCACCTCCAAACGGACCCCACCACCAAGGATATATTTCCCTCCCCTCCCCTATCAGCGTTCCGCAAGGACCACTCCCTTCGTGACTCCCTCGTCAGATCCACACCCCCCACCAACCCAACCTCCACCCCCGGCACCTTCCCCTGCAACCGCAGGAAATGTAAAACTTGCGCCCACGCCTCCACACTCACTTCCCTCCAAGGCCCCAAGGGATCCTTCCATATCCGCCACAAGTTCACCTGTACCTCCACACACATCATCTATTGCATCCGCTGCACCCGATGTGGCCTCCTCTATATTGGTGAGACAGGCCGCTTACTTGCGGAACGCTTCAGAGAACACCTCCGGGCCGCTCGAACCAACCAACCCAATCACCCCGTGGCTCAACACTTTAACTCTCCCTCCCACTCCACCGAGGACATGCAGGTCCTTGGACTCCTCCACCGGCAGAACACAACAACACGACGGCTGGAGGAGGAGCGCCTCATCTTCCGCCTGGGAACCCTCCAACCACAAGGTATGAATTCAGATTTCTCCAGTTTCCTCATTTCCCCTCCCCCCACCTTGTCTCAGTCGGTTCCCTCAACTCAGCACCGCCCTCCTAACCTGCAATCCTCTTCCTGACCTCTCCGCCCCCACCCCACTCCGGCCTATCACCCTCACCTTGACCTCCTTCCACCTATCCCACCTCCATCGCCCCTCCCCCTAGTCCCTCCTCCCTACCTTTTATCTTGGCCTGCTTGGCTCTCTCTCTTATTCCTGATGAAGGGCTTATGCTCGAAACGTCGAATTCTCTATTCCTGAGGTTCTTCCAGCGTGTGCTGAGTTTCGCTGTAGCACTGCAGCAAGCCTGAGACAGAGATGTGTTCAAAGTAGCATGCAACTGGAAGCTCAGGGTCTTTCTAATGGGTAGAACGTAGATGTTCTGCAAAGCGGTCACCAAAGGTAGGAAAAGGATTTGGGAAATAGTGCAAACTGGTGGAGTTGAAGAGAAATAAAATTTATATGTATTGGTCTGTTTCTACAGATGGTATCAGACCCGCTTTTCCATTTTTTTACTTCAGTACAAGTCTAACAATTATTTCGGGGCTTACCGTGATTCTGAAAATTCTCCATTTGTTGGAATTGGATATTCCCAGACTAAATATAATGGAAACTATTGAAATTAAACAGATCAACCAGGTCATAATTTTGTAGTAGGCCCGTTTTCACACATTCTGGGTTTATGATTGTGGTGGAACTTTTAGGAGAAGACAATAAACTCGCTGTCATCATAAACATCCGGGGCTGGGACAAAGTAAGATGGTGATTGCGCATGTGCCGTTCACAGACCGTTGCGATGAATGCTGTATGCGCATGCGCGGCGAGTGGGACCCGTTTTTGAAGTCGATTTTAAATTGAGTGGCGCGAGGTTTCAATAGGAACCAATTGTTTCGGTGGCGAGTTTAAACGTTACTGAGTTTTATTGCTGGGGTATTAAAAGGTAAAAGCGATAAGATATCGTCATTTGATTTCTGTGGGTACAATAGTTGTTTATGGCAGTGTGCTAACTTTTTACAACATTTGGTAATGGAAGGTGTTTCAAGAAGGAACGGTTGGTGGATGGGCTTCGGTAATGTTGAGCTGTTCTTAAATGGTTCCCTCCCTGGAGTCAGGTCTCTAAAATGTAAACGAAGATTCGTGGTTATCATGCTCCTGTGTTTTAACTTGCCCTAAAGTATAATGGCCACCAAACCCACGGTTAAGATGGGCGGAGGTTGTTTCACCTTTTTAATTGGATCCCTCACCACTGCTGAAACTAAACAGAAGAGCTTGTCTTGTTACTTACCATGCACAGATTATTTAATGTTGAGTGCATAGGTGGTAATTTTGTGATCTGGGTCTAAATGTAGAAATATACCTAAATCAACAGATTACATTAAGAGGTATAATAGGTGAAATACTTGCAATTGGAGAATAGCTTTCAGCCCTTCAGAAATGCCAAAAATGTTTAAAGCAAAATAAATCATTTTTAAACAGTTGTCACTATTGTTAATATAGTAAATGTGATACTGGAAGAGCACAGCAGTTCAGGCAGCATCCAAGGTGCAGCAAAATCATTTCGCTGCACCCTGGATGCTGCCTGACTGTAGTTCAGTCAGGCAGCATCCAGGGTGCAGCGAAATGATTTTGCTGCACCTTGGATGCTGCCTGAACTGCTGTGCTCTTCCAGTACCACTAATCCAGAATCTGGTTTCCAGCATCTGCAGTTTTTACCTAGGAAATATGATAGTCAATTTGTGCACACCAAGGTCCACAAACAGGGCTGTGATACCAACAAGATAATTCATGATGATGGTTGGCTGTCAAATATTGGCCAGGGCACCCGTAGAATACAAAGAAGTAGTGCTAAGGGTTTTCTAAAGAGGCTGGTTGAGATGGCTGATTAGAAGGAGTTCCTCCGTATTACGCAAGATTTTAAACACCGACTTTGTTTTCAAGTTTCTGGATAGTGCCTTGCATTCACAGTCTTCTGATTCTGAGGAGAAAATTGACTGAGCCAGAATTGACACTTTCACAAGTTTTGTGTGTGTGGTTGGAAGATGATGGGAAATGACCAAAACAAATTCAGTGAGTGAACAGAACTGGTAGCTGGAATTCAATCTAAGAAGATTACCATGTCATTCATTTTAAATCATAAAGAGAAAATGAAATATTTTCTAAGTGGAGAGAAAGGGAATTTTGGGTATCCATTTCCACAATCAATAACATCTTGTGCACAAGTACAAAATGTAGTCAAAATTGACATGTGAAATATTAGAAGAAAATGAGGACTGTAGATGCTGGAGATCAGAGTCACAAAGAGTGGTAGTGGAAAAGCTTAGCAGATCAGGCAGCAGCTGAGGAGCAGAAGAGTCTTATGTTTTGGACATAAGCCCTTAGCCTTTTGAGTTGTTAGGATTCAAAACCGATTAAAGAAGATTTTTATGGGGCCTTGGTCAGATTCCATGTGGTGTGCTTGTTTAGTTTTACACACACAACTTCAGAAAAAAATTGACTTTGGAAGGCAGTGCAGAATCACCATAATAATACCAGGGCTTGAAGAGTTCTTATTTTTTAATGAGGTATGGGTGCCACTGATAGTGCGAATAAATATGTCAGCTTTATCTAATGGCTGAGCTACTGCCTTGAACACTGCAGTCAATCTGAGAAGGTACACCACCATGCAGTAGGAAAGAAAATTTCAGGTTAATGACCCAGTGACTCTGAAGGAGGAGTGATATACATGGTAGTTCTGTTATAATGTGATTGATGAATTGGGTACACTGTTTCTAAAGCGCAAACTTCTAAAATCTGTGTTGGTTGTAACGCAATTACAGGGCCAACGCTTTAAGCACTGTTTCTAAAGTGTGATTTTTCTAAAATGTTGGATTGCACAAGAATGCAGTCATCACATTATAAAGGAACTGATGGTACTTCCAATTCAGGGTAATACAAAACTTGAGGGGGAAGCCAGTAGGTGATAGTTCCCATTCGTTTCTTATGTCTGTTGTCTAAAGGTTGTGATTTTGGGAAAGCACTGTCAAAGTGGGTATGGTGAGGTGCTGCAGTACATAGCTCAAAGATACCATTTGGCATTGGTGGTAAAAGCCTCCATAACATTTTTTCTGGTTTTCTGTACTAGTGTGCCACTTCCTGATCTGGAAAAATTAGTCAAGTTTTTTTTTTGCATTCACTTCCACCTTCTGCAGTTCCATCTCTAATTTGACCCACCCCATCCCTTTCTTGGTTTCTTGTCCCCCATTTATGGGGATAGATGTCCATTAAATGTTATTACAAACCTAATGACTTCCCAACTACTTCATTTACATATATTCACATGTATTCTCCATGGTATTTTCCCAGTTTCTGCATCTCTGTTTCATCTGTTCTGACGATACCCTTTCCATGATCGTGCTGATGACATGTTTTCCTTTTTCCTCAATAACAAATCACCCACTGGTGGACAGAACCCTCAATCAAGTCTGTCCCACTTCGCATGCCTGTCAGGATCATGATGGGGTTCTTTTCCCTCACCTTTCATCCCAAAGACTATTCTAGTCAAAGGATCATTGTTTGCGTTTGCAGCCATCTCCAGCATAACACTGCCACAAATAACATTTCTCCCCCTTGTCTCCATCAATATTTTGACTATTCCCTCTGAACCCTTTGTTCACTTCTATGTTATCCTCGACACGTAGACACACACCCCTTTCATGCAATCGCAAGAAATGTAATACTTGCCTTTTTATCTCTCTCCCTCACACCAATTCTGTTTTCTGCTGTGCGGACTTCCGGGATCTGTATATGACAGCAACTTGATGTTTCATGGAACCTTAGAGCATGACCACACGGCTTAGAGGGAACATTGGTTGTAGGTCTGAAGGAGAGTACAGCAAAGGAGCAAGGCTTGGAAAAAGTTGTTTTTTTCCCCCCTATAAAGGCACGCAGCTTGAAGGCCTCGGCCTCACTCTCTCAGCAGAGCAGGTAAGGGCTGTTTGGCAGTGGCTGCTTGAAGGCTCGGTGACGTTTGTTTAGTGATTTAAATTTGAATTTTTTTTAAAAAAAAGCGCGGAGCGGAACCGGAAGCTGGTGTAGCGCAAGCTTACCTGGATAAGTTGTTTTCTATAAAGGCGCACAGGAGAGGAACCCGAGGCACTACAGAGGTAGAGCCTCCCACCCGCCCTTCTCCTCTCACCTAATAATAAGACCCGTTGTGGTAAGAAGGTAAGTGCTGCATTTTGCTTATTATCGTGTTTAGACCTAGTTATTTTTAAGGGTTACTTTTAGAGGGATGGCAGTGAAGGCAGTGCAATGTTCCTCTTGCAACATGTATGAGGTGAGGGATGCCATGGTCATCCCTGCTGATTACACTTGCAGGAAGTGCACCCATCTCCAGCTCCTCCAAGACCGTGTTAGGGAACTGGAGCTGGAGTTGGATGAACTTAGGATCATTCGGGAGGCAGGGGGGTCATAGATCGGAGCTGTAGGGAAGTAGTAACTCCAAAGATTGTAGACAGATGGGTGACAGTGAGGGGGACTGGGAGGAAGCAGCCAGTGTAGAGACCCCCTGCGGCCGTTCCCCTCAAGAACAAGTATACCGTTTTGGATACTTGTGGGGGGGGCGACTTACCAGGTGTAAGCAATGGGCCTCTGGCACGGAGCCTATCCCCGTTGCTCAGAAGGGAAGGGTGGAGAAGAGTAGAGCAATAGTTATTGGAGACTCGATAGTTCGGGGCACAGACAGGCGGTTTTGTGGGGGCGAGAGAGACTCACGTTTGGTATGTTGCCTCCCAGGTACAAGGGTACGTGATGTCTCTGATCGTGTTTTCCGGGTCCTTAAGGGGGAGGGGGAGCAGCCCGAAGTCGTGGTCCACATTGGCACCAACGACATAGGTAGGAAGAGGGATGAGGATGTTAGGCAGGGTTTCAGGGAGCTAGGTTGGAAGCTCAGAGTTAGAACAAACAGAGTTGTTGTCTCTGGTTTGTTACCCGTGCCACGTGATAGAGAGTCGAGGAATAGGGAGAGAGAACAGTTAAATGCGTGGCTCCAGGGATGGTGCAGGAGGGAGGGATTCCAGTTTCTGGATAACTGGGGTTTTTTCTGGGGAAGGTGGGACCTCTATAAACATGATGGTCTACACCTGAACCTGAGGGGCACCAGTATCCTTGGGGGGAGGTTTGCTAGTGTTCTTTTGGGGGGGTTTAAACTAACTCTGCAGGGGCATGGGAACCTGGACTGTAGCTTTAAGGTGCAGGACCTGAAGTGTAGGGAGGTTAGGAACCAGACATCAATCTCAAAGGAGGGTGCCTGTAAACAGGAAGGTGGCTTGACGTGTGTATACTTCAATGCGAGAAGTATATAAAATAAGGTAGGTGAACTTGCAGCGTGGATTGATACTTGGGATTTCGATGTTGTGGCTATTACGGAGACATGGGTAGAACAGGGACAAGATTGGTTGTTGCAGGTTCCAGGGTTTAAATGTTTTAGTAGGGTCAGAGGTGGTAAAAGAGGGAGAGGTGTGGCATTGCTTGTCAAAGATAGTATTACAGCAGTGGAAAGGACGATGGATGAAGACTCGCCATCTGAGGTAGTTTGGGCTGAGGTTAGAAATAGGAAAGGTGAAGTCACCCTGTTAGGAGTTTTCTACAGGCCTCCTAATAGTCCTAGAGACGTAGAAGAAAGGATTGCGAGGATGATTCAGGAGAAGAGTGAAAGTAATAGGGTGGTTGTTATGGGGGACTTTAACTTTCCAGATATTGACTGGGAAAGCTATAGCTCGAGTACGTTTAGATGGGTCGGTGTTTGTCCAATGTGTGCAGGAGGGTTTCCTGACACAATATGTAGACAGGCCAATAAGAGGTGAGGCCATACTGGATTTGGTTCTGGGTAACGAACCAGGCCAGGTGTTAGAATTGGAGGTAGGTGAGCACTTTGGGGACAGTGACCACAATTCGGTGACTTTTACTCTAGTGATGGAGAGGGATAAGTGTGCACTGCAGGGCAAGAGTTGTAGCTGGGGACAGGGAAATTATGATGCGGTGAGGCATGACTTAGGATGCGTGGCTTGGAAAAGTAGGCTTCAAGGGAAGGGTGCAATCGATATGTGGAGCTTGTTCAAGGAGCAACTACTGAGTGTCCTTGATAAGTATGTACCTGTCAGGCAGGGAGGAAAGAGTCATGTGAGGGAGCCGTGGTTTAATAAGGAATTGGAATCCCTTGTTAAAAGGGAAGAGGAAGGCCTATGTAAAGATGAGGCGTGAAGGTTAATTGGGGCGATTGAGAGTTATAAGGTAGCCAGGAAGGATCTGAAGAGAGAGCTAAGAGCAGCAAGGAGGGGACATGTAAAGTCCTTGGTTGATAGGATTAGGGAAAACCCAAAGGCTTTCTATAGGTATGTCAAGAATAAAAGGATGACTATGGTAGGAATAGGTCCCGTCAAGGATAGTAGTGGGAAGTTGCGTGTGGAGGCTGAAGAAATTGGGGAGACACTGAATGAATACTTTTCGTCAGTATTCACTCAGGAACAGGGCATTGTTGCCGATGTGAATATTGAGTCACAATTAATTAGAATGGATGGCTTTGAGATATGTAGGGAAGAGGTGTTGGAAATTCTGGAAAGGGTGAATGTAGATAAGTCCCCTGGGCCTGATGGCATTTATCCTAGGATTCTCTGGGAAGCAAGGGAGGAGATTGCAGAGCCATTGGCCTTGATTTTTATGTCCTCGTTATCTACGGGAATAGTGCCAGAAGACTGGAGGATAGCAAATGTGGTTCCCTTGTTCAAGAAGGGGAGTAGGGATAACCCTAGTAACTATAGGCTGATGAGTCTTACCTCTGTTGTGGGCAAAGTCTTAGAGAGAATTGTAAGGGATAGGATTTATGAACATCTGGATAGGAATAATGTGATCAAGGATAGTCAGCATGGTTTTGTGAAGGGCCGGTCGTGCCTCACAAACCTTATTGAATTCTTTGAGAAGGTGACTAAGGAGGTGGACGAGGGTAAAGCGGTTGATGTGGTGTATATGGATTTTAGTAAGGCGTTTGATAAGGTTCCCCATGGTAGCCTACTGCAAAAAATACGGAGGTATGGCATTGAGGGGGAGTTGGAGGTTTGGATTAGGAATTGGCTGGCTGGAAGTAGACAGAGGGTAGTAGTTGATGGTAAAGGTTCATCTCGGAGTGCAGTTACCAGCGGTGTTCCGCAAGGATCTGTTTTGGGACCATTGCTGTTTGTCATTTTTATAAATGACCTGGAGGAGGGGCTAGAAGGTTGGGTGAGCAAGTTTGCGGATGATACGAAAGCCGGTGGAGTTGTTGACAGTGAGGAAGGATGTGGCAGGTTACAGCGGGATATAGATAAGCTGCAGAGCTGGGCAGAAAGGTGGCAAATGGAGTTCAATGTCGCTAAGTGTGAAGTGATTCACTTTGGTAAGAGTAACAAGAAGATGGGGTACTGGGCTAACAGTTGGATACTTGGTAGTGTGGATGAGCAGAGGGATCTTGGTGTCCATGTGCACAGATCTCTGAAAGTTGCCACCCAGGTAAATAGTGCTGTGAAGAAGGCATATGGCGTACTGGCTTTTATTGGTAGAGGAATTGAGTTCCGGAGTCCTGAGGTCATGTTGCAGTTGTATAAGACTCTGGTGCAGCCGCATCTGGAGTATTGTGTGCAGTTTTGGTTGCCATACTATAGGAAGGATGTGGAGGCACTGGAACGGGTGCAGAGGAGGTTTTCCAGGATGTTGCCTGGTATGGTAGGAAGATCGTATGAGGAAAGGCTGAGGCACTTGGGGCTGTTTTCATTGGAGAAAAGAAGGTTTAGGGGTGACTTGATAGAGGTGTACAAGATGTTAGGGGTTTAGATAGGATTGACAATGAGAACCTTTTTCCACGTATGGAGTCAGATATTACGAGAGGGCATAGCTTTAAATTAAGGGGTGGTAGATATAGGACAGACGTTAAGGGTAGATTCTTTACTCAGCGAGTCGTGAGTTCATGGAATGCCCTGCCAGTAACAGTGGTGGACTCTCCCTCTTTATGGGCATTTAAACGGGCATTGGATAGGCATATGGAGGAAAGTGGGCTAGTGTAGGTTAGGTGGGCTTGGATCGGCGCAACATCGAGGAACGAAGGGCCTGTACTGCGCTGTATTTTTCTATGTGAAATTCGAATCTTAAAATTAAGATCTCACTTGACTCTGTGAATATGGGTGAAAGGGACACGGTAAGAATTGAAACACAAAAAAAAAGCCTATTTTAAAAACACAATGAACAGAATGCTCTATCACATAAGTTTTTATGGGAAAATGAATTTCACTGTTGCAAATTGGAATGCTTTGACTGTTATTTTATTAATCAACCAATATATCTGGCTGTCACGCCAACTGTTCCTGTCTTCTGAAAGATTGGAGAACTGTATGTGCAGAAACCTTCAATAGTCTCATGGGAGTGACCAATATTGACACACCTAACAGGAAATCTTTTATTACATCTGCAGTTTGGAACTGACTGATATGCAGTCTTGTTGATTGTTGTTTTGTGCCAAATTGGTTGGTGTTGACAGCCAATTCTGACTGGGGCCCTTTGCCCCTTGGTGCCAGTGTTACTTAAGGCAGCCAAATATTTAAAATATTGTGATATAAACAAGAATTACTTTATTAACAACAGTACTTGTGTATAAATGGTGTTAAAGATACTGGGGAATGGATGCCAAGAAGAGTTCAATAAAGGCAGGAGTGTAAAATGTTTAGGAGCAAAGGTATTTATAATTGGAAGAGAAAAGTGGAATCGGAAGTATGGTGCAGTCTGTGGACAGTAAAGGAATTGCCAGCAAAAACCTAGATTTGGTGGAACATGAGTGTCAGAGTGAAATGAATAAAGTGTCTGTTAAAGAATGGTGAGTCGCATGGATAACAGTCTGTGGATCTCTAGGTGGGTGGTGTACTTCCTTAAACTAAGGCAAGGTGGGGTTATAAATTATTTAAATGTTGAAGTAGCTTTCAGGAAAGCAATTAACAACATAAGTCTGTTTAAATGTCCTAACCTTTTGTTTTATGAATCTGCGAAGTGTAAAAATGTATGAAAGGACTGCAGATTTCATTGTTGAGAAATTTGTAAGTGTTAACTCTAGGTTTCATTATTTTTCAAAAGCTGAAATTCTGATGCTATGTCAAATTGTTTCAATCAAGATTGTTTTCACTTTTTTTTACTAGTTTTAATGGATCCAATACATAATTTCTTCACCAAGTTGAGGACCCTTGCAATAAATTTGGAGAACGAAACCAAATATCTTGATCATGCTTTGAATAATGAGTCTGGTAAGCTGGCAAATTAACAGTTAATGCACTATTGTAATGGGAAGGTAATCAATTCTTCTAAAATGATGCAATCCTAAAAGTTGTATATGTGTGTGCCACTTGCACCTTAGTTGTGTTTTCTAAAATGTTTTGGAACTGTTAGTTATAGGAAATAATTTGCATAAAGCTTCCTCTCGGCTAAAATTTCAGTTGCTACCGAACAGTACTCTGCATATACACCATGCCTTCTAGTGCTGATTTTAATATATTATTTCCTAATTTGGTACATTTATTTTAACTTTAGCTTTGAATTTTTCTGATAAACCTGAAGAAACCTAAATGTATGTTTTATTTCCATCTCATGAAGATCATGAAGAAGAAGCTCCAAAAAAGATCCTTCATGAGTTACATTCTGAAGTCAGGCATATAAAGGTAGAGTTTAAATTATGAATTTATTCATTATCATAGATTGGTTGTGTGTTGCAAGTGCTAAATCTAGCTATTTTCCTCAAAGCTTGTCTGTTGCAAACAAGATTGTTTCCCACTGTATTTTTCCCTCCTCTTTTTGAGTAAGCCAGCTAGGTTTTAGAATAACTTTTTTAAAAAAAAAATCAGTGTATTGATTGCTAGAGGTTTGTTTTATTTTGGCTACAGTTGTGATTCCTGTAAGTCGCAGTTTGTGGTTTGAGTTTGAGATACAGATGTTTCAGAAACCTTTTTAAGCCAACCAATAAGAAACTACTACATATTTTCATTTTGAGGACAAATATATATGCTCAATGTAAAGGAGGACTTGGCTGAAGTAGACTGGAAACAGATTTTATGGTAGGACAGTTGACGAGCAGTGGAGGACTTCCAAAGCAATTTTTCAAAGTGCTCAGCAAAAGTATATTCTAGTGAAAAGGAAGGGCTGTAAGAAAAGGGGTAATCTGCCATGGGTGTCTAAGGAAGTAAGGGAGGCTATCAAATTGAAAGAGAAGGCATATAAAGTGGCCAAGAATAGCAGAAAATTAGAAGATTGGGAAAACTTTAAAGGTCAACAGAAAGCCATGAAAAGAGCTATAAAGAAAAGTAAGAAAGAACAGGAGAAAAAAAACCTAACAGAATATAAAGACAGATAGCCAAAAGTTTCTATAAATATATAAAACGAAAAAGTGGCTAAAGTAAACATTGGTCTTTTCAAGGATGAGAAGGGGCATTTAGTTATGGGATATGATGAAATGGCCAAGGCATTGAACAGGTATTGTATATTGGTCTTCACAGTGGAGGACACTAATAATGTGCCAGTAATTGACAGACACGAAGATAGTTGAGGACCTGGAAACAATCATTATTAAGCAAGAGGTAGCATTTTGGACAAGCTAATGGAGTTAAGGATAGATCAATCTCCTGGCCCTGATGGAATGCATCCCAGGGTACTAAGAGAGATGGTAGGCGAAATAGCAAGTGCACTTGTAGTAATTTTCCAAAATTCACTGGACACCAGGGCAGTCCCAGCAGATTGGAAAACAGCAAATGTGACACCATTGTTTAAAAAGGGACGTAGACAAAAGATGAGGAATTATAGACTGGTTAGCTTAACCTCTAAGTGGGGAAGATGTTTGAGTCTGTTATCAATGAAGGACTAGCAAGGCATCTAGATAGAAATTGTCCCATTGGGCAGACGCAGCATGGGTTCATGAAGAGTAGGTCATGCTTAACAAATTTTTTGGAAGTCTACAAAGACATCATGAGCAAGGTGGACAATGGGGACCCAGTGGATGTGGTGTACCTAGATTTCCAAAAGGACTTTTACAAGGTGCTGCACAAGAGGCTGCTGCATCAGATAAAGATGTGTGGTGTTACAGGTAAAGTATTAGCATGGATAGAGGATTGGTTAACCAACAGGAAGCAAAGAGTGGGGATAAATGACTGCTATTCTGGTTGGCAATCAATAACTAATGGTGTGCCTCAGATCGGTGTTGGGACTGAAATTATTCACAATTTACCAAGATGATTTGGAGTTGGGGACCACATGTATGTTAAAGTTTGCAGATGACATTAAGATGAGTGGCAGAGCAATGTGTGTAAAGGACTGTGAAACTTTGCAGAGGAACGTAGATACGTTAAGTGATGGGCAAAGATCTGGCAGATGGAATACAATGTTAATAAATGTGAAGTCATCCATTTTGGTAGGTTTAACAGTAAAAAGTTGCAGCGTGCTGCTATGCAGAGGGGCCTGGGTGTCATTGTGTATGAATTATAGAGGGTTGGTCTGCAGAAACAACCAGTAATTAGGAAGGCAAATAGAATTTTGTCCTTCATTGCAAAAGGGATTGAGTTTAAAAGCATGGAGGTTATGTTGTAACTGCATAAGGTGTTGATGAGGCCGCACCTGGAGTACTGCGTGGAGATTTGGTCTTCTTAAGTGAGAAATTATGTACAGGCACTAGAATGGGTGCAGAGGAGGTTCACTGGGTTGATTTTGCAGTTGAGAGGGTTGGCTTATGAGGAGAGACTGAGAAGACTGGGATTATGTTCATTAGAACTCAGAAGAATGAGGGGAGATCTTACAGAAACATATAACATTATGAAGGAAATAGATAAGGTAGAAGTAGAGATAATGTTTCCACTGGCAGGTGAAACTAGGACAAGGGCATAGCCTCAAGTTTAGAAAGAACAGATTTAGGACTGAATTGAGAAGGAACTTCTTCACCCAGAGGGTTGTAAATCTATGGAATTCCTTGCCCAGTGAAATAGTTCAGTAAATGTTTTTAAAGCTAAGTTGGATTTTTTTTTGAACAATAAAGGAATTAAGGAATACAGTGAGGGCACAGGTTAGTGGAGCTGAGTCCACAAAAAGTTCAGCCATGATCTTACCGAATGGCAGAGCAGGCTAGAAGGGTCAGATGGCCTATTCCTACGTCATAGTGATGTAGTAACTATTTCAATAATATGCACTACTTTCATACTTGAAGTATAACATTAATCTCAAAGTGAATCCACTCTCAGAAATCATTTGATTGCCCCTAATTTAAAAGGAATTTAATTGTTCCAAAAACAGGAAAGTATCTCCACACTCAAACTATTCCATTTGCATTGATCTCAATTCCTTGTATGTATTCTTGTCCTGCAATTGCTTTATACTTCCAAAAAGTGCCTTTGTTATTTTTTGAAGCAATTTGACACTTTGTTTCAATGACTTGAATATATCTAAATTCTTTTTTTAATTAAAAGTTCCTCTAAATATTCTTGTTACTTCATTTTTAAATGGCATCTATAACATTTGAACTTGTAGCTGCAGTGAATAATAGGATCAGTATTAAATTATTTATTAACTTCCCAAAACAATTATTTAGAACAGGATTCTACTACCTGTCTCAGTAAGTATTGTTTTGGGAGGGAGAAGAGATGAGTACTCAATGTTTCGTGTGCTTTGTCCTGCAGATTCTACTTGCATCTCACTTTGAGAAATTAAGGACACACAGCACTATTTATGTAACTCATGGAGAATTGCTATGCTACAAAATTACACAAAACAGAACAATTTTACTTAAATGTTAGAAAACACAACAAATGTTGATCCTGTGTGCAAAATGAATACAAGTGAGTTGCTATTAACCAATGATTCTAGATGTTTAGTTTAACAGGCATTTCCTCTGGGGAGAAAAAAAGTTAATGTTCTAGATCTAAAATGCATACAAAGTTACTTAACTTGGGGGTACATTCTTCAGCTGACAGGTAAGATAGCTGTTCTATCTAATGACCATGAATGTTTCAGTTGTGGTGAGAATAACTGTCCTTGATGTCAAGACAGCATTTGACTAAGGGTGGTATCAAGGACCCTTGGTCAGTTATTGGAGTTTGAGTGGGAGGGGTGGGGACAGTCTCCACTTTGTCTTTTGCTTTCAGCCATAACTAGCCCAAAGGAAGATAGTTGTAGTTGTTGAAGGCCAGTCATCTCGCCCCAGTACAGCACTAGAGGAGTTCCTCAGATTAGTGTCATAGATCCAAACACTAGTAGTCACTTCAATGACATTCCCAACATCATAAAGTCAGACATCAGCAAGTTTCACTGCACAAAGTTCGGCACTATTTGCAACTCCTCAGATACTGAAACAGTCTATGTCCACATGCATCCATAGATAACATGGCTATTGTGATAAGTGGGAAGTAAATCCAAGCATCATCAGTCCATCTCCAATGAAAGGACAAGCCAACAATCACCCCTTAATAGCTACAAGAGCAGATCAGAGGTTGAAATTCTGTGGAAACAACTTGTCCACCTATTTTTCCAAAGCTTGTGTGAAGTTTCTAAGGCACAAGTGAATGAACACACTTACTTAAATGAATATAGCATCAACAACACTCTAAACTCGAGACCATCCAGGAGAAAGCAGCCCATGGATTGGCACCATCTACAATCAAGGAATATAAAGCAGTGTAGAGGAGAGTAACAAATCCATTATGAAGCATCATAGGGGAGGGATCACAGTCTTTGGGCTAACAGCTTTAGAAGAATGGAATCGAATAATAAATTAACATAAAGATAATAGGGAAGGTGCTGCTTTATGATTCCTGGACATATTGTAATCTGGCAGTAAATCTGTTTGCCATACATGTCTGTATTTTGAATTTCAACTCATCAGTATTTGCAGTTCAGCCTCCAGATTACTATAACACCTCAAGGAAGCAGTAAGTTACCTGGAGTTTTCTGGGGTCGGGGTGGGTGTGATGGTTCTAGTGCTGTTGGAAAACTTTAAACTCAAATGACAGGGGTTTAGGAATCAAAGTGGGGAGAAACAAAACATAGAAAGGTAAGAAATAAAAGTGGAAGGCAGAAGAAACATTGATGGCTAACAAGATTAAAAAGACAAATTCTAAATGCTTTGTGGCTTAATGTGTGGAGTAATCACAAAGTAAATGAATCAACTCAAATAGATATAAATGGTTAAGATATGGTTGCAGGATGATTGAGGATAGGAACTGTAGTTCCAGGAGTATTCATTATTTAGGAAAGAGATGAAAAAGCGACTGGAGGTAGTTTATCATTGTTAGTAACCAAGGAAATCAAAGTATAGTGAAGAATGCTATTGGCTCAGAAAATCAAGATGTGAAATTTGCATGCAAAGAAATTAGGAGCCCCATAAAAGTTAGGGATTGTCCATGGGTCTCTAAATAATGTTGGAGACGTAAGTGAGGACTTGAGGCAAGAAATCAGATGCATGCAATGTGGGTGCAACTGTAATCATGGCTGACTAATTTGCATATAATTTTCACAAGACAAAGAACAATGGTATTGTGGAGGAGGGTTTCCTAGGTGTGCATATGACTTTTTTAAAGACCAATATGTTGAGGGAACAACCAGAAAACAAACCAATTACTATACAATGAGAAAGGAATCCTGCTAGGGAAATGTAAGGGGGTTAAAGGCTGACAAATTACCGTGACCTGATAACCTACATACTACAATACTAAAGGAGGGGATCCTGATAATATTGGACACATTAGTGTTATCTTCCAAAATTCTGTACACTTGAGCAATTCCTACAGGTTGCGTGGTAGTAAGTGTAAGCCCACTATTTAAAAAAGATGGGAGAGAAAAACAGGGAATTATAGACCAGTTAATCGCACATCAATAATGGGGGAAAATGCAAGAGTGTATTTAAAAAGGACTGAAAAACCGAACACTTGGAAAACGTTGAGACTAGACAAACCCAGAAGAATTTATATAAAGTAACTCAAGATTAACTGATTTATTAGTCTTTTGAGGATGTAATTGATACAATAGACAAGGGACAACCAATGGATGTGGCATTTTTGGATTTGTTCAGAAGGTTTTTAAAAATAAAACACATGGGATAGGGAATACTATATTGGCATGATTGCGAATTGCTTGGCTGGCAGGAACAGAGTGGGAATAAATGTCGTTTTTTCCAGATGGCAGGCATTGACTGTTAGTGCACCACAAGGGTCAATTTTTGGGCCCTAGCTACATAAATGACCTGGATGAGGGAACCAAATGCAATATTTCCAAGTTTGCTGAAGACTGAGGAGGGTACAAGAAGGCTTCAAATGATTTAGATAAGTTGTGTGAGTGGATCAAGCATGGCTAAATGTGAAGTCATGCACTTCAATGTGAAAACAGAATATTATTTTGTGATTATTGAGGAAATTTGGATGTATAAAGGGATCTGGGTGTCCTTGTACAACAGTAAATGAAAGTAAAGAGTCAAGAGCAGCAAGCATTTAGGAAGGCATATGTTATATGAGGCTTCATTGCAAGAGGGATCGAATTCAGAAGCAGGGATAGTTATACAGGATCTTGGTGAGACTGCACCTGTTGTATTGCCTACCTAAGAGGATATACTTCCTATAAAGGAAGTATAGCAGAGGTTCACTGTGCTGCTCCTGGGGTGATAGGACTGTTCAACCAGGTCTGTATTCAGGATGAGAGGGTATGTGATTTTAATTAATTTTAGTTACATATAATTCAAACTGGACAGAGTAAATGCAGGAAGGATGATTTCCTTGGTTAGGAAGTCTAGAACTGGGGTCACCGTTTTAAGGACTGAAATGAAAACTTCCTTCACTCAAAAGTCAGTGAGTCTGCAGAAGGCTGTGGAGGCCAAGGTGAGGGTGAGTATCTTCAAGAAAGAGATGTTTTTAGTTACAAGTCATCAAGAGGTATGGGGAGAAATCATGAATATGGCATGATCATATTAAATGACAGATCAGTCTCTGCTCAAACTCCCGGAAGGCTGACTGCGACTCTGAGTCTCTGTTTCTGTGAGCAGATTGGGACTAATTTAAAGCAGAGCTACAAACGTGATAATCTCTGGATTACTACCTGTGTTATACGCAAATTGCAGGCTAAATAAAATAAGATGTTAGTTCCATTGGGCAAATTCCATTGATGTGGAATATGTGGGCCCTGATTCATGGGGAATTGGTACCACCACCAGGGAATTCAGAGCTGCATTGTTTGGATGGTCTTCAGTTGAATTATATTGGGTCCACTGTTCTGGCTAGTCACATAACTAGGGCTTGCTTTCTGTTTGGAAGAATCAGGAATATTTATTTTGCTTGGGGAGGAAGTCAATAGCTTTGAAAGCTTTTGTCAGCTGGCAGAAATCTAGTTGCAATTAAATGTGTGGAGCAGTTTCTTCTAGAGAAAGTAGTTAATTTTAGAACAGTTAGGTTAGTGTAAGGATTCTTGTTTGAAAGTTCTAAACCAGAAGTATTTAGTTGAACGTTTGGGAGAAGATTTGTAGCTCAGGTGCTTGTTGTTGTAGTTCTGTTTGCCGAACTGGGAATTTGTGTTGCAGACGTTTCGTCCCCTGTCTAGGTGACATCCTCAGTGCTTGGGCGCCTCCTGTGAAGCGCTTCTGTGGTGTTTCCTCAAGAATTTATAGTGATTTGTACCTGCCACTTCTGGTTGTCAGTTCCAGCTGTCCGCTGCAGTGGCTGGTATATTGGGTCCAGGTCGATGTGCTTATTGATTGAATCTGTGGATGAGTGCCATGCCTCTAGGAATTCCCTGGCTGTTCTCTGTTTGGCTTGTTCTATAATAGTAGTGTTATCCCAGTCGAACTCATGTTGCTTGTCATCGGAGTGTGTGGCTACTAAGGATAGCTGGTCATGTCTTTTCGTGGCTGGTTGGTGTTCATGGATGCGGATCGTTACCTGTCTTCCTGTTTGACCTATGTAGTGTTTTGTGCAGGCCTTGCATGGGATTTTGTGCACTACATTGGTTTTGTTCATGCTGGGTATCGGGTCCTTCGTCCTGGTGAGTTGTTGTCTGAGAGTGGCTGTTGGTTTGTGTGCTATTACGAGTCATAGTGGTCGCAGTAGTCTGGCTCTCAGTTCAGAAATGGTTTTGATGTATGGTAGTGTGGCTAGTCCTTTGGGTTGTGGCATGTCCTCATTCCGTTGTCTTTCCCTTAGGCATCTGTTGATGAAATTGCGGGGGTATCCGTTTTTGGCGAATACATTGTATAGGTGTTCTTCTTCCTCTTTTTGCAGTTCTGGTGTACTGCAGTGTGTTGTCCCTTTTGAACAGTGTCTTGATGCAACTTCTTTTGTGTGTGTTGGGGTGGTTGTTTTCGTAGTTTAGTACTAGGTCTGTGTGTGTGTGTGTGGCTTTCCTGTATACCTTTGTGGTGAAATCTCCGTTCGGTGTTCTCTGTACCATCACGTCTAGGAATGGGAGTTGGTTGTTCTTCCTCTCTAGTGAATCGGATTCCTGAGTGTGGCGTTGATGATCCGGTGTGTGTTCTCTATTTCTGTGGTTTTAATGATTACAAAGGTATCATCTACATATCTGACCCAGAGTGTGGGTTGAATTTGCGGTAAGACTGTTTGTTCTAACCTTTTCATTACTGCTTCTCCTATGAGTTCAGAGATGGGTGAGCCCATTGGTGTGCCATTGATTTGTTTATATATTTGGTTGTTGAATGTGAAGTGTGTTGTGAGGCACAGGTCCAGTAGTTTGAGTATGCCATCTTTGTTGATAGGTTCCCCATCTTGTTGTCTGTTCTGTATGTCCAGCAGATTGGCTATTGTTTCTCTGGCTAGGGTTTTGTCGATAGAGGTGAACAGTGCCGTTACATCGAATGAGACCATAGTTTCTTTGTCTATGTGTATATTTCTGATGATGTCCAAGAATTCCTGTGTTGACTGTATAGAGTGTCTACATCCGCTGATCAGGTGTTTCAGTTTCTGCTGTAGTTCTTTAGCCAGTTTGTGTGATGGTGTCCCTGGTAGTGATAGTATGGGTCTGAGTGGGATGTTTGGTTTGTGCACTTTAGGTAGTCCATTGAATCGGGGGTGTTGTTGCTTTCAGGTTTCATTCTCTGTAGGTCAAACCTGGTTATCTGTCTTTTTTTTGGAGGTTCCTCAGTGTGTTGTTTATCCTATTAGTGAGCTGTGGGGTGGGGTCAAATTCCATCTTTTGGTAGGTGTTGGTATCTGCAAGTAGTTGTTATGCTTTTTGGATGTACTCTGCTTTGTCCAGGATGACCGTCATTCTGCCTTTGTCTGCTGGTAGTATGATTATGTTCTTATCGTTTCTTAGTGCTTTTAGTGCTTCCCTCCCCTTTGTGATGAGGTTATATGTTTGTCTTTTCCTTGTTATCAGGGGTACGATACTTTGTCTCACTGTTTGTTGTGTCTCTTCTGTCAGTCCATTGTTTCTGAGTGTGCATTCTAATGCTGCTAGGAAGTCTGCTGTCTTGGCGTCCCTGTGCTTGTAGTTGAATCCCTTGGCCAGTATTGTTCTTTCCGTGTCCATGAGCTGTCTGTGGGAGAGGTTTCTAATCCAGGAGTGTGTTGTGGTGTCCTCTCTGTTGTGTGTTAGTTTGGCCATTTTTTCTTTTAGTGCCGTTTTTTTTTTTTGCGGTGTGTGGTCCTGTTCTGTACTATGGTGATGGCCTGTTCTATGGTCCGGGTCCATTCCTGATTGGTGGTTTCTGAAATTAATGATTTTTGGCACACAATTTCATGTCTGTATTTGTGTAGTCTACTGTGTGCGTCTGTAATCATTACCTGATCATCCTGAGTCCGTTCTGTCTGGCTGTGTCCCTGTTGACTGGTGGTCTGTATCTGACACACGGTGGAAGGATTCGATTCTTTCGGCATTCGTGCAGGAACTGGAGTTGTTCGTATGTGGCACTTAGGCGGTTGGCACAGGATTCCCATTTCCTGGCTTGTCTTAGCGTCTCTTGCCCGTAGGTGTTCAAAGTTTGGGAGAAGATTTGTAGCTCGAGTGCTCGTTGTTGTGGTTCTGTTCGCTTCCGGTTGTCAGTTACTGCTGTCCGCTGCAGTGGTCGGTATATTGGGTCCAGGTCGATGTGCTTGTTGGTTGAATCTGTGGATGAGTGCCATGCCTCTAGGAATTCTCTGGCTGTTCTCTGCTTGGCTTGTCCTATAATAGTAGTGTTGTCCCAGTCGAACTCATGTTGCTTGTCATCTGAGTGTGTGGCTACAAAGGATAGCTGGTCATGTCTTTTCGTGGCTAGTTGGTGTTCAAGGATGCGGATCATTAGCTGAATTCCTGTTTGTCCTATATAGTGTTTTATCCAGTCCTTTCATGGGACTTTGTACACTACATTGGTTTTGCTCATGCTGGATATCGGGTCCTTCATCCCGGTGAGTTGTTGTCTGAGAGTGGCTGTTGGTATGTGTGCTGTCACAGGAGGCTCCCAAGCACTGAGGATGTCACCTAGACAGGAGACGAAATGTCTGCAACACAAATTCCCAGCTCGGCGAGCAGAACCACAACAAAAATTTAGTTGAAATACTGAAGGTGTTATTCACAATTGAGAACATTCTAAGTTCAGCTTTGGGACTCTTCAAGGAAGAGGCCAATAAACTCCTAAGACCAAGAATTGAAAATAAACATTTACCTTAAATCTTTAGATGTGACAGGAAGGAATTCTCTGTGGTATTTGAATGCTGTAGGGTGATGGTTTTGGAATAGGTAGGATTTTTTTTTGTTTACTATGAAATCTTTCTAACTTTATTACATAAATAGATTTGTTCTTTTTAGGCATCTTTTCATTTGCATAATACAGACTGTTTGTTTTTTTTTTCAAAATAACTTTCAGTAGAATAAAAAAAACTAAACCACACGGTGGCTCAGTGGTTGGACTGCTGCCTCACAGCGCCAGGGACCCAGGTTCAATTCCCACCTCAGGCAACTGTCTGTGTGGAGTTTGCACATTTTCCCCGTGTCTGCGTGGGTTTCCTCTAGGTGCTCCTGTTTCCTCCCGCGTTCCAAAGATGTGCAGGTTAGGTGAATTGGTCGTGCTAAATTGCCCGTATTGTTAGGTGCATTAGTCAGGGGTGAATGTAGGGGAATGAGTCTGAGTGGGTGGCTCTTTGGAGGATCGGTGTGGCCTTGTTGGTCCGAAAGGCCTGTTTCTGCACTGTAGGGAATCTAATCTTAAAAAAAACCGAAATATAATTGAACATAGAGTTATAGAGCTATGGAAACAGACCCTTTGGTCCAACTCGTCCATGCCGACTAGATATCCCAACCCAATCTATTCCCATCTGCCAGCACCCGGCCCATATCCCTCCAAACCCTTCCTATTCATACAACCATCCAACTGCCTCTTAAATGTTGCAATTGTACCAGCCTCCTCCACATCCTCTGGCAGCTCATTCCATACACGTACCATCCTCTGCGTGAAAATGTTGCCCATTAGGTCTCTTTTATGTCTTTCCCCTCTCATCCTAAAACTATGCCCTCTAGTTCTGGACTCCCTGACCCCAGGGAAAATACTTTGTCGATTTATCCTATCCATGCCCCTCATAATTTTGTAAACCTCTGTAAGGTCACCCCTCAGTCTCCGATGCTCCAGGGAAAGCAGCCCCAGCCTGCTCAGCCTCTCCCAATAGCTCAAATCCTCCAACCCTGGCAACATCCTTGTAAATCTTTTCTGAACCCTTTCAAGTTTCACAACATCTTTCCAAAAGGAAGGAGAGCAGAATTGCATGCAATATTCCAAAAGTGGCCTAACCAATGTCCTGGACAGCCGCAACATGATCTTCCAACTCCTATACTCCATACTCTGACCAATAAAAGAAAGCATACCAAACGCCTCCTTCACTATCTTATCTACCTGCGACTCCACTTTCAAGGAGCTATGAACCTGCACTCCAAGATCTCTTTGTTCAGCAACACTCCCTAGGACCTTACCATTAAATGTATAAGTCCTGCTAAGATTTGCTTTCCCAAAATGCTGTACCTCTCATTTATCTGAATTAAACTCCATTTCTCACTTCTCAGCCTATTTGCCCATCTGGTCAAGATCCTGTTGTAGTCTGAGGTAACCCTCTTCGCTGTCCACCAAACCTCCAATTTTGGGGTCATCTGCAAACGTACTAACTGTACCTCTTGTGCTCACATCCAAATCATTTATGTAAATGACAAAAAGTAGAGGACCCAGCACCGATCCTTGTGGCACTCCACTGGTCACAGGCCTCCAGTTTGAAAAACAGCCCTCCACCATCACCCTCTGTCTCCTACCTTTGAGCCAGTTCTGTATCCAAATGGCTAGTTCTCCCTGTATTCCATGAGATCTAACCTTACTAATCAGTCTCCCATGGGGAACCTTGTCGAACACCTTACTGAAGTCCATATAGATCACATCTACTGCTCTGCCCTCAGCAATCTTCTTTGTTACTACTTCAAAAAACTCAATCAAGTTTGTGAGACATGATTTCCCTTGAACAAAGCCATGTTGACTATCCCGAATCAGTCCTTGCTTTTCCAAATACGTGTGCATCCTGCTCCTCAGGATTCCCTGCCCACCACCGAGGTCGGGCTCACCGGCCTATAGGTCCCTGGCTTGTCTTTACCGCCCTTCTTAAACAGTGGCACCACACTCCAACCTCCAGTCTTTCGGCACATTACCTGTGACTATTGATGATACAAACATCCCACCAAGATGCCCAGCAATCACTGCTCGAGCTTCCCACATTTGATTAGGTTCTGGGGATTTATCCTCCTTTTACAGTTTCAAGACTTCCTCCTCTGTAATCTGGACATTTTGCAAAATATCACCATCTATTTCCCTACATTCTATATCTTCCATCTCCTTTTCCACAGTAAATACTGATGCAAAATATTCATTTAGTATCTCCCCCATTTTCTGTGGCTTCACACAAAGGCTGCCTTGCTGATCTTTGGGGGGGCCCTATTCTCTCCCTTGTTACCCTTTTGTCCTTGATGTATTTGTAAAAACCCTTTGGATTCTCCTTAATTCTATTTACCAAAGCTATCTCATGTCCCCTTTTTGTCCTCCTGATTTCCCTCTTAAGTATACTCCTACTTCCTTTATACTCTTCTAAGGATTCACTCGATCTATCCTGTCTATACCTGACATATGCTTTCTTCGTTTTCTTAATCAATCCCTCAATTTCTTTAGTCATCCAGCATTCCCTATACCTAGCAGCCTTTCCTTTCATCTTGACAGGAATATACTTTCTCTGGATTCTTGTTATCTCACTTCTGAAGGCTTCCCATTTTCCAGCCGTCCCTTTACCTGCGAACGTCTGCCTCCAATCAGCTTTCAAAAGTTCTTGCCTAATACCGTCAAAATTGGCCTTTCTCCAATTTAGAACTTCAACTTTTAGATCTGGTCTATCCTTTTCCATCACTATTTTAAAACTAATGCAATTATGGTCGCTGGCCCCGTGCTCTCCCACTGACCCCTCAGTCACCTGTCCTGCATTATTTCCCAAGAGTAGGTCAAGGTTTGCACCTTCTCTAGTAGGTACATCCACATACTGAATCAGAAAATTGTCTTGTACACACTTAACAAATTCCTCTCCATCTAAACTCTTAACACTATGGCGGTCCCAGCCGATGTTTGGAATCCCCTACCATAACTACCCTATTATTCTTACAGATAACTGAGATCTCCTTACAAGTTTGTTTCTCATTTTTCCCCTGACTATTAGGGGGTCTATAATACAATCCCAATAAGGTGATCATCCCTTTCTTATTTCTCAGTTCCATCCAAATAACTTCCCTGGATGTATTTCTGGGAATATCCTCCTCAGCACAGCTGTAACGTTATCCCTTATCAAAAACGCCACTCCCCCTCCTCTCTTGCCTCCCTTTCTATCCTTCCTGTAGCAGCTGCCAGTCCTGCCCATCCCTGAGTCATGTTTCTGTAATTGCTATGAAATCCCAGTCCCATGTTCCTAACCATGTCCAAAGTTCATTTGCCTTCCCTGTTAGGCCCCTTGCATTGAAATAAATGCAGTTTAATTTATTAGTCCTACCTTGTCACTGACTGTATGACTCACTTCTGTTCTCACCTGTACCAGTCTCAGATCGATCTCTTTCCTCACTATCTCCCTGGGTCCCACTCCCCCACCTTACTAGTTTAAATCCTCCCAAGCAGTTCTAGCAAATTTCCCTGCCAGTATATTAGTCCCCCTTCCAATTTAGGTGCAATCTGTCCTCCTTGTACAGGTTACTTTTAACCCAGAAGAGATTCCAATGTTCCAAAAATGTGAATCTTTCTCCCATACACCAGCTCCTCAGCCATGCATCTGCTGTATCCTCCTATTCCTGACCTCACGAGCTTGTAGCACTGGGAGTAATCCAGATATTACTACCCTTGAGGGCCTTCTTTTTAAATTTCTGCCTAACTCTCTGTAATCTCCCTTCAGAATCTCAACCTTTTCCCTTCCTATATCGTTGGTTCCAATGTGGACAATGACCTCTAGCTGGCCCCTCTCCCCCGTGAGAACATTCTGCACCCTCTGAGACATCCTTGATTCTGGCACCATTTATGGCAGATATAATCCACAGTAACCCTTAAACTCTCTTTAAACTCCCACATCTGACAAGAAGTACATATCGCTCTATTAAAGGCCATTTTTGCTCCTTCACAACCTACAGACCCAGAAAATAACACTGTCTTATTCCTCTACAAACACTGCCCCAGGTTAAATTAATAGTTATGGCTTATGTTTTAAATTTAATCAAGAGACATATCTCCAAAAACCTATAATCAAGAAAGAACCTACTCTACTCACTACTGCAGATTCTCTGTAGGCCACACTTAAAACAACAATGAACTTATCTGATTCTGTGCTGTTAACTTTGCCCAACAGTTCCTCCAAGATCAGTTGTCAATTTCACTGTTTAATAATTGTCCCAGGTGCACTCTGATGTCCAGCAATACACTAACTCAAACAGCAAAGGCAGTAACTGTGCAGGTCTCTCTCTCTCTCTCTCTCTCTCTCTCTCTCTCTCTCTCGCAATGACCTCACCGTGTGCTTCCTTTGTCAGTTCTTCTCTCTTTTTATAACTGCTGTTGTTGTGACTTTTTTTTTCCCCCAAAGTTCCAAAACAATGCAACAGCATATGAAACAGTAATTGCTGCTCCTGCAATTTGAGGAAATCACCTCCAGCCCCTAAAATACCTCAAAAAAAGGAGCAGCTGTTCCAGCCAGAAATTTTTTTCCTTCCTCCATCTTGGATTACACAGAATCCTTTTCCAGTCTGGGTTAACCAATAATAACACCAACAGGAGTCATAACATACTGAATGCATGGGGAGACTAGAACTAGGATACATCACTTAAAAATAAAGGGTCTTCCATTTAAGATAAACCTGAAAATTTTTTTTTGAGGGCCACAAGTCTTTGGAACACTCTTCAGAATCATCAAATTTTTTTAAGGGAGATGTAGATAGCTTTCAACTCCCTTGTTAGTTAAGTATCTATCAGCAGTATGTGGGGGATATGGCTCAGTTGAATTAGCCATGATTTTATTGAATGGCAGAGCAGACTAGAGAGACCAAAGAGCCCACTCTTCTTAATTCATGTGATTGTTTGTAAATATTTGCTGTAGCCACATGTACTATATACAAGAACTGGAGGTGCCGGTGTTGGCCTGGGGTGGACAAAGTTAAAGATCCCAACACCAAAGTATAGTTCAATAGATTTATTTGAAAATACAAGATTTCAGAGCACTGCTGCTTCATCACGTGACTAGTGGAGCAGGATCATAGGACCCAGAATTTATTCAAAGTTTGGGAGAAGATTTGTAGCTCGGGTGCTCATTGTTGTGGTTCTGTTTGCTGAGCTGGGAATTTGTGTTGCAGACGTTTCGTCCCCTGTCAAGGTAACATCCTCAGTGCTTGGGAGCCTCCTGTGAAATGCTTCTGTGATGTTTCCTCCGGCATTTATAGTGATTTGTATCTGCCGCTTCCGTTGTCAGTTCCGGCTGTCCACTGCAGTGGTCAATATATTGGGTCCAGGTCGATGTGCTTATTGGTTGAATCTGTGGATGAGTGCCATGCCTCTAGGAATTCCCTGGCTGTTTTCTGTTTGGCTTGTCCTATAATAGTAGTGTTATCCCAGTCGAACTCATGTTGCTTGTCATCTGAGTGTATGGCTACCAAGGATAGCTGGTCATGCCACAACCCAAAGGACTAGCCACACTACCATACATCAAAAACATTTCTGAACTGACAACCAGACCACTGCGACCACTAGGACTCATAACAGCACCCAAACCAACAGCTGCTCTCAGACAACAGCTCACCAGGACGGAGGACCCGATATCCAGCGTGAGCAAAACCAGTGTAATGTACAAAATCTCATGCAAGGACTGCACAAAACACTACATAAGACAAACTGGAAGACAGCTAACGATCCGTATCCATAAACACCAACTATCCACGAAACAACATGACCAGCTATCCTTAGTAGCCACACACTTTGATGACAAGCAACATGAGTTCAACTAGGTGACAGCTGCAAAAAAGACTCTGAGCTTCAAGTTGCCTGCTACTTTATTGCATCACTGTCTCAGGCTTGCTGCCGTGCTCCAGCAAACTCAGCACAAGCTGGAAGGACAACATCTCATTTTCTGCTTGGGTACCCTGCAGCCCATCATACTCCATATCTAGTTCAATAATTTTAGAGTCTGAACTCCCCCATGTCCCAACCCTCTACCACACATACCAGGCCTTGTTATCCCATAGTCTGCCATTACACACCAGCTATTGTTAGCTGCTAACAGTCTCCGTTAATAGCTATTCACCCTCCCAGCCAGATCATTATTGACTCCTTTGTCTGTTCAACTGTTCTCTCTCTTTAGGGTCTATCCTTGCCTTTCATTTACTCCTTACTCCTACCCCCACATATAAACATATAAACTGACATTTTCCTAACTACCATCAGTTCTGAGGAAGGGTCACCGGACCTGAAACGTTAACTTTGATTTCTCTTCTCAGATGTTGCCAGACCTGCTGAGCTTTTCTAGCAACCTCTGTTTTGTTTCTGATTTACAGCATCCGCAATTCTTTTTGTTTGCCTTTAATTACCAGATGTACACTAAGCTTGAATTGATAGGGATTTCCAAAGATTCACAACATTTTGAGTGATGAAATGTCTCCTTATCTCAATCCTAATTAGCTGATTCTGTCAGTCTTCTTGACTCCCTAACTGTGGAAAACATTTTTCTGTATCCACTATGTCAAACTCCTTAAGCATTTTGTTATGGATGGAGGAGTGATAATGTGAATTATGTTTCTCCCCTCCTCTCTGTAGGGAGAGTTATTTTTTCTTTTTAAAAATTATTTTGCAAAAGGCTAAGAGTTGGTTCCTCCAGAATTCTCTCTGTGAATCCAATTGAAAATTGACTCACAGCAAAGTATTTAGAATTAAAACAGAACATTCAGGCTTTGGGTGGAGGTAATTATTGCAAAATGCACACGTAAATCCACATTCACCCCATGGACCTTTTATAGATACATTCTATTTTGTCTAAAAAGCACACACTCTGTAGGCAATCAGTCCATGTGACATTTTTTCAGTTGCTACTTTGGAAATAGAACCAGTCTAACTCAAGGTTGGGATGCAGACAGATTCTAACCCCATACCTTTAATGCATTGTCTGAGCTGAGATGTCACCATTCCAGTTATCTCAGGAATGTGACTTGAAAGAAGTTCTGCGATTTATATATTAATGAATTGAAACCTGCAACCCTATTCTAAAACTTAACAGCAGTCTAGGTTTGTTCAATACATTGCATCAGTTGTATGACACTTTGTTCTTTTACTATAAATTCTGTGTCCTTTGATCCTGCTCTACTAATCACCTGACAAAGGAGCGGTGCTCCAGAAGCTTGTATTCCAAATAAACCTGTTGGACGAAACACGGTGTTGTGATTTTTAACTATATACACAAATGCACTGCAGTGAGTCACCAAGCCTTCCTCAACAGCCCTTCCAAGTCAGCAATCTTTATAACCTAGCATGACAGGAGCAATTGGAGAGACACATGCAAGTTCCCCACCATGCTATCCTGACTAGAAAACAAATTACTGTTTCTTTTTCTATCACTGCATCAAAATCCTCAACCACCCTTACTAACAACTCTACAAGTGTACTTGCTGCAGATGGATTGCAAAAAAGGCAGATCACCATTACCACTTTGAGGAAAATTAAGGATGGATTGACAATGGTTGGTATTTTCACTGGTATCTACATCCCATAATTGCTATTTTTTTTTAAACAGAAACTGGATTTTTTTTTTCTTTCAAGAAATCCCAAGTGATATGATCAGAAAGACAGATTTATTTTTTGTTTCCTGCTTTTGTGCTGTTTCAACAAAGTTCAAAATGTACAGGGATGGCAGACAAGTTTACTCTGAAAAGCCCAAAATCAATGGCAATTTTCTTTCATGTCACTATTGTTGTACATGGAACTGACACAATCGGTTTGGAGCTGCTTCTCCAAACACAGACAGCTTCTATCCTGCTGTTTGTAGGGAGTGAGCACATTAGTGAGATTTCAAGAGAAATAGCCTGTGTAACAATGGTTGGTAAGTGTGTGGCAGTATGTGAACCTGAGCATCCAAGTGGCAGTGGAGGATAGAGAGAAGAATTCAGGAAGTTGGGCTGCTGAGTGATTGGTATGGGGTGGAAAGGCATTTGGGAAGAAGGGTAGCTTGTGTCTTCACTCTGTTGTTGTGGTTCTGCTCGCCGAGCTGGAAGTTTTTGCTGCAAACGTTTCGTTCCCTGGCTAGGGAACATCATCAGTGCTGTTGGAGCCTCGTGTGAAGCGCTGCTTTGATGTTTCTTCCGGTATTTATATTGGTTTGTTCTTGCTGCTTCCGGGTGTCAGTTTCAGCTGCAGTGATTTGTATGTGGGGTCCAGGTCGATGTGTCTGTTGATGGACGTTCTTGCCGTTTCCGGGTGTCAGTTTCAGCTGTAGTGGTTTGTATATGGTGTCCAGGTCAATGTGTCTGTTAATGGAGTTTGTGGATGAATGCCATGCTTCTAGGAATTCTCTGGCTGTTCTCTGTCTGGCTTGTCCTATGATAGTGGTGTTTTCCCAGTCAAATTCATGTTGCTGGCTGTCTGAGTGTATGGCTACTAGAGATAGCTGGTCGTGTCGTTTTGTGGCTAGCTGATGTTCATGGATGCGGATTGTTAACTGTCTTCCTGTTTGTCCTATATAGTGTTTTGTGCAGTCCTTGCATGGTATTTTGTAAACTACGTTAGTTTGGCTCATGGCATTCATCCACAAACTCCATCAACAGACACATTGACCTGGACACCATATACAAACCACTACAGCTGAAACTGACACCCGGAAACGGCAAGAACGTCCATCAACAGACACATCGACCTGGACCCCACATACAAATCACTGCAGCTGAAACTGACACCCGGAAGTGGCAAGAACAAACCAATATAAATACCGGAAGAAACATCAAAGCAGCGCTTCACACGAGGCTCCAACAGCACTGATGATGTTCCGTAGCCAGGGAACGAAACGTTTGCAGCAAAAACTTCCAGCTCGGCGAGCAGAACCACAACAACGGATACCCGAGCTACAAATCTTCAATCAGATTCTTCACTCTGTTCCTATCTTTATTTTTAGATTTTGCCTCTTTTTAAAAGAAAAACTGTTCTTGTTATATGGTTCAGCAATTGAACACCCTCTTGACTTTTGAAGAAGATTCTAAACCAATTTTTTTGGGACTTTGTCCAATATGTTGTAATTAATGACAGAATAATGATCATGGTGTTAATCTGTTTTGCAACTATGGTTTGACTATCCTATCAAAAAAAAAATTAGGCTTGATATATCTAAGGAGTCTTTTTTTTTTGAGTACCCTCTCTCTTAATACAGTAAAAAGAGTAGTAACTACCTATTTAAAATCTTTGAGCTTTTCCATAAGTAATAATGACACATTAACTGTAACCATGCCCACTTAAAGTGTGGATGTGACACTAATTTTTGTTTCCCAGCTTATGCCTCTTGTTTTATTGGTTTTTAAGTTTAATGGAAAGATTGTGACTATTGAGGATATTGACTAATTCTATTAAATTTTATTCACTCATGGGATGTGGGCATCGCTGACTGACCAACATTTATTTATTGCCTGTCCTTGGTTGTTCTTAACAAGATGGTGATGAACTGCCTTCTTGATCTGCAGTCCTTGTGTTCTAATTCTGCTTCGGAGTGTTCAAATAACACCATATGTTATCTAAGTATCTGTAGTAACACATGATAAGTCTGGGACATGTTTTTCTTTTGAAAATCTGGCCTCTTCCTACACTTCTATGTATACTTTACACTGGTCGCACGAAATGGCTTATCCATTACTGTGCTTTGAGTTTGAAGGCCTAATTCATTTCATTCAGTCACTGTTTATGCCTAAATCTCACCTTGTCGCCAGATTGTAGCTTCATCTGATCTTTCAGATTTTGAGAAAATGATTTGAAGATAAGTGAGATAGCCGCATACCTCTGCTTGTTTCCATATTAAAGTACAGACTTTCAGTGATGTTTGTCAAAATATTATAGCATTGGGTCCAGTTAGTGAATTCACCATTTCTACAGTGATATCTGTCTTTAATCTAACTGGGGTGCTTTTGTGCTAAGGGGTTCCAATCTAAATCTTGTTAAAGCATTGTTGATCAGACAGGAAGATGCAACAGCTTTAGAATATAAATTACTTTGATTCCAGATTTGAACCATTTCATGGTTCCCATTACTACTCTCTATGCTGATGATCTTTCTATTTCTTGTGAGCCAAAAGGTTTGGGCCATCTCAATTGTAAACATTTTCTATCTACACTTTGCTTCTGTCTTACTGAATTAGTAGATGGTGACGATGACCCAGCTGAAAATGTGGATGATGAGCAACTAAGTAATATAACAATAGATAAAGATTAGGTGCTAAAAAGACTGGCAGTTGATAGAAATGTTTCAGGCCTCTCTGAACTTTAGTTCCAGGGGACTGGAGGATGGAAAATGTGACATCGTTGGTTAAGAAGGGAGCAAAGGATAACCCTGGAAAGTACAGACCTGGCAGCTTGACATTAATGGTGGGAAAACCTGAAGGCCATAATACAGGATAAAGTGAGATAAAGTAAATACACACTTAAAGGAAGAATAAGTTAATATTAGAAAATCAACATGGCTTTTTTAAGGGCAAGTATTGTCTGACAAATTCAATTAAATTCTTTTGAAATGATAGACAGGTGGATGAGGGTAGTGTTGTGGAAGTTGTATATTTGGACTTCCAGAAATCATTTGATACAGTGTCAAATGATGGGTTGGTTAGCAAATTAGCAATGTTTGGCATTGATTGTCTCTTGGCAGCTTGGGTTAGAAGTTGGCTAAATGATAGGAGGCAGAGAGTAGGTACAGATGGGCATTTCCTAGACTGGAGATGTGTTGAAAGTGTCCTCCAGGGATCCTTGTTTTTTCTGATTTAATATAAACTAGTTGGAGATGCCTTTTTGAGGGCAAAACTTCTAAATTTGCAGGTGATAATAAGCTAGGAAGAATAGTCAATTGTAAGGGTGACCCTGCTTGATATCAGAGTCACAAGTTGGCCAAACAAGCAGGCACTTGGCAGATGAATTTCAATGCAGGGAAATATGAGGTAATGCATTTTGATAGAATAAACTATGGAGAGACCATACAGGCTCAATGTACAACTTTGAAGGGAGTACATGAGTAGAGGAACCTCTGGGTTCAAGTGCATAGTTCTCTGAAAGTGGCAAGTTGAAACAGTTGTTAAGAAATCTTATAGGATCCTTTCTGTTTATTAACAGAGGCATAGAATATAAAAGCAAGGAAGTGATGCTATTTATCTACAAATCATTGACTGGAACACATTTGGAATATTGTGTTCCGTTCTCGGCACCTTTTTATTTAAGGAAGAACATTAAAACCTTGGAGGGAGTGCACAGAAGATTTAACTACGATGATACCAGGCAAAAGGGATTTTACACACAAGGGGAAAATTAGAGAAATTGAGCTTATTCTCCTTGGAGCAGAGAAGATTAGGAGGTGACGTTATTGGGTTGTTCAAAATTATGAACAATTTTGACAAGGTAAAGAAGGATATTCCATTTCCACTAACTGGTATGTCAGGAACTGGTGGTCACAATTTCAAGATAGTCAGCAAATTAGCTAAGCGTGAGATGAGGGGAGACTTCTTTATTCAGAGTTGTTAGGATTTGGAATGCTCTGCTTAGGAGAGTGGCGGAGATAGATTCCATAGGTTTCAAAAGAAAGCTGGATGTATATTTGAAAGTGACGAATTTAGAGGGCTACAACAATAGGGCAGGAGAACGGGACTAGCACGTAAGCTCTTCAGGAGTTGGTACAGCTATGATCGGCTGAATGCTCTCTTGCACTATACATTTCAGCCATTTGCAACTCCTAACTAACTCACTACTATTTAATTCATTCCTGGCCCCAATTTTGCAGAAGGGTGTCGAAGACTCTGTAGTTTGAAAACACAATGATCCTGTAAATATTAATCCTCCAAAAAAAGTTACAGGCAAGGAATGATTAAATACTATACTTGGATTATTTTGAGATTCTGCAAATGCAACTAACATTTGAGAGACTAGTTGTGGACATGTTGTGCATTGACTGTGTAAAATAAATGTTTAAGGGCCATATGACTTTTTCATATTGTGTTTTTAATAGATGTGTTGCATCTTCAATGTATATTCACATTTCAGAAAGTTTCAAATATTCTGGTGAAATCGGGAAATAAGCAAATTTGTCATGAACGCTTACACCAAACTGATGGATTTTTTTCATTGTAAAATAAATCTTTTTCAGTGAGAAATCCAATAATGTCAATCTTCAATATGTTATTTGTTCCAGAGTGTGATCAGGCTCTCAACCCCCATTACATTAGATAACTTTATTTTTAGGGAAATTGTGGAGAGTACTGCAGAAACAGCAGTTGGTGGCACATATATTTTAATGTCAACTGGATGAATTCAACGAAACGCTGTCTGTACATCACTTATTGGAGAAAGAGTGAAGAAATAGAATTAAGGCAATGTCACCTTGCTTCATTTGTGCCCAGTTGTTCAATGTCCGGTATTTTGCTTCCTTCCTTCCCTTGCTCACAAAGACAAAATTAGCACAAAAGCTGTCAATGGATGTGTGTCTGTACACTGATTACTACCTTTAAATGGCAATAGTTCACCATTGATTGATTGATTGATTTGTGTTAATCCCTGATGTAGGTTACGGTTCCTGAAACGTAGTTGTTTGTTGCAAATCTGACCTAAATTTTGCCAACACATATTTTCTAAATCCCTTCTTTTACCTTTTATGGTCTCTAATATTACTACACATCTAATTACTAATACAGTTCTGTGTTGCAATGTTGTACGTCAAAAGGCAAGTTCAACAAATCTTTGTCAGAACAGAGAATTAAACATTTCAACAGTGCATGGTAATACTTGGATGGATTTAAAATTTGAGTGGCTAAATATTTTAATTGCCCTGTATCTCCTTTTAAAGTTCAAATAGAGGAGCTTTTGCATAAAATAGTTCAATGTATCATTGTAATTTCTTTTTAAAGGCTGATGTTCAAAAAAAAGTGGAAACCCTTAATGATGAATACAGAGAAAATAATGAATTAATTAGAGCCTTCCGAATACTACAACAAAAAAATTGTGCAGATCTTGAAGAAATTGAAGAACACTTTCAGAATTATGGCTATGAATCCTTGAGTAGCAAAAATGAAGGTACGTTCAGGGGAGTGAGCAGAGTTTTGCTTTTTTAATTTAGTGATTACTTTTACTGTGATAATTTTAAGTGTCTTTAAAACAAAGCAGAATGTGATTTGCTATAGTCCTATATTGTACTGTACTTCGTATGCCTCAAAGTGCTACAACATGTTGATAATTTATAAAAGGAGCAGAATTCCATAAGATTGCTGTGCAATTTCAATGTTCACATGTTCACATATGTACTATGTCTGTAATTTGATTTGGATCACAAATAGCTGCTTTAACCTCTTCCTCTTTCTATATCCCTAATAAGTTATATTCAAAGAATGGCTGCTTACAAAACCGAAAACACATTTTCTGTTCTTGGGTTGGGATTATGTAATGGGCAACATTTGCTGAACAATCCTGAATGTCTTAATAGCTACAATGACAACTAATTTTCAGTTGATTAGCAAAGCTTGTAACGTGGCTTATTGTTGCTTGCTAGAAGCAACATGTATTCATTCCCAAAGGCCTAAACTCTGCAAACAAAGAATATTTTTAAGCCTTGTGAATTTTTAAATTACCCAGGAGTTATAGTTTCTTGTCTGTTTGATTATTCATGATGACAACTCAATTAATTCAAATCAACTTGCCAATCAAATAGCTTCCTTTTGCAGAAATGGTATAAATATTTTGTGATCATCTATAATTGGCATTCTTGTATTTGTGCAAGATATAAATTGGTAGCGTGTCTTTTTGTGTTCAGCAAAAGAATTAACAGATGCATGTTATTTGAAGGAAGCGAATAGATTTTGTAAAAGGCAGGTCATATATAACTAACAAAATTGGTTTCTTTAAAGTGAACTAATCGAGAAAGTTGAAGGTAATGCAACAAATGTTTTCCATGGAAAGCATTTGACAAAGTACTACAATAATATTTCAAGATTTGCCGATTATTCCAAATTCTGGCCGACAATATGGATGATACCAAACAATTACAACAGGACATAAGCTAACAAATAGGCAAGTAAATGGTAGATGAAAATTCATCAGAAATGTGTAAAGTGGGCATTTTAGTGGAAGGGATAATGAAGGGTAATATAGATTTGATGGCTCAGTGCTAAGAAATTTCCAGGGACACTTGAGAGGTCATGTGCATGGATAGTTGGAATGCGACAGGACATGGAGATAGTAATTATGTGACTTTGGATTTCAAAATTGAGGTTTTGAGTACAAAAGCAGGGAAATTAAGCTGAACTTGTAAATAGCTCTGATCTTATCGCAACGAGAATGTTGTGTTTAGTTCTGGTCACCAACTTTAGAAAGAAACTGAGGCTCCTGAACGGAGTTTGTGGGTGGTTTACCAGAGTAGTTCCAGCCATAAAGGATTTTAGCTACAAGGTTAGATTGGTGAAGCTCTAGCTTTTGGAGCAAAGGTGGCTGAGGTGAAATCTGATGATGGATCCTTTTCATATTGCTAACAGGTAACTAGCAGCACAAAAATGCCATTATTTTCAATTCTAAAATGCAGAGGTGGTTTATGGAGGGGTGAGGCAGAGTTAGGATTTCTTGCTGTTTTTGCAAGGAAAAGCAGGGGATGCTAAGTTCCATTAAAATTTCATGATACAACCGCTCAAACCTAACCTCTACTACCTGGAAGGAGACATGAGAAATATTGTCACTTCAAGTTCACCATCCTTAACTGGTACTTCCTACCTAACAGCACTGTGTGGTGCAAGTTCTACAAACTTCAGTTCAGGAAGTTGGCTACCAACCATCTTTTTTGATGGCCATAAATGCTGACCCTCTCGGTAGTAATTCCTGCGAGTGAATAAATACCAAAGGGTCACTTGTGCCAATGTGACAAGTTCCAGGAAATTATGGAAAAATAATACCTCTGTTGTTGCTTTCATCCAGACCAATGATGATGGGTCATGAATATTCAGTTTTAGACTGCTCAATTGGGCGGTGGAAAATCAAGACAGTATTTCTAATAATTAATTATATATGTGGGCATCAAAATAAAACTGGGATAGGCTCCACTGCGATATCCGTTGCAATTGAATGGTCTGTCAACATTCACTGTTCAGACATTACATAAAATGTGACCATTTTGGCCAGTAGTATAGGTAGGCCACTGACATCCTGTAGAGATGGAAGGTTTCCAGGAGACAATGGCCTTGACTTCAAGGAAAACAAAACTTTAAGGAAATGTGAAATGGAAAATCTCTAATTAAACTGTAATGTATTTTCCTCCAAGAACCACAGGTTAAATTAACGAGTACCGAAACAGTTGGAACTGAAAATTCTGAACATGAACTTGAAAAGCAAAATAATGAAGTTGCCACTCCACCACATGAGAAGCCTTTGAACGACTCCTTACGTACCCCTCAACTTGAAGATTTTGGACTTGGTCACTTAATGTTTCAAAGTGCATGGGGAGAGCCAGAATGTAATCAGGCCACAGATCCCAAAATCAGTCTGGAATTCTCTGGAAAGAAGTGTTCTTCAACTTTGCAAGGTCCGATTATACCAAAGACACCAAAATGCACATTACGGCTGGATGATGAGATGCTTCTCACTCCCAAGCTGGAACATTTTGGTATTACAGAACATACTGGTTATGTAAATGACTTTACTTTGGCACTGTATAATAAATCTGCTCAACCAGAGATGAACAGGTAAATTTTTTTTTAAATTTTAGAAATAATTATAATTCAATTTCTCTTGTTTCCAATAACTTGCATACTCCCCACTCCTACCCCCAAGGTTTAAAATGGAATTTATCTAAACACGAAACAAATTATTTATGCTATTATTTGTCCCTATTCTGAAATTTCTAACTTGCAATAACAATAAGTATGTTGACCAAACTTGATCCAGTAATGACAGGCTGAGTTCAATGCAAGCACAAACATTAATTTAGTAAACTTTCATCTATAATATACCCACACTTTCTTTTTGGTACTGCAGTTGAGTTGTCATATTCAAGGCATCATGCATGATAACTCAGTTGGAAGTATTATCAGCTGCAACAAACTTAGGGATCAATTGAGAGCGTTATGTTCCTGCAGAATTCTTGCATTTGCACAATTTTAAACATTTTATTAAATAGACAATATACCAACTAACATACCCAGACCATAAGTATCAAAATAGTTATCCCAGGGAAAGGTTTAGGAGGACATTCTATTACATATAATGCTAAATAATTACTTCTATTGAATTTAATGTCATGCAATCCCCAGGTGGTTTGCCTTTTAGGACTTCACCTGTTGCATTTTTTTTAAACGCTCCTTGGAGATATCAGTTTCTTTTGTGGCCTCCCTGTTTCCTTTGAGTGTTTCCATCATTCTGTCCTTAAACTGTATTAGGCAAGGAAACAGAGACTTGGCTTGAGTTCCTCCTGTGGGCATAATAGAAAAGATTCAGATCTTCATTTTATTTATGAAATGGCAAACTAGAAATATTGTAACTTTAAAAGTACTGTATAAATTCTAGTTAAAATGTTTCCAACAACTTCTAGATAAATTTTGAGAAGTGCATATAATGCATAAAATTAAGTGACTTGTTGTGCCACAATATACTTCATTGATTCTGTCATAACTGAAGTTTCTTTCTGTAGAAAATACTAACAGTGCTAATTGTGTCACCTGGTGTTTTCTTTAGGATAGCTTCGTGTATTCGTATTATGAGTATACACTTCTTTACATTTGTGACCTAGGATTGGGGGGGGGAAATAAATAAGTATTTGCATTCTGGCTCAAAAGTTCCCATTTTAGTTTTTTTTGTCAAATGTATCTACAATATTTGTCACAGTTTTACCAATCTGAATATATTTCTATTTCTTCTTTCTTCCCTCCTATCCCCAAAAAACGCATCTTTTGCCAGTTGTACACCTATACCAACAACTGAAGAAGATCAGTGTGTTAATTCTGTGTCAAAGCAGATTGAAAATGCTTCTGTGTCTTCTATGACACAACAGGCAGATCCCAACAGTGAGTATTGGGTTTGATTCTTCAAAAGGTTTTAATATATAACTTTAATATTGAACCGTATTAGACTTGAATGTGTAGAATCCATTTGTAGGTCTATAAATTGCATTTATACTGGGAGATCAATCCAAACATTTCAATTAAATGGCAATTAAAATACAGAAATAAGCTTGTGCTTATGACCTAAGGTTTTAGAACTAGGATGAATTCCCACAATTCAAAATCTTTAAACTTTAATCTTAATGTAATAGTTAGCTGTTGTTATCTCATTGGAATTTGCATAAACCGCTTTCAAAAACCTCTGCAAATTGATCAAATGTTTTGATGGCTTGCAAATAGGACAGGCTGAATCATGGAAGCTGCTTAGGAGCTATGAAATGAATTGGGCTAAGTACCTAAAAAATAAACAATTAAGTTTAATATAGACTAGTGTGAAGTATTGCAAGTAAGAAAAGATTTTTTAAAAATTAAGAATCCAACTACTCTTGAACATCCATTCAGCATATCTGACCACCCTGGAGCAAATACTACGCTTATCCAAGCAGTCAATGTAGTATTGTTCAGATAAGAAAAAATCACATTGAAAAGCTGGGACTGCTGAGGTCAAGCATCTGTAGAGATTGACCTAAAATATTCTATCACTTTCACTTAGAACATACAAATGTGATGTGTGGGTAAGATTATTCCAAAGGAATTGTAATCATTATATTCTCCATAATCATTCACTTGGCTTCTGTTTTGAACGTTATTGACAAATGTCCCATGTGGAAAGAACATGGGCGTTTGTTTGGATGTTAATGTGGAAGCATCCAATGTAAGAATGTTCAGTGTTATTGCATTAAGACTCAAAATATGGACCGTTCACCAGCAATGGAGAATATAGCTTGGCATTAGGTTAAGGGCTGGGACAATTAGTTTGTGTCCTAAATTAAACTTGCCTGATTAAGTAATGCTTATTCTGTCAACCACCAAGCTCCATAGTTAAGCATGCATCCTGAATTTCTTTCTAGTTTCTGTTCTCAATATTTTGCTTCCCCATAAGTGACTGAATATATAGCCCAGTCCCAGATTTCTTTTCCTCCTTTAAAATTATGAATGTTGCAAGGTTGTAGAGACAAATAGGAGAGAAAATTAAAATTGAATGCTAAAATAGGTATGAAAGAAGATGAGAATGTTTTTAGAGAAACTAGAACTGATGCTTAGAATCTTGATAGAGGGCTCCCCAGTTATTCGAATACAATCTCATACAGCCTCAACATGAAAGCATGACCCTTTAGAACTAAGATAATGAGGAATTTCTTCAGCTAGAGAATGGTTAATCTGTGAAATTCATTGCCACAGCAGTCAGTAGAGGCCAAGTCATTGTGTGTCTTTAAAATGAAGATAGGTTCTTGTTTGGTATGGGTATGAAGGGTTGCTGAGACAAGGCAGGAAAATGGGGTTGAGGAACACATATTAGTTATGACTGAATGGTGGAGCAGACTTGATTAGCCAAATAGCCAAATTCTGCTCCTATGTCTTATGATTGAGGCCTTTGGTACAATAACCAGGAAGATCTGCGTAAGATTCTGTACAAGTGTGGTTTGCTGAAAGTTGAAAGAGCATGTATGGTATCTCCTGTGTTTATTTGAGAAAGTTCAGTCGGGTGGAGAGGGGATGGCAGAGGAGTGAGCTGGGATGTTTCAGCGGGAACAATCTTAGAATGCTGAAAGGAAATGAAGATGTGTTTGATGGCATCATGTAGAATGTGGTAGAAATGGTCGAAGATTATGTTGAATGTGAAGCTTAATTGAAGTGGAAGATAAAATAAAATGCTACAGTTTTAACATTTAACCTGTTCTGATTTTTAAAATTTACCACTTTGAAATGTAACCTTTTCTCTAAACATAGATGCCAAACCTGCAATGTGCTTCCAGTATTTGTTTCTTTTTTTAACTTTCATTTTACAGTCTTCTGGGTATTTTGCTTGTGTATTAAGGTTGAGGGAAAATTTAATAAGGATATGGTGAATGAAGAAAAACAACTAAGTTTATGGAAGGATTAATCATCAGAGAGCATAGTGTTGAACTGGTAAAAGAACCAGAAGTCCTATGAGGATGATTTTTTAAAAAGCGTAAGTTATTTATGATCTGGAGTGGATTGCATGAAACTGGTGGTAACATTTCAGTCATAACTTTCAAAATGGAATTGAATAAATTCTGCATATGCCTCTCATTTGAAGTATTAGAGGAAAAGAGCAGAGAAGTAGGATTAATAGCTTTTTCAAATTGCCTGCAGAAGGATGATTAGTTGAATTTCCTCCTGTTGTACATGGTTCATCGTAGATAGGCCCCTCATACTTGGGTGAACATACTGTCTTCAGTTTTATTTCCGGTGCGAAAGAGCAGAAATAAGGTTTTGAGTACTAGAGATTCTTTTGGAATTTAGGTTTCTGTTCTAATTATTCTCTGTCAACTTCAGAAAAAATAATCTGGTCATTCTCTTATATATTTATGGGAATTTGTTGCATGCAAACTAAATGTTATGTTTTCTACATATCATGAATAACTGCACTTCAAAGTATTTAATTTACTGCCAAGTCCTTGGAATAATAGATGATCATGAAAGACTATAAATACCCAAAATATGTTTCCTCCTCCTCTTTCAATATGTAGAAAATAATGTCCAAGTTTGAGTTCCAAATGCTATTAGTTGGTGGTGTTCAGTAAAATATTACTCTTTAGAAAAAGCTGTATTTTTTTTTCTTTTTAGCTGGAGATTTTCTGAATTCTCCTTTGTCTCCCGTATTTTGCACTCCTGGTCTGAGAATTCATAAAGATTCCTCCCAAACTCCAGCAAATGAAGAAAGGAAATCAAATGGCTCTCTACCATCTCCAGTATTGCCATGTTTTGAAACACCATGGCTGAAAAAGCAATCTTCTGTGAGTATGATATTCAATAATATTGTACCAGTGCAACTATCCTCCATGTTTATATTTTCTCATAAACCTGCAAATAGTGATTGTTTTCAAACACGCCAACTGGGTTTTTTAATTTGGTATGATTTTGTAGAAAACTTGGTCAATGTCAGCATTTTCAAGTCACTTGAAAAATCAGAATTGGCTTTTTTTTCCTGCTTGTTTGTCTATTTAGTGTCATGTTGGAAGTGCAGGTCCTTAAGACATTTTCTAGCACACTTACTAAATAGACTAACCTTGTTCCAAGAATATATTCTTAGCAGATACATTACCTTGTCCCTTTAATCACCCATCCAGACATATCTGTAAGTTTAATTGATGTGCATCTCTAAATTGGTTTATCATTTCATTGTTCATAACACTCTGGTTTAGACTGAGCTGCACCCAAACATACCTGTCTTAATTTTATTTCCTTAAATGTAACTCATAGGATTAGAAAAGTTTCTTAACATAAAATGGTCATGGCAAAGAAGGAAATTATTTTAGCTCATCATGCGTACACTAGCTCTTTGCAAGAATAGCTCAACAATTGAGGGAAGAAATCATAAAATATCAAAATGTGAGTTGAAAATTAGAGTAAATGGTAGAGAAGAGGCTCAGTATTGTCGGGGGTAAGTAAATAAAGATGGAGAGTGTGGGAAGCATAGTATTTTCACAAGAAAATACGAAAAGAGAAAGACAAATCAGTATAACTTATTTAAAAACTTTGAACATAAATGGTGCATTTAATTGGAGTAGAGTTGATGAGCTGACAGCACAAATAGGTGCAACCTGGTGTGGATTGCTGAAATGTATTTACAGGAGGATCAGGACTGGGAGTCAAATGTCCAAGGGTACTCTGTATTCTGAAAGGGTATGCAAGAAGGAGTAAGATGTCGGTTTGCTTTATTGGTTGGTTGAGGATGTTATCAAGGTTGTATTAAGAAATGATATTAGCACTACAGACCAAAATGTTGAGTCAGTCTTGGGTGGAAATAAAAAGCAAGGGAAGAAATTGCTTGGTCAGAGTAATTTACAGGCTCCTGAACAGTACTTTCAAAGTAGGGCATAGTATAAACCAAGAAAGAGGGCTTGTGAAAATGGTGCAGCAGTAATTGTGGGTGATTTTAACATGCATATTAACTGGATTAATCAACTTGGTAAGAGTAGCCATGAGGAAAGGTTCAGAATGTGAGAGATTGTTTCTTAGAGTATAATGTCATGAAGCCAACCAGTGAACTGGCTGCTTCACTTAATGAGGAAGGATTGATAAATGGTCTTGCAGTTGAGGAGTGATCCCAACATGCGAAGAGTTTCAAATTCAGATTGAAAAAGTGAAGACAATCGCATACTCTAGGATAAAGGTAAATATATAGGTTTGGGGAAGCAGTTGCCCTAGTGGACTGGGCAAAAATATTAAGAGGCAAAAGAGTTGAACAGTGGCAAACGCTTAAAGGTCCTAAAAAACTCTCATTTAAAGTATTTCCTGAAAAGAAGAGGCATTGTAACAACAATGGTGAAAAATCATCCACAGCTTGCCAAGGATAACAAAGGCAAAACCTAGGGCATACCATATTGCAGAAGTTAGTGGCATTCTGGAGGATTGGCAGCACTTTAAATGGCAGAGGTTCTGAACCAATATTGTTTGTTTTCACAAACCGAGGAACTTGGTGAAATTAGTATAACTAGGGAGAAAGTATTAAGTAAAATGAGGGATTAAAAGCCAATAAATCCCCAAGGCCGAATGGTTTGCACCCTACGGTGTTAAAGCATTAGATAGTGGATGCGTCAGATATGATATTCCAAACTTCCCTGTATTATGGAAAAGTGGATTGGAAATATGCTAACGTAACACACTTGTTCAGAAAAGGGGATAGGCAAGAAGTGGGAAACTATAGACTGGTTAGATTGACCTCTGTGTAATGGGGGAAACTTGCTGGAATCAATCATAAGGGAGGAGATAATTGAACACTTGGAAAACCAAAGCACAATTCACCAGTGTCAGCACGGTTTCATGGAGGGCAAGTCATGCTGACAAACTTGCTGGAGTTATAGAACATAGAACAGTACAGCACAGAACAGGCCCTTCAGCTCACGACATTGTGCCGACCATTGATCCTCTGTGACCATATACATGTCCAGCAGTCTCTTAAATGTCCCTAATGACCTGCTTCCACAACTGCTGTTGGCAACGCATTCCATGCTTTCTCAACTCTGTAAAGAACCCGCCTCTGACATCCCCTCTATACATTCCTCCAACCAGCTTAAAACTATGACCCCTCATGTTAGCCATTTCTGCCTTGGGAAATAGTCTCTGGCTATCGACTCTATCTATGCCTCTCATTATCTTGTACACCTCAATTAAGTCCCCTCTCCTCCTCCTTTTCTCCAATGAAAAAAGTCCGAGCTCACTCAACCTCTCTTCATAAGATAAGCCCTCCATTCCAGGCAGCATCCTGGTAAACCTCCTCTGAACCCTCTCCAAAGCATCCACATCTTTCCTATAAGGTGACCAGAACTGGACGCAGTATTCCAAGTGCGGTCTAACCAAAGTTTATAGAGCTGCAACAAGATCCCACGACTCTTAAACTCAATCCCCCTGTTAATGAAAACTATATGCTTTCTTAACAACCCTGTCCACTTGAGTCGCCATTTTAAGGGATCTATGTACCTGCACACCAAGATCCCTCTGCTCCTCCACACTGCCAAGAATCCTATCCTTAATCCTGTACTCAGCTTTCAAATTCGACCTTCCAAAATGCATCACCTCGCATTTATCCAGGTTGAACTCCATCTGCCACCTCTCAGCCCATCTCTGCATCCTGTCAATGTCCCGCTGCAGCCTACAACAGCCCTCTATACTGTCAACGATACCTCCAACCTTTGTGTCTTCTGCAAACTTTGCTAACCCATCCTTCAATCCTCTCATCCAAGTCATTAATAAAAATTACAAACAGTAGATGCCCAAGGACAGAGCCCTGTGGAACACCACTCGCCACTGACTTCCAGGCAAATATTTTCCTTCTACTACCACTCGCTGTCTTCTGTTGGCCAGCCAATTCTGTATCCAGACAGTTAAGTTCCCCTGTATCCCATTCCTCCTGACCTTCTGAATGAGCCTACCAGGGGGAACCTTATCAAATGCCTTGCTGAAGTCGATATACACCACATCCACAGCTCGACCCTCATCAACTTTTCTAGTCACATCCCCAAAGAACTTGATAAGGTTTGTGAGGCATGACCTGTCCCTCTCAAGGCCGTGTTGACTGCATTTAATCAAGCCATGGTCTTCCAGATGGTCATAAATCATATCCCTCAGAATCTTTTCTAACACCTTGCAAACGACAGACGTGAGACTTACTGGTCTGTAAAAAATGTAGCACCTGGAGGAAACCCATACAGACACGGGGAGAACACGCAAACTCCGCGCGCACACAGTTGCTCAAGACTGGAATCGAACCTGGGTCCCTGGCACTGTGAGGCAGCAGTGCTAACCACTGAGCCATTGTGCCACCCCATAAGTGTTTGGAGTTCTTTGCAGATGTATTCAGCAAGGTGGATAGTGAGTCTTCCAGTGGATGTGGTATATCTAGACTTCTAGAAGGCATTTGACAAGGTGCCACATAAAAGGTTAGATCACAGGGGTTTAGGGATACAGGCCTTCTGCTATAATGTATGTTTTATTAACGCACTATAATGTGGTTGACAATGGGGATGCTGTTTCTAAAGCGCGAACTTTTAAAACCTATATTGGTGTAATGTGAAAACACCACCAATACTAGAAGTGCTATTTCTAAAACGCGATTTTTCTACAACATGGGGTTGCACAAGAATGCAACCATCATGTTTTAGAAGAACTAGCTATGAAGTACTGGCTTGGATAGAGGATTGACTGACTGACAGAAGAGGGCTGGTATAAATTGGTCCTTCACTGGATGGCAAACTGTAAGTAGTGGGGTGCTACAGGGTTACGTTCTCAGACTGCAATGGTTTCCAATCTATATAAATGATCTGCAAGCAGAGGCCAAGTATAATATAACAAAATTTGTGGATGGTACTAAAATGGGTCGGAAAGCAGGCTGTGATGAGATAGAGTTTACAGAAGGATATCGATCGGCTGGCAGATGGAGTTTAATTTGGATAAATGTAAGGTCATCCATTTTGGCCAGGGAAACAAAGGGCAAATTATTATTTAAATGGGAAGCAGTTCCAAAGTGCATCAGTGCAGAGGGACCTGGTATTCTTGTGCACGAATCAGTGTAATAAGAAAGGCAAATTGAATCTTTTTGGCACTTATTACAAAAGGGCTAGATTATAAAAGTAAAGAAGTGTTATTACAATTATTTAAGGTGTTCGTGAGACCACACCTGGAGTATTGTGTTCAGTATTGGCATTTTTACTTGAGGAAGAATGTGGTGGCACTGGAGGCTGTTCAGAGGAGGTTCACCATTTTGATTCTATGGATGAAAGGGTTACAAGACAAGGAGCAGTTGAATAGCTTTGATTTGTACATGCTGTCGTTCAGGAGAATGAGAGGGCTGATCTGATTGAGGTATATAAAATGCTAAAAGGGAATAATAAGGTTGACATTGAACGGATATTCCCTTTTTTGGGACAGTCTAAAACAAGAGATTGTAGATAGTGAGAAGAGGTAGGTTCAGAACTGATGAGAAATTGCTGAAGGATTGTGAATCTGTGGAACTCAATGCCCAAGAGTACTGTGGAGGCAGAATCAATCAACTGATTCGAGAAGGAAATAGATACTTTTCTGATGAAAAGTGGGATAAAAGACTAATGGAAGCAGGCAAAAAAGTGGAATTGAAACCAGTACATGACAAGCCATGATCATGTTAAATGGTGAAACATGCTTGAAAGGGCTGAATTGCCTACTCCCACTCCTAATTCCTATCTTTCTCTTCAACTGCTTATTCTTTGTGCTTTGAAAGCTCTGAATTTATATATCTCTTCCACACTGTAATTCCAAATCATAACCTCCCACATAACATATTTAACAATTTTTGTTTTCTTTTGTAGATTTTGATATTTGATAGTTGCCTTCAATTGGTGCTCAGTGACTCCCTATCCTTCAGTCGATGTGAATAATTTCTATCTAGGTCTTCCATGATAGTAATTGTGACCTAAGTTATCAAAGACCCTTCCACAGGGGAGATGATTTGACTGATATTCATGTGATTTTGTTGGAAGAGCATCAAGAGATGTGGACCAAAAGCAAGTGTAAGGTTGCATGTTCAATCCCATTAGGCTCACAAAAAATTACTGCAAGTCAAGATCCTGGTACAGTGATAGTGTAAGTTAGGGTGTTTTGTTGAGATTGTACAAGGTGTTGGTGAGGCCTCTTCTGGAGTACTGGGTCCAGTTCAGGTGACCCTGTTCTAGGTAGGAGCTACTAAACTGGAGAAGGTACATAAAAGAGGAGTTGCTGAGAATGGAGAATTAATGGGAAGAGGCTGAGTAGGCTGGGACTTTTTTCACTGGAGCATAAGAGGTCATTGGTGACCTTTTAGAGGTCTTTAAAACCACAAGGAATACAAATAAGGTGAAAAACAGGTGTTGTTTCCGTTGGATGGGGTATTTCAAGACTCGGGCATATTTTTAAGTTGAGAGGAGAGAGATTTTTAAAAAGACATGAGGGGCAATTTCTTTTATACCGTGGTTCATGTGTGAAATGAACTTCCAGGGGAGGTGGTGGATGTGAATACAGTTACAATGTTTAAATGACATTTAGATAGGTACATGAATAAGAAGTGTTTGGAAGCAATGGTGATCTTTGAGAATCATGGGTCCAAAGTTACATTTACCTCCCAAGCTTGCAAATATCTAATTAATCGTCAGATTACTTGTGTTCTATACCAATATGTGTTTTTATATTGAATTGGTATTTAAATCTAAAAACATGTATATTGGAGTGCATCTGGGAAAATTAACAAACAGTGAAATTCACAACTAATCTTGGAGGAGCCTGCTTGGGAGAGGTCACAGCACAGAAACAAATAAGTGAATAGTTTTAAGTGTGACCTTACAGTAGGTCTGCAGTAGTGAATAGAGTGGGTTCTTTCTTGTTTTGTTTTATTGAGGTATGTCTCTTGATTAAACTTTAAAAAAATATAGCCATAAGTATTAAGTCAGCCTGGAGCAATGTTTTGTAGAGGAATAAGACAGTGCTATTTTCTGGGTCTCTAGATTGGAAGAAGCAAAAATGACCTTTAGTAAAGTGATATACTCTCCTTGTCGGATGTGGGAGTTTAGGGAGAGTTTGTGTTACTGAGGATTATATCTGTAATAAATGTTGTTCATTACAAATCCTATCCATTGGTTGGAGACAGTTAGAGGCAATGAGGAATTTACAAGAGCAAGGGGATGTGATGGATAGCAATTATACGAAAGGAGAAAAGTTGCAGATACAGTCACATAGATGTGTTAACTCCAGGAAAGGTAAGAGAGGTAGGCAGGTAGTGCAGGAGTCTTCTGTGGCTATCCCATTTCAAACAAGTATGCTGGTTTGGAAAATATAGGGGATGATGGATTCTCAGGGGAATGTAGCCCAAACAGCCAGGTTTCTGGTATCAAGACTGGCTCTAATGCAATGAGGGGTACGTCAGGTTCCAAGAGATCAATTGTGTTGGAGGACTCTAGTCGGAGACACAGACAGACGTTTCTGTGACCAGCAGCAAAAAAAATCAAATGGTGTGTTGCCTCCTTGGTGCCAGGATCAAGGATGTCTGAGAGGGTGCAGAATGCTCTCAAGGGGGAGAGGGGCCAGCAGGAGGTCATTGTGCACTTTGGAATCAATGACATTGGAAGGGAAAAAGATGAGATTCTGAAGGGAGAATAGAGGGTTAATCAGGAATTTAAAAAGTAGATCCTCGAGATTAGTAATATCTGATTACTCCCGATGCCACAAGCTAGTGAGGGTAAGAATAGTAGGGTATAGCAGACTAATGCATGGCTGAGGAGCTGATGTATAGGAGAAGGATTCACATTTTTCGATCATTGGAATCTCTTCTGGAGTAGAAGTGACCTGTACATGAAGGACTGATTGCACCTGAATTGGAAGGGGACGAATATGCTGGCAGGGAGATTTGCTCGAGCTGCTCGGGAGGATTTAAACTATTACAGTGGAGGATGGGACCCAGGGAGATAGTGAGGAAAGAGATCAATCGGAGACTGTTTCACTCGCTTCTTTTTTTCAACTGTACCAATCAGGGCAGGCAGGGACAAAGCAGAACAATGTAGGACTGATAAATTAAACTGCATTCATTTCAATGCAAGAGATCTAACAGGGAAGGCAGATGAACTCCAGGCATGGTTAGGAATATTGGGACTGGGATCTCAAAGCAATTATAGAAATGTAGCTCGAGGATGGACAGGACTGGCAGCTTAATATTCCAGGATATAAATGCTACAGGAAGGACAGACAGGGAGGCAAGAGAGGAGGGGGAGTGGTGTTTTTGATAAGGGATAGCATTACAGCTGTACTGAGGGAGGATATTCCCAGAAATATATCCAGGGAGGTTACTTGGGTGGAACTGAGAAATAAGAAAGGGATGATCACCTTATTGGGATTGTATTATAGATCCCTAATAGTCAGAGGGAAGTTGAGAAATAGATTTGTCAGGAGATCTATTATCTGTAAGAATAATAGGATGGTTATGGTAGGGGATTTTAACTTTCCAAACACAGACTGGTACTGCCATAGTGTTAAGGGTTTAGGTAAAGGGGAATTTGATAAATATGTACAAGAAGATTTTCTGATTCAATTTGTGGATGTACCTACTAGAGAAGATACTTGACCTATTCTTTGGAAATGAGGCAGGGCAGGTGACTAAGGTGTCAGTGGGGGAGCACTTTGGGTCCAGTGGCCATAGTTCTATTAGTTTTAAAATAGTGGTGGAAAAGGATAGACCAAATGTGAAAGTTGAAGTTCTAAATTGGAGGAAGGCTAATGTTCTTGGTATTAGGCAAGAATTTTCAAAAGCTGATTGGAGGCAGATGTTCGCAGGTAAAGGGACGGCTGGAAAATGGGAAGCCTTCAGAAATGAGATAACGAGAGCCGAGAGACAATGTATTCCTGTTAGGGTGAAAGGGAAGGCCAAATGACTAAAGAAATTGAGGGTTTGGTTAAGAAAAAGAAGATAGCATTTGTCCAGTATAGCCAGGGAAAAATTGGGTGAATCCTTAGATGAATATAAAGGCAGTAGGAGTATACTTGAGAGGGAAATCAGGAGGGCAAAAAGGGGTCATGAGGTAGCTTTGGCAAAAACTGTTTTTACAAATACATTAAGGACAAAAGGGTAACTAGGGAGAGAATAGGGTCCTTCAAAGATCAGCAAGGTTGCCTTTGTGTGGAGTTGCAGGAGATGGGGCAGTTACTAAATGAGTGTTTTGCATCAGTCTTTACTGCGGAAAAGGACATAGAAGATACAGAATGTAGGGAAATAAATGGTGACATCTTGAAAAATGTCCATATTACAGAGTAGGAAGTGCTAGATGTCTTGAAACTCATAAGTGGATAGATCCCCAGGACCTGATCAGGTGTACCTGAGGACTCTGTGGGAAGCTAGAGAAGTGATTGCTGGTCCTCTTGCTGAGATATTTGTATCATCGATAGTCAGTGGTGAAGTGCAGGAAGACTAGAGGTTGGCTAACATGATGCCACTGTTTAAGAAAGTTGGTAAGGACGCAGCAAGATGGTGATAATTACATAGAATAACCAAGGCACACTGGTATTTTTTTCCCATCCCTGGCCAACTTATGTGGTGGAATTATTAGTTTAAAACCTTACAGAACACATTTGTTAATATTTGGCAGTGGGAAGGATGCCAAAGGGAAAAGGAATAAGCAAACAGCAGCAGGGAGGACATTCCCCTGCAGCACCAGGCATACCGGAGACTGCAGCAACAGCAGCCTCTCCTGAACCTCCCAGGGACCTGACAGACTCTCATGAATTAGCTGCAGCAATGGAGAGACTTACCTTGAAAGTTGGGGCTGCAATTGAGGAGAACCGTGGGGAGATTCGTGGCCAGGTCCAACCTATCGCATCCATGCTGCAGAAGCATGAGCAGGAGCTTCGGGAGCGGCTGGAGGAGGTGGAGGGTCGAACTAAGGTCTCGGAAGCTGCAATGGAGACCTCATCCAGTCGGATCCAGGCGCTGGACGAGAGCTGCGGGCCTTGCGAGACCATATCGACGACCTCAAAAATAGAGGTCGGAGGATAAATCTCCGAATTGTTGGGATCCCTGAAGGTGAGAAAGGTGAGCAGCCAGTGAGCTTCTTTGAAAGCTGGCTACCGAAGTTTTTGGGCCTTCACATAGAGTCCAGCAGGCTACTGATTGAAAGAGCTTATCGGGTTACAGTGCACAGGTCAGGGCTGGTGCAGCGCCCCCGCTCGGTCCTAGTGCACTTCCATTCATATAAGGACAAGCCAAAAGTCATAGAAGCTTCCAGATTCCTGGGAAAAGATCTGCAGGCACTGCTGTACAAGGGGCCAAAAATCATGTTTTTCCAGGATTTCTCTGCAGCTGTAATTCGAAAGAGGAAGTCCTTCAATGAAGTTAAAAAGAGGCTGAGGAACCTGGGCATCCAGTACTCCATGAGATACCCCGCAGTGCTCCATTTCAGCCACGAAGACTCAGTTTGTAAATTTGACTCAGTGGATAAAGCTAAAAACTTTGTAGACAGATTGGCCTGAAGAATACAGTTAATGTTTGTTCTCTTTTCTATCTTTCCCCATGTTTTCCCTTCCTTTTTTTAAAATTCCTTTCTTTCTCCCTAATAATTTCCTTTTTGGAAAGGGGGAAAAGACCTTAGAATAAGTTTTTTTTAAAATAACTGGATTTTCTAATGGGAAATTTTGTGGATGTTCTTTGTTGTGTCTCCTTTTTTTTTGTTCTGTTTCTCTTTTAGTCACAAGTAGGGGTGACATGAAGCCAGGAATGGGTGGAGTGCTCATCCTGACTTGGTCTTTTTTTTTTGAGGATCATCTCCTTATTTTTTTTTTCTGGCCTAAGGCTGGGGCACAGTCCGAGTTTGAAGGGGGGATGGTTAGGGTGAGTGCCCCCTATGAGTAAGGGGAAGAATCTTCCATTCAAGGTTTTATAATTGGGCTTTTTTGTAGTTTTTTGGTAGTAATACTTGTTTATAGTTATGATTAGAGTAGTTTTTGTATATATAGTTCTTAGACTCTGAGTCTTTATTTACTTACGCTCGGCGCTTTATAAGCAGGGTTCTCCCTCCCAGGGGTTCAAGGGTCTCTGAAAGGGGATATGGCTAAGTGTCTTATTAAATGATGCACCTGGAACATTAAGGGAAGTCATTCGCCTGTTAAAAGGAAAAAAGTGCTTTCTAGCCTTAAGAGGGAAAAGCTTGATATCGCTTTGTTGCAGGACACCCATCTTGATGGGGAATACCTGAAATTACAACAGGGGGGTTATGACTGGGCATTCTTTTCATCCTTTACTACTAAAAGTAGGGGAGTGGCGGGACTTATTCAGAAAAATCTTCCGTTCACATTATTAGAACAGGTGAAAGATGAGTAGTGACGGTTTGTGATAATTAAAGCCCTGATACATTGGGAGGAGTATGGCATTTTAAATGTCTACTGTCCTCCAGCGCATCCCCTCAAATTTTTGATTAGTGCTTTCTCTAAGTTGAGTGCTTTTGGAACACGGCACATTATTAGAAGGGGGGATTTTAATTGTCTTTTGGATCTGACAGTATCAGGATGCTTCATGGGCCCCCAACAATTTCTTCGCAAGCCAAGCAGGTGGTTGACTTATGCGAGGAGTTGGGGCTGGTGGATATGTGGAGATGTCCCAGCAGGGACTTCACCTTTTTTTCAAACCCACATAAATGTCACACAAGGATTGACTTCTTTCTGGCTCCCTCGGCCCTTCTGGATTCGATTATGGGTTGTAAAATTGGGAATATAGCTATCTCTGATCACGCAGCAGTGTATTTGCAGGTTATGGCCAAGAGTGAGAGGCTAGGTTTGCTGTACTAGCATTTGGACCTTTTTCTCCTGTAAGGATTCCAAATTTGTGGAATACGTTTTGAAGGAGTTTTAGGAATTCTTGACTATCAACTCAGGCACGGCTAGTAGTCCGTCTATGCTATGGGAGACTGCTAAGGCCTTTGCCAGGGGATTAGCTATTTCCTATTTGGCAAGCCAGAAACGACAGAAGGAGGTACAGCAGCATCTACTTGAGACGCGTTTGAAAGCCACTGAGGTGGCACATTTTGCACGGCCTTCGGTGACTAAGCTATAGCGGATCACGGCCCTCCAGGCTGCCTTGAATTCCATACTGACACAAAATGCAAAGAAAGAACTTGCTTTTGCTAGACAAAGGCTGTTTGAATATGGGGATAGGCCAGGGAAGTATTTTGCATACCTGACTTGGAAAAGGCATGCTCCCTAATCAGACAGCGCCGGGCTCCTTACATACGATGCTAAAAAGATTAAATGAAGCGTTTCAGAGCTTTTACTCTGAATTGTATTGTTCTGAAGGTTTCGAGGACAAGACGGCTAAAATGGCAACCTTTTTTAAGAACCTGGACCTCCCAGGGGTAACCTTGGACAGCCCTCTCTTCTTAATGCCCCCTTGACAGTTCAGGAAATACAGAAGGTAGCTAGGTAACTTCAGAGTGGGAAAGTGTCTGGCCCTGATGGTCTTCTGGGTGAGTTTTATAAGGAGTTTATAGGGATTCTGTCAAGGCCAATGTCGGCAATGTACAATCACTCCAATATGCATGAATGCTTACCACCATCTTTTGAGACAAGCTAATATTTCTTTAATTCTTAAGAAGGGGAAGATTCTTGAAGATTGTGCTTCATTCAGGGCCATCTCTATTAAATTCAGATTTCAAGATTCTGTCCAAGATCCTGGCGCTGAGATTGGAAAGGGTGGTGCCTCATATTATTAAAGAGGACTTTATAAGGGGCCATAGGTCCTCTAATAATATTAGAAGATTGCTGAATATGGTCCAAGTTTGTCAGCAAAGATTGATTCAGGGGTTGGTGATTTCCTTAGATGCAGAGAAAGCATTAGACAGGGTGGAAAGACCATATCTTTTTTATGTCTTAGAACAGTTTGGGTTGGGTGATTTTCCTCTGCTCTGCATATTTCCTCTGTGCTGCAGTGTGTGGTGGCTTTTTAAAATGTTCAGATGCAGCTTCATTTGTGGATGTTGGGATGATTGCTTCTGTAGTTCAATACTTGGTCCATATGTGTTGTTTTCCTGTAGACACTAGTTTGAAGTTCCCCATTGGCTGTTTGCTCTACAGTGACATCTAGGAATGGCAGTTTGTTGTTTTCCTCCTCTTTAGTGAATTTTATGCCAGTAAGGGTATTATTGATGGTCTTGAAGGTTACCTCTAATGTGTTTCGTTTAGTGATGATCTCCCATTAACACCCCACTAGCAAAAGAATAGCAGAGCAAAAAGGCCACAGAATGCTTAGAGAAATGATCAATGATGCCCACAACAGAGTCCGTAAATACAACTGGGAAATTTTGCACCAAAAATCTTTACTCGCTCATGGAACAGACCATGAATGGGCATCTCCCCTCCTGACTCATGAAAACCTGTCCACCATGTACAAGGCACAAGTCAGGAATGTGATTGAATACTCCCTACTTGTCTGGATTAGTGAAGCCTCAACACCACCCAGAACAAAGCAGAATGCTTGATTGGCACCACGTGCATAAGCATCCACTCTCTCCACCACTGACCCTCAGTAGCAGCAGTGTGCTATCTATGAGATATACTGCAGGAGTTCACCAAAGATCCTCACACAGCACCTTCCAAACCCACGACCACTTCCATTTAGAAGAACAAGGGCAGTAGATAGATAGGAAAGCCAACTGCTGCAAATGTGTTGCTGGTCAAAGCACAGCAGGCCAGGCAGCATATCAGGAATAGAGAATTCGACGTTTCGAGCATAAGCCCTTCATCAAGAATAAGAGAGAGAGCCAAGCAGGCTAAGATAAAAGGTAGGGAGGAGGGACTAGGGGGAGGGGCGATGGAGGTGGGATAGGTGGAAGGAGGTCAAGGTGAGGGTGATAGGCCGGAGTGGGGTGGGGGCGGAGAGGTCAGGAAGAGGATTGCAGGTTAGGAGGGCGGTGCTGAGTTGAGGGAACCGACTGAGACAAGGTGGGGGGAGGGGAAATGAGGAAACTGAAGAAATCTGAATTCATACCTTGTGGTTGGAGGGTTCCCAGACCCCACCACCAAGGATATATTTCCCTCCCCTCCCCTATCAGCGTTCCGCAAGGACCACTCCCTTCGTGACTCCCTCGTCAGATCCACACCCCCCACCAACCCAACCTCCACCCCCGGCACCTTCCCCTGCAACCGCAGGAAATGTAAAACTTGCGCCCACACCTCCACACTCACTTCCCTCCAAGGCCCCAAGGGATCCTTCCATATCCGCCACAAGTTCACCTGTACCTCCACACACATCATCTATTGCATCCGCTGCACCCGATGTGGCCTCCTCTACATTGGTGAGACAGGCCGCTTACTTGCGGAACGCTTCAGAGAACACCTCCGGGCCGCCCGAACCAACCAACCCAATCACCCCGTGGCTCAACACTTTAACTCTCCCTCCTACTCCACCGAGGACATGCAGGTCCTTGGACTCCTCCACCGGCAGAACACAACAACACGACGGCTGGAGGAGGAGCGCCTCATCTTCTGCCTGGGAACCCTCCAACCACAAGGTATGAATTCAGATTTCTCCAGTTTCCTCATTTCCCCTCCCCCCACCTTGTCTCAGTCGGTTCCCTCAACTCAGCACCGCCCTCCTAACCTGCAATCTCCTTCCTGACCTCTCTGCCCCCACCCCACTCCGGCCTATCACCCTCACCTTGACCTCCTTCCACCTATCCCACCTCCATCGCCCCTCCCCCTAGTCCCTCCTCCCTACCTTTTTATCTTAGCCTGCTTGGCTCTCTCTCTTATTCCTGATGAAGGGCTTATGCTCGAAACGTCGAATTCTCTATTCCTGAGATGCTGCCTGGCCTGCTGTGCTTTGACCAGCAACACATTTGCAGCTGTGATCTCCAGCATCTGCAGACCTCATTTTTTTACTCGAAGATAGGAAAGCCACTCAAGTTACTCATCATTCTGACTTGGAAATATATCACCGTTCCTTCACTGGGTCAAAATCCTGGAATTCTCTTCCTAATGGCATTGTGGGTCCACCTACACCAAGTGGACTGCAGCAGTTCAAGAAGGCAGCTTACCACCACCTTCTCAAGGGCAAGTAGGGACTGGCCATAAATGTTGGCCAGCCAGTGATGCCCACATCTCACAAAATGAATAAATTTTTAAAAAAAACTTAATTCTCTGGTCACCCCACAGTAAAAATATGCTACTCATGAATTCCTATGTGTACTCTTTGGAATTGCCATTATCTTGCTGCTGTAGAAATGTAGAAAAGTGGAATTGAAGAGCGCTTTTTCATCATAGTGGGAAGGAATGACCGTTACCACTAAACTCTTGCACTAAACTCTCAATACAGTCTAGCCAGTAGTGTACAAGCAAAATGCCTTTTTGATTGCCAGAGAGAAGAAAAATAACTTGGAGAGGCATAATCCTTAAAAATGAAAGTAGTTCCTAATAAATAGAATTGGGCATAATGACACTGAATACCTTTCTACAAATACAGTTATATTTTCTTTTTCTGTTTCTCATCAGTGTCAAAATTCTAAGAATGAAAAAACAACTACACCTATAGAGAAAACTTCTTCAGATTTAGAACAGCCTCCACCACCAGCCATTAATTCTATGAATTACCTTATGAATGGATGCAACAAATCACCATCGCCACCACTGATGATAACTGAACATGAAATGCCACAGACACCAAAGGCCCCAAAAATGGCTACACACATTACTGCAGATGTCCTTAAGGTTGGTATTGTTTCTTGTTTAATTTCTACCACCTCAGAATTAAATATAAATCCGTAAGATACAATATTGAAATCATAAAAATAAGTGGGAAGGCAAACAGTGAGGAAGACACTATCTCCAGAGAGATGTAGGTAGGTTGTGAGTGGCAAGGTTCAGCAAATGGAATATAATGTGAAGTTGTGCACTTTCTCAGCAAGAATAGATGAGCTGAATATTATTTAAATTGGTAAGGACTGCAGAAGTTACAGCACAGAGGGATTTGAGGTTTTTCAGTGAGTGTATCACAAAAGATCAGCATTCAAATTTAGCAGGTAATGGGAAAAGCAAATAGAATTTTGGTCATTATTTCAAAAGGAATGAAGTATAAAAATAGGTTTTACTGAAATTAAAGAAGGTACTATTCTGGTCACACCTGGAATACTGTGAGCAATTTTCATCCCCTTTGCCTAAAGAAAGGTGTACTGACATTGGAGGCAGTCCAGAGAAGGTTCACCAGTATGATTCCAAGAGTTTTCTTTGAGTTTGGGTAAGTTGGGCCTGTACTCATTAGAGTTGAGAAGCATAAGAGAAGACCTACTTTAACGTGTCAATTTTGTGATTAACATACAAAGAAACCCTCGTCTGGATACCAACATTTCCCAAGTCCTTAAACTTAAAACCATCGACTTTGCTGTCTTTCCCAGATGGGTAACTTCACATTGATCAGCACTATATTCCACTTTCTGCATAGTTGCCTATTCGATTTATCTACATCTCTTCTTGTAGTCTCTTGGTCTCCTCAGAGCTTTCTTTTTTATCTGACTTTGTGTACTGTATACACGGTGCTTAGTTCAGTCATCCAAGTCATTACTATAAATTTTAAGTGATCGTGGTTCAAGCAGTGATCCTTTTGGTACCTTGCTCGCTACAGCCTGTCATCTTTGTCATCATTATCCAACTCCCCATACCCTTTGATACCAAACGGATCCCGTTTATTCATAATGTTTGCTTTCAATTATTTAATCCTCTATCTAAGCTACTATATTACTGGTATTCCCATGAGCCATAATTTTGGTAATTAATGAATGCTTTTGAAAATTCAAATGTACTAGGAGCATGAAAATGGACATAATAGTTCATTTGTTGAATAAACTGCCAGAGAAAATGGTAGATGTGGGTACAGTTACAACATTTAAAAGACATTTGGATAGGTACATGAATAGGAAATGTTTGGAAGGATACGGGCCAAACACAGGCAAGTGGAAATGGTTTAGTTTGGGAAATTTGATCAGCATGGACTAATTGGAGCGAAGAGTCTTTTCTATGCTGTACAACCCTGTGACATACATGAAAGCACTTTTGTCTGTAGTGAGTAGTAATGGCCTGGACCTTGTTGCCTTCAAGGGTAATACATGCCGAAGCAATGAATGACTTCAAAGGAAAAGCACACTTGATAGAAGTAAGTTTCCAGGGCTCTAGGGATAATGGTGGGACTGATTTGGATTGATCATGCGGAGTTGGTATGAACTTGATAAACCAAATGATCTTTTCCTGTGCTGGTCTAACCCTGATTTTATGACTTCAGAACATTTTACTAAATTAACATTGTATTAAAAACAGGTTATTTATGCCTATTAGATAAACACAAATTATTGGCCCCTATATTAGAAACCTAGAATAGATGCACATGGCTACTTCCTTTGCTTTAAAATTGTGTTTATCATTGATCCATTTGGAGTTTTTTTTTCTGACTTGTCTATGCATTCAAATAATTATAATTTCATTTTTTTATAAATTGCAATTTTCTGATTTATTTTGTCATAATATTCTAATTTAATCTGTATGCCAGATTTTGTTGTCTTATGATGCAAATTTAAGGACTCCGCATGATACAAGGCACAAATATAATAAACACAACTTGACTTCTGTTAACCTAATGGCCCCTGAACTGAGGAGCAACTCTGAAAAAGAAAATGGGTAAGATGTGATCTTTGGTACTTCAACATTTGATATTTAAAATTTCTTTCTAATCTGTAGTGAATAAGGTATAAAATTCCTCACCGTTATTGCAGCTAATGTCATTCACGATCGTGCATTGTAACTTTTCCACTAGAAACCGTTCCACTTCAAAGATGGATCAGTGGAGCACAGGTTACATTTTTGGTTGCAATGCACCCTACATAAGGATTCACCTTTTGACACTATTTCTAGGTTACTCACGAATGAGAAAACATAGAAAAATATGCTTCCGTGGTTCCTGGTTTTGAAAGATATTGCACCAGAATCAGGACCACTTAGATTTCCAGAATATCTGAAGTGAGTGGATGGACCAGCTTGTCTCTGCATTAACATGGACATCTTAATTGCAGAAGTGCTGTATTTTGCACTCTTAAATATCAATACACGTGAACATATAAAGTAGGAACAAGAGTAGGCCACTCAGCCCTTTAAGCATGTTTCATCATTCAATGTGATATAGTTGATTTTATTTTGACCTCACTCCACATTCTTTTATACCCCCAATTACACTCTCATCTTTTGGTTCTATTCATTTAGAATATAACTGGAGAAAGGTTAGATAACAATCAGTTGAAATGGCCTCTTCAGAACTAATGCTGTGGATTTCCCTACTCAAATATTTCAATACCTACTATTTTGTGGTTTTTTTTTTCATTTAGTGTATGGTGTTTTTGCTCATTCTCGTATGTGCATGCTTGCCCACTCTGATCATTCATGTGCTCTCACACTTTTTTTCTTGTTCACTTTGTCTACCATTTGCCCTACTCACTCTTTAAGAATAGGCACCAGGGTGGTAGTCAAATGTATGCAGCATCAAGCATGTCGAAATTTAATCTTCTTCACTCTAAATACCAGATTTTCCAGTTGAGAACTAAGTTCTATTTTATAGCAAATACCTGGAGAAAATTCTAGGTAAAATTAATTTCTATCCTGCACACTAAATAATTGGAATAATCTTCCAAGGAAGCTCTAAATAGAGCAAACATCATTTGAGGTTTATTTGTACAGTATAATCGTGTGCAACAGTGGAAAAAAAGGATCTTCAAAAGATTTCTTCTTGAGTTGCCTTATGAACTGAATTACTATTTTTATTGATTTCTTTTTCACAGTTGCGATCAGAGTATTTCTGTAGGATGATCATGCTGTGGTATAAATGTAAATATATTGTGGTGCCTAATCATTGTATAAAGCAAACAAGTTTTGTGGAACAGTTAACACTAGAATAGCCCATTTATGCAGTACTTCCAGCAATCGCAAAACATTTGGGTTGATGCTTACTCATGTTTTTCCTTTCCAGTTTTTTTGGAGAGTAATATATCCAACTTTGTCCAGTCTCGATGAAAAGAATTTTAAAAGATAAGCTTGGTATTGGAAAGGAAGTGTACGACATTAAACAGCAAATCAGACTGTGAGATGAGACCAAAATATATGAAGTGTTATACAAATGGAGAGATCTGTACAATTGAATTAGTGAGTACAAAGCAACCAAAAATCTCACTGGAGTAAAGTATGCCATGTAAACTGTACTATGGAGGAAAAAAGTGTTGCTGATAGTGTTTCCATTCTTGCATATTAAGGTCAGATTAAAGCTGTAACTGACAATGATTCTTAAAATAAATTGCATTTATATTTGTTTGCTACCTCCTGGAGTAGTGAAATTATTTGGGTGTTTGAAGCCAAGCATTCGTCATATTAAGGTAGAATAAGATGTCGCGTGATGTTGAAAATGTGATTCTGCATTTTAATCAGATTTCTTATGAAATTAGTACTTTCATTATTCACAAAATCTAAGGATGTAGAAGATTTTAATTTAGTTAAGTAACTAGTTTCAGAAGTAGTAGTCAAGAGCAGGAAATTGGAAGGAAAAGTGCTGGAGAAACTCAGCAGGTGTGACCGCGTTTGTGGAGGGAGAAGCAGAGTTACCATTTTGAGGCCAATTTGACTTTTCAGAACTGCTGAACAGTTCCAATGAAGTCTTACCAAATTCAGTTAACTTTTCACCACAGGTGTTGCCAGACTTGTTTGGGGTTTTTTCCAGCATCTTGGTTTTAGTTCCAATCTATTGTACTTTAACTTGAATCCATATATTTTGGACTTTCTTCTAATCTCAACTTGCATGTTTTAATCTTTTCCCTGATGTATTCATAAATAAAATCCTATCAATTAACAAGAGAAGATGTGCCATTTAATTTCAAATTTTTAAACCGCCATTTTATAATGTAAACCTTTACACGCAGATTTTGCATTTCGTGGTGTGGATACTATTTTGTTCATGAATGTCATGTAAACATTTTGTGTTGCAATCAAGACAAATGAATTATGGTTAATTTTATTTTTAATGCATGAAATTCTGGGATGTTTAACAATGATTTATGAATACTTTTTGTGAAAAACCAGTAAAACTATGCCTGATTTTGATATTTGTACATTTGACGGAAGAAATCTTTAATGCTACCAGCAGCTCCTGCTTTGAAGATTGCATTGTTGTTCCCTTGCACATTATTAATACACGTGATGCTTGTTGGTAAGAAGGGCAAAATTGATTTGAGCATGATCATTGACCTTTGCAAACAGTTTCCTAACTTGAACTGAGACAGCTTCAGAGTTTGAGAATTTTGTATGAATATGTGCATTCATGGAAAAATACTACTACGTTGCATGTAGATTATGTCATACAATGTTACAAATGATGATCAAATCCTATGACACTATAGGTAACATATTAGAGTTGTCTGTGACCAGTGTTTTACTTTGTGGCAGATTGGCTAGTGTTAACCCCCTCATTACATAATTTGACCATATGTTTGCTTGTGTTATAGAGTAACATGCCTCTGAAATAGTCTTTTCGATCTAACCCATCCATGCCTGACCAAGTTTCTAATCTAAGTTAGTCCCACGTGCTTGCATTTGGCCCGTAGCCCTCTAAACCTATCCTATTCGTGCACTTGTCTAAATGTCTCTTAAATGTTGTATCTTAGACACAACCTTCCCTCTTAACAAAAATATGCTAACTATCCCCGGTTTAATCTGTGCTTTTCCAATTGTAATCTCAATACTGATTATAGTAATTCACCCACCATAGAGGTCAGATTGACTGGCCTTTAATTATTTGGCCTATCCCTCACAATCATTTTAAATAAGTATACATTTGCAATCCTGTAACTGCCTTGGAAACAATTCATCTGGCTCTGATTATCTACCTTCGAGGAGGTCAGTGCCCTTCTAGTACCTCCCATCATATTTTAATTTAATATTTCGTGCTGCTCCTCTTCAAGTAAAATGTCTGCATCATTGCTTTTTTTTTGAGATGACAAAGATGAAGTACACATAAAAAACCCAAAGTCCAACCATTTCCCTCATACCTTGTTACTCCTAATAAACTAATTAAACATCTTTGGGTTTTCCTTAATTTTACTGATCAATTATTATTTCATTGCCTTCTCTGTGATTTCCAAACTACATTTTTCATGTCTCTCCTGCATTTTCTATACTCCAAGCTTCCTAAAGGATTTTTTTTGGGGGGGATTATCGTAAGCGCTTTTTTTTTGCACTTTGTCTTATCCTGTATTCTTCTGGATAATCAGCGAGCTGTACATTTGGCAGTGACCATATTTTTTTGCTTGTGAACACATACCTACAATGTGCCCAGAATTATATTTTTGAATGCCTCCCACTGACTTTATTCAGTTCACTTTTGCCAGATCTCTGCTTTGTAATGCTGTTTTCTCAGAATTTAAGCTGTTACACATGTTCTGTCTTTTCCTCATTCTATAATGATGCTAAATCTAACCATATTATGATCACGATGTCCAAAATAGTCACCTCTGCTACTTCATTCACCTGCACATCTTCATTTCCTAAGGCAAAATTTATAATTTGCCCTCTCTTGATGAACTTGTTACATGCTGAGTGAAAAGGTTCCCTTGTATGTGTTTTCAGAATTTTGTGCCTTCCTTGTCAATCATGCAGTTTGTATCCCAGTTGATATTTGGATAGTGGAGGTCCCCAAACAAAAAAAATCTGCCTACATATTTGCTTTTGTGTGTGTCTCTCTCTCTCTCTCTCTCTCTCTCTCTCTCTCTCTCTCTCTCTCTCTCTCTCTCTCTCTCTCTCTCTCTCTCTCTCTCTCTCTCTCTCTCTCTCTCTCTCTCTCTCTCTCTCTGTCTGTCTGTGTCTCTCTGTCTCTCTCGCTCTCGCTCTCTCTGCCTGCCTCGCGCCCTCTGCAGTGATACCCTGAAGTAGAGAGATGACTAATCTCCAACAACTATAATCATTTTCCTTCAAGTTAGGTATGAATCAACCCTCACTTCTCAATGAGTCTCGTCATCTTAGGGCTCATTGATACCATACTTAACGTCCTGTTCCCATTTCAGTCCGCAATCAAGAATACAGAAAGCTTTTTAAAAAAAAAAGTAGCCTCTAATGCTTCCACCCTTGTTAGATGCAGTGCCATTTCAAAAATGTGTTTCATCACTCGATATATAATGCACAAAAGACTCCCATCCATTCATAGTTCTTTTACCATTATATAACCTTGCAACCACCATATCACTTCAGGGTATCAAACATAAACAACAGGCCCAAACTATTTTTAGCTGCTTCGTCAATGACCACCTTCCCTCCTATCGATTTCATTTTCAGCAAATTTCCATGCATTCACTCAGTGCTATTCTGCCTGGTAACCCTGCAGACCTCTGGACTCTATATAGAGTTCAATAACTTTAGGGCTTGAGCTTTCCCCTGTCCTTTTTTTCCATTCCTCACAACCAGGCCTTGTTATCAGATAGTCTGCCTTTACATGCCATCATTGATTCGCCACTAACAGTCCTCATTAAAAGTTGTTCAGATCTAGCCAGATCATTATTCACCATTTTGTCTGCCTAACTGCTTTTCTCTCTCTTTAGGCTCTATCCTCACCCTATCTTCTGCATCGGAACTGACGTTTTACGAATTAGCACGGTTCTGAGGAAGGGTCACTTAACTCAAAATGTTAAGACTGATATTTCTCCACCCATGCTGCCAGACTTACTGAGCTTTTCCAGCAATTTCTATTTTTGTCTGATTTATACAATCCACAGTTCTTTTGGTTTTTACTGGGATGATTCTGCCCATTGTCAGCTTTCTGGTCAAAATTTTGTTTTTATTTTTATACATTCGTGGTGTAGTCCATCTGGTCCAGCCACTCAGTTCTTCTAGCATCTTCTCCTTGGTGATAGCCACCATACTCAGCTCTGCTCCATGATTCTTGAATTTTTGGGATAATAAGAGGAAGCTCTTCAGTTATACTTAGCACCAAGAAAGATTGTTATGGCTATTGGAAATCAGTCATCTCGATCCTAGAACATTGCTGCACTATTTTGTTAGGATAGGTATTAGTAAATCAACCTGTTCAGAGAGTGTTATTATACATCTCTGGAGCAGGTCTGTAATAGCTGGACAATATTGATAAGAAAATGTCTATTTTTAACTTCTAAATTTAAGATTTAGATAAAGATACAGATACAGATACGGATACAGAACTTTTGGCTGCCATGGTACCTACACACTATAAATATACAGCATATAGAATCACATTAACAATAGTGTGAAAATCCAGTATAATGCCATTTCACTAACATCTTAAATTGTTCTGGAGTTTGATCAGGATATAAATCCTTATTCCTGAATAAGGGCTCATGTCCAAAACGTTGATTCTCCTGCTCCTTGGATGCTGCCTGACCTGCTGCACTTTTCCAGCAGCACATTTTCAGCTCTGATCTCCAGCATCGGCAGTCCTCACTTTCTCCTTGGTCTAGGATCATCCTGCTGAAACTGCACAGGATGTATTTCAATTTAATGTTCTATGCACAACTGTTAATGTGTCGAAACAATGTTTTCTAAAGTTCTTTTATGTTACTCCACCCATGATTTTACTTAAAATCTAAACTCAAGAAGGCTCTTAGCCTTTTATGTGACAATACTTGGGGGGATTATTTGATCCTTCAACACTTTTTCCAGATAAGTGATGAGGTTAATTGTACATCCATCTCTTATCTACTTGATTTATATCCTAATCAAACTCCAGAACAATTTAAGATGTTAGTGAAACACATTTTCAGGTCAGCAAGCATGCCCAATTTTTAAACCTTGTTTCAATTACAAAGGAAATCTAAAAGAGAGCTCAAGTAATGTACATTACTGTCAATAAAAAAAACTCAAAAGCAGGTGTTAGGATTCCAGAACCTCCTGATTGGGAAAGATTCATATTGGTGCATGTGAACTTCTGGAGCAATAATTCATAAGTTTTCTCTCAGCAAACAGTAATTAAAAATACAGTAAATCAAATGAGTGCATCAGGGACACTGCATGACAGATTTCACAATCGTACAGAGCCAGAATTAATTTCCCTCTATCCATGCCCCCCTCTGTCAGCATCACATATGGCTTATGATTTCTGAGTTCCACCCAGCTAGACTCTGACAGAAGGTCAAAACCCGGGCTGGCATCCAACATTTGAGTCCTGCCCGATTCTTTTATTACATACTGCAATCACAGCCAATGTACGCCATTAATAAGTAGCTGGCCTCCTGAAAATGTAGAGGTCAGTATTTTTCCAAGTTGGAATCAAAACCTTCAAGGCACGCAAACTTATAAAATAATGACATATAACAAAATATTAAAATAATTAGATGGCCAAGGGTACGTTCTTGGGGACATAAGATCACAGAAGTGATCTCCTCTACACTGGGGAGACAGGATGCCAACTCGCAGAACGTTACAGAGAACATCTCTGGGACACACTCACCAAACAGCCCTACCACCCTGTGGCTGATAATTTCAACTCCCCCTCCCACTCTGCTAAGGTCATGCAAGTCGTTCTGGATCTCCTCCACCACCAAATACAAAACACCCAACGCCTTGAGGAAGAATGCCTCATCTTCATCCTGGGACCCTCCAACCACACAGCGTCAATGTCAATTTTACCGGCTTCTTCATCTCCCTTTCTCCCACCTCATACCGCTCCATCCCTCTAACTCAGCACCACCCTCTTGAAGTCTCCTACCTATCTATCTTTATTCCCATCTATCACTGCCCCACCTGCATCTACCTATTGTTTTCCCAGCTACCTCCCACCAACCCCACTCCACCCTCCTATTTAGTTGTCAGCCCCCCCGACATAAACACTACACTTCTGATGAAGGGCTTATACCTGAAATGCCGATTCTCCTGCTCCTCAGATGATGCCTGACCTGCTGTGCTTTTCCAGAGCCACACATTCTGACCCAGAATACTGATGCATTAATAATTGTCCTGACCTGCTACCTTCAATGATCTGGGCACACATACACTGAGGTTCCTCAGTCCCTTCACCCCTTTAGCATTATATTCTATTATTTGGTATGTCTGCTCTTCCTAAAATGTGCATTATCTCATGCTGTTCCTCATTAAACTTCACCTACCACCCATCTACTCACTTCACCAACTTAACTATGTCCTTATGAAGTTCTATTGGGTCCTCCTCACATTTACAATACTTCCAAATTTTGTATCATCCATAAACTTTGAAATAGTCTCCTGCCCACAAAAGCTAGATCATTAATATATATCAGGAAAAGACAAAAAAAACTTATTCCAGCCCAAAAACAATCAAGTTGACTATTACTCTGTTTTCTATCTCTCAGCCAATTCAATACCCATATTATTACTTTTCCTTTTATTCCATACACAATAACCCATATAAGACCACAAGACAAAGGAGCAGAAATTTAGCCATTCAGCCCAGAGTTTGCTTCACCATTCAATCATGGCTGATAACTTTCCCAACCTCATTCTCCTCCTTTCTCCCGGTAAGCCTTGATCCCCTTCATACTCAAAAACAGATCTATCTCTGTCTTAAATATACTTAATGACCTGGCCTCCACAGTCTTCTGTGGTAATGAATTCCATAGATTCACCACGCTCTGGCTGGAAAAGTTTCTCATCTCCATTCTAAAAGGTCTTCCCTTTACTCTCCGGCTGTGCCTTTGGGTCCTAGTCTCTCCTACCAGCGGAAAAATCTTCCCAAAACCCACTCTTGTCCAGGCCGTTCAGTATTCTTCAATTAGCAGCATGTTTCAATTAGATCCCTCCTCATCCCTCTAAACTGTCAAGTATAGACCCAGAGTCCTCAAATATTCCTCGTACGTTAATCTTTTCATTCCTGGAATCGTCCTTGTGAACTTCCTCTGAACACACTCCTAGGCAAGTACGTCCTTCCTGAGATATGGGGTCCAAAACTGTGCACAGTACTCCAAATGTGCTCTGACCAGAGCCTTAGAGCCTCAAGTATAATGCCTGCTTTCATATTCAAAATAATGCCATCATTATATTTGCATTCTTAACTACTGACTCAATCTACAAGTTTATCTGGGCTAGAACTCCCAAGTCCCTTTGCATTTCAGACTTCTAAATTTTCTCCCCGTTTAGAAAATATTGCATGCCTGTATTTTTCCTACCAAAGTGCATGACCCCACACTTTCCCCTGTTGTATTCCTTTTGCCACTGCTTTGCCCACTCTTCTAACCTGCCCAAATCCTTTTGCAGCATCCCTGCCTCCTCAATACTACGTGTCCATTCACCTATCTTTGTATCATCTGTAAACTTAGCCAGAATGCCCTGAGTTCAGGATGAGATCCAAGGTGGCGGCAGTCTGAGTGGTCTGCTGAACTGGGCTTTGTGCTGGGCAAGAAAAAAGTATCACTTTAAGCTCACTGATTATTTGGAGCTGCCGAAATCACCTGAGATACCTTTAAGGCCAGGGTGAAGTCCGGTAAAGGACAGGAGGACAGCAGACAGTGCATTCCCTTAATGCATGAGCAGGAAATCCACCTCCTGGAACGAAGACTGGTGGCAGTGGGGGAAAGGATTGCGGCATCAGAGACCCTGGCAGAGGTATCGGGAGGAAGGACCTGAGTGCTGGAAGACCAGCTTCGAGTCCTTCAGGATCAAATCGATGATCTGGAAAACAAGAATAGAAGGAAAAATGGATTGTGGGCCTCCAGGAGTGCAAGGAAGGCAAAGACCTTGTTGGCTTCCTGCAGGGATGGCTCCTGAAGTTTCTACAGGTAGAGTTGGAGTCGGGCCTGGAAAGCATGGAGCAGGCCCACCGGATCACAACACGCCGGTCCAGGCTGGAACAACGGCCCTGTGCGGTCCTCGTGCAGTTCCTGTATTATAAAGAAAAACAGTTAATAATGGAAACAGCAAGAAGATTGGGAAGGAATTCACAAACCATAATGTATAAAGATTCAAAGATAATGTTCTTTCAAGAGTTTTCAGGATCCCTGGTTAAGAGGAGAAAGGCATTTGATGATATTAAAAAGGAATTAAGGCACCTGAACATCCAATACTCCATAAGGTACCTGGCCATGTTGCATATCACCCATGGGGGGATGGTATATAACTTTGACTCTGCAGAAAAGGCGAAGGACTTTGTGAAGTCTCTGAAATGAATGACCTGAGTTGGGATGGGAGAGGAGGGGGCATTATTGCGGATATTGGTTTGGGGGTTCTTTTTCTTATTACCCCCTTTCTACTTCCCTCTCCTCCTTTTCCCTCTTTTTTTTGTGGTTATTGGTTGTACACGTATAGTTTTGTTGTAAAATTGGAACTATTTTATATATTGGTCGGCTAGGTATTATCTAGGTTTTTTTACTGCTGTCTTTTTGATCTTATATTTGGGATGGCTATATTTGTGGTTAAGACGAGGTGGGGGGGGGGGTATCCATTGTTTCAGAATGTATATAACAAGTTTTCTTTATTTGTGAATTGCCTGGGGCTAGGACATGGCCTCAGCTGGAGAGAGTCAAGATAGCAATAAAGATTGGGAGGGGTGCCCCCTATGGGCAGGGAGGAAGATCTCAAGTGAATTGGGGATTATTTGGGTGTTTGTTTCAGTTAAATGTAGTGTTTTTTTTAGTTGTAATTGTTTTTATAAGAATAGTTTTTAGATCTCATAGAGTTAGTATCTTTGTAACTAGTCACGCCTCAGAATAAGTTCCCTCCTTCTGGGAAACCATGGGCTGTCCTAGATGACCATGGCTAGTGATTTGTTCAGGTGGTGCACCTGGAATATAAAAGGGAACCATTCTCGCATTAAAAGAAAGAAGATCTTGTGTCTCCTGCAGCAGGGCAATAACCACCCTTTCCTTCCTGAGGCTCCACATGTAACTGATAAGGAACATCTGAAACTGCAGCAGGAGGTTATGACAGGGTGTTTTATTTTTCATCCTTCACTTCTAAGAGCAGAGGGGTGGCTCTACTGATAAGAAGGAACCTCCCCTTCCAGGTAATGGATCAGATTAAGGATGATCATGGAAAGTTTATTATTTTGAAAGCCCTAATACATGGAGAAGAATACGGTATTTTGAATGCAAATTGTCCCCCGGCACAACTTCTTAAATTTTTAATTGATACAATGGCAAAATTATTGAATCTTGGGATTTGCCATATGAATATAGGAAGGGATTTCAATCACCTAATCCAAGGTTGACAGAGTGCCAAAAGGCCTGGCAGGTACACCCACACAGTCTAAACAGTTGGTGGACATGTGCGATGAGTTGGGACTAGTGCATGTGTGGAGGTGCCTCCACCCCAATGGAAGAGATTTCACGTTCTAGTCCAACACACACACAAATGTCATACACATATGTTTTTTATGCCAACTGATGGCCTGGACAGAATTTTGGCGTGTAAAATAGGGAATATCGCTGTTTTGGATCATGCACCAGAATGTTTAGATGTTAAAGCTAAGGGTAGTGGAGCGAATGCACATCACTGGCGCATGGATTCATTTTTGTTAGGGGATAGTAAATTTATTGAATATATTACAAGAGAATTTAGGACCTATTGGAACATTAATTCAGGTACGGCTAGTAATCCAGCAATACTTTAGGAGACCACTAAGGCATATTTACAAGGTCTGGTTATTTCATAGGGAGGAGCAACCACGGATGCTAGAGGACCGACTGAAGGCAATTGAGAAAACATATTATAATAAACTGTCATTGGTTAAGCTTCAGTGGGTCACAGCTCTCTAGGCTGTTCTTGGCTCAACACACACAAGTGGCCAAAAAAGAAGTTTCCTTTGCCAAACAAAGACTGTTTGAATTCAGAGATAAGCCTGGGAGATATCTGGCTTATTTGACTAGGAGGAAAAAAGCCTCCCAATCTATTACCTCTGTTAGGGAAAAGGCTGGTACGATTACTTGTAAATTGAAAAAGATCAGTGCTAGGTTTAGGGAATATTTTGAAGCACTATATCAGTTGGATGGGAGCGAACACAGTACAATGGGAATGTGGTCCTTTGAAAATCTGGACTTCCCCAATGTAAGTAAGGATCAGGCTTGCCTTTGGAGTGCATCTCTAACTGTGCAGGAAGCAATAAGACATCTCCAGGCTGGCAAAGCACCGAGGCCAGATAGATTCCCAACTGAATTCTATCAGGAATTCATAAACATGTTAGTGGAACCACTTCTGGGGATGTACAAATATTCTTATACACAGGATTGTCTTCCACCTTCTCTTAGGGAGGCTAATATCTCCCTCATTTAAAAGAAAGGGAAGGACCCCGAAGAAAGGGCTTCATGTAGACCAATCTCAATGTTGAATGTAGATTTCAAAATTTTATTGAAGATGTTGGCTCTGAGATTGGAGAAGGTCTTGCCCCATATTATAAAAGAAGACCAGACAGGTTTTGTTAAGGGCCGCAGTTCCTCTAACAATATTGGGAGAGTACGGAATATAGTACAGGTATGTCAGCAAAGATTGATTCCGGGGTTGGTGGCCTCCTTACATGCAGAAAAGGCCTATGATCGGATACAATGGCCGTATCTATTTGAGGTTCTAGAATTTTTTGGTTTGGAGTGGGGGTGGAGGGTTGCAGTGTGGGGTGGGGTGGGGATCCTTTGCCAGATGGGTAGCAGTACTGTGTAATGATCCTAAGGTGGCAGTTATTACAAAATGGTAATCTTGTAATCTTCAGGGGTGTCCTTCATCACTGCTACTATTTACCTTGGTAGTCTTCAGGGCTGTCCTTCATCACTGCTGCTATTTACCTTGGCGATAGTTTCGGCTAAAGGTTCAATTAGGAGGGATCCTGAAATAGTAGCGCCAAAGGTGGGAATGGGGGAGCATAAGATCACCCTATATGCTGACAATGTCCTTTTATTCTTGGTCGGTCTCAGAATGGACTCCAGCTTTAAGGCATGGGAGGACAAGGGAATTCTATGTTTGGGAGATTTATTCGAGGGAGAGACCTTGGTGTCAATTTAATCAGTTAAGTCAGAAATATGGATTGTCCAATAGGGACTTTTCTGATACTTCCAGGTAAGGGACTATATACAGAGGAAGACCGCGTTCTTGAGCCAGTTTATAAATCAGACGTGGACAAAAGAATACTCCGGTGTACAGGTACTCTTTCACTTAGTACTTTATATTATTTACAAAAAGGTCGCGCCCTGGGGGATATGGAAGGACTTTGTAAGACGTGGAATAGAGAGTCAGGACAGGACATTTTACCGGAGATATGGGAAGACATCTGGGGGATCATAAGGAAAATTTCAGTATGTAACAGGCACAGGCTATGCAATTGAAGATTTTACACAGGGCTCATATGGCGCCAGAGAGTCTAGCTAAGTTTAAAAGAGGATCGTCACCAGAATGTCCCAAATGTAACGTTAGTATAGGCACTCTTACACACTGCTACCGGTTATGTTGTACGATCCAGAGATACTGGAGTGCTATAGTAAGGGAGTTGAAGAACATCCTCGGGATTGAAATTAACATGGATCTAGTAATTCTTCTTTTGGAGTTGCCAAATTTGCCCTCTCTGGGGGAACACGGTAAGATACTGTGTACCATCTTATCCATTGCGCAAGGAAGAACACTCTAGTGTATTAGTCAGAAAAACCACCAGGTTTTGTGGGGTAGCGTAAGCTAGTGATGGAGCATTTCCCCCAAGATTACCTCACAAATATGGTGCACCACAAAATGGAACAGTTTTATAGGACATGGTGGCCCTTTCAAATTATATTGACGCTGACTTATCAGCAATATTGTTAGGGCCGTGGTATAGCTGTGGGAATCTTTATGGGTGCCCGTGGGGCCCTGGGAGGAGGAGATGGAAGGAAAAGAATATGGGTACTATAGATGGTACTCCCAGGGATGGGAGCCTCAGTGGATGTGTGATGAGTAAGATAGAATAAAATAGTGAGATATTATTTAATTTTAGTAATTTGAATGTAGCTTAAACTAGTATTTATTTAAAATATTTTTAGTTTAGTTTTAGTTAGGTAGATATGTTTGTTTTGGTAGAATAGAAGGATGTTTATTAACAATGGTACTATGCTATGGCCTTGTTTTTTGTACAACTTTTCTTTCTGTTTTGATGGTGTTATACTTTTTCTTTATATATAAATGTTTTGTAAAAGATTTTTAAAAGCTTCTCAATAAAAATATTTGTATAAAAAAAGTGCCACGAGCTCCTTCATCTAGATCGTTAATGTATAAAGTGAAAAGTTATGGTCCCAACACCAAACCTTGTGGAACACCACTTTGTCACTGGCCGCCATCCTGAGAAGGACACTTTTATCCCCACTCCCTGCTTTCTATATCTATTGTGTAGCACTGAGTTGAACGTCTTCTGGAATTCCATGTACACCACATCAACAGCATTACCCTCAGCAACCATCCCCATTAGCTCTTCAAAAAAAACCTCCAGCAAGTTAGTTTAGTGCAATTTCTTCTTTGGAAATTCTGGTTTTACCTAATCATTCACCATTTTTCATGTAACTACTAACTCTATACCAAATAATTGTTGATAGAAGCTTCACTGCCACCAAAGAAGTTAAACTGACTTGTCTGTAATTGCTGGTCTTATCCTTACATTCGTTTTGAACAAGAGTGTGATGTTTGCAATTCTCCAGTCTTCTGGCCTATTCAGAGTCTAGGGAAAACTGAAAGGTTGTAGTTAGTGCCCCTATAATTTCCTTGGATGCATCTTATCCAGTCCTGATTTACAAATCAACGATCTATCCAACACTTCATGCTCATCAATTTGAACCTTGATAGTGACAGAGTTTCCTCCTCTATCACCATAGCCTGGGTAGCATCTAACTCTTTGATGCAGACAAGGCAGATACAAAGTTTTTCATTTAATACTTCAACCATAGCCCTTGCTTCCATGTGCCAATCTTCTTTTTGGGTCCCCATTAGCCTTACACTTCCTTTTACCACTCTTTGCTGTTTATATACCTATGGAAGACTTTAGGATTGCCCTTTATGTTGACTACCACACTGTCTCAATTTCTCTTCTCTCCTCTACTATTCTTTTTTCACTTGCCAGCCAAATCCTTTTGGTTCTCAATTGTATTTCCCACACGTCACAAGCACACTTTTCTTCTTTATTTTGATTTCCTTTGTCATCCATGGAGCTCTGGATTTTTTGGTCTTACTTTTCCCTTGAGAGAATATACTTTGATTGTATCTGAACCACCTCATCTTTAAATAAGTAGCCCAGTGCTCCATTATGGCCCAAAAGGGGACATGAAATAGCTTTGGCAAATAGAGTTGAGGAGAATCCAAAGGGTTTTTACAAATACGTTAAGGACAAAAAGATAACTATGGAGAGAATAGAGCCTCTCAATGATCAGCAAGGTGGCCTTTGTGTGGAGCCACAGGAGATGGGGAGATACTAAACGAGTATTTTGCATCAGTATTTACTGTGGAAAAGGACATGGAAGATGTAGAGCCTAGGGAAATAGATGATGACACCCTACCTTATTACAGAGGAGGAAGTGCTGGTGGTCTGGATGTCTTGAAACACAAAAAAATTGATAAATCTCTAGGACCTTAGAACTTTGTGGGAAGCTAAGGAAGTGATTGCTGAGCTTCATATGAGATATTTGTATCATCGATAGTCACGTGAGGTGCCGGAAGACTGGAGGTTGGCTAACATGGTGCCACTGTTTAAGAAAGGTGGTAAGGACAAGCCAGGGAACTATAGACCAGTGAGCCTGACGTCGGTGTGGGCAAGTTGTTGGATCCTGAGGGACAGGATGTATGTGTACTTGGAAAGGCAAGAACTGATTTGGGATAGACGTCATGGCTTTGTGCATGGGAAATCATGTCTCATAAACTTGATTGAGTTTATTGAAGAAGTAACAAGATTGATGAGGGCAGAACGGTGGACATGATCTACTAGATGTTTGACAAGATTCCCCATGGGAGACTGACTAGCCATTTGGATACAAAACTGGCTCAAAGGTAGAAGACAGGGTGATAGTGGTGGTGGTGGAGGGTTGTTTTTCAGACTGGAGGCCTGTGACCAGTGGAGTGCCTCCAGGATCGATGCTCTTATATATCTCTTAGATATATGATTTGGATGTGAGCATAAGAGGTATAGTTAGTAAGTTTGCAGATGACACTAAAATTGGAGGTGTAGTGGACAGGGAAGAAGGTTATCTCAGATTACAACAGATTGTGATTAAATGGGCCAATGGGTTGAGAAGTGGCAGATGGAGTTTAATTTAGATAAAGGAGGTGCTGCATTTTGGGAAAGCAAGTCTTAGCAGGACTTATACACTTAATGGTAGTGTTGTTGAGTAAAGAGACCTTGGCGTGCAGGTTCATAGCTCTTTGAACGTAGAGTCGCAAGTAGATAGGATATGGAAGAAGGTGTTTGGGTATGCTTTCGTTTATTTGTCAGTATTGAGAACAGGAGTTGGGAGGTTATGTTGCAACTGTACAGGACATTGGTTAGGCCAATATTGGAATATTGCATGCAATTCTGATCTCCTTCCTATCAGAAAGATGTTGTGAAACTTGAAAGGGTTCAGAAAAGATTTACAAGGATGTTGCCAGGGTTGGCCTGGACTGTCAGAGGCTGAGGGTGACCTTATGGAGGTTTATAAAATCATGAGGGGCATAGATGGGGTAAATAGACAAAGTCTTTTCTCTGGGGTGGGGGAGTCCAGAATTTGAAGGCAAAGGTTTAGGGTGAGAGGGGAAAGATATAAAAGAGACCTAAAGGGCAACATTTCATGCAGAGGGTGGTACATATATAGAATGCAGTGCCAGAGGAAGTGGTGGAGGCTAGGACAATTGCAATATTTAAAAGGCTTCAGGACGGGTATATGAATAGGAAGGGTTTGGAGGGATATGAGCCAGGTGCTGGCAGGTGGGACTAAATTGGGTTGGGATATCTGGTAGGCATGGACGGGTTGGACCACAGGATCTGTTTCCATGCTGTGCATCTCTATGATTCTGTGAATCTAATAATGGTCTCGAAATGAATCAGGTAATTCCAAAGAAATGAGGGCAATGCTGACTGGAATGGACTGGGAATGTGTTTTGCAGCAAAGATGGTTGAGGAACAATTGCAGACATTTAAGAAATTAGTTCAAGGCTTACAGCAAAGACATTATCCAGTGAGGGAGGAGGATTTGTGGAAAGGAATAGTGCAGTTTTTGGAAGAAATGATTAATTGAGAAACAATATTATGTTGTCTCTTTCACATTTCTAAAGTAATATAAGTAAGCAAAATAGGAAAAGGGAAACAAAATTAGCATAAGGAAGGTAAACATATAGTATTCTTACATGAGACCTGTTACCAGCGGTGTTCCAAAGGGATTGGTGCTGTGCCCACTTTTGTTTGTCAATTATATAAATGATTTTGATGAGAATATTGAAAACATGGTTAGTAAGTTTGCAAATGATGCCAAAATTGGTGGTAGAGTGGGTAGTGAAAATTTATCCAAGATTACAAAGAGATCTTGATCAATTGGATCAATGAGGTAAGGAGTAGCTGATGGAATTTAATTTGGATAAATGAAAGAGATTGCATATAGGCAAGTTGAATGGCAGGTGCTTTTTCCTTAGGGTGGGGGATTAAGACTAGAGGACATATTTTAAGATGAGAAGATTTTAAAAAGATGAGGGTCATTTTTTTTCTTCACATGGAATGATAATGTTGATGAGTGGATTTATTCACTCTATTCACCTGCCTATTGCCTCCTATTCATCTTAACCATACTGGAATGAACTTAGAGGAAATGGTGGATGCAAGTAGAGTTACAACATTTAAAAGATATTTGGATAAATTCATGAATAGATATTTAGAGGGATATGAGCTGAGTGTGGGCAGGTGGACTAGTCTAATTTGAGATTATTGTTGGTTTGACTGGCTGGACTGAAGGGTCTATTTCCATTCTGTTTAACTCTTTTAGCATTTTTTTTTCCCAAAAGGGAGGAACTAGGGGACTTAAGGGAAGTCATGGCAGCAGATCTCACAGCTATGATATGTTCCTCCTGTACAGTGTGGAAAATCATAGAAACTTCAACTGACTCTGGTGACCACATGCAGGAAGTGTAAAACAAAAACAGAAATTGCTGGACAAATGCAGTAGATCTGGCAGCATTTTGGAAAGAAAGCAAAGTTAACATTTCTGGTCCAGTGACCTTTCTTTACAACAGAGGTGTTTCCAGTTGCAAATATTGGCTAACCACAATTTGGAGTATGAATTCATTGTGGAGCATCTGCAATACTGAATATGTTGTGGGTAGCACATTCAATGAGGTGGTCTCACCACAGGTGATGGCTGAGCAGAAAGGGTAGAGGAAAATTTGTCCAGAAGTTCCTCAGCCCCCACCCCCCTTTTTTAATCAGGTATACCATTTTGAATATTGTTAGGGATGACGACTCCAGGGGAAGACAGTGAGAGCCAAAGTCATGGCACTATGGGTGTGTTTCTTGCCCAAGAGGGGAGGAAAAAGAAAAGTAAGACGATAGTAGTAGATTAAACTGTAAAGGGACTAGACAAGTGTTTTTGCAGCCACAAAGACACTAGCCTCCCCAGTAGCAATGTCAGGGTTATCACCAAATGGCTAAAGGGCATTCTGAAAGAGGAGGGCAATTAGAAAAGAATAAAGTATTGTTCTTTACCAACAATAAAGGCTGAAAAAGAGTTGTAATCTCTGTACTACGCCCAATGCCCTGCTATAGTGTACAAAAATAAATTAGTCCAGATGAATGCGTTACTGGAGAGATGTTGCAGGAAGGAGGGCTTTACATTGCTGGGTCATTGGGACTGTTTGTTCGGGCCAGCATGTTCAATAACGATAAACGGCAGCATCACCAAAGCAACAAACACCGGATAGAGGAATATACAGGATTGGATAAAGAGAACCAGGGACGCTTAGGATAAATACCAAGAGCCGAAACAGTAGAAGGAGAAACTTAAAAAGGAAATCAGGACAGCAAAAAAGTTTTCCTTTTTTTAATCTGCAATTTTACAAGCTGTTATTTTACAAGTACTTACAGTAAAAAGATAACTAGGGAAAAAGTAAGTCCCAAATTAATACTTCATTCACTAGTGAGAAGTACAAAATTGATACAGAATTCAGGGAATATGACTATAACAAGGATGAAAGAAATTAGCATAGACAGAGGCAGTGTTCTGGTGGTCTGGCAGGCTTAAAAGAACTCCCCAGGGCTGGATGAAATGCATCCTAGATTGTTGAGGCAAAGGAGGAAATAGCCGAGCTGCTGGCAATAACTTTCAAATCCTCTCTAGTCACAGAAGGTTCCAGAGAATTGCCAGTGTGGTACCATCACTCAAGAAGGAAGGGGAAAAATCAGAAAACTACAAGTCAGTCACTCTAGCCTCAGTGGTCAGGAGACTATTAGAAGCAACGCCCAAGAACAGAATTAATTTGTACTTGGTGAGGCAGGGATTAGTCAAAAATAGTCAGCATTATTCTGTTAAAGGGAAGATCATGTCTGACCAACGTGATTGAATTTTTCTGAGACAACCAAGTGAATACATTAGTGTAATGTATATGATCGAAGAACCCATGGAATCTAAGGAAATTTGGCTAACTGGATCCAGAATTGACCAAGTGGCAGAGAGTGATGGTCAAGGGCTATTTTGTAATTGAAAGCCAGTGTCCAGTGAAGTTCCACACGACTCACTACTGGTGGTATATAGAAATAATTTTGACTTGAACGGGTCTTGTTTAGCTTAGTTGCCGGACAGCTGATTTGTGATGCAGTGATGCCAGCAGCATGAGCTCAATTCCTGCACTGACTGAGGTTACCATTTTAATCAAATATAGGCGAGTTAATCAGTAATTTCACAGATGATACGTGAATTGGCAGGATAGTAAATAGTGGAGCATAACCTTAGATTACAGGAGGATACAGATGGGCTGGTCAGAGACAAATGGAATTCAATCCAGATAAGTGTATGCGTATGCACTTGTATTTCCTTAATTTGTTCTGTCCATGATAGACAGTAGGATCCTGGGAAGCACTGAGGTTTCGGAGAGGCTTGGTGTTCATAACCATTAGGTAGTGGAATGGTAGATAAAGTGGTTGAAAAGGCATATAGGATACTTGCCATTTAGCTGAGGCGGGGAGGTTATACTAACTGTATAAAACATGGGTTTGGCCAAAGCTAGATTACTGTTTGCAGTCCAGAATCCACATTATAGGAGGGATGTGATTGCACTGGAGAGAATGCAGAGGATATTTATCATGGTGAGGTCAACAAGTGACCATCAGAATTAAAAGACCACCCATAATATTTAAGAAATAGAGGAATGATGCTGGGTGAAGTAAACAGCAGTGTGTTGTAGACCTTTTAAGACTGTGAACATGCTAGCTAAGTTACACTTGTATAACTACATTGTTATGAATCAACGTAAAACTTGGCTCAGGTTGTTGAGAAGAGGATCATGAACTGTGATATGTAATTTTTAATAAACCCAGATTGCATTAAAGCTTCTGGACAAATTCTATGTGAACATTCTAGAGTCAAAAACAATGAAATGAAGGCACAATTTTATTAAAAAATTGCAAACAAACTAAACAAAATCAAAAATGTTGTAGCTAGAGCACACAGATGCTTCCCCACATCTGCATTCAGTCAAAATTATTTCTCAAAAATTACCCTGTTTAGGAATAAAATACAATGAAACATGCCAACATTCTTGGTTACATATACAGGGCCACCAAATTTCAGCCACAGCTGCCCAAAGCGGGTGAGGAAGGAACATTAATATGGTCTCATGCGGCCAGGTGGGGGCGGTGCTCTACTAGGCGGCGTTATTGCAATGTCCAGGTAGTCCCCAATTTGAAATTTTTGCGATTGTAATGTCATCGAGTCATCTGGTCCTTTCCTCCCTGAAACAGTGGTACCGATTTCCTTCACTCTGTCATACAAAAGCAAAACAACAGTCATCTAGATGCAATTTTCACCAGTTAAAAAGTAAAATCTATTAGGACTGCTCAATGGACAATGTAGTTTTGTTTAAGACACAATTAAACACTGTATACTTTAACCTTTTCTCTTTAAGCAACTCCAAACATCATCGTAAAACCACAATGGGACTAATTAATACTAAAGTTTCACTGATCAAATTCTAGACAGAAAATTAATTTATAATTTGTGCTTTATTCTGTGCCTTATTTGCCCTTTTAGATAGCATATCTAGCTATCTGTCTAGTATCTGTTAAGTCTACATAATCTGTACAATCCACATGCATTTATGCCATTTTGGATTTCTGTTAATAATGCAAAAATAAAAAGAATAATGGATTTAGATACCATGACTCCTCAGATACTGAAGTAGTCCATGCCCAAATTCAGTAACACCTGGAAAATATCCAGTCTTGGCTGACAAGAGGTAAGTAATATTGACACCACACAAATGCCAGGCAAGGACTGTCCTCAATGAGAGAGGAGTCTGGCCATTGCCTCTTCATGTTCAGAGCCATAACCATCACTAAATCCTACATTGTCAACATCCTGGGGGTTACCATTGATCAGAAACTGAATTGGATTAACTTTTTAAATAAAGTGGAAACAAGAGCAGGCTTGGAAACCAGCATGAAGAACTCTCTTCCTGACTCCCAAAACCTGTCCATCTACAATGCACAAATCAGGAGTGTGGTGGAATACTGCCCACTCCCTCCACAAACCACCACCTAGCAGTAGCAATTTGCCCCATCTACATGACGCACTGCAGAAATTCACCAAGGCTCCTTGGACCGCACCTTCCAAATTCATGATGTCCTTCTGTATAGAAGTAAAGGGCAGCAGATCGTATCATCATTTGCATGTTCCCCTCCAAGCCACTCACCAAGCTAACTTGGAAAGATATCACTATTTCTTCAGCGTCCCTTGGTCTATAAACAGACTGTAATAGTTCAAGGCGGCAGCTCACCACTCCCTTCTCAAGGGTAATTAAGGATAGACAGCCAACGACAGTCACCTCCCAGGAGTGAATAAAAGAAACAGGCTAATGTAAGCACCCTCAGAGTTAAGGCTTTGGCCACCAAATAACTCTGCATCAATTGCATTCTCAAACTTATCAGATACATATTAAATGAGTAACAAGTAACTCACTTTATGAAAATATTAGGAAGCAATTTGTTTTATACATAGTTTAGTGCAACATAGAATTTCTGTCACAATGTTTCCCCTTAGACAGTGAAAAATTAGTTGATGAGTGGATTTATTCACCCTCTTCACCTGCCTATTGCTTCCTATCCATCTTAACCATACTGCTGACCTCCACACTGCCACTTTAAAGCTGACAGCCAACAACATACACATACATATCCTGCACATCAGGATAATTCAATCAGAGCTGATAGTTTTCTCAAACCCATTCTCCTGCCTTTTCCCCATAACTTTTGATGCCCTTACTAATTAAGAATTATTTATCTCTGTCCTAAAGACATCCAATGACTTGCCCTTCACAGGCTTCTGCAGTGATCAACTTCACACTCTGGCTGAAGAAATTCCCCCTCATTTCAGTTCAAAAGAGAGTTGCCCGTTAATTCTGAAGCTGTGCCCTCAATTCCTAGTCTCTCCTACTCAAGAAAACATGTGCTCCACATCCACTCTATCCAGGCCTCTCAGGTTCAGTAAGTTTCAATAAGATGCCCCCTCATTCTTCAAAACTCCAAGACTTCAGATCCACCAGCTTTTTATAACAAACAAAACCGAATAAGCTTTATAATAAATCTAATTAACAATTTGTAACATGAAAATTCAAACATCTACTCCTCCAAGTAACACTCAGAATTACAGATATTTTACAGCACAAAGAGGCTATTCAGCCTGCCATCTCTGCCCTGGCTGAATAAATTCTCATCCCATTTTTCAGCACTTGGTCTGTAGTCTTGTTGGTTACAAAGCTTCAGGTGTAGACCTAGGTTCCGATTTAATAAGTTGAGGACTTCCATTTCAACATCTAAACCAGGTAGTGAATTCCAGACATTTATGATGAAAAGGTTTTTTTTCGTATGTTCTTCTAGCCAGCCTATCAAAAATCTGTAATCTGCGTCCATTGATAATTGATCTCCCAACTAGAGGAAACAGGTCTTCCCTGTCCACTCTATTCAAGGCCATCATTGTTCTGTACACTTCAAAAGAAGTCACCCCTCAGTTTTCTTTGTTCTCAAGACGACAATCCAAGCCTCTAAGATACAACCTTCCCTTAACAAAACTATGCCCTAGATTTAGCATTACCACACTTGCTTTTGTGGACACATGCCTCCCACTGACTTTATCCAATTCAAGTTTGCCAGATCATTCCAGGTTTGTCATGCTGTCTTACCACAACTTAGAACATTTATTCACGTTATGTCTTTTCCTCCAACCATAATGATGCTAAATCTAACTGTATTATGATCACAATGCCCAAAATGTTCACCTGCCCATCTTAATTTCCTAAAACAAAAAATGTGCCCTCTCTTAATAAGCTTATTACATGCTGGCTAAAAAAAATTCTCAGGAAGTCTGTGTCCCAAATGATATTTGGGTAGTTGAAGTTACCAACTAACTGATTTTTTTTTAAACTCAGGAATTTGCCTGTATTTGCTTCTCTCTCTCTCTCTGTTGGGGATCTATAGTATATGTGCAGCAGTGTGGCTGCCTCTTTATTTGCTTCTGAATTTAACGCACAAGTGGCCTCATTTGACACTTCATTTAGAATAGCATCCATTCTCTCAGCTGTAATTGAAGAAGATTTAAAGAAGGATGCCCACCTGTTTTATCCTCCTCTCTAGCCTGCTAAACAAGCTCTATCAAGGGATGCTGAGCTGTCGTCATCGTCCCTCTTTAAGCCAAGACACCACAATAATAATGATATAATGCTGACAGATGCCTGTGTCGATCACTCCTTATGTTTGCATTACCTTTTAATACTGCCAAATTCTTGTGCTGTACATTTTTCAACCTTTGCTTCCTCTGTCTTTCAGAGTCACTCACTAAATTTTTGCCCCGTTTCTGGCTTTGAACTTGTCCTCAGGTTTCCAGCCCCATGCCAATTTAGTCTCTACAAACTTAAGCAAACAAAATTGAGAGAGAAACTCAGCAGGTTTGGCAGTATCTGTGGAGAGAAGACAAAGTTGATGTTTCAAGTCCAGTGACCCTTCTTTAGAACTGGCAATAGCAAAAGTCCCTTCAAAGGATATTTATCCTAGTCTTGTTCAGGTGCAGACCATCTGGCTTGTACAGGTCTGACCTTCACCAGTACAGTTTGCAATGCCCCAGAAACCTGCTGCCCAGCCATGTGTTCAACCACTCAATTTTCAAAGTTCTACATTCACGAGCAAATGGGACCATCACCTCTATCTAGCACAGTGACATCTGCTTTCAGGACCTTAGCCCCACTCCTATCTAGGTCACTGATACCAATGTCGACCGTGACCTCTGGCAGATAACCTTGTTTTGCAACAACTCTATAACATACTTTACCTTGGCACTGGGGAGGCAACATACCATTCTGGAGCCATATTAATGCCTGTATGACTCTCTGACTATGAAATCGCTATAACTATTGCTCCTGTATAAGTCTTCCTCCACTGTCCAGGTGCCCATAGTACCACCAACTTAGCTCGAACTGCACTCTCTTGAAGAACTATTCTTTCTTACTAGTACAGCAAATATTTTATTAACTGGCACCTATGGGACCAGGAGTATGCTGATTGATCAAAAAGGTCTACATAATCAATGTAAAAACATACACTAAGTAAAGGAAACATAATACAGGGGGTATGTTTTATTTACAGCATAAATCACAAATAATGATGCAACCTTGCCTTAAATAAAAAAAACTTATCGGCAGAGACAGCCTTCTCATTCACACCCTCAAATGACTACTTGGACATCACGGGAGATTTAGATAATACAGTAAACTTCTGGTATACAATTTTTGCCCATTTATCAAGAATGAGGGTTCAAACAAAAAGTTTACTGTATCTAAATGGTATACCAATTCGCAAGCAAGATAGACTCCTGCAATACCTGTCTATTTTCTTCTTTAGATTGCCTGACAGTCATCCATTTGTTGTCTGCCTTTATCCTTCTAACCTGTGATTACACCACAGTGACTCCAGCTGCTGTTCCATTTCTGAAATCCTGAGCTCAGGGTTTTATAGTCGGTGATACTTCCTTCAGAGTGTTTATCTGGAACATATGGTGAATCAATGGCTTCACAAATATTGCAGGATGTACACTCCATTTGGCCACTCTGACCTGCCATCCTGTAATTTTTAAAATTATATATTCTGAATAATACTAAACATAACAGTTGTCACCAATCAGCTTCTTCAGCTGTACCAAAGGAAAAGCTAACTACAGGAATGAAAACATTAGGCAAGAAAGAAATGCGTCCAGCGTCTCACCAAATCTGTCTATCTCAACAAATTCCTACTTTCCATTCGATTACCAAAGCAGCACTGAGGAAAGCCTCTACTTATGTTTCTTGAAAACAACTGAAACTTCAAAGAATTAGATTAATCCAGCCATTAATTAATTACAGTTTCTCTCACAGTTTGAGAGAGACTTAAGGTTTCAATTTTTAAAAATTGCTCAACTCAAAGTATAATATTTAGTTAACTCATAAATTAAAAGGGAAAACTAGAATTTAGATAAAAATTACCCCTTAATTCGTTTTCACTCACTATTTCCCAGTGTACAAAATGCCTCCGAGGGAGAACCACCATCACCACTAACCACTGACACAGTTCCCCACCCCCCTACAAAAAACCTCTTGTCATACAAGGAATAAACTATTTACATTGTTCTAGTTGTTATGTTGGAGTTGAATGTAGATTTCATTTTACACTAGTTAACAAATTTACAGACTTGCTGGACTCCTCCTCTTAGACACTCTACCCTGTAACCTTAACACAAGTAGATGCTTCTTGATGCCTCGGTTATTGATGTAATGAAGATTTGTACACCACTTTCCTTGGGATGCAACTTCTTGGCAATTCAATAAACACAAACATTTAATCTGAAGTATAAACTATGAACTGAAGGAGGTTTTTTTGTTAAAACAAATTGTTATACATGGAAAAAGTAAAGAACATTTATTTTTAATATTTTGTAGTTTCAAAGCCAACTGTATCTTGACAACACACATTTGGACAATTTTTTAACCAGTTTAGGACAATTTGTCCTAGGGAAAACTGTCAGGCCATTCTTTCATCTTAAGTGATTACTCTATTCATCATCAAGTCTAGCTTTTGATTACATTTAATATGATTAAAAAATAAATGTAATCACATCTTAATGGTATGCCAGTATGTTCTACGAGAATGCTTGGTGTCAGTTCAGACTTGCTGTTCAGACATTCATTATGGAGTCAGATAAAGGTCAGTATGGATTAACCAGGACCAGGGGCATAAAGGAAAATCATTCTGTATTCATAGAATCACAGAATCCCTTTAGTGTGGAAATAGACCATTCGGCCCAACATGTCCACACCGAACCTCCAAAGAGTAACCTACCCAGACCCATTCCCTATATTTACCCCTAACTAGTGCACCTAACCTACACATGCCTGAAAGCTATGGACAATTGAGCTTGGCCAATTCACCTAACATGCACATCTTTGGATTGTGGAGGAAACCCACACAGACACGGGGAGAATGTGCAAAGTCCATGCAGTTGCCAGAGATTAGAATTGAACCTGGGTCTCTGGCACTGTGAGGCAGCAGTGCTAACCACTGAGCCACCATGCTGCCCTGGATGATACTGTTTTTAAAATTGAACCAGAACTGCAACTCTTTATGGTGACTTGAACATCAACTGTGTATATCAGTGATTCAAGTGACAAACTAAAAAAGAACTTTACTTAGAGGATTCTTTCAAGTCTACAGGAAAGCCATGTTGAGTGAGTAGAAGTCTCAACAAATTTGCTGAGCTGTCACCCTAACAGCCATTAGGAAGGGTTGGCCATGCTGTTCAATAGCAAAATTGAGACGGTGTTCTGGGATAATAGTCTGAAGTGGCAATGTGCCTCACTCATCTGGAGGAAATAGCATCAAGACTCTTGGCCTCCAGTATCGCCTCCACATCTTGAGAGGACCTTACACTACAACAGTTTAGCAGCTACATGTCCTGGACTAGCTGGCTCATCCGTTCCTTCTTACTTTCTCTAACTCTGTTGCACCACTGTCATGGTGATAATCCTTGCTGTAGATGGATCCATTAGTCATGGCTCCAATGATGCTGTGGAGAGAATATCTGAAACCAAACATGTTCGTGATATAATGTGAACAGTCATTCATGTCAATCACAAATGACAGTTTAGACTAGACCACAGTGAGACTGGAGAATTCCCAAGAAGGAAAATTTTTGACACGGGGAGCTTTATTCTATGTAAACAGATGGAGGACTACTGAAACCTTGCCCACTTACCTCAGCTCCCACAAGAAGGACAGCATTGTATGTAATCATGTTCACAAATAGTTACCGTTCAAGGTGAGAGGAAATCAGCTTTGTGCACTTGTGCAGCCTCTAAGACCTTTGATTGTTTTTGAGAAATGAAGTCTGCAAGTGGTACTTTTTAAGGTTGTCTGTGATTGCTTTTGTTTCAGAGATGACTGTGATCAGTCAGTCATGATCAATGATATGTCCAAGATTGCTTGTGGCCAAGATTTGTATTCCACATAATTGGATAGTGCATGCATTTCATGTGCAGGGTGTAATGATTTTGTGTAAATGCCTAATTAGTGCAGTTTCTCATGAAGGGCCACACATTGCTCACTGATAGAGTCTGTGTTTTCTAACAAACAAAAACTCTTACTCCACTCACTTTGGGTGTGGCTCCAGTCATTTTCCATTTTCACTGGGCATTTTTGACCCAAGTGTGATGGAAGGCAGTGGCAAGGGTTGCACTTTGCAGTGAGTCTGATAATCAAAGCCTTCCATAATGCATGTTCTCCCATCCCCTCATCGCTCAATACTGATAAATATCATCATATTGATTTATCAAAAACTGAGTTTCTACATGTAACAACTCAACTTTTAATTAACATTTTCATCTCCCATGTTAGTCCGAGCCCCAGCCCTACAGTTTAATTGTGCTAACCATCTTGCTGCACTTACCCCAATCACAGCTCCTCTGATGCACTGTTGTCTTGAGAAAGTCTATAGCCTTAAAAATGTCTTTAAGCATTTAGACTAAAAGATAATGCTGAATTATAGAACACATTTGCTGCACACTAGAAAATAGACAGGCAGGAAGGCTCAGAAAAAGGGGGAAACTCAAGGTATAGAGTCATAGAGATACACAGCATGGAAACAGACCCTTCGGTCCAACCCGTCCATGCCGGCCAGATATCCCAACCCAATCTAGTCCCAACTGCCAGCACCCAGCCCATATCTCTCCAAACCCTTCCTATTCATATACCCATCCAAATGCCTCTTAAAATGTTGCAATTTTACCAGCCTCCACCACTTCCTCTGCCAGCTCATTCCATACACGTACCACCCTCTGTGTGAAAAAGTTGCAGCTTAGGTCTCTTTTATATCTTTCCCCTCTCACCCTAAACCTATGCCCTCTAGTTCTGGACTCCCTGACCCCAGGGAAAAGATTTTGCCAATTTACCTTATCCATGTCCCTCATCACTTTGTAAACCTCTATAAGGTCACCCCTCAGCCTCCAACACTCCAGGGAAAACACTCCCAGCCTGTTCAGCCTCTCGCTATAGCTCAAATCCTCCAACCCTGGCAACATCCTTGTAAATCTTTTCTGAATCCTTTCAAGTTTCACAACATCTTTCCGATAGGAAGGAGACCAGAATTGCATGCAATATTCCAACAATGGCTTAACCAATGTCCTGCACAGCCGCAACATGACCTCCCAACTCCTGTACTCAATACTCTGACCAATAAAGGAGAGCATACTAAATGCCTTCTTCACTATCCTATCTACCTGCGACTCCACTTTCAAGGAGCTATGAACCTGCACTCCAAGGTCTTTGTTCAGCAACACTCCCTGGGACCTTCCCATTAAGTATATAAGTCCTGCTAAGGTTTGCTTTCCCAAAATGCAGCACCTCACACTTATCTGAATTCAACTCTATCGGCCCATCTGTTGTAATCTGAGGGAAACCTCTTTGCTGTCCACTACACCTCCAATTTTGGTGTCATCTGCAAACTTACTAACTGTACCTCTTATGCTCACATCCAAATCATTTATATAAATGACAAAAAGTAGAGGACCCAGCACTGATCCTTATTGCACTCCACTGGTCACAGGCCTCCAGTCTGAAAAACATCCCTCCACTACCACCGTCTTCTACCTTTGAGCCAGCGTAGAAGATAAAAACAACTGTGCTCACCAAGTGACAACAGGATGCTCTAAGACAATTAGGAACATTTGCCTTAGCATCAGTGAATCTGTGTGAATAAAACACCCAGTGATAACATTCATGACCATTCCCTTGTGAAATTAATGGAAGTGTTTGATTCTGAACCAGAAACTAAATTCGGTACTATCAAAAACCTTGTAATTGATGGTCAAGTTCTGTCAAATATAAATGTACTTTTAGCACCCTTGCAAGCTGGGCAGACAACAACGTCTTTGGGAGTGCAAAAGGAAACTAGAGAGAGAGCGTGCAAGCGAGAGCTGAGGCTGTTGAAGCCAGTAGAAAATTTACTCTTACTGCTTACCTGCTATGGATCGAATTTAATTGCATGTTGGGACTTCATGATGATATTGAGTAGCCATTACTGGTTATTAATTCAAAGACGAATTAATTAGCTTAAATGCAACCTTGTGGGAACATCTCAACCTCAGGCACAGAATGATTCAGTGCTTAAAAAGGAGTCTGCTCCTAACTTAGAAATTATTCTAGGCGTAACATTGAAGAGATTCTGGCACAATGTGTCATAGAGATGTAAAGCATGGAAACAGACCCTTCGATCCAACTCGTCCATGCCGACCAGATATCCCAAACCAATCTAGTCCCACCTGCTAGCACCCAGCCCATATCACTCCAAACCCTTCCTATTCTCTTAACTATTGCAATCGTATCAGCCTCCACCACATCCTCTGGCAGCTCATTCCATACACATACCACCCTCTGCGTGAAAAAGTTGCCCCTTAGATCTCTTTTATATTCCCCTCTCACCCTAAACCTATGCCCTCTAGTTCTGGACTCCCTGACCCCAGGGAAAATACTTTGTCCATGCCCCTCATAATTTTTCTAAACCTCTATAAGGTCACCCCTCAGCCTCTGACGCTCCAGGGAAAATAGACCCAGCCTGTTCAACCTCTCCCTATAGCTCAAATCCTTCAAACCTGGCAACATCCTTGTAAATCTTTCTTGAACCCTTTCAAGTTTCACAACATCTTTCCGATAGTTTCAGATAGGAAGGAGACCAGAATTGCACGCAATATTCCAACAGTGACCTGTCAGAAAGCCATTTTATGGTCAAAGTTTGCCATCCTTGCTAAGAAGCCATTTTGTAAAACAATTGTATCTGACATGCAAGCTGTGCAAGGTTACCTTATGAACTCTCCAATTAGCTCAGACTGGTACCTCTTTATTATAGTTTATCTCGCTAGCAGGTGCCTAACTTGGCTGGATGTTTTCCTACCTGATGAATGGCTTATGGCCTCTGTAGGAGCGATTAGTCAAGCGTGCATAGACCTGTCAATTAACTTTTCTTCCTTATGAATTATTGTCTGTCAGTGTTATCTGTCTAATTAAGAACATGCAATGTTTTTGTAACTTTTTGTATAAAGGAAGCCACTTTGTTTCAGTACATCGGAGTAGCTTGCTGGGGCACTTGAAGAGCTGGTACCCTACTCTCCTAGGTTATTAGAACCTAGTTAGTTTAGCTTATAGATATTAGTGTTATGGTGTAACAGTGATGCTATTGGTAAATAAAGGGGATGACTAAAATTAAACTAGTCTGTAAGAGTGTTTTTTTAATTCCAGAGAGTTTGATCTCTGGGACGAACCGAGAGAGAGACTTACATGTCCGAATCTATAAGGGTTTCCCTGGGCAGTCTCAAATCTGTATTTTAACAGTCTCCCACCCTTTTTTTTTTAAAATGGAGTTGTGCGTCTTCACAAATATTGGCCCCGCTGCATCCCCATATATTCCCTTCAATTACTCTGGTTTCTTCCCACAATCCAAAGATGTGCAGGCGAGGTGAATTGGCCATGCTAAATTGCCCAGTGTTAGGTGCATTAGTCAGAGGGAAACGGGTCTGGGTGGGTTACTCTTCGGAAGGTCAGTGTGGACTTGTTGGGTCGAAGGACCTGTTTCAATACTGTAGGGAATCTAATCTAATCTAACCATGTCACCAAGATTGAAGGTGTAGTGTACAGAGAAGAAGGTTACTCCAGTGTATGATGGGAGTTTGATCAGATGGGCCAATAGTTCGAGTGGCTGATGGAGTTTAATTTAGATAAATGGGAGGTGCTGCATTTTGGAAAGGCAAATGAGGGCAGGACTAATACACTTAATGGGAAGGTCCTGAGGAGTGTTGCTGAATAAGGACACCTTGGAGTTCAAGTTCATAGTTCCTTGAAAGTGGAGTTGCAGGTAGATAGGATAGTGAAGGCGGCATTTGGTATGCTTTCCTTTATTGGTGAGAGCATTGAGTATAGAGTTGGGAGGTCATGTTGCGGGCTTTACAGGACATTGGTTAAGACACTTCTGGAAGGTTATGTTCAATTCTGCTCTCCCTGCTGTAGGAAGGATGTTGTGAAATTTGAAAGGATTCAGAAAAGATTTACAAGGTTGTTGCCATGGTTAGAGAATTTGAGCTATAGGGAGAGGATAAATAGGCTGGGCCGGTTATCGCTGGAGCATCAGAGGCTGAGGGGTGACCTTATAGGGGTTTATAAAATTATGAGGAGTATGCATAGGATAAATAGACAAGGTCTTTTCCCTGGGGTAGGGGAATCCAGAACGAGAGTGCATAGGTTTAGGGTGAGAGGGGAAAGATTTTAAAGGGATCTAAGGGGCAACTTTTTCATGCAGAGGGTGGTGCATGTATGAAATGAGCTACCAGAGGAATGGAGAAGGCTGTTACAGTTACAACATTTAAAAGGCATATGAATAGCAATGGTTTGGAGGGATATGGGCCAGTTGTTAGCAAATGGGACTAGAATAATTTAGAATATCTGGTCGGCATGGACGAGTTGGACAGAAGGGTTTGTTTTCGTACTGTACATTATTGACTCAGTACTATATTTATGCTACCTGAAAAGAACTAGCAATACCAAGAAGAATCTCTAAATGCACATAAACAAACACAGACAAACACAACAAGTAAACGCACGGGGAATAGATTTCTCCCTGTGGAGAATCATTTTGGGAAAGATACGTTTTACCAATTAGTCCTTAAAGGTAAACAATAGATAAGATGTGGAATGTTCAGATTCTGTCCATCTAAAAGTTATGACCTGCAAAGACAGAGGTCACCAAACAAAAGCCAATGCCATCGGGATCATTCCCAGTATAGCTTGCTCCAGAAACAGTATTTTCACAGAAGGTTCCTCTGGATGTTCTTGGTGAAGACAATCAAGATTCAGAAGGTCCAGAAACAAAGTTGAAAGTCTCCTTTTCTTCCGCAGACTGGCCAACAATTAATTGCCAGTGCAGTCGGAAGCAAGCATTTATCACCGGACAATGTGAATTTCAAGGAAAAGTTCTATTAAAAATAGTGTCTTTTCATTCACAATTTAAGTAAAAACAATCCAGATATGCATACTCCTTCAATTTCAAGCTCATAAAAAATGGTGAATATAAAGCTACACAAACCTGTAGCCAGGTCGTTTAGGATCTGGATACACAATTGCAAAGCTGAAATGCGTTCCTTTCTTCCGGGCCTCTGGATAGACTTCCTTTACTAAACTTGTTAGTTCCTTCAGTGTAGCATCCATCCTGAATACGAACAACAACGTAAGTATAATTTTATTAAATGCTCATGTGCACAGACTTGGAGTGTAGCTTACCATGGGTGGTGAGGGAACAAAGAAAACAATTGCCACTTCTAAATAATTTAAGATGTTAGAGCAATTTTTCTCACCAAGGAAATCACTCCTCAGGAGTACAAAACATAAACATTACAACCTGATATGCTGGATTAGGGAATTTCATATTATATGTTTACTTCACAGACAAAAAGGCGGCAATAAGTTTAAACTATCTAAACAAGCACTTACCATGAGTTGGTGAAGAAAATGGAAGATTGAAAATTGTTTGCAATATTTGTTTTGATCTCTATTTAAGACAAATTTATTCAAGATATTCAACAAAGTGGGCAGGGAACTGTTATAATGGTTGAATCAGAGGCATAAAGGAGACATAATGCAAATCTTATGATTGTAGGCAAGAAGAAAATTGAAATCAGAAAAGGATTTGTATAATTTGATTGACAATTATTGGAGGTATGGCCAAAGGAACTATTAGTCAATGAAGCAAGGAGCTGGCTACTGAATCAGACAAATCTTTGAAATGAAATCTAGTTTAAAAAAAAATTCCTTGCAAAACATGTTATAAATACAGAATAGACTAGTAGTTAAAACACCCATTTCCAAAAGCCACATCATTAAGCACAACAATTGCACCATATAATGACTGGAAGCATATTTTACAGGAGAATTACAACACTTACCAAGTGTAGATCTGTAGTTCACTAGATGGGACATTCCCTCTAGCAAAATCATCCACTCTGTGATGTCTTCCATTGTTAGTTGTGAACACTCTCAACAGAAGAGGGCAGGTCTAAATTTTTAAACATTCAATTAAGAAAAACTAAGTTAACAAAAACATAAAACTTGTTTCTTAAATCACCATAAATTGCACGACTCTTGCAAAATTCTATTTGGAAAGTTAAAATTAAATCCTAAATGTCATTTTTCTGTAATGATTTTGATATTACTCAAAACATGGGCATAAATGTCAAATCTAGGTCCAAGAAATTAACAGCAGAAACACAAATTAATAAGATTTAAGGGCTTTTTTCAGCAAAGTTTGGGAAATGGTGCACAGAGATTCAGTTGTATTTTTCTCTTATAAATGTCCATCATTTTTTTTCTGAATCACAGCATGTAAAGTAAACAATGTATGCTCTCCAAATTGAAAGTTAACAGTAAATTAATAATATCAATAGACACCTTATATTTCTGAAACTCTACCACACCCACTTTACATGATTTAAATGTATGGTATCATGAGTTAGGACTCAGCTGGAAAAAGTCAGTGTTGGGGGCTGCTGAACTTATGCAAATTTATGAGTATATACAGATAAACATCTTCATGGAAGATTTTAAAAGGGTGATATTTGATCAGCCAGAGTGTAGATTTTAAAAGTGCAAGAACTGAACAGCTGAAATAAAATGTAACAGATACTGAACAGGCAAATAAAAGTTTAAAAATGAGCAGGAACTGAACAAGACTGTGGGACCAGAGTGTCTGAACTTAATGGGAGGGAAAAATAATCACTTAGCGGCATCACAAAATAAGGCAACATACAGAATACATCAGTGTTGAGAAAATTCAAACCTAAAAGTGGTCAAAACTCCCACTGGAAGGTGTGGTGGAAGAATTGGACTGTATGTGTATGAAGGTAGACGGTTGGGATGGTTGAGGAGGAGCAGCAAACAGGCAAGAGTAGTTAAACATTTTAAACAAAACACATTTATGGTATTAGAATGAAAATTGTGTGAACTGGATAATTTAACACTGAACATTATTTCAGACAGCCTTGCACTTGAGTTATGACATGTCAAAGCACCTCACATTCCGTCTATTCTCATCTGATTTATTTAGATTTGTACTTTCTATCTCTTCCTGTCACAGTCTGCTTACTATTTTCTATATTTATACCTTTCTCTTTTGCTTCCTCTCTACTCTGATTTATTTTCCTAAGTATGATCCCTTCACCCCACTTTTGTTCAAAATCCTTTGTATTTCCATAGTTATGTGGTTTGCAGGACTCTCCAAATGGAACAGATCCCACTGTTGCCAGTACTCATGCCTATGCCTCACAAACAGGAATCCATTCCCCCTACACAAGTCTTTGAGGCATACACTAATCTCTCTAATATATTTTGGCATGGAACAAACCAGATATGATCCAGGTAAAACTAGAGATTATGATGCAGAATTGATTGAAATGCTTTGCAATATGATAATATAAATGTTTCAAAATGTTTTTTTTCTGTGATTTGCTTTTGGGGAAAAAGTACATTTAGATTTGGAAGGAACAAAAAAAGTACACACTGTTGAATGTTCAGATGGATGTCAATATGATATGATGGCACAAAGACAAATCTCTAGACTCTTGCAGTAGTTGCTCAAGCCTTTACGGACTCAACTTTCTCAGAAAAGACTATCGAGAAATTGTCCAGACCCCCTTACAAACAGAGAATCAAGTTTTACACTGGACTCACAACAAGGTGTTTCAGAAAGGTAAAGAGCAGCCTTTTTCCCAACTCAAAACCAAACAAACAATCTCAAGCAAAACACTGTTCAAACAGACTAACACCTGATGAAGGAGCAGTGCTCTGAAAGCAAATGCTTTCAAATAAACCTACTGGACTGTAACTTGGTGTTGTGTGATTTTTTTGATCTTGTCCAACCCAATCCAACACTGGCACCTCCACATCAAACAGAAACCAGCTCCTTACCAATCATAAATCTTGTCAAATATCTTTCAGAAAATTCCTAAAACCATGTGGTTTAAAAGAAATACCCTGTTAAAACAATGGATATCCAACGTGATTTTTCAGGAACTCCTTTTAAAAAAAAACTTACACAGAACTTGAAATAAATTATTTTTTCCACAATCCTTTTTATCCTAGATATTCCAATTCAGCAGAATAGTAGGGCCGTGCAACATGACGAATGGAGTCCTGTGTGAAGTTGGGATTCATCTGTGTGGTGGTCACCAATAGTAATACTGTCACAGACTGGTGCATAGGTGACAAGTAAACTGGTGAAAAAGAGATATCCTGGTCTACAGACAGAGGAGTCTTGAAAGGTAGGCATAAGGACCTCTGAGATATTCTGACACACTGCCTATGTTATAAGTGTTGCTCAAGTTTAAGCTTCCAATGGGCAATTAACATCTTTTGGAACACTCTGAATAGGTCCTCAACTTGGAGTTAGGATTGCAGATTTTAGAGGGTTCTGACGTACCGTAATAGTCAGCCAGGAAATAAAAAGGATTAAAATTAAAACATATCCTTATTCTTGGCTAAACAAAGAAATGATCCTCTAATCACTCACATGGGCATACTCACTCCACCCCTAGATCTGTCTCACTCTGGTCCCATCTCATTGCCACCACCGACTAATCCTTTTGGCAGATCTGTATCTCCATAGTCTCAGGATAGTCACCACCTTTCATTGAATTCAGATGGCTGAACTTCCTCTTGATTATAATTAGGTTGAATGAAATGATGCCTGGCATACACCCAAAATTGATTTTTATTTAAACTCATATCTGGCCAATATCATTACAAACATCATGTAAAACAGCCAAACAGCTCCATGAAAGCAATGCAAAGAAAACTCATCACTTTCTTTTAAAAGTGTGAAAATTATGAAAGCTTCGAGCTGTGTAAATGTCATTTATGCACATCAGGCACAATATATTCACACCATGTACGAGTCACTCAAACTGCTGTCTCTCCAACACCTGCCCAGCATCTTCACAACACAAGTCAGAAGTGGCATGTAATACTCTCCATTGTTTGCACGCAGTTCCAAAAACAGCCAAGAAGCTCAACACTATCCAGAACAAAAGCCCACCTGATTGGCACCCCAACCACTACTTTCAATAGTCACTTCTTTTGCCACTGATACAGGGGCAGCAATGTGCACCATCTAAGAGGTATACTACAGTAGCTCACCAAGGCTCCTCTGCTAACATCCTCCAAACCACTGCTGCTTACTAAGTTTAAAATCACACAACAGCAGGTTATAGTCCAACAGGTTTATTTGAAAGCACTAGCTTTTGGAACTCTGCTTCTTCATCAGGTGGTGGTGGACTATAAGATAGTAAGACACAATTTATAGCAAAGCTGTAAACTTTTACTATAAATTCTGTGACTTACGATCTTATACTTCACAACCACCTGAGTAGCACAACCACCTGATGAAAGATTTTAACTCTGTACATCCCAGTCCAACACCGGCACCCCCAAATCATGACTACTGTTTACAAGGACAAGGATAGCATATACATGGGAACGTTGACAAAATCAAGCTCATCTCCTGTTGTGGATCAAAATCTTGGTACCCGCTTCCTAACGCCATTTTGGGTGTCCCTACACCACAAGGGCAGAAGTGGTTCAAGCTGGCACCTCACCATCACTTTTGCTCAGACAATTAGGGATAGGTGTAAATTAGATTAGGTATTCAGAACACTTGCATCTCACAAGTGAAAAAAAAATAGAATTGTGGAACTTTCTAATGTGACTCAAATATATTCAAAGAAACAAAAAAAACAAAAGATCTCAGCGAGACTGATTTTTCTTTTTAAAAACCATAAGTTATAAAAAAAACTTTCCTGTTTAAAATTCTGCACTTAATTTCACACCTATTTTGAAACAATTTGATAGATTAACGTTTTCATCTCCTGAATGGGGGATGTTTCACAACTGAACTAAGAAAGTAGTAAGTGGACTGGCATAAAAGATGAGATGAAAATTCGGACATAGTGGTTTCCACATACACAGCAATGAGCTATGTGCCTTTTTAGTTGATAATATCTGGAAACAGAAATTTGTCCTCAGCGCTGGCAAAATAGGAGTCATATCAACTCTATACATGCCCGATATCCAATTTAGTTTCAGTCAATTAAACAGAAGGTGCTCACAGGCGACCGATCTGATACCGCCTGTTTCTCCCCCGCCCCACTTACATTGGTCCCTTGCCGTAATTCTACAATTTTATGTTTAGGTGCAGGTTCGCAGCTTGTTCTGACTAGAACCCTATTAACACCCTCACAATGTATCACAAAGAAAAACGTTCAGAACAAAACAATTATTTTAAAAAAACAAAAGACTTCTGGTTTTCGATGTAGAAATTTCCAGTTACCGGTTAAAATTGGGCCAAAAGGGGAAACTGCGGCCTCACCCTCAATCAGCTCAGACCACGGCACCTCAGTCAGTCCACCCAGTGAAAAATGCTTCATGTCTGAGGGTGAGAGAGACCCCGCAGCAGCGGCGGCATCTTCCAACGTGCACTTTCCCGGAATTGACATAACCCAGGCCTTGACCTGACTCAACCTGCAAGGCCGCCGCTACTGCCTCAGGTAACAGCCCTCGCCAACCCCCATCACTGCGAACAATTTTCACCTTTTCACGGTCCACCGGCTTCTCCGGTTCTTTCTTAATCTCCTCCTGGGTGACTCTGGACTCCACCGCCATATTCCCTCCCCTCCGCTCTCTCAGTGATGGCGACCGCACCATAGAGAGCAAACAGGCCCCGAGAGCCGCGCACGCAGAACGCGCATGTCAATAACCAGTTTGTGACAAATGCAGCAACCATTTTTTATCCTGGCAACTGCCCATGGTGACTGGCAATAGAGTGAGGGAATATGATAATGACATTAGGCGAAAGTGAGGACTGGAGATTAGAGTCGAGAGTGTGGTGCTAGAAAAGCACAACAGATCAGGCAGCATCCGAGGTGCAGGAAAATCGGGCTGATAATGACATTGACTGGTCACTTATTTCACCCCCAATGAATATACTATAGCCATGTTTGTAGCTGATACAAACATAGGTGGGAAGGCAAGTTGTGAAGATGATATATAGAGTCTTCAAAGGGATATAGGCAGGTTAGACAGGTGACTAAAAGCCTGGTGATTGGAATACAATGCTGGAAAATGCAAGATTATGCACCTTGGCAGGAAGAATAGAAAAGCTGAATATTATTTAAATGGACAAAGACTGCAGAAAGCTGCAGCACAGGAGGATTTGAAAGTGTTGGTACATAAATCACAAAAGGTTAGAATCCAAGTTCAGTGGATAATAGTGAAATAAAATGATGACCTTTACTTCAAAGGGAATAGAGTATAAAAATGGGGAGATCTTGTATAAAACTGTACAAGGTACTAGTCAGAATACTTTGAATAATTTTTGTTTCTTTAGCTAAAGAAAGATATGCGGGCATTGGAGGCAATCCACAGAAGACTCGTTAGACTGATGGAGGGATTTTCTTAATACAAAAGGTGTACTGATTGGAGTTTAGGAGAGTGAGAGGAGACCTTATTGAAACATTTAAGATTCTTTGTGGGCCTGACAGGGTAAATGCAGTAAGCTTGTTTTCCCTTGTGGGAGATCCTAGGACCAGAAGGCATAATCGCAGAGTAAGGATTCACCCATTTAAGACCTGACATGAGAAGGAACTCCTGTCAGATGCAGGTGAATCTGTGGAATTCTTTACTGCAAGTTAGGATGGCTGTCAAATCTGGGTCATTAAGTATATTCAAAGCTGATAATCATTAAGGGAATTAGGTTTAGGAGATAAGACAAGGAAGTGTAGTTGAGGATCATCAGATCAACTATGATCTTCTTGAATAGCAGAGTGAACACAATGGACTGAATGTCTTATTACTGTTCCTATGTCTTAATCCCAATTTCCTTTAGCCATTTAGAATCCTGATTTTCAAATAACTGCCTTAATTACCATTAACAGATAATTATTTGACAAAATTTGACATCAAGCAACATATGGGAAAAAGTGAGGACTACAGATGCTGGAGATCAGGGTCGAAGAGTGGAAAAGCACAGCTGGTCAGGCAGCATCCGAAGAGCAAGAGAGTCAACGTTTTGAGCATAAGCTCTTCATCAGGAAAGAGGGAGTGCCTCAAGAGAGCTGAGAGATAAATGGAAGTGTGGCGGTAAATGAAAGGTAGCTGGGTATGTGATAGGAAGATGAAGGTGGGTGTGAAGGTGAAATGTCGAAGAGGAGGGTGGAGCGGATAGGTGGGAAGGAAAATGGACAGGTAGGAAGTTCAAGAGGGCAGTGCCAAGTTGGAAGGTTGGATCTGGGATAAGAGAAAGGGAAGGGAAATGAGGCAGCAACTACAGGGGTGGAAGTGACGGGTAGACTTCATGGTGGTTTTGGCAGCGGTGGATCTTGCGGCAGTTGCGGAATCGGTTGTCTTGCCGGCGATTGCCATGGTGGCATAGTCAGCAGTGGCAGCTGTCTGTGGGTCAGCAGGGGTGGAAGGGATGTCATTGTTTGCTGCGATAGTTGGTGGCTGGAGTGTCCACTAATGGCATATGAGTGGTTCCGGAGGCTGGGAGAAGCTTCTGGGATGATTGAGGAATCTCAAGTTTGGAGGTAAATCCATGAAAGTTTGGATGTCCAATATTGTAGAGAAAAAGCATTTGTTGACCGTGTGGATTCTTCTAAGGATGAAGAACAGCAAGGGTCCTTTGCAGGTCTGGGAGAGCGTAGCCCTGAGCTGGGGCAGGACTGACTGCAAAGAGAGGAGGTGGCGGTGCATGGCTGCGAGTGTGGAGTGGAAGATCCAGAGGGAGAACCATTTCTGGAGGCTTTGGATTTGTTTTAGGTACTGGTTGTCCTAGTCAGGTCCAAATTGTGATGGTCTGAATGTAGTCCGGAGTCCATGCGGGATCAGTCCATTCCATAGGCAGGTGCTGAGGAAGGTGATGTGGTTGTGGTAGTGAGTCTGCTTCAAGATGTGGCTGAAAAGCTTCAGGGCAGAGGAGACAACCTGGGGGGGGGTGCAGTGAGAGAGAGACTCACTGAGATCCTTGTTGAGGGAGGAGGAGAACCTCTTGAAGGGAGGCATCCTTGGAAGAGGCTTCACAGTAAGGTTACAATCAACAGGAGAAAGTGAGAACTGCAGATGCTGGAGATCAGAGTTAAAGAGTGTGGTGCTGGAAAAGCACAGCAGGTCAGGCAGCATCTGAGGAGCAGGAGGACTGACATTTTAATGATGTCTGACCTGCTGTGCTTTTCTAGCACCGCACCATTTGAGTCAAGCAACACAAGCAGATATCTGGACAGTTGACCGAAAGAAGCAGGTTTTAAAGAGCATTTTTAACAAGGAAAGAAAAGTAGGAAAGTTTTTTTTGTGGGTTATGGGAGAGGTGGCAGTGGTGTTGCAGCATGGTGTTGGTAATTTGCAGAGATTCCAGATCTTATGTTTCAGCGTGCACCTGAAGATATTGCCTCCAACAGTGCAACAATTAAAACTGGTGATGCTCAAGGGCCTGAACTGTAGTAGCACAGGTATCTTGGAGGATTGTAGAGGTTGCAGGAAATTACACAGGTAGGGCATGGATTGTGGCTGTATAGGGCTTTGAAATTTTCAAACTGATGCATTAGTCAACTGGGAGACAATGTCTGTCAGTGAGAAAAGAGTAACAGGTGAATGACAAGCTTAGGACATAGGTAGTTTTGAACAAGTCTAAATTCATAAAGAGTGCAATGTAGGAGGCCAACCAGAAAGGCATTACAATAGTTAAGTCTAGAGGTAACGGAATGAATTAAGATTTTAACAGCAAATTAGCTGAGGTAGGGGAAGAAACAGGTGATGATATGAAGATGGAAAAGGCAATATTGTTGATGGAAAGGAGGGCTTGAAATCTCAGTCCAGAGTTTATTAGCTGCCACGATTACAAATATTCTGATTAAGCCGCAAGCAGAGGTTAGGAGGACAAATGGATTCTGTAGCTAAGGAGTGCATTTTGCAGCACGAACTGAAGATAATAACTTCATCTTTCCAATATATAGTTGAAGGATTTCATATATATATATTGTTGAAGAGAATACTGAGATACAAGGAGGAGGTGTTAGCAATTCTGGAAAGTGTGAGAATAGATAAGTTTCTTGGGCCGGATGAGATTTGTCCTGGGATTTTATGGGAAGCCAGGGATGAAGAGATTTGGCTTTGTTCTTTATATCAGCATTGTTTACAGGAATAGTGCCAGAAGACTGGAGGATAGCAAATGTTGTTCCCTTGTTCAAGAAGGGGATTAGAGACAACCCTGGTAATTATAGACTAGTGAGTCTTACTTCAGTTGTGGGTAAAGGGTTAGAAAAGGTTATAAGAGGTTATAAGGGATTTATAATCATCTAGAAAGGAATCAGTTGATTAGGGATAGTCAACGACAGTTTTCTGAAGGGTAGGTCTTGCCTCACAAACCTTCTTTGAGCAGGAGACCAAACAGGTGATGAGAGTAAAGCAGTTGATATGGTGTTTATGGATTTCAGTAAGGCGTTTGATAAAGTTCCTCATAGCTATTGCCCAGGCTATTGCACAAAATACGGATGTATGGAATAGAGGGTGATTTAGCGTTTTGGATTAGAAATTGGCTAGCTGAAAGAAGACAGAGGGTGGTGGTTGATGGTAAATGTTCATCCTGGAGTTCAGTTACAATTGGCATGCCACAAGGATCCGTTTTGGGGCCATTACTGTTTGTCATTTTTATAATTGACCTAGCTGAGGGCATAGAAGGATGGGTTAGTAAATTTGTGGATGACACTGATGTCAATTGAGTTGTGGATAGTGATGAAGGATGGTGCAATTTACAGGGGGACATAGATAAGCAGCAGAGCTACTGAGAGGTGGAAAATGGAATTTAATGTGGAAAAGTGTGAGGTGATTCACTTTGGAAGGGGCAACAGAAATAAAGAGTACTGGGCTAATGATAAGATTCTTGATAGTGTAGATGAGCAGAGAGATCTTGGTGTTCATGTACATAGATCCCTGACAGTTGCCACCCAAGTTGATGGGATTGTTAAGAAGGCATATGGTGTGTTAACTTTTATTGGCAGAGGGATTGAGTTTCGGAGCCACAAGGTCATGCTGCAGCTGTACAAAACTCTGGTGCAGTCGCACTTGGAGTATTGTGTACAGTTCTGGTCACTGTTTTACAGAAAGGGTTTGGAAGCTTTGGAAGGATTCAGAGGAGATTTACTAGGATGTTACCTGGTATAGAGGGAAGGTCTTATGAGGAAAGGCTGAGGGACTTGAGGCTGTTTTCATTAGAGGCAGAAGATTGAGAGGTGACTAATTGAGACATATAAGATAATTAGAGTTGGATAGGGTGGACAGTGAGAGCCTTTTTCCTTGGATGGTGATGGCTAGCACAAGAGGACATACCTTTAAATTCAGGGGTGTTAGATATAGGACAGACATCAAAGGTAGTTTCTTTACTTAGAGAGTAGTAGGGGCATGGAACACACTGCCTGCAAAAGTAGTAGGGCATTTAAATAGTCATTGGATAAACATATGAATGAAAATGAAATAGTGTAGGATAGATAGGCTCCAGATTGGTTCCACAGGTTGTCGCAACATCGAGAGCCGAAGAGCCTGTATTGTGCTGTAATATTCTATGTTCTTTGTTCTATGATATTTCAGCATGGCTTCCTTAAGAGGATTAATTCGAACGATTAGACTTCTTTGAGGAGATCGCAAGTAAATTAGATAAAGGAGAGTCAGTGAACATGATCTATTTGAATTTCCAGAAGGCATTTGACAAGGTGCTGCACAGAAGACTGCTCAATAGGATAAGAGCCCATGGTGTTGGGAAGGAAGGCACAGGTATGAGTAGGGGATTGGCTGATTGGCAGAAGACACAGTGTAGGGATAAAGAAGTCTAGTAGAATTCCGCAGGGGTCTATGTGGGTTGTTATTTATTAACGATCTGGATGAAGGAACTGAGGGTGTTTTTGCTAAGTTTGCAGGTGACACAAAGATAGGTGAAGGGATGGTAGCGTTGAGGAAGCCGGAAAGCTGCGGAAGAACTTGGACAGACCAGGAGAGTGGGCAAAAAAACAGCAAATGGAATACAACATGGGAAATTGTGAAGTGATCCACTTTGGTAAGAAGAAGCAGAGACTATTTTCTATAGGGGGAAAGGCTTCGGAAATCTGAAGCACAAAGGGACTTGGGAGTCCTTTTTCAGGATCCTGTTAAGGTTAACATGCAGGTTCATTTGCCATTAGAAAGGCAAATGCAATCTTAGAATTCATTTCAAGAGGCCGAGAATAGAAGAGCAGAGATGTGCTGCTGAGGATGTATAAGGTTCTAGTCAGACAACATTTGAAATATTGTGAGCAGTTTTGGGCCTTTAAGGAAGGATATTTAAGGAAGGATATTCTGACAGTGAAGGGGGTCCAGAGGAAGTTTACAAGCGGATGAAGGGCTTGACATATGAGGAGCAGTTGAGGACTCTGTGTCTGAACCAAATGGAATTTAGAAGGATGAAGGAGGGTTTGATTGAAACTTACAGAATACTGAGAGGCTTGGATAGAGTGGAGAAAATGTTTCCACTAGTAGAGAACACGAGGACCTGATGGATAATTCTTTAGAACTGAGAGGAGGAACAATTTCTTCAGCCAGAGGGTGGTTAATCCATGAATCTCAATGCTGGAGAGGACTGTGGAGGGCAAGTCATTGAGCGTATTTAAGACAAGAGATAATAGGCGCTTGATTGGTAGTAGGATCAAAAGTAATGGGGAGAAGGCAGGAGAATGGGGTTGAGAAATGTATCAGCCGTGGTCAAATGGCAGATCATACTCAATAATCTGAATGCCTAATTCTGCTCCTGTATGTTATGGTCTTATTGCAATCCAGAAACATTTCATTCTCGTTAAAAGAACATAGAACAGTACGGCACAGTACAGGCCCTTGACGTTGTGCTGATCTTTTATCCTACTTTACAATCAAACTAACTTACATACCCTCCATTTTACTATCATCCTTGTGCCTATCCAAAAGTCCCTTAAATGTTCCTAATGTATCTGACTCTACTACCACTGCCGGTAGTGCATTCCACGCACCTACCACTCTCTGTAGAAAGAACCTACCTCTGACATCTCCCCTAAATCTTCCTCCAATCACCTTAACATTTTATGTCCTCTCGTGATAGCCATTTCTGCCCTGGAAAAAGTCTCTGGCTATCCGCTGTATCTATGCCTTCATCATCTTATACAACTCTATCAAGTCTGTCGGTCCGTAGCCTTGTGCTCTATGACATCTCAAGTGAATAGCCAAATGTTTTTTTTTTAATTTTATGAGGCTTTGATATCTCTGTTTTTCAAACAATTAGTTTTTGACAAACATGGTGAATTAAAAAGTTATTTATGACTTTAAGAATGTACCAAGTAATTCTGCGATTCTGTGAAATCTTTCCTCAGCTTTCTCTATAGATGTTAAATGTTTTATAATAACCATTTTTTTTCCAATCTTGGCAACATCCTTGTAACTATCCTCTCGAGAATGATATCCTTTCTGTAAAATGGTAACCAGAACTGTATTCGTCCTCTAACTGCACCTAATTAATTTATTGTTTTTTAATAACTTCCTTGATTTTACTCTCTAGGTCTCAGCAAACAAAGAAAAGTATCTCATATCCCTTCTTCAGGTACCTGTCCTACTATCTTCTGGGATCAATAAGCATGCTCCAAGGTGTCTCTGTTACTCAGAATCCTTATATTAATTGTAAGATTGTAAGAAATAGGAACCGGAATAGGCCATTTGCCCTTTGAGCCTGTTCCACTGTTCAGTTGGATCATGGCTGATTTGACATTCCTCATGTCCACTTTCCTGCATTTCCCCATAACTCTTGACTCCTCTACTGATCAAGAATCTATCTAGCCCAGCCTTAAATATACACAAGGACTCTCTCCCTCACAACTGTCTGTGGAAAAGCGTTCCATAGACTCACACACCTCTGAAAAAAGAAATTCCTCCTCATCTCAGTCTTATTTATTCTCAGTCCCTTTATTCTGAGAAGATGGGCTTTGCTCCTAGACTCTCCCATCAGCCTTCATCCTGTCAAGTCCCTTAGTAATCCTATATGTTTCAATGAGATTAGCCCTCAATATTCTAAAATTCAGTGAGTAGAGCCCCAACCTATTTAACCTTTGGTCATAAGACAATCCCTCCATACCAGGAATCCTAGTGAATTTTCTTTGAACTGACTCCAATTAAATCATATCTTTCCTTAAATAGAGGAAGCAAAACTGCTCACAGTACTCCAGATGCAGTCTCACCAGTACCTCCCTCCTCTTATACTCCAAAACCTTTTTAAAAAAACCAACAATCCATTAGCCTTGCTGAGTATCTGCTGCATCAATGTGCTAGCTTTCTGTATTTCATGCGCAAGTATCCAAAGTCTCTTGTGTTGCAGCTTTCTGTAGTTTTTCTACATTTAAATAATGCTCTGTTCTTTTGTTCCCCCTTTCAAAATGAACAACTTCAAATCTTGCAACTTTATACTCCATTTGTCAACTTCTTGCCCACTCACTTAACCTATCAATTCCTCTCTGTAAACTGTATCCCTTTCGCAACTTGTCCTTGCATGTATTATTGTGTCATCTGCAAATTTAGCTGTACCACATTCACTTCCTTCCCTTGAGTCATTAATATGTTTGTATTGTGGTCCCAGCACTGTTCTCTGTGGGAGCCCACTGGTCACAGATTGCCAGTCTGAAAAATAACCCCTTATCCCTGATCGCTCTTTCCTACCCATTAGCCAATTGTCTATCCAAGTCAATATACTACCTTCAACAACATGGGCTCTTATGTTTTAACCTTTTGTTAGGTACCTTGTCAAACATGTTCTAGAAGTCCAAATACAACACATCTGTTGGTTCTGCTCTATTCACTCTGGACTGTGGTTGAGACTTCCTTGAAAAACTTTTATAAATTAGTCATAATTTTCCTTTCATGAAGCCATGTTATTAGGTTATGATTTTCCAAATGTCCTATTATTTCTTCATTAATAATTGATTCCAACATTTTTCCAACAATAGATGGTTAGGCCTACAGTTCCGTGACTTTTACCTTCCTCCCTTTTTGAGAAGGGGTGTCACATTGGCAAGTTTCCAATCCTTTGGTAATTCTCCAGAATCTAAGAATTTTTGAAAAATTGAAACCAGTGCATTCACTATCTAGGTAGTTACTTCTTTTAGGATATTAGTATGGACTTATCTGCCTTTAGCACCATTTCTTTGTCTAATGTTACTACACCTGTGATGGTGATGGTACTTAATTCTTCTCCTGCATTCTTTAGTATTAATGAGATGTTCAAAGTATCTTCCAATGTAATCCCTTCTGTATTTTCTTGTTTATTCAGCTCAAATGCATCCTGCTTTACATTGAATTCCATTTGCCATTTTTGACCACCTAACCAATGCATTGATATTATCATACTGTTTACATCATTCTCCATATCAGCCACATGGCAATTTTTGTATCATCTATATACTCAGTAGGGCTTTTGATAACATCTCACATGGCAGATTAGTTAAGAAGCTAAGAACCCATTGGATCCAGGACAATTTGGAAAATTGAAAAATTGACTTAGCAGCATGAACTGATGACCAAACACTGATTTTTGACTGCAACTTTCTGTCCAGTCTTAAACCCTGCCTGTTTAAGGTGGGGCCTGGGTGGGATGCTGGGTTTGGAGGGTCAGTGCAGACTCAATGGGCCAAATGGTTTTTTTCGGACTGTGAAGATATTACAATTCTGATTATAAATACAACCAAGGAAAGCCTGGTAGTAGTCGATCCAATGGTAACTTTCAAAGGGAAATTATAAAAATGCATGTAAAATTTAAAGGAAACGCATGGCGATGTTAAAAGAGCAGGAAACTGACATCAATTAGAAACCTCTTTGGAAGAACCAGCAGTCGCCTAATGGTCATAACAGCGCCCTTCAGTCCTGAAAAATAGCATTCATGAACAAACTGAACGCTATTTCCATTGAACATTTTTATTCCACCACAAGGTCTGGTTGTTTTTTTCTCACATGTAGATGTTGGCTCAAGGATACTACAGGCCAAGGGTAGAACTCGATGTGGAGCAATCAGTCATTAAAGTCCACGACCAGGATGCCGTGCCGCCCCGCCCCGCCCCGCCCCCTCCTGGAATGCCAGCGCAGCGACGCACCCGCGTTGCCACGTGACCGCGATGGAATGAAAACAATGCGACGCGCAGTTGTCAATCAGGAAGGTCGGAAGCCCCGCCCACATTCTGTGGCGTTGGGAGCGGTGAGGAGAAAATAGATTTTGATCGCAGCTCTGAGCCCTGATACAGGCTTCATTTAAACAAGTGGGCAAACACTGGAAGGAATTAAAAATAAACTCGTGGGAAAGCCAACTCATCTGAACGGCGAAAGTAAGCAAAAGCATAAGACTGACCTTTCTGTGGTGATATTGTATTACCGTATTTAGCCTGTGTATGCTTACGTATAACGTTTAAAGGCCCAGATTTTACATCAATAATCCTGTTACTGTAGAATACAAGATGCATTCTGTGAGGCGCAGGTTCGTTGAATATTATTGCCCTGTGGTGCTTGCTGATCATTTATAAGGCTGATCATGTTTAAGCTCGGACTTCCCTGTGACATTTGCTGGTGTTGGTCGCTAAGTGAGACGGGTTTCCCCCTATCCAGGATTGAAGTGTATTTTCTCCTGGCTGCGGAATGCGGGTTGTCGGTTCGGGCGGCCCTCCATTGGCTCCGATCCGCATAACTTCAACAGAGAGAGAGGGAGAGAGGGAGGGAGGGAGGATACAGCGGTTAGAAACTGCGTGCAGTTACTCCATTTCAGGGCAGACATTCCTGTTTTAAGGTACAGTTGATGAGAAAGACTTTTTTTTAGTAGCAGTGGTAACGTATTACTTAAATAATCCCCCCTTGCGCTGTCACCGATCTTTAAAAAAATAGTAATCGTTTCTCTCCATTAACTTGAAGCGAAGTTTTGTTTTTAAACTGGATTCTCAGCGACGCAAGGGATCGTTCACGAACTTTCTTTGGCCCGAATCAGTTGAGGGCGACTCTACTTTCGGAGAGTTCCCCTAATGGCCTTGACTGTTATTTCTGGGTGGGGGTAAAAGAAAAAAAGCAGGTGAAAGATAACCGAATATTTTTGTTAAGGCTGGCTGAAAAGATTCGACGATGACAGCTTGGGATAGCCGATGATGTCTGCTGAATCAGGGCCGCAAAATATAGTCAGCGCTGGAACTTGCATGCTTTCGTTATTCTGTCATCGGTAATTTTGGCGATTGGGTTAGATCTATAGTATAGAGCTTAATGGGGTTTAAATTTGCGTTCATACTTCTTGAACGGTTTAGATCGTCTGCATTTTCGACTGAAGTCTTTAAAATTGCAACCAAAAACGGTGGATTAATATTTCAATACAGTCAATTATTGTTGGAAAAGTTGCTTTGAAATGACCGAGTACTTTTTTGTTAACTTTACCTTCTCCTATTTATTAAATGCCGTAGCCATCACTAATGTTGATGTTGCTACCAGCTTTGATACATACTATTAACGACCGACAAAATGTTTAATTGTACACATTGTGTAATTGCGTCCAAAATCTGCAATCTGCACATGTAATCCAAAATGCGAGCCGATGTTTTATTTCATGTTTAAAAAACTGGTTCCCCAATGCACCCAAAATAAAGCAGAATTTTACTGAATTGCTGTGTCTTCCTGATGCCTTAAAGATCACACAGCAATATTGTTGAAAGTGATTATTTTGGACCGGGAAAACTCGTACACTTTTTTTGGATTGCATGCATTTCGACTGTATCTCTATTTGTTTCTGTTTTTCCTCATAAAACTGATTAACTCTTCGAGACACTTGCAAAGCAAAGAAACGTAAATAATATTAAACTAACTCCACTTATTTAATGTGCAATATTCGTATAGTCTCTGTAATAAAAACGTTAACGTTGAATTTTATACGGATAAATTAACAGACAATTATTCTGATAAATTTGTTTTAAAGTAACAGTTGAACTTGTGCTTGAGAACTTCACAGGTTCCCTGAGCTGTGTACATAGTAGATTAAGATTATGGGGGATTTAGCGTGTTTGCAGGTTACTGTGACAAAAAAACCCGCTTGTTTGGATAGTCCTTGTATGTTAAATTTGGTACTCACAAACTCTAGTATGAATAGTGTGATTTACTCAGTTAAGATGTTAGCTGATGTAGTTTTCATTATTTTGTATTTCAGATGTTTGATTTGATTTTAAAATTGTGTTGCTTGCTTTAGTAACACAACTGATTTATTTTTCCATATTGAATAAACAGCTAATTAAATCTATTTAGTTGCTAGATCCTTTTGGTTTTCTAGCTGGGGTCTGCAAGTTCACATTTTTTTGGTGGCTGCCATAGCAAGATCCTGAGATTTTGATATTTTATGGTATTTTTTAACTTATTATCATGTAGTTCCTGCAGTCATATTTCAACTGTACGTTACATGGCTATAGTGGTGTTTTCTTCTGGGTAACTAATACACTTTGGCATCAGTGTGTCCTTGTTGCTTGATGATTTACTTGCCATATTCCTTCACCCATTGTTATAACAGCCACTGAGCAGTCATCATAAATGTAGAACTTTAGTAAGATTTTGGATAAATGGCAGGGAAGCGTAAGATACTCATCAATGCCTTAATGTTTATGTTTGTACTTTTTAAATATATTTATACTTGAGAAAGATTCCTTTGTATTCTATGCGCAATTATAAATCGAAGAGTTGATTGTTCAAAACATCAGTTTAAGGCTGTTTTGTCAACATGTTTGAGGTTTGATAAAGGCAATTTACAGTCATTATGGAATTTATTAAATATTTGTGTTATTCCAAAATTGCATGTATCACAAAATATTTTGTTACCATTTATGATTTAATTGTGATTGAAGTATGTTAAAGGCTTTGTAACATGAAGAGAAAAATACATTAAACACTATAATCAAGTCCAACAAAAAAACGTTTCTGAAAGTAATTAGGATGCAGTAAGCACTTGTTATCTTGTGAAATGTAAATACTTTTAATTACTTACTAAGTACAACAAATTGTTTTCTATTCCTGATCAAGTCTTTGCAAGTTATAACCCCATTGATTGACAGTATGACCCGAAACAGTTCTATTCAAGGTCAAAGCAAAAGAACTGAAAGGAGTATCTACTTGCCTAAGCATGTTGTAAAATGCACAGCTTGCATTTTGTTCTACATAGTAGCTATCGTGAAATAAAAGAAAAAACAAAATATAATTTGTGTGGAGTTTGCATATTCTCACTGTCTGTGTGGGTTTCCTCCGGGTGCTCGGGTTTCTTCCCACAGTGCAAAGATGTGCAGGTCAGGTGAATTGGCCATGCTAAATTGCCCCTAGTGTTAGGTGAAGGGGTAAATGTAGGGGAATGGGTCTGGGTGGGTTGCTCTTCGGAGGGTCAGTGTGGACTTGTTGGGCCGAAGGGCCTGCTTCCACACTGTAAGTAATCTAATCTAAATATTCCATTTTTATTTTTAAACAGACTAGCAATTGCTTTAAATTCTGTATACTAGCTACAGAGATGCTGACCAGAAAATGCAAAATGGCTGGCAACATGTAGTTAAGTGGACCATTCTAGTAAATTATTCTCATCAGGTTGTATTTTATCTCTACACAAACCACAAGATAATTGTCAACTATTGTCGAAAATATTAAGCTTTAATACGTCTCCACCATTTGATATTATTTATCTGCATTGGCAGTTTTTTTTGTGGAATCTTTACGTAATTGTAGTTAGTAAAGATACCAGTGGCATCTTTTCAGTAGAAGTACTGGCACTGCAATCTGGAGGGCAAAAGTTCAAGATCTTGTATTCCCTGATAGTAAAATTTTGTCATTACGGTGACTTTTTAAAATTCTTTTGTGGTGTGGTCATTTCAGAGGAAGGAAATAACTGACATGGTCTGGCCCAGCAGAAATATTTCTCATTCCCTGCTTGCCAATTGCATAACAGTCTGTTTGGTATTGGCACAGTGGGGAAGCTAGTCTAGCTTCCTCTTCTTTCACCTGCAAATAATGAGCTATTCCTCAGAACACATTTCCTTCATTTCAAAAGCAGAATGCCAGTTACTCTAAGGGAAATAATGCTGAAGGTGCAGTCAGAGTTATTTTGTTAATATATTCAATATTCAAAAATAGCATGTTAGCAAACGAACAAAATTAGAAATAAACACAGGATTAACAAAGTTAGTTCTGAGTTATGGGGATGGCCCCATTTAGATAGAAACATAATGATTTAGATGTACACTTGTGATGCCAAGGCATACATTAGGCCAAGTTCTGAAAAATGAGATTAGAAAAGTTAGGTGGTTGCTTTTGACTAGCACAGACTCGATGGGCCAAAAGCCTTCTTCTATGCTGCGTATCTCGATGACTTTGTAATATTTTAGGCACTGTTTCAGGACTTGTAAAAAATGTCAAGAAGATCTATCAAAGGGACCTATCAAGCGAAGCTGTCAAAGGGAGTTGTCTAGCTCTTGAGGCATTAAAAAGTCTATTGTTTAAATCTTTGAAAAAAAATTCCTGGAGTTTTTTTAAAGTCGTGATTGTCTGATATAAGTTTGAGTGATTTTATTACTGGGTTATTGCTGCATGATTGACTTTTTGTCCATCTACTATTTAGGATGCCTGCTGGTTCACAGTTTGTTTGACAGCTACAAATGGCAGCATCTAAGGAACAGGAGAATCAACGTTTCGGGCTTAAGCCCTGAAGAAGAGCTTATGCCCGAAACGTCGATTCTCCTGTTCCTTGGATGCTGCCTGACCTGCTACGCTTTTCCAGCAACACATTTTCAGCTCTGATCTCCAGCATCTGCAGTCCTCACTTTCTCCTCCAGCTACAAATGGTTATAGACTCTTTAAAATAGGACTATCAATTAATTCAATTACCTGTTCTTTTATTGTGCGCATACATTTGATGTTTATTATGAAGTGTTTCTGTTGACAAAATATAAGTGTAATTAATGTGTTTTTATGATTTGAGACCACTTTATGCACTTAGACCTTTATTTTGTCTCATCCTTGCAAGGATCCTGCTGATAGTGGATATTGGAGAGTTGTCATGGTCGGTGTAAAGACCAAAGATGGTGGATGGGATGAGCATAAATTGGTTTGAGTTGTGAAGAAGTTGAGTAGTAAAGGGCCATTAGGGTTGTGTGAAGGGAATAGGTTGCAATGCAGGGAGCAAGGTTGGTGGAGGGACATATGTTAGCATGGAGGATAAGAGTGTCATAGATGGGTAGATGGAAAGACAGACCTTGACATTATGCTCAAGACATGCATCATATGGTGTGCATTGGAGGGGGATTGAGGTTTGGAGGGATGTTTCAGATTCCATAAAGTTCTTTTTAGCTTTGGACACTGGAGCCAGAGCCCCAAGGTAGTCATTATGGTACCCCACCCAGCTTCGTCCTCAATCCTGTGATTGCCCACCCAGAATTCTAAACCAGTCTTTCTGCTTGTCATAGAGTCATAGAGATGTATAGCACAGAAACAGACCCTTTGGTCCAACTTGTCTATGCCGACCAGATATTCCAACCTAATCTAGTCCCACTGCCAGCACTTGGTTCACGTCCCTCCAAATCCAAACTATTCATATACCCATCCAGATGCCTTTTAAATATTGCAATTGTACCAGCCTCCACCACTTCCTCTGGCAGCTCACTCCATACAAGCACCACCCTAAGTTGCCCCTTAAGTCCCTTTCAAATCTTTGCTCTCTTGCCCAAAACCTATGCCGTCTAGTTCTGGACTCCCCTACCCCAGGGAAAAGACTTTCTCTATTTAGCCTATCCATGTCCCTCATGATTTTATAAACCTCTATATAGTCACCCCTCTGATGCTCCAGGGAAAACAGCCCCAAGCCTATTCAACTTCTGGTTCAAACCCTTCAACCCTGGCAACATCCTTGCAAATCTTTTCTGAACCCTTTCAGGTTTCACAACATCCTTTTGATAGGAAGGAGACCAGAATTGCACACAGTATTCCAAAAGTGGCCAACCCAATGTCCTGTACATCCGCAACATGACCTCCCAACTCCTATACTCAGTACTCTGACCAATATAGGAAAGCACACCAAATGCCTTCATCACAGTCCTATTACCAGTGACTTTACTTTCAAGGAGCTATGAACCTGCACTCCAAGGCCTCTTTGTTCAGCAACACTTTGTAGGACCTTACCATTAAGTGTGTAAGTCCTGCTAAGATTTGCTTCCCCAAAATGCAGTACCTCGCATTTATTTAAATTAAACTCCATCTGCTATTCCTCTGCCCCTTGGCCCATCTGATCAAAATCCTATTATAAGCTGACGTAACCTGTTTCATTGTCCAATACACCTCCAATTTTGGTGTCATCTGCAAACTTACTAACTATACCTATTATATTCACATTCAAATCATTTATTTAAATGACGGAAAGTAGTGGACCCAGCACCAATCCTTGTGGCACTCCACTGGTCACAGGCCTCCAGTCTGAAAATCAAACATCCACCACTACCCTCTGTCTTCTACCTTTAAGCCAGTTATGTATCCAAATAGCTTGTTCTCCTTGTATTCCATGGTTCTCCTTGCTAACCAATCTCCCATGGGGAACGTTTGTCAAATGCCTTACCGAAATCCAGATAGATCATGACCACCACTCTGCCCTCATCAATCCTCTTTGTTTCTTCTTCAGAAAACTCAATCAAGTTTGTGAGACATGGTTTCCCACGCACAAAACCATGTTGACTATCTCTAATCAGTTCTTGCCTTTCCAGGTATGTGCAAATCCTGTCCCTCAGGATTCTCTCTAACAACTTGCCCACCACCGACGTCAGGCTCACTGGTCTATAGTTCCCTGTCTTTTCCTTACCACATTTCCTAAATAGTGGCCCCACATTAGCCAACCTCCAGTCTTCTGGCACCTCACCTGTGACTATTGATGATACAGATATCTCAGCCAGGTGCCCAGCAATCACTTCCCTAGCTTCCTACAGAGTTCTAGGATACACCTGACCAGGTCCTGGGGATTTAACCACTTCTTCGCATTTCAAGACATCCAGCACTTCCTCTCTTGTAATATGGACATGTTTCAAGATGTCACCGTCTATTTCCCCACATTCTACATCTTGCATGTCCTTTTCTACAGTAAACACTGATGCAAAATACTTGTTTAGTATCTCCCCCATCTTCTCCAGCTCCACACAAAGGCTGCCTTGCTGATCTTTGAGGGGCCTTATTCTCTCCCTAGTTACCTTTTTGTCCTTAATGTATTTGTAAAAACCCTTTGAAGTTAATTATTTAATTACCTGTTTTCTGATTGCATCCCATGCTACAAAGTAGTCATTTGATGAAGACCAGGTGAAGCTTGGCTGTGATATTCCTCATAGACATATGGAGCAGTGATGAATGCTAAGTTTTTGCTTACTCGCTTAACCTGTCTATACCCCTCTGCAGACTCTCTCTGTTATCCTCAGCAATTGCATTCTCACCTATTCTTGTGTCACCCACAAACTTAGATTAGGAAAATGAATGTATTATAACTAAGTCATGAATATAAATTGTAAATAATTGCATTCCACCACTGATTCCTGTGTCACTCCACTGGCTGCATCCTAAAAATGTCCCATTATACCCCAATATCTGTCTTTTATTAGTTAGCAAATCTTTGATCCATGCTAATATAATACCTTCAGCACCATGGATTAACCTAAAGGATAGCACCTTATCAAATATCCTCTGAAAATCCAAGTATATTAAATCCATTGCTTCCCTCTTATCTATGATGTGGACTGGGGTGGACAAAGTCAGAAATCACACAACAACAGGCTATAGTCCAACAGATTTATTTGAAATCATAAACTTTTGGAGCTTAGCCCCTTCGTCAGGTGAAGCGAGAGGGAAGCACACAGAATTTATGGGCAGAGAGATCAAAAGATGAGTGGAGTGTTGAACACCTCTGCAGGTGACCAAGTGTGTTAGATGGTGTGAGTAAAGTAGTGAAAGAACAACTGAAGGGATGACCTATAATCCGACTAAATGGGGCAGAGAGGTAAGTACAGAAAATTAAAAATAAGATGGTGCTGGACACAAACCAAATGACTGGAATAACAAAAACAGAAGCTGCTGGAAAAGCCCAGCAGGTCTGGTAGCATCTGTGAAGAAAAACCAGAGGAAGGGTCACCAGTCCTGAAATGTTAACTCTGATTTTTCTTCATGGATGCTTCCAGATCTGCTGAGCAACCCCAGCAACTCCTGCCCCTGCTCCTGATTCACAGCATCCACTGTTCTTTCAGTTTGTATTTGACTGGAATAGCATGATAGTTACAAGGGTCGCATGCTGAGGGTTGAACCAAACTAATAAGTTATCCAAAACCAAACAAACTAATTAAGGTAGAGAGATCATAAAAGTTTATCAGTGGTGTCAAAACAGGTAAGTAAGGAAGAGTTTACAGATACAAAACAGTATGGTAGGGTCATAAGTAGTGCAGTGTGAACCTAAGATTGTGGTTGAGGCCATCTTCATGGGTACGGAACTTGGCTATAAGTTTCTGCTCGGCGATCCTACGTTGTCATGTATCTCAAAGGCCACCTTGGAGGACGCTTAAGTATGGAAGCTGAATGTCCATGACAGCTGAAGTGTTCCCCGATTGGGAGGAACATACCTGTCTGGTGATTGTTGTGAGGTGTCCATTCATCTGTTGTCGTAGCATTTGCATGGTCTTGCCAACACACCATGTCTCGGGGTATCCTTGCCTTCCGCAAATGGGATAGACAACATTTACTTAGTCACATGAGTATCTGCAGTATCTGATGGGTGATGTTTCCTTGTGTGATGGTAGTATCCATGCAGATTATCTAACATGTCATGCAGAGTGGAAGGATTTTGTGGTGTTGTGGTCGATGTTCTTCTGAAGGCTAGGTAGTTTGCTGCAAATGTCTAAGCATCCTGGAAGGCAGCCTTATGCAACAATGCAGAATTGGCGAGCAGAAACTGATAGCAAGTTTCATATCCAGGAAGATGGCCTCAACTATGATCTTGGGTTCATGTTGCACTACATGTGACCCCACCACACTTCTGTATTTCTAAAATCTTCTTTACTGTCCTGTTTTGACACCATCTTGATAACTTGTTATGATCTCTCTACCTTAATTTAGTTTATACAGTTTTGCATAACTTATTACTTCAGTTAGACTCTTGGCATGAGACACGTATACCTATCATGTTATTCCAGTCAAATAAAAACCTAAAGAGCAACAGATGCTGTGAATCAGGAGCAGGGACGGGTTGCTGGGCATGCTCAGCAGGTCTGGTGGCATGTGCGAAGAAAAATCAGAGTTAATATTTCGCAACCGATGACCCTTCCTCTGGCTTTTCTTCAGATGCTGCTGGAGCTGCTGGGCTTTTCCAGCAGCTTCTGTTTTTGTTCCATGTTATTCTAGTCATTTGGTTTGTCTCCAGCACCATTATATTTTTTAATTTTTTTTGTCTGCTTCATTTTAGTCGGATTATAGATCATCCCTCCACTTATTATTCAGCTATTGATAATTTACTTACATGCTCTGACACCCTTGGTCACCTGCAGAGAATTATTATTCAACACTCCACTCACACCATTTGTATGATCTTTTGATCTCTGTACCCAAAAACTGTTTGTTCTGTGTGCTTCCCTCTCACTTCACCTGACAAAGGGGCTCTGCTCCAAAAGCTTGTGATTTCAAACAAACTTGTTGGACTATAATCTGGTATCATGTGATTTCTGACTTTGTCCCTTTTATCTATCCAGCTTGTTAGCTCTTCAAAGAATTATGGAAAATTTTGTCTGATATGACTTCCCGTTCATAAAGCCTGACTCTGCTTGATCATATAAATGATGTGCTATTGGATCCTTTATAATAGACCCTAACATTTTCCTAATCATAGACTATAAGATAACTGGTCTATAGTTACCTGTTTTTTTGTCTCCTCTTTTTAGACAAAGGTGTTACATTGGCAATTTTCCGATCTTCTTTTCCAGAATCTAAGGATTTCTAGAAGGTTATTACCAGCACGTAATCATTTCTAGCTACTTCCTTTAATATCCAAAGATAGTAAGTCCATTAGATTCCCTGGCATGCTTTGCTAGTGATAATAGTTGTGATTTTTTTTTCCCTTTTTTTGCCTCTTGACTATTTAGTAATTTTGGGATGCTATTAGTTTTTCTACTGTGAAGGTTGTTTCAAAGTATTTATTCCCACTCCTCCACCATGGTCTGGTTCCCCTTTATTATTTCCCCAGCCTCATTCTCTAAGGTGCCTATCCTCACTTTAACTTCTCTGTCCCTTTTTATACATTTAAAGAAACTCTTGCTGTGTGTCTTGATATTATTTATTACTTGGAGCAGAGAAAATCTAGGTGGAACTTGATAGAGGTGTATAAGGTTGAGGGGCATGGGCAGAGTGAATAAAAAGCAGCTGTTCCCCTCTGTTGAAGGGTCAGTAATAAGGAGGCATAACTTTAAAGTGAAGGGCAGGAGATTTAGAGGGGAATCTGAAGAAAACATTTTCACCCAGAGGGTGGTGCTGGTCTGGAATGCACTGTCTGCGAGGGTAATTGGTACAGGAAACCTCACAACGTTTTAAAAAGTACTTGGATGAGCACTTGAAATGCCACAATCTTCAAGGCCATGGGTCTTGTGTGGGAAATTGGGACTAGTGTAGGTAAGAATGTATTTTTGGCAGTGCAGACTTAATGATCTAAAGGGCCTCTTTTGTACTGTATGAGGCTATTTACAAGTTTACCCTCAGTTTATTTTTGCCCTCTTTATTATACTTTTGCTGTATTTTTAGTTGTTGGTTTTTAAAACTTCCCAATCCTATAGTTTGCCACATTTGTATTTCTTTTCAATTTGATATCAGTCCTTAACTTCCTTGGATAATGATGGTTGGCTTATTCCTTTCCACAAATCCACACGATAGTGTCTTTGCTGTGAGCCTTGAACTAATTTCTTAAACGTCTGCAATTATTCCTCAACCATCTTTGCTGCTGAATGCCTTCTGCAGTTCATTCCAGTCAGCGTTGCCCTCATTTTTTTGGAATTAACTGATTGGTTTCTAGACCATTATTATTGAGATACAATATTGAGGATACTTCAAAATCTTCAATGTGAATGTTTTGAAATAGCTTTAGACAAGTATGTCAAAATATACATTCCAAAATGTTCTTGGAATATCAGAATTTTGAGTCTTTTTTTTCCCTGTAACCCTTAGATTCATAGATGTATATTGAATCAACAAAAGAGGAAATAAATAAATGCAATCTAATGATTATTTGTTTGTTCAGCAATTTCGAATGTAATTTTTCTATTGTCATAAAATACAGTGTCACAGTTGCACAAAAGAAATGGAAGATAAGGTGTCTGCCTGGGACCCTCCAACCACATGGGATCAATGTTGATTTCACCAGTTCCCTGATCTCCCCACCCCACCCCTTATCCCAGATCCAACCCTCCAACTCAGCACTGCCCTACTGAACTGTCCTACCTGTCCATCTTCCTTCCCGTCCATCTTCCTTCCCACCTATCCGCTCCACCCTCCACTCCGACCTATCACCATCAACCCTCCCCTCCATCTACATATTGTGTTTCCAGCTAACTTTGGCCCCAGCCCTAGCCACCTCCCATTTATCTTCTCAGACCCCTCACCCCCCCACACCCAAAATCCTGCTGAAGAGCTTATGCTCGAAATGTCAACTCTCTCTCTCTCCTCGGATGATGCCTGACTGGCTGTGATTATCCAGCACCATACTTTTTAATCCTGATCTCCAGCATCTTCAGTCCTCACTTTCTCCCAGTAGTGCAAGAGTCCCCCTAAAGTTCTATCCACATAAGTATTTTCCATTTTGCAAACTAATGACAGCATTAGTTCCTCAGCGAAGTGCAGTCAGAACCATGTCTATTACCACTAGTAACTCAGTTGTTCAAAAGAGATGAAAAAGGAGAAGGTAGAAGTAATAATGACAGGGGAACAGATAGGTTTTTTTTGTGACCAGAAATGTGACTCCATGATGGAATATTTCCTCCCTGGTCAAAATTGTCATCGAGCAGCTGTAGGACATTTGTTCTGTAGAGGGTGAACATTCGGAGCTCATAGTCCATGTTGGTATCAAGGACTTGGGATGTGGTCTTGCGACCAGAATTTAGGGAGTCAGGTAGAAATTTAGGAAGCAGGATCTCCCTTCATTGTGCTTCAGAAGAATGAGAGGTGACCTTATTGAAACATACAAGATTTTAAGGGGGATTTAAAAAGTGGATGCTGAAAGGCTGTTTTCTCCTTGTGAGAGAGTCTAGGACCAGAGGGCATAATCTTACTGTAAGAGTTGTAGAGTTTGGACAGAAATGAGGAATTTCTTCCTTGATGATGAAGAAACTATAGAATTGTTACAGAGGCTGTGGACGCCGGGTTGTTAAGGATATTTTAAAGGTTGAGTTAGACAGATTTTTAATAAGTAAAGGAATCAAAGATTATGGGGAAATGCAGAAAAGTGGAGTTGAGGATTATCAGATTAGCCATGATCTCATTGAATGGCAGAACAGATCTGAATGGGCCAAATGGTTTACTGCTGCTCCTATTTCATATGGTCAAATGTGGTAATCGGTGGATTACTCCCAGTGCCATGTGAAAATAAGAATGTATATACTAGATTAAGACAGATGACCTTGTGCCTGGAAAGATGGTGCTAGATGCTGGGCATTGGATTTCTGGGACGAGCTCTAGGGAAAATAGCACCTGAACAAGCCAACATGTGCACCTGAACAGCAGGCATGAGTTTCTTGGGGAGACTTTGGTTAATGCTGTAGAGAGGTATTTAAACAACTTTATGAAGAAAGTCTTTTATACAAGAATACCATTGTTGACAAAATACATGGAAAGACAGTTAGCACTAATATTGCAAGGCAGAATATAATGAAGTCCATATTAGGGTTACTACGCGACTCTGTGAATGCAAGGAGTATAACAAATAAGACTGGGAATTACAGGTGCAGATTGTCATGTGGATATAGGTTATGGTGATTACCGAGATCTGGCTCAAGGAAGACTAGAACGTATTGTTAAATATTTCTGTGTACAAGATGTTCACAGGAAAGGCTGAAACAGGAAAAACAGGAAAGAAATGAGGGACAGAATATTGATGTAAGAAAGCAGTGGAGTACTGGAGAAAGAGGATATCAGAATCCATTTTGCTCAAGCTAAGGAACAAAGCAGGTGCAATTACATGGCTCAGTGTAGCCTATAGATCTCCAAGTAGTAAGAAGGATGTAGAAGGACGGATAAGTTCTTTTTCTTGAGGTTCTTACACACTTGATGCAACTGCAGCACACCAACTTTTGTGAATGAGCAACCAAATTTATTAAACACAGTACAATACACGCTTTGGAGATACTTTGAACACTCCTCGCCATTCTTACGAATCGTGTCCAGGGGTCTCTGTCTGACGGAACCTTTAAAACACACCTTGCAGGACTTACGGGGTCGTGGCAAATGCTCTCTCTGAACAAAGGAAACAATCCTTTTTATACAAAATGTTTACATCACAGTTAGTAACGCTGACAAGACAACTCCCAGTCACTCCCTCACAGTCACATGCCACTCAAGGTAAAAGTGACCACCTCACCTCCAGAAACAATATAATGCAAATCATCCCTTAATGGCTAGATGTGGTGTGAATTGTATTCTGTCTAAACTACAGAAAGTAGTTGGAACTCCAACTATGAATGTTCTTATTGATTTCTAGATGAAAATGTAAATCATTCCTGAATGGCAAGGAAATGGCCACAGAAACCTCCTACAGACGCACCACCTTACCCCTGGGATATTCAATTTCTTGCAGGTCAGCAGAGCAAATTAACTCTTTAATATCACAGGACAAGACTGCAGGGAAATTAGAGATAGCCACATTAGAGACTAGTTTATAATAGAGGACTTACACCAGCAATATCCCATACAATATTTAGGTAAGTAAAGGGGCAGTAAGAGACAAATGTTCATGGATCATGTTCAAGAGAATTTCCAACCTCAGTCTGTATCCAGACCAACAAAAGAGATGCATTGTTGGACTTGGCTTTTGGCAATGAGGTGGGCCAAGTGGAGTAAGTGTCAGTGGAAGAACACTGAGAAAATAGTGGTAATTGTCATTCTCCCAAATCATTCTAAAGCTTACAATGGTCAGTTCAGAGTAAGAAAAAATAATCAGCAGAGAGAGTGAACTTCAGAGGTGCAAGAATGGAACTGGGCATGAAAGATTGGTAGGAAAAACCATAATGGAGCACTGGGCTACTTCTTTAAAAATGAGGTGGTTCAGATACAATCAAAGTATATTCTCTCAAGGGAAAGGTAAGACCAAAAAAATCCAGAGCTCCATGGATGACAAAGGAGAAGAAATAAAGAAGAAAAGTGTGCTTGTGACGTGTGGGAATACAATTGAGAACCAAAAGGATTTGGCTGGCAAGTGAAAAAAGAAATAGAGGAGAGAAGAGAAATTGAGACAGAAATTGAGACAACTGAGACAACATAGGTATATAAACAGCAAAGAGAGGTAAAAGGAAGAGTAAGGCTAATGAGGACCCAAAAAGAAGATTTGCACATGGAAGCAAGGGCTATGGTTGAAGTATTAAATGAAAAACTTTGCGTCTGCCTTGTCTGCATCAAGGAGTTAGATGCTACCCAGGCTATGGTGATAGAGGAGGAAACTCTGTCACTATAAAGGTTCAAATTGATGAGCATGAAGTGTTGGATAGATCATTGTTTTCTAAATCAGGACTGGGTTAGATGCACCCAAGGAAATTACAATCCAACTACAATCTTTTGGTTTTCTTTAGATTCTGGGTGTGCCAGAAGACTGTAGAATTGCAAACATCACACCCTTGTTTAAATAAAATGTAAGGATAAGCCCAGCAATTACAGACAAGTCAGTTTAACTTCTTTGATGGCAGTGAAGCTTCTAACAACAATTATTCGGTATAGAGTTAATAGTCACATGAAAAATGGTGAATGATTAGGTAAAGGGAGAAAGTGAGGACTGCAGATGCTGGAGATCAGAGCTGAAAAATGTGTTGCTGGAAAAGCGCAGCAGGTCAGGCAGCATCCAAGGAGCAGGAGAATAGACATTTTAGGCATAAGCCCTTTTAGGAATTATTAGGTAAAGCCAGGATTTCTAAAGAAGAAATTGCATTAAACTAACTTGCTGGAGGTTTTTTTTTGAAGAGGTAATGGGGATGGTTGCTGAGGGTAATGCTATTGATTTGGCGTACGTGGAATTCCAGAAGACGCTCAATTCAATGCTACACGATAGATATAGAAAACAGGGAGTGGGATAATAGGGTCCTTCTCATGATCGCAGCCGGTGACAAAGTGGTGTTCCACAAGGTTTGGTGTTGGGACCACAACTTTTCATTTTATACAATAAGGATCTAGATGAAAGAATCCAGGGCGTTCTGGCTAGGTTTGCAGACAATACAAGGATAGGTAAAGGGACAGGTAGTATTGAGATAGGGAGGCTGCAAAGGATTTGTACGGGTTAGGAGGGTGGGCAAAGATGTGGCAGATTAAGTGCAATGTGGGAAAGTGTGACATCTTAACTTTGGTAGGAAGAATAGAGGCATGACTATTTCCTAAATGGGGAGAAAGGTTTGAAGTTTGAAATGCAAAGAGACTTGGGAGTTCTAGTCCAGGAGTCTCAAGATAAACTTGCAGGTTGAGTCAGTAGTTAGGAATGCAAATGTAATGATGGCATTTATTTAGAGAGGACTTGAATATTAAAGCAGGGATTATACTTGTGAGGCTCTGTAAGGCTCAGGTCAGAGCACATTTGGAGTATTGTGCACAGTTTTGGGCCCCATATCTCAGGAAGGATGTACTGGCCTGGGGTGTATTCAGATGAGGTTCGCAAGAATGCTGCCAGGAATGAAAAGATTAACGTACGAGAAACATTTGAAGACTCTGGGTCTATAGTTGACAGACTTTAGAAGGATGTGGGGGGATCAAATTGAAATGTACAGAATAATGAATGGCCTGGACAGAGTGGGTTTTGGGAAGATATTTCCATTGGTAGGAGAGACTAGGACCCAAGGGGACAGCCTCCGAGAAAAGGGAAGACCTTTTTAGAATGGAGAGAGAAACCTTTCAAGCCAGAGAGTGGTGAATCTATGGAATTCATTGCCACAGGTCATTGAGTATATTTAAGACTGAGATAGATAGGTTCTTGAGAATAAAGGGAATCAAGGCTTACCGGGAAAAAGCAGGAGAATGGAGTTGGAAAACTTATCAGCCATGATTGAATGGTGGAGCAAACTCTGGGCCGAATGGTCTAATTTCTGCTCCTACATCTTATGGTCTTAAACATGTTATTGTGCATGGAATAAAAAGGAAAGTAATAATTTAGGTATTGAATTGCCTAATAGTTGATTTAATGTTTTTTGGGCTGGAATAAGTTTTTTTTTTGTTGTGGAGTTTACCAAAGATTAGTATTGGGACTGTTGCTTTTCCAGATACATGTTAATAAGCTAGCTTTTGCTGGACAGGACTCTGTTTCAAAGTTTATGATACAAAATTTGGAAGTATTGTAAACTGTGGGGAGGACCCTATAAAACTTCATAAGGATATAGATAAGTTGGTGAAGTGAATAGATGAGTGGTAAGTGAAGCTTAATGAGAAGAAGCACAAGGTAATGCACATTTTAGGAAAAGCATGGACATATCAAATAACATAGAGAATATAATGCCTCAGGGGTGCAGGAACTGAGGAACCTCAGTGCATACGTGCTCAGATCATTGAAGGTAGCAGGACAGGTCAATTAATAATGCATCAGTATTCTAGGTCTAAAAGTGTGGCACTGGAAAATCACGACAGGTGAGGCAGCACCCGAGAAGCAGGAGAATCTGCATTTCAGGCATAAGCCCTTCATCAGGAATGTAGGGGGGGATGGGGGCTGAGGGATAAATGTGGGGGTGGGGCTGCGGGGAGGTAGCTGGGAAAGTGATAGGTAGATGCAGGTGGGGGAGTGACACGTTGAAGGGGAGGGTGGAAGGAATAGGTGGGAAGGAAGATGGATAGGGCGGGCAGTGCCGCGTTGGAGGGTTGGAACTGGTATGAGGTTGCTGTGTCTTCAGCTGCCAAGATTCTAAGCTTCAGAATTTCTTGCCTAAAATTCTCTTGATTTTTCTGCTTTTTCTTCCTTTACATTATTGTACATTTCAACTCTAGCTGTTTGGCCTAGTGTGTGATATCTAGCCCAATATCACCTTTATGAGCATTTTTATAACTCTGTATTGATGTACCTTAGGAAATGATGTAAATGTAAGTTTTTGTTTTTGTCGTCATCATTTTATTGTGACTTCTACATTTCAGATAAGGATGCCCATAAGAATGAAAGCAAAGCAGATTTTATGTTGAAACAAATTTAAGGACCACAAGCATCGATAAAAAGAAGGATTGAAAATCTTTGCAGTGCCTGAAAATCAAACACAGCTTATTTATGATAAACAAAAATTGGTTTTGTGATGAGGCCAAAGACCTTTCCAGCCACTTCATATACTGGAAACAGCCGCCAGAGACTGCAGGAAATTCGAGAGGGGTTGAAACAACCTCATAAGCCTTCAGGCCAGGCTTTAAATGTTGGCTCCAACAATGAAACCCCACTAGACCTGAAAGCCGTTGTTGCAAAGGATGCTACCAGACAACAGCAAATGCGACCTGTACCGAAATTTGGACCTTATCAGAAAGCTCTCCGAGAAATCAGAAACTCCCTGATGCCATTTGCAAATGAGTCTGGTTCATCTACTAGTGTTGAAGTAAATAGACAGATGTTACAAGAATTGGTAAATGCTGGATGTGATCAGGCAAGTCACCTAATTATTTTAATATTTTTGTTATTTGTCATTATTTTATAAGCTTGTGTGTCTTCAAGGTTTTGATTCCATCTTGGAAAAATACTGACCCCTACGTTTTCATGAGGTCAGCTCATGAGGTCATTCGTTAATGGCGTGCATTGGCTGTGATTGCAGTATGTAAAAAAGAATAGGGCAGGATTCAGAAGTGTTGGATCCCAGCCCAGGGTTTGACCTTCTATCAGAGTCGATCTGGGTGGAACTCCGAAATCACAAGCCATACGTGATGCTGACAGAGGGGGCATGGATAGGGGTAAATTAATTCTGACTGTACATTATGAAATCTGCCATGCAGTGCCCCTCATGCACACATTTGATTTTCTGTATTTTTAATTACTGTTTGCTAAGAGAAAACTGATGTATTATTGTTCCAGAAGTTCACGTGCACCAATATGAACCTTTCCCGATCATGAGGTTCTGGAATCCTGTCAGCTGCTTTTGATTTTTTTTATTGACAGTATTGTACATTACTCGAGGTCTCTTTTAGATTTCTTTTGTAATTGAAACAAGGTTTAAAAATTGGGCATGTTTGCTGATCCTTGAGTCCATCACAGTATGTTGGTTCCTTTTCTTTTCCTATTCCTAATTAACAATTATAGTTCAATTTGCTGTGCCTTCCTGTAGGTATTTTTGATATTTATTGAATTTGGGTTAAAATGTAAAATAACTACTATTAAAGATAAATTCAATACATATTTAATTATTTGATTGCAATGTGAAGATAATAATGACTTTTGCCTTACAGTAGCAAAAAATATATATTGTATTTTGTGAAAATACTCTTCATGTTGGTGTTTTTGTTTGGTTGAGCTGAGTGTAAAATACTTTTTTTTGAGAAATCTTTTGTACATTGTTCCTATATATCCATTCTTGCTCTGCTGGAGAGCAAATGGATTCATGCTATTGCACGACAGATTACTTGAAAAGTATTTTAAAGTCAAGCAAAGATAAATGACAAAGCTGCTCAAGTTTGAATTACAAAAGACAATCGCTTTGTCATAATTTGGAGGTGCCGGTGTTGGACTGGTGTGTACAAAGTTAAAAATCACAATACCAGGTTTTAGTCCAACAGGTTTATTTGGAAGCATTAGCTTTTGGAGCACTGCTCCTCCATCAGGTGGTTGTAGAGTATAAGATCGTAAGACAAAATTTGTAGCAAAAGTTTACAGTGTGATGTAGCTGAAATTATATATTGAAAAAGACCTGGATTGTTTGTTATTTCTCTCATCTTTTAGAATGGACATGTGGGTTTCAGTTCTTTCATATGTAAATTCCAGAACTTTCTTCAAGGTACAATCTCAAGTGAGCTTTTGCAATAGGTACCAAGCTGGCCCAGATAATGCATTGAAGGTATGAGGTGCCCTATATGAGGCTGTCTGTGCCCCAATATTCAGACTGATTCTCATCTTAAAAAAAGGGATTTACAGAATCTTACATGGATTCATGCAGTTTTTGAGCAAAATAAAATGTAATTCTGCAAGTACAAATTCACCCGACAAACTTTTATATCTGTGTGTGTGTGTGTGTGTGTGTGTGTGTGTGTGAATGAGTGTAAAGGGGTATCATTCTGTGGGAGTATATGTGAGCATATGACCGAGAGCTTGTGTAAGGGAGAGGGGGATAGAGTCTGCATGAGTATATGGGTCTGTAGGAATATGTGTGTGTGTTTTGTGCAATGAGGTCCCATGCAGTGTGACATTGAGGTCATCCCCATGGGTACCAAACTTGGCTGTCACCCTCTGTTTGACCACTTTGTGTTGTGCCTTTCCTGAAGTCTACCTTGGAGGATGGTTACCCAAAGGTCTGAGGTCTAATACACTCCTGTCTGACCCCAGTCAGAGAACACTTCAGCGGTCTGGGACATTTGACCTTGGACCATCGGGTGGCTATCCACCAAGGCGGACTTCAGGACAGGTAACAACGCAAAGTAGCTGAGCAGGGGCGGATTGTCAAGTTTGGTACCCGTGGGAATGACCTTAACCAGGACCTTGGATTCATGTCACACTACAGGTGACCCCACTGCACTGCAGTGCGCGCACACACATGCACACAGACACAGACACACAGAGAAAAATGCACTGACACCCACACACATGCTCCTACAGACCCATACTCACGCAGACCTTCTCCCATACACAAGCTCTCTCTCATACACTCACACCCACCATCACACTCACACACGCGCCCTCTCACACACTTCTACCCCTTCACACTCACACACATACACACACTCTCTCACAGACACTCCTACTCCTCACGGACACAAACACACATATAAGTTTGTGGATGAATTTGTACTTGCAGAATTACATTTTATTTTTCTCAAAACCTGCATGAATCCATGTAAGATTCTGTCAATCCCTTTTGTAGAAATAGAACATTGGGGAACAGGCAGACTTTAACCTGTTGGGCTATGACGTGGTGTTATGTGATTTTTTTTAAACTTTGTACAGATTAGGATAGTTCCCTTCCAAGTCACACACCATCAGATTGTGGTGTTCCTATGCATTGACTGCCCTTCTCATTCTAGATACTAGTGTCTGGCAGTCTGCTGTTGAAGGAATCTTGACAAGATACTCAAGTGTGTTTTGTTTTTTCCTTGGCACCTACTGCTGCAATGGTGGATGGATGAATGGTTAAGATGCTCAATGAAATGCCAGTCAAGCAGGCAGCTTTGACTTGGATAATGTTGAATATTTTGGATTGTATTGGAGCTATGCTAATAACAATATACAGAAAATATACCATCACTGCTGATCTGTGCCCAGTAGGTGGTGGATAATGTGATGAAATGAAAATAGCTGGCTTGAATTTGTGCAGGACAGGGCATACCTGAAGAATTTCCATTTTTTGCTGTGTAGATTTAGAGTTTTAATTGTGTTGGAGCAATTTTGCTCAGGATGTTGATAAATCTCAAGAGCATTATCCCATAGTCTGTGGCAAGGATGTTGTCAGACCTCTTAATCTATGCTGCATCTGTTGCCTTCAGTTGTTTCTTAAGGTCACATGGTTTGAATTAACTTGATTGAAGAATGGCATTAGTGATGCTAGGAATCTTTAGTGGTAGCTGAGTAACATATTCATTCAGCACTTCTGGCTGAAGGTGGTTGCAAATACTTCAACCTTGTTTTATGTAATGATGTACTGTGCTCTCTCATATCATTAAGAATGCAAATATCTGTGGAACCAACTCCTTAGTTGTTAAATTATCTATCACCATTTACAACTGGATATGGTAGGACAGGAGAGCTTTAATTCCTTGTTTTTGGGATGACTTCGCTTTGTTTGTCTTATATTGTGGAGAATTCCAGGCCCGTATCTACAAGAATATATCTATTCAAGATCCACTGTAGCATATTGAAGCATGAAAAGTTCTATTGTAATCCTTCGTAATGAATAGTCAAAATTTTTGATACCTTTTAAATAATATAGGAGAATTGTTTAAATATTATAGGAGTGCATAGAATGTCCAGTACAGAAACGGATCATTCAGCCCAACTGACCTGCCTCCTGACATGAACTGCCTCCTGTCAGTCTATGTCTGAGTTATCAACATAAGCAGATGAAGGACAAAGCAATATGTTGTTTAGCATGGATGCATTTTAAAGGGAAGCTATTTGACTCTGTTAGAGACAAAAGAAAGCTGCAGATGCTGGAATCCAAAGTAGACCGGCAGAGGCTGGAAGAACACAGCAAGCCAGGCAGCATCAGGAAGTGAGGAAGTTGATGTTTCAGGTGAAATCCTTCTTCAGGACTTCAGGAGTGTAGGTGAAGCTGCAGATAAAGGGATTTTGGGGACAGGGTTGTGAAGTGGGTATAGGACAGGTAGAGGGTACGACCTAGTTGGTCAATGGGGAGAATAATCCAGTTCGTGGCAGGGAGGAGTGGAAGGAATGGGGAGGGGTTGGGAAGGGAGGTTCTTTGAAATTGGAGAACTCAATGTCCCATTTCAAAGAACCTCCCTTCCCAACCCCTCCCCATCACTTCCACTGCTCCGGGCTGAAGACTGCCCAGGCGGAAGATGAGGTGTTGTTCCTCCAATTTGCAATTTGATTCATTGTGGCAATGGAGGAGGCCAAGGATAGTCGTGTCAGGAAGGGAGTGGGAAGAGAAATTAAAATGGACGATGACTGGGAGGTCCAGTCAACCCCTGCGGACCCGACTGAGATGCTCGACAAACTATTCCCTAAATTTACGTTCGTCTCCCTGATGTAGAGAAGACTACTCCGGGAGCACCTGATGCACTAAACTAGATTGGAAGAGAGGCAGATGAATCTCTGTCTCACCAGAGAGGACTGTTTGTGGCCCTGGATGGAGGTTAGGGGGTGGTGTACATGATCTCTATTCTCAGGTAAAATAATTTGTTAATTAATATCCAATTTGTTGGATATTGGTGACTATCTCATACTTTAGGCCTCTAGATTAGGTTCCCCTACAAGTATAAATACATTCTCTACCTACATGGGCGGCACGGTGGCACAGTAGTTAGCACTGTGACCTGGGTTCAATTCCCACCTTGGGCGACTGTGTGGAGTTTGCACATTCTCCCCGTATCTGAGTGGGTTTCCTCCGGGTGCTCCAGTTCCTCCCACAGTCCAAAAGATGTGCAGGTTAGGTGAATTGACTGTGATAAATTTTCCATAGTGTTAGATGTAGGGGAATGGGTCTGGGTGAGTTGGTCTTCAGAGGGTCGGTGTGGATTTGTTGGGCTGAAGGGCCTGTTTCCATACTGTGTAAGTATTCTAATCTACGTCGTATACTTTTTGAAAAATCTTCCATATGTTTTATCAGTAATTTTGGTATCATTCCAGCAATAACGATCTTTAAGGAGAATTTGCATCAACCTCCAATTCCTGAAAGAATTTTTCTCCCTCACATCTAGTGCTGTTTTCAAATACTTAATGGTTCACATTTTCATATTGGTAAAATGACTGTACAGTTTTATCACATGGTACATATAGGAACATAATTGACACATTTTAGGTTTGTTGCAAATAGCTTTTCACATGTACATAAACCTAATTTTTTTTGTGTGTGAAAATGTTGAGGTTGATGTTAGACTTTCTAAAACTGTTTTATTCTGACCTGCACAAACCCAATCCAATCTGCTGCTTCGTTAGCAACGAGCATTCTCTACGAGAGGTAGCAAACAGAATTAAATACTATCATATGCTGTATTCATAACTTTCTTTCTTTCAAATACTAATTCTGTTTTGTCCTTTGTATGATTTCATAATCTTAAAATGCAAAGTAATCTCCTTGCTATAATTCCAAAAACAGAATCTATTCTTTCCTACAATTTGTACTGCAAATCAAATACAGTCAAGGCAAGTAGCATAACAGTTGCGCTTAATCTTACCCAAATAAGTAACGTTTAATTCACTACAGTGTTTAGCAAAGTAACATTCAATCCCGTCTTTCAGCTGAGAAGTATTACCAGGGTCCTGCCTGCTCTCAAGTAGACACACAATTCCATGTCACTGTTAGAAGAAGAGAAGAGAAGATTTTCTCCATATCCTGACTAATATTTATCCACAGACCATCATCGTCATGTCATATAAATGATAAATTATGGACTTGCAATTAAAAAGAGTTAAAAATTTGTTTTAATACCTTCAGTCATCGTAGATTGACATGGTTTCATGAAAGGAAGAAGTTGATCTATAAAATTGCAATGAGCACCTGGCCACAGCTTGAGGCAGATTTGGGAAAATCAATGTGAAATAAACCAAATTGTCTGAATTGAAGTTAGCATTTTACCTGAAGACATTGAAACTAGTGAACTGAGTCAGGTATCAAGAAACTCTCACTTCCTGTTTTAATTTGCATTTGTATGATAAGTTACACATGTATATCATGAAAGGGTTTCCTGTAACTATCCGGTTTGGGAAGACAATTGAGCTAGACTTGGAATACAGAAATTTTCACGAGCTGCCTGACAAAGCAGAAGTCAGAAAGGAAAGTGGATTGGTAACATTCAAATTAGAAGATAATTTTTCTTTCTCCTTGTTTCTCTAAAGCTAGAAATGACGTGAAAATAACTAGAGCAATGTCCATTTATTGGAAACTCCAGATGCTATAATTCTGAGGAGACAAGACATCAACTAAACAGTCATGGTCTTAGAGTTCTTTTAAAATTAGAATTAGAACTGGAATTCTAACAGAGAAAAAAAATTATTCAAGTTTGTCAATTTAACACGAGTTGAGGGAAAGCAGTAAACCCTTCTTTATATCTTTTGTATAGTTGGCAAAGCAATTAAAGTTCCACATCCACATCCATCAAAGTTTTACCTGCACATCCTCTAATATCATTTATTGTATCCATTGCTCCCGATGCACTCTCCTCTACATTGGGGAGATTGGGCGACTCCTAGCAGAGCGCTTTAGGGAACATCTCCGGGACACCCGCACCAATCAACCACACCGCCCTGTGGCCCAACATTTCAACTCCCCCTCCCACTCTGTCGAGGACATGGAGGTCCTGGGCCTCCTTCACCGCCGCTCCCTCACCACCAGACGCCTGGAGGAAGAACGCCTCATCTTCCACCTCGGAACACTTCAACCCCAGGGCATCAATGTGGACTTCAACAGTTTCTTCATTTCCCCTTCCCCCACCTCACCCTAGTTCCAAACTTCCAGCTCAGCACTGTCCCCATGACTTGTCCGGACTTGTCCTACCTGCCTATCTCCTTTTCCACCTATCCACTCCACCCTCTCCTCACTGACCTATCACCTTCATCCCCTCCCCCACTCACCCATTGTACTCTATGCTACTGTCTCCCCACCCCCACCCTCCTCTAGCTTATCTCTCCACGCTTCAGGCTCACTGCCTTTATTCCTGATGAAGGGCTTTTGCCCGAAACGTCGATTTCGCTGCACTTTGGATGCTGCCTGAACTGCTGTGCTCTTCCAGCACCACTGATCCAGAAAGCAATTAAATTAGCCAATTGAAAAAAGGGGCACTGCTGTGGACGAAGTTCAAAACCTCAATATGCTTTCCATTCTGATGTATGCAGAGGAACTGTTTAGCAGCCATTCTATCTGACAACTGAATTAATGCACCAACCCATAAACTCAAAGAGGTTCAAATCTGAAAATTGTCATAGACTAGAGAGAGATAAGGGCAAAGTAAATTCTGAGGTGAACTGAAATTGGGCACTGCATGCATTTCTCATGCATAGATTATTGATATCTACAATCTATATTTTGAAAGTGGTTGATTAATGTAATTGCCACTCTTGCTGCTCACAAGTAGAGCCAACATGCTCAAGGTAGAACAATAAACATTTATTCTACTCACTCCAGGTATAGCCAAAACGATATTTTCCAATTTTCTTGCACATGAAAGGTGGAGGGCATCACAGGTCGTGCTTGGCATGGTGCTTCATGTGCTCAGCCTGGTAATCGAGGAATGAACTGCCTGACTTATCATGATCGCTGGACTGATGACTCAATCTAAAGAACAGATGCTGGCCTACTCCCTGGACTGCAATAAAATGAAGACTCTCTAAACAGCCAATAATGTTCAATACCCTAGACTGAGATAGAACACAACCCTTGACTGCAGCAGCAGGATCCCAAATGATGGCAGGTGCCCAGATTTAACTACTCCCTGACTTGGAGACCTAGTCATTTGATTGAAGGACATTTGCATGTTTGCTGGGTAAGTAGCTGGCACATGCATAAGTACTTTCAAAAAACAAATTAAGATATCACAAATCAGTATTCTGTAAAGAAGGTTACCTCAGTGTACAATGAGATCTTGATCAGATGGGCCAACGGGCCAAGGAGTGGCAGGTGGAGTTAGTTTAATTTAGATATATGTGAGGTGCTGCATTTTTGGAAAGGCAAACCAGGGCAGGACTTATACACTTAATGGCAAGGTCCTGGGGAGTGTTCCTGAACAAAGAGACTTTGAAGTGCAGGTTCGTAGTTCCTTGAAAATGGAGTCACAGATAGATAGGATAGTGAAGAATGTGTTTGATCTGTTTGCCTTTATTGGTCAGTGTAAATATATCCATAAAGATTAAAGTAATTAGCGATTTTTGAGAAGATTTGTAGCTCAGGTTGATGATAAGTCTGTAAGTTAGTTCGCTGAACTTGAAGATTTATTTTCAAATGTTTTGTCACCATACTGGGTAATATCAGTGAGAGTCTCTGGTGAAGCGCTGGTGGTATGTCCCACCTCTTTATTTATAGGTCTTGGTTTCCTAAGGTGGGTGATGTCATTTCCAGTTTTTTTTATTGGGAAAGTAGAGAGGATCTAAGCCGATGTGTTTATTGGTGGAGTTCTGGTTACAATGCCATGCTTCTAAGAATTCTCATGCGTGTCTTTGTTTCGCTTGTCCTAGGATGTGTGTGTTGTCCTAGTCAAAGTGGTGTCCTTCTCTCTCTGTATGTATGGAAACTAGTGAGAGTGAGATTAAAGTAGTGAAGTTGAATCCTGACAATTCAGTTGACAAAGTGTTTGGTTGACACAAGATGATCAAGTAACGGTCTATATCAAGTAATGGTCTACATTTAACATTCTTGCTGCGATGCTAATTTAATGAATTGACACCTACAGAGTATTCTGCTTCATATTTGGATCAAAGGTTTCTAAATCTCCATACTGATAAATTGTCTCTGTGAAGAATATGTAAGTTTTCAGCAGTGTGAAAATGATTTTGGCATTGGATTATCGCTGCGTTAAGAAGATGTGTATGCTTTGTCTAACAATACTCACTTCCTATTTTGTCACAGACACAGCAATATCCAAGTATAAGTATTTCCTAAAGGTTTGACTTATTAGTTAAGAATTATCCAGCAGTGCTTCCATTCTGGCATTTTGAATGATTTCTTCATATAAATTGTGTTTACATCACACCGTCTGTGGAAGGTATTTCTTCCAAACAGGAGTACTCCAAGGAAATTCCTGGTAAATGTTTTTAAAAATACACATTTGTAAAATGAAGATGTATTTTTGAAAAAAGGTTGATGTGGTGTTGAAAAATTGATATTCTGTGAATGTAATTCCATCAGGACCAAAAAATTAATTTTCTGCCCAAAGTTTGGACATAATATTTTGTTGGGTAAACAGGATGGAGTATAAAGTAATGCATTCACATGGACAATTGCCCAAGGAGCTTGCTTTGTGGCAAGTAAGATCCAAACTGTAGACTAAACTTCCCTTATTTTCTAGGCAATTAATTGCTATAAATTTCCAAAAGAAATTTCAAATGTGTGTTAAAATCTAGAATGAGGTGCTTGTAAGTTTGGTAGAAATAAATTTTATCCCTTTCAAAAATAAATTAGATAATTTATTTTCATTTTGACTAATGGTAGACAGGGCCAGCATAGAGTCATAGACGTGTACAGCACGGAAACAGACCCTTTGGTCCAACACGTCCATGCCGACCAGATATCCCAACCCAATCTAGTCCCACCTGCTAGCACCCGGGCCATATCCCTCCATACCTTTCCAATTCATATACCCATCCAGATGCCTTTTAAATGTTGCAATTGTACTAGCCTCCACCACTACCTCTGGCAGCCCATTCTACACATGCACCACCCTCTGCATGAAAATGTTGCCCCTTAGATCACTTTTATATCTTTCCCCTCTCACCCTACTCCTATGTCCTCTAATTCTGGACTCCCCCCACCCCAGGGAAAAAGAACTTGTCTATTTACCCTATCCATGCCCCTCATGATTTTATAAACCCCTACAAGGTCACCGCTCAGCCTCAGACACTACAGGGAAAACAGCCCTAGCGTATTTAACCTCTCTCTCTAGTTCAAATCCTGCAACCCTGGCAACATCCTTGTAAATCTTTTCTGAATCCTTTCAAGTTTCACAACATCCTTTCGATAGGAAGGAGACCAGAATTGCATGCAACACTCCAAAAGTGGCCAACCCAATGTCCTGTACAGCCACAACATGACCTCCCGGCTCCTGTACTCAGTACTCTGACCAATAAAGGAAAGCATACAAATGTCTTCTTCACTACCCTATCTACCTGTGACTATACTTTTAAGGAGCTATGAACCTAAACTCCAAGATCTTTTTGTTCAACAACACTATCCAGGACCTTACCATTAAGTGTATAAGTCCTACTAAGATTTGCTTTCCCAAAGTGCAGCACCTCACGTTTATCTAAATTAAACTCCATCTGCCACTCCTCAGCCCATTGGCCCATCTGATCAACATCCCATTGTAATCTGAGGTAAGTGTCTTTGCTGTCCACCATACCTCTAATTTTGGTGTCATCAGCAAACTTACTAACTATACCTCTTAAGCTCATATCCAACTCATTTATATAAATGACAAAAAGTAGTGGACCCAGCACCGATCCTTGTGACACTCCACTGGTCACAGGCCTCCAGTCTGAAAAAAAACAAGCCTCCACCACCACCTTCTGTCTTCTACCTTTGAGCCAGTTCTGTATTCAAATGGCTAGTTCTCCCTGCAATACATGAGATCTAACCTTGCTAACCAATTTCCCATGTGACGACCATTATTGGAAGGTAATCTATCTTAGTGGTTTTTCAGGCCATTTCACAGGGCAATTTCAACCATATTTTGCGTGGATTTTAAGTCGCATTTAGGCTGGATCTAGATAAAGATAGCTTGCTTCCCTAAGGGACATTAGTGAATCAGTTCAGCTTTTCCAACAATCTTGTAGCTTCATGATCACCATTACTGATATTTTTATTTTTCAAAAATATACTTTATTCATAAAAAATCTGTACTTATATACATAGTCACAAATGCAGTTCAATTCTGTATGGTGGCATATCAAGGAAACAAACGTTGGAGATTGATAAGTATGTAACGTAGCTCACTGAGCTTCAAGTTTTGTTTTCAGATGTTTCATCACCATACTAGGTAACATGGTCAGTGAGAGTATCTGAAGTGCTGATGATATGCCCTGCCTCTCTCTTTACATTTTCCTTCCCTTGGGGAAAAAGAGAACCGGACATGACATCGCCCACCTTAAGAAATCAAGACCTATAAATAGAAGTGGGGACATACCACCAGCGCTTCATCGGAGACTCTCACTGAGGCTGTTACTTAGATTGGTACGAAACACCTGAAAACAAATCTTCAAGCTCAGTAAACTAACCTACATACTTATCATCAACCTGAGCTACAAATCTTGTCAAAAATTGAAGTCTATCCAAACAAACCAGACATGTCTTGCTTTGAACCGGACTATATTTCATTAGCATTTGAGGCAACTGGAGGGTCTGTTAACTGAACTGACCACCATTTAACTTCAGCAGGAAGACCTCAGACAGTGGTTTTTCTCCACTGCGCCTTAGCGGCAGCTGTCCCAAGTTTTAGTGCAATTGAATTCAGTTCGCAAGTTACCATGGTGGGATTTGAATGCTTCTCTCCAGATTAGAAGCCCATGCTTTATTATTACTAATTCAGTAAAATAACTTGAAGTGGGGAAAATAATGCAAAGCTGTGCAGAAAACCAGAGAGGTGGGACTAGTTCGGTAGCACTTTCAAAGAGCTGGGATAGGAATGATGGGTCAAATATCTTCTTTTGGTGTCACATCATTCTGTGATATAGAAGTAGAAGTCAGTGGAATGTGAATCAGATAGATCCTATAATGGGTGAGCTGCCCTACCAAATTACAGCCCTGGCAGTGAAAATGAGAATTTACCCTACCATGCTTTGTTGACTTACTATATACTTCTATGATTTTCTTTTAAATAGCAGCACTTGAATCTTGGAAGGCCTATGTACCAATCCTCAATTCTTGATCCTGTATAACAAATAACATTATTACAAACACATTTTGAATTGCCTTGGAGGTTGTTTTTGAGAAGCAACCAAACAAAATAATTTTGATTGCAACATATATGAGCTACATAACTGCAATTTACTTGGAATGTGTTCAACTATTGCTGAACAAGAAAATGTGTAAATAAATCAGAGGCTAGAATGTAAATACAACAGCTGGAATTCTCAGATTTTGTTATGCGGCCAAGAGCGTTTTAAAATTCTTATTCTGTTATACATATCGCTAGATGGTCATTTTAAAAAGTTCATTTTTAAAAAAAGTGTCATTTCACTGTTTCCACCCCCCACCCCTCCCTCCCCAAAGGCTCCAGCTCAATAAAAAAATTGAAGATTTTGGGAGAAGGTTTGTAGCTCAGGTGCTCGTTGTTGTGGTTCTGTTCGCCGAGCTGGGAATTTGTGTTGCAGACGTTTCGTCTCCCGTCTAGGTGACATCCTCAGTGCTTGGGAGCCTTCTGTGAAGCGCTTCTGTGATGTTTCCTCTGGCATTTATAGTGAGTTGCATCTGCCACTTCAGGTTGTCAGTTCCAGCTGTCCGCTGCGGTGGCCGGTATATTGGGTCCAGGTCGATGTGCTTATTGATTGAATCTGTGGATGAGTACCATGCCTCTAGGAATTCCCTGGCTGTTCTCTGTTTGGCTTGTCCTATAATAGTAGTGTTGTCCCAGTCGAACTCATGTTGCTTGTTACGTGAGTGTGTGGCTACCAAGGATAGCTGGTCATGCCACAACCCAAAGGACTAGCCACACTACCATACATCAAAAACTTCTGCACTGACAGCCAGACTACTGCGACCACTAGGACTCATAACAGCACAGAAACCAACAGCCACTCTCAGACAACAACTCACCAGGACAAAGGACCCGATATCCAGCATGAACAAAACCAATGTAGCATACAAAATCCCATGCAAGGACTGCACAAAACACTACATAGCACAAACAGGAAGACAGTTAACGATCCGCATCCATGAACACTAACTATCCACGAAACGACATGACCAGCTATCCTTGGTAGCCACACACTCCGATGACAAGCAACAGGAGTTCGACTGGGACAACACTACTATTATAGGACAAGCCGAACAGAGAACAGCCAGGGAATTCCTTGAGGCATGGCACTCATCCACAGATTCAATCAATAAGCCATGATCTTATTGAATGGCAGAAAGGCTCGAAGGACCAGATGGCCTACTTCTGCTCCTATTTTTTATGTTCTTATGTTATAATAAAAAGGACACCACCTACAGACAGTCATCCATATAGCATTTTACAAATTCCTACTTTGGAAATAGAACCAGTCTGACTCCTTACTTATGGTCTGGGATACAGACAGACTCTGACCTCATATCTTTAATACATTTTCAGAGCTGAGATGTCACTTTTTAAATATAAAACCCTAAGTTATCTCAAGAATGTGCCTTAAAAGCAGTTTCAGCATTTACATATTAATGAACTGAAACCTGCAACCCATTCTAAAAAATGAAAGATGTAACAGCTATCTAGGTTTAATTGCATCGCACTGTGATCTTTTGCTATAAACTCTGTGTCTTATGATCCTGCCCCACTAGTTACCTGATGAAGGAGCTGTGCTCTGAAAGCTAGTATTTCCAAATAAACCTGTTGGACTTAATTTTGATCACAGACTTCAACAACACTGATTACTTGCTTGTCAAATTTACACACCCAGTTATTACCCAATTAACCCGTAATATATACCATCCTCTTCCCTAGTTCTATGGGTCTCAGGCATCCCTCCCAGATTCTACAAATTGATAACATATTCCTTTTTTTATATTCAATGTTTGTGTGCGTCACATATAATAAAACAAAAAATATAAAATTACATTATACATTTTTCTCTCATAATACCTATTAAAGTTCCAAATGTCATTTTGCCAGTTTTCTAATAATTTATTTGAGATTGCTTCTTTTTTCATAAAACATTGCTATCCAGAAATTTCAATTTGGAGATTTCTCTGTTCTCCAGCATTTTTTTTAAACTGTAGTATTGATTCTCAGTCCTCCTTTTATTCACATGTTGCATTGGATACATGTTAACCCATAGTGACTTCTCATTGATATCGCACACGGTGGGCATTGCTACTGAATCCCTTTCTAGAATTTCTTCCAATAAATTCACCAATGAATGTGTCATATCTATCGAGAGTTTCTGCTGCTCGGGTAATTTTTACTCTTCAGGTCTTTTTTAGATTCTCAAGCCAAAGGGTAACATTTACATCCTTCACCCAAAAGAAAAAGATATAAATCTTCATGCACTTCAGAACCTGTTTTGAGATTTGCATAAGTAAAAAGAGTAATTTTATATTCCTGACATCTGACATTATGATTTGAAATTTCCATTTCAGTTTGGAAGTTGCTGCATCTTTTTATGAGATCCTATTTTGACTAACAAAAAAGAGGCTAAAATTTTCCAAAAAGAGGTGAAGCAACCGCTATTCATTTTCCCTCATCAAATAAATGTATTTAAAATCTCTTGTAGCCTGATTCTGAATTTTAAGTTCTGCTTAATGGCAATGTTTTCAGGTTTGCTGCTTCTGTCTCACAGAAGAGATCACCCATGTGCCTCATAAAGATGCCTGAAAGGTTGTCCCTCATGGTACCAGTAAAACCATGCGTCTTTCAACTGGAGACAGCCCATTTTGTAATAAGACAAATCTTGCTGAAAAGTTCCATACTCTAGAGCCATTATTATACATTATATAGACTATATCTGCATTTATTTAACTTTGAATATTCCCACGCATTCGTGCCTCTTTCGGAGGGTGAAGAAACACTTTCCTTTTGAGCTGGCTTCTTTAATGCAACTTTAATATCCATTGACCCATATTCCTAAATATTTGTTGCTAATAAAGCAGGAAAATCTTCAAAATTGACTTTCCTACTTTTATGTGAATCTACAATAGTCCTTGATCTGTTCAAAACTGTGGCACTGGTATTGCTTTAGCTTTAAGTCCGATCAGAAGACGTGTTGTCCACACATATTAAATTGTATGGAAGAATTATTTGTATTGAAATGGTAACTACGTGTACATCCCAATTGCTTCAGGTGGAATTTCTGGCCTGGACTGTATTCCTTGACCTTAAACCCACATCTATATTTTGCCTTCTATCTCTTTCTGAACTGTTGATCTTCACATGAAAAGGATTCCTTTTTCATTAGCCCTAGAAAGAGATGTTGTTTTCACACAGTGTCTGTTTGACCTTCCACTGTTTGAGTAGAGTGTGCAGTTCTGTTGGCTGTTCCAAAGGAAGGATGTGATTGCATAAAAGAATAACATAGATATTGCCCGTGTTGGAATGTTTCAGCTTGAATAGAAACCAGATGGTTAGGCATTGTTCTCCTTAGAGCAGAGGAGACCTGATTTAGATGTAGAAAGTTATGAGAGATATTGATAGGGAGAAACTTTTCCCTTTTAATAGAGGGAAACCAAAGGGCATAGACTCTCTGGTTAAGGTAAAGGGTAAGAGGTTTAGAAGGGAAAATGGAGAATTTTCACCTAGGGGTATCTGCAACTCGCTGCCTGAAATACTCAAGTGTTCATTTTTCCTAAATGTTGAAACACTGGAAAATGAGATTAGTGTAGATAGGTGATTGATGTTTGGTATGGATACAATTAGGTAAAGGGATTCTTTCCATGTGATATAATCCTTTGACTCTATAACGATGAAAACAGGAGTTCATTCAGTTTGACAAGTGCAAGCAGCACAACAAAACCACAACTCAAAAGCCAAAAACTGCAGATGTTGGAAATCTAAAGTAAAACATAAAATGCTGGAAATGTTCAGCAGTTCTCATAAAAGTTCACAGACCTGAGCTTTTAACTCTGTTTTTTCTCTTCATTGTTGCTGTCAGATCTGCTGAATATTTCCAGCATTTTCAGTTCTCCCATTGCAGAGTTCTATAAAGTGCAAAAGACAGCACTCACCTGCATAATCATCCTGTAGTAAATTGGTCAAACTTTTTCTGAACAGCGAAAGCTTGCAATTAGAAAGGGTTTGGAGGGATATGGGTCTGGTGCTGGCAGGTGGGACTAGATTGGGTTGGGATATCTGGTCGGGTTGGACCCAAGGGTCTGGTTCCAAGCTGTACATCTCTATGACTCTGTCTATGACTCTATGCTAAATGTACAAAGTCTATATCATCAGAGGCAAATAACTGTGTGAAGATGTCAGATTTGTTAGAAGTTGTCATGTTTTACTTTGCTTTGCTCATCAGAAATTCTGCCTTCCTTGATTTTGTCAAGGGAAAAAAATATAAAATAACTTGGAGTTTTATGCATGACAAAGTGTGTACCTTGCTGCCATTGATGATGACCTTGTAATTAAAGAATGCTACAATAACGTACCTGTTTCTGCAATTTGAAACGAAGAAAACTGTTAGGAATCTTTCTCTGCCTTGTTAGATCTTGAATTCTCTAAATGCAAATAGACTAGATTAGGTTAGAATATCTGCTGGGCATGGACAAAGGATCTGCTTTCGTGCTGTACATCTCTATGACTCTAAATAGAGATACAATACCAAACACCTTGCAAAAAATATAGTCATCAAATTTCTGATGTCACTAGGTTGTGTGAAGAAGGACTAATGCAGCACTTACAAGGTTAACTATTGTAGGCAGCATTTGATATACAATGTATTCAGAATAATAGTCTGGCACCAGACCGTACTTTTCTGCTAAACTAATGGTAAACTAACTAACTCTTCTGTTTACTGGTTGGCTCTGTGAAATGTCATGTGGCCAGCTGTGTGTAAACTGAAATAATTCTCAAATGCTCTCTCAATGCATAGAAAACTTCACTGTGGGGTATTTCATCCTCTCATTGCTGTTCTTGACTTTAAGTGACAAAAAAAAGTTGTTAGGCTGTGGAATGCCTAATAAACTAACTGTTCATGTAGTTTATGAAGTATAGTCAGAACTACAACATTGGGGTTGTTTGTGGAGACTATGAATTGCTAATCGATTGATGAATGAAATGCTTGTAAAAGTTCATTATTTCGTTTTTCATGGTAGGGTGATAATTCATACACAATTAAATATATTCCAGGTTAGGTTAGTCCTGTTGCAGTATTCATGGTAAGCAGAGAGTAAAGTGACAAACCTGCTTTCAGAATTATGCCAGGATACTCTTCAATCAGCCACATCATAGAATCCCTACAGTATGGGAAAAGGCCATTTTGCCCATCAAGTCTGCACTGACCTCCAAACCCAGCATCACATCTAGATCTATAACACCACATTTACAGAGGCTAATTCACCTAGCCTGCACATCGCTGGACAATGGGAGGAAACCTACATAGACACAGGGAGAATGTGTGGAGTTCTCACAGTCACCCAAGGCTGGAATCGAACTTGGGTCCCTGGCATTGAGGCATCAATGCTAACCACTGTGCCACCTGACATTGCTCGGATGACGTTTCCTTTGCTTAGCAACCTTAAGTTGTCTCCTTGCTGCTCAGCACCTTTCCAAGTGACTCAAGTGAAATCGAGAATTCAGTATCTTCTAAAACATTGAGATTTTTGCTCGTTGTCATACAGTGGGACCAACATTCTTCATTTTGAAAGCTATTTCACAGCATCATTGAACTGTATAGCATGACCCTTTGGTTCAACTTGTCCACGCCGAACAGATATCCTAAATTAATCTAATCTCATCCTGTTTGCCAGCATTTGGCCCTCAAATCTTCCTATTCACATACTCATCCAGATGCCTTTCAAATGTTGTATTTGTGCCAGCTTCACCATTTCATTTGGCAACTCATTCCATACACATATCACCCTCGATTTCGCAAAAGTTGCCCTTGAGTCCCTTTTAAATCTTTCCCCTCTCACCTTAAACCTATGCCCTCTAGTCTTTGGTTCCCCTACCTTAGGAAAAAAAACGCTTGGCTATTCATCCTATCCATCCCATAATAATTTTATAAACTTCAATGAAGTCACCCCTCAGCCTCTGATGTTCCAGGGAAAATAGCCCTAGTCCATTTAGCCTCTCCCTAAAGCTCAAACTCTCCAACCCTGCCAACATCCTTGTAAATCTTTTCTGAACCCTTTAAATTTTCACAACATTCTTCCTATAGCAGAAAGACCAGAATTGATTGCAATATTCTAATAGTGGCCTAACCAATATCCTATATAATCTCAACATGATTTTGCAATTCCTAGACTCTGAAGACAAAGGCTACTTTATACTTGCCGCACATTTCCAGGGGTATCGTATGAATGTAGGGTGGTCTAAAAATGCCTCATTCTTTATGTCTAGGATTTCTGTGAGGCAGAAAGCTCCAGAGAAGATTTTCCTGAGCAATTGAGTGCTCCAAGTCAAGAAGGATCTTAGGAATGCTAACTTTTTTTTGTTAACCAGCAAAGTGGAGCAGAAATTTTTTTTGATAGCAGTCTCTAAGCTCAGAAGCTGTTTAGAATTTATCTTTTTAGTCTTGCAGTAGTACACAACAACTCTTTTCTAATCCGATATTTGGAGGATATATTCCTATCTGGGAATGTGCAAATGGGTGAACCTGGAAATTTGTTTCCAAGAGCAGTGTTAATTTCATGAATGGCATGTGAACAGAAATAGATAACATGCATAAAATATTAATCACTCTTGAATAGCCTGGGATGATCTTAAAGCAAGCACTATTATCTCTTTGTAATCTCCACTTGAAGTTCCAAATCTTGAGGATAGTTTGGAAATTTGGCAATTTAACCTTTTATAATACAGTAATTGTAACTGTTGCCGTTCTATTTCAACGGTGACTTGAAATGATTTTATTTTTGTTATTTAAAATAATACATTCACAGCCACTGACTCCGTTGGAAAAATAATGTTTCTGGCCTGCAATATTCATTTGCTGTTCCTTGGCAGCTATTTTCATTTGTAAAGGAACTGAAGAGTGGAAAGTATGCTAAAGCACAATGGTTCTGTACAGTGCTGCAAATGGCACCTCCAAGAAAAATGCAGCAGGTCCCAAATTAGATTTATTGATAAACCCCATGATTTCCCTTTTATAACTTCAAGCTTCTTCCACATTTGGATGCCAGTTGCTACGTTAATTCAGTCGGTGATCCCTCCCCTTGTTGTTTGCAACAGACCTTTTCTGGAGAGTGACTTATGTTTCAAAATTTGACTGCCTGCCTTTGGTGTACTTCTTACAGCAGGATTTACAGCCATTCTGCATTAAGTCTTTGAAATAATGGGCAGAATGTTCTGTTTGCATGAGGAAGCAAAATTGGAAGTGGATCAGCCCAAAATTTTCTAGCTTTAGTCGGCATGCCGGTTCCCTGGCATATTCCTGCCTTTGGGCCATTTTGTGGCCAATTGTTTTATTGTAAAACGTTTTTATAAGTTTTGAGTTCATGGTTCCATGTTGGCCTTCTCTAAGTTCCAGGCACCCTATTTCAGTTTTATAGTAAATGTACTGAGAGAGATAAAGAAATTCTGGGGCAAGTTACCTAACTTGTGTTAGATTCCAGCCCATCATTTCTGGTGCCCATAATTTCTGGTGCCTTGGTTCAATCCGGCCAGTACGTGTAACAATGTTTCCTCTCTATGGTGAGTAAAATTCTTATATGATATAAGTTTGGTCAGTTTCAAAATAGCACAGAAAGTTCTTAAGGCTCTGCATGAGAACAAGAGTGGAGGATGGAAGTGACAGCATGAAAGTTTCTTTTAACATTGGCCCCTCCAGCAAACTTAGTAGCTGTCAGAGACTCCATTCGGTGTGTTCATGAAGCTGACCTTTTGCTCCATGCTTGACAGAGTGGTATCCAGGTTCTGTGTGAAGCTCTTCTGTAAGTTAGAGCTAGATTCTTCAATAATTCCATCTACTCTGCACAGACTACCCATCATACCTAGCATTTTCTGTATATTCCTCAGAACCACCTTGGATAGTCTGGATGTTCAAAATCGATACATAACAGTCTGGTACCTGTGGTGCCCTACGCTCCTTTTCTAACTTTTGATCATTATGCTTGTGATTCACCATGTGAAGACCCCATGTCTAGCAATGTAAGCAAGTGTCATTTTACACTGAAAAAGATAGATCAGGGTACTTTGTATGATATGAAGTTAAATACAGTGGCTGTCCAAAGAGACTTGGGGGATTCATATGCATAGATTTTTAAAATGCCACAAACAGGCGCAAAAAATAATCAAGTCATCTACTGGACTGCTGGCTTTTCTGTTTAGAAAGCTGGAGTACAAAGATGCAGAAGTTATGCTGCAGCTATACAAAACCCTGGTTAGAGCCACCAAGCATTCTAAGAGTAGATCTGGGCACCATACCTCAGGAAGGATATATTGGCCTTGGAGGGAGTACAGTGAAGGTTAACAAGAATTATAACTGGACTTCAGAGATTAAGATATAAGGACGAATTATTCAAATTAAGCCTGTTTTCTTGAGAATTTAGAAGATTAAGGTGCCTGATTGAAGTCTTCAAGATGTTATCAGAAAAAGACTGGGTAGATAAAGATAAACAGGTTGGAGATTCAAGAACAAGGTGCCATGTTCTTAAAAATTAGAGCTGAACCATTTAGGAGAGGTGGGAATAGCGCAGAAACAGACCCGTTCGGTACAACCCGTCCATGTTGCCAGATATCCCAATCTGACCTAATCCCATTTGCCAGCATTTGCCCCATATCCCTCTACTCCTGTCCTGTTCAAATACCCATCCAGATGTCTTTTAAATGTTGTAATTGTTCCCATCTCCATCACTTCCTCTGGCAGCTCTGCATCGTACATGTACCACCCTCTGCATCAAAAGGTTGCCGTCTGGTCCCTTTTAAATCTTTTGCTTCTCACCTTAAAGCTATGCCCTCTAGTTCTGGTCACCCCACATTAGGAAGAAGACCTTGGCTATTTCACCATATTTATGTCCCACATGATTTTATAAACCTGTACAAAGTGACCCTCAGCCACCGATGCTTCATGTTAGGAAACACTTCCATATGCAATAGTGGTAGAGGTTTGGCACTCTTCTATAAAAGGTAGTTGCTGCTGGATCAGTTGTTAATTTTAAATCTGAGATAAATACATTTTTGTGAAGCAAAGTTATTAAAGGAATATAGGCCAAAAGCAGGTATACAGAGTTCGGCCACAGATCAGCCATGATCTCATTAAATGGCAGCACTGGTTTGAGAGGCTGAATGGCCTACTCCTGTTCCTATAACTTCTAAAGTAACTGCAATTTCAATCTTGAGTTGGGTGCTTGCTTAGGTCAGTTCAGACAATGTATCATCTTGTGGAAAATTGTCCTCTTTGTGAAGTGTCACTAGGGATTCAGATATGAGAAGAAGTAAGTGGATTAAATTTAGGCAACATGGCGGCTCAGTGGTTAACATTACTGCCTCACCGTGTCAGAGCCCGTACGATTCCACCCACAGGTGACTGTCAAGTCTGTGTGGAGTTTGCTTATTTTCCCTGCGTCTGCATGGGTTTTCTCTGGATGCTCTGGTTTCCTTCCTCAGTCCAAAGATGTACAGGTTAGGTGACATAGTCATGTAAAATTGCCCATTATGTCCAGAGATGTGCAGGCTAGGTCAATTATCTCAGGAAAATACAGCATTACAGGGATACGACAAGGGTCTGGGTCTGGGTCTGGGTGGGATGCTCTTTGAGGTTCAGCATGATCTCGATGGGCCAAATAGCCTACTTCCACACTGTTGGATTTCTATGATTCTAGGATGTAGTCCAGTAATAGTAGGAGAGTGAAGAAAGGGTTGGGAAGAAGGAAAGTGTTATGAGTTGTGTTCTGTAACTTGGGTTGACTTGGGGAGATTTATGTCGAGAGTGTGATGCTGGAAAAGTACAGCAGGACAGGCAGCATCCGAGGAGCAGGAGAATCAACGTTTTGGGCAAAAGCCCTTCATCATAAACCCCTCATCCTAATTAAGTGGTTATCCCCAAACGTCGATTTTCCTACTCCTCGGATGCTGCCTGACCTGCTGTGCTTTTCCAGCACCACACTCTCGACTCTGATCTCCAGCACCTGCAGTCCTCACTTTTTCTAGTTGGGTAGATTAAAAAAGGTGAGTGATATAACTCTGAATACTTAGATCATTAATAGGAACAGGAATAGATCACAGGCCAATCAGCTACCTCAACTCTACTTTGCCGTCCTAACTCCATCTCCTGATTCCCTTGGTGTCCAAAAGTGTTGTTGATCTCAGTTTTAAAGATACTATTCTTAAATTGACAACTTTGCTGAGACCAACAAATCTTTTTATGACATTTCAGCCATGAATTGGTAAATAGGCTCTCTGTGATGTCTTTTCCATAGTGTTCTGGTCTGGAGGGCTTTCTCATTCACTCCCATTTCCAGTGAAGAGGATTTGCTATCCTGGATCAATATCTCTAGGCAGCATTAGAGAATTTAAGGGCCTGATCTGCAGGTCTTGCAACAATTTTTATCCCTTTGAACACTCCCTGTTGTTTGCTGCTCTCTCGGAATTGTAGGCTGTCTTAAGTGTCATCAAAGATCTCCAATTTCCTACATTTACCTCCAAAAGGCTGTGAATCCAATAATTAGACTGCAAGTTTCAGCTATGATGATGAGCTGCCAGAACTGATTCTATATTTTCTATGTCAGCATAAAAAGATGTAGGCTGGATCTGTGCATCTATCAATTTTTGGACAAACGCTCATTGGAAAATAAAACATAGATGGTCTGCAAGTAATGAAATCTGCGAAAAAAAATTGGAAGAAACAACTGTTTGAAGAAAAAGTTGAGTGTTTTGGTTATAAGTTTTTACCAGATCTCATTCTAAGTAGAGTATCCAATGTTGTATACTAACTGGCAGATAAACCCTTTCAAAAATACCATATTAAACCTTAAAAGAATGGGACTTAATATCTAATCTATAAACTCTGAGTAAGTAGCAAACAGCCTTCTGCATGTTTGATTTAAACACCTTTTTCAGAAGCTTTGCCCTTAACATGCATGAGAGTTCCATTGCAATATAGACATGCACCAAAATAAAGTGATCACCTAATTAATCCAAACATTAAAATGCCACTGTTATTGCAATCATTCATGGGAACATGGAGATCTAATGCTTTAGAGCTGTCGTTATTCATGACAAGGATAAAATGCATCTCCCATGACAGGCCCTATTCATTATCATATTCTCAATCTTGCGTATTTATGCTGGTATTGACATTAATTGCATCACAGATCTATACTATAATCGAGCAAATACAGGAATAATTATTTCTGATTTGACTGAAAGTGTTTATGCAATGAACAGGTAAAACATACAAACAGGGAACAACTCAGTTTCAACTCTTGTGTGAATTAGCTGATTCAAAGAGCATCTAATAATTGTGAAACAATGAACCTCAGAGCTTCTGCATTGGTCAGGGAAGGAAAAATATCAGTCTATAATCCAGTCACTGATCTGTATCTTTTTTTTTAAAGATATTTTTATTAGAAATTTAATATTTTGACAGATTTACAAAAATAAACAGAACTTTCAAGCACAAACATTAATATAAAAATAGATCTTAAATATATAATCATCAAAATTCAAAGGAATGATACTAAAGAAGAAAGAAAAACAATGAAACTCAGTTAACTACTAATCTAATCCACAATTATCCAGAGTGTATAGTTGAGTCACTTACATCCTTCAAACAAGAGAAAATGTTCTCTAATACACTCATAACAGTATAATAAAAAGGAAACTATTTCTAAACAATAAGAACAAAAAAAAAATGTTTGAATGGAGATCCTCCCCCTTGTTCTCAGGGGGCCTTACTTCCTTTCTAAAGGTCCACCATATCCTCTCCCAAACAGTGTCCCACCCTTGACCCGGGCGCTCCTTAATAGGATTTAGATATAATACCGAGCTAGAGTTAACAGTGAGCACCCCACCCCCACCCCTCCCCACCCATACCTGAGTATATCTGATAGCATCAATGCCACATACAAACACACATAACTATAAAATTACAACTCCAACAAATTACAGTTAAGTATAATAACATAAAATAGCAAGGGAAAACAACCCTGCTCCCAGAAGCAAAAGTAGAGTAAAGTATCCACTTCTCCCCACGGAGTGTGGAAGAGGCAAGCCAACATAAATTGTCTCTTACGATTTATTTAAACGAGTCTAAAAGTTCCTTAGCCTCTTCTGGTGATCTAAAATTATACTCGGATCCTTCGTGGTTAAAGCATAACGTCGCTGGGTAGCGTAAGGTGTATTGAATATTTAAGTTCCTTAGACATTTCTTCACCTCATCAAACGACTTCCTCCTTCGTGCCAAAGCCGGGGAGAAGTCCTGAAATAACATAATCTTGGATCCTTCATGGATCATGGCTTTAGGATCCTTTCCAAGATTTCTGGAGGCATCCAGGAGTATCTGCCTCTCCCTATAACTCTGCAGCCGGAACAGGACCGGGCGTGGGCGCTGGTTTGGGCCAGATCCGCGTACTGCGACCCGGTGGGCCCACTCCACCCTTACCCAATCAGTTTCAGCCCCCAGGTTTAAAAGCTGGGGTAGCCATCGCTCCAGAAATACTGTTAACTGTCCCTTCTCTTCTTGTTCAGGGAGGCCCAGAAGACGGATATTCTTTCTCCGATTTCTATTATCCAGGTCATCCATATAGATTTCAAAGGCCCGGACTCTCTGCTCCAGAGCTCGCACCTGTTCTGCAGCTGTTTGTGCTGCAGCCTCGGAGGTCGTGGCCTTTAGCTCCGCCCCCTTCACTCGGCCCTGCAATTCCTCGAGAGCCTGGCTGTACTTTTGTAACTTTTCTTCGAATGAGTTCCATCTCTGTCTGGATTCTGCGATGAAATTGACGAGTGTCGTTTCCAGCCTGGCAATCATCTCTTTAAGGCCTGTTTTTACATCAGCTGCAGCCGGAGGAGGAGAGGAGGGTGGGGGAGGGGTCTTTGTTTTCTGAGAGCTGTGGGATCCCTTTGGTTTACTCATTATCCACTTAATATTAAACTGCTTAGATATAATAGTAAGCAGCTAATTAAGGTTAGAAAATTTTTTGGGTGGTTTGGTAAGTGTGGTGGGGGTGAGTAACTCACTTTACCCAGGTTTTGGGAAGAGCACTGTAAACTCAGACTTGCTGAGTCGCCGCCATCTTGGATCTCCCGATCTGTATCTTTAATCACCCAGGAAGCCAGTGGCCCAGGTATTCTGATGAGAGTCATTGAAGCAGCACATACAGGATACTCACTGTTGACCAGATATGCTTACCCCCACTGGCCTGAACTATCCTCCCTACCAATTGGGTCCCGCTTGACCCAATATACACTCTCACCCATCCCCTGATCCCATCCCACTGATAGCTTCCGGATAGCTTCCTTCCTACCAACTCATCTCACTATTTGACAATTGCCCTGGCTTTCTCAGCATCAGTGTTAGCCTCCCTCAACATCTCAGGTAAACTCCACTTGTTCCCAGCTGAGAGAACAGTATCTGGTGTAGTCCCCCTCATCTAAGTTCTCCCCCCATCATTGAGCTATGTTGTATACTATGCAGCGAGCAATCACTATTCTGTAGATTCAGAATACTGTAATGCATCTCAGCAGTCCAGGCAACAGAAGCATTGAAGACCAATTATCTGTTTTGTGACAGCTCTACTGGATGCATGGGAAACATTGTAGCACTGTTTGGCATCAATCTGAGTAGCTCACATGGTTCATAAAACATGCTTTCATTGACACCAATGACCAACCCTGGAGATAATGTTGCAGAGATGGGGCAGAGAACTGCAGCATATAACATTGTGGCAACTTGTTGTCTGTGATCAAAAACAAGCTAGACATTGATGCAGTGTTTAGATTTCCTGTTCAGAAACCTAGCTAGATGATGCCATGAACCTCTGAGCATTTCATGTTTGCACTTAATGACCCCTTTGCCCTGAGCTAACTCAACAATGGCTGCAAATTTGACCACTCTGGCACCTTGGCTTTCTGGGTTTGTGGTGAACTAAATAAATAATTGCTTTCCTTTAACAGAGATCAGTGAACTCTCGTTCACACTTGAGGCTGCTGATTTGAATTGCCATACAAATTCTCAGTTGAGATTTGCAACAAACTGAAGGGTCACACTGGACTCAAAACCATAACAATGTTTCTCTTTCCACAGATGCTGCCAGACCTGCTGAGTTTCTTTGATGTTCTGTGTTTTTTTTTAAATGAGTTGGTGGCAAGGAAGTTTTGTGCAGCTGTGATCTCTAGTTTTGTAGCACTGCCTCACACGCAGCGTTTCCTCTAATTATTTTTTTCTGCTGCATGGATCTCCTAGGTCCATGTGTGGCAGCAGCTTTGAAACTAGAGGTGAGTGCAGATCCTATGAGCAACTGAGCAAAACATGGCTCTCATGTCAAATGACTAGATCTGCTTGCAGGAGTTGACAGATGTGAGCAGTTGTGTCCTAGTAATGTATAGATGCCTCTGGCATTGTAGTTTGCTCATGGTCATGTAACTGCAATGCTTGGTAGAATGGTCAACAGTGTTGAGGACTCTGGTTCCCCTCATCATGCACGGCTTGCTTGTCCATAGCTATAATGCCCTGACCCTCTTGTCTCTAATTGTATCTCTCATTGGTCTTTTCTGCTTATGCTGGGTTTAGTGGTTCCTCCAGCTGGCATGAATGTATTGAGATTTTGACTTATAAGTATGCTGCCATGGTTGTGGATATGTTCGCCAAGCTGGGAAGTTGATTTGCAGACGTTTCATCCCCTGTCTAGGTGACATTTTTGGTGCTTTGAACCCTCCTGTGAAGCGCTGCGGTACTGTGTCTTCTGGAGTTTATTTGGTTCCATTCCTGCTGCTTCTGGTTGCTGGTTTCAGTTTTTCATTGTAGTGGCTGGTATGTTGGGTCTGGGGTATGTGTTTGTTGAGAGAGTCCGTGGATGAGTGTCATGCCTCTAGAAATTCTCTGGCTGTCCTTTGTTTAGCTTGTCCAATGATCACTGTTGTCCTAGTCAAATTTGTGGTACTTGTCATCTGTGTGTATGGCAACTAGGGAGAGTTGGTTGTGGCATTTAGTGGCTACTTGGTGTTCATGGGTGCGAATTGCTAGTTGTCTGCCTATTTGTCCTATATAGTGTTAAGTGCAGTCTTTGCATGGAATCTTGTAAATTACGTTTATCTGGCACATGATGGGTATAGGGATTTTTGTTCTGGTGGGATGTTGTCTTAGAGTGGCTGTCAATTTATGGGCTGTAATGAATCCGAGTGGTTGGAGAAGTCTGGCTGTCAGTTCAGAGATTTTTGTTTAATATCAGGTTGAGTGGTTCGTGTATTGAAGAGCTTAAGTGATGCTGTGATCAAGAGTCATCTGGACTCGGAACGTTATCTTGCTCTCTCTCCATGGATGCTGTGATCTCTCTCATTTGTTGTTTTCAGCTGAGGTTTCAGCATCTGCAGTAATTTGTTCCTAAATGTAACTATCATTGTCCTTCGTTAACCTCTGCAATGCAACTCTTAAATATTGGTAGGTTTAGCCTGCGTAATGCTTTCATCCCGAAGTCATTAACTTCCACAATGGTACTTGAATGGTCTTACATTGTTTATGCATTAACGCCCCTCCTAAAAAGCAAACCGTATTTAGTAAATCTTCATTTCCCTTCTCGTGAAAGATCAATGAATGATAGCCAGTTTTTGCTTTTACTCATTTGCAGCCTTTAATTTGCAGTGAGTGATTGCCTTCAATTGCCAAATGCCTTAATATAGTGCTTGTGCAATGGCTTTTTCCAGTTTCATTTTTGATTTCCTTTTTTTGAGTTTTCACTCTGCTTTAGCACCTTGGAGGCCTCTCACTTTTGCACTGTGCATTCACGTGATCCTGATTTGGAGAAGATATTTCAGCAAAATGGCTGTTGTAAAACTGTCTTTTGATTGCCCCCATCACAAGTACTTCTTTTCTTATTAGTTTTGATGGTTTTCACATCTCTTCTCCTTTCACCTTTAGAGCCTCCTGACTGCCATGGAGAATGATTAATCCCGGTTTACTTCCTAGACTAAAGCCCCCAGTGTTGCATTAGAGAATCCAGCAATCCTCTCTGATTTATTACTTGGTTACAAATCATCTCTCATCCACCAAAGAACTTAGTGTTGGTTTCATCAGCATTTTGTAGGCTAAGTGTACCATCCCTTTAGTAAGGTTCTTTGTCTTTAAGAAGTAAATCTAGTTGTTTGTAATGTAAGCTGTCGATCCAAAACACGTAGTGAGAAGTCAAGACATTTTTGGATGGTTAGTTAATTAAAACTAATCAGTTTGCAGTTGCTTCCACAGACCAGCCCAGCCCCATTCCTTTAGATATTTTCTAATCAACTTGATCAGAGATGATATTATCCCATCTCTAGAGTAAGAAAAACTTGAACCCAGGCCTCTTGGCTTAGAGGTAGGGACACTTGCACCACAAGAGCCATCCACTGATCCCCATTTATGTCAACCGATATTTTGTCATCAACCTGTTTAGAGATGTAATTACACACCCCTGGAATCGGTGGGTATGTCCCATTGGGGAGTACCTTTTCTCTGTATATCCATCTGTACGATAATGTTGGCTGTCCCCTATCTGGTACCTCCATTTAGACACCAAATTCCTTCTAGCTCTTCAACTGTTTGTTTGGAATCCTTTATCAACTTGTTTTAATTTGTTTCTAGCTACTAAAACTTTTGATTATAAAGGCTTCTACATCTCATGGAATTTCCAGTCTGTTCCATAGTCTTTGTTCTTGTCAAACTTCAGGTTCATTCACCCTCCTACCTTGATTACCACAAGATCTCTTCCAATCATCAGAATTGCATTTATACGTTTATGATCCTTTTCTAGGGTCATGTTCACTTCTGAGTCATTCTACATTTTCTGGTCTTCTATATCCTTATCTCATTTTGCCAATCCACAGATCTTGTAGAATGAATGCTGAAAACGGATCTGGAACATATCAAAACATGTATGATTATTACTAGGGGGTTTGACAGACTAAATGCAGTGATTGTCCCCCATGCTTTTGAGAGAGTCCAAGACCAGAGGATATAATTTTAAAGTGAAGGTCACCTATTTAAGACTGAGATGAGGAGAATTCTTTTGAGGGTGGTGAATCCATGGAATTCTTTACCACAGAGAGCAGTCAAGGCTGAGATAGGTGGATTTTCAATCAGTAAGGGGAGTTGAAGATTATTAGATCAGTCATTATCTCATGGAATGGTGGAACAGACTTGACTTGGTTTGAATAGTTGTGTTCATAAACCTTACGATTTTATGGCCTATTAAGCCAATGTGTATTTTCCAATGGTGTCGGATGCTCTCCCTACAATGATGATATTCATTTGACACTTCTAGTGTATATATTACTTTATGCTAATTGTTTATTGTTCTTCTCTATGACAAATAGTTTTACTATGTTCTTTGTGTATCACTTGGTCTATACTAGATCAGCTCATTATCGTCCTAATTATTCAGCATTTGTGCATGCAAAATGGATAGTACATCAGCAGTTTCTCTGTGTTGTTAAGATTCTGTAAATGTGTAACCTTGAGAAATGCACCCTAACAATTTGGTTTCTGTGCTTTTAAACTCAATTCAACACTACCTATTACTTTATCTGGATCTTTCTAATCTTTCTGCTCTTTCCCATCAGAACGTACTGTTCTGATGACCTTATATAATGCTAAAGGTTTGCTGAATTTTCTCTGAAACTTCAATCTTAAAGAATGTCTTTCTGTCAGCATGCATGGCATTCAGAAATGGTGGAGTTTATTGTCATCCTTTTCCATGTTAGAATCATTTATAACTGAGGAATATTTGGATTGCTCTCAAAAACCAATTGGTGTGCTAACCTTCAACCATTCATAGTACGTTCTTTATATGGACTGCCCATGGCAGGGCAGATGTTAATTTACAACTTGTTTGGTTTGCTAGGATTTTACAAAATCTCTCATCCATTACTGCATGGAATATATTTCATACACTCCATAACTAAAAAGGCCTTTCAGCTACCCTGTTCAATACCACAATGCTTATATTTTCACGCACACTCCTGTGTTCAACATTCAGTAAGTGTTCCTCATCTCCATTGTCAATTAGAAATAGCGATGGTGTTCCCAGTCTGGTCTCCATGACCCTTTCCACTATTACTGTTTTTCTTTACCATGTCTTCTTGTAGGCTAAGTATAGTTGTAATGTTTCTGAAATGCAAGCTGAAAATATTTTTTTCCTATCCCAGATGTTCAAGGTTTTTGCAGCAATGCCGTTCAGATGTCTCACTAATTGGAGACTCAAAATGAACTATGTCCTCCTGTAACTCCACCACTTTTTAGTCTCTCTTTTTAACAGACAAGAAAGTTCTTCCTGATATTCCCCTGCATCTTTTGCTCAGAATTTTAAATTTGTGTCCCGTGATCCCAGTACTGTCAGCTAATGGGACAAAATTTTCTTTGTCTACCTTATCTAAGCCTCTCATAATGTCTCTCGTCTCTTCTCAATCTCTTTTGATCAAAGGAGAATAACCCTAGCTTTTTCACTCCAGTCTTGTAATCCCACCTCTAACCCATCATCCCTAGAATTAGTTTTGGCAAATCTCCTCTGTACGTTCTCAAAGACCTTTACATCTCTCCTGAACTGTGGAACAGAACTGAAGGCAATGCTGTAAGTGGGGCATACCAGAGCGTTATAAAGGTTCAGTGCAACTTCCCTCCTTTCATACCAGATATGTCTACATTCCACAGGCTGGTTATACTTCTGAATCACTCTTTTTGAACATAATGTAGGGAGTTAAAAATATCTTGCTGGGGAATTTACCAATCTGCAGCAGTTGAAAATGCCACCTATTCACATTGTAACTGTTATTCAATTGTAGCTATTGTCTGTTATGTCAAACTGAAAGTTATAATTTTAGTTTCTCATTTTAAAATGTTTGTGATTTAAGGAAATGGCAATCCGAGCACTGAAGCAGACTGGCAGCAGAAGCATAGAAGCTGCTCTAGACTTCATAAGTAAGATGGGCTATCTGGACCCTCGGACTGAACAGATCGTAAGAGTAATTAAGCAAACATCAGGTAAATTCACAGAATCAATTAAGTAAATTTAGTGCTATTTGTTAAAAAAAATTAAATTTCTTACATTGAGAGTTACAAAGAATACACGAGTATGACTTTCTATTCCCGGTTTACTAGCTTTGGGTGGATCTGAGCACAGGTGGGAAATCCAGGAAGCTATTTTGCTAGTGGCTGATGGTTTAGGATTTTCCACCAGAAGTAGTTCTACCAATGAGCTGGCAGCAGGTCTGACAAACCACTGTAATAACTTTGAAACTTCACTGTGCTCCCACTCCCAGTAATCTCCATCTCCTCCTTCCTTTTCTGTGATAACTTTTAGTTCAAGCACAGGAGATGCAACATCTATGTGGACTTCTACCTCCCTACTTTCTCATCATCCAAAGTCCCAAATATACCTATTTTTATTCTGAAGAGTAGTACAAAAGAGAAGTAATTGGCCATTTTGGTAATTGAATCAACACTTTTACATAATGTTGTGACTGTGGCTCGAGCTTGATTCTTTGGGGTTTTCTTCCCATCACTGGCGTGACATCACAGATTGTCATTGAAAGGAGCTTATGGATACCCAGTTTTGAATTGCTAGATCTGTTCAAAGTCTGTCTGATATCATACAACGGGAGTGAGTGTGGGAGGTTTTGAGAGTACAAGTGAGGTTTTGAGAAAACATGCACTTGTAAGGGAGTGTGTGTCTGTGTGTACATGTACCTATGCTGCCAATTATACTCTTTCCGAACCAAAAAAAAAGGCTTTTGCTTGAGGAATGAAGATTTTATTAAGTAGATTGAAGCAACTACTTCTATGCAAATCTCCAACCATCAGGAGGGTGCATTCAAAATGGAATTGGTGAGATTGCAAGCTCAAAATCTTCCATTTAGGAGTAAATGTAGGAGCAACAACTCCAGAGATCCCTGAATATCTAAAATATTCTGGACTGTATAAGAAAGAGAGACTTTCAACAGGGAGCAAATCAATGGAGGCTTTGTGGTGTACAGAAAGTGCAGGGGGATGTTAAGAAAGCAATTAAGAGAGCAAAGAGAGTGCATGATAAACCAGAGGCAGAGAAGCTGAGTGAGAATCCAAAGATATTCTACAAACGTATCAAGGGGAAGAGGATAACCAGGGAAAGAATAGGGCCTATTGGGGATCAAGAGAGCAATCTGTGTGTGGAGCCGGAAGACTTTGGGGTGGTGTTAAATGAGTACTTCACATCTGTCTTCATTTTGGAGAAGGAGAACGTAGGTATATTATTCAGGAAGAGGGTCTGTGAGGGTCTAAGCAGTTTGACTTGGGAGTGAGAAGATTTAAGTGGGCTTAAAAGTGGATAAATCCAAAGGTCCAGATGAGTTGCATTCCAGGCTGTGATTGGAGATGAGGGAAATTACAGACACTCCTACCCAAATTTTCAATGCTTGTCTGGCCTCTGGAGATGTCAGAGGACTGGAAGACTGCTTATGATGTTCCACTTTTCAAGGAGGGTGGTGGACTTAAACCAGGGAAATACAGACAATTTGTCCTGCATCAGTGGAGGCTAGTTGTTGGTAAATGTTCTGAAGGAAAGAATTAATCTTCACTTGAAGAGGCAAAACCTGATCTTGGATAGTAAGCATGGGTTTGTCACAGCGAGATCATGCCTAACAAGTTTGATTGAATTTTTTGATGGGATGGCCAGATGTGTAGATGAGGTTGTGCAGTTGATGTCGATTTTATGGATTTCAACAAAGCCTTTGACAAGGTCCCACATGGGAGATTGATAAAGAAGGTCAGATCTTGACAGGTTAGATCCAAACTTTGCTTAATGGTAGGAGACAAAGGGAGTTGGTGAAAGTTGTTTATGTGACTGAAAGCCAGTGAGCAGTGGCATGCCAGAAGGATCAGTGCTGGGTTCATTAGATTTTCTTATATACACGATAGAGAAGAAAATGTTGGTGGGGGATGTCGATAAATAGGTTTACGATAACACTAAGATTGTTCCTCATTGTTGACCACCCAATCAATGTTTTTGGTTACAAGATGATATAGCTTGATTGGTCAGATTGGCAGATCAGTAGCAGATGGAAATTTACCCTGATAAGTGTGAGGTGATGCACTTTGGAAGAAGTAACATAACAACCTAGTACTCAATGAATCACAGGACACGTTGAACCTCAGAGGAACAGAGGGATCTTGGAGTGCTTGTCTACAGATCCCTGAAGGGAGCAGACAGGTTGGTTGACAGGGTAGTTAAAGAAGGTTACAGTAGTGTTGCCTTTATTAGTCGAGGCATAGATTAGAAGGACAGGGAGTTATCTTTGAGCTATACAGGACTTTGGTTAGGCCATAGCTGGGGTAGTTTGTGCAGTTATGGTCACTGCAGTATAGATTAGGTTACTTACAGTGTGGAAACAGGCCCTTCAGTCCAACAAGTCCACACCGACCCGCCGAAGCACAACCCACCCATACCCCTACATTTACCCCTTACCTAACACTACGGGCAATTTAGCATGGCCAATTCACCTGACCCGCACATCTTTGTGACTGTGGGAGAAAACCGGAGCACCTGGAGGAAACCCACACAGACACGGGGAGAACGTGCAAACTCCACACAGTCAGTCGCCTGAGGCGGGAATTGAATAGGAAGGATGTGCTTGCATTGGAGAGGATGCCGAGAACATTCATCAGGATGCTGCCTGGAATAGAGCAGTTTATTTATGAAAAGAGACTGGATAAGCTAGGGTTGTTTTCTTTAGAGCAGAAAAGGCTGAGAGGAGACATTTAAGATTGAGGGACGTGGACAGAGTGGAAAAAAAGCAGCTGTTCCACTTAGTTGAAGGGTCAATAATAAGTGAGCATAATTTTAAGATGTAAGACGAGAGCTTCAGAAGGGATTTAAGGAAAAAAAACCTTTCAGAAGATGGTGGGAATCTGGAATGCCTTGCTTGGGAGAGTAGTTGAAGCAGGAAACCTCACAGCCTTTAAAAAAAGTACTTGCGTGAGCTCTTAAAATGTCAACATTCAAGGCAATGGGCCAAATGATGGGAAGTGAGACCAGTTACATTTTTTTTGTCAGTGCAGACTCATTGGGTCAAAAGAGCCTCTTCCGAGTGATTCTGGTGCTTGACACTTTGTGATGGCTAGAATTCATTGTTTTGGAATTTTAAAAAAGCCACATTTAATCATTGTACAAAATCTTTGTAAAATTTGCTCACTGACCTCCTGGATGAGTGAAAACTTGAAATGTGATCCTCCATACAGAAAGATTAGACAAACACTATATTAAATGCTTTTTCGTGCATTACTGATTCTGATATTCCTGACCTCCAGGCATTCCCATTCTTGAATATACAGAGGAACCTCGATTATCCAGCATTCGATTATCCAAATATCGGATTATCCAGCAAGATCGTAAGGTCCAGAGCTTGGCTAACCTATGTTATCCGGCATTTGATTATCTGAAATTTGATTAACGGATCGAAATACTCCCCGCCCGTGTCCTTCAGAAAATCGTGGTTCCTTTTATATTCAAGAATGGGAATGCCTGGAGCTTAGGAATATCAGAATCAGTAATGCACGAAAAAGCATTTAACAGATTCTGATATTCCTGACCTCCAGGCATTCCCATTCTTGGATGTACAGAGGAACCTCGATCTTCCGAATGACACGGGCGGGGAATATTTCGATCCGTTAATCAAATTTCAGATAATCAAATGCTAGATAACATAGGTTAGCCAAGCTCTGGACCTTATGATCTTGCTGGATAATCCGATATTTGGATAATCAAATGCTGGATAATCGAGGTCCCTCTGTATTGCTCAGATACTGAAATACTAAATACACAAAAAGAAACACGAGCCCTCAACCTTTGCGGGCTTGATGCCATTTTTTTTCAATTTCTCCTCTGATTTGTTTTGCTCCCATTCATTTGTTTTTTTGCTTCAGACTTCATGACAAGCTTTGAAAGAAGTGCTTGTGTTAACATGGAGTGATGACAAGTTCAGGCTTGAGGTGCCTTTCACAGCTGAATAGTTTAACATTAAAATAAGACAGAGAACTATAGATGCTGGAGATCTAAAACAAATACAGAAATTGCTGGTGCAACTCAGTGAGTCTGGCAGAACCAATGGGAAGAAATCAGTTAATGTTTCAAGTCCAATGACTCTTCATAAGAATTGTTAGCAATTAGGAAAATGTGGTTTAGGAAAAGGCGAGAATGGATGACTCTGCTAAAAGTCTGCTATGTAATAATAGAACTGGGTGTGGCAATGGGGTTTAAGAAAAGGTTGTTTTTAGCACAGTCATCCATTGCCACTTACTTCTAAGCCTAATATCATATTATGTGGATTGTTTTCAGTACTTCAATGTAGCTCACCCATTCTCTCTCACTCTTTGCACTTATTGTCGTTTGTTCAATTTCTCTTCTGTCTTAGCATACTATCCATACTCTCTCTCTCTCTCTCTCTCTCACTCTCAATCTCTGTCCTTCCCTGTGTCTCTGAATGTGTATCTGTCTCTGTCTCTGTCTCGACTCCACCTCCACCTCTCCACTCACCTCTCCCTTTCCCCTCCTTCCTCTCCCAACTTTGTCTTCAGCATAAATACTACTTTTTCCTAGCTGCAAACAGTTCTAAAGAAGAATCACTGGACTTGAAACATTAACTTTGCTTTATTTCTACAGACGTTGCCAGACCTGCTGAGTTTCACCAGCAATTTCTGTTTTTGAGTAGTTGGCCAATTCATTTGTGAGACACTAACATGAATAACGGCCACTTGGATGATGAACCAAAAAGAGGTTGCTCTGTGGAATTGTAACCTAACAAGGAGTCCATACTATAAATCTCCCCGCCTTTTCTTTAGACAGGAAACTGAATAAGTAAATAAATAAAATTAGGAGCTAAATTCCAGCAGTTTTTAGATTTGGGGGTGAACATTATAAAGTATCAATTATAAATGGAAGAAACAAAGGAACTTTGGAACACTTTGCTTCCAAGATGTTGTTAATATTTATCCAATTTGGAACTTGTAGACCGATTTTCAAATTAGATGATGAACTTGTGAAAAAGCTTGTCAGTCTTCCATTAATTAGTTTCAACATAATGAAAATCATGAGTAACTTATCCTGACTTATGCCCTACTAAGCCCCTTCACCCAAATACTGAAGAGCTATAAAATGTTATTGTGTTGTAGGCACCGTGTCATATGGCACTGAGTAGATTGATATTAAGCCAGGTTTGCTACTAAAAAGTCTAATTGTCTCAAGTGTTTCACAGGAAAGAAAATTAGATTTGTTTTATTGGATTAAACAACTTTCCTTTTTAACTTTAGCCATTTTCAATGTGCATGCTTTCCCACTTCCTACACAGCCTACGGCTGACTTGTCTTTAGGTCTCTCATTTTGCTTTTTTCCTCTTCTGTGAAAGTTTGGAGTGGCTCAGATTGACATACAGTCATATGCATGCACAATTCTAGCAAGAACAGTGAATAGCAATCAGGATCAGAATGCCAATTTGAAATTCCCAGTCTTGAGAGTGCTCAAACTAATTGTAACAAAACCACTGCTGCTCTAATGAGATAAAGTTGATGTGGAGATGCTGATATTGCACTGGGGTGGACAAAGTTTAAAAATCACACAACACCAGGTTATAATCCAACAGGTTTATTTGAAAGTACAAGCTTTTGGAGCACTGCTGTTCCATCAGGTATTTGGCAATATTAGAAATTAGATCTATAACTTTCCTAGTATGTAGAACTCAGCTACTCTCTGAATAAATTCTCTGAATTATTTAAAAAGAAAAGAGTTCTGGATCTGGCATAATCTGTTGAGATAGAAACAGAGTTAGTATTTTGAGTTCAATGTGATGCTCCTTCAGAAAACAAATCTCCACTATCTTTTAAGGCATCAGACATTGGAAGGTGATATAAACAGACTCATTTTCTTGATTTCTGTTTAGCTATTTTCCTGCTTTTGATAATTGCACCAAATAAATTGTGATAGTAATGCCATCCCATTTGTTTATTTTAAGGAAAAAGTATTGGACCACATCCTCTTGATCGTAGGCCAAGTTTTGAAGGATCAAATGACTCTTTGTGTACCTATCACCAGTTGGGCAATCCAATGTATGATTTAGCAGATTCTGGAGCTGCAAATACACCGAATATGAATTTTTTAGTTGCTGCTGGACAAGCTATAACTGTCAACACTCCAGGGCAAAGGTGTTCTCCCTTAGGACTTCACTCTGCAATTGTTGGACAGAATCCTCCATCAAATGCTATATTCCCCTCCACAAGCTGTGATATTAAACATCAACAAATATCATATTCGGCCAAAGGAGAAACAGGCCAATCTCTTCAAATGATAAATTACACTCTTTCAAATCACAGTGGCCAATCAATTACATTGCAAAGTCCTCAGGTGTCAAGCAATCCACATTATATGAGGCAGCATTTAATGGCTCAAGGAGAAAATAATGTCTCCTTAGGTTATGCTGTCCAAAGAAGTTCATCTTTCCAAAACAAGGTGCAACAGGAAGGAAATTATGGAACCCTTCAGAATAAAAGCCCTGTTACTCAAGGCATTCCTGGCCATACGTTCCAACAACCTCCAACAGTTTTATACTTGTCGCAGTCCCATCATAGACAACAAAGTCCTACATCTCCTCAAATACAAATGTTATCAAGCCGCACTTCTTCATTTGGAAATGAGTTTTCGGAACTTGCTCCAAATATGATCACACCCTCAAGAAATAGCCTCAATGTGGACATTTTTGATATAAATCCTTCCCAGGTGCAACATTGGCAAGTATCATCTCCATCAAGGAGGGATTCCATTCAGAACACTGGACTAGAAACATTGCCAAGACCAGCTGGCCATCTTAGGCCAGATAGCCAAATACCAAACAGAACTAATTCGTTCAATAACCAACTTCAAACTTCACCATCTGTGAAACAAATTCAAACAGGCAAAACAGAGTCATCCCTAAACACTACCAATACTATCACAGCAGTAACATCAACCCCTATTCTTCAACCTGTGAAGAGCATTAGAGTTCCAAGGCCTGAACCTCAAACAGCTGTAGCACCTTCACATCCGGCATGGTTGCAGAATCAGGGTACGGACAATAATGATATACTGGAGCAAAAATCCTTGACAGCAGCAGGAGCAGCAGCCTATGTCCTTGAAACTGATGATTACACTATGAAAGAGCGTAGATGTCCTCCACCACCATATCCAAAACATTTATTACTTCAGAACAATACAGAGCAATTTGATGCTAACTCTGTAGCCGTGGATGTGGAGCAGTGTATCCGTGGTGTTCACAGTTTGACATGCAATAAAACTGAGGACAACAACAATGAAAAAAGTGAGAAAAGTAGCAAGCCTAACAAACCAGAGAAGATGGGAAAGGACAAAAAACGTATTCAAACATCCCCTGTGCCATTTCGCAAAAATAAAGATGAAGAGAAAAGGGAATCGCGAATTAAAAGTTATTCCCCTTTTGCTTTTAAATTTTTCATGGAACAACATGTAGAAAACATCATGAAAACATATCAGCAAAAATTAAACAGAAGGTTGCAGTTGGAGCAAGAGATGTCAAAGGTATTGATTTAACATTGAAATGATAACTGTACAACTGAACCATTTAATGTTTATATTTCACTCAAACTTAATTTTGTCGTTAATCTTCTTTGAAGTACAGATTTAAAGAGTTTAGTTTCAAAGATAGCATACTAAATCAGAGTGGTTGGAAGCACATTTGAGTCCTCATTCCATTCAGTTTCTATCAGAGTTGTATTGTTTTTTATTAAAGTAATAAATTGCAGTCTATAGTATGCGCTTCTGAAAAAAAAAATCAGCAAGGATTTTGTTCCCAGCTCCACTTGCACATTTCTTTTTGGCTAGTTCAAAGCCAGCTGATATGTAGCTTTTGAGAGAGAGAGAGAGAGCCCGATTTTGTAAATGAGGCAAACACAGGGATCTGCTGACCCATTGCATTAGCTCATCTGCCATTGCAGCTGAGCAATCGAACTATATAACGATAAGAGGCAGGAGCAGAAGTAGCACAATTTGCTTTTCTGTCACTTACTTAGATCATGGCTAATCTGATGATTCTCAATTCAATCTTACTGATTTATCCTCATACCCTTAATGCCCTTACTGATTTCAAATCAGTTCTTCCTAGCCTTGAACATACTTAACCCAGCTTTGACAGCCTCCACAGTAAAGATTTCTGCAGATATACTTCTCCTCAGAGATAGAATTCCTACTCATGGTCTTAGGTGGGCAACTCTGAGATTATGTCCTCTCTTCCTAAATTATCCCAGAAGAAGGAACAATCACTTTGCCTAAGAATCTTATGATTTATTAATTGCTCTGTTCAGTCTACTAATTTCCAATGAATGTAGGTCCAGCCTACTCAACGTATCTTCTATGAGACAGTTCCTCTATACTCAGAATCAGCCTAGAGAGCCCACTCTTAACTGCCTCCCATGCCAGATATCTTTCGTTGGATAAGGGGACCTAAACTATTTACAGTGTTCCAGGTGTGGTCTAGCTCGTGCCCTTTTACATTTTATTCCCTTTGAAATAAAAGTCAAACAGTTCATTTGCCTTCCCTATTACCCACTGAACTAGATGTTAACTTTTTGTGATATATGATGTGTTGCAGCTTTTAACAGTCTTTTCCCAGTTAAATGAAACAATAACATCCCATCCCCGGTATCCAGCATGGACAGGGAATGGAGTGCATCAGTTACATTAATAGTTGCAGTCAGCACCGCTTATAAATACTATCAGCAAAGTTTGATCAAAACAGGAGAGGGCTAATCAAATGATCAGTTCCCAAAGCAAGGAAACCTACAGCCTTTGATTGCACTTGCATGAGAGTTCCAGATATAGGGATACCTGATAATTGGAACTCTGTTGTATTTAGTTTTTTTTATAGAATCCTTGCAGTGTGGAAGGATTCGCCCAACAAGTCCACACCAACACTCCGAAGAGTAACCCACTTAGACCCATTCCCCTACCCTATTACTCTACATTTACTCCTACCTCATACATCCCTGAACACCTATAGGCAATTTAGCACGACCAATTCACCTAAACTGCACATAATCGGATCGTGGGAGGACGGGAGCACCCAGGGGACAATGCCTTTGACTTGCCAAATATTTGCTCCGTCAAGTAACCTTTATATGTCCCTCTGTAGACTCCTGTCATCATCACTACTTGCCTGTCCAGCTATCCTGACTATGTTGAATACACAGTTTCTTCATTAATCTGAATAAACTGTTGGTAAGGTCAAAGCTAGTGCAGAGATCACACGTGGAGGGAAAACTTAAATTCTGTCAAGGCAGCAGTTCTTTAAGGATTGAAACATACTCTAAATGGGAATTTGCAACAGAGATTGAAAAGTGGACTAATAGTTCATTAGCATAAAGGACAAACTTGGTCAACCTGGTTTCTTTGCTGAATGGTTGGAAGTGGAAATGGCAGCTTCAGAAAGGGAACCCAAAGAACAGTTGATCATTTGGGACGAAGACCATTCTTCAGTAAATGCTATAAAGGAAAACTTGTTTATATTGTAATTGTTTATTTTTAAGACCATGGCTGTATTTTCCCTTCCATGCAATTATAATTTTTCTGCTCCCAGGAGGATCAGAATGTTGCTCTGGAACTGGTGATTGGAAGGAGGTGGTTTACTAATGACTATCTTAATTATGATTTTCCTTTGCTGTCCTGAAGATAGCAACTCCTACTGTGTTTAATTGTTGGCCCCTTAATTACATGAACTATTTGCCATTCCTCTTATTAAAGCACGATGTCTGTCTTGACAATGAATAGTAGCATGCCAGTTACCTGTTGAGGCATCATTTTAAGAAGTTGCAGGATTTAAAGAGATGGCCATTTTAATTTTGAAAATTTAGGAGAGAAAGCTTGTGACAGTGTGCGAGGAGTGTATACAGTGAATGGTCTTGTCTTATGGTGTTTAGAAATTGAGAAGCAGAACAGTCTTTTGTAGCAAGTTCTACAAGCTCTTGCTTATTTTCACTTGTCCCTATACTTCATCCAAGGGTTGGGAACTAATATGAAAGTCACTTCCACAGTGTACAGTTGGATATATTGCTGAAAGTTCAAGACTTTGTCAGATTAGGGAAACTTAATATAATGAAAAATACCAGAATATCTGTGGTACACTGAGTACACTTAGTATCCTCAGCCTTCACCTGAAATTGTTCCTTCAATCACAGCAATATGTATGTTTAGCCCACATGATTTCATCTGTTATGTATGCATGCCATTATACTGCAGACTGACAATAAGCCCAATTTTAAGTCCTCATGTCTAGCAAGAATGGGCATTTCCAGATTCTTTTTCAATCCTTGCTGGCATGCACCATTTTAAAATGCATATTCTGGTTACCCTTCTTGTAGACAGATGAGGATTTTTGTTTAATTCAGAAGTTAAGCTCAGATGATGTCACACAGACTATATTTTAATTCTGGTCAGCTATGCGTGACATCACATGCAAACCTTGCCTGAGCCCAAAGGAGCAGCAGGCACAACAGACAGTAGAAACAGGGAGTAACTGATTTTAGGTTGCCTGGTGAGCCAGGTGGTGCAGAAGTTTCTCCTCCAACCCTCAGTGTCATTGACACTGGATTTGAGCAGGACTCAGTTTACAATATCCACTCTCCCCACCCCTGCATTAAATATCACTGCTTTGATAGTGTTTTTCATTTTAACAGTGGGTTATTTTTAGTTCTTTCTACTCTGCTTGCAGAAGACACCAAATTTCAAAAAAGAGAGAACTTGCCCTGGCTATTGACCTCTAATCCTAAACCTTAAACTTGTAGATGCAAAACATAGACAATTTAGGAGATGGAAAGTTGACTGCTTTTAAATCTCATCTCATTCTCTAATTGATTTTTTGACTAAAATATAGAATGCAGGCCATTCTAACATCACCTTTTTTAATGGAAGCTGTGGGCCAATTTTGTATTTGTGTCTTAAGGACCTATTTTTGAAATATCTCTGAGCATTGAACTCATTGGTTTGCTCATTGGTGACTATGCTAATTATGTGCTAGCAAGGACAGCATTTGTTACCCATTCCTAATTGCCTTTTAACAGTAAGGCTTACTAGGCAATTTCAGAGACCGGTAATTTAGATTACACCTAATACTACGGGCAATTTGGCATGGCCAATTCAGCTAATCTGCACAGTCTTTGGACTGTGGGAGGAAACCCATGCAGACACAGGGAGAATGTGCAAACTCCACACAGACAGTTGCCCGAGTCAGGAATTGAACCTGGGTTGCTAGCCACTGAGCCGCCGTGCCGCCCACGGTGATTTCAGTCACTGTGTGTTGGTCTGGAGTTGCATGCAATCCCAGACCAGATAAGGACAGATCTACCTCCCTAAAGAATATTAGTGAATCAAGTGGGCTTTTACAACATTTCATGACATTTTATGTAGTCACCATTACTGAGACTTGCCTAATATTCTAGTTTTGTTAATTCAATTTAAATTCCCTCGACTGTCATGTTGGATGAGCCTTTAGATTACTAGTTCAGTGACATTATCACTGTGGCTCCATTTCTACATAAAAATGGTGACTTTGGTGCATGTCTACATGGAACCTGCATTACAGCTTGATTATACAACATTGCCATCCATTGTGGAGTTTGCGGCAAGTCTGCATTAGAACTCCACATACCACAGACCGTAAGGGCAGTTGATGCCTCTCCTAAGAAATTACCAAAGGGTATTACAATTCTACCTTCAGGCATATCAGTCATTTGGTAAATAGTTTTCTTCCTGTCGTTAATTGTATTTGGAGAATATTGCTTTACACGTAAACAGCTGGTCAGCCTGTGCTGCTAATCTCCTGTGTCAGCCTGAAACCTTAAAGTTAGGACTATGAATAACATTTTCCAGAACTTTGATGGAGTTTATGTATTTTGCTACATCTGTCATTTTATCCATTACTAAATTGAAGCCTTAAGTGTGCCTCAAATCAATAGAGGTTTTTTTAAAAATCCTGGTTTGGGACTTCTGGTGGGTCCAGTGCATATTTGGTGTAGCCTGCTCTACTTGAAATCTCTACCTTCAAAATGCAGAGGTTAAAATGAGGTTATTAGATCGAGTGGATCGGTTGGAGAGACAGATAGAAGCGATGAGGAATTTGCAACACAACTGTGTGTGATGGATGGCAGTTAAAGGAAGGGGGGTGAAAGTCAGATACAGTCACATAGATGGGTTAACTCCAGGAAGGGTGAAAGAGGTCAGCACCTAGGGCAGGAGTCTTTTGTGGATATACCCATTTCAAACAGGTATACTGTTTTGGAAAATGTAGGGGGTGATGAATTCTCAGGGGAACGTAGAACGAACAGCCAAGTTTCTGGTATTGAGACTGTCTCTAATGCAATGTGGAGTACGTCGGCTTCCAAGAGATCAATTGTGATAGGGGATTCTGTAGTCAGAGGTGCAGACAAACGTTTCTGTGAGAATGGTATGTTGTTTCCCTGGTGCCAGGATCACGGATGCCTCAGAGAGGGTGCAGAATGTTCTCACGGGGGAGAGGGGCCAGCAGGAGGTCATTGTGCACATTGGAACCAATGACATTGGAAGGAAAAAGGTTGAGACTGAAGGGAGATTACAGAGAGTTAAGCAGAAATTAAAAAGGAGGTCCTCAAGGGTAGTAATATCTGGATTACTCCCAGTGCTATGAGCTAGTGAGGGCAGGAATAGGAGGATAGAGCAGATGAATGCATGGCTGAGGAGCTGGTGTATTGGAGAAGGATTCACATTTTTGGATCATTGGAATCTCTTTTGGGGTAGAAGTGACCTGTACAAGAAGGACGGATTGTACCTAAATTGGAAGGGGACTAATATACTGGCAGGGAAATTTGCTAGAACTGCTTGGGAGGATTTAAACTAGTAAGGTGGTGGGGTGGGACCCAGAGAGGAAAGAGATCGATCTGAGACTGGTACAGCTGAGAACAGAAGTGAGTCAAACAGTCAGGGCAGGCTGGGACAAGGTAGGACTAATAAATTAAACTTTGTTTATTTCAATGCGAGGGGCTTAACAGGGAAGGCAGATGAACTCAGGGCGTGGTTAGGAACATGGGACTGGGATATCATAGCAATTATGGAAACATGGCTCAGGGATGGGCAGGACTGGCAGCTTAATGTTCCAGGATACAAATGCTACAGGAAGGATAGAAAGGGAGGCAAGAGAGGAGGGGGAGTGGCATTTTTGATAAGGGATAGCATTACAGTTGTGCTGAGAAAGGACATTCCCGGAAATACATCCAGGAAAGTTATTTGGGTGGAACTGAGAAATAAGAAAGGGATGATCACCTTATTGGGATTGTATTATAGACCCCCCAATAGTCAGAGGGAGATTGAGAAACAAACTTGTCAGGAGATCTCAGCTATCTGTAAGAATAATAGGGTAGTTATGGTAGGGGATTTTAACTTTCCAGACATCGACTGGGACTGCCATAGTGTTAAAGGTTTAGACGGAGAGGAATTTCTTAAGTGCGTACAAGACAATTTTCTCATTCAGTATGTGAATGTACCTACTGGAGAAGGTGCAAAACTTGACCTACTCTTGGGAAATAAGGCAGGGCAGGTTATTGAGGTGTCAGTGGGGGAGCACTTTGGGGCCAGCGACCATAATTCTATTCGTTTTAAAATAGTGATGGAAAAGGATAGACCAGAGCTAAAAGTTGAAGTTCTAAATTAGAGAAAGGCCAATTTTGACGGTATTAGACAAGAACTTTTGAAAGCTGATTGGAGGCAGACGTTCGCAGGTAAAGGGACGGCTGGAAAATGGGAAGCCTTCAGAAATGAGATAACAAGAATCCAGAGAAAGTATATTCCTGTTAGGGTGAAAGGGAAGGCTGATAGGTATAGGGAATGCTGGATGACTAAAGAAATTGAGGGTTTGGTTAAGAAAAAGAAGGAAGCATATGTCAGGTATAGACAGGAGGATCGAGTGAATCCTTAGAAGAGTATAAAGAAAGTAGGAGTATACTTAAGAGGGAAATTTGGAGGGCAAAACGGGGACATGAAATAGCTTTGGCAAATAGAATTAAGGAGAATCCAAAGGGTTTTTACAAATATATTAAGGACAAAAGGGTAACTAGGGAGAGAATAGGGCCCCTCAAAGATCAGCAAGGCGGCCTTTGTGTGGAGCCACAGAAAATGGGGGAGATACTAAATGAATATTTTGCATCAGTATTTACTGTGGAAAAGGATATGGAAGATATAGACTATAGGGAAATAGATGGTGACATTTTGCAAAATGTCCAGATTACAGAGGAGGAAGTGCTGGATGTCATGAAATGGTAAAAGGAGGATAAATCCCCAGGACCTGATCAGGTGTACCCGAGAACTCTGTGGGAAGCTAGAGAAGTGATTGCTGGGCCTCTTGCTGAGATATTTGTATTATCGATGGTCACAGGTGATGTGCCGGAAGACTGGAGGTTGGCAAACGTGATGCCACTGTTTAAGAAGGGCAGTAAAAACAAGCCAGGGAACCATAGACCAGTGAGCCTGACCTCTGTGATGGGCAAGTTGTTGGAGGGAATCCTGAGGGACAGGATGTACATGTATTTGGAAAGGCAAGGACTGATTCGGGATAGTCAACATGGCTTTGTGCGTGGGAAATCATGTCTCATAAACTTGGTTGAATTTTTTGAAGAAGTAACAAAGGGTGGTATATGTATGGAATGAGCTGCCAGAGGAAGTGGTGCAGGCTAAAATAATTGCAACATTTAAGAGGCATTTGGATGGGTATATGAATAGGAAGGGTTTGGAAGGATATGGGCCGGGTGCTGGCAGGTGGGACTAGATTGGGTTGGAATATCTGGTCAGCATGGACGGGTTGGACCGAAGGGTCTGTTTCCATGCTGTACATCTCTATGACTCTAAAAGAAGTCCCATAGGAAAAATCTGTGACATTGTTGCTACTGACAGTAATAATTCGGCAAATGTTCCTAGCATACATATTTCAGAGAAATAGTACCAACGTAGCTTCAAGATTGTTTACAAATTTAGTCCTTAACAACTCAGAGTCCCCTTTTCATTAGTGGATATGCTGGATAATGCATCCACATAAATTTCATGAAAATAAATGGATAAGAAAGTTACACTATCTGAACATTGATCCGAACACTAAGCAGAAATGTTTTGCACCTGATTGCTCCTATTGTCACTTTTTTCTTGGAAAATGCATGTAATGCATGAAAAGGGTAGACTTCGATGTAACAAATTTTCAACTAATTTTTCAATAAGGATCCAGTTTGTGTATGGGAATAAATAATCTTAGCTGAAGGGATAACAGAGTTTGGGAGTCCAAGCAAGCTTAATTAATTTTATTCTCAATTTTTTTACCCTCTTGATGGTTTAGAAAATAATCATTTCTCAGAAAATGACAACTCCATATCCTGATTTTCCAACAGAAGACAATGGATATCAATAAAAAAATTTTAGTTTGGCAGTTTTTATTTCTTCCTTACAATTGGTCTCAGGATCCCAATTGTATCACCTCCACTGCTGTTTCATCTGAAATGAAAACCTGGGAATTGAATTGAAGCTGTAATGTCCCAGGTTACGGTTTTATAATATTGTTTGGCACATTGGCCCAAGAAGACAACACGGGAGGTATCTATACTTGCCAGCAAAGGAATTATCAAGTAGTCTTTCAGTTCCTTTGAATGTTATTAAGCTTTATTACTAATTATTTTTCATCCATTTTCAACTAATTTATACTGTATGACTTCCAAAGGCAGGACTATCCGAGGCAGAACAGGAGCAGATGAGGAAAATGCTTAATCAGAAAGAGTCTAATTACAACAGGCTGAAAAGAGCAAAAATGGACAAGTCACTCTTTGTAAAAGTTAAGACACTGGGAGTTGGTGCCTTTGGGGAGGTCTGCCTAGCTCAAAAGGTGGATACAAATGCTGTATATGCAATGAAAACTCTACGGAAAAAGGATGTGCTGAGTCGTAATCAAGTGGCTCATGTGAAAGCAGAGAGGGATATTCTGGCTGAAGCTGACAATGAATGGGTAGTCAAGCTCTACTATTCTTTTCAAGATAAAGAAAATTTATACTTCGTGATGGACTACATCCCAGGTGGAGATATGATGAGTCTTTTGATACGAATGGGAGTTTTTCCTGAATCACTGGCAAGGTTCTATATTGCAGAATTGACTTTAGCCATTGAAAGCGTTCACAAAATGGGATTTATTCACAGGGATATTAAACCTGACAACATCCTTATTGATCTTGATGGACACATTAAACTCACAGACTTTGGTCTTTGTACTGGATTTAGATGGACTCATGATTCCAAATACTATCAGAAAGGTAGGTCTAGATTATGTAATTTTCTACGTTTTCCTTTAGTGCTTTAACACATGTTTGAATTAATATTATTGATTTTTAAAAAAATGTTTTGTTAGCTCATAGTAGAGCAATATTGTACTTATCATAAAAGCATTAGACTTGTGTTAAAACAGCAAATACTAGAAATACTCAGCAGGCCTGGCAGCATTTGTTTTACCTGGAATTGTATTTGGGCCTCGGACAGTGAGATGGGGGTGGGGGAAAGCAAAAAATACAGGTGTTGCACCTCCTGAACAATAAACATGTATCAGAAAATGCAATAGGAAAGTGAGGTAAGTAGGTAGATAAAGGAGAACCAGTGGAGGTGGTGTATTTGGATTTCCAGAATGTTTTGATAAAGTCTTATTTAAGATATTAGTATGTGAAAATAAAGCATATATGACTGAGGGTAATTTATGGGCATGGATTCAGAATTAATTAGCATTCAGCAAACAGACAGTAGGAACAAGTGGATTTTTTTCAGAGTGGAATTGTGTCTCAGTTATTCACAGTATATATCAGAAGTTTGAGGGAATCAAATATAATGTTTCCAAGTCTGCTGATGACATAAACTAAGTGGGATTGACTGCTGAGGAGTATGTAAAGAAGCTTAAAGGTGATTTAGACAGGTTCAGTGAGTGGGCAAATGCATGGAGGATGCAGTATAACATGGATAAGTGTGAAGTTATCCACTTCATTGGGAAAAACAGAATCACTACTATTTGATTGGTCCACTGTATACAACAGACTTGTAAGCAAAGTTAGAGCTGACAGAATAAAAAGATAGGAGCAACATTAAAATGAAAATGGTGAATGACAGGAGATGGTTGGGGGGGGAGGGCCATGGGGACAGACAATGGTGAGTTGGTGGCCCTCAGTTTGCACAGGGCAACCTCTACCTTAAAAGAAGGTATTGCAAATTTCTCCCTCTTCCCAATGCCAAAAGCATTTAGGCATGAACATTGAAATATTCAAGTCAGTTACCCTGTTAACAGGTTCAATTTCCCATTAATTATCCTTTTAAAATGGCAAGCAGACTTTCTATTTTAGTTAACTCCCACTTTTATGGGAAACAAGTCAGGGGTGAGTAGACAGGCAAATTGGGTAGCTATCCAGCATGTTTTATGGGTGCTTGCCAAAACACACTTAGGCTGGATTTTGCAACACCCACAATCAGCATATTTTCTTTTTCTTTTTACAGACTGTTAGGTTTGCTGAATAGTTCCAGAATTTCCCATTTATTTCGTAGTTGTAACACCTGCATTATTTTATTTTTTGTATCATGTTGAGAGCCTAAGCATTAATTTATCTTTTCTGCCCAAATCAGCTTATCATTTTATAGCAAAAAGACCTTTAATCTCAGTTTGACCTGCATGATCCAGAATCATCAGCTGATGTTGACAAGAATTATGAGGTAGTCCATATTCTGGAAGATCTCTGATGGAGGGAGATCATAAAATGTACAGTAACCTCATGTTGTCATGGGTGCTCTGAAATTTCTAAGAGAAACTTTTATGTCAGAGTTGACAACCATAAAGGAAAACTAATCTTGCTTGCTTTTCCCTCAGCTAAAAGTATATAGTGCATAAAACTGTTCCATTCAAACTGCAACCATATTAGACACTTTTATATTAGGTTAACTTATTGAAGTTAGAGGCAGTTTTTCCTTGGAATATTGATTTCAGGAGATTAATGCCACATAGATTCCACTGTTCTCTGTTAACATTTCACTGTTCTCCTCTCCCCTAAACACTGGAAATCAATTCCAAACAGACTTCAGTGACCATGTGAAATGTCAGAGAAAAGATTTTCCATACTCATTTTAAAAAAAAAACAAATTTAGGTCATCAGGCCCTAAGACTATTAATTTTCAAACTTATGATGATAGTGGGTGGTTCTAGTTCTCTCATGTTACTAGAGTCAGGAATACATATTTTAAATGAAATGGCAGTGGTTGCCACTGGCTGGTGGCTGGTATATCGTCATAATGCTCAAATTGAGCCCTTTACGGTGTTGATGGTCATTGAAGCACTATCTTAGCCTGTGGATTGTAACATATTCTACTTTTGCTGTAAAAATCCCTAAGCTACCAGTTATATTTTTTAATAAATGTTCCTTGATATAATGAGGGTACCAGGAGATTTAGATTTTTATGATTCACAAAATGCAAGATCCACAAAAGTTGGGTATGTATATAAGTTTTGACAGGAACCTCGGGAGATGTTTTGATTTTGGGTGAGAATAGGAATTGAGAGTATGCAAAAGTGAAAATATAAGATCACTATAGAAAGAATGAAAAGGAAAATGTTTAAAAATGCTTTGTTTTCCCTTACTTCCTCCATCTTGTCTTTCTCTTTATCCCCCTACCTTTTTATGTACTCACCTCTCACTCCCGCCCTCTCTTTGTTTTTCTCTCAATTTTCTGCCACAATCTTTGTTTAACTAGATAAATTATTTTATGGGTTAATTACATTGCTTCAAGAGACAAATATTATAACTTCTGAGGCATTAGCACAAGATTGGAATTATACGAAGAGGCATATGTGAGGAAAGATACCAATCCTGATTTCCTATAACATTTTGTTCCACATGGCACGTGGAACAAAAAAATAGGCAAAATATTACTTAACTGGAGAGGTTGAGAGGTACAGATATCCAAAGACACCTGTTGTATCCTTTCTCATGAGTCACTAAAAGTTATCATGTAGGTTCAGCAAACCATTAGGAATACAAATGGTGTGTTGGCCTTCATTGCACGAGGATTTGAGTATAGAAGCAAAAAATGTCTTGTTGTGATTGTATAAAGCCTTTGTGAGGTTTCACCTGAAATATTGTGTCCAGTTTCAGTCTTCTTCTCTCAGTAGGGGAATACTTGCCAGAGAGGGTTTGCAACATAAATTCATTTGACAATTCCTCAGAAAGTGGGATTATTTATTGAGAAGAGATTGAGAAGGTCTGGATTCCCTAGAGTTGTGCAAAATGAGGGATGGCCTGACTGAAATTTTCAAAATCTGATAATATGTGGCAGGTGAAAATAGATGAGACATTTTCCATGGTTGTGAATAAAAAAACCATGGGACAAAACCTCAGGAAAAGGATGGGCCATTTGAGATTGAGATAAAGAGGAATTTCTTCAATTTTTGGAATTTTCCAGCCCAGAAGACTTGGAAGTACAATTATTGAATGTGTTCAAACCAGAAGTCTTCTGGAAACATGGTGTCATGTGATATGAAGATAGTGTAGGAAAGTGGTGTTGCTGTAGATGATCAATGATAATCCAATTGACTAGCAGAGCAGATATGAAAGGCTGAATAGCCTACTCTTTTTGTATTCCTTAAGACAAATACAACCAATACCCTGTATTTCTTAATCTGAGGATAGATAGATGTGTCAGTCTTTTAAATGGAAGGTAATATATGGAATGAATCTGAATGCAGTAGAATTGAAAAACGTATGCCATTTTGAAATTATTCATATTTACTACCAGTATGTAATTATTGTAATTAATCCAATTTAGTAAGATCATGTCTGTATCTGACAAGAGGCTTAAATTTTCTTAATTCATTTGCCAGAGTTAAGCATCTAGTCTTAGGTTAATATAAAATAATTAGAATTATGAATAAAATGTTTTGCTATCAAAGTTGATTATTAAATATGACAGGAATTTTGTATTCATTTGTTTTATTTTCCAATGTATAAAAAGGGAGCCATGTGAGACAGGATAGTATGGAACCAAGTGATCTCTGGGGAGATTTGTCTGACTGTAAGTGCGGTGACAGATTAAAGACCCTTGAACAGAGGGCTGTCCGACAACACCACAGATGCCTAGCCCACTCATTAGTTGGAACTCCAAACTACATAGCTCCTGAGGTTCTGCTACGAAAAGGTTAGTGTTTATAATGTTTGTTTGGTTTCAGTATATTTTTAAAATAAATATATAGTAGCAAAGTACTGAATCAAAATTCTGCAGACATTTTAGCAAACTCCACCCTAATTCCAACAGAAGCCCATCAGAGTGACCACAAAAACTACTGGGCCTCCCAGGTTCCAGTGGCTGCCTTACAATCCTCATTATGTAAGAAGGAAGATTGCATGAAAAAAGACACTCTTCCATCAGCAAAAACTGTCGAGTGTCAAAACTTTGACAAGTGGTACTCTGTGCACCTTTGTTCAAACTATCAAAAATCCACTTCTCCAGCCTCCTCCAATTTTAATGGGTTCACCAGTGGAATTCAGCAATAGACATAGTCTGGAACAGTACACAGTGCTTTGGCTGTGATTTTACCAGACCTACGTACAATAGCAGCAAGAGATACAAGGGGCTTGGAGTTTACAATACTGACCTGTTACCATTTAGAGTCATAGAGTGATACGGTACAGAAACAGACTCTTTAGTCTAACTCATCCATGCAACCAAGTTTCCTAAACTAAGCTAGTCCCATTTGCCTGCACTTGACCATTCATGTACTTGTCCCAATGTCTTTTAGATGTTGTAGTTGTACCTTCATCTACCACTTCCTTTGGCAATTCATTCCACATAGGAGCTATCCTCTGTGTGAAAGTGTTGCCCCTCAAGTCCCTTTTAAATCTTTCTCCTCTCATCTTAGTTTTGAACTCGCCTACCCTAGGGAACGGACCTTTTGCTATTCCCTTCATGATTTTATAAATTTCTTTCGGGTCACCCCTCAACCTTCAAAGGTCAGCGTCTCGACCTATCCTTATAACTCAAGCCCTCCAGTCCCGGCAACATCCTTGTACAGTAAATCTTTTCTGAACCCTCTCCAATTTAATAATATCCTTCCTAAAGCAGGGCAACCAGAACGGTACACTGTATTCCGAAAGTGTCCTCATCAACGTCCTGAACAACTGCAGCATGATGTCCTAACTCCTATAAATGAACTCCAGTATTTCCCAGAAAATTGACTTTAAGTTAAACAAATTTAGAGTTCTCACTTTTCTTTCTGTCCTTCCTTGAATAGAAATATTATATTTGTTTTCTTACAATCTGTGGTATTACAAATGATTGAAAAAATTTTGAAAGATCTGAGTCAATGTATTACTATTCTTGTAGGCATTTGTTAAAACTTTAGAATATAGGCCATTAGATCTAAGATATTTTTGCTTTTAATCTCAATAATTTTTCCAGTTTTTTTTTATTAACATAACTTACATTACTTATGCTAGACTTTGTGCCAAGAGGTTTTCCACAACTGAATACCATTGACCAGGAACCAAAATGGACCAGCTGTATAAATATAAAGACTATAGAAACAGATTTGAGCTTAAGAATTATGTGTCAAGTAGCTTCCCTCTAGTCAACTACATTTCCTATAACTTCTCCTGCAATTGAATAGACCTCCAAGATTCATGTGCAGTAGCAGTTTCTGGAACCAGAAATCAATGGATCCACATATGAATCAACACCCTCCAAGCAGCTGCACAGCTTAAAAAGAACACTGCCTGTGTCCTCAAGGCACAGGTCAGAATGTGACTTGAATATTTTTCATTTATTAGGATTGCTGCAGTTCCAGCAGCACTGCAGAGGCTTGACACCATCCAGGAAAAAGCATGCTTGATTGTCATCCTGTCCAGCACCTTCAATATTCATGCTTTCCACCACTGATCCACAGAGCCAGCATGCGTAATGTCTACAAGACGCACTGCAACAACTCATCAGAGTTCCATCGCAGCATCTTTCAAATCTGGGACTTCTACCACCTAGAAGGACAAGACAGCAGACACATGGAAAAATCATCAATTGCAAGTTCCCTTTCAAGCCACACACCACTCAGACCTAGAATTACATCACATTCCTTCATGAATCACTTTCTATCAGTATGGAGTGTGTACCCAGTACCCAAAAATTGCAGTGGTTCAAGAAGGCAGCTTACCACCACCATCTGCAAGACAATTACAGATACGCAACAAATTCTGGGCTCACCAGTGATGCCAGCATCTCAAGAACAAATAAAATGGGAACAAATTTATCAACATTAAGGAGTACGAGTACTGTGATTCATGACACTTTCACTTCCCTACCATTCAAGGCACACAGAACATGTATTTATATAAAGTTAGAAGAGAAAAGAGAAACTTAACAGGTCTGACAGCATCTGTGGAGAGGGAGATAATATGACTGTAAGACAAGCTCAACAAGCATTGTAATAAAAAAATTTAAAGTGAAACCTGTTGTTTCCAATTGACCATGAAAATCTGTAGAATGTACTGGAAAACAACCCAAATCAGCCATGTCCTCACACAGAAACACCAGTCTGCAAAGGCATAGACTTTGATGTGGTGGAAAGTTTGTGGGGGGTTTGGGGGAGGGGGGGGAGAGCAGCAATGGACTAGTTTCATGGTGAAGATTAGAGTGGTGCTGGAAAAACACAGCAGGTCAGGCACCATCTGAGGAGCAGGAAAATCTATGTTTCAGGCAAAAGCCCTTCATCAGAAATTTTCCCCTCAGGTGCTGCCTGAACTGCTATGCTTTTCCAGCACAACTCTAATCTTGACTCTGATTTCCAGCATCTGCAGTACTCAGTTTCGTCTAGTTTCATGGTGGTCTCCTGGCAGGAGCTTACATCCTGTGGAACACAGACACTTTGCTAATTACGTATGTGGTAAGCTCACATACCTCATTGACGTGCCAACGACCTCTTTGGGAAACCTCGATGTGTGAGGGCATAATATGCAGTTTGATTGTTAAAGATGTGAAGAGTTAGGCAAAAACACCATGTAATTTCTCTGACTTCTCTCACAGATCATTTACTAACAGAGCTTAACTGGTAGATGCCATTCCTGCATTTCTTGTAGCGTTGCTCCTCTTAGAAGGAAGTGGTGAAGGAGGTAACGGATGCAAGAACTTTGAGCCCAGTAAAAATCATCAAATGTTAGCAGCTGCTGCAAATGTTCCAGAGCAAGAAGCAGCAGGACAAGAGGTGGAGAGGAAAGATGACAAGCAGGATTATTCACTTCACTACAATTAGCTGCAAATGATAGAATGGTAATGTCACAGAAGATTAAGGATGTTCCAATTCATCATTTCTGAGCTGTGCCAGCTGCTATACAAGGACTCATGCTTTCAATGACTGGGTTGGCAGTCTGATCCTAGTAGCTTTAAAGGTTACAGCTGCCCTTAATGTTTGTGCTGAAAGTCATTTTAGGGAGCAATTGGGGTCCCCTGCAAAAACCCTCCAGTTTTAAGTGCATCGAAGATATATCCAAGGAAATGTCATACCATGCAATAGAACACTCACTGACACCTGTCTTTTACCAAGATCCTTGGCCCATACAGGAATAGCTGCTTGGAGACCGGGGATACCTATTCCAAAACAGTTTTATGACACAAAAAAATCCACAGACAATGTAGAGCTAAGCTACAATGATGCTCACTTTTCCACCTTGAGTCGTAGTGGGACATTACATCACCCTCAATGTAAATGTGATTTATTAGCTTGGACCAGTTTAGTGGAATTTGGAAATAGAAATTGAGAGGTTATCCTGAATACAAATTAAATGATGGACTGTGGGCAAACCTCTGAGGATGAAGTTGAGACTGAGGAGCAGGAGAATGTCCAGGTAGGCTGGCCATAAGAAGAAGATAAACCAAAGATTTAGAGAGCCTGAGAGGCCAGAGACAAGCTTTGTTACCACCTGCTTCCTGGATGCCTAAGCTAGTTTCAGAATTTGATTGCACATTTAAGTTGCTCATCTGATTGGCAACCTGTTGCTTAGTTTAAAGGAAATGGCTAACTTGTTTGTTTGCTATTCTTCATATTGGTTCTTGGAGATTAAGTGGTGTTACTCTTGCAAGTGAAATGTTATTTCAACTGAATACATAGTAAAGCAACTAAGCACTATGTGCCATTAGCGAGATAGTTCATATATGTCCTATAGCATTGATGTTATTTAGCTGTGAAACCATCTGTGAGGAGGATATGGTATATGAGTCTTCTATAGTCCAGTCCCTCAAGAGAACCACCAGGTTGACACTGATCCTGATAAAGCTCCTTTTGACTCTTCCTTCATCTCTATCTTCCACTGCTTACGAATGCATTGAGACTGTAATGTTGCTTTGATAATAATTGAGCATTCTCTACAACAACATGTAACCTGCAAAAGTCAGTGATTCAAGCACCTCCTCTCTCTCTCTCTCTCTCTGGACTTGTTATGCCAAGAAGGATTTTACATGGGAGCTGTCAATTGAATATTCACAGTCCTTGAACATAACAATACTTCCTTGAAAAAAGGAACTGCTTTTTCCTACTAAGACATAGAGGATAAGTAGAGTGTCTAAAGATATATTCCGCCTGGGTCTGGTACCTTCATTATACGTTGTCCTTAGCCTCAGTAGTCTCCAAAATAATGTGAAATGCCTTGGCTGCAATCCACAAAGTTAAGTTTCAAGGATCCTGGACAGAAGGAGCTATGTACAAGCAAGGACTTGGTTACTTGAGACAGAACTTGCAGCAGCTTACGAGACTTGTGAAGAGGCTCTTCACCTTTTCCATTGATCTGACTTAAGCAGGTCTCAAAGTGAAAAACTACTACAGACATTGTAACAATACAAATGAAAATATATGGACAACATAGAAGTCATTTTTACAATGATGCCACTCACGTGCCCTAAGTGATTTTAAAAAAAATATCTGTTCCTTTCCACAATGCCTAGGTGTAAGGCAGAACCCCACAGCTGCTTTTGAGGTAGTCTGCTCAGTTGTTGGTCCTATTGACATTAGAATACTTGGGTGATATTGCAGTGGGTGTTCTCTACCTAGAGAGCTCATGCATGTTGAGTCTTCTGCCCAGCTGCAAGCTTCTCCTATGCTTGACCTGTTGTTGACAGTGGAGAGGTATAGGAACTGACCATCTCTGGAGTGTTCTAAGCAGAAGCTTCTGCGATGCCTTTGTGTTACTATTCCACCCTGTGAGCTCCTGCTGCCACTATCTAGCTTCCTTGAGAGAAAGATGATGGTGTGAGGTCAAAGATCCTCTTCCCCCTTTTACCATGCCATCGATGCTGAGACCCATAGTTAATTTAACAAATTGCATGCCTGATTGCATATTTGGCAACTACTGGGCATTCTGCTGGACCTGGGGTCTCCAAGGTAATTGCCATAAAGACATCACATGCGATTATCAGAAATATCAAAATATATTTACTGGAACATAGGACAGTACAGCACAGGAACAGGCCGTTTGGCTTATGGTATTGTGCCAAACATAATGCCAAATTAAACTACTTCCTTCTGCCCACCCTTAGTCCACATCCCTCCATTCCTTGCATATTCATGTGTTTATCTAAAAGCCCTTTAAATATCCCTATCATATCTGCCAACACCATCACCCCTGGCAGCATGTTCCAGACTTCTACCATTCTGTAAAAAAAGACATTTGGCCCTTACATCTACTTTGAATTGCCCCCTCTCACCTTAACTGCATGTCCCCTAGACATTTTAACTCTGGGGGAAAAGAAAATTCTGACTGTCAGACCTATCCATGCATTTCATAATTTTAAAGACTTTTGTCAAGTCTCATCAGCCTCTGAAGCTCCACAGAAAACAACCATAATTTTTCTAGCCTCTCCTTTATAGCACATGCCCTATCATCCATGCAGCATCTTGATCAGCCTCTTCTGCACCCTTTCCAAATTCTCCATATCCTTCCTGTGATGTCACAACTAGAAGTGAATGCAATACTTTAAGTGTAGCCAAACCAAAGTCTTTTAAAGGTACAACATGACATCCTGACTCTTATGCTAAATGCCCCAACCAGTAAGGGCAAGCATGCCATATGCCTTCATTACTCTATCTACTCGTGTGGCCACTTTCAGGGAGCTGTGGACTTGACCCCAAGGTTCCTCTGTACATTAATGCTATTCAGGACCCTGCCATTAACTGTATACTTTTCCTTAACATTTGATCTCCCAAAGTGCAGCACCTCATGATTACCCAGATTAAACTCCATCTGCCATTTCTCCACCATATTTGCATCATCCCGCTGTATCCTTTCACCACCTTCTACACTATCTACAAGTCCACGGATCTTTGTCATCTGCAAGTGTACTTACCCACCCATGTACGTTTTCATCCAAGTCATTTATACATATACAATTAGCAGAGGTCCCAGTATGGATCCCTGTGGAACACCAGTAGTTACAGACCTCCAGCTAAAAAAAAACATCCATCCACCACAACCCTCTGCCTCCTATGGGCAAGCCAATCAGAGAGGAGCTTGATTTTTGTGCTGTTTGGCCATTATTTCCCCCCCCCCCCCCCCCCCCGCCACGTTATACGCAGTCTTGGTTTTCCCTGGCAATCTCTTGATAGGTGATGTGTGCCAGCTCCCCGATAGTCTTGGACTTCTTCACTTGGGCGTGTGCCAGTTTTTCCTTACGAAGTAGAGAAAGATTGAATACGATGGGAGTGGATACAATAGCAGTTAGTGATCATGCATGAGCACAAGAGATGGTGAGGTGTCTCTATTGAGTGAGTGGGAAGTGCAGAGGTAGACAGGGTTATTAATAGTAATGGATGAAGTGATGCAAGCCCTTGAGTAGGCATAATACATGTGATGATGAGGGTTATAGTCCATCATCCTTCATGAGATACATATGCAGTGGCACAGTTGTAATGAGTAATGGTACTGTACCTGTGAGGTAGCAGGAAAATGATGGTGCTCCTACCCCTTGTGGAGGACAGGAAATCAGTATTGCAAATCTGTCCATACCAGATCGGGCAGGGTAGCCTTTTTTTTATGGTCAGACAGAACAAGACTGAGCTTCTCACCATCACTGAATCCAAAAGCACCTCCAGATCTTTCTCTGTGAAGTGAGAAAACAACTTCATTTGTTTTTGTGTCATGTGTTAAGAGGTAGACACCACATGTAAGGGGAAGGTCCTGACTTGCATAGTCTGAAGTGGTGTCAACTGGGTGTTTAAATATGGTGCCATGGATGCCTGAAGCTGCCATTAGTAGCAAGCACTTTCATATCACTCACCATGTGTTTTGCCAAATGACACAACCCACATCTCACTTGCATAAGTAATGAGATGAGAAGCAGGTGATCATACAAGGTAATTCTGTCTGGACCATGATGGGGATAATGCCATGATATTTCAAATGGAAAAGTCCAGTCCATGGTAAATTGAAAGCATCCTTGTGAGGACTGATTTTCCTCCCTCCCCTCCATTTGTCAAAATAATCTGAAATGCAAACCACCTAAAAAGGACAGACTTGTACTTTCACAAAAATCCACGTGTAATTGTGCACTTGTACTTTCAGGTCATTATCTAACCCTTACAGTTTCACAATAATGCCATTGGAAAGGGCTTGTCTCCAATAATAGGGGAGGACATTGCTCAACTCCTATAGAACAAAGAAGATTACAACAACAGCAATGGCCCAAAACCAGCCAGAAAACCAAGGATGAGTCATCAACCTAATGTACCTGGGGAACAAAAAAAAGTCGTTTTACATTTTGGAGCTTCTAAGAATTTGTAGCCAAACCAAGAATATTCTCGGATATTTTCTCCAGAAAAAAAAAAGAAGGCTAAAGGATGAACTGATCAGGGACTTTAAGATTATCAAGTGGTTTAATTTTAAGAATCTAAAACTGAAGACCATAATTAAGAGAGAGCCACTATTAAGGAATTGAGGAAAAGCATACTTATTCAGAGTGTGGTTCAAATCTGGAATCTCCTATCACATGAATTATGGATTATGACATGGACATAATTAAGGTCAAATTGGTTAAGTACATGGCAAAGCCACCACTCAGTAAAGCAACAAACACTTGTGCAGAAATGTAGCATTGCTGTGCAGCATTGGTGTTTGAAGGAGAGAAATGTTTCCATGTTAAATGATCTTTGATTTTGTTGGATGCATCAGGAATTCATACCAAATAATAGATAGTCAATGATAGCTCGTATAAGATATGTCATATCACAATGAACTACCCGACTAAGTAAGCAATTTTCAAAACAATTAGTTGGTACCAAATGTTATACTTTGTCTGTGATGTGATTTGATGTAAAAAAAGCTTAAAATGCCATAAGGAAGAGGAGTACAAAAATAATTTTCTCTGAAAGATTGGTAGCCTGTTAGTTAAGTTTTAGTCGTCATTAACTGAAGCATTGTCCATGGCACTGCCTCTACCAATCAGCATGCTTCTCAAATACAGTATACTTTCCCTTCATGTGGATATTTTTATGAATTGTCCTGATGAATGCAAAATGGAAAACTTTGACAAATGCTTTTTAACGATATATCAAATAATATCTATCACAGTTATCATTTGTATACAGATTTTACAGCAGACCAATTCTGTTGGACATTGTAAACAAAACTGGTTTAGAAATAGAAACATTTGACTTAACTGGTCTGTCAGTTTTAGCTAATGTTTGAAATAAATAAAAGTTTACTGCTCTATTCTCATCTCAGGTACTTAAGTTTTGACTCACAATTGGGGATTGTCTTGGGTAATGGTGTCTGTTTTACAGGATACACTCAACTTTGTGACTGGTGGAGTGTGGGAGTTATCCTCTTTGAAATGTTAGTCGGGCAGCCTCCTTTTCTTGCTCCAACACCTGCAGAAACTCAAATTAAGGTAGGTACCTAGAGCACTATGTCCTTACAGCAATACATCAGAACCTATGTTTTACAGTTTTGACGCAGTATCTCATAAACCAAATTGTGCATTATGTGAGGGTACAGTAGTGCAGTGGTACTGTTACTTGGCTAGTATTCTAGCCACCAATAATACTCCAGAAACACAAGTCAAATTGTTCCTCACCATTGGGGAGAATCTCAATCAAGTAGTAAATGTGCATCAAAAATCTGGTCTCAGTAATGATGATCACAAAAATCCATTTGATTTGCTAATGTATTGTCCCTACCTACTCTATCCTATTGTGACTGAGACCCACTGCAGTCTGGTTAATCGTAAACTACCCTCTGAAATGATTTGGCAAGATATTGTGCTAAACTGTGACAGGTTGAATAAGAATTAAACTGGATGAACCACCGACATTGGAATCAACAAAGGTGCACATTGCCCAATTGACTTTGCAAAGTCCTCCTCATTAGCGTCTGGCACCTTTGCCAAAATTGGTAGAGTCAGAAGACTAGCTGAGCAACAGCCTTGGAATAATTAGTTTCACTGAATCATGCATCGGGTAAAGAGAGTAGCTAGGAAAACAATAGGTCCACTCGAGGACAGGGGAGGGAATTTATGCGTGGAACTAGACGAATTGGGTGAGGTGCTTAAGTACTTCGCATTGGTATTCACCAATGAGAAGAAGATGGATAATAAGGTTAGAGAGGTGTATATTGATGTTCTAGATATTAAGAAAGCAGAGGTGTTGGGTGTCTTGGAAAAAATGAAGGTAGGTAAGTACCCAAGGCCTGCAGGGCTGGATCCCAGGATATTGGAGGGAGACAATGGAAGAGATTACTGGGGATTTGACCGAGATAATTGTATCATCTTTAACCACAATTGAGGTTCCAGAAGACTGGAGAATAGCCAATGTTGTTCCTTTGGTAAAAACAATGACTGCAGATGCTGGAAACCAGAGTCTAGATTAGAGTGGTGCTGGAAAAACACAGCAGTTCAGGCAGCATCCAAGGAGCAGTAAAATCGATGTTTCGGGCAAAAGCCCTTCATCAGGAACGTCGATTTTACTGCTCCTCGGATGCTGCCTGAACTGCTGTGCTTTTCCAGCACCACTTTAATCTAGAATGTTGTTCCTTTGTTTAAAAAGGGCAATCCAGGAAATTATAAGCTGGTGAGCTTTATATCTGTTACAACACGGGAAGACTCTCATGCTTAATTTTAAAAAACACAGCAACACAGAAAAGATGCATCCCATGCAGTAGTCTGTGCAAATTCAATAGGCCAAGAACTATTTAAAGTAAAAATTAACAATTATTTATTTCTTAAAGTATAACAGAGAATAATTAAGTTACAATTCCTTCCTCTAACCTATCTTCTATAATACTAGTCTGATAAAACTCCCAATTAAGATTAAAAAAACTTATTTCAAAACCAGGCAGCTTTCAGTTTTCTTTGAATTCCTGTGTTCTTTTCTTCTTGGGGAGTTTGCTTCACAGGTTACTGATCGATAAAGGTACCTTTTAAGAGGGCTATTTTCTGGGCAGTGTTCAGATGTCATTGGCTTGGCAGATCTGCTCTCAACTGTTCAATTTTCCCTGATCTTATACCCCCCCCCCCCCAAAGCATTGGATTGTGTTATCAGCTTTTAAGATTGCCAATATACTAAAATCAAACTGGATTGGTGTTTGTATTTTCCGAGGTATAATTTAAATTGATTGGCCTAATTCAAATCTGCTTTGTCGTTTCCAGGCAACCATCTAATCAAATTGTTTGACCAAATGTTACATTATATTTCTTTTCAGAACATTTGGTTCTGTCAGGTAGTTCTGTTGCTTTTAACTCTCTTGAAGGTACAGTATACCCATAGCTTCAAAACAACCCTCCATTAAGAAAACAATGAACCATCATAATGAAAAAATGGCTTCATATTTTTACTTTTAAATGCATTACCCTAACATACAGATAACTTTGAGATAAGTTCACCTTAATGTCTTCCCATATACCTAATAAAATATTAAATAAAGACAAAAGTTATCTGAACTCTATCAGTTGAATACACGATAACCCTAATCTGCGATTATATTCTTCCGACTTGCAACGTGTATGATTTTTAAATTAAAAATCGGTAACGTAAGTCTCCAGTGAAATAGTCTCATTTTTGTCTTTAAAGTGTTCTAAGAATGTAAGCAGATTGTGACCTATGTACAAAACCGTTTCCAACACATTGTTCGTGACATACATGTTAAAATGCTATAAGGCCAGTACCAAACTCAATAGTTCCTTTTCAGTTGTGGAGTATTTCCTCTGGTGGATATTGATCTTCTTCAAAAAGTAACCAATTGGCAGTTCAATCTCATCCTCATCTTCCTGTAGGATTAGAGCTCCAACTCCTTTGTCACTGGCATTGATGGTGACTTTAAAAGGTTTAGAATATTTTGTTGTACCTAAAACTGGTTTGGTGGTTAATATGGCTTTCAAATGGTCGAATGCTTCCTGGCATTGTTCTGTCCACCGAAACTTTGTGTTCTTCTGCAGCAAATCGGTTAATGGTGGCACTACACCACTGAAGTTTAGAACAAACCTCCAATAGAATCTGCTGAGTCCTAAGAATCACAGCACCTCTTTCTTCAAAGTTGAACATGGAAATTCCTTGATGGCCTTCGTCTTTGCATTCTGTGGGGACAACCTTCCATGTTACGTCCCAAGAACGTCGCCTCTGCTTTCGCAAATTCAGTTTTATTTAAGTCGATCACTAGTTTTGCTTCTTGTAGTTTTTCAAAGGGCTCCGCCAGCTGGACCATGTAATCTTTCCAGGACTTACTAAAGATCACTATGTTGTACAAATAGACTGCACAATTTGTTAACCCAGCCACAACTCCTTTCATGGGTCTTTGGAGTGTGGCGGGTGCCTTCTTCATTCCAAAGGCCTTCACTTTAAACTGATATAGCCCATTTGGGGTTACAAATGCAGAAATTTCTTTCATCGCCTCTGATGAAGGTACCTGCCAGTAACCAAGCATTAAGTCCAACTTCGTGATGTAACCGGCTTGTCCGACTTTCTCGATACAGTCCTCCAATCTAGGAATTGGATAACAGTCTGATTTTGTAACGGCATTGACTTTCCGATAATCCACGTGGAATCGTTGAGTCTGATCAGTTTGAGTACTAAGACAATTGGCGAACTCTACTTGCTCTGGCTTGGTTCGACGATGTCTTCATCGAGCATGGCTTCCACTTCCATGTGGACTTGTCTGGCTTTGAAAGGATTAAGCAGATTAGGGTGTTGTTTTATTGGAGCAGTATTCCATACATCTACTTCATGTACAATAGCATTAGTCCTCCCCATCTGATTCTTACATATGTCCTTATACTGCAGTAACACATCTTTCAATTGTGTTCTATGCTCCTGAGACTGATAGCTTAATAACATATCCCACTCCTCAAGGACTTCTTCACTTTTTGATCTATTTTAAGGCACATCAAATCCATATCATCTGGATTTGATTCCTCACTCTGCGGGGCAGTAACTAACACCTGTTTCTCCAGTTCTTTCTCTCTAGTATAACATGGTTTCAACATGTTCACATGACATACTGAATACTTTTTTTTCTATCTGGCATCTTTACTAATTAGTTTACCTGACTCAACTTTTTCTCAATTTGATAGGGACCACTAAACCTGGCTTTGAAGGGATCTCCTATCAATGGTAACAGTACTAACATGTTGTCTCCTCAGGAAAATGTTCACGTCTCAGAGCTTTTATCTGCCACCTGCTTCATTCTACACTGTGTCCTCTTTAGGTGCTGGTTAACTAACTCACCTACTTGATTTAGTCTCTCCTCACCTCATATTAATAATCTAAGTGTGAGATCTCAGACTTTGCTCCTGACAATTTTTCTTTAATTAATTTCAAAGGGCCTCTCACTTCATGATTGAATATTAACTCCAAAGGGAGTGAACTGAGTAGATTCATTCAGTGCATCTCTATTGGCAAACAATACGAATGGGATACCTTTATTCCAATCATTTGGATAGTCCTGACAATATGCTCTCAACATGGTCTTCAAGGTCTGATGCCACCTTTGTAAAGCTCCCTGGGATTCAGAATGATACACACTGGATTTACGTGTTGTATACCTAAGCTATCCATGACCTCCTTAATAGCCTAGCAGAAAAATGTGACCCTTGATCCAACTGAATCTCTCTGGGTAGCCCATACTGTGTGAAGAAAGCCACTAACTCCTCTATCACCTTTTTTGCCTTGATACTCCATAATCGAATTGCCTCCAGAAATCTGGTACAAATATCCATTATGGTTAACAAGTCCTGGTTTCCGCCTTTAGTTCTTGGGAGGGGACCAACAAAATCAATTATAACCCGCGTGAAAGGTTCCTCAAATATGGGAATTGACAATAAAAGTGCTGGTTTTATTAATGCCTGTGGCTAACCTAAATATGTCACGTATGACACGTATGGCAAAAGTTAACCGCATCCAGGCCAATAAAAATATTTTTGTACTTAACTTGAGTCTACCATATCCTGAGGTGACCTCCTACAGGTAGTTCATGTGCTAGCTGTAACACTTCCTGTCTGTATGCTACCAGCAACACAATCTGGTGCACTTCGGCCCATTTCTCCTCTATTTTAACCAACTGTGGTCTCCATTTCCGCCTTAGGATTCTATCTTTCAGAAAGCTGTTGCAAGTCTCTTAGCTTTTCAGGAGTAAATGCTTTTGTCAGACCCTCTGCCTATTCAGGTTTTTCCTGCACCATTACATCAAACAGGATATCCACTAATTGAACCTCAACTCCTTCACCTTTCCCTTTACTTTTTGCTTTGTGCTGTGACTTCTGATAGTGGGATCTGGGTTACCACACAGTCTGGGAAAATAACAGGATATTTCTGTTTTAACTCCTCAGTTTCTTGGTCTTTCTTGGGCTTCTCCACAACAAGGGGTGTCATGCCCACCTTGGATCCTGCCAAATCATTCCCAAAAACAAACTGAATTCCACTGTAACTTCCCCTGTCTTGATTCGGCACTCCAACCTGATCTTACATAGAGGAACACTTAATTTCTGTCCATCTATCCCACCAATTACCACATTCTTTGGTAACAGATCAGAAAGAGTGCATATTCGCTCATCTCTTGCTATCAGCGATTGGTTAGATCCTGCATCTCTCAAAATTATAGCTTCTTGCCCTTCTTCCTGTTCTTTCTAAGTAAATTCTTTGTAGAGATCAGGTACTAACTCCATACCCAGCCCCTGCCTAGGCTGTGCACTGTCCTGCAGCACCTCAGCTCTTCTTGGGATCTCCTTTATTACCTTCACTAAAGTCACTGGCTTAGCTTCTTTTGCCACATCTTTTCCCACATCTTTACCCTTCTTGAATGATCAGCACTGTGTCATTATGTGTCCCACTGTCTGCCAGTGAAAACACCTTTTCCCAGTGCCCATCTGAAACCACTGGCACTGTAATTTTCTGTCTCACTCCATTACAGTGAAAACATCTGAGGACTTTCACCTCCTTTCCACCCTCTTCGGCTTCTTTTTTTATCCTGTGATAAACTCTTACCAGTGCTTTCTACTCTTGGTTTAGTTGTGTAGGATCTCCCCTTCTCCCAACTTCTGTCCCTCACAGGATGAAATTCTGGCTGGAAGCTTGTCTTATGCACCAACATGTACTCTTCTGCTAATTCAGCTACCCCTTCTCCCTTCCTGAACTTTCTGTTTCTCCAAATGACTTCTTACCATATCTGAAAGTGAGTTTTTAAACTCCTCCAGCAAAATAATTTTTAGAGCCTCAATTGTCCTATCTATTTTCAAAGCACGCACCCATCGATCAAAATGACTGTTTAATTCTTTCAAACTCAACGTAAGTCTGACCTGGTTCCTTCTTTGTGTTTCTGAACTGCTGTCTATATGCTTCTGGTACCAATTCATAAGCACTTAAAATAGCCTGTTTAATCTCTTCATAATGTCTTGACACCTCATCTGCTAGTGCAGCAAATACCTCACTAGCTCTGCCTACTAGTTTAGTTTGAACTAGCGTTACCCATAAAATCCTTGGACCACTCTATCTGCCTAGCCAATTTTTCAAATGAAATAAAGATGGCTTCAACATCTTTCTCAACAAAATGTGGCAGAGTTTTGACATACTTATAGATATCTGTACCATCTCTTTTAATTTCCATCCTGTTGACTTGACTTTGCTGACGAAGTGAAAGTGAGGAATGCAGATGCTGGAGATCAGAGCTGAAAATGTGTTGCTGGAAAAGCGCAGCAGGTCAGGCAGCATCCAAGGAGCAGGAGAATTGACGTTTCGGGCATGAGCCCTTCTTCAGGAATGAGGAAAGTGTGCCAAGCAGGCTAAGATAAAAGATAGGGAGGAGGGACTTGGGGGAGGGGCGTTGGAAATGCGATAGGTGGAAGGAGGTTAAGGTGAGGGTGATAGGCCGGAGTGGGACTAAGTCGCAACTTCTCAAGTTCAAATTTTCTCTCTCTTTGCTCAACTAAGAACTTCCTGTCTCTTTTTCCTCTCTCTCTTTCTCAGTCCCTATCTTTTCTCTGTTTCTCTCTCCCTCTCCATCCCTTTCTCTCACACTTTATTTATCTTCTAACTCCATTTTCCTCAATTGTAAGTTTCTACTGAAGTTGTCTGTTTCTCTGACACAGCTAAGTATTTGAGTATTTCCCTGATAATTTCAGCTTTACTTTTGTCCTTTGGTAAACCCAAGTCGAACTTATTTGCTCATTCTAAAAGTATGGCCTTTTTCTTTCCTTCTAAACTTTCTTGGCAAATATGAGCAACATCTTCAAATCACAGAACCTCTTTAGCAATTTTAAGGAGCTATTTCTCTCACTTTTAATCAACCACAAGTAAGCAAATTGTCTCACTTATGCTTTATTTAAAGATCTAGGACACTAACTTGCTGGGAATTTTCGTACCCCCGAATCTATTCAAATCTGTCTAAACCAGTTCAAATCACGGACCTGAGCCCCCAAACTGTTACGGCACAGGGTAAACTCTTCTGCTTAGTAAAGAAAAAAAACCAGCAACACAAAAAAAGATTTATCCCATGCAGTAATCTGAAAATTCAATAGGCCAAGAACTATTTAAAGTAAAAATTAACAACTTTATTTCTTAAAGTAAAAGAGAATAATTAATTAACAACTATTTACAATTCCTTCCTCTAACCTATCTTTTACTTTCCCTTCTTCAAGACTAGTCCTATAAAACTCACAATTAAGATTTATAAAAAGACACTTCTTACAAAGAACAAAGAAACTTTACTGCCCAGGGACAGGCCCTTCGGCCCTCCAAGCCTGAGCTGATCCAAATGTCCTGTGTAAACCTGTCGGTCAATTCCTAAGCGTCTGTATCCCTCTGCTCCCCACCTACTTATGCATCTGTCCAGAAGCATCTTAAATGAATCTATCGTGCCTCCCTCTATCACCTCTGCTGGCAGTGCGTTCCAATGCCCACCACCTTCTGTGTGAAGTACTTGCCGTGTGTATCCCCCTTAAACTTTCCACCTCTCGCCTTGAAAGCGTGGCCTCTCATTATTGAATCTTTCACCCTGGGAAAAATCTAGTCTCTATCCAACCTGTCTATACCCTTCATGATTTTGTAAACCTCAATTAGGTCCCCCCTCAATCTCCTTTTTTTTCTAAAGAAAATAAACCTAACCTACTCAACCTTTCTTTATAGCTAGCACCTTCCATACCAGGCAACATCCTCGTAAATCTTCTCTGCACCCTCTCCAAAGCGTCCACATCTTTTTGGTAATATGCCGACCAGAACTGTAAACAGTATTCTAAATGCGACCGAACCAATGTCTTGTACAATTTTAACATGACTTGCCAGCTCTTATACTCAATACCCCGTCCAATGAAGGCAAGCATACTGTATGCCTTCTTGACCACTATCCACCTGTGCAGCAACCTTCAATGGATCTGCACTCCCAAATCTCTCTGCCCATCAACTTTTCCCAAGGTTCTTCCATTCATTGTATAATTCGCTCTAGAATTAGTCTTGTCTAAATGCATCACCTCACATTTGTCTGGATTGAAAGCCATCTGCCACTTTCCTACCCAACTCTCCAATCTATATATATCCTCCTGTATTCTCTGCAGTCCCTTACATTTTCTGCTACTCCACCAATCTTCATGTCATCTGCAAACTTGCTGATCATATCAACAGTGCCCTCTTCCAGATCATTTATGTATATTACAAACAACAGTGGCCCAAACACTGACCCCTGTGGAACACCACTCGTCACCTTTCTCCATTTTGAGAAAATCCCTTCAATTACTACTATCAGTTCTTATCTCAAAACTAGGCAGCTTTTAGTTTTCTTTGAATTCCTGTCTTCTTTTCTTCTTGGGGAGTCTGCTTCACAGGTTACTGATCAATAAAGGAATCTTTTAAGAGAGCCATTTTCAGTGTTCAGATGTCATTGGCTTGGCAATTCTCTCAAGTTCAATTTTCTCCGGTCTTATGCCCCCCCAAAAGCATCAGATTGTGTCATTGGCTTTTAAGATTGTCAATAGACTAAATTCAAATTGGATTGGAGTTTGGTATTTTTCGAGATTATAATTTAAATTGATCGGCCTAATTCAAATCTGCTTTGTTGTTTCCAGGCAACCAGCTAATCAAGTTGTTTGACCAAATGTTACATTATATTTCTTTTCAGAACACTTGGGTCTGTCAGGTAGTTCTGTTGCTTTTAACTCTTTTAAAGGTAAAGTACACCGACATCTTCATAATTTATCAGTGATACAAAAATCATTGTGAAAGATTCTTAAGGGCAGGATTTACTTGCATTTGGAAAATAATTATTTGGCATAATCAGCATGAATTAGGCCAATCAATTTGCTCAGGAAGGATCTTGTATCTCAAATTTGATTTGAGTTCTTTGAGGAAGTGACAAAAGGTGATTGTTGAGGGTGGGGCAATGGTATGTTATCTCCATGGATTTTACTAAAGCATTTGACAAGGTCTCTTACAGTAGGCTGCTCCAGAAGATTAAATCATGTGGGATCTGTGGTGAGTTGGTAAGTTAGATACAACATTGGCTTGGTCATAGACACAGTGGTTAGTGTGGAGAGGTGTTTTTCTGCCTGGAGGTCTTTGAACAGTGGTGTTCTGCAAGGATCGGTGCTGGGTCCTCTATTTGTATTTTATATAAATGATATGGATGAAAATTAGATGTTCTGATTAATTTGTTTGCAGATGTTATTAAGTTATGGATAATGAGGAAAGTTGTCAAAGGATACTGCAGAATATAGGTCTTTTGGAAATGGGTTGGAGAAATGGCAGATGGAGTTTAATCCAGAAAAGTGTGAGGTGATATATTTTGGGAGGTCAAATACAAGAGGCAAAAAAACCCAGTAAATGGCAGGACCCGTAGGAGCATTGTTTTACAGTGAGATCTTGGGGTGCAAGTCCATAGCTCCTTGGAAGTAGCAACACAAGTGGCAGAAAAGGCATATGGCATGCTTGCCTTCATCAGTCGAAGTATTGAGTTGGCAAGTCATGTTGTAGCTGTATCAAACCTTAGTTAGACCATATTGAGCGCTGTGTGTACAGTTCTGATCGTCACACTATAGAAAGGATGTGGAGACTTTGGAAAGGGTGCAAAAGAGATGTACCAGAATATGGCTTAGAATACAGTGTATTAGCTATAATGAGGGGTTGGACAAACTTGGATTGTTTTTACAGGTGTGTCAGAGGCTAAGTGGTAACTGATAGATGTATTATAAAATCGAGATGCGTGGATAGTTGGAGTCTTTTTTTTTCCCAGGGTGGAAATATCAGATATTAGGGGGCATAAGTTTAAAGTGAGAGGGGAAAGTTTAAAGGAGATGTGTGAGGCAAGTCTTATGCAGAGGGTGGTAGGTCCCAGGAATGTACTGCCAGGGTAGGTGGTAGAAGCAGGTACGATAGCAATGTTTAAGAGGTATTTAGACAGACACAAAGAGGCAGCGAATAGAGAGATACGAACCATGTGCTGGCAGAAGGGATTAGTTTAGAATGGCATCATGGTCAGCAAAGACATGATGGGCTGAAGGGCCTGTACCTGTGCTGTACTGTTCAATACTGACCAGTGAAAAAAGTAGTAGACAGTAGTAGAGAACACCTGGCTAATTTCTCAAATAAAACATCGAGGAAAGGGAACTAACTTACTTGTTCTGTTTGAAATGAGAAATTGAATACAGATAGTGTCTCTGAGAACACGTAAGGCATTCTGCAGCTGTGAATTGAAATACTGTATAGCACATGTATCATCTACATATCAGAAATATTCAAGTAATAGCATATTAGGTGTCATTTCATCAAAGACACCTATCTTATTGATTCCCCTAAAGACCTGTGATGATATTACCTGTACTGGATGTAGGTTTGCTCACTGAGCTGAAAGGTTCATTTACAGGCATTTCGTCACCATACTAAGTAACATCATCAGTGAGCCTCCGGATAAAGCACTGGTTGCATGTCCCACTTTCTATTTATGTGTTTAGGTTTCGTTGTGTTGGGGATGTCCTTTCCTGTTCCTTTTCTCAGGGAGTGGTAAATGGGATCCAAGTCAATGTGTTTGTTGATAGAATTCTGGTTGGAATGCCGTGCTTCTAGGAATTCTCATGTGTCTCTCTGTTTGGTTGGCTTGTCCTAGGATAGATGTGTTGTCCCAGGCGAAGTGATGTCCTTCCTCATCTGTTTGTAAAGATATTCGTGAGAGTGGGTTATTACCTGTACATTGCACAAACTTATGAAAAGCCTTAAAGTGGTTACTGCCCTGAAAAATGTCCAGTTCAACTCTGATTACCCCTGAATGGCAAGGTATCTCAAACATTCAAGCAGCAAATGGTGTTCCCAACTATCAGGATACTGATGCCAAACCGTAAGGGCAGTTACCAATCCTGCAAATGGGTAATGTGATGTATGAACTTCAGTGCTTGTCTGATGCCAGGTATATAGATCATACACACTGCAGCATACCCCTTTGACTGTTCACAGCAAGCAAAGTACTGACTATAGTCACCCATCACATGAGTATTACAGTGATTCTGCAATTAGACAAATTTTGCTAGAAAGTCAAAGTAGGATGGTCAGTTGGACTTAAGTGCAGTGCATGTGTGTCTAGCAACTCCATATTTTAACATACTGGGCCCTGTTCTTTGCAAATAGAGAGAAAATGTACACACATTGCGTTTGTTTCTACTCAAAAAAAAGGTGACATCCTTTTGCTGAATCATTGGTCGGGGACTTGCCCTGAGAAATTAGAGTCAAACCATTGATCTAAAATTTAAACAAAGTCTGCCAATCACTAATTAGTGATGTATCTATGGCAAAACCTCAACCAACTAACATCCATTTTCAAACCTATCAACATATTGCTCTCATGGATTATAAATGTTGATTTTCCCTATTAATTTGTATTGTTGCAGATTGTTCTGATAAGAGCAGGACAAAAAGCTTCAGTAAAGTACCTTATTTTAGAAACAAAATTGATTATGTAATTGCAGCAGGTGATAAGAAACACTAATAGGATATTGGCCTTTATTGCACTGAGAATGGAATATAAAATTAGGACAGTTTTACTGCAGCTCTAAAGGACCTTATTGTGAGTACATTTGGTGTACTTTATCCACTTTTTGCCTCTTTATTTGAAAAGTATATAACTGCATTAGAAGCAGTTTAGTAAAATAACTGATAACTGGGATGAAGGATTTCTCTTATGAAGAAAGAGTGAACACATTGGATTTTTACTGATTGCAGTTCAGGAAAATGAGACCTATCTTATTGAAATATATATGATCCTGAGGGAACTTGTTGATACTGAGAGAATGTTTCCTCTTGGTTACAGAGATTAAAAATAATAGCTCTCCCTTATATATTAGATGAGTTTTTTTCCCCCAGCTCATTGTCAATATTTAGAGTTCTCTTTTTGTTGCGTGTAAAGATTGTCAACTGCAACCTGGTAATTGATCTGAATGGGGAAATCCCACCTTCCACTGAAAATCTGGACAAGTGTCAATTGCTTAAGGAGAGACCATGGCAAGTGCTTTACAAGTGGAATGTGAAGAACAGCTCAAATTCTGACTGTGGCTTTCCAAGTAAGATTATCATTCACATGTTGAACTTCTGCCCTGGGAGATCATTGCTGTTGGCATCACAGTCATTCAAATTGGATCAGCAGAAACTTTTGAATAGAGTGTTAAACTCGACGTTGAACAATAACTGTTTCCCCAGCAATAGAAATAAAAATCAAACCTTCTGTGAGGGAAATCAGTGAGGACAGACAAGGTGGGTAACAGGTTGAAGATTCAGATAGATATTGTTAGTGAGGAGAGGTCAGAGTCAGATAAAAGTCCGAGAGTACTTTATAGGTCTGAGAAATTGCAAAGTATGTCTGCAGTATTGGTACAGGGATGTAGGAAGTAAACCTGGTGGTTTTATTCAATCTTTTATGACTTGTCCAGCAGTTGTCAGTCTTGCATGGGATGCTTGACCAACATTCAATACTGGTTAAGTAGAAACTTCCTTTAATTAAATGTTGAAAAGACTGACATCACTGTGTATGATCCCTGCTATAAACTTCATTCCCTAGCTCTTAACTGGATTTGTTTCTCTGGAAGAGTCTGAGATTAAACTCATTTGGTCACAACCTCAGTGTCATATTTGACCATGAGATCAGCTTTGAACCACATTTGTGCTGTCACCAAGATTACCTGTTTACACCCACACAAGATGGTTCCAGCTTTGCCTTGTCTCAGCTCATCACCTGCTGAAATCTTCATTTTTGTATTTCTATACATGACTACTCCAACATGCTATCTCCCACCTCTACCCACAGTAAATTTGAAATCATCCAAAATTTAGTTCCCTTGTCTTGATGTGCATTAAGCTGTGTTCACCCTTCACTCTATCCTCACTGACCTACATTGGCTCTCAGTGAAGCAATGTTTAGATTTTAAAATTATCGTTCTTGTTTTCAAATGCCTATACAATGTGGCCATTCCCTATCTGTCTAATTTCCAATTGCCACACAATATTTGTGCTCATCTAACTCTGGACTTTTGAGCATACCTGATTTTAATCACACCACCATTGATGCCCACTCTTCTAGCATCCTACACCCTAAGCCTTGGAATTCCTTCTCCACACTTTGCCTGCTTCTCCACCATGCTTTCCTCCTGTGAAAGACTCCTTAAAACCTATCCCTTTGACCAAGCATTTGGATTTAATGTCTCCTTATGAGGCTTAGTTTTATAGCTATCCTGTAATGTACTTTAAGACAGTTCCTGATATTAAAACTACCATATAAATGTAAGCTTTTGTTGTTATTGGATCCAGTATTCCAGGTGCTACGTCTGATTGATAGCAATGAATCTGTGTATGGTCCAGTGGTAGGAGGCAAGTGAAAACAGTTCAACTCCAAATTAAACCACGGTTTCTCAGCACATGGTTGGTAAAAATTAAGTGAATATACAGGGTGAAATAATCATATGCATTATAATTCTCTCCTCAGGTGATAAATTGGGAGAGCACACTCTCCATTCCTCCACAAGTAAAGCTTAGTTCTGAGGCAACAGATCTCATCATAAAGCTCTGTTGTGGCGCCAGTGACAGATTGGGTGGAAAAGGAGCAGATGAAATTAAGGGTCATCCTTTTTTTATTACCATTGATTTTTCTGAAGACATCCGCAGACAGCCAGCACCCTATGTCCCAAAGATAAGCCATCCCATGGACACTTCCAACTTTGACCCAATAGAAGAAGAGAACTCCTGGAATGACAGCAGTGATAGCACCAAAATGTCTGACACACTAACTAGTTATGTTAGTGGCAATAAGCATCCTGAACATGCATTTTATGAGTTTACCTTTCGAAGATTCTTTGATGACAATGGTTATCCCTTTCGGTATCCAAAGCCCTTGGACACTGGTGAGCCCAAACAGAATCAGTCAGATGTGATCCAGAGGAATTCTGTTGACCACAGTGAAAGCTATCAGCCTGTATATGTTTAAAGTGTGTATATATAAATTTGATGTGAAGTTTCTCTGTTATGCCATATGAAACAGTGCAACATACAAAGAAATGAAGATTGATTGTTGAAAACTGAAAGCACTTACTTTATCTTTGTGGCATATTATGCCCTCTGGGATGGTTGAGCTCCTGCTGCTGAGTGTGTTCTTTGCAAAATGTGCGATATTTAACATCATTAATTTTAAAGCAGAGAGTGTAGCTCTGCTGTATAAATAACAAATAGACAACAAACTCTGAATATATCTGGAACATAGTAAAGATTGCAAATATATGGAGAAAGCTGTAAGAGGTTTCTGGCTACGTGCAATAATATGTAAATCATTATATGTTTTTATATATAGTGCAATTGGTAACTGCAATACAAAAAATGTACAATTATCTTATAAACATTGTTAATTTTATAATAATCTATATTGAAAGGTCTGGAGCAAATTGCATAATACTTGATGCTGCTTTATGTCCTTGTATGATACATACAAACTATTTTTCAATATGAACTGAGAAAAGGGTGTGTTGATGAATGGATAATGCATCCTGGTATGCTTTTAGTGTGTGGAACTGAATGCATGAACAGTATTCTTTTTCTTCTTAGTAAAATCACTTTATGGAATATTTTTAAAACAGGCAGGTCCTGTGTGAGTTGATTCTTTTATATGAATTTTTTAAAAAATCAAGCTCTTTCTTGAGAAGCCATTATGTTAGTCTGCCTCTTTAGTACAGTCTGTGATTTTTGTGTGTTCTACATATCATAATTTTGTTCTTCTATTCACAATCATACATGTTTTAAGATGTAATTGCGGTCAAACTAGCTGCCATTTTCAACCTATTTACAAATTAATATGAACACAGAATGTTTCACTATTAATCAGTGTAATGTCACTATGGTCCAATGGAAATTATGTTGTAATAAACTGAATTTAAAATTATCGAAAATGTTCTATTATTAGTTATTGTCATTGATTTATTAGTCTAACAAAAAACTCCTAATGTAATTACTTATAGAAGATAATTTTTTTTCTGTTAAGTTTCTTAGCTGCACTTAATTAATTTTAATTGATATTGATATGCAAAATTTTGATGTTTATCAGGTTTTCTAATCATTTATGCTGTTTCCGTATTTCTGAAATTAATTTGACATAATCAAAAAATAATGGATCTGTTTTTACTACCAGCTCCAGAGGTGTGTTGTCATATCTGAACAGTTTGATAAGAAAAATAGATGCCAAAAATATGACCAATGTTAAGATAAAGAAACTTGCAACAATAGTCCGTTTGACTGACTGTTACAATATTAATGGAATAACATTCAATAAATTATCGTTGCATCTATTATTGGACAAGTCATAAATTATAAACATTACATTTAGTTTTATTCCTAGGACATTCATTAACTAAATTTGTAACACTTTTTAACCATTCAACCTATTTGGTTACATTTAGTCTGGATCTTTTTGTTGCTTTGTTTCCTGCAGATAAATTCTGTCAATTTTTTTCAAAGGGTTAAGTATGGAAAATAGCTGAAAAGCTACAAAGGTATGGGATAAGGGTAGCAGAACATTTGGAAAAGTGGTAACAGATTATTATCTAGAAAAACATTCTGTGTCAAATTGAAATGTAAGGAGGTTGATTACTAGGAGATATTTCTGTTATATAGTCATCAGCAAATATGCCCAAATCTGATATGGAAAGCTGGTCACAATTTGGAATAACTGCATTTACATTTATTATGACAATTTTATTTGGCTGTACAATGTATCAAGTTTTTTCCAATTTTGAAAGACTTTGAGTTATCTATGCAGTGTGGAGATACAATTAGTAATTGTCCTTGTAAACCTTTTAGAGCACACAATCTTCTAAAATAAAAAGCATATACTATTCAAACTTTATGAAAACTGTTATCTATTTTGTACAAATTTGTTTACATTTCTATATAAAGGTGTGTTCTGAACATGAGAATTATTGTGTTGCTTGTTCTGTGACAGTCTCTTATTATCCAGTATTATTGGTTTTATAACTTGGTCACACATCCAACAGAAGTCCCGTTACAATTTTCCTCAGGAATCCAAATATAATTATTTATTAGTATAATATGAATGCCTTTTAGGATCTTTGTTTTGGTAAAATCTCAAAAGTAAAAAACCTAAACAAAATATGTTTACAATGTCAGTGTGGCAATTTATAAGTGAGTTAAATAATTTTGAAAGATCCACAACAGTTTTGATATTATTTTACTGAATCATTCAGATGTATTTTATTACTGATGGGAATTTGACCTCAAAGAATATGCCTATTTTTAGAAGTTACTCATTATGTTTTCAGTACACCGTGCAACATTATAAACCAAGAAAGCACTCTGCATGCAGGACCCTGTTTAAACCATTCTGCTTTTACATCATTGATATAACTGGTATTACGTGCATGCAATGTCAAAGTTTCAGTTTTAAAGTTGTTTCATTCAGGAACCGATGCATGACCTGATTTGGTACCATTTTGGAGTAATCACTCTTGCTCATCATCTCTCTCTCACTTACTGTCTCACCTATATCCTGACCATGCCACTTGCTATCTCTCCTACTTGCCACTTCTCCCACCTGCCCCATACCCTCCAAGCTATTGTTGTACCATAGCTCATCTCATTCCTATCACTACTCCTCTCCCGAACGTTTCATGTAATTCTATGTGAGATTTGCTATAACTACATTTTTTTAACAATCTCCAACTTCTAAAGACAGTAACATTCATACTTTCTTTGCAATGTGCAAACTCAGATGTTGCTCCATGTAAGTTAGAAAGCCCATGCAGCATTAGTACAGCACTCTCAGTGAGAGTTCAGCAGCATCAGAGAGGGAGAGGCAGTAAGTGGAAAAATCGTGAGCTTGAGAGGCTGGGGTGGGTTAGCAAGTGGGGAGGACCAGTGAGCAAGACAAGTGGCAAGTGGAAGATATGTAGAACAGTTAGCATAATTACTTTTTTTGAAGCAAAATTCTTTCATTTTAAAAGTTATTACATTTAAGAATAGAAAAATTTAGGAATGTGATATTTCAACCTTTAAAAGGTATAATTTTACAATGTTTTCCCAACAAGAAAGCTCTTAAAAACCTAACTACAGCTATAAATTGGTTGTTATTAGACCATCTTATTTGGTTAAGGTCGTTTAAGTTAATGTGGAATTTTTCAAGAACTCAACCAAAACATTAAGCAAGGGATTACTATATTGTCTTCCTTGATGGCTATAAAATGTACCATCTGAGAGATTACCATCTGAGGTGCACACACCTCAGGAATGAGACAGATTTGCACCAAGATTGCCAACTTCAGCTGAGGATGCATGAAGAAAATTGCAGTTGGCTGTAAAATAAAAGAACCAGGCAGGGAGAAAACTGATCCTAAATTCTAATTGCTCTTTGGAGACACCTGCTGGAAACTCACATCTGGACAGCAAGTAAATATATAATTAGATAAAGCAAAGAACTGCAGATGCGGAAGATTTGAAACAAAAACAGAAATTACTGGAGAACCTCAGTTGGTCTGGCAGCATTTGTGGAGAGAAAACAAGAGTTAACTTTTCAAGTCCAGTGACCCTTCTTCAGAACTGTTCTACCAGAGCGGAGTTTCTGTTTTTACAATTTCTGTTTTTGTTTCAAATACATACTTAGGTTTGTCTTCCAGAATCAAGTAACAACTGACAGTTGAGTAATTTTCGGATGATCTTCTGGTGGAAAGTCTTGCTTACTGAAAACATATTTGGGATTATGTGTTTCGATACAACTTTCATTATTCATTTCCAGCAGTTGCACCTTTGCAGTATACATCATGGATCCTACTTGATTGTCCTATTAGTAAAATCGATGAACATAAAGTAACCATGCAGCCTTTTCTACTTGTATTCCCTGGTATACCATATATAATTATTTTTGCCAAGTACGACAGGGAAAATCTGCTACTTTTTACTTATTCACTGATGGAATGTGGACATTACTTGCAAGAACAGCATTTATTGCCCATTCCTACTTACCTGGAAAAGGTGATGTTGAACAGTCTTCTTAAATCACTGCAGTCCTTGAAGTGGAGGAACACTAATAATATGGGGTGAAGAATTCCAGGATTTTAACCCGGCTAAAGTAAAGAATGGCTTTATGATTAAAGATTGGGATGATGTATGGTTTGGAGGGGAACTTGCAGGTAGTTGTATTCCTTTCCATCAGCTGTCCTGTCCTATGTGGTAGAGACTGCAGTTTGGAGATGCTGCTCCAGAAACCTTGGCGAATTGTTGCAGTGAGACTGTTGAAAATGGTGAATGTGACGCTAATCAAGCAATGTGCTTATTTTGAATAGTGTCGAGGTTCTTGTGTTGTTATAGCAGCATCCATCCAGGCAATTGGAGAGTATTTCATCACACTCTGTCTTTGAGATGGTGGATTAACATTGTTGAGAAAGGGAGTTAGTCGCAAGAGAACTCCAGGCCTCTGACCTACTCTTTTAGCCAGTTTTTTTGTTTGTTCTAGTTCAGTTGCTGGCATTTTTTTACCCTAAGCATGTTGATAGAGGGGGATTCAGTGATGGTAATTTCAAAAGGAGATATTTGATTAATACTGGTGGAAGATGGTCATTACCTCCTACCTGTGAGATGCGACTGTTACTTGCCACTTTTAGCGCAAGCCTAGATATTGTTTGGGTCTTCCCATAAATGGTGCTGAGCATTGTGCAACCAGGCAACTTGTCCACATCTGACTTTATAATGGAGGGAGAGTGACTGATGAGCAGCTGAAAATGGTTGGGTCTAGGTCATTACATTGAGGAGCTAAGAGTCTTGTGGTATAGTGGTGGTGTCCCTACCTTTCAACCAGGAGGCCTGTGTTCCAGTCCCACCTGCTCTAGAGGTCTGCTATAACACATCTGAACAGGTTGATTCAAAGTATTTACACTGAGGAACTCCTGCAATGATGTCCAAAGCATAAGAAGAGTGATCACCATCAAACATGTATGTACTAAACACACAAACCAGGGCAAATCCGATCTGCTACTTTCAGCCCATTCAGCCAACTCTTAAGCATCAGTGTGGAATTGAGCAGCTTAGCAAAGCTAAAGTCAACGACAATGAGGGGCAGAGGTCTTTATCTAGCACAAAGAAAGATGGTTGTGGTTGTTGGAAATCAATCGCCACAACTCCAGGACATTTATGTGCTCCTCAGTGTAGTATCCTAGGAACAACCACTTTTTACTGTGTGCTTCCCAAGAATTCTGCAAACTCATCCTTAATAATGGACTCTAAAATCTTGCCAACAATTGATGTCAGGCTAACTAGCTTAGAGTTGCCCATCTTCTGTCTCTCTCCCTTTTTAAATAGGGGTGTTAAATTAGCCTTTGGGACCTTCCCTGACTCCAGTGACCCATGAAAGATCACCGCCAATGCCTTTACAGTCTTCTCAGCCATCTCCTTCCAGAACTAGTGCCGTCCATCTAGACCAGGTGACTTATTTATCTTCAGTTCTTTTAGCTTCCCCAGCACCTTCTCCCTAGTGATGGCCACTACACTTACTTCTGTCCCCTGACTCTCAAAGTTTTGGTAAGCTGCTGGTGTTTTCCATTGTGAAAACTGATGTAAAGTGACTATTTGGTTCCTCCACCATAGTTTATTCCCCATTATGACTTCTCCATCCTCATTTCCAGTAGTCTAATGTCCACACTTGCCTTTCTTACCTTTTATAGGTCTATAAAAAAAACTCCTGCAATCTTCTTTTTTATTACTGGCTAGCTTGCCCTCATTTTTCACTCATTGTTTTTTTTTCTGCTGGTTTTTAAAGCTTCCCACGAATGAGTTTTGACAACATTTGTAGCTCAGGCTGAGGTTCTGGATGTAGGTTTGCTCACTGAGCTGGAAGGTTCGAAGCTGAAAATAAACCTTCCAGCTCAGCAAGCAAACCAACATCAAGCTTCCCAATAATCTTCACCACATTGTATGCTTCTTTTGCTTTTATGGTCTCCCTGACTTCCCCTGTCAGCTACGGTTGCCTTAATATCTTTTTTCTTCCTTGGGATGAATTTCTGTTGTGCCTCCTGAACTAGTCCCAAATTTTCTCCAATATCATTACTGAAACCTCCATTATCAAAATCCTAGGGTGATCAGGAACTGAATTGAATTAGCCATGTTTGTATTATGGCTACAAAAGCAGGTTGGAGGCTTGGAATCTGACAGCAAATAGCTCACCTTGTCACTTTATGAACCCTGTCCAAACAACACTGAAGAAAATTAACACCATTCAGGGCAAAACAGCATGCTTGATTGGCACCACAAAAGACTACGACTTAATGATATAGCATACTTGTATGGATTGAGGATTGGCTAACCAACAGAAGACAGAGTATTGGAAAGGCAACCTGTGACTAGTGGCACCACAGGGATTAAGACTGCAATTATTTTCAATATATGTTAAATGCTTGGACTGGAATGTATTATTGCCAAGTTCGCAGCTGACATAAAAATAATGGGAAAGCAAGTGCTGTGGATCACAGAAAGGGTCTGTAGACAGGTTAAGGAAATGGGTAAAAGCTTGGCAGGTGGAACATAATGTAGTAAAATGTGAGGATAGAAAATGTGAATATTATGTAAATGTAGAAAGACTGTAGAAAGCTACAGTGATGGATTTGGGAGTCATCATCCATGAATCAAAAAAACCTGGCATTCAAGTTCATTGTGTAATAGGAAAGGCAAATAAAATGTTGGCTTTTGTTTCAAAGAGGATAGAAATAAAAGTTTTGCTAAAACTATAAGGCAGTAGTCAGCTGGAATACTGTGAACAATTTTTGTGTCCATTATCTTAGGAAAGATATACTGGCATTGGATGCAATCCAGAAAAGGTTCACAATATCAGATATGGAGGAACTGTCTTATGAGGAGAGGTTGAGTAGATTGGGCCTCTCTTCATTGAAATATAGAAGAATGGGAGGTGACTTATTGAAACATGAGTCTTAGAGGACTTTACAGAGTAGATATGGAAAGGTTGTTTCCCCTCGTGGGAGACTCTAGGACCAGATGGCCTAATCGCAGAATATGGGTTTGCACATTTAAGACAGAGATGAGGAGGAATTTCTTCCCACAGAGGGCTGTTGAGTTGTAAAGTACATTCAAGGCTGAGATGGACAGATTTTTATTCTATAAGGGAATCCAGAGTTATGGGGAAAAGACAGGAGAGTGTAGTTGAGGATTATCAGATCAGCCATGATCTCAATGCAAGGCAGAGCACGCTCAATGGACTGAATGGCCTGCCTCTTCTCCTACATCATTGACTTAGATGGTGATGACTGCCACTAAGGTGAGGCAGAGTGTAAGATCCTGAAGTGAAACCAGTAACGGTAAAGGTTAGAGTGGTGCTAGAAAAGCACAGCAGGTCAGGCAGCATCTGAGGAGCAGGAAAATCGACATTTCGGGCAAAAGCCCTTCATCAGGAATCGGTAAAGCTCTAGGCCAGCCCAGAGATGATGTCCAATATGGTTCACCAAGATTAGGGGTTGGCTAGCATTATTATAAGAGGGGAGGGGAGGGGAGGGTAGATCCTCCAGAAGAACCCATTCTGCTTTCCCTCTTTCTTCATTTCTCCTTCCTCTCACCCTCTCCCATGCTCTCCCTCCTCCCCAGTATTTTCCTCTGATCCCTTCTCTCACTCGACCCTGCCTGCCCTCTTCCCTCCTCTCCTCCACTAAGCTACTCCTTCCCCCTTACCCTCCCTCTCTGCTCCCCACTCCCCTCCTCCTCCCCCTCCCTCTCCCCGCCTCTCCTCCTCCTCCCTCCCACTCCATCTCTCCTCCCACTCCTTTCCCCCCACCCTCCCCCTCCCCCTCCCCCTCGCTCCTCCTCCTCCTCCTCCTCCCCCTCCCCGCTCCCCCTCCCGCTCCCCCTCCCCCCCCCTCCCCCACCCCCTCCCTGCTGCCCCTCCCACAACCCCTCCCCGCTCCTCCTCCTCCCCCACCCTCTCCCCCTCCCCCGCACCCCTCCTCGCTTCCCCCTCCTACTCCCCCCTCACCGCTCCTCGTGCCCCTCCCCCTCCCTCCCTCTGCCGCCTCCTCCTCCTCCTCTCCCCCACCCCCTCCCTCCTTCCCCCTCCCCGCCCCTCATCCCCCTCCCTCCCTCCGCCGCCTCCTCCTCCTCTCCCCCACCCCCTCCCTCCTTCCCCCTCCCCGCCCCTTCTCCTCCCTCCCCCTGCTCTTCCCCACTTCCCTGCTCCTCCTCCCCCCTCCCTGATCCTCCTCCTGCTCCTACTCCTCCTCCCCCCCTCCCGGCTCCTCCTGCTCCCCCCTCCTCACCAACCCTGCTCCACCTCCTCCTCCCCCTCCCTGCTCCTCCCCTCCGCTCCTCCACCTCCCCACCCCCTGCTCCTCCTTCCCCTCCCTCCTCCTCCTCGCCCCCCGCTCCTCCTCCCCCTCCCTGCTCCTCCTCCCCCCTCCCTGCTGCTCCTTCGCCTCCCTCCCTCCTCCTCCTCGCCCCCCTGCTCCTCCTCCCCCCTCACCCCCCGCTCCTCCTCCCCCCTCCCTGCTCCTCCTCCCCAACCCCTGCTCCTCCTTCCGGTCCCCCCTCCTCCTCCTCGCGCCCTCTGCTCCTCCTCCCCCGCTCCTCCTCCCGCCTCCCTGCTCCTCCTCCCCCCTCCCTGCTCCTCCACCCCACCCCCTGCTCCTCCTTCCCACCCCCTGCTCCTCCTTCCCACCCCCTGCTCCTCCTTCCCTGCTCCTCCTTCCCCTCCCTCCCTGCTCCTCTTCCTCCAGCCCGCTCCTCCGCCTCCCCCGTCTCCTTCTCCACCCCCCTCCTCCACCCCCTCATCCCTACTCCTCCTCTCCACACCCCCCGCTGCTCCTCCCCCCGCTCCTCCCCCCACACTCCTCCTTTCCACACCCCTCCCTGCTCCTCATCCCCACCCCCTCCCTTCTCCTCCTCCCCATCGCTCCTCCCCTCCTCCTCCCCCTCCTCCTACCCCTCCCTGCTCCTCCCCCCGCTCCTCCTCCCCCTCCCTGCTCCTACCCCTCCCTCCCTGCTCCTCCTCCCCACCACCCCACTCCTCCCCTCCACCCCCTCCCTGCTCCTCCTTCCTGCTCCTCCCCCCGCTCTTCCTCCCCCCCCGCTCCTCCCCACCCCCTCCCTGCTCCTCCCCCCGCTCTTCCTCCCCCCGCTCTTCCTCCCCCCTCCTCCCCCCGCACCTCCTCCTCCCTCCCTGCTCCCCCTCCCTGCTCCTCCTCCCCATTCCCCTCCCTGCTCCTCCCACTCGCCCTGCTCCTCCTCCCCCCGCTCCTCCTCCCCCCTGCTCCTCCTCCCCCCGCTCCTCCTCCCCCCTGCTCCTCCTCCCCCCGCTCCTCCTCCCCCTCCCTGCTCCTCCTCCTCCCCCTCCCTGCTCCTCCTTCCCCTCCCCCCGCTCCTCCTACTCCGCTCCTGCTACCCCCTCCCTGCTCCTCCTCCCCGCTCCTCCTCCCTGCTCCTCCTCCCCCCTTGCTCCTCCTCCGCCCACTGCTTCTCCACCCCCTCCCTGCTCCTCCCCCCTCCCTGCTCCTCCTCTCCTGCCCCCCTGCTCCTGCTCTCCTGCTCCTCTGCTGCTCCTCCTCTTCCCCCTCCCCGCTCCTCCTCTTTCCCCCCTCCCCACCACACCTCTTCCCCCCTCCCCTTCCCCCTCCCCGCTCCTCCTCCCCCTCCCGCTCATCCTCTCCCCTCCCGCTCATCCTCTCCCCCGCACCTCCTTCCCCCTCCCCGCACCTCGTCCTCCCCTCCTGCTCCTCCTCCCTCTCCCTACTCCTCCCCACCCCCTCCCTGCTCCTCCTCTGCACCCTGCTCCTGCTCCTCCCTCCCTCCCTGCTCCTCCTCCTCCTTCCCCCCTCCCCGCTCCTACTCCTCCCCCCTCCCCGCTCCTACTCCTCCCCCCTCCCCGCTCCGCCTCCTCCCCCCTCCCCGCTCCTCCTCCTCCCCGCTCCTCCTCCTCCCCCACTCCTCCTCACTCCTCCTCCTCCCCGACCCTCCCCGCTCCTCCTCCTCCCCCACCCTCCCCACTCCACCTCCCCCGCTCCCCATCCTCATCTCCCCCTCCCCTCCCCTCATCTCCCATCCCCTCCTCCTCCTCCCCTTCCCCTCCCCCTCATCTCCCCCCTCCCCATCCTCATCTCCCCCTCCCCTCATCTCCCATCCCCTCCCCCTCCCCCTCATCTCCCCCCTCCCCATCTCCCCCCCACCCTCCCTCCTTCCCCCCTTCCCCCTCCCTCCCCTCCCCCTCATCTCCCCCCTCATCTCCCCCCCCCCTCCCCTCCCCGCCCCCTCCCCCTCATCTCCCATCCCCTCCCCCTCCCCCTCATCTCCCCCCTCCCCATCCTCATCTCCCCCTCCCCTCCCCTCCCCCCCATCCTCATCTCCCCCCCATCCTCATCTCCCCCTCCCCTCCCCCATCCTCATCTCCCCCTCCCCTCCCCCCACCCCCCCAACCACCCTCTTCTCCCATCCCATCCCCTCCTCCTCCCCTTCCCCTCCCCCTCATCTCCCCCCTCCCCATCCTCATCTCCCCCTCCCCTCATCTCCCATCCCCTCCCCATCTCCCCCCCCTCCCCCTCATCTCCCCCCTCATCTCCCCCCTCCCCATCCTCATCTCCCCCCTCCCCTCCCCTCCCCTCATCTCCCATCCCCTCCCCCTCCCCCTCATCTCCCCCCTCCCCTCCCCCCCCCATCCTCATCTCCCCCTCCCCTCCCCTCCCCCCATCCTCATCTCCCCCCACCCCCCCCACCCACCCTCTTCCCTCCTCTCCCCCTCCTCCCCTCCCCCCTCCCCACACCCCCCACACCCCTCCTACACCCCCCCCTACCCGCCACCCTCCCCCCTCCTCCCGCCCCCACACCCACCCCACCCCCCTCCTCCCCCCACACCCACCCAACCCCCCACCCTCCCCCCTCCCCCACCAATTCCCCCAACCCCCTCCCCCCACCCCCCCAACCCCTCCCCCCAACCCCTCCCCCTCCCCCCTCTCCCTTCCCCCCCTCCCTTCCCCCTCCCCCTCTCCCTTCCCCCTCTCCCCCTCTCCCTCCCCCAAACCCCCCCACCCCTCCCCCCACCCCCCCTCCTCCCCCCACACCCATCCTCCCCCCTCCCCCCCACTCCCCCCTCCACCCCACATCCCCCCTACACCCCCCTCCTCCCCCCCACCCCCCCACATCCCCCCTACACCCCCTCCTCCCCCCCACACCGCCCCACACCCCTCCCCCCCCTCCCCCACACCCCCCCTCTCCCCCCCACATCCCCCCTACACCCCCCTCCCCCCCACCCCCCCTCCTCCCCCTCACATCCCCCCTACACCCCCCCACCCCCCCACATCCCCCCACACCCCCCTACACCCCCCTCCACCCCCCCCACCCCCCTCCCCCCTACACCCCCCCACCCCCCCCACATCCCCCCTACACCCCCCTCCTCCCCCCCACACCGCCCCACACCCCCTCCCCCTCCTCCACACCCCCCCTCCTCCCCCCACACCCCCCTCTCCCCCCCACATCCCCCCTACACCCACCTCCCCCCCCTCCCCCCCCCCTCCCCCCCACCCCCCCCCTCCCCCCCCCCCCTACCCCCCCCCCTCCCCCCCCCCCCCCCCTCCCCCCCCCCCACCCCCCCCCTCCCCCCCCCCCCCCCCCCTCCCCCCCCCCCCCCCCCTCCCCCCTCTCCCCCCCACCCCCCCCCCCCCCCCCCCCCCCCCCCCCCCCTCCCCCCCACACCCTCCCCCCCTCTCCCCCCCCCCCCCACCCCCCCCCACCCCCCCCCCTCCCCCCCCCCCACCCCCCCCCACCCCTCCCCCCTCTCCCCCCCCCCCCACCCCCCCCCCACCCCCCCCACCCCCCCCCACCCCCCCCCCCACCCCCCCCACCCCCCCCACCCCCCCCCCACCCCCCCCCACCCCCCCCACCCCTCCCCCCTCTCCCCCCCCCCCACCCCCCCCACCCCCCCCCACCCCCCCCCACCCCCCCCCACCCCCCCACTCCCCCCCACCCCCCCCCACCCCCCCACTCCCCCCCACCCCCCCCCTCCCCCCACACTCCCCCCCACACTCCCCCCTCCCCCCACACTCCCACCCCTCCCCTCACACTCCCACCCCTCCCCTCACACTCCCACCCCCCTCCCTCCTGCCCCTCCCCCCTCCCCCCCCGCCCCTCCCCCCTCCTCCCCCCGCCCCTCCCCCCCTCCTCCCCCCGCCCCTCCCCCCCTCCTCCCCCCCTCCCCCCTCCCCCCCGCCCCTCCCCCCCTCCCCCCGCCCCTCCTCCCCCGCCCCTCCTCCCCCCGCCCCTCCCCCCTCCTCCCCTCCCCCCGCCCCTCCCCCCTCCTCCCCCCGCCCCTCCCCCCTCCCCCCTCCTCCCTGCTCCGCTCCTCCCCCTCCCCCGCTCCTCCCCCTCCCCTCTCCTGGCCCCTCCTCCCCCGCCTCCTGTTTTCCCACAATGCCCGGATGTCACTCTCTCACCAACATGGCGGCTGTCGGTGCTGCCGAAGTCATCGCTCAGCTGGAAAGCGCCGCCAAAGTTTTAATGGTAAGGGCCTTGTTTGCTGCTCTGCTCCTTCAGCCCATACGTAGGCAAAGGCTCCAGCTGGTAGTCTGGGGTTTTTATTGTTGGTCCTGGGTGATTGGAGCTGTCAGGAGCGGGGGATATGAGGGTCCGTGCGTGGCGCAGTCCCCAAAGCCGGGGCTTGGAGTAAAAGTGTAGCCCAGGAGCGGCTCGAGTCCGCTCGTTAGCCTGGGACAAGCTCTGGACAACTCTACTCGTTTCTGTGAATAACGCATGCTTCCGCACCCCATATTATCAATAGTGTTTTTTGTCAGCCTTTATTACATGAAGGGAACGATTGGATCTATCTCTGCCAGATTGTTTGCTCCCAGCATCATCAGTGCTGGTGGTTGATATTTTATGTAATATATACTTTGTTTTAAATTTTTAAAAATTCGATCAGCTGCAACCCATGTGCAGACAATAAATCCGCTTATACACATCCCAATTATGCTTAAATCGAAACTTTTTGATGAAATATTGTATTGAGCTTTAAAATGGCGTTTTATCATCGGTTAATGCTGTAGTAGTTCTTGATGAGACTTGCTCAGGTACACCAAAAAAGGGTGGTCGGACACGGTAAACATTCATTGCCATCATATTTAACGTTCAGTATAAATTCGTGTAACTACTGGCTAAGGAGTTGTGAAATGGGGGCTATATTTTGTACTTACAAAATAATTTTGGGTGATGATGTTTGGCTGTCATATGAGCTAGAATTTTCAACACTTATTTGACTGCTTTAATGTTTGAATTGGTAAAGGAGAATAAGTGACTAAGGAGCACATGGAACTAATGTGGCATACCCTGCCTGGTCATTACATCTAATGTATAACAAAGGGAAAGTATTCCAATTAGTTTTATCATGTCTCATTGTTAGATTAGATTCAACTTCAAAACAATTCCAATGCTTGCCAATATTGAAATAACTTAGATTAATTTTTGTGTTACATAAGTTTAAATAGTTTTTAGCTTCAGTTTCCTTCATCCAGTGCAATGGTTACCTTCTGTGTCCTTTTCCCATTATTTTTTGGATGAACATTAAACCCTTTTCAGGCAGTTATAAAAGACTCAATGGTTACTATTTTGAAATGAACAGGAGAGGTTCTCTTATCAACATTTAATCTCTCACCAAAACTGATTATCTGGTCATTGCTGAACCTGTGCTGTAGTGTTTTCCTAGGTTACGGCAGTGACTTTGGTTCCATGCCTGTAAAATGTTTAGGACAGCCTGTAATTGTGAATGGCAATGCATAAATGCAAGTTATTTCTTTTGATTATTCAAATGTGAATAGAGTATTAATAATGTAATATTCTTCTCTTCTGACTCTCAATTTTACAGCATGTATATATTGTTGATATGTCCAAGATTTACCAAACATAAAAGGGAGTCCAGAAATTTTCTACAGGCATATGCAAGGTATATAAATATTGAAAATATGGCAAGAGGACAGGTGAGGCCATTGAGGAGCCGAGAAAGAGATCTATAGATGGAGTCAGATGACATAACTGAAGTCCTAACAGCTTTGTGTCATACATTAGCAAGTAAGAAGAGACAGTTATAATCAATGATCTAAGATTGAGGACTTCCACTCTTTTTAACTGCTCTCACATAACACTACCATGTGCCTTTTTATCTTTAGGTGGTCCCATATCTTCACTTCTAGCTGCACTAGGTGTTGCATACTCCTTCCAGTCATAAGTTCAAACGTGTTGGTCCAGTTATCTGGTTTGGGATTGCTCTTAGTCATATTAACGTTAAAGGGTAAACATACCCCCATCCTCTTCTTAAATCTCCTGGCACATGCTGCCAAGTAGTTGAAGATGTACTGACTATCCAGATAAATATTGGCTGATTTATCATCACACCACTTTAATGTCTTCAGGGTGCAACCAGGTCGACTACCTGAGCACTGTCTACCTTTCAGAGCTCCTTGTTTCACTATTTCCTGATTCCTTTTTATTATGGCTTGGCCTGTCTTGGGTTCCCTGGCTTTGTGGCACCCAGCCGTTTTTTTTCCCCAAACCATAACTACCCAACAAGGGAATGACCTTAAATCCACAACCCCCCCCCCCCACTCCAACAATCCTTCAGTTCACGGTCCTCCGTCCCATAATTGCTACACTTCCTTGTTATTTTGTCTGTACTCTCTGTAATGATGCTCACTCAACAGAAGTGAAACACTGGCTGGACACAATGGTCTCATTTGCTACTGCCAAATTTGGTCCCACAAAATATTTCCACCAGTACTGTGGTGATCTGTGGGGAAATGCCTCGCTTATTCAACATCTATCTCACTTACCAATTGTAGAATAGTTCTGTAATCATTACCCATTGAAATATTTGGACCTAGGATTATTTTTGTAGATTTAGTTGGCCTCAGCATAGATGAGCTGAAAAATGTGTTGCTGGAAAAGCGCAGCAGGTCAGGCAGTGTCCAAGGAGCAGGAGAATTGACGTTTCAGACACAAGCCTTCCTGAAAAAGGGCTTACGCCCGAAACGTCAATTCTCCTGCTCATTGGATGCTGCCTGACCTGCTGCGCTTTTCCAGCAACACATTTTTCAGCTCTGATCTCCAGCATCTGCAGTCCTCACTTTCTCCTCAGTGTAGATGAGGACAACTTGGACTTCAGCAAGGCTTTTGATAAAGACCTGCATGGGAGCCTGATAATAAAGATAAGAACCCATGGGATCCAAGGACATTTGGCAAATTAGAACTACAGTTGGCTGAGTGGCTGGAAATGGACAGTGATTGTTGAGGGGCATTTTTCCAACTGGAAGTCTGATTTCATTGGGATCCCCAGGGGTCACTTGGAGCCCCTACTGTTTATAGTTTTTACAAATGATTTGAATCTAGGGTTGATTACAGTTTTCAGAAGATACAAAAATTGTTAGGTTGGTGATTAGTGAGGAGAATGGCCTTCAATTGTAGGAGGATATAAATGGGTAGGTCTGCTGGGCTGACTAGTGGGTGGCAAATGGACTTTAACCCAGATAAGTTTGACATACGTGGGCAGGACAATCAAGGCAAGGGAATACATGATGAATAGTAGGACCTTGCAAAGCACCAAGGATCAGAGGGACCTTGGTGTGCACATTCACTGGTCCCTTAAGTAATCAGAACAGGTGAATAAAATGTTTAGGAAGGTATATGTATACTTGCCTTCATTAGCTGAGGCACAGAGTTTAAAGAGCAAGATGGTCATGCTGAAACACTCTAAAATATTGGTTAGGCCAAAACTCAAACATTCTGTGCAGTTCTGGAATCCATATTATATAGGAGGGATATGATGGTACTGGAGAGGGAGCAGAAGAGATTTACCAGGATATTGGCTGGGCTGGAGAGTTTATGAAAAGAGATTAGACAGACTTGGATTGCTTTTCTTACAGTAGAGGAGATTGAGAGGGAGATGATTAAGATATATAAAATTAAGTGACATAGGACAGACAGGAAGGAACATTTCCTCTTGATGCAGGGACCAATGGCCAGGGCACAGACTGAAACGAAGGGGTAGAAGGTTTAGCAAGATGTGGGAAAAATCTTTTTCATCCATTGGTTGTGGGAATCTTGAACTCATTGCCTGTAATGGTGGTCAAGGCAGAAACTTCATCATTTAAGACATACTTAATGTGCATTTGTGATGCCAAAGCATACAAGGCTGTGGGCCAAGTGCTAGAAAATGGATTTAGAATAGCTAGGTGGTTGTCTTTGATTGGCATGGATGTGATGGGCTGGAGGGAGTTTTTTTTTGCAGATCTGACTGAGTTCCCTTCACGCCTTAATTACATTGGATCATTCCAGTTGGGGTTCTATGTGCTGGAGGGTTGGACTGGAATGGAGCCCCACAGGCAAGGTCATAAATTGTACCTGTCCTGGCGCCAATATTTATAGATATTTTTCCTACGTTTGGCCTCCATTGATGTACACACAATCCTTATCTCCTGCAGATAATGTAAAACAGCAGATAGCACTAGCATGGGAATCACCTATCTATCCTGTTGGGCTGGAAATTACTGTGTGATCCATCGGACCTGTCAATGGGGAAAGAAAATATCATGTCTAGGATTGATCATGTGGTTTTGCGTGTAATGGGAATAAGTGTGCTTCACTCAAATCTGAATCATAGTGAGGGAAGAATTACCTTGTGAAGTTTCCTGTCAATTTTTAGTGAAGGTGGTCAAGTCTAATTCAGAGGACAGCTTTTATGCCTGTTTCTTTAACAATTTTTTTCTCTTCTGATTTAGTCTACCTACCTCTAATCACTAAAATTGATCAGACCTCACAGATCGAGTCATAGAGATGCACAGCATGGAAGCATACCCTTTGGTCCATCTCCTCCATGCAGACCAGATATCCTAAACTAATCTAGTCCCATTTGCCAGCATTTGACCCATATCCCTTTAAAGAGTTCCTATTCATATACTCAACCAGATGCTTTTAAAATGTTGATTGTACCAGCCTCCACCACTTACTTTGTCAGCTTGTTCCATACCCACACCATCCTCTGTGTGAAAAAGTTGTCCCTTAGATTCCTTTTAAATCTTCCCACCTCACCTTAAACCTATGCTGTCTAGTTTTGCACTTGTCCACCCTGGAGAAAATACCTTGTCTGTTTACCCTATCCAGCCCACTCATGGTTTTATAAACACCTAGAAGGTTTTATAAACACCTAGAAAGTTTTCTCAGCCTCTGATGGTCCAGGGAAAATAGACGCAGCCTACTCAGCACCTCATTGTAAATCAAACTCTCCAATCCTGGCAGCATCCCTGTAAATCTTTTCTGAACTCTTTCATGTTTCACAACATCCTTCCTATAGCAGGGAGATCAGAATTGCACACAGTATTCCAAAAATGGCCGAACCAATGTCCTGTACAGTCGCGACATGACTTCTTAACTCCTATACTCAACGCACTGACCAATTAAGGCAAGTATACCAAATGCTGCTTTCATACTCCTGACTACCTGTGACTCCACTTTCAAGGAGCTATGCACTTGCACTCCAAGGTCTCTTTGTTTAGTAACGCTCCCCAGGGCCTTATCATTAAGTGTATAACTTCTGCTTGGATTTGCCTTTCCAAAGTAAAACACCTCACATCTATTAAACTCCCTCTAGCACCCGTTGGGCCATCTGATCACGATTCTGTTGTACTATAAGGTAACATTCTTTGCTGTCCCCTACTCCTTCAATTTTGGTGTCATCTGCAAATTTGCTAACTGTGCCTCCTATATTCATATCCAAATCATTTATATAAAGACAAAAAGAAATGGACCCAACACTGAACCTTGTGGCACACCGCTGGTCACAGGCCTGCAGCCTGAAAAGCAGCCCTTCACCACCCTCTGGCTTCTACTTTTGAGCTAGGTCTGTATCTAAATGGCTAGTTCTCCCTGTGTTCCACGTGCTCTAATGTTGCTGGCCACTCTACCATATGGAACCTTGTCAAATACCTTACTGAAGTCCATGTAGATCATGTCCACTGCTTTTCTCTGATCAGTCCCCTTGTTACTACCTCAAAAAGCCGAATAACGTTAATGAGACTCTATTTTCCAAACACAAAGCAATGTTAACTATCTCCAATCAGTCCTAAAACCATGGAGCTACCATAGCCAAACTGTGACCAATGTCCAGCCAATTGAAAATCACTACCAACTCACATAGTCTCCCTCATTCTTCCATTGTCAATTAAGTATTGTATGTGCAAGGGCTGTCTTGCTTTTTAATGGTAAATTTATTTCCTGGTATTTGTGACATTAGCCCACCCTTTACATCTGCCATGCTGCCAAGCTCTTCATGGGATGGGCATTAAGTTCTGCCCAACATCTATCTCAAGTTATTTATGAGGTCAACCACAACTCAAATTGGACTTCTGAACTATCTCCTCTGTGAAACCTTTTTCCCACTCCACTCTGGCCTATTCTGTGCTCATTCCTATATATGGTCAGAAATCATGCAATACCAGATTATAGTCATAGAGATGTATAGCATGGAAACAGACCCTTTGGTCCAACTCATCTATGCCGGATATCCCAAAACAAATCCTGCGGCCGTTCCCCTCAAGAACAAGTATACCATTTTGGATACTTGTGGGGGGAACGACTTATCAGGGGTAAGCAATGGGATTCAGGCCTCCCTCCCCGTTGCTCAGAAGGGAAGGGTGGAGAAGAGCAGAGCAATAGTTATTGGGGACTCGATAGTTCGGGGCACAGATAGGCGGTTTTGTGGGGGCGAGAGAGACTCACGTTTGGTATGTTGCCTCCCAGGTGCAAGGGTACGTGACGTCTCTGATCGTGTTTTCCGGTCCTTAAGGGGGAGGGGGAGCAGCCCGAAGTCGTGGTCCACATTGGCACCAACGATGTGAGAAGAGGGCTGAGGATGTTAGGCAGGGTTTCAGGGAGCTAGGTTGGATGCTCAGAGTTAGAACAAATAGAGTTTGTTACCCGTGCCACGTGATAGAGAGTCGAGGAATAGGGAAAGAGAATAGTTAAATGAGTGGCTACAGGGATGGTGCAGGAGGGAGGGATTCCGGTATCTGGATAACTGGGGTTCTTTCTGGGGAAGGTGGGACCTCTATAAACAGGATGGTCTACCCCTGAACCTGAGGGGCACCAGTATCCTCGGGGAGAGGTTTGCTAGTGTTCTTTCGGGGGGTTTAAACTAACTCTGCAGGGGCTTGGGAACCTAGACTGTAGCTTTAGGGTGCAGGACCTGGAGTGTAGGGAGGTTAGGAACATGGCATCAATCTCGAAGGAGGGTGCCTGTAAACAGGAAAGTGGCTTGAAGTGTGTATACTTCAATGCAAGAAGTATATGAAATAAGGTAGTTGAACGTGCAGCGTGGGTTGGTACCTGGGATTTCGATGTTGTGGCTATTACGGAGACATGGGTAGAACAGGGACAGGATTGGCTGTTGCAGGTTCCAGGGTTTAAATGTTTTAGTAGGGTCAGAGGTGGGGGTAAAAGAGGGGGAGGTGTGGCATTGCTTGTCAAAGATAGTATCACAGCAGTGGAAAGGACGATGGATGAAGACTCGCCATCTGAGGTAGTTTGGGCTGAGGTTAGAAATAGGAAAGGTGAGGTCACCCTGTTAGGAGTTTTCTACAGGCCTCCTAATAGTCCTAGAGACGTAGAAGAAAGGATTGCGAGGATGATTCAGGAGAAGAGTGAAAGTAATAGGGTGGTCATTATGGGGGACTTTAACTTTCCAGATATTGACTGGGAAAGCTATAGCTCGAGTTCGTTAGATGAGTCTGTGTTTGTCCAGGAGGGTTTCCTGACACAATATGTAGTCAGGCCAACAAGAGGTGAGGCCATACTGGATTTGGTTCTGGGTAACGAACCAGGCCAGGTGTTAGAATTGGAGGTAGGTGAGCTCTTTGGGGACAGTGACCACAACTCGGTGACTTTTACTCTAGTGATGGAGAGGGATAAGTGTGCACTGCAGGGCAAGAGTTATAGCTGGGGGCAGGGAAATTATGATGCGGTGAGGCATGACTTAGGATGCGTGGCTTGGGAAAGTAGGCTTCAAGGAAAGGGCGCAATCGATATGTGGAACTTGTTCAAGGAGTAACTATTGAATGTCCTTGATAAGTATGTACCTGTCAGGCAGGGAGGATACGGCCGTGTGAGGGAGCTGTGGTTTAATAAGGAATTGGAATCCCTTGTTAAAAGGGAAGAGGGCGGCCTATGTAAAGATGAGGTGTGAAGGTTCAATTGGGGCGATTGAGAGTTAAAAGGTAGCCAGGAAGGATCTGAAGAGAGAGCTAAGAGCAGCAAGGAGGGGACATGAAAAGTCCTTAGTTGGTAGGATTAGGGAAAACCCAAAGGCTTTCTATAGGTATGTCAGGAATAAAAGAATGACTAGGGTAGGAATAGGTCCAGTCAAAGGTAGTAGTGGGAAGTTGTGTGTGGAGGCTGAAGAGATTGGGGAGACACTGAATGAATACTTTTCATCAGTATTCACTCAGGAACAGGACATTGTTGCCGATGTGAATATTGAGTCACAATTAATTAGAATGGATGGCTTTGAGGTATGTAGGGAAGAGGTGTTGGAAATTCTGGAAAGAGTGAAAATAGATAAGTCCCCTGGGCCTGATGGCGTTTATCCTAGGATTCTCTGGGAAGCAAGGGAGGAGATTGCAGAGCCATTGGCATTGAATTTTATGTCCTCGTCTACAGGAATAGTGCCAGATGACTGGAGGATAGCAAATATGGTTCTCTTGTTCAAGAAGGGGAGTAGGGATAACCCTAGTAACTATAGGCCGGTGAGTCTTACCTCTGTTGTGGGCAAAGTCTTAGAGAGAATTGTAAGGGATAGGATTTATGAACATCTGGATAAGAATAATGTGATCAAGGATAGTCAGCATGGTTTTGTGTAGGGCAGGTCGTGCCTCACAAACCTTATTGAATTCTTTGAGAAGGTGACTAAGGAGGTGGACTAGGGTAAAGCAGTAGATGTGGTGTATATGGTTTTAGTAAGGCGTTTGATAAGGTTCCTCATGGTAGGCTACTGCAAAAAATACGGCGGTATGGCATTGAGGGTGTGTTGGAAGTTTGGATTAGGAATTGGCTGGCTGAAAGAAGACAGAGGGTAGTAGTTGATGGTAAAGGTTCGTCTTGGAGTGCAGTTATTAGCGGTGTTCCGCAAGGATCTGTTTTGGGACCATCGCTATTTGTCATTTTTATAAATGACCTGGAGGAGGGGCTAGAAGGTTGGGTGAGCAAGTTTGCGGATGATACGAAAGTCAGTGGAGTTGACAGTGAGGAAGGATGTGGCAGGTTAGAGTGGGATATAGATAAGCTGCGGAGCTGGGCAGAAAGGTGGCAAATGGAGTTCAATGTAGCTAAGTGTGAAGTGATTCACTTTGGTAAGAGTAACAAGAAGATGGGGTACTGGGCTAACAGTTGGATACTTGGTAGTGTGGATGAGCAGAGGGATCTTGGTGTCCATGTGCACAGATCTCTGAAAGTTGCCACCCAGGTAAATAGTGCTGTGAAGAAGGCATATGGCGTACTGGCTTTTATTGGTAGAGGAATTGAGTTCCGGAGTCCTGAGGTCATGTTGCAGTTGTATAAAACTCTGGTGCGGCTGCATCTGGAGTATTGTGTGCAGTTTTGGTCGCCATACTATAGGAAGGATGTGGAGGCACTGGAATGGGTGCAGAGGAGGTTTTCCAGGATGTTGCCTGGTATGGTAGGAAGATCGTATGAGGAAAGGCTGAGGCACTTGGGGCTGTTTTCATTGGAGAAAAGAAGGTTTAGGGGTGACTTGATAGAGGTGTACAAGATGATTAGGGGTTTAGATAGGGTTGACAATGAGAACCTTTTTCCACATATGGAGTCAGCTATTACGAGGGGCATAGCTTTGAATTAAGGGGTGGTAGGTATAGGACAGATGTTAGGGGTAGATTCTTTACTCAGCGATTCGTGAGTTCATGGAATGCCCTGCCAGTAGCAGTGGTGGACTCTCCCTCTTTATGGGCATTTAAACGGGCATTGGATAGGCATAAGGAGGATAGTGGGCTAGTGTAGGTTAGGTGGGCTTGGATCGGCGCAACATCGAGGGCCAAAGGGCCTGTACTGCGCTGTATTTTTCTATGTTCTATGTAAATCTAGTCCCATCTGCCAGTACCCAGCCCATGTCCCTTCAAACCCTTCCTATTCACAAACCCATCCAGATGCCTTTTAAATGTTGCAATTGTACTCGCCTCCACTACTTCCTTTGGTAGCTCATTCCATACACACACCACCCTCTTCGTGAAAACGTTGCCCCTTAGGTCTCTATATTTTTTCCGCTCCATCCTAAACCTATGCCCTCTAATTCTGGACTCCCCCAACCCATGGAAAAGACTTTGTTTATTTATCCTATCCATGCCACTCATGATTTCATAAACCTTGATAAGGTCACCCCTCAGCCTTCAACACTTCAAGGAAAACAGCCCCAGCCTATTCAATCTTTCCCTCTAGCTCAAATCCTCCAACCCTGGCAACATCATTGTAAATCTTTTCTGAACCCTTTTAAGTTCACAACATCCTTTTGATAGGAAGGAGACCAGAATTGCATGCAATATTCCAAAAGTGGGGTCTAACCAATGTCCTGTACAGCTGCAACATGACCTCCCAACTCCTGCACTCAATACTTTGACCAATAAATGAAAGCATACCAAACGTCGCCTTCACTACCCTATCTACCTGCGACTCTACTTGCAAGGAACTATGAACTAGCATACCAAGGTCTCTTTGTTCAGCAACACTCCCTTGGACCTTACCATTAAATGTATAAGTCCTGCTAAGATATGCTTTCCCAAAACGCAGCACCTTGCATTTATCTAAATTAAACTCCACCTGCCACACCTCAGCCCATTGGCCCATCTGATCAAGATCTCGTTGGAATCTGAGGTAACCTCCTTCACTGTCCACTACACCTCCAATTTTGGTGTCATCTGCAAACTTACTAACTATATCTGCTGTGTTCATATCTCAATCATTTATATGAATGACGAAACTTAGAGGAACCAGCACTCCACTCGTCACAGGCTTCCAGTCTGAAAAACAACCCTCCACCACCAGATTCTGTCTTCTATCTTTGAACCAGTTCTGTATCCACATGGCTAGTTATCCTTATATTCCATGAGATCTAACCTTGCGAACCAGTCTCCCATGGGGGAGCCTGTTGAACGCCTTACGAAAGTTCATGTAGATCATGTCCACCGGTCTGCCCTCATCAATCCTCTTTGTTACTTCTTCAAAAAACTCAATCAAGTTTGTGAGACATGATTTCCCATGCACAAAGCCATGTTGACAAACCCTAATCAGTCTTTGCCTTTCCAAGTGCATGTACATCCTGTCCCTCAGGATTCCCTCCAATAACCATGGACATGAGGCTCACCAATCTATAGTTCCCTGGCTTGTCCTTACCACCTTTCCTGTGACTGTTGATACAAATATCTCAACAAGAGGCCCAGTAATCACTTCCCTAGCTTCCCACAGAGTTCTAGGGTATACCTGATCAGGTCCTGGGGATTTATCCACTTTAATGCGTTTCAAGACATCTAGCACTTCCTCCTCTGTAATATGGGCATTTTTCAAGATGTCACCATCTATTTCCCTACATTCTGTATCTTCCATGTCCTTTTCCAGAGTAAACACTGATGCAAACTACTCGTTTAGTATCTTCCCCCGATCTCCTGCAGCTCCACACAAAGGGTGCCTTGCTGATCTTTGAAGGGCTCTATTCTCTCCCTAGTTACCCTTTTGTCCTTAATGTATTTGTGAAAACACTTTGGATTCTCCGAAGCTCTCTTTGCCAAAGCTCTCCCATGTCCCCTTTTTGTCCTCTTGATTTCCCCCTTAAGTATACTCCTACTGCGTTTATACTCTTCTAAGGATTCACTTGATCTATTCTGTCTATACCTGACATATGCTTCCTTTTTCTTAATCAAACCATCAGTTTCTTTAGTACAGTGGGTTTATTTGAAAACGCTAGCTTTCAGTGCGAATAAACCCACTGAACTATAACCTGGTGTCATGACCTTTGACCTTGTCCAACCCAGTTCAACACTGATACCTTCACATCATTCCTATGTTGTTACCTTCCTTTAGGTTGAACACAGTTGTTTTTACCCAAGTTTCTTACTCAAACTGAATACTAAACTACCATGTTGTGTCATTATTCCTGAAGGGATCTTTTACCCTGAGATTATTTATTAAAGCTGCTTCATTATACGTTACCAGATCCAAATAGCGTAATCTCTTGTTGGATCCACATAGTGTTGTTTTAAAAAAAATGCTACCCCAGATACACGCTATCTGTTTTGAAGAATGCTCACTGAACCCGAAATGTTAACTCTGCTTTCTCTCCCTAGATGCTACTGGACCTAATTTTTTTTCCGGCAATTTGTTTTCGTACATTGAGTCCTTCCTTGTGGCTACCTCTGCTAATTGTATTTTTGCAATCTACTCGAAGATTCAAGTCACCCATAATTTAAAGTATTGCCTCTTCTGACATGCTGTCATTATTATCTTATTTACTTTCTATCCCACAATATAGGTACTGTTAAAGGGCCTATAGACTACCCTCACCAGCATTGCCTTGTTGTTTCTTACCTGTTCAATATGGATTATACATCATTCAATCCAAGATTGCTTTGTGTTACAGTACTAATTTCATCTTGTACTGATAAATTTGGGCTATACCAGTTTTTTTTTGTGCATTTATATTCAAGGTGTACATGTGGCAGTGACTTCGGAACAGGAAGTCACAGCTGCACTTGGCATTAGCATACCAATTGTGGACCTTTGGAGGAGCTCAGCCTTCCCTTCCTGCCAATCTTTTTGAATGCTCAATGTTGAACTCCAGCTTTGATTTAATTATAACCATGTTTTCATAATAGTTATGATCATATCCATTAAACTCTCTTTGTGTCATTAATCACTGATTTTGTTCTGAATACTGTGTGCTTTCAAGAAAAGAGTCATTAATTTTGCCTTTTTATATTTTGTTCTGTACTTTGTCCCTGTTGGCTATCATTTTTTACTCTTGTATGCTTGGTCATTTTATGTTCCACACTGGGTATCATTGTCAAAATACTGCTGTTTTAATTTACAAGCACTCTCTCCATCTCTCCCCTCTCCCCCCATCTCTCCCCCTCTCTCTCTCCCGCTCTCTCTCTCTCTCCCTGCCTGTTTTTTGGCAATAATGAAATCAAAGTGTATTGTAAACATCTAGACTATTATATGCTCAATTGCTCTTCCTTTCTGGTTCAGAACTTTTTTCATTCAGTGAAGGGAAGCAATCCATTTGGCTTCTTCATCTTATCTATCTTCAGGAACCTTTGGATACTCAATCCAAGGTCTCTCCCCACCTTGCCCCCTCAACCATTATTGATTTATCATTGGAGAGGACTTTGTTTTCCCTCCCAAAATGCATGACCCCTCACTTCTCCAGATTGAATTACATTTGCCACTTGGCTGTCCACTCAGACAAACCATTGATCTCATGCTAGAGTTGGCAACTATCTTCTTCAGCATCAATTACCTTGGCAACTTTTGTGTCATCTGTAAATGTCCGAATCACACTTACCACAGTTAAGTCTGAATCATTGTTATATACCATAAACAGCAAGTGAGCCAAGGCTAAACTCTCTGGAACATAACTGGCAAGCACTTTCTAATGCAGAAACATTGCCCTTTATTTCCTGTAACTGAGCCAATTTTGCCACATTAACTTGCCATATAATCATGGGCTTTTTTTTATGATCAGACTGGCATTTGGGACCTTGTGATAATCATATCTGACAAACTTAGTAGGATTCTTTGAGGAGGTAGCGAGCAGGATAAATTAAGGGGAAGCAGTGGACGTAATATATTTGGATTTTAGAAGGTGTTTAATAAGGTGCCACTTCATAAGATGTTTAAGCTAATATATTAGCACGGATAGAGCTTGCTTAGCAAATAGAAGACAGACAGCTAGGATAAGGGAGGCATCTTCAAAATTGCAATCTGTAACTAATGGTATTCCGTAGGGCTCAGTGCTGGACTCTCAGTTATTTATAATGTACATTGATGACTTGAATGGGGACATAGAATGTAGTATAGCCCAGTTTTCATGTGACACAAAAATAAGCAAGAAGACAAGTGATATAGACAGATTAAATGAATCAACAAAAACTTGGCAGATGGAGTATAATGTGAAGAAATGTGAGATAATATATTTTGGCAATAAGAAAAGAATTGAATATTATTTAAATGAAGACTGTAGAATGATACAGAGCAAAAAAAGAACTTGGTTGTCCTCCTCTATGAATCATAAGCTAGCATCCATATTCAGTGGGTGTAAAGAATCCAAATGTAATGTTGACCTTTCTTTCAGAAGGAATGAAGCATAAAAGTAAAGATGATTTGCTAAAACTGTAGAAGGCACTACTCAGAACACACTGGAATACTGTGAACAGTTTTGAGTCACTTATCTAAGCAAAGATATAATTGCATCTGGAGATAGTTCACTTGATTGATACTAGACATGGAGGGACTGTCTAATGAGACACATTTGTGTAGATTGGGCCTATATATTTTGGAAATTCTGAGAATGAGAAGTAACCTCATTAAGATATTCAAGATTCTTACAGGACTTGACAGGGTGGATATACAAAGTTTGTTTCCCCTTGTGGCTGAGACTAGGACCAGCAATTGGTCACCAATTTAAGACAAAGATTAGGAAGAATTTCTTCTGAGGTTTGTGTATCTATGAAATTCTTTACGGCAAAGAACTGTTGAGGCTATCTCATTAAGTATATTCAAAGCTGAGATTTTTATTCTGCAAAGGAATCTAGGGTTCTGGGGAAAAAGCAGGAAAGTGGAGGTGAAGATTATCAGATCAGCCATGCTGAGATATTTGTATCTGGGCGGCACGGTGGCACAGTGGTTACCACTGCTGCCTCACAGCGCCAGAGACCCGGGTTCAATTCCCGACTCAGACGACTGACTGACTGTGTGGAGTTTGCACGTTCTCCCCGTGTCTGCATGAGGTTTCCTCCGGGTGCTCCGGTTTTCTCCCACAGTCACAAAGATGTGCGGGTCAGGTGAATTGGCTATGCTAAATTGCCCATAGTGTTAGGTAAGGAGTAAATATAGGGGTATGGGTGGGTTTCGCTTCGGTGGGTCGGTGTGGACTTGTTGGGCCGAAGGGCCTGTTTCCACACTGTAAGTAATCTAATCTAATCTAATTTATCAGCGATAGTCACAGGTGAGGTGCCGGAAGACTGGAGGTTGTCAAACATGGTGCCACTGTTTAAGAAGGGTGGTAAGGACAAGCCATGGAACTATAGACCAGTGAGCCTGACATTGGTGGTGGGCAAGTTGTTGGAGGGAATCCTGAGGGATAGGATGTACGTGTATTTGGAAAGGCAAGGACTGATTCGGGATAGTCAGCATGGCTTTGTGCATGGGAAATCATGTCTCACCAACTTGATTGAGTTTTTTGAAGAAGTAACAAAGAATATTGATGAGGGCAGAGCAGTAGATGTGATCAATATGGACCTCAACTTCAGTAAGGTGTTCGACAAGGTTCCCCACGGGAGATTGATTAGCAAGGTTAGATCTCGTGGAATACAGGGAGAACTAGCCATTTGGATACAGAACTGACTCATAGGTAGAAGACAGAGGTGTTGGTGGAGGGTTGTTTTTCAGACAATTTGAGCTATAGGGAGAGGCTGAACAGGCTGGGGCTGTTTTCCCTGGAGTGTCGGAGGCTGAGGGGTGACGTTATAGAGGTTTACACAATTGAGGATCATGGATTGGGTAAATAGGCGAAGTATTTTGCCTGGGGTCGGGGAGTCCAGAACTAGAGGGCATAGGTTTAGGGTGAGAGGGGAAAGATATAAAAGAGACCTAAGGGGCAACTTTTTCACACACAGGGTATGGAATGAGCTGCTAGAGGATGTGGTGGAGGCTGGTACAATTGCAACATTTAAGAGGCATTTGAATGGGTGTATGAACAGGAAGGGTTTAGAGAGATATGGACCGGGCGCTGGCAGGCGGGGCTAGATTGGGTTGGATATCTGATCAGCATGGATGGGTTGGACCGAAGGGTCTGTTTCTATGCTGTACATCTCTATAACTCTATGTTCTTATTGAGTTACAGACCTCAATGGGCTGAATGTGTTCTTCTTCTGCTACAATGTCTTAGCTATATTGGATCTTGTAATGTGTGATGAGGTAGAATTAATACAAGATCTTGTAAGTAAGAATCCTGTAGGAAGTAGTGATCAAAACACAGTAGGATTTCAAATTCACTTTGAGGGAGAGCAACTCAGATCTCACAGCAGTATCCTCAACTTAAATAAGGTCAATTACAGAGGTTTGGAGAAACAGCTGCATAAAGTGGGCTGGGCAAATCAGTGGATAAGTTATGGCAGATATTTCATAATGCTCAGCAAAAAAAATCTTCTTGTCAAACAGAAGGCCTTGATGATGAGAAGGATGAGCCACCAGTGGTTAACATCAGTAGTCAAGAAGATATCCAATCAAAAACTGAGATATGTAGCAGCAAAACCTGGTGGTGGGCCAGAGGTTTGAAAACTTTTTAGGAACTAGCAGTGGATAACTAAAGTACTAATAAAGAGGAAAAAAATTGATTATGAAAGTAACTTAGCAGGAAATATAATTTACTGGCCCCAGGGCAACTCATTACCAACTTCTTTCCAGTCCGAAAAATATCCACCAACCCACTGTGTGATACAAGTCCCTTTTATTCCATGAGCTCAAACTTTCTTCATAAATCTTTTCTGTGGTTCTGTATAGAAACTTGGAAAATAGAAACAGCCTGCTCAGCCATTCAGTATGATCAGGGCTGATCATCCTACTGAGTGCCCTGTTCTGTTTTTGCCCCACCCTTTAATCCCTTTAGCCGACAGAACTATAACTAACTCTTCCTTGAAAACATTCAAAGTTTTAGCCTCAACCGCTTTCTGTGGAAGAGAATGAGAATTATGTAGGCTTACCACTGTCTGGCTGAAGAAATTTTGCCGCATTTCAAACACTTTATGAAAGTTCATATCCATCACTTGAACAACAACATCCTCATACCTCCTTTATTACCTCTTCAAAAAGCTCTAGCAAATTACTTAAACATGATTTCCCTTAAGAAATTTAATTAACCATTGTCTATAATTAATCATTCAATCTGAATGATTGTTTCTAGAATTTGCCCCACCACCAAAGTTAAACTGGCCTTTAATAGTTGGGCTTTTGAACCCTTTACTGAACAAAAATATATTTGCAATTCTCCAATCCTCTGATACAACCCTTGTTGTCAAGATTGAAAATTTATGGCCATATTTCTGCAATGTTTACCCTTACTTCCTTCAATATTCTTTTGTCTTCCAACGGGCAGCACTGTGATTAGCATTGTTACCTCACACAGCCAGGGTCCTGGGTTGAATTCCAGTCTCGTGTGACTGTATGTAATTCACACGTTCGACATGGGTTTCCTCCTAAGTCCAAAGATGTGCAGGTTAGATGATTTGGCCAGACTAAATTGCCCATTGTGAGGTGAGATGTGAAGGCTAGGTGGATTACCCATGGTAAATGCAGGGATAAAGATGGGAGATAGGTGTGGGTGGGATGCTCTTTGGAGGATCGGTGTGGAGTCGATGGGCCGAATGGCCTGCTTCCAAACTGGAGGGGTTCGATGATTCTATCTGGTCTTAATGCACCATCAGCTCAAGAACAAATAATCTATCCAATCCCTTTTTATCAATTCTGAATCCTTCTGGTAACTAACACTCCTCTGTCACCATGTAGCATCTACTTCCTTGGTAAAGACAGACATAATATTCATTGAAGACTTTAACCAAGCCCCCTACTTCCATGTGTAAATGCCTTTTGAACTCTTATTGATTCCTTTTGAACACTTCTGATATTTATGTACTGTCGAAGACTTTGGGATTCCCTTTTATAATAGCTGTTTGATAGATCAGAACTTGAATATTGCTGTAAAAAATACATTTTTCTTATCTTACACTATATTTTGCAAGAATGCAAATTCAAGGGGAAATTTTAAATAGCGTCAGAGGAGAGTGAATGACAAATGGACTGTAGTAGAAGCATTGTTTTGGAGAATACAATCATTAATGCTGGTTAGCAGTTAATAGTCAGGTTTTGTTTAAATTTAGCAAGTTGCTTCTGGTTGGCACATTGCCTTTCACAATTGACCCGTGAATGGGTGTCATTTATTTTGTTGAGTTAAGCTATGTGTAGTGCATGTACATGTTATGTCTGTGACAGTATGAATAAATGTAGCTTCAGGTATGCACAATTACAGCACACTGCAAACCTGACTGATAATTCTCAGTTGAGTGTGTAAATCCTTACGGTTGGGACTATCCAGCAAATGATGTCCACTTGTAGAATGACATCTTAATAGAATGGTATATCTAATCAAACTATCAAAGGGACATATTATGATTTACCAGTCTTTGAGATGAGCGGCTTATCATTTCTGGTATCCTGTCCTATTACTGAAATTCATATACCATATGACTTATTTGTGTGATCTGCAGAACATCATTTTGGCTTGTTGGCAGCATCCTGTTAGTGGTGAATACCATTTCACTTGCTACTGTGTCGTGGCGTAAATCAGCTAGCTTCACCTGTCACTCAAACGTTTGCAATATCTTATCCATCCCAATCTGAGAGGAACTGCAGATTGACAGTGAGAATTAATCTGATCAGGGTAACTGTTATTCTGCTGGATGGTTTTGATGCACCCTTGCTCATACCTTAATTTAAGATTTCTGCTAAGGCCGGTCTCATAGCATGTGGAACTGTAGGAGTCCCAGCTTGTATTTGTAGGTTTGTATTTAGAAAGCAGTAGAGAAACCCCTGGCTGATTTCTCAACTAAGACATCAAAATTAACGATTCCGATTAGGTGACCCTTCAGATTCTGACAGGATTTCTGTTCCAATCTTTTTTCTTGTCCATCCAGTTCTGAAGGAGGGTCACCTGACCCGAAATGTTAACTCTGATTTCTTGCCACGGATGCTGCCAGACCTGCTGAGCTTTTCCAGTAATTTCTGTTTTTGTTTGAGTTTTAACATCTTTTGTTTTTTCAGTAGATGCCTGTTCTTAATTTAGCTGTAGGTTGAATTATATTGTTGTTACCTGAATTTGGTCTCTATTTTACTTCTACCTCACGTATTGCTGAAAGAAGACAGATTATCAAAAGCTTTTCGTCTTGTGCTTAGGTTGTTTCATAAGAATGCAAACTCAACATTTCCCCTACCATAATCTCACATCCCTAAATGTTTCCCCCATTGGCGCTTGTTCCTGATGATGGGCTCTTGCCTGAAACATCCATTCTTCTGCTCCTCGGATGCTGTCTGAGCTGCTGTGCTTTTCCAGCATCTCACTTTCGACTCTGATCTCCAGTCCTCACTTTCTCCTATTTGGTCTACCTGACCTGTTTATTTTCCAAGAACCAGATCTACAGGTTCCTCCTTTCTCATGGGACTGGACAAATATTGTAGAAAATTGTCCTCAGTACAATTTAAGAATGCTTGTGGCACTCTGTCCTTTGCATTACCACTATCTCAGTCTATATTTGCATAATTACTTTGCCATTATAACTACAGTGTAATGTTTGTCCCTCTTCAATTTCTTTAGATTTGTTACTTGCCATCCTTCCCACTAGTTGATGACCTTTAGCCTTCACCTTTTAATTGCACCCTTTTATTTCTTAACTCTAGCCAAATTGTTTCTGTACTTGAGCCCATGGGCATTCTCTTTTTCCAGATCTTCGGTGCTCTCCTTAACAAGGACCCCACCATCCCCCTTTTAACACCTAGTATACAGGAATATCTAAAACACAATTATTCTCCTCCTTGAACTGGGACTGAGTTATTGCCACATCATCATTTCCATGGCTTTGTGCACCTATAATTCACCAATCTTTATTATGCTCCATGCATTCACGTGCATGTTTTGTAACCCTGTTTAGACTGTTCTAATTTTTCCCTTACTCTGACACTTCCTATTAATGTAATATTCTCTATTGTAGTGCTTTATCTGCCAGTAAACAATCTCCAATTAGCAAAATACTCAACAAGAAACTCAGGTGGAACTTGTTTGGCTAGAATAGATGCCATATCACCCTCAGCTAGTCCCAGAAATCCAAAGTCCTTTTTTTCACTCCATCTTTCCAGCCACACATTCATTCTTCATATCCTCTTATTTCTTTATTCATATGTGCATGGTACTTGCGAGCTAATCTACAGATGACTACTTTTAGATCCTTCTTGCTAATTTTCTTCTGAGATCCCTAAATTGTCACTGCAGGATTACATCCTCTTTCTTACCTATGTCATTGGTGTCTATGTGAACCACAACCTCCAGCTGATTACCCTTCCAGGAGAATACCCTGCAGTTGTTCTTTGACAGTCTCGACCCAGGCACAAGGGTGGTAATATTCCATCTTGGAATTATGTCTACGACCACAGAAACACTTATCTGTTCCCTTAAATATTACATCCCGCATTCCTACTGCTCTCCCACTCGTCTGCCTTCTCTACTGTACAGTTGAACCACCGCGCAGTACCACAGGCTTGGCTTTTGTTGAACTCTTTTGAGGAACCATCATCCACACCAGTACCCAGACGGAAAGTTGATTAGACAGCAAAATATTTTCCGTGGACTTCACTGCCTGACTGAGTCTCTTGGACAACCAACCATCTGCTTGCATGTCTCAACCCTGCAGCATGATCATCTCCCTGTGCTATCAATGTGGTCCTTTGCTTTGCAGATACATCAACATTGACTCTGGTTGCCACTTGAACTCTGAAACCCATGAGCTCAGACTTCTGCAACCAACAATACTTTCTACCCATGTGCTTGACTGGATCATGCAAAGTGACCATGACACTCCAAGCAGCATAGGATGGACATTCTGCATGACCAAGCAGCGCTATCTACTTTAGTTTATAGTAAATATCCAAAAATAAGCTAAATGATTAGAAGATAGCACTGAGAGCCATATTTTTGTTATAAAACTAAAGAATAAGCTGAGCCCCAAGTGAAGAAAAACCAGTGCAGACTTGATACCTTAATTAACAAACTACATCCCACTATCTCCTATGTGAAAGCATTTCTTAAAAGTCCTGTGTAGTTCTTCTACCAATTTCTTTACATCTATGCCTCTTGTTTATTGACCTACCTGCTAAAATAAATGCTGTAAGTCTTCGCTCAAATGCTTAACCTCATTTCAAGTCTTTTGTCTTTAAGGCCTGATTCCTTGATTACATTGGCATTTCCAGTTGAACATTGTTACAACCAATCTTCAACTTCCCCTCAGGCTGTTCAGAGATGTTATTACACATCTCTAGAGCAGGTGGGACTTGAACCTGGGCTTCCAGGTTCTGAGGTAGGGACGACATCATTGAGCCATGAAAGCCTTTTTTTAGTCTACTCTTTATGTTTGGACATGAGTCTGAAGCTCGGAGTCCCTGCAACATTTACAGATTTGAAAAATACCTTATCTTTGAACAAGCTCATTGTTCCCATTTGTCATTACATGCCTGTAATGTGGGCAGGACTTTACCTGGATCTCCTGGCTAAGAGGTAGGGATATTACCATTATGCCACAGTAGGCCCTTTGCGCTCTGTTCTTAGCTGGGACCGTTGTCTTTACTACTACATGGGAACCTCGATTATCCGCGCGAGATGGCTGGGCACTATTTCATTCGGATAATCAATTATTCGGTTAATCGATAAAATGCCTGCCCTCTGGGGCGTGGAGCTTTTAATGTCTGCTCCCCGTTCAGGAGACTGCAGCAGCAGCAGCACAGCGTGCGAGGCCCAGTCCACCGCGCCCCCAACAAAAAGCAGGCGAGCCCCTACTCCCTGCCTGCCCCCAGAACCCCATCCAACCCCTGCACGCCAACCCCGTGCACGCTCCCCCATCCACCCTCCCCCCTCTCAGGAGTAGCCGGACTGTACATCAATGACAAGACTGGTGGTGCTGCCTTTGTGGGGTAAGTCTCCAAATAGCGTGCACACGCAACCAGTCCCCACACAACTTTTTACTGCAACTTTTTGTCAGGTTCCACCTCTGCCCTGTATACAGGACAATGTTGGAGAGATTATCTGGGGAGGATGTTCCCTAGAACTCCAGGGAAAGTGTGGGGAGACAGAGGGCAGGAGGTCAGTCATTTGGAGACTGTGCCTGTTTAATCACTGTAAACAAAAGACACAATCACTGTTGGAAACATGTCTTTGATGTAATGTTTCTATCGGGACCTCAAGATCTCCTTCAGATAATCCGATTTTTGGATAATTTGTATTCGGATAATTGAGGTTCCCCTTGCTGTCATTCTGCACGTGTATTGAAGGTCTCCATCTAGTGGTAGAATTGATTGGGCACTGTGCTGACTAATCACTGTCAGCAGGTGGAGCCGAGTCAATGTTTAAAAATACAGGTGAGTATTTAAAAAAAAATTGTAAGTCTACAATTGAATCATAGAATCCCTACAGCATGGAAACAGGCCATTTGGCCCAACAAGTCCATACTGACCCTCTGACATTGTATTGTATTTCTTTTATATTTACTGATGTATTTTACTTTGCAAGACATTTTATTTAGTGATACAGTTCTGAACATGGTACAGTATTTCAACTTGTATTTTTTTAGACAAAAGATGTTCGAAGACATTTAACTCTGAGTATGTTATTGGTTTCTTTGGGAAATCGGTGAATCACTTAAAAATTGTTTCACTGCTAATTGTGATTAATGAGAATATAGCCACAACTTTAGTTGAGGATTTACTGTAGGGTGCTTCCTACTATTCTAGCTTCTCATACTTCTAAGGAGAGTTAAAAGTCACAGAACACCCGGCTTATAGTCCAACAGGTTTATTTGAAAGTACAGATACACAATCCTTTATCCGGAATCCTTGGGGCCTGCTGTTTCTCAGAATTCCGAGAAAGTCGGAATTTTTCAGGTTTTAGAATAAATGACTTTTCCACAGTGAAATGAGAAAAAATTATCAAACAGCAGACACACGTGTGAATAGTACGAACACTGAGATACAGTTGATGCCTGCCAGTGCTGGGCTACAGCACCATGTTACACCTGAGTGACATGGGTGTGGAGTTGGATCACCTGTTCACACGCCAAAATGGCACTCTAAACTCCATGAAAAAAATTAGGATTTTGGAGCTTTTCAGATTTTGGGAATTTCAGATAAAGATTTGTACCTGTACAAGCTTTCGAAATGCTGCTCTTTCTTTAGGTAGCTAGTGGGGCAGGTATGTAGAACACAGAATTTACAAGTAAAAGATTAAAGTGTGATGCATCAGTTGTCTGACACTTTGATCTTTTACTTGTATGTTCTGTGTCCTATGTACTTGTCCCACTAGCTACCTGATGAAAGAGCAGTGCTCTGAAAGCTTTTACTTTCGGATAAACCTGTTGGACTATAACCTGGTGTTCAGTGCAATTAAAACCCTCCTTTGATAAGGAGACCTCAACTGTACATATCAGGAAGTGGTACTGAGGTGGTAATTTCAGTTGGTGAGTAAACCAATGGCCCAATCTAATCCCTGGGGATATTGATTTGAATCCCACCAAGGCAGTTGGTGAAATTTGAATTCAGTAATTCTGCATTCAACATTGTAACCATTATTTAGGGGAGATGATGGTCTAGTGGTGTTATCGCTAGACTATTAACCAAGAGACCCAGATAATGTTCTGGGGATATGGATTCAAAGACTCTAGTGATGACTGTGAGACCATTGGAAATACTGCATCAATAAGATCAAGACTGATCTGTTAGTTTTTAGAATTCCTTATTCCATCATCTCCCAATTTTGTAGTTCCCTTCCCAAGCAAGAATCTTTCTACATTTGCCTTTAAAATATTCAATGACCCTGCTTATATTGCTTTCTGGAGCTGTGTACAAAGTGTCTCAGACCTTCAGAGAACAAAATTCTCTTCATTTCAGTGTTAAAAAGGCTAATTTTAAACACTGCCTCATGTCCTTGAGTCACCAAAAAGAGAAATATCTTTTCCATGTCTGCCACATTGAAACTATTCAGGATCTTATGTACTTCAATCCATGGCCCTAATTTTTCTATGTGCTTTGTTGATTTCAGTTGTGTTGAGATTAACCCTTAATCTTTTGGGAATATGGAGTCATAGAGATGTACAGCATGGAAACAGACCCTTTGGTCCAAACCCGTCCATGCCAACCAGATATCCCAACCCAATCTGGTCCCAACTGCCAGCATCCAACCCATATCCCTCCAAACCCTTCCTGTTCATATACCCATCCAAATGCCTTTTAAATGTTGCAATTGTACCAGCCTCCACTTCCTCTGGCAGCGCATTCCATTCCCGTACCACCCTTTGTGTGAAAGAGTTGCCTCTTAGGTCTCTTTTATATCTTTCCCCTCTCACCCTAAACCTATGCCCTTTAGTTCTGGACTCCCCGACCCCAGGGAAAAGACTTTGCCAATTTATCTGATCCATGTCCCTCATAATTTTGGAAACCTCTATAAGGTCACCCCTCAGCATCCGACGCTCCAGGGGAAACAGTTCCAGCCTGTTCAGCCTCTCCCTATAGTTCAAATCCTCCAACCCTGGCAACATCCTTGTACATCTTTTCTCAACCCTTTCAAGTTTCACAACATCTTTCTGATAGGAAGGAGACCAGAATTGCATGCAATATTCCAACAGTGGCCTAACCAATATCCTGTACAGCCGCAACATGACCTCTCAATTCCTGTACTCAATAATCTGACCAGTAAAGGAAAGCATACCAAATGCTGCCTTCACTATCCTATCTACCTGCAACTCCACTTTCAAGGAGCTATGAACCTGCACTCCAAGGTCTCTTTGTTCAGCAACACTCCCTTGGACCTTACCATTAAGTGTATAAGTCCTGCTAAGATTTGCTTTCCCAAAATGCAGCACCTCTCATTTATCTGAATTAAACTCCATCTGCCACTTCTCAGCCCATTGGCCCATCTGGTCAAGATCCTGTTGCAATCTGAAGTAACCCTCTTCGCTGCCCACTACACCTCCAATTTTGGTGTCATCTGCAAACTTACTAACTGTACCTTTTATGTTTGCATCCAAAAAGTAGAGGACCCAGTATCGATCCTTGTGGCACTCCACTGGTCACAGGCCTCCAGTCTGAAAAACAACCCTCCGCCACCGCCCTCTGTCTTCTACCTTTGAGCCAGTTGTGTATCCAAATGGCTAGTTCTCTCTGTATTCCATGACATCTAACCTTGCTAATCAGTCTCGCATGGGGAACCTTGTCGAATATCTGAAGGAAACAGCAGCAAATGTTAAAACCAGAAACAACCTATTAACCAAACTGGCTAGATGTACGCATTGCCATTGCTGCCACAAACCTCTGGATGCAGCACTTGCAGTGTTGTACTTCACAGCATAGATCATCATTTACGCATCTTGTTGGACGGTCTAACTCCAATAAGCATACCCTGTGGAACCTTCCTTTCTAAAACATGTTATCCCAGGGATAGGTGAGTGAACCTTCTCTGAACTGTTTTCAATGCAATTAAAACCTCTCTTTTGATAAGGAGACCTCAATTGTGTAAAATAATCAAGATGTGGTCGCACGAAAGCATACGTAGTTGTAACAACATGTCCTACTTTTATATGCCATCCCTTTTTGATCTGCCTTCATTGGGTTGTCTGGTGCAGTGATGGTGACATCCCTTGTTCTGGGCTAGTTTAAGTCCCATCTGCCACAGACTCCTTATGTTTGAACATGTTGATTGATACCTTCTACATGCCATCTTAATTGTTTGCTGCGCCTGCACGTTGGTTTTCATTGACTTTTGTGCAAGGACACCCAAGTCTCCTTAACGTTTTTCAATCTGTCATCATTGAAGAAATACTTTGCATCTCTGTTCCTCCTATCAAAGTGAATAACTTCATATCCCCATTATATTCTATCTGTTTTGTTCTTGCCCACTCACTTAACCTATCCAAATTCCCTTGAAGCCTCTCTGCTTCCTCCTTTCAACTCGCATTTCCATCTAATTTTGTTTCAATTGCATTTGGTCTCCACATCCAAGTCATTAATAAGATTGCAGGCATTTAGCTCCAAACACTGGTCACAGCTATTTCCTCAGTGAATTTTTTTCCAGCTGTAGTGGGGATATTTGCTGATAATTGCACAGTAATTATAACTCATCAGATTGTAAGTGGACCATGTTTGTATGTACCAAGTTCTGGTCAACATGCAGGTATGGGATTTTTAAGAAGTATTCATAGGATGTGGGAATTGCAGACTAGGCCAGTGTTTATTGCCACTCTCTAATTGCCTTGAAGAAGGTGGTGGTGAGCTGCCTTCTTGAATTGCTGTAGTCCTGGGCTTGTCGGTACATCCACAATGCTCTAAAGAAGGGAGTTCTAGAATTTTGACCCAGCGGCAGTGAAGGAACAGATGTGTAGTTCCAAATCAGGAAGCTGAATTGCTTGAAGGGCTGGTGGTGCAGATGGTGTCGTGCCCATGTATTTGTTGCTCTTGTCCTTCTAGGTAGTTGTGATTCGAGGTTCTCTTGGAAGGTGTTTTGATGAATTGGTAAATGGTGGTTGAGGGACTGAATATGAAGGGTGTCAGTCAAAAGGGCTGCTGTATCCTGAATGGTGTCATGCATCTTCAGTGCTGTTGGAGCTTTATATGCATTCCCATAGTACTGCATAACTGCATGCAGTACTCCAGCTGTGGCCTAACCAAAGATTTCCATATCTTCAACATAGCGCCTCTGCTGTTTTAATCAGTGTCACAACTGATAAAGGCATGTCTACTGTATGTCTTAACTACCCACTGAACCTCTCTGGCCACCTTCAGTGATTTGTGAACAAACACCCCAGGATCCCTCTGACTTCTTAGTCTCCTGCCATTAATTGAGTATTCCCTTGTCTTGTTACTTCTTCCAAAGTGCATCACCTCACACGTATCAGGGTTAAATTCCATCTACCAATCTGTCTGTATACGGTGGGTCCATGTCAATCCTCTGAGCAATCTACTCCATCCCTGTAGCCCTGCATTTCTCATGGCTGGTCCACCTAGCCTGCGCATCCTTGGACTGTGGGAGGAGACCAGATCATCAGGGAGAGGCCCATGCAAATACAGACTTAGAGCCATAGAGATGTACAAACCCTTCAGTCCAACTCATCCAGGCCAACCAGGTCTCCCAAACTGATCTAGTCCCATTTGCCAGCATTTGGTCCAAGACCCTCTAAACCCTTCCTATTCATATACCCATCCAGATACCTTTTAAGTTTTGTAATTATACCAGTCTCCACCACTTCCTCTGGCAGTTCATTACATACACACCACCCTCTGCATGAAAGTATTGCCACTTAGAGTCCTTTTATATCTTTCCCCTCTCACCTTAAACCAATTTTCTCTAGTTTTGGACTCCACTACCCTAGGGAAATAACCTTGGCTATTCACTCTATTCATGTCCCTTATGCACTTTGGTAGGAAGAATAGAGGTGTAGACTATTTTTTAAATGGAGAAAACATTCAGAAATCTGAAGTGCAAAGGGACTTGGGAATCCTAGTCCAAGTTTCCTCTTAAGGTAAACTTGCAAGTTAAGTTGGTAGTTAGGACAGCAAATACAATGTTGGCATTTATTTCAAGAGGACTAGAATGTAAAAGCAGGGATGTACTTCTGAAACTTTATAAGGATGTGGTCAGCACATTTAGAGTATTATAAGCAATTTTTGGCCCCATACCTTAGAAAGGATGGACTGTCCTTGGAGTGGGTCCAGAGGAGGTTCGCGAGAATGATCCCAGGAATGAAAGGCTTAATGTATGAGGAACGTTTGAGGACTCTGAGTCTATACTTGATGGAATTTAGAAAGATAAGGGCGGATCTAATTGAAACTTACAGAATACTGAGCAGTCTGGATAGAGTGAGTGTTGGGAAAATCTTTCCACTAGCAGGAGAAAATAGAAACTCAAGGGCACAGATGGAGTAAAGGAAAGATCTTTTAGAATGGAGATGAGGAGAAACTTCTTCCACCAGAGTGTGGTGAACCTGTGGAATTTTCTGCTGCAGAAACTAGTTGAGGCCACTGCATTGAATGTTTTCAAGAAGGAGATAGATATTGTTCTTAATGGATATGGGGAGAAAGCAAGAACAGGGTATTAAGTTGGATATCAGCCATGATTATAGTGAATGAAATAACAGGCTTCAAGAACCTATTCTAACTCCTGTTTCTATAAAGCCATAGAAGACTTAAGGAGACAAGACTTCAGGCTGCCAATATTTTCTTATAATTTCTTTTTGCACCTCTTATTTGCTTTTTCACCTCCCTGCTGAACCTTCGATATTCCTCTTGGTTCTCAATTTTATTTTCTACCTTTTGCTTGTCATAAGCACACTTCTGAAATGCTATCTACTTTAATATCCAGGGAGCACTGGATTTCTATTTTTGCCATTTGAGGGAATATGCTATGATTAAGTGCAGACCATTTTCTCTTTGAAGATAGCCCATTGTTCAGTTACAGTTTTTCTTACCAACCTCATTCCAGTCAATCCTGCCCACTTCTGTTCTTTATCTATTGAAGTCCGCTCTCCATTAATTGATTTTTTTTTCCCCATTCTGGATTATTACGTGTCTTTTGCCTCCATTATCCTGAGCCTTGTGGTACAATGATTATGATGTCCTAAACATTTCCCAACTGACACTTGATCCACTTGGTCCATCAACTTTCCAAGAACTAAGTTCAACAGTACATATTTTCTTGTTGGACTTGGAGCATACAACTGAAGGAATCTGAAAAAGTGTTGCTGGTTAGAGCGCAGCAGGTCAGGCAGCATCCAAGGAACAGGAGATTCAATGTTTCGGGCATAAGCCCTTCATCAGGAAGGGCTTATGCCCGAAACGTTGAATTTCCTGTTCCTTGGATGCTGCCTGACCTGCTGTGCTTTAACCAGCAACACCTTTTCAACTCTGATCTCCAGCATCTGCAGACCTCACTTTTAACTGAAGGAATCTCTCTTGCATGCATTTCAACCAGACTTGTCTCTCCCTACCACATGCACAACAAGTATCCCAGTGTAGGTTTGTATCATTGAAATTTTCTGTTATAATGACACTATCATATTTGTTATATCTAATTTCCCTGCAGGTTTGTTCCATCTAATTTCCCTGCAGGTTTGTTCCTCTACGTGTTAGGTTCTTTTTCTTGAGATTCTTATACCCTTGATGCAACTGCAACATGTCAACGTCTGTGAACAACCAAATATTTATAAAGCAAGTACAAGCTTTGGAGGATCACTTAACATTCTTCGCAATGCCTGCGAAGCATATCAAGAGAAGTTCCCTGAACAAAAGAACCAGTTCTTCCTTTATACAAAATCTCATATCTCAGTCAGTAATGCCCGTAAGACAATCTCCAGCCAGTCCCCTGTAGTCACATGCCACTCAAGACACAATGTAGTGATCGCATCATTTCCAGAGATAGTGATTAAATATTCCTTCATGGCAAGACCTGGTGTAACTTGTATTTTTTTTAAACTGTAGAGTGCAGTCAGAATTTTAACTGCACTGTTTTTATTGATTCTGAATGGAGGATGATAATGCAAATAGCTTTGAATGGCAAGGGATGACAATGTAAATTCACTCTGAATAACTAGGAAATGGATGTGCAAATGGCTCTGAATGGCAAGAGATGGGAGTGTAAATTCCTTACATTCTACCTGTAACACAGAGGCATAGCACCCTACTCCTGGGACATCCAATTTCCTGCAGATCAGCAGAGCAAATTAACTCTTTAATATCTCATTCTTTGTACTAGTAGTTCGAGTGCAGCCTATGCATAGCAACATACTTGTACCTTTGATCCTTAGTTCTAGCCAACTTGATTCTGCACATGGGCTTTCTGAAACATCCCTTTTCTCCAGCATTGCAATGCACTCCTGAACCAATAGACAGTAGGTGCAGGAGTAGGCCATTCAGCCCTTCGAGCCTGCACCGTCATTCAATATGATCATGGCTGATCATTCTTAATCAGTATCCGCTTCCTGACTTATCTCCATAACCTTTGATTCCACTATCTTTGAGAGCTCTATCCAACTCTTTCTTAAATGAATCCAGAGACTGGGCCTCCACTGCCCTCTGGGGCAGAGCAATCCACGCAGCCACCATTCTCTGGGTGAAGAAGTTTCTCCTCATCTCTGTCCTAAATGGTCTACCCTGTATTTTTAAGCTGTGTCCTCTGGTTCGGCACTCACCCATCAGCGGAAACATGTTTCCTGCTGCCAGAGTGTCCAATCCTTTCATAATCTTATATGTCTCAATCAGATCCCCTCTCAGTCTTCTAAGCTCAAGGGTATACAAGCCCAGTCGCTTCAGTCTTTCAGTGTAAGGTAATCCTGCCATTCCAGGAATTGACCTCGTGAACCTACGCTGCACTCCCTCAATAGCCAGAATGTCTTTCCTCAAATTTGGAGACCAGAACTGCACACAGTACTCCAGGTGTGGTCTTACCAGGGCCCTGTACAGCTGCAGAAGCACCTCTTTGCTTCTATACTCAATTCCTCTTGTTATGAAGGCCAGCATGCTATTAGCCTTCTTCACTACCTGCTGTACCTGCATGCTTGCCTTCATTGACTGGTGTACAAGAACACCCAGATCTCTCTGTACTGCCCCTTTACCTAAATTGATTCCGTTGAGGTAGTAATCTGCCTTCCTGTTCTTGCCACCAAAGTGGATAACCATACATTTATCCACATTAAGCTGCATCTGCCATGCATCTGCCCACTCACCTAACTTGTCCAGGTCACCCTGTAATCTCCTAACATCCTCATCATATTTCACCCTGCCACCCAGCTTTGTATCATCAGCAAATTTGCTAATGTTATTGCTGATACCATCTTCTATATCATTAACGTATATTGTAAAAAGCTGCGGTTCCAGCATGGATCCCTGCGGTAATCCAATGGTCACTGCCTGCCATTCCGAAATGGAGCTGTTTATCACTACCCTTTGTTTCCTATCAGCCAACCAATTTTCAATCTAATCTAGTACTTTGCCCCCAATTCCATGCACCCTAATTTTACTCACTAACCTCCTATGTGGGACTTTATCAAAAGCTTTCTGAAAGTCCAGGTACACTACATCTACTGGATCTCCCTCGTCCATCTTCAGAGTTACATCCTCAAAAAATTCAAGGAGATTAGTCGAGCACGATTTCCCCTTCATAAATCCATTCTGACTCTGTCCTATCCTGTTACTACTATCCAGATGTGCCGTAATTTCATCCTTTATAATAGACGCCAGCATCTTTCCCACCACTGAGGTCAGACTAACTGGTCTATAATTTCCTGCTTTCTCTCTCCCACCTTTCTTAAAAAGTGGTATAACATTAGCCACCCTCCAATCCTCAGGAATCGACTCCGAATCTATTGAACTCTGGAAAATAATCACCCAACGCATCCACAATTTCCCGAGCCACCTCCTTCTGTACCCTGGGATGTAGACCATCAGGCCCCTGAGACTTACTTATCAACCTTCAGACTTAACAGTCTCTCCAACACCAAATCCTGGCAAATATAGATTCCCTTAAGTTCAGGTTCTTCAGCCACTGTTACCTCTGGGAGATTGCTTGTATCTTCCCCAGTGAACACAGATCTGAAGTACCCATTTAATTCTTCTGCCTTTTCTTTATTCCCCGTAATATATTCCCCTGTTTCTGTCTTCAAGGGCCCAATTTTAGTCCTAACCATTTTTTTGCCAATACTGTCTCTCTTCCTTCCTATCTTTTTGATCGTTTCTGAATACCTTGTGCCCAGGGATATTTAACAGTCTTGCCCTTCCTTGAGTAAGGTCTCTGCCACAACATCAAAATCCCACATAATGGTCTGCGTGTGCAAATCTCCAATCGTGCTGCACTGTATGCTTTCACATCCATGCACACTGATCCTGATTTAGACTTTACTGTTTTCTTCATCAGTCTAACTTTGCCTACTAATTAGCTATTGTCTCTGCTAGTGCTCTGCTGTGAGCCGTGGTTTTCTCCTCTACTAGTCTTTTTAGTTCCCACACCCTGTCAAGTAGCTTTAAAGCATTCTCAATAGCCTGAGCAAAACATCTGCAAATAACACAGCCCCAGCTTTGTACAGGTGCCATCTTCTCCAGAACCTGTCCCAGGAATCTAAAGCTCTCCCTATCCAACCACACATTCATCTGCCTATTTCTGTACTCCTGCATGTGGCACTGGGAGCAATCCAGACATTACAATGTTTGAGGTCCCGCTTACTAATCTTCTATCTAGCTCCCTAAATTCTGATTGCGCGATCACGTATCTTTCCCACCTCAATCATTGGTGCCAAAATGGGCAACTGCCACTTAGTTTTGTCCCCCCTCCCCCACCACCAACCTTGAGCAGTGTCCAGCAGCCACTCTTGTCACATTCTTGACCCTCGGGTGGGGGGGATGCAGGTAGAATTCTAGAGTTACACTGACAGCCTCAGAAACTCTTCTCTTTCTCCTTATTCGGTAAAGCTACACTGCTTGTTGTCAGACCCAAATGTGGGAGACTCCTGCAATATCTGCCTGCTTCTCTTAGACCGACTGGCAGTCTCCCATTCCCTTCCTTCCTCCAGGTTCTTAAGTTGAACATCTCTGAACATCAGATGCACGTAACTCTCAGTCTTGCTGATGTGTCACAGAACCAGCAGTTGTTATTTAGCTCTGAAGTTTGGAGTTCAGGTTTCTGCAGCTGGAAGCGTTTTCTGCACATATCGCCCTCTTGGCCATACTTTCTGTTCAACTAGCCTATGTTGCTATGTCTTAAACTTAAATTACATCTTCCTTGCTGAGTCTTTCTTCCCATGGCCAACTTTGCTTATTATATTGGCTCTAACTTACACTTTTTTCTGTTATTTCTCAGTTAATCCTTATTTCCAATAATACATTTTTTTAAATCATTAATTAGTAAACCACCACTTCCATGTGATGTCACAGATCTTTTTCCTCCAGTCAGCAGTCTCCTATCACCTCTGTGTTGAAGTGCTGGGCCTCTGATCCTAAGCTTCCGTATCTCCTCAAAGAAATATCACCAGAGATGCCTTTACAAAATCCTAAAGATCTAATAGTAGAATCAGTCCTCAAATGTCCCAGATCCCCCTCCGTCCAACATCTCATGAACTAGGTGAGCCGTGATGTCTGCATGCCTGACAACTTTCAAATATATTGTATCTTCTGAGCTTTGTTATAGCAAGTGAATACCAGGAGGGCAGTTCGTCCAAACTGAAGAAGTAGTGTCTGCAAAGGTGTCAACCATATCTCACTCTATCAAGAAACCTCCTGAAATGTGCTGCTAAGGTTTTGATCACTGTCTTTATATAGCATGCTGTACTGCTACTATTTTATAAATTTCTCCAAGAAAGGGTGAGAAAGTACTTGTGCCAGGCTTCAACCATAGGTATTTAATCTCATCTCATGATCTTTTCCAATCATCTTTTATAATTATTGAACTTCACAGTATAGGAAATGGTTTTTGACTGCTGTGGCCGCAACTGCTTTCAGTAAAAGTTCCCTATCCTACATTTTCACTGTCTGCAGATTAATATTTTTCTTCAAATGTTTATTTTCTAAACCAAGAGCATCTCACATTTTTAAATACGAAAGTTATTACATAAATCTTACTCTCCCTCGCTCTTTTTGGTGATGATTTTACATTGTTGCATTTTATTTGATTTTGCAATGAAAGGTAACGTTTTTCCTGATTTAACGGCTCAAACTGTTCATAACTTTGGACACCTTTCGAGTTCATTTTATCGCCTTGTACTTAACTGAATGTTAAGTACAAGGAAATAGTGTTAAATATATGCTTTGATCCTTTTTACTTTTGTGGTAAATTCTTGCTCCACCCATCAAAATAGTGACTTGGCTTCATTCCAAGAATGAGTTGCTTTTTCAAATTGTGTTGCTGACTGCTTACATCGGAAATTAGTCCCAAAGGGTCTTTGTTGTGTTGTCAGCAAAGAAGCTGAAGCCATTTTTACCATGGTGCTAGTTTTGTTCATATTCTGCCAGAGCAACATTTGTATGCATTTGTAATGTTGTTCAAAATTGTAAAATGTTTTTGTCCAGGATCCTGATACGTGCAATGTAGTTAGTGGTTTTGCTATCTAAAATTTAAAGTAAGTAATAATCAGTGTAACAGTATCAGAGATGTTTCAAATTGATATCTTTTGCTGAGTGGCAGTTGTGATTCTCTGTAATACATTGGATTGATGATTTTTTTTGTTCTATTTTTGAGTTGTCATTAGTGTCATGGGAGGTCTCTGAAATCATGAAAGTATTCTACCAAACAGTTCAATACTTTCATATGTTGAAAAGTATTTTCATGTGTCTATGTAAACACAAACAGCTGCAGGCACAGTCACCACTTGTAGATATTTTGCTACACTTCAATACTAAATACATTGGGTTAATGCCCATTGAGCAGCACATGAGACTTTGTTTCGGAAATGTTGTCAAGTAGTGGAATAGAAACTCTGACAATACTGTATGCATTTGAAACAAGTATCTGCTTTGTTATAAATGACAATTGAGGTAAAGTTTTCATTTAGATAACAGGATTTTCTTACGTGATTGTCCCTTGAATGTATAACCCAGGTTGCTTTTCTTTTTATTTATTTGCAATCCCATATATCAGTTTCTAAACATTTTACCATCATCTCAAGTTATTTTTTAAAATATGTCAACAGTTAAGGATGTGTGATGGTGAGCATTTACATATTTCCCACATTCACTTAAAAGAGTACCTATAATGTGCTTTCTGGTGAGCTGAACTGTAAAGGTCAGTCCTGATTTGTACTTGCTGGAATGTAGAGTCAATGCTCTTTTGTCTTTGGAGCAGGCCTCAATTGAATGGAACCCGCAAGCTTAGAACATCCTGATAGAGCTTACTGGAATCAGCTCAACTCAGTGATTTGTGGTCTAGATTGTAGCAACAAAGTAAATCTGCAGGGAGCTGTTACTGTCACTGAAGAAGTACAGAAGCTGCTTTGCAAATTTTCCTTTTATCAGTATGAAGACAATTTGGAATTTATGTTTCTGGGGGTTCTTTTCCACCATCACTCATGGCCTTCCTTGTCAGATATATATAGAAACTGACATATGGGATTGCAAATAAAGAATAAAAACAACCTGAGTTATACATTCAAGGGACCATTCCGTCCATGAAACTTGAGTCCACTCTTGCTTCACTCCCAACACCCCTACCCATCCCGGCACCTTTCCCTGCAAACTGCTGAAGGTGTAACACCTATCCTTTTACTTTCTCCTTCTCAGTGTTCAAGTGCCTGAGCATACCTTCAGCTCCAGTGCTTTACCTGCACTTCACACTATTTAGTCTACTGTATTCACTTCTCACAGTGTAGTCACCTCTACACTGGCGAAATGAAGTGTGAGCAGGATGAACATTTGCATTCTGTCTGCAAAAAAGACGCTGAACTTCCAGTTCCTTGCCACTTCAACAGACCACCCTGTTCCGTGGTCAACATCTTTCTCAGGCTTACTGCAGTGCTGCAGCAGAGCTCAGTGCAAGTGAAAAGAACAGCTAAAGCTGAAAGAAATCCAACTTGTAACATGATGAAGTGTATAATAGAAGTGCTCAAGTTTTGGATCTGAATGAGAAAATAAAGAGCCAAGTGTTGCTAAAATGGAGAAAGCTGCTCTACAGAGAGTTTTGGGAGTCTTTGTGCAGAAATTGAAGAAGTGAGTGTACATGTTCAGGTAATAGATAAGGCAAATGGAATGTTGGCTTTTATTTCAAAGTGAATGAAGTATAAAAATAGGGAGGGTTATATAAGTCGCTAGTCAGACAACAACTGGAATACTATGAACATTTTTGGGCCCTTTATCAAAGGAAAGATATGTTGGTGTTGAGGGGTAACCTGAAAAAGGTTCAGTAGATTGTTTTTTTTATGAGGGATTTTTTCTTATGAGTAGGTTGAGGTTGTACTCGTTGAAGTTCATGAGAATAGACTTCTTGGGGGCTTGACAGGGGTAGGACAGAAGATGTGGAGAGATTGTTTCCCCTTGTTGGAGAGACTAGCCAGAGGGCATAATCTGAGTAAGACGTAGCCCACATTTGGAGTGCTGTGTGTAGTTTTGAGGCCCATGTCTAAGGAAGGATGTACTGGCCCTCGTGTATGTTCAGAGGTGATTCACGAGAATGGCCCCAGAAATGAAAAGCTTAACATATGAGGAATGTTCAAGGACTCTGGGTCTATACTTGATGGAGTTTAGAAGGATGAGGGGGATCTAATTGAAACATACAGAATACTGAATGGCCTGGACAGAGTAGATGTTGGGAGGATGTTTCCATTGGTAGGAGAGACTCGAACCCAAGGGCATAGCCTGAGAATAAAGGGAAGACCTTTTAGAATGGAGATAAGGAGTAACTTCAGCCAAAGAGTGGTGAATCTATGGAATTCATTGCCACAGAAGGCCGTGGAGGCCAGGTCATTGAGTATATTTAAGACTGAGATAGATAGCTGCTAGGGTATGAATGGGGTGACCAGAATTGTAAGCAAAATTCCAAAAGTGGCCTCACAAATATCCTGTAGAGCTGCAACATGATATCCCAACTCCTGTACTCAGCAGTTCTGATCAGTGAAGGCAGATGTGTCGCATGCCTTCTACCCTACCCTATCTATCTGCGACTTTACTTTCAAGGAGCTATGCACTTGCACCCTTTGGTCTCTTTGTTAGGTAACAGTACCCAAGGCCCTACCATTAATTGTCTTAAGTCTTGCCCTGGTTCACCGTACTTTACATTTATCTAAGTTAAGTTCCATTTGCTGCTCCTCAGCCACTGACCATTTTGATCAATGAAGTACTCTGAGATAATCATCTTCACTGTCTATTCCATCATCTATTTTGGTGTCATGAGCAAACTTACTAACTATACCTCGTGTACTCACATCCAAATCATTTGTGTAAATGACAAAAAGCAGTTGACCCAGCACCGATCCTTGTGGCCCTCCTAACTATTCCCAAATAAAACAAGATTCTAATGGCATGTTGTTCCAATAAATACAAGTTCTACTCATATAACAAAAAATAGAATTTATTCTCTCGGAATTTCAGTCAGGTTACATGTTTTCCAGAATGTTCTATGCCTTCTTCCATTGAGTCTTCTGTCTGGAACACTTCTTCCAATTCTTCAGTCAGGAATGCCTTTTTCTGTCTTGTGTACCATTATGTTTTAGATGTTGCTTTCTCTAATACATAGGTGACTGTGAGAGCCATTTCTCTCTCGAGAACTGAGAGCTATTAGCTTTGGTGGATGGCAGTTAACTCTGGTCCAACTGTCCCCTGCTTTTATACCAGTGATGAGATAATACTTCTTGCATAGAATTGGTCCTATGTTGTCAAGGCCATCACATTTAAATTTAATGGGTTGTTGGTATTTAAGTGCATGTTTCAAATTGGCTAAATTCAAAGCCTGTTTCTTGATTTTAAAAAAAATGTTGCTTGGCCTGCGAATTATACGGCCTTTTGATACAAATGTTTCAGTTTGGGCTCTCTATGCACCTGCAAACCCCCCATGCTGCTACTCACAGATATCCATTTTAATCTCTAAACCCAGAAAAACACCATCTTTTAAAGGGACAGTGCAGTGTTTTCCCCTGCATTTTACAATTGTTTTTACAATTTTATGCTCACCAAATTCTAACTTCCTGCCTCCAAATATACAATTACTCTACCTAACTTTGCAACAATGCCCAATGACATTATGACTCTTAAGTGAATGTACTGTACCCAAATTTTCAGATGACAAAATAGGTCAAAAGGCAGCTTGAGAGGGATACAAACCTATTACAGAGATATTGATACATTAAGTGGGTAAAGAGTTTGCATGTGTTGTACAATGTGAGAAAATGCGAAGTTGTATATTTTGGAAAGAACAAGAAAACAATATTATTTAAATTGAGAAAAATTGCGGAAAGCTAGGTAATCATGGAAGGCTAATGAAATGTAGGCCCTTATTTCAAGAGGTTTAAGAGTATAAGATTAGGGAAGCCCTACTGCAACTAGGCAATGCGAGACCATATTTGGAGTACCGTGAGTTTTTTTAGTTCCTTTTATGTAAAGAAATTTCATTGGAGACAATTCAGAGAAGATTCACGAGGATGATCCCTCGTTTAGAGGGATTGTCTTATAAGCAGAGGCTAAACAGTTTGAGACTCTACTTGCTGGAGTTTAGAAGAATGAAACGTGATCTCATTGAAGCATGTATGATTCTCAGCACGCTTGACATGGTAAATGCTGAGAGGATGTCTCCCCTCATGGGAGAGTCTAGGAGCAGAGGGCATAATCTCAGAACAAAGGAATACCAATTTAAGAAGGATATGTCGCAAAGATGTTACTGCAGTTGTTATGGGGGATTTTAACATGCAGGTAGACTGGGAGAATCAGGATGGTATTGGGCCTCAAGAAAGAGACTTTGTGGAGTGCCTCAGAGATGGATTCTTAGAGCAGGTGGTGCTGGAGCCGACCAGGGAGAAGGCAATTCTGGATCTGGTATTGTGTAACGAACCAGAATTGGTCAGAGACCTCGAAGTGAAGGAGCCACTGGGAAGTAGTGACCAGAATACATTAAGCTTCAGTCTGCAATTTGAGAGGGAAAGGGTACAGTCGGACGTGACGGTACTTCTGTCGAATAAAGGGAACTGTGGAGCTATGAGGGAGGAGCTGGCCAAAGTTCAATGGTGCAATACCTTAGCTGGGATGACCGTGGAGGAACAATGGCGGATATTTCTGTGTATAATGTAGAAGTTCCAGGATCAGTTCATTCCTAAAAAGAAGAAAGATCCCAGGAGGAGGCATGGGCGGCTGTGGCTGACTAGGGAAGTTAAGAAACATATAAAGTTAAAAGAGAAAAAGTATAACATAGCAAAGATAAGTGGGAAAACTGAGGACTGGGAAGCTTTTAAAGAGCAACAGAGGATTATTAAGAAGGAAATACGCAGAGGAAAAATGGGGTACGAAGGTAAACTGGCCAATAATATAGAGGATGGTAAAAGCTTTTTTAAGTATGTGCAAGACAAAAAAATGGTTAGGACTAAAATTGGGCCCTTGAAGACAGAAACAGGGAAATATATTACGGGGAATAAAGAAATGGCAGAAGAATTAAATGGATACTTCAGATCTGTGTTCACTGGGGAAGACACAAGCAATCTCCCAGAGGTAACTGTGGCTGAAGAACCTGAACTTAAGGGAATCTATATTTGCCAGGATTTGGTGTTGGAGAGACTGTTAGGTCTGAAGGTTTAGATTAGATTAGATTACTTACAGTGTGGAAACAGGCCCTTCGGCCCAACAAGTCCACACCGACCTGCCGAAGTGCAACCCACCCATACCCTTACATTTACCCCTTACCTAACACTACGGGCAATTTAGCATGGCCAATTCACCTTACCCGCACATCTTTGGACTGTGGGAGGAAACCGGAGCACCCGGAGGAAACCCACGCAGACACGGGGAGAACGTGCAAACTCCACACAGTCAGTCGCCTGAGTCAGAACTTGAACCCGGGTCTCAGGCGCTGTGAGGCAGCAGTGCTAACCACTGTGCCACCATGCCGCCCCCGGTGATAACCGCCCAGGTTGATAAGTAAGTCTCAGGGGCCTGATGGTCTACATCCCAGGGTACAGAAGGAGGTGGCTCGGGAAATTGTGGATGCGTTGGGTGATTATTTTCCAGAGTTCAATAGTTTCGGGGTCGGTTCCTGAGGATTGGAGGGTGGCTAATGTTATACCACTTTTTAAGAAAGGTGGGAGAGAGAAAGCAGGAAATTATAGACCAGTTAGTCTGACCTCAGTGGTAGGAAAGATCCTGGCATCTATTATAAAGGATGAAATTACGGCACATCTGGATAGTAGTAACAGGATAGGACAGAGTCAGCATGGATTTATGAAGGGGAAATCATGCTTGACTAATCTTCTTGAATTTTTTGAGGATGTAACTGAAGATGGACGAGGGAGATCCAGTAGATGTAGTGTACCTGGACTTTCAGAAAGCTTTTGATAAAGTCCCACATAGGAGGTTAGTGAGTAAAATTAGGGTGCATGGAATTGGGGGCAAAGTATCAGATTGGATTGAAATTTGGTTGGTTGATAGGAAACAAAGGGTAGTGATAAACAGCTCCAGTTCGGAATGGCAGGCAGTGACCATTGGATTACCGCAGGGATCCATGCTGGGACTGCAGCTTTTTACAATATATGTTAATGATATAGAAGATGGTATCAGCAATAACATTAGCAAATTTGCTGATGATACTAAGCTGGGTGGCAGGGTGAAATGTGATGAGGATGTTAGGAGATTACAGGGTGACCTGGACAAGTTAGGTGAGTGGGCAGGTGCATGGCAGATGCAGTTTAATGTGGATAAATGTATGGTCATCCACTTTGGTGGCAAGAACAGGAAGGCAGATTACTACCTCAACGGAATCAATTTAGGTAAAGGGGCAGTACAGAGAGATCTGTGTGTTCCTGTACACCAGTCAATGAAGCTAAGCATGCAGGTACAGCAGGTAGTGAAGAAGGCTAATAGCATGCTGGCCTTCATAACAAGAGGAATTGAATATACAAGTAAAGAGGTGCTTCTGCAGCTGTACAGGGCCCTGGTGAGACCACACCTGGAGTACTGTGTGCAGTTCTGGTCTCCAAATTTGAGGAAAGACATTCTGGCTATTGAGGGAGAGCAGCGTAGGTTCACGAGGTCAATTCCTGGAATGGCAGGATTACCTTACACTGAAAGAGTGAGGCGACTGGACTTGTATAGCCTTGAGTTTAGAAGACTGAGAGGGGATCTGATTGAGACATATAAGATAATGAAAGGATTGGATACTCTGGCAGCAGAAAACATGTTTCCACTGATGGGTGAGTGCCGAACCAGAGGACACAACTTAAAAATACAAGGTAGACCATTTAGGACAGAGATGAGGAGAAACTTCTTCACCAGAGAGTGGTGGCTGTGTGGAATGCTCTGCCCCAGAGGGCAGTGGAGGCCCAGTCTCTGGATTCATTTAAGAAAGAGTTGGATAGAGCTCTCAAAGATAGTGGAATCAAGGGTTATGGAGATAAGGCAGGAAGAGGATACTAATTAGGAATGATCAGCCATGATCATATTGAATGGCGATGCAGGCTTGAAGGGCTGAATGGCCTACTCCTGCACCTATTGTCTATAAAAGTGATGTCACTGACCTGATGGGCTGAAGGGCCTTCTGAGCCATGACCATTCTTTTGTACTCTTTGTATGATGCTGCTAACGTACTGCACAGCTAATCTTATTCCCAATTTGCCACTTCAAATATTAAATTACAGTATTTGAGCATGTTGTTTGTTAGTATCTATGCCTACAGTTACACTTGGGATTGATGAACAGCGTGTTTAATTTTTAAAAAGCACCTGGTTATTTGGCATGTTTTGATTTATTAAATAATTTTGATTTCCCAACTTGGCATACTTCCAATATCTGAACCCTTCACAGATTGAATGAATAATTGCAGTTGTTTAAAGGTAACTAGAATGACTGTCATCCTCCTTTAAAAGTTGAAATGCTGAATACTACATATTTAGTTTTGTCTTTCTTTCATTTATTCTCCATAGTATTGCTGTATTCCCATTCCTCATTCACAAAATTATTGATTTTAATTCATGGATTTACAGATGGTGAGTGTCTTTCAATGTCTCTTACCTAAGTAGTCTTTGAGCATCAGCAAACAAATGAAATGCCACACAGTGAAACTTGAGGAAATTGTTATTACCAACTGATGCAAAGGCATGAACCTTCCAGAGAAAGTCAGTGGATGGCAAGCAAGAGTTACATATCAGAATGGCTACTTTTTCTTTCAAAGGAATGAAACTGATTCAGTGAGAAACAGAGAAAAGTTTCATTTTTAGAGTTTGCCACTTAAAAATCAAAAATCGGGAGGGAGAATTGATATTTGAATATAGCGGTGGAGACACTGAGAGTGGAATTTATCAGCTATTGATGCTGCTTGGTTTCTATACTATTGTGACAATTAACTTCCTCTGGTTGTTGTGATTTTAAGCTGAAATGGTGTATTTTTTTATATTGTGCACCTTTCCTGAAAATCAAACTGAGCAAGTATTTTTGGTTCCAGGGAAGAGTCATATCAGACTCAAAACATTAACACTGTTTCTCTCTCCACAGATGCTGCTAGACCTGCTGACTTTCACCAACATTTTTCTGTGTTTGTTTCTGACCAGTGGGTTGCTGGTCCAAAATGTTCAAGATTAGTAATGCTGTTATATAGTCTATTATATTAAAGTATAGACATTGAAACCTTGATATATCTTGTTAAAAATCACACAACACCAGGTTATAATCCAACAGGTTTAATTGGAAGCACACTAGCTTTCGGAGCGACGCTCCTTCATCAGGTGATTGTGGAGGGCTCGATCGTAACACAGAATTTATAGCAAAAATTTGCAGTGTGATGTAACTGAACTTATACATTGAAAAGTTGATTGTTAAGCCTTTCATCTGTTAGAATACAGTGATAGTTTCACTTCTTTCATGTGTAAATCACAAAACCCTTTTTTAAAGTTGCATTCTCGGGTTAGCTGCTAACAATGGTGATAGCTAGATAATATGTTGAAGGTGTTGTTAATGAATTCATTTTTGAAACTCAGCCCTTGTTTGATTTTCATGTCTTTTCAAGAGTCACTTTTCTCTCTCTGCCTCAAAGGGGAAACAGCTGATTTCCATAATATACCTTTTCTTGATAGTTTCATCAAATATTGTATTTAATGCTATAAAGAATCAAAACTATATTTTTCATTATGTTAATGCTGCGATGCACAATACTTCACTGTTTCCTTCAGATACTATCAGCTGAGTAATAACCTGGACATGTATAATAGTAATATACTGTTTGACTTCCTCTCAGCATACCAAAAGTGGTATTATTGCATCATGTAATGAATGTACATGTTAAATCATTTCAACATGATGAAAATTCAAGCAGTTACAGGATGACTTAGTAACTTACTGAATGGAAAATTAGACTAACATAATGAGATTTCCTGTTTCACACTTCTGTATTCCATGAATAAAGCACTGGGGCAAGTGGTGAATGCTTGGAATGTAAATCAGCTTCTCACTCACTCCTGCATTGAAATTTCCAATAATCATATGTGGAAGATGTGCATCATTGCATAAATATGATATATCTGTCTTGGCTACAAGATTTTAAAAAATGTTATCATGACTTAACTGGGAATAGTGTATCAATAATTCAACAGAATCTAATTTCAAAATAACACTTTATATCCACATAAACTTTCATACCAGATATGCCCAAATACCTGATACCTACTTTGTTACAAAACTAAACGATTTTAGAACAGCTGTATCTTTGAGCAATATTATTGCAATATTATTTTATCTTAAAGCATGCGTTAGCCTAAATTGCATTAACTTCTGAATTACTTGAGTCATGAAACAATAATAAAATCTTGGAATTGGTAGGCAGCCAGGTGTCAAATGAAGTTGAGAAAGTGGGAAAGTTGTTTGCTGTGTCAGAGGAAACCATCAGGGGTTCTCAAGAAACCTATGAGCATGACTACTCCTTTATGGTCTCTACCTTTGGCCTGCCCTACGGTTTCTTCCTACAGAAGATAATAACTTACTGCAATTAAACAAAATATAATTCAGTCCCTCACTTAATTAAGTCAAAATTATTAATTTTTGAAAATTAATTCAATCCTACAGCTTCTCTGGACTCTAAAAGTACACTCCAATGCTTGTTTACAGCCATAATTCCAGGCTTCATTTGGCAACCACCTTCACTAAGCTAAAATTGCTCCTGGGCCTTTTTGCGAGTTCCAGTTTTGCTCAAAACCAAGCAAATATTACTTGTGGACCCTGCTGCTCCCCAAAAGGCCATAAATGAGTAGCAGTGCTCATAGGTTTCTTCAGAGCCCCTGATGGTTTCCTCTAACACAGGAGAAAGTGGGACTGCAGGTGCTGGAGATCAGAGCTGAAAATGTGTTGCTAGAAGAGCGCAGCAGGTCAGGCAGCATCCAAAGAGCAGGAGAATCGACGTTTCGGGCACTTTCCAGCAACACATTTTCAGCTCCTCTAACACAGAGCCAACAACCTTCCCACTTTCTCAATTCCACATGACTTCATCTGACTCCTGTCTCAAACACTTAACTGGCTGCTAATTCCTGGAACATCCTTCCAAGATTTCTAACACCACAGACATCTAACAGCTCTTGACTCTTCACTGAGTAACCTGAGAATGTGTAGTTCAGCTGCCTTCCCAGCAGCACAGCTAATTGCAGCACTCCTAACTGTCTTCCGCTGTCTGTCTCATCCTCACTTCTTTCCTTTAATGTTTGAGCTCCTTTCAGTGACTCCTAAACTGTCCTAAATGATCTATTGAAAACCTTTCAATTCGCCCCACTCTTATTGCTGGGCAGAATTGATTTTGGTCATCCAGCAACTCGTGGAACGATCTATTCCATAAATGTTACCAGTCAAGATTGTGACTTGCTTCGTTCAAAATATTTGCAAATCAAAGACTTTAATCACAGTCAGTTCTTTGTATTAATCTTTGGCCTTTCACTTTTGCCACATTTGGGAAGAAAATGTGGATTTGCAATAAACTTAAAGCTAAAGCAGTTATTGATTATCAGATGAATTGAGTCCTAAAATGTAATTCACATTGCAAGGAGAATCTGTGGTTTGCTGCCTTACTTTGCTTAAGAACTCTATATATTCTGTATGTGGGCGCAGTGTTGAATCTGGACTAGAGAGGGAGCTATGGTCTAAAATATTGAAGTTGTTTTGGTGAGATTTTTATATAGTGCAGAACAATTGAATATTCCCATTTGTGTAAATTCTAGAAATTATTTTATAGAATCCCTACAGTGCGGAAGAAGGCTATTCAACCCATCTAGTCTGCACAAACCCTCAGAGCATCCCATCCAGCCCCAGCCCCCTCCACAGTGATTTCTTACATTTACTGTGGCTTATCCACCTAACCTAAGCATCTCTTTTTATGTCCTCATTACTGACCAGTTATTCGCTTAGGCAGCTATTTTCAAAGTGAGTTTGATACTAAAGTTACTGACCTGTATTTCAATTCAGTTACAATCAACTTGAGTCCATCCAAATGTCATAATTTATTAACAGATAAATCATTGAATATTTTTAAGTGTATTTACTCCTGGATGGGTAAATGTTCTCACCAATTTAGTCAGCAAGTTTTTACAAACACAAATTAATTTCTGTTTTTGAGGTTTGAAGGGAAATGTTCATTCTTTTAAGAGTGCTTGTACAGAAGGGCGCAAATGAATTTAAAGAGTATTTTTTTTCCAGTGTGATGCCTTGTAGCCTTATTTCTGAATCTATCTATAAATAGTAATAGTGAGACATGGGATGGTTCTCATTGTTGTAGACGCTCTTTACTTCGATCAATGTTCTTTGAAAGCAGATTTTGTGAAGAAACATTTGTTCATCCAACAGTCTTCCTGCTTGGTTCAATAATCTACCTTCTCTTAGCACAAGGAGGGATATCCAGAAAGGATAGCATTCCATGGAAAGACACACAAAATGCTTTAATTTCTCTCGCTTGGTAATGTCTCTAATCACCCCGAATTTGCAGATGACACAAAAATAGGTAGGAAAATAAGTTGCAGTGAAGAATTAAAAAAATTACAAACTGATATGCTTAGGTTAAGTGAATGAATCAGAATTATGCCAATGGAATTTAATGTGAATAATGAGAGGTTAACCATTTTGGTCAGAAGAATAAAAAGGTATCTGTGCTAATCCAATTCCAGATACTTGAGAATCCCCAATTTTAATTGGTCCACCAGGGCAAAGTTGCTTAGGTGCTCAACTCTGGAATTTCCCATTTATATATCTCTGCCTATTTACCTTGTTCTTTAAGCCTTCATCTTTGACTGCATTCTTTGATATCTGACCTGGTAAAACCTCGTGTTGCTTAATTTAATTAAATTTCACTTTATTGTCCGTAAGGAAGTTAATTTTGGGTACATTGATCATTCATTTAAGAAATAACTTGCAAATGAATAATAAAAAGAAAAAAACTTTATCACTGAGATTTTACTTGCATTAAAATTTAACTTAAAATGTGGAATTCAAGGAACTTTTTCAGTACTCTGAAACAATCAGTCCAAATGAGTCAAATCAAACTTTTTTTAAGAGTGCTTGCACAGAGGGGTGCAAATGGGTTTAAAGACTTTTTTTTTCCCCATTGTGATGCATTGTAGCCTTTTCTCTGAATCTGTCCAGCAGTACTAGGATATAGAACAGTCTTCCTGCTTGGCTCAATAATCTATTTACCCTTAGAGACTTTTTCACCAAGATCGCAGCACAAGGGGGGGATATCCAGAAAAGATAGCATTCTCAACAACAGTGAAATAAAAATGTTTTATGATTGTAGGATCTCCTTGAAAGGATTGTACTTTTCATAGGTAGTATTTTTTTTATGTCCCTTCCCTAATACACCTCATATTTTCCCTATAATTCAGCTGATCATTTGCTTGAATACGTGTGTTTCTAATTATTAATTATTATGAATCATCGGTGTCATCTTTTGTTTTACAATTCTCCTGTGGAGCCCAGGGTACACTTTGTTACATTAAAGATTTCTATAAATATAAGTTGTTGATTGCAGATTCCAAAACAATGATCCTGGCTCGCCATGTTGATAACTTTTGCTTATGCAAATCACTGCAAAGTTAGTGTGAGACTAGTAAACCAACTTCACGTTTCTGTTGAACCAATTCAAAGTAAAATAAAATAAACAGTTGGAATACAGAATATTTATATTTGGTTTTCTGCCAGTTTGTATGTAAAGTGACAACTGAATTTTTTATGCTTCCTCTTTCCACAGGCACCCCCATCCATGGTCAGTCATGAACAACGTCAACATGCAGAACACATATTCCTGTCATTTAGAAAATCAAAATCGCCGTTTGCAGTATGTAAACACACATTAGGTAAATCTATCCTATTTCTACCTGCTTAAAATCAAGATTACCTAAAAGCTGGATCATTTTCAATTCTGTTTCTTTCCAAATATCTTTGAAACTCTATGTAAAGCCCAAAGGAAATCATTCTATCAGTCGTAAAAATGTTGATGTGTGCTTTTTAAAAAAAAAAGCTTCAGCTTTTTTCAAGGGATTGTAATGTTTGATAATTGTGTTTCTTCCCGTGTGTCCAGCCAAACCATACACTTGCTACAGTACTGTATGAGGGTATAGCTATGCAACCTACTGTCTGCTTTCTGCTGTTGTTCATATTAGATAGTCACTACAGGTGGAGCAAATAGCCTGGTGATAATTTGTCCATTTTGTTTTCCTAGTCTCACTACTATGGCTACATGTCTTTCACTTAACTCTAGTTAGATTGATCTGGATAACTGTTATGATCCCAGTTGATGGTTCTACTGGGTAAGTCAGTTCCCAGAATGAAGTCTCACTTGGTCGATCGTATGTTTTTCTTTATCGTAGCTAATGTGTTTATTGACTAAAATAGTCATATGAGGCTGTAAATTTTCTTTAACAACAGAATAGAAATTTATTATGCAAATGATGGAAACATTTTCTTTTAAAAAGTTACCTAAATGTAGAACAGTTAAAACACACACCAAGGCAAAATCTGTTACAAAGTCTTGAATCCAGTGAAATTACTCCTCTTCATCAAATCTTTAACTTCTTAACTGATTCTCCCCAGTTTCTGCCATATTAACAGCGGAGTCTTTTCATGTGAATAAGTACAAAACTGGGAGCTTAAGCTTTTCTAGTTTTTAATAACTTATAGATTTCTAACGAAATGCTCTTGGCTCAGAGTTTTCACAGACAAAACTTTTCTGCTGAAGTCACTTTGCTTTCCCTGAACTGGCTTAATTCCCATCTCGGAGGCAAGTTACATTTATTTCTGACCCCAGTCAAGTTTTGGAACTGCCATAAAATCTTTGTCTCTGGGTTTTCTAAGGTAAACTCAATCCTCGATTATTCCGAACTGAAAGCAAATTAATGACCTTCAGTATTTGCTGAACCTGTTGTAAACTGCCATAATATATGTAATTTTCCATTAACACTCCCAGGGTTTGCAGTCATCTGCCCTCTGACATGAACAGGATTGGTTGCTGTTCCAGAAGGGTTGTTTGACCTCATTTCTTTTTTTAAAAAATCCTTCAAAAAAAGTGACCAACTTCCATTTGCTATTTATTTGTAAATGATGTTAAATATTATATAATCTTAAACCTTTCATTACATTAGGAATTAGAATGTGGCAAGAATTGAATTTGCTCTTTACTCTGCCATAGATTACTGCTATGCATGTATCTTTGTCTTTGAATTGTGTGTGCAGCTCACAAGTGAATTAATATGCATTTATGACCTGTGGTCAATAACATTAACTATTCTGTCTGGCAGATGTTGTGGCCTAGGTTCCCAGGCGCAATTAAAGATGATTTAAACTAGGAATTTGAATGGCTGTAAGATTTGTGAAATGCACATTAATGTATTTTTGAACTCTTCACTATTCATATGGATTTAGAAATTATTAATGAGGTCACAAAGATTGTAGCCATGTGAAAAATAAAGAAAATTGGTACACCAGGAAGTTGTTGATCTGATATTGCAATTAGAATGCATTATTGAAGCAAATTAGGACTTCCAGCTAAGTTGGAAATTCTTGGCTGACTGATTATGATTAAGAACTAACTAACTGGATCAACTGGTAGATCTGTGATTGAACTCTTAAATCAAACAAACCTCATTGATATCCAAATACTCAAACATTTACTGCATAGAAGGCAGCCATTTGGTTCATTGTGTCTGTGTTGGTCAACAAAGATCTGACTACACTAATCGCATTTTCAAGCTTTTGGACTATAGCCCTGAAGGCACAGCAGCACAAATACTAGTAAATCTAAATCCAAATAACTGTTCAAAGGGCCATCAATCTTAAGTTTTTTTTATTAGTTTAAATTAAGAAGCTTTTATACACAAGCTATACTTATGAACTAAATAATTTCTCCACCGTTCTTTTTGTCATGTGCCATATCACTTGATGACTGAACTAATTAATGACCTTACACCAAGTATAGTGTAGTTCTGTAAACAGCTGATAGAAAAGTTGTGAATATATTCAATTTAACTGTTTTCAGATTCCCTTTGTACTCAAGAAAGGCTTTCTCAACTGCCTAGTGAAAGTGGCACCTCCAATATGAGAAAGTGTGGTTATGTACACAGGACACAACTTGTTAATGTTGTCCAATTCATGCTCTTTGCAGAACATGTTTCGGTATGGGTATTGATGCATAATAGTTAATAAAACATTTCCCACTGTTATTTAAGTGAAATTTGCCAGTGTAATATTCTTTTCTTATATCATTGATTGGAAGAAACAAGGTCTCAAATATTTGATTTCTGTTTTGCAGAAACAAGTAAAGTTGACTACGTTCTTTTTCAAGCTGCGACAACCATAATGGAAGCGGTTGTACGCGAATGGGTACTCTTGGAAAAAAGCAGCATTGAATCATTACGGACATTCCTATTAACTTATGTCTTACAAAGGCCTAAGTGCGTATTATGTATATTGAATCTAAGATATATTGGAAATTCGTTATTGTCATGAAGCACTCTTGCAGTTTTCCTCAGATTTCCGTTAAATTTTTTTTATTGTTGGAAGTGGTTTATCTTCAGAAATTCTATTGAAGTTAAATATTAAGTTATAGTTCACAGATAATATGCCAGTCTGACTTTGGAAGAATGTGGTCAAGAATTGCCATTTGAATAATTTATGAGAGAAAATCATGCAGTAAAAGCTACTAATCAGTTGTCATTAAATCTTTTTTTAAAATTTTGTTACTGGAGGATATAGTAAGTGGTGATCTGATAGAATTAAAAATTCTACTTTTGGAAGAAAGTTTGTGTTGCTGCAGCATTCCTGAAATCCATAATGCCTATAATTTAATGTTTAACCAAAATGTTATCCCAATTAGCCCAATTTTCATATGTAGAAAGAGAATATTCCTTCAGTACTTCATAATAATATGTTCAGCAAACAGCAGGTAGCAACCTAGGTGTTCACTTGCAAGCAATGGAAATGTCTGCTAATGAGATAAGATTTGGAATAAAGGTAGAAAATGTGAGGAATGCTCAGCAGTTCTGACAGCATTTAGGGAAAGAGAAACAGAATTACCATTTCAGGTTTGTGACCTTTCATTTTTATTTCAGATTTCCAGCATTCCCTGTATTTTGCTTTAGATGAGGTAAAATGTGTGTTGAGTTGTCTTGAAATTCATTTTCTGGTAACTCTCTACATTAATGATGACACATTCTGCTCGAATTAGTTAAGACAGTGCTTCCCAAATTTCTTCTCAGTTTGACTCCATTTTTGAGAGTTGGGAATTGTTGTGACCTCTGTGTATAACAGATTTTGGAAGCTGAGTATATGGCCTAGTTCAGTTGGGAGCACAGCTGTTAGAACCCAGTCAGAACATTGTGGTTGCCATTACTTCAATGTCGAGCTCATGTCTCCAAGTTTTCAGCTTGCAACCCAGCCTGTTCAGCCTCTCCCTATAGCTCAAATCCTCCAACCCTGGGCAACATCCTTGTAAATATTTTTTGAACCCTTTCAAGTTTCATAACATCCTTCCTAGAGCAGGGAAACCAGAATTGCATGCAGTATTCCAAAAGTGGCTTATCCAATATCCTGTTCAGACACAACATGGTCTCCCAACTCTTATACACGATGCACTGACCAACAGAGATAACCATACCAAACATCTCCTTCACTATCCTATCTATTTGCGACTTCACTTTCAAGAAACTGTGAACCTGCACTCCATGGTCTCTTTGTTCAGCACCACTCCCCAAGATCTTCCCATTAGGTGTATAAGTCCTCACTTTCTTCTCAAAGATTTTAACCTACTGCGAATCCTCTTGCAAGGATGCCTTCCTTGAAGAAGCTTTCTTCCTCCCCTTCCTGAAGAAGGGCTCATGCCCGAAACGTCGATTCTCCTGCTCCTTGGATGCTGCCTGACCTGCACTCTTCCAGCAACACATTTTCAGGTGTGTAAGTCCTGCCCTGATTTGCCTTCCAAAATGCAGCATCTCACATTTATCTAAATTAAACTCCATCTGCCACTCCTCAACCCATTGGCCCATCTGATCGAGAATCTGTTGTACTCTCAAGTAACCTTTGCTATCCACTACACCTCCAATTTTGGTGTCATCTGCAGACTTGCAAACTATGCCACCTATGTTCACATCCAAATCATTTATGTAACTGAAGAAGGAAAAAGTTGTGACTGTAACAGTTTTCCTTTTTTGAGCTATTTTCAGTCTTGGAGCTGATTTTCTTGAATTGCAGGAGCAGTAATTGCTGTTCCATCGTTTTGGAACTTGGGGGGGGCGTGGCAGAAAATCAAAACAATGGCACTTTAGAAATGTGGAAGAGAGACGAAGATAGGTTCCACATGGGAAGTGATTCAAACAAGAAGGAAACCTACACTGCTGTCTGACCCAGCAGTGAATCTGACCAGCGACAGCCTTTGGTGTTTGAGTTTAAGTATTTCTAGACATCAGAGCGCATTTAAGAAAAGTTAACAAACGGTGAAATTCACAGATGACCCATCAGAAACCTGTGTGGGTGAGCTCACAGCAGGGGAGCAGCTAAGTGGGTAGTTTTTAAGGTGTAATTTTACAGTTCCTTTTTTCTGTAAATCTATCATAATCAGGAGTGGTTTCTTCTTTGATTATAGGGGAACCTCGATTATCCAAATGAGATGGGCGGGCATTATTTCGTTCAGATAATCGATTATTTGGTTAATCAATTAAATGCCTTTATTCTGGGGTTTGGATTTTTTAACATCTGCTCCCCGTTCAGAAGACTAGCAGCAGCACAAAGCACGCGAGCCCCTTCCCCCAGAACCCTGTCCAACACCACACTCCCCTGCCTGCCCTTGCCTTCCAACGCCACCCCCTGCCCCCTCTCTAGGGCAGCCGGACTGTACATCAACAAGACTGCTGCTGGTAAGTCTCCAAATAGTGCACGCATGCACACACAGACACACACACAACTTTTTACTGCAACTTTTTGACAGGTTCCATGTTTGCCCTGTACAGGACAATGTTAGAGAGATTATCTGGGGAAGGGGGGGGTTTAGGGTACACCTCTGTGTAGAACTCCAGGGAAAGTGTGGGGGGGGAGAGAGGGCAGGAGGTCAGTCATTTGGAGACTGTGCCTGTTCAATCACTAAGCAAAAGATGCGATCATTGTTGGAAACATGTCTTTGATGTAATGTTTTTATTGGGACCTCAAGATCTCCTTCGGATAACCTGATTTTCAGATAATTGGTATTCAGGTAATCGAGGTCCCTCTGTATATACTTTATTGAGGTCTGTCTCTTGATTAAATTTTTAAAAAACATAAAACATAGGTATTAAGTTAGCCTGGAGCTGTGTTTGTTAGAGCAGTAAGATTATGCAGTTTTGAGTCTATGGATTTTTATGGTGCAAAGATGGCCTTCAGTAGAGTGATGTGCTCTTCCTGTTGGATATGGGAGATTAGGGAGAGTTTCCATGTTATTGATGATTATGCCTGCAGGAAGTGTGCTTGGTTGAACATCCTGTTGGATTGCCTATAACTGCAGGTCTGCTGATACATGCAATGAGGAATTTATAGAAGCTAGGGCATATGCTAGATGACAGGTAAGGAAGGGAGAAAAACCGCAGATAGGTTACCTCCAGAAAAGATAAGAGGGGGAGACAGGTCATGCAGGAGTATCCTGTGGCTATCCCATCTCAAATAAGTATGTGGTTTTTGGAAAATGTAGGGGGGTGATGGATTCTTAGGAATGTAGCACAGGCAGAGAGGTTTCTGATACCGAGGCTGGCTCTAATGTAACAAGGGATGCGTCAAGCGATCGGTTGTGATAGGGAACCCTCTAGTCAGAGGCACAGACAGGCGTTTCTGCGGCCGACAGTGAGAAATCAGAATGCGGTGTTGCCTCCAGAGCCGGGTACAGAATATTCTCAAAAGGGAGGGGGACCAGCAGGAGGCTGTTGTACATATTGGAACTAATGACATAGGAAGAGAAAACGTTTAGATTCAGAGAAGAGAATACAGGAAGTTAGGCAGGAATTTTTAAAAAAGAGGTCATCAAGGGTAGTAATGTCTGGATTGCTCCAGGTGCCATGAGCTAGTGAGGGTAGAAATAGGAGGAAAGAGCAGATGAATGCATGGCTGAGGAGCTAGTGCAGAGGAGACGGGTTCACATTTTTGGATCATTGGAATCTCTCCTAGGGTAGAAGTCACCTGTTTAAGAAGGATGGATTGCACCTGAATTGGAAGGGGATGAATATACTGGCAGGGAGATTTACTGAAATTGCTTGGGAGGATTTAAGCTCGTAAGGTTTTTTTTTTGGGGGTGTGTAGGGAGTGACCCGGGGAGATACTGAGGAAAGAGATCTGTCTAAGACTGGTACAGTTGGGAAAAGGAGCAAATTAGACAATCAGGGCAGACAGGAACAAAGCAGAGAACGAGGGAAGACTGATTAAATTAAACTACATTTATTTCAGTGTAAGAGGCCAAACAGGTAAATACGTAGAACATTACTGGCAGTACAGGCCCTTTGGCCCTCGATGTTGTGCAGATCTATCATACCAATCTGAAGCCCATCTAACCTACACTATTCCATGTACATCCATATGCTTGTCCAATAATGATTTAAATGTACTTAAAATTGGCGAGTCTACTACCGTTGCAGGCAAAGCATTCCATACCCTTACTACTCTCTGAGTAAAGAAACTACCTCTGATATCTGTCCTATATCTATCACCCCTCAATTTAAAGCTGTGCCCCCTCGTGTTCACCGTCAACATTCTTGGAAAAAGGCTCTCCCTGTCCACCCTATCTAACCCTCTGATTATCTTATATGTCTCTATTAAGTCACCTCTCAACCTTCTTCTCTCCAACAGAAACAGCCTCAAGACCCTCAGCCTTTCCTCATAAGACCTTCCCTTGATACCAGGCAACATCCTAGTAAATCTCCTCTGCACCCTTTCCAAAGCTTCCACATCCTTCTTATAATGCGGTGACTAGAACTGTACACAATACTCTCAAGTGCGGCCCCACCAGAGTTTTGTACAGCTGTAGCATAACCTCATGGTTCCAGAACTCGATCCCTCTATTAATAAAAGCTAAAACATTGTATGCCTTCTTAACAACCCTGTCAACCTGGGTGGCAACTTTCAAGGATCTGTGTACCTGGATACCGAGATCTTTCTGCTCATCTACACTACCAAGAATCTTACCATTAGCCCAATACTTTGCATTCCAGTTACTCCGACCAAAGTGAATCACCTCACATTGTCCGCATTAAACTCCATTTGCCACCTCTCAGCCCAGCTCTGCAGCTTATCTATGTCTCTCTATAACCTACATTATCCTTCGTCACTATCCACAACTCCTCCAACCTTAGCGTTGTCTGCGAATGTACTAACCCACCCTTCTACACCCTCATCCAGGTCATTTATAAAAATGACAAACAGCAGTGGACCCAACACCGGCCTTTGCAGTACACCACTAGTAACTGGACTCCAGGATAACCATTTCCCATCAACCATCACCTTCTGTCTTCGTTCAACAAGCCAATTACTGATCCAAACTGCTATATCTACCACAATCCCATTCTTCCGCATTTTGTACAATAGCCTACTATGGGGAACCTTATCGAACACCTTGCTGAAATCCATATACACCACATCAACCAGCTTACTCTCATCTACCTGTTTGGTCACCTTCTCAAAGAGCTCAATAAGGTTTGTGAGGCACGACCTCCTCTTCACAAAACCGTGCTGACTATCCCTAATCAAATTATTATTTTCTAAATGATTATAAATCCTATCTCTTATAACCTTTTCCAACACTTTACCAACAAATGAAGTAAGGTTCACTGATCTATAATTACCAAGATTGGCTCTACTCCCCTTCTTGAACAGGGGAACCACATTTGCTATCCTCCAGTCTTCTGGCACTATTCCTCTAGACAATGAAGATTTAAAGATCAATGCCAAAGGCTCCGCAATCTCCTCCCTGGCTTCCCAAAGGATCCTAGGATAAATCCCATCCAGCCCAGGGGACTTATCTATTTTCACACTCTGCAGGGTTTCTAATACTTCCTTGTGAACCTTGATCACACCTAGTCTAGTAGCCTGTATCTGTGTTCTCCTTGACAACATTGTCATTTTCTAGAGTGAATACTGTCGAAAAATATTCATTTAGTTCTTCACCTGTCTCCTCTGACTCCACGCATAACTTCCCACTATTATCCTTGATTGGCCCTAATCTTACTCTTGTCATTCTTTTATTCCTTAAATACCTATAGAAAGCCTTAGGGTTTACCCTGATCCAATCCGCCAACAACTTTTCATGTCTCCTCCTGGCTCTTCTGAGCTCTCTCTTTAGGTCTTTCCTGGCTACCTTGTAACCCTCAAGTGCCCTAACTGAGCCTTCACATCTCATCCTAACATAAGCCGCCTTCTTCCTCTTGACCAGAGATTCCACTTTATTCGTAAATCACAGCTCCCGCGCACTACAGCTTCCTCCCTGCCTGACAGGTACATTCTTATCTAGGACACATAGGAGCTTTTCCTTGAATAAGCTCCACATGTCTAATGTGCCTATGCCCTGCAGTTGCCTTCCCCATCCTATGTTTCCTAAATCTTGCCTAATCGCATTGTAATTGCCTTTCCCCCAGCTGTAACTCTTGCCCAGTGGTATACTCTTATCCGTTTCTTTCACTAAAGTAAACATAACAGAATTGTGATCGCTACCACCAAAGTGCTCACCTACTTCCAAGTCTAACACCGGGCCGGGCTCATTACCCAGTTCCACATCTAATTTGGCATCGCCCCTTGTTGGCGTGTCTTCATACTGTGTCAGGAAGCTCTCCTGCACACACTGGACAAAAACTGGCCCATCTATAGTACTTGTGCTATAGTGTTCCCAATCAATATTTGGAAAGTTGAAGTCCCCCATGACAACTACCTTCTCTCTCATTCCTATCGAGAATCATCTTTGCTCTCCTTTTCTCTACATCTCTGGAGCTATTCGGGGACCTAAAGAAAACTCCCAACTTTCCTTTCCTGTTTCTAACTTCAGCCCGTACTACCTCAGTTGACGAGTCCCCAAAAATCCTTTCTGCAACAGTAACATTGACCAACAATGCCACACCTCCACCTCTTTTATCATCTTCTCTGTTCTTACTGAAACATCTAAATCCTGGAGCCTGCAACAACCATTCCTGCCCCTGCTCTAACCATGTCCCTGAAATGGCCACAACATCGAAGTCCCAGGTACCAACTCAGGCTGCAAGTTCACCCACCTTATTCCGGATGCTCCTGGTGTTGAAGTTCCCCCCCCCCCCCCCCCCCCCCCCCAACCAATGTTTTGCTTGCCGGTGCCATCTTGCATCCCTGAAACCTGATTTTGGACTTCCCTACTCTCAACCTTTTCTGTACTCAAACTACAATTTTGGTTCCCATCCCCCTGCTGGATCAGTTTAAACCCACGCAATAGCCTTAGTGAATTTCCCCCCAGGATATTGGTACCCCTCTGATTCAGATGAAGACCATCCTGCTTGTAGAGGTCCCACCTACCCCAGAAAGAGCCCCAATTATCCAAGAATCCAAAACCCTCCCTCCTGCACCATCCCTGTAGCCACGTGTTCAACTCCTCTCTCACCTTATTCCTTGCCTCACTAGCACGTGGCATGGGCAACAAACCAGAGACAACAACTCTGTTCATCCTAGCTCTAAGCTTCCATCCTAACTGCCTGAATTTCTGCCTTAAATCTCCATCTCTCTTCCTACCTATGTCGTTGGTGCCTATGTGGACCACAACTTGGGGCTGCTCCCCTTCCCCCTTAAGGATCCCAAAAACACAACCAGAGACATCACGAACCCTGGCACCTGGGAAGCAACACACCAACCATGAGTCTGTCTCGTCCCCACGGAACCTCCTATCTGACCCCCTCACTATGGATTCCCCAATGACTATTGCTCTGCTCCTCTTCTCCTTTCCCTTCTGAGCAGCAGGGACAGTCTCTGTGCCAGAGCCCTGTACGCCATTGCTTTCCCCCGGTAAGTCGTTTCCCCTCCTCCCCCCCCCCCCCAACAGTATCCAAAATGGTATACTTATTGTTGAGGGGAATGGCCACAGGGGATCCCTGCACTGCCTGCTCGTTCCCTTACCATCCCCTGACTCTAATCCATCTGCCTTTTTCTTGTACCTTAGGAGTGACTACTCCCTGTAACTCCTCTCAATAACCCCCTCTGCCTCCTGAATGGTCCGAAGTTCATCCAACTCCAGTTCCCTAATGCAGTTTTCGAGGAGCTGGAGTTGGATGTGCTTCTCGCAAATGTAGTCAGCAGGGACACTAGTGGTGACCCTTACTTCCTACATTCTGCAGGAGGAACATTCAACTGCCCCAACCTCCATTCCCACTATTCGAAATTCTCACAGAGACTGTTGAAAAAATAAGGAATAATAAAAAATAAACTCGTCGCCTTACCAAGCTGGCGCACAGATCCTTTTTTTTGGTTAGAGAAGGAAGATGGGTGGGAGACACTACCTGAATAGTGTTTCAGGTAACACAACCACACAAATATGACTTCCCTCGCAATTCTCAGCAAATGAAGGCCAAACTCCCAAGTAAGTTCTTTTTTAAGGAAAACTCACCCTTCCCGGTAGCCCTCGCGTCACCACTCCTCCTCTCCTCACCGCTCTGGCAAATACATCTGAACTCAGGGCACGGTTGGGAAAATGGGGCTAGGATAGTATAGCAATTACAGAAATGTAACTCGGGAGATGTTCCAGGGTATAGATGGTAGAGGAAGGATCAAAAGGGGGCAACAGAGGAGGAGGACTGGCATTTTTGTTCAGGGATAACACTACATTTCTACTTGGGCATAATAGTTATTTGAGTGGAACTGATAAATAAGAAAGTGATTATCACCTTTTTAGGATTGTACTGTAGACCCCTCCATTGTTAGTGGGAAATTGAGAAACAAATTTGTAAGGAAGGGATTTTAACTTGTCAAGCATAGACTGAGACTGCCATAGTGTTAAGAGCTTGAGTGGGAAGGAATTAAGTGTGTACAAGAACATTTTCTGATTCCGCATGTGGATGTACCGATGAGAGAAGGTGCACAGCTTGGCCTACTCTTGAGAAAATAAGGCAGGGCAAGTGACTAAGGTGTCAGGGAGCACTTTGGGGCAAACAACCATAATTCTATTTGTTTTTAAATAGTGATGGAAAAGAATAGACTGGATCTAAAAGTTGAAGTTCTAAATTGGAGGAAGGCCAATTTTGACAGTATTAGGCAAGAACTTTCAGAAGATTGAGGGGACAAATGTTCATAGGTAAAGGGATGGCTGGAAAATGGGAATCCTTTGAAAATAAGATAACAAGAGTCCAGAGACAGTATGTTCCTGTTAGGGTGAAAGGAAAGGCTGGTAGGTGTAGGGAATGCTGGATGACTAGAGAAATTGAGGCTTTGGTCAAGAAAAAGGAGGAAGAATATGTCAGGTATAGGCAGCAGAGATCAGATGAGTCCTTAGAGTATAAAGACAGTAGGAGCATCTTTAGAATGAAATCAGGAGGGCATATAGAATTAAGAAGAATCCAAAGGGATTTCATAAATTAAGGACAAAACTGGGGAGAGAATTAGCCTTACTGATCTTTAAGGAGCCTATGTGTGGAACCGCAGGCGATGGGGAAGATACTAAATGAGTATTTTACATCAGTTTTACTGTGGAGAAGGATCTGGAAAATATAGAGCTAAATAGTGACTTCTTGAAAAATGTCCGTATTACAAAGGAGGTGGTGCTGGACGTCTTAAAATGCATAAAAGTAGGTAAGTGCCCAGGAGTCTGATCAGGTGTATCCTAGAACTCTGGGAAACTAGGGAAATGATTGCTTGGCCTCTTGCTGATATGTTTGTGTCATTGATAGCCATAGGTAAAGTGTTGGAAGGGTGGAGTTTGGCTAATGATCCACTATTTAAGAAAGGTGGTAAGGAAAAGCCAGGGCACTACAGACTGGTGAGCCTGACATTAGTAAGTTGTTAGAGGGAATCCTGAGGGACAGGATTTACAGGTATTTGGAAAGGCAAGGACTGATTAGGGATAGTCAACATGGCTTTGTGCAGGGGAAATCATGCCTCAAACTTGATTGCATTTTTTGAAGTAACAAAGAGAATTGATTAGGGCAGAGCAGTGGGTGTGATCTATATGGACTTCTGTAAGATGTTCAACGAGGTTCCTCATTGTAGACTGGTTAGCAAGGTTAGATCCTGTGGAATACAGGGAGAACCAGCCATTTGGATACAGAACTGGCTCCAAGACAGAAGACTAGATGGTGATGAGGAGTTGGTTTTCAGACTGGAGACCTGCGATCAATGGTATGCCACAAGGATTGGTGCTGGGTCCACTGCTTTTCGTCAGTAACGTAACTGATTTGGATGTCGTTGTAAAGGAAATCAAAGGGAATTTTCTTTTTGGCTCCTGCCTCAGATATACCCGAGATCTTGCAATGGGGCAGTGTACTCGTTCAGCTCGCACCTAGACCAGAATTTACCACTACATAACTGAGATTACAAAGCCAATTGAAAGTCCACCTGAGAAAAATAGTTCCAGTGTAAAAATACCATATTAGTATCAGTAATACTGTAGTATCAGTACACACATTAGACGGTCACTTAATCATTTATTATTAAATAAACATATCAGTAGCCCTTGACTCTTTTAACTATTAAAAGTTGATTTACGTCTGCCATACATAAATGCAGTGACCTGTCTCCACTACTTTATGTAAGAAAATTTTGAGTAACAAACCTATGACAGAAAAAATACTTTGCATCATCTCCATCTTAAAATGGAGAACTCTTATTTTTAAACTCTGTCCCCTAATTCTAGTCTTCCAACGAAGATGAAGCATTCTTCCACTCTGTCACATCCCCTCAGGATCTTGTACATTTCAATAAGACCACATTTCACTAAAAATCCAATCAATGGATATAGGCCTTGCCTGTCTAAGCTTTCCCCTTACGAAAGCTCTCCCATCCCAAGAGTGAGTGGAGTTAATCTCTGCATTGCTTCAGATGCAGTTCTATCCATTTTCAAATAATGAAACCAAAATCTTGGTGAGACTGCGTCTGGTACTCTCTGATTCTTTGTACAGTTGCAGTAATACTTCTTTACTTTTATATTCTATTCAGGTTTGCTTAATCACTAAAATTTCATTTAACTTTCTGTAGCTGCATACTACATTTTGAGATTCCCACGGCACTCATTGCGCAGTCTCAAGTTCTGCAATCCATTTAAGTAGTATACGGTTTTTCCTCCTCCTCTTGTCAATATCAACAAATTCAAATTTTTATACATTGTGCTCTATCAATTTTTTTGCCCACTCTCTTAACCTATCTATACTCTGTTGCTGACTGTTTATACCCTCCTCATAAATTACTTCCTCAACTTGTGATATAGTTGTTAATCTGGGAGGTTGAGTGCAAATGTGCTAAAAGGCAATTGAGGTGAATTTCTTTTAACACACTATCGTTGTATTTGATGTATTATTGATTATAGCTAGCAAAGTTGTTGAAAATTATATCTTAAAATTAGTTAATGTTTCTTTTGTAACAGCCTTCAGAAATATGTTCGAGAACAGATATTATTAGCAGTAGCAGTAATTGTAAAGCGAGGCTCATTGGACAAAACCATTGTCTGTAACAGCATCTTCCATGAAGTCAGCCACTTAATAAGCAGTGGTAACCCAGCAGTGGTAAGTACTCAATGCTCACTTTGGTTTTCATATTGTTGATACTGCTACCTTTTCTTGTACTGTTGCTTTGCATATTTGTCACCTCTCAGATGGTTAAACTTTTACTTTTTCCCTGCAAAGCCTAGTGCGAAAATGCTTTCAATTGTCAAAAAATGAATATACGAGTAATATTCCAATGTATCCAGATGGAAACTATTTAACTTTTCACCCATCTCCACAAAGCTATCATCATAATCAGCCTTTTATTGAGAACTAATAATTTTCCATTTTGTAATCTTTCTAACCCCAGCCTCTCCTCTGTCTGATATTGTCAACAGTTCATCTTGTCTCCATATTGGTTTAGCTCCTGGACATCCAACGTCCTCAATAGACTTAATATTCACCACATCTGTCACCGGGGTTGCTGTCTGAATTGTCTATAAGATGGATTGCAATAGATTTACTTAGGTTGCTTACTAAGGTCTCCCTCCTGCAACACTTTAGGAATGGCATCCACTCTGAATTTTGCCATCAAGTGGATAGGGTAAATATCCTGGGTTGGGAGAGTCTAAAATTAGAGGACATAAGTTTAGGGTGAGAGAGGAAAGATTTAAAAGGGACCTGGGATCAACTTTTTCATGCAAAGGATGGTATGTGTATGGAATGAGCTGCCAGGCGAAGTGGTGGAGGCTGGTACAATTACAACATTTAAAAGGTACCTCGATGAGTACATAAATAGGAAGAGTTTAGAGGGTTATGGGCCAAGTGCTGGCAAATAGGGCTAGATTAGCTTGGAATATCTGGTTGGCATGGATGAATTGTACCGAAGGGTCTGTTTCCGTACTATATATCTGTATGACTCTGAGTTTAAATTTTGTGCAATCCTGACACATATTGTCAATTCAAGAATACTGATATTCCAACATTTTGGAAATGTACATCTGACAGAGCAGTGACACACTCAAGGACGTGAGTGGTTTAATGGCAAGGTTCTCACTCACTCACAGCCCACACATCTCTGCTGTGTCCGCACCATCTCCCCACCCCCACCCAAGCACCAGCACATTGATTAACGCATTACTGCACAGATATGCACACATCACTGATCTCTGTTTGAATTCTTTCAATGAGATGTGTTTCTTGCACATAAACTCTGGGCAGGCACCCAAGTATTGATTTGAATAATGCTACAATCAAGGACAAGAAGGGGCATGTTTTTCCAAATCTGATGTTGGGAAATATGTTGGACCAGTTACTTGTGAAGGAACATTTGGGCAAGAGTGTTTGTTAATCAAAATGTTTAAACTAGTAATGAAGAAAATAAAGGAGCAATCTAAGTAGAACTTCAAAATTGGAAGAACGTTAACTTCGATGAGATGAGTGGGATACAGCCAGAGTAAAACAGAATCAAAGATTGACACAGATCCTTAGATGATGAGGGAGGTAGAGCATATGATGAAATCAAAAGAAGGGTCTGTATCATACCTGTCAGGTGAATTCTTCAAACATCAGCCAGGCCAAATGTGTAAATTGATAGGATAAATAATGTGGAAAATGTGACTGACAAAGAAATAATGAGAATAGAATGGCAGTTAACTTAAAAAGAAACTCAAATCTTTTGCTGACATGTATGTGGTAAGCGGGAGATAAGAGGTGGGGTGGAATCTTTTCAAACCAAAGGGACTGATGTATGTTTCAGGGCACAGGGCAACACTAGAATACATAATGACTATTTGTACTGATGTTTACTGGGTGAGGGATGGCATTAATGAATGTGAAAGGTCAGAAATTGAGACCACTTTTTTAAAGATGTGTTTATTCATTCACTGGACATGGATATTGATAGCCAGGCCAGCATTTATTGTCCATCCTTAATTGCCCAGAATACAACTCCATTGCTGTGGGTCTGCTAGTAGTAAATGACTTAGGCATTGAAATACAAACTGAAATTTCAAAGATTTCCAATGGCATCAAACTTGGAAGTAAGGCAAACCGACTGATGTCAACTGACTACAACAGTACACAGATCAGTAAAATGGACAGACAAATAGTGGATGGAGTTTCACAGTGATCAATTTTGACGGAGCGGTTAAGTTAGATTCACTAAAAAGGTGTCATCACCTTAATTTTAGGAGAGAAAATTTCTCAACATCATTTGTGTGTGTGTGTATGTGTATGTGGGGTGGGCAGGGGGTGGGAGAAAAGGGAATGTTTTTGTAAGAAATGGATCTATAATCCATGTAGAAAATGTACTTGTGCAGAATTCCTTCACTCCTGTTTAAGATTCTCTCTGTCTTATTGGGGGATTTTGGCTGATTCTAGATTTGCAAAAACATTAATACTCAAGATAGCTTTTACAGATGTTAGAAATATTAGGTTACTGAGAGTTCTGGTTGTCAAACTGTAAGTAACAAGGTTATGAGCATGTTATTAATCATGGAAAAGTTTTGAATCTAGTGTAATTTTCACAAACGATTGCTTTATGAACTATTTCGTTCCCACATAAATTTGATGAGGTGTTGACCTTTTGCGATCTGTTAAAATTTGACTCTGCCATACTGCAACGATTCAATGTTTTGATATATCTTAATATTCTCAGACTGGGTTTGAATACACTTAAACTACCAAGGTCAAGGTATTACTCATGAGTGGTGCTTCTGAACTGAAATGCTGCAGCTGACCCAACAGCATTACTTCAGCTGTTGTGTGCAGCTGTATAAATAGAAACACACTGGTAGCATACTTGCCGTGTACTGTGATTAACTAGGTAGGAAGACACATAGCAATTTCCCTCTAGACATTGACTTCACAGACATAGCTTTGAACATTAACACTTCAGCAGACCCCACCTTGGCACCATATGGTCTGGGCTTCTAGCCAATTGCTTTGAAGTTATAACAATGCTGACAATGATCTTTGGGATAAATCTACAGGGGGAGAGAAAGCATCGAGATTGATTCAAAATTGTCATTCCAAGAATGCATCACATTTCCCCCTCGAGTTGTTGCATGACTAATGCATGATTTCACAATTGTGTGTGCAACACTAAACCTGCAACAAAGCCATGACATTTTATGCCATCTCCTATCCAGCAGCATTATTTTTATAACTTACAGGGAAGGAACAATTGCAATCTTGTATTTTTTTTTGCCACTGCATATCAATTTTAAAAAAAGCAAATCCCATGTATCGAAGTCCAGGTGAATTTGCTGTTTGTAGGATTAGTATTCATTGGTGTGGACATGATGGCACAAATGTTTTTTTTAACATGATCCAAAACACTCTTTGCCTCAGCTGTTATTTTTTTTTGCCAACTTCATACACGCTTATGTGCCAACAAGTGCTTTCAGATCTTCTGCCTCTGGTCACCTCTGCATCCCATTTTTCCTCTGTTCTATTTCAGTACTAGAACCTTCAGCTGTCTCTGTGTGACATTATAGAACTCTTTCCCTAAATCAAACCGCCTTGCTGTGTTTCCACTCTTTCAAAGACTTTAAGGAATTTTATCTTTTGACGTTGCCTTTGGTCCAGGCACAAATCACTTTTACCTTTATTTAGCACCTTGGGGAGTTTACTACATTAAAGATGCTAATTCAAATTATTAACTTCTCATTGGGTTACAGTTTCACTATTCTTGTTTGTGGCTGAGGTGTAGTTTTTGACACAGTGGACCACACTGTCCTCACTCACTGTCACTTTCTCATTGCCCACCTTACTGTCTTCCTTAGTTCTAGTCTTAGTATTCTGGAATAGCCAGATGCTGTCAGCACTAATTTCACTTTTCACCCCTGCATTACTATCTCTGTAGTTGCTCCCAGGGTTGTTCCTTACCCTCATCTTCCATTTAACTGTCATGTATAATCTTGGAAGACATCACTGAAATAATGAAGTACTGTTTTCATTATCCTTCTTGCACCCTCCACTGCCTTGGTGATAGTAGATTACCTATCTGGCAGCAAGTTTAGATGAACAGCAATTATTCCAGTTAGTTATTGGAAAGTGCCATTACAAAATCTGTAACCTCACCATGGATTATTTCCCCTCCCAAGACAGTGAGAGATTCAACTGCCTGTTTACAACACTGTTGTTGTGGTTCTGTTTGCCGAACTGGGAATTTGCGTTGAAGAGGTTTCGTCCCCTGTCTAGGTGACATCCTCAGTGCTTGGGAGCCGCCTGTGAAGCACTTCTGTGATGTTTCCCCCGGCATTTATAGTGATTTGTATCTGCCGTTTCCAGTTGTCAGTTCCAGCTGTCCGCTGTAGTGGCCGGTATATTGGGTCCAGGTCGATGTGCTGATTGATTGAATCTGTGGATGAGTGCCATGCCTCTAGGAATTTCCTGGCTGTTCTCTTTTTGGCTTGTCCTATAATAGTAGTGTTTTCCCGGTCGAACTCATGTTGCTTGTTATCGGAGTGTGTGGCTACTAAGGATAGCTGGTCATGTCGTTTCGTGGCTAGTTGGTGTTAAGACCATAAGACATAGGAGTGGAAGTAAGACCATTCGGCCCATCGAGTCCACTCCGCCATTCAATCATGGCTGATGGGCATTTCAACTCCACTTACCCACATTCTTCCCGTAGCCCTTAATTCCTCATGACATCAAGAATCTATCAATCTCTGCCTTGAAGACATTTAGCGTCCCAGCCTCTTCTGCACTCTGCGGGAATTTCACCACTCTCTGGCTGAAGAAATGTCTCCGCATTTCTGTTCTGAATTGACCCCCTCTAATTTTAAGGCTGTGTCCACGGGTCCTAGTCTCCTCGCCTAATGGAAAAAATTTCCTAGCGTCCACCTTTCCAAGCCATGTATTATCTTGTAAGTTTCTATTAAGTCTTCCCTTAATCTTCTAAACTCCAATGAATGTGGATGTGGATGTGGATGTGTTCATGGATGTGGATCGTTAGCTGTCTTCCTGTTTGTCCTATGTCGTGTTTTGTGCAGTCCTTGCATCCGCATCCATGAACACCAACTAGCCACAAAACGACATGACCAGCTATCCTTAGTAGCCACACACTCAGATGACAAGCAACATGAGTTCGACTGGGACAACACTACTATTATAGGACAAGCCAAACAGAGAACAGCCAGGAATTCCTAGAGGCATTGCACTCGTCGACCTGAACGCAATATACCGGCCAGCTCCTGAGCTACAAATCTTCTCCCAAACTTTGTTTACAATACTAAAATTCTATTTGATCCCAAGCTGAGTTACTGACCCCATATCCTCTTTAACAAGATGACTTACTTTCCACCTTCGTGATATTATTCACTCCTTGTTGTTCATTCAACCTTCTGACTCAACAATTTTACTGCTCTCTCATTAACCTTTCATTCAAAATTTGTGTCTATGTACTAGTTACACTTCACCTATCTTTGGTGTGCTCATTGATCTGTATTGGTTCCCGGTCTTCAAATGCTTTAGATTTAAACTCTTCCACGGTCTATCTCTTTAAGCTACATCAGCCTTCAATCCTTGGCAGATTCTACATTCCTTTCATTCTGGCCCCTTAAGTACCCCAGTTCCATTATCTCAACCTTCGTGTCACCATTCTACAGGGGGAGAATTGCGTTCCTTCCCTGTAAGTTATAAAAATAATGCTGCTGAATAAGCGATGACATAAAGTGTCATGGCGTCATGGCTTTGTTGCAGGTTTACACAATTGTGAAATCATGCATTAATCATGCAACAACTCAAGGGGGAAATGTGATGCATTCTTGGAATGACCATTTTGAATCACTTTCAATGCTTTCTCTCCCCTGTAAATAATGATGGCTTCAGCTGATTGTTTGCAAATCCCTTCTGAAGCTTTTGCACCTCCAACTCCTTTGAGGTCCTCCCTTAAAGTGCACCTCTTTGACGAAGCTTTTAGTCACCACCTTTTAGGGCTATATTTATCTTTGGTTAATATATAAAGCACCTGGATTGCTTTTCTCCATTTCTTTTTGATGAACACGTAATGATTGCTGTCATGGAATGAATACCCCCCACTTGCCTGAAAGAACATACCTTTAACAACCCTCAAGAAGCGCGATGCTATCCAGGATAATGCAAACTGCTTTATTGGCACAAATATCCACTGCTCCCACCTTTAGTGCTCAGTGGCAGCGGTGTGTACTATCAGCAAGATGCACTGCAGAAATTCACCCAAGCTCCTCACATATCAAAACCCATGACCAGTTCCATCCAGAGGGTCAAGGCAGTAGATGTATGAGAACACCTGCAAGTTCCCCTTCACACTACTCACCATCCTGACTTGGAAGTATACCACAGTTCTTTTAATGTAGGGTCAAAATCCTGGAATTCCATCCCTAATGCCATTACAGGCCCATCTAGAGCAGATGGACTGTAATGGATCAAAAAAGCAGCTCACCATTACCTCCTAGGCAAGTAGGGATGGGCGATAATTGCTGGCTGTGTCAGCAACACCCACATCTCATGAGAGTAACAGAAACTGATATTTCAGGGAAATTTGTGGCAATTCTACTGCCTGTGGCATTTCGTCTAGGTATTGCAGGTTCTTTCAAGCATCTGACATTTCTCCTGTCCCTTACTTATTTCTTCTCTGCACTATTGCTTTCAGCTTCCATGCGCCCCTGCGTACCCCGCCCCCCCCCAAAAAAAACCTGTCTTTTTCGTTTCATACACAGACTTGCAACTTTAGGATGGTGGTACTATAATGCATTATTGCAATATTCGGTGTTTGTATAGTTTTTAAAGTTGTAAATGATATAAGTGTAAATGTTAATATTACTTGAACTTGTCTTGCAGCAAACATTGGCATGTTCAATCCTCACAGCATTATTAAGTGAGTTCTCAAGTTCCACTAAAACCAGCAACATTGGTCTCAGTATGGAATTCCATGGAAGCTGCAAGAGAATATTTCAGGTAAAGTTTGTGTTAATGTGCATCTTAAAATAAAATGGTATATGTTTTAGGAAGTAATGAAACTATACATCTGAATGCACAGACCATTATGTCTAGCCATCTTTGAGTTGGACCATTATTTGAGATCTGGAAATTATAATAAGTTCATCCTTTAATATTCATTTAATATTTCAAAGCTTTGCATTTGTGTCTCTTTGTCATTAGTGCTTATCATGAGATAATCACAAGTCCAAGTTTAAATATATCCTAAACTTTGGCAGGGTGCACTTCTCCCCTAAGACGTGATGTTGTTATTTCACTCTTCACCTTAACTGTTTTACCTGATACCAGCATATCTGGAAGCTGCTGCAACAATGAGAAATAAGCAGAGAGTTAGGCATGAGAAGTAGCTAAATGTTTTGAATTAACTTGAGAAACCAAATAAAAGACAGGTGCAGCTGGAGTCACTATGTTTATTTTACCTTCTAATAGTTTCAAAATAAGAATGTATGAAGAACCCCAAATGGGAGAAAGTTATATAGTCTTGTAGTGTCTGTTGTGGGACCAGATGTTATTGGAATTGTAACTACATTTTTCTTCTCTTTGCTCATGTGACTTTTTATTTACAAAATGATCATGCACTCTAAATGAGTATTGTCGTTCTGTTTTGTTTTGACTTTACACAATAATTTACACCATTCCATAGAGAATAGTTTGACAACACTCCTTCCCACTTGTATAGTCTGTTTCTTTGGGGCTGTCATTTAGAATCTACTTGTTTTCTTTGAGGGTACAGCTTTATGTGCTGGATTTGCCCTCTTGCCCTTCAGCAAATAACAAATTAATGAGCATTGCAGTTAAATGTCATAGAGTCGTAGAGATGTACAGCATGGAAGCAGACCCTTCGGTCCAACCTGTCCATGCCGACCAAATACCCAACCCAATCTGGTCCCACCTGCCAGCACCTGGCCCATATCCCTCCAAACCCTTCCTATTCATATACCTGTCTAAATGCCTCTTAAATGTTGCAATTGCACCAGCCTCCACCACATCCTCTGGCAGCTCATTCCATACACGTACCACCCTTTGCGTGAAAAAGTTGCACCTTAGGTCTCTTTTATATCTTTCCCCTCTCACCCTAAACTTATGCCCTCTAGTTCTGGACTCCCCGACCCCAGGGAAAAGACTTTGTCTATTTATCCTATCCATACCCCTCATAATTTTGTAAACCTCTATAAGGTCACCCCTCAGCCTCCGACGCTCCAGGGAAAACAGCCCCAGCCTGTTCAGCCTCTCCCTGCAGCTCAAATCCTCCAACCCTGGAAACATCCTTGTAAATCTTTTCTGAACTCTTGCAAATTTCACAACATCTTTGAGAGGAAGGAGACCAGAATTGCACGCAATATTCCAACAGTGGCCTAACCAATGTCCTGTACAGCCGCAACATGACCTACCAACTCCTGTACTCAATACTCTGACCAATAAAGGAAAGCATACCAAACGCCGCCTTCATTATCCTCTCTACCTGTGACTCCACTTTCAAGGAGCTGTGAACCTGCACTCCAAGGTCTCTTTGTTCAGCAACACTCCCAAGGATCTTACCATTAAGTATATAAGTCCTGCTAAGATTTGCTTTCCCAAAATGCAGCATCTTGCATTTATCTGAATTAAACTCCATCTTCCACTTCTCAGCCCATTAGCCCATTTGGTCCAGGTCCTGTTGTAATCTGAGGTAACCATCTTCGCTGTCCACTACACCTCCAATTTTGGTGTCATCTGCAAACTTACTAACTGTACCGCTTATGCTCGCATCTAAATCATTTACATAAATGACAAACGTAGAGGACCCAGCACCGATTCTTGTGGCACTCCATTGGTCACAGGCCTCCAGTCCGAAAAGAAAACCCTCCACCACCCTCTGTCTTCTACCTTTTGAACCAATTCTGTATCCAAATAGCTGGTTCTCCCTGTATTCCATGAGATCTAACCTTGCTAATCAGTCTCCCATGGGGAACCTTGTCGAACGCCTTACTGAAGTCCATATAGATCACATCTACTGCTCTGCCCTCATCAATCTTCTTTGTTATTTCTTCAAAAAAACTCAATCAAGTTTGTGAGACATGATTTCCCATGCACAAAGCCATGTTGACTATCTCTAACCAGCCCTTGCCTTTCCAAATACATGTGCATCCTGTCCCTCAGGATTCCCTCCAACAACTTGCCTACCACTGAGGTCAGTCTATAGTTCGCTGGCTTGTCTTTACCGCCCTCCTTAAACAGTGGCACCACGTTTGCCAACCTCCAGTCTTCCGGCACCTCACCTGTGACTATCGATGATACAAATATCTCAGCAAGAGGCCCAGCCTTCACTTCTCTTGCTTCCCACAGAATTCTCGGGTACACCTGATCAGGTCCTGGGAATTTATCCACCTTTAACCATTTCAAAACATCCAGCACTTTCTACTTTGTAATCTGAACAATTTGCAAGATGTCACCTACAGTATATATCTTCCATATTGTTTTCCACAGTAAATGCTGATGCAAAATATTCATTTAGCATCTCTCCCATTTCTGCTGCTCCACACAAAGGCCGCCTTGCTGATCTTTGAGGGGCCCTATTCTCTCCCTTGTTATCCTTTTGTCCTTAATATATATGTAAAAACCCTTTGGATTCTCCTTAATTCTATTTGCCAAAGCTATCTCATGTCCCCTTTTTGCCCTCCTGATTTCCCTCTTAAGTATACTCCTACTGCCTTTATATTCTTCTAATGATTCAGTCAATCTATTCTGTCTATGCCTGACATATGCTTCCTTCATTTTCTTAACCAAGTCCTCAATTTCTTCAGTCATCCAGCATTCCCTATACTTATCAGCCTTCCCTTTCACCCTGACAGGAATGTACTTTCTCTGGATTCTTATCTCATTTCTGAAGGCTTCCCATTTGGAAAATACTTAACCACGAGGCTGCATCACAAAGTAACCCAATCCAATCTTATAATATTTTTTCACAACAACCTGTTCAGGGATGTTATGACACATGTTTGGAGCAGTTGGGACTTAAATCCAGTCCTCTTAATTCAGAAGTAGGGAGACTACCACTCTGCCACAAGATCCCTCTTAGCCCATTTTAGTCAATGTACTTCTAACAGAATTATTAATCAACAGTCATGGACAAGAATCTGACCTAGTTTTTCTGTCCTCAGCTGAGGGGTAGAAAGAACAATTTCAGTGCATTTTATCCTCTTTGAGATCAACTAGTTCAGCACAAATCTGGGACGTTGCATTGTAGTTTGATGATTTATATACCTCAGATTTTCACTTTGTAAATTAGGTGAGTTTGCTCACCTTTAAATGATAGCTGATCCATCAGGGAGGACACCAAACTTATCAACAGAAATTGTGCTATTTCTATACTGCTGCTGGTTGCCTAATTCAAAATAATAAAAGAGAAACAAGGAAATGCAATCCAAAGCAGACTAGAACATAACATTGAACTCAAACTACTCATGTTTGAAGCTGTTTGTTCTTTTCCAGAGATGAATGTTTCTTTTCATCATTACTCTGCATGTTTTCCCAGAACATTAGATAAAATGAAGGCAGAGAGACAGGATCACTATAATAGATTTTATTCCTGGCTTTAAATAAAAATCAGACAGTCAGAATCATAATACTTGTTAGTATTGAATTTAACTAGATCACGTGTGTGTTTATTTTTGCTCTTGTTACCAAAAATACAGGAGGATGACCTTCGACAGATATTTGTTTTGACGGTTGAGGTGCTTCAGGAATTCAGCCGACGGGAAAACCTTAATGCCCAGATGTCTTCTGTATTTCAGCGTTACCTTGCACTCGCTAACCAAGTCTTGAGCTGGAACTTCCTTCCACCGAATTATATCCTTTCTCAAGCTTCAGTTTTATATTTGTGGTGTTAGCTTGTTTTGTGATCAGAGAAATAATAAAGCTTGACTGTTTGGAGAGTATTTTTAACAAATTTTGGCTGAAGTGAACTTCCACTTTCTTTCATCCACAGAGACACTGTCTTTCAGCGATAGGACTCTCAAATTTCCTGAATAGAATTTCTGTGCTGATTTGTTAGCTTATATAACTTGAAGAGATGGATGGGGCATTGCATCCTTGGCTGGAGAAGAGTTGATGATCTGGAGTTCCAATTCTTTCCAACCCATTCTGAAGAGGACTCACTGGTCTCAAAATGTTAACTCTGCTTTCTTTCTGCAGATGCTGCCTGACCTGTTGGGTTTCTCCCGCAACTTCTATTTTTTGTTTCAGACCTTCAGCATCTGTAGTTCTTTGTTTTATTCCAGATTATTGATCATTTTCTGATGGAATTTTTTTGTATAACATAATTGGGTGAGGGCAGGATTTGATTTCAGTGTCGAGGCCTGTTCCCAAAATCAAATAACCAGCCAATATGCAAATCTGAAGTTGTGGACTTTGATGGTGGGCAGTACACATCCTCTGAAGCAGTACTAAGTAAGGATTCAATATCTTCAGTAGTAAAGAACAAAATAAACCGGAAGAGAAAGCACTGTAAATTGCAGTTTGGCACTTTTTAGAATAATCAAATTAAATTGTTGTTAGTTTTTCATTCTATAAGTTATGGTTGTTTGAGAAAATTCTATGTAACAAAGATTGAAAATTGATTGACCCTTGACTGCACAGTCAAAATGGATAATTATAAAATGGTGGATTTAACAAGTACATACTTTCCAGGGAAAGTATATGAACTGAGTGTAAAGGATTAACAGATAAACCATCATATTTTTGCTTATACTAGTACAATCCAACATAAGGGAGAGCAGCATTTTCTCCGACATACTTTCCAGGGAAAGTATGTCGGAGAAAATGCTGCTCTCCCTTATGTTGGATTGTACTAGTATAAGCAAAAATATGATGGTTTATCTGTTAATCCTTTACACTCAGTTCATATACCTTTATGTAACTAATGATTGCTAGTTCTTTGAGCGTTGTTGTGAACTAAATAGTATAGCAATCCTATGGTGCCAAAATTGTCATCAGTGCATTAGTATGAATTGTCTTACTAAAAATAACAGGATGTGACTGCTAAATATTGTGGCTGGTTAAAATAGTGCCAATAAATCTAACTGCTTTGAAGAGATCGTGAGTTGTCTGGTGTAGTTCTGATCATTTGAGGCAAGTGCACAAGTTAAAATTTGATGATTTTGATTTTAATTCTAGCTAAGCTATCTATAATTTACTACTGGTACATCTTATAACTTTGAGAAAGTGGTTATTTTGTCCATAGTCTAACAAACTGAAAAACCCATATATTGCATTTGAGCAGTTGTCTGTAGTGATCATGGAGAGGTTTTACAGCTCTCTTACATCCTAGACGTCTTAAGTGATCTTCATTATTGTTTTAATCAGCAGTAGGTATTAAAGCTAAGTGTTTACTGTATGGATCAAATTTCTACTTTCAATCTCTTAATCAGATCTTTGTATTTGTGATTCCTATATTAGTGTTTTTGGGAAGAGAGATTTATTTTGATGTGAATTCAGTTTGTTTGTATGTATGCTTAAATCTTATCTGTGGTTATCATGGGATTCTTGCCTAACATTTAATTGTAAAATAATTGCATGCCAAATGTTGATGTAACTTGTGGCTCAAAGGGTGCAAAACTATTGTTGTTTAAGCTGCTACCTGTAATCTTGGCTAAATGAGCGCATAGATTTTGCCAGAGCACAATAAAATCTGTGGAATGCCTCCCAAGTCAGAATAGCCAAACAATGCATGAGTGCAGCAGGCCCAAGCTATATATAGGTGTTCCTTTCAAGTGGGATGCTCTTCAGCTGTGCTGTTATTATTATGTGCACTTCACAGTTTTCTCTAAACGTATAAAGTAATTATCACGTAACTTTAGTCAGAGGTAAAATTTGCCAGACCTCCAGCAGCAGTAGTCAAGATATTGCTAATAGGTATGTAGGATTTTTACTTGTGTTTAGCTTTCCCATCACAATCAGTTTCAGAGATTAGATTCAGAGATTAACGTCTCTATATGAAGTGGCGTGTTAATTAATTTTGGTATTCACAAAAGAAACATAGTTATGTGCTTTTAGGTTGTTGCATGCATTTGTTGGTCATGTTGAGTAACTACTTCTACTGGAGCTAAATGATGTGAAATTATGCTGGTCGTTTGTCAGTTTTCTTTAAAATAAAGCATTGAATTTTATTTTCAAGTCAGCTGTAAATAATAGCAAACAGACAATTTAATCTTGCCTTTTCTGTTATTAGGTATGTAGAGTCTGTGTGTTGCTCAGTCACTTATGTTAAAATGAAAATCCTAATTTGCTGGTGTATGAGATCTTCACATGAATGGTTTTGTCTGTGTGCTTGAGTCTCTACATTCTATAACAATGGAAATATGTCTTTAAGCAGCTTTTGTGTTTTTTTTAATCAAAAACAGTCACATTTTATTCCAAGGTTGGTCCAAAGAGAATCCATCAAGAAGAATTAAATAAAGTTGGCATGTTATTTTCCTAGAAACTTCAACTTACAAGGGTTTAGAGGAGAGTGGATAAGAGGAAAGTCTGATCAACCATGATCCTATTGAATGTAGAGCAAGATTGAAGGGCTGATTTGAATTATACCTATTCCTACTTCTTATGGTCTTAAATATTTTGAGTCTGCAGTTTAAGAGAGAAATGTATATCTAAGCCTTTTAAGCCTCTGAAATGTTTTCCAGCTGATGCAGTATTTTTGAAATGTATTGAAGGTATTGTTCTAAGTAGGAAAATATGACATTTTTCTTTGTGAGGGAAGGTCCCTATTAGCAGCAATGAGATAAGTAACTGGTAATTTGTACTATTCAATTCAAGGATTGAATTGAATAGTACAACTTCTGCGTTTTACATGTTGTCATGAGAATTCCCCCGACTACCTAAGACGGAAAGACTGTTGAATGGTTCATATGAAAGTCTGCATCACTGACAGTGCAGCACACGCGCAGGATTGCAATAAAGCATTTGTCGTTATTATATGCGCAAGTCGCTGTAGTAGGGCTTGAACCCATGATCTCTGACTCTGGCAAGAGTATGACCACTCAGCCAAGACTGACACCTGTTGCATGTGCAAGTGCAGCATTAAAAGTATGTCACAGACTAATGACTGCAGTTGTCATTAATAAGTGTGTGTTTAACTTTAGTGTATATTAAAAATGGTCATGGGACTATCATGAAGGAAAGAAGCTGTAATATCACAAATCAAGGCATTTGTTAATTAAAGCTCCTGTTGCTGCCCCCCTTATCGTTTTAGTTGCTGTGCTTATTCATGTGATCATATCACAATGGAATGCCACATGATTGTAATCAAACTTTTATCTGCAACCATTCGTGGGTCTTGTTTCTGAACAGTTAAATGCTTTTATTGCTTGTCCTCATGCTGCAGTTATTCCATGTATTTAACATGGCTTAAAGTTTATTTCCATTACATTCTCCCTCTGAACTCATCTTAGTTGTAGCTAGGAAGTATTTTCCCCAGTAATGCTCCTCTATTGACCTTGACTCCAGATAACTGGGCAGGCATTATATAGCTATGTTTGAATCCTCCCAAAATGTGATGTTGAAGCCAACAGAATCCTGGCGAGAGACACTTCTGGACAGCAGAGTTATGGATCTTTTCTTTACAGTAAGTAGTATTCCAAATTTGTATTTGGTAATTGGGTTGAAGACAAGAGAAGTTGTAATTTTTGCAATTTATTTTATTTACTGATTGTGTTGTGTTGGAGTCAGTCAACTCTACCCTTGAAGCTTTTCTTAAGCTATTTAAATATTTGAATTTTTTTTTCAAAGAATTATGATATGGTCAGGTATGTTTTTGCTGTTTATCTACTGTTAGGTTTGTTCCAGAAGATATGGCATATGTAATGCAAATGAGAGATGGCAATAATTGTTTTGATTAAAATTGCTTTGAATTAAAATTTTGTGCCACAACTGATTTTAAAAAAAAGTAAAACAGTAAGTATAAATCATTGAATGTCTCTTAATTTGTATAATGCAACATTATCATCCCTTTGACCTTGAAGTCGTGCACTGTTAATCCTGAAATTTTCTTGGCTGCCAAAAATCAAGTCTGAGAATGGGTTTGGATGTGTGGGCATTGACACCAATGCTGGGGCAAATGGGAGGTAAGTATATTGTTGAAATGGTCATCATCTGAACTATGCTTGAGCCATTCTTCAACTGAGTCATGCAATAGTAGATAGGGATTTAAACTAAATAATGGGAGAGAGGGATTAAGTGAGAGATGATGTTACAATTTAAAGAGTGAGGGGAAAAAGGTAAGACCAAAAAAAGCAAGGCAATTGGTAATCTGCATGTGGTAGAAAAGGGCAGAGTGTACCGCTTAGAATGCACCTGCAGGTGAGGCTGGAAGATATAAAAATAGTAAAAAGAGTACAATTTGATTCTAAAAAGAATATACTGAGCATTCGCAACAACGTAGATGAATAGATGAAAATCAACAGATATTATTTAATTCCCATTACAAGGGTGTGGCTGCAGAGTGACCAAGTCTGAAAATTGAATGTTCAAAGGTATTCCAAGTTAGGAAGGATAGATCAAAAGAAAACAATGGTGGGGTCGTGCTGTTAATATAAGATGAGCTGTTTTAGTGTGTCGCTAACAGATAATCATAGATCCAAAAATAAAAATGAAGAATCACTTCATAGGTATCAAATAATGGTTAGAGTAGTTTATAGACTACCAGAATGTAGTGGTGATGTAAGGCATGATATAAATTAGGAAATTAGAGAATTGTGAACAAGGGGGGGTTTTACTCTATGTACAGAATAGAAAAACTTAGAACTGTGCGTGTTGAATTCCTAGAATGTGTACAAAATGGTTTTCTGGAATAGGATGTTGAGCAAGTAACAGTTTGCTGACAATTGTTAATTAACAGGTGCAGTCTCCATCACAATGTCTCTACCATTCAGAGTCCACTTGCCAACCTATCAGCACTCTCCGCTTTTGCAATATAAATGTTATTTTTCCTTGACATTGGTAGATTTGAATTGCCTTGATAGTGCAAGATGAAAAACATTTACAAAATGTACTTTTTTTAGCAAAACTCAAATTTACATTGTGTTGAGGCACAAAAACTCTACTGAAGTCATCTAAAAAAGGTTAACAAGAAAAGTTAAATATTGTGTTGGATCGAAAATAAAGGCTTATAAAGTTGCTAAAAGAAATAGTCTGATGAATGAAAGCATTTTAGAATTCAGAACAGGAAGACCAAGAAGTTAATAAAGTAAATAGTATGTGAAAGCAAATTAGTTTGAAGTGTAAATAATTAACTGTAAAACCTTCTATGGGTGTGTAAAAAGAAAAGGCTAGCAAAGGCTGGTGTGGGCCCTCAACAGGCAGATAAAGGGGAATATATGAAGGGAATAAGAAAAACTAAATAAGAAATAAGAAAATAAGAATAAGAAAACTTTATATCTGTCTCCATAGACGATGATTTAAAATAACTTCCAGGGATGCTAGTGAACCAAGGACTAGCAAGAATGAAGAACTGAGAAAAATAAGCATTGTACTGCAGAAATTAATGGGACAGAAAATTGGTAAATTCCCCAGATTGGATTATCTATATCTTAGAGTGTTGAATGGAATACTAGATTTAGGGAGAGTGGTATGTAGATAATCTTCAAAATTCTCTGAAACTGCTTCTACAGATTGGAATGCAGCAAATGTAACCCCACTACCTCTCAACCATTTTCTTTTTGTGTATCCTTCCCAATATTTGAGAGAGGAGGGAGAGAGAACACAGGAACTAACCTGACAAGCATGGTAGGGTAAAATGATTCATTTTAAAGGATATGATAACTTTGGAAATAATGGTAGGATTGGTCAGAATCAACATGGGGATATCATGTTTGATAACCTGTAGTTTTTTGAGGACATAACCAGCTCATTTTATGAGGGCACTTCATGACATGGTATATGTGGATTTTCAGAAGGCTTCTAATAGAGGTCCAGGCAGGAAGTTAATAATTTTGAGCAGATTCAAGTAATTTTAAATAATACAAGAGCATGGAATGCGAATTGTCAAGAGGCAGAAAGTAGTAGGAATAAACAGTTCATTCTCAAAGTGGCATATTGTGATGAGGGCAGTATTACCGTGCTTGAGCCCCACTTTCTCACAATCTCGATCAATAATTTGTTTGTGGGGATCAAATAAAGTTTCCAAATACTGATGAAACAGAACTAGATGGGAGTAAGTAAAGGGAATGCAAAGAGGCTGCAAAGGGCTTAGTCAAGCTAAGTAAGTGGATAAGAAGGTGGCAAATGGAATACAATGTGGAAAATGTGAAATTTTCCACCTCTGTAGGCAAAACAGAAATAGTGTTTCTGAAATGATGAGAGATTGGTGTGTGTTGATACTCAAAGGATGCTGGGTGTTCTTCATAAGTTACTGAAAACTAGCATGCCACTCAGCAAGCAGTTAGGAAAGATGGTATGTTGGGCTTTATTGCAAGGGGACTTGAGTACAAGAGTAAAAAAATTTCACTATATTTTTACAGAACCATGCTGAGACCATGCCTGAAAAGTTTGCTGCAGTTTTGGTCATTGTGACTAAGGAAGGAGTGCAAAAAATATTCACTATATTCACTAATTCCTGGGATCGTCAGATTGGTCTATGAGGAGTGGTTGATGAGATTGATCCTGTGTTCTTTAAAGTTTAGAAGGATAAGAAATATCATTGAAACATGTAAAATTCTTATAGGGCTCAAGAGGGCAGCTGCAGGCAAGATGATTTTCGTGGCTTGGGGTGGTGTCTGCAATCAGGGACAGATTCTTAGAATAAGTAGTAGGCCATTTTGGACTGAGAATTTCTTCAGTCAGCAAGTGGTGAGTCTTTGGAATTCTCTGACCTGGAGAACTGTAAAGGCTTTGTCACTAAGCAAGAATAAGACAAATATCGATAGATGTTTGCATAGTACAGGCATCAAGGGACATGGTGATTGTGTGAGAAGAACACTGAGGTAGAAGATCAGCCATGATCAAGTTGAATAATGACTGTCCTGCTCATGCTCCTACTTCCTGTTCCTAAATCCTATGTTCAGAGCATAGCCTTTCCAATACCTTGTTTCTATTAATTTGTATATCAGCCATTGCCTGTACTGTCTCTGCTTTCAGTGATACTTTATTGACATCCTGTTTATCAGTTAATACAAATAAAAAGGACTCATTCAGAATTCTAGCATTGCCCTCGTGGTCTTTGTTGTTAATAATAATTTACATGGAAAGTAAAATATAATCTATCAGAGTCAGCGTAGTTTTATAAAAGATAACCATGTTTGACTAATTTGCTAGAGTTCTTTGCCTGCTACATTTTCAATGTGGATAATGGGAATTCTGTAGATGTTGTATAGCTGCACTTCCAGAAGACATTTGATAAAGTACTGCAAATGGTTAATACACATGGTACGATAACATCAGGTTAGGAATCATTTATTAGCTTACATGGAGGATTGGCTAACCAACAGAGAGAGATATAAATGGATCTTTTTCTGGTTGGCAAGCTGTTAGTGGTTGCCACAGGGTTTGTTCCTTGGGACCCCAACTACTTAGAGGAGAAAGTGAGGTCTGCAAATGCTGGAGATCAGAGCTGAAAATGTGTTGCTGAAAAAGCACAGCAGGTCAGGCAGCATCCAGGGAACAGGAGATTCGACGTTTCGGGCATAAGCCTTCTTCAGGTTTATGCCCGAAACGTCGAATCTCCTGTTCCCTGGATGCTGCCTGACCTGCTGCGGTTTTTCAGCAACACATTTTCAGCCCCAACTACTTACAATCTGTATAATGAAATGGATGTGGGCATAGAAAGTACTATAGCCAAATTTTCAGATGACACTAAATTAGGTGGGAAATAATGTTGTAATGAAGAAATAAGAAATTTACAAATGGATATGAGGAGGTTAGGTGAATTGGCCAAAACTTGGCAGATGAAGCTTAACATGGATAAGTGAGGTTATCCATTTTGGTTAGTGACATAGAAAGACAACTTATCCAAATAGGGAGTAGCTTCAGAGTGCTTCAGTGTAGAGGAATCTGGTGTCCTTGTGCATGAATTGCAGAAGAGTAGTATGCACAAACAGCAATTAATAAGGAAAGCAAAGGGAATGTTGGCATTTATTCCTAAAGGAATATTGTATTAAAGGAGGAGTGTGTGGCTTCAACTGAATTGATGAGACTGAACCTAGAGTATGGTATACAATTTTGGTTCCCCTACGTGAGGAATGTTGTTGCATTGGAAGCAGATCAGAGGAGGTTCACTAGATTGATTCCAAAGATGAGGACTTGTCTTTTGAAGAGAGGTTGAGTAGTTTAGGCATTTACGCTTAATTGAGATAGAAGGCCTAATTGAGACACACGGTGCAAAAGGGGATTGACAATGTAGATAGTAAAAGGATGTTTCCTCATGTGGGCAATTTAAAACGAGAGGCCATAGTTTTCGGATAATGGGTAGCAGATTTAAAGCAGAGACGAGAAATTACTTCTCCCCAAGGTCATGAATCTGTGGAACGCATCAGTCCAGAGAATAGTGAATACTGGGATATCCAGTAAATTTAAAGCAAAGGTATTCAGATTTTTAATTCGTTAATGGGTTTAAGGGTTGTGGAAAGTGGACAAGCAACTGGAGTTCAGGCCAAGTTGAGATCAGCTGTGAGTGGTTTTGAGGGGCTGAATTGCCTACTCTTCCTAGTGGTCGTTATGTTCTTAAATTGTACAGGTTTGGTTGCATTTGGATGTAGACTGCTTCAGAATCTCAAAAGTGAACATTGGGCAGTCATCAGTGATCTACCCACTTCTTACCTTTATGATGTAGGGAAGATCATTTGACAAAGCAGCTGAAGATGGTTTGGACTAGGATGCCAGCAGTGTCACTACTGCAGTGATGTTCTGGTGATAAATGAGCTCCAACAACCACAACAATCTTCCTCTCTACTAGTTACGCTGATGTGAGCAGAGAGCTTTTCCCCCTAATTCTAGTTCTGCCAAGTCTGCTTGATGCCACACCTGCTCAAACATGGATTTGACGTCAAGTGCAGTCATTCTATCTTCTGGAATTCCATCTCTTTTGTCATGTTTGAACCAAGGCCATAATGAGGGCAGGAGCCAAGTGGTACTGGTAGAACCCAAACTGAGCATCGGTCAGTAGGGTATTGGTAATCAAGTGCTACGTGGTAGCTTTGTGGATGATCCCTTCCATCACTTTCATGATGGTGAGAATAGATGGGGCAGTAATTAGCTGGTTTTGCCTAGGACATATCTCACAATTTTCCACATTTTCAGGAAGTTTTTGTGCAGCATTGTAACTGTATTGGAACAGCTTGGCTAAGGGCATGACGTACTCTGCAGTGCTTGTGTACAGTAGTATTGCCATAATGTCATTGGAGTCCACAACCTTCGCAGTATCCAGTACCTTTCAGTGTTTCATCAGGTCAGATGGAGTGAATTGAATTGGTTTAAGACTGACATGTTTGATGCTGGCGGACTTATGGAGGAAGCGGAGATGGATCATCCAATTAGCACTTCTGGCTGAACATTGTTGAAAATGTTTCAAGTCTTGTATTTTGCACTGATGTGTTTGGTTCCTTCATTTCGTATGGGGATATTTGTGGAGCTGCCACCTCCTCTTCATTGTGTAATTGTTCACTATCATTCACAAATGGATATGGTAGGATTGCAGGGCTTGGATCTGATCCAGTGGTTCTGGGATCATTTAGCCTTGTATGCTGCTTCCACTGTTGGGAACTAGGTGACACCTCGTTTTAGATGTGCCTGGTTCTTCTCCTGACATCATAGACAAAAGTGGATACTGTAGATTCTGGAGATTACAGTCAAGATTCGAGTAGTGCAGGAAAAGCACAGCTTTTCGATGTTTTGGGCAAAATGATGAAGGGCTTTTGCCCAAAACATCGATTTCCTGCTCCTCGGATGCTGCCTGACCTGCTGTGCTTTTCCAGCACTACTCTAATCTTGACTGTGCTCCTGACATGCCCACTTGTACTCTTTACTGAATCAAATTGGTTCCCAGTTCAATGTTAGAGTGGTGAATCTGTTACTGTGATGTTTTGATAATTATAGCAAAGTCACTCAAGTCACGCAGTTGTCTTACAGGTACCGCTTGTTTAAAAATACACTTAAGTTTTTTCAATCACTCGTTCAAAAGAACAAATACATCATACTCTATGCTCTATGAGAGATGGCATTCTTTTCTGGAATGGGAGTGATAAGCTGGACAGCTGTTCTTAACAGGCTTCACTTCAGCTCAGCATATTCTTCGCAGGCTTCCGATGAATTCAGCTTGAAGTCTAACTGAACCAGATAAAACACGAATCTCTCCAAGCCAGTCACTGTTCAAAACAGCTTCAGCGGGGTTGATAGTAAAGCAAGCAGGTATCAGTCGTGAGTTTTATAGGTAGCATTTCCGAGGCTTACAGTGAACATTCAATTGTTGAAAATGTGTTGCTGGTTAAAGCACAGCAGGTTAGGCAGCATCCAAGGAACAGGAAATTCGACGTTTCGGGCCAGAGCCCTTCATCAGGAATGAGGAATGTAGGTAGCGACGCATGGCTGCAAGGGTGGGGCGGAGGATCCGGAAGGAGGTCTGTTGCTGGAGGCTTCGGATTTGTTGTAGGTACTGGTTGTCCTGGTTGGGTCCAAATTTTGTTGGTTGGAATGTAATTTGGAGTCTGTGTGGGATCAGTCGGTTCCGTAGGCAGGTGCTGAGGAAGGAGATGTGGCTGTGGTAACGAGTCTGTTTGAGAACGTGGCTGAAGAGCTTCTCTGCAGAGGAGATGATCTGGGGGGTGCAGTAAGAGAGAGACTCACTGAAATCCTTGTAGAGGGAGGAGGAGAGCTGCTTCAAGGAAGGCATCCTTGCAAGAGGATTCGCGGTAGGTTAAAATCTTCGAGTAAAAAGTGAGGTCTGCAGATGCTGGAGATCACAGTTGAAAATGTGTTGCTGGTTAAAGCACAGCAGGTTAGGCAGCATCCAAGGAACAGGAAATTCGACGTTTCGGGCCAGAGCCCTTCATCAGGAATGATTCCTGATGAAGGGCTCTGGCCCGAAATGTCGAATTTCCTGTTCCTTGGATGCTGCCTAACCTGCTGTGCTTTAACCAGCAACACATTTTCTACAGTGAACATTCAATGACATCTTTGAAAGAAACTGGTATGTCCAGAAAGCTTGAACTAAACCGGTTTTCTACACCCCTTCAAAGCGCAAGTCCTTCAAGCAGTATTAAACATAAAACAATTTTGTAACATTACAAATTATGCTGAATACAATTGGTTTGGTAATGGTGTACAACATTAGATTAAATTCCCTACGGGGTGGAAACAGGCCCTTCGGGCCAACAAGAACTAGAGGGCATAGGTTTAGGGTGAGAGGGGAAAGATATAAGAGACTTAAGGGGCAACGTTTTCACACAGTGTGGTACGTTATGGAATGAGCTGCCAGAGGATGTGCTGGAGGCTGGTACAATTGCAACATTTAAGAGGCATTTAGATAGGTATATGAACAGGCAGGGTTTGGAGGGATATGGGCCAGGTGCTGGCAGGTGGGACTAGGTTGGGTCGAGATAGCTGGTCGGTATGGACAGGTTTTACCGAAGGGTCTGTTTCAATGCTGTATATCTCTATGATTATAAGTCCACACCAACACTCCGAAGAGCAACCCACCCAGACCCATTCCCCTATGTTTACTCCTGAGTAAAGCACCTATCATTAGGGGCATGGCCAGTTCACCTAACCTGCACATCTTTGGACTGTGGGAGGAAACCAGAGCACCTGGAGGAAACCCGCAGACACTGGGAGAATGTGCAAACTCCACACAGACAGTTGTCCGAGGTGGGAATTGAACCCGGATCCCTGGCGCTGTAAGGCAGCAGTGCTAACCACTGAGCCACCGTGACGCCTGCACAGTGCTACAGTCTGCGACAATCCAGTCTAGCAGACTCGGACTCAACAGCTCAGTTTGCAGTAGTGATACTGAGTCGCACTTGATGGACATCAAAGATCTCCCATCCAATGTTAATTCTGTGCCCTTGCCACCAGCGCTCTCGCTAAACATGCTGATTGCAGCATTAACTTTGAATTCTGGAAATCACTGTTGTATATGGACCTTGGAGGCACTTGCAGCTGGAAAGGAAATTAGAGGAAAAACTGCTTGTCACTCTGTGCTTCATTTAATTAATGCTCAACATGGAGTGCTGTTTCACCAGCTATTGCAGGGGAGGAATTTTCCTTGCCCACATTTAACCTGATCGCGTGAGACTTCATGGAGTCAGGAGTTGACATTTGAGGACTCTAAAGGCAACTTCATTCAAAATGTAACCATGATATGTAAGATATTATTCTGTGAATAACTACCCTGTAGCAATCTCTTCTAATTTTGCCGTAAATTTCCCCAGATGTTAGTTAAGAGGTAGGCAGGGTTGGGTTTGCTGTTATCGTTTCTTGTACCTACGGTGATGCCTGGTGGTCCATCTGATTTTATTATTGCTTTAGATATGGTAGTGACTGGATCCAACTGAATGGCATGCTAGGCTGTTTCTGACAATATTGAAGAATCAACCACATTGCTGGTTATCTGGACTTGCACATAAGCCAGAGGGATTTTACAGAATAAACAATTTAATGGTCATCATTAGACTATTAATTCCAGGTTTATTACTTGAGTTCAGATTTCGCCATCTGCTGTAGTGGTTTTCAAGCCCATGTCCTCCGAGCATTATCACATGATTAGTGAAAAATCGCACAACACCAGGTTATAGTCCAACGGTTCAATAGGAAGCACACTAGCTTTCGGAGCGACGCTCCTTCATCAGGTGATAGTGGAGGGCTCGATCGTAACTCAGAATTTATAGCAAAAATTTATAGTTTGATTGTACCTGAAATTATACATTGAAAAATTGATTGTCTGTTAAGTCTTTCATCTGTTAGAATACAGTGATAGTTTCACTTTCATGTGTAAATCACAAAACTTTTTTTTAAAAGTTGGTTAACAGTTGGTTCTCTGGTTAACTGTTAACAATGGTGATAGCTAGACAATATGTTGAAGGTGTTGGTCCCCTGTGTTGTCTGTCTATGCCATCATGATAAGATTGATTCTAATCTAAAAAGTGAGATAACAGAGTTTTACATAAATTCATGCAGTTTTTGAGCTCAGAGTTATAACATGAATGCATGTAGTTTTTGAGCAAAGTACAATGTAATTCTGCAAGTACAAATTCACCCCACAAAATATATGTGTTCATGTGGATCTTTGTCTGTCTGTGTGTCTGTCTGGGGTGGGGGTTGAGAGTGTGAGAAAGTGTGTGTGGTGAGTGCAGAGTGTCTTAAGTCTGTGAGGGGATGCATGTGTGAGTGTGGGCGTCTGTGTGTACCTGTGTGTGTGTGTGTGTGTGTGTGTGTGTGTGTGTGTGTGTAGTGCAATGGTGATCACCTGTAATGTGACATGAACCCAAGGCCTCGGTTGAGGCCCTCCCTATGGGTACCGAACTTAGCTATCAGTCACTGCTCGGCCACTTTTTTCTGCTGCCTGTCCCGAAGTCTACCTTGGAAGATGGTCACCCGAAGATCCGAGACTGAATGTCCTGGACCACTGAAGTGTTCCCCAACGAGAAGGGAACCCTCCTGTCTGTTGATTGTTGTGCGGTGCCCATTCATCTGTTGTCGTAGCCTTTGCTCTGTTTCCCCAATGTACCATGCCTCCGGGCATCCTTGCCAGCAACGTATAAGATAAGCAACGTATAAGATAAGCAACGTATAAGATAAGCAACGTATAAGATAAGCAACGTATAAGATAAGCAACGTATAAGATAAGCAACGTATAAGATAAGCAACGTATAAGATAAGCAACGTATAAGATAAGCAACGTATAAGATAGACAATGTTGGCTGAGTCACATGAGTACCTGCCATGTACAAGGTGGGAGGTGTTCCCATGCGTAATAGTGGTATCTGTGTCCACAATCTGACACGTCTTGCAGCGTCCACCGTGACAGGGTTGTATGTCCTGAGAGCCGGGCAGTTTGCTACGAGCAATGATCTATTTGAGGTTTGGCGGTTGTTTAAAGGCAAGTAGTGGGGGTGTGGGGAAGGTCTTGGTGAGGTGCTCATCCTCATTGATAATGTGTTGCAGGTCATGAAGAACTTGGTGTAATTTTTCAGCTCCTGGGAAGTGCTGAACAAAGGGTTCCCTGTCAGTTGCAGCACGTGTCTGTCTCCTGAATTTTTTTTTGAAACTGTTCGTTTGAATTCAGGACAGGAGATCCTATAGATGTAAACCATAATGGTAGGAAATTGCAGGTGTTGCAAATCTCTTTGGAAGTGTGCCTTTCTCAAACAGGTACTCAATATTGCCTCTATGCCTTGTATGCAAAAGCTCTGCTAATATTTTTAATTTATCTTCTGTTATGCTCAGCTTGATTAAAGTGTCTCTGTAGCTCAAACCCACCAACCCTGGCAACATCCTCGTAAATCTGAACCCTTTCTAGTTTTGTGACATCCTTCTTGTAAGAGGGAGACCAGAATTGCACAGAATTCTACAAAAGTAGCTGAGCTAATGTTGTACTTGTGAAACATATCAAAAGGAATATTGGTGGACTAAGGTTGGAGCGTTCTGTAGTCTTCAGAATTAAGATATAGCAATATTTGAATTCCTAAAAGATTGTAAACCTTCTCCTTTAGCTCAAAGCACTAAAAGACATTTTAATTCACATTATTCTAACTGAATTTAATATGTCCCTGTTATTTAACGTGTTATCTCTCCTGCTGTGTTTCCCCCCCTTTCCCCTGCCCCCTCTCACCCGCTTGGGGAGTTTCAAATGCAGTAACACCATGCTTGTTGTAGCCTGGAGGCATGTTTCCTTCCATCAAATCACTGACTAGGATTTGCTCCTCTTTAATGACTGCGGTTTGCATGTGAGAAGTGTTTGCAGGTTGATACTCAAACTCTTTGTTGGCTGTGTTATGAATAAACCTTCCTTGGCCATGTGATCTTTGAGTGAGGCCATGTAATCCACTCCTGAGGTATTAAAATAGCTTTTATCCAAATGCAGCAAGACTTGGACAATATTAGGTTTGGGCTGATCAGTGATAAGTAATGTTCACACCACCCAAGTACCAGGTATTATGACTAACCAGCAAATAAACAGGGCTAGCCAAATGCTACAAAAGCAGGTTGGAGGCTAAGAATCATGCAGTAACTATCTCACATCCTGACTAATCCATCCTGTCCACCATCTACAATACGAAGTCAGGAGTATGATGGAATACTTGCCTAGATAAGTGCAGATCTAACAACATTTTGAGAAGCTAGATAGCATCCAGCACAAAGCCTACTTGCTAGATACCATATCCATAAGCATTCACTCTCCACCACTGATGTACTGTAATGGCAATATGTACCATCAACAAATTTAATGAAGAAATTTGCCAAGGTTTCTTCAAGAGCATCTTCTAAACCCCACCGACTACCACCTAGAAAGATGAAGGCAACAGGTAAATGGTACACTGCCACCTGCAAGTTCCCCTCTGAATCACTCACCATCCTGACTTGGAAATATACTGTTATTCTTTCACTGTTGCTTGGAATTAAATACTCAACTCCCTTCCTATCAATATTGAGGATGTACCTATGCCAAATGGACTGCAACAGTTCAAGAAGGCAGCTCTGCTCCCTTCTCACTACCTTCTCCAGGGCAGTTGGGGACAGGCAATAAGTATTGCACAGCCCACATCCCAAGAATTAATTTTTTAGAAAAGAACTTCTTGATCAAGAGACAGGGATGCTACCTGATGTCCTAAATTACCTCCGTTCAGTAGGTCAGAAACTCTTAAATTCAGATTTCCAGTGGTTGGTTGGACCTTTCCTCACTGGTAAGAATGCAAGTATGACATAGAACTGCTGTCAGTAAGTGTAAAGATCACATTTTATCCTAATTTTTAATTATGAAATGAAAGGGGAAAAGAATGGTTTTGAAACTGAGGATTGCTGAAAGATGAATGCATTTGTTTTGAAAGCAAGTAACCTGACACTCATTGTAGGTACTATTTACATAGCTACTAGTTCAAGCAGCAGTAAATAGTTTGTAGATAAACTGGAGTCAAAGACTGTGTACAAATTGAAATTCAGCTGGCAAAAATGTAGCTGGTTGGCCTGTAGTCTAGTGACCAGTTATCAAAGACAGAGGACATCTGTCAACAATTATATGATTGGTTCTCTGATACCTGACAGATTGGGGCTACAAACAAGATAGTGATAAGCCATCAGATCTCCATCAGCCGTGGAACTCTCTTGGTTCTCTGCAGTAAAAAAAACTGCTTTCAGCTTGAAGCAAAACAGTTTATTTTCCCTTCAGTTTAAAATTAGGGTCCTTTTACAAGTGTGAACTAGTTACTCTATGCCCCCTCAAGCCAGTGAAAGCATCTGGAGAAGATCAAGAAGCATCATTCTGACCAGTGGAAGAATCATTCCAGCAGTTCCTATGCACAGGAACCACAGAACTGCAAGTCTTTCCTTGTGCCTGTAAAATCCATGTTGTTTCTTGTCTACGTGAAGTGAATCATAGAAACTAGAAGCAGATGTAGGTCTTTCAAGCCTGCTCTGCTATTCAGTATAATCATGACTGATCCTCGGCCTGCAAAATTCCCACTTTCTACTGATAACCTTTGACATCTGAAAATTTATCTATCTCTTTCTTGAAAATATATTTAGTGACTTGTCCTCCACAGCCTTCCACAGGTTCATTGCATTTTAAGTGAAGAAAGTTTTTCCACATCTCAGCCCTAAATGATCAACCCTATAACCTGAGACTGTCTTCAGGTTCTAGAATATCCAGTTAAGAAAACAATCTTCCCCACACTTTGTGTGTCTAGCCCTGTTATAAATTTGTGTATCAATCAGATCCTTCCTCACTCTGCTAACCTCTAGTGAGTGCAGACTCCGCCAAACCAATCTCTCCTCATAGAAGGGCTTTGGGAGAGTTTATAAAGTTTGAAATTTTAACTACTAGGTGCCGACAGTTCATATGCATTTGCCTGTGGTTAGAATCTATTAAGTTGTAATAAATAGTAAATTGCAGAATTCGGTTTTTAAGAATATCTTGAATTTTGTGATGTCTTTGGGAATAGCAGAGCTTCAGCTTTCCAAATATTGACTGGGAGCACTATAGTATGAGTAATATAGATGGGTCAGTTTTTGTCCGGTGTGTGTAGGAGGGCTTCCTGACACAGTATGAAGCCGCATTAGATTTGGCATTGTATCACAAGCCCGGCCAGGTGTTAGACTTGGAAGTAGGTGAGCACTTTGGTGATAGCGATTACAATTCTGTTATGTTTAATTTAGTGATAGAATGGGATAGGAGTATACCACTGGGCAAGAGTTACAGCTGGGGGAAAGGCAATTACGAAGCAATTAGGCAAGATTTAGGAAGCATAGGATGGGGAAGGCAACTGCAGGGGATGGACATATTAGAAATGTGGAGCTTATTCGAGGAAAAGCTCCTGAGTGTCCTAGGTAAGTATGTACCTGTCAGGCAGGGAGGAAGGTGTAGAGCGCGGGAGCTGTGATTTATGAATTAAATGGAATCTCCGGTCAAGAGGAAGAAGGCGGCTTATGTTAGGATGAGATGTGAAGGTTCAGTTAGGGCGTTTGAGGGTTACAAGGTAACCAGGAAAAACCTGAAGAGAGAGCTCAGAAGAGCCAGGAGGAGACATGAGAAGTTGTTAGTGGATAGGATCAGGGTAAACCCTAAGGCTTTCTATAGGTATTTAAGGAATAAAAGAATGACAAGAGTAAGATTAGGGCCAATCAAGGATAATTGTGGGAAGTTATGCGTGGAGCCAGAGGAGATAGGTGAAGAACTAAATGAATGTTTTTCGTCAGTATTCACTCTAGAAAACGACAATGTTGTCAAGGAGAACACTGAGATACAGGCTTCTAGACTAGGTGGGATTGAGGTTCACAAGGAAGAGGTATTAGAAATCCTGTAGTGTGAGAAAATAGATCAGTCCCCTGGGTCGGATGAGATTTATCCTAGGATCCTTTGGGAAGCCAGGGAGGAGATTGCGGAGCCTTTGACATTGATCTTTAAATCGTCATTGTCTACAGGAATAGTGCCAGAAGACTGGAGGATAACAAATGTGGTTCCCCTGTTCAAGAAGGGGAGTTGAGACAACTCTGGCAATTATAGACCAGTGAGCCTTATTTCATTTGTTGGTAAAGGTTATAAGAGAGGATTTATAATCAACTAGAAAATAATTTGATTAGGGATAGTCAGCACGGTTTTGTGAAGGGTAAGCCGTGCCTCACAAACCTTTATTGAGTTCTTTGAGAAGGTGACCAAACGGGCAGATTAGAGTAAACCGGTTGATGTGGTGTATATGGATTTCAGCAAAGTATTCAATAAGGTTCCTCATAGTAGGCTATTGTTCAAAATGCAGAGGGAAGGGATTGTGGGAGATATAGCAGTTTGGATCAGCCATTGGCTTGCTGAAAGAAGACAGGGTGGTGGTTGATGGAAAATGTTCATCCTTGGGTCCAGTTACTAGTGGTGTACTGCAAGGGTCGGTATTGGGTCTACTGCTGTTTGTCATTTTTATAAACGACCTGGATGAGGGTGTAGAAGGGTGGGTTAGTAAATTCGCAGATGAGACTAAGGTCGGTGGAGTTGTGGATAGTGACGAAGGATGGTGTAGGTTACAGAGAGACATAGATAAGCTGCAGAGCTGGGCTGAGAGGTGGCAAATGGAGTTTATTGCGGACAAGTGTGAGGTGATTCACTTTGGTTGGAGTAACCGGAATGCAAAGTACTGGGCTGATGGTAAGATTCTTGGTAGTGTAGGTGAGCAGAGAGGTCTCTGTGTCCAGGTACACAGATCCTTGAAAGTTGCCACCCCGGTTGACAGGGTTGTTAAGAAGACATAGTGTTTTAGCTTTTATTAATCAAGTGATCAAGTTCCGGAACGAGGGAGCATAGCTTTAAATTGAGGGGTGATAAATATACGACAGATGTCAGAGGTATTTTCTTTACTCAGAGCAGTAAGGGTATGGAATGCTTTGCCTGCAACAGAGTAGATTCGCCAACTTTAAGTACATTTAAGTCGTCATTGGACAAACATATGGATGTGCATGGAATAGTGTAGGTTAGATGGGCTTCAGATTTGTATGACTGGTCGGTGCAACATCGAGGGCTGTAATGTTCTATGTTCGTTACCAGCATAGTAGCAATTGACTGTAACCTGAGAGACATTTTTACATGGTTAAATTTAATTGCATTCCTTCACATTAACCTGTTTAAAACCTGTTTTTCAAAGGGAGCATTGTAATTTCACGAGAGATTGGCTATCAGTAATTGGTGACTAATTCTACTGGTCCTGCAGGTGACTGTAATAGGATATGAACTGTTCGTTTCATCCATGCTTTAATATTTTGCATTATTATTTCCTGATAATGCAAAGAAACTGATCTATACTCACAGTATACTTACCAGTACAATTTTTTGGCAACATGACAGCTACTTTAATTTGTTATCCGTGATGGACTAATGCTAAAACAGATGTCAGTGCTAATTTGCCAAAGCTGTTTGCAATTTATCACCAATTTATCTTGAATAAACAGGCACACTAAGATCAACCTATTGAAAGATTTATTAAAACTAGTTCAGTATATTATAACAGAAGTACATAATTCAAATTTTACTTCTCTAAGTAACCTGTCATTAAATGTATTCTTTCCTCCCCTGTCTTACTTGATGTTGACATTGATGTCTGTCAAATAAACAAGGACATTGATTTTGTTTTATTTTTAAATCTTCTGTTGTGTTTGAAAAAAAGTGTTGACTTGTAAAGTTCAATCATGAAATATGCAAACTTGGTCTAATAACAAGACCATAGATTTGCCAAGTTTAGCATGTCTAATTTTACACAATGTCGACAATTATATTCATTTGTCAATTTTAAACTTTGTTACTATTAATTGACATATGTATGTAGCAAATTGATATAGAAACTGTTCTTCAAGATAATTTATATGTATATCAAATGACAGTGTTTTAAAGATTTTTGGTTGTTCTTATACAATTTTCCATTATCTAAAATTGATGTCAAGTGCCAAATTGTCAATAGGCAACGAAGGGAGGCAGTTTAAGAGCACTCTTCCCTTTAAAGACAGATGTGAAGAATTTTTATTTTGAGAGTTGTTAGTCTTTGAAATTCTCTCCCAGAAAGCAGTTAAGGCTGGTTCTTTGAATTAATTCAAGGTATACTTGGAGATTTTTGATGGACAGAGAATTCAAGGGTTAAGAACATCGGAACAGACATAGGCCATTCAGCCTGTCAAACCTGCTCTGCCATTTAATGAGATCATGACTGATCTATGGCCTAACTACATATACCTACCTTTGGCCCATATCCCTAAATACCTTTGCTAAACAAAAATTTGCCTGTCTCAGATTTGAAACTAACAACTGATCAAGCATTAATAGCCTTTTGTGGAAGTGAGTTCCAAACCTTTACCACCCTTTGTGTGTAGAAGTGCTTCTTAACATCTCTTCTGAACAGTTTAGCCCTAATTCTCTCACTGTGCCCCTGGTTCTAAAATCTCCAACCAGTGAAGATAGGGTCGATAAAAATATACTACCATTCCTGTTAATATCTTGAAGATTTCAATCACCCTTAACTGTTTATTTTGAGAGAAAGCAGATGTAATTTGTACAAATTCTTCTCGTAACTTAACCCTTGCAGTGCTGCTGTCATTCTTGCAGTTCCTCCACGGCCAGTGTAGCCTTTCAAAAACATAGTGCCCAGAACTGCTCTAAGAACTCAGTGGGGTTTAACCAGGGTTTTGTATATCTGCGGCATAAGTTATGTCCCCTTATACTCCAGTCCTCTAGATATGAAGACCAGCATTTCATTAGGTTCCTTAATTATTTTCTGTATCTATTTCTGGCATTTTAAAGATCTAATCATTTGAACTCCCAAGTCTCTTTGAACATCAATGTATTTAACAACATCCCATTTCGGAGATATCCTGATCTCTCCATTTTCAGTCCAAAATGGATAACCTTGCACTTGGTTATGTTGAACTGCATCTGCCACAGTTTTGCCCATTCACCTAGTTTACCAATTTTCCTTGTAGTTTTATGCTATCGTTGACACTGTCTACAATGCCACCTAACTTTGTGTCATCAGCAAATTTGGACGTATGGCTTTCTATGCCATTACCCAGTCTTTAGTTCATAGTGTGAATAATCGATACAGCACACCATTGGTCACATCCTGCCAATTTAAGTACCTTTCCTTTATCCCCACTTTTTGTCGCCTGCCACTCAACCAATTTCTCAGCCATGTCAGTTATTTGTTCTCATTTCCATGGGATGCAGAGAGGATGGTCGAGTTGAAACTGCAATCAGATCAGCCATGATCTTATTGAATGATGGAAGAGAATAAATCACCTACTTTTGCTCCTGAATACCATGTTCAAACCTAAGGCGAATTTATTTTTCCAAATTCACCTGAATATGATAAAGTCTGTTCAGTGAACAATGCTAAACTTTGAACTTATCCAACTTGGCATTGATTTTCATTTCCTCTAATCATGGGCCATTTGCTAAAACACAAACTAACAATTAACTTTCAATACATACACTGAGAGCAACAGGAGAATTTTTTTTTCTCTTATAGGTACATCGTAAAATCAGAGAAGATTCTGACATGGCTCAGGATTCGTTGCAGTGCTTGGCACAGCTGGCCTCTATCCATGGACCTATATTTCCTGATGAGAGAGCACAGATTGATTACCTGGCTCATTTTATTGAAGGATTACTCAACATGATTAATGGGTATGTTTGGAAGATCTAAAGGAGCAAAATGGATTGATTACGTGATTTCACAGGATATTTGAGGATAATTTCTTTGATTCTATGGTAGCTTAATTTCAAATCAAAAGCTGCAAATATAAATTGACTACGGAACTTCTGATTTTTTTTAGAAAATCAGATTGTTATTTTGTGTTTCTCATTGTTACAGTTTACATTCTGTGGAAATTTATTTCTAGCCCGCTTTATTTTTCAGGATAGAAATCGAGGATTCTGAAGCTGTGGGAATTTCCAATGTTATGAGCAACTTAATTTCAGAGTTCCCACGCAGTACCTTAACTGCCATTCCAAATGAACTATTTTCTTCATTCATAAACTGCCTCACACATCTCACCTGCTCTTTTGGAAAGAGTGCTGCCCTGGAAGAAGTAGTGAGTATTTTTTAATTTTACAGTAATTTTGCCTTAACTTTTGACTTGAAGACAGAGCCTGGAATATTGTCACATTTCGCAAAATTACAAATTTTCAGCAAAATTGTTTGCTTATGGAATAGCAAAATGCATATACTGGCCAACTCCAAAAGGATGCGATTATTATCAGCCTGGTTTGGACAATCTCAGGTCATTTTTCTACACAGTATAGTTAGTAAATGGCGTGCAACAAAAGACTGGTTCTTGCGAGAATGGGGTTGTTGTTTGAGGAGCAATTGAGCCTCTGTTGTCTACAGTTTAGAAGGAGGACAAGTAAGCTAATTGAAACAAATAAAATTCTTGCACATTTGACAGGGAAGATAAAGGAAGGCTGTTTCCCTTGTCTAGGGATCTAGAACCTAGGTCACAGTCTCAATAAGGGATATGAGGTGTTGAATTTCTTTCACTCAGCATGTGGGGCATTTTGGAATTTTTTTAACTCAGAAAACTAAAGTTATTGAATGTGTTCTAGACAGGTGGTTTGATTTCTAGATATTAAAGGTATCAAGACGTTTGGGGGTAGTGCAGGAAACTTACGTTGAAGTAGAAGATCATCCATGACCTAGTTGAATAACAAAGCAGGTACAAAGCGCACAATTACCTGTTCCTGCTTCTGGTTCCATTGTTCTTGCTATATAACCAAATAACACCGTGTATATTTGTGTGATGGTGGTGGTCTGTTTGAAAGAGAGAAGTTTTATTTTAGTACAAACGTTTGGGGCCAGATTTTCTGCTGGATGACCATTATTCCAGTGTAGGTGAAAGGTGAGCATGGGAACCCTTTCATAAGTAACTTTTCAACTGATGTCATATTTACCCCTCTCACCTCCAACTGTACCATATACAGCCCCTAGACTCTAACCCTTTCCCCCACCCAAGTTCTAATAACCCAGCCCTATTATACACCCCCCGAACACATCCTTACACCATCTTCTGCCTGGCACCCTACCCACCTGATATTTTTCCTTCAATGGTTACTCACTCCATTCCTGCTGTGAATTCCACCCACCTGCTGCCCTACATTGTACATACTTGGAGCCCTTCCCCTACTCATTTAACATGGCACCTGGTGCCCTACCACTGCCATATTCAACTGAGGCCCTAACAATCTATACTGGCGGCCTTCCCACCTGGCACCCTAACTCTCATTGTATGCAGCATGCCCCTGGCATCCTACCCATATGACATCCTGCCCTTGCATATACTTTTCATTAGGCAGCCACTTTGACAGCTGCTGTCAGTAAATCTGAATCTTTGCATTTCAGAATATGGCAGCTCCCTGCTATGAAAAGAGCGTATGGTTCTGCACTGAGAGAACTCTTGGGATGAAAGTATAATTCCAAATTTCTGGAGGGATCCTTATCTGACACTCCTGATTTCTTGTCAGAAATGCAGAATGCACTGGTTTCTTGAAAAGAAGTGGCGAGTGGCAACCTGAGAGAGATTAACAATCCTTGGAAAAAATAGTATGTGTTTCTTAGTAGCTTAACACCAGTGCATTAAGGTTCACAAAAATATAAATAATTCCTCCATTTGCTTGACTGGTTAAAACAGAGATTTGCTGACCCATACAGATTGGAACCAGTTGTGTTGAGTTTGATGAAGTGGTGCATATAATGCAGTTAATAATCCTTGTGCTGGACTACTGATATAAGAAAATGATTTCCAGTCAAAAACACCTCTTGCTGAAGATATATTAAAGTGGACAAATGAAGGCACGATTAGATCTGCCTGTGAGGTTCATGGCATTTAATAACTGCTGAAACTCAGTCTGAGCCTAATATGAATGGCTGTTTCAACAAGGTATTGTCAAGAGCTTGAATCCCTTTAAACCATATTTCAACAAGAAATAAATACCTTTAAACAAATAAGATTGAAGGAAATTGCTGGGTATTTAGGGAGGGGTGCAGGAGGATGATGTTGTAAAAGAGGGGAGGATAATAGTGGCACGATACTAAATGCTTTGTGACTGATTTGGGACATTTTTCACACTGTATGAGATTTGGATCCTGCTGTCTAGATGGCTTTAAGTACGTTTAAAGAGATGCTGAAATCGTAGTAATACCTCAGTTTACTCAGATTTGTAAAGGTGTTTTCCAATTTTGGATAATATAGTAGCACCATATCACCATTTTTGCATGCAAGGGCAAAGAAGTGTATGTAGCTTCTTGATTATACATTGTTCTGACTTTTTATTATTTGAGTTCTTTGCCAACTTCATCTCAATGTTACATTAATTTTTAAAATTTAATGATGGTTTTCTGTTATAAAACACAATATTTGCATTATATTTTGAGAATTGTTCACTTGTGGTTCTGGTTATAGATGAATTGACTGGAATAATGGTATCTATTAACTTCTGTCTTTTTATTTCGATATTCCTGCCTACTGAAAAATGTATTTTTATCATGGCCGATGTAAAAAGGTTAGTGAGCTTGTCATGACAAGAAATGAAGTTTAGGAGTCAATTAATCATGTATTTTCATAAACTTTCAAGTGTTTGAGCTTACAGAATCAATTATTTTCTTCCTGCCTTCTCTCAACTGCTAGCATTTCGCAGTAGCATTAGCAGAATCTCTTAGGCATTATTGAGGAATAGTATCTAGTATGGTAGTGAACAGCAGAATTGTGGTTATAGAATTCAGTTAAAGAAACTAACAAAAGATAGCTAAATTTGTAAGTGAACAAAGTCAAATCCACAATTTTGTGCAGAGAAAAGAAAATTCCTCCTTCAGTGTAGATTGGCACAATTTTGTTTAATCGTTATTGTATTGACTCTGTCTCATGTAAGCCTCACTTATGATTGATGTACAGAGAAATCTGGGTATTTAGATCCATTGTTCCCTGAAGGTGGCAACGCTGGTCAGTAGATTGGTCAAGAAGGCATACGACATGCTTTCCTTAATCGAGCAGGGTGTTGAGTACAAGAATCAGCAGGTCATGTTACAGTTGTATAAGTCTTTGGTTCGGCCACATTTAGCGTACAGTTCTGGTCGCTACATTACGAAAAGGATGTGGATGTTTTGGAGATAGTGCAGAGGAGGTTCACCAGAATGTTGCCTGGTATGGAGGGTGCTAACTCTGAGGAGATGTGAAGTAGATTAGGATTATTTTCATTGGAAAGAAGGAGGTTGAGGTGGAACCTGATTGAGGCCTACAAAATCATGAGGTGTGTCGACTGGATGGATAGCAAGAAATTTTTTTTCCCTAAGTGCAGGAGTCAATTACCCGGAGTTACGAGTTCAAAGTGGGAGGGGAAAAGTTTAGGTGAGATATAGGTGGAAAGTTCTTCACGCAGAGAGTAATGGGTGCTTGCAATGCGATACCAGTGGAGGTGGTAGGGACAGGAGTGAAAGTGTCATTTAAGATGTATCTAGACAGATACATGAATGGGCAGGGAGCAAAGGGATACAAATCCTTAGAAAGTAGGCAGCAGATTTAGATAGAGAATGTGGATCGGCACAGGCTTGGAGGGCCGAAGGGCCTGGTCCTGTACTGTAATGTTCTTCGTTCTTGTCTGTACCTATTTACTAATTTGAGAATGATTTTCAAAACAGTGTTATCAATGTATGTTAAATTATAAATAATAACTTATAGTGTTGTAAAGGTGAGGTAGTCTCAGTCCAACTGCTACTGGAATAGTAAAATAAATATATCCTTCTTAAATATAACATTTGTGTGTTAGTTTTAATAATTCCTGGATTTAAATTCGAAGCATTCTAGTCCATATCTGTGGCATATTTTCCTTTCTAATAGAGTTTGAATAAATAACAAAGACATTCGTTATTTATTCATTCAACTTAAATATGGACGATTCAAGCTTTTCAAACTCTGAAATTTGCAGTTCAATGCTTTTACTTAGAGAATTACTTTTTTTTTGTATCTTGTTTCTACTCAAAGAACAAACTTTACAGGCAATTCATCTTTTCAAGGTTTTGGAGTGCACTTTCACTTTAATTGTAAGACCCATGTCAATTGCAGTTGTAAATTGGCTCTTCCAAAATCAGTGTAAAGTTTGCGAGTTACAAGACCCATTCCAAGTATAAATATGTTGCCGTATGTTTTATTATGGTTCTCATAACAAATACAAAATGAACTACACTTAATATAAGCAGTAGTTGATCCAGCTATTTATGTCAGGGTGCCAATTCACAACACTAGTTTGACTTAGAACAGCTGTCTTGCCCTGCTGACTGAAACTGAAAAGCACGGGCTGCTTTAGTCTTTGCTAACTACTTACCCTCTTGATCAGAGCCTTTTTGAACTCTAATTGGTTTATTAGTGGATGAACAGCATATGCTGAGTCTTGGATTGATTAAATAATATGTCCATTTCCTGATTCGTTCCTACAAATGTAATGGCCATTGTGATAAGGGCGGCACGGTGGCACAGTGGTTAGCACTGCTGCCTCACAGCGCCTGAAGACCCGGGTTCAATTCCCGACTCAGGCGACTGACTGTGTGGAGTTTGCACGTTCTCCCCGTGTCTGCGTGGGTTTCCTCCGGGTGCTCCGGTTTCCTCCCACAGTCCAAAGATGTGCGGGTCAGGTGAATTGGCTAAGCTAAATTGCCCGTAGTGTTAGGTAAGGGGTAATATGTAGGGGTATGGGTGGGTTTCGCTTCGGCGGGTCGGTGTGGACTTGTTGGGCCGAAGGGCCTGTTTCCACACTGTAAGTCTAATCTAATCTAATAACTCTTCCTACAGACCTGTCATTCATGTGTTAATATGCCAGTCACTTTATTTAACCATCCATTTTGTAACAGCATGTCCCTTCTAGCTTACCAGTTCTACAAATCTTGCAAAGATAAGTCATCTGCTTGGAGAATGTTTTTCCATCTCTTCGAGATTGATTGTCATCCCAAATATCCCACTTAGTACATCTAAGATACATTTAAAATTGCAAGAGGATCTGTGAACCTAATTTCAGAAAATAAGACATACAAGTATACATATCCATAGCTCTGTTACAAACCATTTTAAAATTTAGATGTCTTTGAGTAATAGTCTTTCTACTTTCAAAGCATATGGTTACCTAAGTTTACATTAGCCTGAGCTGAACGCAGCAATAAAACATTTTACCTAGCCATATGGCTTGTTTGCTTCAGAAACTACCACCGTAATTAAAAAGAATGCAATTTAACCCTTCACTTCCTGAATCAAGTCAAAATGATTAAGTTTTGCAAAATGACTCAATATACACTTACCAAACTTAAGTTACAAACTGCTTGAGGTTTGTTCTGCATCAGTCCTTTTATAAAAAGGAATTAACAGTGCAGTACAATTCTGCCTGTAGTTTTGATCATTGATATTAGAACACTCTGATGATCAAAATAGGTTTTTACTACACTGACTTTGGTATGGAATTTCAGAAAATACCTACAGTTTATAGCCATGGAAGTATTGTAATATTTTTGTATGGGAAAAAATGATGTAATTTTGCTTCTATGTATCTATGTTTCATTAAATTAAGTCATTTACTAAAGAGTGACTGATGCAATATATTTATTTATTTATAGTTGGACAAGGATGACATGGTGTATATGGAGGCATACGACAAATTACTTGAGTCGTGGCTTACACTTGTACAAGACAATAAGCATTTCCATAAAGGGTTTTTCACTCAACATGCTGTACAAGTTTTTAATTCCTACATTCAATGCCACTTGGCAGCACCAGAGGGCACAAGAAACTTGGTGAGTACACTTTGTTTAGTTTGCTTCATCTTTCCTTTTTTCTATAAAACTGTAGAGGGCCATGTTTTTCAACTAGTGTAAGATCTTAAATGAACTAGCAAATCTCTTATTCTAGTCTTCTGGCCATTTCTGTTTCAGTGGGCTCTAGTTCCACCTGAATTTAATTGAAGTTATAGAGAATGATTTTGCTTGATGTGGAGCTACTTTGGGTCATGTTATCCAATAATAAGAGTACTTGCTTTGAAATTCTGTTGTTGATATTGTTCCTTCATTGTTTTCTCTCCTTTTTTTTGTGTTTCTTTAAAATGTTGGCATGGAAGCTACATGTTCTCCATTGTAGTTACTGTTTATATATGAGTTTTAACGAGTTACTTTTCAAGTTTGACATTTTGTGGGTATAACAGCTGAGCATTATCCTATGCTCGTTTGGTTGGTGGCATGTAACTTCCAGCAAGGTCAATGGAAATGTAACAAGGGTGACCTTCACTTTCTCAATCCTAGAGGGTTTAAGCCAAATGTACCACTGCAACTGCTATTCCATCTGAGATCAGATAACAGCACACATTGGGAATTGGATGTAGAGATATGGGGGTAGTCTTGCTCAATTACATTCTAACTTTATCAACTGAGCCAAATACAAATCATCGAGTGATTTTAAATGAAACAAAAAAATCAAGTGTGCAGTATTTGATAGGCTAATTGTGTGGAAAGAGGTACTGTAGTGGATATGCTTTCGATCAGTTTTCATAACTTTTCAGTGAATATATGCCACTTGTACATCAAATTATGGCTCCAGCTTTAGTGTTCTGCATGATATGTTTCTGAAGATTTATGTAGCATTTAAGTAAAGTTGGACAAAGTGGATTGTTAAATAGACATTTATTTCGCGCATACATTAATGTAAACTGGCCTAATTTTTGTTTTACCTGGAGATGTAGGTATCACTGGTAAGGCTAGCAGTTACTGCTAATCCTCAAGCAATTGGTATTGAACTGCAGTCTTAACTGCTACAGTACATGTAGTGTCTGGGAGGATGTTCCAGGATTATGACCCACTGACAGTGAAAAAATGTCAACATAATTCCAAGCCAGTATGTTGAATGACTTGGAAATGAACTTGCAAGTGTTGAAGTTCCCATGTTTTTACTTCCTTTATCCATCTTGTCACAGTTGCACATTTGAAAGCTGCTGTAAAAAAAAAACCTTGGTGAGTAACTGCAGTTCATCTTTTAGAAAGTGCACACTACTGCCTGTGTTAGTGTTCGATTAGGGTGTTTATCTTGGATGGTGTTGAGCTGCTTGAGTATTTTTGGAACTGCCATCATCCAGGCAAGTGGGTGGTCCTCATAGAATGAACTACCAGCAGAAGTAGTTGAGGTGGATTAACAACATTTAAAAGACATTTGGACAAATACATGGATAGGAAAGGATTAGAAGAATATGGACTAAGTGCAGGGAAAGGGGATTAGTGTGGATGGACAGTTTGGTTAGCATGGACCAGTTTGGGCTAAAGGGCCTATCTCCATGCTGTAAGCCTCTATGACTCTGACTGGAAAGTATTCAATCATGCTCCTGACATTTGCATGTAAATAATAAACATACTTTGGGGAGTTAGGAGCTACTTGCTGCCAGTACCCAGCCTTTAACCTGCTCCTGTAGCCACAGTATTTAGTTAAGATTCTGGTAAATGATAAACTGCGAGATGTTGATGTTAGGGGTCCTGAGATGGTATCACCATTATATACCTTGGGCAGATGATATAGTTATCTCTAGTTGGTGATAGCCATTGCCAGTACATAACAGCTGAAGGCCCATTGCTGTGAGCAGATATAGACTGGTTGTGCAGCAGTATCGGAGAAATTGTGGATGTTACTGAATACTCTAAAATGGTCAATAAACATTCCCACTTCTGATCTGATGTTGGAGAGAAGATAATTTGATGAAGCAGCTGATGATGGTTGTGTCTTGTATACTCACTCCCTGAGGAACTCTCAACATTGTAATGAGTAGCCTTCTCACACACCTAATCATCTATATTTCTATTGGAATTTCAGATTTTGGGGTTCACTTTAACTTTAAACGTAAGACAGACGTCAGTTACAATTACATTTTAAGTTTGAGAGTCTGTCTAAAGTTTACTAATCCAGATTAGATACAAGACCCATTCCTGGTATAAATGTTTTTAGATTAGATTCCCTACAGTGTGGAAACGGGCTCTTCGGCCCAACCAGTCCACACTAACCATCTGAAGAGTAACCCACCCAGACCCATTTCCCTCTAACTAATGCACCTAACACTATGGGCAATTTAGCATGGCCAATCCACCTGACCTGCACATCTTTGGACTGTGGGAGGAAACCAGAGCACTCAGAGGAAACCCACGCAGACACTGGGAGAATGTGCAAACTCCACACAGACAATTATCCAAGGCTGGAATTGAACCTGGGACCCTGGTGCTGTGAGGCAGCAGTGCCATCCACTGAGCCACCGTGCCACCGTTCTTACAAGAATCTCAAAAGAAATAATATGCAATAAAAGCACTGATTTCCAGTTGGTTCAGCTTGGGACCCTGGATGGTGGGCATGTTTCTTGAATGAAGTTCTCCTTCTGTCTTCAGTTTTCTTTTCTTGTGGACTGAACTACTAAAATGATCCCTTGCTAGCGACTACCATCTGTGCATAATCAGTGGCATCCTGAGATCTGATTGGCTTGCCAATGCATGAATAACACTTGATTAATTTTTGATTGTGATAATGTCTGATTACTATTTGGATTTGTTGAAAGTAATGGTCACCTTGTGACATCGCTTCCAATTGTTTCCTGATTTCTTTCTTTGTAAGGTCACTTCTGAAACCATATTGCCTAAAAGAACTTGCCAACCTTTTACATCTTTAACATCTTTATTGATAATTGGCACTAGTGGTGTAATTAGTGTGTCTGCTTAGTGCATGTAGTGTCATTCCTTAATGATTAATATCATCTCAAATGTCCAAATATGTATATCTAAATACTACTCTCCAAAATCTATTAATATCCTTTAGCTAAAAAAAGCATGATTCCACAATTACCAAAGTACAGTTGCAAGCTGCAACAGAACAACAAAAAAGTTTCATTAAGTTAAAAAATTAAACCTGTTTAAAACATAGCTGTGTATTTCATAAAAGCGCTCTCCTCAAAACATTTTTATATTTGTTAACCAACGTTCACATTTGTTTTGAGTTTTAAAAGCAACCTTGAACCCTGTTTTGACTTGGGCCATATGGCTATTCTTCTTTACAGAAGGTGTTTAAAATAACTACAATTAAACGAAATGTGATACCTCACTTCCTAAATCAAATCAAACTAATTTTGGAAAAATCTACACATCCTCCAGATGTGACTTCAACCGATATGGATAATTTTCTTCCCTAGTTCCCACTGGCTTCAATTTTGCTGGTTTCCTTGATGCTGCAGTCAGTCAGATTCTAGGGCAATCACACTCACTTCACATTTAGCATTAAGCTTTCATCGATGACCCTTCCTGTGGGGTCAGGGAGTCCAAAACTAGAAGACCTGGGTTTAAGGTGAGGGGGGAAAAATTTAAAAGGGAGCTAAGGGGCAACATTTTCACGCAGAAGGTGGTGCATGTATGGATTGAGCTGCCAGAGGAAGTGATGAAGGTAGATATCCTAAATTAATCTAGCCACATTTGCCAATGTTTGGCCCATATCCCTCTAAGTCCTTCATATTCATAGACCCATTCAGATGCTTTTTAAATGCTGTAATTGTACCAGCCTCCTCCATTTCCTCGAAACTCATTCTATACATGAGTTTCTCGAGGAAATGGTGGAGGCTGGTACAATTACAGCATTTAAAAAGCATCTGACTGGGTCTATAAGTATGAAGGGCTTAGAGGGATATGGGCCAAACATTGGAAAATGGGGCTATATTAATTTAGGATATTTGCCTCCACCACTTCCTCTGCAGCTCATTCTATACACGTACTACCCTCTGAATTAAAAAGTTGCCCCTTAGGTCTCTCCTTTATCTTTCCCCTCTCACCTTAAACCTATGCCCTCTCATTCTGGACCCCCCCCCCCCCCCCCCAATCCCTTTGTCTATTTATCCTATTCATGCCACTCATGATTTTATTAACCTCTATAAGGTCACCCCTCAGCCACTGACGCTCCAGGGAAAACAGCCCTAGCCTATCTGGATGGATATTTGGAGGGATATGGTCCAACTGCTGGTCAGTGGGACTAGATTGGGTTGGGATATCAGGTCGACATGGAAGAGTTGGACCAAAGGGTCTGTTTCCGTGCTGTACATCTCTATAACTCTATGCTACCAAAAGTATAATGAGGCCTGGAGTTGAGAGGCCCTGGCAGCACCTGAAATTAGTGTCAGTGAGCAAGTTATTGCTGAGAGGGTGCTGCTTGACAGCACTGCCAATTATATCCTCTATCACCTTCGCTGATAATTGCAAATAGACTGATGTGGCAGTATTTTTATCTGTCTATCTATTTATTTATTTAATGGACTGGAATCCTCAGAACCAAGTGATTGCTTCCTTGTTTGCTGAGAAGGCGGTTAGTTGGTCACTTGTCTGCACAGTGCAACATGAATTGTTTCAGCTAACTTCTGACTTTTCATCAATTGATGTTTGTGAGGCCAGGAGGCTAGAGGACAGTTTCTTTTACGATTCACCTTTCTGATTCAATTGAGTAGCAACAAAACAAGTGAGAGAGGCTACAACACTGGTGTCAACCTGACAATGTGGAAAATACCCCATGTATGTCCTGTACACAAAGTAGGACAGATCTAGCTCAGCCGATTACTGGTCAGTTACTCTACTCTCAGTCATCACTAAAATGATTGTATCATCAGCAATGCTATCAAGCAGCACTTGCTCAACAATACTGTGCTAAATGCTCAATTCGCTTCCACCAGGACCACTCAGCTCACATCTTTATAATTTTTGTTCAAAAATGGACAAAAGAACTGAATTACAGAGATGAGGTAAGAGTGACAGCCTTTGGTATCAAGGCAGCATTTTACCAACTGTGGCATCGAGGAACCCTAGCAAAGCTGGAGTCATAGGAATCAAGGAAAACACTCTGCTGTTTGGCGTCTCACCTGGCTCATGGGAAGATGGTTGTTGTTGTTGAAGGTGAGTCATCTCAGCTTCAGGATATCTCTGCAGGAGCTCCTTAGGGTATTGTCTTGTCCAGACAACTTTGGCTGTTTCATTTCCCTCCATTATGAGGTTAGAGAAGTGGTGATTGCACAATATTCAGAACCACTTGAGACCCTTCAGGTGTTGAAAAGTCCATGTACAAATACACTAAGACCTGGGCAATATCCAATTTTAAGCTGAAAACCGGCAAGTAGCTTTCACACCATATACATCAGGCAATGACCATCTGCAGTAAGGGGCAAGCTAACTACCATCCCTGACATTGTGGCATTACCATCATTGGATTTCCCCCAATCAACATCCTCGGGATTGCCATTGATGAGAATCTGCAGTGGACTAGCCGTATACATACATTGGCTACAAGACCAGATCAGAGGCTTGGGATCCTGCTGCAAGTAACTCGCCACTTGACTTTCCAGAGCTTGTCCATCATCTACAAGGCACATGTCAGGAGTGTGACAGCATACTCTCCACTTGCCTAGATGAGTGCAGATTCAACAACACTCTAAGCTTGACACTTCCCCAAACAAAGCAGCCTCTTTGATTGACATCCATGAACATCCATTCTTCATCGGATTCTATTTGCTACTGATCAGCCCATCTGATTATTCCATCCATATCCTCCTGTAATCTAAGGCTATTCGCCTCACTATTTACCACCCCACCAATTTTTATATCATCTGTGACTTTTATGATTAACTTTCCTATGTTCAATTTGAAATCATTTGTATATCCCACTAAACAGCAAGAGTCCCAACACTGATCTCTGCGGAATCCTACTGGACACAGGCTTCTAGTTGCTCAAACTCTCCTTGTACATTACTATCTACGTTTTGCCACACAGCCAATCTTGGATCCAATTAGCCAAATTTCCTTGGATCCCATAGGCTCCTAACTTTGCTGTCACCCATTCAGACCTTTTCAAAGTCTTGCTGGTCCAAATATACTGCATCAAATGCAATGTCCTCATCTGCATACTGGGTCATCTGTTTGAAAACTTCACTCAAGTGGAGTAAGCATTATTTCCCTTCATAAAACCATACTGACTCTTTTTGATCAATCCTTGCCACTCCACCTGCAGGTTAGTTCTGTCCATCAGAATTGCTTCCAACAGTTTATCCACCACTGAAGTTAGACTGACTTGGCCTGTAGTTCCTGGCCCTACCCCTTGCTTCCTTCTTGAATATGTCACAATTGGTTTCCAGGAACTGTCTTAGAGGAGGAGGATACCATTCTTGCCTTAGAGCCAGAAAATTGCTTTTTCCATTAAAAAAAGTTTCAAAAGCATATATGTTGACAAGAAGTGTTCATCTTGCAAATCATTGTGGACGAATTCTCAAATGTGTCCCTGTTTTTCGGAAAAAATTCAAGTACCATAAGGACTTCGGTGTTATCAGTTGCAGCTTAAATTTGTGTCATTTTCAGCATGGTCATTCATAATAAACACTAAAACAACTGAAAAGTTGTTGGGTGCTTTCCATTGAGCTGTATTAAAAGAGTAACCGGTCATGAGGAACACAGTAAGATTTCACAAATCAAAAGTAAGATCTTTAACTTGTTTCACTGCTGGGGAATGAGAGTGAAATTTTAACCAAGTACTTGAATGGCTAAATGAGCGGGTTGAAACCTCTTTTACATAGAGTAATACTTCAAGGAAGGTCATACAGGCCATTATGCCTACCTGGCTCTTTGAATGGGCTGTCTTTTTATTGCCTCTTTACCTGTTTTAAGCTCATTGTCTCTCTTCTATCTCTTTGTTTAATGTGATATTGCGAGTATTATTTCAGTTAAGGAAGACAAAGTAGGCATTTGATACATCATCACTGTGTGCCCTCTGTTTCCTCAGTTTACTTTAGACCCAACTTCCCTTTGATTTTGTTTTTCCCTTTACTCGCCATTGAAACATTGGAGCCCATTTAGTACAGTACAAAATTTGATTTAGGTTTGTTTTTAAATGCTGACGTGGAACTGGAATTTTTGACTGAAGCAATCCTGTCAGTTGAGTTGAGCCTTCATTGTTTTTACGATTTTTATTGTCATCTCATTTCAGCTCACTTTGTGTCCTCATGTTGTTATGGTGCTTCTTAACCATAAAACAAAATACTCCCACTTATGAGCTTGCCCTTTTTCCGGAAGTACATGTTTTTTTTCACGCATTCATGACTACAGATTGTTATTGCCTTTGTATTTAATGAAATCGCTGCAATCTTGAATTTGATCAATCGTGCCAATATACTTACAAGTATTGGTTAGGGTATTTTAAGTAAATATCTTTCTCAATATGGGGATCTTGTTAACAAACTCAAAACATTGATAATGAACAATACCCTCAAACCCTCAATAGATCCAGCAATATCGAATTCTTATCATATGTCATTGCAGACTTTCTTTAACATGTTTAGAAGAATGCTTTCTAGTGGTAACGCACTTGTGTAACACTATAATTTATGTAACAATGTAACATAATATGTTTTCGGCTGAACATTTAATTTAAAAGGGAGGTTCTTTCGAGGGGTTTAAAATCCCAGGCCAGCTTGATCAATCAAATTCCTCAGTGCAAGAATGTGTAGGTCATTGCTGGAGACATGTTATTTTGTACACTTGGTGTTCACTGAGATGGATTGCTTAGATTCCTAACATGTTTGTGAAACTGATCTTGGCAGTCTAGTCACTGCTTCCAATTGAAACTTTGAATTCATTCCTTACATTTTATTGACTTCAGTTAATATTTTCACATATTGGAATTTCTCCTTAAAACAACAACAATCAACGCTACTTAAAGTAATGAGCGTAAGGGTTGATGCATTAAATCAACAATTAATGCTGTTGTTTACTACATTTGGAGTCTTAGGAATAGTATGAAAATTATTTTTTTCACATTTAGGTTGATGAAATAACTCAAGTGATTTAAGTCACAAAAGGGTAATCTGAATAATAAATAGATGTTCAATAGATACTCCATACTGATCATGTTTTTTTTTGCAACAAATAAATGTCTTCATTGAGTTAAATGTGGATAAGTAAACAATTTAATGGTAACTATTGTAAGGGTGTATTAACACTTCCCATTATAGCATGTAAACTGCCTCTCACCTCTTTTCAAAGGTGCCTGGCTATCTTGAAGTTCACTCCTCATATTATGTTTAAGCTATCTGACAACTGATTTCAGTATCTAACCCTGTGATCCATGAAGCATTTATATGAAACTGAAGACTATTGGCTTATGATCTTACCGTTAACAGTTACTATACAGTCAGCTATAGTGTAATGAAAGGTATGTGAGCACACAGTCCCCTTCTAAAGAAATCCTAAATATTCAGAGCTCGGATTGTAAACTTTACTATTGGATGGTAAATGCATTTTCTGCTACAATGTAAACTTCCTAAGTATCATTTAATAGGGAGCATGGAAAAATATTACCGCATTTTGCATTTAAAATTTTTGCTTTTACTATTTCACGATGTAACATTTTTAATCTAATTTGACAGGTAAGACTGCAAGTATACTACCTTTAGAATAATATGTTAAATTAATAAAGTTTGGATCTCTAGTTATTTCAGAGAATGTTGAATCAAATAAAGTATCTCAAAAAGTCATCAACAATCTGGATAAGCTAACTTTCTCAAGTGAAGACCAGACTATTCCAAGGATTCTGCTAATGCGGCTTGTAAATAGGTCATTAGGATGTGTTGAGGATGATCTCCCTGAGGTTTTTTTTTGCCTGAGAAAGAAAAAGCCTCCACTACAGAACTTCTATCCCAGTTCTAGCTTCTGTCAAAGATTTAATAAATTTGCTTATTGCATAAATTGTAGACAGTTTTGCATATTTTGCCTTTGTATTTTTACCCAGGATAAATTATACCCAACTCTCCACAAATTTTAGAAGAAAGTCAAAAATTTGCTAAAATGAGAAATGGCTCTGGCTTTTTAATGATGGTGCAGTTATACTGCTGCTTTTGTCTGTGATCTGGTTTTAGTTGGCCATGTTGCCCAGTTCTGACTCTGTGTGTTAAAAGAAAGTGTGAGATCACTCTATATTCCTGAGGTCATGTATTGCAGTACAATTCTCGGCTATTGAAAAGTTGCAACTTAAAAATTCAGAGTGTATTAACTAGATTTCCATATCTTCAATATTTTATTGCTTGGACAGTGGATACTGGGTAACAGAAATCCGCATAGAGTTTCATTTCCATCTACCCAGTAAAAATAAGATGATTACAACAAACAAACTGCTGTAGAAATGCTGCAAATTTGGCAACATATGTGGAGAGAAAGAAGAGTTAACGTTTTGGTCTCAGTGACCCAATTCTTGTGGGATTTGCTAAATGTACATTTAGCTGGAAAATACTGGACCCTTAAAAAATGAAGAAAGCCTTTTTGTTTAACAGATTTTCTGAATGTGACTGACATAGTCATTATAGCCAAACTGTCCGGACATATGACATACCTCTGGAGCGGATGGAACTTGAAACAATGCTGCTAGTCCAGAGATGGGACACTGCCACTGCCCCCAGAAGAGTTGCTGTAATTGGTGTAATTTGTTTTCAAAGCTGATGAAGTGTGCACATGCAATATGAATTGGAGTTATGCTCACTAGCAGCTGTGATCAATTATATAATGTGTTGTGCCGCAAATTTGAGCTCTGCTAATCCATTACGATAGAGGATATGTTAACTGCACATGGAACGTATTGGTAGGTTATATGAAAGGGAAATACTGTTTGACAGACCTTTTTGAGTATTTTGAGTTACAAACAGATAAAAGGGAACCAGTTAACGCTATTATGACCTCACGTCAGATTACCATGTTGTGGTCTGGTAAGCAATAAGAAAAACATGTTTAAAAAAGGCATTTTTTGAAATCCAAGGTACTAAGATAAAGCTGCAGGATTCCATGGTTTGAACAAACAAACAAAATTGACGATGCAAAGTTAGAATAGTAAAATATATAATAGATATACACAATGGACATTGTATCGTTGAGAATTAACATGAAGTAAATTTGGATAACAGACAAACTGTAGTCAAACATCTCGCAGCATACATGGGGCGGGGTAATATACTGGCGTAGAATGAGAATTGATCTCTGGGCAGAAAACAATAGGAATAAATAGTTTATTCACTGGTTGGCCTGCTGGGACTAGTGAAGTATTGCAAAAAAATAGTGCATAAGCTCCAGCTATTCACAAACTATATCAATGACTTGGATGTGGAGAGCAAATATAATATTTCTAGGTTTGTTGATGGCACAAATTTAGCTTGAAATGAGTTGTGAAAGGGATATAAAGAGTTTGCAAGGACTTTTAGACAGGCTGAGAGAGTAAAAGCATGGCACTTATAATGTGGAAAAAATGTGAAGTTATCCACTTTGGTAGGAAGATCAGCGTATTTCTTAAATGATGAGAGATTGATGTCTGAAGGGAAATATGTCCTCATTCGTGAAGCACTGAAAGCTCGTATGCAGTTCAGCAAGCAGTTCAAAAGGCAAATGGTATGTTGACCTTTATTGCAAGAGAATTTGAGTAGAGGAGCAAAGAAGGATTACATAGAATCTTAATAAGATCACACCTGGAAGATTGCATGTGGTTTTACCACGATGTAGGGAAGAATAATAGTTGTCTACTTTCCATAGAGGGAGCGCAACAAAGATACACCAGTCGAATCCTTGAGATGGTAGGATTTTATTTTTGTTTATTTGTGTATGTTTCCAACACACGTTAGGTAGTATTTATTGTCTGTCCCTAATTGATTCTGGTGAAGCTAGTGGTGGGCTGCTCCTTGAACTGCTGCTATTCATGGAGCGTAGAGATACACCAATGCTGCTTTTAGGAAAAATGTTTTTTTTGTTGGAGGGGATTAAAGAGACTGGGCTAATGTTCTGCAGAACCCAGAAGAATGAGAGGTACCTTGTTCAAACACACTATCTTCTTTCAGTCGTTCAAACACACTATCTTCTTTCTTGCACGGGGAGTTGCAAGAAAGCTGCTTTTGTAGGGTGTTAGAAGTCAGGACTGAGATCAGGAATCTCTTCACTCAGGCAGTGGTGAACATTGGAATTTTCTACCCTGGGTTGTGAAACTTTAAGTATATTCACAACTGATTTCTAGATATTAAAGTTGTGAGGGACATAGGCCAACAGGTTTAATTGGAAGCACTAGCTTTCGGAGCGCTGCTCCTTCATCAGGTGGTTGTGGAGTATACAATTGTAAGACACCGAATTCTCCAAAAAGAGGGACATAGGGATAGTGTGGGAAAATAGCACTGGAGTCAGAGGATCAGCTTTTAGCTTGTTAAATTGTAGTACAGGCTTGAGGGGCTGATTGGCTTAACTCATCTACTTGCAATATTTTTGCACCTAGCATAGTCAATGAGTTGTGTGCATATTCAAATTCACAATCTTTTTGGACAAAGTGACAATTGCATTAGGTTGAAAACTTGTGTTTATAATTGCCACATTTATTTTTGTATACAGTCTTTGAAAGAATTGTTTCAAAAGAAATACATAGGTTTTAAAAACACTGGGATAAAAATATGAATTCGTGCTAACTGTAGATTCCATGCAGTTGTTCTAGTACAAGTATTCCCTACTGTTAATAGTAATGTGTGCATACAAATTATATTAATTGAAGCATATTCTACTCACGCATATGGAGTTAGAATGAAAAAAAGGTTCCAATCAATTTTCAGTTACCTTATTTGAATTGTATAATGAATAATAATTTGCCTTTAATGCAATAAAGCTTCATAAGGTGTTTCACAGGAAAGTTACAAAAACAAAATGCAACACCCAGCCATATTAGGAGATATTAGATCAGATGACTCAACATTTGTTTAAAGTGGTAACTTGTAAATAGTATCCTAAATGAGGAAAATGAGATGGATAGGGTAAAGTAGAGCTTAGAGCCTAAGCACCTGAATGCAAAGCGATCCGTGGTGGAGTGATTTAAATTGTGGATGCTCAAGAGTCCAAATATCTCTCAAGATTGTGGAAGTACAAGAGATTATGAAGTGGGATGGGATAGGGAGAGATTTGAAATCAAAACTGAAAATTTAAAAGTCGAGTCATTAATTGTCTGGGAGCAAATCGAGATCAGGGATATTTGTTAATAGGTTTTGGTGCAAGACAGAGGCGGCAGCAACACTTTGGATGGCCTCAAGTTAATGGAGGGTACAATGTGGGAAGTAAACCAGGAATGCGTAGAGACACGGCATGGTTTGGCAATACTGTCGAGATGATGAACTTTGCTGATGGTGTGAAAATGAACCCCACCTTGGGGAGAAAATTGATTCTAGGTTTGTGAACAGTTTATTCTTGCACACTTGAAAGGGAGGGGGGGTAGAGTTGGTATCTAGAGAAAAGAATGACATATCTTACTGATATTTGGAAGTTCTTGTTCACCCTGTCTGACAGAGAGGACTAAATCTGAAGAGAGCTGTTAGCAATAGCAATTAACACAGTGACTGGGAGAGGAAGTTGGATGGTCAGTAGTTTAAGTAGGAATAGACTTGGTGGAGTAGAGGTCAGTCTTGTGGATAAAGGTGAGAAGCTTAAAAGGAATCCGGAATCTTGCAACAATTAGATGATGCTTTGGTAGAACTACACTTGTTATACAGTTGCAATTTTAATCTAAACTTTTAAGGAAGGATATACTTGCATTGGAAGCAATGCAATGAGGATTCACCAGATCGGTTTATAAGATGAATGTTGTCCAATGATAAGGATTGAGTAAGTGGGTCTGTGTTTTCTGCTATATGGAAGAATGAGAGGTGAACTGTTTGAAATATTCAGGATTATGAAGATGAAAATTGAAACATTGTTCTTCCTGGCTGGGGAATCCAGAACAAGGGGACCAGTAGAAAGGGACAATCATTTAATGAAAAACAAAAATACCTGAGCTAACAGCAGGTCAGGCAGCATCCATGGAGAGAAAGCATGCTAACATTTTCAGTCTAGATGACTTTTCATCAGAACTGAAGTGAAATGTGGAGGGCACAGCATTTATACAATAATGGAATGGTGCGGTTGGAGTGCTGGGGGAGAAAGGATGCTGATAGTTCAAACTAAGCAATTGGAATATGAGAATGGCAGAACAATGGTGTGTCTGACAACCAGACTGGGAAGAACAGATAGTCCCACTTGGGTGGGGGTAGGGGAGAAGAAGACATTGTGACAGAGGATGTAACAAGCAAAGCTATAAATAAAGGAAAGCAATGGGTTCACAATTTGAAGATGTTAAACTCAATGTTGAGACCAGAAAGTTGTAAAGTGCCTAGTTTGAAGATGAGATGTTGCTGCTCCAGTTTTCGCTGGATTTGCTGGAGCATTGCAGCATGCCATGGACAGACAAGTGGATATGGGAGAAACATTTTCACTTATTATCAATGTTTTGAATTCTTTACCCAGGGGATCGTTGATGTAACGAACATTAAATATATATTAGGCTGAAATGGACAGACGTTTGGTCTGTTTTCTTAAACTGGAGAAAGAGAGGCAGGGAAAGAATTAGAGCAAGTTTGGCCAGGTGACGTTCAGAATAGGAAAAAGGGGCAATATAAAAAGTTAATTATACTTGATGCTTTCCACTGACCATCTAGGAGATCATTTAAAAGTAAAAAGTAACCTATTCCCATTCTTTTTCCATTTCAGCAAAAAGTAAGAATGATGAGGCAAACTAAGTAGTCAGTTGATATTTAATATTTTAAGTAAACAAATTTACTGTGGAATTTTACATTGAAGATTTTTTAAAAATTCCAATATCTAATTTTTGTTTTTACACAGACCACCAATGGTGTAACATCACGCGATGAGGAAGAAATCAGTGAAATTCAAGAAGATGATCGAGAAATGTTCTCTGACCAGTTGGCAAGTATCGGCATGCTAGGAAGAATAGCAGCAGACCACTGCATACCTCTTCTTATAAGGTAGGCTTATAAAATACTGGCAGAGGAATTTGACACAACTGACTTAAAATAAATAATCATCTTGAAATCTTAGATTCACATCACCATGGAATTAGTTGCATTTAAAAACATTTCAAGTATGTGTTCTGGACAGTAGTACTGCTTCTACTTAATATTTGCCTGACCAGTCAGATTGAGAATAAATCAATTACTTCCCAGTTTTTCTAACTGCTCAACCATAAAATCATTACCTGTGAAACAGTAACCCTGGTGGTCATCTATTTCCAGTATTGTGCTCAAGAGGAATTATATGACAGCCTTAATGAAAGGCTACCAGTTCATGAGAATTATCATAGTTAAACCCAATTCTGACTTTAACCTGACATCTACCCACCACACCTCACTGGCTTTGCTTGAAAGCAACTAGAGGTGAAAACCTAAACCCGTTTTCTATTCTTGTTTCAAAACTACCTGCAGGCATAGAGGGTGTTTTTCTGAGTCCTGAGCATAGAGGTGATTGTTGGGTCCTGTGGCTGGGTCTTTTGGGTCAGGGTCTGAGCAAGTGTAGTTGGAGAGTATGTGGGGTAAGTTGGGATTGGTTGACTATTCAGTCAGGGGTTAAGCTAGTTAGGCAAATATTTAATAGTTACTCAAAACTGTAGACTATTTTATGAACTGTAGTGGAACCTCCCAAATTCTCTGAATTAAATGGGTATTTTCAGAGAGCTCCAACCATAGGGGAATTGCCCAGTGGAATCTTCAATTTCTGCTACAACAGAGTCTGCTACAATGGGATTCTGTTTTGTCCCTGTGTGCAGGTCATACCTTTGCTTTCAAATCAATGCTGTGACCTTACTAATTCCTGAACTTAGATAGTCTTACTTAGCGGTTTAAGGACTGAATCTGAGCATTTGAGGCAGAGAACAATATGGGTATATTGGGAGTTAGCAAAAGTAATAGTACTATTTTGTATTAGTCTGGAAAAGAGCAGATACAGACACCAAGTGCCAAATGACAGCCTGCTTTGTTGCACACTTCTATGGCTCTATCAAACTAAAGTGAAATCAGTACAATATGATCTCTGCTTTGTCAGCCTTTTCTTGTTCCTTTAATACATTCAATTAGATGAATGCATAAATTTAGTTAGTGAGATTGCAGTGAGGGATATAATATGATTCCATCAATTAGGAATGGTTTTATAGCAGATGAGACTAACGAGCACACTTGCTATTCCAAAAATTCTTCAGAAGTCACATCAGACACTGCTTCTCTCTCCACAGATCCTGCCAGACCTGAATTTTAGAACTTTTACTTTTAACAAAATTATAACCAGAAGAAATCAAAAACATAAATTTCTGGAAAAAATCAGCAGTTCTGCCTGCAACTGTGGAGAGAAAACAAAGTCAAAGTTTCAAGTCCTGTGACCCTTCTTCAGAGCATTGTGGAGTTTCTCCAGCAATTTCTGTTTTTGTTTATTTCAGATCCCCAAAATCTGCAGTTGTATTGTTTTAAAACTAAATAAGCATTGACTGAACACTACTTAATAATCAATTAATTCTCAAAGAAAATATGGTGTTTTATTGCAATTAGTTATTCCACATCATATTCTTTTGTTATAGCATTCTCCACAAAAACAGGAAGTAATAGACTGTAAGACAAACAGGAGGCTAGAAGATCACAACAAGCTAGGCAGCATCAGGAGGTGGAGAAGTCAATGTTTCGGGTACTGGGTTCCCCTACATCTCCTCCTACCGCATCCGGTGCTCCTGATGTGGTCGTCTTGACATCAGTGAGACCAAACGTAGACTAGGTGACTGTTTGTTTCACTGTGCATCTTTGCCTGACTGGAACGGCCAGCCTGACCTTGCGGTCACCACACATTTCAATGAACTCGTCCACCCACGTCCACCTTTGGCTTCCTTCATTGTCACACTGAATCAGACCGCAAATTGGAGGAACAACACCTTATCTTCCGCCTGGGCAGCCTTCAGTCTGGAAAACTTAATATTGCGTTCTCTAATTTCAAATAACTTTTCCACCCATTTCCCCAGCTACCTTTCCTCCCTTCGATTCCACCTACTAACCCTTCCTTCCAGCTACCAACCGGATTCATCCCTCCCATCAACTAACCAGATTGTACCCACTACCTGTGTCCACCTATCGCAATCTCAGCATTCTACTACTAGCACCAACCAAAAAAAAAGTCCTGAAGAAGGGTTAATACCTGAAATGTTGGCGACTTCACCTGCTATGCTGCCTGGCATGCTGCGTTCTTCTAGCCTCATGCTTGTCTACTTTGGATTCCAGCATCTGCTGTGGTTTTTTTTGTCTCTAACCAAATAATACATTGTCACTCCCAGGTTCTAATGGGTTCGTGTCTCACCACTTTTTCAAGTCATAATGTTGAATGATTGTTGAGAGGCACTTCCTTGGATGGGGATAAATTCCTGAACTGACTACCAGCAGTAAGATCAAAGCTGGTAATTTCTGTTCCCAGTCAGGGCAGATCAAATCACTCAATCATTTAGAGTACTGAGGGATGCTGTATTTTGATCAGGGACTGTCTGTATATCCAGTAGTTCAGAGAAATTGTGTTTTTTTTCTGATGACCACATCAACTGGAGATTGAAAGTCTATCCAAAGTTAGCCCAGCTTTCTGATGTGAACAATGTCAACCTTGCTCTGATAGTGAACAACTTAGGTTCTTTATGATAATGCTCAACTGTTTTGAGTGGAGACTGAGGGTGGGTTGTCACATCTCATTATGCAAGTTAACTTACTGCACAATATTTCTGATGAGTAAAAGTGATTCTTGCAACTGTTGGATTAAAGTCTAGACGCTAAGATGTGCTGTGCCTCAAAAACATGTATATCAGAATTCCAGACTTTGAAAAACGACATTGTTGTGTTGAATAATGCCAGATATTAAGCAAACATATCTGTGAAGCATGATGCCTATGTTCACAGAAGTTTTGTCTTCATAGTAGTGTGAGGTTGAAATGTTTTTTATAGCCTTTGACTAAACTTTTCTAGTAGACAATATATGTAAAGATAAATAATCCAGAACTGAGTTGATTATAAATGTATTTGTTTGATGAAGCTGTCAATAAGATTATTCAATAACTGTGTATAATTTCTCTGTTTTAAATTTTCTAAAAATGAGGCATGTTTTATCTAGCATTATGACGTGATGAATGATAAATATTAGTTTTTGATTTTTATTCAGAGATGTAATGTCATGTTAAGTCTCATTTTCCCTTCCCACAATCTCTTGTGTTTTCTCCTTAGAAATGTGTTCCAGTCTTTCATTAAATTCACCATTTTGAAAGCATAGCAATAGCACTCAGTATCCACTTTTACACAGTGCAGTTGTGCAGAGCGAATCCTGCACAATGTGCTGCAACCAGTCTTAGGAACAAATATGAATTACTTCTTTTTATTAGCATTTAGAGATGTCTTGTATAAATATTTAGTAATTAAATGCCATTATCTGGATTCTGTAGTTTGATTAACTGCATTACCTTTTGTCTGATGCAGCTTATTAGAAGATAGAGTAACAAGACTTCATGGTCAGCTACAAAGGCAACAACAGTTTCTTTCATCACCAGGGCCAGCATCATTGGATAATAAAGTACTGGATGATTTGTATGAGGATATTCATTGGTTACTTTTAGTCACGGGTAAGTTCACTCCTAACTATGTTGTCTAGTCCAAAGTGCAATTAAGTTAATTCTAGCAATGAGGCTAATAGATTTCTGAAAAGATAAATTCTGACTGAGGTTCCTATAAGAATGGAGCTTAAAGGCTAATAAAGATAATTGGATATCTAATTACAGCTTGAGGAATTTGTATTTGGGAGCAAGATAAGTTGCAAAAAAAAAATACAGACACAGGTCTTGGTGAAGATGTAGAGAAATGTCTCTCGTAATAGGACAAGAATGGTTCCTGAGAGCCAAGTGGTGAGGCTTGGAAACATTTGCCTTTTGAGGGTCTGCTGTGGTGAAACTATTGTCTGAAGCAGTAAAAGAACTGAATTTCCACCTGAGAAATACGGCTCTGTAACTGAACTTAAAGCTTTATGTGCCTCCTTGGAGAGAGCCTTTGTAGCTTTGTATGGTGTATCTTTGTATTGACTATTTATAATGAAATGTCTTTTTTTAAATTTGTGTCATTCATAAATGTTTAAACTGTTGGTTTTGGTTTGCTTGTTATGATAAAAATTTGAAAAAATTATATCTTGTCCATTGATTTTGCTTTCCAGTGATGTAGTGGGGATTCCTTTATTTTTAAAAGTTGTTTCTAAGTGGGGTGAGGTTCATAACATTTTAAATAAGTGTTTTTAATGGTTAGTTATATTTTTCTTTTTGATTTAGATTCTTTAACATAGCTGTAACTAAATTTGCTAATCACCAAACAAACCTTTTTACAACCTTTGATCTGTATAGCACATTGCTTTGCAATGATAATTTCACATTAGGTGCTAATTAAACATTCTACCATAATGATTCCGAAAAATCTTAAGTGGAAGTGGTATGCTGGAGGAAAGACAGTGTATGGTAAGGAAGAGTGCTGATGTGAGATCATAAGTAACTGCAGGACTTTAAAGCATTTCATGGAGACATTTTTTGAAGAAGGAATGTACATACATTTCAGATTGTAAACTACCAATGTTGTGGGTGGACTTGGATTGTTGTGAGTATCTCCACATTTGCAGGCAGGATATTCTTACCTTTGTAAGAAGGTACCACTTTGTTAGAAGATTTTTGACTTGGAAAACAGTATGTATGGAGGAGTAGATGTGCTTTGAGCAGTTGTATGATGTTTTTCTTTTTAATGAAGTAATTTATTCTATGAAAATCAGTTTGGTTCTATGTACATTGTGGCCTATCAATATAAATATGAAATTAATATTATAGGGTACTAAACTGTATTCATAACCTGGTATCTTTATTCATGTTACTAGGCTACCTCTTAGCTGATGATACTCAGGGAGAGACTCCTCTTATACCTCCAGAGATAATGGAATATTCCATTAAGCATGCCACTGAAGTTGACATTAACACAACACTTCAGATTCTTGGTTCTCCAGGAGAAAAGGCTTCCTCCATCCCAGGATGTAACAGAACAGATTCTGTAATTAGGTAAGAGTCCATTTTAAATTATTTGACTGGAAGGAAAATTAGTGTGGTCGCTTTTACTCAAAACTTGTCTGAAACTAGTTGTAATAAAAAAAAACATCCCTTTGTAACAATAACCATGGATCCACTTGATAGTAGTATAACAAGTGTGATTCGTACTACTTTAATAAGGGAAAATCTTTCAAAAGCATTGTTATCATTGAATTCCCCACCTACAACATCCCGGGCGTACTGTTGACCAGTACGGTATTTTTTTGATAATGGGGCAATAAGTTAGAAATTCTGTGGTGAGTACTTCACCATCTGACTCCCCAGAGCCAGTCCACCATCAAGCTCGAGTCATTCAATGATTTTTCAGTAATGGTGCTGTGCATGCACACTCACTCTATGAAAGATTTTTGCATTTAAATGTGTCTGAAAGGTTTGCCCATGTTGTGGTCATTGATAATTATATTAGAGAAAAATAACTGTCTAAATTGTCAATAGAAGTATATTTTAAATTTGTGTTTTACATTACCTTTTTGCTAGTTCACTTGCCATTATTTTATTGTTATTGCTTGAACTTTAAACTAAGACAGATTCAAGGGCATAATTGGAATGGAAACTTGGACGGCAAGGGTATGTCAAGAACACCCATGACATGTGGTCATCTGAAATTGTCTATATTGCATTCCAAATAAAGTTTAAGGTTTAATCTATGTATTTCTATTCATGTCCTCCACTCTAAAAGTAACACAACTGTTTAACAAATATTTTCAGTGTCTTCTCACCATGAAACTGTTAGCCATTTAAGTTTGGATACACCTTGTCCATATCTTTCAAATTAAGCGTTTTCATTCTAAGTCATACTTAAACCGAACTGAAATATCTATTTCCAGGTTGTTAGCTGCTGTTCTGAGAGTTTCGGAAGTTGAATCTCGAGCCACTAGGGCAAACTTGGCAGAACTCCTTAGTCCACAAATGGGAAAAGATATAATGTGGTTCCTGAAACGGTGGACAAAGACCTACCTTTTAGTAGATGAAAAGCTTTATGATCAGGTGAGAAACTTTGAGTTTTATTGCGTGTTTGCTATTTAATATACTTGTAGATTTATAAGCATTTCTTAAGCAATTTTGAGGATCTTCCTTCAGATCTGGCCTTCCACGTCTATACTAGTATGTTCACTTAATTACTTTTAGTACATTACCTATGCATGCCCCCTAATTGGACCTGTAGTATGTGCCAGTTCCTCTTCATATCTGGATGAGTGTTGTACCTTGGAGGTCATTGCATGCATTTGATGACTTTAAAGCAGACTCTGGTGTATACCTTTATATTTTGCACTGTTTTGTACTGACATATATTCGCCTGACTGTTGCTGATTTTCTTTGATTTAAAAATTTACATTTACTCCTACCTGCTTAATTTGTGGATTTGATTTAATGATTTATTGTAAAACAGTGCTTCTTTGCGTAGTTCAGAAAGGGACAATTCTGTATAATCGATGAGGTTGATTTCAAGAAAGTTTGAAGATTTCTTCAGCTGTCTGTTTGATACATGTCCGACAAAAATCATGCTTTTGCGCCACAGTTTGGAGTGAAGCCCTTTTTATGGTTGCACAATATCAGAGTCTCACATTCCAAAGGTGAATTGATCAGTATTGATATCTCTTCTTGGATATACAGTGATTTATTGAAATTGTTAGTGTAGTTAGCATCTTTGGAGACAGAAACAGTTAATGTTACAGGTGTGTGTGCTTTGATCAGAATTGGAAAAGGGTGGGTTTTGTCACCTACCTTCAAAATTCCCTTGTAGCGTTTTTGCATTTTCACCAGACTCTAGGTAAAGAAGCTTTTCTTTAATTTGCTACTAGATTTATTAATAATTTTATATTCATAGCCCCCTAGCATTTGAATTCCTGATGAACAGAAACATCTCTGTATCTACGCTATCAAATCCGCTCATCATTGTAAAGATTTCAGTTGGGTCATTGCTCAGTTTTTATTTTTCTTTTCTAGAAAAGTACCCTAGCTTATTCAATCTTCCTGTTATCTGTAATTTTTAACTTCTGTATCCACCCAATAATTTGTTTTAAAACCTTCTCCGATGCTTCCATGCTTCTGAGACTAAACTGTTCACAATATTGATATCTCTTTTCACATCAAAGAATGTTCCATGCTTGAACAACTACTTGTTTGATGGAAAATCATTGTTAAGTTACTGGTCAGGTTGCATGATATTGTGAAATGTTATCTTTCTGTCTTCTGTCCCTTATTTATAAAGAAATAGAAGAAATGACAAAGAATAACAAGTTAAATGAACCTTTTCTGGTGCTTTAAATATGTCTTGTGATTGATTGAGAAGAAACTCCAATGAATCTTGCGAGGTAGAGGCAGTAGTAAAGGTCAGAATATATTGTGATGGTTGCAGTTACGCAAACAAGATGAAAGCTTTAGTTAAGTTGGTTGCAAGCCAAGGACTTGAACACCAAATTTAGGCTGACACTTCATTATTGAAGAAATGCTACATTTCGGAACTTCTCTCTATGTAATAAGCTAACATGAGATACAGTCTACCTGTTTAGATAGAACCCACGGTATTATTAGAAGAGGTTTTCTCGGTAATTTGGTCTTCCCTATAACAGCCACACCAGAAAAAAAAAATCTAATTTCTCAATTTCCTCCTGTTTGTAGGGACATGTTGCACGCAAACATGAGATATTAGAATTATGATAATATGCTATATAGTCTTTATTAAGTAATCATGAAAAGTACTATTAGATGGAATGTGCAAAATAACTCAAATGGAAAATTAAGTAGATTTGAAGAAGAAATCAGTGAATTTGAAAAACAACAAAATTTATTAATGGTATGAAAATAAATTGACAATAAATGTGCCTTCCCAAGTACATGGAGATGATGGTGCCCTGCTAATATTTGATAAGCTTCACTAAGCGTCCTATTAATTCAAACAGCTGAATGAACATCAGTACTATATTTTTTAGAAGCGTATCTTCTTTCCTTACAGATAAGTTTACCATTAAGTACAGCATTTGGTGCAGACACTGAAGGTGCTCAGTGGATTGTTGGTTACCTTCTAGAAAAAGTTATCAGTAATCTTTCAGTATGGATTGCAGAACAGGACCTGGCAAATGATACAGTCCAACTCCTTGTAACACTAGTAGAGAGGAGAGAACGGTAAGTGCTCTGTGCAGGTGGTAATATCAAAACAAAATCCATCAGCTCTCCTGATTTAACAGCTAGCTTTCACTAGTTTTTTTATTAACCATTTTTATTTAGATATATTTTGCCTCTTGCCTATTCATATTGCCACTATTAGAAACTTATTCTTTCACTATTGTGTGGCATTTAAAGGAATAAACAACGCTGAAATTGTGGAACAGGAGCTGGTCCATTTGACCCTTCTTATTTGTGTTGAATTTAAATCTGTCTTGTAGATCAGTTTTATGCATGCCCATTTTCCTGCTTTTTCCACATTCTCTTTCTTGTTCTTCAGAAGGATTCTTCGGTAAGTTCTTCTTGATTTATCATCACCATAGGAAATCTTTCTATGTTCTGCTGACTGTACAAAAATTATTCTAGTGTGTCTAATTTTGTAGTTAAAATGTGGCTTGTCTGGTCCCTTGTTTTTGGATACGCTAATGACTATTCTGACCATATATAAACTTTTAGTACATGACTGCTCCTTAGTGGCTTTCTTCTTAGACTAAATCCTCCATCTATGTTTCATTTGTTCCAAGGCTATAGAATCTCTTTGTGCTATTAAGGAACCCAAGATTTGACCTAATATTTCAGATGTAACCTCATCATTATTTGGTGTTGAATTATCATGAATTCTTTGCTCTTATATCCTGTTCTATTTGGTATAAACTCTCAAATTATATTTAATGTTTAACGTTTATAGAACCAATTAGTTTTTTCCATGAAGTTCTTCCTTTTTTTGATTCTATTTGAATGTAATTTTTCAGCATAAGAATGTTTAATGGCTTCTTTAGTTGTTTCTCCAAGCATTTTCTTAGTCACACACTTCCTCACTGAATTGACTTGTTAGAAGCTCATGATGCTTTTATCGTGGTTCTTAGCCTCAAGCAGGTGGCCAGCACTTGACGATATGACTTCTTTAAGAAAATTATGTTGTGTTTTTTGGCAATTATCATGTAGCCATTTGAATGTTTATCAAAAGAATTGACTGCATGGACTTTTAGTTTGGAATAATTTGTCAAGTAGCTTATTGACTAATGACTTTAATGTTCTAAACTGTATTGTATATAAAAGTTCAAATGTGTGAGCACCCCAAATATATTCTAAATTAACCAAATGATTTCTCAGTCTAAAGCTACTGACACATCAAAAATAAATTTTGAGAGAATAGTTTTATTTGATGCTGCAGTTTTTTGTATCCACTTTATAGCATACAAAGAAGTATAGAATACATTTTTTTTCAAACAAGTACTTGTTTTTGTTCAAGATTTTAATGCCAGTTGTATTAATTATGAAGTCATAACTACATTCAGATAATTGCATTTGTTTTACACATATTTTCCAGTAGTTTTAATTGACAACTGTTTCCTTTTAGGGCTAATTTAGTAATAAAATGTGAAAATTGGTGGAATTTGGCAAAACAATATGCAAGTCGAAGTCCACCACTAAACTATCTTCCCAGCTGTGTGCAGCGAACATTGATGAAAGCGCTAGTTTTGGCAGGATTTGCTCATGTGGATACAGAAACAAAACAACAGTATTGGACAGAGGTGAGAATTTGAAATAGACAAAGCTGGCAATTTTTCCAAAGTTTCTAGCATCTTTAAGGTAAACTATTGGACTAAATGTTTCTAAAATCAAGAGCATATTGATGAAGAAACTTTTCATTCAATCCACTGGTCTTGGATATTAATATGCTTTTTGCATCTCTAGTTGCTTTATTGAAACATATGTTCCATTTGGTAGAGGATACACTGCCTACACTGATAACCTAAAATATATAGTTTGCGGATGTTGAATGTGATAGCAAATGGTACCGTGCAGATGATATCACATCCTAAGTTCAGCTATTTTTGTCTTCATTTCCATCTTCCAAAAAAGGCATTACCTTTTAAAAGGCAAAAGTTTGCAGGTGGACATATTTGGAAGGCATTTTATTTTGAAACTACGACTGATGTAGTATTTGAGAACTGCATAAGGAGAATTCACGTGCTGGTGGAAGTGATGTAATAAGCGATTGGGGGGGGGGGGAAGCAAGATCAGTCAACCAGCATTAGAAGAGAGCCAGAATTCTCAACACTACCCATCTGGCCGATTGGATAGCTTAGGCACAATTACTGAAACTATCTTCAGAAGTTCTGACCCAGTAGAGTGCTCTTCAGTCTGGAATCATTGAAGGCTATCTGAACATTGCAGTCATATTTGAGATCAAACTTATTGGAAATAAAGCTCTCACAATGTCAGACGAAGGCATCACAGATGTTAAGTTTTATGCCGCCAACTGAATGCATGAAGTGATAGGACATTGCAAGTCATATAAATTGACAGGGCTCTCCTTAATTTGCCTGGCAGCCATTAAATGTTTCAAGATTGCTAGATTCACGAGGATTGTAGAGTGTTGCGCTCATTTGGCACAGCATGTGCAGTTTCCTTCATGCAAATTTAACAAGTTAGTCAAATGCTCAAACATAGGTGTACCGTATGCAGAGTTTAATAAATTGTGAAAGCATGTTGTGAAATTCAGAGTTTTAAAACTAGGTGTTCCTGAACATGATCAAGAGCTTGATGGAGACACTGCTAATGGTGACATCCTGATCCACGTAGAAAGGAAGCAGTTGCTGTGCCAGGTTTATTGAGACAGATTTATTTGGTACACCATCTCCTTTCTTTCACCAAGTTCTTTAAGATATAAGTAAAATTTGAATTGTTAGCCGAGCATATTGATCACTTGTTCTCTCTCGTTATGTAGGAGCTACTTCACTCTTTTGCATTATATATTCAAGTTATTTGTTCCTGTAACTTTGTCACTTTGCGCCTTTTTTGTTGGTCTTTTCCTAATGCTGTTCTAGCTGCTATTCTATGTGCTCGATGACATCCTGAAATGCAGCAAAATAGTATTAATTTCTTAATAAAGGTGAGCCTTCTCTTAGCACCTTGAATCATGTGATGGGTTGATGAGAGACTGACTCTGTCTGGGCTCCAATGGTATTGATTTAAGGCAAAACAATATCGAAGACAAAACCACCATGTCCATGTCCACAAGATTTGGTTACCATAGATGATTAGAAGAATGCCTTCACTGAATCTAATAGATCTTTGATCCCTCAGAAAGTGACAACCAAAAATGCTTCAGTCCCTTTTCAGAGGGTGCACTGTCTACTTCGTGATCTTGTTAATGTAATTTATAGATAGTCCCTGAGCCATCAATCATTCATTCAGTATCTACACATTAAGGTAACTGATTTGATAGGAGAAGTTTTATAAAGCTGATACAACTACCACCTTCCCCAGGCTGTAAATGTGATTGTAGCTCTGCTGACATCCTACTCATCATGGCTGTGCCATTAAGATCATCATCTATATGCTTGACATGCGGGGATCATTGCACATTTGTTCAACCACATAGGTTCTACTTCTGCACTTGTATTCTCTGCATATCCATGCTCCATGTTTCACCACATGTTAAATTCCCCTTTTACGCAGTCATAGCGATGTGAGTAAGTGGTTTCAGATTGTCAAGGCTAGAGGGAATGTGCAGTTTTTGTTCTTTAGATGCTTCTCAACTGTACAGCAATTCCTTATGTAAAAATTGCACTTAACCGACACGGTTTTAATTGACCAGACTATTTAGTAGCAGAGAATGGTTATTGCAGGCAGAACTAACTGCACAACTAATTTCTGTCACTAAATACAATTTCAGAACAGGAACTAGAGGCGATGTACACAGCGGTGTCTGACTTTAAAGCTTAAAAACAAAGGACAGTGTCACAGAATTGCTGTGGTACAGAAGAAGGTCATTCATCTCTTTGTGCCTGCATCGCTTCTGTTGCCTAGTGCCAATCTTCTGCCTTTTCCCCATTTTCCTGTACACCAAGTCATCCAATGCTGCCTAGAATTCCTCAATTGAACTTGCTTTCATCACATTTCTCAATATTTCCATACCCTAACAACTCACTAGCCTAATTAAAATTAGTTAATTTTATGGTATGCAGTGAGTTTGGCGCCTCTGAACCGACAAATTCCTCTCCTGCCACATTTGTAACTCTGCATCAGGGAGCCAGGTGTGTGTCAGCCAGAATGATTGATTGTGTGAGGTACTAATCAACACCAATAGTCTGTGCCATCAGGATAGTGGGTAAGATAATTACTTGACCAGTTAAATGGAAATTTAAAGCAATTGATCCTCCTTTTAGAACAATCTTAGGTGAACTGAATATTTGATCATTTGCAAAGTGAGCATTTTTTTTATACAACGATACATCTTTCACATGATACAGATCTTGTCACTCAAGGAAAGGTTCTAATTAGTAGTCATTTCAGTTTCCCCTCTTAACGTAGGATATTTAAATTGTGAGCTGTAAATGGAATTTCAACATCTTAATGCCAGTTGCTTAATTCATGTTTTGCCATCTTAAGGTAGCTAGCTGACAATATTGCTCTTGTGCTACAAAATGTTGCCAGACATTGACCCAATGTAGTTCAACCACAATTTGCTCAACTATAAGCATAATTGGGTCTACTGATTCATGATCATTAATCATTCAATGCTTAGAGTTAATTGGGACACGACAGCCATTTGATTCTAGTGCTAATTGGAATTTGTTTATTTAATAGCATCTGTTAGAATCAGTACAAAGACAAGCCTGAAGCAGCATCACTAGCGTTAAGTTCAGACAGTTTAAAAAATGATTGTAGCTTTATAGGTTAGTAGATCGCGGCGGCTAAAGCAACATCATGCACTGTGTTGATGAAAGCTTGATCTGGCTGTATTTCTGATTTTGTTTGACACCATTGCTATAATCCTTTAAAATTAATTTGTGAATAACAGTATATATAATAAGTTCTAAATCATAACTTAAGGCCTACACCCTGGAATTTCCTCTATTTACCTCTCTATCTAGCCTTCCTCTTTTAAGACATGCCTTAAAATCTTGCTCTTTTACCAATCTGCTAGTCATTTAGTTAATATCTCCTCAAGTTGTTTCTGTAATTGTTAGATCAATAATGATCTTGTGAGGTGTTTTGAGGTCTTGTTTTACGTTAAGGAGCATGTGAATGTTAGTTGGGAGTCAGTTAGCTAGATGGCTGTTGTGTGAAGAAAAGTGATGGTTCAATTCCCAAACTGGCTGAGGTTACTGTGAGGGACTCTCCTTCTCAACCTCTTCCTTTGCTTGAGCTGTCATGACCCTCAGGTTAAAGCATCACCAGTCATATCTCTAATGAGTGAGCAGGTCTATGATCCAGTTTGTTATCATTATTTATGCTATATCAGACAATACTCCAGCGCACTCGTCAAGGAGATCAAAGATACAATGCAAGCTGAGCTATTATGTAGACTGCACACTTGTTTTGTGACATTGATCATTTATCAGTAGAAATGTAGAAATGTTTTTTAATTCAAAATTATGTGAATACTTCTCCACATACTTCAGTCACCCCCCAAGAAGGATCATAGCATCACCAGCAGCAAATTTTGATTATATTTATTGATATGAGAAAAAATCCACGTGATTCACTTTGTTATATTTGTTAAAAAAAAATTTTAGGTTCTCCAGCCACTCCAACAGCGATTTCTTAATGTTATCAACCAAGAAAACTTTCAGCAAGTCTGTCAGGAAGAAGAGGTAAAACAGGAGATCATTGCTACACTGGAGGCACTTTGTGGGATAGCTGAAGCAACGCAAATAGACAACGTGGCCATTCTCTTCACCTTTTTAATGGACTTTCTCAATAATTGCATTGGTTTAATGGAAATTTACAAGAATACACCTGAGACTGTTAACTTGATCATAGAAGTTTTTGTTGAAGTCGCACATAAACAAATCTGCTACCTTGGAGAGGTAAGTACAATCTGTCAAAGCTACTCTGTTTTTTAGCATGTCTTCACTTGTTAGGACATTTCATTGGTAAACAACTAAATGATTCATAATTTACACCCACCCACAGTTAATGTTGGTGTTTCCTGTTTCATGGGAAAAAGAAGTGTCTTAGGTAATTGCTTTTCATGAAGATGAAGAACAAATTCCACTGTTTTTATGTCATTGTGAGTGAGTAAAATGTTTGTCCAAAAGCAAAATATTGGCCTTTTGCCTGTTTGTGCATCTCTGCTTGTGTTTATTTTTGCTCTCTACATATATAGGATATGAATGAAGGTATTTTAAAAACTGTTGAGGTGAAGATTATATTGCCATTTTAAAACTGTTGAGGGGAAGATTATATGCCATGTGACTAACTATTTCCTTAAAAATGATCATAAAATTCAGTTCATTGAAAACGTTTGATTGGAAATGGTTTTGGACTGGATGCAAGTTCTGAACAGATTATATTTTATCCATTGAAGAAGGATACTCAGATATACTACATTTCATAAGTACTAGGATATAAAATCCTCCAGTAACATTTGTCATCAGTTGGATCAGTAAACTGGCTACGTATCTCTACAGAGATTTTCTGCTTTTTGTTGATTGGCAAGAAGAACCAATATGTCTTTGAGTGCCAAAGACACCACTGCAGAACTTCGCCGGGGCAGTGTCTGATCCTAACCACCTTAAGCCGCTGCATTTCTTCTGTCACATTTAATATGTGGCAATATTCACATTTGACTGCACAATGTTCAACAGCATTTGCAACTTCTCAGCTACCTGAAGCAGTCTGTGAGCACATGCAGCAAGACTGGACAACATTCAGCATTGGGTTGTTAAGTGGGAAGTAACATTCAAGACCTACGTACTAGTCCCAGGCAATGACCATTTGCAATAAGAGAAAACCCAATCATTTCCCCTTGACAATCACTGGTATTAACATTGTTCATAGTAGGAGCTTCAAAGTCAAAGTTACCATTGATCCAAAACTGAACTGGACTAGCCACGTAAATACTGTGACTACAAGACCAGATCGGAGACTGAATTCTGCAGTAACTCATCTCCTGACTCCCAAATGTCTATCCACAGGATGCAAAACAGAGTAAAATAGAATGCTTGAATAGAGGAATATAACTCCAACTACACACAAAAAAGCCCAACACCATCCAGGACAAAGTAGCCCACTTGATTGGCACCATATCCACCACCTCAACATTCATTCCCATCACAAATGATGCACAGTGACAGCAGTGTGTGCCATCTCAGTAACTCACCATGGTTTCTTTGGTGCCTTCTGCCACCTAGAGGAATAAGAGGAGTGAATTCTTGGGAATGCCATCACCTGCTTGTTTTCTTTTCAAGCCTTACACCATCTTGACTTTAAACTCCATACCCATTCCTTCACTGTTGCTGTTGCCTGAAACTTCCTTCATAACAGTGGGGTGCATATACCTACAGTACATAGACTGTGGTCAGCAGTCTCACAACACCAGGTTATAGTCTCACAGGTTTATTTGCTTTTGGAGCACTGATCTGACTTCATCTGATGAAGGAGCAGCACTTCGAAAACTTGCGATTTTCCAATAACCCTGTTGGCCTATAACCTGGTGTCGTGTGACTTCTGGCTTTGTCCAGTCTAGTCCAATACTGGCACTTCCACTACGTGGACTGCAGCAGTTCAATAATCGATCATGAAACTTTCTCAAGTTTCACACACAGTAACACACACATCCCATGAAATAATTTTTTAGAAGTACTTTGTCTTGAACACAGCACTGAATATTCATTGCATGGTATATACAAAAGATTGAGTATATGCTAATTGACGAAGTTTCCATTCTGTGAACAACAAACAATTGCTTCCCAAATGAATGCTTCCCTAAAAATTACAATTTCACAGTTTTATCATGTGAAGTTTGAGGCTTTCCTAATTATTTTAGTGACTGGTTTAATATAGATATCAACAGCCCTAATTTGTTTGGGAAAGTATCATATTTCCTGTCAAATGTTGAATAATTGAAAGCTAAATGTATTCAAATAAGAAATCATCATTTTGCACAAAGATGGAACCTCCCAGCAACTGCACAGCCACATGCATTGCTCACCTTCTAAACAGCAAACTAAAGATGGGTAATAAATGCTGGCTCAGGTCACAAAATCTACTCCCTTGAATGAATAAAAATAACTAAAGGTAATCTTTTTGCTTGGGGTAGGAATTGTTGACAGAGAACATGGTTAAAAATTTTGCAGAATATGACAATGGTGTATTCGAACCTACTACTAAGAAAAATGAGAGGAACAGATACATGGGAACACGACCATCTGCAAAATCTCTTTCAAACTACATTTCTATTCTTCACTGTCATTGATTAAGATACTGGAAATCCCTGACACCATCACAAGTATACCTATGCTACATGGACTGCAGCAATTCAAGAAGACAGCTCTCCCAATTATTTCGAGAGAAGGACAAGAACCGGGGGCTAGTGGGTGCCAGTGCTTTTCAGCGTTTGAATGAATTAACAGAAAAAAATCTCTAACTCTCTTTTTGCATATATGAGCTAATGTTATGAATAAAAAATTTAAAAAGCATAAACGCATGTAAGAATTCAGAGGAAGAAATTAATTGAGAAACATAGTTAGAATTGTCTTTGTTTGAAAGGTATTTCACATTTTGTTGTCCTATAAACTGAAATGCTTTAATTGTAGCAAATTTTCTTTCCCTTAGTTCAGTAACCTCTTGTTACGAAAAACATAAAGTTGCATCAGTGGTTGCTGGATCAGCAAGTTCTGGGTTCAGATTCCAAACTTGGAATTTAATCGACACTAATGCTTTGTTGTACTATTATATATAAAAAAAAGTAGGCTGCATTATCAGATGTCATCTTTCAGACAAAGCCTGCACATAATAAATCCATTGTTACTTTTCAAATAGCAGCAGGGGATCTTCCCTATGTCCTGGTTAAATGGAAATGGTAACCAATACCAGAGCAATTTATTCATTATGGGATCTTGCTGTACTGTTTCACCTGTCTATATTAATAGTGACATCTTTCAAGTTATTCAATGGCAGTTACTACAAAACATTTTATGGCGTCTTTAGCATGTAAAGGTTGCTAGATAAATGAGTTGTCTTTTGTTAATAATCACTACAGATTACACTGCATAATATCCAAAATAATGGGATAATCCCCTCTCCTTTAATTGCCTAAAGTGTTGGAATTATTTTTAAAAAAACCTATTTCACAATACAAGTATAAGTATTTGTATGTTTGCATCAATCACCTGCTCATCTTTACACTTGTCAACTTCATTGTCAGAAGTTACTTTTATAACAGGGAACAAAGTCCATTGCCTGTTTGGAATGCAGGTTTACATTAAGTTTTGTAAGTATTCCATCAACCTAACATCATATTTTAATTTTTAGTCAAAAGCCATGAAGTTGTACGAAGCTTGTCTGACGCTACTACAGGTTTACTCTAAGAACAGCTTAGGCAGGAAAAGGACTGATGTGGCAGCAGAAGAAGAACAATATCAAGACTTGTTACTTATTATGGAACTTCTGACTAATCTCCTATCAAAGGAGTTTATAGACTTCAGTGACACAGGTATGCTTTAATTGTTATGTAGAGTAATGCTGGTTAACAAAACCATAGCACAGTGTAATTTGTGTATTATTGGAGATTTTTCACTTTGTAAGGAACCATCCATTTTTTTTTGGTCTATAAGCTGGAATGGAATTGGACTTCTGTAAAGCTGAAGTACTAGGAGGGGTTTTCAACTTGGAACCATCAAGTGATCGCAAGTTTAGCTGTACAAGACAATGCTGCTGTTCAGAGCTGTGGGGGAATACTTTGAGAGTGTTTCACTTTTTATTTCTTCCCTCCTCATCATCCAAGGCCCCCAACGCATCTTTCAGCTGAAGCAGCATTTCTCCTGCACTTCATTCAACTTAGTGTACTGCACTCAGTGCTCATAGTGCAATTCCCTGTACATTAAGTGACTGCTTTGCAGAACACCCGTGTTCGGTTATAAAATCATCCTGACCTTCTATGTTCCCATGCCAACATTTCTGTCTCAGGCATGTGCAGTGTTCCAGCAAAGCTCAACACAAGCTGGAGAAATAACACCTCATTATCTGCTTAGGTACTTTACAGTCTTCAGGATTCAACATTAAATTTATCAATTTCAGAACAAGAACACCACCTTCTTTGTCTATTACAGTACTTATCCTCACAACTCAGGTCCTGTCTTGAAACGAGTTGCTTTCAGCGCGGCCAACCCATTCTCAACTGCCCAAAGCTCCTATTATCACCTATGTAGCCTCTCTCTTCCTCTGGCTTACTGTTAATTTTTTTTTGTTTGCCTATCACTTTTTTCTCTGTCTAAGCTTTGTCTCTACCTACATGTTCATTCCTTCCTCCCACCAGCCCACACAGCCCCTTTTCCTAGTTGCTTCTAGTTCGGATGAAGGGTCACTGACCTCAGTGTTCACGGTTTTCTCTCCACACGTGCTGCCAGATATGCTGAGTTTCTTCAGCAATTTCTGTTTGTTTGTTTCAGGTCTCCATCTGCAGTTCTTTGTTTTATTTTTACAAAAACAGATTAATACCCAATACTTCAGTTGGAATATTGTATTGATAGGGTTGGCAAAGTTTAATTTCCTTCTAAGATTGATCAGTTGAAGAGGTAATGGCAAGTACCATTGACACACAAGCTAAGGATATATCAACCTTTGGTATAGTCCATTTGGTGTAACAATGTTGAATGGTGTCATTTGGTTTTAAAAATTCCTCATCTACATTTCAAATCCTAATGGACCAAGGTATACCTAAAATACCTAACTTTGTGCTATTTAGATGATGCTGTAATGTACAGTTACGTTACAGAAAACATGTAAAGCAAGTAGACCTATTTAAGCAATTACTGTTAGCTGGTTTCATAACTTTTACCAAGAGTGAATTTTCGAAAGTAAGGGTAGGTTGCCCAGAACACATTGTAGGGCAAGGGAAAATGTTGCCAATAATAGCAAAAGTGAAGATACTGATTCCCTATTCCTAAAATGAAATGAAAAATTGAGCTTTCTGGGAATGGCTGGGCATTAACGGAAATTAGTGTCTAATGTCAGCCCAATAGCTGTAGAGTCATAGATAGATACAGCATGGAAGCAGATCCTTCGCCTCAACTCATCCATACTGACCGGATATCCTAAATTAATCTAGTCCCACTTGCATCTTTAAAAGATTTATTACAAAAACAGGCAAAAGTGATATTGTTACCATCGTGCCAAGCAGCCTTTGAGAATCTGAAGGCAATTCTAATAAGTGCTGCCCTGAATTTACCAGCCTTTAAAGTGTCAATTGATGCCGGTAACTTGGGTGTAGGTGCAGTCTTATTGCAAGATGGTGAGTCAGGAATAGAAAATCCATTGGGATGCTTTTCTAATTAACTAATAGCAGAAGTAGAACTCTACATTGGAAAAGGAGACTATGGATCACAATTGCAAGGAAATTGAGATTGTTCTGATGGTGTTTATCAATGCAACTATTTAATATTAAAAATGTTCACATTGCTGGAAAAGTTAATGCAGTAACTAATGCATTATCATAGTCGTAATGCTGAAATACTTCAAGAATTTGGGAGAAAAATGACAAGGAATTATTTAAATTCAGCGTAAAGAATGAGTGAGGATGGTAGAAGATAATTTTGTTTTGAATATGTGTAAAGTTTTCTTGGTGATAATCTTTTTAAGGGTGGAGATGAATAAGTAACCATATATTTTGCTTTCTGAAATCTAAACTGAAATGCAAACGTGTCTGTTATATCACTGAAGTACCAAGTTTTCCAACCTGGAAAAATTCAGTGGTGCATGCTTAGCTATCCAAGACAAATTTTGATTTTTAAACAGTGAGACAGATAGTGATTGCAGTAAACTGCAGAGGAACCAAAATTGTAAATGCAGAGCAGCTGGCAAACGAAACATGTCTTTCTTCCCCTCTCTCCATGTGAGCAAAGAGGCAAGAAAACCAAAAAAGCTTAAAATAAATATTCCAAAAAGAAAGGACTTGTTGAAGTATCAAAAATTGTTTTGTCAAAAATAGTGCAATTGTTGCTGAAAGCAAAAGGAACTTAACCTACCCTTAAGCTATTGATTTTTGATCTTTGGAAATTTGGTTTGCTGTATTTTTGTTTATCCATCCATAATGTGTCAGACTTTTTTGTTTGTATTAATTGTGAGTATGTGAGTGAATCTGGGTTTTTTAAAGGGGCGTAGTTTAAGTCCCATAGCTGGAATCCTTTCCTTTCTCTGCCGATTGTTAAAATTAGGTGTGTTACAATAAATTAAATTATTTTCAGTTAATGGTAGTTGTCTCGAATAGCAATTCATCAGGCATCTTGGTGGTCTGATTGGGATTTTGTGCTTTTTATGACACCTTATGTGACAATGGGACACAATTATCAGCACGCTTCACAGTTAAGACATGACTCACATGCAAGTAATTTCTAACTAATATCATATATAAATTATGACAACTAGTGACACTTTAAAATTACAGGAATGCACAATAACAATACTGTAATGCATTTATATTCTGGAGCACTGCAATGATCGGTTTTTAAAAGGATTGAAATTAACACATGGAATATAGTACTTTGTTTAATAAGAATTAGTGCAGAGCGTTACAGCACTGAAATTCTGTGGTGCTAAATAGAGGGACTGAATTTGAATTCCCCATTTCTCAAGCTACTTACCCTTGCTGTGCTACTTGGGGAGATAAGAGGAGAAAATAAATTGTTGCCAGTCTACTTTAGTCACAATGTTGTGGGATTAGATTAACAAATGGTAGATGGTTGGGAAAAAACCCATCCACCCTTCAATTCACACTGTTGCAGTTCGTCATGCATAATTTATAAAGCTGTTGAGAGAGTATAGGACATTGATTCTTATGTTTGCTTGTCAAAGTGATATTTTGTTTAGCTATAGTTCTCCGGTGCAGTTAATGTTGGAATGGCAGGATGCATGGAAATTTTAACATTTGGATAAATCAGTTGGAAAGTGATTTTGGCTTTTTCATCAGATCAGATCTTTTTAAAATTAACTTTTTTCTTCCTGAAATATCAAATCAACCTTTTTTCCAAAAAAGGTATTAGAGAAGTTAAACTAAAGTTTGCTTTTTAATTGATTGATGAAAAAACAGAATGAGTTCCCTAACGTTTATTTCAATCTTAAAGCAAGTCATGTCACTCTACAAAATGATAACAAACTGTATTCTTCCATCTTCACTAGAACTGAAATGTTACATGCAAGTTTATGCTGCTTTACCCAGCCCATTAACACATCATGGACTTTAATTACTGTTGATCGTTTAATAAGTGTCTTTAAATAAGCCCTCTTGTAAACTGTTTCTTGTATAGATGAAGTATTCCGTGGTCAAGAACCTGGACAGCCTGGAAACAGATCAGTGTCAGCTGCTGATGTAGTCCTTTATGGAGTGAATATTGTACTGCCACTTATGTCGCAAGACTTACTAAAGGTAACATTTTTTTAAAATATGCCAAACAAGTGGAGAATAATGTAAAGCAATTCCTTTTCTATTTCCTAAAACCAGAAACTAGGAACAATTTTGTTATTAATAATTTAGCTTGTCAGAGTGCAGAACAGAATAAATTAATTGAACAATACACCTTGTTAGAATTTAAAATCACCAGGCCATGAAATTATATGGACATTAGGGGATGGATATAATTGACAGTTACACTTCTGCGTAATTTTATGATGCATGTTCCTGTCTTTTGCTAACCATATTGGTTAGATCATATTTTCAAAAATTTTGTTTTTTGTCATACTAGTTCCCATCATTGTGTAACCAGTATTACAAATTAATCACCTTCATCTGTGAGATATTTCCAGAGAAAATACCGCAACTTCCTGAAGAACTTTTTAAGAGTCTTATGTACTCTTTGGAATTGGGGATGACTTCGTATCCTTTGGAATGTCTGATTTATGGGAGTTATAATAATGACATCAAATGTTTGGTTTGTATCTCAGACTGATGAGTTTGTGTTGTATACGGACAATCTCAGACTTTTCTCTCCAGAAACTAGAGAAGTTGCACATTTAATATTCCCTAAGTAACCAAATAGTGCTTTTCCTCATATTATTGCGAAGGTCCAGTCTTCATTTTAGAAAGAATGTAGAAAGCATTGTATGGCTCTGCAATATCTTTGACATTTGATCTTTAATTTTCAGTAATTTACTGAACTTCTGTGAAGTTCTTTTTAACAGGATGACAGAAAGTAGGTAACAATTAAATAGTCCCTTAATTGAGATTGTGGGTTTTGTTTACAACTGAATGGATATGAGCAGGGCACAATTTATTCTATAATCCTCTGTACTGCAAAAATCAGTCTGCATATCTTTGTGTTCTTGCAATTTTGAGACAGTGACTTACATTTTTAATGTGTTTGTTCATTTATAGAATAGATCTCAATTGAATTGTTCTCCCAAATCCTGTTTCCATTAAACTTTGAACATTGTGTAGAAGTTCTGCATCTTTCCTTAACCGTTTCCTTTAGAATGACGTCTGAGGTTTCCCAGCTATGTTTGGAAGCCCTCACACCTTTGGCTGAAACATGTGCCAAGGCTCAAGAGGCAGAATCACCACTCTTTGCTGCAACTAGGCATTTTCTCAAGGTACACTTTATATTGGTGAAGTGCCATTAACTAATTCTTCAGACCACATTTTATGTGGTCATAGTGTAACCTGTTCAGGAGATGTGGACAGTCAAAGCAGAAAGTGGCAATCTTCAGGATACTGGTAAGTTGGGTGGTTGGCAGCCAGAAAAAGCTCAGTTTGAGCAGCTGTTGCAGGCTCTAAGCACTTGGAACTCAGAAGTTCTGCGAGCCAGTAAGTACAACTAAGGACTGTCTTTGGAGCTGTCTCAAGCTGTGGGAGCTCAGAAGCAGCTAGTGAGTCATTAAAAGTTCAGTGTACCTGTGAGTGGGAGAAGGGGAAGTCCACAAGCAATATTTCCTTAGTGTAGTTGTTGGAGCTCAGAAAAACCCAGGAGAATACCAGCTTAGTAAAGCTAGCTATCTGAGAAAGGGCTGGAATTGTGCCTGTGAACAGTTGCTGAAGTACAGTCTCCAGAATCTGGGAGAGCACAGTCCCAGGAAAGGAAAGTGAACTGTCAGATGTGAGCAATCTTGGAGGCATTTCATGATGGAGCTTTTTGCCAAGTTTCAAAGCTAGATCTTCAAAAGTGAAGAATTGGTATCTCTTGTAAAATTGTAAAGAAACTTGCTGACTACAGTAACCAACATCTGGAGGATTTTGAGAAATCTGGGGATCTATTTTTACTACATGATTTGGAGGGACCAGTGTTGAACTGGGGTGTACAAAGGTAAAAAGTCACACAACACCGGGTTATAGTCCAACAGGATTATTCAGAAGCACGATCTTTTGGGGCACTGTTCCTTCATCAGGTGGTTGTCAATATTTTTACTACCTTTGCTATTTAATGTATTTTTTGTGATGGTTGACCACAGTTAACCACTGGGCAACATGAGGCTCTTTGGAGGGTGTGGATTTTAATGGGCTGAATTGCTTCTTTCCACAAAGTAGGGATTCTATTATTCTATTGGTTAGTCAGCCTTATTTACCCCATGTCAACACTGGAGGTTAGAGTACATAGTTTATACAGTTTTGCTATTCTAATCTTGTAAATCTATTTTTGTTAGTTCAAACTATGGAAGTCTGTGGCTTTTATTTTCTTAGTAAGTACCTGAGATCTCTCAAATATCTAAATAAAAACATTACTGGTCTCTACCCAGACTCTAATATAAATTTGGTGGTCTTATCTGTACACTCATGCACTGAAAATAACGAATTTTATCTTACTGTGCTTGGTTTGTATTTTCATTCTGTCGAGTTTGTCATTACAGCTCGTCTTTGACATGCTGGTATTGCAGAAGCACAGTGCAGAACTCACTGATGCTGCAGGTGAAGCCTTCTACACATTAGTATGTCTGCATCAGGTAAATGGTTTAAATTCCTCTTTTCCTTACCTTTTTTTCCAAATGAATTCATTTCAGATTCTGCATGCTATATTTTCTAATGTACTTTTTTATGGAAGTTGATCATTCATTCCATGTATTGTTTCAATAGGCTGAGTATTCAGAATTAGTTGAAACTCTACTATCAAGCCAGCAGGATCCAGTTATATATCAACGATTAGCAGATGCCTTCAACAGTCTTACTGGAAGCAGCACTCCCCCTACACTGGACCGCAAACAGAGGATGGCCTTCTTAAAAAGTCTTAAAGACTTTATGGCAAATGTTGGTGGTCTTTTATGTGTTAAATAGCCTCGAACTGCAAAGTCCTTTGTTGAAAATGCACTGTAAAGCATGGAAATCAAAGCTGACTGAATTTTATACCTGTTTCAAGGCTGTTGCCTGCCATCTTGGATTTTAGACACTCAGGATATTTGGTCTAATCCTACCATATTAAAACAGAAGGATGAACCCACCACTATTCAGTTGCCAGTATTTCTTAGCCATGATTTGTCATATAATCTAATTGTTTACTTAAAAAAATGAAAAGTGTATTTTAAAGAATTCCGGTATGTATGGATGAATGGGCACAGTGAATGAATCCAGTGCCTTTTCATGTCTGGTTTAAGCCAGCTGCCCAATGGCCAGATAAACTGTCTTATTGTTTATATTTGAGCCCTTGTTTTGAGGGAATCACTGTAGACAAATTACACAGCTCTAAATGCTGTGGCTGAAATTAGCTTTATTTTTTTCCAGCATATGAATTTATTTGTGACCTGAAGAAAACACCAAATTGTAGCATTTGAATCTTGATTTTATTTCCATATCAGGCAGTGATCACGTAGTACACAATACTTCAGATTCACTTTGTACTGCCTGCTATTGAGAATAAAGTATATATTTTTGCTTCCCAACCGTGAACTTTAGGAATTGTAACCAGTTGCCTTATTTTCTGTAAATATGAAACTTTTGTGTTTTGAAATACCTGAAACTGGATTGCCAAAGTGGCAACTTTTGTGTTGTTCTTTTTTCTTGTAATTTTCCCTTCCCAAAAAGGAAAAGTTGCTCATTGTTTGTTGTCAAAAGTAGTATTAACATTTACATAAAAATTGGAAGTTGTCATTCTGGATACTAAATTAAGCCATTTAAGTTCTACATTAAAGCTTAAAGGAATTTACTTGTTCAACAAAACAAAATGTTAGACCCGAACTGTCACACTGCTAGGTTCTTGTGTCTGTTTAAGCAATAATGAATTCTAGGGTGTGAGTTTTTCAATAGTACACACCAGGATAAACTGGGCATTAGTTTAAAAACAAACTCTAGTTTATGCTGTTGTATAGTCAATCAAACTTTTAACACTTTCAGAATAAATGTAAATAAGCTGTTGGGCATTTTGTTTGTGACAAATTTGCCTTGACTAGCTGTTGGACAACAAATCACAATATAGATACATGGGTAACCACATATTATACTGCACAGCAAATTCAGGACTCCAAAAATGGAACTAATCAGGATGAGAGAATTGAGTATGAACATGCAAGTTTTAAATATAGGGATGAAGTAAACAAAGCTTGTGGTCACACCATTTTAAAAAGTGAAACAGAAAATGTGCAGTAGGTCACTGAACATCTGAAAGAGAAAGATGAGTAACATTTTGGATGTGATCGGTTCTAATGAAAGCCTCAATCCGAAATTGTTCCCTTTTCAGTGTTGATTAACTTACTGTGTATTTTCATTCCAGTATTGGTGTATTTTTTTAATGCTCTCTCAAGAAGAAAGAGGATCTTCATTGATGAACTTGTACAGGTTGTATGTCGAAACTACTGAAGAAAATAATTGTACTTGGCTTAGTTTCTTTTTGAGGCCAGCAAACCCGTTAAGTGAATTTTGTATGGATCTCTCAACACACTCAATTTAAAATAAAATTAAAGTAGCTAATGGAATAGTTGCTGCATTTTTGTTTTGTTTTTCACTTCTAGGATGTCAGACCTAATTTACTAAGGAAAAACTTACACTTGAAAATCTCTGTAGACAGTGTAGTAGTTCAATTTTCTGTAGGAAACTAATTTATTTTGCTTTGTAGTATTTCCAAAACTCCAATGCTCTTCAAAAATATCCTGTTTTGTTTGAAGGTTCTTTTAGCTGACCAGTGGCACAATTCTGTTTGACTGCTGACCACCTTAGGACTTCAAAACTCAATGTACAAAGTGAAGATTATTATTTAACGATGAAACATTTGAACCAGCATTCTACATTAATTTCAGCTACTTTGTTTATTTTAAATTAAGTCTGTACTGATTTTTGAAAGCTGGCCAGTAACATGGTTGAAGAACATGTTGGGAACCATATCGATTGATTGTGTTTTTTAATCAAATTATTATTAATATAGCATGCCATGTTTGTACATCTGTTCTAAGAAAAGGTGAGTGAATATGAGTGCTTGAAATCAGCATTCTTTTGGTGTTCAGCATATTTGAATTTAACATATTTTATTCCAAATGCAAATAATACATGTCAACCATTGCAATAATTTGCATCAATGTCCCTCCTTTTTTTTGGATTATCATCATGGAAATTTGTGATAAATAAAAATCCTGTTAGAGGAACACAGCATCTGTGGAGAGAGAAACTGAGTTAACATATCCAGTCCAATGTCATACTTCAGAACCCCGAAGTTCCCACTTCAGAAAATGAGTCATATGAGACTCTAAACATTTAACTCTGTTTCTCTTTCTCTCCAGATGCTACTAAATACTTTTTGTATTTTTTGTTTCAGATCTTCAACATCCGCAGGATTTTGTTTTCTTTAGTCTAAATTGGTGATAACTATTTTGATATACCAGAAGATTGTGATACTTAAATCAAGTTTGAAGGAGTTGTATGTGTACAAATTGTACCTTATTGGAAGAAAATACAAAGTTTCTACTAACTTAAGCACAAAATGTAGCTTAAAATGTTACCTAACAAAAATGAACATTGGTTTTCCCTATTTTCCCTACCCATTCCCTTCATTTATGGTTCTGGAAGATGTACTGTCTAGTTTACCCATCAAAAATGATTTTACTGGATTACAAGATGAGATGATCAGTACAATGAAATAATGGATCTTCTTCGCCACGTATGTTCCATAGCAGAGTAGTACACCTTATGCAAATTTCATGTTAGTGGTAAGGCAACCTGGTTGTATGTCTGAACTGTTTGTACCAACAGATTATTGCAAATACATGCTGAAGACAGATTCTTTTAGTGATGGAAATAGAACCTACTGTGTTAGATACAGAAAAGTGGGGTGGTAGAGGAAGAGATGTATTGTACAGATTTACTCAGCAGTCGCTTAATGTTGTATTGTGTTGGAATGTATGTTCAAAAGAATGGTTGGACTTGGCATAAGTAATTCGAAGTCCATGAAAAGTTATATTACCATTTTATCATGTTATTCAAATAGCTTCTATCCTACACAGGTTAAACTGCTGAAACTATTTTGTTGGCTAAGTTAATCATCAAATTTAAATTAAATTGCTAAAAGCCAAGTTGTGCTTAAACAATTAAAACTTGTATAAAAATAAGTTATAGATAAAGGATTAATGCCTATTCACTATTGGCTGTGATACTTTAAACATTTCTAAATAATGCCACATTTTAGTTGCAATTCCATGGTTTCAGTCCTTACTCTGACCAGGAATATCTAGGACTGTTGAACAAAAGTATTTAACTATGCTGTGAAATACTGCAGGTCAAGAAAATGGAAATACTCTGTTGATTGCTGCCATGTGACAACTACTGTGACATTTTTTAAAATTCATCTGGGATTTGTCTTGAATGAATCATAGCTTTTCTTGATGTGTAACCAGTTTGTGTGGTTGTGCATTAGGTAACAACTGTGATGCATTTAAATGATTAGTCTTCTGTTTTGTGCATTGTTTTGTACTACTTGTGATTTATTTTGTCATGTTTTATTACATCCTAATGTGTGCAAGCACCATTTTATGTACATTATTTTATAGAAATTTTGATCATTTAAATTCTTTTTAATTGCACATAGAAGGAATTGTAAAAGTTTGAGGATATGTTTTGGGGATGTCTCGCCTAAAATGTATCATATAAGTGTTCTTATATAAAAATATAATGTCTTGGTGCAGTTGAGTTCAGTGAAATTCTGACTATTGCATAGTCTACCCTTCTTGCATAGTACAAGATACATTTTTAAAAACAAAACTCCACATGGAATGTTTCTCTGTATATATGCGGTAATGACCAAATAAACTTTGGCTGCTGTTTAAATAATCTGTCACCAATAAAATTTGGTTTTGTTTCCAGGCTTGTTCTCACCACACTTAAACAATAAAAAGACTAAAAACATTTTTAATTCATTCAGCACTTGTTCCAAGCATGCAATGTGCCACTAATTATAGTTAACACTAAATTGAGGGTTTTAAAATATCCTTTTATAATTAAGGATACATTATTGGTGGAATTTGAAATACCAACAATCATTGTAAAGTAAAATTGTTTTTATAAAATGTTTTTGTTTTGCTGGTAGAAGTTTTGAAGTAACTTGCGAGAACTCGTTTCCATTCACCTATTTACTATCAACTTTGTCATTTGTTAATTATTTTTTAAAATTTATTGGAAATTGATTCATGACTTTTGACTCTGTTATTTCCCATTGTGACCATCTCCCTGCCTAGTATATTGAATATGTATGAGGAGAAATCAAGTCTCTTCAAGCTTAGCAATTTTCTAAAATATACTGCTTAAAATCCAGGAGTATTTAATAAATTAGAATACCTGTTAGATCGTAATTATGTTTCAGATTATTAGTGTTGGTTAGATAGTAATGCTGGAACCTGAGAGAGTGGTGATTTTCAAATCCACAATTTTCTAAGGAAGCATGATCTATTAAAGAAGTTTTTTTTTCTTCCTTTGGGTGATGTGGTTGTCTGACACAGCCCGCATTTGATGTCCATCTCGAACTGTGCTTGAACTGAGTGGCTTGTTAGCCAATTTTAAGAGCACATTAGTGAACAAGATGGGCTCTTATGACAATGGATTGTGTTATCAAGTTTACCAATACTGAAATAAGCTTTACATGTCAAATTTATTAATTGAGTTCAAGAATTTAATTCAGTATCCCCAGAGTGTTTTCCTGGGTTTCTGGATTATTAGACCAGTGACATTACCACTACACCAAGTAACCTCTCCCCCTTTAAAGTAGTCCTATTTCAATTGTAAATTGAATCACACATATATATATATATATATATATATATATTTATTTATTTACTGGAGTTCCGTTTGTCTGCTAATCACCTGATATAATACTGTTCATTTCAGACTTTACTATATTTGACAGTCTTATCTGTTATTCATCAACATTTCCTTGAAAAGCAGGTTGAGCAGAACAATATATTAGGTGTATACAAGTGAATGTTAACATTTTGAAACAATTTGGTGTTCATTTCAAATGTGACTACTGTATTGCAAGCAATTACCTTTAACCTTTAAGTATCAAATTGACAGCGGAGACGTGCTCTCCTGTAATCACTAGCATGAGTTAAAGTAATCACGAGCTTGTGTTTTTCTAGTGCCTTTCATATCCTCAGGACGTCTCTCAACTGTTGTACAGCCAATGAATCACTTTCAAAGTTGATTATTGTTACAATGAAAACAAATACAGCACCCAATTTCCACACTACTATGAATAGTTAATCTACAATAGAATGATGCTAGCTAAGATAAGGTGCTTATAAGGACACCAAGAAAATTCCCCTGCTCTTCAAATAGTGTAATGGATCTTCTATCCATCTGAGCTGCAGAAGAGATGCTAATTTAATCTCTCTCCCAACTGACAGCACCTCTAATAATACAATAAACTACGCTTGTGTAGACCTTCTGACCTGAGTGAGAATACTGCTTCTGAGTCAGAGCTGAAATTCTAGTTTTAACAGTACTATAACAGTCCATTCCAATTCTGACAATTAGGTGCTATTAACTTTATTCTTTGCAAATGGTTAACTTGTTATGCAGCTTTTGCCTAAATTAAAGTCAAACAATCTTTCTGACCAAGTTTTGAGAAGATTTGTAGCTCAGGTTGAGGTTCTGGGTGTAGGTTTGCTCGCTAAGCTGGAAGGTTCATTTTCGGACGTTTCGTCACCCTACTAGATAACATCTTCAGTGAGCCTCCGGACGAAGCACTGCTGGTGTTTCCTGCTTTTTATTTATATGTTTGGTTTTCTTTGGGTTGGTGACATCATTTCCAGTGGTGATGTCGTTTCCTATCTTTCTCAGGGAGTGGTAAGTGGGATCTAACTGGATGTGTTTGTTGATAGAGTTCCGGTTGGAATGCCATGCTTCTAGGAATTCTCGTGCATGCCTCTGTTTAGCTTGTCCTAGGATGGAAGAGTTGTCGCAGTTGAAGTGGTGTCCAACCTTATCAGTATATAAGGATACTAGTGAGAGAGGGTCATGTTGTTTGTGGCTAATTGATGTTCATAAATCCTGGTGGCTAGTTTTCTGTTTGTCCAATGTAGTGTTGTTATAGTTCTTGCATGGTATTTTGTAAATGACATTAGTTTTGCTTTTTGTCTGTATATGGTCTTTCAAGTTCATGAGCTGCTGTTTTAGTGTGTTGGTGGGTTTATGGGCTACCATGATGCCAAAGGGTCTGATAGTCTGGCAGTCATTTCCAAGATGTCTTTGATGATCCAACCGGAACTCTATCAACAAACACATTGACTTGGATCCCACTTACCACCCCCTGAGAAAAAGAACAGGAAATGACATCACCAACCCAAGGAAACCCAAACATATAAATACAAAGCAGGAAACACCAGCAGTGCTTTGTCCAGAGACTCGCCTGAAGATGTTACTTAGTATGGTGATGAAACGTCTGAAAATGAACCTTCCAGCTCAGCGAACAAACCTACATCCAAACTCATTTTGACCATTTTAAGTTTTGTGTCGCAGGAATTTTTAAGTAGTAAGAATTTGTCCTTGAGAGTGATTGTTTTGCAGTTATGATTTGGAGGTGCCAGTGTTGGACTGGGGTGGACAAAGTTAAAAATCGCACAACACCAAATTATAGTCCCAACAGGTTTATTTAGAAGATTGCCTTCTAGACATTCATCCAGTAACCAAAATTTGCTTTCACGTTTTCCTACGCAAATACATTGTTATTGATGATCATTACCTTCGCTGTAGGTTGAGCACAAGATTAAAAGCATCAATCTCACATTTAAGCTGTCGCTGTTGTAAACCAGAGATACAGGAAAATTCCTATGTACTGAAAATAATTTTAAGTCTTGAGCTCAGTAGTGAGGGGGATCTGAACATTGCTATGTTATGTAAATTGTGATGTATAACCTCCTGCTGTTAATTTAAACTGAATGGAATGTGTGTAAATCTTTTTTTAACCTGTTGACCAAAATATTGGCAGCTTTGATTTTTAATGTATATAATTTGTAGATTTTTGGAAAAGAAAAAAAAATAATGTTGGAAAAATGTTATATAATTAAAAATTCAGTTTTAAAAGAGGGAGGAAGTGAAATTCAGTGACCAAAATTGAGAATTTCTTTGGACTTGGAGTAATCAGGGGTCTTCTAATAAAATGTATTTTAATAACACCTTGCATATAGTAATCAGTTGTATATCTTCATAAATTCTACACAGGAAATGTCTTCTGCTGACCTTGAGCAACCTGTCTTCATTATTTTTGTATGGAGCCCAGCATGTACTCATCTCTAACTGCCTTTGAAACTGAATTGTAATTGCCATTTCAGAGGGAAGTTAATTGTCAACTACTGAACAGCTTTGCATCTCGAGTCTTGTGTAGGACAGCCACATAAGGACTGATTTCCTTTCCTAAAGAATACTGGCAAAACAAATGGGTTTTAGTTACAATTGATAATAGTAATGATTGCTATTACTGAAAGTAATTTTACATTGCATATTTATGAACTGAACTTCAATTCCACTCGCTGCTGTGCTAAACGTGAGCCCATGTCCTCAGACCATTATCCTGGCGTTTGGATTACTAGTCCAGTGACGTTACTACTATATCGCCATTTTCATGACCAACAGTGAGAAGTATGAACAGTTGTTATCACTTATGAAAAGGCAAAGAGAGAAACATTTTATGATACAGCATTCTTGGTGTACTGCTTTCTGTGATTGGAGCATTGGATTTAGTAATGAGTAATGGATCAAATTTAATTAGTAACATAAATGTGAGCATTTATCAAATAGTGATCATAACCTGATTGAATTTAGTGCAGCATTTGAAAGCAGAAGCATGAATCAGCTGCTAGAATTTTGGATTTAAATAAGAATGAAGTTAATGAGTTGAGACAGCATGTCCACAGTAAACTGGGAAATCTGATTGTGGGTGAAACAACTGAAGAACAGTGGAGGCAGTTAAACAAGTATTTAATGAAATACAGAATTAGTTTTACCCTTGTTTTAAAAAGTCCACTTCACTGAGAGAAAAAAAAGGATAACTAAATAAATAAAGGACACGGTAAAACTAAAAAAAACAAGGGCTTACAAAAATGCGTTAACAGCACACAGCCTGCCAAGCAGGACGCATATAAAGATCAGCAAAGAGTACAAAGCAGCTTCTAAAGGGGATGATGAATGGAAGCTTGCAAGGGATTACAAATCAATGATTTGAAATGCTAGTTACGTAAAGGGGAATGGGTGTGAAAAGCAATCTTGGCCCAATAAAGACTCAACATGGGGATGGCAACTACTATGGATAAATGGCAGAAATGTTGAATAATTATAGTGTTTACAGTTTTAAAAAGATCAGGAACATGGACTGAATAAAATTAACATTAATAAAATGTCAATAATTAGTAAATTAATGAATTTAAAGAGTGACAAAATCCTCGGGGCCTGATGGTTACCATCCAAGGTGTTAAAGGAAATAGGAGAGCATATTACAGACTCCCTAACTATAATCTTCCAGTATTTCTTCAATTCAACAGGTTTGAAAAATTGCATGTCATTCTGCTTTTTGCAAAGGCTACAAATGGGAAAAACAGGGAATTAGACTAACTGGTCCTTAATATCTATGGTGGGGCAGTTGTTTGAGTCTGTAATCAAGGATAGGGCAACTGAACACCTTCCGAATTTTTGGTTAATTGGGAAGAGCCGGCATGGATTCATGATCGGGTAAGTAACGCCTGACAAATCTTGCTTTTTAAAAAAATTGAAAAGGTGACTAAGGTAGAGGGCAGGGCAATGTCTATGGATGTTGTTTATCTGGACTTCCAGAGGGCATTTGATAAAGTCTCGCATATGTGACTATTAACTCAGGTATGACAGAATCGAGGGCAAACTACTGACAAGGTGGGGAAATTGGTTGAGTAGCAAGTGACAGAGTAGGTATTCAAATTGACAGGATGTGACCAGTGGTGTCCCACAGAATCTGTGTGAGGGCATCTATTATTCATATTTATTAATAACTTGGATAATGGCATGGAAAATCATAAATCCAAATTTTCTGATGAGACAAAGTATTAAAGACAGTGTAGATAACAAAATTACAATGGATATTGATAGACTAGATGAATGGATGAAACTGGCAAGAGGAGTTGAGAGTAAGCATAAGGTATCATTTTGGTCTGAAAAGGGGAAGATCAAGGTATTTTTTTAGATGGTATAAAGTTAAATTGTGTCTGCCCAAAGACTTGACAGTACAGGTGATTAAATCTTTAAAATGCTACAAACAGGTGCAGAAAATAATCAAAACGGAGAGAATTGTGGATACTGTAAATCAGAACAGAATCAAGGCAGCTAATGAAATGCTGGCATTTATAGCTAGAAGACTGGAGTGTAAGAGTGCAGAGGTTACGCTGCAGATATACAAAACTCTGGTTAGACCCCATTTGGAGTATTGAGAGCAGATCTGGGCAGCACACTTTATCAAGGCTACATTGGCCCTGGAGGGACTACAACATCAGTTTACAAGAATAGCACCTAGGGTTAAGGTATGAGGAAAGATTATGTCAGTAAGCACTTCTACACACAAAGGATAGTAAATATTTGGAACTTGCTCAAACAGCAGTTGATGCTCAATTACTTGTTACTGATAAATTTATGTTTTGCAAAGGCATTAAGGGATATTGGGCCAAAGGCACGTATATATAGTTAGGCCATAGATCAGCCATGATCTCAGTGACTAGCAGAACAGGCTTGAAATGTTGAATGGCCAATCCTGTTCCTAGGAGTATAGATTGGCACTTGGATGCAGTTGACTGGTCGAAGCCATAAATCTAGCGTGTTGATTTCTGCTGTCAAATTCCTGATATGCTGTCCTATTAAATGAACATTGAACAGTTATGCTCAGTATTAAACTGTGCCCCTGTAATTGTGTATGGAATGAGAAAGAGAATGGAAGAGATGAGAAGAGGCAGCACAGTGGCTCATTTGTTAGCACTGCTGCATCACAGTGCTAGGGACTGAGGTTTGATTCCAGCCTTGGGTTCGTGTGCAGTTTTCACGTTCTCCCTATATCTGCATGAGTTACCACTGGGTGATCCGGTTTCCTCCCATAGTCTAAAGATATGCAGATTAGCTGGATTAGAAATGCTAAATTGCCCTGTGGTATCCAGGGATGTGTAAACTAGGTGGGTTAGCCATGCAAGATGCACAATTATGGGGAAAGAGTGGTGGGGGTGCTTGGTCCTGGTGGGATGGTCTTTAGAGGATTGTTGCAGACTCAATGCGCTAAGCAGCCTCTATCTGCACTGTAGGGATTCTATGAATAGTGATTTTTGATTCCACTTCTTGGATTTTGTATCTTCATAGATCGTACAGCAGAGGCCCTTTTGGCCCATCAAATCTGCACGTCCCACTTCCTAGCAGCAGGTCCATAAATTTGAATGTTATGACATTTCAAATGCTCATCCAGTGCTTTTTAAAGATCGTGACTGACTCAACAATTCTCCCAGGAAGTGCACTCCAGACCCCCACCAAATTTTCATCCCCTCTAAAATTATTCTCCCTTGTTGTTAACCCTTCAAACAAGGGGAACAACTGTTTTCTATTCACCATTTCCACAACCCCCTCATGATTTTCTACTTCTCAATTTGGTCCAGCCCTCAACTGTGGGCGGCACGGTGGCACAGTGGTTAGCACTGCTGCCTCACAGCGCTTGAAGACCCGGGTTCAATTCCCGACTCAGGCGACTGACTGTGTGGAGTTTGCACGTTCTCCCCGTGTCAGCGTGGGTTTCCTCCGGGTGCTCCGGTTTCCTCCCACAGTCACAAAGATGTGCGGGTCAGGTGAATTGGCCATGCTAAATTGCCCGTAAGGGGTAAGGGGTAAATGTAGGGGTATGGGTGGGTTTCGCTTTGGCGGGTGGACTTGTTGGGTCGAAGGGCCTGTTTCCACACTGTAAATCTAATCTAATCTAATCTTCTCTGCTCCAAAGAAAGCAGTCCCAGATTTTCTGTTCTCTCTTCACAGATAAAGTGCTTCACCCCAGACGGTATCTTGATGAATCTCCTCTGCAGCCTCTTCAGTACAATCACATTTGTTTTGACAGTGTGGAGATCAAAACTGCACTCAGTACTCCAGCTGTGGCCTAACCAGTTATGTACAGCTCCAACATAATGTTCCTGTTCTTATAATTTATGCTTCGACTGATAAAGGCAAGTGTCCCAGGTGCCTCTGAACTACCCTGCCCTGCCAAATTAAGGGATTTATGGACACACACCCTGTTCTTCTGAGTGTCCTTGTGTCCTGCCATTTATTAAGTTTGTCTTGGTACTTCTGACAAAGTACATCACTTCACGCTTCAGAGTTAAGTTCCATAAATTTGTTCTGAAACATTTGTTTCAAAGAAAGCTGAGAGTTACACAGACATTCTCATGTGTTTATAGGCTATTTTAAAGGCACTTTACAATTGAGGGTTCTTATTTTACAATGTGGACAAATTTAATTATTATATTACTAATATAATGGATTTAAACAAATTAAACAAGATGCAACTATTCAGACCAATGTGCTTAATTCTGCATTTCCACTCCCTTTTAGAATTGTCATAGAATTTGCTGCCACCAATTTTTTTGATAGGGTATTGAGTGGGGCATAAAAATTCAGCGCTCCTACAGATCTCTGAGAACAATCTAGGAATGCTAATTAAGATATTACCACGGAGAATGCACCAAGGAACAGTAATCCCCAAACCTCCATCCCCACTTTTAAATTTAAACCAAGCAAATTTCAACCACACTGGTTGAGGCATTGCTATGGGGAATGTACGAGGGGGCAGTTGACTTCCAAGATTTTGTTGAGTTGCAAAGGTGCAATACCTGTATATTCCAATCACAATCTAATTGTCAACCAATCAACACTTTTATCTCATGCATATGAATTGTTGCCATCTTCGAAATTTGGTGTTATTGCATCTGTCCTGATGAGTACAAGATGAAACACTTTTTGACAACATGGCTCTTTGTTGCTCAGCATTCCTCACATTCTGTACCTACTCAGCAACTAACTGTAGAAAATGAGACTGCCAATATTCACATAGCAAACTCTTACAAACAACAAACTGAAAATAATATTCTGAGATCTGTTTATCGTGTTGGTTAAGGACCAACAGGGCACTCCGCACTTCTTTGAACTAGTGCCATGGAATCATTTACATCCACGTGCGGGCAGACCTTTTCAGGATTGTTTTATGTTCCCAGTTTAGTGTCTCACCTGAAAGACCACATCTCTCTCAATTTAGTGGTCCTTCAGAACTGAGTACAAGCACATTCAGTTGCCCAGGCTGCTTCTGGTATCATGATTTTGTTGTGCTCAGGTTTCATATCTGGGTATTGCTTTTGGTATCTGGGTATCTCTTTAAAGTATTTATCCTAACTGCTCCATTTGTTCTGTTTTAATCCAAATGTAAGTTGTTACAGTTAATCTTCTAAAGTGCCTTTCTTGCTTTTCTTCACTTCCATATTTAAAGTGTTTTTATATTTCTTAAGCAATATACTATTATCCTAGTGGTATCTCCACATCGCATCATAATTGTTTTCTAACGTTGCCATCTGACACTGAAGCTTGTGGCCACTCAGAGGCAAATATTCAGCTTGATGCCTTACTCAAACAGGACCACTCATCAGGAACCCAAAACTGGACATCTGCCTCCCGTTGTTGGCTGTTTCTGAATAGAAAGTACAGCTCTTCAATATATTACATGATGTCACCCAAAAGCTTTCACCTCAAGGAAAACAACTGCAGAAGAAAACAAACAGGGATAACTGTAGCAAATTAAATATATTCTCTGATATGCATGAACAATTGTCAAAGAGCCAGTTACATGTTGCAGTTGTTTTTATTATTTCACTGAATGTGAATGTTGCTGGCTATACTTGCATTTATTAAGTATTTTTTTGTGCCTTTGCAACATCTGTTATTTTGAAGTATGTTAGTAGTTACAAACAGTGTATTTTGTGATTTTGTTGGTTCCTGCCAGCAGCAATGAGATAAATTTACTTTTAGTGTTGGTTTGGGAAATTATGTTGACTGGGAAACTGGATAACTCCTTGTTCCTTAAAAAGGACCATGGATTGTTAAAATGAACCTGTAAAGCAGAATAGGCAGGTGATGGCAAATGTCCAATGTGATACTGAACTATATTTAGTGAAGATTTGGAGAAGCTGGTGTTGGACTGGGATGGACAAAGTTGAAACTGTAATCTTTTGCATAAATTCTGTGTCTTATGATCCTGCTTCAGAACCACCTGATGAAGGACAAGCGCTCTGAAAGCTAGTGCCTACAAATAAACCTGTTGGACTATAACCTGGTGTTGTATGATTTATAACTTTATATTTAGTGAAGATAAAGTAAAATTCTGTATTCAGTTTGTACAAATCATTGATTTCAGTTAGGACAAATATGGAAGAAACCAGAATTTTCCACAACTCTATGTTTCCCTCTCCTGATTGCTATTCAGTGATCAGATTTCAGATGGAGTTAAGGTTACAGTTTGGGTCTGTCTTAACTACCACCCCCTTCTGCAGCCAAATGGTTTATTGGCATTGTAACAAAGGTGAAGAATGGTTAGTGTTGGGAACACAACTTTTCACTTTATGCATTAATGATCTGGATGAAGGAACTGCAAACATTCTGGCTAAGTTTGCAGATGACACAAAGATAGGTGAAGCGGCAAGTAGTATCGAGGAGGTGGGGAAGCTGCAGAAAGACTTAGACAGCTTAGGAGAGTGGGCAAAGAAGTGGCAGATGAAATACAATGTTGGAAAAAGTGAGATCATGCACTTTGGTACAAAGAATAGAGAGGCACGAACTCCTTTCTAAATTGAGAGAAAATTCATAAATCTGAAGTGCAAAGGGACTTGGGATTCCTATTTCCAGTTACTCAAGGTAAACTTGCAGGTTGAGTCAGTAGTTAGGAATGCAAATACAATATTGCATTCATCTCGAGAGGACTAGCATATAAAAGCAGGGATATACTTCTGAGGCTTTTTAAAGCTCTGGTCAGACAACATTTGGAGTATTGTGAGCATTTTGGGCCCTATACCTCAGGATGGATGTATTGGTCCTGGGGTTGGTTTAGAGGAGGTTCACGAGAATAATCCTAAGAATGCAAGGCTTAGTGTATGAGGAGTCAGAGTGTGCTGCTGGAAAAGCTGAGCTGGTCAGGCAGCACCTGCGGAGCAGGAGAGTCGACGTTTCAGATATAAGCCTTTTATCAGAAATGAGACTTGTGGGGTTGGTGGATAGTGGGATGTGCAGACCTGACAAGGGAATCACAGAGGGAATGGTCTCTCCAAAACACAGATAAGAATGGGGAGGGAAATCTATCTCTGATAATGAGAACTATTTGTGGGTGGTGGAAATAGCGGAGGATGATGTGGAGGCTGGTGGAGTGGAAGATGAAGACCAGTGGGGTTCTATCCTTTTTGCAATTGGAGGGGTTAGGGTACAAGCATGGAGGTGCGTGAAATGGAGGAGATATGCGGGAGGTCATCGTCAACCATGTGGGAGGGAAAATTGTGGTCTTTGATGAGGGAGGCCATCTGGTATAGAGTTTAGAAGGATGAGGGGGGAAACTGATTGAAACTTAGAAGACTGAATGGTCTGGACAGACTGGATGTTGGGAAGATGTTTCTGTTGGCAGGAGAGATGAGAGGACTTGATGGCGTAGCCTTAAAGAGAAGACCATTTAGAACAGAGATAAAGAGAAATCTGTTCAGCCAGAGAGTGGTGAATCTGTGGAATTCATTGCCCCTGAAGACTCTAGAGGCCAGGTCATTGAGTATATTTAAAACAGGGATAGATAAGTTCTTGATTGCCAAAATGATCAAAGGTTATGGGGAGAAAGCAGGAAAATGGGTTTGACAAATCTATCAGCCAATCTATCTTGAATGGCAGAGCAGACTCATTGGGCTGAATGGCCTCATTTCTGTTCCTATGTTTTATAATCATTTTGATGAATTTAGCTATATAAGTAGGTATGTTGCAAGATAGCAGCAGGGTAGGACACTCCACCTGTTCTCTTATTCTTGGTGCTTTTCTTCTTTTCTCACGGCCTGTGATGACAGTTATTAGCCTGGCACAGTGGCACCCAGGAGTGACCTGCTGACCTCTCGCCCTGGTATATTGTCCACCCAGTGTGGTGTATCACTGGCATGGGCTGGATTCAGGGTCTGGTGTGGACTGGAAGTTAGCTGCCAGCATGGTCTGTTCTGAATTTTTATTTCTGTAATGCTAGACGTTATCTATTGTCTAAGATCTTGTCACTAAAGAAGCTGTGCACACGTAGTTTTGTATCTAAATCGGAACTGTAATTAGCCAAGTATAAACTTTTCACTATACTCATTGAGTATGTGATATTCAAGTCTATTCGTTTCTAAGAGTAAGCAGGTTTCCTTACAACAAAAAGTAATCTGGTTCGGTGGCTCCGAGACGTCCGTCAGATGGAAATTGAAATGTGAGAACAGTGCAATTTAATTTAAAATTATTTGTGTTGTAAGCACTGTGGTTATGAAGGCCATGGGTTTGTGCCCAACATTAATGCGATGGCTGCATATTAAGAAGTATTGTGACGGGGCGGGGGGAGAGTGGGTGGAATTATACGCAGTTGTCGTGTGCTCGCTATTCTTGTATATCGACGGAAATAACGAAAATCCGCAAATATTGAAATCCGAAACAGAAGAATAAACTATACCTCTCCTGAGGAAAAAAAAAGCAACGTTTTAGATGAACCTTCATTGGAAGCAAAGCATTCTTTTCAGGTTTTGCATGGATATAATTTAACTAAAATGATTCGGGCGGCGATTGGTTGGGAATATCTGTGAAGAATTAAATACTTCACACCAGTGAAAGAATCCAGATCAAGTTGTAATCTTTCCAGCCTTGCGAACTGGTAAAGACCGAATGCAAACCAAATCCAAAATAGTGCATTAGAAACAGAACCCTCATTAGAAACGTAACAGTATTTATAAAAGTCATCTTTTAAAACCTTCAGATGATTTTTTGTTCCCACCCTAAACCTACATATTCACTTCCTTTTCCGCTGGGTCAGAGGGGAAAGGTTGGTGTGAGTATAACAGCAGTCTGTAGTTGGGGTTTAATCATTGTTTAAATAAATGGGTTAAGTCCCTTAGTATTATTGTGGGGTATATGAGAGAATGATGGAGATACCGAGCAGCCTTGGTTCAGAGGGAAAGATGTTTCATGTTGAGGATCTTTAGCAGAATGGATGAAGTTTGAGAGGATGAAGCTCAAAGCATTTTCAAAAACTTCTTACAAAACTGTTAACTTCCTCACGTCTTCCAGTTCTGACAAAGGTCATCGCAGTGAAGATTGCTGTTTTTATTTGCTGCACAATTGCTGCCTGGCCTGTACCATTTCTCCACATTTTGTGGCTTCCTTATTAAACAGAAGGAAGCCCCGAACATCCAGAGTAAAGGGGCTTTGCACCAGGAGCTTGGTTTGTCCAGCTGATCTTAGGCAGCGATTTAATGCACGTGTGAATATCAGCCGCTAAAAAATACAAGCAAAATAATACGGATGATTGAAATCCAAATCGGTGTTCAGAGAAATGAAGTAATGTCTCGAGGCGAATATGACTTATTCAGAATGGAAGGAAGTTAGAAAGGTTATGGGATTAATGAAGTTGAAAGGGGCGGAGAGGCAAAAAGACAAAGCCTGGGAAAAGGTAGAGGGTGAAAGAGGTTAAATGAAAAGATGTCGGAATAAAAGGCAAAATGACCGGGGACAGTCGTGATTAAGCAAAGCATTTGTCTGGATCGTGTGTGACTAACAGAGTAATGGTTAGATAGCTCTGTTTGAAAGCAAAACTGTGGGGGGAACAAAATTGCATTTCGACCAGCTCAAGGCAAAAAGAAAATCAAAATTGACAACAGAGTTCAAGGTGTATTTCTAGTGAAGTTCAGTGCAAGCTTGAGGGGCAGTTCACTTCGTGAATAAATACTTTAGTGTTCTGAGCTCAATACTTGTACTCAATATTTTCAGACCACTAATTCTGTTCCCCAGGAGAGGGACAAAACTTCAGCAAAGTCAGCTAACTTTGGAACTAGGAAGGAACGTTTCGTATTTGCGTTAAAATGTATTATTTGATGTATGCTATACATCCTTTTGATTTATTCCAGGATAATTTGCCATCAGAATGAGCGACAGTGATGATGATGACGATATTCGGTTGTCAGCCCATGCTTTGGCTGCCCTGCAGGAGTTCCAACTGGATCAGCAGAAGAAGGAATATGCAGGGCTCAATAATTATTTTACTGAGTCTATAGAAGAAGATTGGGTAAAATATTGATGCCTTTTACCTTTAATTGTCTATTCCCGAAATATAGTTGTAATAATGTATTGGTAACATTTTCAGCATATGTACACTTCAGTAGTGTAGGTGGACTATTATTTCAGTATAAATGACAGGCTGATGAATAGCAAAATTCACAAAATGGATTTAGGTTGTACTAATTATTGCTTCAACTGTGATAGGATGATTGTTGCAGATGTCCTTTAGAGATGGGTGAGACATAAATGTTGGGGCAGATCAAAGTGAACATTACACAGAGAATTTGCATAAATAGATTTGATGGATAAAACTTCATATATTTTTGGTAGATAAAGTTGATAAATCTTAAAAATTTCACAGGACTGATCTATTTTAATCAATACAAATATTACTTTAAAAAAATCTTTTATTGAACCAGAACATCCTATTACAGTCAGAAGAAATCTCCAATTTCCAGTAAGTGTTTATTTTTCAATGATTTTTTAAAAAATCACTCACTGATGTGGACATTATTAAATGGGCCAGCATTTATTGTTAATCCCCAGTTGCCCTTCAAAAGAAATGGTAGTGAGCTGCCTTTCTGAACCATTGCAGTTAATTTGCTGTATGTCTCTTAATGATGTGTATTTTACCAGCTCTGTAAAATTTAAAAACATTATTGTTTACTCAGACGAAAAACGCTTGAAGTGCATTCTAAAGAATCCAACTTCTTTATTTGTTACATGCAGTATGGGCTGTTCATTTGAATATTCTCTCAATAGCTTAGTCCATTCATATGAAAGCATTTTTTAATCAATTATTTTTGAGTATATCTGTACAAGGAGAACATATGGCATGCTTTAGTTTTATATTTACTTTCAAGTGTCTTTTTGTTTAAATGTAAACACTGGTGCTAGGAGGTCAGGGATCACTGCTTTGCTAATGAAATTGAAGAGGTGCTTTCTATCTAGCATTCATCTTCAGTAATTGCTGTAGTGCAGTTGCTTCTTGGAATTAGTAATGATTCTGCTTTAGTTTCACTCCACAAGCAGAACGGTGTTTAAATGTGTAAATATCGTACAGAATCCTAAAAAGAGTGACATCCATAACGTTGATTTTCTTTGCTTTTCAACATTTAAATTATTAACTGAAGAAATTCTTGTGGCACAGTTTCAGATTTATTCTGTTACAAAACATGTAGAATAAGCTAAAATATGGTTTCAATTCTAGGAAGAACATTTTAGAAAGAATGTAGAAGAAGGTTTACTACAATTGTACCGTGATGAGGAAATTCATTTATGTAGAAAAACTAGAAAAGTTAGAATTAATATACTTAAAGAAAATAAGGTTAAGGAGAGACTTACAAAGTTGTTAAAGGTAAAATACTGCCAGTGCAAACACTGAGAATACTAAAGAAACTCAGTGTGTCTGGCAGCATCTGTGGAGAGAGGAACATTTTGAGTCTGGGATGACTCTTCAGTTCTGAAGAAGTCCTACTGGACTTAATAAAATATGATATAGCATGTTAGCACAAAAAAGAAAAATGTGCGGTGCTCTGTGGAAAGAACCAGGAAATGGGATTAACAACTCTTTTGAAAAACCAGAGCAGACACAATTGAGTGTGTAGCATATTCTGAGATGTGAGTGATTATTATTCTGTCTGAACAATGCCTTTGATGTTGAAAGAAATGTCCCAGTATTTGAGCATCTCATATCCCAAGTTTTGCATATTCTTTTGACCATTTACTTTTGAATATATGCTTCATTAATTTTCTTATTTAACTTGATAAGCTTTAGAAAATTTTATGTTCACTTCAGATATGCTTTCAAACAATATGTCTAGGTAATACATCCAACTTAATTATAATTTGAATATAATTATGGACTATTGCAACATTTGCATAAAATTATAGTTTAGAATCTTGATTTTTGACTGCTAAATAAAACTGCTGACCAGTAATGTTGCTAAACTAATTTCTAAAGGTATTTTTAATATTTTAATAGCAATTAAGCCAGTTTTGGTACAGTGATGAAACTGCTCTACGGCTAGCCCAGGAAGCGATTGAAGCTTCAGGAAATAATGGCAGGTATGTGTGTGGTTTTAACTAGACAACATCTTAATGTTTCTCCGGGACATTATTTTAATCAAGTGAATCAGTGCCCTTCCAAAATGAGACAAGCATTGCAATATTGTTTTTTATTCATGTAATTTCTTTTTCAGAATAGCTTGCATCAGTACCCCAAGTATATATCAGAAACTGAAGCAGCTTTGGAACGGAGAATTCTCTGCTATCCTTTTGGAGTATGACAGACGATTTTCAGTTTATGGAAATGAGTTTGTTTTCTATGACTATAACTACCCTATGAATCTACATGAAGATCTCCAACCTCATAGTTTTGACATAGTGATTGTTGATCCACCATACCTTTCAGAAGAGTGTCTCAGCAAAATAACACTAACAGTCAAATACTTAACAAAAGGGAAGATTCTTCTTTGTACTGGTATGTGGACGTTTTTCAGTTTACTGTGTTCATAGAAAAGCATTCACCTCCGTCTTGGCAGTTAAGGGTAGTTGAAAGTTTGATATAGAATTAATGCAAAAATGAATGTATTGATTGCCCTCTGTTAGTGGATCTAGAGACATGATTCTTTGACAACAATTACTTGAAATACATGGAAAAGGTTGGGTAATTTAGGAACAGCTAACATGGATTGCTGAAAGAGGAAATCTTATTTGACTAATTTGCAGGAATTTTTTGAAGAGACAACAGAAGGGGTTAATGAGGATAATGTTGTTGATGTGGTGTACACAGACTTTCAAAAAGCATTTGATATAGTGCCACACACAGACATGTGAGAAATATTTTGGCACATGGAATAAAACAGGAACATGTACACAAAGTTGGTGTCTAGCAGAGAATAGTGATCAGTGGCTATTTTACAGGCTGGAGGAAGTTTGTAGTAAAGTTATCAAGGAGTTGGTATTGAGACTTTTGCTTTTCTTGATATGTATTAGCAATCTCGATCTTGGTGTGCAGGGGGCAGTATCAAAGTTTGCAGATGACACAATGTGATTTGGACAGGTTGAGTCTTTGGACAAATACATGGCAGATGAAATATAATGTAAATAAATGTGAGGTTATCGACTTTAGTGGCAAAAATAGTTGGAGTAGCTGAATGGCGATACATTGGGAAAGGTAGAGGTGCAATGAGACCTGGGTGTCCTTGTATACCATTCACTAAAAGTAAGCAAAAAGGTGCAGCAGGTGGTGAAGAAGACATTTTGGCATTGATAGCAAGAGTGTTTGAGTACAGGATGTCGTGCCTGCAATGGTACAGGGCTTTGGTAAGATTATACCTGGAGTATTGTGTGACGTTTTGGTCGCCTTGTCTCAGGAAGGATGTTCTGGCTATGAAGAGTGCAGTGAAAGTTTACCAGACTGATTCCTGTTATGGCAGGATTGATGTATGAAGAAATGTTCACGAATGTTCAGAAGAATAAGGGGTGATCATATAGAAATCTATAAAATTCTGGCAGGGCAAATGCAGAAAGGATATTCCTGATGACTGAGGAGGTCAGAACCAAGGGTGACAGTCTAATGATTTGGGGGAAGGCCTTTTAGGACTGAGATGAGGAGAAATGTCTTCACCCAGAGAGTGGTGAAGCCTGGGGAATTCTCTGCCACAGAAAGTTATTGAGGCCCAAAGAATAGAATGCTTTCAAGAAGAAGTTAGATATAGTTCTTAAGGCTAAAGGGATTAAATAGTTTTTTGCAAGGTTTGTAGCTCAGGTTGAGGTTTAGGGTGTAGCTTTGCTCGCTGAGCTGTAGGTTTGATATCCAGATGTTTCATTACCTGGCTAGGTAACATCATCAGTGGCGACCTCCAAGTAAAGTGAAGCTGTTGTCTCCTGCTTTCTATTTATATGTTTGTCCTGGATGGGGTTCCTGGGGTTTGTGGTGATGTCATTTCCTGTTTGTTTTTTGAGGGGTTGATAGATGGTATCTAGATCTTTGCGTTTGTTTATGGCGTCGTGGTTGAAGTGTCAGGCCTCTAGGAATTCTCTGGCATGCCTTTGCTTAGCCTGTCCCAGGATAGATGTAGTGTCCCAGTCGAATTGGTGGTATGGGAAAAAAGCAGGAACTGAATTGGATGATCAATCATGATCACATTGACTGCAGAGAAGATGCAAAGGGCCAGTTGCCTTTCTTCCACTCCTTTCTTCCACTCCTTTCTTCCACTCCTTTCTTCCACTCCTTTCTTCCACGCTTCTACAAGACTAAATTTGTGGAAGAATTGTAAACTGAGAGGAGGAGTGTAGAAGTCCAAAGAATATAGTTAAATTGCAGTGGACAGTTAGGTGGCAGATGAGAATTGAAGTGATGCATTTTTGATGGAAGAACATGGGTGGACAACATAAAATAGGGGGAGGTACTATTTTTAATGGGATTGCAGGAGCAGGCTGATGTGGGTGTATATATGCACTAATCATTGAAGGTTGCAAGGCAAGTCCAGCATCATGGACTTCATGTTCATAGAGTACAAGAACAAGAGGTAATAGTGAATTTAGATACTTGTTAGACTTCAGCCAGAGTTTTGTATAGAGTCTGGGTGCCACGCTGAAGGAAGAATGGACTTGCCCTGGAGAGAGTGTAGAAGAGATGCTTCCAGAGATGAGAAACCTCAGTTTTGGGTAAAAATTGGAGAAATTCAAATTGTTCTCCTTGGAATGAAGAAGGCTTAAAGGAGATTGGATAGAAGTTCTGAAAATCATGTCAGATCTGCATAGAGTAGACAGAAAGAAATGATTCCTGTACATAAACTGATCACAAAAGGGCAATAGATTGCTACTTTTGCAAATTATTTTACAATTTTCACAAGTGGTTCAAATCTGGAACACACTGCTTGGAAATGTGGTGGAGCCAAATTCAAATGAGACATTCAAGAGGGCATTTTTTTTCTCTATTTAAATAATCACCTATTGTGCATGAGTATCGGGTAAACATGAGGTGAATGGCACTGGGCCACAGTGTCCTTTTAGGAAAGCCGATTCAGACACGATTGGTCAAATTACCTCCATTGTGCTGTATTGACTGTAATTTGGGATCAGACTCGCAGTAAGACAACTAATTGACATGCAAGTCCTGTTGATTCCTACAGTAAAACCTTGTGCTAGAAATGGTGAGATTACTCCACTGTAACTGGCAGCATTCTTTGGAGATGCACAAGCACAGAATAAGAAAGAAATCCTGAAAGCCACAACAGAAGTAACTATAGTCCTTGAGAAGATCAGCACTAACTTCAGAGGCAGTCTGTTAAACCTGTTTTTAACTCTGTTCCATCTAAAGATGTCATTTTTGTAATGGATTATAGCCTTCCATTCCACAAGCTGAACTATTGAAAGTATGCCACAAATCAGAAACCAATTAACTCACCACTCTCCCATTCGAAGTGTTTGGTTATATTTGAACCTAGGTCCCCAGGATGTTACCTGATCTCTGGATTAATAGTTTAGCGATAATATTATTAAGGCCGTTGCCTCCAATTTTTTTTAAAAGCTTGTTGCCATGTTTAGATGTTTTCTAATTAACCTGCTCAGGGATGCTGTTACACACTTCTGTAACAGGTGGAACTTGAACCCATGTCTCCTTCCAGAGCTAGGGACTCTACCACCGTGCCCAAATGCCTTTAAATATTTGCAGCAGGATTCAAACCTGTGACCTTCTGATAGCACCTGAACTCATGCCAGAGGTCTGCATTCTCATTAGAGAGAAGTGACTGCTGAAGACAATTACCACACCTCATGTGAGGTTGGGAAGATAAGGACATCCTAGTGACCTCAGCTGGTACAGGAATTGAACCTGAGTTGTTGGTGTCACACAGCATTGCAAGCCAGCCATCAGCCAACTAACACCCAATACATTTCATTGGAAGGCAGCATTAAATATGCATAATTTTACAAATTTTAGATATTTTCTAGTCAGCCTGTTCAGGTTAGGTGGTAATGCAGAGAAATTTGTTATTTTAGTAGCTCTGTCTTAGATAAGGGTTCTCATTCCTAATTGCGATCTATTAACCTTTGGTAAAAAATATATATTTCAGGATGTTAGGTGAGGGCACTATTGATGCCTAAAGCAGTTAGTTTATCAAGATTTTTTTTTAGCTAGGCTTAGGATGGCCACTTGAGTGAGTTATTTATTTATAATATGTTTGACTTTCTCTTTTTCAGGTGCAGTCATGGAAGACTTGGCAGCAAAGTTGCTTTCTGTGAAAATGTGCAAATTTCTCCCAAAACACAATCGGAATTTAGCAAATGAATTCCGTTGTTACACCAATTATGAGTCCAAATTAGATTTGGATTCTCTGTTAAATATTTAAAAAGGAATGGTTATTAATTGTGTATCATTTATATTAATTAGAAAGATTTTGATTTATAAGAATTGGCACTGAAGTTATGTCCAAAATATCAATGCATCACAGGGACTTGTGATAATCTATTGCCTACTAAGCTATTTCACTAGCCAGAGTTGTGATGCAATTAGTAATTTATCCCAACAAATTTATACATATTTTCAGTTTTTGTTCAGTTTGTATCAAGAAAAATAGATGCAGTCTTCAGATGCTGTGTTTGTTATTTTGGTTCTGTTGGGGATGGAGGTGGGAGAATGTAGTTCTTCCACATAGAACAAGAGGTACTATCATTTTGAGTCACTAAAGGTCTTTACAATACCTGTATCAGAATATGATTTGCATGGAATGATGGTGACCATGACAACTGGTGAAAATGGAATTCATTTAATCAATCTGACATTCAAAGTTAGCCTTAGTAATGGTGACCAGGCATGCAGCTATTGGATTGTCATAAAAACCAATCTGGTTCAATAGTAACGTTTCGGGAAGGAAATTGCCCACCTGACCTACATGTAACTCCATACATTGTGGTTAATTGTGAACTAGTAAACTGCTACAGATAGGGGTGGCATGGTGGCTTAGTGGTTAGCACTGCTACCTCTCAGTGCCAGGAATCCAGGTTCAATTCCCACTTTGGGCAACTGTCTGCTGGGAGTTTGCACATTCTCCCCATGTCTATGTGGGTTGCCTCTGGATGCTTCGGTTTCCTCTCACAATCCAAAGATGTGCAGATCAGGTGAATTAGTCAATCTAAATTGCCCATAGAGTTAGGTGCATTCTAAAGGGGGAATGGGTCTGGGTGAGTTCTTCTTTGGTGGTTGGTGTGGACTTATTGGGCTAAATAGCTTATTTCCATACTTATAGGGAATCTAATCTAAAGTCTAAACGAAATAGAATTGGATGGATGACCTGGCACCGACATATTATACTAGTCAGACGAGTTCTCATTGATTTTTGGGGCTTATGCCAACATTGGGAAAATTTAGTCCACAGACTAGTCAGGTGATATGGAATCATACTGTACAGCAAGTTTCCTGACATCTCCATCACCACCTTGGGGTATGTTCTGTCTTAGTGCAGGACAGATCCAGCAGAGGTGAGGCATAATTGTAAACGACTGAGGAGAGAGTTGTACTGTAGATGCCTCAGCATTGATACTGGATCCCAAGAAACATCATAGTCTGAAGCAGCGATCACTTCTACCCAAGACTAAGTGTACCAGGAAGACTAGATGGGGTAAGAACCAGCAGGCTCTTTCATAATTATTCCCCTCACACTTCTTGAAGGTCCAGCCTGGCAGATACTACATGCCCTTCTGGACTCCACTGGCTTAGTTGGTCACTAGTGGTGCCACCAAGCTGATCTTAGTGTAAGGCTCAGCAGTACCTCACTTAGAGTATGTTGTCTTCCCTTGCTATCCTCAGTGCTTCTAAGTGATGTTCAAAATTGTCAGCTGAGGGCTTTGGTACAAGTGAGGAGAAGATTTCCTGCCCATATTTAACCTGAAGACACTAGATCCTGCAAAGACAATGAACAAAATCTTGAAAAATATTAAAGTACTACAAAACATCTAACCACTCCTGTAAGCAAATTGCTCAGTAAAACTACAACCCTGGAGTCTACCTGACAATGTGGGAAATTTCTATAACATTTCCTGCCCACAAACTGCAAAACAAATCCAATCTAGTTAATTACCTCCCAATAGGTCTACTTCTGATCATCAGTAATGTATTGTCAACTGTTCTTTCAAGTGGCACTTAAAGGGAAATAACTAACTCACCAAAGTACTGTTTGGATCAAGGCAGAGAATGTAGTAAAATTCAAACATCAACAAAAATGCAGAACTCATGAAATAGTTGAGTGAGACTGCACATGATATCAAGCCAACATTTAACAGAGTGTATGAAAATCTACTAATCACCACCACTCTCTACTTCTCATCACTTAGCTAAATTTGTAAAGTAGGGTAGAAACTGTTGGGAAACCAGTTGGTGCGTGTGTTCAGGCTTCTGTACCTTCTCCCCAATGGTAGATGTTGTAGAAAAACATTGCCAGGGTGAGATGGATCTTTGAGAATGCTGGCACCCTTTCCTTGACAGCGGATCTAGTAGATGGATTCTGTAGATGGGAGGTTGGCCTTTGTGATTTTCCAGGCCAAGTTCACCACTTTCTGTAACAGTCTCCGATCTTGAATGGTACAGTTGCTATGCCAGGTAGTGATACATCCAGACAGAATGCTGTTGATGGAACACCTATAAAAGTTGGCAACGGTATTTGCTGTCACGCCAAATTTCCTCAGCGGCCGGAGGAAGAAGAGACGTTGTTGGGCTTTTGTAACCAGTGCGTCCACATGAAGAGTCCAAGAAAGCTTACTGTAGATGACCACTCCCAGGAGTTTGATGCTCTCCACTCGTTCCACCTCCATGCTGTTATGTGTAGGGGGGGCATGAGTAACATTTGTAATTTTCCCGTCCTCTGGTGCCAGTTTTGTATCTGAGGATGGAAAGATTACTGCCAGGTTCAGGAATTTGAAGCTTCTCTCCTGCACCATCTCACCAGTCACACATTCATCTGCTCTTACTGCCTTTTTCTACACTCAGTAGCATGTGATAAGGGTAAAGTTCCCAAAAGTCTGTTAGCAAGCCCTCATTCCTCTTTTTACCAACTTCATTTGTACCTTCTAAATGTATCCAGGACATTGTAGGAAGCTAGGGAATAGATTTTGGAGCCCCTGGCAGAGATATTTACATCTTTGATAGCCAAGGTGAGGTGCTGGAATACTGCAGGGTGGCTAATGTTGTGCCATTATTTAAGAAAGGCTGCAAGGAAAAGCCATGGCTGTTGCAAAACTTGAAAGGGTTTAGAAGATATTTAAAAGGATGTTGCCAGGGTTGGAGATTGAGCTATTGGGAGAGGCTGAATAGGTTGGGGCTGTTTTTCCTGGAGTGTCAGAGGCTGAGGGTGACCTTATAAGGGTTTGTAAAATCATGAGGGGCATGTATAGGTAAATAGACAAGGTCTTTTCCCTGGGGTGGGAGAGTCAGAAACAACAAGGCTGTTTAAGGTGAGAGGGGAAAAATTTAAATGGAACCTAAGGGGTAACTTTTTGACACAAAGGGTGGTGTGTGTATGGAACGAGCTGCCAGAGGAAGTGGTGGAATCTGGTACAATTACAACATTAAGAGGAATCTGGATGGATATATGAAGAGGCAATGTTTAGGGTACATGGGCCAACAGCTGGCAAATGGGGCTAGATTAGGTTAGGATATCTGGGCGGCATGGACAAGTTGGATCGAAAAGTCTGTTTCCATGATGTACATCTCTATGACTACTGTCTGTTCAACCCCCCCCACAACTCAATGTGCTCTGGAGTGACATTCTTGATCCTGCTCAGGAGGAGGCAATAAATTGCCCTGGATCCAACTTCTGCTCCCCTATCCTGTTTTTTTTAACACTACCCTTTCCATCCCAGACATCCACCTGCACAGCTGCAGAAACCTACTATTGGTTGCATTTCCTGGAGGAACCATAAGTTTCATCAATATTCTGAATTTAATAATGGGTAGTGAGATTTATTCCAGGGATTCCTGCTGTATCTTCCCTATTCTCTCTGACTATTTAGCAGTTAATTTTCTCTCTACCTTCACAACCCTAAGTTGCAGGATGTCAACACAAACAACATGGTTACAGGTAACTTTTATGGATTTGCCACAGTGAAACCAGCTTTTGATTAAGCTGAATCCTTGAGCTTCCAAGTTCTTATGTGGAATCAATCACAAATCAGTTTTCTGTTTTGGAAGCAGATGAGGGTGCTGGTTCCTTGAAGGAATGTGATCAGAGCTACATTTATGGCACCACAAGCAGTTCAGATGTACCAGAGGGGAGGAAAAAGGAACAGCAATATTGGTTGAGGATTTGTGAGGGGGACAGAGGCATTTTTATGGCTATAGATATGACTCCAGGATGGTATATTGCCTCTCTGATATCAAGGATTAGAACAGCTGTTGGACATTATTTTTTGCAGGAGGGAGAACAGAGAACTTATGATTCATGTTGGTGCCAATGAGTTAGGTAAGAAGGGAGATGAGGTCCTGCAAATAGAATTTCGGGAGGTAGGTAGAAAGTTAGGGAACAGCACTTCAAATGAAGAAGTTGCCAGGTTACACCCAGTGCTCTGTGTGAGTACAGAAATAGAAAGATCAGGCAGATGAATACATGGCTATAAAGATGACCCTAGAATCCTGAAGAACTGGGACTGGCTCTGGGAGCCTATATAAGTAGGATAGGTTAGAAATTAACTGAGCTGGGACTGAGTTCCTGACGGGATATTTTGCTAGAGTTGTTGGGGAGGCTTTAAACAAGCTTGGCAGTGAAACGAGAGAATATCAGACAAGAATACAGATAGCACTGGCATAGAGAACAGTAAATTAACTGGTGAAGTTTAAATCCGGTTATTGTGGTAAATAATATTGTGAGGTGTTCAAAGAATAGAGGTGGGGTAGTAGTATTGGTGAAGAAAAGCATTGCTGTGCTGGAGAATGGATGTCTGAGGTTCAAAAACAGAATCAATTTACCTGGAGCTAAGAAACAAAAAAGGTGCAATTATATTGCCAGGTGTACCCTTATAGAGCACCGACTAGTAGGAAGGACAAAGACAAACAAATCTGCAGGAAATTACAGAAATGCTATAATGGGGCTTTCAAATACATAAATATAGACTGGCATACTGGTAATGCTAGGGGTAAGTGTTCTTACATTGTTTTCAGGAGAACTTCTGACAGAAGAATGTGTCCAGTCCAATAAGAAAGAATGCATTGTTGGATGTAGTTCTTGGAAATGCAATGGGAGAAGTGGATTGAGTGTCAGTGGGGCAACATTTAGGAGATAGTGATCATTGTAACAAAGTTAGAATGACCGTGAAGAATGAAATTGGTCAATTCAGTATAAGAAAAATCAATCATGGGGAGCCAACTTAGCAATGGAGTTGAACAGACCTTGGCAAAACAGGAATGAAAGGCAGAACAAACTTAACAATGGGCTATTTCCCTCCCCACTCCATTCCGCCTTCCGCAAAGACCGTTCCCTCAATGACTACCTGGTCAGGTCTACGCCCCCCTACAACCCACCCTCCCATCCTGGCACCTTCCCCTGCCACTGCAGGAACTGCAAAACCTGCGCTCACACCTCCTCCCTCACCCATCCAAGGCCCTAAAGGAGCCTTCCACATCCATCAAAGTTTTACCTGCACATCCACTAATATCATTTATTGTATCCGTTGCTCCTGATGCGGTCTCCTCTACATTGGGGAGACTGGACGCCTCCCAGCAGAGTGCTTTAGGGAACATCTCTGGGACACCCACACCAATCAACCACACTGCCCTATGTCCCAACATTTCAACTGCCCCTCCCACTCTGCCGAGGACCTGGGCCTCCTTCACTGCTGCTCCCTCACCACCAGACGCCTGGAGGAAGAACGCCTCATCTTCCACCTTGGAACACTTCAACCCCAGGGCATCAATGTGGACTTCAACAGTTTCCTCATTTCCCCTTCCCCCACCTCACCCTAGTTCCAAACTTCCAGCTCAACACTGTCCCATGACTTGTCCTACCTGCCTATCTTCTTTTCCACCTATCCACTCCACCCTCCCCCCACCCATCACCTTCATCCCCTCCCCCACTCACCTATTGTATTCTATGCTACTTTCTCCCCACCCCCACCCTCCTCTAGTTTATCTCTCCACTCTTCAGACTCTCTGTCTTTATTCCTGATGAAGGGCTTTTGCCCGAAACATCGATTTTACTGCTCCTTGGATGCTGTCTGAACTGCTGTGCTCTTCCAGCACTACTAATCCAGAATATACCTTCAAAGAGGAGCTAGTTCAGGTACACTCAAGGTAGATTCCCTTAAAAGTGAAGGTTAACAAATCCAGAGCTCCCTGAATGACAAAGGAGATAGAAATTAAGGTAAAGAAAAAGTGTGCTTTTGACAGGAGACAGGAGATAAATTTGAGAACTAAAGGAATGGAGAAGTTTTGAAAAGAGATTAAAAACAAAGAAATAAAGAGGAATTATGAAAAAAAAAGCAGCTAATATAAAAGGGAATCTCAAAGTTCTTTAAAGACAAATAATGTGTTAAAAAGAGGATTATGGCCAATTAAACACTACACAGGGAATTTATATGTGGAGACAGATGGCATAGCTGAGGTATTAAATGAATATTGTATTTACCAAGAAGGTAGGTGGTACTCTACTCATGGTGATAGAGGGGGAAAGTTAATCACTTGAAGCATTCAAAATTGATAATCATGAAATCTTGAATAGACTTTTGGGACTTAAGGCACAGGGTTGAGATCCATTCAAGGATAATGATGTAAAGGAGAGTGGAAATTTCATGGGCACTTGCCATAATCTTTCAGTCTTCCCCAGATGCAGAGGTGCCAGAAGACTAGAGAATTGCAAAGATCATTTTCTTGTCCAAAAATAAAGGTTACGATAAGTTCAGCAATTACAGACCAATCAACTTAACTTCAGAGGAGTGGAAACTTCTAAAAACAATTCACTTGGAGGTCGCCACTGATGATGTTACCTAGCCAGGTAGCGAAACGTCTGGATATCAAACTACAGCTCAGCAAGCAAACCCACCCCCTAAAAACAATTAATCAGGATAGTATCTATAGTGACATGTAAAGAAAATGGGCTGATTAGGGAGAACCAGTATAGATTTCAAAAATGGAAATTGTGTTTAATTTGCTGGATTTAAAAAAAAAGAAATTATGGAAAATTTCATGAGGCTAGTGCTATTGATGTGGTGGATATGAACTTCCACAAGACATTCAATACAATGTCACACAATAGACTTCTGATAAAGATTATTGCTCATGGAATAAAAGCAACAGTAACAATGTGGAATGATAGAAAACAGAATAATGGCCAAAGGAAATTTTGCAGGCTAGAGGAATGTTTATAGTGAAGTCCCCTAGGGTTTGATTAGATTAGATTAGATTACTTACAGTGTGGAAACAGGCCCTTCGGCCCAACAAGTCCACACCGACCCGCCGAAGCGCAACCCACCCATACCCCCTACATTTACCCCATTACCTAACACTACGGGCAATTTAGCATGGCCAATTCACCTGACCCGCACATCTTTGGACTGTGGGAGGAAACTGGAGCACCCGGAGGAAACCCACGCAGACACGGGGAGAACGTGCAAACTCCACACAGTCGTCTGAGTCGGGAATTGAACCCGGGTCTCAGGCGCTGTGAGACAGCAGTGCTAACCACTGTGCCACCGTGCCGCCCAACTAAAGAAAAATACCGGTATTGGGACTGTTGCTTCTCATGATAATATATTAATGCGCAGGGGACAATTTCAAAGTTTGCAGACAATATGAAACTTGGAAGCATTGTATACTATGAAGAAGAGTGTAGAACTCCAAAATACATAGACAAATTGGTGTAATGAGCAGAAAAGTGGCAGATGGGTTTCAATGCAAAGATGTATTTTGTTAGAAAGAACATGGACTATAATTCTAAAGGGGGTGCAGGAACAGAATGACCTGGGTGTGTCTTGTGCATTGAACATTGCAAGTGGTAGGATAGATGAAGAGAGAGTAATTAATAAAGCATACAGTATCTTGGGCTTTATTAGTATGCATTGAGTACAAGAGCAAGATGTAAGACCTCAGCTAGAGTATTGTCTACACTTCTGGATGCCACACTATAGGAAAGATGTGAATGCATCAGAGTTCAGAAGAGATTTACAAGAATGGATTCAGAGATGAGGAACTTCAGTTATGAGAATAGGTGAGAGTTTGGGACTATTCTTCTTGGAGTAAAAGCAGCTAAAAGGAGATCTGACAGACGTTTTCAAAATCATGAGGGGGCACAGATTTAAAGTAATTTGTAAAAGAAACAAATGTGAGGTGAGAAAAAAATCCTTTGCATAGAACTGGTTCAGGTCTAGAATGCAATGCCGATTAATGTGGTGAAGGCAGGTTCAACTGAAGTATTGAATTGGATGATTATTTGAATGGAAAAATGTGTAAAAGTAAGGAGGAAATGCAGGAGATTGGTATTAGGTCATGATGCATATTTGGTGTGCCAATGCAGACACAATGGGCCAAATGTCTAGTTTCTGTGTCACCATACTTATGTGATTCTGTCGAAAGGATTTCTCCTCATCTCCATCGTAAATAAGCAACCCCTTAATTTTAAACAATGACTCTAGGTTTAAATTATCGCATGAGAAGAATGTCCTTTGGAGTTCCACCATTTCGTAACACCTCAGGATCTTGTATGTTACAATCAAGTTGTCTCTTAGTCTTCTAAATTTCAAGAGATACAAACCTAACCTATCCATTTCAGTTAGTAGTCTAGCAAACCTCTTTAAAATGCTTTGAATGCATTTCTATCCTTCTTTGAATAAGGAGATGAATAATGTGGACAGTATGCTACATGCAGTCTCACCAATGCCCTATATAACTGAAACATACCTCCATAATTTTTTATTCAATTTCCCTTGCAATAAACTGTAACAGTCTATTAGCTTGGATCATGTCTGGCAACACGGGTCATCTTAGAGATTCCTCTGAAAGATCTAAAGCCACATTTTGTCCCTAGGCAGAGTTCCTCCTCCACAATAATTAGTCCATACAGGAGTAAGTATACCAGGATTTCCCCTGCTTCAGAAACAGGAAAACAATTCAATAGTTTTCGTGATTTTTTAAAAAACCCCTCATCCTGATGATGGTTATTATTCCCGTGATCCTGATTTGGGGGACATTTGTGGTGGCGGGGTGAGGTGGTGGTTCTTTCTAATTTCAGATCCATAGGATGAGTGCATGGTGTTTCATTCTGATTAACAGTCCACACACTTTGAAGACCTCAGCTTTCACAATACTGGGGTCAAACACTTTGCTGTTTTTATCAGTCCAATTGCTTGTTGCATCACCAGTGGTTAACCCTTAGATAGGGTACTAGGGGATAGCCTGTAGAGTATTAGTTATGATTGAGACCCTGTTGAAAGTGTTCTTTCCAATGTTGACAGATGGCATTGTCATCCTTCAGAGGAGAGCCACCATCTTGTGAGTAAAGGGGATTCTGTCCATCAGACCGTGATCTATATGGTCCTCGTGATTTCAAGAAAGGCTTTGAATGTCATGATGATCAGCATACTGTTGGATCTCTTGGGACCTTGCTTCCTACCTTCCAGATTTGACTTGGAGTGTTAGTCTTGAGCATTTGTAATGCTACCTTGTTGACTTATTATGTTAGGGGTTTTTTTAACCAGGCAATGAAGGCTGCTGACAGTTGTTCCACAGGTACATATTTTTGCATTGTTTTAGTTGAATCAGTCCTGGACTCACAGTTAATCAAAGATCCAATGATTCAAACACAGGAGTCTAGCACAGCTATCTTTATTTCATCCCAATGTTACAAAATTGAATACAGCTTTGAACAATTCTCCAATGTCTTGAATGTGTTGTTGCCCCCAAACTAGTAGCAATGGCTGAACTGGTTTCAACTACTTTTCTGACACAAATCCCAACTATCCTTGGCTACTTTGTTCATCAAAAACATAGTTAACTCAGCCTTGAATAAATTCAATGATCTGCCTTCTTGGGAAGAAAATTCCACTTCTTAATAACACTTTAAGACAGAAGTAAGGAACATTTTCTTTAAGGAGAACTCTTATCCTTTATATGGTGTTCGTGAGTTCTAATCTCCTCAAAAAGAGGAAACGTCCTTTCCATATTCTGTAAACATACACCCTATCAATATCCCTCACAAGATTATATGTTCAATGAGATCACTTTTATACTTCTATACTCTAATTGATACAGATTCAACCTGCTGAACCTTCCTTCATAAGATAAGCCCTTCATCCCAAGAATGAACCAAGTAAATCTTCTCTGAACTCTTTCTAATGTAACTCTCCACTTTTATTTCAAATGAGTAGTAAATCTAGAGTGGATCTTGAGGCATACATAGGGCAAATCAGGTTAAGGATGGCACAGTTACATCCCTAAGAATATTAGTGAATGAGAGTGTTTTACAATAATTGACAATGGTCTCGTGGTCACCAATAGACTAACAGTTTTACAGTTTAATTCTTGATTTCTATTTAATTAAAATGTCACCATCTACCATGGCAGGATTTGAAAATGTCCAGAAAACTTAGTTCAGGATTCTAGATTACTACTCCAGTGACATTGCCACTACATCACCATCTCCCCCAATGTCTCTTCATGGGGTTCAATGTCATATTTTGTTTTATGAAGTCCCTGTGAAGTGCCTCAGGATATTTTATTATGATAAATTTGCTACATAAATACAAATTGTTGTTCTTTTCATTGTATATACCCAATTTTTCGCAAATATCCTATTGAATCAGCTTCCTGCATGATTTCAGTACTACATTTCAGATCATAACAATACTGTAAACTTCTGGAGAACTTGGTGGATTGTTTACAGATTTGAACTCAGAGATTACAGCTATTCTTCACCAAAATCAATTCATGTGCAGGTTTGTTGGCTAATAATCCGGAAATAATCCACTTTGTGTGATGCTTACTGAAATTCAGCAGAATATAGGATTGGCTACAATCTATGTATAAATCGCCACTTTGGTTTTCTGAAGAAACAGCAAGAAATATTTTCTGTACAATCGTCATCCTTCTTTAAACGTATCTGTTTTCTAACATGTAACATTTACATTTGGTTGTAAATTAAGATCGTCAAACACTTTTAGAACTTTTTTTTGCTTAAAAGGTTAATCATCGCACTTAATACAGTTTATCAGTAGTATTTGACAGTGGCTGAAACTGTTCACTTCATCGTAGCCTGAATTCAGTCATGTAATCGAGACATTGCCACAGATGCTGTGTGAATACTTACTTCCATTTTTCTACAAAACATTGCCCAACTACCATCATAGAATGAACTGTCCTGAAACGTCATCAAATCCATGATTCCAATTTACTCAGGATTGCTCTTTGGGTAGCCTGATCAAAAATTTCATGTTTTGTTTTTGTCACACTCAAAAGAAACTCCACTGGATACAGATTCATCAATTAAAGCTGCTATCTTTCTTGATCTCCTTTGAACTGCTTCCACATTTTCCTTTGCCCATTCTGAATGTGGTGATCACTAATTTCTGTTGTTTTGCAACAGATGTAAACTAATTCCAAAGGTTTGTCCATTTATTTTCATTAGTTTTATTACTTCTGAATCATCCAGACATGGATAATTACCTTCGATCAGTTGGCAAGCAATGTACAAAATTTCAGTAGAATCCAAATCAGCTGCAGACATTCTATCAAATTGTTTTTCATTTTAAAAAAACATTCAGAACGAAGAAAAAAAGTTTAAATTATCCAGAATTGTGACTTCTGTTTTGTGAATCAGCAAGTTTCTGTATTCAATATTATTCTTCTCAAAGACCATAATTTAAACCCTCTGATATTGCCCAAAACTTTCTCCACTCACTGACACAATACACCTCGAGCTCTGAGCATTCTGTACTTCCTGTCGTGTTGTCACTTGCACAGCTTATCCAAGGATGTTCATTCTCTTCAACATTTTCACATAGCAAGAATTCATTCATCTAGCAAATTTCATTGCAACTCTCAACTATATTTCTCTTAACTCCAAAATTACATATATTGCAGTTCGGAGAAAAGGTCACTGGACCCGAAATGTTAACTCTGATTTCTCTGCACAGATGCTGCCAGACCTGCTGAGCTTTTCCAGCAATTCCTGTCTTTGTTATTTCTGTTGTAATTGTTTACTACATGCATACCACACAACTGCAAGGCAATGACTATCTCTGACAACAGGGAATCTAACTATTGCCCCATGACATTCAATGGTATCATTACTGAATCTGCCACGATTAACATCCTGGGGGTTACCATTGACCAGATACTGAACTAGTCTCGCCATATAAGAGAATCCAAAGACTAAGAATTTTGCAGTGAGTGACTTAAGAGGAGTTAGATATAGTTCTTAGTATTAAAGGGTATGGGGAAAAAGCAGGAACAGGGTACTGAGTTAGTTGATCAGCTATGATCATAATGAATAGCAGAACAGGCTCAAAGAATCAAATGACATAGTCCTGTCCTATTTTCTATGATTCTCCAAAGTCTGTCCACCATCTACAGGCAAAAGTCAGGATTGTGATGGAGTACCTTCCACTTGCCTGAGTAAGTGTAGCTCCAAAAGCACTCCAAAGCTTGACACCATTCAGGTCAAAATAGCCTGCTTAATTGGCACCACATCCACAAATATCCAATCATTCCACCACCAGTGCTCCACAGCAGTGTGTACTATCTACAAGATGCACTGCAGAAACTCTCAGGCCTGAAACAACACCTTCCAAAGTCATGACTACCACCATCAGTATCTAGAAGGGCAAGGGCAGCAGATACACCACCACCTGCAAACCACTCATCATTCAAACCTGAAAACATATTGCTATTCCTACAATGTTGCTGAATCAAAGTCCTGGAATTCCCTCTCTAACAGCACAGTGGATCTATTCACAGAACATGGACTTCAAGAAGTCAGCTCATTATCACTGTCTCAAGGGCAGCTGTAAATAAATGCTGGCACAGCCGTGACACATCCCATGAGTGAATGAATATATTTAAAAAAACACTTTTCTCCACTATTATTTGATCTGTTCCATTTCAGATGTATGTGCTACATCCACATTGTATCAGTGTTGACATATAATTGAAGCTTAGATCCGAGTGGTGCTGGAAAAGCCCAGCAGGTCAGGCAGCATCCGAAAAGTAGGAAAATCGGCGTTTCGGGCATGTTTTGCCCGAAACGTCGATTTTCCTGCTCCTTGGATGCTGCCTGACCTGCTGGGCTTTTCCAGCACCACTCGGATCTAAACTCTGGTTTCCAGCATCTGCAGTCCTCACTTTTGCCTACAATTGAAGCTATATGCCATTTCTGCTCTGGCTCAGCATTATGACCAAAAAGTTGTCTTTTTTAAAAGATATGGATAATGAAAAGGTTGCACTTGCTGACATCTAATAGCATATGCACTAGTAGCCATATTGCTCATAAAAAGATTTAATGAAGATTGACAAATGCCTTCATTAGTCAACTGATATGGTGAGAAAAACACAGGCTAATCTTATATTCTTTTTGTTATGGACCAGACCAAAACCTCCTCAAAATATATTAAGAAGATAGCCTATCCCCTAACTTTTTCTTATTTTAAAGGTAAGTGTAAGGCGCTGTATACCAGATGCAACTCAATTGGTCAAACTACTCGATGTTAAGCAAAACACACGATATTTTTACTATATTTAAAATACAGACAAAATAAAAAGGAAAGAATTGGCTTAACTGTAACTGTCAAAATCCCGAACAAAATAATAAATATATTAACTACTACTAATTAATTGTTCTGACATAGTAACATCCCATAAACTTGGCAAAGACAAATTCAGCAAAATAGATTTGACTCACATGCAATTCTAGCAGCAAGAAGAGAAACCCAACTTTTAGTTGCAAGAGACAGGGGAATAAGAACGTTCACATCCAACATCAACACCCCAGCAACTACTGAAAGCTGAAATTAAAAATCCTCATTCTGTGGGAGCCTGAACCCACCATTCAGGCTGCTTGTATTGTTCCAATTTTTTAAAAAAGCCCCAAGCATTTATTCTGCCGGCTTTGGGCAAACTACTCTGCACCTTAAAAAAACATAATATTTGATTTGTTTTAATGTAGTCACATTTGTCCAAGTACAGTGAAAAGTTTTGCTTTGGAAGTAGTGTAGACAGTAAGATCACAGCAAATAAGGTCATACAGATCATAGGGTGCTTAGTCAGAGCAAGGTATATAAGGGTTACAGTTGCTCAGGAGGTGCACAAAAGCAAGATCAACATAAGCAAGAAGTTAAAGACGTCCATTCAGCAGTCTAATAACAGCAGGGAAGAAGCTGTTCTTGAATCTGTTGGTGCATATGTTCAAGCTTCTGTGTCTTCTGCCTGACAGATGAGGTTGAAAGAGAGCATTACCAGGGTGGGAGGGGCGTTTGATGATATTGGCATCATTTCTGCAGCAATGAGAAGTGTAAATGGAATCATAGAGATGTATAGCATGGAAACAGACCCTTCTGTCCAACTCGCCTGTGACGACCAGATGTCCTAAATTAATCTAGTCCCATTTGCCAGCAGTTGGCCCATATCCTTCAAACCCTTCCTATTCACGTGTGCATCCGGATGCCTTATAAATGTTGTAATTGTACCAGTCTCCACCACTTCCTTTGGCAGCTCATTCCATACATGCACCACCCTTTGCATGATAATTTTGCCCCTTGAGTCCATTTAAATCTTTCCCCTCTCACCTTAAACCTATGCCCAGTAATGCTGGACCCCCAAACCAGGGACAAGACTTTGAGAAAGTGGCTAAACAAATGAAATGGCTGGTGACCATGTGGATATTGTTAAACCAAACAAAATTGGTAGTAGAGCTGGTGAGGTATTTACATCACTATCAGAGGATGTATTTGGGAAGGATGATGAACTAAAAATCTCATCTAAAATGCATGTAAGGTAGTACCAGAAGCCTACAGACAAAGTTTTAGGAATCTAAGGAAGGAACCTGGTCAAACATATGTAGGGTTTTAGGTTAGAGTGGTGCTGGAAAAGCACAGCAGGTCAGGCAGCATCCAAGGAGCAGGAAAATCAATGTTTCGGGCAGGGTGCCTGCAGAGTGGAGAGATGAATGAGAGGGGGGTGGGGTTGGGGAGAAAGTAGCAAAGAGTACAATAGGTGAATGGGGGTGGGTGGGGATGGAGATGATAGGTCAGAGAGGAGGGTGGGGGAAGGTAGCAAAGAGTACAATGGATGAGCAAATCTGTTTCAGGACATGGTTGAAGAGCTTCAGGGCAGAGGAGATGACCTGGGGGTTGCAATGAGAGAGAGATTCACTGAAATTTTTCTCCTCTGCCCTGAAGCTCTTCAACCATGTCCTGAAACAGACTCGCTCACCCATTGTACTCTTTGTTACATTCCCCCACCCTCCTCTCTGACCTATCACCTACATCCCCACCCCCATTCACCTATTGTACTCTATGCTACTTTCTCCCCACCCCACCTCCTCTCATTTATCTCCACTCTGCAGGCACCCTGCCTCTATTCCTGATGAAGGGCTTTTGCCCGAAACGTCGATTTTCCTGCTCCCCGGATGCGGCCTGACCTGCTGTGCTTTTCCAGCACCACTCGGATCTAGACTCTGGTTTCCAGCATCTGCAGTCCTTGTTTTTACCTATATGTAGGGTTTTACCCTATCTGCTTTCTGCTCTTCCATATAAGTTCTCACTACTTCAGCAAATGAATTTTTGAACCTTTCCAAAATAATTGTTTCTCTAAGAGTATCATATGCTTGATCTATTTTCAAAGTCCTTATCTATCTATCAAAATTACTTTGATCATATGTTTGACCAGGTATCTTCCTTAGATTCCTAAAGTCCGTAGGCTTCTGGGACTATTTCACATGCATTTTAGATGAGATTTTTAGTTCATCATCCTTCCCAAATATATCCTCTGATAGTAATGTAAATACCTCACCAGTTCTACCTGTCAATTTTGTTTGGATCAACAATACCCACATGGTCACCAGCCATTTCATTTGTTTAGCCACTTTCTCAAATTATTGTTTTACATTCTTGTCTTTGAACTTAGGCAATGCTCGGACATATTTAAATAGATCCCCACCAGGCCGTTGGCTACAATGGAATTGCTCTCCAACACTGTCCTCATCACTACTACTAACTTTCATCTCTACCTTGGTCATTTTAAGTTGACATTGTGTTTTCAGTTCCAGCCTCAGAAATTTAAAAACAATCACTTTCTCCCTTTCTTCTGGTGGGTCATCCTTTCCATTCAGGCTGCTACTATTGTTCCATCTTTAAAAAAGCCCCAAAGTCTCATAAGCGGTTTACTCTATTGGCCTTGAGCAGACTGCTTAGGACCTCTGTCTCAACTTTTCTTCATAAAAAAAATCAGGACAAAATGTACCTCTTAAAGTCATGCTTTTGTCACAATTCTTCTTTATCAATGAAGTCTGCAACAATCCATAGTTGTTGATATGCTGAGCTGCTAGAAAATTAGAGTTCACGGTACAGATGGCAGGTCTGGTAGTGTCAGTGATTGCTTCAGCTTATTTACAAAATTACAGTTACATCGATCAGTTTTGATTTTATATTTAATAAGAAAGTAATATTCAGAAATAGTACAAAAATGTAATTACACTGGCAGAAAACTAAACAAAATATTGACATGCCTTCAATCCTAAATATTTAAACATCTTCTTTGTCTATAAATGAAATATTATATAGCTAATCACTGATAATCAAATATAATTACGATTAGAGATATTAATCTACTAGTGAACATGCAGTGCAATGAACTATACACCAACCATTGCCTTAACACTATATCACAGATATTAAAATATCAAAAATATACAAGTTTTATATTTACAAGGAACTTGTAGTTAATTACAAATGTAATAAATAATGCATTAGCAAGCACATTAAAGCAACTATAATCATGAGAAATATAGAATGAGTATATTTAATGTACACATTGTCAAAGCAAGAATATCATATGTCATCTGTGAAAGTGACATTTCTTTGTTTTTTTGTGACCTGAGTGGGTGCATTCATTACTCTGGTAACAAATCATCTCCAAGTTCTTCATCTGCAAATTCATCTTCTTCAACCCGTCTACGAGCTGCAGTTCTGGGTCGTTCTATTTGTGGTCCAAGTGGATCCACATATGAAGCATCTATAGAGACAGTTATGGCAAATCACTGAATATATTCAAAAAGAGATCGACACATTTTAAATATCAAAGGTATCAAGGTATATGAGGAGAAAGTGGGAACATGTCATTGAGACAGAGGATCGGCAGTGATTGTGGTGTTTGGTGGAGCAGGCTCAAAGGGCTGAATAACCTACACTTGCCCCTGGTTTCTATGTTTCTACCTGAAAGATAGTGAGCACCCTGTTTTGAAGGGACGGGCCACAGCTACCATTGTTCTCAGCCAGCATTAGGTGTATGGGGAAAAGGCAGGGAATGCCACCAATCTTCATGTGGACGTTCTATGCAATGAGTGATTTCATGCTTTTGATTCACAAATCAGAATTTTGGTTGTGGGCTAATAAGGCAATAAAAGTCAAGGTTCATTTAGAAACAGGTTTCTATCTGCTACTACAGAAGTGGAAGCCAAAAACTTGAATAATACGCACTAGTAAACCACAGATGCATTCCAAGTCATTGCAAAGGTCTAGACAACTCCACTAACTGGTAAATTCTGGGGCAAAGAATTCTAAAGATGCACAATCTGCTTCGAGAAAGAAAATTATTCTCAACTCTATCCTAAAAGGGCAACCCCTAATTTTAAAATAGCACGCTCTACTTCTGGCCTTGTCCACAGGAAGGAACATAATTCCCACATCCACTTTGTCAAGAAAGTTCAGATCAGTCAGAGCAACAGCAGGAGCAGAGCAGACTGAATGTGGGAGAAAACAGTGGCAGGAGCTTCCAGTTAACTATCTGAAGAGTGAGGTCCAGATCAAGGTCAGTCAAAGTGGTGGCGGGAGCAGAGGAGAATGGAGCAGAATCCAGAAATGAGGCTCTGGAGGTGGCATCACTGTTAAAAAGATGATGTAGGATTAGGTTGCTCAGGAACCAGGTCCAGAAACTGAGTGAGTGCCCCTGGAAAGGGATAAAAGTATCAAGCACTCATTTAAATGGTTTGTCATTTGTTAGAAATAGAGAACGAAAGTGAGAAATCTGATTTTGGTGAGTTGTGGTTAAGATTGTATAATTAGTTTATTGTCTGTAGTTGACATGGACAACTTGACATGGTAGAATGTTCCTCCTGTGATATATGGGAAATCAGGACAGTGTAGACTCATGGAGGAAGTGAGGACTGCAGATGCTGGAGATCAGAGCTGAAAAATGTGTTGCTGGAAAAGTGCAGCAGGTCAGGCAGCATCGAATCGATGTTTCGGACATAAGAAGGGCTCGAAACGTCAATTCTCCTGCTCCTTGGATGCTGCCTGACCTGCTGCGCTTTTCCAACAACACATTTTTCAGTGTAGATTCATGGTAGGCTGATACAGAAGGTTAAGTCACATGGCATCCATGGTGAGATGGCAAACTGGATACAAAATTGACTTGGGCATAGAAGATAGAGGACAGTTGTGGAGGGTTACTTTTCCTACTGGAAGTCTGTGAATAGTGATGTTCTTTTAGAATCAGTGTTTGTTTGTAATATTTACAAATGATTTGGATGAAAATGTAGGTACAATGATTAGTAAATTTGCAGACAACACAAAACTTAGTGAATAGTGAGAAAAATTATCCAAGGATACAGCAGGATATTGACCAGATGGAAAATTGCACACAGAAATGGTAGATGGAGTTTAAAACAGACAAGTGTGAGATGATGTATTACGAGAGTTCAAATGCAAAAGGAAAATATACCGTACATAGAAGGAACATTAGAAGCAGTGATATACAGATAATGCGATGTATATTCCTGAAAGTAGATAAGGTGGTAAAGAAGGCATGTGGCATGTGTGCCTGATCAGTTGGGGCCCGAAGTATAGAAGTTGGCAAGTCATGTTGCAACTGTATAAAACTTTAGTTAGGACACATTTGGAGGACTCTGTGCAGTTCTGGTCACCACACGATAGGAAGGATGTGGAGGTCCAATAAAAGTTTACCAGAATGCTACTTGGATTGAAGTGTATTAGCTATAAAGAGAAATTGGGCAAACTTGGATTATTTTGATTAAAGCAGAGGCTGAGGGGGCGACCAGATAGAAGTATATAAAATTATGAAAGGCATTGATGAGGTGGATAGCCTAAGTCTTTTTTCCATCATGGAAATTTCTAACACTAGGGAGCCACAGGGTTAAGATCAAAAGGGAAATGTTTAAAGGGATGTACAAGGAAAGCTTTTCTTTTTACACAGAACATGGCAGGTGCTTAGAATGCGCTACCAGGGTAGATGCTAGAAGCAGTGTTTAAGAGACCTTTAGACAGACACATGAACATGGCAGGGATAGAGGGTTAAGGACCATATGTAGGCAGATGGGATTAATTTTGAGTGACATTGCAATCAGCACAGGCACTTTTTTTAATACACTTCAATTAAGTCACCCCTCAGTCTTTTAACTCAATTGATTATAAGCCCAGTCTGTTCAATCTTTCCTCATAAAATAATCCACTCATTCCAGGTATAAATCCATTAAACTACTGGCTGCAAGTCATTTACATCCTTCCATAATTAAGGAGACCAAAACTGCATACAGACGTGTGTCACCAATGCTCTGTAAGCTATCTCTCATTGCTTAATGTACCACAGCCTGATCACTCACCCAACAGCACTTTCTGATACTCAAGATCAGAAGACACAGAATTTATAGCAAAAGATTACAGTGTCATTCAACTGAAATGATATATTGAACAAACCTAGATTGCTGTTAAGTCTTTCATCTTTTAGAATGGTTTGCAGGTTACAGATCATTAATATGTAAATTCCAGAACTTCGAGATAACTTAAGGTTTTCTAAAAAAAAGTGACATCTCAGTTTAGACAATGCATTAAAGGAGTGAAGTTAGAGTCGATCTGTAGTCCAATCTTGAGTCAGAATGGTTCTATTTTCAAAGTTGGAATTTATAAAACGTTACATGGATTGACTACGTGCAGATTGTATGCTTTTTGAGCAAAATAGAATGTGTTTGCAAATGTAATTCTGAAAATGCAAGTTCACCCCATAGATGTGTGTGTGTGTATGGAGTACATGAGAGAGAGAGTGAGAGTGTGTGCACATGTGAGAGAGAGAGAGAGAGAGAGAGAGAGAGAGTGAGTGAGAGAGAGAGAGTGTGTGTGTGTGTGTGTGTGTGTGTGTGTGAGAGAGAGTCAGAATATAAGCCTACGAGAGGATGAGAGTGTGGGGGAGTGTATGTACGTGTGTTTGTGTGTGTGTGAGAGAGAGAGAGAGAGAGCATATGTGTGTAGAGACACTGTGTAGTGTAGTGGGGGTCTCCTGTAGCGTGACATGAATCCAAGGTCCCGGTTGAGGCCATCCTCATGGGTACCAAACTTGGCTATCAGCCTCTGCTCAGCCACTCTGTGTTGTTGTGTATCCCGAAGTCCACCTTGGAGGATGGTCATTCAAAGATCCAAGGTCAAATGTCTCTGACTGGTGAAGTGTTCCCAACTGGGAGGGAACATCCCTGTCTCCGAACCGAAATCTGCAACCCATTCTAAAAGATGAAAGACTTAACAGCAATCTAGGTTTGTTCAATATGTTGTTTCAGTTGCATGACACTGTAACATTTTGCTATAAATTCTGTGTCTTATGGTCTGCTCCACAGCTACCTGGTGAAAGAGCAGCATTCTGAAACCTAGTACTTCCAAATAAACCTGTTGGACTATAAGCTGGTGTTGTGTGATTTTTAACAACATACTGCATAAAGACAGTATACACTAAATGAATTAGGCTTTTATTTTTGTATTTTTCATGTCTCACCAGATAAAGTTGCTGTGTGAAGGCTTTTTGCTATTGCCTTATCAAGTGTTATATATCACAGACAGTGTGGCATAAATGTACTGAAAAGGAATGGTGTACCCATGATGCAGGTGGGCAAATTCCTTTTAACTAAGGGTTCATTATGCAGCCTTCCTTACTTCATCTGATTGAGTGTTGTGCATGAGATCATCCCTTGGTTTCTCCTCCTACTTCTCCTCATTTGAAAGTAATCTTTTGAATCCCTGGAGGTAACAACTAGGTTCCTAACCATGGGGTTATAAGGAAGCAGCATACAACAACAAACATGAACAGACATCCCGAACAATACAAACAGCAATATCCCAGTTTTAGGAACCCCCTGATTTCCTCCATAATGTAGAATGTGACTCCACTGAAAGGAATATAACATGCATGGCATTCCTTTTAGCCCATACCATGGAAAACGTAAAGTCGCCATAGTCTCAGAGGACCATAGTGCTGCTCTCTCATTAGAAGACGACAACTGATGATGAGTTTCACCTGAGGTTCACCACGCTTCAGGCAAGGTTTAGAAGGAACTACCTTCATGATAACCTCAGAAGGTATGGGTATTGATACTATTGGCATCACCTGCATCACAAAACTGCCATCCAGATGAGTTTCCATAACATGTGGGGGAGGAGAGGGGAAGGATGAGATGAGCTCCCAAACAGCCATTTTGCTATAGTTCTGTCAAAAGTAGCAATCATAAACAAATTTCCATAGAATCATTACAGTGTGGAACCAGGCCATCGGTCCATTTCAGTCCACACTGACCCTTCGAAAAGCATTCCTCCCAGGTCCATCCCCCTGCCCTATTCCTGCACCCTATACTTCCCATGGCTAATCCACCCAACCTGCACATCCCTGGACACTATGGGCAATTTAGTATGCCAATCCATCCAACCTGCATATCTTTGGACTGAGGGAGGAAACTGGAGGAAACCGACACAGACACGAGGAGTGTGTTCAAACTCCACACACACAGTCACCCAAGGATGGAATCGAACGACTGGGCCATCATGGCACCCTAAATTTTCTGGCCACATAATGTCACAGAGTGCAGAAAAATCTTACAAGATGTATTAGAAGTCTTACAAGCAAAGTAGCAGCACATTTCAATTCTAATAGATAAGTGGTTTATCAAGTGCGATACTGTTCCACAAGGACCCTTCAAGTAGTTCAGGGGCTTGTCCAAAATGCACGATACTGACATGTGATGCTATGGTTGAAACTATAGTGCGAGAACTGGCCAGTGCCCTCTGCCACCACTTGCATGATGTCACAACAAGACTGGCTCCCGTGTGCACAGCACAAGTTGTCACGTCACTTACACTTCAGTATTACATTCTCTCAGAAGATTATTGTGATTATTTTATAATACATACTAAAATGTTGCAAGTCAACGCGCTCTCTTTCAACATTCAATTTAAAAATAATGCCAAATAATTTATTACATATAAAACAGAAATAGGAAAATATTTAGAATTTTCACAATTTGCCATTAGGTAGCAAGCAAAATAGGTGCACAGGATAGGCAGAATGATTCATGGGTTTATTGTTCCATGTAAATGCTCAGCAGATGAAAATGTTGAGATCCACTATAACATTATATGGTTATATATCACAGCTTGTTTTAGGGATATAAGATACATAACGAGACTTTGATGGTAAAAAAATCCTTTAATTAATATCATGAAACATTTGCTATTTTCACATGTTTGGAAAATAGAACTATATATTTGCTTTGCCCAAGGAACACCGTACAATGCAGTTCACTTTTTCACATCATCAGTATACACTAAGAAAGACCCCAAACTCAACATAAGAAGAAGAGCCATGTACTTGCCTATATCTTTGTTGTTGCTTGCTTCATAAGGATCATTAACACCAGGCAATGACTTCAACTTTGCACTCATCCGTTCTCCTTTAGCACTGGTAACATAGCTACTTTGACCATTTTCTGAAATAATGCAAGATAGGCTGAGATGCAAATATGCTCAGAAAAATAGGAATTTGAATCTTTGCATCAATTCTAAGTAGGTGCATCAAAGAACTGGAGGGGGGGTAGAAATTTGTTTCAAGTAGATTGTTCAGAGTGATATTCCACTATTAGAACTATCTGACATTCAGTTCCCATGCAGAAAATGAAACTGAATATCAAGCATTACATATGGCAAGCAGCGAATCCAAAAATGTACATTTTGTGCAACTACTGAAGAATTTCTATCCCTCAGAGTAACATTATAGAAAAAAATGTAACAAATTATGGAGTTCACAAGAGTTGTTTTGAGGTTAGCGTAGCTAACATGTCTACTTATTCCAAATATTTTTCAAATACTATTTTCTCTTTGCCTAGATATTGTACTTTCAGAATCAGGGCTGATCAAAGAAAAGATAAGAGGTCAAACAAGTAAATTAGATCCAATTCATCATTTAAAAAGTTATCAATATAGCTGGTAAAACTCTGATAAACTTGGAACTGTTAGAATTAATAAAGTTCCAAATTATGATGTATTTGAAGGCAGGTTATAACAAGCAAACTCAAGCACCAATCTATTTTCAATCTTTGGTAGATTATACAAGAAAGAAAGCCAGTTTTAGTTAAGTTCTTGCACCATGTTTTATGAATGTAAAGCAATGATCAAGTTTACTTAAAGAAGTAGAAATTTCTAAAAACACATTCTGAAAGATGGGTTTAAATGCAATCAATCAGCACTGAAGTTATCAAAGTCCTCTGTGTTGATTTAGAAAGTTTGTGTGTGAAATACTACCCAAAGTTTTCTTACTATCTCACTTTAATTGATAATTTATGAATAATAATCATAATAATTTATGAATTAATTGGCAGAATCTTTCAGAAAGGTTTCAAGCAGTGGAAGTAGTAAGGTATTGTTTGCTGCTGTTTATTTTATTTCTTTGCTGCTTTGTTGTTGTTTTCAGATCTGAATCGATGATGAAAGTGTAAATAGCTCTCACCATAAAGTATGCAATATTTATGTAATGTCATCTAACAGAAAATACTGTCGTATGTTCTCCCATATTCTGTCTCTTCTAAAAACTGCCTATTATCATTTGTCAGGTAAAAGTTAAAGAAGAAAACGAAGGGTTGAATTTTCCCGTTTTTTAGCAAACAGCTTTCTTTAGTGACACTCAATGTTGATAGCCTGCCATGCCAATGTAGACATTTTTCATGCAATCATCTGCTCTTCAGCTTATTAATTATGCAATCAGTGTCAATGGCACTAGTACTCATGTGGCAGGAGTAGTAGGAGTGCTTGCTGCTTCCATGACTTTGCGACTTTCATGCTACATTTAAACCCCTGCTCTACAGCACTTCAGAGACCAGGAAGCACTTTTCAGTGTGCTGTTGGCGGCCAGCTTGTAATTTAGGAACTGATCAGCCAACCTACTAAAAACCAATGCAAATCTGGAAGGCTGACAGCTTCCAAGTAAACACAAACTGAACAATCACTAAGAAAGTAATCCAAGAGGAATAAGATGCATATGTGTAGATGCATGCGAGTCACGTGTGTCCTTGCAGTCAAATCAACCTGACAGAAGTATACAATTCTGGAATATCATGAGCCCCAAACAGAAGTCCTGAAGGGTTGAAGTGTATGTGTTGGTCAGAAAGCACCCATGATGATGTGAGACATGTGGTTTTTACAATGTCCACTTGTGTGAAGTAAGGGTGGAAAAAAACAGTGTCCATACAGCATGCAGGGAAATGGGGGAGCTGGACAAAGGTCTGGAAAAACAAGCGGTGAGCGGTTGCCACTAGTTAAAAGATAGTTGTTCTGTCTTGCATGGAATTGGCATCTCTCGTTTCTGAGGGCAGGACAGGACAGTGGGGAGCTGCATAGTAATGAGACAAGATTAGCTATTGGTGAGATGCAAATCCATCTAAATATAATAGTTGTACCTCATCAGAAGAAGCGCTTATGCCCGAAACATGGATTCTCCTGCTTCTTTGATGCTGCCTGACCTGCTGCGCTTTTCCAGCAACACATTTTTAAGCTACCTCATCAGAGGGTCAGAATTTGTTATTTAAATCTTAAGGGGAAAATCAGAATGCCTTTTCTTGACATCAGCAGGGTGACTAAATGGGTAACCCCTCTTCCCCTGAAATCCTCCCCCAAGCTGGTTGGGAAACAGCATTATTTGCCCATGTAAGGGCCTCAACTGGCAAAAGTGCGGTTAAGTTAGCAAAGGTCTTGCTTGTCCCACTGTTCATTCATGGGATGTGGCATGGGCATTACTGCCCTTGAGAGTTGATGGTGAATCGCCTTCTTGAAACACTGCAGTCCATGTGATGTGGCCACCTGACAGTGCTGTGAGTGAGTGAAAGAGCAGTGATGTAGCTCATAGTTGGTCTGCATATTAGAGGGCCACTTGAAGGAGGTGGTGTTCCATGCATCTGCTGTCCTTGACCTAATAGGTTTAGAAGGTGTTGTCTAAGGAGTCTTGGCGAGTTGCAACAGTGCATCTTGTATATTGTAAACGCTGCTGCTTTCTTGTGTCAGTGATGGACAGAGTTGGATGGTGAGCCAATCAGGTGGATTGCTGTGTCCTAGATTGTCCTGTTCTGCTCTTGAGTGCAGTTGGAGCTGCACTCATCTATGCCGTATTTAAACATCCTACTGTTGTTAGAATACTGAATGGACTCTCAAACCCTTAACATTCGCCTGTACCTGTGTTTTTGTTTTTGCCGCTGTTTACCTATTATTTACTTATCCATGCTACTTAACTCTGTGATCTGCCTGTATTGCTCGCAAGACAAAGCTTTTCACTGTGCCTTAGTACATGTGACAATAATTCAATTCAATTCACTCCTGATTTGTGCCTTGTAGATGGTGAACATCCAGAGGAGGTAATTAACTCACCACAGAACATCGTAGCTTCTCACCTGCTCTGGTAGCCAGAGTACTTATAAGGCTGGTCCAGTTCAATTTCTGATCAATGGTACACCTTATGATGTTGATCTTGGGGAAATTCAATGATTTTAATGCCACTGAATGTTAAGGAGATTTGGTTGAATCCTTCTTATTGGAAAAGGTCTTTGCCTGGTACTGGTGTGGTATGAGTGTTACTTGTCACTCTTCATCCTGTGACTGAATGCTACCTAGGTTCTGCTGCATTTCTGCATGAACTACTTCAATATCTGAGGAGTTGAAAATAGTGCTAAACATTGTGGAATCATCTGCATCATCTCCACCGCTGAGCTTATGATGGAGAGAAGCCACTAACAGAAGTGCCAGAGGAGCTCCTGCATGATGTCCCATGACTGAGATGAATGACCTCCAACAATCCAAACATCCTTTGTGTTAGGTAAGATTCTAACCAGTAGGGAATTTTCTCTTTGGTCTTCTCTTAAGGACTTCAATTCTGCTCAAGCTCTTTGCTTTCACATGCAGTAAAATGCTACCTTAAATGTCTAGGACAGTCATTCCCCCTCGAATTCAGTTTTTTTGTCCATATTTGGACCAAGGCGGTAATGAGTTCAGGATGTAAGGAGACATAGTGGGACCCAAGTCGAATGTCAGTGAGCAAGTGTCTGCTGAGTAATTGCACCTTGACAGTAAAGTCAATGAAACCTGACTTCAACGATATCCAAGAAATGTGATACAAGCAAATCTGCTGGCATGGTAAATGTCTGAACAAAAGATTCAATTTATATGTGAACTTAAGCAAAGTCTTGGAGTATCCCAATGTATTTAATGGTCACTAACTGTCATTTCTGAAGTGTGATTGCTGATATCAACTGGCCTCATTCCCCTGCTCTGAGTACTGAGTTTGGATTGGTCCTCAGTTTAAAATATTACTTGACAGTAGCTTCAACACTGCAGCACACCATCAAGTACCATGCTCAAGTATCAGCCAAATGTTTGAAGGGGACTTAAAATTATAACCTTTTGATTCAGAGGTGAGAGCCAAGGCAAGCAACTTTGGTTAAAAATAGGATTTTCTAGGCACAATAGCACACTGTTCACAGACCAAGAACCTGGGGCAGACTGGAATTCTGTACTTGCATTATTTAACTATCATGAATAGAATGCTTATTTCAAAAATATCACATCCAGGACAAGGGAAGAAATTTAAATTTAAGGAGGCACAAGTATTAATTTTGTGAGTTTTGAAAATTGCCACGTTTATTTTTTTTATTCAAAGTTTGATTACTTGATCTATATTTTTAACTCAACATGAAGCCAGTTGACTTCATTCCATTCAATATCAGGATTGGGTGGAAAAGTAATTTTGAGAATTGTAGGAGAGAGCATTTAGTAACATTCAGACCATAAATGAGAAGGAGCAAGCGCAGTGGAACTGCATACATGCAATTTGCTCAAGAACTCAAGTAATTGCTCAGAAATGGAGTTTGGACCGTAATGAGTGTGCAAAAATGTGGGTTTGTAGTTCAAGCAGCTATTTGCGAGTGTGATAAATATCTTGTGAAGTTTGAAACACTTACAAATAAATCCACAATTCCACATGACCAACAGACTGAGCAGTTCAATGAACATATTTAGTCATGTTTATGAAATAGGTTATTTTTTAATTTTGGTATTAAACTTGATTTAAAAACTTTTAAAAGTTTTAGTTAATGACACAAAATTGTTTAACAAACAACTTCAATGATTTGATTATGTCACAAGGAGACAACGTTGAAAGGCGATTTTAGAAATCTTGGTTAAGATTTTTCCTTAATGAGATGTTAGCATATTAGTTTACAATTATTAGTGTGTGACAAATTTGCAATTATAAAAGTGTGACATACGAAGTATGGGTAACATTGCTGAAAGTAGAAGTAATTGCGACATTTTTTGTAACACATAGATTGACATTAGACCACTGCAGTGAAAAACATCCACAGCAAAGGCAGATGTGTCACAAATATGACCTTCATGATTGTTCAGAAATAGACTCTGACAAACTTTACCAGAGTACAAGTAGTAAAGTTACAGATTATCAACACTAATGAATGCACCACAAACCCTAGTTACCTAGTTTGTCAAAAGACCATTTGGCTGATTGTTCCATATACTATTAATGTTTACAGAATTAAATTCATGATCCATATTTCAATAGCTACCCATTTCCAAAATGTACATTCTTGGTGCTATATTTGATCACAAGATGAGCTTTTGACCACAAGTTTGCATTATCATGAAGACTACCTGTTTCTATCTTTATAATATTGCCTGATTGTGCCTGTTTCTGCTCATCAGCTACTGAAATCTTCAATTGTGCCCTTATCACCTTCAAACGTGACTGTTTCAACACAGTGCTGACTGGTCTCTTACAACTTCCTCCATAAACTTGAAGTTATTCAAAACTTTGCCACCCACATCATAAGATGCACCAAATCCCGTTCAACAATATGCTAATTGACTTGGATTAGCTCCTGGTCAAATAATTTTAAAATTATCTTTGTTTTAAAATTTCTCCATGTGTCTATCCCTCCCTAGGTCTGTGACTTCCTCCAGCCATAGAACCTTCTGGGATAGCTGCAGTTTCTATCGCTTCATCATTGTGGTCATGCTTTCAATCACTTAAGCTCTGGAAGCTCTCTCATCTTAACGTCTCCATCTATCCATCTTGTTCTCTCTTATGTTATATGACTTCATCAGATGCAGGCACACTGGCAAAGCTATACGTATTGCCTGTCCCTAACTGCCCTTGAACTGACTTGCTGAATAGATCATTTTACTGATCACATTGGAGGACCTGTGAAAAGCCTTGGAATGTTTTATAACATTAAAGGCACTATGTAAATATGAGCTGTTGCTGTTATGATTGTAGTTATGTATGAATCAGGTGTCAGATTAGAAAGTACAGATATATTAAATTATAAGAAAGAGGTTTTGCATGACAGTCGTTAATTTTCTTTTCTGATTATTAACTATTTCACTCTCTGCCCCACAATCTGATGAGTCTTCTGCACTTTTTGTGACCTACATTTGATTGCTGAATGATAAATTTGTAACTTGCAGAGAATTTCCAGCTAATTTTTGACTCTGCTTAAAAGAATTAGGTACATTTAATGGCATTTATATTGTAAAGGAATTCAGATAATGATTCTCAAGGCATTCCGCTGAATAAACAATCCTGTGAACATTCTTTTATCTGAAGAGAAATCTGAACTTGGAACACTGAGAAGACATAAGCCCATTTTAAATTCTTTGGTCTTTTATACTTATGTCACTAGTTTGCAGCCAATAAATAGATCCAACACTGCAACTTGGATTTACAGACTTACATTTTTGCAATTTTAAAAGTGCTAAATGCAAAACTATGGAATAGGAATGAGAATCGAGTGATAAAAGGAAACCTATCTGAAGGTAATGCTAAAGAGATAGATTTTACAGAACAAAACAGAAATTGCTGGAGAAACTCAGCAGATCTGGCAGCCTCACAAAAAGGTCACTGGGCTCAAAATGTCAACTCGGTTTTCTCTCCATAGATGCTTAAGGAGGTTTTGGGGAGGGAGTTCCAAAATGAGAAATCTCTGCCACAAGACAGAGTAAATGATAAGAGTTGAAAAAAAGGAAGGGAATGTGTATGCAGTAACCCATTGGTGGAGAAAATAGAAAGGGTACAATTTGTGGAAGGATTTAAAAATTAGGATTTTGAAATCAATACCTCACTGAGGGATAGCAATAGAAATTGGAATTTTGAACAGCAGAATTTATGTCTGATTTAATTTGAGAATCAAGCAAGGAGCAAACATGGATGTTGGATTCAACAAATAAGTCTTTAAAGGACAGTCAGGTGAAGAAGCAATGTTGACAAGAGAAAGTAGACAATCTTGGCATTGGACTAGATATGGGGATTGTTGCTGTCCAAATCTAAATCAGCCAGTTACCATTACATCACTTTCAATCATTAGGAAAATGATAGAGGTATTGTCAATAGTACTGTCAATAGGCAGTTTTTCATGTTCAGTGGCACAGTGGTTAGCACTGCTGTCTCACAGCACCTGAGACCCGGGTTCAATTCCCGACTCAGGCGACTGACTGTGTGGAGTTTGCACGTTCTCCCTGTGTCTGTGTGGGTTTTCTCCGGTTGCTCCGGTTTCCTCCCACAGTCCAAAGATGTGCGGGTCAGGTGAATTGGCCATGCTAAATTGCCCGTAGTGTTAGGTAAGTGGTAAATGTAGGGGTATGGGTGGGTTGCGCTTCGGCGGGTCGGTGTGGACTTGTTGGGCCGAAGGGCCTGTTTCCACACTGTAAGTAATCTAATCTAATCTAATCTAATCTAAATCATGGGTCACCAATTTAAAGCTTGGAGTCCAATATGGGCACTTATATGGAGACCTCATTACAAGCCTTGGCCCAAATTTAGACAAAATAACTGAACTTATAAAACGATGTGAGAGTGACTGTTCTTGACATCAAGTCAGCATAAAGGAACCTAGCAAACTTTAAATCGTTGAGAATTGGGAGGGGTGGAATTCTTCACTGGTTGAAATCAAATCTAACACAAAGGAAGATGGATGTGACTGCTAACATTAATCATCTCAGCCATAAGACATGGTTGCAGGTGTTTCTCAGAGTAGTATCCTATATGAAAACATCTTCATCTGCTTGATCAAGGACCTATCCTCTAACATTATGTCAAAATTGGGAATTTTGACAATGGTTGCATAGTGCTCACAGCATTTGCATCTTCTCAAATGCTGAAGATGCTGAAGCAGCTTGTGCCTACTTGGGATATGATCTGGATAAGACTCAGATTAGGGTTGATAATGACAAGGAATATTCAAGCTGTGCAAGTGCCAGGCATAGACTTTCTATAGTAAGACAGGCTATTCAACACATTTAACATACAAGGCCATTACTAGCACTGAACTCCTCACCACCAACATCTTCTGGAGGTCACCATTGATCAGAAACTGAAATGAATCAACTATACAAATATTGTGGCTGTAAAGCCAGGTCAAAGACTGGGAATTCTACAATGAATAACACATCTCATTACTTCCATATGTTTGTCTACAAGGCACACGTCAAGAGAATGATGGATACTCTTCACTTGCCTGGATGAGTGCAGCTCTAACACCATTCAATAGACAATAGGTGCAGGAGTAGGCCATTCAGCCCTTCGAGCCTGCACTGCCATTCAATATGATCATGGCTGATCATTCCTAATCAGTATCCGCTCCCTGCCTTATCTCCATAACCCTTGATTCCACTATCTTTGAGAGCTCAATCCAACTCTTTCTTAAATGAATCCAGAGACTAGGCCTCCACTGCCCTCTGGGGCAGAGCATTCCACACAGCCACCACTCTCTGGGTGAAGAAGTTTCTCCTCATCTCTGTCCTAAATGGTCTACCCCGTATTTTTAAGCTGTGTCCTCTGGTTCGGCACTCACCTATCAGCGGAAACATGTTTCCTGCTGCCAGAGTGTCCAATCCTTTCATAATCTTATATGTCTCAATCATATCCCCTCTCAGTCTTCTAAACTCAAGGGTATACAAGCCCAGTCGCTTCAGTCTTTCAGTGTAAGAAGCTCAAAACCATCCAAGACAAAGCAGGCCACTTGACTGACACATTGTCAATCTGCTTCAGCATTTACTTTCTCCACAGCCAGTAGAATGTGCCAGGAATATGTTGTGCAGCACCAACACATCAAGACTCTTTCACAACACCTTCTAAACTCTTGACTTTCATTATCTTGAAGAACAAGAGAACAGATGTAACATCTGCAAGTTTCCCTTCCAAGTCACACATCATTGCTGATTTGGAACTGTTTTAATGTCAGAAGCAAACTGCGCACAGCAAGCTGCCACAAATAGTGAATATTTTTAAACAGTGATGATTAAATGGTTTGAGTTATAAGGAGATGTTGAATAGGCACAAACTATTTTCACTAGAATCTAAGAGATTGAGAAGTGACCTTATAGAGGTTTATAAAATCATGAGGGGTATAGATAAGGTGAATAGCAGGTGTCTTTTCCCTAAAATGGGGGACTTCAAGACTAGGGTACATATTTTTAAGATGAGGAGGAGAAAGTGTGAAAAAACTGTCCCTCCCCCATGTCCTTTTATTAAATGAGTGGTTTGTGTGTGGATTGAACTTCCTGAGGAAGTAGTGGGTGTGGGTACAGTTACAATGTCTAAAAGACATTTGGATGGAGACATGAATAGGAAAGGTCTGGAGGGATAAAGGCCAGGAGCAGGAGGCAGGTGGGACTAGTTTAGTTTGGGATATGGTCGGCATTGACTGGTTGGACCAGAGGATCTGTTTATATGCTGTTTGACTATGACTGTTTGACTTTGAGAAGGAGGAAAGCTCTAAGGTTGCTATGGATATAATTGCTGAGAGTGGAGCTCAAAACTGATTGACTTTGGTTATTAGAATACATAACAAAATGGGAAAAAGCTAATTTGTAGACTGCAGACATCCAGTCATAGAACAGTACAGCACTGTACAGGTCCTTTGGCCCTCAATGTTGTGCTGGCCATTTATCCCACTCTTGGATTAGACTGACCTACATACCCTTCATTGTACTACCTTCCATCTGCCTATCAAAAGTCGCTTAAATGTCCCTAATGTATCAGACTCTACTACCACTGCTGGCAGTGCATTCCTCACACCCACCATTCTTGGGTAAATAACCTACCTCTGTCATCTCCCCTAAACCTTCCTCCATTCACCTTAAAATTGTGCCCCTTCGTGATTTCCACCATGGGAAAATATCTCTGGCTATCCACTCTATCTATGCCTCGCAACCTATTGTACACCACTATCAAGTCACTTCTCATCTCTCTTTACTTTAATGAAAAAAGCCCTAGCTCCCTCAGCTTTCTTCAGAAGACATGCCCTCCAGTCCAGGCAGCATCTGGTAAATCTCCTCTGCACCCTCTCTAAAGCATCCACATATTTCCTATAATGAGGAAACCAGCACTGAACACAATATTCTAAGTGTGGTCTAAGCAGGGCTGTATAAAGTTGTAGTATAACTTCGTGGCTCTTAAACTCAATCTCCCTGCTAATGAAAGTCAACATACCATACACTTTCTTAACAACCCTATCAACTTAGGTGGTAACTTTGAGGGATCTATGGATGTGGATCCAAAGATCCCTCTGTTCCTCCACACTACTAAGAATCCTGCCTTTAACCCTGTAATCTGTATTCAAACTCAACCTTTCAAAGTGAGTCACTTCACACTTATCCAGGTTGAACTCCATCCGAAACTCATCAGCCCAATTCTGCATCTTGTCAATGTCACGTTGCAACCTATAACAGCTCTCCACCAACCTTCACATCATTGGCAAACTTACGAACACACCCTTCCACTTCCTCATCTAAGTCATGTATAAAAATCGCAAAGAGCAGAGGTCCCAGAACTGATCTGAGTGGAACACTACTGGTCACTGAGCTCCATGCTGAATACTTTCCATCTACCACCACTCTCTGTCTTCTACGGACCAGCGAATTCTGTATCCAGATAGCCAGATTTCCCTGTATCCCATGCCTCCTTACTTTCTGAATGAACCTACCATGGGGAACCTTATCAAAGGCCTCTCTAAAATCCATGCACACCATATCTACTGCTGTACCTTCATCAATGTGTTTTGTTACATCCTCAAAGAATTCAATAAGGTCTGTGAAACATGACCAGCCCCTCACAAAGCCATGCTGACTATCTCTAATCAAAGTATGGTTTTCCAAGTAATCATAAATCCTGTATCTCAGAATCCACTCCAATACTTTGCCCACTACTGACATAAAACTGACTGGTCTGTAATTCCCAGCAATTTCCCTATTCACTTTCTTGAACAAGGGAACAACATTTGCCTCCTCCAACCATCTGATGGTACTCCAGTGGACAATGAGGATGCAAAAATCATCTTCCCTTGCTTCCTGTAGGAACCTGATGTATATCCGTTTGGCCCAGGGGACTTATCTATACTTATGTTTGTCAAAATTTTCAGCACATCCCCCTTCCTATCATCAACCCGTTCTAGCATATCAGTCTGTTTCACACTGTCCTCAGAAATGTCAAGGTCCCTCATAGTGGTGAATACTAAAGCAAAGTATTTATTCAGGATCTCCTCTACTTCCCGTGACTCCAGGTGCAACTTCCCTCCACTATCCCTCATAGGGCCTACCCTCAGTCTGGCCATCCTCCTGTTCCTCACATAAGGTAGAATCCTACCCGCTAAAGTTTTCTCATGCCTCCTTCTAGCTCTCCTAAGTCCATTCTTCACTTCCTTTCCTGCCACTGTGTAACCCTCTATAGCCCTGTCTGATCCTTGCCTCCTCAACCTTAAGTAAGTTTCCTTCTTCCTCTTGACCAGATGCTCCACATTCCTTGTTGCCCAAGGTTCTTTCAAACTACCATCCCTTATTTGCCTCAATGGAACAAACCTGTCCAGACCCATTAGTAAGTGCTTCCTAAACAATTCCCACATTTATGTCGTGCATTTCCTTGCGAACACCTGTTTCCAATTTAGGCACCCCAGTTCCTGCCTAACAGCATTGTAATTTCCCCGTCCCTCATTTAAATATGGGGTAAAAACAATGACTGCAGATGCTGGATACCAGATTCTGGATCGGTGGTGCTGGAAGCAGTTCAGGCAGCATCCAAAGTGCAGTGAAATCGACGTTTCGGGCAAACGCCCTTCATCAGGAAGGGGAACCTTATCAAAGGTTAAATATTTAAACCTCATTTAAATACACCCATACCGTCTGCTCCTATCCTTTTCCAAAAGTATAGTAAAGGTCGGGGAGTTGTGATCACTCTCACCGAAATGCTCTCCCAATGAGATCGGACACCTGGCATGGTTTGTAGCCAAGCTCCAAATCCAATATGGCTTCCCTTCTAGTCAGCCTATTGCATCAGGTACCCTTCCTGGACACACCTGACAAAAATCTGCTCCATCCATTACGGTTCTAAACAGTATTAGGAAAGTTAAAGTCACCCATGACAACAACCTTGTTACTTCTGCACCTTTCCAAAATCTCCCTTCTAAACTGCTCCTCCATGTCTCTGTTGCTACGGGGAGGGGGGGGGGGACTGTAGAAAATTCCCAATAAAGTGGCCTGTTTCTGACTTCCACCCACATTGACTCTGTAGACAAACCCTCCTCAATGACCTCCCTTTCTGCAACTGTGATACTAACCCTGACTAGCAATGCTACAACTCTGGAACATCCAACAACCATCCTGCCCCAGTGATATCCAAGTCTCTGTAATGCCACAGCATCATAGTTCTAAGTACTGATCCAAGCTCTGAGTTCATCACCCTTATTCTGGTTACCTCTTCCATTAAAATAGACACACTTCAACCCATCACATTGACTGCACCTTTGTGCCATCAAGTGCCTATCCCTCCTCACAGACTCTCTGCACACTGTTATCTGGCTGTTCACTACCTACTCTATCATCTGATACATAGCTCAGGTTTCCACCTCCCTGACAATTGAGTTTAAACCCTCCCAAAGAGCTGTAGCAAACATCCCACTCAGGATATTGATGCCCCTCAAGTTCAAGTGCAACCCATCCTTCTGGTACTCGTCCCACCTTCCCCAGAAAGTGTCCCAATGATCCACATATCTGAAGCCCTCCCTCCTACACCAGCCCTGCAGCCACATATTCATTTGCATTCGCATTCTATTCCTAGCCTCACCAGCACATGGCACTGGTAGCAATCCTGAGATTACTAATCTGCTTGTCTTGCCTTCTCGCTTCCAACCTAAGCTAGGGGTGGCACGGTGGCTCAGTGGTTAGCACTGCAGCCTCACAGCGCCAGGGACCCAGGTTCGATTCCAACCTCAGGTGATTGTCTGTGTGGAGCATGTATAATCTCCCCGTGTCTGCATGGGTTTCCTCCCACAGTCTAAAGATGTGCAGGTTAGGTGAATTGGTCATGCTAAATTGCCCATAGTGTTCAGGAATGTGTAGGTTATGTGCACTAGTCAGGGGTAAACGTGGGGTGGGGGAATGGGTCTGGGTGGGTTGCTCTTCGGAGGTTGGCGTGGACTCGTTAGAATCCCGACAATCCCTTCGGCCTATGATTCTAACTTCTTATATTCTCTTTTCAGGGTTTCCTCCCTTTCCCTATCTATGTAATTGATACCGATATGTACCACAACATCTGGCTGCTCTCTCTCCTCCTTAAGGATACTGTGGACTTAATATGAGACATGCCTGACACTGGCACTTGGGAAGCAACATACCATTCACGACCACAATTGATTCTCCTACCATTATCGCTCTCCTTTTCTCTCTCCTTCCCTTCTGAGCCACAGAACCAGGCTCAGTGCCAGAAAGCTGACCGCTGTGGCTATTCCCTGGTAGGTCGCCCCCCCTCCCCCCTCAAACGTTTCCAAAACTGTATACTTATTTTTGAGGGGAATGGCCACACAGGGTCCCTGCAATGTCTACCTATTCCCTTTCCCTCTCCTGATGGTCACCCAGCTACCTTCATCATGTGACTTAGGTGTGACTACCCCCCAATAATTCCTCTCTATCACCCCTCAGCCTCCCGAATGATCCAAAGTTCATGCAGCTCCAGTTCCCTACTGTAATCTATGAGGAGCTGAAGTTGTGTGGACCTCTCGCAGGTGAAGTCAACAGGGACACCACTGGTGACTCTTACCTCCCACATCCTGCAAGAGGAGCATGCAGCTACCCTAACCCCCAACCCGTCTGCTCTAAATTGCCAAGAGAGATTGAATAAATGAAAAACAAAGAAAAAGCCCTCCACCCACTTTTTTTTTGGCTTAAAAAAGGAGGAGTGGGAGAGACTGCACATGTAATGTCTCGGGTTTAGCTATAGCCCGAATATTTCAGTTCACATGCCCAGCAATCCCCATGTCACGTGCACTCTTGTTGAGCCTTCGCTCTGCTTATTCACAAGGTAAGACTTTAAGAGGGAAACTTACATTCTCAGCAGCCCCCAGTCTGCGCTCTCACTGCTCCTGCTTCTGCAATGGAAGCCACTAATACATGAATTAAGTCTTTAAGAGGGAAATTTACCTTCACAGCAGCCTCTGGCCTGTGCTCTGACCACTCCCGCTGCTGCAATGGTGCAGTCAGCTGTGTCTAAACAAATAACTTAGTTTTTATACATTCAGAGAGAGAGCAATAGTGAGTTGTCTTAAACTGAGTAGGGTCAATAGCTCAGCAATACCAAAATCTTTAACCAGCTGTCTCCTTGACAAGCAAAGCTTAAACTGCTGTTGTTGAATACTTCTCATAGTTTGGCAGCTTGCCCTAAAGTTTACCACTGAAGAGGTAATCCAGGACAGAATAAATTTTATCAGCACAGTTTTCATAAAATTGCAACAACAATCAAGATCTCTGTCATCACCCTTCTATATGGGAGTGAAACTTGCATCATCTCTCAAAGGCAACTTAGCGGCAGTTGAAATTTGATACAAAGAAGTGTGAAATGTTACAGTGATAGATGATTCAAGGTGAAATTCTTGTTTTCACTAACTTCAGGGAAAATATAATCATGCAAAATATGATCATGAACATGCCATAACTTCACACTCACATTTCTGTTGAAATATGAAAAAAAATGAACACATTTAAAATTCAAAGATCAATGGATTAAAATCTCATGAAAATAATTACAATCTAACTTAATTGAGTTTGTATTTTCACTGTAGTAAAAGGTTCTACTATACCTACCGCTACTAGCGCTGCCTTCTCTGCGTCCACGTGCACTGCTATCTCTGCCAGACCTCACACGCTGTTTTAAAAATAAAAGTACAAGAAAATATAATTTAATTATTAAATTAAAAAGTGCAACTACTGCTGAAGCACTATAATAGTAAGTTGGCGCCATTGACCTAATTGTGTATGTACACCATAGTGGAACCAAAAGATCTAGAATTAGTGCATCTGCTACTGCTGCCACTTCCCTCATTGTCCCACCGGATGCTCCAGTCACTGGTTCCTTTGCTGTTCATTGGCTTCCCCCTTCACTACTCCGCTAGCAATCTGGCCAGCCATTCCCCTCACTGATCCTTCACCACCTGGCTCACTACTTTACACAGGCAGTGGGATTGAGAGTAAGGTGTGGGGTGAGACATTGAGGATTCTTTCTGAATGCAACTCAGAGTCAATGGTTTTGTAATTTTTTTTACAGGGATGCAGGCTGCCATATGAAATAAACTTTAAATGTGGAGTCATTATACAGGTTCTCAGTGAAGTCTCAAGCACTGCAACTGCAAAGGCTGAGAGTGAGCCCCTTGCAGTTGCGGTGGAAGTAAGACCATAAGGCATAGGAGTAAAAAATGAGGTCTGCAGATGCTGGAGATCACAGCTGCAAATGTGTTGCTGGTCAAAGCACAGCAGATGCTGCCTAACCTGCTGTGCTTTGACCAGCAACACAATTGCATAAGGCATAGGAGCAGAATTAGGTCATTCAGTCCTTTATTTCTACTCTGCCATTCAACCATAGCTGATATGTTTCACTATAGCATTCTCCTGCCTTCTCTCATTAACCCTTAATCCCTTAACAGAGGAACCTTGATTATCCGGCATTTGGTTATCCGAATTTTGGATTATCAGACAAGATCACAAGGTCCCGATGCTTGGCTAAACTGGGTTACCCAGCATTCAATTACCTGAACATTCGATTATCCAAACAAAATACTCCTCGCTTTAGTTTGGATAGTTGAAGTTCCTCTGTACTAATCAAGAACTTATCTTTGTATTAATGATACTTGGCTTCCACAGCCTTCTGTGGCAATTATTTCTACAAATTAACCAATCTTTGGCTGAAGACATTCCTCCTCACCTATGTTCTAAAGGGTTATCCCCTCACTCTGAGGCTGTGCTCTCGGGTCCTAGTCTCTCCTACTAGTGGAGACATAGTCTCCATGGCTACTCAATCCAGGCCTCTCAGTATTCTGTATGTTTCAGAATCATCCTTCTGGACCCCATCCAGTACAGACAGAGTCCTGAACTGCTCCTCATATGACAAGCCTTTCATCCCCAGAATCATTCTGTGAACCTCCTCTGGATCCTCTCCAGTGACAGCACATCTTTTCTCAGATGCAGGGTGCAAAACAGCTCACAATATTCCAAATGTGGTTTGATCAGAGCCTTATTCAGCTTCACCAGTTCATCTCTGCTCTGGAATTGTAGCCCTCTTGAAATTATTGCTAATATTGCATTTGCCTTCCTAACTGCTAATTGAACGTGCATGCTAATCCTAAGAGAATCCTGAACTAGGATTCTCGTATCCCTTTCTGCTTCTGAAGCCTTTCCCATTCAGAAAATAGTCTATGCCTCTTTTCTTCCTACCAAAGTGCATAACCTCACACTTTCCCACATTGTATTCCACCTGCCTCTGTTTTGTGCACTCACCAACCATGTCAAAGTCCTTCTGCAACACAACCTGCCCTTTTAACTATCTTTTTGTCATTGGAAAACAATGCCCTCAAATCCTTCTTTAATGTAAAATGTGAATAGTTGTAATCCCAGCACGGATCCTTGCGGACTCCACTAATCACCAGATGCCATCTTGAAAAAGACCCCTTTAACACCCTCTATCTTCTGCCAATGAGCCAATCCTCTATCCATGCCAGTACCCTGCCCCTAACACTATGGGCTGTGCAGCCAATAAAAATAGACTTGGAGGAAAATGTTTGTTAATACTGAATGTTTTTAGTTTGAGGAGGTCTAGCCATCTGATTTACTCAATGTAGACAGTGAAACGTTAGGACGGAATTTCTCATACTTTCACACCTTAAGATTCACACCTTAACACCTCTCATCAGTTCAGCAACACTACATTGAGACCCATTCTTTAACTAATCACCAAGAAGTCTAAAGGAGATTTGACTTAAAAGCTGTTTCTGGCTTAAAAGGTCAACTGAACAATTGGTTAGAAAACATCCACTTACATCAGTTATTGATCAATTGATTTAGCCGTCATGCCCCAACAGGGTGCAGCACCTCTGCAGGAACTCTGTGGCCTACTCCTATTGGTTTATTAAACATATATGATAGATAACAGGAATTTATGAATCACATTTTCCCTAGGGAACAAGATTCAGGCAGAGATCTTGAAATTATTCACCCAAACGCAACAAGTTCATCTGGTAGTATCAACTTTGCTCCTAAACAAGTACAGGTCAAAAATAGTGACAACTTAAGTCACTTAACTCATGAGAAAGTACAGTGCAACAAGCAAATATATCATACTAGTTTATGAGAGGAAGCTTTCATTGGGGTGCTTCATCGAGAAGCTGCCTTTTAGTGCACATAGTGCTTCTTTACCTGTTCTCTTAACTCTTTCATCTTTTCAACTTTCTTTAGTCTTGTGGCATATTCCTGAACTTCTTTTAGTCCCATATCGGTACAAAGGCGAACTAGAAAGCGCAAACCTAAACAAAAGATCAATTAAAAAGGCAAACAATTCAGCATACCTAATTGGTGGAAAGAGCAGACAAAAAACATCAGATACCAGAAAATTCCTCAAAACAGTTGGCTTTCCTCTGCAAAATCACATTAAACCATAGCAAATATGTAAAATTACTGATATTCTATGTGCAGATAACATACAGATCTCAGTACAACGTCAGTAGATACTGCCCCCCACCATGTTTCTACAAGAACAATGCACTAACAAGATGAAGAATAAAGAGAAATCTGCATTAACTTTATGCCAGAGACCCACCCTTTTCAATTTTGAAGTGGTTCTTCATATGGGCAGCCAGCAATTATGCCTGAACAAGGCACATTAAAATACTTAAGTTAGTGTCCTAAGAGGTATTTGAGACCCTAAGGCAATTTTGATTCTGCCCAGCAGAACACAGCACTGAGTGGCCTATACCACCTGCATTGAAAGGGGACAACTTGCTTCAAAAAGTATAAATAACAGCTTTGGCAAGTAATACTAGAAGAAGCATGAACACTCTTTGGAATCACACAAAAACAAAATCACACCCAGATTAGTTATAGCGGAGAGACTGCAATTCCACACCAAAGCCCACCCCACAGATATATAAGCATTTGTGTAATGGTGACAGCTTACTATTGACAATGAAGTGATGTCTGATTACGATAAAGGACCAGAAACATGCTAAGATTATCAAGTGAGTCTCATCGATGTCGTGCCAATCATTTAACAGATTAATGCATAAAAATTGCCACAATGCAGTTTTGCTCTAGATTAAAATAATTTATATGGGTATTTTCTAAGCTAACATATGGGGAATCAAAAGTACAATAAATGCACTCACTTTTACGGTATAGCTACATAAAATGTCTATTATGCCAGTCTTCCAAGCATTCATATGCTTTTACACACAGTAAAGATATGTCAAAATGACAAACAGATCCTCTGACTATCATCAATTGTTTATTTTGAGAAAAACTCTTACATTCAGCATTTTCAGGAAATTTCTGATGAATGTCTTTATATGTTTCCAATGCCTTTTGATAGTTACCTGTAATAATAAAGGAAACTATTGATGACTATTTTAATCATAGACAAATTCATAAATGTAAGAGTTAACACTTTTTGAAAATTAGCACAAAAGTTTATGGCAAGTTAAAAATTGTAATTGACCAAAATATTGTCAACCCCACAACAATGTCAAAGACTGTCTAGCACCACATTAAAATTTAAAATTCTCACCCTCATTTTCAACTTCCTTTCACCTCTTCCCTCTAATCTCTGTAACTTCGTTCAGTTCTCCAAATCCCACTATTCCTTGTTTAGCTACCTTGTTACCTACCTTTAGCTACCAATCCCCTCCATCAGAAGTCATGCTTTCTGTTATCTGGGCCAGGACACATCAAAGAAGGGACTGAGATCAAGTGGTATTGTGTACTAAAATTCTGGCATTGCAGACTCTGAGGAAGCAACAGCTGACTCCCATCTCTGCTGTAATGGGTCTTCCCATCTCTCTTACCACTCACCAAAGGTCACAACAGTTTTCAGGTCTGGAATTGGGGTCACAGTGGGAAAAACTCTTAGGAAGCATGGGTCCAAGCTCCCAGTTCTTGAATCCTTTTCTAAACCATTCTAACTTGCTATCTGCTCTTTTAAGATGCTTTTAAATTCATACATACTTAAAGCTTTTGATCACCTAATTTGACTAGCTCCTTGGTACCTCAATCTCAAAATTTGTGTTCAGCTCTTTGATGTATTTTTCTATGCTAAAGATGTTTTACATATATGTAATTTATTGTTGTTATAACTTTGTACATAGCAAACTAGCACTACATAAGGATGTACAATTGGAAAACTCTAAAGATGGTCCATGTGTGTCTCCTGTACAAAAGCTGAAGTGGACAACTGGCTCTTAGCTTTAACAATGGGGGACAGTAAGAGCAGCCTAATGGGGATTAATTGATTTAATTTTTTCACTCCTAATAGGATACACATGGTTTCTGATTAGGGTCCCTTACGCATCCAGCTTTTTAAAAAAAGTCAGCCATGTTCGGAAATTAAAGAGATATGCTTCTATTCCTTTGTCCTTGAGCTGTCATGCATAAGGAAATCTACCACCAGCTCAATGTCCTAATTCTTCTTTTGTTTATTGGGACAGCATGAGCCATCCCTACTTGCCCTTGAGAAGTTAGTTGTGAGCTACCTTATTGAACTGCTGCAATCCATGTGCTGCAGTTGGAGCCACAATACTATTAGGGAGAGAATTCCAGCATTGTGACTCAATGACACTGAAGGAACAGCAGTCTATTTCCAAGTAAGGATGATGGATGTCTTCGATGGGCACTTCCAGGTGGTGGTGGTGATGATGTTCCCATGTATCTGCTGCCCATATCCTTCTAGATGGAAGTTTGAAAAATGCTGTCTAAGGAACCTTGATGAATTGCTGCAGGGTATCTTGTACATATCACTGCTACCGAATGTTGGTGGATATTTGTAGATGTAATGTTGATCAAACAGACTGCTTTGTCCTGGACGGTGTCAAGCTTTTCGAATGTTGTTGGAGCTGCACTCGTTCAGGCACGTAGGGAGTATTGCACTGAACTCACCTGTGTCCCATTGATGGTGCACTGGCTTTGGGGTGTCAAACAAGTTACTCGCTGCAGTATTCCGAGCCTCTGACCGGCTCTTGAAGCCACTGTGTTCACATGACTACTCCTATTAAATCTCTGGCTAATGCTAGCCTCCAAGATGTTGATAGCAGGGGATTCTCCACGTTAGAATGTTCTCAAACTCCACTTTTTCAGAATTTATCATGGAACCACATCACCTGCAACAGTTATGCAAAGCACAGCATACCAGAATGAAAAGGCGCACTCTCTCTGGAAGATGCCCCATTTCAGTCCAACAGCTGAGCTGCACCTTCAGAAGCCCTTTCATCTGCTTCACCACATTCCTGGTTGCAGTATGTGCATGAACTTGGTGAAGATGACACACTGTCTGAGTAATGAACACATTTTACATCAGAAAGGAATTGTCTTATGTTGTTTACACCTCACTAGGGTAGCACACTGGAAATCAAGGCTTGCAATTCCCAGAATCATCACAAAATTTAAAGATTTTAATCAATATGAATAATTCCCCAATTCATTTATCATTTGGATCCTAGTTGACAGAAAGCATAGACCAGATTTCTACATTAACAAGAACTATTATTTACTACAAATAAACACACTAACTACAGCAGCATGGTGGCTCAGTGGTTACCACTGCTGCCTCACAGTGCCAGGGGCCTGGGTTCAACTCCACGCTTGGGTGACTGTGTGGAGTTTGCACATTATCCAAGTGTCTGCATGGGTGCCCGCTGGGTGCTCTGGTCCAAATGTGTGTAGGTCAGGTGGTTGGCCATGCTAAATCGTGCATAATGCCCTGGGATTTGCAGGTGGATTAGCATGGGAAATGCAGGGTCACAGACATAAGGTGGGGGGTAGGTCTGAGTGGAATGCTCTTTGGAGAGTCGATGTGGACTTGATGGGTCAAATGGCCTGCTTCCGCACTGTAGGGATTCTATGAATTATGAACCATCGATTTATTAATCTAATAGTTAAAACTCTCACCCACTTATAAAAACCTTCCTTCTCCACATATACATACAGAATCAGGCAGACATTTGAAAAGTGTTATGGCTAGAGGGAAAGACTAGGGATGCAGTTCAGTAGTCCTGGCTCTCAGGATCTGATGAGATGATCCATCTGTTGATAAGAATGCTCTATCTTGATCTTTCTTCTCCAGATATTTTCACTTGATTGCAAGGAGGCACAAAATGACCAGTTCAATATATTCTACTATATATAAACTATGCAATTATACATTCAAAAATCTCTGACTTAATAAGTCACATCTAACAGCAACTAATGAGGAAAACTAAACTGGCTATCTTTGGGCTTGAGCTCTGCATCTGCTGTTTCCTTTCTACAGGTGCAATTGTTTCTGCCTGAACATTCACACCCCCAAACTGTTAGGCTACCTGGGAAACAATCACATAGTTGTTGGCAGGTAGGGAAAGAGGACTCTGTCATTGATAATTGATCATTAATAATCCACAAACCAATCAACTCATGGTGCTAGTCAAATCTCTGTGTCCCCTAGCTCTAGCTTGTCTGTAATTAGGTGTTCTCCACTGTTTGAAACCACAGATGCATAAACAACACTTACAATGAGTGTTATGTAACATGCCTTTAACCGGTGCAGTAATCTTTCGAAAATCTTTGGTTTTTAAACCAGGATTTTCCCATTTCAGAACACAATCAAAAATACAGAAAACAAGTCTTTACAGCTGTGCTCCCAATTCCTTCCCATCTCAGACATACATTAACTATGGCATGTATCACTGAATTCAATGAGGTCTGCAGACATACATATATATATATATATGAAAAAACAATGTTTCTGATGTTCCACATCACTGTTGGAAGTTTCACAAGTGGAATAATTGAATATTACTTAAATGAAGAAGGACTGCAGAAAGCTACAGCACAGAGGATTGGGAGTCCTCGGGCATGAATCATGGAAAACGAATGGACTGTTGGCTTTTATTTCAAAGGGAATAGAGTATAAAAGTCAGGAGATTTTGCTAAAACTGTACGAGGCATTAGTCAGACCATAGCTAGGATACTGTGAACAGTTTTGGGCTCTTATATACTGGTATTGGAGGCAGTTCAGAGAAGATTCACAAGGTTGATCCCATGTATGGGGGGACTGTCTTATGAGGAGAGGTGGACCTGTACTCTTTGGAATTTACAAGAATAAAAGCAATAATATTCAAACATTCAAGTCTGTAGATACAGATACGCTGTTTCCCCTTGTGAGAGTGTCTACGGCCAGAGGGCATAATCACAGAGTAATGTGTCACTGATTTAAGATAGATTCGCAGGAAATTTTTCTTTCAAAGGGGAGTGAATCTGTGGAATTCTTTACCATCGAGAGCCGTCGAGGCTGGATCGTTAAGAATATTCAAGTAAGGGAATCAAGGGTCATGTGGAAGGCAGGAAAATGGAATTGAGGGTTATCGGATCAGCCAAGATCTCATTGAAGCAAATTTGTGGGCTGATTGGTCTATTTCTGCTCTGCAATTACATCATCTTGTCATTAAGTACAGTGCAACTACTGGCTCTCTATCTATGCGCAACATATCATTTTCTCAAAGTACATGAACAGAATCATAGAATTCCTACAGTATGGAAGCATTTGTATTTGGCCCATCTAGTCCACATTGACCATCCGAACAGCATCCACCCAGATCAACCCCTGTACCCTATACCTGTAACCCTGCATTTCTCACAGCTAATCCACTTAGCTTGCATATCCCTGGACACTGTGGGCAATTTAGCATGGCCAATCCACATAAATCTGCACATCTTTGGAATAAATTGGTTAAACATGACTTCCCTTTCACAATAGCACATTGGTTCAGCCTTATTACTTTGAATTTGCTGCAATGCCCTGCTGCATCTTGTTTTGTAACAGCTTCAAACATTTTCCCTTTGACAGATTTTTAGCTAATTGGTCTGTAGTTTCCAGATTTATGTCTCTCTCCCTTTTTGAATGAAGGAGTTACATTTGTTATCTTCCAATCTAATGGTCCCATCCCCAAATCAAAGGAGATTTGGAAAATAAAATCAATGCATCAACTACCTTGTTATTTTAAGACTCTAGGATGAAGTCCATCAACAGCTGGGCTTTCATTATTCAGCTACTTCTTGATATTGTCTGGAATTTTTAAAAATCCATTCACAGAATGCAGGTACCACTGGCTAGGTTGGCATTTACTGCCCATCCCTAATTTTGCCCAGAGGGCAGTTAACAATGAAACTCATTGTGCAGACTTGGAGTCACATGCAGGCCTGATAAGGCAAGGATGGCAGATTTCCTCTCCTAAAAGTCATTAGTGAACCAAACAGATTTAATGACAATTGACAGTGGCTACGTGGTTCCAGTTTGACTATTTTTTAATTACTGTTTTTTATTGAATTCGAACTTCTAACTTGATAGGACTCACACCCTAGAACATTTGTCTATAGTCTTAAATCATTAGTCCAGTGACATTATTACTATATCACCTCCTTCACCTCCTCCACTTAAAATGAATCAAAATAAACTGAACTGGCTGAAGACTGGCACCTGAAATAGGAGAGGTCTCTGTCATAGATGGATATAAAGATGTCCAAAATGGCCAAAGATAGTAATAGTCTTGTCTTTTTCATGCACACTGTCTGCAGCTTCACCAGGCTGGCATCCATTTTTAGATATACTTGGTGCTGTTACTGGCATGCCTTCAAGATAGTTGCTAAAACATTTGAAGTTATTTTCTCTGGTATGACTTCAATACTCTTCATTGAACCAAGGTGACTTGATGGTAATAGCAAAGTATGTCAGTCATGAGTTACAGATTGTGGCAAAATACAATTCTGTTGCTATTGATAATTCATAGCACCATGTGGAAGCCCAGTTTTGAATTGCTGGATTTCTTCTGAATTTATCCCATTTCACACAATGGTAGTGTCACCAACATAATGATTTAAACTAACAATTAAAATAGAATTGAGGAGATATTAAGATTGACAGTTTTTGCAATTTTCTTTTCCAGACAGCAATGGAGTCATTGAATATGTTTAAGGCTGAATCAGAGAGATTCTCGATTGAAAAGAGTCAAAGAAAAAGGGCGATAGGCAGGAAAGTTGAGATCACAATCAATTCAGCCATAATTTTATAGAATGGTGGTGCAGGCTCAAAGGACCAAATGGCTCATTCCTATTCTAATTAATTTTCTGCATATGTCTGCATGGTGGTCACACTCTACCAATACTTTGATGGTAGTTGCATCTATAACAGATAGATTGGTCAGGATAAAATTGCGTTGATTCTTTCAGACTTGCTATTTGTTAGTTCAATCTGGCAGCTATGTCTCCAGACTTAAGCAGTAATGGTATTACCAAGCAGTCCTTGGAGTATATTCTGGGGCTGTTTCTTCACCAGCTTCATGAGCGATACAGTGGCTCAGTGATTAGCACTGCTGCCTCACCAGGAAACTGGGTTTGATTCAACCTTTGGGCGACTGTCTCTGTGGAGTTTGCACGTTCTCCCCGTGTCTGTGTAGGTTTTTTCCGGGTGCTCTCGTTTCTTCCTACAGTCCAAGGATGCGCAGGTTAAGTGGACTGGCCACGCTAAATTGCGTATCCAGTGATATGCAGGCTGGGTGGATTAGCCATTGGAAGTGCAGGATTATAGAGTTGGGGGGTAGGACCAGGTGGGATGCTGTTCGAGCAGCAGCGTGGCCTCAATGGGCTGAATGGCATGCTTCCACACTGTCATCTGTAGGAATTCTAGACCATTTACTCTATGAGCTTAGGGAGGATGGTAAATCATAACTAACAAGAGCTTTACTCGCTCATTTGTTCTGATGCTTATCACCAGAGTCAATACTGTGGATTCTCAAGGCCAGTCTCCTAGTTGTCTACCACTTGTGGGAGAATCTAGGACCACAGGGCACAATCTCAGAATAAGGGGTTGCACATTCAAGATACAGATAAAGAAGAATTTCTTCTCTCACAGCATTGTGAATCTATGGAATTCTTTACCACAGAGATATGTTGAGGCCAAGTCATTAACGTATATTCCAGGGTGAGGTAGATAGACTTTTAATCAATAAGGGAATCCAGGTTTATAGGTAAATGGCAGGAAAGTGGAGTTGAGGATTATCAGATCAACCATGGTCTCACTGAATGGCAGAGCAAATCTGATTGGCCAATTGGTCTAATCTTGCTTCTATGTCTTATGGTCTTATATTCTGATGGTGGATAGGGCATCCAGAGCATTGATAAGGACGTCCAGATGAAGAGGAGTCTTCAAGACTGAAGATGAGTCATTGATTTTAACTTGACCAGTATGTGGGACGGTTCTGTCCACTGACTTTGGCATTGTTTGAGAAGGTAGTTGGAGGATTGATTGGGCTATCTATACGTTTGTTGTATCCAGTGTCTATGTTGATGTTGATGGTGTACCTAGTTTTATTTTTAATCAGTCTTTATTGTACTGGTTTAATACAACTGAACAGCTTGCCACTGAGAGAAGATTTAAAAGAGCAGTTAAGACTCGACCACATGACTGTGTGCTGTGTCTTTGCCATGCCAAAGACTGCACGAAACACCATGTACGACAAAGAGGCAGACAACTAGCAATCTGCATCCATGAACAGCTGCCCCTAGTAGTCATACACACAGATGACAAGGACGACAAATTTGACTGGGACAACACAATGATCAAACAGAGGACAGCCAGAGAATTCCTAGAAGCATGACACTCATCCACGGACTCCATCAACAAACACACAGACCCAGATCCAATATATCGGCTACTACAACGAACTACCAGAACCAGAAGCAGCAGGAACTAAACCAAATAAATTCCAGAAGATGCAGTGAGACTCTAAAGCACTGAAAATGTCACCTAGACAGGAGACAAAATATCTGCAAACTGACTTTCCAGCTCAATGAACATATCCACAACGATGGCAATCAGTACCAGAGCTACAAATCTTTCTGCAAACCTTGAACAGTGCTGGGTATCTGTACTCATATACCAGGCAGGCTGATAAGATCAGCGGATTTCAGATAGGTTTTAACAATACTGCTGTGGTTTGTGGTTACCATTAATAATAATTGCTTATTTTTTAAATTCCAAATTAATGAATCATTCACATGATTTAAATTGTATAAAAAACTGTCTTGGTGGGATCTGAATTCCTGCCTCTGGGATTATGCATCCAGTAACATAATCATTACATACTGTACTATTACATTACGTTATATCATTCAATCCCCAAGTGTTACTTTTGGCCTTACACAGTTTTCTGTTGAGTATGATGTTAACTGAAAACATATTTCTAACTTTACTTAGTCTTGCTGACATTTTTATCTGAGACATTTAATGTATTTTGAGATAAAATATTTTGAGTCTGGGTAATATAAGCAATAGTCAAGTGTTTAACTTACCACTTCTCCTATAACAGCTAGCCACCATTAACTGCCATTTGACTTGAGTAGGTCTGCATTAAAAATATAGTAATAAAACATTATTTTCAAAACCAAAGAAGAAATATTAATTGCTTTTACACAGTTTTCAGTTATAAACACAGCCTCTTCAAAGTTTTAAGATTTTTTTTAAACTTCCCATCTTAAATCTACCGTATTATACTTTCCTACCATATTCTTCAGTTTAGGACACCTTATGCAAAAGCAGAGTATTCACCATTTCCCAGGCATCCAAGACCAATGCTTTTCATCTTGCTATGTTGAGTAGTGCAAAAAGTAGGAAGAAGAGAGGTAATTTACCAACTGATCTTCTCTCTCTCAAATCCTTTACCTGATACCTTATATAATTCCCTGCCTAAGATAGGAAACACAGTGCATGGGGGACATCACAGAATCGATGATAGAATCCCAATAATGTGGAAGCAAGGCATTCAGCCCAACAGGTCCACACTGACCATCTTCGAAGAGCATCCCACCCAGATCCACACCCCCACCCGATCCCTGTAACACTGCATTCCCCATGGCCAACTTACTAAGCCTGCACATCCCTGGACACGATGGGCAATTTAGCATGACCAATCCACCTAGACCAGAGCAACTGGAGGAAATCCACGCAGAGATAGGGAGAACATGCAACTCTACACAAACAGTCTACCAATGCTGGGTCCCTGGTGCTGTGAGGCTGCAGTGCTAACCACTGAGACACTGTGCCACTCCACATGACATATATATCACTTTCTCAATCCTGTTTGGCACTGTGTACACCAGTATAATGTTTAACAACAGCTTTAAAAAACAAATAAATCAGAAGTTCAGCATTACATAAATGGGGATATCTGGAAAGTTTCTAAGTAATTAACCTCTATTGTTTAAAAGAAAAGTTATGATTGACATCTAATCAAAATGCATTATTCTATGCTAAGAACTGTGCATTTGAACATAGCAGTGGGAGAATTGTACAATAATGCCACTAAAATGCATTTGCCAACAACTAGAATACTTAACATAGTATCTTCATACTGAGGCAAGACACTTAGCAAATTTGTAAACTTAAGTTATTGAATAACCTTCTCCTAATAATTTAGTAATTAATGTAATCGTAAAGATCAATGTTTCCAAGCCAAGAAGTAAAAACAATTTTAAAGAGTGTCAAGGTTCTCATTCTCAAACAATCCATTGAATGCTTATGCGTCAGTGTCATTTGGGAAGATAATAAATCTTGGATATGAAGCTTTCTGAAGCTCAGTGAAAACTGTGGCTCGGGGATAACATTTCTATTTGGAGTTAGAAAGCTGTGGGTCCCAAGAGCATTCCAGGACTCATGTATTATCTATACTGAGGCACCTCAGATTAGTCCTGGGGAAACTGCATTACTATCAAAGGGTTTTCAGATGTTATATCATTTGCCCGTTAAGAGAAGAATGATAGCTCTCTTTTGAGAATGAATAGTTTCTACCTGTGATACTCAGAGAAGCCAGTACTCTTTAGTGGCCACATCTTGTTAATGGAACAATGGAATACAATGGAATACAACATACAATGTCAAAAATAAAATATTTCTTACTGGATAAGTGCTGCCCTTTCAAAGTACTGAATCGCTTTTTCACAGAACTGTGTGTCAATGTAGTATGCTCCAAGCCATTCAATGCCCTCAATGTTTGATGGAAAATACCTAAACGACTGATAAAAATAACAGGATACAAGGTGCTAGTTATGGATAGCATTACGTGTCCATTACAAGATTATCCAAATGCTTCCTCACTGAGATTTTTATTTAAATTTTCTCAAGGACTTAAGTTTGAAATTAATGAATGTTAGCGTTACATCTTGAAAATCACACTGCCTATTTACCAAAATAATGTCTGGTACAAAATTAACATTTTCCTCATAAGTATTTATTAAACAGTCTAAATTAAATGTCAAGTATTTTAAAAGGACATACCGGAGACAAAGATTTCAACCATGTAAACTACATGGCAGTAGAGCAATCTAAGGGATTTTGACTGGCCTAAACAAACACATTTATTTTCATTTCAATCTTAAAATAATGTTAATAGCCTTAAATTCACTAAATTACATCAATTGTTTGGAATAACATTATACATTTGAGTCACAAAGTTTTGCGGTGTTCTCCATAAGTGCAAGTAAAGCATCCATGTTTATTCAGGCCTAGACTCAAGAGCCCTATTCGATATTTTGGGGATGATGTCACCTATGGGGCTAGGACAGGTTACTAGTATCTAGGAATGTGTATCAGCAACACCTTCTACAACTGGCCCTCACTGACAGGTGCCACATTTATGTTGAGTTTTTACAATTTTAGTTTTCTTACTATTGTTCTCCATATAAAGAATAAAAAAATTGTGTTTACATCTATTCTATGAATGAACATTATGACCTGCTGCACTTTTCAGCATCACATTTTTCAGCTCTAACTGATCAAGGCAATGCTCTGAAGAATGAACAAAAGAATGGCTGTGATCTAATTTGCTAGTATGAAATAGACTCAATGTGTTTCTATTTTCTTTACGTCTGACAAGGATTGTATTTAATATTTCTAGTTTCCAGTATGAGAGTTTGGCACACTGCGAACCTGACTGACAACCTTAAATTGGTTGTCAGCATAATTCTTAGCACATTCAGGATTATTTGGCAAATGTTGCCAAATCACCAAATCATATCTCATGTTAGACATTGTACAGATTATTCTGGAAAGGTATGGTATCTCAAAGGTTTGTGAATGTGCTGTGCAATATCAAAACAAGTCATGTTTGCCAGTAATAGGATGTTGCCGTCATACCAAAATGATGCCCTTCCTCTCTCAAAAGTGAGTGTGTAATATATGAATTTCAGCGCCAATGTAATGTTAGTTGTGTAGGTCATGTGTTCCAAGGACTGGCAGATTATATCAAACAGAAGGTCCTTTAAGATGCTTGCAACAGGTAAAGATACTAATTATTCCCACTAGCATGTGCTTCCAAAACTCAAACCACAGTATCCAGCATTAGATCTCTGTGATTTAAGCTTGTCAGTTGGGCTCACAGCGTGGCACACTTGCACATACTGGAAGTTACTTGTATTACAGAGCCCTGTTTTTTGCAAACACAAAGAATGTGTGCTTGAACACAGTTTGAGCCTGGTACTGTATAACACTATAAGCAGCAGACATTCTCTGGTATATTTCTCAGCATAATGCCTTGACTAATTATAATCAATCTGCCTTGTTTAAATTTAAACTAAACTGCTCAGTTAACTGTTAGTCAAATTCCAAATGGTGCATTCTTCATGACAATACCTCTACTGATCAAAGCAAACTTGCCAATACCAATCAGCACTCTCATGGGTACTATAAAATGTTGCTCTTCTGACCACTGATACTCTCATAAATAACGTGAACAAGACTGAACACACTGACATCATGTTTTGTTTAGAGCCATGCTTTTACTGTGCAGGATAATAGGGAAAGAGTAGGAGGATTCCTGAAGAAGGGCTTATGCCTGAAACGTCGATTCTCCTGCTCCTTGGATGCTGCCTGACCTGCTGCGCTTTTCTAGCAACACATTTTTCAGCTCTGACCTCCAGCATCTGCAGTCCTCACTTTCTCCTTCATCAGTTAGTCAACTTGCCAGATTTAAATCTAATCAAAGCTGGACAGCCAACTGTTAGTCATCATCTATCCAAGGCATTTCCCATGCCAATGCCTTCACAAATCACAGTGACCATGCTAATCCATTAGCATTCTCTTCTTATGTAGTATAAAATGCTGATTTCCTTTTCACTGGTCCTCTTGTGAATGACCCAATGAGTGCACAATGAAAAGCTGAAGAAAATGTTTTTTTTTCACTAATAGTCAAGTTCTATACGACCAAACAACCATTTGCATACCACAGTAAAGTTCATAATATTTAAAATCTTATACGATTTCTGTAAGATATCACTAAGAATTCAAAAATCTTTTTTAAAAAATTATCAATTTCTACGGAGATCATAAAAGTGTAGCAAAGGGAAGTGGCTTGAGAAGAAAATTCTGGCAAATATTACAGACAGCAGTTCACAAAGTTATATCAAAAATATTGGCTTTACAAACTGAATGCTAGTTCTAAAGGATTTTAGTCCTTCTAATTTATATTTCTGCTCTGAGTGAATGAGAAAACCTTGTTCATTGTCTGTTTTGTTGTACACACACGTAATAATTTGTATTTACTGTCTGAGTGGCCACAATCTTATGTACCAGTCTTACAGACGCTGAATAATCTTGAGGCCCACTCTTAATTTGAGAATTCAATTACACGACTAGTTTAGCAAACAGTTATTAAAAAAATCCCCAGAATGACCATTGTTGATTAAATACCTCATAATAATATTGGAAAGCCTGGGACTTGTCTCCTTCATTGTCATACAGGTCTCCTAGTTTAGCCAATGCCTGTGGGTCAGTGGGTGCAACACTAATCAACTGCATGAGCCACTCAATAGCTTGAGTCAGATCTTCCAGTATTTCATATCTCAAACATTGTGAGTCAAGGATCAGGTTTTCTTTAAAAATGACAATTTCTACTGTCACATGTGGATAAATATACTGTAGCAATCCTTCTTGTATACTTTGGTATCATTGTCATGTTCTGCTAAATAATACAATAGCAATAACATAGAACCCATGATCATCAATTTGGATGTGGTAATAAAATAACTTTCATATAGTTGTCCATAATTACACAATGTTAAGCAAAAATGTATGTAAGTGGATTCAACTAGAGAATTAACAGCACGAGCAAAAATCAACAAATAGAAAGCAGTTTTTGCTATTTAGTTTAAAGCCGTATCTAAAGCCCTAGTTATGTGATTCAACAGGATCCTGTTTCTAGCCTGATTCTATTAGCTCATGGCTCATGTAGTTTTTAGAAAAAAATTTAGATAGAGTCATACAGCATGGAAGTAGACCCTTTGGTTCAACTTGCCCATGTTGACCAGACATCCCAATCCAATCTAGTCCCACTCGTTTGCAGTTGGCCCATATCCCTCTAAACCCTTCCTATTCATATCTGCATCCAGGTTCTTTTGAATTGTAATTGTACCAGCCCCCAACATTTCCTCTGGCAGCTCAATCCATATATGTACGACCCTCTGCGTGGAACAGTTACCACTCGGATGCTGTTTAAATCTTTCACCTCTCATCTTAAACCTATGGTCTTTAGTTCTGGACTCACCTACCTTGAGGAAAAGACTTTGGCTGTTCACCCTGTCCAAAACCCCATAATTTTACAAACTTCTATAAAGTAACCCCTTAGCCTTCAACACTAGGGAAAAAAATCCCCAGCCTTAAAGCCTCTCCTTATAACTGAACCTCTCCAGTCCCGGCAACATCCTTGTAAATCTTATTGGCACCTTTTTAAGTTTAGCAACATCCTTCCTATTGTATTCTAAAAGTGGCTTAACCAATGTCTTGCACAGCCACAACACGACCTCCCAACTCCTATACTCAACACACTGACCAATCAAGGCAAGCGTATCAAGCCCCTTCTTCAATATTCTGTCAACCTGCATTTTCACTTTCAAGGAACTATGCATCTGCACCTGTGATCTCACCAAGACCCCGTATATCATTTCTACTTCTCAATTAAATTCCTCTTGCAACGAAGACCAATATAGCATTTGGCTTCCTAATTGCTTGCTGCACCTGCCGGTCTACTTCACCGAATGGTGTACAAGGTCACCAAAATCCTTTTCTACATCCACATTTTGTGTCACTATTTAAATAATACTGTCTTTCTGTTTTTCACAGAGAGCATAGATGCATATTTAGTAATGTTATACTGTATCTGTCATGTATTTCACACTCATTCAACTCATCTACATCAGCTTGAAGCCCCCTTGTATCCCCTCACAATTCACAATCCCACCAAATTTTGTTTCATCAGTAAACTTGGAAATACTGCATTTGGGTGCCTGATCTAAATGATTTTTTTGTACTTCAAACAGACATGGACCAACTATGATCCTTGCGGTACCTCACAATTTACTGTCTGGCACTGGAAAAAAAGTCTTTTATTCCTTAGGAACAGGAATAGATCATTCAGCCCTACAAACCTACTCTGCCAGTCAATGAGATTATGACTGAGCTTTGGTCTGACTGCATGTATCTTTTTGACACATATCCCTAAATAGCTTTTATCTATCTCAGATTTAAAATAAACAATTGACCTAGCATCAAAAGTTATTTGTGGACAAGTTCCAAATCTTTTGAGTGTTCCCACTCTCTGCTTTCTGTCTGTCTACCAACTCTCAATTCATGTCAACATATGACTTTTTAATTCATTCATGGTTTTCTGGAGATTATTACTTTTTTAGTTCTGCCTTTTAATTTAGCCCCCGGCTGCTCATATTGCCTCAGCAGAACTGCTCTACTTACATCTTTGGTATCTGCATGGACCACATCACTTGGATCTTTCCTTCTCTCACTCTAAGTTGCTCTGCAGTTCAGATAAGATATTCTGAACCCAGGCACTAAGCAGGCAACACTGCCTTCAAGAATCTCAATCCTGGACAAAGAGAACAGCGTCTGTTCCCCTAACTATACTGTCCCAATTACAATTACGTTTCACTTTTCTCCACCATCTTGAATAGCTCCCTGTACCATGGTCAGTTTGCTCATCCTCCTCACAGTCCCCACTTTTGTCCACACAGGAAGCAAGAATTTCAAACCTGTTAGACAATATCAAGGGCTGATACTCCTGTAGCACTACCTCCTGGATCACTCATGGTCTTACCTTGCTCATAATCATAACCTCTGCCCCTGACCATTGACCAGATTCAAGGAAGTAAATCGAAGGGGTGTGACAACATCCTGAAACAAAGTATCCAGATAACGCTCTCCCTCCCCGAGATGTTGCAGTGTTCAAAGCTCAGACTCTGAGCTACAGTCCTTCAAGAAAGCAGTACTTGCTACAGATGTCAGTCTGAACCGCAATAGGGTCCACCAGCTCCCACATCATGCAGGTACAAAACGTCACCTGGCCCTACATCTCTATTTTATTTACTTAGTTCTTACGTTTTTTTTATTTCCTATTGTCTTTTAAAATTTTAAACTGCAAATATTTCTCATTTTTGCTTCAATCTGAAAGTAATCTACAATATAATATCAAATTAACAGCTCCTGCCAACTAAAGAAATTATTGTTTTCCTGTGATGGGCCCCTGATCCTGGGCTTCAATTTGTCCTAATAAAAATACTCTATACTGCTTTTGGCATTGCTATCTCTTTATAAGGAAAAAATAAGAAATAACTTATTTCTTCTCTGTCATCCTATTCTGCTGCAGCTTTGAAGGGAAATGACAAATTAATGTTCCAGGAACAGCCTTTCATCAAAAGTGAAAAAAGGTTTAAACAGAATAGTGGGAAAGGAATGGCAACATATTCATTTCACATTGTCGTCAATTCTTGCTGCAAAGCAAATGAAAATTGAAATTTGCTACCATTTTAAACTTCTTATCTCTTGGGTACTTAGTCGCACGCTACTTTGCTGAAGATGATGGTCCAGACACTTATCTATCTTGAATAAGCTTGAAGAAAAAGCACAATGCTGCACAAGTTGGAAATCTGAAATTTATTTTAAAAAAGTGCTGGAAAAACTCAGCATGTATGTTAGCAATGTGCAGAGGGAGAACGTTTTGAGTCCAATGACTCTTTGGAACCGCAGCCCTAAACAGCCCTCTATGATTTTTTTGGCTTTGAGTAATCTATTGTTGCCTCTTTATAAGGACCTCAACTGTTCCACAGTGCCATAGCTTGCTTTCTGCCCAAGTCACCCAGGGAGGGCTAACCTCAATAACATCCATCTTATTCAACTCATGTCCCCACGCCATTACCTCCTTTGACAATACCAATCGCTGCCAATTTCCTTCAAAATGTCCATTTACGAATTATGCCTTGCCCTGCACAATGCTATTGTAGATTATTTCATTAACATGTTACTTTTGATTGAAATCTGGTTCAAGATCCTGCATTATATAATAAAGCAGGGTAAATAATTAATGCCATGTAGAGTACATTGCAAATGAAAAATGGCGATGTATCATAAGCAAGGTTGACTCATGTGTCACAAATTACAGAAAATTCCAACACTTACCAAAATGTTCCCTGACTATTATCTCAGGCCTCTAGATTAATACTTCAGTGACATATGCCAACATCTTGCAATGTAATGCAGTGACAGTGGAGGACAGCCTACTTATACTTCATTCTCTTTTAATCCTACAGAACTGGAAAGCTCACAATATCTGGAAGATGGCGCATATAGGAGACCAAGTGCTGAATCAGTACCAATTCATAGTCATAGAGGAGATGGCACTGGATACTGCATGGATGCTATTGAGATGGGCCATTGGTGATGGTGAAACTAGAAGCTGAAAAGAGTAAGGTCATTTAATACCTGCATCCTTGAGTGAAGGGCAAGAATGAGACCTCCACACATCGCATATAGAGACTTACTGATCACTGTACTCTATGGGACTGGCCACACAGATGCACCTGCTAAGTTGTCCAAATTCTCATAATTCTTCTTATGTCTCCGACAGATCTGAATATGATGATTCACAAAACAGAACACTGCATACATAGCCAACTTCCTCAGTAAAGTGAAGATTGCACAGAACCTGCACCATCACATCCTACCTCAACATCACCTACCAGCACTAATAACCACCTTGACTGGGCCAAAATCAAGTCTAGAACATGGTGAGAAGCACACTACCATTGAGCAGGAGGTGGTAAATGTCAGCCAGATTGAGGTTGATCCCTTGAAGTGCCTGAATGTATAAAGATTCAGGTTGTTGATGGCTGCATATAGGAGATTGCAATGGGTTGGTGCAAAAGATCAGGTGATTCCGGAACTCAAATGTCTGAGATTAGTTAATTAGATAGATGTACTCTCCTCTAGTACTGGTGCTTTCGCATGTGAAGGCAAATGACTTCTGGCGATACTCATGAAGGCTGAGGTAACACACATTCTTCTTGTTGAAGACCCTCTCTGCCCTTTACTGGTTTGATCTTGACTGCTGGGGCTCTTTCTCAGTACAAAGACAGTCAGATTGTTTCCATCTCCAGTCATTGAGTTGTTGGTGGTTTGTGCAGCTTCGTCTGCACATCTACTGTACAAATGATGCCAGCAGTTTACTTTTTTTTCTTAGTTTATTCATGGGATGAAGGCATCGCTGGCTAGGCAGCATTTATTGCCCATCCCTATTTCCCCAGACGGCAGTTAAGAGCCAACCACATTGCCGTGAGTCCAGAGTCACATGTAGGCCAGACTAGGCAAGAATGGAAGCTTCCTTCTCTGAAGGACATGAGTGAATGAGATCGATTTTTCCAACAATCGACAATGGATTCATAGTCATCATTAGTCTCTTAATTCCAGATTTTTAATGAATTCAAATTCCACCATCTGCCATGGTGGGATTCAAACCCATTGGGATTAACAGTCTAGCTATAATACCACTAGGCCATCGTCTCTGCACACTGGTCCTCTCACAACTTGCACTGTTCACTGTTGAGAAACATAAGCCATGACAACTCTGCAATTGGTTGGGTGGCTGAGCATAATTGTCTTAAACATCAACATTTCACCAAATTCTGGAGGTGGTAAGATTCACTGCCCACCTCTAAGAATGCAATTTTAAATTGTGCCAACACCTTCTTGTCTCCATTGCCAAATGAAAATCTACCCTCTATTTCACTGAGTGGTTAGTATATAGAACAGCAACAAAAACTTGCATTTAAACATCTTTTTATGACATAGTAAAATATTGTAACATAACAAGCATCCCTCCCCGATGAACTCAATTCATTCTACATTCATTTTGACCAGAAGATCAGTGAAACTATGTCACCTTCTTTGACAGCCCCGGCTGCACCTGTACCTGTAGTCACCGCCGCTGACATTAAGATCGACCTTCTTGGGAGCAAGCCCATGGAAAGCGACTACCCTGGATCAAATCATAGTTATAGAGATATACAGCACGCAAACAGACCCTTCGGTCCAACTCGTCCATGCTGACCAGATATCCTAAATTAATCCAATCCCATTTGAGAGCACTTGGCCCATATCCCTCTAAACCCTTCCTATTCATATACCCATCCAGATGCCTTTTAAATGTTGTAACTGTACCAGTCTCTACCACTTCCTCTGGCAGCTTATTCCACAAATGTACCACCGTTTGCGTGAAAACATTGCCCCTTAGGTCCCTTTTATATTTTTCCCCTCTCACTGCAAACCTATGCCTTCTAGTTCTGGACTCCTCCCACCCTGGGTAAAAGACCTAGTCTATTTATCCTATCCATGCCCCTCATGATTTTATAAACCTCTACAAGGTCACCCCTCAACCTCCAAGGCTCCACAGAAAACAGCCCCAGCCCTATTCAGCCTCTCCCTATAGCTCAAATCTTCTAACACTGGCAACATCCTTGTAAATCTTTTCTGAACCCTCTCAAGTTTCACAACTTTCTTCCTATTGGAAAGAGACCAGAATTCCAAAAATGGCCTAACCAATGTCCTGTACAGCTGCAACATGACCTCCCTGCTCATATATTCAATGCTCTGACCAATAAAGGAAAGCATACTAAACACCTTCTTCACTTTCCTATCTACCCGAGACTCTACTTTCAAGAAACTATGCACCTGCACTCCAAGGTCTCTTTGTTCAGCCACACTCCCAGGACCTTACCATTAAGTGTAAAAGTTCTGTTCTGATTTGCCTTTCCAAAATGCAGCACCTCACATTTATCTAAATTAAACTCCATCTGCCACTCCTCAGCCCATTGGCCCATCTGATCAAAATCCCATTGTACTCTGAGGTAACCTTCTTCACTGTCACATTACCTCAAATGTTGGTGTCATCTGCAAACTAGGAGAAGGTGAGGACTGTAGATGTTGGAGATCAGAGTTGAGAGTGTGGTGCTGGAAAAGCACAATAGGTCAGGCAGCACCCTAGAAGCAGGAGAATTGACATTTCGGGCATAAGCCCTTCATCCCGTCATATGCAAACTTACTAACTATACCTCCTATATTCACATCCAAATCATTTATATAGATGATGAAAAGCAGTAGACCCAGCACAGATCCTTGTGGCACACCACAGGTCACAGGCCTCCAGTCTAAACAGCAACACTCCACCACCACCCTCTGTCTTCTACCTTTCAGCCAGTTCTGCATCCAAATGGCTAGTTCTCCCTGTATTCCATCGGGCAGCACAGTGGCTAGTACTGTTGCCTCACAGTGCCAGGGACCTGGGTTCGATTCCTACCTTGGGCAACTGTCTGTGTGGAGCTTGCACATCTTCCCTGTGTCTGCGTGGGTTTCCTCTGGGTACTCCGGTTTCCTCCCACAATCCAAACTTGTGCAGGTCAGGTGAATTGGCCATACTAAATTGCCCATAGTGTTAGGTACATTAGTCAGTGGTAAATATAGGGTCGGGGACTGGTTCTGGGTGGGTTACTCTTCGGAGGGTCAGTATGGACTTGTTGGGCTGAAGGGCCTGTTTCCATACTGTAGGGAATCTAATCTAATCTAACTTTGTTAACCAGTCTACCACGAGGATCCTTGTTGAACGCCTTATTGAAGTCTATACATAGGTCATTTCCACTGCTCTGCCCTCATCATTTCTCTTCGTTATTTCTTCAAAACACTTAATCAAGTTAGTGAGTCATGACTTCCGATGTACAAAACCATATTGACTATCCATGATCAGTCCTTGCCAATCCAAATACATACAAATCCTGTCTCTCAGGATTCTCTCCAACAACTTGCCCACCACCAATGTCAGGCTCACTGGTCTCTCTTTCCTTGGCTTTTCCTTACCACCTTTCTTAAATAGCTCTCTGGTCATGCACTCAGAATCCGTGTGGACCAGCTGCCAGGAATATTTGCAGATATCTTTAATCTGTTCTTACTATGATGTGAGGTTTCCATCTGCTTCAAGAAGACCTCTACCATCCTGGTGTCAAAGTAAAAATCAGGTAACATCAAGCCTTAATGACCACTGCCCGTTCGCTCTGACATCCATCATTATGAAGAGCTTAGTAATGGCACACATTAACTACAGCTTCCCAGATTGTCTAGATCCACTACAATATGCCTACCGTCGTAATAAGTCCACGGCAGACACCATCTCCATGGCCTTACATTCATTCTGGAACATTTGGATAACAAGGACACCTACGCCTTCAACTCCATAATTCCAACCAAACCCATCCCTGAAATCAGGGACCTAAAATTCTACTCCCCATTGCAACAGGACCCTCAATTTCCTGTTCTGGAGATTGCCATCAGTAAGGATAGGCAATGACATCATATCCACAATAATCCTCGACACCAATGCCATGCCAAGGCTGCTTAATCAGCCCTTTTCTATATTCCTTATACACTCATGACTGTGTGGCCAAATTCCGCTCCAACTCCATTTACAAACTTGCTGAATACACCACCACAGTGGGTTGGATCTCAAACAAGACAGAGTACAGGAAAGAGATAGACAGTTTAGTAGCATGGTGTAAAGACAACAATCTCTCCCACAATGTCAGCAAAATGAAGGAGTTGGTCATCGATTTCATGAAGCACAGTAGAGGACATGCCCTGTCTATATCAATGGTGTTGAGGTGGAGGTGGTCAAGAGCTTCAAGTTCCCCACCATAAAATATCACCAACAATCTATCCTGGTCCAACCATGCCTTTGCTGCAGTCAAGAAAGCACACCAAAACACCACTACTTCCTCAGAAAGCTAAGGAAATTTGGCATGTCCACAATGATTTTTACCAAGTTTTATAGCTGCACCATAGAAAGCACCCTATCCAGATGCATCACAGCTTATTATGGCAACTGCTCAGTCCAAGACTGCAAGAAATAACAAAGAATTGTGAACGCAGCCCAGTCCATCATGAAAACCAACTTTTTTGCCATTGACTCCATCTACATTTCTTATTGCCTGTGGAAAGCAGCCAACGTAATCAAAGACCCCTCCCAATCCGGTTATACGTCCTTCCATCCTCTTCCATCAGGTAGAAGATACAAAATTTTGAAAACACACGCCAACTGTGGTTAGTCCACTGTCTTTGTGCCCATCTCTGGCCCAGTTCTCATAATATGGTATGTCAGCAGGTACCAAAATTGGAAGCCCCCCCACCATTTAAAAAAAATTAACAAGCAACTTGTTAACAGGGCAATTAACGCAACTAACCCCCGTTGCCCAACTGATAATACAGGTTGTTCTGTTATAATGTGTGCTGCATCAATGCGAATTTACTGTAACATGGTTGAGGAATAGGGGATGCTGTTTCTAAAGCGCGATTTTTCCATTAGAGGGACAGCACAAGAAAGCAACCATTACATTAAAGTGAACTGACTGTACAATTGTGTGGGCAAACAGAGAAGATCCAGAAGGCAATTTTTGAAAATAACTTGATGGAAAAGGTGAAAAGGAAAGAGATTATATTGTTTGGAGGTGCCCCAGGCACAGAGAACACTCCCATTCCAAGATGCTCCCCATTCCCTGTTCCTCTGCTGCCTGACCTTCAAAACACACCAACCCCACATCACTGTAGCCCTTCCTTGGGTCCTTTCTTCTTCAAAAAAACCAAGTGTCTGTTAGAGTCCAGTGGCTCTGTCCTCTTCACTCCAGGATCTAAATGCAGTCTCAGCAGCATGCAATCAGGGTGCTCTCACTGAGGGCTGGAAATTTGAATCTCACCTCAAGGCCACCTTCCATGTAATATCTCCATGGGGTAGCCATGTTGATCATCAGTTCTTGTAGCACCAACTTTCTTTCTATGATGGCAAGCGTTATGGTACCTTGCTCCATCATATCCCATGTTTGGTTTTGAAGTGTGTCTACTTCAACGCCAGGAACATCCGGAATAAGGTGGATGAACTTGCAGTATGGGTTGGTACCTGGGACTTTGACGTTGTGGCCATTTCAGAGACATGGTTAGAGCAGGGACAGGTATGGTTGTTGCAGGTTCCAGGATTTAGATGCTTCAGTAAGAACAGAGAAGATGGTAAAAGAGGGGAAGGTGTGGCATTGTTGGTCAAGGATAGTATTATAGTTGCAGAAAGGATATTTGGGGACTCGTCAACTGAGGTAGTATGGGCTGAAGTTAGAAACAGGAAAAGAGAGGTCACCCTGTTGGGAGTTTTCTATAGACCTCCGAATAGTTCCAGACATGTAGAGGAAAGGTTAGCAAAGATGATTCTTGAAAGGAGTGAGAGAGACAGGGTAGTTATCATGGGGGACTTCAATTTTCCAAATATTGACTGGGAATACTACATACGAGTACTATAAAAAAAGTTTCTTTACTCAGAGAATAGTAAGGGTATGGAATGCTTTGCCTGCAACAGTAGTAGATTCGCCAACTTTAAGTACATTTAAGTCGTCATTGGACAAGCATATGGACGTACATGGAATAGTGTAGGTTAGATGGGCTTCAGATTGGTATGACAGGTCGGCGCAACATCGAGGGCCGAAGGGCCTGTACTGCGCTGTAATGTTCTATATTCTATGTTTCCACAGTTTTGTTTTGAATTTACCTGCTATTGCCACTCCCACCTGTCTAACCTGAGCTGATGCAACTTGAGGTGTCGACTATGTCTTTTCTTCCTTTGGCTATCATCTTATTGCTGTTTTTGGCATCTTGTTGCTATATTTTGGCTACTGTTTTTCCCCAAATTGTAAGAGTGATTACACTTCTAAAACTTAGATTTAATTGACTGTAAAGGATTTTCAGATATCCTGAGATCATGAAAGTGCAAATTACAACAGTTGGCAAAAAACAAATCCATTCTCAATTTATTAGGAAAGCCACAAGGTTTCCCAAATATCAAAACAAACATTATTTGATGAAAATTCCATCACTATTCAAATGATGTGCTTACACATCAAATGTCTGTAAAGGATACAGGTTTGCAATCTGGTACATAACTTGAGCACTGTTCCTCATGATTGCATGGAGCTTCAAGAAACAATCCAAAGCTTCCTCCAGTCTATTCAACTTCTTGTAAGTAAGACCTAAAATTAAAAAGTACAAGTCTTTAAAGTAGTAGCAAATTTAAAAAGTACTGGAGTATTATTGCATGGTATCGTGGAATAGTGAGATGAAGTAGTAAAATCTTGAAGAATAAGAATAAATGATCTGATGTGCCTTTTTTTAATGTGAACTTATCTTCTGATGCGGAGTTTTGTTTGTAATCCCTCACACTTTAATTGTATCACTTTTAGGAGGCACAAAGAAACACCATGTGATTTTCTGCAGAGAGGGAGAGTCATTCATGAGTTATTTATAGTGACCTCTTAGAGGTCATTCACAGCTGCACAAAAGCTAATCACCCGTCCTTCTCACTGGGGAACAATGGGCTATGACAGCGATGAACCAGTTGTTGAAAAGAAAAAAGGAAAGAAAATTGAGGCATAGCCTCCAAATTACATCATATTATAACCAGTGATTGTGGATGATTGAGGATACTATGAGACACTTGCTTTGAAATACATTGAGTCTAATTTTTGTTTCAATTAAAATTTCTAACACAAATAGATATCGTTAATACACATGTAATGGCAAAACCCAAATAATTCCCTGAAAGATTATTTATGACAACGGATTATATAAATTATGCCTGTTTTCTTTAGAATTTTAGAAGGTTAAGTGGTGATCTGATCAAAGTCTTCAGGAAGCTAGACCTAGTCATCTAAAAGCTCTGCTCATGGTCTGGGAATCCGAATTCACATCCAGCAGATGATGGAATTTGAACTCATTAAAAAAAATCAGGAACTAAAAATCCACAGATGACCATGAAACCATTGCCATTTGGCTCATTAATGTCCTTTAGGGAAGGAAATCTGCCATCCTCACCTGGTCTGGCCTACATGTGACTCCAGATCAACAGCAATATGGTTGACTATCAAATGGCCTCTTGAATGACCTAGCAAACTGCACAGTCATTTCAAGTCCAACGAAGTTTCAACAAAGAAACGAAACCAGACAGTTACTGGAAACGACAAAGGCAAAAACAGTCCTGTTGACCGTGTAAAGTCTTCTTTATTAACATCTGGGGGTTAGTGCTAAAATAGGGAGAGCTGTCTCACAAACTAATCAAGCAACAGCCTGACAAAGTCACACTCACAAAATCATACACAAACAATGTCCCAGACACCACCATCACTATCCTTGGATATGACCTCCAGAGTTGGTAGCACAGTGGTACAGAGTCTGGAAGGAGTTGCCCTGGGTGACTCCAGATCGCATTAAGTCTCATAGCTTCAGGTTAAACATGGGCAAGGAAACCTCCAGCTGATTACCTTTGCCTGATGAATTAGTACTCCTCCAGATTGAACAACACTTAGAGGAAGCACCGGGCATCAGTAATAGCAATGAGTATGGACCCAGCAAGAAGTGATAGCATTGGTGTGGCGACTTCCAACGTTGGGGGGCCCAGCACAGGACTCAATGTGCTGGTGGAGGTACCAGCATCAATGGCAGCTCTGATGTCAGTGCTGGTTCAAAGGGTTAGACTTTTGTATTTGTTCATTAAGGTTGTGGACTCTAATACTTCAACAGATTCCAAGATGGCATTAGCGAGGTGGCCTGGTGGTGACTGATGGTGCCAGAGTTTGATGTTGGTGAGTTTGGTGCAGGCAGTGGTGAGGTGCAGGACTTGAGGTGGTGACATCAGTGGCAGCAAAGCAGCAGTGGTGGCAGAGCAGCTTTGATGGGTCCAGCTCAAGGCTCATGGTGGCAGTAACAATAATCTGGACATTTTATTTTCCTTTTGTTTCTGTTTCTTTAACTTGTGCTTTTATTTTTAATTCTAACTATTGTATTCTGAGACAGCACTGGAGAGTGCTAATTCTATATACTTTTCACTGCACTCCTGTACTTTCGTACTCCAGTACATGTGACAATATAATCTCATTTAATCTGAGGATGGCAAAAGCACAAAATTACTCTGGAAGGGGCTAAGCAGCAGCACTATTGATCGAGCTGACTGGGTCCTAAAGGACATAGTTGCTAAATTGGGTCTGTGGAAGATGTGAGGGAACTAACTAGAGGGAAAAACATATTTGACATTATAATGGTCACTCTTACCAAATTGAGTCCTTATGGAGAGGAAGTTCTGCCTTCACATTGAGAATACTGTTCATCATACTGTTTGGCACTATCACCATGCTAAATGGTACAGACTTCAAACAGATCCAGCAACTCAAGACTGGGAATCTATGAGATGTGTGAGCCATCAACAGCAGCAAAATTATACTCCAACACAATATGCAGCCTTGCGGTCCAGCGTATATCCCACTCAAACATTACTATCAAGCCAGGGGAATCAATCCTGGTTCAATTGACAATGCAGAAGGGCATGCCAGGAGCAGCACCAGGCTTATCTAAAAAATGAGGTGTCAACCTGGTGAAGCTACCAAGCAGGATTCTTTGCATGTCAAATAATATAAGCAGCAAGTGACAGATAGAGCTAACCAATCCCACCACCAATGAATCAGATCTAAGCTCTGCCAGATTCAATCCTGAATGGTGGTGGATTATGAAACAACTCACATGAGGAGAAATATCCCCAGCCGCAATATTCAAGAGCTCACCACATCAGTGCAAAATTTAAAGTTGAAACATTTGCAGCACTCTTCAGCCCAAAGTGGATGATCCACGTTGGCCTCCTCCAGTGGTCCTCACCATGACAGGTGCAGGCTTCTGTCAATTTAATTCACTTCACATGACATCAAGAAACGGCTGAAGGCACGAACTACTGCAAAAGGTATGGGCCCTGACAACATGCCAGTAATATACTGAAGACTTGTGCTTCAGGACTTATTGCTCCCTTAGTCAAGCTGTTTCAGAACAGTTACAACACTGTGGAATGTGGAAAATATCCCAGGTATGTCCTGTACACAAAAAGCAGAATAAATCCAGCCCAAAGAATAACCACCCTCTCAGTCTACTCTTGATCATCATTAAAGTGCTGGAAGGTATTATCAACAGTGCTATTAAGCAGCACCTACTTAGCAATTACTTATTCATTGAAGCTCAGTTTGTGTTTCACTCGCTCCTGATCTCATGACAGCCTTGCTTCAAACATGGACAAAACAGCAGAATTCTAGAGATAAGGTGAAACTGACAGCCCTTGACATCAAGGCCATGTTTGACTATCAAAACTGAAGTCAATGGGAATCAGGGATGTAGTCTCTGCTACTTGGAGTCATATCTAGCACATAGGAAGTTGTTGTGGCTGTTGGAGATCAGTCATCTGCAGGAGTTCTTCCTACAGGGTAGTGTCCTAGGCCCAACCATCTTCAGCTGTTTCATGAATGACTTTCCCTCCATCATAAGGTCAGACTGGAGATGCACACTGATGATTGCACAATTGAACATCCATGAGATACTATGAGCAAGACACTATCATTCAGACTCCCTACATACTGAAGCAGTCGACGTTCAAAGACAACAACATCTGGACAATATCCAGGATTGGCTGACAAGTGGCAAACAACATTCACACCACATAAATGCTAGACAATGAACATCACCAAAAAGAGACCATTTAACTACCGCTCCTTGACATTCAATGGTGTTAGCATTACTGAATTTCCCACTACCATCATCCAGTTGTCATTGACCAGAAACCTAACTTGAATCGCGCCATATAAATACAGTGGTTACAAGAGCTGTTCAGAAGCTAGGAATACTGTGGCGAGTTTCTCACATCTTGACTCCCCAAAGCCTGTCCAACATCTACAAGACGCAAGTCAAGATTATGATGGAGTACTCCTCACTTACCTGAATGGGTGCAGATCCAACAATATTCAAGAAGCTTGACGACATACAGAACAAAGCAGCCTGCTTGATTTAATGTCATCCTTAAATATCCATTCCCTCCATTCCTGACATTCTAAGGCAGTGACACATACAATTTACAAGATGCACTGCAGCAATTCATCAAGGTTCCTTAGACAACACCTCCCAAACCGATGAGCAAGGGCAGCAGATACATGGGAACACAATTGTCACATGCAAGTTCCCATCCAAGCCACACATCATCCTGACTTGGAAATAAACTGCTGTTCCTTTAGTGTCACTGAATCAAAATATTGGAATTCCTTTCCTCACAGTACTTTGGGTCTACCTAAGCACGTGGACTGTTGCAGTTCAAGAAGCAGCTCACCACCTTCTCAAGGGCAATAAATGCTGCCAGTCAGCAATACCTATGTCCTACATGTGAATTAAAAATATATATATTAATAGGAAAGGACAGGGTAGATAAAAATAAGTTATTTCCACTGTTTGGGAATTCTAGAACCAGGGAATAGCCTAAAAATAAGGTCAGAACATCATTCGGGAAAGATGTTAGGAAGCACATCCACATACAAATGGTGGTAGATGTTTGGAATTGCAGAGGGTGCTAAATCAGTTGTTCATTTTAAATAAGACATATAATTTTGTGTTAGGCAAAGGTGTTAAGAAGAATGGGCCAATGGCAGATTATATGGAGTTCCATCACATATCAGCCATGAATGGTGGAACATGCTCGAGCAGCTGAATGGCCTACTCCTGTTCCTATGTTTCTATCTGAATGAATGGCACAGTGAGCTTAGCAGAAAATAAGCTCTGAATAAATTAAATCACAAAGCAATTCTGAATCAATAGTGTATACTGAATAACCTACTGGAAAATGCTTCACATTCTTGAAATAAAGATGATACTGCCAACATTAAAGGATTAATACTCAGAAGTCATAAGATTTTCTACTAGAGAAATTAAAAAACGTTGCAACTCACCCAAGTTATAGAGTGCCTCAGTAAAAGAAGAATCATTCCTCAAAGCTTCCTTATAAAATTCAGCTGCTTTTTCATAGTCGCCTCGAACAAAGACACAGTTTCCTTTATTTGTCAATGCTGCTGGATTATATCGATCAGCACTCATAGCAAGGTCAGCATACCGGTCTGCAAGTCCAAAATCATTTTCCTGCACAAGTTCAATGAAAATGATTTCTGCTACGCGTGACCAATTTTTAAAAGTTTTCCTTCATTCAATTACAGAAAATTCATGATTGTCTTCTTTCAAACTCAGGTGATACAAATAAAAAATATGATTTTACACTATAGTAATAATGGAAATGCAACATAGTTATAAAACTTGTTTGTTTTGGATCATGCCAATTCATAAACATCCTTATTGACTTCCAATGAAAATGCCCAAATTTAAATTAAAGTCTGTCTGCTATTTAAATTCAGTACCTTGCAGTCCTACAGTGCGGGAACAATTTAATAGAAAACTGCTTGGAGGAAATGCATGCACGGGAACAACTCAGCACTGTGTGTGGAACCAGATTGGCTGCCTGCAAAGGTAGGTAGCCAATTTACATTATTAAGGCAAGTAGAAGAAAATTTTACCTCCAGCAGAGAAGACATTTCCACTTGCTGGCTGTCAGCTTAATAGAGCTAGCTACCTGTTTCAATAAAGCATCAGTGACCGATCCACTGATTTTGTGGTCAACAAATTAATAGGCTGAGAAAACAATATTGATTGGTGAATGATGAATTCCAAATGTGAAATTGCAAGAACCATGCGCAAATATACAAATTGTGGAAAAAAAACACATTTGTGTATTGCCTCACTAATACGAAATGTAATAGTTATGATCTTAGTACCTACCAAAAAATAAAGGAAAGAGAGATTTGTTGCAGCTGCGCTCTTAACCCTGCTATCCTTCTTCTCAAACATTTTCAGGGTTTCTACAGCCTATAAATTAGAAGTGGAAATATATTATTTTATTAGTATTTCAAAATAATGCTCAAATTTACAATGAGAAACCTGGTTGGATAATTTTAAAAAAGTTTTGATTAAAATGTAAACCCAGAATTCTATGGAAATAACAATCTTGGTGCAAAAGAAATTAATTGCATGCCATCACCATGACCTTCAATCTGATCTTCTGTTTGTGGAATCATTTAGCTCAGTCTGTCACTTGCCATTTATGCTGCTTGGCATACAAGTAGCTTCATCATGTTGACCGCTTTGTCTTTTGTTTGCCTGGTGCTGCCTTGAGTATCAAGGGAATCAAGGGTACGGGGAGAAAGCGGGAGAAAGAGGTTGAGAACCTTATCAGCCATGTTTGAAGAGCGGAGCAGACTTGATCGACTGAAAGGCCTAATTTCTGCTCATATGCTTCTGGCATGCCCTCCCACACTCTTCACTGAAGTAGGGTTAATGCCCTAGTTTGACGATAATGATAGAGTTGCAGATATTCTAGGCCACTGTGTTGGTGTAGAGTTTTGCTGCTGCTAATGGTCCACATTTAGCCTTGAGTGGCTAGATCTGTTTGGACTCTATACTATTTAGCACAGTGGTTGTCCCACACAACCCAACGGATGGTTGGGTTAACATGAAGAATAGACTTTGTCTCCACAAGGACTGTGTGACGGTCACAATTACCGATACTGTCAGACAGATGCAGCAAGGATGAGATCAAGTTATGATTTTCCCTCCTGTTTTTCCCTCACCAATTGTATGCAGGCATCTAATGTTCAATCAATGGATCTATCAGAGGGAAGTGGAAGCCACCCTTATGCTCTGTATCTGAAACCCAACTCCAAACACGCTGTCAACCTCCCACCCAAGAGCTCTATTCCATTCCACTTACCTTACCACAAGTGAAGATTTCAGTGCATTACCAGTAATTGCCACTGATTCAGGTGATGATGCTAACCTCTGTTTGACAAACAGCTTTCAGGCTGAGATTTACATCCTTCAGGGGCCTCGATTCAGTGGGTAGCCTGATGCTATCCAGTTAGGTATCTGATTGATAAACTGACACCAAATTCTGCTCCACAGCTACAATTTAGTTAACTTCTATGCACAAACAGTATTACGCTAAGGTAATCTTTTACATACCTTCAGTCTTTTTTTGCCATAAATTTTTAACTGGATATACATTAGCATGGGTTATCTGTCATTAGCAGCTGACCAACAATGGAGATTAAAGAAGAACTTCTGAATTCAGCTCACAATCAATTAACTTAATTCCAAAATAACAAATGTAGTCAAGAACTGAATGCCTCTGCAGCAACTGAAAATCAATGAAAATGCCAGGAAATCATTCATAAATGTTTGAAAACAATTTACAAAAGGTGGAAATCATCATTAAAAGAACCACAGATCAATGAGCTAAAAAAGAGATTTACATTTTCCAGCAGAAAACAAAGGGGAAAATTCTAAGTTACAACTCCTTGTAAGCAGTTGAGAACCAAAAGGACCTTTTCAAAAAGAAATTGTGTGGAAGTAGCAACCTAAATTCTATTTTATATGCAAATCGACCAGTTGAGCACTTTTTGTATCTTTTTAACTGAAAAATGTAAATGCAACTAAACTTGAGAGGTTTTTTTTCCTGGTTGTGCAGTATCAGAGATGAATGTGGATGTTGAATGAGAAAGGATAAATTATGATTCATTGTTTAAAACAGTTTATAAGTATCCAGCCGAAATAAAAATGGCATTATCATGTGTTACCTGGTTAAAATCCCTTTGTCGCAGGTAAGTAATAGCTTTGTTTATTTCCAGGTCATTAGCTAGTTCAACATATTGAGACGCCTTCACCATCTCCACACACCTGTAACAATTAACAATTGGATTTTGAATCATTCCTGAAAAACCAGATCCTCTTCACATTTCATTTCCAGTTACACAGTGACTTTTGTGGGGAGGAGAACCAGAATAGCTTACATTAATCCAAGAAAAGGATATCAGTGATAGACCATGGAAATATGCTTTTTTTAACTTCTACATCAAGATTATGATTCTTGGTTTAGTTGTGCAATAAGTTTCCTACAAAATAACAATGTGTTAAATTCTACAGCACCACAAAATTAGCTTTTTATTTCCCACAGTTTCTGTATATGAATGCCAAACAAATACCAGTATACGGTTAGTTGATGTCATGAATAGCCATCACAAAACTAATTTATCCGAGGAACGTCCATAGACTTCTACAGCAAAGTGGAGAGAGTTTGGTACAACAACCCAGTCTTCATTAAAACCTGTGTAAGTATCAATACTAATGCCTTCCATAACCACTATGATGTTCTCGCATTACAAACATTATATTTTTGCATTTGAATGTTCAATTGAAACTGGAAAATAAGTATAAATACATTCTATCATTATTTTGAGATTCCAAAGTTCAACCACAAAGATTTTGCAACTATGCTGGTAGTGGTGTGACACCTGCTAAATGGAAAAATATCAAAGAGCCCTCCTTGTCAGTAGGCTCAGAACTTCCAAAAACTGGATAAACCAACAGTAATTAAAGGATAGCTGCTTGCAATTAATGAGAATTCAGGGTTAGAATTGATGATTGAAGACAAACATTCCTTGCAAAAGGGTAGGGTGATGGCCATGGAAAAGACTTCAGCACTTAGCAATGCTTTCTGGAAAACTCCAAAAGGAGCAATAACAAAGGAGATTGATATTCTTTGAAACCACTTCTAACCAAGGTACTGCTTAGTTAAAAACCAGAAATTGGCTACTACAATATCCTAAATCCATTGCATCTGTGAGCAAATTAGGAAAATATTCACTGATATCAGCAGTACACTATAGGTATACCTAATATTATACATTTATTTTTCACCCACTGGAAGTAGGACAAGTATGTCAAAGTTTTCTTCCTGCACCAGCCAAGATAGCACACAAAGCCAATATGCATCCCCCCATATAAGTATCTAAAATAATAACTTGCACATAACGCATGCAAGTTCTGTTCACAAAGAATACTGGCAAAATAAACGCTGAGTAGGATGATGTTGTCTTTGAAAATAATAAAAAGGCAGTCTTATTTCTGCACTTGCTGTCAGCATGCCCATAGACAGTTAATTAAGAAGGCTCCTTTACGCATGCCATTCAATTTAGGGTGGCAGGCAGGTTCCTAAGACTACAGGTCCCTTAACAGACACTGAAACATTTGAAAACAAATTACTGGAGAAACTGAGCAGGTCTGGCAGCACCTGTGAAGAGAAAACAGAGTTAACATTTGAATCCAGTGACTCTTCTTCTGAACCTAATTGGAGTCAACCATGCTTAAAATTTAAGTGAACTTTGGGAGTTAACTGTCAGTCATCCATAACTGGTGAATTCTCCACAGCAACTTATCTACCAATCCGTCCTCCAATCACCACTCTCCTTACATACAATAGAAATCAGAGGTGAGGAACCTATTTCCGACGAGGGCTGGTGACACATGGATAAAATCATTTCACAGCCGTACATAAAGGGTATACTAAGCCCCTTTTTTTGGAAGATTAAAACCAAAGCAAAGCATTCAACTCACCTGTTGTTTTAATGCAATGGCTGAGGTTGGTTTGCCTTGATGAGCCTTCCATTGTCTGCTAGCAACAAAGATATTGCTAATCACAACTATTGTCCCACATTTACATCTGTTAAACGAAAGCACAGGTGGTTCTTTGCCAGAAAATGTTTTAAAAAGAACTGTTCACAGTAGGACGTAGCTCTGAGCAGTGATATAATTCTCAGTAGAGGCTTTCTCAAATTTGGAAAGTCAACAGCACCTACATGGAGTTTGTAAGATTTCAGTCGAGGCAGGTTATTGTATTTGGCCTTCAATTCAATGTTGCTTTACAGATGATTTCAAGTTGGAGACTTTCTGATGCACCGATAGCTTCAATATTGAACAGTGTGAAAAAAATGTAATTCTAGTACTTTCATTCATTCGCCTTGAAATCATGCACAAAATTTCTGAAGCAAATTTGCACAATCCCTATTGTGACTCTTCTATTGTGCGGATTTTGCAGATGTCCCTGAAGGATAAGAAAATGCACAGTTTGACCTTTTCCACCTGCATTTGCCATAACTTTAATTTGGCTTCTAATGATTTCACATTTGGAAGAGAAGTAAGATGCTGCTTTTGTAATTTGACATTGAGTTTTACTTACAAGTCACACACACACATTTGTGCTTACTCAACTCAGCCACAGGTTTTTCCTTCCTCTCTGAAGCAACTCTTCAAGAGGCCGGCATCCGATCACTAATCGCCCTTTATTGATAAATGCATAGCATTTGATAATAGCACTGCTTCGCAATGAGTCATTCCTGACATTCACCTTTTTATGTCAGCAGGTCTCCCTGAGTGGAGCAGATTAAGAGCCCAAAACAGGAAATTCATATTGAGAGGTCCCGTTGGCTAACCTCACTGTAATCACTTCACTCTCTATGAATGTTCTCACTACATTCCTTACTTCATTAAGCCAGATCAGCATACATCCGCAGCTGATTCAAGTACTCTGATTCAAGGTCTTTAACTAACCATTTAAATTAGCTAATGTTGAAGCTCTGTTTTTCAAAAAAGTTAATACTGAACACCTTCACCACTATGTGGCTCAGCTACAGGGACAGTATATGCAAATTCTCTTGCTAAATGAAGCAATGGCATAGAATTCAATAACTTGGATCAAGGATGAGCTGATCAATTTTTCTTAATCAAAAAAGCTAATCCCTCAGAGAACCAAATATGGCTAGAGCACCATCAGGAGGAAGAACACTATTTTAAAATGGTAACTGAAGCTAATATAAGCCTCTCAAAAATATCTACCCCTTTAGTGCGTTGCCACTTAAAAAAAAACAAATCCTCTCCAAGTTCAACATCTACTATGAATCTATGCACAAAGATCATCAGTGAGCCTGTACTTGTTATGTCTAATTAACCTCAAAATTAGCCAAAGAATCTTTCAGAGATATTTCAATGTCTAGAGTCAGATCATTAATCTAAACTGGCACAATCCTATGAGACAAATTCACACTCTGAAATAATGCAATTTTTTCTGGAGCCAGTACAGCTGCAGTTGCAATGATAACACCTTCACAAACTTTAGCCTATGATGAGGTCTATGTTATTGGCAGTGAGTTCACTCATCACAAAACTGGCATAAGTAATACTGCCCATCTTCTTTCTCAGGCTTCTGAAATTTGCTGGCCGCGCATCCAAGAATTTTCCAAAGTGCTCTGATTTTATACAAGTGCACCTGTTCACGGAATTTGGTGCATTTGAAGTATTTTGTGCTGTAATGTCGTTTTACATTGGAATTGTTATGGCAGAAACTGTTTCGTTAATGTTCAACCCCATGGGCTTGCATTTCACTGTGACAAAACCAAGGCAATTGTCTATTTCTCCATGCTTTTCAGGCTTTCAGGTTGATCTCCTCCATTGTGCTTCTTTGGTGGTGGTTCCCGCATTCTCAACTGTGTCATGATGTGCAGTGCTGTTGATGTTCAATGTGCCATTTGTCACAGGAACTTGCTGAGAACTGGCAGGCTGAATTCAATCTAGCAATAGGCCTGATATAGCCCCAGCACACTGGTTCCCCAACCTGGTAAAAATGTTCTTTTTCTTTTACTTTGGCATTTCTTGGTGAAATTTCCTTACATGTGCAAGACAAAAAGCTTCAACAAACAGTGTCATCTCACTCTACCACAGATTCTCTTTGTACCATATCATTCCTTTCATCAGACCGGAATCAATTTACATATATTATTTATTTTAGAATTAGGCATTTGAACTAGTGGTTTGTTTCTTTGGTCTATGTATATGGAGGAGTTTAAATTATTCATCTGACATTCTTTTGGAGCCATAATTTTAAACCAGTATCTGCCAGAGAACGGGTGACTGGTGCTATCCTTGACTGACAGTGACTTGTTTGTATTTTGAGTATTCAACAACTGGAGAGAGGAAACACTGGAAGGCATGAGCTTGCTTTTGGTTTAGAAGAGCCAAGATTTTTTTTTGGTTTAAGGGCAAATCCATAAATTGGAAAGCTTTTATTGGTAGTTTGCAGAAAACCTGCCAGGATTAGATACAAGAACATTTTCTCCTGAAGGAAGGAATTAGTTCAAAATAGTTAGGATATAGGCAAATTCAGTGCAAGAGTTTTAGTTTGAAAGTCAGTTGCAGAAAAATGTGAGAGTCTATCATAAAGAATGTGATAAATGGATACTTGAGTAAAAATGATTTGACTGGGCATAATCAGCATGGACTTGCAAATGGAAAATTGTGTTTAACAAACTTGTTGGGACTGTTGTGAACTAGAGCGTACCCCTTCAAAATATACTGAGAGGATAGCCTAGAATCTAATATTTTCTTGTTTTAAAGGTAAATGCAAGGTATTGTGTTTAAGATGCAATTCGATTGGTCAAACTACCAGATTTCCAGCAAAATATACTTTATTCATTTACTATAGTTTAAAAACAACAAAAAAAGAATTGGCTTAGTTGTAATCCTATTGAAATGCTTAACAAAATAATTAATAATAGTTACTTTATCTATTAACTGTTCCAATATAGTAACATCCCATAAACATATCCTTGACAAAGGCAAATTCAGAAAAATAGATTGTCTTGCATGCAATTCCAGCAGCAGGAAAACACCAAGAGAAAATTCTGAGAGAATGCAGCAGGGAGAGAAGTACATGCAGTTTTCAAACCCTGCTGAGACCCCAGCAACAACTGCTCAAAAGCTAAAACTAAAAATCCTTGTTCTGTGGGAACTTGACCACAACCATTCGGAGTGCTTCTATTGTTGCAATTTTTAAAATAAAAACTCAAAGTCCTCACAAGTTGTTTACTTCATGAGTTTTCAATAGATAGCTCAGTACCTCTCTCTTAAAACCTCTCTTCAAATAAAAAGGACAAAATACATCTCTTAAAATCATAGCATTGACACAGGAGTCTTTTGAGGGTATTATTAACCACATTGACAAAAAGCAGTTGATGCATGTAATATATTTAGATTTTCAGAAGGCTTTTGATAAAGTTTCCAGAGAAAGGTGGCAAGCAAAGTTAAAGCAAATGGTATAGGTGATGCTGTAGTGGTATGGATTAAGCATTATGTAAAGATTGTGATAGTAACGAAGAAATGGAAAACATTCAAAGAGTGCGTGGACCAACAGCAAACAATTGTTCATTCCTGTCTCGCACAGAAGTAAAATGGGAAAAGTCGCCTGGCCTTGGCTAAGAAGGGAAATTAGGAACAGTATTAGATCCAAGGAAGGGGTATACAAATTGGCCAAGAAGAGAAGCAGACCTGAGGACTGGAATCAGTTTAGATTTCAGCAAAGAGGACAAAGGGATTGATGAAGAGGGGAAAATCAGAATACCTGTGAACATATAAACTAACTATAAAAGCTTCTATAGGTGCGTAAAGAAAAAAGATAAGTGAAGACAAATGTAGGTGCCTTACAGTAAGAAACAGGGAAGTTATAAACAGGAACAAATAGATTACAGACTAATTCAGTACATATTCTATCTTCAGAAAGGAGGACACAAATACCTTCCCAAAATGTTGGGGAACATATGGTCTCGTGCGAGAAAGGAATTGAAGAGTATTTGAAAGAAATGGCGTTAGGGAACTTGATGGGATTAAAGGCTTGTCACAAAGCTAGTCCCTTTTTTCTAATAGCTGTTCCTTGGCTCAAGGAGACTCTGTGCTTGATTTTTTTCAGAGGGGTAATAAACTGGGCCGGACTCTGATCATTCTGGTTTGGTACGATATGAAAAGGATTTTGAGAGGCCTTTTGTTTTTATGTAAATAGATGAGACTTCAGGCCAAAGTGGTCAGGCTTTAAAAGTGACCAGTATAAAGAGAGGAGAGTGGTCAGCTGTTTTTAGTTCAGTCCTGAACTGGGAAGTTCAACGGGGAGCTGTGTGGAAACTCTTTCTCTTTTCTGCCCTTCAACTTCAACGTGTAAGCATGTGTTCCATTTATACTGGTTTTTAAAGGGAGTTTGCTTAATGGGACTGTTATGTATAGTCAAAACAGCATAATTAAGTCTAATTGGAGAGGCTGAGTTCTGTAGGGGTTCTTTATTTTGTTCTGTGTTTCATTGTGTAATTTTGTGAATAAATTTTTTGTCTGTTTTAAAATCTTGTAGTCAACCTAGCTATCTTACTCGGGGTAATTTTCACTGAACACTTACCGAGACAAATTGCAAAGTTAGGACTGGGCTGCTTTCTTAAGAATGTTTTGAGTGGTCTGGCCTAGTCCATAACAGGCTGACAAATTCACAGGGTCCAAATATCTACATCCCAGTATACTTAAGGAAATGGCCCTAGAAATAGTGGTGGTCACCTTTCAAGATTTTATAGATCCTGGAATAGTTCCAATGGATTAGAGGGCAACACCACTATTTAAAAATGGAAGTAGGGAGAAAATAGGGAATAATATACCAGTTAATATTTCAGTGATGATGAGGCAAATGCTAGAGTCTATCATAAAAGATTTAATAACAAAGCACTTTGAAAACAGTGACAGGATTGGAGTCAGCATAGATTTATGAAAAGAAAATCATGCTTGACAAATCTACTGGAATTTTTTGAGGATGTAATGAGTAGAGTTTATCAAGGGTTAAACCAATGAATTTTTTTAATTTATATTTTTAGAATGCATTCAATAGGGTCCCACTTAAGAGATTAGCACGTAAAATTAAAGCACGTTGAATTGGGAGTAGTGTACTGACATGGACAGAGAGCTTGCTAGATGACAGAAAACAAAGAGTGGAAATTTATTGGTTATTTTCTGAATGGTAGCCAGTGACCAATTGGATATTGCAAGTATGTGTGCTTGGAGCCCAGCTATTCACAACATATATTAATGATTTAGATGAGGGAACGAAGTGTAAAATCTTCAAAACTGGCTGCGAAGGTGAACTGTGAAGAGGATGCAGAAATGTTTGAATGTGATTTGGACAAGGTGAGTGAGTAGGCAAATGCATGGCTGGTGAAGTATAATGTGGATAAATGTGAGGTTATCAACGTTGGTAGCAAAAACAGGAAAGTGGATTATTACAAAATAAAACAAGAACTGTGGATATTGAAGAAATCAAATAAAGCAGAAATTGCTGGAGAAACTCAGCAGGTCTGGCAGCATCAGGGCAGAGAAAGGCAGATCATTGTCTGAATGACGATAGATTGCTAAAGGTGAGGTGCAACGAGACTTAAATGTCTGTGTACACCAGTCGCTGAAAGTAAACATGCAGGTGCAGTACGCAGTAAAGATGGCAAATATTGAGGTGATTTGAGTATTAGAGCAGGGATGTCCTCCTGCAATTACACAGGGCCTTTATCAGACCATACCAAGATTTTTTGTGCAGTTCTGCTGTCTTTATCTGAGGAAGGATATTCTGGCTACAGAGGGAGTGCAACAAAGACACATCAGACCGATTCCTAGGATGGCAAGACTGACACATGAAGAGAGACTGGATCAGTTAAAACAATATATACAGGAGTTTTGAAGAATGAGAGGGGATCTCATAGAGACATACAAAATATTCTAACAGGACTAGATAGGGTATACAGAGGAACAATATTTCCAATGACTGGGGAATCCAAAATGAAGGGTCACTGTGTAAAGATACAGGGTATGTAATTTAGGACCGAGCTGGTGAGAAATTTCTTCATCAAGGCAATGATGAGCCAGTGGAACTCTCTGCCACAGAAAGTGCTGAAGGCAACACATTAAACATTTTCAAGAAGGAATTAGATATATTTCTTCAGGCTAATGGGATCAAAGGGTATGGGGAGAAAGCAGGAACAAGGTACTGAGTAGGATGATCAGCCATGATCATACTGAATGACAGAGCAGGCTCAAAAAGCACACTGACGTACTCCTGTTTCTATTCTCTATGTAACTAAGATTTGGCTAACAGACATAACGCAGAGAGTAGGAATAAAAGGGTCATACTTGTGTTGACAGACTCTGACTAGTGGGGTATTTCATGGATCAGTACTTAGATCCCAGCCTTCCAGAACATATAGCAGTGATTTGTACATGTGGACCAAATGTATTGTTTCCGATTTTTCAGATAATACAAAGCTAAGCAGAAATGTATGTTATGAAGAAGTAGTAAAACCTTTTCAGGAAGATTTGGACAGGCATAGAGGCTGGGCAAAAACAAGGCAGATTGAAAATAATGTGAAAAGATGTGTGCTTATCCACTTTGGTGGGAAGAACAGATGTACAGAGCATTTTTTAAAAGATGACAGATTGGAAAGTGTAGATACAGATTTGGATGTCTTTGTCAATAAGTCACTGAAGGCTAATGCAGATGCAGTAAGCTATTAGGAAGTCGAATGAAATGTTAGCTTTTATTACATTATATAAACACAAATCATCAAAAACTGAGATCTAAACTTGACTCAGACTTCAGGGAAGAATATTAGGCCAAGAGTACATTCATAGACTTCTTGATGGCAGGTCCAAGAACAACATTAATGGATGCTGAAGAAGTTTTGAGCATAGGAATACTCAAGTCTTCCTATAATTGTATAGGAGTTTGATTAGTATGCACCTTGAGTACTGTGTGGGGTTTTGGTCTCCTTATCTCAAGAAAGGTATTATCGACAAACAGGATGTGCAATAAAAGTTCATCAGACTTTTCAGGATGGTGGCACAGTCTTACGATGAGAATTTGGGCAATCTGGGCCTTTATTTTCTAAAGTTTTGAACAATGAGATGTGACCTCATTGAAACTTAAAAATAAACTTGAAGGAACAGACCTGGTAGAAGCAGGTAAAATATTTCCCCTGGTTGGAGCATCTAGTACCAGATAATTTGAAAATAAAGAGGATGCCATTTAAGAATGAGATGAGAGCAGCATGGTGGCTCAGTGGTTAGCACTGCTGCCTCACAGCGCCAGGGACCCGGTTCAAATCCAGCCTCGGACGACTGTCTATGTGGAGTTTGCACACTCTCCCTGTGTCCTCCCACAATCTAAAGATGTGCATGTTAGGTGAATTGGCCATGCTAAATTGCCCATAGCATTCAGGATTGTGTAGACTAGGTGCAGTCAGAGGTAAATGTAGGATAATAAGGTAGGGGAATGGATCTGGGTAGGTTACTCTTCGGAGGTTTGGTGTGGACTTGTTGGATCGAAGGGTCTGTTTCCACACCGTAAGGAGTCTATGGATCTTGTTTTACTCACTCAGTGATAAATCTTTAGAACACCCTACCCCTTAACTGTGGAAGCTCCGTCTTCAGGCTTTCAACATATTAAAAGATTTTTCAACTTTTGAGCATCAATGCTATAAAGGGTGAAGGGGATTGTGTGGGTAAAAGTCACTGAAGTGTTCAATTACCTATGACTGTGTTAAATAGCAAAGCAAGGTCAACAGAATGAATGGCTTATTCTTGTTCCTATATTTCTATCTTCCCACAATTTCACTGCTTTGTTAAGAAATATGAAGGTGTTACTTAAAAGCAAGAAAATTTAAGCTCCTTTGTGTGATAATCAAGAAAGTGATAGCAAACTCTCAAGACCAGGAATTGAAAGTAACAATGAAGTTAAACCTATAAAATGTGCTGGACATGACTCTCTCTGATATTTGAGTATGTAAAGTTGGGGTAGATGGGACTTTATTCTGCCCTGTGTTTTGTAATCTTTCAATCTGCAGTATTATGATTCAGAAAAAAAACATTAAATAAAAACAAACAAATTATGATATCTCAAGCCACATTTCGTTCTGGAATCTCATGTGTGCAATAGTAACATCAGTTAGGATCGTAACACCAGTTTCTTGGGGACCTTCCCCTTTATCCCACCAAAAGTCACCTGATTTCTAACATGCAGACAGATCCTACTTAATCTGCACATTCTCAGGACTCTCTTTGTTTCTTTCGGATTTCACCACTTTGCTTTTCTCTATTTTCCAGGGTTTTGCTCAGTTATCCTTCTTGGTCTCAATCCCTTCATCCTTTCAAAATCTCAGAGTTGCTTGCTTTGCCAGGTTTTTTAGTTTTCACTTAAAATCTCTCCTTGTATGGCCTCGATCTGTTTCTGACACCATTCTGCAAAGTGCCTTAGGATGCTCATTAATTACATGAAAGGAATTTATTTTAACTGAATTCATTCTGGGCAATTGTGCTGGCATAATATATGGTCTAAAGACAAAAATCACCAAAAATTGAATTCCAAACCTGACTCAGATTTCAGGAGAGAACATCAGAACAGATACATTCACAGATTTCTTGATGGCAGGTTCAAGAATGCTGAATGGATGCTGAACAGCAGATTATCCACATGCTTTTTTCGTTGGAAACACAAAACTTTTACAACCATAAAAATAATACATGTATTTGACAGTAAATATATACATAATGGGGCAGAATGTTATGCTTTTCTTGGGCAGGTTGATAAGTAGACAAGGGTGTATTCCCAAGTGCACTTGGTTACTGTTCCAATCCTTGCTGAGTAGAAAATGCCTGTCAAATATCCAGCCCCGGGCTTTTCAATGTAATCTTTCCTTTATGTTACATAAACAAAATTCTGGAGAAATGCAGGTCTGGCAGTACCCTTGGAGAGGGAAACAAGAGTTAATGATTTGAGTTCAGTATGATTCTTCTGAATAAGTCATATCAGATTCAAAACATTAACTCTTTCTCTCTCCACAGATGCTGCCAGACCTGCTGACTTCCTCTCCCACTTTGTTTTTATTTCAGATTTTCCGTATCTGTAGTATTTTGCATGTATTTTTCCTTTAAAATTATTTGATTATCACAGTATGCCCAAAGTTGTTGCGCATATACATATTAACTCTTACCAGTCAAATCCAGATGCAAAAGATGCTTCAATTGCTGGTGCTATCAACTTTGCTGCTGTCATTATAAATCTCTCTGCCATTGCTTTCCTGCACAATTAAATACATATAAAACATAAGTGATTATAATGTCTTTGCAATTAAATTTTTAACCTAACTATAGCGTGCACAATATTCCACAGGATTGTGTCCTTGGCCCTATCATCTTCAGGTACTTCAATTACCTTCCTTCATCATAAAGTCAAAGATAGGGATATTCGCTGATGATTGCTTAATGTGCAGGACAGTTATGACTCCCGAGGTACTGAAGCAGTCCATGCCAAAATGTAATAATCCCTGTACAACACTCAAGGTTGGGTTCATAAGTGAAAACTAACATTTGATCCATACAAGTGCCAAGCAATATGACCATCTTCAACAAGAGAGGACTAAATCATCATTTCTTAACAGTTAATGGTATTGCCATCATCAACAGTGGGTGGACCTATTGTCCATGGACTGCAGCAGTTTAAGAAGCCATCTTATCACCACTTTCAAGGAAAATTTGGGATGGATACTAAATCCTGTCTTAGTAACAATGTCCACTTCCATTGAACAAATAAAAATAATTTCAAAATGGTAGCTTATTGAGGTTTTTCTAAATTTTACAAATAATTCCTCTAGAAACAGGTGAATGAAAAGAAATTTCATGTTACGAATTTGATTCTGAAAAAGCTTGTTTTTCTATTAATATATTTACTATGTTTCATTCAGATTAAAATAAATACATTATTCCTCCACAGGAAATGGCATTATTAAATAAGTACAAAGGAACCTCGATTATCCGAAGGACACAGGCAGGGAGTATTTCATGCGATTAATCGTATTCTGGAAATCAAATGCTGGATAACATAGTTTATCCAAGCATCAGCACTGTGAGGTCTTGCCGGATAATCAGACATTCAGATAATTGAATGCCGGATAATCAAGGTTCCTCTGTATTAGGAAAGTCCACAGCATTAACATGCACTGTGATCTGTTTTTTTTATGAAGTATTGAGTAGCTGATAAATATAGTTTGGAATAAATATATTTGAAACAAGTGACTCAAAATAAACATTGAAATGTAATTTTTTTTCAGTGTGTCTCGAGTTCAACTATTTCTAGAGATAACTTGTTGGTCCAGAAGAGCAAATTAAATAAGTGGCATGTTATTTTTCGAAACAGCAAATTTATAATACCGCTCTCGCTCCATTTGTCTGAGTGGATCATTCTTGATGGCTTCAATCACAAGATTCATATGTGGATCATCCTAAAAATGCAACGGTTTACAATGAGATAACATCACTTTGAAACAGAAATCGTGATATTATACAAATTACTTGATGTGGGAAATGAAACAGACTAAACAAACCAAATGTCAGCAGGAAACACTTGCGTAAGAATGATAATCATGCCAGAAGGATTTGTTTCATAATGGAGAAAATCATGGGACAATATGTAATAGGATATCTAGACTTCTGTAGATCTCTATGACTCTATTGGAAAAGGGATCAATTCTACGTGTTGACACTCGCCTGGGTGAAATGAAACCAAAGATTGACAAGATGAACTGTAAGTCGAAAAGGGTGGTGCTGGAAAAGCACAGCAGGTCAGGCAGCATCCGAGGAGCAGGAGAATCGATGTTTCGGGCATAAACCCTAAATTCTTGATGAAGGGTTTATGCCCAAAACGTCGACTCTCCTGTTCCTCGGATGCTGCCTGACCTGCTGTGCTGTTCCAGCATCATCATTTTTGACTCTGACTCTCCAGCATCTGCAATCTTCACTTTTTCCAAGGTGAAATATAACTAGATATTTTAGAAGCAAAATAACAAAAACAGGGTTCCTTGGATGACAAGAGAGATGGAGATTATATTTAAGGAAAACAGAAGGGTGTATGATGTATGTCAGGTGAAATCTTCAAATAAGAACAAGGTTATATAATAAATTGAATGGGGAGATGAAGGAATTAAGATTTATCAGGGGATAATATGAGCATAGAATGGTGGTGAATATAAAGAGGAATATCTTCTACTGGCGTGTAAATAGTAAAAGAATAGTTAGAGGTGTGGTTGATGCTATTAGAAACAAAGATAGTAAACAAGCTGGGAAGTACAGGACAAAGCTACATTACATATTGAGTTCTTTGTACTGGTGTTTACTAAGGGGAAAATTAACAACATATTGGAACAATGAGAGGTAACAGAAGCAACAAGTAGGGTAAGAGTTAGAAGAGACGGAAAGAGATACCTGGTGTTACATGTGCATCACTCTTGAAGGCGACAGATATATTGAGAACGCAGTTAGTATTGCTTATGGGAACTCAACAGTAATAAATGAATTGAGTACAGCAGATCTTTATAAAGCACTGGTTAGGCCCTAACTAGAGTACTGCATCCAGTTCCAAACACTGCACTTTAGGAAAGATACAAGGATCTTTGAAAAAGGAACACAAGGACAGGAGTCGGCCATTCACTCTGTACACTCCTTGTGTTATCCTCATTACTTGTTTTGCCACCTAATTTTGTGGCATTCACAATTTCAGTGATAGTACATTCACTTCCATTATTCAAGTCATTAACATATATTGTAAATAATTGGGGCCCCCAACAGTGAACTCTGTGGCAGTCCATTAGTTAGGTGTCACTTCACTGAAAATGACATCTTTATCCCAACTCTCTGTCTTGTATGAGTTAGCCAATCTTCTATCCAAGCTAATATGCTATCCAAAACAGCATGGGCTCTTAGCCTATTAATTAGCCTTATGCGAGGCGAGGTACCTTATTGCCCAAAATCAGTTCATAAGATAGTCTGGCCATCATGGGGAAAAGACTGATGAACTTCTGTTGAATTGCCTCTATGGCAATATCATCTTTCTCATATTAAGGAGACCAAAAGTGCACACAGTACTCGAGATGTAATCTAACCAAGCTCATAAACAATTGAAGTAAAACTTCACTACTATACATAAATCCTCTTGTGATAAAAGCTAACATTCTTTTAGCCTTCCTAATAGCTTACTGCACCTGTATATGGGCCTTCAATGATTTATTCACAAGAACATGCAAATCCCTTTGCACATCTACACTTTCCAATCTCTCACCATTTAAGAACCATTTGCACATCTGTTCCTACCAAAGTAGACAACTATGCATTAACCCACATTATTTTCCAGCTGACATTTTTCTCAAAAGCCTGTCCAAGAATAAGCATTGAGAGCTTCAAAAAGAGTGAATACAAAGAAAACATACAGAGCAGTAATTGGAAGTGAGCAACATCAGAATTGAGAAACATCATAGTAAAGGGTGGATCTGGGCTAGGGGTGATGTGGCTACTAAGTGATCATGGAAGATGGCTTGCTGATGGAGCACCATGCATTTCCTGACCCATTAGAGTGCTGTCAAAACTATTTATCTGCTTCATTCAGCTGTTTTTGTATCTTTTTGGTTATGGTGTTTCCTAAACTCCAGCTGATTTGGTTGAATAGTGTTAAATTGCAATGGCTGTCATATTATCAAGAAGTCAGTCTTATTTACATATTATAATGTCACAGCTCACTGAGATAGTGGCTGTAAATCAAGCCCCATTGTTCTGTAGTTCTTCACAAACATGAAAATTTGATTAAAATTGTCCAATTCTACCTAATTACCTGATTTAGTTAAAATAATATGCATGTCATCATTTAATCAACTGTGCAGGTGTCAATAACTCCCATTGCAAGACTTCCATAATCAGTAATGTGAATGCGTCAAAATTGCTGCCATATCCTTTGGTTTCAGAGCACATATATCTCTCTCTTATGTATCCTCCAGCATTACACAGGGTAGGCAGAGGATTTATTGCTTTATAAGAGTAGGAACATTCAGACCATACAACATAATAAGTATAACTAGCCTGGAAACAACCCTCCACCTGGGGCAATAATGCCATTCTGGGGTTCAGAGGTGAGAAGGGTTTGCATAGCATTTCCAAAATGTTCCCACCCCTCATTATCTTAACTTATTGTAGGACAGGCATAGGAAAGGTACCTGCCTCAACTATGCAAATATCTACATTACATTGGAAAGTCATGGCCCAATGCCATCATTGCCATTTTAATCTCTAATTATATACAATACATAAACATAGCCATTTTCCTAAAAATATTTGACCATTTCCTGAGCACCATGTTTCTACATTTCTTCGTTAATTATGTTGTCTAATTAGAATTAGAAAATCATTTGAATTTTTGGTGCAAAACTGTGATCTACTGCCAATAGCAAAGTGTATTGTGGTGATTTGACAAACAGGTATTAGATAATTTGTCAAATGTAATTTCTTTAAACTGCACTCTAAAACATTTTGATGATAACTGTTCTTTGTTGGTATTTGCCTGTTTGGTCAACAACAAAAGTTCATGAGAAAAATAGACAGGCACCAGGAAATTATTACTATTATTGTATGTAGCAACAGTTTTTAAAATAAGATCTAAGGCACACTCCACAGAAAAATCTTAAATACATTTTTATACTAAACCTAAATTCATATTTACAAACTGTTACATATTTCACATTCCTAACATATATTATACAAATAGTCAAAATATACTTGGCATCTTATTGCCAGTTGATTCTTAATTTACTTACATTAGGTGGGATATATTTGTCATCTTCATCAATACCAAGTGGGACCACAATAAGTTTCTGGAATGCTTTCTTCATCTTTTCACGATCACCAATGGCAAAGTAGCATAGAATGAGATTAAAGCTGGTTTTTAAATTTGGGCTTTCACTCATGATATGCTCAAAGGAGGTGATAGCATCAGAGTACTGTCCCATTTTGACAAATACAACGCCAATGTTCTGCATTATTTTAATTCTGTTTAACAAGAAATTAAAATGAAAAAAGCAATAAGCTGTAGGCACATGTTCAATATCCTTCACCATTACCAGGAGCCAAAGAACAAAAACCTTTTTTTCTGTTATTCAGCCTAAAAGTTTGCAAATTATTTAAAATTAGCCTTCGGGAGGTATTGGATTCATGACACTCATTACCTCTAAATCATCATGTAGTTTGTCTGATAGCAAGTACTGAATGAATAGAAATTTCCTCCAATAAACTTTGGACAGATCAAAGCCAAAGTGTTTCATCCCAAACACAACTCCATTCTCTAGTTTTGGAGGCCGAGGGATGACCTTACAGAGGTTTGTAAAATCATGAGGGGCATGATGGCAGAGTCTTTTTCCTAGGGTGGGGGAGTCCAAAACTAGAGGACATAAAGTTTAAGGCGACAGGGGAAAAACTTAAAAAGGACCTGAGGGTTAACTTGCATGCAGAGGATAATGCGTGAATGGAATGAGTTGGCAGAGAAAGTAGTGGAGATAGGTACATTTACAACACTTAAAAGGCATCTGGATGGGTATATGAATAGGAAGGGTTTAAAGAGTTATGGGTCAAATGCTGGCAAATTGGAATAGGTCGGATTGGGATGCCTGGTCGGCACAGATGAGTTAGACTAAAGGGTCTATTCTTATGCTGTAGGACTCTGAGTCTAGCCACTGGAATCAGTCCTCTCCCTGACAACTGCCTGAGGCTGAATTAAACCATTCACAACTTTAGTGCTATACCTGAACCAGTGTTGAGTTTCTGATCATATATCTATGCCATCTCTGGAACCATCTACTTTCACCTCCATTGCATCAGTGAACTCCTCCCTGCCTACGCACATCTGCTGCTGAAATATTCATCCATATATTTGTTACCTCTCGATTTGGGTATTCTAGCACTCACCAGTTCAACATCCCATCATCAACATTTCATAATGTGAGGTTCCTAAAATTCTGCTGACTGTATCTTAACTTGTACAAAATCTTGCTCATCTATCACTCACACAAAGCCTGACATACAGCATACAGTGGTTTCTGGTCTGGCAACATGCCAATTTTAACATGTTCTCATTTGCTTTTAAATTCTTTCGTATCCTTGCCCTTCTTGCTTTGGATTTTTACTTGTTTGTGAGATGCTTGTGTAGCTGGCAAGGCCAACATTTATTGCCCATGCCTAAATATTCTTGAAAACATGTTGGCAAACCCTCTTTTGAACTGCTGCAGTTCACATGGTGTAGGTACATCCATTGCTGTTATGAAGCAAGTTCCAGGATTTTCGTTCAGTGGCTGTAAAACAATTGCACTACAATTCAAAATCAGGATGACTTTGTGATTGGGAGAGGAACTTGGAGGTAGTGGTATCTGTTGCCTTTGATTTTCTAGATGGTAGGGGTTCAGTTTTGCAAGATGCAATAGGAAGAACTTGCTGTGAAGTATCATGCCCATAGTACAAATGGCTGCTACTCTACATTGATGGTTGACAGAGTGGATATTTAAGGTAGAAGCAGTTTACAGGGTTGCTAACATTAACTACACTGTCGACGGATTATTTGGGAAGTAATAATGAGGGCTTGTAAGTAAGCTACTGGAATAATCATGGATGATTTTAATGAAAAATGAAAGCTTGAGGATAGGAAGAATTTTAGAATTCAGCAAAGATGAATCAAGGAAGTGACAAAGCGAGAATAAAATATGAATACAAAATAGCAAGAAACATTAAAACAAATTGTAAAAAATTTCTGTAAATACGTAAAGAAAAGGTGAGCTATGAATTACTTACGGGCAGAGACTGGAGAATTTGGTACATGAAATATAGAAATAACAGGGAAGCTAAATAAGTACTTTGTGACCATCTTTACAGAGGAAAACAAACCTTTCTGAAATAATCAAGAACCAAGGCTTGAGTAAGAGTGTAGAATTAAAATAAATCAGTATTGGTAAAAGAATAGTATTACTGCTTAAATTAATAAAACTGAAAGTCGACAAATTCCCAGGACTCTATGACCTTCACCCTAGCGTGCTGAAAGGGATGTAGGGATGCTCATCTTTCAAAATTGAACTAATTTTGCCACAGTGCCTGTAGCTTGGAAGGTTGCAAGTGTAATCTCATTTTCTAAGAAAGGAGGGAACTAGATAACAGAGAACTACAGACCTGTTAGCTTGGATTCAATTGTATGGAACATCCTACACTGATATAAGAGTGTGATTACTGGATAATTAAAAAATGATTGTCAGAATGGAGAACCAACATGGATTTAAGAAGAAAAAAATCTTGTTTTTTAAATTTTAAGAGTTTAGAACATAGAACATACAACAGTACAGCGCAGTACAGGTCCTTCAGCCCTCGATGTTGCGCCAACCTGCGGAACCAATCTGAAGTCTATCTATCCTACACTATTCTATTTTCATCTATATATTTATCGAATGACCATTTAAATGTCCTTAAAGTTGGCGAGTCTACTACTGTTGCAGGCAGTGCGTTCCATGCCCCTATCACTGAGTAAAGAAACTACCTCTGACATCTGTCCAATATCTATCACCCCTCAATTTAAAGCCTTGTCCCCTCGTGCTAGCCATCACCATCTGAGGAAAAAGGCTCGCACTGTCCACCCTCTGATTATCTTATATCTCTCAACTAAGTCACCTCCCTACCACCTTCTCTCTAATGAAAACAGCCTCAAGCCCCTCAGTCTTTCCTCAAAAGACTTTCCCTCCATACCAGGCTTCATCCTACTAAATCGCCTCTGAACCCTTTCCAAAGCTTCCACATCCTTCCTATAATGCAGTGGCCAGAAATGGAGTTTCATCGGAGTTTTGTACAGTTGCAACATGATCTCATGGCTCCGAAACTCAATCCCTCTTCAAATAAAAGGAAACACATAGTATGCCTGCTTAACAACACTATCAACCTGGGTGGCAACTTTCAGGGATATTTGTACATGGGCACAGAGATCTCTCTGCTCATCCACCTGCCAAGAATCTTGTCGTTAGCCCAATACCCTTTATTCATGTTGCTCCTTTCAAAGTGAATCACCTCACAGTTTTCCACATTAAACTCAATTTGCCACCTCTCAGCCCAGCTCTGCAGCTTATCTATGTCCCTCTGTAACCTGAACCAACCTTAGTGCCATCTACAAATTTACTAACCCACCCTTCCATGCCCTCTTCCAGGTCACTTATAAAAATGACAAACAGCAGTGGACCTAAAACAGATCCTTGTGGTACACCACTAGTAACTGAACTCAACGATGAACACTTCCCATCGACTACCACTCTCTGTCTTATTTCAGCTAGCCAATTTCTGATCCAAACCACTAATTCACCTTCATCTCATGCCTCTGTAATGTGTGCAATAGCCTACAGTGGGAAACCTTATCAAATGCCTTACCAAAATCCATGTACACCACATCAACCACTTGACCCTCAACCCCCTGTTTGGTCACCTTCTCAAAGTACTCAATAGGGTTTGTGAGGCACGACCTACACTTCACAAAACAGTGTTGTCTATCCCTAATCAACTTATTCCTTTCTAGATTATTATAAATCCTATCTCTTATAACCTTTTCCAATACTTTACTCACAATCAAAGTTAGGCTTACTGGTCTATAATGACCACGGTTGTCTCTACTCGCCTTCTTGAACAAGGGGACAACATTTGCAATCCTCCAGTCTTCTGGCACTATTCCTGTAAACAATGACGAAGGCTCTGCAATCTCTTCTCTGGCTTCCCAGAGAATCCTAGGATAAATCCTATCAGGTCCAGGGACTTATCTACTTTTACACTTGCCTGGATTGCTAACACCTCCTCCTTGTCAATCTCAAAGCTTTTCACTATGTCTCGGTACATGTGACAATAAATTCAATTCAATTCAATTCCATCCCGTCTAGTCTAGTAACCTGTACATCAGTATTTTCCTTGACAACACTGTCTTTTTCTAGTGCAAATACAGACGAAAAATATTCATGTAACGCTTCTCCTATCTCCTCGGACTCCATGCACAACTTACCACTACTTTCCTTGATTGGACCTAATCTTTCTCCAGTCATTCTTTTATTCCTGATGTACGTTTAGAAATCTTCAGGGTTTTCCTTGATACTATCTGTCAATGACCTCTCATGTCCCCTCCTGGCTCTTAGTTCTCTCTTCAGGTCTTTCCTGGCTAGTTTGTAACTCTCAAGCACCCTAATTGAGCCTTCACATCTCATCCTAGCAAAAGCCTTCTCTTTCTCTTGACAAGAGATTTAACTTCCTTGGTAAACCACAGCTTCCTCGCTTGACCACTTCTTCCCTGCCTGATAGGTACATACGTATCAAGGACATGCAGGAGCTCATTTCAATTGTGCCCATCCCCTGTGGTTTTCGTTCCCACTCGATGCATCCTAAATCTCGCCTAATCGCAACATAATTGACTTTCCCTCAGTTATAATTCACGCCCTGCGGTATACACCTATTCCTTTCCATCACTAAAGTAAACATAAGCAAACTGTGGTCACTCGGAGGTCAGACAGGAATTGACAGATTTCTAGTTACCAATGTCATCAAGGATATAGGACTAGTGACAGAATATGGCATTGTGATATATAATCAGCTATGATCTAGAATGGGGAGCAGGTTCAAAGGGATAGGGAATTAACTAGGTAAGAGAAAGCAAAGAGTAGGCATAAATGAACTGATTTGGCAAACTGTAATTCATGAGTACAAAAGGAATAAGTGCTGGACCATCAACTATTTATTATTTGTATTAATGATTTGGAAAGGTTTGGAGGGATAATGTGCCAAACGCAGGCAAGTGGGACTAGTTTAGCTTGGGAACATGAGCAGCATGGACTAGTTGAACCGAAGAGTCTGTTTCCATGCTATATAACTCTTTGACTTAATTGATTTCTAGGCTGAAGAGGTTATCTTATGAGGACCGATTAGACAGGTTGGGCCCTGAGTCTATTGAAGTTTAGAAGAATGAGAGGTAATCTTAGGGAAATAAATAAGAACCTACAGAGATTTGAGGGCACTGGAGGCCCAGTCTCTGGATTCATTAAAGAAAGAGTTGGATAGAGCTCTCAAGGATTGTGGAATCAAGGGTTATGGATTTAAGACAGGAATAGGATACTGATTAAGGATGATCAGCCATGATCATATTGAATGGTGGTGCAGGCTCGAAGGGCAGAATGGCCTACTCCTGCACCTATTGTCTATTGACTGGGTGGATACAGACAGGATGTTTCCTCCTGTGGAAGCTACCAGAACCAGGGGCACAATTATGAGGCATCTCCCATTTAAGACTTGAGATGAAAAGAAAATGTTTCACAGAAGTTTGTTAGTATGTGCAATTCTCTTCCCCAGAAAGAGGTGGACACTGGAACACTGAATATCTTGAAGGCTAATTAAATAGGATTTTGATTAACAAGGGAGTCACATGTTATGCGGGTAGGCAGGCACAAGCAGATTAGCCATGATCTTACCCTATGACACAGCAGACCTGAGAGGCCAAGTAGCTTACTCCTGTCTCTTAGTCTACGTTTGCATGCATGGAATTCAAGTGTTAATCAAGTGCTTTGCCTTGTATGGTCAAGTTGTACTCATCTAGGAGTGTGGAGAAGAATTGAGTACATGACTGATTTGAGCCTTGCATATGCTGAACAGGCTTTGAAGGGTCACTTTGAAGAGTTACTTCCCACAGAATTCCCAATCTTTGACCTGCTCTTGTAGTCACAGTATTTATAAGGTTGGTCCTGTTAAATTTCTGCCTCTTGGTAGCCCCAGGATGTTGATGGTAAGCATTCAGTGATGGTGGTGTCTTTGAGTATTGAGGTAAAATGGTCAGATTCTCCCTTGTTTGAGACAGTCATTGCCTGCAATTGTGTGGTATGAACATTCCTTACATTTATGATCTTAAACCTGAACGTTGTCTAGGTCTTGATGCAAGCAGGCACAGACTACTCTAATATCAGAGGAATTTCATGTGGTACAGCAGATTATAATCATCAGTGAACAACCCCACTTCTGACCTTATGGTTGAGAAGATCATTCATGTAGCAGCTAAAAATTGTTGATTCTCAGGCACTATCCTGATGAACTCTTGCAACAATGCACCCTTAATACCATTAGATCAAATCAGTCTTGAACTCAAGGCAAGTCACTCTCACCTCACCTTTGGAATTCAGATTTTTTTGTCCATTGTTGGAGCAAAGTGCTGTACTGATGTCTGGAGTGGCTCTGATAAAGCCTAAACTGAAAATTGGTCTGCAAGTTATCGAATGACCATTACTTGACAGCATTGTCAACAACACCTTACAACGATTTGCTAATAATTGAGAATAGACAATGACGCAGATTGAATTTGTTACACTTTTTATGGACCGGACCTTATTGGGTATATGCCAGTCCATTATCTGTATTGGCACAGCTCAGGCAAAGTCATACCTAGTTTTGGAGTACAAGACTGCAGTTCCACAACTGAGATATTGTTAGGGCCCATTGCAAGTAATCTATCCAGAGCTTTCAGCCATTTCTTTCATATCATTGTAATGAAATGGACTGGCATCAATGATATTGGGAACCTCAGGAAAAGCCAAGATGGATTATTCACTTAGCACTTCTAATAAAAGTAGTTCATAAGTGTTTTAGTCTAGTCTTTTGAATTGATAGGCTTGGCTCCACCATCATTGAGGATGTGGCATTCATGGAGACTCCTCCTTTCATTATTTGGTAATGCTCAACCATCATCATGACTGGAGGTGACAGAATTGCAGAGATTTGTTGTGATCTATTTATTTTGTGATCGGTGGAGCATTAATCCAAATCCACCAACATTACCACTAAATTGCCTAGTCTAGCCCACAACTCTTAGATAGCTACACCTCTCAAATTGTGGTTGTTTGCCCCTCCCTAATTTTAACACTTTCACCATTGGTGAGCATGTGTTTTGCTTGTTATTATGTTATGTAAAATCTAATTTCTGACAAATTCTGTGTGTTTAGTTGCCATAATCTACATTGCATACATTTTGCATTAGTGGAATGGGGATTAACATAACTTGAAGACCTGTCCTAGAGCCTATCATGCACATCATGCCAGAAGTTTTGAATTTCCTCCTTAAACCTTGAAACTAAAATATTCCTTGAAAATGATCATTTTTATTATTTGTTCCAATTCCCTTTATGTGGCTAGGTTTCAAATTCTGTTTGGTAATGTTTATGTGGAGTGCCGTGGGATGCACTACTATGTCAAATGCACTAGACAAATGCACGCTATTACTGTCGTACAGTTACATTCTATATGGTAAAACACTATTAGAATCCCATGGTCACCAATGTAAAATTGCAGCATCGTATAATAGAACATAGAACAGTAAGCGCAGTACAGGCCCTTTGGCCCTCGATGTTGCGCCGACCTGTCATACCAATCTGAAGCCCATCTAATCTACACTATTCCATGTTCATCCATATGCTTGTCCAATGACGACTTAAAATGTACTTAAATTTGGCAAATCTACTACCGTTGCAGGCAAAGCATTCCATACCCTCACTACTCTCTGAGTAAAGAAACTACCTCTGACATCTGTCCAATATCTATCGCCCCTCAATTTAAACCTATGTCCCGTCGTGCTCGCCATCACCATACTTGGAAAAAGGTTCTCCATGTCCACCCTATCTAAACCTCTGATTATCTTATATGCCTCTATTAAGTCACTTCTCAACCTTCTTCTCTCCAACAAAAACAGCCTCAAGTCCCTCAGCCTTTCCTCGTAAAACCTTCCCTCCATACCAGACAACATCTAGTAAATCTCCTCTGCACCCTTTCCAAAGCTTCCACATCCTTCTTATTATGCGGTGACCAGAACTGTACACAATACTCCAAGAGTGGCCACACCAGAGTTTTGTATAGCTGTAGCCTAACCACATTGTTCTGGAACTCGATCCCTCTATTAATAAAAGCTGAAACACTCCATGCCTTCTTAACAACCCTGTCAACCTGGGTGGCAACTTTCAAGGATTTGTGTACCTGGACACTGAGATCTCTCTGCTCATCTATACTGCCAAGAATCTTACCATTAGTCCAGTACTTTGCATTCCGGTTACTCTGACTAAAAGTGAATCACGTCACACTTGTCCATATTAAAAACTCCATTTGCCACCTCTCATAATCTTACAATAAACTTTTAAGTGGAGGTGTTTTGGGCCAGTTAGTTCAATAACTTTAAAATTATGATTTATGATCCTTTACAAACAAAAGAATTCAATTTTATAGATATACTTATAAGTTTGTAGATTTAAAAAACAGTAGGGTATGATACAAATAAAACAAATTTCATTTTCACAGGTTTGTCCAAAAAACTAGTACTATACTCAGTATATACCTACCAAGTATCCTTTATTTAATCTATTTTCTATAATCATTCACAATGGATTGCAAGCTAAATATTCCACTCATTGTGGCATCAATAGTATGTATTGCTACTTTAAATTGTATTTGTCCTCAGTGATTATAAATGCAATTTCAACTTAAGTAGCAACAATTACACTCTCTGTTTATTTGCTATAATGTACATGATAGGCACTAGAAAGGTTTCATGCTTATTGTAGTGATTGGAATGAGGTCAGCCAGCTAGACTTCATGAAATACAAGGGTTGGCTGACATAAAAAAAGGGAGTATCAGAGATACTGATATTCTGACGATAACAAGTATAAATAAAGGGTGACTTGCTGATTGGATACTAGCACCTGTGGAGTTATTTCACTTATGTTAATCTCTATTCCACTGATGCTATGGAAACTAATACTTGACAGAAGAGAGCATTTTGTGCAATAATAAGTTGTCTTTTTTTAGATCTTTAACAGAGAAAACTGTCCCAATGAGCTTTACAGAGGCATAGTCAGACAAAAATGGATATCAACCAAGAGAATACAACAGTTTAGTTAAATAGGCATGTTTTAAAAGAAGTGAAAAAGCAAGGCAGTTCAACAGGAAATTCCTGGACTTTGTACTGATGTTCTAAGAATATTAAATTAGTTCCCAGTTTCCCAGTACCTCCAAAGTAGATTGGAGTGAATTAAATCGATTAATGGATGAGTATGTCTTAACATTTGATTTGCCTGAGGTGGTGTATCAGTTGTGGGCTATGGATACGAGTCAAGAAAGCACAGAAATAGCAGAACCTGAAAGTTGCAGGAATGAAAATTTCAGCAGTAGATGAACTGAGGCAGGGGTGGAAGCATGAAAGGTTATTACATTCATATAAAACCTTAAACATAGTACAAACATTCCAACATGCTTTACAGAAGCATGATCAAACAATATTTGACACTGAGTCACCTAAAGAGGTCAGGACAAAGAGGTAGGTTTTAAGGAAAGCACCACAAAATTATACAGATCAGAAGTTGTGAAGCTGGTCTCAAATAAGACAACAGATAAGGCATTACAATTGACCACAGCTCTGAGAGTTACAAAGATGAACGAACAAAAGACCAGAGTTCCATCTTCTGATTGACATTTGGTAACCTCTATCGGAAAGTACAGTGTGCAGATGTTTGGTTCAGGCAGAATAAGATTTGCTGCAATTATGTCCTCAGTCAAATATCTATCAATACTTAGTGATGCAGAGAAAGAGCAGTACAAAATTAAAAATAAAAACAAATTGTCATGTTATAAACTTGAAACTTAGAAGCTGTTTCATCGTAATAGTTTGACTAATACCCACCTCATCTCTTTATGAGAACTTGATATCTGATCCAATGCCATTCGATAAAATTTTATTGCCTTGGGATAATTTCTTTGCTTGAAGTAAATATTTGCCATGTTTACCTTCAATCGACCTACCAGTAAAAGTAATATTTTAAAAACTTTATTAAAGCGCAATTGCAGAAGAAAGAATATTGAAATCTTTCACTCATGTAAACTGAGCAACAGGAAAAACCATTCAGGAAGTCAATTTATCAACAAAGGCAGTTTTGCTGAATTCAGATTCCAAACCTTTCTCCATTTCCCTTAACATCTTTATTCCCCAAGTATCTATTCTCTTTCAAACATCTTTATGATGGGTCTGTCTTAGCATATTTTTGAATTTTCTTTTCATTTTAACCATTTTATTCTATATTCTAAGATTATATATTCAGTTCTGGAACTGCAGCTTTTGTAGGAGCCCAACCTTATCACAGAGTTAAGATCCTTCATATCACATACCAACCCCTGATTGACTGTTTAACTTCGGGTTTCCATCAGACATTTTACTTATCTTGATGAGCAAACAAGGAGTTATATATCAAAGTTTACAGATGACACTTAACAGAATTAGGAATTTTGGAGAAGGAGGCACAAGTTAACAAAGAGACAAAAGACCAAAGGCAATGATAGACCAAATGAGTGTACAGAACTGTGGTAACTGGAATTCAGTGTGGACATGTGTGAGGTTAGCAACTTTGGATTGGAAGAAAGACCTTTGTATATTGTCACGATATCGAAAGACAAGTGGCTGTTGAACAAATGCATTTTGGAGTTCATATACATTAATGTTTAAAAGATGGTGCCAGGCACAAAAATTAATCAAACGGCTATTAAGGGGATTCAAATGTAGTGATGTTTCAATTGTACACAGCTTTGTCAAAGTCCATCTGGAGAACCATATTCAATTTTGGGTATCAAAAGTCAAGAGTATGAGTGTAGATTCACCATGACGATACTAAGTGTATAAGGTAACATTATAAAGAACAGGTTGCACAATATGAGGTATGTTCTCTTGAGTTGAGAAGATTGAGAAGTAATCTAATTTAGGTGGTTAATTTAAGAGAGCACTGTGGTACAGTGGTTAGCACTGTTGCCTTGATGCCAGGGACCAGGGTTCAATTTGAGCCTTTGGCAACTGTCCATGTGGAATTTACATCTCCCTGCATGTGCATGGGTTTCCTCTGGGTGTCTGATTTCTTCCCACAGTCCAAAGATGTGCTGGTTTGGTGGATTGGCCATCCTAAACATTGTCCTATAGTGTCTAAGCATGTGCAGGTTAGGTGGGTTAGTCATAGTAAAAAAACCCACAAAGGATTATGGGGAATGGGCAGTGGGGTGGATCCGGTTGTGGTGTTCTTTGGAGGGTTGATGCAGACTCGATAGAACCAAAGAGATCATTTAGCCTATGAAAATGATAAAGGGATTCAAAACAGTGCATATAGGGAAACTTTTTCCTGTAGTAAGAATCCAAAATAAGCTGCCGTATCTAGAGCTGGGCCATTTGGTGGTGAAACAAGGAAACGCCTATTAACAAAAATAATGGAATTAAATATCTCTGTCCTTCAAAAGGCTGTGAACACCAGATACATTGACAATTTTAAATCTGAAACTGAGCTTTTTGTTGGATAAGTGGAAAGGATCAGAAGCAATGGATAACTAATAGAATTGAGGTGATAAAATTAGTGATGAGAGAACCGAGAGGCTTAACAGCTTTATTTGTTTCCACATTTTGCCAAGGGCATAGACCCTTTTCCTTATGGGATAGCAAACTGAACAGAACACTCCAAGTGAATATTAACTAGCTCTACATATATAAAAGCAAAGTACAGTTTTAATTATATGTACAAAATAAATTCTATAAAGCTTTCGATTAAAGATATGCAACTTTTGATCCTCTTTAAAGAAGCAGGTTAGTTTTTGATTTCTTGCATATTTTTCATCATCAACATTTATTCTCCTTTAGATCACAGAATGACCATTTTACACTCAATACATAGTGAATGTCTTAATGCCCCTTAATATTATTGCACATGGTATGAAACCCCATAAGAAAATCTGAAAGTACTTATATATTGTAATTGACAAGGACCACATGCTTTCGAGCCATTCTTAACAATTACATAGAAACACAGGCAGAAATTTCCCCTCCCTTGGGTGGTGAGAATAAGGGTGGTGAAAATAATAGAGAACAAGGTGACTTAATTGGGCAAGAGTCCAAAGATAAGATTTTTGATGACAAGCAAATCTCTCTCAATTAAATCCTCATGCTTCAGATGGCTAGTTCAGCATATCACTGTCAGGCATTAAGAAATTTATTTCTATGTATTTGCATCTCGTTAATAGCTCAACTTGCCATTTAAATCGTACTTCCAATCATCTTCTCTACAATCAAGAAACCAGATTATGCAAAAACCAAACCAAAACACAGAGCAGGTGCTTATTCATTTATCTCAATAACACCCACTACATCTCACAGAATGGTTGTGCTGGTCATCTAGCTACGCTTTACACTAAACCACTACACCTCAACAAGTGTCTCCAATCTCAATGGCTAAACTCTCCCTGCACCCTTCATCCATGCAGCTCAGCATTGGCAAAGCACCAGCCTCAGAACATCATGATGTTTGGTCTTAGCCCTACTTTTCAAGCATTCGTCTTAATAGTGAGGAATAGAGAGGAGTGTCCTCCTTATGACAGGTCATTTTGCATTGAAAGACAGCAAGGCATTCTTTATATCTTAGCCTGCTTTTTAGCACAGGAGAGACAGGCAGCATGTGGTGGTAGATAGCGCTAAGGAGTAAAGTATACCTATCAGAAAGACGGTGGACACATCACTGCATGGCATGGTGCAGCATCAACATCAAAGCTGCAACATATGCCAGCAGCTTACTTTGCATGCGCTTTCAGAAAATGGCGACGTGTGCAAGTCAAGAATGCTGGGTGTTAAGTGAGGTGAGGGTGGACTCCAGTCAGTCAGGGATAATGCCACAGTCAGACAAAGAACTCATCCAATTCAACTGCAGGGAGTAAAGCAATCTGACAGGCATTTGGCCCTATGAGAGTCCAAGGATTAGTGTCCTTGAAATCTGTGGATTGAATCACAGTCAATCTTCAAGATCAACTGTAAGCAGCCTGGAGATTACACGTAGGTCAGGTGAGACACTTTTGAGAGATCACTTCAGTGGAGGGAGTTATAGTCGTTCAAAGTTGTCCCAGCAAGGCAGCCTAGTTGTAGGTCACATTCAGTAATGGGGTTTGGTTGCTAATAGTCAGGGGGCTTATCATTGGTACTGTGGGACAAGTGAGCACCTCAAGGCTGGTGATGGGCCTCATTGTTCTGAGTCACTGAGGGAATGGTGACAGTGAAAGGGGACAAGTGGAGACAGCAGGGGGGGACCTCAGTTACTTGGATAGGCTGGGTATTCACAAGTGGGGGGACAAGCAGGTCATAGTTACTCTGGTTTTACATGGGGAGTGTAGGGCATTGGAAGCTTTAGAATCAAGTAAAACAAACACATTAATTTTAATGTAAAGGGGTTTAATCGAAACATGGAAGGACTGAAAGGTCATCGAGGCCATAAGGACAGCAACACAAAAGAGAATGTGAAGGATTGGAGAAATTCATAGATCGCCTACAGACAGGGCCTGTGAGTAACTCATACAAACACATGGACGAAACTTCACCATATCAGATCAAAAGTCAATTGTGCAACTAGTTCATAAAATAGATCTGGCTGCGTGCAAAATGGATGGGATAGATAACTATTTCTTCCCATGGGGTGGAATTTACAATAACATTCTTTTTGAAGCAAGCCCTGCAAAGGGAAATTACAGTAATTACATTAATTTAATTTATTAAACAGTCTGCTTCAATTCTCATTTCGTCTGGAGATTAGCAATCGTCAAAGAAAACAGATAATAGATTGATCTTTCTGGTGCATGCTCAAACATCTTATCAGTAAAGGAAATCAGCACTGCTGATATCATTGATGTGTACTTGGAATCAGAGGTCAGGATGGAATCCAGCCAAATGCGAATGCACATTAAACTCCACCTATCACTGATCTGCCCATCCGACCAAGCTGTCTCTGTCTTCCTGCAACTTAAGATCTTCTTCCTCATTACTATCAACCCAGACAATCCTTGGGTCATCTGCAAGCTTATTTATCATTTCCTCCCCCCCCAACACCTCCAATCATTAGCAATAAGGGACTCAGCACTGATCTGTGGTATGCCACTGGACACTAGCTTCCAGTTATGCAAACAGCCTTTTTCTTACCTCCCACTCTATTACTCAGCCAATTTAGGATCCAAATTATCAAGTTACCCTGGAAACCCAGTCTCCCATATAGGATCTTGTCAAAGACTTTGATGAAATCCATATAAACCACATCAACTGCACTACTCTCATACAAATGTGATCACTTCCTCAAAAATTTTTAGCAAATTTATTAGGCAGAACTTACAAAGCCATGCTGACTATCCCAAACACTATGCCAAATAGGTGCCAAACAACAATCTCCTCCAATGAGAGAGAACCTAACCTCAACTTTCAAAGGCATTACCATTATTAAATATCTCAGTATCAACAACCCATGAATTACTACTGACTAGAAACTGAATTGGAACCAGCCATATAAATAGCCGCTACAAGGTCAGAGGCTAGGTATTCTGCAAGTAGCTCATCTCCGATACTTTTCTCCTAAAGCCTATCCACCATCTACAAAGCACACATCAGGAATGTACTTTGTGCAAGTGAAGAAGCCCGACATCATCCAGGACAAAGCAGACTGCTTGACTGCAACACATCAATAAACATTCACTCCTTCACCACATATACTCAGTAACACCATTGTGCATCATCAACAAGACGCACTGCAGAGATTTATCAAGGTCCTCAATCAGTACCTTCCAAACCCACAACCATTACCACTTAGAAGGATAATGACAGTAGATGCATGGGAACACCAACCTCTCCAAGTTTCCTTCCAAGTCACTCACAATCCTAACTTGGAAACATTTTATTATTGTTCCTTCACTAGATCAAAATCCTCAAAATCCCTCCCAAACAGTGTTATTGGTCTACCTACGCCAAATGGACTGCAACCAATCAAAGACACAGGTCACCAAGGGCAATTAGGGATGGATAATAAATGCTGGTCCAGCCAGTGAAATCCAAATCCCATGAATGAATGAAAGAAAAAAAAACAAACTCCATAATGTTGAACTAATTTGTGACCATCAACGCAATATTTTGGAGGTACCAAGTCTTGTTTATAATGGAGCACTTGCAGGTCACTGCCTCTTTCCAAGATGTTGAGCCATACAGGGATGGCTGCTGGGAGTCAAAAGATACACGTATCCAAACCTAATTCATGACACCTCTAGGAAACAGCTAAAGTACAATATGCTTCCACCAGGACCCTGTTCGAACAGACTACAGGTCTGGTGTTTGGACAACTCCAGCAGGGCTTTAGAGTATAGCCCATACAGGCAACCCCTTATCATGTGGTATGCAGTGTTGTTCACAATTTGAGCCCACAAAGTGCGATGTCCTTGATGCAGAGGAAATGAGAGAACAAGAGCAATCCTCTGAGGATCAGGAGAAAATTCCTGATGAAGGGCTTTTGCCCGAAACGTCGATTTTACTGCTCCTTGGATGCTACTTGAACTGCTGTGCTCTTCCAGCACCACTAATCCAAAATCTGGTTTCCAGCATCTGCAGTCATTGTTTTTACCCAGATTAATCAGAAGGTCTGCCCATAAAAGGAGGACAGAGCAACACTTCAGAGAGCTCAAAAGGCCAGAAACTACCTTACTGCCACCCACTTCCAGGATGAATATACTCAGTTGACAGGTAAGTGTAGATTTTATAGAGGTTAAAGTGAATGGGAGCCTTTGAGGGACATGACACATGTAATACAAAGGCCTGTAGGATTAGTGAGATATATTCACAGCAGCAGAGTTAGGACAGGTGATGGCCTTTTGTAAGGAGCAAAGAGTTGATGGGCCATCAGCTCTTGCAGACCTCAGGAGGTTATGGACCTCTGCTGCCTGCATCATTTCATGGTGGAGACTGCACTGACCCACGCAATAGTCTCTACCCAACCTGGTTTAGTCTTTTACTGCCAAAAGCTGGTAAAGGACTCACCATCTTTCTGTCACCCTGTACTTTAATGATCGAGAGCCATCTCTGGAAAACGAGGAGCAAGCTTAATTTCTTTTGTCATCTGATTGGAGTTAAGAGACAAATGCCATAGTGCGAGAAGCAGTTCCTGGCTTACAGCATCTGATCTGTTGTCAGCTGGACATTTAAATATGGCACCAGTGCCTTGGTTATTGGAAATACCCAGCAGTGGCAAGAACCTTCGTCTCACTCATCACAATTCACTAAGTAACTCATTTGCACAAATATATGAGAAGAGAAGTGAGTAATTATGTGAAATACATCTCTGAGGCCATGGCAAAAACTCACTTAATGCCACTGTTTAACTTCAAAAATGAAAATCTCAATCACACAAACAAAGGAGCAAGTCATGCAGCTGTTTTTGATCAGCAAAATTTCCCTTCATTTCAAAATTGAGCAAGGTATTTTCAAGACAGACATCAAGCTTCTTGTCTGCATTAACAGAAAACCAATAAGTCTGATAGTAAAATTAATACTTAAAATTTAACAATCAGAATTTAATTACTTTATGAAGAGGGTGAGATCAATTTACATATAAAATAGCCATCAGTGATGTTCAGAATTTATTGCAACCACAAATTTGAAATCATTCCATCAACAGTAAGAAACAAATAGTTTTTCAATCATCAAATTTCAAACATATGCAAATCTGACAAAACTTAGAAGTATTATATTACTTTATGAATTATTGCATATCTCATTGTGCATTCCTATTTTCTTGTTATCTTGTTTTTTTAGTGATACAAACAAGCAAAGTGTATAATTATTGAAATACATATGTCAGCAGCAAATACTTGTCACAAACAATAGCAAAGTTCCTTTACATGTTGCTCTTGTCTTTTTCAAACAACATTTTCATAAGTTTCTGTTATCTAGCATTTTAAGGTTTGCTTTTGTATTTGTTGTTACACCAGCTCTTTTGATAAGTTAACGTAAATTACTGGACAATACATTACTCAAAATTAAGCAGTTTCAATTGAGTTTCCTGAAATGGTTATTCATCATATTTAATAGTAATTCAAAGACCTTAATAAACATCAGTTATTAGTTTTAAAATACAACAAAATCACAACATTTTCAACATACATATGTTTACTGGCATATAAAGCGCATTTCAAACAGTAAAGCATCGATTTTTAAAAAAATGGACAATACTTCTATCTTACCCGCATTGTTGAACATTTTGTTTTTCACTATCACTTGATAGGTATTTAATGCTTCTGCATACATATCATTGACTGCATATTGACTGGCTAAATTGAAAAGTACCTACGGATAAATTAATCTCATATTAATCATGACTGAAGTTACACCAAAATTCTTAATTTTCATTGGTTGTAAAACGTTTACTTTGAAATATACAATAACAAGGAAAATCATGCTATGTTTATCAATGTTAAGCAAATGCTGATATTCAATATCTAACTCACCGAATAAGTAAGATCCAGATTGATATGATCTGAAGATGCTGTTTGCTCTCTTTGTCTCACCAGTATTCTCTCCTTTCTACCTGCTTCCTTTGCTTTTTCCAAAGCCTGAAACAGCAAAAAAGGAATTATGCACTTCTTTAAAGTCTGAATCTAAACATCTGATATATCTCAAAGAAAACTATTAAAAAACTCAAGAGGTCATGTGTCTATTTTTAACTTTGTATTGAATGCTAAGTGCTACCAACAAACACTGAAAAGAAAAGGTAAATTAGACTGGTCTAGATGCTAATTCACATATGTCACTCAGCCACTTTTGGAGTTGCACTGGCATGTACATGTGATAAAAGTATCTATTACATCTCAGCCAAGAATGACATTTCTTTTTGTTTTTTAAAGAAATCCACTAGTCACAACTTGTCAATGTGAAGATGCACCATTTAGCTCAACTCTTTGCTTCCATCTCTTAATCAATCTTCTATCCATGCTACATCATCACTAAGACTATGGGCCCTGACCTTGTATATTAACATTTCATGTGATGCCTTATCAAATGCCTTTTAGAAATTCAAGGATATTACATCTACTGGTTCTCCTTTACATTTTCTCACATTTTTTGCAGTAGGCTGCTCAAAGGAGTGGAAAATTCTGCCCCTTGTCTTAACATTTTAATGTGTTCTTTTTCATTTCTATGACATTGAGATATTTTGCTACATTACAGATATAAACAGGTGAAAAAAAGCCTGGTGTCTTTGTTTAATTTCTCAAAGGACAAAAATGCTGATAATGCATTAATCTTTCAATATTCTACCTGATATGGCAGCCAAGACGACCTGGAGTACAATTTGAGTTAACAACCTCCCAGATTAAGAAGTGAGAGTACCATCACTGAAAAAGCTTTACACATCTGGTGGAAATTAATTTAGATCTAGAATTGTTGTTTCGTTGAGAAACTTTTTACATTCAAAGCTTAACACACAACATAAAACAAAGTATTTTCCATCTCGGACAGGTTTTGGTAGCCTTTGGAGATGAAAGGGGGATTTGGCACAATATAATTTTTATTTATTGGCTATATTTCTTTCTGTGCTTTTGCCTTTCCCTGGAAGTTACAAAGGGCATGACAGTGAGAGTTGTCTGCTCATGATGCTCCAGCTATCATGTGTAAAGACTGTGTCTTTTCAGTTTTTCATATTTTTAATTGTGGATTAAAATAAAAAAATGAACTTTTTATAAACCAAGAATTGCTAAAGGATTAGTGCAGGTTTTAAAAGTGTGCAACCTGATACTTACTGTAAGCACCATTTACACAACTGTTAGTTCAAGCAGTAATTGAAGTATAGTTTGCAGATGCTCTGGATTTGAGAGGTGTATATAAATGATGATTAAACCAGCAGCATGTTGTTGATTGATAACTAATTGCTGATCAACAGAGCAATGACAAAGGCCTCATGATTGGTTCTCAGATAGCTGAATAGCTTGGGGCTAAGTAGAGGATAGTGAGAAGCCATCTGACCTCTATCAGCTCAGGTGCTGTTTCTATTCTATACAGCAAAAGCCACTTTAAGGTTGAAGAAAAACAACTTATTTCTCCTCTAGCAGTTGTTATAAGCTGTGAATTTTAATTTAAAAGTAAGAGACTTTTACAAGTGCTACCTAGCTATCCTGTATATCCGGCAAACCAATGAAAGAACCTGGAAAGGGAAGACTGAGAAGCAGTATTCTGATTTGCACAAGAACCATCTCAGCATATCCTGTGAACAGAGTCCATTGAAATTCTTTATCAGTTTTCCTCCATCTATAACACCTCTGTTCTTTACCTTGTGCATGTGTGTTTAAAGGGGAGTTTATAAGGAAGTTAGAGTTTTAGCTAAAGTTAAGTACCAATGGTTCATAATTGTTTACTTGTAGCTAGAGTCAATTTACTTGTATTAAATAGTAATTCATGTTAAGAACAGAATCTGACTCATGCTTTCTGTCAATCTGGGTTGCAAAGTCAACAAAATTAGAGAATTCTGCATATTTTGTAACTTTTTTTTGACAAATCTGGGAATATCAGGGCTTGTTTTCCAGTACAGTACCCCATTGATCATAACATATGAGGTGTGGGACAGGATGAAAAGACCAGATTGTTTTCTTGCTGGTTAATTTTTTATGTTCACAGAACATGTTCCACAATGAAATTCTTACCAACTGTAGGTCACCACATCTATTGGCAATGCAACTTTCTTCAATCAATTCATTTACAATCTTCTCTAAATTCTTAACTTTTTCTTCTGGCCTACAAAATATGGTAAGGAAGCACAATAACAAATTTTGGTGAGGGCAATAATAATTTACATCAAACAGTCAAAGATGTGCTGCATAAAATATTACTTTCACCGATGTTTACAGGTTGCCAAAAAATAGCAGATCATCCAGTCCTATAATGAAAATGTATTTAAAAGCTACTTAGGAAATATTCCACATTACTGTATACAGTTACATTAATGAGAGAGGAAATGTAAATGCATTATAAATGTAATGAAATAAAACAAAATGTAAATGGACCATCAAGACTTTGCAGCAAAACTTCTTTCACAATTTTGGTTGAGGGGTGTTGTTTAGTGCTATAGGATTTTTTAAACCTATAGATTACACAGAAGGTTGATTTAACATCTCATCTAAAAAGTAGCATCTCCAACAATGCAGAACTTCCTTTGCTTTGCCCTAAACTTACTATCTAGCTTTTTAAAAATTCTCTGGAGGTCAGAGGGTTACACTTGATTGAAAAAAAAAGATGCGGTGTAAAATAGTCCAATCACATCACTTTTATTACTGAGCCATTAAGCATCATATAGGTAAAGTGCCAAGTGGAAAAAGTGGTGAGTGTTAGTAAAAGAATGTACCTGATTTACAGCACATGCATGGAAACACAAGCAGACAGATTCTATCGTAAATATGTGATCCCCTCATCCAAGTTCTGTGTTTTGCTTACTATACAGGCAGCAAGAAAAGAACATTTACCTCAGTATAACAAAAAAACTCCACTACACTATTCTGTGAATGATTAACTATTAAGAGGAATGCTTACTTATCCTGATACTAAGTGCTACATGTTTTGAAGTAGTATTGTAGTCTGACTTACGTATCTTCATTCTTTGTTTCAAGAGGTGGAGCAGGACCTCTTGATTGCCCAAGTGGATCAAACGTAGAGCCTGAAATGAACAAAATATGATTTTTAAAAATATGATGAAATGTCACATTTACGTTCAAACAGTTATCCTAAGCAAATATAATAACTGAAAGTAAATTCTTAGACAGATTAATGAGGCTGAAAAGCAATCAATACTACTTATCCATAGGCTTTATCTCAACTGCTAGGGAAGACCAACGAACAGACTTATGAGGCATTGACAATCATGATAAGAAAGTGAAAAACAAAATACTGAGGAACCTCAATTATCCAGCATTCAATTATCTAAATTACGGATTATCCGGCAAGACTGAAAAGTCCCCATGCTTGGCTAAACTATGTTATCCAGCATTCGATTAAGTGAATGAAATACTCCCTGCCCATATCCTTTGGGTAATCGAGGTTCTTCTGTAATAGAAATTTGAAAGAAAAAAGTATACTCAGCAGGTTAGGCTGCATCTGCTATGACACAAATGGAGTTAATGTTTCAAGTCTTTCATTAGGCATTGCATTTTTGACGAAAATTCACTGACCCAAATTTGGTGTGGAAGGGTATTTAATCAGAGGGGAGTTTGATAGGTAGGGACTCCACTGCATTCTCACTTCCACTTGATTAAGTCTGTCATTCGAAGGACTATGCTAGTATTCTGGCCTTGCCACAAAAAGGCCATTATGTGGAAACAGACAAGGATGGCAGATTTAACTCCCTAAGGATAATTTTGTTCCGAGTTTGTATTCCTCCATGATGAGTCTTGAACACATTTTCAAGGTTGGGTCTCTGGAGTGAGAGTCTGTGGACATTATCATTGTGCCACCATATCCTCCAATACCATAGGCAGAATTCTATGAGCTCCCAAGTGGCACGTTTGCAGCCAGGGGTGTGTGTGTGTGTTTTGATCCTGTCAACCTGACCCAATTTTAAGCTGAAGGGGAGATGAGGCCAAGGGCATCTTACTTACCTCTCTTCAATTGAGGCCCTTAAGTGACCATTAATGGGGCCAAAGCCCAACAGGTTATTCTGCATGAGCCTCGAATGGGAAGTGGAATAGCACCTTGCCTCATGGCTCCCTTTTGACATCAGGCATATCCCTATCTCAGTCCCACAAGCTTATCCCCAATGTGTTAAGGGACTAAGGATCTGCCAGTGGTCCCAATGGTGGCCATATTCCGTTACGGAACTGCTAAGGCTCCAGAGTTGTTCGACAATAGATTGACCAGCAGCTCTGAGGCAGGACATCTTCTCAAGAGAGGGATGAGAAACTCTACTATAAAATTACCTATAAAACTCTGCCCCATGTAAAATAATGCCATCAATTATCATATGCAACATGAACACACAATGTAGAGAAGGAGCAGCGAGAAATATCCTGACTGTTCATTTTAATGTTTTAAGTAGAGCATAGGAAGCCCTACAATGTGTCATCCCTATACTTCCAGAATCCAGTCAGGAATCTTGTATGCAAAATACCTATTAGTTAAGTTCAAAGCTATTGGGATTTGCCTAAAACAAGGGAATGAAAACAAAACTGATCAGAAGGTAAAAGAAAAAAAATCACAGTTCTTGTTAAATTGGAATTGAAGGTGGTGGAATGGAGTGAGGTAGAAAGAGTACCAAGCGGACAACTCAAGGAAGAGTGTGGTTACTGCTTTGCAATTCTATCAATTATTCAGGTTTGGAAATCCAATATACGGTGGCACAATGCTTAGCACTGCTGCCTCACAGCGCCAGAAACCCAGGTTCAATTCCCACCTCAGGCAACTGTCTGTGTGGAGTTTGCACATTCTCCCCATGTCTGCGTGGGTTTGCTCCAATTTCCTCCGACAGTCCAAAAAAAATGTGCAGGTTAGGTGAATTGGCCATCCTAAATTGCCCGTAGTGTTGGGTGAAGGGGTAAATGTAGGGGAATGGGTCTGGGTGGGTTGCTCTTCAGAGGGTCAGTGTGGACTTGTTGGGCCAAAGGGCCTGTTTCCACACTGTAAGTAATCTTATCTATAATAGCCTGTAGCCTCTTCTTGAGATCGACAGGATTGGAAACAGCATAATTGAGATAAATCTCTAAGTTTTTGATTAGAGAAAACAAGATACTTGGGAGTACAAGTTAAAATAGAAAAGTGCACATTTAGGACTGACATCAGGATGCTCTTCACTAACAGTGATCAATACATGAAATGGACTCCCAGGTAACAGCATAACATGAAAAGACAACTTTCTTTTTGCACAAATAAGCTGATAATAGAGCCAAAACCCTCCCTGATCCATAATCTTTTCTCTAAAATATTTCAAATGAAACAGACCTCTGTAAGCTGCAGAAGAATAGCCAGCTGCACGTACTGCTGTCATAGGTCTAGCAACAGTAATTCCATCCTTAAAAGATGAAGAATAATGCTGTTACATATACTTTGTTTTCAAAGTAGAAAAGAGGCAAAATCATAAAATTACTCCACATGTAAACACGAATATCAGAGCGAAACAAAGAAAAACGTACTAAGAAAAATATATAGAAACTGATTGCTGTCCTTCAGTGTCAGAGATAGGCCACACAAATTGTCACCTACACCACACAGTGTAGGAATAAAAAAACTATTCTCACATTAGCAGGCTATGTTTAGCGGGGTATCACAAAGTTCAGTACGTGGTCCCCAGCTGTTTACAATATATATTGATCTGGATGTGGGACCAATCCATAATATTTCCAATTTTTTTATTCGTACGAAACTAAATGGGGATGTGTTTTGTAAGGAAGATATAAAATGGCTTCAGGAAGATTCAGACAGACTTAATGAATGGGAAAGAACTTGACAGATCAAACATAATGTCAAAAAGTGTAAAGTTATTTCCTTTGGTAGAAGAAACAGATGTACAAAGTGTTTCTTCAATGGTAAGATGTTGGAAAATGTAAATGTACAAAAGGACCTTGATGCCCTTGTTGACAAGTCACTAAAGATTGACATTCAGGTGTAGCAAGCTACTGGGAAGCTTAATGGAAGGTTAGTCTTTGTTACAAGAGAATTTGAGTCAGGAGTACCAAAGCTTTCTTTCAATTTTAAAAGAGCTTATTTAAGACGGCACATGGAGTCCTGTGTGCAGTTTTGATCTCTTTAACTCAAGAAAGATACTATTGCCACTGGGGAATGCAACAGAGGTTCACCAGACCTGTTCCCAGGATGGTGAAACTGTTTAATGAGAGATAGGCAAATTGGACCTATATAGTCAAGATTTTCAAAGAATGAAAGATAATTTCATTGAAACTTACAAAATACTGAAAAGGATTGTTAAGTTAGATGCAGGAAACATCTGGTTTTTCCTGGTTGGGGAGTCTAGAACCGGGGCATAATTTCAAAAGGGAGCTGCACTTACGTCCAAGAATTTTTTTACTTAGAGGGTTGTGAACCTTTGGAATTCTCTACTATAGAGGGCTGTGGAAACTCAGAAATTATGTAGTTTAAGGTACAGATTGGTAGATTTCTGATTACCAATGATGTATACGGTTATGGGTAAAAATGTTCGATCAGTACGACCACATTGAAGGGCGGTGAAAGCTCAATGGGCGAATGGCCTATTCCTGTTCCTATATTCCTAAGATAATAGAAACAAATCATTTTCTACAAATTCTATGCAAAACAGTAAAATTGTACAATTGTTTCCGTATATAATTCATTTTAAATATCTTCTCAGTAAGAATGTACCGAGTCACGTCACATTAGATGAAGTCTTATGATTTGATTGAGCCACATACTTTAATTCACAGCACCTGCTGCAGGCATTCCACCATGAAACTATTGATAATTTTTAATACATGATATAATATAACGCTGATCCTAACAATGGGACTACAAACCAGAAATCACCCCTCTAACATTTCCTTCACACAGATGGCCATTATCTATCTGTAATACTCTCAGCATTTTGTATCACAATTACATTTAATGAGAGGACTTAAATAGCTTAGATGTAAATAAAAGCACTGACAAAATAATAATGGACCTTAAAATATTGCTTAAATTAGGGCATCATAAAATAGCATTACCAGCTACGCAATTGGAGTATCCATTCAGAAACAAAGTTGAAATATTTTGTACAGAAATGCCTTTTCACTTTTCCATTAAAAACTCAAGTGTGTAACGATGTCCAGGAACTACTGTGACACAGAATCAGATCAAAATCTGATACTTAATTTAAATTGGCAATTTTTAAAAACTTTATTTGTACAACCAAAATAGCTTAGTATCAACACAAAACAAATGTGCCTTAATGCAAATCGAACAAATGAACAGCATAATGCTAAGCTATCAATAGTTTATCAATTGCAGAGTAAGATTCATACTCCCTGAAATTCTTCTGTTACATAAACCCGTTGGAGCAAGTTAAAATAGTTAAAATGATGATAATCAATTTATAATTTATTAAATAACAATCAACTTAATCATCAATAATAATTTTCAGAATGCTCTTGATAAATGTTATACAAGAAACCTGTGGAACACAGAAATGCAGGGAGAATATCGACAAGTTGAATTGGCTGCATAATATTAAACAAACGATTATGATAAAAATGCTGTGCTTCTAATAGTGTAAGTATGCCTGTAGGTATGAGTGCAGAATATCTGTGTTTCTGAAGATACTGCATAGAAAATGAAGAAAGGGATATGATTCAAAGAAAGAAGCTCCATGGAACTTAACTAGAAAAAGGAATTTCAAATTGTTTTAATAGTGAAGAAATCTTATGTAAATAATTAAAAGAATGATTTGGGATAAGGGCTTCACAGCCAAGGGAAGCTTTTAGTGTCCATGCCCAACTGCATGAGAGGTGGTGATGGTAAGCCATTTTCATGAATTACTGCAATCTCATGCAGATACTCCAACACTGCTGCAATGTGGGAAATTCCAAGATTTTAACCCATCAACAATTAAGGTGCAGTGATATATTTCCAATTCAAGATGTTGTGCAAATTGCAGGAAATTGTGGCATGTGGTTATGTTCCCAAGCATCTGTTACCCTTGTCCTAAATGGTTGAGGTCATGGATTCACAAGATGCACTGACGGCAACTTGCAGCTCCAGGATTCATGTATTAGTCGATCTAAATCTGGTCAAGTAATCCCTTCTCCCCAACCCCACTCCCACCCCCAGGACAGTATTGGCATTGAACTGCAACAGGAGATGCTTAAAGCTCTTGCGTGGGAGAAGATCATTCAATGGCATTGGTGTAGCATAAACACTTCTTGTCATTTTTTAGCACAATGCTGAACTTGTCCAAACTCTGTAACATGCATACAACTGCTCCATTATTGGAGGAGTTCAGTGTTTGTGGGGTCTGATGAGGACTCCAAGACAAATCATCCATTTGGCAAATCTGCCTGAAGCCTTCTATTTCACACTCATGTGCTTTGTTGTTTTTGCAGATGGGATTCTCATGGATCACTCTCATTTGTTAGTTGTCACCATCATTCACATCTGGAAATGACAGGGCAGTACAACATGGATTTGACACACTGGTTGTGGGATTGCTTAGTTCTGTCAATCACTTGCAGCTTACGCTGTTTAGCACATACGTAGTCCTGTCTTAAAGTTTAACCAAGTCAATATTTCATTTGTACTTTTATCTGTTGTCCTTCCTGTCACTTTCCTCTAAACTCTTTGTTGAATGCTGGCTTGATGATAATAGTACAGTAAATTATATAATAAAATGACATTATAAAATAACATTAAACTTAACCAAGTTTAAAGATTATTACTGAGTAATAACCTGTCATTTAAGAACACAGAAACAGGAGCAGGTCATTCAGCTTGTAAAGCTTCCACTGCCATTTAAAATAATCATGACTGATCGAAAACTTCAATGCCTTTTTCCTACACCACCTCCATAACCCTTTACATCATTCAAAATCAGAAACCTAAAAATCAATTTCTACGTTAAACATACAGAGATAGGGTAGAGGGGTGTGTCTGGGTGGGATGCTTTTCAGAGGACTGGTGTGGACTCAGTGAGGTAAATGGCCTGCTTCCACACACGAAGAATTCTATAGTCAAATATTCAAACCTTCTGTGGTAATGAATTCAAAAGGTTCAGAATGCTCTGAATAAAAATAATTCTCATTTCGGTCTTAAATGGCATCTCCCTTATTTTAAATTGTGCCCTTGGTTCTAGATTTTTTTCTTGGGGGGGGGGGGAGGGTTTGGTGCACATCAAAGGATCTGTCGTATTTAGCACAGTAATATTGCCACACAACACAATGGAGGATATTCTCAACATGAAAACGGGGCTTTGCCTCCGCAAGGACGTGCAGTGGCTACTCGTACCAATTCTGTCACGGGTGGCAGGCAGATTGGTAAGCATGAGTTTGAGGATGTTTTTCCTCTCGCGTTGATTCCTTCATCTCCTATCACAGACCAATCTAGCAACATTAACCAGCACGGTCAGTACTGGTGCTCCAAAGCTACTCTTAGTAGACTCTGAACAATTAAATCCCCCACCCAAACTATAAATTGCACTATTGTCACTCTCTGTGCTTCCTCTAAGTTGTATTTAACATGAAGAAGTCTTTTTGTATATCAGAATTTTCCACATTTACAATTAAGAATTACCCTGTACATCCTTTCCTCCTACCAATATTGATAATCTCACATAAAATCTGTCTGCCATGTTCTTGGCCATTCACTGAGCCTGCCCCATCTTCCTTACAACTTACATCTCCCTTTTGTCTGTTTAGCTTTGTACCATTACATTTGGACCCCACACCTAAATTACTATTATAAACTGTTAGCAGCTGTGGACCAAATACTGATCCTCGTGGCTCTCCTCTAATCACAGTTTGCCAATACGAGAACGATAATTATTATCTATAAATGCTGTGCTTAGTAGATAATTAAAAGTTTGATTACTTTCTTACCTGAATAACTCCAGTGGCAGGCCTTCCCATTGAAGAGGCCAAAGGCACTCTTGCCTACATTGAGAAAACATTTGTTTAGGTAAACGGCAAATAAAAATATATTATACAACAGAAGTACTAAGAAATTAATTTTGATAAATTTTTCACATTGAGTAAACGATATCAGCTTAATTTCTTTTTACTTTTCTCTTTTTATTTTTAAAATGTTGAGCGTACTAAACAGAAAACAAATATTTCTTTCCTGTCTTCTCCAATAAAATATTTTGTCAGGCCACTGCTCTGCACTGTTGAAGGCAAGACCCCAGAAAAAAGATCAGCTGGGCATGTAGCTAGAAATTGTGCAGTGCAGTTCTGTAAAGGCATATTTTAAGAAATTAAAGTTAAAGCAAAACAATAGTAGTTTCAAGTTTCACCTGCTCCAGAGATGTATCATAATTATGTAAGTTAGCTCACTGAGCTTGTAATCTTGTAAATGACATTAGTTTTGCTGGTGGTATCATTTACAAGGTACTATGCAAGAACTGTAGAAAACACTACATCGGACAAACTAGCAAGAAACTTGCCACCAGGATACATGAACACCAACTGGCCACCAAATGACGTGACCCACTATCACTAGTTTCTATACATATTTACAAAGAAGTTTATCACTTTGACTGGGACAACACACACACCCTAGAAGAGGCGAAACAAAGACATGCATGAGAATTCTTAGAGGCATGGTATTCTAACCAGAACTCCATTAATAAACACATTGATTTAGACCCCATCTACCTTCCTTTGAAAAAAGAACTGGAAATGACATCACCTCCTTAAGAAACCAAGACCTTTAAATAGAGAGACGGGACATACCACCAGTGCTTCATCGGAGACTCTCACTGTTGATGTTACCGAGTATGGTGATGAAACGTCTGAAAACAAACCTTCAAGCTCAGCGAGCTAATTTACATACTTATCATCAACCTGAGCTACAAATCTTCTCAAACATTGCTAATAATATATCCGAACAGGCTAATAAAAAAAAACTAAGAGCTCCAATGCTAGGTTTTTAAGAAAAGCTGCAACATCTGACAAAAAAAGACAAGGTTCACAAAAGATGTAAAAGATAACATTATAGGTAAGGCAAATCACGTAGAAAATGTCATTTTTAACATAATGAAAAAAAGGGCAGGAAGTTCTTGAGTGCAGGAGTCGTGATTTACTAAGGAAGTTGAATCTCTTGTCAAGAGGAAGAAGGCGGCTTATATTAGGATGAGATGTGATAGCTCAGTTAGGGTGCTCGAGAGTTACAAGCTAACCAGGAAAGACCTAAAGAGAGATTTAAGAAGAATCAAGAGGGGATATGAGAAGTTGTTGGATAGGATCAAGGAAAACCCTAAAGACTTTCTATAGCTATTTCAAGAATAAAAGAATGACGAGAGTAAAATCAGTCAAGCATAGTAGTGGGAAGTTGTGGGTGGAGTCAGAAGAGATAGGAAAAGCACTAAATGAATACTTTTCATCAGTATTCACACTAGAAAAAGACAATGTGATTGAGGAGAATACTGAGATACAGGCTACTAGACTAGACAGAGTTGAGGTTCACAAAGAGGCGTTATATATTTTTACACTTTCTAGAATTGCTAACGTCTCTGGACCAGATGGAATTTATCCAAGGACTCACTGAGAAGCCAGGGAGGAGATTGCAGAGCCTTTGGCTTTGATATTTATGTCGTCAATGACTTTAGGAATAGTGCCAGAAGACTGGGGGATAGCAAATGTTGGGAACATGTTCAAGAAGGGGAGTAGAGCCAACCCTGGAAATTATAGACCAGTGAGCCTTACTTCGGTTGTGGTTGGAAAGGGTCATAAGACATAGGAGTTATAATCATCTAGAAAGGAATAAGTTGATTAAGGATAGTCAACACAGTTTTGTGAAGGGTAGGTCATGCCTCATAAATCTTATTGAGTTCTTTGAGAAGGTGACCAAACAGGTTGATGAGGGTAAAGCTGTTGATGTGGTGCATATGGATTTCAGCAAGACATTTGGTAAGATTCCCCATGGTAGGCTATTGCACAAAATACGGAGGCATGGGATCGAGGATGATTTAGCCGTTTGGATCAGAAATCGGCTAGCTAAAGATGACAGAGGGTAGTGGTTGATGGGAAATGTTAATCGTGGAGTTCAATTACTAGTGGGGTCCACAAGGATCTGTTTTGAGTCCACTGTTGCTTGTCATTTATATAAGTAACTTGGATGAGGGCACAGAAGGATGGGTTAGTAAATTTGCGGATGATACTAAGGTCGGTAGAGTTGTGGATAGTGACGAAGGATGTTCTAGATAACAAAGAGACATAAGTAAGCTGCAGAGCTGGGCTGAGAGTTGGCAAATGGAATTTAATGCGGAAAAATGTGAGGTGATTCACTTTGGAAGGAGTAACGGGAATGCAGAGTACTGGGCTAATGGTAATATTCTTGGCAGTGTAGATGAGCAGAGAGATCTCAGTGTCCAGGAACATAGATCCTTGAAAGTTGCCACCCAGGTTGATCGGGTTAAGAAGGCATATGGCGTGTTAGCTTTTATTGGCAGAGGGATTGAGTTTCGGGACCATGAAATCATGCTGCAGCTGTACAAACTCTGATGCAGCCACATTTGGAGTATTTAGTACAGTTCTGGTCACTGCATTATAGGAAGGATGTGGAAGCTTCGGAAAGGGTTCAGAAGAGATTTACTAGGATGTTGTCTGGTATGGAGGGAAGGTCTTACGAGGAAATGCTGAGGGACTTGAGGCTGTCTTTATTAGAGATGTCAGAGATAGTTTATTTACTCAGAGAATAGTAGGGGCATGGAACACACTGCCTGCAACAGTAGTAAACTCACCAACTTTAAGGACATTTAAATGATCATTGGATAGGCATATGGACGAGAATGGAATAGTGTAGGTTAGATAGGCTTCAGATTGTTGCACCGACCTGTGGAACCATCGAGGGTCGAAGGCCTGTGCTGCACTGTAATGTTCTATGTTCTATAATGATAAAGTATATTTAAAGTTTGTAACTGTGTTTAGTTATCCGGCTGAAGAGAATGTCCAAGGTAGCTGCTTAATAAAAATTCAAAATTTAAAAATGTATATGAAAGCCTTTGTCATGGACCAGATCACATTCCCTCAAAATATATTAAGAAAGTAGTCTAGATCTTAACATTTTCTTATTTCAAAGATAAAGACCAGGTTCTGTGCAAACCGATTTGGTTAAACTCCTTGACGTTAAGCGAAACACAATTTATTCAAACACTATAGTTAAAATACAACAAAAGGAAGAACAGAATAATTTAATTCTACTGGAAAATTGAACAGAATAATAGATATAGTAACTATTACTAATTAACTGTTCCAATAAAGTAACATCACATGAACACCCCTTTGGTAAAAAGACAAATTCAGAAACAGATCGTCTCACACACAATTCAGCAACAAAGAGAGAACCCCAGCTTCTAGCTGTAACCGAGAGAGGGGAAAAAATAGCTTCTTAGAGGCTCCAGTAGCTTCTATTGAATCTAAAAGCTAAAAAAAATCTAGACATCCTGGCGTGTGAGAGAAGGCTGCACCATCCAGCCTGTCTCCATTGTTCCAACTTTTTAAAAAACCCTAAGGTCTCTCAAACTATTTATTTTACCAGAGACTGCTTGGTACACTCATTCAATTACTTCCTTGAACGAAACCAGGACAAAATACACATCTTAGAGCCACAGCTCCAGCACACCTTGAATATACAGAGGAACCTCGATTATCCGAATACAAATTATCCAAATTTTAGATTATCCGAACAAGATCTCAAGGTCCCATATAAATCTTACATTAAGTAGGTAAGTGAACTCAGATTACCTACTGAAGAACATGTGAAAATGCTGGCAAAAAACAAAGAAACACAAGCACTTCATACAACAGCGACTTGATTTTTTAAAACATGAGTGTTAGTTACACAGTCCTTTGCAGAAGTAAGTGCTTTACACCCGTCCCTTAACCAGGCCATTCATGAAAAAATGGCAGAGAAAGTAAATGCATATGCGAGGCAGTGCTTCTGTCTTTCTATCGTGACACTGAGTTCAGCGGAAACTGACAATGCTCTTGTGATTGTGGAAGCTGCTCAGGACATTGCTTAATGCTGGGATTTCATATATTTATGTGATGGTAAGGGTTTGGTCTTTCTCAGTTTAATCTGCAATTTGCAGAATGCAAAGATTAGTCTGTTTAAATAGCAGACTCATGAAAATTATAGATTTAAACAAACTCTCCAGTACAGCACAGCATTAGATCGGTATGGCTTTCTTTGTTTACGGTAAAATCAATTAACCGAATAATCAATTATCTGAATGAATTACTGCCCACCCATCTTGTTCGGATAATCGAGGTTCCTCTATACTTAACAACCCAGCCTGAACAGCCTTCTGCGGGAAAGAATCCCAAAGATTCAGCTCATTCTGAAAGAGACAAAACTCCTCTTATTTTCTGTCTTAAGTGTGCAAATAATTATTCAGAGATTATACTCTCTGGTCCTTTCTGCTCATTCAAGGAAAGGACCTTCTGCCTCTACCGTGCGAATCCCCCAAAAACTTATAAGTTTCAAGATCTCCTCTCATTCTTCCAACCTCCAAAGAGTACATGTCCACCCTACTCAACTTGTCTTCCTATGAAAATCTTTCCATACCCAAGATCAACCTAGTGGACTTCTAACATCTATAAAAGGAAAAAAAACCAGAGAGTTACACACAAAAGTTGGCTAGATTTTCTTTCCTGATTCTTCCTAGATTTCCCTAAACTTTTGCATCATTTCCCATCCAATAGCAGATAAAAAATGAAGAAAGAAAAAGAGAAGAGATAGAGGAGCAACTTTCTGTATGGAAATTCCTCAAACCAGTTCACAGAAGTGCAATCGTGCATTTATTATACAGAGTCATTATGGCACAGACACGGCCATGCCAGCAAGTAATAATGGACACTGAATCAGAAAAGAGTTTAGGATATATGACTAAATATTTGGTTAAAGAGCTCTGTTGTAATGAGCACCTTCAAGATGGCTATGTAGCCACAGCCACCAAAAGAGGGTCAATGAAAGTCACATATGCACTAGAGTACAGAAATGGAACAACACAGATAGAGTCATAGAGTCATAGAGATGTACAGCATGGAAACAGACCCTTCAGTCCAACCCATCCATGCCGACCAAATATCCCAGTCCAATCTAGTCCCACCTGCCAGCACCCAGCCCATATCCCTCCAAACCCTTCCTATTCATATACCCATCCAAATGCCTTTTAAATGTTGCAATTGTACCAGCCTCCACCACTTCCTCTGGCATCACATTCCATACACGTACCACTCTCTGTGTGGAAAAGGTTGCCCCATAGGTCTCTTTTATATCTTTCCCCTCTCTCCCTAAACCTATGCCCTCTAGTTCTATATCTTTCCCCTCTCACCCTAAACCTATGCCCTCTAGTTCTAGACTCCCCGACCCCAGGGAAAACACTTTGCCTATTTACCCTATCCATGCCCCTCATAATTTTGTATAAATTGAAGAGTTGCAGAGCTGCTGTATGTTGGAGATAGGAAGGCAAAGACCACTGAGGAATCTGAACATAAGAATTACAGAATCATAGAGTCATAGAGAAATACAGCATGGAGGAAATCAATGTATATCAAAGAGCTTAGGGTGATGGATAGCAAAAACTCACCAGTTTGGGATGAATGGAAAATGGTAGACTGGCCAGAAAACATGAAATACTTAAGTCAGGGATAGAAAATGTGTAAATGGGGGTTTCATCAGCAGATAAATTGAATCAAAAATAGAAACAGACAATATTACTGATGTGGAGGTTGACAGTCTTATTGGATGAAGATATTGGGATCGAAAGCTAAGCTCAGGGTCAATTAAGGCAATAGGGTTTTGAAGAGTCTGAAAAAGCTTAAGATAGCAGTCAGGAAGGGAGATGGAACCTATGGCTACGAACAGAGGTAGCTGTGTAAATCCCAAGGATTTATTACAAGTAGTTGTGGCTCATCTCTAAGAGAAAGAAGCAAAAGAGAAATAAGGACCAGATGAAAAAATACAGTGAGATAAATAAAAACAAAGGTCAGTAGAGAAAATAAAATGGCAAGTTATCTCCATTACTTCGTGCAAAACTATGAGAAATCATCCACTCATACCAACATTCATGAAAAATTAGATGATGCAGGAGTTATGTTCCATGTAATACATATTTTTATGATTTGCTAGTAAATTCGTGAGATAAATGGTGACAATACTTACTGAAACATTTACATAAAAAAAGTTGTGATGAAGAGGAAGAACCATTTGTAACTGCATAAGCAAAGATGCTTACCTATATTTCACCAGGATTTAATATAAAACTGAAATCTATGAACACAAATGTAGGCATGCAAAATACTGTTTACAAAACTTTATGCATGCATTAAAGCAAGAAGTATATCTGGAATATTTAACTTATTTACTCATAACTATTCACTTTCAAAAAGGAACATAGAGATGAAGAATAGGACATAATTCCTTGTGTGATTTATTTATATCTTCAGAAAAATATATATTCCTCACCAAGAACTTTTTCCAACTCCTAAACCAGCTAGCTGTCTGTTTATGTTCAGTCTGAATGAAACTGCCATTTGGTGTTGAAATTTGGGCTGTTCAGAAATGTGGGTCACCTTACTAGATACTAAGAACAAAGTGCTAAAATAATCTCTCAATAGATTCTTTACAGGCAGAGAGAGATTTCATCCATCAGCAGAATCTGAGCCTTCCATCCAGGTCTCAGACTTGAAAGGAGGGTGTGCTAAGACCATGAGCCACACAAGCCCATCATCCAAAATTGAAATCAAGTGAAATATTTTCCTAATCAACCTGTTAAGAGATGTTATAACACACCTTTGGTGCAAGTATGACTTCAACCCAGGGATGCTAACATTCCACCTTAAGAGGCCCAATGGACTCAAAGTGATTAATTCTGCAGCTTGACTAGATATTATTTAATTGGTAAATTGATAGGCACTTCATCAGAACTGTACCAGACTCGAAATGTTAACTGTTTTCTCCCCCTACAGATGCTGCTAAACCTGCTGAGTTTCACCAATTGCTGTTTTTGTTCCAGATCTTCAGCAACTGCAGTTCTTTGTTTTACCTGCATTCTAGTTTGCTTTAATTTGGAAGTCAAGTTCTATAAAATGATTTATAAATGCTCCAAAGAATATGATGGAAATGTATAGTGGCTTTTGTGGCATAATGATAGTGTCCCTACCTTTAAGCCAGAAGGCCTGAGTTCAAATTCACCCTCTCCAGAAGCATGTCATAATATACCTCAACCAGCTGATTAAAGCATCCACTGTGACAACATCTATTATTCAACTTGATGCATCATTAAATGGGTTAAGACGAAGGTTTATATTAAGATTATTCACAAAATGAAGCCCTCATTCAACTATAACTTCATGGCAAGCTGTAAAGTTGTTAAGTATAGGCCATGAGGGTATAAAAATTGGAAGATAAGTCAACTCAACTCACTCATGCATACCTTTGAAGAGCTGTTTACAACCGAAAGTGTGAACTCAGGAATAAGTTACTCAGAAAACAAGATATTGTGAATCATGTAAGGCAAGGTAACGGGGTTGTGGATATGTAGAAAGAAAACAACTAAGTTTAAGACAATCTTTGCAAATATATTGTACATGTTGCAGATAAAGTGAACTTCACAAACTGTGTACCTCATAGTAATTTTTAATGCTGCAAATGCAGCATTATTTAAATTATTTTCAGTGGCTGCAAACTATTCCACAGTATTGTTTAAAATGTTGTACATACCCCCATATTCCCAAAGGAACGTACACCTGCTCCAGTACTTGGTATTTTTGCAGTCATCTACAAAATAGTTTTTAAAATATACTTGGTAATCTTAGACTTCAAAGATATTCTACAAGTTTTACAGAGCTAAGAGAGCATTTTTTTCCTAAATCCCATAACTTCCGTCAAGAACCATAAATGCTGATTTGCATGGACCCATTCCTGAACATTGCAGGCTTTACTTTATCAAGTATTTAATTGTTTCAGCAATATATTAGATGTATTCATATCAGTTATACTCGACTTTCCATTACAAAGAACTGCGACATGACTTTATTTTAAATTGCTCACTTACCACTAACCAAACAAGACACTGAGTAACCATACGGAGGCATATTAATGTGGTAGCTGAATAATTGTCACAGAATTGTGGAACACAGGATAGTACCAGTGACTAACTACATTACTGAAGTCAACCATTGTCATGTGAGGAAATGGTGGAACATGACAATATAATCTTGAAAGGAAAGAAATAGGCAGCACTAATGTAACTTCATACAGTGTTTGACCAGCAGAAACTTAGAGGTCAACCGCCTCGTTGGACACAGTAAAGTCTAGTCAAGACATGTAAGATCGGGTTAACAGGAGTTTACGCTTTATCAAATAATTTAATTGATTCTACCCAAGTATGATTATTCTCATAATTCACTTACTGGTGGTCTTCTTCCATGGCTAGTCCTCAAAGCTTGTTGAAAAGCAACATCATTCTCTAGTTCCTATATATAATATAAAGAGGTTACTTATTTCTTTCAAACACATGGGTAGTCATGCCTGCTTATTTTGTACACAGTGCATAATAGTGCATACAATGATTGTTTTTCTCTATTACAAATTAAGTAGCAGATTTTCAAAGAAACTTCTAAATTAAAATTATTATAGATCATTAATAACAAAAATTATTATATTTGTTTGGTGGTAGAAAACTTGAGTATTACTGGAAAAAATGCATTCTGTCAAAGATTTACACTGACAACCAATTTAGGATGGTCAGCACTGCACTTGTATGTACTGGAAGTCACATTTTTAAAACATTGTTAATACATAGGGGCTTGTTCTTTGCAGAAACTTATAGAACATGTCACAAAATGTGCCTGTTTCAACTCAACAAAATAGCTGACAGCAATTCAGGGTTTCATTTCTCAGGGAATTGTCTTGATCAATCAATATGCCTAGTTTAAACTTAAACAAAGCCTGGCAGTTAACTGTCAATCATTAACTGGTACATTACCTATGGCAATGCCTCTACCAGAGTCCACTTGCCAAATTTTAACAATCTTTTTTCATGCAGTATTAATGCCAGTTGTCCCTTATACTCGGAATTCCCTTATGAATTGTCAGGATGAGCGTAAGCTGAAAAGCATCAATGAAATGTGCCTTTTTTTCAACAAAAATTGCTATAGTAAACACTTTGAAAAGGATGCTAAAAATTTCTTGATATTTGAACACTTCTTGTGCTTGTCACTTAAATGTTTGCTAACAATGCTTCTTCAATCTTAACTAAAATGCAGAGTTATTAATACAAATGAAACACCTACCCTCTGATCCTAAAACATTTATTAAAATCACTAAACTACATTTGACTGTATTTTCATTACTTTTTCACAATATGTAACAGTATAATAGCAAAATGTACTTCCAACCCAGTATCAGACATTTTACTTACAATAAATAAAAGCAGAATTTTATCCACCACATCTAACATATATACTTACTGAACAACTACAGAATTCCAAGATGTATAAGGATTTTGGCTTTCTGATAATTAAGTCACAAAATGCAGGTACAACACACAATCAAGAAAGCTAAAAGCATATTATCCTTTATTATGTGAGGAATTGAAAATGAGATTAAAATGTTGCATAGATTTGTAGACAAACTTGGATTTCATGATTGACATAGTTTATCTACAATCACACAAGTATGTTCATTGATTGACTAAAGGTTATATCATTTTACTTAAATGTAGCTAATGCAGATCCCGGAACTGTAAAATAGTGTGACTCTGCTTGCTTCATTGACAAAGAAATGCATCATGAATTGTGAAAGTGAAGACAATAACCTAAGGTTTTGGATTTACAGCTGTAAGTCTGAGGGATGCCTGTTTAGGTTATGTGCAGCTGAAATCCAGATTTTAAACTTTGAGTAAGACAGACGTAGTGTACTCCTGGCTCAATAGTCCTCATCAAGCAATCTTAACCACAGCTGTGTTCTTGTACTAGTGTTTTAATTTTTTAAGTAGGTGTAATGTATGTATTACAGTTAACTTTACAACAAGTGTCTTCAAGTGTGCAATTGTATAATCCTATAGATTTTTTAACATACGCTAAATGACAATTTGTTGCAATTAGCATTTCTGTACTACTTGTTTTCTAATCTTTTGTATTAATTTTGCCTGCAAAGGATAAAGGGCAGCAAACGTTTTTACAAGCATTCAAATACAGCAAAACTAATTACACTGAATTACTCCAAGGCAGAACCAAATGGTCAATGTTAAGTAAGCGTATGATTTCCAAATTAAGTAAACATTGAAATATGAGATCAAGGATATCTAACATTGAGTCCTAACTGCAAAGGGATCCCTTTTTCCTTTAACAGAGATGAAGAACATTTCAAACAATTCTCTTATTTTATGAAAATTTAATGAGGAGGATGGACGCAAAGATAACTGACAACTTAAGGAACCAATCGAGTAAAAAGTGAGGTCTGCAGATGCTGGAGATCACAGTTGAAAATGTGTTGCTGGTTAAAGCACAGCAGGTCAGGCAGCATCCAAGGAATAGGAAATTCGACGTTTCGGTTATGCCCGAAACGTCGAATTTCCTATTCCTTGGATGCTGCCTGACCTGCTGTGCTTTAACCAGCAACACATTTTCAACTTAAGGAACCAGTCAGGATATAGTGGAAAGTGACATCAATGTCGATCACTTGAGTAGCAAATCAGAGATTGAGCATGTGTCCCTTAAACCAATTAGCAATAAGTCTTGCTTAGCTTAGACTAATCTGAATATAATAGTGTAATTGGAAAGAGAGCTAATAAGCAAAAATGTTCAGTGAGCAAGGCGCTTGTGAGGCGTTTGAAGTTATTCTGCTGTTTGATTGAAAGGGGAATGGTGTTAAGGCAATGGACAGGAACCAATTCACTAGCCACATGTGTGTTTTCCTGGTGGTGGAAAATATAAAGTTCTTGCACAATTATATCTTTTTACTGAGTCACTATAGATTCAGACACAGCCTTGGGTGATGTGGGGAAAATATATGCACTGATATTGGAGCCCCTTTGGGTGCAGTGATAGTGTGGGGAAGGGGAAAGAAAAGGGAAAAAAAAGGGGGTTCAGAGAGTCTCGTAATTCTAGGGATTGGTCTGAGCTCGCTGGTCAGAGCCCATGTACTGTGCAAAAAAAAAGTGGAAAGGGACCAAATGTCTAGATGTTCAACTACGCCCTAAGCTGAACTCAGGAAGCAAGAGCCATAGAACGCCTGCTAAGTTGTTGCCTTAGAAGTGTTATTAACAACTCAAGGAAATTTTCCTGAGTCACTTCCTGTTGTCTTATTGATAAAAGTCTCAGATGAACAAATTTTAATCTTGGGATTTGAGTTAAAGTTACAAGGGCCCTAAAACTTACAATGATGCTTCGGCTATACAGGGGATTAGTGAAACTACATCTCAAATTCTGTGTGCATTTTTGATTTTCTTATTTAAAGAATGATATAAATACACTGGAGGCAATTCAGAGGAGTTTAGCATGGTGATACCTGGACTGAGTGTGCTGTCTTGTTATGACAGGTTGGTCAAGATAGACTAGTTCTCACTGGAGCTCAGAAGAGTGAGGGATGACTTAATTGAAGTATCAGATCCTGAACGGTTTTTAACAAAGCAGAAACGGAAAGAATATTTCTTCCTATGGGTCAGTCCAGAATTAAGACCTCCACTTTCAGGTCAGATTAGGAGAATTTTCTGAGGGTTGTTCAGGTTTGGAGTTCTGTCTCAGCTGAAGGCTGGTCACTGAATATTTTTATGACTGAGATAGATTCTTGTTAGTCAGGAGAATCAAGGGTTGTTGGGGTAGATGAGAATGTAGAATTCAAAACACAAACAGTTCAGTCATGATATTATTGAATGTGAAGCAGGCTAGAGGGGCCAAATGGTATACTGCAACTCCTACTTTGGACGTTTGCATAGTATAAATTTACTTTGATAAAGGAACCATTTCAAGCACATACCTCTGTATCATAAGTTGGGTTGTAGTCATTATATCCTGAGTATAGGTCCTCCTCTTCTAGTGCTGTCAAATGCACATGCTCCATAATTCCAATCTGCGTAAGCAATGTAACTATAGTAAAAATTAGCATTATTTTTTAAATGAAAATATCAAGAGTGTTCATCCTACTTTGATTATGGGCTAGTCTCAGTACTTAAAAATTCCATTGCAAATTTCAAGAAATAATGAATTAAATTTATTGTGCTTTAGAAAGTCTTGCTTATCTCAATCAATTCCTGTAAGTATTGCTTTGTGTTGTGTTTTTCTGGCAGCATCTCCCAAACCTGCCAGCAATACAGCAGATGGTGTGCTAAGTATATGCCTGTAAAGATTTTAAAAATGAAAGAATTAGGGTTTCTGCATCTAGGGAACTGAGGTGTTCCAGTTTCCTCCCCCAGTCCAAACATGTGCTGGTTGGGTGAACTAGCCATGCTAAATTGCCCCTATCTAGGGTTGTGCAGGCCAGCTGGTTTAACCATGGTAAATGTTAGGGTGGAGGCATGGATCTGGGTGTGAGGCTTTTCTGAGGGTTTGTGCAGACTCGATTGTCCAAATGGCCTCTACTGCACTGTAGGTGTTAATAGAATCATAGAATCCCTACAGTGTGGAAACAGGCCCTGTGGCCCAACAAGTCCACACCGACCCTCCAAAAAGTAACTCACCCAGACCCGTTCCCCTATCCTATTATCCGATATTTACCCCTGACTAATGCACCTAACCTACACATCCCTGAACACAATGGGCAATTTAGCATGGCCAATTCACCTAATCTGCATAGATTCCAATTGTGGGAGGAAACTGAAGCACCTAGAGGAGTCCCATGCAGACACGGGGAGAATGTGCAAACATTCCACACAGGCAGTCGTCTGAGCTGGAATCGAACCCGGGTCTCTGGCAGTGTGAGGCAGCAATGCTAACCACTGAGCCACCGTGCCACCGTGACAATTCTACTAGGGTGCTACAGGGTTCGGTGTTCCAATTGTTTACTGTTACTTGATTGTGGTGACAGAAAACACGATAGCCAAATTTGCAGATGTCGCTATAAAACAGGTGGAAAGGAAGTTTCAGTGAAGAAAGAAACAATCAAATGGATAGGTTAGGTGAACACACCAAACATTGGTAGATGATGTTCAAAGTGGATAAGCATGAAATTATCCACTTCTTTCTGAGAAATATAGAGCAACTTGCTCTCATAACAGAAGGACACTTCAGAATGCTTTGGAGCAGGGGGATCTGGAGTCCGCATTCATGAATGCAGAGAACTAGCAGGCAGATAATAAGAAAGGCAAATAGAGTTTTAACATTTATTGCGAAACAAATATGTAAAAGTAGGGAAGTGTTGTTGCATTAGTGAGACCACGTCTACAGCATTGCATGCAATTTTGACTCCTTTACTTGAGGAATAGATATATTGGAGGCAGTTCAGAGCAGGTTCACTACATTGATTTGAGATGAGATAAGGGAGTTTGTCTTACAAAGAGAGACTGTGCAGTTAAGGCCCATTCTTTGGAATTCAGAAAAATGAGGAGATATAATTAAGATATATAAGATGTTAGAGTGGACCGACAGAGTAAATGTAGAAAAGATGTTTCCTCATGCAGGGTAATCTAGAATGAGAGGTCATATCTTTCATACAACAGTAGCACGTTTCAAACAGTTGAGAAACTGCATCTATCAAACGTTTGTGAGTCTGGGGAGTTCACTACCCTTGAGCATGGTAGACGCTGGGACAATTGAGTAAATTTTTGAGGCAATAGACCAACAGTTCTAAACTAAATAATGAGTTGATGGCTTATGAAGATTGGGTAGGAAGGTGGTGTTTAGGCCAAGGTGAGATCAGCCATGAATATATCAAATGGTGCAGTAGGATCAAGAGGCTGAATTGCCAAATTCTTGCTTCTAATTCTTTCATTTTTTTAATCTTTACAGGCATACACTTAGCACACCATCTGCTGTATTGCTGGCAGACTTTGGAGATGCAGCCAGCAAAACACAACACAAAGCAATACTTACAGGAATTGATTGAGTCAAGCAAGACTTTCTTAAGCACAATGTCAGGAGGTCTCTGTGATGGCACTCATAGTAAATCAGTGAGTATACTGCTTTATTTTCAAAAAGATGGTGTGTGTAAAATAACAATGTCAGGGGTATTGAGATTTACAATTACTGCCAAATGTCATTATTATTAAATGTTAGCTATGATTCAGTAATTTCTATTTGTCTAAAGATTATGGGCTCAAGTTCCACCCCAGATATAAACACAATCTAGACTAACACTATTGCACAGTACTGAGGAGAGAGCATTGCACTGTAGGAACTGTTGCTTCTGAATGAAATGTGAGATTGAGACTCTGTTTGAGTTCTCCAGTGAGTGTAAAACGAAATCTCAAGATAATTTTGAAGAGAAGGAAGGAAGTTAACCAATGTCCTGGTCAAGACATGGCAGCATGGTGGTTAGCACTGCTGCCTCACAGCACCAGGAATCCAGGTTCGATTCCAGCCTCAGGAGAATGTCTGTGTGGAGTTTGCACATTCTCTCAGTGTCTTTGTGGGTTTCTTCTAGATGCTCCAGTTTTCTCCCACAATCCAAAGATGGGCAGGCCAGATGAATTAGCCATGCTAAATTACTCACAGTGTTAGGTACATTAGTCAGAGGGAAATGGTTCTGGGTGGGTTACACTTCGTAGGGTTGGTGTGGACTTGTTGGGCCGAAGGGCCTGTTTCCACACTGTAAGGAAACTAATCAAATCTAATCATCAATCCTTTATTCCTCAATTCACCCTAAACCAAATGATTTGGTCATTGCTGTTTGTAGGAGATTGTGCAAACCAAGTGCCACATTTCGTATATTCCAACAGCAAGTATCCCTGTAAATGCATTTTGCTAGCTTTAAAGTGCTTTGGAGCTTCCTTCAGTTGTGAGCAGCATTTTAAAAATGACTTACTTTCTTTTTAAATGGTGTTCTGCAACCTTTACTCATCCTTCGGATAATGCGTAAGAAACCACTGATGCACTTCCTACATTAAGGGTTCTCAGTGGCGTGTCTGCTGGTCTTCCAATTGTTCATTGCCTTCATATTGCACAAAATTTTAAATTGGCTCCATATTGAATCCATTTGTACAATATCCAGGGTAGAGAGATTTGCCTTCCTGTCTGGCATCACTAATCAATACCAAGTGCAGCATCACTTTAGTCCAAGGTATCTGCTGCACACAGGGTGTGAGAACCAGAATCTGCCACTTGGCTACAAGTCCAAATTGCCATGTAGCTGGCATTCTGTCTCTGTGACCATGTTCTGTTCAGCTTATTAGTAATGGAAAGAGAATGAGAACTGATATCATTATCAGTCTCATTGGCAGTCTGTCAATTCAAGAAATTTAACAACCTTAATGGTAGGATGATTACAACAGTTATAAACTTCATTAGTAAGCGTGTAGAAGACAGCATGCCAAAGAAGTTAATCCAAGCATTTCTGAACTGGAAACCATGGATGTATCGAGAGATCCACTCCCTGCTGAAGTCCAGTTCAGAGGCAATCAAGTCAGGCAATCTATACTGGAAATCCAGACATGACCACTGTAAGGCCATAAGAGACACCAAGCAGCAATGCAAAACTAAGCTGAGACCCAGACCAACCACACAAACACCCATCGTTTGTGGCAAAGCTTACACAACTTAATAGGCTGCAACGCGAAGTTGAACAGAATAGCGGGCAACGATACAAACCTAACCAGTGAGCTGAAAGCATTTTATGCTCACTTGCAACAAAAGGTCAGTAAAACAATGTCAACAATCCCAACAGCCTTGAATGCAATTGCACCCTTGGTCACCAACATAGACATTAATCTGGCCTTCTTGAGAGTGAACCCAGAGGAAGTGACTGACCCCGAATGGAATCCCTGCCATGCACTCAGACCCTGTGCAGACCAGTTAATGGGAGTATTCATAGGCATTCTTCCCCTCTCCTTACTACGATCTGAAGTCCCCACCTGCTTCAAGAAGACCACCATCATATCAGTGGCAAAGAAAAATAAGAACATAAGACATAGGAGTAGAAATTAAGCTATTCATCACATCGAGTCTGCTCTATCATTCAATCATGGCTGATAAGTTTCTCAACCCCAACCTCCCAATTTCTCCCCGTAACCCTTGATCCCCTTGAAACTCAAGAACCTAACTGTCTCAATGTTAAATATATTAGATGACCTGACCTTCACAGCCTTCTGTGGCAATGAATTCCATAGATTCATCACTCTCTGGTTGAAGAAGTTTCTCCTTATTTCCATTCTAAAAGGTCTTCTCTTTAATCATGCAGCTTGCATCAATGACTACCATCCAGTGGTTCTGACATCCAAAATTATGAAGTTCTTCAAGAGGTTAGTCATGGTTCACATCAACTCCAGCCTACCAAATAGCCTTGACCCTTTGCAAATTGCCTCCCGGTTCTATATTTTTCCCTGGAACATCTGGATAACAAGGATACCTACATCAGGTTTACTGACTATGCTCTGCTTTCAACACCATAATTCCAAAGAAACTCATCTCTAAATTTAGAGACCTAGGTCTTGACTTCCCACTCTGTAACTGGATCTTTGACTTCCTGACCCATTGACCGCAATCAGTAAGAATAGGTGACCACACTTCCTCCACCATAATCCTCAACACCATCCCTGCAAGACTGCATGTTCTGCCCGATACTATACTTTTTACACACACACAACTGTGTGGCCAAACTCTGCCCCAACTCCAATTCCAAGTTTGCTGATGACAACACAATTGTAGGGCAGACCTCAAACAATGACAGGCCAGAATACAGGAAAGAGATAGCAGCATGGTGTAAAGTCAACAATCTCTCTACCGGTATCAGCAAAACACAACATCTGATCATTGACTTCAGAAAGTAGAGTGGGGGGCATGCCCCTGTCTGCATCAATGTTGGTCAGGGAGAGATGGTCAAAAGCATCAAGTTCCTGGGACTGATGATTACCAACAATCTGTCATGGTCGACTCATGACAATGCAATGATCAAGAAAGCATAACAACATCTCTATTTTCTCAGGAGGCTAAGGAAAACTTGGCATGTCCACAAGGGCTGTTCCTAATTTTTGTAGATGCACTGTAGAAAGCATCCCATCTGGATGCATCAAACTATTGTATGGCAACTACTCTTCCCATGACTACAACAAACTACAGAGAATCGTGAACACAGCCCAGTCTATCATGCAAACCAGCTTTCCATTCATTGACTCCTATATTTTCTGCTGACTCAGGAATACAACCAAAATAATCAAAGACCCATCCCACCCAGTTACACTCTCTTCCACCCTTTTCTGTTGGGCAGAAGATATACAAGTTTGAATGCACATACGAACAGATTCAAGAACAGTTTCTTACCTTCTGTTATCAGACTTTGGACCTCAAATGTTGTTTCAGATCTCTCTTTGCGCCTTCTCTGCAGCTGTAACACTATATTCCTGGTTAAAACTCACACAACACCTGGTTATAGTCCAACAGGCTTATTTGGAAGTACTAGCTTTTGGCGCACCGCTCTTTCATTAGGTGGTTGTGGAGTATAAGATCGTAAGACACAGAATTTATAGCAATAGTGCACAGTGTGATGCAACTGAAATTATATATTGAAAAATACCTGGATTGTTTGTTAAGTCTCTGATCTTTTAGAATGACCATGTTGGTTTCAGTTCTTTCATATGTAAGTCCCAGAACTTTTTTAAAAAAGGTACATTCTCAAGAGAACTTTAACAATAGGTGACATGTCAGTTCAGTTAATGCATTGAAGGTGTGAGATGCCCTGTGTGAGGCTTTTTGTGCCCCCATGTTCAGAATGATTGTATTTCTAAAAAAAGGACTTACAGAATCTTACATAGAATCATGCAGTTTTTGAGCAAACTAAAACGTAATTCTGCAAGTACAAATTCACCCCACAAACATGTGTGCACGCACATGGTTGGGGGGAGTGGGTATGAGTGTCTGTGAGAGTGTGGTGTGTGTGTGCACGAGTGTAGAGGTGTATAAGTCTGTGAGAGTGTGTGCATGTGTGAGTGTATGAGAGAGGGTCTGCATGAGTATATGGGTCGGTAGGAGTTTGTGCGTGTGAGACAGATTCAGAGAGGCAGAGGCAGAGACAGAGAGGCAGAGAAGTGCTGTGGGGCCACCTTAGTTTAACATTAACCCAAGATCCCAGTTGAGGCCATCCCTATGGGTACCTAACGTAACAAACAATCCAGGTCTTTTTCAATATATCATTTCAGTTGCATCACACTGTAAACCTTTGCTATAAATTCTGTGTCTTACGATCTTATACTCCACACCCATCTGATGAAGAAGCAGCATTCCAAAAGCTAGTGGTTCCAAATAAACCTGCTTGACTATTACCTACTGTTGTGTGATTTTTAACTTTGTACATCCCTGTCCAATACCAGCACCTCCAAATCATGACTATATTTCTGAACTCTGTTCTTTACACTAATGCATTTTATAAGTTACAATCTGCCTATATAGCACACAAAACAATACTTTTCTTGTGACTCAGTACATGTGAAAACAATACATCAAACACAAGAGCCAATCAACTTCTCCAATATTCTCTCACAGCCTTGAGATTTTTTCTATCTTCAGGGCTACATCCAATTCCCTCCAGAAAGCTTTGATTGTATCTTCCTTCAACACCATACTCTTATAGCATTGCATTTCAGATCCTAATCCCTCACTTCAGAAGAAAATGGTTTATCTTCATAAGAGGTGCAAAACATATACCCACACTTCCCTCCTCACCTCAGTCCAAGGCCTCAAAGGATCATCCAAATTCGGCAGAGATTTATTTGTATATCCTCCAACCTCATTTATTGCATCCGGTGCTCTCCTCTACATCAGAGAGACCGAACACAAACCCATGGAAAGGTTCAGGGAATACCTCTGGTCTGTACGCATCAACAAACCCCACCTTCCTATGGCCATCCATTTCAACTCTGCCTCCCACTCCCCAGAGGACATATCCAATTTGGGCCTCATTCACCACCAACACAAGGCCACCTGCAAACTGGAGGAGGAACACCTAGTTTTCTGCCTTAGAAGCCTACAACCACACAGCGTAAATATTGAACTCACCAGTTTCCAAATCTGCCCTCCCCCAACCCCATCCCAGATCCAACCCTTCGACTCAAATCTGCCCTCTTGACCTGACCTACCTGTCCAGCCTCCTTCCCACCTTCCCTCCACACTTCGCAATGATCTATCACCTCTGATCTTCACTCACCTAAGATAATTCGACCTACCTTTCCCTGAGCCCCACCCCCCTCCCCTTCTTAACTCTCAGCCCTCTTCCCCAGTCCTGAAGAAGGGTTTTGCCTGAAACATCAACTCTCTTGCTCCTTGGATACTGCCTGACCTACTGTGCTTTTTCTAGCACCACACTTTATCAACTCACTTTATCAACTCATCCACATATCAACATTGGCTAAAGAACCAATCATTTTAAATTGATGATCCACCTGATTTTCAATTCTTCTGCCAATGTTTCTTTCTATCTACTGTCGAAAGCCCTCAGGTTTTGAGGAGTTAGTAGGTGAAGTACTTGTCAGAGAATGCCAAGTCTGGCCTGCTCTTCTGGCCACAGTACTCATATGGCTCATCCCAATCAGTTTTCGGTCAGTGGTAACCCTCAGCACGTTTAGAATGAGGCAGTGATGGCAATACCATTGAATGTCAAGAGAAGATGGTTACATTTTCTCACTATAGATGATCCTTGTGTGATGCAAAATGTTATATTCCATTTGGCTGCACATGGATACTAACTGCTTTAAAATCTTAAGAATTATGAACAGTGCAGAACATCATACAGCCATCGATGAACAGCTGCACATGTGACCTTTATGATGAAAGGAAGATCATTGAAGCATCTGAAGATGCTTGGCCTCAGGACATAATCCTGAGGACCTCTTGAAGTCTATCACCATCATCTTGACAGTTCACATTACTTCCAGGTTTTGGGTCATGTGCCAATTTTGAAACTGTCCCGTACACTCTGGTCTTGTCATAACATGTCTGAGCCAATTTTTTAAAAATTTAAAATAACTATCAAGAGAAAGTGGTCCTAGTCCCAATACCTAGAGAACACCACAGTTCATCTACCTCCAATACAGAAACAACTGTTTATCACGACTGTTTCCTGTCATTCAGTTAACTTCATATAGAGTCATAGAGATGTACAGCATGGAAACAGACCTTTGGAGAGGCTGAACAGGCTGGGGCTGTTTTCCCTGGAGCATCGGAGGCTGAGGGGTGACTTTATAGAGATTTACAAAATTATGAGGGGCATGGATAGGATAAATAGACCAAGTCTTTTCCCTGGGGTCGAGGAGTCCAGAACTAGAGGGCATAAGTTTAGGGTGAGATAAGCTGTTAATGTTCCTTTTCATTCAATGGACTTCCATTTTACTTGCAAACATATTACAAGACACTTTAATCAAACCACTTTTAGAAGTGCATATTCACTGACAACCACATTGCCTTCATCAATCCTCTCCTTTATCTCATCAATAAACATAAATTAGCATGAATATTCTTTGGCAAATCAGTACTGTCTTTCCTTAGTCCATATTTGTCTAAGTGACTATTAATTTTGTCCCAGATCAGTTCCTCCAAAAGCCTTGTAATGCACTATAGTTGACTCAGGTAACTTTAACTACAGTAAACCTTACCAATGGTTTACTTCAATTGGCACCTCTGTTACTATGACTTTCTACTTGTCTCTACTAAGGAAAAGATGTTGGCAAAGTATGCAATTAGAACCTCAACATACAATGATTTCCTTTTTGATTCCTAATCACTTCTTACCACCTCCTTTATGATCTTTCAATGGCTATACAAATCCTTTGGACTCATTCTTGTTAACTGCTAGTCTCTTGCCTTGTACTCTTCTTACATTTCATTTCTGAACTTGCAACATTTAACCTGGTTAAACTCTCTGGTTAAATAAGCACCTCTCAAAGAGTGGGACTATCATGACTTTACCTCATGTTAAATACTTTTTAATTGTTTGGGATAGTAAAAGTCCCCATTAGCATACTCCATAGCTTTTGCATACCTATGTCATTTCCTTGTAATTTTTCACCTTTATCTTTGAAACTAGTTGGTGGCTGACAGAATGAACCCTACAGTTTCATGATACCTCTATTAATTCTCAACTACAATCAAATACATTCTGACCTTGAACTCTCTTTCTTCAGCAATAATATTGTTCTTAATCAATACCATCATCCTTTCTGAACAGCTATATTCAGGATTTTTTTTAAAAATGGACTCCTATCCTTCTTTGAACCGGCTCTGGAGTCAATTTATTAAGGATGTAATAACTGAGCATTTGGAAAGCAGTCACAGAATTGGTCCTAGTCAGTATGGATTCACTACAGAGAAATCATGTTTGACAAACCTTCTGGAATTTTTTGACAATGTGACCAGTAGAGTGAACAAGAGTGAATCAGTAGATGTTGTGTACCTGGACTTTGAAAAGGCTTTTAACAAGGTTCCACACAAGAGATTAGAAAGAAAAATTAAAGCTCATGGGTACAGAACTGGTTGGCAGACAGGAAGCAGAGAGTTGAAATAAATAGGTCCTTTACAGAGTGGCAGGCAGTGACAAGTGGATGCTGCAGGGTTCAGTGCTAGGACCCCAGTTGTTCAAAATATACATGAACAATTTGGATGAAGGAATTGAATGCAATATCTGTAAATTTGCAGAAGACACTAAGCTGGGTGGCAGCGTGTGCTGTGAGAAGGATGTTAAGAGGCTGCAGGGTGACTTGGACAGACTGGCTGAGGGGGCAAATACTTACAAATGCAATATAATATGGATAAATATGAGGTTATCCACTTTGATGATAAAAACAGAAAGTCAGATTGTTATCTGAATAGTGACAGTTTAGGAAAAGATGAGGTGCAATGAGACCTGGGTGTCATGGTGGAACAGTCGCTGAAGATTGGCATACAGGTGGAGCAGGCGGTGAGGAAAGCTAACGGCATGCTGGCCTTCATTGTCACAGGATTTGAGTATCGGAGTAAGGTTGACTTGCTGCAGTTATATAGGGCCTTGGTGAGGCTACACCTCAAGTATTTTGTGCAGTTTTAGCATCCTAGTCTGAGGAACGACATTCTTGCTATTGAGGGAGTTCAGCGAAGGTTCACCAGACTGATTCCCAGGACGGCAGGACAGATATACAAAGAAAGACTGGATCGACTGGGCTTGTACTCACTGGAATTTACAAGAATGGGGGGGATCTCATCTAAAATTCTGATGGGTCTGGATAGGTTAAATGCAAGAAGTATGTTCCAGATGTTGGGGAAGTCCAGGACATAGGGTCACAGTCTAAGAATAAGGGGCAAGCCACTCAGGACTGAAATAAGGAAGAATTTCTTCACTTCGAGAGTTGTGAACCTGTGGAATTCTCTCCCACAGGAAGCTGTTGGGGCCATCTCTCCAACCATGCATTCATTCGTTCTATCCGTCTATTTATTGCTGTCAAACGTTAATTTGAAGATTGCTACATCTTCTGATGTTCTACAATTTTGACCTATTACCAATTGCTCGCTGTAAGAGACATCCAGGAGCGCGGTAGAAACACTTCAGCATGTTCTCAAAGCATCCCTGAAGAGATCAAACGTTGCCACCAATTAATTCCTGAGCGTCCCTTGCCTTGTGACGAATCGGGATGGGACGAGTCGGGAAGACACCGAATACACAGACGTCATCAGGAGCATGGGGGGGGAAATGGGGTGGTCAGTCGCGACATTGGACAGAGTGTAAAAAACTCAATACTTCGTTTTCTTGCCCCTTCAGAAGGGCTTGTATATGGTATATGTTATGATCGCGTATGGACTCACTAGACACTGCAGAACCCACTGAACTGGAGTGAAAGCAAGTCATTCGCGATCCCAAAACATGTTTTTTTAAAAAAAACTGTCGGATAATCTCATCCCACTTCCACTGACAAACCCCAGTTCAATTATCGAGACCTCAGCGACAATATACTGACCGCTACAACGATGTACAGTACGAACTGCAACATAACCATGTTTGGGCATCAGCAATACATTTGCATTAAACAGAATTACAAATGGCTAATCGTGCAACCACTTTTATGCAGAAAATTGACTTTTGTTGTGACTGCGTAAATATTTAAAACTCAGGAGAGAAGTTGCCTCAGAAACAAAAAGGTTGCTGAGAAACTGCTGCGATCAGAATCGCACTACCTCCTACCGTGCGAAACCCCGCCTGTAAAACTGAATTAATCGAGAATGAATTACTGATTATACAAATACCTTTCAAATCGCCCAATTCGTCTGAGGCAAATGAAACAAAAATAATAAACTGCAATAAAATTCAAAAAGTTCAAATTTAGTCAAACGGCCGAGACCGCCCCCAAAACAATCAGGTTTCTTCCTTCCCACAATTCAAAGCGCTGGGATCAGACAAATGAAACGAGCGAGCCGATTGGACCGGCTAGAAAACCGGCCCATTCATGGAAGTGAGAGGACAGGTGTGATTGGCTACAGGCATGCGTTCTGTTGCTGAGAGACGGGTGAGTAAACGAAGTGATGGCCCGCTAAAGGCCAGAAGCAGCGGCTAGCAATTGGATTACTATAAACATGGTTATCATAAACAAACCCCACAACGATAGAAATAGTAGAGGGTGGAAATGGACATTTTGATGAAATGCTGCCTATTGTAGTATGGATTTCACGACCATATAAAGAATCCTGGAGTTGTTGTATAATCTAGGCGAAAGTGAGGACTGCAGATTAGAGTCGAGTGTAGTGCTGGGAAAGTACAGCAGATCAGGCAACATCCGAGGATCAGTAAAATCGACGTTTCAGGCAAAAGCCCTTTATGAGGAATGAAGCTGAGAACCTGACGGTGGAGAGATAAATGGGAGGGGGGCTGCTGAGAAGGTAGCTGACACTGCAATAAATTGGGGGTAAAGGTGATAGGTTGAAGGGGATAGGTGGTAAGGAAGATGGACAGGTGGGACAGGTCATGAGGACAGTGTTGAGTTGGAAGGTTGGATCTGGGATAAGGTGGGGGAGGGGAAATGAGGAAACTGGTGAAATCCACATTGATGCCTTGGGGTTGGAATGTCCCCAGGTGGAAGATGATGCCTTCTTCCTCCAGGTGTCAGGTGGTTAGGGAGTGGCGATGGAGGAGGCCCAAGACCTGCATGTTCTTGGTGAAGTAGTAGTGGGAGTTAAGTGATTGGACACCCGCACCAACCAACCCCATTGCCCTGTTGCTGAACACTTCAACTTCCCCTCTCACTCCACCAAGTACATGCAGGTCCTAGGCCTCTTCCATCACCACTCCTGAACCACCCTACATCTGGAGGAAGAATGCCTCATCTTCCAATGCCATAGCATCCATGTGAATTTCACCAGTTTCCTAATTCCCCCTCCCCAACCTTATTCCGGATCCAACTTAGCACCACCTTCATAAACTGTGCTACCTTTTCATCTTCCTTCCCACTTATCCACTCCACCCTCCCCTCCAACCTATCACAATTTCCCCCAACCCCCGTCAACCTATCAACCAGAAAATGCTGGTTTCTGGTTTTTGATGTGTAATTCCCAGAACTTCTTTTAAACACATTCTCAACCAGCATATCCCATTATAAAAGATGAAAGTTTTAATCTAAGTTTGTTTACTGTATCACATCTCCATGATACTGGGTTCCTTTGGTTATAAATTCTGTGAACATGATCTTAACCTCTACAACCACCTGATGAAGGAAAGTAGCTCTGAAAGCTAGTGCTTTCAAATATATCTGTTGGACTATAACCTGGTGTTGTGTGACATTTAACATTTAATAGATAACTGCTTTATTTGCTCTCTACAAGAGAATCCTGGTGCCATTTTCACCCAGATTAAATGTATTCCTTTGCTGTAATCTTCTCTCGTTCCCCAGAAACAAAACTCCCTCCCTCTTCCCTGGAGTCCCATTTGAGTCCCATTAACCTGTCCACTATTTTAAATTATTGATTTATGAATCAGAACACAGAAAATGCTGGACATTCTCAGCAGGTTTGGTAGTCCTTGTCTAGAAGGAAATATTTTTGATGTTACTTGTCTATGAGCCTCAAACAAACAATAAGAAACTCATTTTAAAACTAATACTTAATTTCACAGACTCTGTAAACTTCTCCAACATCCCTTTCTCAGTATAGTAGGACAGATTCTGGTTATCCCAGGATGGTTTAGCTAAGTTGTGCATTGATTAATAACTTTAAAGATACTATTGATATCAAGTAATATCTAAAAAAACACAGATTTGTGTATGCTGGAGATATGAAACAAGCAGAAATTGCAGGCAAAACAGTACATCTGGTGGCATTTTTGGGAAGAAAGAGTTAATGTTTTGAGTCCAGTGATTCTTTTTCTCCCCAAAGATGCTGCCAGACTTTCTGAGTTTCACCATCATTGTTTTAAGAAATATTGAGTGACTTGGGGAAGATAAAATTGAAAGTAGATGATCATATCAGGCAGAGCAATTTTTAAGGGCTGATTTTCCAGCTGTCCCTTTACCTGCGAAATCTGTGCCCAGTCAGCTTTTGAAAGTTCTTGCCTAATACTGTCAAAATTGGCCTTCCTCCAATTTAGAACTTCAACTTTTAGATCTGGTCTATCCTTTTCCATCACTATTTTAAAACTAATAGAATTATGGTCACTGGCCCCAAAGTGCTCCCCCACTCACACCTGCCCTGCCTTATTTCCCAAGAGTAGGTCAAGTTTTGCACCTTCTCCAGTAGTTGCATCCACATACTGAATCAGAAAATTTTCCTGTACCCACTTAACAAATTCCTCTCCATTTAAACCATTAAAATGATTGCTGGGCCTCTTACTGAGATATTTGTATCATCGATAGCCACAGATGAGTGCCGGAAGATTGGAGATTGACTAACGTGGTGCCACTGTTTAAGAAGGGGGGTAAGAACAAGCCAGGGAACTATAGACCAGTGAGCCTGATAGTGCGCAAGTTGTTGGAGGGAATCCTGAGGGACAGGATGTACATGTAGTTGGAAAGGCAAGGACTGATCAGGAATAGTCAACATGGCTTTATGTGGGAAATCATGTTTCACAAACTCGATTGAGTTTTTTTTGAACAAGTAACAAAGAGGATTGATGAGGGCAGAGAAGTAGATGTGATCTATACGGACTTCAGTATGGCATTTGACAAGGTTCCCTGTGGGAGACTGGTGAGCAAGGTTAGGTCTCACGGAATCCAGGGAGAACTTGCCATTTGGAAACAGAACTGGATCAAAGGTAGAAGACAGAGCGTGGTGGTGGAGGGTTGTTTTTCAAACTGGAGGCCTGTGACCAGTGGAGTGCCACAAGAATCAATGCTGGGTTCTCTACGTTTTGTCATTTATATAAATGATTTGGATGTGAGCATAAGACGTATAGTTAGCAAGTTTGCAGATGACATCAAAATTGGAGGTGTAGTGGACAGCAAAGAAGGTTACTTCAGATTACAACAGGATCTTGATCAGATGGGCCAATGGGCTGAGAAGTGGCAGATGGAGTTTAATTTAGATAAATGCGAGTTGCTGCATTTTGGGAAAGCAAATCTTAGCAGGACATATACACTTAATGGTAAGATCCTTGGGAGTGTAGCTGAACAAAGATTTGGAACCTTGGAATGCAGGTTCATAACTCCTTGAAAGTGGAGTGGCAGGTAGATAGGATAGTGAAGAAGGCATTTGGTATGCTTTCCTTTATTGGTTAGAGTATTGAGTACAGGAGTTAGGAGGTCATGTTGCAGCTGTACAGGACATTTGTTGGAATATTGTGTGAAATTCTGGTCTCCTTCCTATCAGAAAAATGTTGTGAAACTTGAAAGGGTTCAGAAGAGATTTACAAGGATGTTGCCAGGGTTGGAAGATTTGAGCTATAGGAAGAGGCTGAACAGGGTATGGCTGTTTTCCCTGGACTGTTGGAGGCTGAGGGGTGACCTTCCAGAGATTTATAAAATCATGATGGGCATGGATACAATAAATAGACAAAGTCTTTTCCCTGGGGTTGGGAGTCCAGAACTAGGGGGCATAGTTTTATGGTGAGAGGGGAAAGATATAAAAGACACCTAAGAGACGACTTTTTCACTCAGACGGTGGTACGTGTATTGAATGAGCTGCCAGAGGAAGTGGTGGAGGCTAGTACAATAGCAACATTTAAAAGACATTTGGATGGGTATATGAATAGGAAGGGTTTAGAGGGATATGGGCTGGGTGCTATCAAGTGGGACTAGATTGGGTTGGGATATCTGGTTGGCATGGACAAGTTGGACCAAAGGATCTGTTTCAACGCTGTACGTCTCTATGACTCTGACTCTACTGGTCTACACCCAGTTCTAGTTCTTATTTAGAGGTAATTACATGAGGGACAAGTGAATGAAAATTGTTTTAGGGTAGCATGAAGTCAGGTGGTAGGAGGGACTTGTTGAGGGGATAATACTAACATAGACTATTCTGCTGTGCTTTTCCAGCGCCATGCTTTTTGACTCTGACTCTGCAGCATTAGCAGTCCTCACTTTCTCCATATTGAACCAAGGGACCTGTTGCTATTCTCATAATTTCTATGACTCTCTGGTTCCAATATACATGAATTTTGACCACTTTCTCACAATTCCAAAATAGCCTTCACTCTAACACAACAAAAAGAAATACTGTTTCAGGTTCCCAATCATGCCTGAAACAAAGGTTGTCTATTCTCCTGATTTTAGAATTTCTTGTTTCAACCATTCTTTGTTTGGCTACTTGCTTTGCTTTCTGAGTAATTCCTACTGTCATTAAACCATAATATTGTTTTGGAGAAAGTCTGAACTCACATGACACCAGGTCATAGTTCAACAGATTTATTTGAAATCGCCTATCCTTCAGAGCACTACTCCTTCAAGTGATGAAGAAGCAGTACTCTGAAAGCTTGTGATTTCAAATAAACCTGTTGGACTATAACCTGGTGTCTTGTGACTTCTAACTTTGTTCACCCCAGTACAACACCGGCACTTCCACATTGTTGTTTAGGGACATCTTCTTCGCAGTTTCTGAATGTCTGCAGGTCAAAGCAGACATTGAGTTCTACCATCTTCAGCTGCCCCTTACAGTTTATCATGTATTTTACTTTTTTTTTCAAATTATCCCTCAAGACTGAACTATCCAGCACTGTCTTTAGGTGAAAAGTCTACACATCAAGTTGCAGGAACTCTTGTCCTCTGACATGGAATGTAAAAGACCTAATTTTCAAACAATTTTTTCTATAACTGAGATTTCTTTTTCTGACACAGTACAACTTCATGTAAACCTGCCCATTTCTAATTTTTAATGAAGCTGAGTGACCAGGTTGTCTGCAGGAACTGGGTTGGCCATTTCAATATTTATTATTGTGTGCCTTCATGTTAATGGTCATTCCCTTTTTAAACCACAAGTGTTTAGGTTTCCCAGACCTTGGGAAATATAGTATCTTTAAAGGACATGAAAAAACTCAAACACAAATTACATTCCTTTTACAGCACTCCTTTCTGGGCAGGAGAAGCAGGAGTGCTTCCTTCAGACCTAAGCTACAAGAAAAATAAACTTCATGATTTGTTTATTTCCCATATATGGGACCACTACTGGACTGTTCCAAATCACCAAATTTTCTTCACTAGAATTACTATCTGATCCACACCACCTCATTTCAGCAATCGGGAATCCACCCAGAACGCCCTGTTACCTTTCCCTGCCCCTTTAATCCCTGACCCCCAATACACCCACCTGCCCAATCGGGCTACTGGTGGTTGATGAACAATAAAATGCACCCTGCCCATAAATTCTTCTGGATGTTCTAAAAACTACGTATTCATAACTGTGCTTTTGCATGGAACTCTTCCAAATTAAATCCATACCTCTTTAATTTGAAAGTTTGACAGTCACTTTAGGCTGGATCTCAAGGGACAGAATGCCTATATAAGCTAGGACTTTGTGGAGTTGGGCTTGAGAAATGATTGTTTGGGGGAACTTCTAATGATAGTCTGGTTTTTTTTTAAAGATATTTTTATTAGAAATTTAATATTTTGACAGATTTACAAAAATAAACAGAACTTTCAAGCACAAACATTAATATAAAAATAGATCTTAAATATATAATCATCAAAATTCAAAGGAATGATACTAAAGAAGAAAGAAAAACAATGAAACTCAGTTAACTACTAATCTAATCCACAATTATCCAGAGTGTATAGTTGAGTCACTTACATCCTTCAAACAAGAGAAAATGTTCTCTAATACACTCGTAACAGTATAATAAAAAGGAAACTATTTCCAAACAATAAGAACAAAAAAAATAAAACATGTTTGAATGGAGATCCTCCCCCTTGTTCTCAGGGGGCCTTACTTCCTTTCTAAAGGTCCACCATATCCTCTCCCAAACAGTGTCCCACCCTTAACCCGGGCGCTCCTTAATAGGATTTAGATATAATACCGAGCTAGAGTTGACAGTGAGTGCCCCACCCCCACCCCTCCCCACCCATACCTGAGTATATCTGATAGCATCAATGCCACGTACAAACACACATAACTATAAAATTACAACTCCAACAAATTACAGTTAAGTATAATAACATAAAATAGCAAGAGAAGACAACCCTGCTCCCAGAAGCAAAAGTAAAGTAGAGTAAAGTATCCATTTCTCCCCACGGAGTGTGGAAGAGGCAAGCCAACATAAATTGTCTCTTACGATTTATTTAAACGAGTCTAAAAGTTCCTTAGCCTCTTCTGGTGATCTAAAATTATACTCGGATCCTTCGTGGGTAAAGCATAACGTCGCTGGGTAGCGTAAGGTGTATTGAATATTTAAGTTCCTTAGACATTTCTTCACCTCATCAAACGCCTTCCTCCTTCGGGCCAAAGCCGGGGAGAAGTCCTGAAATAACATAATCTTGGATCCTTCATGAATCATAGCTTTAGGATCCTTTCCAAGATTTCTGGAGGCATCCAGGAGTATCTGCCTCTCCCTATAACTCTGCAGCCGGAACAGGACCGGGCGTGGGCGCTGGTTTGGGCCAGATCCGCGTACTGCGACCCGGTAGGCCCACTCCACCCTTACCCGGTCAGTTTCAGCCCCCAGGTTTAAAAGCTGGGGCAACCATCGCTCCAGAAATACTACTAACTGTCCCTTCTCTTCTTGTTCAGGGAGGCCCAGAAGACGGATATTCTTTCTCCGATTTCTATTATCCAGGTCATCCATGTAGATTTCAAAGGCCCGGACTCTCTGCTCCAGAGCTCGCACCTGTTCTGCAGCTGTTTGTGCTGCAGCCTCGGAGGTCGTGGCCTTTAGCTCCGCCCCCTCCACTCGGCCCTGCAATTCCTCCAGAGCCTGGCTGTGCTTTTGTAACTTTTCTTCCAATGCATTCCATCTCTGTCTGGATTCTGCGATGAAATTGACGAGTGTCGTTTCCAGCCTGGCAATCATCTCTTCAAGGCCTGTTTTTACATCAGCTGCAGCCGGAGGAGGAGAGGAGGGTGGGGGAGGGGTCTTTGTTTTCTGAGAGCTGCGGGATCCCTTTGGTTTACTCATTATCCACTTAATATTAAACTGCTTAAATATAATAGTAAACGCTAATTAAGGTTAGAAATTTTTTTTGGGTGGTTTGGTAAGTGTGGTGGGGGTGAGTAACTCACTTTACCCAGGTTTTGGGAAGAGCACTGTAAACTCAGACTTGCTGAGTCGCCGCCATCTTGGATCTCCCAATGATAGTCTGGTTATTCTGATCAAAATCCAAATATCACTTTGATTTTTCATTTTTAAATTAAAATTGTACAAACTTGCTTATGCTGTAACACATCTAGTTGATTTTCTTCACATGCCAAGAACTCCAATGCAGCTAAATTACATTACGTGTACTCCTGCTTGAACAGAAACTCTCTCTTCCAATTCTTTCCATTTGCAAGCCTCAGTATGGGGTCAATGGGAAAAAGTTTGGGAAACACTGCCTTTAGATATGGGGCATCACTGGAAATGCTGTCATTTAGTTCTCATTTCCAGGAACTGCAAAGAAGGGGTGTATGGCCTTTCTGCCCTATTTCGAGAATGGTGTTTGGTAAGGACGTACAGAATTTTGATGTGGCAACAATGAAGGAATGCTGTGTGACTTGCCAGGCGCACTTAGAAGAAATGTTTCTGGTTGGTGGCAGACACGGGTGCTGCTGAAGAACACTTGGCAAACTGTCAAGATGCATCCTGTCAATAGTATACCCTACAGCATGGCATTGGCACAGGCTATGCAGCTGTTCTACTTCAGTGTCTAGTGTTCAATGGTGATCCCCCAGTTTGATGCAATTCAAGACAAAGGCAATTGAAGTGGAGATAGCAATGCCCTCTCTTGTTGAAGTATTGACTGACAAAAGTGCTATTTGTCATTCAAGTCTTCAAGCTGTCTACGTCTTGCTTCATACAAAGACATTGTTTCATTATTTGAGCATCTGTAATTTAAGTGGTCTGATGCAGATCTGTGGCTTGCTCGGCCATTTTCAGAGAACTGGTTCATGTCAATCACATTGCTGTGAGTCTGGAATCACGTACAGTTAGAGTTAGCAGTTTTCCTTCTCATTAGTGAACCAGGTTGGTTTTTATTACAATCGCAAGCTGCAAATGTGTTGCTGGTCAAAGCACAGCAGGTCAGGCAGCATCTCAGGAATAGAGAATTCGACGTTTCGAGCATAAGCCCTTCATCAGGAATAAGAGAGAGAGCCAAGCAGGCTAAGATAAAAGGTAGGGAGGAGGGACTAGGGGGAGGGGCGATGGAGGTGGGATAGGTGGAAGGAGGTCAAGGTGAGGGTGATAGGCCGGAGTGGGGTGGGGGCGGAGAGGTCAGGAAGAGGATTGCAGGTTAGGAGGGCGGTGCTGAGTTGAGGGAACCGACTGAGACAAGGTGGGGGGAGGGGAAATGAGGAAACTGGAGAAATCTGAATTCATACCTTGTGGTTGGAGGGTTCCTAGGCGGAAGATGAGGCGCTCCTCCTCCAGCCGTCGTGTTGTTGTGTTCTGCCGGTGGAGGAGTCCAAGGACCTGCATGTCCTCGGTGGAGTGGGAGGGAGAGTTAAAGTGTTGAGCCACGGGGTGATTGGGTTGGTTGGTTCGGGCGGCCCGGAGGTGTTCTCTGAAGCGTTCCGCAAGTAAGCGGCCTGTCTCACCAATATAGAGGAGGCCACATCGGGTGCAGCGGATGCAATAGATGATGTGTGTGGAGGTACAGGTGAACTTGTGGTGGATATGGAAGGATCCCTTGGGGCCTTGGAGGGAAGTGAGTGTGGAGGTGTGGGCGCAAGTTTTACATTTCCTGCGGTTGCAGGGGAAGGTGCCGGGGGTGGAGGTTGGGTTGGTGGGGGGTGTGGATCTGACGAGGGAGTCACGAAGGGAGTGGTCCTTGCAGAACGCTGATAGGGGAGGGGAGGGAAATATATCCTTGGTGGTGGGGTCCGTTTGGAGGTGGCGGAAATGGCGGCGGATGATACGTTGTATGCGGAGGTTGGTGGGGTGGTAGGTGAGAACCAGTGGGGTTCTGTCTTGGTGGCGGTTGGAGGAGCGGGGCTCAAGGGCGGAGGAGTGGGAAGTGGAGGAGATGCGGTGGAGGGCATCGTCGATCACGTCTGGGGGAATCTGCGGTCCTTGAAGAAGGAGGCCATCTGGGCTGTGCGGTGTTGGAATTGGTCCTCCTGGGAGCAGATGCGGCGGAGATGAAGGAATTGGGAATATGGGATGGCGTTTTTGCAGGGGGCAGGGTGGGAGGAGGTGTAGTCCAGGTAGCTGTGGGAGTCAGCTCTGTATTGGTGAGACAGGCCGCTTACTTGTGGAACGCTTCAGAGAACACCTCCGGGCCGCCCGAACCAACCAACCCAATCACCCCGTGGCTCAACACTTTAACTCTCCCTCCCACTCCACTGAGGACATGCAGGTCCTTGGACTCCTCCACCGGCAGAACACAACAACACGACGGCTGGAGGAGGAGCGCCTCATCTTCCGCCTGGGAACCCTCCAACCACAAGGTATGAATTCAGATTTCTCCAGTTTCCTCATTTCCCCTCCCCCCACCTTGTCTCAGTCGGTTCCCTCAACTCAGCACCGCCCTCCTAACCTGCAATCTCCTTCCTGACCTCTCCGCCCCTACCCCACTCCGGCCTATCACCCTCACCTTGACCTCCTTCCACCTATCCCACCTCCATCGCCCCTCCCCCTAGTCCCTCCTCCCTACCTTTTATCTTAGCCTGCTTGGCTCTCTCTCTTATTCCTGATGAAGGGCTTATGCTCGAAACGTCGAATTCTCTATTCCTGAGATGCTGCCTGACCTGCTGTGCTTTGACCAGCAACACATTTGCAGCTGTGATCTCGAGCATCTGCAGACCTCATTTTTGACTTTTTATTACAATCAACAAGTTTTATTCATCACTAGTGATTTAATTAGACATCTGAATAGTGTAAAGTTAACTCTGGCTTTTGGCAAAAAGAGGCACTGTAATTATGAAGTAATTGCAATGAAAAATGAAATACCTGCAGCAATGAGTTAGTACTGAGGAGATTGTTTTTCAATGAGCACAACTGTCTCACTTTGTTCCAGGCATAACTTCAACCACTGAAGAATTTTCCCAATGAGCTCTATTGACGTTAATTACCTTATCAATGTCAGGAATAGTTATTCTTTCCCTTGTATCACAGGGTATGCAAGTGTCATTTGATAATGCCCATCACTTTACTAACAACAAGGAGGAGAATGATTGAAAAAGTTTTTACAATACCCATACATGGGATAAGGCTCTGGCTAAGACAGTATTTAACACTCATCCCTAATTTCCCTGGAGAAAGTGATGATTGGCTGACTTTTTGAACCACTGCAATCTGAGTATTAGGGTAGGGGCCAAGACAGATATGTCCTTATTCTTGGCCAGGACCCATAGTCCCACATCCTGTCCCACATAGTCCAGGCAGAGTAGCCCTGCTCCAGGCACAATGGTCTCCTTGAAGGCTCAATCTCAGGTTAATGGTCCAAGGTATAGGACATCCATAGCATTTTAGATTAGATTAGATTAGATTTACAGTGTGGAAACAGGCCCTTCAGCCCAACAAGTCCACACCGACCCGCCGAAGCGCAACCCACCCATACCCCTACATATACCCCTTACCTAACACTACGGGCAATTTAGCATGGCCAATTCACCTGACCTGCACATCTTTGGAGGGTGGGAGGAAACCGGAGCACCCGGAGGAAACCCACGCAGACACGGGGAGAATGTGCAAACTCCACACAGTCAGTCGCCTGAGGCGGGAATTGAACCCAGGTCCCTGGCGCTGTGAGGCAGCAGTGCTAACCACTGTGCCACCGTGCCGCCCGAAGTATAAAGTACAATCCTCTGGGGCTTTCCTTCTCTTGAGAATAAGAGAAATATTTACTTCTCTCAGAGAGGATGGGAGGCAGTCCTGACTGTACGAATGATTGTACATATCCAACATTGGCCCGGCCAGCACGTCTATGAACTCCTAATAAAACTCTCTCTGAAAATCACTCTGGAGCTGCCTCACCTCCTTCTGTAACTCTTGGATTAGAGGGGCATTTTAAAAGAGACGCCTACTCTGAAGTTACACCTGGGAGGTGCAAGGACTTAAAAAAGCATTCCATCTTTGCCAATCTGTCCACACAGCCTTCCAAGCAGTACAAACCAGAATAGAACTTCCTGAATGTTGCATTAATATTGTTGGTATAGCAGGTGGTAGCATTTTCCAGGATTTTAACCCATAACACTGAAGGAACAATATAGTTTCACGTTAAGATACTGAAGGAAAACCTGCATGAGTCACAGTTCCTGTGCATCTGCTGCTCTTAGATTTCTAGATGGCAGAGATTGCAAAGTTATAAGCTACTTTTTAAGAAAGGTGGTAAGGATGAGCCAGGGATCTATAAACCAGTGAGCCTGATGTCGGTGGTGGGAAAGTTGTTGGAGGGAATCCTGAGGGACAGGATGTACATGTATTTGCAAAGGCAAGGACTGATTAGGGATAGTCAACGTGGCTTTGTGCGTGGGAAATCATGTCTCACAAACTTGATTGAGTTTTTTGAAGAAGTAACAAAGAGGATTGATGAGGGCAGAGCGGTAGATGTGATCTATATGGACTTCAGTAAGGCGTTCAATAAGGTTCCCCGCGGGAGACTGGTGAGCAAGGTTAGCTCTCATGGAATACAGGGAGAACTCGCTATTTGGATACAGAACTGGCTCAAAGATAGAAGACAGAGCGTGGTGGTGGAGGGTTGTTTTTCAGACTGGAGGCCTGTGACCAGTGGAGTGCCACAAAGATCGGTGATATGGATGCGAGCATAAGAGGTACAGTTAGTAAGTTTGCAGATGACACCAAAATTGGAGGTGTAGTGGACAGTGAAGAGGGTTACCTCCGAGTACAACAGGATTTGACCAAATGGGCCAATGGGCTGAGAAGTGGCAGATGGAATTTAATTCGGATAAATGCGAGGTGCTGCATTTTGGAAAAGCAAATCTTAGCAGGACTTATACACTTAATGGTAAGGTCCTAGGGAGTGTTGCTGAACAAAGAGACCTTGGAGTGCAGGTTCATAGCTCCTTGAAAGTGGAGTTGCAGGTAGATAGGATAATGAAGAAGTCGTTTGGTATACTTTCCTTTATTGGTCAGAATATTGAGTACAGGAGTTGGGAGGTCATGTTGCAGCTGTCCAGGACATTGGTTAGACCACTGTTGGAATATTGTGTGCAATTCTGGTCTCCTTCCTATCGGAAAGATGTTGTGAAACTTGAAAGTGTTCAGAAAAGATTTACGAGGATGTTGCCAGGATTGGAGGATCTGAGCTACAGGGAGAGGCCGAACAGGCTGAGGCTGTTTTCCCTGGAGCATCAGAGGCTGAGGGGTGACCTTTATAGAGGTTTACAAAATTATGAGGGGCATGGATAGGGTAAATAGGCAAAGTCTTTTCCCTGGGGTCAGGGAGTCCAGACCTAGAGGGCATACTTTTAGGGTGAGAGGGGAAAGATATAAAAGAGACCTAAGGGGCAACTTTTTCACACAGAGGATGGTACGTTTATGGAATGAGCTGCCAGAGGAAGTGATGGAGGCTGGTACAATTGCAACATTTAAGAGGCATTTAGACAGGTATATGAATAGGAAGGGTTTGGAGGGATATGGGCCAAGTGCTGGCAGTTGGGACTGTATTGGATTGGGATATCTGGTTGGCATGGATGGGTTGGACTGATGGGTCTCTTTCCATGCTGTACATCTCTATGACTCTACTGTTGCAGGAGTCTGGGTGAGTTACTGCAGTGGATCTTGTGGATGGTACACACCACTGCCAGTAGTGCACTGATAGAGGGGTGAATGTTGAACGTGGAGGATGGAGTGACAGTCAAATGGGCTGGTTTGTCTTGAATGTTTTTAAGCTTCTTGAATGTTGTTGGAGTTGCATCCATTCAGATAAGTGGATCTACATTGCTGACCTGTGCCTTGTAGATGGTTGACAGGTGTTGAGAAGATGAGTTACTTATCACAAAATTCCCAGTCTCTAAACTACTTCTGTAGCCACCTTATTTATATGGCTGGAGAAACCAAACACTGACTGAATGTGCTTTGCAGTACACCTCCTGTCCATGTGCAAGCATGACTCCGACCTTCCCAAAGCCGGTGATTTTAACAGAGGCCTGCTCACATGCCCACTTGTCTATCCAATGAATTACAGTGCAAACTGGAGGAACAACATCTCATCTTTAGACTAGGTACTGTACAACCTTCTGGACTTAATATTGAGTTCAACACCTTCAAATTGTGAACCCACTCCCATTCCTTTACTACCTTTTAGCTTTAATTGTTACATTCTCTGTTACCATGTCCTCTCTCTCGTCTCCCCCCACCCCAGTGGGACTGTCTATTCTTTTCCAGTCTGGCAGTTAGTCACACCATTGTTCTGCCATTCTTAGTTCAGATTAAATGATCAGAACGTATCAACATCCTTTTTCCCTCAGCATTCCACTTCTCCCCCCCCCCCCCCCCCAACTATTACATAAATGCTGCTCCCTGCCATACTCCGTGTCAGCTCTGATGAAGACTCATCAGGACTTGAAATGTTAGCTTGCTTTTTCTCCATAGATGCTGCCTGACCCGCTGTGATCTCCAGCATTTTTTTTCAGTATTTATATGTCGAGTCAAGATTCTGTGTTAACCCTAAGACATAAATAGTGGGGGATTCAGCAGTGGTACTATCATTGAATTATAAGTGGCAATGACTTAGAGATAATCATGTCTGTTTGTGAGGCACAAATGTTATGAAACTCTTATCAGTCCTAGCCTGGATGTTGTCCAGGTCATGTTGCATATAAACATGGACCGCTTCATTATTGTGAATAAGGTTGAACCTTGTGTAATCGTCAGCAAAATATCACCACTTCTGATTCCATATTGAAGGAAAGGTCATTGAAGCAACTGAAGATGTTTGGTCTTATGACACTATTTTAAGGAGTTCCTGAAGTGATGCCCTGCAACTGAGTTGATTGACCTACAACAGCAACAATCTTATTTTTGCACAAACCATTATTCCAACTCATGCAAATTTTTCTCTTTAATTCCTATTGACTTCAATTTTGTTAGCGACCCATGATGTCATGCTCAGTCAAATGCTCTCTTGGTGCCAAGGTCTGTCATTCAGGCCTCACCTCTGGAGTTTTGCTCTTTTGTCCATGTTTTAACCAAAATCATAATGATATCATTAGGAGCCAGTGGAACCCAATCTGCACATCAGTGAGCAGCTTATTCCTTTTGCAAGTGTCACTTGCTAGCACAGTTAATGACCCTTTCGTCACTTTTTGCTTATTGAGGCCAGATTGATATAATGGTATCAGGTGATGTTGGATTTCTCCTGCATTTGTGTCTTGGATATAACTGGTCAATTTTCCACATTGAAACCAGTGTTGTAACTGTACTGAGACAACTTGACTAGGAGTGTGGCTAGTTCAGGAGCACAAATCTTCGTTACTTTTGCTGGAATCCTGTCAGTGATTCAAATTAGTTGAAGACTGGCATCTGTGGTCCTGGATACTGAAGGATCAGATGGATTATCTACTCAGCATTTCTGACTGAAATTTAATGCAAATGCTTTAGCCTTTTGCACTGAGCTGGATTCCTCCTCCATCATTGCGATGTGGCTTTGAGGAGCCTCCTTTTCTTAATCGTTTAATTGTCCATCACCTTTCATGACTGGATCTTGCAGGATGCAGATCTGATCGAGTTTTATTTTGTGGGATTACTCAGCCCCATATGTTGCATTTTACTTTCCCTGTTTGAAAAGTAGAAAGGCTTGTTTTAATCTTGTAGCTGAAACTTTTTTATTTTTATGCCATTTTGACCAGATTGGATTTGACCTGCCTTTTTTTTGACAGAACAAAAGTGTTCCGCGCGGTTGTGTAGAAACCGTGCTGTAGCTGTAGGGGGAACCGTCGAGGTCTGTGACTACTGATCAAAGAATTTCCCTGACCTCGATATGCAGTTAATTAAGCACAAACATCCTGTAATTGGTTTTGTAGCTTCGCATGTAATATGTGATTCCGCCAAATACTTGAATATTCAGCACCATATGAGAGAGGGTGGGTGGAAAAAAACTGTATTGAAAGGAAACTTCGTTTTCCATTTTTTAAAAAAAACAGAATGAACTGCGGATTTTTTTTATTTCAAAAATATACTTTATTCATAAAATATGCATAGAATAATTTGATACACTGTACATTAGGTAATGCCATTCATATTTCCACATTTACATACACAGCTCCGAATTATCATTATTCCATACAGATCTGTGCATCTCTCACTCACATATTGAGCTAAGGCGTCAGCAGAGCCCAAATGACTGCATGGGCCCCCTGCTTTTCTTTCGACAGGCAGATGTCAGAATGAACTGCGGATGCCGTAAATCAGAAACAAAAACAGAAGTTGCTGGAAAAGCTCAGCGCGGGGTCAGGCATCATCTGTAAAGAGAAATCAGGGTTAACGTTTCGGATCCGGTGACTCTTCCTTGGCCATCACATAACTAGTCAAAAACCTGCCTGGTACAAACTCGGACTTTTGGCTGCCTATTGAAATGGGTTGTCTGATTTTATAAATATTAGTGTGTGAAAATTGCTCAATTTCCTACTTTATCGCAGGGACAACTCGTCAAAAGTCTTTTGCGTTGTTGGCTGTAATACAGGCAGTCCTGAGGTTGTACAAAGTGCTAGGCAATGCACATTCCTACAGTGCTTAAACTTTACGTACAGTATTTGCATCTATCTGGAGACAAAAAAAAAGAATACGTGTTCAAAATTTTTCTCTCGGTTTTAGATAAACGGCCAAAAATGGATTAATTAACTTGACTGGTTGTTCGCAAAGATCCTGATGAGAGGTCGAAGTTTAGTCAGCTTCCTCCTTGTGAACTTGTCTTGCATTAAGCAATTGGAATTATATTTGCACTTCGCTTAAGTCTCTTCGTGCTTTTTGTCACCATATATCCGATGAAAGTGAAAGTGATTTCGCTTGTATTCCTGACCCTGTGACTGCCTTACTCTGTGAACAGCCTGCTGTGTCTTGTTTCAATGATGGAGAGTCCAGCCTATGGGTCGACACGCTGACAGTTTGGCTCCACCTCGGGGGCGGGCTCCAGCGGCCTTGCGTCGGAACTTCTGGTCTTCCTTCAGAACAACAAACATGAGTAACTGTAAAAAGGCCAGCATTTTAATCGTGGGAAGGTAATTGCTTTGTCTAAAATTAGAAGAGATGTACGGTTCCTTCTTTAAAACGTTTGGCATGCTGTTGGAGTGTGCGATAGACTCATTGTTACAAAATATTGTATTTTCTAGTGGAATCGTTGGACGGAGCTGGGCCATGTTGTTTGCAAGCGCAGGTTACAAAGTCGTTCTTTATGATACTGTTCAGCAACAGGTCTCTTCCGCAATTGAAAGTATAAGGTACGGTGTGATGCACGAAATTCATAGAAACGGTCCTTTCAATAGTTCTGAGGAAGAGTCACCGGACCCGAAACATTAACTCTGATTTTTCTCCACAGATGCTGCCAGACCTGACCGTTTTGCAGCAATTTGTTTTTGCTCCTTTCATTTTATTTCAATTCTTAACTGTCATTAATTCATGTACATAATGTATAACTTTGATTTCATTTTTTTGTAAAATGATGAAACGGTGGTGACGTTTGTGTAACACAAGGTTTCAGAGATCAGGAAAACAGTGTCCAGAATGCTTCAATAAAACTTGAGACATGCAGAAGAGTATTAGAATCAGTACTCTAACAGGAACCAAAGGCACCAATTTGAAGGAATTCCAGTTCACTTGGCCAAACCCCATCCGTGCATACTTTTAACTTAGCTATTCAGCTGAAGCCCTCCTTTTAAAGAATCACTGGGCTTTAATAGTCAGCTTCTCCCTTGTGAGTTGGTTGGTGAACCTGTATTGCATTAAGAGTTGGAACTATATGAGCACTTCGACCTCTCATCAGGATCTTTGCAAACAACGAGTCAAGTTAATTAATCCATTTTTGGCCGTTTATCCAAAACAGAGAGTAAAATTTTGAACACGTAATTGTTCATTAACTTTAACTTTAAGAACACCACAGCAGCACTTAAATATTGAATAGGAAAATAATTAGAAGTAAGGAATCATTGACAGGATAACATGTACAAATGCATGCCATTAATGTTGCAGTAATTTAGCATCAATTACTTGTAATCGTAAATTTACTGAGATTATCCAGTGATTAACTTTGAAATAATTTTGGATTACCTGAAAGTGAAAAACTAAGAGCATAAGATAGCTAATGTATTGAATAAATTAAGGACGATATGGCTTTAGTTAGCATTGTTCTCAGAATTTATGATCTTGTCCCTGTAAGGTAGTATGAATTAACAACATCACAATCCTGATGAAGTGCTATCCCTGAAATGTCAATTCCCTTGCTCCTCGGATGCTGCCTGACCTGTGGTTTTCCAGTGCCATACTTTTCAACTCTGAACTCTAGCATCTTCAGTCTTCACTTTTTCTCTCAGAATGAATTAACATGTAGCATCCCTCTCCTCTGAGGCAGCTGGTGTTGTTCTTGTGCTGTCAGTTATGAATGTGTGTAGAGGTGATATTTTGCTTTGAGTATTCCCTACTTGTGATAAATTCATACTCCTATTGGTAGCTGTATGCAAAAAAAGGAAGTTGACTACATCATCTGGATAATACAGTCATACCAGCGTAATTTACTTAATATTTATCTCATTTAGCATGGGTAAAAAATGCTAGTAATGCTTCATCTCAAAGAACAAAATAAACTGCTACCAAAATTGATTTGTGATAAGCTGATTGAGCCTTCCTAAACTCAAATCAACATTCATCAATTCTATTCCTTGATTCTTTATCTGATAACCAAGCTGCTATATCTATATTATCTATTAGTTTAATGTCTCACAACTTAGTTTGATTTCCAAAACACTTTTGAAAAGATAAACAAATTTCTAACAAAATAGTCAAAGTGAATGGAATGCTGACACTTTTATTTCAAAGGAACTGAAATTCAAAATGAAGGAATTATGTTTTGCTTTGTAATACCTTGTCACAGTAGTACATTCCGTTTTCGGTAGTGATTCAGAAGACAGATATGTTAAACTTGGTGTTCAAGCGGATTCACCAGAAATATATCAGTTAATTTACTTCTACATGGTTTAGAAAGCTACGATAAAAGCATATGAACAAGGATAGATGCAGAAAAAAACTTGCCTCTGAGGAAGTACAAAACAATAGGGCAGAAGCGTGAAGACAGAATTGGAATGTAATAGAAAGCTATATTTAACAATGCTAAGTGTTACCACAGAGTATTTTGTCTTGTTAATATTTTGACCATCTACTGCTCTTAATTTTGGATTGGACTCTTTAAAAAAAAAATGAATTCCACAAATTTATATTGATCTTGCTGGATTATCTCTACAGTACAGTAAATATGATCACAAGTAATTGCTGAATTACTGCAACACTATTTTGTAACTTGTTTTGTCTATGATTCTTTGCTACTAATAATTATCCTACTCCATTACCTATTTAAGGAGTGTAGTTGCAATATGGTTGTTAGATAAGATTGATTTTTTTTAGATTAGATTAATTACAGTGTGAAAACAGACCCTTCAGCCCAACAAGCAACCCACCTAGACCCATTCCCCTACATTTACCCCCTTCCCTAACACCACAGGAAATTTAGCATTGCCAATTCACCTAACCTGCACGTTTTTGGACTGTGGGAGGAAACCGGAGCATCCAGAGGAAACCCACGCAGACATTGGGAGAATGTGCACACTCCACACAGACAGTCGCCTGAGGCTGGAATCCAACCTGGGACCCTGGTGCTGTGAGACAGCAGTGCTAACCACTGTGCCACCATGTGGCTCACAGTTGTTGTTTATATAAAAAAAAATTCAGTCCCCTTGAAAACTTATGGATGATAGGCAATTGATGTTTTCAAGATTGAGATTGAAATGCTTTTTATCAGGAAAAAGCTATACTGAGCAAAGACAGTGAGATATGATTCAGCCATGTTTGTTTTAAGTAGCGAGACAGACTTAAAGGGGCAAGTCATCATGCCTTTTTACTTTAAAAAGTAAAGGGAGATACTGGAAATAGTCATACCTGCAAGCAGCTGAACAGAAAAAAATGTGCATGTTTCTGGTTTGTGGACCTTGAGAATTGGGGAGAAAAAAACTTGCAAATTTAACAGGTTTTAAGCAAGTGAACAAAGAAGGAAAGGGAGAAATGAAAGTCAGGAATGATTTAACTGATAAAAAGAATATCAAAGCAAAATGGAAGAAGAAGCAAAAAATGGGTCTAGAGGCATTTCCACTTTAATTCATTTTATTGTTATTGAATTTGATTCTACGTTTTTAGCTAGTGCATGTCAGAACACAACTTGCTGCAGAAATGTTTTCCTCATCATTCCTAGTCTTTTAGCCAATTAATGAAAACTTTTCCTCTGATTAGTGATTCTACTGCTATGAGAAACAATATCTCCTTACTTATTCTTGTCACACTATTACACCTTTTGATCATCTGCCAAACCTCCCCCTGTTCTTATCTACTGTTTAAGATATCTACAGTAATTTTTTTAAAGATTAAATTAGATTATATACAGTGTGGAAACAGGCTCTTTGGCCCAACAAGTCCATGCCGACCCGCTGAAGCCCAACCCACTCATACCCCTATATTTACCCTGCACCTAACACTATGGGCAATTTAGCCAGGCCAGTTCACCTAACCTTTGTTATCTGTATAATCTCTCCTCATAACCTAACCCCTGAAGTACAAGTATCATCTTTTAAACCCACACTTACTAACTCGATGGTCAATATATTCTTCCTCGGGTGTGGTGCCAAGATCCGCTCACTGTACTCCAAATAGGCTCTAATCAGGGTTTTGTCTGACTGCAACATAACTTCTGTATTTAAATAAAGATTGAACTTCTAGCTATTTTCTAATCAATCTGCTCAGAGATGTTATTGCACACCCCCGGAGCAGGTGGGACTTAAACCTGGGTCTCCTGATCCAGAGGCAGGAACAGAATAGGCACTTTACAACCTCCAGACACCTTCAAATTGTGAACCCACTCGCATTCCTTTCCTTTGTTTAGGCTTTACTTGTTACATCCTCTAGTGCCATGTCCTCTCTCCCCTTCCCTCACCCAGTGGGACTGTCTTTCTTCAGTCTTGCCTCATACTTGAAGCTTTTGCTGTGGTACCTTATTTTTAGTAAGTTGGCACTGCACCCTCTTTAAGGCCTCGATATCCTTTTTCTAAAGTGTAGGATTGGCTGACATTGGTTGAGACAGAAGCAACTGAGGATTTTGGGACTACTAATCTCTAGCACAGTTCATGTGTGCATTTGTACACTAAGCTTTTGGGCAACTACACATGGGCAAGATATGAAATCTGTGAGCACATGAACTTTCAGCATCCATTTAAATTCTCCACTCACTTTTACTCTGACCTCTTTGACCTCATTCCCTGCACTGATCCATTGAAGCTCAATGTAAGCAACACAAAAACAGCATCTTATTTTCCCCGCACTTCTCCCGTTCCATTTTGAGTTCAGCAATTTCAAATCTAGATTTCTGCCCCATTACTTCATGAATCTCATATATGTAGACAGGAGCTGTTAGTAATATTTGGATTTTTTTTTGATTTATTACCTCTTCTAGAGTAGTCTTTTTGTTTTATTTTACTTATCCCATTACCATTTCTTCCAAGCTTAAACTGTCCAACCATTTGCCATTTAATTTATTTTTTTTCTCTTCCTGCTCACCCCACTTTCCACAGGTGCTGCCATCTCTAAGTATTTCCAATATTTTCTGTTTTTGTTTCAGATCTCCAGAATCTGGAGTCTTCTGCTTTCTGATTTTATATGAACTATATTTTAAGCAAGGAAAATCCTTTATGGTGGTGTGGGATTTCTCTGATAGATTTAGGCATGGCTAAAGATGCTGATAGGTTCCTTTGAATATCAAGTTGAAAATCTACTATTTTAGAGACAATTTTAATCAATCGTACTGTGCACAAGCATTATGCAAACGAGGCCACTGAGCCCTTCAATCCTCTCTCCCATTCAATAATATCATCCCTGATATTTTTAACCTCCATTCTCCAGCTATGCATATTCTCTATTATCTATCTTTCCCCTTTTTGTAAGCAAGAACTTATCTAACTGCCTTAAATTCTGCATTCACAGCCTTTTGAGAAAGGGACTTCCAAAGTCTCTCAACCCACTGAGAGAAAGTGTTTCATCATTTCTGTTTTAAATGGGCAGCCCTTTGTTTTTAAACAATGACCCCAAGTTCTAGATTTTCCCATGAAAGGAAAGCTTTCAATGTACCCCTGGTTAGGTCCCCTTAGGATCTTACGTTTCAATTAAGTTACCTCTGATTCTTCTAAACTCCAGAGGATACAGGCCAGGCATGTGTAGCTTTTGCTCATAAGGCAGTTTGCTCAAACCAGGTATCAGTCCAGTAAACAATCTCTGATCTGTTTCCAACGCATTAACATCCTTAAGTGCAGTGACCTGTACTGTATCCCGTACTCCAGATATGGCTTCATCAATGCCTAGTATAACTCGAGCACGCCTCCCTACTCTTGTTTTCAATTCCCATAGTAATAAACCTTAACATTGTTAGCTTTTCTGATTTGTACTTAAATCGCATCTTAAGAGTAGTAGTTTTACCAAGGCTGCCATCAAGAGTATTATAGAACAGAAGTTGGCGCACACAGGAGATATTGGGGAAGATGATCAAAAATTAATTAGAAGACGGGGGTTTTAAGGAGTGAGTTTCTTGAAGAAAGAGACCTGGACGGGTTTAGACAGAATTCTAGAACTTAAGTCCTTGGCAGCTGAAGATGTGACTCCCAAGTGGCGGAGAGAATGAAATCAGTGATGTTCACAAGATGAAAATGGGAGGAGTGCATATATTTGAGGAACTGAAGATGGGGAGGGGAGTAACCAAGGAAAGATTTTAACGTAAGGACCACTTTTAAATTGAGGCTTTTTTTTAACAAGGAGTTAATATGAATGAGACTTGATGCAAATTAGGACATAAACAACAGAGTTTTGGATGCTGTCAAGTTTGCAGAAGTAAGACATGGGATACTAGCCAGAGTTCATTGTAATAGTCAAGTCTGGATGTAGCAAAGTCCTGAATTTCAGCAGCACGTGTTCCAAGACAGAGTCAGGTAATCCAGTATTAGATACTTGACTAGTAGAATTGAAAGATGATGGTGAAGCAGAGCTGAATGTTATCTGTCTATGTGTGGAAATTGATTCTGTTTTTTCATGGTGTTACTGAGTGGTAGTATGTAGGTGAGAAATGGGATGAGGACAAAGTTATTTGGGAAACTAGCGTAAAACTATGAGAATAGAACGAGAGAAGCCATTGCAGTGACATGGTGGATATAATTTGGAAGTAAGAATGCAACAAATCTGTAATCCAAACCAGCTGGAGAATGGTTTAGTGAGGTATTTGAAGTCAGTTGTGACAAACTTTGTGGACCGAATGGATAGTTACCTTTATCGCACTTTAGCTCTCACTTCTGGCAAGTTTTTAAGTAAGATTTAAGAGGTATGTCACAAGTTCAAGAATGTCTAGGAAAACAAAATATAAAATAAGTAGCCAGGCTGGAAAGATCAAGGATTGTTTGTTTTTTTTGGAGGAAAGGGGTGAGAACAGATTTGATGGAGAGAGGACAGTACTGAGAAGTGGGACCCACTAATAAAATTATAATCGTGGGTGCAAGAGAAGTAAGTTGAGTGGACAGCAGTTTAGTGAGAATGTGCTCAAGGGTGAAGTGGGTGGATCTCGCTGATCAGGTGAGCTCAAAGAGCATAACAGGAAATATGAACACGAGAGAAAGTTGTAAGATTTGGAGTTGAGGAAGTGGTGAAGCCAAAGAGGACATTTTGCCTGGTATATTACATAAAGGGAAGAATGTAGTAAAGGTAATTGATTGAATTTTTGTTTTACTCTTGTACGGTATGTGGGCTTCCATCCAAGATCAGCTTTTTTTTGCCCATCCTGAATTCTGCTTGAACTGTTTAGTTCTCCTAGGGCATTTCAGAGGGAGGTGAAGAGTCAACCAGATCAAGTAGGGATGGAAGATTTTCTTTCTTAAAGGACATTAGTGAACTAGATGCTTTTCTTTTACAACAATTGACCACAGCTACGCGATCACCTTTAGGGCAGCTTTGAATTCAAGATTTTATTGAATTCAAATTTCACCATCTGCCATGGTGGGATTCAAGTCCTTGTCTCAAGGGCATTAGTCTGCATCTCTGACAATTCAATGCAAGTTCACTGACAAGAGTTCATTAGTTCCTTGCAGTTGTTGAAGATGATGGAGGCCACTTTAAAGGAGGTGGAATGGAAAAAGGAAACCAGAGATAGTGAACAGTTTATGCAGATGAAAACTGGCCTTAATACTGCTTCCTGTATTCCAATCAATCTGACAGTCATCTGCCTTATGTGCATTCTTCCGTCTTGAGGGAGTAGAGATGACAGCCATAGCAGGAGCTGTTTTACTTATTACTTCATCTTTCTGGCTTCATTAGCTTTATTGCCCATACTTAATTGTGCTTGAGAAAATGGGCAAGGTGAGCATGATTATTGGTTTTAATGAGACTACATCTCCAAAAATGGAGATGAACATGTGGTTGAGCAGGTTGGCAGAAACATGGTCAACAAAAATCTGAAGGTCAGGCAATTGGGATTTTGAATTTTGATTTTATTCCTTAATCAGATCCCCACACTTCTCTGCCCCAAGTAAAACAAACCCAGCCTGTCAAGTCTCTTCTCATAACTGATATTTATAGCCCCAGGCAACATCTCTGAATTTCTTGTGGACCCTCTTCTTCTTCTTGTACACCAGTGAATTGAAGTAGTCAGGCAGGTGCAGCAAACAGAAATGCAAATGAAATATTGGTCTTCACTGGAAGAGGAAGAGAGCTCAGAAGAACGGATGTCTTGCAGTTATTGCAGAACCTTGGTGAGATCGCACCTGGAGTATGTCTACAATTTTGGTCTCCCTACCTAAGAAAGGAGTGCAGCACAGCTCCTTAGGCTGATACTGGAAATGGCAGGACTGTCCGATGAGGAGAGGTTAGTTCAATAGGGCTTGTATTTACTAGAGTTCAGAAGGTTGAGAGGGGCTCTGATTGAAACATATAAAATTCCAGCAGGGCTGAAAGAATAGATACAGGGAGGATATTTTCCCTGGTTGGGGACCCTAGAGCCAGGGGATGCAGTCTTGGGATAAGTGGTCGATCATTTTGGACTGGTAAGTAAATATTTCTTCTAAGGGTAGTGTAGCTGCGTATTTCTGTACTGTAGGAGACTGAAGGTAAATTCGCTGAATATATCAAGAAAGATTTTTAAAGGTACCGAGGAGTATGCGGAGGTAGAAGATCAACCATGACCATACTGAATGAGCAAAAAGCAGAATAACCTACTTTTGTTCTTAGTTTCTGTGAAACTGTTCAAGTGGGAAGGGGTAGCAAATAGAAGTTTAGTGATCATGCAGCTTGACATCATATAAAATCAGGTTAGAGGGGATTAAAAAGTAACTGAAGAGATTGCCTCCTTTAGACGATTTCAGCTGTGATGCTTGAGGAATTCAGAATGAGCCCTTGTTTTCGACTGGAGGAGGGCCTTTTGTCTTATCAGCATTCTGACAGCCCTAGGTCTGCAGTAATCATCTGACTGTTGGGAAACTGTGGTATTGTTGTGTGTGAGATTTCAGAGGTTAAACTTTCCCTTAAATTTATGCTCCATTTGGATCCCAGTTGGAAGGATATCCTTAATATGTTAGATGTATCACTGGGCAAATGAAGAAAGTTTGTAAACTTCCTCTTCTGGAAAGGTTACTATAGAGGCCTTATCTTTTAAAATGTAATGTGCTCTGTTATGCCATGTTGCTGCCAAACACTTTATTTGCAACTCAATCTCATTAACTCAGACCATACATGCAATTATCCTTTTTGGATTCCTATCCAGCAACACATAATCACTGTTTCCTAATCCATATTTTTGATTGGTATCATCCCTGTAAGGACTATCCATCCTTGACAAACAATGATTTTAGAGCAAAAATGAATCAGAAATATACCACAATGCATTTATTCAACTATCTATGAGGATTAATGTTGATGGTTTAATATTCTTTTTCGCCCGAGTTTCTTAGTCAATATTGCTTTGCAATTATAATTGCTATGCATTTCATTAGCTTCAGAAGTTTTGGAAGTATCCATGAAAGTACTCTGAGCTGCATCTGTTGAAACAGGTTTTTTTTTCTAATTTGATAAATTTTCTTGTATATGTCTTGTCTTTTATCTACAAATATCTGCCATTCCCACACATCATAAGCTCTTCCTGCATTTATGAAGTTATTGTTCCTTTCTGTTCTGGATTGAGAAACAATGGACTGATGAGGAGCAACAGTTATCTTAGCAAGTGCTATCAAGTGCCCTTGAAGAAAATGGATGAAATGGGCTGCTCATAGTAGGCTACGAGTAATGTTACTGAGCCAAGAAGTACAGTAAGAAGTTGTACCTTTTTTAAGGCCACCTGTTGCAGAGCTGTAACCTACAGCCTATTGGATTGATTGACACACTGCTAGTCACTGCAGCCCTTACATTTTTCATTATTGAATCTTTTCAGACCTCTTTACCAGGGTTATCAGCTGCATAACAGTCTGTATCTCATTGCTGTTTCAAGTAGATTTGCTGCAGTGACCACTAACTGCTTTCACATAGTTATATTGGCAACCACCTTAGTAAATAAGAAGACCTATAATTCCATTGATGTCCAGCCAGTGGCAACCATTAGGAACTTTGTCGTGCAGATCTGCACAATGTACTTAAGGGCTGCCAAGATGTAGTTGTCTAAAGACAGTTGATCTCCGCTCCTCCCATATACAGTCCATTTCAGAGAATAGAGTCTATTGTGGCTGCTGACATCCTTCTGCATAACCAAAGCCTGAGATCAGGATGATCCTGTACACACCACAGCAGAGCTGAAGCAGATTCGGATATTTCAGCCACTCTCAGTTAATTGTCTTGCATGTGAGCCTCAATGCAAGTGTACGTATAGAGGAGGCAGAAGAGCAGCAGCAGCAAGTAGTCTCGTACAGATAACTTGGGGAAATGGGAGGGATTTACAAAAGAGAACATTTTCTCACTATCCTTGAACAAGAACTTTGAGGGATCAAGTCATTGTTCAGTAATTTCCTAAGCTGATCTTTGCCTTGCTTTGAGAACGTTCACAGAGCCCTTCTGGTTGATGTATTGAAGTACATTCTCCGACACCCCATAACCCACCATCATAGAACATTTAACTTTGGATGGCATCTATATGAATGACTGGCCTGCATCATCAGTCTGTGCCACAAGTGATCAATCTTATTAATTCGATTGCATGTATAATTGCTTTCCATTCCTTTCTCAACAGTGATTGAACCGTAGTTATTCTTAAAAACTAAGATTGCCTAAGTATACTATTCCTACAAGCTCCTAGCAGCACCTACAAAGCTGTTGGAATTCTGAAGTTTGTTTTTATGAAGCCCTGCCTACAGATTTGTTGGCACTAAAGCAAGTATCGGCAAAGACATAATTAGAAAACAGACATTTTTTTATCCATGTGCCATGGCCATTCTTGTTTTGCAGAAGAAGTTATACCTTAAAAGTTCCTATTATTTCAATTCTTCAATTTTTCCGTTACCCAGAGCTTGAATGGCAAAAGTTTGAGCTATTACTAAAACCAATAAGCTGAAAGGGGACTTCAATGGAGAGCATGTGGTTTCTCTGGAATTGTTTGTTAATATCAGGAATGATCAAATGAAAATATGACCATTATGAGACCGGATGAAATTTCTTTGCCTACTGCAAGAAACAATAGATATTTTATAGTTATGGAACATCTTATACTACAAATAGAATTCAATCCAGATAATTGTGAGGTGATGCACTTTGATAGAATAAACAAGGCAAGGGAATACATGATCGAATACAATGGTAGGATCCTAGGAAGCATAAAGGATGAGATGGACCTGGGTGTGTGGGACAGGTAGATAGTGGTTAGGGCATTTGGATACTTGCTGTTATTAGATGTAGCAGAGAGTTTGAGAGCAGGGAGGTTATGTGTAACTGTGTAAAACGTTGGTTAGGCCACCACTCGTGCATTTCTGGAATCAACGTTATAAGAGGGATGTTGCCTGCACTGGAGAGGATACAGAGGAGATTTACCAAGATGTTGCCTGGGCTGGAGCGTTTATGAAGAGATTGGTTAGACTAGGATTGTTTTTCCTCGGATCAGAGGAGATTTGAGGGGTACAGACTGGGTAGATGGGAAGGAGCTTTTCTCCTTGGTGTCGTGATCAATGACTGGGAGCATAGATTTAACGGCATAGGCAGGAATCGTAGAGAAAGTGTGACATCTGGAACTCACTGCCTGTAACCACATCTTAAAAGTATTTAGATATGCACATGCAATGCAGCAACATATAAGGCTTTTGGCCAAATGCGAGAAACTGGGTTTGAATAATTGGGTGACTTGTTTTTGGTTGACACAGATTTGATGAGTTGAATGGCTTTTTTTTTCTCTGATTTCAAATGATTTGTCTGAAGGAAAACTGGACATTACCCATGCAGGATAAAATAAGGAATAATGCAGGAAATTTGTGCTTCACTGTCAGAGTAGATTTCTATGGATTATGATTGCATTTTTTAACAGAAAAAGCCATAATGTGTGCATGCGAGTTAGTTGCTGAAGCATGCAGGGAAAGATTTCAGAACGTAAGGAAGCTGCTTGGGTAAATTTACATTGAATTTGACTGGGTTAAGCAAAGTAACTTTGAGAGGTAGTTATATGAATGAGGAGTTGAAACAATGTATGAGGTTTGCAGGTTTCTTCTTGTGGAAAAACTTTAAACTTCCTTACCCTTTGTTTTGTAATAAGAACTCATGTTGAAGATCAAAAAGCTACACCTATGGGATGTTTTTCACTTGAGTGTAGGAGGTTGAGAGGCGATCTGAGAAGATGAGACAAGAGAGATTTAAAAAAGACATGAGCCAAAGTTTTTACATAGGGTGGTTTGCGCATGGAATGAACATCCTGAGAAAGTGATAGATGCAGGTACAATTACAAAATACATTTTGGATAGATACATGAATAGCAACGGTTTGGAGAGATAAAGGCCAGGAGCAGGCAGGTCGGACTATTTTAGTTGGGATTATGATTGACATGGACTGGTTGGACTGAAGGATCTGTTGCCATGCTGTATGACTCTGGTAGAAAATGGGAGAGTTGAAGGAAAGCAAGCAGCAAGAGTAAAGAAAGAATAGCAGGGAATGTCACAAGATCTCCTCTGATCAGAAGATAAAGTGAAAGTTGAAAACCTCTGTTTCCGTTGTAGTAAAGTGCGACATTCAGAGTCTGAAATTGAAGGAAGCCCATGGGATTAATTCGGGCTGATAAGCGAGTCCAAAAAGGGAGCTCAAACAAGACAAAAAGTGCCATGGATTAAATTGTGGCTTTACTAACAACCAGTAAACTGGGAGATGAGGTTTATGAAATATAAAGGATTGTGCCAAAAAGGGACTCCAGGAATAGTGCGACTTTGTAAAATGTGTCACATATTTCTGGTATTAAGGATATCTCAATAAATAATCAAACTGCGACCTTTAATTCCCATAGCAAGTTTTGGAGATCTGTTCAGTTGTTTGTAGATTGTATGGGCTTATTACCAAAATCAAAAGCAGAACACCAGTACTGTATATCCCTACATTTTAAGAATATGATAGCACAATTTCGAGAGGTTCCTCCTTTTTTGAGAACAATTAGCAAGGTTAGATTACATGGAATACAGGAGAACTAGCTATTTGAATGCAGGACTGGCTCTAAGGTAGAAGACAGAAGGTCACTGAAGGCCTGTGATCAGTGGTGTGCCACCAGGATCGGTGCTTTGTTCACTGCGTTTGTCATTTATATTATTGATTTGGATATGAATTTAGGAGGTGTGGTTAATAAATTTGCAGATGACACCAAAATCGAAGGTATAGTGGACAGTGCAGAAGGTTACCTCTGAGTACGACAGAATCTTGATCAGGTGGGCCAGCTGGCCGAGGAGTGGTGGATGGAGTTTAATTTAGATAAATGAGGTGCTGCATTTTGAAAGGACAAATCAGGGCAGGACTTATATGCTTAATGGTAGCATCCTGGGAAATGTTGCTGGACAAAGAAACTTTGGAGTGCAGGTTCATAGTTACTTGAAAATGGAATCGCAAGTAGGTAGGATAGTGAAGAAGGTGTTTAGAATGCCTTCCTTTATTAGACAGTACATTGACTCCAGTAGTCCGGTCATTGGTTAGGCCACTTTTGGAATACTGCATGCAATTCTGGTCTCTCTCCTATAGGAAGGATGTTGTGAATCTTAAAAGGGTCCAGAAAAGATTTTACAAGGATGTTGCCAGAGTTGAAGGGTTTGAGCTACAGGGAGAGGCTGAATAGGCGGGGGGCTATTTTCCATGGAGCTTCACAGGCTGAGGGGTGACCTTTTAAAGAGGTTTGTAAAATCATGAGGAGCAGAGATCGGGTAAATAGACAAGGTTTTTTCGCTGGGGTTGGGGGAATCCAAAACTAGGTGCATGGTTTAAGTTGAGAGGGGAACAATTTAAGAGGCACCTATGGGGCAACTTTTTCATACAGAGGCTGGTGTGCCTCTGGAATGAGCTGCCAGAGGAAGTGGTGGAGGCTGGTACAACTACAACATTTAAAAGGCATCTGGATAGGTAGATGATTAGGAAGGGTTTAGAGGGATATGGGCCAAATGCTGGCAAGTAGGCCTAGATTTATATAGGATATCTGGTCGGCATGTATGAGTTGGATCGAAGGGTCTGTTTTTCTGCTGTTTATGTCTACGACTCTAAAGCTATTACAACCAAGTAATGGTGGAGAAATTAACTCTATCATTTAGACATTATGATCTACCAATTAAAATACAATCTGATCAAGGTGTGAACTTCATGTCTTGAACATTATTACAGTTTGGGAAGAAAACATTTTCAAGTTAATCAAACATCATCCACAAACGCAAGCTTTGTAGAAATACCATTAGACTCTTGAACTATGATGAAAGCATATTGTCATAGGTACACTCAGTTTTGGAGTAAAGGATTACATTTCTTACTGTTTGCAACCAGAAATTCTCCAAATTAATCTGCTGTGGTTTGATCTTTTGAATTAAATTATGTCAATGAGATAAGAGGCCCATTTAAAATTGATTTAAGAAAAGTTGTTAAAGCAGTAAAATAATTCCTCAATGTTGAATTATGTTTTTATATTTCTAGAGAGATTCATAGGAGAGTAGCATGAGAGAATTGAAAAACCTCAAGTGAAGATGCATCTCCAAGGGATAGTCAGTGTGGTTTTGTTAGAGGAAGGTCATACTTAACAAATCTAAGAATAAAGCACAATACAGCACAGGAATAGGCCCTTCAGCTCACCAAGCCTGCACCAGCACATTAAGCCTTTCTAAATTTAAAGGTACCTTGAATCTACATGGTCCATACCCCTCTATTCCTTGTCCATTCCCGCATCTATCAAGATTCCTCTTGAACGTTCTTACTGTGTCTGCTTCTATTGGTTCTCTGGCAGTGCCACCTTCTGTGTCTTAAAAAAAAATGTGTCATCTCCTTTTAAACTTCCCGTTTTTGTAACTGTAGACCTGTGTCCCCGGTAGCTAACCTGGGATAAAGATTCTATCCATGCTTCTCATACTTCTGTACAGTTTTTATTAGACTGCCTTTCAGCCTGTATTCAAGTGAAAGCAAACCAAGTTTGTTCAATCTCTCCTAAAAGTTAAGATTTCCCCAAACCAGGCAACATTCTGCAAACCTTTTTCTGTACCCTCTCTAGAACCTCCACATACTTCTGGCAATGTGGTGACAAGAATTGTACACCATATTCCAAATCTAGTGGAACTTTTTTGAGATGACCAAATGTTTGGATAAGGTAGAGCAGTTGATGTAGTTTACATGGATTTCTTTGCCAAGATCCCACATGGGGAAACTGACAAAGAAGGTAAAAGCTCATGGAATTCAGGGTACCTCAGCAATTTGGATCCAAAATTGACTTGGTGATAGAGTGTGTGTGTGTGTGTGTGTGTGTGTGTGTGTGTGTGTGTGTGTGTCCGTCCCAAAGTAATTAGTGTAATTAGCTTGCCTTTATTGGTCAGTGCATTGAATATAGGAGTTGGGAGGTCATGTTGTGGCTGTACCAGACATTGATTACGCCAGTTTTGGAATACTGCATTCAATTCTGGTCTCCCTCCTATAGGAAGCATGTTGTGAAACTTGAAAGGGTTCAGAAAAGATTTGCAAGGATGTTACCCAGGCTGGAAGGTTTGAGCTATAGGGAGAGGGTGAGTAGGCTTGGGCTACTTTCCCTAGAGCATCAGAGGCTGAAGAATGTCCTTTTTGAGGTTTATAAAATCATAAGGGGCATGGACAAGGTGAACAGCCAAGGTCTTTTTCCCAGGGTAGGGGAGTCCAAAACATAGGTTAAAGGTGAGCGGGGAATGATTTAAATGGGACCTACAGGTAAGCTTTTTCATGCAGACTATGACACGTGTATGAAATAAGTTGCCAGAGGTAGTGGTGGAGACTGGTACAACAATAACATTTAACAAAACATCTGGATGGGGATATGAATAGAAAGGGTTTAGATGAATATAGGCCAAATGCTGGCAAATGAGACTAGATTAATTTAGGATATCTGGTCAGTGTGGACAAGTTGGACTGAAGGGTCTGTTTTCATGATGTACATCTGTGACTCTAGTGCTGGATCCCTTGTCGGTGATATTCATTTAATGATGTAACTGAGAAGGGGTGGGGTGATTACTAAGTTTGCAGATGACTCAAAGTTGGTTGGGTAGTTGACAGTCAGGTGGAAGGTATAAGATTACAGAAGGATATAAACTGGTTATCTGGGTAGATTGGCAGCAGATGGTATTTAACCCTGATTAATGGGATGTGATACAGTATGGAAAAAGGAATAAGACTAGGGAATGGCAAGCCATGCGGAAGCTAAGAGGAACAGGGGATGTTAATGATTGTCCACAGATTCTTGCAGATGGCAGGACAGCTTAATAGAGTAATTAGGCAAGTGTCCCAGATGCCTTATCAGATGTAACCTAGATTATAACAGTTGGGAGGTCATATTGGAGCTGTACAGGATTTTGGTAGGCCACAGCTGGAGTACTGTGCACAGTTTTGGTCACCACACTATATGAAAGATGTGATTGCACAAAGAAGTTCACCAGGTTGTTGCCTGGGATGGAATGTTTCAGCAATGGTGGCTCAGTGGTTAGCACTGCTCCCTCACAGCGCCAGGGACCCAGGTTCAATTCCCACCTCGGGCAACTGTCTGTGTGGAGTTTGCACATTCTCCCTGTGTCTGCGTGGGTTTCCTCCGGGTGTTCTGGTTTCCTTCCACAGTCCAAAGATGTGCAGGTTAGGTGAATTGGCCATGCTAAATTGCCCGTAGTGTTAGGTGGATTAGGGAGGATTGGTGTGGACTTGTTGGGCCGAAGTGCCTGTTTCCACACTGTAGATAATTAATCTGATCTAAATAAATCAATTTTGTGACCCTGACTTTACCAAATCTTTTGAAATGACGGCTGATTAATGGCAGTCTAATTGCAAGTTGATCAGTTGGGGGTAGAAAAGGTAGTGGGTACTTTTCTGAGAAATTGAATCAATCTCTGAGGGTACTCTACTGTGGGGGAAAGAAACTATGGGATTATTATCACATCTTCAATACTTCAAGTTTGTGTATGGCATGATCGCAAAAACATTAATCAATACTGAAATCCAAATATATTGCATCTGCAGTTTTCCCTTCATTAATCCTGCTTGTTACCCCTGAAAGAATTCTAATAAATTTGATAGGTATGACTTCCCCTTCATGAAGTCATGCTGACTCTGCTTGACTATTTTATGCATTTCTAAATGGTCCATAATAGACTCTAACATTTTCCTCCTAACAGGTGTTAAGCTAATTTGTCTACAGTAATTTTGTTTTGTTTTCTACCTTTTGTTTGATTAAGTGTCTTACTTTGGCAGTTTTACAATCTGTCTGTCTGTGTCCTAGATGACATTTTATTAAAACTGATTCAAAGAAGCCTGATCCCTATTTGGATCAATAACAGGAAACTGTCCCAAATGTATTCTGTGAATTCTTTCTCCTCGGTTACCTCTGCCAATTTGACTTTTCCCTATTGATACAGTCACATGATTAATGCCATGCTTTTTTTTACATGTCCTCATTATTCTCATGATTTTGTCTTTGCCCTACAATATAGCTACTGTCAGAAGGCCAATCAACTACTCCCACCAGAGTCACCTTCCTCTTGTTATTACTTACCTCCACCAATCCAAACTTGACATCCTCCAGTCCAAGGTCATGTCTTGCTATCACATTTACTCCATCCTGTACTGACAATGCCACCCCACCAACTGTTTACTGTTTAGTGAATCATTTTTCACATTTTGAAACTGTTCCTTCCTGACTGACTGCTGGGTATCATTGCCTAATATAGCTCTCCTGCAAGGCAGCCATATCTTTTAAAAACAAAAATGACTATTGTAGCCTGGATGAGGAGTTCATGGGATGCTATTGAGGTAATTTCTAGGAACAGAATGCTCTGCAGTCAACCAAAATAGATTATTCTAGACTTGGTATTGTTGCTTTGCTATGAATAATTAATTATCTAAGAATTAAGGTAGCAGTGGTCACAATTTGAATTTTACACTGACTTTAAAAGAAAGAAGAGTGGGTCTAATACTAATATTTTAAACTTAAACAATGAGGTAATTATGGGACATGGAAGCTGAACTGGCTGAATTGTATGGGGATACTAGGTTAGAGGATAGATCAATAGATTAGCAGTAGCAGATATTTAAAGAGGTATTTTCAGAATAGACAAATATATTCATAATATAAAGAAGAATTCCAAGGCAAAGATCCACCATTCATGGTTACAAAGAAGTTAAGGAACACTTCAAACTGAAGGGAAAAAACTTTATAAATTTGCAAAGATGAATGGCAGATCAGATGATTGGACAGAATATAAAGAATGAAGAACAATAGAGTAGGAAAGGAAGGTAGCTGGAATTGTAAAAACAGATTAGTAAGAGTTTGTCCAGGCATTTAATAAAAGGAACAAAGTAATTAAAGTCAATGTTCATTTTGAGTGAGAATGGCGTGATAGTAAATGATAAGGAAATAGGTGAAATAACGCAATTTGTTTTTGTCTGTCCTATAATTGCTTAAAAGCAAGTATAACTCCTCTATTTAAGAAGGGAAGGATCGTGAAATCAAGACACTTTTTTAGGCCAGTTAGCTTGATGTCTTACGTGGAAGGTGTTAGAATTGATTATTAAGTTTATAGCTTGGAAAATCCCAAGGTAATTGGGAAGTGAGTATCATTTTTTTGAAAGGGATATCATGTTTCTCCAAATTATTGGCGATCTTTTGAAGGAGTACCATGTGAATAAAACGGAATCTTTAATTGCACCTGGATTTTCAGGGTGCATTTGACAAGATACCACAAAGGTTATTTTCCAAAGTAGAAACTCGTGGTATAGTTTAGAGCATGGATATTAGCATGTTTAGAGAATAGGCTGGCTGGTTAAAAAAAACAGAATGCCTAAAAGGGGTCAATTTCTAATTGGCAGAATGTGTTGAGTGGAGTTTTGCAGGGCTGTGTTGGGGCCTTTTTTGTTTACAATTAATATTGATGACTTAGATGAAGGAATCAAAAGCATGAGAGCTAAATTTGCAGATGATGTCAAGATAGGTAGCAAAGTCTGTTGTGAAGAGGAGGTAAGGAGGATGAGAATAGATATAAATGGCTTGAGTGAGTGGGTAATAAATCCAGCAAATGGAATAATGGAAAAATGTTTAGTTGTTTGCTTTGGCAAGAACCATAGAAAGCAGAGTATTCGTTATATGGAAAATGACTGCAAATTTCCGAGGTGGAGGGAATTGTAGGTGTTCTGGTGTATGAGTTAGAAAAAGGTAATATATGCAGGTGCAGCAAACACCTTAGAAGGCTAATGGAATACTATCCAATATGTGCAATAATGTTATGCTTTGCTTATTCAGAGCATTGCTAAGATCACATCTTGAATACTTTGTGCAGATTTAGTCTGCTTATTTGAGGAAGGGTGCAAAAGCTTTGGAGGCAGTTCAGAGGAGATTTTGTAGATTGATATGCGGATTGTCCTATGAGGAAAAGTTGTAAAAGTTAGGATTGCTTCCACTGAGCTTAGAAGAGCAAGGAGCAAGTTGATAAGATCCTGAATAGTGTTGACAAAGTGACCGTGGGTCGGTTCAGAATCAAGGCATGTTTTTTAAAATTAGGGGTACCCCTTTTAGGACAGATGAGTTTTTTTTTCTCTCTAAGGTTGTGTGTTTTTGAAATTCTGTTTCAGAAGGTAATGCAACTGGGGTCGTTTGAATAGTTTTAAAGTGAAAGTAGATTCTTGTTTGGTAAATGAATCCGTGGTAGTTGGTAACATCGAATTCAAAACAGCAGATCAACTATGATCTTTTGGATACAGAAGAGATTCAAGGGGGCAAATGCCCTATTTCTGTTCCTAATTCATATGTTTATATGTATGGAAACAATTAAAAGCTCAAACTTTGTAGAAATGTTGTTTTATTGGGAAAATTTCTATGGTAGATGTCATTTTCTTCTCATGGTGCAGGTAATAGAAAAAACAAAATATTGAAGTGAAGTGTTTAAACTTTCTTTCTTAGAGGTAGTAATGTGCATTTTGCTTTTATTAGACAGCAGCTGACTGAACTTGAGAGGACTGGTAGGCTGAGAGGAACCTTCAAACCTGAGGAGCAAATGATGCTGATCACTGCCTGTAATGATCTTGCACAAGCAGTAGAGGGTGCCAGTCACATCCAGGTCAGTGTTTCTACTGAGTTACTTCTGTTTTGGATTAGTGGTGCTGGAAGAGCACAGCAATTCAGGCAGCACCCGAGGTGCAGCAAAATCGACGTTTCGGGCAAAAGCCCTTCATCAGGAATAAAGGCAGAGAGCCTGAAGCGGGGAGAGATAAGCTAGAGGAGGTGGATAAGCTCCTCTAGCTTATCTCTCCCCGCTTCAGGCTCTCTGCCTTTATTCCTGATGAAGGGCTTTTGCCCGAAACGTCGATTTTGCTGCACCTCGGGTGCTGCCTGAACTGCTGTGCTCTTCCAGCACCACTAATCCAAAATCTGGTTTCCAGCATCTGCAGTCATTGTTTTTACTGAGTTACTTATGTGCAGGTCAAATTATTCACATTTGATTCATCTCAGTCTAAGTCAAAGTAGAAATTTCCAAATGAATTTAATACTCGTTTAGGTTCTTTAACTGCAAAGGTTTTGTACATGAAGCATTACAATTTATTTAGAGGCTAATAACTTTTATGAAGGTATTGGAATTTTCCGTCACTGCAAAGATCACGCAAGATTTCAAGTTCTATTACTTTCATTGTGATAAACAAATTAAAATCAACATTATATAAATACACATTTAGATCAGCAAACTTAAACTGTATACCACAGAAAATTTGCACCTGTATTTACTGAAAATTTACCATACCAAGCTGGCACCTCCATTTTGGGCAGCATTGCTCTAGGTCCTTCCATGACTTTCTCCACTGTTTATTGAAACAAGGTTGCACCTCTGGCGTGACAGTATTGGTAGAATGAGGCTTATGTCAGGCCATGAATTTACAGTATGTGTGGTAGAATCTGTTGCTGCTGATAACCATCATCAACATCCATGTTCTATGCCCCTGTTTCCCTTGGTGCCTTGACTAAGTGGTGTTGATTCACCAGCCAAGGGGCAATAGTACATGATGATCACCCGCGGATTCCTTGCCCATATTTTACCGGATGCCATGAGACTTCGTGGAGCCCAGTGCAAAGGGCGAAGACTCTCCGATCCACTCTTTCTCAACTGTTAAATTACTTTGCTTCCACATGGCATCCACAGGAATGTTGACTGAAATGTATAATTCCTTATGTATGATGGTCAGATTATTACTTGATTTACTTTGTGATACATCTCTTCAAATCTTTGTACCAATCCCTGGGTATACATGAGTAAGCCTTTTCAGGGTTCCTGGATTGGATGTACCTTTATTCTGGTCCCTCGGGCGTGTCTGATTTTCATTTTATGCACAGACAAAATAAATATATTGTTTCTTTGCATCTTCTATTCTGTTGTTCAAGAAATGCAAATTATTGGCTGCACGCAAGGATGACTTAGTAAAAGTAATTCTATTCAAATGCTCAACACGTTCTAAAGAAAATAAGGAGAATTCTTGGTGGTTTAGATTAATGGGTATATAATACAGTACTGATCGCCTTGGTGAAAATTATGCATTTAAAACTGACCAGATGGCTTTTAAAATAACTGACTTGTCCTCCCACAATGCAGTTGTGATATTCTCCTTTATCCATAATGTAACTCGTCCACCTCTTTTCATCCATCTCTGTCTCGCCTGAAATATCTAAATCCGAAAATGTTAAGCTGCCAGTCTTGTCCCTCTATCAACCAAGGTGAGTCATTTACTGTATTCTGAACAAATTCTCATCTGCACAAGTTCTGCCTCCTGTGTTTTAGTTGAGGGAAATTTTAAAAAAAAATGGGGAAATAGATGGCTTGCAGTGGCTTCTCTGATGCTCAGGATTATGAAACATGCATGTACTTCAACGATCAAATCCAAACCTTGAGTACTAGGATATTCTCAAATATATATTTTAGTAATTTAAATTCTTCGGATAAATAACTTCCTTCTCTTGTATTCATTCCTTTCTTATTTACTCCTGGGATCTGGGTGTTGCTGGCTGGCCAACATTTATTGCTTGTCCCTAGTTGTCCTTAAGATGATGTTGAGCTGCTTTCTTAAACTGCTGCAGCTCAAGTTTTGTGGGTTGACCCACAATGCTGTTAGGGAGGGAATTCTAGGATTTTGACCCAGTGACAGTGAAGGAACAATGATTATCTTTCCAAGTCAAGATGGTGACTTGTAGGTAGTGGTATACCCATGTATCTCATGCCCTTGTCCCTTTAGGTGTGAGTGGTTGAGGTATTTGGAAGGTGCTGTCTAAAGATTTTTGGTGAATTTCTGCAGTGCATCTTGGTGGGAGTTGGTGGTGATGGAATGGATGTGGTACCAATCGAGCAGGCTGCTTTGTCCTGGATGGTGTCAAGCAGCTTGAGTGTTTCTAGAGCTACACTCATACAGACAAGTAGAGAGTATTCCACCACACTAGTAAGGTGGGGGGGGCGGGGGGCGCGGGGGGGGACCCAAGAAGATACTGAGGAAAGAAATCAGTCTGTGACTGTTTCAGTTGGGAAGAGGGGCAAGTCAAAATCAGGCAGGCAGGAACAAAGCAGAGAATGAGGTAGGACTGATAAATTAGACTGCCTTTATTTCCATGCAAGAGGTTGAACAGGGAAGGCAGACAAATTCAGAGCTTGGTTAAGAACGTGAGACTGGGATATCATAATAGTTACAGAGATGTTGCTCAGGGAGAGACAGGAGTGGCAGCTTAATGTTCCAGGATACAAATGCTATAGGAAGGATAGGAAGGGAGGCAAGTGGAGGGGGAGTAGTGTTTTTGATAAGGGATAACATGAAGGTGTACTTGGGCAGGATATTCCTGGAAATAAGACCAGGGAAGTTATTTGCGTGGAACTGAGAATTATGAAAGGGATAGCCACCTTGGGATTGTACCATACAACCCTCCCCCCACTTCCCCCTCCCTCAATAGTCTGCAGGAAATTGAGAAACACATTTGTAAGGAGATCTCGGTTATCTGTAAGAATAATAGGGTGGTAATGTTTCTAAACATAGACTGGGACTTTGATAGTGTTAAGGGTTTAGATGGAGAGGAATTTTAGTCTGTACAAGAAAATTTTCTGACTTGGTATGTGGAGATACATGCTACAGAAGGTGCAACAGTTGACCTACTCTTGAGAAATAAGGCACTATAAGTGATTGAGGTGTCAGTGGGGAAGCACTTTGGGGCTAGCGACAATAATTTAGTTTTAAAATAGTGATGAAAAAGGATAGGCTGGATCTGAAAATTGAACTTCTAAATTGGAAGAAGGCCACGTTTGACAATATTTGGCAAGAACTTTCAAAAGTTGATTTGAGGGTGGGGGCGAATGTTCACAGGTAAAGGGAGGCCTGGAAAATGGGAAACCTTCAAAAATGAGATGAGAGTCCAGAAATAGTATGTTCCTGTTAGGATGAAAGACCAGGCTGGTAAGTGTAGGGAATGTTGAGTGACCAGAGAAATTGAGGTTTTGGTTAAGAGAAAGAAGGAAGCATTTGTCAAGTATAGGCAGCAGAGATAAAGTGAATCCTTAGAGTATAAAGGCAGTAGGAGTATGCTTAAGAGGGAAATCAGGAGGGCAAAAGGGGAACATGAGATAGCTTTGATAAATACGGTTAAAGAGAATCCAAAGGGATTTTATAATTACATTTTTAAGGACAAAAGGGTAATTAGGGAGAGCATAGGACCCATCGAAGATCCGCAAGGCAGCCTATGTGCGGAGCCGTGGGAGATGGGCGAGGTACTAAACGAGTATTTTGTATCAGTGTTTACTGTGGAGCAGGGCACGGAAGATATAGAATGTGTGGAAATCAATTGTGACATCTTGAAGAATGTCCATATTACAGAGGAGGTGGTGTAAAATGGATGTCTTAAAATGTATAAAGATGGATAAATCCCCAGGACCTGTTCAGGTATATCTTAGAACTCAGTGGGAAGCTAGGGAAGTGATTTCTGGGACCGTTGCTGAGATATTTGGATGATTGATTGTCACAGGTGAGGTGCCTGAAGACTGGAGGTTGGCCAACATAGTGCCACTATTTATGAAAGGTGGTAACGGAAAGCTAGGGAGCAATAGACCGGTGAGCCTGACATCAGTGGTGGGCAAGCTATTGGAGGGAATCCTGAGGGACAGGATTTACATGCATTTGGGAGATCAAGTTGTGGCTGTTCTGGACATTGATTGGCTTTTTGGAATATTGTGTTCAATTCTGGTCTCCCTGCTAAACAAAGGATGTTGTGAAACTTGAAAGAATACAAAAAAGATTTGCAAGGATGTTACAAGGCTCGGAGGGTTTGAGCTAAAGGGAGAGGCTGAATAGGCTGAGGCTGTTCTCCCAGGAGTGTTGGAGGCTGAGGGGTGAACTTAGAGGTTTATAAAATCATGAAGGGCAGTAAAGGGTAAATAGACTAGGTCTTTTCCCCCAGGTGGGGAGGGGTCCAGAACTAGAGAGCATAAGTTTAGGGTGAGAGGGGAAAGATGTAAAAGAGACCTAAGGGGCAACTTTTCTCAGAGGGTGGTGCATGTATGGAATGAGCTGCCAGAGCAAGTGATGGAGGCTGGTACAATTACAACATTTAAAAGGCAAGGGTGGATGAGGAAGGATGTAGAGGGATATGGGTCAAGTTGGCAAATGGGACTAGATTAATTTAGGATATCTGATTTGGCATGGACAAGTTGGACCAAAGGGTCTGTTTCTGTGCTGTACATCTCTGACCATTTGGCCCATGTGCCTGCACTGACCCTATTATCTAGTGCCAATCTCCTGCTTTTTATTCCTCCCCCCCCGACACAATGACTCTTCAATGAGCTTTTGAATGCCTCAATTGAACCTGCCTGCACATATTTCCAAGCAGTACATTCTTAAACCTAACAGCCTGTTGTGTGAAAACAATTTTTTCTCATCACCTGTGCTTCCTTTCAGATCACTTTAAAATCAATGCCTTCTCATTCTTGATCCTTTTATTTCATGTGTGGGAACAACTTCAATCTGTCTGCCAGCCCAGACATAATTTTAAAGCATCAATCAGATTGTCTCTGCTTTCTCATCTCCAAAACAGTCCAACTTCTTTCAGTCCTCATAACTGAAGTTTCTAATACCTGAAATCATTCTTTGTAAATTGCTTCTGCATTCTGTCCAATGCATTCAACATGGTCCTACAACTGTACAGAATACTGCAGCTGAGGTCTAACAAGTGTCTTGAATGAGTTTAACATCTCTCCCTTGCACTTGTGCTCAATGCCCCTATTAATAAAGCTGAGAACTACAAATGCTTCATTTTCTGTACTCTCCAGCTATTCTGCCACCTTCAGTCATTGTGTACATTTACACCCAGCTCCTCCTGCTTCTGTACCCCTTTTAGAATTGTATCCCCAATTTTGCATTATCTTTCACTGTTCTTCCAACTAAAGTGCATCACTGTTAAAGTACAGATTTGAGATGGCCCAGGGAATCCCTTGTGGATTCAGACCTGTAAAGCCTCTCTCTTGGTCATCCCGGAGATCGTACTCTTTGGAAGTCTGGAATAAAAACCTCTTACAGACAGATTTAGTTTAATTTTAGTCATCCCCTTTATTCACTAATAGCATCACTATTACAACATAACACTGACACCTATAAGCTAAACTAACTAGGTTCTAATAACCTAGGAGAGTAGGGTACCAGCTCTTCAAGTGCCCAGCAGGCTACTCTGATGTACTGAGACAAAGTGGCTTTCTATATACAGAAGTTTACAAAAACATTACATGTCCTTAATTAGACAGATAATGATGAAAGACAATAATTCGTAAGGAAGAGAAGTTAATTGACAGATCTGTGTACGCTCGACTGATCACTCCTTCAGGCCTTGAGCTATCCATCAGATGGGAAAAACAAATCTAGCCGAGTTAGGTGTCTGGCGGCGAGAAGTTCCTATAAAGAAATACCAGTCTAAATGAAGTGGGAAATGTCTTAAGGTAACCTTACACAGCTCGCATGTCTGATATCATTGTTTCACAAAATGGCTTCTTAGCAAGGTGGCAAACTTTTGACCATAAAATGGCTTCCCAACAGATTGTGTCAGAATCTCTTCAATGTTAGGTTTAGAATAATTTAAAGTGGGAGCAGATTCCTGCTTTTTATCTTAGGTACAGAATGATTCTGTGCTTGACTCTGAAATGATTAATTAGTCTTGAATTAAACATGTCTTATTTGAATTTGAATTACAAACTTGAAAAGAAGGCATAAGATCTGATTAGTTAGAATTGATAGTGGGGCAGTCTGTAAGATCTGTAAAAACAGCAAGTTAAAGCTTTATCAATATTTCCTTTTACAGAGTTTGCATTTAGTAACTGGCGATGGCTACTCAAAATCATCAAAAAGTCTCAAAATGCAATCAAATTCAATCCAAAGCAGATAAGCACTAAGAGTTAATTTTCCACTGGATTCAACAGCCTCAGCACTAAAATGGTCTCTTTTCTTTCACTTTTTCTCTTCCTCTTTTTTTTCTTTCTGTCTCTCTCCGTAGAATCTATTATAATTGGCAAAGATTGTGAGAAGATATATAGCTCGGGTGCTCATTGTTGTGGTTCTGTTCACCATGTTGCAGACGTTTCGTCCCCTGTCTAGGTGACATCCTCAGTGCTTCGGAGCCTCCTGTGAAGCGCTTCTGTGATGTTTCCTCCGGCATTTATAGTGATTTGTATCTGCCGCTTCCAGCTGTCCGCTGCAGTGGCTGGTATATTGGGTCCAGGTCAATGTGCTTATTGATTTGAATCTGTGGATGAGTGCATGCCTCTAGGAATTCCCTGGCTGTTCTCTGTTTGACTTGTCCTATAATAGTAGTGTTGTCCCAGTCGAACTCGTGTTGCTTGTCATCTGAGTGTGTGGCTATTAAGGATAGCTGGTATTGTCGTTTCGTGGCTAGTTGGTGTTCATGGATGCGGATCATTAGCTGTCTTCCTGTTTATCCTATGTAGTGTTTTGTGCAGTCCTTGCATGGGATTTTGTACGCTATGTTGGTTTTGCTCATGCTGGGTATTGGGTCCTTCATCCTGGTGAGTTGTTGTCTGAGAGTGGCTGTTGGTTTGTGTGCTGTTATGAGTCCTAGTGGTCGCAGTAGTCTGGCTGTCAGTACGGAAATGGTTTTGATGTATGGTAGTGCAGCCAGTCCTTTGGGTTGTGGCATGTTCTCGTTCCATTGTCTTTCCCTTAGGCATCTGTCGATGAAATTGCGCGGGTATCCGTTTTTGGCGAATACATTGTAAAGGTGTTCTTCTTCTTTTTGCAGTTCTGGTGTACTGCAGTGTGTTGTGGCCCTTTTGAACAGTGTCTTGATGCAACTTCTTTTGTGTGTGTTGGGGTGGTTGCTTTCGTAGTTCAGGACTTGGTCTGTGTGTGTGTGGCTTTCCTGTATACCTTTGTGGTGAATTCTCTGTTAGGTGTTCCCTGTACCGTCACGTCTAGAATGGGAGTCGGTTGTCCTTTTTCTTCCTCTCTAGTGAATCAGATTCCTGTGAGTGTGGCGTTGATGATCCGGTGTGTGATCTCTATTTCTGTGTTTTTTAATTATTACAAAGGTGTCATCCACATATCTAACCCAGAGTTTGGGTTGAATTTTCGATAAGACTGTTTGTTCTTATCTTTTCATTACCGCTTCTGCTAAGAAGTTGCACCAGGACACTATTCAAAAGGGCCACAACACACTGCAACACAAATTCCCAGCTCGGCGAACAGAACCACAACATTATAATTGGCAGCATCTAACCATTAATTACTAAGTTTTTGATTAGTACTGAGTTTTGTTTCCGAGTCAGAATTGAACACTATCATTAATTTCACAAGGGAACGGCTGTGAATGTTATCACTTGGTGTCCTGTTCACACAGATTGACCAATGCTAAGGCAAATGTTCTTAATTATCTTACAGCATCCTGTTATCACTTGGTGAGGACAGGTGTCCCTATCTCTTGCATTCTTTAAGTTTCCCCCCCCCCCTTTTCTGAGCCTTCCTGCCTGTCAATTTTGTAGTGCAGTAAATGTGTTCAGTAATGCAGCATTACATTTTAGTCTAAATGTTTAAAGACAAGTTTTAAGGCTATAGACTTTCTCATTACCTCACACCTCTCTGCATTGAACCTCATCTAACACCTATCCACCGTTTTATCAATCTCCTAATACACACTGCCCCCCCTCACAGTTTTTCCAAGTCAGGTATGATATGCAAACTTTGAAATTGCTCATTGCACTGTAAGATCCAGATCATATATGTGTATATATATATGTGTATAATAGATATATCAGGAAAAGCAAAAGTAAATATACCGACCTCCGAGGAGCTCCACCACTACAAACCTTCTCCCAGCCCACAACATTTTCATTGACCATTATTGTTTCTTCCTATCACTCAACCAATATTGTATCCATGTTGTCGCTGTTCCTTTTATTCCATGACCTACACCTTTCCTCAACTCTGTAAGGTGCTGTATCAAATGTGTTCTGGAAATCTATGTATACCACATCAAAAGTATTATCCTCCTCAACCCCTCCTGTTCCCTCTTAAAAATAAAATAACTCTGAGGTAGTTAAGCACTACTTTTCCCTTTAGAAATCCATGCTGATTCTTCCTAATCAACTGTCACCTTTTTCCATTTGACAACTGATTTAATTCAAATAATTGTTTCCAAATATTTCCCTGTTACTGAAATTAAACAAACTAGTTTGTAATTGTGCTGGTTTGTACTTGCAACTTTTCTTTTGAACAAAGATGTAACGCTGGCAGTTCTCTAGTCCTTAGGCATTTCCCCCAAGTCCAGAGAATACTGAAATATTATGGCTAATGCCACTGCAATTTCTATCCTCGCATCCAAGGATTTTGAACAAAGTATCTCATTCAGTGCATTGTTAACTTTAAATGCCAGTAGTGTCTCAAAGACTAATTTATTTTTAATTTTCAACCTTTTAGGGACAGAGTTCATTCTTCTGTCCTCTGTCACCGTGGGCTAGGCAGTATCCTCCTGCTTTGTAAAACCCAATGCAAAGTATTCATTTAATACCTTGTCTATGCCCCCTATCTCCATCAGTAAATCAGGGGAGAGATTGAGCCTGCAGCAGTGAAGGCTGAGCATTGTGAGGAGTATGAGCCCAGCATGACTAGGCACTTTTGGACTGTGGTACTGAATTGTTAACTGTTTCTTTATTTTTCTACTTTTTAGCAAGAAGGACTGCAATTTTTAACTTTTTATTTTCCTTATTTTTCTGCTTTGTATCTAAGATTCTGTATCTAGGTACCTTTTGTACCTAAGATGGCACTGTAAGTGGCAACTTTTAAACTTTTTAGTGTAGTCCTGTGAGTACATGTGACAATAAACCTAATTGACTTTAAATCCCCTTTTTGGTCTTTAATCAAACCTACTCCTCATTTTAACCAGTCTCTTTCTGTTTATATGTTTACAGAAGACTTTGGGATTTCCATTCATTAGTTGCTAGTCTCTTCTCATACTACTTGGTTTCTCATATTTGCTTTTTCACTTCCCCACTAAACCTTTGGTATTCTTGTTGATTCTCGATCATATTTTCAACTATGCATGTAGTGGAATGTAATTTTCTATTACTGTATAGCTCTATGATTCCCAACATTTTCAGTACAAAGGCACACTTCAATGAGACAAACAATTTCATGGAACACCTACTTTTATTCTCCTTTCAGAAATACAGTATGTGATAATTGCATAATGCTCAAACTGAATGTTACTGCAAGAAAGTTCCACAAGCTGGCAGCATAACTGACAATAAGTAGACACTGAGAAGATCAGAAGCTCAGGTAAAACGGTGCTACTGCTTCCTGTAAATCTTGTAGCACAACTTTCTCAGCTTGGGCTGTAGCACACTGGTCAAAAAATACTTGTTTAGCTAACTCTGGCCTACCGGGAAAATGTTGATCTACATATTCATGTTTGGCCACTTCATTGGCCAATGTGCTACTGTTCTTTTGTGCAATAACACCTACAAAGTGTGTAGAGGATTTTTTTTTAATATACTATCTCAAATTGTCATGATTTGACAACTCAGGACAATATAATTTGTTGCAATATTCCACTGTGGCTTTAGCATTTACCCCATTTCACTTTTTCTGCACTTTGGCATAACTTGTATATATTTGGAAGACAAATTAATAAAGAAAATGTTTGATTACATTCTACCAAAGTACATGAATGAAATATGCCAAGATCAAAGATCTTATTTTGTGATCTGTGAGAGTGTACAAAACATCATCTTGTAATACTTACTATTATTTAAAAAATTAACTTTAAAAAAAGTAATCACATTTGAACAGTAATTTTCTGTGATGGTAACATTATCAAGTCGAACATTAGAGAACAGCTAGTGTTATGCAAGTTCCTTGGAATCTGTGCTTTCAGTTAGACCTCTTTCAATAAGTTAATTTTTTTTTGTATAATCTAGGGGACATTTTACACATTGGAAATCCGAGACTTTGCTGTGTCATTTACCTGTTGGGACAGGTTTGTTTGGCACCATTCTTTATCAGTTGTTTCATTTATCTCTGCATGTAATCCATTTTGTCATTTGAAATTGTCCTGCTGAAAGTATTGCTTTCCGAGCTTAAATTCTTCAATTTAAAAGTTGTAATTATGCAGCCAACTACACGTGTCAGCTATTCTCAGGGTTGCCTTTAAGTCTGAAGTTATTTATCTCCCGCTTTTTGGGTTGTTCCTAAAGAAACATTTAACACAGTTTCCATCCCTGTGCTGTGTTAATTTTCTTTTGAGTCCTGAATACAATGAGAATCTCAATAAAATTTCTGTTTAAATGTATTCACATTTTTAAAGTCAATTTTTTAAATAATATAAACTATTACAAGGTGATGTTTAGTACACAAATGTATTAATTCAATTTATTCATAGTTGTATCATGTTATGTCAAGTAATAAAAATAGGGTTGAATTACTTCACTAAGATCAGCAATATCAACTGTCAGTACCATGGGTAGTGTCCTCTAGGTTGACTATTTCATATTTCCCCACTCTCACTCTACTGCAGTCCCTGAGCTCCTCCATTTTCTGTCCTGACTATTTAAGCTTGTGCCTTTTGAAAAATATTGCTTCTCCCTGACTCTTTACTCACTAAACAATTACTTCCCTACTCCAGTGTTCACCAGGGTCATAAATGGCATCCTTTGCCCTGTTACAACACCTCTCCCTTTAATACTATTATTTGCATCCATCTTCATAACATCTACCATCATCCCTTCTGTCCAGTTCATCTTCATTTTTACTAAGGTGCCCAGTTAGATGCCCTAGTGACTTTCTCCATGAACAGGATTCAGCTGTTAAGCCAAGAAGATGTTCTATCTACCACGCAGTTCAGTGATGTGATATAAGTTCCAAAGCCAGGTAGGTAGGTCCTATACTCAAACAACTATCAGGACGTACCAAAAGAATCTGTCCAATTCGCCATCAGTGGGTAATATGCCATTCATGCTCAATCAGCTCATGCTTGCAAGACTCAGAAGTATGTCCTCATTAGATGTGATTCTGCTATTAGAAATCCGATACTAAATAACCTGGACAGTGCAAAACCAATGTAAGATTATCAGCTGGGCCTGCAACATGCTACATTTGTGTAATAGAAGCGATACACTTAAATATCCAGGGCCCTGTTTATGGAGGCAAAAGGAATTTGTACATACTTTACACCCTCTTTTAATGAAAAAAAGGTGTCATGGAGATAGCCAAACTGATTTCTCAGACTAAATACTGGTCTGAGAATTAAAATTCATGGTTAACTATTCTTGCTGCATTTCCATCGTGTTTCTGGTTCAACCAATCAACACCCTCTTCCCATTCTGCATAAAATGGTATTTGTTTCCCCCAGGTGTGTTTCTTGCATCTTCATTCTGCTGAGTACTCCACTTCTAGTCTCCTGTCAGGAATATTTAAAGTTCTGCACAAGTTTCTGACCTAATTGCATTTTACATTCAGTTTAAAAAGGAAACAATCATATTGTGGTTGGTGATATCTAGGGTGCCTTAGCTCTGGGGTCATTCACTAATCTTGAGATACTACACAGTACTGCTACTATTACTGCTTTCTTGTTGGTCCAAGATGTGCTGCTGTAAGAATTTACTTCAAAAGCATCTCTGAAGCAGGCTATTGCTGCTAATTTGATTTATTAAGTTTGCATGTGGATTAAAGTCACACCTGATTATTGTGGGCATTTATTATACCTTTCTGTATTTTGTGGTATTGCTAGAGGGCCTGTAGACCACTCCCACTGATGACTTCTTTCCTCTACTATTCCTCATCGCCACTCAAATTGATTCGATCTCCTGAACCAAGATCATCTCTAACTATTGCACCAATGTTATTCTTGCTTCAGTGTTACCCCTCCACCTTTAAATAGTGTCTTTCTTGTCCTGAATGTCATTTGTTGCTCAACGATCAGTTTGCGCTTACAACCCTGTAGCCCCTTTCTCATGCAAATAGGCTAAATAAACCTCAAACCTATTGGACTGTTGCAGAGACTGACACTGAGACCCTTAACTGCCCCCCTCAAAGTCGTATTATCCTGTCCTTGACCACTAACCAAATCAGAAGACTCTCTCCAATGTGAGTGCCTGCCACCTGGTGCAAAGAATCCAGGTAACTTACTCCCTCCCTGATGCATCAGTGTCTGTTCATATAATTTACTTATTTACAAACCTTGCCACCAATTTATGTAGTGTATTAAAAATTAAGGATAGAAAAGACTTCAACCACTTCACAGAAACTCACCAAACAGCTCTTTGTTCTGTAGAGCCAATTTCAATGCACTCAACTGAATCAAGTTCTACCCATGATCACCTGCCAGTTGGTCCTTACTTTTTTTGTTTTAAAAATTATACTTTATTCATTACTATAAAGAAGTACAAGTGTCACTACATACTGAGGTTCTACCTGTCCCTGATGGTGTGAGGGATGGAATTGGCCTCGTTGTTGCAGAACACTCCCAAGTAGTTGGTCAGTTCCATATCACCTGTCCTTCGTGGAGAAACTTGCAAAGGAAAACACCTTTGACCACAAGTCGATCAGGAAGTGGTTAATTCGTGGCATCCTGGAGACCCTGCAGGAAAAGGAGATGGCGAATCCTGTTGTGTGGTTCCCTGGGCAGATTGTCAAAGTCATTTGGCAGAATGCCTCTTCACAAAGCTTTCCAACAAGCCTGAGGACATTGCTTGGCTGGTGAGATCCTCCTTGTCTGCACCAGTGCACACTGCCCCCAAAGCACTTAGGAAGTGTTGAGATTGCCACACATCTCCTGGAATGAGATGCAGTGATTTTCGTCAAGGTTCAATCTGAGCAGCTCTGTGGCACAGAATTCTGAACTCTCGGGTTTGTTTCCCAGGACACACCGAGGCAAACATCAACTCTGCCTGGAGGACCATCGTCTGGGTGAAAGACACTCTTTGGTCTGCCCAAAACCTGTTGGCCTTTCAGAACGAGGAGTTGGCCTCGACCAAGTGTTGGAAACTGGCAAATTCCAAGGGCTCTGTGCTGAGGGATGCACTAAAGTTTGGGAGTTCTAACACGAGGTGCAGTAGGGAAAGACCACTGTTTGAAGTCTTTTTGTTGAAGTTAAATGGGGGTCCAATCAATTATCCGAGCCCCCTGCCTCAAATGCATGTGCATGGCCATATTCTCAAGTAAGAGATGTCTTTTGATTTGTTTGAATAGAGTCAAACTCCACTGTTTGTTTCCTTGATATGCTATTGTACAGAACTGAACTGCATTTGTGACTATGTATACATAAAGATTTTTTTTATGAATAAAATATAGTTTTGAAATATAAAGAAAAGTACAAAACAGTGCTGAATAGACTTTGGAGAAACTTTGCATTAATTTTGACATTACTCCTTACAGGTTCAATCCAACAAGAAAGCATTTTCTAGTAATGAAAGGAAACTGCTTACATTCCCATTACGGCTACAAAGGTATCTTGAAAGTTAACAGACCTTTGTGTCCTTTTCTCACCTCCTTTTAATTTCAAAAATGTGCTTTATTCATGGAAATTATCTATAAGTACCTATAAAAGGTCCTAAACCTGTTGTTTGTAGAGAAAACACAAACAACACATTGGAATTTGACATTCCTCCAAGCGTTCTGCGATTGCATCACAAGGTATTTTCTACTAGTGAGGGAAACTATTTGCACATATTTTGAGTCAACGAGAGTGTTACACTTTGGCAGAAAGGCCTCCAAGATTGGTCTTTCTCCTCTCTGCCTTGGTAGCTTTCTCAAGCTTTAGTGTGCCTCCCTACATTTTTTTCCAAAATATACTTCATTCATAAAAACACTCATCTATAAGTACAAAGATTCTAAATCCGTTTTTGCAGAGAAGCTACAGGGGATGTGCCAGAAGACTGGTTTGCCAAATTACCCCACTTTCTAAGAATGGTGATAAGGACAAGCCAGGGAATTATAGGCTGGTGAGCCTGACAGTGTTGGCAAGTTGTTGGAGGGGATACTGAGGGACAGGATTTACATGTATTTGGAAAGGCAAGGACCGATTAGGGTTGGTCAACATGGCTTTGTGCATGAGAAATCATGCCTCACTAACTTGATTTAGTGTTTTGAAGTAACGAAGAGGATTGATGAGGGCAGAGTGGTGGACATGATCTATATGGACTTGAGGCGTTCGGCAAGGTTCCTCGTGGTAGACTGGTTAGCAAGGTTAGACCTCATGATTTACGGAGAGAACTAGTCATTTGGGAACAGAACTGACTCAAAGGTAGAAGACCGAGGTAGGTGGTGGAGGGTTGCTTTTCAGAATGGAGGCATATGACCAATAGTGTGCCACAAAGATCTGCTTTTCATCACTTATATAAATGATTTGGATGTGAACCTAGGAGGTATAATCAGTAAGTTTTGGTGTCATCTGCAAATTGGAGGTGTAGTGGACAGCAAAGAAGGTTACCTGAGAGTGCAACAGGATCTTGATCAGATGGGCCAATGGGCTGAGGAGTGACAGATGGAGTTTAAATTAGATAAATGTGAGATGCTACATTTTGGAAAGGCAAATCAGGGCAGGACTTATACACTTAATGGTAAGATCCTACGGAGTGTTCCTGAACAAAGAGACCTTGGAGTGCAAGTTCATAGTTCCTTGAAAGTGGGTTCACAGGTAGACAGGATAGTGAAGAAGGCATTTGGTGTGCTTGCCTTTATTGTTCAGTGCATTGTGAGGTCATGTTGTACAGGATATTGGTTAATCCACTTTTGAAATATTGTGTTCAGTTTGGTCACCCTGCTATATGAAGGATGTTGTGAAACTTTAAAGAGTACAGAAAAGGTTTACAAGGATTTTGCGAGGGTTGGAGGGTTTGAGCTTCGGGGAGAGGTTGAGTAGGCTGGGGCTATTTTCCCTGGAGTGTTGGAGGCTGAGGGTGACCTTATAGAGATTTATAAAATCATGAGGGGGCATGGATAGGGTGAACAGCAAAGGTCTTTTCACTGGGTTGGGGGAGTCCAGAACTAGAAGACAAAGGTTTAAGTTGAGAGAGGAAAAATTTAAAAGGGATCCAAGGGGCAATTTTTTTTTTAATATAAAGAAGATGGTGCACATATGGAATGAGCTGCCAGAGCAAGTGGTGGAGGCTGGTACAATTCCAATATTTAAAAGGTGGCTGAATGAGGATATGAATTGGAAGGGTTTAGAAGGATCTGGGCTAAATGCTGGTCAGCATGCATGAGTTGGACCGAGGGATCTGTTTCCATGCTGTACAACTCTATGACTGTAAAAGAAACATGTCAAAATTACAATGTTTTGTTCACCTTGGAACTTATTCTCATTTTCAAAAACAAAGGCAGTGTCTGCTTTTGCAGGAAATGATTATTGTTCATTTTTGAGGCACCTAGAGTGTCTGATAACTGAATGGACCCATGTTATACTTTGGTAGACGGACCCTAGATGGCAGTGTTCCCCCACTGTGGCTTGATAACAACTGCCCCCAAGCTTTAATGCGACCCTCAGCATGTAGTCCTTGGCACATTCCAAGGTCAATCTGTAACACTTGATTGAGGTCAACTCTTTGCACCGGAAGGCCAATAAATTTTGGCCAAAGGGAGTCTTTGACCTCCAAATGCAGTTGATCTTTGTATTGGTGTGCATCTGGGGAATAACCCATACAGAACAGTGTCATGGAGCTGCTCGGGACAAACCTTGGCAAAGCTACTGCATCTCTCTCTGGACCTTCTTTGCAAAGGCACGTTCCAGATGGAGACTGACCGTCTCTTCGCCCTTGAAGAAGCTCCAATGGTGGTGTGTGGTGATACACAGAAGACCGGGCATGTGTGAATTTCTGTTGGGCAGTGCCCTTCTCAGCACCAGCCAAGCTATGCCTTGGTGCTTGTTCAAAAGATCGGGTGATGAGGCATTCTCCCAAGTGACAGGCAGTCTGCTCACAGAACCACATGACACCCTCTCCTTTTCTTGCTGGGCTTGAGGATGCTACATGCTGACTACCTTTTCATGCACTTGTAGTCAAATGTGCTTTTCTTTGCAAATCTTTCCATGAGAAACAGATAAGGAGCAGTCTTGCAGTGTTCCGCAGCACTGAGGCCAGACCTATCCTTCTCAAGACAGATAGAACTTTCCCAAATGTAGTGACACTTGGTGTTTGTGTATTCTTCTTTAATGTTCTTGTGTACTCTTACCCTTTCCTTTTAATAATGTTGACTGCCTGTTTTGGAGTCCTCACCATGTCCAGAATGTGATTGGCAAGTATTTCTGCAAATGGAAATCATGGTCCGTACATGTAATAGGCTTTGAGGCAACTTTTTAACAATGGCGTTGCATTCCTAATACTGGCTTAGAGTACTGTGGTTCTTCATGTCTATCGATCCATGCAAAGCTGGAATTCTTACAGTTTAATTTCTTGCCAACAATTTCATTGATCATATTCCAGTTCCAATCAAGTATACATCCAGGAGTACTGTACTTGGCAGAAAACTATGATGAAAGTGGTCTGCTCATACTTGTAGTTTTGTGGAAAAAAGCAACTAAAACAATTGGCTTTCCCAACAGTACTGATTAAAATGGAAGGAAAATTTGGACAACTTCTGAGATGGGCCATGTTTTGCTTTTGCAAAAGCTTTTGTTTCACTTAGTACCAAAGACAGCATTTCCTTATTTGTTGTGTCTATTTGCACGCTTGTTTACAGTCTCAACTATTAGATACCATTCAGTTTCAATTAGCAAAATATTTTGAGAAACTTAAAATCTGGCCAATATTTTTTATGCAGCCATGAGGCACTATCCTGCAAGAAGTGAGAAAGAAAAAAAAACAAAATTAATGAGCATGTGACCTTGTTTGATTTACAGACAATTGTTAATGGAGTACAAACCACAGAATGTGATTTATAGAGAGCTCATTTCGTGGTTAACAATGGTGTAATATAAATGTTTTGCCTTGTTACATCGTTGTCTCATTTCTCAAGCTACACTTTCGGTACCAGGTGAACCACAACTTCTACTCACTTTGAAGCACAACATTTTACCAGGTGAACCTTAGTTTACCCCTGTCGGACTGCCAGTACTCAATTATGCTTTCGATGTATTTATAACACTGGTTTTCATTAACTTCTGAATCACAAGGCTGCTTGGGAAAGTTTCTTAGCTCTTCACTATAGTTTCAGATTTTCTCAGCAAAAATAATACATTAAGGCTTTGCGGCTGGTAACCAAGCAGTTATCTTCAAAATAAAATCTGACGTCATTTTCTGCTGCATTAAACATAAGTGATCTGCACCTACTTATATTTCTTAATTTCTCTGCCTTTCAGTATGATCACATTTATCAATATTCTTCTGTCTGAAGTCCATTTTCTTGTCACTCCTCATATCCATTAAATTGCTGATCTCTGTCTTGATTATGCTCAATGGTGAGGCATTCACAAACCCCTGGAGGAAAGAATTTCAAAGGTTCACAGCCACATGAAAAATTAATTTCTTCCCATCTCAATCCTAAATGATCGACTTCATAACTTGCCTCCAAATTCATAGAGATGGAAGAGACACTTCAGCCCATTGGGCCTGCACGAGTCATCAAGCACCAATCTACTTTAGTTGTATTTCACAGTACTAAACCTGTTGTCTTGTGTGCTATGGCATTTCAAGTATTCAAATAAATATTACTGAAATGTTGTGATCTTTCTCACTTCTATCACCTTTTTCAGGCAGAATTCCAGACTGGCCCAAAAAATCTTTTCCTCAAATTCCATCAAAGCCTATTGCCCTTATTTTAATTTATGCCCTCTAGTTATTGAACCTTCTACAATGGGAAAAAAAAGTCCTATCTATGGCCCTCATAATTTTGTACAGCTCATTCAGGTCCCCCGCTAAGCCTTCCCTGCTCCAAAAAAAACCCAGCCTGTCTTTCAAGACCCCCCGAAGAGGAGAAATAACTCTTTTACTATGAATAGGCAACTGCCTAGTTCTACAATCAGTGGTCTTTTAATCTGGAGACCTGGGTTCAAATCCTGCAATGGTAGGTGGTGGAATTTGAATTCAATAAAAAATCTGGAATTAAGAACCTAATGATGATCGTGAATCTCTTGTCAATTGTCAGAAAAACTCATCTGGTTCCCTAGGGAAGGAAGCTGTCATCCTTGCTTGATCTGGCCTACATGTGACTCCAGACCCACAGCAATGTGGTTATTCTCTGGGCAATTATGGTTGGACAGTAAATGCTGGCCTAGCCAGCAACATCCTAATTCCATTAAGAATAGGAAAAAAAACTACCCTTCTTCACAATCTTGTATATTTCGGTGAATTCCAGATCTACTCATTCAGTCTCTTATAATAGGACAGCCCTTTCATCCCAGGAACTAATCTAGTGAACCTTTGGTAAATCTCCTCCAATGTATGTACTCAGTACTCAGATCTGCAAGTGCGCTTTTCCCAAAGTCCTTTACAATTGGAGCAACACTTCCTTATTCTTGTTCTCCAATCCCCTAGAAAGGAAAGGCAAAATGACATTTACCTTCCCAGTTGTGTGCCGCACCTGCATGCTAAGTTTGTGTTCCTTGTGTGACTACACTTGATTTTTCCTTGTCATTAACACTTGCAAGTTTCATATCATTTTTAAAAAAAACTGCTTCTCTTCTTACAAACAAAGTGAGTAACTCTCACTTGCCCCCCTTATGCTTTATCTGCCACCTTGTTGCCCACTCAATCAACATGACTTATCATTTTGTCGTTGCTTTATCTCCTCATCACAATTTGTATTCAGAGCTATTTTAATATTGTTACAGTCCTGCTGTAAAGATTGTGCCAGCAGCTCCTCTGTACATTCAACACCTCACCAGAACCCCAAACCCCCAGGCTTTATATACACTCCATGACTGGCTATTGACATATTCTTAGTCTGGAATGTGACTTTTTGTCCTATTGAGACAATGTGACAGTACTTGAATTCACATAAACAAGTAATACAACTGCTATGGCTTGCCTTTGCAGCATCTTATTTTAAAATAGACAGGTCCAGAAGATTTCACACTGGGTCAGCTAAGTTTTACAACTTATGAATATGGCCTGCTGCTACTGATTATGACAGTACAAGAAACGCAATATATATATTTACTGGCATTTTATCAGGCATAAGGAGTTATAGTCAGAAAGAGAGGTTTGAGAAGTTCAGGCTTTGATACAGTTAATATTTGACTCTGCATCAGTTAATATAAATGGAAATGTAGCGTTTGCCTCAGTATTGAACTTAAAATGGTACCTGAATAATTATTATTCACTTGTCATGAAGCTGCAATTACAAATTGACCAATCGCTCTTGTGGACTTCAACAATAGTTACACAGTACTTTCACCTCATTCTGAAGTTTGATCATCAAATTGTCTCCCAGTTAAACCACTGTTCCCTTGTTACTGTGTATCCTTCAGTAAGTCAATGAATATCTCTCATTTAATATTTGTAGGTTCTCTTCAATAAACAAAGAAATAAATTCCCTAAGTTGTCCAGTCTTTCTTGCTACTTCAACTCTAAAGCTTCTATATGAGTTAATTCCTACCTCCTTTTTTTCACTCAGCAGTTGCCCTGCAGCACTTTGCTACCTATTTAGTAGGGAATACTAAACTTATCTGAACTGGTCACAGATCACAGTTTGGAGCAGGAAACCCAAAGTGTTTCATAACCTCCATCTCACCACAATGCAGAGTCTTTAAATGAAATGTAGAATTTCATCTTTCCTGGCTGAAATGATCTGATCCAGAGCTAAACCTAGAACTATGTTGGTCCATGTAACTCTGTTCCAATAAATGGGCCACCAATTGAGATATCGGAGATGCTGCTTTGGATATAACAATTTGAGTGCACCATCTTACAAAAAGCAATTAAAAATTCACCTGTTCACTTAACTATATTCTCTTTTACTATAATGCTACTCATCGCAGCTTCCAAATTCAGATTTCATGAACTAATCTGAAATTTGGTGCTATGAAGCAGCACTTGCTTAGCAATGACCTGCTCACTGATACTGTGACGCATTAAGCCAGGACCACCCAGCTTCTGACCTAATACAGCCTTGGTTCAAATATGAATAAAGGAACTGAATTTCAGACGTGAACTGAATGTGATTGCCCTTCACATCAAAGCCACATTTGACTGAGTGTGACGTCAAGGAGTCACTGGGAATTGGGGGTGGGGGAATTTCTACTTGTTGGAATCATACATAGCAGAAAGGAAGATGATGATGGTTGTTGGAGGTCAGTCATCTCCATTCCAGGACATTTCTGTAGGAGTTCCTCGGGTTAATATCGTAGGACCAACCATCTTCAGCTATTATGTCAATGACTTTCCTTCCATCGTAAAGTCAGAAGTGGGGGTGATCACTAATGATTGCGTAATGTTTAACACCATTCATGACTCCTAAAGTACTGAAGCAGTTTCTGACCAAATGCAGCATGACCTGGACATTATCCTGGTTTGGCCTGACATTTTGCAAATAACATTTGCATCACATAAGTGCCAGAGTGTGACCATCTCCAACAAATCGAGAATTTAAGTATTGTTCCTTGATATTCAATGGTATTAAATCTTCCACCTTCAACATCATGGGAATTACCATTGACCAGAACATGAATTGGGCAAGCCATATAACTACTGTGGCTATAAAAGCAGGTCAGAGATGGGGTTTCCATGGTGAGGAACAAATTCCTCATGTCCTCAAGCATTCGCAACACAAGTCAGGAATGTGCTAGAATAAATCCCACTTGCCTGGATGAGTACAACTCCAAAAACACCCAGTTTGATACCTACGACAAAGCAGACCACATGATTGATATATCCATAAGCATCGAATGCCTCCACCACTGGTGCTTAGTAGCAGCAGAGTGTGCCATCTGTGAAATGCACTGCAGAGATTCACCAAGGGTCCACAGATAGTACCTTCTAAACTAACAATCGCTTCCATCTTAAAAACAAGAACAGCAGGTACATAGGAACACAGCAATCTATAACTTCCCCTTCAAGCCACTCACATCCTGACTTGGAAATATATTGCCGTTTCTTCACTGTTGCTGAGTCAAAATCCTGGAATTCCCTCCCTGACAGCTTTATGGGTCTACTCACAGCACATGTACTGCAGCAATTCAACAATGCAGCTCACCGTCACCTCAAGGGCAGGTGGCGACGGATGAGAAATGCTGGCTGGAATGTCCATATTCCATAAGTGAATGGAAAAATAAATTGAGCTCTGAATGGAAATTAATTAGACGTGTTCTGTTTGTGTCTCTTCTGAACCAATTTGGCCATTACTGCCTTCTATGTTTTGCATCATTATCATGTGCACAGTTTTGAGTAACCCATAAAACAAATTAACTAACTAAATAAGTGACAGCCTTTCAAAGGCCATTGTAATATGTGATGCATATAAGCCCTGCAGTGCTCACCAGTTGAAGGTACCAGACATTTCGTTGCACACAACATATTCCCTGTTAAGGGCCAGCCAGGCATAACACAGAAGAAGAGCATTCAGTGAGATATCATGGTCTTATCTATGGGTCACCACCTTGACCTGTTAATGATGGGCAGGCTCAGCAGCAAACCTACAAGGAGGCCTTCCATTTGCCCACCCCTTTTACAAATCTTATAACCCAAGTTATTTGATTCATCAGGACACTGGTTGAACAGATGAACACTTTGAACAGATTAATGCAGCAAATAGACTCGATCTTTGAAGATGTTACTTACCATCTGTAATCTCTTTTTGCACCGAAGTGTGGAAGAGTTCAGCCTCAGCCCTATGAGTTTGGAATTGGCATGTACTTCCCTCTCTCCTGATATGCCACCTCTGAACCACTACATGCCATTGCCTGAGCTACCTTCCCTCTTATATTAATGCTCAAAATTCAATTGTATCTTCTGTCCAATCTGAAATCAGGTGACTGTGCCCCTGCAAGACTATGAGGATGTCTCTAAAAGGCATCGTTACAAACAAAGAAAGAGTAAGTAATCTGTGACAATCATTGTGGAATATCAATTCTTTTTGCGGAAGCAAACATTCTTGTAAAAGTTATTCTCAACCAGATTGTCACTCACCTCATTATGTGTACCCAGAATCACTCTGTGGCTTCCATGTAGGTTGGGGAACGTAGACGTGATCTTTGAGGTAAGTCAAATTCAAGAAAAGCTCCACAACCAGTATCTCTAAGTCATGTTCATTGACCAGATCAAGACATTTAACACTGAAAACTGGGAAGGTCTGTGAAAGGTTCTCTGCAAACATGGTTCTTTGATAATGATCAGTGCATTCCCTGGTTTCACAGTGACGTGATGGCCAGCATAATAGAAGGTGATATGTCACCAGATGTCTCCCCTATCACTTTTGCTCCAAGCCAGGTTCTGCATTGGTTCTAACTCTTTGCCATGTGCTTCTGAACCATGCTCCAGTATGCATTCAAAGATCTTGATACACAAGTACACATTCAATTCAGGACGAACTGCAACCTCTTCAACTTGCAAAAGCACAAAACTTGTACAAAGGTTAATGAACAGCTACTGAGTGAACTCTTGTTCACGGATGTCTGCAATCTCATAGCACAAAGACAGGAGGACATTAAGTTGTTTGTTTATTACTTGGCCCTAGCCTTGGTACATTATGGCCTGATAATAAGTCTGAAAGCAGACATCTTGTATCCACTTGCCCCATCCATGTGCTTCAAGACCCCACAGTCACTATTAATAATACACCTCTCTTTCTGTAAAGGCACAATATTGGATGACAAAGTCAATCTTTGTCTGATGAAAGCAAAGTCAGTCTTTGGCAGGCTCACTCACAAATTTTGGAAAAGAGAATGATGTTTCTTTCAAATCAAAGATTAGAGTTTGGCAGGCAACGGTTCTTACATTATTGATTTATGGGTGTGAAAGGTGCACAACCTATTGGCATCCATTAAGCAATGGGAAGCATTATATCTTCACTGTCTAAGATTGTTTTACAATATAAGGTAGCAGGAGAATCCCTAAGACCAAAATTTTGCAAAGTACAATATATATGAAATTGAGAACATGCTTCTTCTAGCTCAGTTTTGCTGTGCTGGTCATGTGGTTCACATGGAGGATTCCTGGATACCAAAGGCAGTACTCTGAATACTTTGGTATGACAGTAAGTCTAAAGATGAGCGATCTTGTATTAACCTGTGCCTGGCCTTGTATTTCCATGACCCCAGAATCACTGCCAACAACATACCTCTTCACTTATTACAGGGGTTTTGCTATCTTGGAAATACTTGTATCACAGGACATCCCAAACTCCAATAATTTCTCCACAAGTACTAATGTGTCCAAGTTTCAACATAGTTCACATAGCATAATGGGGTAAAGATGCAGAAACCAACAATATTTACTCTGGGTCTGGGCATGAATGTAATTCTCTTCTTCTGCAACCATTCCACCAGACTGAGGATGATTTTCGTACAATGTGAAGTTATGTATCCTGAGGTGATGTCTGATAAATTGAGTGGTTGGATGCTCAGATTTTCATCTGCTTCTTCCTTTTTTTGTGTTGAGCCTCCCAAGAGTGTGTTGAAGGTGCTTAAAATAGTTCACACCAGTTCAGGGGATGTTGGTCTGAGAAGAGTTAGGGATATTGGAGCACCAATTCTGCTCCTAGATTTTCAGTTTTGCAGAGGCATCTCTGGTAATATTTCCTGTAGACATTAGGGATATCTGTATATTTTCATGCCTTCCACTCAAACATGAAGGATGGATAACACTGCTTCACTGTAAAAGATGAATTTGATTTCAGATTTGAGGTCCTAGTCATCAAACACACTGCTTCTCAGATGGCCAAAGGCTATAGTAGAATACAGGACATGATAATGAATTTCATTGATGTTTACTCTCATTGAGAGGAGGCTTCCAAGGTATTCAGCTTCAACACAGCAGCAAGAAAGGAGGCAGCAAATAGATATACCAAGGCCCAGGGCCAGGGGCCCAGCACATTTAGCTTCAACACAACAGCGAGAGAGGAGACAGCAAGAGAATATATTGGGCTTGTAGGACTGGGGCCCCACTAGCGAGAGAGGAGGCATAGATTAACAGCCGCAAGATCAGGAAACTGCTGTTGGGGAAATGATTGGTTCATGATTTAGCAAATTTATTTTTGGAAGAGGGATTAACTGAGAAATAATAGGAAAGTGTAAAAGTTACGCAGCCGACCTAATAAATTAATATAAGTAAGCAAAGAATGGTAAGGGAAGTAGAGTAAAGTTAGCATAAGGGAAATATGTTTAAGACCAAGTAAATAAGTTCAAATTTAAGACATAGCAGCACAGGTCAGTTGAGTGGAATCCACGGCCTATAATATGTAGGAAGTCAAGGAACCTACCATGCTTCTAGAGGACCGTATGTGTTGGAAGTGCTTCCAGCAAAAACTTGAGCTTCAGGTTTCAGAGCTTGACAACGACTGAAGACGCTGCGACACATCTGCCAATTTGAGAACAGATTATCCACATAACTGTCAGCTTAGTGGATGTGCCAGAGTGGTTACACCACAACTTAAGAGCCTGGACAAAGGAAAGAAGGGGGTGACTGCCAGACTCTCCAAGAGAAACAGGCAGGTAGTACAGAACTTCCCTGGCAACCCACTCACAAATTAGTTTTCCATTATAGAAACTGATAAGGGTACTGGGTTCCACAATTAAAAGGGCACAGGAATCTGCGAGGGGCTAGAGATAGCTTGGGTAAATGGAAAAAGTCTTAGCAGATGAAGTTTATGGGAGGAAAGTGTGAGGTCATGCACTGTGGCAGAAAAAATATCAAAAGGCTGGCTATTATTTAAATGAAGAGAGACTCCAAATAAGTGCAATGTAAAGAAATCTGGGTGTCTTGTGTGTGCAACACAAAATGTTAGCATGCAGGTGCAGCACATAAATAAGGCAAATGGAAATGTGGCCAATAATGTGAGGGGGTTGGAATTTAAAAATAGGGACATGAGGCTGCACCAAAATACTGTTTATAGGTTTTGGTCCCTATATTTAGAAAAGGATAGACTGACATTTGAGGCTGTTCAAAAGAGATTCATTGATTGCTGGGATTAAAAGTTGACCGAAGAGAATGGCTAAACAAGTACATCTTTCTTCATTAGAGTTTAGAAGAATGAGATGTGATTTTATTGAAACATGTAAGAATCTGAGGGAGCTTGGCAGGGTAGATTTTTTTAATAGATATTTTTATTGAAAAAAGGAAATTGTTAAAGTTTTTTTTACAAAATTACGGAAGTAATACAAACAAGTATTAAAATTAAATAAATAAGAAAAAGAAATAAATAATAACCGAAACAGAAAAAAAGAAAAACCCAACTAACTACTGATCTATCCTACAAATAACCAAAACATAAAATAGGATATCATACATTACTAGCGATAAACAACAGAATAATTAAATAACTAAGTACATGCTCAAAATAGATTTACATCAAGTCATAATAAAGCCCGTATTTATATGGGATTCCCCCTCCCAGGGGTCCCCAGACCAGCCAGTACCGTTACCACAGTTAGACAAAAGCCCTTGACAATATTACTGAAATATCTGTGTCGATATAGTTCAAAAAGGGCTGCCATAGAATAATTCAGTTTTTTGGTGCACCATATTTATGAGGAAGTCCAGGGGAATATATTCCCTGATTAACCTGTGCCAGTTAGAAAGTCCTGGAGGGCCTTCAGCTGCCTAGTTCACTAAAATATTTTTCCTTGCACAAAAGGAGAGAATGGAAAATAGTTTCTTCTCATGCACGTCCAGGGATGGAAAATCTGAAAAGCCCAAGAGTAGAGATACTGGATCCAATCTAATCTCTGTACCCAAGATCTCTGTCAAGGCATTCGCCACTCTGTCTCAATACCTGCAGATTTTATGGCATGTCCATAGATTATGCATGAGAGCGCCATGTTCTATTTTGAAATTAGGACACATTAGGGATGCTCCTACCTTAAATTCTGTGAGTCGTTTAGGTGCTATATGAGTCCTGTGGAGTATCTTTAATTGAATAGCTTGAGTTCTATTACAAATAGAGATCTTTCTGGCATTTTCTCACGTGTCCTCTTATTTTCTTATTTGTCCTCATTTGTAAAGAGATTTCTAACCCCAGTTCTTGGTTCCATGTTTTAAATAATAGTTCCATGTCTTTCGATACCTCATTATATAGGCAGGGTAGATGTTAAAAAGATGTTTCAACTACTGAGGTGAGTCTTGATCTAGGGAGCATAGCTACAGAATGAGGGGGCACCCTCATGTAAAACAGATGTGAAGAAATTTCTTCACCCAGAGGATAGTGAATGTCTAGAATTCTTTACACCAGGGTTGTGGAGGTTAGATCACTGAAAGCACTTATAGAGGTGGGAGGAAGAATTTTGAAATACCAGCGAGTTAATAACTAAGTTGAGCTGGCCTGAAAGAGGAGTTGAGGGCCTGTGGCAGATCAGCATTGATCTTGTTATATGGCGGGGCTGACTTGAGTGGCTGACTAGCCCTGCTTCTGCTCCTATTTGTATTTTTATGTTCTAGAAAATAATGAGTAAAAATGAACAGTTTATTTTCTGTTTGGCAGGCTATGACTGGTGGTGGGCCGCAACGATCAGTACTTGAACCCCAGCTGTTCACAATATGGGAGTTTGGGAACAAATGTATTACTTCTTAATTTGCAGATAACACAAAGCTAAGTAGGAATGTGTGGTGAGATGAAAATGTAATTTAGAAGGATTCAGACTGATTTATTGCACGGGCATGAAACAACATGGAATGTAATATTGATAAAACGGAAGATTATACATTTCATTAAAGAAATACATCTGTTTCTTAATTGCAAAAGGTTGTAAAGTGAAGATGTACCTTTCTGGTAACTAAACCTTCTGGTTTGTCCCCTAATGCCAGAATAAGTGGGTCACTACTGTTTCTTCCACTCATTGGTCCATTGTGAAGACAATGTAATTATTTGTTTTGGCAATGGTAGCATTAAAGACCTTTTTAATGCAGCTATGAACTGCAACCTGGAACACTTTAGGAGAATGTCTTCTGTTGCTGCTGAAGGTAGTTTCATGGACAGTCACAGAACATGGTGTCCTCAATCAGTGACAGTCTGGTTGGTGAACCAGCCTGATTGCCGATCAAAAATATCCAGCTTTGTAATTCTTGGCCTATAAGACGTAATGAGCCAGGTAAGTCTCCAAGGGCAAAGTCCCTGATTTGCTACCTTCTAACAAACATCTAAAGAATTCCCTGCTTTTCTTTTGAAAGTACCTTCTGCTTCAGACGGTAAATTTGTTTTTGAAGGAGTACAAATCTGATTTTTCTACTGATTCAGGATGGCTTCCAGAATTTATTCTTCATATTGGTTGCACTAAGTGTTCATTAGATTATTGCACAGTACAACTTTCTAGTTCAAATAGCTGCCACGTGCAGAATCAGGAATGATGTTGATTATGTTTCATATCTTTGTATGATGCAGGAATGTGTTCCTGAGAATTTGGAACTGAAGAGGAAGGTTTTTCAAGACCTAGATAAGCTTATGAATGACAGCGTGATTCTCAGCAGTTCTACCTCTTGTCTTTTACCTTCAAAGTTGTTCAGTGGTCTTAAGCATGTGAAGCAATGCATTGTGGCGCATCCTGTAAGTATCTATGCACTACACAGCAGTGATAATTAGCGTTTGTACCTAGCTGTTCTAAGGTTTAAATTGGTTGCAAGTATACAATGAATAATTGCAAACTGAACGTTTGGATATGCTTATTAGGACTAAGCATTTAGGAGTACATGGAAAAAAAGCAATGCAAAGCAAAATCAGTTTATTATTAAATTCTTTCAAATTTCCAATTTGATAATTAAAGACCAGTTGAAGATCTTTATCTTGTGTATGTAAGCCATTAAATGAATAATAGCACCTAAAATGATGAATATCAAGGTTTTGATCACAGAGTGCTGAGTTGAAACTCAATAAATCGCTTTGGTGAGAATTTTTGTGGAAGTGAAATCCTTGTTCCTATTGTAAATTTTAAAAAAAGGTTTATTTTTCATTTTAAAAACATGAATAGACTTTAAAAAAAAACACCAAGTAGCACATGTGAAATTACATAATAAACCTACCAAAGCTTAACTAGTCATAGAATAGAATCATACAGAAATTGGATCAGGAATTGGCTAGCTGAAAGATAGAGGGTGTGGTAAACGGGAAATGTTCATCCTGGAGTTCAGTTACTAGTGGTGTACCACAAGGATCTGTTTTGGGGCTACTGTTGTTTGTCATTTTTATAAATTATCTAGATGAGGGCATAGCAGGATGGTTCAGTAAATTTGTGGATGACACTAAGGTCGGTGGAGTTGTGGATAGTGCCAAAGGATGTTGCAGGTGATAGATGGACATAGATAAGCTGCAGTGCTGGACTGAGAGGTGGCACATGGAGTTTAATGTGGAAAAGTGTGAGGTGATTCACTTTGGAAGGAGTAACAGGAATAAAGATTTCTGCTCTTCTACACTTCTAGTAGTGTAGAAGAGTAGAGAGATCTCAGTGTCCATGTACATAGATTCCTGAACCAGATTGATGGGGTTGTTAAGAAGGCATACGGTGCGTTAAGCTTTTATTGGTAGAGGGTTGAAATTTTGGAGCCACAAGGTCATGCTGCAACTGCACAAAACTCTAGTGCGGCCACACTTGAAGTATTGTTTACAGTTCTGGTCACTGCATTATAGAAAGGGTATGGAAGCTTTGGAAAGGGTTCAGAGGAGATTTACTAGGATGTTACCTGGGATAGAGGGCAGGTCTTATGAGAAAAGGCTGAGGGACTTGAGGCTATTTTAGTTAGAGAAAAGAAGGTTGTGAGGTGACTTAATTGAGACATATTAGATAATCAGAGTGTTAGATAGGGTGGACAATGAGAGCCTTTTTCCTCAGATGGTGATGGCTAGCACAAGGGGACACAGCTATAAATTGAGGGGTGATAGATATAGGACCGATATCAGAGGTTATTTCTTTACTCAGAGAGTAGTAGGGGTGTGGAATGCGCTGCCTGCAACAGTACTGTTTCCATGCCGTACATCTCTATGACTCTAGTGGACTCGTCAACTTTCAGGGCATTTAAATGATCATTAGATAAATATATGGATGACAATGGAATGGTGAAAGATAGATAGGCTTCAGATTGGTTCCGCAGGTTGGCGCAACATCAAGGGTTGAAGGGCCTGTACTGCGCTGTAATGTTCTATGTTCTATACAGTACAGAAGAAGTCCATCAGTCTATCTAGCCTGTAATGCCAAAATACACTGCTGCCTACACTCGTCTCACTTTCTTACACTAGGCTCATGGCCTTGAATATTATGACACTACAAGTATTCATCACTTTTTCCTACCTCAACTACCCTCCCAAGCTATGCATTCCAGACCTCCTCCACCCTCTGGGTGGTAAATATGTTCTTTCTAAATTCCTTCTAAACTTCCTGCCTTTCACTTCAAAGTTTATTCCATTGTTCGTGACCCTTTGCCTAAAGGTAATAGTTGCACTCTACCCACCCTATCGATGCCCTTCGTAACCCTTTGCACCTCAATCAGGACCACCTTCAATCTTCTCTGCTCCAAGAAAACAACCCAAACTTATCTAGCCTCTACAAAGCTGAAATGTTCTCTGCCAGGCAACATCTTGATGAAACCCTTCCGCACCCTCTCCAGTGCAATCACACACTTCATATGGTGTAATGACCAGAACTGCATACAGTACTCCAGCTGTGGTGCAACCCAAGTTATGTATAGCTCCATCATAACCTCCTTGCTTTTACAATCTGTGCCTCAACTGATAAGGTGTCCTACATGCCTTCTTAGTTACCCTATTAATCTGCCCTGCCACGTGAAGGGATCTGTGGACAAATGCTCCATGTTCCCTCTGTTCCTTTGAACTTGCTAGTGTCCTGCCATTTCTTCAGTACTCCCTTGTCTTATTATTTCTTCCAAACTGTATCACCCCATTTATCAGGATCATCAGTATATCAATCATTAAAGTTTAGCATGATTCCATGTTCTTATATTCAATATTAATAACTAAAGCACCATTCCTTCACTATCACTGGGCTAAAATCCCTGAGCTCTCCTCCTAACATCTTGTGGGCATCACTACATGTACTACAGTGGTTCAAGAAAGAAGCGCACCATCACCTTCTCAAGGGCAATTAGGGATAGGTAATTAAATTTAACCATGGATAGCCATATCTTGTCAACAAATACAAAAAGTCCTTACGTACAAAACAAACATCCAATATTCTTCAAAGATTTATAAAAGGGATCCAAGATGGCGGCGATCTAGGAAGATCGCATTGCAGAACTCCGCCCCGCAGTGCAGGCAGGACAAAACCTTAACCCACTCTACTCGGACCACGGTGATATCCTGGCACTCTGGAAAGGTCGTGGAGTCCCAGGAAACTGTCAGAGAGCAATTTACCTTGGTTTTCACTGACCTGCTTTGCCGAAGAAGGGAGGAGGTACATCTGAAGCTGGGCCAACTGCCCAGCCTGCAGGATCCTCAGACTCGATGTCCTACCAGGTCCTGATAAAGGAACTTGCAAAATCTCACGAGATGTTGGGGAAGCAGGTAGAGGAGAAGCTGGCCCCGATCTTTATCATGCTGCAGAAGCATGAACAGCAGCTGGGAGATCTCGAGAAGAGGCTGGATGAAGTAGAACACAAGATGACAGTAGTGGACTCTGATACTGATTCTTCCAAGGATAGGATCCAGGCCCTGGAGATGAAGGTCCATAATTTGCTTGACTAGGTTGATGACCTCAAGAACGGGAGCAGGAGAAAAAACACTTGGATCATCAACTTACCGGAGGGTAAGGAAAATACGCAACCAGTGGAATTTATTAAGGACTGGTTGCCGAAGTTCCTTAACTTGAAGGCTGGAATGAGAAGCTTGAAGATTGAGGGCTCACTGGGTCACAGCACAGAGATCAGGTCTGGACCAATATCCTCATCCTGTCTTGGTGCGGTTTCATTACTATAGAGATGAGGATAGAATTGTGGAAGCTTCTAGAATCCAGGGGAAGGCTCCGAAGGCTCTAGTTTGTGAGGGCTCTAAGAACAAGTTCTTCCAGGACTTCTCAGCAGCAGTGATCAGAAAATAAAATTCTCTGAGGGCATCAAGAAAAGACTGAGAGAGCTCGGGATCCAGTACTCTGAGGTATTTGACAGTGCTTCTGATCACCTTAGATGGATCTGTACATCTCTTTGACACGTCTGAGAAGGCAAGAGACTTTGTAGGCAAATTAACGTAATCTGAACAATTTACTATGTACAAATAGTAGCGTTGTTTGGGTATGTCTCTACTTTTCTTTAAAAAGCGAAGAAGTCCAGTTGGGGCTTTCTTTTCTTCGTTTCTTATTGGTAACAATCTGGTCTAAACTATGCTCGGGATCAGTTGGGCTGTGTACTTTCAATTTGTAAGTTAATTTATACCAAAGGATAGGTGGGGTACTGACCTTTTATTTTCAAAATTTCATTGTGCACATTATTGTTTCTTGGTGTAATTTCTTTCTTTTCTGCTTGTGTTTGTGCTGCAGCTCTAGCTAGGAGGAGAGAAAATGGTTGGGGTGGCTAGATGCCTACTTATGAGCAGTTTATGCCTGGTTCAGGTATTTAAATACCCCAAAGTTGGGTTTTGGGATATGAAGATGCCTCCTTTGGGCAGGGGGTGTGTTCCCCTATTCAGTGCCATTGGCAGTTTATATGTCAGTTTATTTTTTGTTTTTTGTTGTATATAGTCTTTGTAGGTTTGTTAACTGTAGTGGTTTTAGTTTATGTAGTTTTTATGTTCGGTAGATCTTGCAGCACTAAGGCTCCGCAATTTGTAATTTGAGTTCCTCCTGTCTGGAATCTAAATGTTACTGCAGAAGATTATGGCTAATGACTTGATTAAATGGTGTACCTGGAACATCAAGGGGAGTCACTCACCAATTAAGAGGAAAATGATACTCTCGGGTCTTAGAAAGGAAAAGGTGGATATTGCTTTATTAAAGCCTTTATGAAATGGGTATAAAAGATTCTCTAAAGTGACCCTCTCACTGTGGTCATCACCAATGGGGTATGCTCAAGCAATTTTAACATTTTTAGGAGCAGCCGACGGTGCTGTCCCCTTTTGCCATTGCTTTTTACATTGGTGATTGAACTGTTGGTGGAGGCCATTTGTAGGTATCCCAATATATCGGCTCCAGAAGTGGGGTCAAAATTAGGTGAGGTTTCGTTGTATGCGGACGATGTCCTGATTTTTCTTGTCAAATCCAGCAGTTTCAGTGCCTACCTGATACATTGTATCAGCTCATTTGGCACGTTTTCGGGTACAAGATTAATTTTGCAAAATCAGAGGCTATGCCTAGGATGGTCTTATGAAGTGCTAGGTCTTGAGGGTGAATCTCAATTCCCATCAAAGTGGTCATGGCGGGATTTTATGTATTTGGGCATATTCATCACTCTAGTTCTTGATCAGTTGTTTAAGGCTAATTTTGTTCAACTATTCGACAAAATCAAACAAGATCTTCAAAGATGGGAGGTGCTTCTGGTCTCATGGTTAGGTCAGATAGCTCTTATTAAGATGAATATTCTCTCCCATTTGTTGTACCCTATAAAGATGCTCCCCCCGATTTTCGATAAGCAAGCATTTAGGAGACTGAACAGCTGGTTCAGCTTTTTTATTTGGCATCATAAGCAGCCCTTATTAAATTAGCTAAACTGCAGTTGCCTCACAGACTGGAGGGAGTGGATCCCCTAAACATTTTAAACATATCAACTAAGCTCGATTTTATCTTACATGAGTGATCAGGCTGTATGGACCCTTTTCCAATATAAATAGATATCGAAACCTCTCAGGCAAAGTGAAATCTGATTCCACCAAGAACCTTCATTGCTTGAAGGTGACTGTTCTTTTTCACGTATCCTGGAACAGATTATCTCACCTGGTCCTCAGTAAGTGGCATTGGAAGAAAAAGCAATTATGTTATTTAAAGTGAAAGCAGAAGACTTAAAAGCGAACAGTTTTAAAATGAACCAGATGCAGAAGAATATTTAAAAGGGGACACCCAATGGAAGTTAAATCTAATGAAAATAACCTAAAGACATAAATGTTTTAACATTAATTAATTAATTAGTATTAATGGGAACATTCAAGAGATTTCAGGGTGTTAAATAGGATCTATTTTAAGGAAGTGAACATGGCTGCCACCATTGATCAGTAAAGATGAAAAAGCCAATTGCATAAATAACAATTTAAAACTCCATTATTGCTCACTTTAAGATATTCTAGCCAAAAGAAAAGTAAGATTGTCTTCGAATGCAGAAATATAGAAAATTGTCCAAAGATTTTAAGTAAAGTAATCATCTTTTGGTAGTGTAGAACTTGAGTATTGCTGAAAAGAGACACCCTTTGCCAAAGCTTGTCATTATCAGGACTTATTCAAAAATACTAATGGAAAGAGAAACAACTTATCATATTGTATGAGGAAAGGTTGCAGATTGGACGGGTTAGCAAGTGGACTGTGACAGAGGCATTGTCATGGAGAATATACTAGTTGAATGACAATGGACAGATAACTGCCATGTTTTGTTTAATTTAAACTGGGCAGGTTGATTCTGGTTGTTTGTTGTCATTGCCTTGTGGAGTGAACTAGAGAGTGGGTGTCACCTACTTTGTTAGATTGAAACAGTCACAATATATGTACATATTTTTTCTGCACATAAACAAAAGGGCCTGTGTTCATGCATTATGCATGCGAGCCCAATTGACAAATTGGTTGTCAGCATAATTCTTAGAATACTTTGGACAACATTTCTTCAATATTCCTATCAAAGCATCATATCTAAAGTTGCACACTGGATTTTGAGTTTTGTGAGCATGGGTTGATTGAGTACAGTTAGTAACTTGTTTGTTGTAACAGCTGAAGGGAAATGCTGTTTGACATGATTCACCAGCCTTTGAGATGTATTTCCTACATAGTTAGTGTCAAATTGGCACTAAAATTCACACACCACATTACTCTTTTGTGTGGTAGACAGTGTCTTTTACACTTAATGTAATCTTTTGTTTTTGCCAAATGCTACTTGTGTTCCTGTTGCATGGTGGTACCATGAAACAGTTAGCTTTACTTGTTGCTCAAATTATATTTTAACTCTGCTGCATATCCTGAGGCAGACCAGGTAGACTTTTCTGCATTGAACATGGCAGTCTTGTGTCTCAAACTCATGAGTTTGTGCAATATACAACAAGAAATGATCTGAGCTATTATCTTGTAGGATGGCTTTGATGTGCCCTATTTCTGTAAAAGGCTTGCACAGTTAGCAAATGGCTTGAGCCCTATGAATGATGTTTTCAATAAGGATAAACTTATAGTGTAGCAACTGTAGAAATCCCAATATGTTTATTGATCTGCCTTCTGTAGATCATAATAGAAAAACCATGGCAGATTTTGTAACTAGCTGCAAATGTGTTGCTGGTCAAAGCACAGCAGGTTAGACAGCATCTCAGGAATAGAGAATTCGACGTTTCGAGCATAAGCCCTTCATCAGGAATACCTCATTTTTTACTCGAAGATTTTGTAACTAGCATATTAAGGAAAGCTTAATAGTTAACTGTTGCCCGTCATCTAACTTGACAACTAGTCAGTACTTTGCTAGAATCATCAACAGTTCTTCATCAACACTAGTCAGTACTCTATTTCAATATAGTATGAAATGTCATTCCCCGTGAACACCGTGCTGTGTATAAGATGAAAAGCTTCAAAAGAAACTCAAGTAGGTAATTTGAGAATGATAAGCTATGAGGTGTGCATCATTAGGCATAATTACTAATGAATAATAGATCTGGGAAAAGGTGAGAAAACTTGATCAAATGATAAAACAAAGTCTTACCAATAAAAGATCCTGCAGCATAGGATAAATGGTTGCAAAAGATAATTGGATAGAAAGTAGTAAATTCGTCATTGCAGGCCAGTGAATAGGTGAACACTCAACCTCTAAATCAGCAATCTACTTTGATTCAACGTGTGTTTGAATCTGGCAAAGTACTGAATCCCTGAAAATGGGAAGCATGCTAAGGGAAAGCAAGAGAATAGGTTATTGCATAAGTTAGTGTAGGATAGAGGGGAATCTTAAACAGATTTAAGAGATTGGGAGAATTGACAGATAGAGCAGTGTTAGATATCAGTTATATATAGGCTGATGATATGACCAAAATATGAACAGAATGTGCTGGAATTTTAATGAAGACTTTTGACAAACTAATGTTGAGTCCTCCAGGCTTTAGGCTGCCCAAGTGGAAGATGATGTATTGTTCCCCCCCAATTTGCAGTTTGATTCATTGGAGCAGTGAAGGCCAAGGATGGTCATGTCGCAAAGGGAGTGGGAAGGGTAATTAAAATCTCCCCGATGTCATCCATGTCTTTGTCAGATCTAGATCTGTGCTGACCTAATCAGTTTCCCATCCATCCTAAACTTCAGTTATTCAAACCTGTGTAGCCTGCATCCTATCCCACACCAGCTACTGCATGTCAGATCATCACTGTAGTCATTGATTGACAATGGTGCCCACTCATTCATTTTAATATTCTCTTTGTATTTATTTTCCATATACTGTACTGACTTTCTTTTACTTACACATGGCATATGGGCATCATTGGCTGGGCCAGCATTTATTAAACATTCCTAGTTGCCATTGAGAAAATTGCAGTGAATTGAACAATTGCAGCCCACAATGCCAGCAGGGAGAAAGTTCCAGGATCTTACCCTAGTGACACTGAAGAAACGGCAATGTATTTTGAAGTCAGGACAATGAATGGCTTGGAAGGGAACTTGAGGGTGATAGTGGTCCCATGTACCTAATGTCCTTGCAATTCTAGATTGTAGTGGTGCTGTGATTTGGAAGGTGCTATCTAAGGAGCTTTGGTGAATTTCTGCAGTACATCTCATAGGTAGTACGAAGTGCGGTGAAGTGGTGGAGGAATTAAATGTACCAAATAGACTGCAATGGTTCGGGAAATCAGCTCACCATGACCTTGTAAAGGGCAGCTAGGGATGGGCAATAAAAGCTGTCTAAGCCAGCAAGCCTGTGAGTGAAGACAAGAAAATTATAGCTGACATTTGAACAAGTGAAAGCTTTAACATTTCTGCAAAGCTTCTGAAAGTTTTCAAACTCTGAGGGCCTCAATAAATGGATTGATCTATAGGAAGTAAGAGTTGGAGAAACAACCTCCTGTAACCTATATTCCTACAGGTAAGGTATTATACTACGGGTGTGAAGTTAAAGAAGTACATGTCTCAAGAATGCAGCAGCTTGTTTTGAAGAAATATACACCTTCATTGATCAGCAATATTTTAATTTCTTGGTCTATTTTTCAAGTGTAGCTTTTGAAAATGGGATTTTGTGGGTGCATGATCCCAATGTTTAATGACTGCTATAAGACATTAGTTCAATTGTTTCCTTGCCAGCATCTGCAAATTTTCAATGATATAACATTGTTTTAATATGAAGAGTTTGAAGAAAATTATGCTTATGTTCTCAGGTGAGTCCAACATACTTTGTTCCTCTGGTTGAACTAGTTCCTCATCCTGAAACACTTGCTGCTGTAATGGAACAAACCTATGCACTTATGAAAGATATTGGCCAGTCACCAGTCAAACTGAACAAAGAAATCGATGGATTTGTCTTGAATCGAATTCAGTATGCGATCATTGGAGAATCATGGAGACTTGTTAATGTATGTATGGTTTCTTCAACAATTTATTGCATAATTAAGAATTTTTAAGTGCTGGCTTAAAGGCAAATTCCTGTCTGGTTATATTAAATAATTAGGTATGTTGACCTTAAGATATTTTTTCCAGACATTTAATGACGCAGCAGGTTGATGCTCTATTATATTGTGCCACAAAATGGCAAGATTAATCTCTTACAGGTTTCAGAGATCAGATATTTTCTCACTTACAAAGAAAGGATCTCTGAGACTTGTATCTTTCATGGACCCTCCAAGAACCAGTTGGAGTAATTGGAGTCCCATTACAAGGTAGCTAACTGCAGGTTGTCTATCCTGCAAGTTTGGGCATGGAAAAAAAAAATAACTGCAGCTATTAAACATAAATAGTTAAAGTATTTATTTTGCAGTACAGAACTTGAATATTTTGTTGAAGTTTTTCATCTCGCATTCACCCAGATTTTTCACAAGGATATGAATTCTCAGGGACCCAAACATTTCCACTTCCCAAAAGGCAAGTGCTGATTGGTTGGCAAATAGAGTGTGATTGGTAGAGATATTAATATAAAGAATGAATCCATCAATGCTCATTTTCATTTAACTGCCAGACTTCATTTAAATTTTAAACCAGGTAGATTGACTCTGGTCAGGGCATTGCCCTGAGAAGTGAACCAACCAATGACTGTCATCTATTTTGTTGAGTTGAAACAGGAAAAGTGCATGTACATGTTCTTAACAAAGTAGTTGACAGCTCTTTTTATGAAGTTTATCCCCCCTACATTGACATATAGTAAGTCCTTGTTTAAAGTCACCCCATTTAATATTGTTAGCTTTAATAATGAAAAATTGCTGGAGCCTGTAATCACATTGAACACTTAAGGTTTGTTTTAACATTGGTTCCTCTTTTGCTGCCTGATCTCCAAATTATGGTCTTACTCAATCACTGACCTTGTTCCAACTCTGTGACCTCTTTGCTTTAGTCTCTTCCCCAGTCCTAATCTCAAGGTGGTGACCTCTCCCCATTCCTAACATGCAGTTTGGAGCTTCATCAGTGCTATTAGGAAGGGAGTTGAGGCATTCAACAGCATTGGATGGTCATTTAATTAGGTGTGGAAGGATATGAGGAAAAGGCAGGAGAATGGCACTATAGAATAGATCCTGTATAGGCATGATGGGCTGAATGGCCTCCTTCTGCACTATAATATTTCTGTGATTCTGAGTTCCAGAACTTTGACTCAGTGCCAAAGAAGGAATGACAACATAGTTTGAACTCAGAATGAGGTATAGCTTGGAGGGGAGCTTGCAAATAGTGATGCACTCCTGCATCTGCCCTTGCCCAACTAGGTGATCAAGGTTGTGAGCTTTGAGGGTTCTGTTGAAGGAGATTTGGTCATGTGCTACAATGCATCTTCTAGGGGTACACTGCTGAAAGGATAATATGTTGAAGGTGGTGGATTGGGTGTTAATCAATTGAGCGAACTGTTTTGTCCTGGATAGCACCCAACCAGGCAAGTGGAGAGTATTTCTTCCTGATCTGTGCTTTATAGATCCTGGAAAGACTTGGGGAAAATGGCAGGTAGTTACTTACTGTGGAATTCCTCGCTCCTAACCTGTTCTTGTAGACACAGTACTTAGATATCTGATCTGGTTTAAGTTCTGGTCAATATGAACTCATAGGTGCTTATAATGGGGGGATCCAGGCTAAGTGGTCTGTAATGTCCAGATTTTTGCCTCCCTTTTTGAAAAAAATGCTTCCCTCCCCGAATCAAGAGTGTTCTGTAAAATTAAAACCAATGCGTTAGCTAGCTGACGAGCTGTTTATTTTAAGACCCTGGTGTTACTAATAACATTCCAGCCGATGTTATTACTGGACAAGTAAGCGTGATGGATTTCTTTTTATTTAATAAGTTGGTCTTTCATTGAAACATAAGCATTCTATGCTGCAGGTTTGGTTTTAACAATTAAACAAGTGTATTTCGCAAAAGAAATGAAGATAAAACAGAATATTTTACAGGTGTTTTCGAGAGGTGGAATTGGTCCCCATGGACTTGAGATTATTGACATTCGTTTCTCCTGTTCCTTTTCTGTACTTCCTCTTGCCTTTAGGTATTCTCAAAGAATTGTGTCCCTTCATGCAGGAGATTTCCCCAAGTTGGTTTCTTCTGATGAGGGTCTCCCATACATTGATGTCTATATTACATTTCTTGAGGGAAGCCTTCAGGGAGTCTTTGAAACACTTCCTTTGTCATCCTCTTGTTTGAGTGCTTTCCTTGAGCTGCTTTGGCAGTCAGAATTCCAACATCCTAAGCACGTAACCAGCCCAGCGAAATTAGTTTCACAAAGTCATGGCCTTGATACTGGTGATTTAAGATCACTGATGTTAGTACATCTGTCCTCCCAGCTGATGTGGAGAATCTGTCTCAAATAACATTCAGGGTTTTGAGGTAGCATCTATATGTAGTCCAAGTTTCCAACCTAAGTAGAAGAGTCGGAAGGATGATCTTCATATCAGCATGTATGTCATGTCATTGCCTTTAGGTGTACAAAGATTGGCTGTGATATTGAATCTTTGCATCTATGTAGGCCTTAGATAAGAAGTAGCTTCCCAGGTAGGGGAGATGTTCCACGTTTGGGAGGATTTCTCCATTGATCATAATGGAGGGATGGATTGGAACTTAACCAGGGACAGATTGGTGAAGGATTTGAGTCTGAGATTGAAGCTGAGACCAATTCTTTCATATGCCTACGCAAAGGCATTACGTGAGGCTTGAAGATTGTGTTCTGAGAGAGCACAGTTAACATTATCAACTGAATGCTGAAGTTCTACATGTGAGGTGGGTATTGTCGTCTTCTTGTATTTTAATTGTTTGTAAACAATGTCCACACCAGTGGAAAGCTTGTTCTTGACAAGATAAAGAATGGTGATGATGAAGATGGAGAAAAGGAATGGGGGGCAGGGGAGGTGACGACGACACATCCCTGCTTGGATCCCTGTCTTGACCTCAAAGGATTCTGTAATTTTACCATTGGTGAGGACCATTGCTGACATCTTTTGGAGGGGCTGGAGATTGTTGATGAATTTCAATGGACAGCTAGCCTTTGATAGAATCTTTATTGACAGTATCCAATTGGCTGAGTCAAAATTCTTGGTCAGGTCGATGAAGGCCATGTAGAATGGTTGAGATTATTACTGGTATGTCGCTTGAAGTTGCTGAGCAGTGAAAATCACATTCAGTGTTCCACAACTTGGTTGACAGCCATGCTGACTTTCCAGAAGGATTTGCTCCAAGATTAGGAGGAGTTGAGTAGTAAGGATTCAGATAGTGATCATGGCAGTGAAGAGTAGAGAGAGTCATCAATAGTACTTACAGTCTCCTTTCTTGAAGACAATGGCATTGGCAGCATCCCTAAGGTCAGCAGGGGTTTCTTCTTTGTCCTACATTTTGAGGAATAGTTGAGGGAGATGATGAGTATGCTCTGCTCCTCCAAGTTTGAAAATCTCCACTGGAATCCCATCTACTCCTGCAGCTTTTCTAGTGCTCATGTGTCTAATTGCAGCTTCAACTTCAGCCACACTGGGTGAGAGACCAAGATCATCTTTGAAGGGGAGTTGGGGACATTTCCTTAAATACATCCTGACTGACAATTCTATCACGTTTTAGGAGTTCTTTGAAGTATTCCCTCCATCAAAAGCTGATGTTTTCTCTGTTTGTAGGAAGGATACCATACTTGCTGTACATTGGTTTGAGACCAAGCAGGTTGGGTTCACATATTGCCCTGGCAGGAGTGAAGAAACTCCATGTGTTGTGTTTGTCAGCAAGGAGTCACAGCTCCTTAGCTTTCTCAGTCTGCCGTTGGTTCTTAATTTCCTTAGCTCTTAATACTCTAACTTTGCTGTTTGTTGAAATCTCCTTTTTGTCTTGTTGGTGATTTTCTTTTGCCAAGTACGAGAACTTTCGTCAAATCAGCCTTGGTGTTTCCTAAACTTGAAGTCAATGGTTTCTTCATATTTGATCATGTTGAATTCCTCTCGGTAGAAGCCTTGTGACAGGACATCTTTTAACGTGGGGATGCTGTTGCATATCAGCAGACACATGGTCCTTGACAACTTCATCCACCAACAAGCCACTGATATCACAAATATCTTCTGCCTGAATCATCGTTAAAGTCTTGTTTTGGATTATGCTTTATTTGATTCTTCCCCTTTGACCCTACCATCATGGGTGGCCCTGTCAGGAGGTGAGAACTCTTGACAGCACTGCTCTTGGGATCAACTTAACTCTGAAGCCTGTTCATCACACCAATGTGGCAATCCACATGGAAAAGTCTCTATTACATCTATAGGTAATTTAACATTGCTTTTATTTTCCAGTCTTTGAGAATTTGATAGCTTCTTCCTTGAGTATTCACACAATTGAGCTTAGATAGCTTGAAATAACACCTTTAGAGTTCTAACCAAACATTTCTCTCTGGAACTTTCAAATTCAACCCCTTACACTGACGGAAATTGTGACATAATTGTTTTATTCTATGTTCTTCCTTTAGGATAAATTGTTTTACGCACCTAACTTCCGCCAAGACCTCTGAAAACTGAAACCAAAAGGCTTTTCAACCCATGGGTGTTTCCCCTCAGCAAAAGAAAAATCATTTCCTGATCCTTCTAACTGAAAGCAAACTATTGCTCTTCATCATTGCTTACAAAACTCTCTCAATGCAAATAAATTCTTATTCCCAATCCAGGAAAGCTCTCTCTCTCTGTCAAACTGATTTTTTTAAAAATCACTGCTCTGGAAATACAAGTTAATTACTTAATCCTGTTACAACACGGACCTCTCTGTTAATTAAACCAAATACCCAGAAAAGCTCACCTTGCCTCATTATCTATTAAAAAAATGAGTGATAGAGAACTTCTAAATTCCAATATTTAAAGAAAAATAACAATTTATTTCCTTAACTCTAATAACTCAAATCTAAGCCCCCCTTTTCTTAACTACTTACTATCTGACTATATAAAAATATGCTGTTCCAATAACACACTTATAAAACATTATCCTTTGCAAGCCGGATCGGGAGTCTCGCATGGTGTGTTGCCTGCCCGGTGCCAGGGTGCGGGACATCTCCAACCGGCTTGAAAAGATATTGGAGCGGGAGGGGGAGGATCCAGTTGTTGTGGCCCACGTTGGTACTAACAACATAGGCAAGACTAGGGTGGAGGACTTGTTTGGGAATTACGAAGCACTAGGCAGGAAATTGAAGCACAGGTCCTCAAGGGTCATAATCTCCGGATTACTGCCCGAGCCACGTGCCAATTGGCATAGGGACAAGAAAATTAGGCAAGTAAACTTGTGGCTAAGGGATTAGTGTAGGAAAGAGGGATTCCACTTCATGGGGCATTGGCATCAGTTTTGGAACGGGGGGATCTGTACCGTTGGGATCGTACCAATGAACCGATCAGGTACTAATGTTCTAGCAAAGAGGATAAATAGGGTGGTCAATAGGACTTTAAACTTCTGAGTTGGGGGGAAGGGAAAGTGAAAGCGATGGGGAGTACGGAGTTAACTGGAAAGATAAGCAACAGGATAGCATATGTGCAGGCGGATCTAAACTCGAGGCAGACTGGGAATGCAGCAAAAATGAAGGATAATTTCGGACATCTTATGACTTCCAATATCTCTAATGATAAATTTAGCATTAAGGCACTTTACCTGAATGCTCGTAGCATTCATAACAAAGCAGATGAACTAATGGCACAGATCACAGTGAATGATTATGATGTGGTAGGCATCACAGAGACTTGGTTACAGGGGGGTCAGGACTGGCAGTTAAACCTCCAAGGATTTTCAACTTATTGAAAAGTCAGGGAGGTCAGCAGAGGGGGCGGGGTGGCCTTGTTATTTAAGAACAAAATTAAATCTATGGCACTGAATGACATAGCGTCAGATGATGTGGAGTCTGTGTGGGTGGAATTGAGGACCCACAAAGGCAAAAAAAACTACTAATTGGAGTTGTGTACAGACCTCCTAACAGTGGTCAGGACCAGGAACGCAACATGTACCGGGAAATAGAGAAGGCATGTCAGAAAGGCAAGGTCACAGTGATCATGGGAGACTTCAATATGCAGGTGGACTGGGTAAATAATGTTGCCAATGGATCCAAAGAAAGGGAATTCATGGAATGCTTACAGGATGGCTTTTTGGAACAGCTTGTCATGGAGCCCACAAGGGAGCAGGCTATTCTGGACCTAGTGCTTTGCAATGAACCAGACTTTATAAAAGATCTTAAAGTAAGGGAATCCTTAGGAAGTAGCGATCATAATCTGGTAGAGTTCAGTCTGGAGTTTGAAAGAGAGAAGGCAAAATCGGATGTAATGGTGTTACAGTTAAATAAAGGTAATTATGAGGGCATGAGAGAGGAACTGACAAAAATAGACTGGAAGCAGAGCCTAGCGGGGAAGACAGTAGAGCAAAAATGGCAGGAGTTTGTGGGTATAATTGAGGACACTGTACAGAGGTTCATCCCTAAGAAAAGAAGGATTATCCGGGGAGGGATTAGACAGCCATGGCTGACAAAGAAAGTCAGGAAATGTATTAAAGAAAAAGAAAGATCCTATAAGGTGGCCAAAAGCAGTGGGAAATCAGAAGATTGGGAAGGCTACAAAAGTAAACAGAGGATAACAAAGAGAGTAATAAGAAAGTAGAGAATCAAATATGAAGGTAGGCTAGCCAGTAATATTAGAAATGATAGTAAAAGTTTCTTTCAATACATAAAAAACAAACGACAGGCAAAAGTAGACATTGGGCCACTTCAAACTGGTGCTGGAAGCCTAGTGATGGGACATAAGGAAATAGCAGGAGAACTTAACAAGTACTTTGTGTCAGTTTTCACATGATAATATCCCAACAATTAAAGGGAGTCGGGGGCTGAATTGAGTATGGTTGCCATTACAAATGAGATAGTGCTACAAAAGCTAAAAGGTCTTAAAATTGATAAATATCCTGGTCCCGATGGGGTACATCCTAGAGTTCTGAGAGAGGTGCTGAGGAAATAGCGGAGGCATTGGTTGACGTCTTTCAAGAGTCACTGGAGTCAGGGAAAGTCCCGGATGATTGGAAGATCACTGTTGTAACCCCCTTGTTCAAGAAAGGATCAAGACAAAAGATGGAAAATTATAGGCCAATTAGCCTAACCTCGGTTGTTGGTAAAATTCTAGAATCCATCATTAAGGATGAGGTTTCTAAATTCTTAGAAGAGCAAAGTCTGATTAGAACAAGTCAACATGGATTAAGTAAGGGGAGGTCATGCCTGACAAACCTGTTGGAATTCTTTGAAGAGATGACAAGTAGGTTAGACCAGGGAAACCCAGTGGATGTGGTCTATCTAGACTTCCAAAAGGCCTTTGATAAGGTGCCACACGGGAGGCTGCTGAGCAAGGTGAGGACCCATGGTGTTCGAGGTGAGCTACTGGGATGGATTGAGGATTGGCTGTCTGACAGAAGGCAGAGAGTTGGGATAAAAGGTTCTTTTTCGGAATGGCAGCCGGTGACAAGCGGTGTCCCGCAGGGTTCAGTGTTGGGGCCACAGCTGTTCGCATTATATATTAATGATCTGGATGAAGGGACTGGGGGCATTCTCGCGAAGTTTGCAGATGGTACAAAGTTAGGTGGACAGGCAGGTAGTACTGAGGAAGTGGGGAGGCTATAGAAGGATCTAGACAGTTTTGGAAAGTGGTCCAGGAAATGGCTGATGGAATTCAACATAAGCAAATGCGAGGTCTTGCACTTTGGCAAAAAGAATAAAAGCATAGACTACTTTCTAAACGGTGAGAAAATTCGTAAAGTCAAAGTACAAAGGGATCTGGGAGTGCTAGTCGAGGATTCTCTAAAGGTAAACATGCAGGTTGAGTCCGTGATTAGGAAAGCGAATGCAATGTTATCACTTATCTCAAGAGGTTTGGAATATAAAGCACCATTGTGCTACTGAGACTTTATAAAGCTCTGGTTAGGCCCCATTTGGAGTACTGTGTCCAGTTTTGGTCCCCACACCTCAGGAAGGACATACTGGCACTGGAACGTGTCCAGCGGAGATTCACACGGATGATCCCTGGAATGGTTGGTCTAACATATGAGGAATGGCTGAGGATCCTGGGATTGTATTCATTGGAGTTTAGAAGATTAAGGGGAGACTTAATAGAAACTTACAAGATAATACATGGCTTGGAAAGGGTGGATGCTAGGAAATTTTTTCCGTTAGGCAAGGAGACTAGGACCCGTGGACACAGCCTTAAAAATTAGAGGGGGTCAATTCAGAACAGAAATGCGGAGACATTTCTTCAGCCAGAGAGTGGTGGGCCTGTGGAATTCATTGCCGCAGAGTGCAGTGGAGGCCGGGATGCTAAATGTCTTCAAGGCAGAGATTGATAGATTCTTGATGTCTCGAGGAATTAAGGGCTACGGAGAGAATGCGGGTAAGTGGAGTTGAAATGCCCATCAGCCATTATTGAATGGCGGAGTGGACTCGATGGGCTGAATGGCCTTACTTCCACTCCTATGTCTTATGGTTTAGATTAGATTAGATTAGAGTTACAGTGTGGAAACAGGCCCTTCGGCCCAACAAGTCCACACCGACCCGCCGAAGCGCAACCCACCCATACCCCTACATTTACCCCTTACCTAACACTACGGGCAATTTAGCTTGACCAATTCACCTGACCCGCACATCTTTGGACTGTGGGAGGAAACCGGAGCACCCGGAGGAAACCCACGCAGACACGGGGAGAACGTGCAAACTCCACACAGTCAGTCGCCTGAGTCGGGAATTGAACCCGGGTCTACAGGCGCTGTGAGGCAGCAGTGCTAACCACTGTGCCACCGTGCCGCCCGTGGTCTTATGGTCTTATTACGTTTACTTAATCTCAAGATCACAGTCTCTGTCTTCCCTGCTGTCTTCAATCCTTCGCCTGCTAAACTCCATGTCGTCATCTTTTGTTTTTTTACTGTGAGTAAGTTTCACATGAATAGGTACCTTTGATAGAGAGTGTTTTCTAATTTCTTTGAGGGCAAGGTGTTATGGGCAAATAGCTCTCTGACTCTACATCAGTCGCTTCTCTTCTAATTTTCAAAATACCATCCATGGCACATTACATTCTTATAATTTGATTAGTTTCCTGGTGTCAAAATAATAAAATTCAAATTCTATTGACTTCTGGTATCCTGGGTATAATTTAAACTAACTGATTAAATTGGAATTGTTGTCAAAACAACAACCAAAACTCACGTATCCATTTAACAGCCACTTGTTACATTTGGAACAGCCTGACCTTTAGCTGGCAGCTATGGCTGTACTTTAAATTCAGTAAAGCACTTTCTATCTTAAAGTGACCGCGCTTTCACTTTCTATCTGAAAGTGACCACGCTTTCGACTTTGTAACAATATCCTCATTCATATGCACATGGCATTGGTTCAAAATCCAAAGTCCACAGTAAATTATATATTAAAATAAAACACATGCTTTTCATCATACTCGAATGAAATGCATCAGATTCTGGGAACCTGTCAGCCCACAACTCCAACAGTATACTCAGTGCCACCTCTCAGGTGACTGTAATTTTCCTGAGTTCCTGCTGCCCTTCCATTTCCTGATTTACAACAGTTACTGAGATGTTACTCTATCCTCTGTAGTGAAGATCTTTGGAAAATACCTGTTCAATTCATTTACCATCTTTTTATTTTCTATTATTAATTCCTCAGATTCACTTTATTCAGGACATCGGTAATTATTTTTTAAAGTATTTGTAGAAACTCTTCCTCTCCTTTTTCATTTCTAGACAGCTTTCTCACATACTCTAATTTTGTCCTTTTTTCATCATTTTTTGTTTCTTTTTTATACTCTATCCAATCTTCTGACCTAACATTTGTCTAGGACCCTTTCCATTTGTGGCATATATAAATTATTCAGACTTGAATGTAGAGGGTTAGTCATTAATTTCATGAATGATGCGAAAATTAGTGGAGTGTAAATAGAGAGAAGGATAGCCTTAGTTTATAGGAGGACATAGACGAGCTGACCAGTGGCAAATGAAGTTCAATCTAGATAAGTGTAGGGTGATATACTTGAGCAGGACAAACTAGGCAAGTTATGAAGAGAGATTGGATAGACTGGGTTGTTTCCTTGGAACAGAGGAGACTAAGGGTGTGACGTGATTGAGGGGCATAGATAGGGGAATCAGGAAGGAACTTTTCCAGTTGGTAGAGCAATCAATAAGCAGTATGCATAGATTTTAAGGTAAGGCACAGAATGTTTAGAGGAAATGTGAGAGGAATCCATTTTTCACCCAGAGAGTATTGGAAACTGGAACTCACTGCGTAAAAGGGCAGAAACCCTCATAACATTTAAAAAGTATTTACATGTTTACTTGCAGTGCTAAAGCATAGAAGACTATGTGCCAAATGTTAGAAAATGGGGTTTTAATGGTTAAGTGGTTGTTTTTATCAGTGCAGACTCAATGTGACAAAGGGTTTTTTTCTATGCTAGAAACCTCTATGACTCTATTTTCCTTTAAGTTTAATACTACCTTTTAACTTTTCTAGTTAAACACAGATAATGAGTGCATCCCTTGGAATTTTTATTACTCTTTGGAATGTGACTATTCTGCGTATTCTGAAATATCCCTTTCTACTGTCTTTCTGTTGACCAGTTCTTTGATCTAATTTGCCAGTGCACTTTTGCCAGCTCTACTTTCATGCCCCTCATAATTGTCCTTATTTAAATTTAAAATAAAAGTTTTAGATCCACTCCATCTCCCTCAGACCGAATGTAAAATTCAGTCCTGTTATGTTTGCTGCTACTTAAGGACCTTCACAATGAGAAATTAATCCTGTCTCATTGCACAGTACCAGGTCTGGTATAGCCTGCTGTCTGATCAGCTTCAAAATGCTATTCTAAGGTATTATCCTAACAACATTTTAAGAACATCTAGGGTACCCTCATGATAATTTGTACTTGGTGCAGAGGTTATGATCTTTGAGATTCTGCTTCTTAATTTAGCTCCTAGCTCCTCATACCAACTCTGCTGAATCTCTTTCTTTGTCAATGAATCTACATGACAACTGGATCATACCTTTCCCATTGCAAGTTCATCTCCAGCTCAGAGCATATGTCCTAAATGATAGCATTGAGTAAACAACACAATCATCACCTGTATGCATGTGTTTTGCTGTAGAAAGTAGTGTCAATCACTCTGAGTGTCCACTACTACCACTACATTATCCCCCCCCCCCAACTTGAATGGCTGCTTGCACCATGGTCAATTAGGCCCTCCACCCTGTACCCTTCCAATCTTATCCAGACAAGCCCCAAGAACCTCAGATTTTGTGGGTAGTGCAAAGGCTGAGGCTTCCATGATACTGCCATCTGGGTCCCCTTGCCTGCCTTACTCACAGTCACGTTCTCTGTTTTTAATCTGAACCGACTAGCATCCAGGAGCAACCATATAATACAGTTGTCATGCTAAATTATCCGTGGTGTCCTGGGATTTGCTGGCTAGGTGGGTTAGCTATGTGAAATGAAGGGTTAAAGGGATAGAGTAGGGGATTGGGCCTTCACATTCTTAATTAACTACTTAACATTTTTCATTAGAGTATATCTTTACTCATGTTTTTATGTATCTTCTTATCTGGTTCTTTATTATATTGAACTTTCAGAACAGAATAAACATTAGTCACTTACCAGAAATCTTTCAAATAACTAGGTTCTTCTCTGGTAATGGAGTAAGAATCAACACCTGGAGGCTGACAATCTTAGGAAAAAATAATAGAATACTTTCTTGCCCTGATAATCCAATTTCAGCACTCTATGTATTTTGTAATCAACCTGTTCAGAGATATTTTCATACATCTCTGGAACACATAGGTTTTGAACCCAGACATCCTGGCTGAGAGGTGGGAACACTACCACTGCATCACAAAATCCCTTCAAAGTTTGTGAGAAGATTTGTAGCTCGGGTGCTCGTTGTTGCGATTCTGTTCACCGAGCTGGGAATTTGTGTTGCAGACGTTTCGTCCCCTGTCTAGGTGACATCCTCAGTGCCTGTAAAGCGCTTCTGTGATCTTTTCTCCGGCATTTGTAGTGGTTTGAATCTGCCGCTTCCGGTTGTCAGTTCCAGCTGTCCGTTGCAGTGGCCAGTATATTGGGTCCAGATCGATGTGTTTATTGATTGAATCTGTGGATGAATGCAATTCTTTGTTTGGCTTGTCCTATAATAGTAGTGTTGTCCCAGTCGAATTCATGTTGCTTGTCATCTGCGTGTGTGGCTACTAAGGATAGCTGGTCATGTCGTTTCGTGGTTAGTTGGTGTTCATGGATGCGGATCGTTTGTTGTCTTCCTGTTTGTCCGATGTAGTGTTTTGTGCAGTTATTATGGTTAGCTATGGGAAATGAAGGGTTAAAGGGATAGAGTAGAGGGTTGGGTCTTCAAATTGTGTTATTATAAAAGATGAATGAACAATATTAACTGGACAATGGTAACATTAACAGCAACATTTTCGTTCAGCCATTGCAAGCATATCATATACCAACAGTTAAAACTAAAACAATGAGGTACAGTTGCTTGTGCATTCTTCCAATACACCACTAGTTGTTTTTTGTTTCTAATTTCTGTCACATGGCAGAGTCTCAAGTATTCTGAATTTTGAGCTGTGCGTCATTCTCAATTAACTTTAACTTGGTCAGAAGGATTTTGTGGTAACGATTAATTTGATGTACAAGATTCTGAGTAAAAAGTTTATTTTGGTGATATTATAACAAACGTCTACAGCATGTGAGACTTGAACCCATGCCTCCTGGCCCAGGGGTAGGAACTCTACTAGTACACCTCAAGAATCCTACTCAAGCTCTCTATTGTAAGACGCTGTCAAGTGCTTAGCTACAGTAAGTTGGCTAGTTTATATGCCCTGTTGACAAAAGGCTTACCTGACCACTTACAGAGGAACTGGCTTGAGCTGCTCATTTATTTAAGCCCAACTGCTCTTCCAATTGAGGCCTTGTTGAAACCCTTCAGAATATAATCTTTAAAGTTCATCTAAATGCCAACCACAAACAGATTAGAATTGTACACATAATTCAAACTTTCCAACCCACCAACTACAGCATTCAGTCTGAGACATGGGAGTGGACCAATGTTTCCTGTAGGGAGACAAAAGGAGGGAGTGAGTATGCTGAAAGTGGATGCAAGTAGTTGTGATGCTCAAGAAGCAAATGTGGTGAGGTGCTGCTAATGGGTGAGTAGAAAGTGCAGATGCAGGAAGGGTTAGTAATTTGGGATGGTGAGGTGGACATGATAAATACACGAGTGAGAATTGTAGTCCATGAGCCTTGATGATAGTTGAATACAGTGGTAGATTTAAATTAAGTGGTGGCCCAAAGGATGAGGCAGCAGAGAAAGAATGGTAACACTTAATGTTGTGGAGCATAGCTGATCATTGACTTTGTACTACACAACTGGGCATTGGGTTCAGGTTGACTTGGTCAAATGGCATAGCCTCCTGTGGTGGCCTGCAGGAAAAAGAACTAGCCCACTCTCCTCCACCTCCAGGTCCCCATGTGCAAAGAAACAAGTGAGCTTTCCTACATACGGGCCATGTACTCAGTCTTAACAGTCAAGGGCCACTTCCGGGCTTGCAGTATCTGAAGTGATGTGCAGCTGTACTTTAAATGTGGTACCAGCAGCATGAACGCTGGCAAGTTCCAGCAGCAGTTGAGATGTCTACTTCTCTGGCCTGCGATTCGTCGAGAAAGTTTACAAGAGGCTGGTTATATAATTATTAAGATGGAGAATGGAATATTGCAGGAACAAAGTCACTCTGAACCAGGCAAACTAGCTTCCATGAATCTCACTCAACAAAACACATTAACTGAAAATGGAAAGATTTCATCTAAAACTTTAGTAATCAAGAAACTTAAATGCAGAGATACAACCCACAATGTAGGTTGAAAACTATTTGAATAAGATTTGGTAACTTTAGTGATTAGGTGATAACAAGCTTGCATCTGGATGAAAAACTTATTAGAATTTCTCATCTTGCTATCTCCACTAAATGTCAGTTTAAGCAATCCTTCTGCTTTCTTACAAAATCCTCACACTGAGTCAGGCTTCCAACATTAAATTTTACTTAAGCAGAAGGTTTTCAATTTGTTTTCAATTTATTATTAACTTGCAATGGGATGTTAATATGTGCTAACATTTGGGTTTGCAAACATGCACAACTTCACAAACTTTGACCCCATGGCTAAGGTGCTATGCTGTTTTGGGCAGAATGAATGCAACAGGTCACCAGAACAGTTCCTTTGAACTTTGCCCACTAACCAAGTCTGTCCCAGACTAAACCTTTTGTTCAGCATCTTGTCCCTCAAATTATTCATTATCACAAAATCCTTCTGACCAAGTTAAAGTTAATTGGAAATGATGTACAGCTCAAAATTCAGAATATGGAAACCCTGCCATGTGACAGAAATTAGAAACAAAAAACAACTAGTGGTGTATTGGAAGATCGCACTAAGCAGATGGAAGTGGACCAGTGTTTAACTGGTGGTATATGACATGCTTGCAATGGCTGAATGAGAATGTTGTTGTAACAGTTAATGTTACCATTGTCCAGTTAATATTTGTTCATTTGTCTTTTATAACAACACAATATGAAGACCAACCCCCTATTCTATCCCTGTAACCCTTCATTTCCCTTAGCTAATCCACCTAGCCTGCAAATCCCTGGACACCACGGACAATTTAGCATGGCCAATCTACCTAACTTGCACATCTTTGGACTGTGGGAGAAAACCGGAGGACTTGGCAAATCCCACAGAGATATGAGCTGAATGTGCAAACTCCACACAGACAGTCGCTGAAGGCTGGAATTGAACCTGGTTCCCTGGCACTGTGAGACAGCAGTGCTAACCACTGTGCTGCCCGTGTATGACAGATTTTTTTTTGTAACCCCTCTTTCCACTGCCATGTAGATTTTCCACTGCTGTGTTTTTGCCAGCTTTTAGGATTGAATAAGTGTAACAGCAATTCTACACCTTGAAATTGCATTTTGATCCAAATCTGTACATTATCATTTAAAGAGTAAAAAGTGAGGTCTGCAGATGCTGGAGATCAGAGCTGAAAATGTGTTGCTGGTTAAAGCACAGCAGGTTAGGCAGCATCCAAGGAACAGGAAATTCGACTTTTCGGGCCAGAGCCTGATGAAGGCTCTGCTGTGCTTTAACCAGCAACACATTTTCAGCATTATCATTTAAACTGCAGTATTTGTTAAATATTATTGAGACATAAGAAATATGAGTAAGACTATTCCATTTGGCCCTTCAAACCTTAACACCATCATGGCTGATCTTCTGTCTCAATTCCATTTTTCTGACCATATCACATATTCCTTGATTTCCTGAGGGATCAAAAATCTATTGATCACAGTCTTTAGTAGATTCAATGGCAGGGCTCTGGAGTAGATAGTTCCAAAATGTCACCATTTTTTGAAGAAATTTCTCATGCCAGTTCTAAATGACAGACCCTTTCACTTCAAGCCGTGTCCTTGTGTGAGATTTTCCAGCCAAGGCAAACTTATTGATAATCTGGCAGGAATTCTGAGGCTTAGTGATCTCGGGAACAAGCAATGGTTACACGTTGAGAGTAATTGGGTGAATTAGATTAGATTACTTACAGTGTGGAAACAGGCCCTTCGGCCCAACAAGTCCACACCGACCCGCCGAAGCGCAACCCACCCATACCCATACATTTACCCCTTACCTAACACTACGGGCAATTTAGCATGGCCAATTCACCTGACCTGCACATCTTTGTGACTGTGGGAGGAAACCGGAGCACCCGGAGGAAACCCACGCAGACACGGGGAGAACGTACAAACTCCACACAGTCAGTCTATATATGTGAGTAATAAGTAATTAGCAAGATGTGAGTTGGTGGTACGTGAGTCCAAATAAGACTCTGACCAGAAAAACATATGTCTGAATCTGTCTAACCAACATTTCACCCTCTTGGTTTTTATTAGTGGTAGCAGAAAATGGCTAGTTGTTTGTAAATCAAAGATTGAAAACAAAGTATTATTCTAACCCTCAGAATGGATTTGGAAAAAGCTTCAATAAGATGACTGAAACAACATGTAAAGTATTGGGAGTATAATTACCCGCTGTTTTCTGAATGGGAACCTTAGGACCAGTCTAAGAACAAAGTTACTCTGTGAACATGGATACTTCTTTCTGAAAAGGAAATGAAGTATGACCATAGCACCTTTGCTACCACACAAAAACAAGATGATAAGCAAATATTTATCAAAAATTAGAGACTGATGATTTGAATCATAGATAAAGGTTTCGTCAGTCATTTACTTTTAAAAATGCATTTCATCAAACAATGGTTTACTAACTGGTTATGGAGTGAGGTCAGATTTGGACAAATTTAGAAAGAATTAAGATAGTTCCAGAGAACTATAAAATAGTTCCATAGAATAATTCTGTATAGTCTATGCGCGACTGCAGAAATTAAATGTAGGAAACCTTAGTAAAATGCTTTGAAAAGAATTCCTTTCCAGCAACACTCGTAGCACAAATGGGACATTTGGCCATACAAAAGAAAATGGAGAACGTAATGAGGTGAAACCATCTAGATATAGATTGCAGACAACAGTACAAAGGGAGAATTTTAGCTGAGACAAGGATTAAGATGTTCTTGAAAATTTTGAGAAGTAAAAAGAATTGAGAAGTGCTGAGGGTGCAGTCAGTTATTGTTTCAAGTGTCATCAGTTATTGTTTCAAGTGTGTTTCAAAGTACCATTACACCATGATCCATCCCAAATTTTAAAATAGATTATTTGAAACTAAACACAGATTGAAGATTTAGGACTGCAAAATGGCTAATGTATCGCCTGTTTAAAGAAAGAGGGAGGTAGAAGACAGGACACAATAGACCAATTAGCCTGACCTCAGTCATTGGTAAGATTTTAGAGTCCATTATGAAGGATGAGATTGCAGAATTCTTGGAAATGCATGATAAAATAAGGCTGAATCAGCATGATTTCACCAAAGGGAGGTCACCTCTTAAGGTTAACATACAGGTTCACTTGACAGTTAGGAAGGCAAGTAAACACTAATTTCAAGAGGTCTAGAATACAAGAGCAGAAATGTACTGCTGAGGCTGTATAACACTCTGGTCAGACCGCATTTGGAATATTGAGAGCAGATTTGGGCCCTGTATCTAAGGAAGGATGTGCTGGCATTGAAAGGGGTCCAGAGGTTTATGAGCAATACCCTCAGTTCCTTCATCTAGATAATTAATGTATAGAAACATTGAAGATAGGAGCAGGAGGAGGCCATTCGCCCCCCCCCCCCGACCCTGCTCCACCATTCATCACAATCATGGCTGATCATTCAACTCAATAGCCTAATCCTGCTTTCTCCCCATAACCTTTTGCCCTAAGTGTTATATCTAGCTGCCTCTTGAATACATTCAATGTTTTAGCATCAACTACTTTCTGTGGTAATGAATTCCACAGGCTCACCACTCTTTGGGTGAAGAAATATCTCCTTATTTTTGTCCTAAATGGTCTACCCTGAATCTTGAGACTGTGACTCCTGGTTCTGGACACACCCACCAGCAGCAGCATCCTCTTTACATCTACCTTGTCTTGTCCTGTTAGAATATTATAAGTCTCCATGAGATTCCCTTCACTCACCTGAACTGCAGTGAATACAATTCTGAAAACAATCCATGAATAGTTGTAGTCCCAACACAGACGCCTATGGAACTCTTCTAGTCACTGGCTGCTTACCTGAAAAAGTCCCCTTCCTTCTACCTGGGGATGAAGGGCTTAGCATATAAGGAGAATTTCAGGACTTTGTGCCTGTACTCAATGGAGTTTAGAAGACTGAGGGGGTATCTGATTGAAATTTATAGAATACTGGAATAGAGTGGATATGGAGATGCTAGGAGAGACTGGGATCTGAGGACACAGCCCAGAGTGAAGGGACAACCAGTTAGAACTCAGGTGAGGAGGAATTTCTTCAGCCTGATGGCGGTTAATCTGTAGAGCTTGTTTTTGCAGAGGGCTATAGAGGTAAGTCATTGAGTGTATTTAAGAAAGAGGTTCTTGATTGGTAAGGGGTTACAGGGAGAGGGCAGGAAAATGGGTTTGAGGAATATACCAGTCACAATCGCATGGTGGAAAAGACTCAATGGGCTGAAAAGCCTAATTCTGCTCCAAGGTCTTATGGTCACCTCACTCAGAATTTACAGGAGGTCACCCAAGATGCAACAGTTTGTGATGGCTGCATGGGGAGAGCTCAGTATGGATGAGTACATGCTGGAATCTTCATGTCCTGTCGCATACCAGAATCAAGGAAGTTCTGTTGGCCACCAGCAGTAATGTGGCGCAGATCAACTCAGGGTGAATCAGGCAGAGAGAAGCCTGGTGTTGGCCCTCTTGCAGCTGTGGCCACCAGGACCTAAGACTCCTTCAAGATCAACTGGCAGCAGCTGCATTACTACAACCCCCCGCCCCCCCACCCACCTCATCTTCTTAGCTTTTCTTTTAGCACAGACATAAAGCCAGACAACTTGTCCTAGTTGTCAGCAATGATTATTCAAGCGGGTGGACATGTTGCTGTATGTACCAGGGCCCATCAATGTATTAACTACAGTACATAATAGTAGTTTATGTGGCAAACTCCCTCCATATGTTTCAAATAAATGGCCATATTTCAGTTTCCATGGCAACAGAGTTAGGGAGGAGTCTGGGGGAAAGGGAAGGTAGTGAAGGTGCTTGGCAGCAACTGAAATAGCTTCAAACAACCTGCCTGAATGCCCCTCCTGAGGCAGGAACTTGAGACATTAGAGGAGTCCACCCTCAAAGGCTTGCAGTAGCCGCAGAGGAAGAGCCCACTGTGGATAGGTACATTCCAGAAGGCCGAGCCCGGTCACTGGCCAGAATCAAGAAAGTCATATTGCCTAATGACAACAAAGTGCTGCAGATCAACTCTGGGTGAATCAGGCAGAGAGAAGCCTGGTGTCAGATGTCTTGCTGCTGTGGGCACCAGGGCCTCAGACTCCTTCAAGTTCAACTGGCAGCAGCTGCATCACCACCACCATCTCCAGGAGGATCCAAACTACTGAGTGGCACCAGCTGCACCTCACCCTCCAGGAAGATCTGATCTCCTAAGCAGCATGCGGGGATATAGAAGGAACAGCTTTTGTGAAAGGGAGCACTTCAAATATAAAGGTGGGAGACAATTGCGCATTGGAGGACATGGGTTACTGCAGGAAGGGATATTATCAATGGCCGCCACTACACTGGCAATGGGGCTTGGCGTGCAGAACAGTGCATCACGATAGTTGGCATGGCTAAGATGTAAGGCCAGGATTTGGGATGTAATGTTGGGAGATAAATATATAAATAAAAGAGTTGGTTGAGAATGTATGGAAGCTCAGAACTGAAGAGATTAACATGGAGTGCAAGGAAGTGACAATATTTGAGGAGGGAATCCCTAGATTACAAGGCTGAGGTTATGACCCACTCTGTGAAGTACAACCTGAGTTGCCTTCATTCCTCATCTGGGTTGTAAATACTCACAAGAAATGAAAATGGCTACCAATACACGGCAGAGTAAGTGGGGGTTTTCTGTCTGACCATGCGGGGTCTACTTATAAGTGATGCCGTTTGAGGGGCAATTGAATTAATCAGGCACTTGCACAGGACAGGTTAAAGACATTTGTAACATAACACTACACATTATGAAATGTGGAGGTAGCAGTGACCAAATATGTGGGTTACAGATCCTGAGGCCACAGGTAATCTGGACCATGTCATTAGTCATTACAAATTTATTGTAGCCGTCTTTATGAGACAGATCTAGTCACAGGTGACCTGGCAAGTGCCACTTATGGGCCACAATTTACAAAGACAAGATCTCTAAGGCTGTACACAGGCACAGAGCTTCTTTCCTCACACCTCGAATTGTAAATACTTGCCAAAATGCAATAAGCTGTACTGAAGTTCTTGGCTGGGTTACAATCGCCTGCTGAATTTGCATGGTGTGGCTTGTTTTACAGGTATAGGTCCATTATGTCAAAGTTTCAGGTAGAGGCATCCCATGACCCTTCTTACTGAAGTCCTCCTTCTCCCAGCCTACGGACTATAGTAAACTATAATTTGTGATATGAATGCTATTTGATTACATAATGGAGAGCCTGTTCTGTTTCTGATATTTCCTAAACAGCTCCATTGAAAATGTGACTAACGGATCCAGCCACAGCAGGGGTTATCATCCCTGAGGAAGCAATGCAATGAAAGTGCAGAGAAATTGAGAAGAAACAAATGCACCAGCAAATCCAGGACCAGCAGCAACTTCCAGCAGCTGCCAAACAGCCTCCATATGAAAAGTCACAACTGAAGGCCCCCTTAGGATGTGCAGGAAGTACAGGGGGCTCAGAGGCTATTGTCCTCGATGTCATTTGCCCCAGATGAGCAAGACACTTTGGCCCTGCAGACTGAGGTTGTCACAGAATTATGCCATTTGCTGGAGTGCAACCTCTATGTGTAGGTGATGACATTGTCCCACTAGCTGTCAGGGTACCAATGTTAATGGTTCCAACTGTTTGAGGCTTTTAATAATGTGATACGCCCACATCGAACAACGAGAAGATTTTATGCTACACTAGCCATTCTAACATGGTATGGTGCTAAGAATGGTTAGCTTCATTCTTGCATCTGCAATTACAGTGACAGTCAATCAGACATGTACTGATGTAAAATAGCAATACAGTCAGGAATGTGAAGCTACTTGCAATAAATTGTCACCCGTGCCTCATACGTGCCCTGAGAAGTTTTTCTTGTTTCCCTTCTACAATGTGTTCTGTAAAAGGCTGTTCACGGATGGCATTGTTTGATCTGACTTAAATGTGACATTGGTGGCATGAATCCCAGAAGGTTCTGACAGTATGTTGCCATTTCATGACAGAGGTGAGGGAACTTTTTTTTTAAATATTGGTCTATTGTGCAACTTTGCTACTCTCAGAAGCTGTAGATGAGGTAATGAGGTTTAGAAAACAGAGGTGGATGGACTAATGTTAGGCAAGGGAATCAAAGCGATTACACAATCATGGGATTGTATAATTCAAAACATGAATAGATCAATTATGATTTTATTGAATGGCAGGCTCAAGGAGCTGAATTGCCTGCTTCTGCTCCTATTTCATTTGTTCAAGTGCAGGAGGATTTATAATTTCCCTTTATGGGAGGATGGTAAATGTTGCTTGGGAAGTTAAAAAGATCAAAACATTCATTGTAAATACATCAGCATTAGAAGCTCTTCCTCTTGTTTAGGTGCTTAATGTGGCATTTTTCTTAGGAAAATATTGGGAAAAAATTCAAGAAGGGATTTAGCAGCAATACCATTAAGTGCTACATTGATAATACATCATTACAGCATAATGTATCTTTTACAAAATGCATCAATGAATAAAGTTTGAAGGAGACTGCAGTTTTAAAATTGATGCAGGAAAATGGAGAAGTCTCTAATTTGAAGTGGGTACATAGCAGCAGTCACTTCACTGATTGCTTTACCAAGTAAAGGGCAAGACCTAAGAAACTATTAGAAATGTTGGAAAATGGCATTTTGAACATTATATTCCCTTTTTTTTGTACACATTAATCTGCTGTCATTTTGCACATTATGTCATGATTTGTGTTTTTAGTAGTGTTTGTTTTTCATTATTATTGTATATACATTATTTTATAAAGAAAAAAAGAGGAATGTAATTATCTAGTGGAGTCTGGTAAGGATTCCTGAGACCAAACTGACCTGGGGAACAGGTGGTGAGTAATAGAGGGTAACTGGATAAGAACCTGACTTAGTTTATGTATACTATACTATATAATTTTATTATTATTATTCATTCATTGGATGTGGGAAATGCTGGGTCATCCCTCACTGCCCTTGAGAAATTGGTTGTGAACTTTCTTCTTGAACTGCTGCAGCCAAGTAGTTCAACAAATATAAATGGAACTTCTTCCAATGCATTTACATACTTCTTTAAATAAGGAGACCAAGACTATACACAATAGCAAAGTGGGGTCTCGCCAGTGTCCTGTGTAACCAAAACATAACTTCCCTACTTTCATGTTCCATTTCCTTTGCAATAAACAGTAGGATTTTATTAGCTTTCCTAATTACTTGCTGTGACTGCGTACTAACATTTACAATTCATTCACAAGGACACCCTTATCCCTCTGCATCCCGGAGCTCTGCAATTTCTTACTATTTACATGATTTTAAAAAATTATTTCTGCCAAAGTAGACAATTTCACACATTATGTTCTATTTGCAAGATCTTTGTCTACTTACTTGGTCTTTCTGTGTTCCTTTGTGACTTTCTTAAGTCCTGTTCACAACTTATTTTTTTCTAAATTCAGGAACCAGATTATGTTGTGTTCAGGGCACCACACTTCAGCAAGGATGTGAACATATTGGAGAGAGTACAGAAGATTAATATATTGGTTCCAAGAATAAGAAACTCCAAATATGAGGATAGATTGGAGGAGGTGAAACTGTTTATTTTCTTGAAGAGAACAAGGCTAAGTGGAAATATGATAGACGTTTTCAAAATTATGAGGGATATGGACAGAGTAGATAGGGAGAAACTTTTCCTACCAGTAAGAGGATCAAGAATAAGAGGTCACAGATTTAAAGTGTTGTGCAAAAGAAGCAAATGAAAGATGAGAGAACAACTTTTTTTCACCCAGCAAATCATAGAATCCCTTCAGTGTGGAAGCAGGCCACTCAGCCCATCGAGCCTACACCAACCCTCCAAACAGTATCCCACCCAGACCCATCCCCTACCCGGTAACCTTGCATTTCCCATGGCTAATCCACCTAGCCTACACATCCCTGGATACTATGGGCACTTTAGCATGGCCAGTCCACCTAATTTGCACAAGTTTGGACTGTGGGAGGAAACTGGAGCATCCAGAGGAAACCTAAGCAGACACAGAAAGAATGTGGAAACTCCACACAGTCATCCAAGGGTGGAATTGAATCAAAGTCTCTGGTGCTGTGAGGCAGCTGTGCTAGTCACTGTGCTGCCCCCCTAAATGGTAGGAGCCTTGCTTTAATAACTTGTATAATCACATCAACATTTTCTCTGACAGGTCTCATGCTAGTTAACCTGTAGCTTCCTGTATTTTGTCTCCCTTCATTTCTGAACAAAACGAATACATTTGCTGTTTTTTCAATCTATTAGAAGTTTCCCTAAAACGAGAAAATTTTGGAAAATTCAAACCAACACATGACATTAGGATAAGGCCTTAGGATAACGTCAGTCAACCCACAACTTTAACAATGTACTCTATAGCATTTCTGTAGAAATTAGAATTTTCTTGAATTCCTATTCCCCTTCCAGTTTCTGATTTATAGCCATTTTTGGAATCTTACATTGTATCCTGCATAGTGAAGACCATTGCAAAATGCCTGTTCAATTCAACTATCATCTTATTATTCCCCAGATTCAGATTCCGTAGAAATCTTTGTTAGATCTTTTCAAAATATCTAGAGAATTTCTTACTTTCTGTTTTTATTTTTCTAGCTAGCTTTGTCTTGTTCACTTTTTCTTACTCATTATTTTAAATCATTCTTCGCTCGCTTTTACATTCTACCAATTTTCTGACCTGCCACTTATTTCTGTGCTTTTGCTTTAGTTTTTAAAAATATCTTTAATTTTTTTGATTGATCATGAATGATGGGTCTTCTCTTTTGAATTTCTCTTGTTTGAATATATCTATTCTATGGTGTAATCTGCAATATCCTCTTAAATGTCTGCATCTCCATGACCTATCCTTTTAAGCTCATTTGCCAGTTCATTTTAGCTAGCTCTGACTTCATGCCCTTTTAATTGGCCTTATTTAAGTTTGAAATATAATCTTGGACCTAATCATTTAACTGAGTGTAAAATTCAGTGATATTATGATCACAACTATCTTGGAATCCTTCATTATGAGATCACTAATTAATTTTATTTCATTGCACAGTACCAGGTTTAGTATAGTCTGCAATCTTGTTAACTCCGGAATGTGCTGATATATGAAATTCCAAAGACATCCTATGAACTCCACTTCTATGCTACCTTTCCTCATCATGTTGGAAAAGGTCATTGCCCAACACCTATCTGGTATGAATGTTACATGTCACTTCTTGGACCAAGTCTACATATTGTCCAGATTTTCCTGCATGTTGGTATGAACTGTTTCAGTCTCCATATCAGTTGCAGATGATATCGAGCACCATTCAGCCATCAGTGAACATTCTCCCCTCTGACCTTATGCTGGAGGAGAGAACATTGAGGAAACAACTGAAGAAGGTAGGACCTTAGGATACAAACCTGAGGAACTCCTGTAGAGATATCATCAGGGTGAATTAATTGGCCTCCAAAAACCATATTAAAGAATTACTAAAAATACCTTAATTGGGAGTGGTTTATCCATCACTCATTACCTGAAATGGAAAAGTATCCAATCTTCCAAAACTTTCACCCCTCAAAGAGCATTAAAAAAAATCAAAATGGTGGTTTTTGTGAACTGTATGTCTGGAAGGATGCTTCTTGCAGCACATTGGAGAATATACAGATAGGTGAAGAAATAAGTGAAAGCTTGGGACAACACTAAATTCAAATATTTTTTGAAAATATAATTGGTTGTTCGAGGTCAGTAATTTCTTATTTTTTTATATAATTAAGTTTTGCCTTTTGGAGGACAAACCATGTCCCACTTTTATGCTAGTGACTGCTATATTCTGTAGTTTATGGGTCTCATAGGTATTTTGATAAACTAGGGAGTGAGCATAAGTGTGTAAAGTAGATGGGTTAGGTGTTAGTAGCATAGTTAGCCAGAGTTAGTACATGTTTTAATCATCTAACTTACCTTCAACAATTACTGAAGTGAGTCAGAACCTCTGAGTCTCTGACTCTAACTCAGAGTTGGGCATCTTGATGGAAGATTCCAGGCACTTGGTAAATTGCCCATTGGAAATTGAAACTTCTGGAGCAATTAGTGCAGACTCAATGGTTAGAAGAAAGAATAAATCCCTCAAGCATCAACTGAATAAACACACTTTTGTTTAGAGTGATATATTTTTGGCCATGTCAGTGTTTAATATGTGAATCACGGCACAGAAGCATGTAAGTTATCATGAGGACAAAATTATTCATTCTTGACATCTTTTAAAAACAGGTATTTTGAACATGTTACATCGTACTCAATATTTAATCTACAATATTTAATTTACAATATCTCAAAACAGCTCCCTTTCAAAAAATATGTAAATGTGGTGAAGTCCAATAAACTCCCAGAGGTGTATTCTTTATTTTCTAAATGGCATAAACTGAAAGACTTTACCGGAATTTAATTACAATTGTTGTGGGAATTGCTGCTTTAAATCTGTTTTGCCAACTTAAGCTGTATGACAGGGATCACAGAGGCATGACGATCTGACTTTTCAAAATGAAACGGGTTAATTATTACTTCATGATCATAATCTCATATGTAGCAAATTAATCCAGTAACATTTTGTGATCAATTTAGTAACTGGATTTTTTAAGGTCTTTTTTACAGAAATATATACATATATAATGCAAAGCTTCAACTGAAGATTTCATTATAACTTTTATGAAGAGTTTCCTGAATGCATAAGACAATATATTTTACTGTTGGTTTATGATTTACAGGCTGTATTAGTAAGTCCTTCTGTCACCTGATGCCCCTCTCAAGTTCTGTTTCTAAAATACAAGCTAAGAATGTGTGAAATTTTACCAAAACCTGCTGTTACTGACTGGCAGCAGTCGAATGTTATTTGTTGCAGATGGATGAAATGATACAGGGAGGCAAGAAGTACCAAAATTAGACGGTGAATGATAAAGTGTTGGCAGAAATGCAATTAAACATTTCTCTCTTTTGTATTCATTAGCTTTTTAGCAAAAATTCAGTTCATACCAGAAGGTATTGACACATTGGATGGAACTTAATTGACCCTGTCAGAGTAGCGTAATGGCAGGAGGGCTGCAAGACTCAGGCAGGAGTACTTCCATCAAAAAATGCATTTCCGAGGTTGGAAAAAATTATGTTGGGGGTGGAAAGGGCCTGACACTGGAACTCAGATGTTGTCTGTAGGATATCAATTAGGCTCTTAATGAGGTGCATTACAAAATTTATAAACTTTCAGAATTCACTGTCAGCTCAAAGTTAATGGAGCTTGGTCAGCTTTTCTGTGCCTGTCAGAGCCCACTCAGTTTCTCTGTGGCATTTTCACAGCTGTTCAATGTTCGATCAAGGAAATTTCTTTTGAAAAGGGGAGAAAGACTGAAATCTACTCCCTAGTTCCCACTGCACCCACCCCCAAACAAATCCTTCCCCATCATCTCCACTCCTCTCCACTCAGCTATGTCCTGGGATCCAGTAGCAATGGACATAAGAACATTACTAGTAGTTGCCACTTCTTGGATGGTGAAGGCTGGCAGCGGGGAAGGTTGGTTGAAGATGAGTGAAGTGTTAGATGAAGTGCCTTGGCAATACCTGGCATGAAATGCTAGTGCTTTTTGAGCAGCAGCCACTCGCCTGCCACAGCTGAACTCTTCAGTTTCACTGATTAAAGGCATTGAAGCTGTCGGTTTCACTGAACAAGCATTCCCATCTGGTAATTGGCAAGTTACTTAAAACCTTTTGGAAAGTTGGGAAACTGGTGCTCTACTTGAAAGCCAAAATTTAGGGATAAAATAATACAAGTTTTTTTTTCTTAATTCTTTCATGGACTGTGGGGTCAGTGGTAAGGCCAGCATTTGTTGCCCATCCCTGACTGCCCTTGAATTTGGTGACTTCCTAAGCCATCTCAAACAACAATGAAGAATTATACATCTCTGGTCTGGAGTTACATGTGAGCCAGACTAGGTAAGAATGGCATATTTACTTCACTAAAGGATACTAGTGAACCAGATAGATTTTTTAAACAGTCAATGATAGTTGCCTTTGCATTACTAAGAGTCAACTCTTTATATTCTGGATATATGAATTAAACTAATAAATTTAGTTTAATCCAAGGGAGGATTTGAACCTGTGTCCCAGTTCATTTGCCTGAACTTGTGGATTACTAGTCTGTTGACATTGGATTAAGTTTCTAGTTATTTACACTCCAGTTGCACAGTTACTCCTAGCTCTTGTGAATCCATGCCTTGAAAGATTTAGGGTTGATACAAGGACCATGAATGCAATCCCCATGTACCAGGACCTCCAGGTCTCAGTCTGCAAAGCAGAATGCTAGTATCTCTCTATTTAACATGTCTGCAACAATTGACAAGGTCTGTGCAGGGCAGTTGCAGACTGCCAAAGCTTGACTGGGTGCATGGCTGGGCTTTAATGATGGCACTGGTGCCAGGAATCCTAGAAGGTCCAGGCAGTGACCAGTATTTTATCTGTGGTGAATGAGAGCATAAAACAAGTAGGGTATCATAGGGGCGTGGTGTGTAGGAGATGAGGCAAATTTCCGCAAATAACTGGAGAAAAAACTTAGGACTCATGGAGAGAAGCCCTTCATAAAACCTGCCGAAAATGGCACCTATTTCTGGTGAACATTATGATTTTGATCCTGCTTAAGTGCGAGTTGCATTATATTTTTTTGAAGGGATTCTCATGAAATTTCCCACCATATCCTACCGAACCTGCCTCATTAAATGGCTTCCCTACCCCCAGTACTCCTCACGTCTGATTCTATCTCCAGCTTACTGCATGCTATTCCAAGAACAACCCGCCACTCAACAGGTATCTGCTGAAAGTCCAGCATTGCTTGTGTGTGCACCATCTTTCAAAGGCTGCTATGTACCTAGATGAATATTGTCGATGAGGGGCAACACCAGATTTCTAATGTAATGGCACAGCAGCCTCAAATCCAGGCTGCTCACAGTGCTTAGCTGGCTTAGCTGATACTTCATTGCACATACAACACTATTTGCACACCCAGTCACTGTTTAAACACCAACGCCACACAGTTTACCTATCCTTAGCTACATCCCATATAATCACTCTCTATCTGTCACCACTACTGTATCCCCAATACCAACTGGACACCCACAACTTGTCATTGTTCAGTAGGGAATATTACATAAAGGCAAACTATTGAACAATTTCAAACATAATCTTTTATTTGCAGACAACAAAAGTAAAAAGAAAATAGAGGCTGCAGGTCGACTTGACATTACAGACCAAATGACCATTGTGACCAATGACCAGTCTACAATCTAATATGGTTTGCTGCAGCTAGCTTTCATCTAATGAAACCAAGTGTCATTGACATCCCATCTGGCTATATCACCTGATGCGGCTAAGCTCTGTCATGGATAAAAAAGAGCTTCCTACTCGCCAATGTCCTCATCTTCCTCCTCAAATAACTGCGTACGCTCTCCCTGCTCATCACCTTGTTTGCCTGCTCCAATTGCGCAGAGCACAGCACACCAGGATGACACAACACACCTGTCTGGCCTGCATTGGGGGGACCCACCAGACTGGTTCAAGCATTGGATCTGTATCTTCAGCAGCTGTATTATCTGCTCCACCTTGGCCCTAGTTGCAGCATCGTTTCTACTCTCTTCATCAGTTAGGTACTCACAGAATGGTGTCATGGGCCATGGTCACAGGGAATGACGCTTGTCCCTTGTAAATAGCCTTCTAAGGCACCTGGACCCATAAATACACTGGGTACACAAAACTGCTCCAGGAGGCAGGGTGGCTGCCAGGGCAGTGGACACATACCTCCAGGATGAGGTAACACAAATCACCAGAACATGAATGGAATGAAATGGAACCCCTTCATACTGATGAATTCCACCACATTGAAATATGGCACCTTCAGTATCATATTTTTATATAATCAATGGTACCTTGCACATCAGAAGGCCAGCTATATATATGAATGTGACTGCCCGGGCTGCAGCACTGACCTCGTCACCAGCAACTGGTGTAGTCTTGCACAGCTGGCATCGGTCACTGTCCTGATGTATTTGTGTTTCCATGACTGAAAGATTCCACACAGGTCAACCATCATTCCCAAGAAGGGGTCAGTCACATAGAAGTTCAAAGTGGTTGTCACCTTCACAGCTGACTCCTTCAGGTATCATTCCAGCATCTGGCATGACTCCATCTGGCATTCGGAGTCTACATGTGCCTCACTTATGCACATGAAATGAAGCTTGGTCTGAAAAACTCTGGCCCTGCTTTGGGCCCCACACATCCTGAGGCACCCTGTAGCTGCAACCTCTCCCTGAGCTGGTGGTCATCACAAAGCATGGAAGGTGCGATCATGCAGCTAAGCACTCAGTGAGCAGCCCTGAGATGCAACCTCGTCTAATCCATGGGCATGTGTGCAAAGTGTCTTTGCTGTGGTCTTTTAATGCCATTTGCCAATGCGCTGTGCAATGCAACTGAGAGATGTCATGTGTTGGCAGATATTGAAAGCTAAATTCCATGGATGAGGGGTCCTTCTGGCATCTGCCCATGAACCATGCCGCAAGATGCTGTTTGATGCTGAGCAATGTTATAGCCAGCAGTTAGTTGAAGTCACCAGGTACCCATGCTGACTTCCTACACAAGAATTCTCGACTCTGGATTGTTCAGCCCATTGGATAAGACAGGAAGCTGAATATTAAAGAGGCAAGTTGTGGCTTTAACAAGTTGTAATCATCCTTAATTGGCAACTCACCATTGCATAGCAAGAAACTTGCCATGACACCCATTAAAAGCACAGAGGATACAACAAAATGCTTCCAACATTAAGGTTGGCTTTGCTGGACTTTCAATTTGATTCTGCCATATAACTCACTGTACCCCATGTTGTCCAGACCCCAATAAGATTCTGCCCATAGTGTTTCACCAGCAGTTTTGTTGGCAGACACAGCAGGATTGCTATAGTATAAATGTGTTTTGATTTATGCATGTCTGGAATTGGGATGAAGTTGGCTTTATAGATAATTTTCTAACTTCATATGTTAACAAGGAGCTTCACTAATCAGAAGCACACAATAATGAGGATCATTGACTGAAATATCAATTCTGTTCTTGCTTCTTCATAGGTGCTGCCAGATCTGCTGAGTAATTCAGTTTTTATCTTGGAAATTCAGGCACATACTGTACTAACTATACAGGCTCAAATATCATGTGACCAAATTTTTTGATGGACACTAATAGCAAGCTATCTGTTCAGCTGGAAAGATACCACTTATATCCTCAATCTCAGAAACTACTGTTTACTTTTCATCAGGATGGTGTACTGTCACCTGAGGACGTGGACCTTGTAATGTCAGCAGGTTTGGGAATGCGTTACGCTTTCATGGGTCCTTTTGAAACTATTCACCTCAATGCAGAAGGTGAGTGCTGGCATCCTATAGTTTATCGTATCAAAATGATATCACATCACCAAAGTACTATTGTCTTAAAATAATTCTTATTGGCTGGAGAAAAGATGAAGATCAAGAAGAGCATGGGTCTAGTTATAACATTTGCTTCTTTGCATTCCTTGAGTCAGAGCAGTGATTGTGTCTTATACAAAACCTGACTGACTGAAAGAGTGGGCTGAAACTTAGCCAGAAACTGAAATCCATATTCAATGATGACGGAAACCGAGAATTGCAGGAATAATATCATCAGAAAACACTAGTTAACATGGGAAGAATGTCTCAAGATTATATTTGTTCAAATTTAGTCCATGAGCACATAGAAAGAAAGAAAGGACAGATAGATAATGTTGCTGAATTAAAAACTTGTCAAAGAAACAGCAAAATACTGTACTAAGCTGCAACTGCACAGAAGTCTTCTACCTCCTTCCCTAACCATGCCACCTCCAAAAGAACAGTAACACTCCTAATTTAAACTTTGAAAATAAAAATGTTCATTTTAAGGAAGGACAAACAAATTTTAATGTTACTGACTTTATCTTATAAACAATTGGGTCCCCAGCAGTTGAATTCCTTTCTTTATGACTTCATGCCAGTAGCTGATTTGTACTAAACATTCCAGGAGATTCAGTTTCCATTCTGGAATACCCTTGGACTATCCCACAGGAGTTGATAATCTTAAACAGCACTCTTTCACTTATCACCAGTGATATTGATATGAGCCAATTTATTAGCATTTTTGTAGAAAACCCAAATTTAAGATTTTGGTTATTAAATTCTCACTCTTTCATGGGATGTAGCATTACTGATAAGGCCAGCATTTGGTGCTGAACTTGCCCTCATTGCCCTTGGACTGAGTAATTTGCTATTCAATTTCAGACTGTATTTAAGTGTTAACCACATTGCTGTTGGTTTGAACACACATGTTGGCCGGTTTACGTAAGGATGGTAGATCTCTTTCCGTGAAGGAAATTAGGAAATCAGTGTGCTTTTTGATAATCCTGATAGTTTAATGGTCAGCATTACTGAGACGAGATTTAGAATTCTCCCTTTCCGAAAAGCAGTGGGAATGTGATGGGAGGGGAAGATAATCAGACAAGGTCACATTGGTGAAATATTGGCTTAGTTCCTGTCATCAAAGAAATTTAGTTCTGGATGGGATATCCCAAACCTTAAGTTCCTACCCTGATGCCAGTTGAGGCACTTGATCCTCAATTAATGACTACCTAATGACCAAATCCTAACCCAGCTTTCAAGTCTGGATTTAAATAATTGAATTTAAATTTACTATCTGCCACGTCAATATGCGTACTCATATCTCCAAAGCATTAACTTGGGCCTCAGATTTACTTAGATTCGGCCCAACCCTCCAAGACCCAATTCCCTCTGCACCTTGTACTACGGGCAATTTAGCATGGTCAATTCACCTGAATGAATTCAGATGACCTATACATCTTTGGACTGTTGGAGGAAACCCACACAGACACGGAGCGAATGTGCGAACTCCATGCATACAGTCACCCAAGGCAAGAATCGAACCTGGGACCCTGGTGCTGTGAGGCAGCAGTGCTAACCACTGATCCACTGTGCCGCCCACGGTGGCTTGTCCAGTGATGTTACCACTACACCACACTACACCAGCATCTCCTCTAGTTGACTGTTCAGTTGAAATTGCCAATTGTTGTTTTTAAAGATCCTATAAAAATTATGCTTACCTCATTGTATATCCTTTGTTCTCTTTATAGAAAAATGTGCAGCATGTGTACTTATTCATGGTGCTAAATAAGAGATGACTTAGAGATCTCCAAAGTACAATACTACTTTGTCAGGGTATAGGCTGAGCTGTTGTCTCCAGAATTCAAATAGCTCCATATCCATATTGATTATTATGGTAAAAATTCTCATTAAATGCTACCCCTCTCCTAAATCTGCCTTGAAGGAAGTACAGTACAGACTCACCACGGTTATGCTGAAGCTTAAAGTTTTCTGCAGTGAGACCAAGTGATATATTTTCTTTAGATTTGATGGTTAGGACTGAATTGAGAAGGAACTTTTTCACTCAGAGCGTTGGAAATTTGTGGAATTCCATGCCCAGTGAAGTAATTGAGACTTCTTCATTGAATATTTTTAAAGCTAAGATAGATAATTTTTTGAAAATAAAGGAATTAAGGGTGATGATGAGAGGGCAGATAAATGGAGCTGAGGCCACAAAAAGATCAGCCATGAAATTATTGAATGGCAGAGCTACTCGAAGGTCCAGATGGCCTACTCCTGCTCTTATTTTTTCTGTTCTTATGTTATGTACTTATGTTAAGTGTAATCCATTGAAGTGTTTAAAAGGATAAAAATTTCTATAGAATAGATTCAGAGAAGCTGTTTCCTCTTGGAGTCCAGAACAAAGGGAATCCATTTTAAGTGTTAAGTCATCTAGAAGTAAAGTAAAGCTGCACAGGATAGTGGAAGTGTGCAGAGTTCTGTTCCCCAAAGGTTGTAGTACAGTATTAATTGGAATTTTCAAGGCTTAGGTCAACATTGGTCAGGGGAGCAAATTTTCTGAATCATAGGCAAACAGTTCTAGTTACAGTAAAGATGTTTAAGATCTTTAAGAAGCTGTTTAAGATGATCTGATTGAAGCTTGAGGAACTGAATATTTAACTGCTATTCCTACTCTTTCTGTTTGGAATCAGACAGAAAAAATGTCTATATTGCAAACTCAATTTATCTGTTAATTTGATAGGTCTCAAGAATTATTGTGAACGCTATGCTGCGGGTATGAAAAGAGTTTTATCATCTTTTGGACCTGTTCCCGAATTTTCTGGTGAAGCCATGGAAAAGATTAACCAGGTAGGTAAGAATACCATTGTTTAGACCTGGTGATTAGAGAGTGAGAAGCTTTTCCAGCAGCTATAGTACGAGGAAATTAGAATTGGGACCTTGTTGGTTGGATGTGCTACATTTGGGACAGCACATTTGAGAGCTTTTTGAGGGCTGAATGTCACCCTGTGCAAGCCTGAAAATCATATTTATTTTTCATTCTGTGTAATTTTTTTGATTTTGTGACTTCATTTCTGCTCAACTTACAGCAAAAGTTCTACTCATGAATCTGGAGTGTATTGGGCTTTTACAATTGTGATCTGAAAAGGAGAAGGTACATTTTCAATAATATTTACAATTTCCACAGCACTTTCAGATGTTTGACAGAAACTGCTTTATCTCTCAGGGCTCAGATTAACACTCCATCCTAACTGAGTGCCATGTATGGGTGTAAGTTCACCCATGCATGGTGGCTCAGTGGTTAACACTGCTGTCTCACAGCACCAGGATCCTAGGTTCAATTCCAGCCTCAGGCAACTGTCTGTGTGGAGTTTGCTCATACTCCCCGTGTCTGCATGGGTTTCTTCCCACAGTCCAAAGAAATGCAGATCGGGTGAATTGGCCATGCTAAATTGCCCATAGTGTTAGGTACATAGGTCAGAGGGAAATGGATCTGGGTGGGCTACTGTTTGGAGGGTCGGTGTGGACTTGTTGGGCTGAAGTGCCTGTTTCTACACTGTAGAGAATCTAATCTAATAATATATTCAATTACTTAAACCTTTGCTGTTCTCAGTCAAAGACAATTCCAAAGACACATGAGCAGATGAGAGAAGAAATTCCTCCTCACATTTGCCTTAAAGGGAGACGTATTATTTTGAAATTCTCTCTCTAAACCGGATTCCTCTACAAGGGAAATATCCTCTCAGCAACTATCCTGTCAAGCCCTCTCAGAATCTAAGATCACCTGCCATACTTCTGAACTACAATGAGCAGTGGCCCAACCTGTTCAACATTTCCTCATAAGACAACCCCTTCATGCCAGGAAATTAGCCTGATGAATCTTCTTTGAACTGCTTCCACTGTAAGTATACCCTTTTCCAGGAAGAAGACCAAAACTATAAACAATATTCTAGGTATGGTCTCATCAATTCCTTATATACCTGTAACAAGAATTACCTACTTTTATATTTAATCTCCCTTGCAATAAACGTAGTTGTTCCATTTGCCTTCCTAATTACTTGCTGTACCTGTACGCTGACTGTTTGTGATTGGACACACATGCAGTTTGTCTCTATTTAAATAATATTCTGCTTCTTTATTCTTCCCGCCAAAGTGGTAAGTCCTCATTGTTCCATATAATACTCTATCTGGCAATTTTTTTGTTCCACTTACCTAACCACCCTATATCCCTTTGTGAATCTGTGTATCCTTCTCACAATATGCTTTCCTACTTATTTTTGTATCATCTGAAAATTTGGCTTTGATACAGTTGATCCTTTAATCCAAATCAATACCCATAATTGTAAGTCCTTAGGGACACAGCACAAATATGAACCTGAAAATGATTCATTTATATCATATCTGTATGTCTCATTCATTAGCCAATCCTCTGTTCATACTAATAAAATCCCTCAATATCATGACTTTTATTCTGTGCAGTAACTATTTACTTGGCACTTTGTTGAAAACCTTTCTGAAAATCCAGATACACTATATCTGCAGATTCCCTTTTAATGTTTTTTAATGATTGTTAAATCCTCAACTCAAATAAATTTGTCAAATATAATTTCCCTTTGACAATTTCCCGACCTGATTCTATTACGTTATTCTAAATTTCTAGCTCTACCTCCTTAATAATAGACTCTAGCATTTTCAGATGTAATTACTTGCTTTCTGCCTGCCTTTTTTGAACAATGGAGCTTTTCAATGCTTTTCAGAATATAAGGAATTTTGTCAAATTAAGACCAAAACATTCGCTATCTCAAATGCAAATACTTTCTTTAGCATCCTAGCATGCAGGTCATCAAGTCCTGGGGACTTGTCAGTTTTTTGATCCAGTAGATTTTACGGTACTTTCTTTCTAGGGACTATGATTGCTTAAAGCTCCTCGCTTTTTTTGTCACTTGATTTTCAGCTATTGGGGGTTTTTGTTTAGTTTTCTACTGTGAAGGCATACAAAATACATGTTCAAAAACTATGCCGTTTCCATGTTTGCTATTATTAATTGCTAGTCTCATCAATTAAGACACCAATGCTCATGATAGCTTTCCTTTTCCTTTTTATATAATTGCAAAAAGTGTTTTTTGGCCATTTTTATATTTCTTGTTAGTTTTTTCCTCATACTAATTTCTTTTGTTACATCAGTTTTTTTGCTGGTTTATAAACTTGTCTCAATTTTCTGGCCTACAATTAATATGCATTGTCCTTCTTTTAATTTGATACTATTCCTTCTCCTCCTTAGTTAGCCAAATTTAAGATTCTATTTTCAAACTCACAATTCTGATTCTCAAACTAAATTCTACCACATTAAGACCACTCATACCTTGGGGATCCTTTACGGCAAAGTAAATAAATTAATCCTGTCTCATTACACATTACCAACTCCAAAATTGCTTGCTCAAAATGCTCCAAAAAACTGTTCTGAATACGCTCTAAATGCAACATCCAGGTTACATTTTCCAATTTGCTTTGTTTAATCTATCTGGAGATTCACATCATTCACAATTATTGTAGTACCTTTCTTATAAGTCCCCAATATGCTTTGATTTATACTCTGGATTACAATATATCTTCCAATAAGAGTCTAGAAACGATTCAAACCAATGATTAATTAAGATTGCATGGCTCCAAGAAACAGTGAAATTAAGTTGTCTGAGTGCACGAAACACAAGCAGTTAGTATGCAACTACAGCAGGTAATTAGGAAATTAATAGAATGTTATCATTCATTGTGATAGGAATTGAATACAAAATTAGGCAGGTTATGCTTCTGCTATCCAGAGCATTGGCAATACCTTTCTGACGAAGGCTTTTGCCTGAAACGTCGATTTCCTGCTCCTCAGAAGCTGCCTGATGTGCAGTGCCTTTCCAGCTCCACACTCTCGACTCTAATCTCCAACATCTGCAGTCCTCACTTTTGCCTAATACTTTTCAATTCCTTATTTAAGGATGAATGTAAATGTGTTGGAAGCAGTTCAGAGAAGGTTTATTACACTAATAAAAAAAACTAAAGAACTGCAGATGCTGGAAATTGAAATAAAATTAGAAATTGCTGGAAAAACTCAGCAGGTCTAGCATCATTTGTGGAGAGAAAGTAGAGTTAATGTTTCAGGTCCAGTGACCCTTCTTCAGAACTAACTGATTCGTGTTCAAGCTATTCTGAAGAAGGGTCACTGGACCCAAAACATTAACTCTGCTTTCTCCATACCAATGCTGCCAGACTTCTTGAATTTTTCCAGCAATTTCTGATTTGGCCTATATATTAATATCTGGAATGGATGGGTTGCCTTATGAGGAAAGGTTGGACAGTTTTGTAACTCCTGGAGTTTAGAAGAATAAGACACAACTTGATTGAAACATGTAATATCTTGAGGGGTTTTGATAGAGTGAACACGGAAAGGAAGTTGTATTTGTGGGAGAATCTGAACTAGGAAGAGCTAGATAGAGTCTTGGATAGGCTAGGGTTATTCTCCTGAGAGCAGTGGAAGCTGAGGGCATCTTAATCGAGGTATACAAAATAATAATGGACTTGTTTAGAAGGGACAGGTAAGAGAAGCAGACAAGTCAGTTAACACAAATTTGAAGTAATTGATGGAAGAATTAGAGTAAATCCTTTTCACCCAGAATGTAGTAGTTAATGTAATTCACTGCACAGTTTGGTGATTGAAGAGGAAATATTCAACTAATGTAAAATAAATCTGCAGTCTGCATTTAAAGGTCTATAACTTAGATGACCATAGACCAGGATTGATAAGTCACCTTAGAACAGGTTGCTAGTTTATTCAGTCAGCACAGACATCATGAAATGAATGGCCTTTTTCTGTGTTGTAACTTCTCAGTGGATCTAACTAGAGGTCACTGTCACAAAAACGAGGTTATCTATTTAATAGAGATGAGGAGAAATCATTTCTCACAGAGGGTTGTGAGTCTTTCAAATTCTCTTCCTCAAAAGAGATTGACGTAGCACACAATTATACAATAAGATGTCTGCCCTATTGATGGGGAACTTCTCACCACTAAGACAAGCTGCCTGGTTGTGTGACTCTGCTGATAGGTGAGGCAAGATATGCATTCTGTGCGCTCCAGGTGACCGAGCGCAAAGAACCCATAAGCAGCAATGAGATGCAGCCTGGTCCAGTCCGTGGGCTAGATGTCTGTTGCTGCACATTAAGTGTTCTTGCAGCAGCCTTTAATGTATGTTACTGGTGTGCTGTGCAATACAAGTCTGCGTTCCTTAAGCGGCCTGCAATCAATGAGGTACCATGATGATCATGAGACATTGGCAAATATCATATGCCAAACTCTATGGATAAAGAGTGAATGTGACTAGTGCTTGTGAATCATGCCCTGAGTTGCTGTTTGGTGCTGAACAACATGGAGGCTGGTCACAGCCAATGCTGAAGTGAACTTGCCAGGTCCCAGCTTCTGAGTTCCATGTCAAGAAATCTGGACATCCAACTTGTTTGGCAAATTTGATAAAATAGAAAGTTGAATATTAATTAGGCTAGTTGCAGCATTAATAAGACATTTAACAAACTATAATCTCTCTTAAATGGCACTCACCTCACTACTTGACAAATGTATAAAAGACACAGATCTGGGTCTCTAGACTTCTCGTCTGATTTTGCACCAAATGTCATCTTAAAACCCTACCGGATTCTATCCCATGTCTTGATCGTATGAACCAAGATAGAATTTGTAATTGTCTGACTTCATCCTTTATTAGGAGGGGAATTGCATTTTTTCCTTTCTTTCTGTCACTCCCAAAATATCAATATTCAAGTCCCAACTGTGATCACTTTACAACCATTGCGACCATATTATACTCATTTGTTTCAATGTATGCCGTCAATTTATCAATTTTGATACAAATGCTGTATTACCCATTACCCATCTTTCTACTCTACACTACTGCCTTGCGCTTTGCCTTGAACTTTCCAATCTCCTTTCATATTTACTAACTGCCCAATTATTTAAATAAGAATCTTTTCTACAGTGCAAGTTACACAATACGTTAGGAGATTGGTTTTATGTCAATTCAGGTGAAGGCAGTTTCCGCAAATTTTCTGCTTTTTTCTGCAGTTCGTGTATAAGTGCATCGTGAATCAAAATCCATTATCCCCACATCAATCCCTGGGCCGATCCTGAAATCTCTGATCTTATTTACCCTCTGTAAATTTGCTTGGGCTAAGGTGGTAGCCCGGAGATTATTACCTTTGTGCTTCTGCTTCTTTATTTAGCCCCTAGCTGTTCATACTTCCTCAGCAAAACCTCTTTATTAGTCCTGCCTCTGTTATTCATATTGTTATGGACCAGGCCAGCCCCCTCAAAACATTTCAAGAAAGTATCTCGGACTCTAATGTTGCTAGTTGCTTTAAGCAGGTTTAAAATGGATATTCCAGGAGTGATGTAGCTGGCCAAACTACTTAACTTTAAACAAAATAGAACTTATTTGTAAGATTACCAAATGAAATATCAACAAAAGAGAACAGAATGTAGAATAACTTAACTTATCCAAAAGCCCTACATACTATGCTGAAAATGTGTTGCTGGAAAAGTGCAGCAGGTCAGGCAGCATTCAAAGAGCAGGAGAATCGACGTTTCGAGCGTAAGCCCTTTTTTCTTCCCTATATACTATTCCAACTTAATGATGCTATTCCAAATTCCTGCAACAATCCCCATAAATATCTTTTGGAAAAAAAGTTAAAAATCAAACACAGTCTTACAAGAGAGAGAGATAGCAGAGAGATTTAGCATGGGACACCTTCTTCCAGGTACTTGCTTCTTTTGGATTCTTAGCTAACAACTGACCAGCAGTCTCAAAAAAAAACTGACTGCTTGCTGAAACCAAACCAAACCAAACCAAGCAAGATAAAGCTGAGCTGGGCGAACTGGCCGTTCCCCTTTCATTATACAAGTGTTTTTTTTTAAACTTAAAAGCTTCTTTAAGTAGATCAACCTAGACATTTAGGCAACTCTGCCTCGTACAACACTTTTGAATAAAACCAAGGACAACACAACCTTGTTAAAGGAGCAGCATTGTCACAATATGCATATGGACCACAACAACTGTATACTTCCCCTTTCATTCCAAGTTCCTCTCCACTCGGAAATATCCTTCGACCTTGAACCAGGCAGTCACCACAACCTTTGGTACTCATATTTTTGGCTGCAAAGAACAGGATCTATCCTCTTTTAACTATACTAATCCCTACAAGTACATGTCTTTTAATTCCCTCGCCCACTTGAATTGTTCCCTGCACTATAATACTGTAATAAGTGCATTCTTGCACCTTGCACTTCATTTTTTTTGATAAAGGTAGCAAAACACCAAATCTTTTGGACAATTGCAAAGCCCCAGGCTCTGCCATTGCTACCTGCTGGTTCCCCATACCCAGCTCTCCTACAGTTGTTATGCAAATTCATGATATTTTATTTAGAAACTTGAGCTTTAAAGAGGACAGCATCATCTTAAGCTTTAAGTGTGATTTGTAAATTCATACTGTAAGGTTGAGAAGGAAAGGACCTAATTTTCTTTTTTGGGTTGTGCACATGGTACTGGGTGTCTAAAGATTTGTTTGCATGTGTTTAAATGAGGCTTTTAAGAAACCGTTTAGGTGAGTGGTTTAAGTGCTTATGAAAACAAGAGTAGAATAGACAGAAAAAAGGTGTCCAGTTGCCTAACAACAAGATTTCCTTTGATACAGAAATAGTTTGTCTTTAGAGAGGACCATCCAGACACTTAGTGAGTATAGGTTTCTTTCAGAGAGAAAAGGCCTGTAGCAGCTGCAGTGCAGGTTAGCAGTCTCCAGAACACAGGGCAAACGGGAGAAAGAGATCCTGAGAAGCTTCAGATACAGAAGGCTGTGGAAGAAGAGTTTAAGAAATTGTTGGTAAGAAATAAGTAAGTTTTGTTCACAGTTTATTTAAGCATCTCATGAAAAGGCAATAACTAAAAGTGCAAATCAAGTGAATACAAAAGTTTGCCAGAAAGAAACCAAGTACTGCCAACTGAACAAGGAACTTTAAAATGATTAAAGGGTGACCTTTTCTGGGCTTTGAGTATTTATATGGATGTTGTGAAGGGAAGAGAGTTGAATCTTTATTGCTGATATTTGTAGTAATACTGTTTCAAATAATTCTCACATAGTGTCAAATAGTTTGTGTGTGTGTTTTTTTTAACCTTTTCTATGTAATAAACATTGAAGTTCTTTTGTTAGAAGTTCTTTGGCAGCCTCTTTGAGTATGTTCAGTGACTGACCACCATGGTAATCAAATTGGAAAAATAAAACTTATAGGCTATTAAGTGAGGTTTCACTCTGAGATGTAACTGGTGTGACGGTATTGCTGGGATCATGAAGCAATCGCCCACTCCTGTCCCTAACCATGGACCTAGACTAAGGTGTGTAAATACTTCTTGGGCAACTTCACCCCTCCTTGATGCATTGCCGCATCTGAAAACCAAGCTTATCAACTCTGTACTGGAACAGTGAAAACTTACTGCAGATGTACTTATCCTGGATGACATTGGTATCCACTGGCTCCCACCTTCTATAGCTGCAACATATCAGCTGCCCTATCACCTTTATTGTATTTATTTAACTAATTTTGTTTCAAGTTTAGAAATATCACTCAACAACTATCTGTAGTTAGATTATGGTGTTTATGTGATTGCACTATAAATTTAATCCAGTATTTACATCTCCACTGTACCAGTCTCAACGACTGCTCCAGGTTAGAGAAGAAAAATAATCATAAAAGCACACCAACTAATCAAACTACCTGCTCACCTAATTAATGCCTTGGGGCTTCTGCTCCCAGATCTGGCTCATGCTTTTGACCATTCCTTTTTAATGAAAACAAAATTCCCTTGCTTAACAAATTCCAAAAATTAAACACTGTGTAAAGCTGCACGTTTATGCTACTTATTTTATGTTCAACATGGAATGTAATGACATATTGAATAACTTTCAATAATCTAGGTAGTGTCTCAGAAAATTTCACCTGATCCAGAAAACCTCAGTGCACGAAGACAATGGAGAGACTCACGTTTAGCTGCTCTCGCACAGTTGAATAAGAACATGAAGTCAGATTGCAAGTAAAACAAGTAGCTGAGATTGTATCAACATTCATAGCTCATATAAGACCTCTTAATCTATATTGCAACATAAAATGTGCAGTTGTATTAATTTTAAAGTGTTGTTAATTTTGACTTGTGTCATCATTTAGTATCATCATGAATTGCATTGTTTGTGAAAAGTCTCTGGAATAAGGTTTAGCCTTACCTTTAAAAGAAATCTTCGCTTTAAGAGCTATATATCACAATATACATTTGTCTGTGTTTAAATTAAAACTAGTTTTAACCTTTTAGAATTGGATTTATTAATCACTACAAAACTGCATGCCTTGCACATTAAAATACACTACTAAGACAAAATCCATTAAGTGTTTTGCTAAATACATGAATTGCTTTTACAAAATGAAACTGGCATTATCTACCATATACAAAATAAAAATATGCACTAACACAAAATATAAGTTGTTCTCTTTCTATCAGAATGCCATCAGGTTTTTTTACTAAAATTGCTGAACAAAATGGAGACTGTAATTTTGTGAACTCTGTATTTTACTCATTTACTATTTTTCTAAAATCAGCACGCTGCAGAAAATAAGTTAAATTATGTTTATCACTTTATCATGTTAAAAAGATGCTCCTTGTGGCTGAAAGATTTCATTTTGTCATGGTCTTATAACCAATGGTAAGAGGATCCATCTTTGGTCCAAAGTTGATATGTGACCCTCGTGGAACCTAAACTGAGCATCAGTGAGCAGAGTATTTTTTAAATAAATGCTGTTGACAGTATAACACCTTCTATCACATTGCTGATGAGTGTGTGTACACTGCTGTGGTGAACGGAGGCAGGATTAGAGCAGTTTTCCTCCTTGCTAGGTTAGATGTTAGTGTTGTAGTTAACCCACTGAAAGTAGCATCAAAATACATGACTGGCTGAACAGATTTAATGAAATCAACAGTATCCATATATCAGTGAGGAAAGAGTACTCTTGATATCCTGAAGTCAGTCATGACATTGCTTACAGAATTATGAACATAATAATCATTGGCCTCTTCACTTAGTCTCCCAAGGTTTACTAAATGCTGGGTTATTGCAGGAAATCATTAGCCTGAAGATTCCTCATTAAGCAGTTATATGCGAATACCCCTGTAGCTAAGTTCAATTTGAAATGAATTTCCTGTAACAGTAAATTATCCCTCTTTTATTGTGCCACAGAAGGCAGTATTAAACTCTGCATGCATTTGCAGCCACATTCTCAGCCATGTGTTGCATCAGAAGTATTAATCATGTGAAATATTACTCAACTTCCACTCATATCTGATGCACTGTTGGCAATTTTGGTTTACACCATGACCCTAAGATTAACATCTGCTTTAGAATCAGGAAGAAGTTTGCTGAACCTCCTGAAGATCATCAAGTTCTTTTTTTCCATTGCGACATCCTGTTGTGTTCCTCTGTTCTATAACTACTCCAGTGACAATTAATCATTTGTAGTGTGTTTGAGAAAGCTGAAATCTGAGTAAGCTCTGATTTAATTCTGCTGATTGTATTTAACGAAATTCAAAATTTAACACCTTCAAAATTATTGACCAACTTAAACAATACAACTTTCATTTATACAGCACCCTTAATTTAGCAAAATCTATTGAGGTGCTTCATCAGAGGTGTGTCAAACAGCATGTGGATCCAATACACTTTAGGAGTCATTAGAAATAAAAGGAGGAAATACTGGAAACACTGAACAGGTCAGGCAGCATTTGTGCAGAAACAGTTAACATTTCAGGTTGCTCTTTCTGTCACCACAGGCAAAACCCAATCTGCTGAGTGATTTCTGTTTCAGATTTTCTATTTTCTGAATTTCTCGACGCTGGAGTATTTTGCTTTTTTTTAAGAAATAGTATAGATGAACAAAAGCCTGGTTAAATAGTCTAATTATTAATCATCACTTTTATAGTAAATCATTTCCTCCTCCTCCAGCTCATTCAGTGAATGGATTCTAGTATTAAGGCCAACATAACCACTTGAAAAAAGGTGCAGATGTTTGTTTGAACTGCCCTCTGTAGCCATTGAGCCACAGTCAGTCTCAGTTGTGCAAATAAACTAAAAGTTTCTCACGCATATATTTCAATTACAGTCATAAAATAAATTGACATTAATTTTGATTGAATATTAACAAAAGATTCATTCAGAGAAAGTATCTCATTTTACAAAAAAGTTGAGGATTAGCTCTAATTTCTTCCATCTCAGGTCGTAACAAGTATCAAAATAAAGGATCAACTAATTTTGTGCCAAGTATTTTTTTAAAAATTAGTTTGAAGCCAAGCTCTGAGCTCTACATAATGACTTCACTGTAAAACTGATATAGCTCGGGCAGACTTAATTCTTTGACGATGTATCCTTCCTTTTCCTGAAAGAAACACTAACCTGATATGCTCAGTTTTCAAAAGGTAATTCTATACATCACATTGCTGAAAGTTGAAGAGTCCAGATCTACATACATTTGCAGATTGTCTCAATTGTTTATAGGAAGTTGATCTGCCTATATTATACATATGTGACCCACATCAATGTAGTTGACTCTTAATTCCCCTCTGAAATGATATAGTGAACTTCTCAGTAGTATCAAATTATTGTGAAAAAGTTTATTAAGAATAAAACTGGATGGACCACCTAACATTTGCCAAGGTATGGGAATTGTACACACCAGCCAAGTCAGGCCTGCAAAGTCCTCTTTGTTAACATGTAGAGATTTGTGCCAAACTTGGAAGACCTATCCCACAGACTAGTCAAATTTACAGATGTCACAAAGATGGGAAACATTGTAAGTACTGGCGATGGAAGCATAAAATTGTGAGACGAGGTTGAGTGAATGACTAAAACTCTGGCAAACAGATTTCACTGCAGCCATAAGACCATAAGATATAAGGAGGCCATTCAGAGCATTGAGTCTGTTCTACCTTTCAGTCATGCTTGATACATTTCTCAAACCCAATCTTCTGCCATGCTCCCCTTGCTAATCATGAACCAATCTATCTCTGTCTTAAATATATTCAACGACTTGGCCTCCACAGGTCAGCAATGAGTGCCATAGGTTAATCAATCGATATGTTGAAAATATCCTCCTCCGTTCTAAAGTGTCACCTTTTCACTTTGAGGCTGTGCCCCTAACTCCTAGTCTTTCCCACTAGTGGAAACATCTTCTCCATGCCCACTCTATCCAGTCCTCTCAATACAGTATTCTTAAATTTCAATCGGATCACCCCTCATCCTTCTAAACTCAATGAAGTAGAGGCCTAGAGTCCTCAGCCGCACCACAATTAGTATAGGGTCATTCATGTGAAAATCCTGTGGAACATTCCAACAGCAACAAATCCTTCCTTTAATATGAGGCCCAAAACTGCTCACAGTATTCCAAAATGCAGTTTGACCAGAGGCTTATATAGCTTCAGAAGGATATCTTATATTTGTGCCTTCTTGAAATGAATGCTAATATTGCACTTGCCTTCCTAACTGCCAACTGAACCTGCATGTTAACCTTAAGAGAATCCTGAACTTAGAGTCCCAAATCCCTTTATACTTCAGATTTCTGAAGCTTTTCTCCATTTAGAAAATATCTCCTCTTCCTACCAAAGTCATAATCTCACTTTCCCACACTGTATTCCATCTGCCACATCTTTGTCCACTCTCCTAGCCTGTTGATGTCCGTCTGCAGCCTCCCCACTTGCTCAACGCTATCCATAATTTTTGCAGCATTATCTGTGTTTTCCTTTGCAAAGCCAGAACCAAAATATGTATTTAAGTAGTCTCTTATCTCCCTGTTCCCTATTATAAATTCCCCTGCTCTGATTATCCACTACTTTCCTGACTGATTAAATGCAACCCCACAAATAAACTCATTCTGGAGACATAATTAAATTCCTCCCATAGAATTCACACATTAAATGTCATGAATTTGAAGGTGTGTACTGTACCTTTAAGAGAGTGTGAATGGTGCAAAGAAGGCAAGCACCTGTCATGACTGCAGGCACAAAGTGTACTAGACAATTTGAAGATGTAACATTTGAGCTGTCATTCAGGTACTGAGTTATAGAATAGAATCCCTACAGTGTGGAAACAGGCCCTTCTGCCCAATAAGTCCATACTGACCCTCTGAAGAGTATCCTATCCAAACCCATTCCCCTACATTTGCCCTGAATGTGCACATCCCTGAACACTATGGGCAATTTAACATAGTCAATTCACCTAACCTGCACATCTTTGAATTGTGGGAGGACACTGGAGCACCCAGAGGGAACCCACACAAACACGGGGAGAATGTACAAACTCCACACAATCACCCAAGGCTGGAATCAAGCCCGGGTCCCTGACCCTGTGAGGCAGCAGTACTAACCACTGAGCCGCCCCTTGTTTTCACAACAATTTAGCCAATCTGATTAAATTATGCCCCAAGTTACTAAAACCCAATCAAATTTGAATTTTACTGATTTGACAACATCGAACCAATGAGACGAACCAATGTTTTAGGGTATAAAAAGCAGGTATTTTGGATAGTTAACCAGATAAAGAGCACCTACTGCCATCAATAGACTGCCCACAACCCTGCTCTCTAAATGTTACCTTTTTTCATATGAAACAACTTTGAAGCAGAAGACCGAAGATGGCCCAGGGGAATCGACAAACAGAGGAAGTTTAACACTCGAAGACGACAACTGGTTTTGAAAATTGATTTGCTGTAAATTTAATAGGGGCTTTATCTGATCAGCATATTGTTATAGAGTGGGAGGTAGATAAAGTTTTAAGAGGAAAGAGGCTTAGAGTTGTGAATAGTTTATTGTTTAATGTTCTCTTTTGGAGTTAAAGAATAAATTGTTATTTTTTCCCTTTAAATAGTGAAATTTGGGGTAGTTCTCTGTCACTCATACTTTAACAGATTGCAAGGCAATGTGAGCTTTTCTGTGTGTTTAGTTTAATTAGCAGAAGGGTTTATCCCATTTTGTAACATGAACAATTACAGAAAATAATCTAACATGCTAATGGACTACTGCCCTTTATATCTAGAGGACTAGAATATAAGAGTGTAGAAATCATACTTTAGTTACAGAAATCCTTGTTAGATTATACCTTGAATACTGTAAGCTGCTCTGAGTAGTGCATCTCAGCAAAGATAAATTGGCCTTGGAAAGAGTGCCACATAAATTTACCTGAATGATACTTTGATTCCAAGGGCTAAATTATGAGAAGTGATTACACAAACAAGGGAAGTATTCCCTGGAAGTTAGGAGATTAAGGAAAAATTTGATCAAAGTTTTCAAAATATTAAAAAGAACATCGGGAGAAACAATTCCTGCTTATCAGGCAGGTTAGGTCTAGAAGATGTCATCATAACATTGAGTCCTCCTTTTAGGAGGGAAATTAGGAAACACTTCTATTAAGTCAAAGCTCTGAGCTCTCTTCCACAAATGGCAATTCATTCCAAATCAATTGTTAATTTCATAACAGAGATTGATAGAATTTGTCAGTGTTGGGTCCACTGCATTTCGTCATTTATATAAATAATTTGGATGTGAACATTAGAGGTATCATGAGTAAGTTTGCAGATGACACCAAAACTGAAGTGTAGTAGACAGTGAAGCAGGTTACCTTAGAGTACAACAGGATCTTTATCAGATAGGCCAATGGGCTGAGGCGTGGCAGATGAAGTTTAATTTAAATAAATGTTAGGTGCTGCATTTTGGAAAGGCAAATCAGGGCAAGATTTATACTCTTATTGGGAGGTCCTGGGGAGTGTTGCAGAACAAAGAGACCTTGAGTGCAGGTTCATAGTTCCTTGAAAGTGGAGTCACAGGTATGTAGGATAGTGAATAAGACATTTGGTAAGCCTTTTCCTTTATTGGTTAGTCCATTGAGTATAGGAGTTAGAAGGACATGTTGCAACTGTACAGGATATTGGTTAGGCCACTATTGGAAGACTGTGTGCAATTCTGGTCACCCTGCATTAGAAAGGATGTTTGGAAACTTGAAAGGTTCAGAAAAGTTTTACAAGGATGTTGGCAGGTTTGGAGGATTTGAGCCAAAGGGAGAGGCTGAATAGGCTGGGGCTGTTTTCCCTGGATCTTCAGAGGCTGAAGGATGATGTTATAAAGGTTTATAAAGTCATGAGGGGCATGGATAAGGTAAATAGACAATGTCTTTTCCTGGGCATAGGGGGTCCAAAACTAGAGGGTATAGGTTTAAATTGAAAGGGGAAATATTTAAAAGGGACCCAAGGGCAACTTTTTCAAAGCAGAGGAGGTGGTGTGTGTATGGAATGAGTTGCCAGAGGAAGTGGTGGAAGCTGGTACAATCTTCGAGTAAAAAATGAGGTCTGCAGATGCTGGAGATCACAGTTGAAAATGTGTTGCTGGTTAAAGCACAGCAGGTTAGGCAGCATCCAAGGAATAGGAAATTCGACGTTTCGGGCATAAGCCCTTCATCAGGAATGAGAAGAGTGTGCCAAGCAGGCTAAGATAAAAGGTAGGGAGGAGGGACTTGGGGGAGGGGCGATGGAGATGTGATAGGTGGAAGGAGGTCAAGGTGAGGGTGATAGGCCGGAGTGGGGTGGGGGCGGAGAGGTCAGGAAGAAGATTGCAGGTTAGGAGGGCGGTGCTGAGTTGAGGGACCCGACTGAGACAAGGTGGGGGGAGGGGAAATGAGGAAACTGGAGAAATCTGAGTTCATCCCTTGTGGTTGGAGGGTTCCCAGGCGGAAGATGAGGCGCTCCTCCTCCAGCCGTCGTGTTGTTATGTTCTGCCGGTGGAGGAGTCCAAGGACCTGCATGTCCTCGGTGGAGTGGGAGGGAGAGTTAAAGTGTTGAGCCACAGGGTGGTTGGGTTGGTTGGTCCGGGCGTCCCTGAGGTGTTCTCTGAAGCGTTCCGCAAGTAAGTGGCCCGTCTCCCAATGTAGAGGAGGCCGCATCGGGTGCAGCGGATGCAATAGATGATGTGTGTGGAGGTACAGGTAAACTTGTGGCGGATATGGAAGGATCCCTTGGGGCCTTGGAGGGAAGTGAGGGAGGAGGTGTGGGCGCAAGTTTTACATTTCCTGCGGTTGCAGGGGAAGGTGCCGGGAGTGGATGTTGGGTTGGTGGGGGGTGTGGACCTGACGAGGGAGTCACGAAGGGAGTGGTCTTTGCGGAACGCTGATAGGGGAGGGGAGGGAAATATATCCCTGGTGGTGGGGGGTACAATTACAACATTTGAAAGGCATCTGGATGGGTATATGAATAGAAAGAGTTTAGAGGGATATGGGACAAATGCTGCCAAATGGGACTACGTGTATTTAGGATATCTGGTCGGCATGGATGAGTTGGACCAAAAGGTCTGTTTCCATGTTGTATATCTCTATGACTCTATGTTAATTAAAGGCTATGGGTAAAGGCAGGCATAGGCTGCTCATTTCATAACTCACAACAAATCCCTTACAAACAGCAGTTCTATCTGTGGCTCACCACCACCTTCTGAATCAAGGAATTAGGGGTGGGTAGTACATGCTGGCCCAGCCAGCACTGTACACATCTCATGAACAAATTAAAAAGTCATCATCCCTATGCTCATTAACCTACATTGGCACCATGTCAGCATTTGAGTTCAAATTTTCCTAGTGAAGCATTTTTAAACATTTTCTAATGTTAAAAGTGCAATGCCTGTATACGTAGTTGTAGGCTGAAAATTAGCCATGCTCTCAGTGAATGGTGAATTCAGTGGTCTACTGGCTTTATTTACCTCTGCTTCTATACTGTTCAACCAATAGCTCAGATTAACCATCATCATCCTATCCCAACAGCAGGACAAACCCACCAGAGGTTATGACAGATAAATTTCTGCAGATTAACCAACCATTGCCCTTCAACTGATGAATGCCACTTGGAAGAAATGTTCAGCATAACCACAACACAGAATGAACTCTGAGTGGGAACTTCAATATCTACCATCAAGACGTGTTTGCTAGGACCAGTGCTGTCTAGACCTGACTGAATCCTGAAAGACATATCTGTTAAATTGGCCTTCCAACAGATATTGATAGAGTCAGCAAAGGGAATAAACCTACTTGATGTTATCCTCACTAATCTACTCACCACAGTTATTTTTATCCATCTCATGATTGCCATGAGACAGCAATACATAGTTTTTGTGGAGACCAAGTTCTGCCTGCATACTGAAGATACCTCCATTGTATAGTGTAATATTGCCGGCATTCTAAAAGGTATCGATTCAGAAGAGATCTAATGGCTCAAAGTTGGGTATCCATGAGATGCAGTGGCAGAATTGCATTCCTCTACAATATGTAACCACAGGGCTTGGTATGACTCCACAATTGACAGGGTGACCGACCCCAGCTCAATAATGATTGTGGAATAGCATGCCAGGTTCTGTATCAGGTGTGTCTAAAAATGTAGCTACAACATATGACTATCAGCATGTTAAACAGAAGAAGCAATAAGTGAAAGACCCAGCTAAACAATCTCACTACCCAACATTTCAGGTCAAAGTTCTGCGGTTCTGACTCACAAAGTAGCTGAGTATACTCATTAAAGCCTATGGTCAACAGTATCCTAGCTGTGGTACTGAAGATTCATGTTCTAGTACTAGCTGCACTTCTATCCAAGTTATCTAAGTACAGCTACAAAATTTTCATCTATCTTACAAACTGGAAATTTACCTACGTACGTCTTATTTACAGAATTTGTTTAGTTTGGCTGATAACCAAACTATGATGGTGTCATCAATAGTACTATCAAGTTTGAATTCCAACAGGACCACTTGGCTTCAGACCCCATACTGTCTTGTTCCAAACATAGACAGAGGTGCTGAATGCCAGAGGTGAAGGGAGAGTAACTGCCTTTGATACCAAGGCAGTCTTTGACAGAATTTGACATTAAGGGGGCTCAGTAAAATTGAAATTAAAGGTAACCCATTGGTTAGAATCATTCATAAAAGAAAGATGTTTGTGGTTGATGCAGGGCAATCATCTTAACCCCAGGATATTACCATACAAGCACCAAGCAATGATCATCTCCAACAAGAGAGGGCAGCACGGTGGCACAATGGTTAGCACTGCTGCCTCACAGCGCCTGAGACCCGGGTTCAATTCCCGACTCAGGCGACAGACTGTGTGGAGTTTGCACGTTCTCCCCATGTCTGCGTGGGTTTTCTCCGGTTGCTCCGGTTTCCTCCCACAGTCCAAAGATGTGCGGGTCAGGTGAATTGGCCATGCTAAATTGCCCGTAGTGTTAGGTAAGGGGTAAATGTAGGGGTGTGGGTGGGTTGCGCTTCGGCGGGTCGGTGTGGACTGGTTGGGCCGAAGGGCCTGTTTCCACACTGTAAGTAATCTAATCTAAAAAAAATCATTGACCCACAATATTCAATGGCATTACAATTGCTGAATTCCCCAATATCAACATTCTAGCTGGCTACAATTGACCAGAAACATAATTGGATTAACCATTTGAATACTGTGGCTAAAAGAATGGGTTGAAGATTGAATATTCTGCAATGTGTGACTCATTTCCTGAATTACCAAATTCTTTCCACCACCTAAAAAGAACAAATCAAGAAAGTGATGGAAAACTCTCCGCTTGCCTGGATGTGTGCAGTTCTCACAACACTTAAAAAGCTCAACTATCTTGGACAAACCAGACCATTTGATTTGCATCCCATGCACTACTTTAAATAAAGTCATAAGTCACATGACACTAGGTTATAGTCTAACAGGTTTACAGGTATTTGAAATCACAAGCTTTTGGAACTTAGCCCCTTCATCGGTTAAAGTGACAAAGAGGTGAAGCTCCAAAAGCTTGTGATTTCAAATAAACCTGTTGGACTACAGCCTAGTGTTATGTGACTTCTGACTTTGTCCACCCAGTCTAACAACGACACTTTCACATCATGGATACCTTAAATATTCACTTTCTCCAAAACTAGTACACATTGGCTAAAGTATGTACCATCCATGATATGCACTGTAACAATTTGCTGAGGCTTTTCCAAAGAATACCTATTCCTACAAAAATCCAGCATCTAGAAAAACAAAGACAGCAAGCGCATGGGAATATTATCACATTGAAGTTCCCCTCCAAGTCTAACACCATTTTGACTTGGAACTTTTCTTTCATTGTAGCTGTTTCAACATCCTGATATTCCCTATCTAGAAGCAGTGTACATGTACTTTTACTAAGAAAGACTGTATGGTTCACCACTATCTTCTCAAGACCAACTAAAGATGAGTAACAAATACTAGCCTTGTTGGTAATGCCCACATCCATGAATGAATAAATCAAAGGAGCTTTAAAAGTCAGTATTTTGAGAAGTTTGAAGAATTCACCATCTTTTATATACTATCTAAAAATGATATGAAACACTGTTGCTTGTTGTTAATCTGGTTCACTAATGTCCTTTACAGGAGGAAATCTGCCATCCTTACCTGGTCTGGCCTACATATGACTCCAAATCAATAGCAATGTGGTTGATTCTTAGCAATTAGGGTTGGGCAATAAAATGCTGGCCAAACCAGTGATACCAACATCTCATAAATGAATAAAAATAAGTCCACCACACAAAAAGACTCAAATACAAATTACTAAACAGCACTTAAAGAGTGATAATGTAAAGAGGTATTTCTTCATCCAAGGAATGTTTGCAACTTGGAGTGGTCCTTGGGCAAGGTAGTGCAATCAAAAATGCTAATGTTCAAGTGGCACTGAATGAGGGAGCTCTGGCACTGACAATTGATAAGAAATCACTAATGCTGAGTGTGAGGCACCTCACCGCTATGTGAGACTAACATTGGCATTGAATCAGAAGCCCTGGCACTGCCAATTTTCCCAGAAATCAAAACATTACAAATTTCTGTTACCATAATAGTGCCACTGGGCGCCTTGGGATTTAAGTATTTCTTTCTGTGATGTCAACTAATGTGAAATGATAAAACTGCTTTTGACATTTTGTTAAATTCATTAAAGCAGTTGTTCTGATTGGGACGGATAGTTAGATTTCACTACTCTCAATGTAGCTATAAATAGTTTAAAATGGATTAGGGTAATTGACATTTCCTACAGTTGCCAGAAATCTGAGGATTAGAGTATTAATGAAAAATATGTGATACTATATTGACACCTACACCTAAAAGTCAATTAAATGTCAGTCTTGGTTATTCATTCCTTTCTTGACCAATGTTTCATTCCATTTCCAATCTATGGATATTTCTCAGCTGTTTGTTATCAGTTGATTTGTGTTCTGTTTTCTCTTAATTAAGAATTTAATTGCATTTTCTGCAATTAAAATATAAAATCCAATATATATTATGTGATTATGAACTTCTGTCAAAACATAATATTCTCAACATGAGAAGAGTCACTAATACTATTAAAACAATAGCTTCACTCTAAGCGTTTAGCTCTGCTCGCTAAAGTAAAATAAATTTACAAACAAGGTAATTGACATGCTTAAAATAGTATTATTGTTTGGAAGACATGTTTAGTTAATTTTTAATGTTACATCTAATAAATTAATCTAGCTCAAGTATTTTTTACTCTTTCAAATTAGTCAATCATGTCATGAATGAACCTAAATGATTTGTAGTCAGCATTTTTAAAATTAGGGTTATTTATGATAAATTACTCATATTAGAGTTAATTTTAATCTTTCATTTGTTTTATATTAGAAGACTAATTAGAAGACTTTGTTTTGAGTGGATACATAATGTAGGATTGAAGTTGTCCAGATATTTTGGATTAAATCCATATTGTTATAAAAAGAAATTTTAATGCTGTATGGGTGTGAAGCAACAGGTTACAATTTTAAATCTGGAGTAGTAGAAATAGAGAACCAAGATGTAAGAAAATATGAATGTAAATGGAAAGTTTGACTATTGCCACAAAAAGTTAAACATGGAAGCAAACTTATTCACAAAGAGCAGAACGTTGTTTTGTAGATGTGATGGCAATCTGAACAAATGCTTAGTTAAATATTTATTCAGTAAATCAGAGAAGCCTGTTATATGACCCATTTAACATTTGGATGTAGTCCTGAGCTTGCATTCATTCCACATGTTAAAGAGCAGCTTTGTTTTCAGTTCCACAGTGATTGAGCGCTGTAGGTCTGCCAAACGCAGATTTTCAGAACATGCCTTTTGTCAACTAATAAGATTAATTTCCATCTCGGTCTGGGATATCACAAGACATATAAAAAAAGGCTTTCGCTGATGTCACGGTGAAGTGCTTTTACCTGTTGAGAAGCTTTGATTGTGACTATGAAGTTCTTTCACATGAATCAAACAAGATTAATTGTGCCTCAACACAGGGGTAGCAGAAAGGTAAGTTAAGTATACAAGTTAATGGGAAAATGTACTATTAAAAAAGAGTGCCCAATTCTTACAATTAGTGGCAGAACAGTTCCAACTGAAGCTAGTCATATAAAAAAAGACATTAATCTGCCAGTGTCTTTTCAGGCCAGACTTCCGATTCTGGCCTCTATGTAGAAACCTAGGCTGGATTAGAGCGGGACTGGCCTTGAAACAGAGCAGGAGAAGCCAAAACACATCGACTTTTTATGGCACTAGCTGCTGTAATCCGATAAGTTTAAATATTTGAGAACTTTGCATTCTGTTACTATGCGTGTATGAGTGAAGGAGGGTGGTGTGGTCAGGGCTGGTAAAGCTGGGGAGTTGGGGGTATATCTGAGGGAATTAGAGGATTGGGTTGGGGAGTCTGGGGATCCAGAAGGAAGTTGAGCAGCTTGAACATATAGTTACTAGGATTCTGGATACTAAGTGAGACAATTCAGTCATAACACAGTGTAGTCATTGCATTAGAACTTCCAAGAGATCATGATGTGTATAATGGGAATGCTTACAGTTTCTGACTACAGTATGTGTAGTAGAAAGATTGGATCAAATTCAATTCTTAGAAATTCATTCATGCTGTGCCTGGTTTGTACATACGAAAAGTCCAAAATGGCAAGATGCTCATCCATACCAGAAGTATATTGCTGACCATTTTGGATTTATTTTTATTTGTTCATGGGAAGTAGGTGTCACAGGCTTTATGGCAGTTATTGCCAATTCCTAATTGCCTTTGAGAAGGTGGTGATGATCTGTTTTTGTGTCCATTCAGTGGGTACCATGTTGATACACCACAATATTGTTAGGAAGGGAGTTTCAGAATTTTGACCCAGCAGTGTAGGACTGGCAATGTATTTCCAAATCAGGTTGGTGTGAAGCTTGGAAAGAACCTTGCAGTTGTGATGCTCCCATGTATTTGCTGCCCTTGCCCTGCTAGGTGATAGAGATCGCAGATTTGCATTGGATTTGCATTCCTCATAATGGGCTTTGCTGGTAAATACTTGATTGGCCAGTAGCTCTTTGTGGCACTGAAAATCTGCGGTTATAACACAAATTTAAAAAAAAACACCTGCACTGTGTCAGCAATGTCAGTGGATTCATCCAATACTATCGAATAAAAAAAAACTTTGCTTTGGCATATTGCACAAAGTTGTTCTGTTACATTGAGGGCTGATTCACGTTGCCAATCAGTTGTGGTCTTTCTTGAAAGAGATAGCTGTTTGTACTTATTAACCTTATCTGAATCTAAACATCCTACTACTTCAACAATGCATTCTTTTATGATTTCCACATCGCTAAATGGCTTATCTCTTCCAAATATATTTGCTATTTTATGAGTTGCTCCAGTGATGTCAGTCTCTTTTCCTGACATTATTTTAAATTCTTACTGTTGCTGCTGCTTTTGATCTTTCATTTTGTTAAGTGCAGACTTTTGGGATTCTCCTTCCAGTTTAGCGTATTTGTGGTCATCATGAGTTGCATTATGCTCACATGTTTGCATTTCTTCACTGTTGCAATTATGGCGTCGCAGAGCAAACATGTCATTTTATCTTTCACAGTAACTACGTAATATTGCAATTCCCATTCTTCATTGAATATTCTGTTGTCTTCCTTCAATGTTATTTTCTTAGTTTTGGACATGATTGAGTTACCAGTTAAAAACTTTAAAAATGCTACAGAGATTTAATATTTGTGGACACAGGCTGCAACTAGTACCCCAAAAGGCCGAATACAACCTTAAGGTCGCAGGTTCCCCACTCCTGAGCCATCCGAACAGAAATGGTTTTTAATCTGCGGAATGTCCAAATTGTGAGCATGCATAAAAGCTACACAAACTGAAAAGAGGCTCAGATAATAAGAGTCATAGAGATGTACAGCATGGAAACAGATCCTTCGGTCCATCCCGTCCATGCCGACCAGATATCCCAACCCAATCTATTCCCACCTACCAGCACCCGGCCCGTATCTCTCCAAACCCTTCCTATTCATATACCCATCCAAATGTCTCTTAAATGTTGCAATTGTACCAGCCATTCCATACACGTACCACATTCTGCCTGAAAAAGTTGCCCCTTAGGTCTCTTTTATATCTTTCCCCTCTCACCCTAAACCTATGCCCTCTAGTTCTGGACTCTCCCACCCCAGGGAAAAAACTTTGTCTATTTATCCTATCCATGCCCCTCATAATTTTATAAACCTCTATAAGGCAATGAAAATAAACTGTGAAGAACCAGTGAAGTAAAAAATTAAAGAGTTGAGATGGCAGTGACATATCTCTGGAATTAAGTATCTGTAGAATGATAGTGTTGAGAAATTTTGTTTTGCTGTTTACGTTAAGATCTTTCTAACTATCATATATAGCTTTATTTGTTTATTTTCTCTTTTATAAATGAAAATTATGCTCTGTTGTTAAATAATGTTTGCAGTCTCATATAAATATATTTTCAGTGACTAAGTACCATGGTAGTCAATTGAAAACAATTAAACATATGATGTATCAAGTTAGATTTCTTTCCAGGAGAGAATCCGGGAATAGGAAGGACCCACCTATGATCTACTGCCTAAATTGGTGGCATGGTGGCTCAGTGGTTATCATTGCTGCCTCACAGCAGTAGGGAATCAGGTTCAATTCCAGTCTCAGGCAATTGTCCGTGTGGAGTTTGCACATTCTCCCTGTGTCTGTGTGGGTTTCCTACCACAGTCATAAAGATATGCAGATTAGGTGGATTCACCACGCTAAATTGCCCATAGTGTTAGGTGCATTAGTCAGAGGGAAATGGGTCTGGGTGGGTTACTCTTTGGAGAGTTGGTGTGAACTTATTAGGCCGAAGGATCTGTTTCCACACCGTAGGGAATCTAATCTAAATGAGAGCAAATTGGAGATGAGCTCGTTCCAGTGCTGGTGCGGAGTGACTCTTAAGGCAAATGGTGTCAGAATCCGTGACTTAATTTCTGAAATCCTTGCATTTTTCAGCATTGGTCACATAACCTGCCAGTAGCTGTCAAAATCTCTGTGGCCTTGAATATCTTCATTTCCGGCTTTTCCAAGAATCAATTATGGACAATTCTGGCAATTTACAAGGACTAATACAGCATTTCACCACAAATGTCACAGAAGCACTATTTTCCAACACAGCAGCACTTTCCGTTCCAGACAGACATGTTTTACCACTATTACTGGAATCTCCTAGATACAAGAGCATTATCAATTACCCTCATGTAGCTGTTGAGGCCCTAATTGACTGCCATATTAGAAGTAAATTAATGTGTCAGCAATATAGATATCCTGACTGAAACATGGTCAATGATGTGCATTTGGAAAGTGCATGAATAGTTTGATTTGATTTATTACTGTCACATGTACCAAAGTACAGTGAAAAGTTTTGTTATAAAATACAAAGACAGTAAGATCATACAGTGATTGAACGGAGTAAGGAATACAAAGTTATGGCTGCAACAAAGGTATACAAAAAGCAAGATCAAAATTAGATTTGAAATTTGAGAGGAAGCTGTTCTTGAACCTGTTGATACGTGTGTTTAAGCTTTTGTATCTTCGGCTCAACAGAAGAGGTTAGAAGAAAGTTAAACCAAGGTGGGAAGGGTCTTTGATGGTGGAGGCTGCCTTTCCGTGGCAATGAGAAGTGTAGATAGAGTCAATGGATGGAAAGTTGGCTTGTGTGATGGACTGAGCTGTGTTCACAACTTTCTGCAGTTTCTTACAGTCCTGGACAGAACAGTTGTCATACCAAATCGTGACGCATCCAATAGAATGCTTCCTATGGTGCATCTGTAAAAATTGGGAAAGGTCCTTATGCACATGGTAAATTTCCATTGCCTCTTGAGGAAGAAGAGGTATTGTTGTGCCTTCTTGGCCATCGCATCAATGTGGATGGTCCAGGACAGATTGTTAGTGATCATCATTCTAGGAGTTTGATGCTGTCGGTCATATCTACCTTAGTTCCACTGAGGTTTTCACTAAAAAACCTGGGAAGGTGCAATGTACAGGATCATTATAAAATAAAGCAAAGCCAATCTAGGCAACCAAGACCAGCACATTTCTGGATCACTTACTCCCAGCTTTAGTGCACAGCATTTGCACTAGCTATTTCAATCAACATAGAATCCCTACAGTGTGGAAACAGGCCATTTGGTCCATCAAGTCCATAATAAACCCTCTCAAGAGAATCCCATCCAGAACCCTGCCCCTCCATCCATGAAACCCTGCATTTCCCATGGCTATTGCACCTAGCATGCACATCCCTAGACAATTTAGCATGGCCAATCCACCTAACAAGCAAGTCTTTTCACCATGGGAGGAAACCGGAGCATCTGGAGGTAACCCACACAAACAGGGGAGAACGCACAAACTCCACACAGACAGTCGGTGAGTGGAATCAAACCCGGATCTCTGATGCCGTGAGGCAGCGGTGCTAACCACTGAGCCACTAATGCTATCCCTACCAGTATCCAGCCTGTCTGAACATTATTCTTGGCTATAGCATTAGTCACAGTTCCTAATGTGACCATTCTTTTCCACAGGATCTTCTGAAGTTGGACGTCGGAGAATGTCCCATTGTTAGTCCATGTAACTTTGCTTTTTGCCTTGTTGCAGCCTTTTAGGGTAATTCGGATGTACAGATCCTCCGGTCCAACTCGTCCACGCCAACCAGATATCCTAAACTAATCAAGTCCCATTTGCCAGCACTTGGCCCATATCCCACTTAACCATTCCTATTAATATACCCATCCAGGTGCCTTTTAAATGTTGTAATTGTGCCAGCCTCCACCACTTTCACGGGCAGCTTATTCCATACACGCACCATCCTCTGTGTGAAAAAGTTGCCCCTTAGGTCTCTTCTAAATTTTTCCCCTCTCACCCTAAACCTATGCCCACTAATTCTGGACTCCCCCACTCCAAGGAAAGGATGATGTTTATTTACCCTATCCATACCCCTCATGATTTTATAAACCTTTGTAAGGTTACCCCTCAGCCTTCAATGGTCCAGAGAAAACAGCCCAAGCCTATTCAGCTCAAACAATCCATCCTTGGCAACATCCTTGTAAATCTTTTCTGAACCCTTTCAAGTTTCACAACATCATTCCAATAGGAGGGAGACTAGCATTGCACACAATATTCCAAAAGTGGCCTAACCAATATCCTTACAGCTGCAACTCCTATTTTCGATGCTGTAACCAATAAAGGAAAGCATATCAAATGCCTTCTTCACTAGCCTGCGACACCTCCTCATGTTAGTAGGTCAGCCTCAAGGATGAGCAAAGGTCTTTAGGAGGTTCTGGTGCTGACGCTTGACTCCTCACATTTCCCCAGTTCATCATCTGCTGGGTCAAAAACATCATAGTTTTATGTTCATGAACTGACTTTGCAGCATAGCACAAGAATGGCTCAATGGAGTACAGGCAAATACGTCATACCAAGAGTGCATTATTAATCCCCCAACTCAATATAAATCTATTACTTTTCACTGTCCTTTAATTTTAGTTAGAATTAATTTGTATTTTAAATCTTAGCTGGAACTAACATAAATAATGCATCACGAGAATCCACTTAAATCCACCTTTTGTTGTGGATCTCTTTGTTACTTTCCTGTTCTACTTTTTACCCATTTTTCATTTCCAATCACATATCTCTAAAGTCATTTTTTTGTGTGTCATCACCCTTTCTTACCTCTAGATCTTAGTTGTATAGTTATGAACACTTTATCTGCTACTTCTGTGTTAGTCACTCTGTGAGATCGAGAGTTACCTTCAACACTTGGTCATTTGCCAAATTAGTAAATAATCCAACACACATTCCTGTAACAAACAATCCTCCTTGTTTATTCTTCAACTATTTTTCCTATCTCTAGATAATTAAAATACTCAATGACTAAAACACTAGGCTTTGTGTAGGCTCTTCTTATCTGCAATAATATTTCCTGCCTCTCCTTTCGAGGAGTCCTATAACAATATCCAATTATTATAATTTCTATTAATGTTGACTTAATTCTGATATCAAAGAATATTATTCCTCTTTCATGTTCAGTCATGGTTACAGAACAAACCATGAATCATTGAGGAGAAAGTGAGGTCTGCAGATGCTGGAGATCAGAGCTGAAAACGCGTTGCTGGAAAAGCGCAGCAGGTCAGGCAGCATCCCAGGAGCAGGAGATTCGACATTTCGGGCATAAGCCCTTCTTCCCGAAACGTCGAATCTCCTGCTCCTGGGATGCTGCCTGACCTGCTGTGCTTTTCCAGCAACACATTTTCAAACCATGAATCATTGACAATATATCTTGATGCTTTTCATTTATTATGTTACTAAATTATTTGTTTTACATGACTGTAATATTTAAACTTATTACAACTGTGAAGTTAATAAGATTGTCACATTTTGAGACTGTCTTTAAGGTAAAAATGAAATGTTTCATGTGATCTATTCTCAAGTTTGCCTGACAGAAAACCAAGGAGAGTAGTTTGATCGTTTGAGATTAAGAGGCTCTTACTTATTTTACTGAGAAGAAGTGCAAGATGTTGACACTTGGAGACAATGGCAGCACCTGTATTCTAACAGTGGATAAAATGTGAGTTAAGGGTTGTGATGTCAACAATTTAAACTGCCTATTTACTTCATTCATAAGAAAGAGTTGCATTCTCAGACATAGCTAATAAACATTTTCTATTTGGATACAAGACCTGTGTGATTCTCATTGCCATGGAAATTCAGACAGGACTAGTTTCTAAGGTATTCCTGAAACTCAGACAAAAGTTTTCTACTAGAGTCCGGAAGATAGGGAGCAGCTATAGGCAGCAAGATACTATTGTTCATCATACAGAAATGAAGGTGGGAGCTGGTGATCAGTTTGAAAGGACCAAATTTCAACAATTCCATAACTAGAGGTCACAATGTAAACAATCACTGGATCTTAATAATGAGACTCATCAAACCCTTACCCTAGTCTGGCCTATATGTGGCTCCAGATGCACAGCAATGTGTTTGACACTTAGCTACCCTCTGACCAATTAAGGGGTGGGCAATAAATCTGGCCTAGCTAGTGATGCGAACATCTCATTAACATTTTTGTTTAAATTGTCCTCTAGATGCAATTAATTAGTTAAGAAGCAAAAACAGAAATTGCTCAAAAATCTCAGCACGCCTGGCGGCAATTGTGGAGGGAAATCAGAGTTAATATTTTAGGTTTAGTGACTTCTTCACAACACATTTCTTAATGCAATGGAGTCAGGATCAGTTGAGGCATTCAAGAGAGCATTGAATGATTATTTAAATAAAAACAATGTGCAGGGTTACTGGGAAAAGGTGGGAGACTGGCACTAGGATAAAATGCTCATGAGTCAGCGCAGACATGATTGGCTGGATCCTTCTATACCATAACAATAATATGATTCTGACATTGCTGCAGGAATTGCTGAGGCTAATGATTGATACTAAATCATCTTCATCTGCTTTTGTCATTGATGATTGCACCTTTCATGACACCTCAGGTACTGAACCAACCTATGTCCAAATGCAGCAAGACCTGGACAATATCCAGGCTTGGGGTGACAGGTAGAAATAACATATGTGCCACAAGTGCCAAGCAGCCTGCTTGGTTGGCATCACATCCACAAACATCCACTCCCTTCACACCAATGTTCAACAACAGTAGTGTACACCATCAACAAATTAACTATAGAAATTTACCAAGATTCTTTTAACAGAAAATTCCAAACCCATGTCCACTATGATCTAGAAGTGCAAAGGCAACAGATACATAGGAAAATCCTGATGTGGAAATAAATTGCCATTCCTTCAGTGTGACAAGGTCAAAATCCTGGAACTCCCTCCCAAATAGCATTGTGGATTTACCTTTAGCACATGGACTGCAGCCCCATCACCTTCTCATGAGAAATTAAAGATCGGCAATAAATGCTGCCCAGATAGCAAAATCCATATTCCCAGGATGAATAAACAATTAATTCTGCCAATCTAGTAACAGCAATCATGCATTGATTGTTAAATATTGCATGAGCTTTTTTTTTGAAGTTAACTAACAAAAATACTAGTTTCAGATTTCTTGAAAGTGTTCTCATCCCATTATGTTCTAATCGTAAAATGGCACTCTCCATGTGCATGTATAACTTAAGACAAGATTAAGTTTTAACAAAACCAAATCAAAACAAGAGACCAATTTTAGATCCAGTAGCTTTTAAAAATGTGACAATTATATTTCCATTCCTTGAACTTGAATTCGCAGAAGTCTAAACTGAATCTGTCTTTAGATTCAATTAAGCTTAGTGTGATTACCAAACTGATAATGTTATCCCAAAATGTTGTGTGAGATTTTCAAAAATTCTCTCATTAAAAAGTATGAATAATAGCTTCTTGGATTTCACTGATCCATACAAGATGTAACAAAAGATGAGAGTTATGATCCACACTATGATCTAATTGTTTAATTCACAGGGACAAAATAAGTCATGAATCTTGGCACATTAATATTTTATGCGATATCAAGTGCTTTCTAATTTGATGACAGTATAAAAATGCCACCTATTGGTTAGAAATTCTCCAACAGAGCTGGTGATAATTTATGCTTCGCCACATCATGTAACTTTGAAATAATTTATAGTGTGATGAGTGTTTGAGATAGTTCTGAGACATGACAGAATGTTATATAAATACAGAAGTTTAGACTCCCAATAGCATAGAACCAGGCCATTTGGCACGGTGGCACAGTGGTTAGCACTGCTGCCTCACAGCACCTGAGACCCGGGTTCAATTCCCGACTCAGGTGACTGACTGTGTGGAGTTTGCACGTTCTCCCCGTGTCTGCGTGGGTTTCCTCCGGGTGCTCCGGTTTCCTCCCACAGTCCAAAGATGTGCGGGTCAGGTGAATTGGCCATGCTAAATTGTCCGTAGTGTTAGGTAAGGGGTAAATGTAGGGGTATGGGTGGGTTTCGCTTCGGCGGGTCGGTGTGGACTTGTTGGGCCGAAGGGCCTGTTTCCACACTGTAAGTCTAATCTAAAAAAATCCACACCAACCCTCCAAAGAGTGACCCACCCAGACCCATTCCCCTACACTATATTTACCCCTGACTAACACTCTGGGCAACTTAGCATAGCCAATTCAACTGACCCGTACACCTTTAGATTGTGTGAAGAAACCCATGCAGACACGGAGAGAATGTGCAAACTTCACACAAACAGTCACCCCAGGTGGGAATTGAACCCAGGTCCCTGGCACTGTGAGGCAGCAGTGCTAATCACTGAGCAACTGTGCCACCCCTCTTTTTATTTTTTTCCTCTTATTTATTCTATTTATTTCCTGCTATTATTCCTCCTTTTTTACCTCTTATCTAAAAAGATATAGTTCTTAGGGCAAAGGGATCAAAGGGTAAGGGTGAGAGCAGGAACAGGGGACTAAGTTTGATGATCAACCATGATCATATAGAGTGATGGAGCAGGCTCGAAGGGCAGAATGATCTACTCTTGTCCTTACTTTCTAAGTTCCATGTTCTACTTTTCAATACTTAATACATATAAATCTGGAAGTAATTTTGATAAAAAGAACATGTCACTAAAATTACAAATTTATCCCTAAGTTTATTACGTAAAGGAGGAAGAGATTGAATCAACATCATTTTGGGATGAGCGCAATGTTATTTCATGCTGATACTAATGCTATTTAAAATATATGTGGATCATTCTTGTAATGATGAACTAATAAAACATTGGTTCAGCCTTAATTGTAGTACTATATTCAATTCTGGGCATCATATTTTACAAAGGATGTGTAGACTTCAGAGAGAGTCGTAGGAAGGCTTACGAGAATGGTTCTGGAGATAAAGAACATCAGTCATGCAAATAGATTTGATATTCTGGACAGTTCTGAATGAACAAATAGTTGAGAGCGCGCTTAATAAAGGCTTTCAAAATCATATGTGGTACAGGCAAAGTAGATGCAGAGAGAGTGCTCCCACTGATAAAGAGAACGCAGAGGACCTAGATTCAAGGTAAATGGCAAAGAACCAATAGACATGAGGAAAACATTTTCACACAGAGAATGGTTAGGGACTCAAGTACATTGACTGAGAGTGTGGTGAATAACAGTCATTATTTCCAAAAGGGAGTTGACTAAGCTTCTGAAGAAAAATAGTTTGCAGGGCTCCAAGAAAAGGTGGGAGAATTGGATTAATTGATTTACTCTTTCAGAGAGGCAGCATGAGCATGGCTGGGCAAATGGCCTTCTCCTTTGCTATTATCATTTGAATGATTCATTTTATTTTATATATTTATACAAAAGATAGTCTAATGATTTTCAGTGCTGAAATTAGTCAATGATATATTCCAACTTTATTGCAAAACTTGGAACCATACAAACAATAGGAAAACAATGAAAGGTTAAGAGAGGTAAGGCAAACACCATTTAGTTTATTGCCACCTTTCATCTAATTGTAATTCATTTTGATCCAGAAAATTTTCCACTATTTACTTATTACTATTCCTCCACATTTTTAAAAGGTATTCCTGGGATAAAAATAATATTGCAAAAGTTACATTTATGACTCATTCTTAATTACCCCTGAAAATGAAATCATGATCTTCTTAAATTCCTGCAAGTCTGAGCGGTTATCAATTACCTCTATGGTGACATGTAGAGAAATTCAAGATTTTGTCCAAACATCCTAATGGAACAGTGATATATATTGAAACAAAGATTTTGTGTCCTGGTGAAAATTTGGAGGTAATGCGTAGTCTACATGTGACATCACTGTCTTGCCTGCTTTAATAATAGATGTCAGGATAGAGGGTGTTATTGTCAAAGTAAATGTGTTGAGGTGTTGCATTGAGTCTGTAGGTAATGGAGTGTGCAAATATTAGGAAAATAGGAACAGGAATAGGCCATTCAGCCCCTCAAACCTGTTCTACCAGTTAATGAGATCAACTCCACATGCCTGCTAACATAATAAACAAAGAAGTGCAGATGCTGAAGATCTGAAACAAAAATAGAAATCATTGGAGAAACTCAGCTGGGCTGGAAAGACCTGTGGAAAGAAAGCAGAGTTAATATTTCAAGTCCAGGGACCACAATGCTGTTAGAAAGAGAATTCCAGAATTTTGACCAAGCGACACTAAAGGAACAGTGATAAATTTCCAAGTCAAGATGGCATGTGGCTTGGAGAGAAATTTGTAGGTGGTGATGTTCCAATGTATCCGCTGCCCTTGTCCTTCTAGATGGAAGTCATCATAAGGTCACATAGGACAGAAGAGGCCCTTCAACCCATCAAGATTGCACCAATCTATCTACACTAATCCCACATGTCCATAGCCTGGAGTGTTATGACATTTCAAGTTTTGCTTTAAGTACTTTTTAAAGGCTTTGATATTTTCCATCTCTACTTCCCTCACATGCACTGCATTCCAGATTCACCATCTACCGAGTGAAAAAATATTTCCTCAAATCCACTCTAAAACTCCTCTCCCCGCCCTTAAAATTATGTCCCTTTAATTCTTCAAGTAAGGGACTAACTGCTTCCTATCCACCCTGTACATATCCCTCATAATCTTATCCACTTCACCATAAGTGATGTGTAAGATTATGGTCATGGAATTGGAAAGTCCTGTCTGAGGAGCCTTGGTGAATTTTTGCAGTATCCGTTGGTGGTGGAGGGAATATTTGGCAATGTGGTGCTAATCAAATTTGCTGCTTTGTCCTGGATGGTTTCAAGCTTCTTGAGTGTTGTTGAAGTTGCATTCATCCAGGCAAGTGGGAAATATTCCATCTCAGTCCTGATATGTGTCTTGTTTAATGGCAGACTGGCTTTGGGGAGGCAAGAGGTGAGTTACCTGAGGCAGGGTTCTTAGCCTCTGTGCATTGAGAGCCATCAGTCCAAACGAAACCTCCAGATTTGACTAATAAGGAAAGAATACGTAGGAAATCAGTCCTTTATTCTGTGTCAATTCTGCTGAATATTAATATTGATTACAATTCAATTATTGCCAAACGTTAGGAAGGTAATATCAAAATTAGTTTTCTGTAATCAAAACCTAAAAGAGCTCTCTCTTTAGTTCAAAAAATATTGCCAGAAAAGGATATGTTTGAAGTAGAATTTGTTTGGCTTTTCTTGATTTCTCACAGCTACGTTCCAGTCCTGTTTCCCAAATGCATTTAATATAGTACGATATACAAGATTCTTTAAAATTTGATTATCTTGGTGAATATTAGCTATGAATTGATTAGACAGGTGGCTTTCAATAAAAGTAGGTCTGTGTTCAACCATTTTGCATCAAAAAGGCAGACTTAAAAAAAAGTTAAGACTAGGAACTGTAGAGGTCCAAAGAGGTTTACTGGTTTGTGCATACAGATCAACAGGATGTAGAGGTCAAGTTTAAAACATAATCAAAAATAGTGAGTGGAATGTTAGCTTCTGCAACTAGCATACAAAATATAAGGGGCAGGAAGTTTTGCTACATCTATCTTACTGTAAATAGTGACCACTACGCCACAGGAATATTAGCCTTGGACTAGATTCACCAGAATGTGGGGTAGATTCACCAGAATGTTATCAGGAACTGGAAGATTAAAACATGTCAAGAGATAATATAAATTAGGTTGTTATTCCCTGTTAATAGAAAGTTAATAAGCTGCTTGATTGAGGTTTTAGGATGTTGAGGACACTTCTAGGGTAGAGGAATCTAAGACAAGGAAATATAAGGCTGAATGATTGCTCCCTTGAGCATGGGTAATGAAGAAAGTTGGGAAAATAGTGTGAGAATGAAAATATCAGAATCTCAGCATCAAGAATTTTTCTTCCAATAGGCCATTTTAAGATAGTGAAGTCAGAATGGTAGTAATGAACAGTGACTGTCTTATTTCCTTGTATTTGCATCTCATCATTAGCCTAATTCACATCAGCCATGCAGCTTTCAATTTTCCCCTTCTTGTTCAAGAAACTAGGTGGAACCAATTGCTGATGTGAGAGTCAGAATGGTTACCTGGCAGCACCGCACACCACTTTCTTCTCTGGACCTTTATCCAATTCCATTATCACCACATTTCCCTGCATGCTGCATGGATACCACCGAGTTCCACTCTTCATCCATGCAAGTAGCATTGCCAAACAACCAACTTCGGCATGGCATCATGCCTGCTTTCAGTAAATCACCAAGTCACCATTCCAGGATTTCAGTTTGGAACTCAGAGTCACATGACTTGCATGCTTCTGACAGATTCCTCTATGTGCAGGGATACACATGCATCTACACAAGATTCAACTTGTAGCTCTTTTTCTTTAATCAACCCGTTCAGGAATGTTCTTACACACCTCTGAAGTAGGTGGGACATGAATCTGGGCCTTCTTGCTCAGATGTATGAACATTATGCACTTTGCCACAACAGCCCTGTTTTATTCTGTCTCTGAAAGGTGAAAAATTGAAATGTCATCAGGAACTGAGGGACAACACCATAAAAGGCAACATAAAGGATGGGGAATCATTCTGCTTCAAGTCACTCATGAGAAGATGCATTTGAAACCTTGCCGTGTCAAATTAATCAAATCAGATACTAATTTTAATAGTCACACATGCATTTGGCACTTCTGAATCAAATTTAGTACACAACACTGGAAGACAACAAGAAGATAGCATAGAAGGTCACAACAATATTAGGAAGACAAGCAACTTCCAGCATCCGTCACTCAGTCTCTTGAGGGAAATGCAGGAGATGAGGACCCCCATGGAAGCAGAGGAGAATAACTAGACTCTGTATCTACAGTCCTCACTGTCATTCCCTACAGCTCTCTAGGACACAAGGCTGACACAGACTGAAAATGCTCCATGCCTTCATCACCAAAGTATGTCATCTGCTAGAGCAGGATTTGCATTCAGAAAAATAGGGACCATCCAAACCATTGTCCATCAAGGTTACAACTATCCTCGATTTTTATGCCACTGGTTTGTTTCAAGGAGCATTTGGGAAATCTCCCAAATCTTGATCCACAAATGCATCCAGGGTGCCACTAATGCCATTTTGTCCAGATTGCCCATGTTTATAACCCTCACCCATGACAAGGAGAGTCAAGCAGTCCAAGAAATGAGATTCACAACCATCCTTGACTTGCCCCAGGTAAAGACCACTATAAACTGCACTCATGTTGCTTTCAACCTACAGAGTTCATCAACAGAAAAGGCTTCCACTCTATTCATCATCCAATTATCTGACCATAGGTGCCAGTTTCTGGAGCTCTGCACTTACATAAAAGAGAATATATATAAGTTCCTGTCTCCGTGCAAAGTCCCTGAGTAACTGGAAGACTTGAGTTACCCCATCCAAACATATCTGATTATAAAGCTCTCAGACTGGTGCAGCACAAAGGTACAGTGCTGCCAGGTTTCCACAAAGGCCATAGTGAAATGAACCATCAGCTTCCTTAGAGTGAAGTTTCAATGCTGAACTACTCTGAAAATGCCTTGCAGATTATGTATGATAGGCTATGCTGTATCATTATGACATGCTCTGACCTTTACGACCGGAACTCATAAAGAGAAGTTGTATTGAATGCGGAGGAAATTAGGGTTCAAAATCTAACTCTGGGGGTGCAGATGAGGATGAAAATCAGGACATTGACTGCAAAGGATATTCAAGAAAGCATGACAGAGCAATGCATTGTTGACCACAACATAACCTAATTGAAACCTACTTCAGGATGGTTTTGGATTTCCTTTTGTCATGTGACTTTCTGTTGGTTATATGCTAGGCAACTCCTGGATAGCACAAAATAAGTGGACCTAGTTATTATTTTTGTAGTCCTTGAACTTCTCTATCGCTAAATAAATAATACCGTATCCATATGTGTGGTATCTTTGTGGATTACACTTTCAAGTTTACAGATTCAACTCACCATCAGAGAGAAAGCAGCAGTGAATGAGCAGGGCACTGGCATCATATGATGCTAAAGTTAGATATTTTTAAAACTTCAATCAGTATATTATATCCAGATCTGCAACAATTGAGAACAATCCTGAAGAATATCCTTTTGACCCTTCCATCACCAGTGCCCTTTCAATGTTTTGTAAACAAAAACCTCAAGATGGTGGTCAAGATGACGGTGGCGGAATAGGCAGCATCCAGGCCTCTGTACCTAGGATTGTCCTTGTCGTCCACTTTTTCTTTTTGTCTTCCTATACCCCTTTCTTCTTTTTTCAGTATTTTTTTAGTTGTCACTCAAACCGACCTTATAGAGAGTTCTTGGGTGTCTTCAATGGGCTCCTGAACAGCAGCGACATCTTTACAGGCAACATGGCTACAGAGCCCATTGGTCTGTGAAGCCCAGAGCGAGACTCTGGAGTGGCATGGCATGTGTTGGTGTAGCCTGGAGCGGGACTCTGGCAGTGGCATGGCGTGGGTTGGTGTAGCCTGGAGCGGGACTCTGGCAGTGGCATGGCGTGGGCTGGTATAACTCGGAGTGGGACTCTGGCAGGGGCATGGCATGGGCTAGTGTAGCCCGGAGCGGGACTGTTTAAATTATCTTCCTTTATTTTTTATTTTATTTTAAGTTGATGAGAATGGCACTTATGCATGGTGATGGTACACACTTTTCACTGTATTTTGTATTGATTATGCGTGACAATAAATGAATCAAAAATTCTTATAGACTATTCAATTGTCCTGAAATGTTTAAACAGCCAGTAAAATACCTGAGACAGGTATCACTTTATGCAGATTTTTTGGAAGTCCAACACAGTTTGAGGGAGAGTGGGCATGTGATCTATTTATTGTAGACAATAGACAATAGGTGCAGGTGTAAGCCATTCTGCCATTCGAGCTGCATCACCATTCAATATGACCATGGCTGATCATCCTTAATCAGTATCCTGTTCCTGCCTTATCTCCATAACCCTTGATTCCACTATCCATGAGAGCTCTATCCAAATCTTTCTTAAATGAATCCAGAGACTGGGCCTCCACTGTCCTCTGGGGCAGAGCATTCCACACAGCCACCACTCTCTGGGTGAAGAAGTTTCTCCTCATCTCTGTCCTAAATGATCTACCCTGTATTTTTAAGCTGTGTCCTCTGGTTCGGCACTCACCCATCAGCAGAAACATGTTTCCTGCCTTCAGAGTGTCCAATCCTTTCATTATCTTATATGTCTCAATCAGATCTCCTCTCAGTCTTCTAAACTCAAGGCTATACAAGCCCAGTCGCTCCAGTCTTTCAGTGTAAGGTAGTCCCACCATTCCAGGAATTGACCTCGTGAACCTACGCTGCACTCCCCCAATAGCCAGAATGTCTTTCCTCAAATTTGGAGACCAGAACTGCATACAGTACTCCAGGTGTGGTCTCACCAGGGCCCTGTACAGCTGCAGAAGAACCTCTTTGCTTCTATACTCAATCCCTCTTGTTATGAAGGCCAGCATGCTATTAGCCATCTTCACTACCTGCTGTACCTGCATGCTTACCTTCATTGACTGGTGTACAAGAACACCCAGATTTTTTTGTACTGCCCCTTTACCTAAATTGATTCCATTTAGGTAGTAATCTGCCTTCCTCTTCTTGCCACCAAAGTGGATAACCATACATTTATCCACATTAAACTGCATCTGCCATGCATTTGACCATTCACCTAACCTGTCCAGGTCACCCTGTAATCTCCTAACATCCTCCTCACATTTCACCCTGCCACCCAGCTTAGTATCATCAGCAAATTTGCTCATGTTATTACTAATACCATCTTCTATATCATTAACATATATTGTAAAAAGCTGCAGTCCCAGCACTGATCCTGCGGTACCCCACTGGTCACTGCTTGCCATCCCGAAATGGAGCAGTTTATCACTACTCTTTGTTTCCTGTCAGCCAACAAACTTTCAATCCAAGTTAGTACCTTGCCCCCGATACCAAGCGCCCTAATTTTGCTCACTAACCTCCTATGTGGGACTTTATCAAAAGCTTTCTGAAAATCCAGATACATTACATCTACTGGATCTCCCTCGTCCATCTTCAAAGTTATATCCTCAATAAATTCCAGAAGATTAGTCAAGCATGATTTCCCCTTCATAAATCCATGCTGAATCTGACCTATCCTGTTACTACTATCTAGATGTGTCGTAATTTCATCCTTTATAGACTCCAGCATCTTTCCCACCACTGAGGTCAGACTAACTGGTCTATAATTTCCTGCTTTCTCTCTCCCACCTTTCTTAAAAAGTAGTACAACATTAGCCACCCTCCAATCCACGGGAACTGATCCCGAATTTATCGAACTCTGGAAAATAATCACCAATGCATCCACGATTTCTCGAGACACCTCCTTCAGTACCCTGGGATGTAGACCATCAGGCCCCGGGGACTTATCAACCTTCAGACCTAACAGTCTCTCCAACACCAAATCCTGGCAAATATAAATTCCCTTAAGTTCAGGTCCTTCAGCCACTGTTACCTCAGGGAGATTGCTTGTGTCTTCCCCAGTGAACACAGATCTGAAGTACCAATTCAATTCTTAAGCCACTTCTTTGTTCCCCATAATGTATTCCCCTGTTTCTGTCTTCAAGGGCCCAATTTTAGTCTTAACCATTTATTTGCCTTTCATATACCTAAAAAAGCTTTTTCTATCCTCCTTTATATTTTTGGCCAGTATACATTCATACCTCATTTTTTCTCTGCGTATTTCCTTCTTAGTAATCCTCTGTTGTTCTTTAAAAGCTCCCCAGTCCTCCATTTTCCCACTTATCTTTGCTATGTTATACTTTTTCTCTTTTAACTTTATATGTTCCTTAACTTCCCTCATCAGCCACGGCCACCCATGCCTCCTCCTAGGATCTTTCTTCCATTTTGGAATGAACTGATCCTGCATCTTCTGCACTATACATAGAAATATCTGCCATTGTTCCTTCACTGTTAACCCTGCTAAGGTATTGCACTATTGAACTTTGGCCAGCTCCTCCCTCATAGCTCCATAGTTCCCTTTATTCAACAGAAATATTGTCACTTCCGATTGTACCCTCTCCCTCTCAAATTGCAGATTGAAGCTTATTGTATTATGGTCACTACATCCCAATGGCTCTTTCACTTCGAGGTCCCTGATCAATTCTGGTTCGTTGCACAATACCAGATGCAGAATTGCCTTCTCCCTGGTAGGCTCCAGCACCAGTTGCTCTATGAATCCATCTCGGAGTCACTCCGCAAAGTCTCTTTCTTGAGGTCCAATACCATCCTGACTCTCCCAGTCTACCTGCATGTTGAAATCCTCCTGAACAACTGTAGTAACATCTTTGCGACAGGCCAATTTCAGCTCCTGATCCAACTTACATCCGACATCCAGACTACTGTTTGGGGGCCTGTAGATAACTCCCAAGAGGGTCTTTTTAACCCTTAGAATTTCTCAGCTCTATCCACATTGACTCTACATCCCCTGATTCTCCCCCTCACAAGGGACTGAATATCATCCCTTACCAACATGGCCACCCCACTCCCCTCTGCCCATCAGTCTGTCCTTTCGATAGTTGCCCATCAGTCTGTCCTTATGATAGCAAGGACATTAGCTAACTTTGAATGGCAGTGTACTCCTTTGAAAAGATGATAGATAAAATGAATATTTACCTCCAAAGTTGTGTGAAATTTTTGAAGATTGCTTACTTTCAGCCACAATGTGTAAGTGTAGATGATTTGTACACATCAGGCCCTATCACCAACCCTGTGCATTAGCCGCAGTGTTAACCACCTTAGAATGCAACATCTTGGCTGCAGTTATCAATGTCACAGATGAAGGATCTATAATGTCTGATGTGATCTGGCGTAGGGGAGTTGTTTGTGAGTAATAAGCAATCATAGAGACATGGAATCATACAGCACAGAAACAGACCTTTCAGCCCACTCATCCATGCTGATCAGGTTTCCTAAACTGATCTAGTCCCATTTGCCTGTGTTTGGCCCATATCCCTCCAGATATGGGCCAAACATATCCTTTCCTATCCATGCACATTTGCAAACATCTTATAAATATTGTAATTGTACATGCCTCTATCATTTCCTCTGGCAGCTTGTCCCATATATGCTCCATCCTCTGTGTGAAAAAATTGCCCCTCAGATTCCTTTTAAATCTTTCTCCTCTCCCCTTAAACCTATGTCCTCTAGTTTTGGATTTTCCCACCCTGGGGAGAAGACCTTGGGTATTCACCCTACCTATATCCCTGATCTTATAAACCTGTAAAATGTCACCCTTCAACTCTACATTCCAGGGAAAACAGTCCCAGCCTATCCAGACTCTCCCTATAACTCAAACCCTCCAGTCTCGGCAACATCCTTGTAAATCATTTTTGCACCCTTTTCATTGTAATGAAATATGATAGGGCAACCAGAATTACACACAGTACTCCAAATATAGCCCTACCAATGTCTTGTAAAACCGTAACATGACGTTCAAAGTCCTGCACTCAGTGCTCTGACCAATAAAGGCGAGCGTGCCAAAAGCCTTCTTCACCACTCTGTCTATCTGTGATGCCAATTTCAAGGAACTTTGCACCTACACCCTTGGGTCTCTTTCACCGATAACACTCCCCAGGGCCCTACCATTAACTGTATAAATCCTGCCCTAGTTTGTCTTACTAAAAAACACTTCACATTTATCCAAATTAAACTCCATCTCGGCCCACTAACCCATTTAATCAATATTCTATTGTACTCTTAGATAACATGTCTCACTGTCTACTATACCGCTAATTTTGGTGTCATCCACAAACTGACTAACCATGCCTCCTATATTTTCATCCAATTCATTTATATAATGACTAACAACAGTGGACCTATACTAATAAGTTGCAGGCCTCCAGTCTGAACCCTCTATCACCACCCTTTGTCTCCTACTGTCAAGCCATTTTTGTATACAATTGGCTAGTTTTCCCTGGATCCCATATGATCTAACCTTTCTAACAAGTCATAGAGTCATAGAGATGTACAGCACAGAAACAGACCCTTCGGTCCAACTTGTCCATGCCGACCAGATATCCCTCCCAGTCTAATCCCACCTGCCTGTACCCAGCCCATATCCCTCCAAACCCTTCCTATTCATATTCATATACACATCCAGATGCCTTTTAAATGTTGCAATCGTATTAGCCTCCACCACTTCCCTGGCTGCTCATTCCGTACACATGCCACCCTCTGCGTGAAAAAGTAGCCCCTTAAGTCTCTTTTATGTCTTTCCCCTCTCATCCTAAACCTATGCCCTCTAGTTCTGGATTCCCCCACCCCAGGGAAGAGACTTTGTCTATTTATTCTATCTATGCCCCTCATGATTTTAGAAACCTCTATAAGGTCACCCCTCAGTCTCGGATGCTCCAGGGAAAACAGCTCAGCCTATTCAACATCTCTCTGTAGCTCAAATCCTCCAACCCTGGCAACATCCTTGTAAATCTTTTCTGAACCCTTTCAAGTTTCACAACATCTTTCTAATAAGAAGGAGACCACAATTCCATGCAATATTCTAAAAGTTGCCTAACCAATGTCCTATACAGCCGCAACATGACCTCCCAACTCCTGTACTCAATACTCTGACCAATAAAGGTGACCATGCGGAACTTTCTCGAAGTCCTTGCTAAAGTCCATGTAGACAACATTTGGCTAATACAAATTCTTTCATCCTTAGGGTACCTGAACAGCTGCTCATCTCTCTGGTGCAACTGAATTAGTAACAGTGGCAGTGACAAAAGCACGATAGTAGACATTTTAAGAATGCAGATGCATATATTTACAAACATGCAAGAAACTTTACACTGATTTGTAATTTATATTATATGCCACCTATCTGCCCTCAGGTTGATTTATCATTCCTTGTCTCTCTTAATGTCTAAAGGCAGTTGCAATGCCAGAAGCCGGAATAGAGATAGCCCTGCTCTGTATTTGGGCCTATAATAAACACCAGAGAATGCCAGAGAAACCCAGCAAGTCTGGCTTCACTTATGGAGAGACAGGTAAAAGTAAAGTTTCGAATCTGGTATGACTTCTTCAGTTCTGGGCCTATTGGCCTGGAAGACTTGACCACATTTAGTGCTGGAGTGTCCAGGCCTGTTGATAGTATCACGCCCAGAATCAGGCTCACTCTCCTCAGCTTGAAATTATGCCAGTTTTGGCATCACAAACAAGATGGAGGTGGAAGGGCTGATCCTGTGTGTGCTTTCTCCTTCTGCCTCTGGCTGCCTACTGGTACCACCATGTCTATCTGAGAGAAAGGGGCACGTAGAGTGAGATTGAGATCCTTCATCCTCCACTCATCTTACCTCTGGTAATGATCATGAATGGCTGGAGTGATAGAGCACAGGTCCCTGCATTCAGAAACTCAGCAAGTCTGTCCGCATCCACGGAGAGAGAAACATTTTGAGTCTGATCAGAACTGAAGGGGGCTTGAAAATTATGCTTTTTGTGCATTGACAAAGGGGAGGAGGAGCAAGTGGAATAGATGATGGGGGTGCCCATAGCAAAATACAAAAAAAGTTTTAATAGTGGAGGTAGAGGAGATAAGCAAACATAAAACATACCTATTGTTCCTTGCCCCTTTGTCTTTTGCTGTGGGTACCCTCACCATCTGTTCCACTTATTTCTCCTTTTTATTTTCCAGTCCTGTCAGTTCTGAAGAAGAGTCAGATTGAACTTGAAACATTAACTCTGTTTTTCTCTCTCCACAGGTGCAGACAGTCTGTTCATGGAGGCAGCCAAACACACAGAGAGCAAGCACTGTACTGAAAATGTTGGAGAACTCCTCCATCCTTTGACCCAGTTGTGGACCATCTCTGATACATCTGCCACTGTTCCTGTGCCTCTCCATGCATTTTGATAAAGTCATTAACATCCAACACCATGGGATCATCTCCTGTCTGGGGCTGAGCCAGTGCCTGATTCTGACAGTCCTCTGAGTGCCAGCAGCTTTGGGCATTTCTTCCTCAACCAACTGCAGTGATATGTCAGTGGTATGCTCACTGGAATATGTTCCTGACTCTAATCTAGATAGAGAACTGAATGAGGTGAAAGTCTGTGAGCTGATGGAAGGTGCAGATGAAAGACTCGAAACTGCTTTCTCCTTAGAAGTGGAGGTGGATTCGAGAGTCTCTAGTAGCTTCTGGACAGACTTCCACTGAGTGATTTTCATGTCTGTACAAGAGAAGGAAATTAACTGCAAGTAAGAGGAAGAAAAGCTTTTACAGGTTAAGAATGAATTGGCATTGTTGGTAATGGGAGAGCAGTGCTACACAGCGCAATGATGTTTACTCATCAGTTTCGAATTCTGTTCTTTCACTTTTTCTGACCGAATCAAACATATTTCCCTTATATGGCACATGGACCCCAATGTCCTACCCACCCACTTCCCCGATTCCCACCCACTGGTCTTTACCGTCATGGCATGTTTGTGAGACTAAAGGTGGGAATAAGCATGTTGGAAGAAGGTGGCAGAGTAGTGACGCAGGGGGAAGAAGAAATGGTGCAGCTCCCTCGGGAGTGGATAGGAAACACAGAGGGATGGAAGGGTTTTGGGGAATGAAGTGGGTGAATGCTGTTGAGTGTAATGCGGAGAGTTGTAATCTATGAGCTTTGGTGCATTGGCACGTTTGAGTGAGTGATGGCCCTGTAAGTGTGAGGTGGTACAAAGAAGTTTATGGTATTTATCCTTACACAGCACACAGAAGATTACTGACCTTCTTCCTTACATGCTGTGTATTTCAACCAGGGTACTGCTCTGATCCAGGCCACTATCTCATTCTAGGCTGGCTGAGTCTGATGGCCTGGCCTCCTTTATCAGTCAGCACAAAAACTCACTGTTCACCTCTCCACCATCCCATCAACCAGACATCAGATCCCTGTCTGCAAGCTGAAGGGCTAACTTCCCTTTCTGGGCCAACTTCTTCAGAATAATGGTATAGGGCTACCATATGAATGGCAGCTCCTAGTAATGCATGCCTTGGGTTTAAGTATAGGCCCTGCAGCAATGAATACATCCATCAGCCTTGCTGTGTGATTCTATGAGATGAGTTCTGAAGTGTCCGGTCGCCAGTTAAAGAGATGAAGTGTGAAAAATATGAGAAAAGTAACAATGGGCCATGAAGGACTGGGTACCACAAATCTTGTTGAAAAACATTTTGCCCAGAAATGGGAAATTTAGCCCATATTCTTAAAATTACAGCCAGGCCATTTAGGGTGAAGTTCAGAAAATCTCTTTTATCCAAAGAATGGTAGTAAGTGTGGAACACCTCTGACAAAAACAAAAGATGCTGGCTCACCTAATAATTTTAAGTCTGAACATAATAGGTTTTGTTAGCTGAGGTTATAAGGAATATGAAGCCAAAACTCTGAGATACTGATTAGTTATCATTATACTAAATGGTGGAATCAATTTGATGGGCTGAATGGCCTATTTCTGTTCCCATGATTTTTGGTCACATAGTGTGGTCAGGGTGAACGTGTGTTGAGGACTTTCTTGTTGCCCTTATTAAAATGGCAAGTCATCATTCTAGAAAGGAGGATGAAGAATTAATTTGGTTGTCTGTCTCATTTCTGCTGCATCTTTTTAATATATTTGTTCATGGAATGTAGGAATGTGGGATTTATTGCCCATCCTTAATTGCTGTGGATCTGGAGTCACATGTAGGCCAGCCTGAGTAAGGATAACAGAGTTCATTCACAAAAGGGCATTAGTGAACCAGTTGAGTTTTTACACTTGGCAATAGTTACATGGTCATCGTTAGGTTAGCTTTCAATTTCAGATTTTTGTTAATGGAATTCAGATTTCACCATGTGGGATTTAAACAAAATGTCACCAGTACATTAATCTGAGGTTCTAGATAACCAATCCAGCAACATAACCACCAAGCTAATGGCTCCCTAAACTTTGTGTGGACTTGAAAGGAGAGTGGGAATGTTTATTGATCTACTTGAAGCTTTCTGCAACTGTTAGGCATGGTGTAATTTAAGTTATTCTTAATCAATCTGTTTGCATAGGTCATAGAGCGGTGCAGTAAAGAAACAGACAGTCCAGTCCAACTCATCCATACCAATCAGTTTTCCCAAACTAAATTGGTCCCATTTGCCTGCATTTGGCCCAAATCCTTCTAAACCTTTTCTAGTCATTGACTTGTCCAAATGCCTCTGAGGTAGGTGGGACTTGAACCCGCATCATTTGCCTCAGAGGCAGGGACACTACCACTGTGTTGCAACATCCCTTTGAGTGTATTTTAAATACTAACATTAGAATTGTGCATGGTAATTTTGACCTATTGTTGATTAGTTAACTAGAGCCAATAGGACACTGCCCTCAAAATAATCAGAAGCTCTTCACTGGAGCAGCCTCTCATTTCCTTGATCAGCAAATTCCTCTCAATGTGTGCGACTGTCTCAGGCTGCTCTATAAAAGCTCCTGTACGCTCTCTCCTTAATGCTATTGCGTCATTCAGGTGAGTGACCACAGAAAGAAGACGGTGTGTGGGAAAGGTAGGAGCGTCTAGGGAAGCGGGTGGTGAAGCATAGGCGCAATGTAAGTTAACATCCGAGATTTACTCCGCAAGTTCGTAAATTAAACAAGGGTCAGTTAAGGTGTTTCTCTGAAAATCTTTCCTAACTGCATTTTAAGAGCAGGCTTGCAAAATGCACCTTTGTGTGGCGAGTCGGAATAACTCAGCTTGAGTAACGACTATGGTTTGAAGTGTTCACTATTAAATTTTCTTTTAAACACTGGAACTTTAGTTTCCAATTGACGCTAGCAACTAAATAGCGAGCGCTCACTCCAAATCTAAACGACTTAGTTTAGATAGCGGCAGCAAAATCTGAGATTTCGTAACTGAGGAAAGCTTCGTTCCCTAATTTTCATTTCGGTTTTAGTCAACTTTCTTAAACTAAGATTTTTGTCAACGTTCTGACGAGCCTTTTTCCCTAACCACGGGTTTCTCGCTGACTTTGTCATAAGGTTATTAATAACGGGCGACGCGCACTTGGTAAGGAGACCTGAGCGCAGCGGTGTAGTTTAACTGGCTTTCTCACGAATTGCGCCAGATTGGCCCATCCTCTGGAGGGAGTTGAGATCCTAAACTGATTATTGGAGTTAATTCTGAATGCGACTGAAATGTCAGTTGTTTGCTAAACTCTTAACAAAGGCACTAAAGACGCTTATCAATCTTTAATCAAACCACTCACTAAGGTCAAGATTCAAGCTTGGCACTCGTGAGTCTGTGTGCAAACAAGTGGTTCGTGTTCTATTTTCAATACGATTGCCTAAAGTTGTAACCAGGAGACTTTGACCTGACTGAGGAGCTTTGTCATGTGACTCCTACCACTTGTGGTCTCGGTAAATGGATAATGTGACACATATGGTCAAGTGCTTCTCCTCCAACTGGCGAATAGGTACGTTGGGGAGTCTCTATGGAGTACACGCTTTCTCCCCAGACCCTATTTCTCACTCTTTCCCCCCTCCCCCCCGCCCCCAACAGTGTACTTTCCAGCAGACCAGGTCTTGTTTCTATCAGCCACGAATTGGGCTTAGAGCTGAACAATCTAAGACTGGTTTTAGAATTTGCTTATTTGCCTGGGAAATTAGATCAGCTCCCGTTCTAAAAGTTCAGAAACAGAACTGGATGGTTAAAGTCACCACCGCCGACAGTAAGCGCCCTCCCTCAGTGTCTTCCTCCAGGATGGAGGCGATTAGAGATGTTACCAATGAACCAAAGTTTCCTGATGGTACCCCTTTGGGAAGGGAGTGATTTGAGGGAACTGTATTTTTAGCTTAAATGTGTCTCATGCCGTTATAATTTGACTAACTCTCGAGTTACATTCTAGATCTGACTGAAACCGAAAGATGAATTGGGGTCAACTACATCTCATTCTCGGAGGGGTCAACAGACACTCCACCAGCATCGGGAAAATCTGGCTCTCTGTAATCTTCGTCTTCCGAATCATGATTCTGGTGGTGGCGGCCGAGAGTGTTTGGGGAGATGAGCAGTCAGATTTTGTCTGCAACACCCTGCAGCCCGGCTGCAAGAATGTGTGCTACGACCAATTCTTCCCAATGTCTCACATTCGTCTCTGGTGCCTGCAAGTGATTTTTATCTCCACTCCAGCCCTCTTGGTGTCGCTGCATGTTGCCTACAAGCAGCACGAAGAGAAGAAATGTTTGGAGAAACGGCAGGGCTTTCTTAAGAAGGAGGAAGTGGATGCCCTGAGGAAGCAGAAAATGCGGATTGTTGGTGCTTTCTGGTGGACCTATGTCACCAGCATTGTCTTTCGCATCCTGTTCGAGACAGTTTTCACCTACATGCTGTATTTCCTATACGGTGGTTTTCAGATGGCTCGACTAGTGAAGTGTAGCGCCTCCCCCTGTCCCAACACCGTGGATTGTTTCATTTCTAGACCCACCGAGAAGACGGTGTTCATCATCTTCATGACGGTGGTGTCCGGGGTCTGTGGCCTCTTGAATGTGGCCGAACTGTTTTATTTGTTGGTGAAAGCTTGTGTGAGGCAGTCCCGCCGCAGGCACCATCCTCACCATCTCTCCAGGAGTAGAGAGCACCAACAGAACGAGATGAATGAACTCCTGTCCATTGACGCCAAACAGAAGGCGGCCTTGGAGCTGAGCAAAACCTCCTGAGTCGAGGTTGATCGGTCAGTGTTAACACCGTGACTTCAACGATAACGATTATATCGTAGCAAACTGACCGACGTTTTCAGCTGAATACTTCACTTGGTTTCCAGCCGACACTTTTTTAAAAATAGCAGGAAGTTGCTCCAAGCGCACACCCGGCACTAATTTGGCCACACTACCGATGTTGTCTTCAGATGTTCTGTCAGGAGTTAGTGCACCGTCAGTGGTGGACAGTGAAACCGCCACAGTTCAATTGGACTTCACAATGTATATATCACTGCCAGTGGATTAACCCTAACCAATGCACCTTTAAAACCGTGTTGATACAGTAGTGTAGAGTCACTTATCGTTGTATTAATGAAGTGTTCAGTATTAAACGCACTGCCCACTCTGTTATGAAGAATACTCTGCCTGTGGCCACTGGGTGGCACGCGCTACTACGAATTCGCGGTTTTCTGTACTTTTTAAAGCAATAAAATCGTTTAATAGTATTGCACCTCGTCAGTGAGGATATTTGTAGCCCTAGATACAACACTTTAGATAAAAACTGAAAGTAATCCCCTTTCGGAATTGAAAGAACTACCTGCTGGAAATCAAACAGCTGGAACATCTGCATAGGTCAGGACTCGAAACGCTGGCCAAACCTGAGCTTTCAGTTTTCGCATTCTCTATCTTCATTTAGAATGAAGTTTCAAAGATATTACGTTGTAATTCTTCCATGCCCTGATTGGACTTTATTTGTACTCGTTGGTAATGGATCCCTGCTGACCAATGATTCTGCCATGATCTCCCAACAATGCAAACTTCAAAATTGCATTAGAAATCACTCTTGGGTTGAGGCTTTGAAGATTAGATGCCCCATGGCCTCTGACCCAGGAGGTTTTGACATCTAAGTTGAGCTTTTAATTGAGAAATTGACCTGGGCTGTAAAGGGAGTTCTGGGGTTTTGACTGAGGAAGGATATGGTTCCGATTTGGCCTGATGCACAGGTAGTGACCCCATCCACCCTTAAGACCAGGCTTGTACAACTTGCATTTAAACTGTAGGACAGAGAGCAAATTACTTTCCCTCTGAATACATTTTTTTAAAAAGTTAATCTCTATTTTAAATGCAGATTTGAAAATATGCATAACCAAACTGGGATGCAAATATTTTACAGGGAATAGATTAGATTTACAGTGTGGAAACAGGTCCTTCGGCCCAACAAGTCCACACCGACCCGCCGAAGCGAAACCCACCCATACCCCTACATTTACCCCTTACCTAACACTACGGGCAATTTAGCATAGCCAATTCACCTGACCCGCACATCTTTGGACTGTGGGAGGAAACCAGAGCACCCGGAGGAAATCCACGCTGACACGGGGAGAACGTGCAAACTCCACACAGTCAGTCGCCTGAGGCGGGAATAGGTTCTGTAAAATAACAGCTGTTGCCTACTCTAGAAGGGTGTTGGTAAGTAAGCACTGAACTCCATTTCAAATGGAGCAGATTAAAAGGCTGTCCTTACCCCCTCTGACTAAAATGGTTCTAACCATTTCAGTCTGATCAAGAACAAATGCCTGGTAACAATGTGGTTCCTCTTGGAACTACGGCCAGAGAATCTAAGGCCAGGAACTAAGTTGAATAACTAGCTGAGTGCTTATAGTACTTTCAGGTGGACAACTTTACAATACTAAACACATCTTTTTGGCTTTTAAATGATTTGCTATGCAGACTTAGTCTAAGCTGGATGTAATACCAGGTAAAAACAGGCAGGGAATCAGAGGTTTGCCCTTTAATTTAAAAGTTTAAAAAAATGAGGTCTGCAGATGCTGGAGATCACAGCTGAAAATGTTTTGCTGGTTAAAGCACAACAGGTTAGGCAGCATCTCAGGAATAGGGAATTTGACATTTCGAGCATAAGCCCTTCATCTGTTTCCTGATGAAGGGCTTATGCGCGATGTCAAATTCCCTCATCCTGAGATGCTGCTTAACCAGCAACACTTTCAGCACCTCTGATTTTAAAAATCAAACTCATTCCACATGTCTTCAGTTTGTCCATTAACTTTTGGCTGTCAGAATATGCCTCTTGATGATAAATTTTGCTTCTGTTTTTGTGTAGCAGTTAGTGGTGAAAGGACTGATCCAAATTCTTACAAGAACATTTTTTTTTGCACAGAAATGCCCAGGTACTGGGTTACCTCATGCCTGCTGAGGCTAAACTTTATTCAATTTAATGCAACCTTTCCTTGTATCCTATATCACTTTTTAAATTTTTGAGCACATACACATCCACTTTTTTTTCCTGCTCTGGCACGTCTTAGTTTTAGTCTTTGTCAATGTCTATCCTACCACAGTTAATCACTCTCTGCATTGAACATTATCTGTTGCTGTTTTACCAAGTCACTTAGGTTTCTGCAATTTGCTCATCACTCTAGATACTTTCATGAAGTGATCAAGTACTAAATTCATGCCCTGTGTACACAAACTTTTAAAGTGCAATTGTCAGTAACTCCTTTTTCAAAGGATCTGATCCGCCCTTGGTTTACTCTGTTTGAAAGTAGTGTATTTGACTTTGCTGTAGTGCTCTTACTGATTCCTCAAGACTGAGGTTGCAGAAGTATTCAACATTCTTGTTTGGATTCCACTGACCAGGCCAAGAGTCTAAAAGATGCTCAATGAACTATAGTTAAGATGCAGGCTGCTATCTGCCCAACAGTGAATGTGCATCCCTGCCTCAAGTGGAGACCTGCACATGCCTACTTCTGACTTCATTTTTGCTGAGCAACCCGCATTGTATTGGTTTTCATTGGTTTTCCACTAAAGATGAAAAGTTGTCAATTTCTGAACAGTTTTATGGCTGAGTGTAAATTTCCTTTCATGAAAGGGAGGGGCTGCAATGGCATTGTAATATCACTGGACTAGCAATTCTGAGCAAGTTAATAGCCTGGAACATGAGTTTGAATCCCATGATGTGGTAAAACTTTATTAAAACTTAAACTCTAGATCTAGGAATAAATGGTTATTCTGTAACCCTTCAAGAAACCCTGATCTTGGCCATTAGTACTTTAAATAGAAGTTTTTTTTTTGAAGACTGTCCTTGCTCCCTAAGAAGAGGCTCAGTCTCAAGGGTAACTAATGTCTGGTAATAAAATGCCAGCTGGTCAGTGATTCCTAAATGCTTCATACAGTCTTCCTCATCCCCCTTAATGTAGAAATCTAGGTATGTTAACTTGTCAATGGAGCATACAATCCAGCTCAGTAGTATTGGACCAGTCTATTCCAACTAAAACTTGACGATGTCTTTAGATTAGAGTGGTGCTGGAAAAGCACAGCAGGTCAGGCAGCATCAGAGGGGCAGGAAAATTGACGTTTTGAGCAAAAGCCCTTCATCAGGAATGGAGGCAGGGAACCTCCAGGGTGGAGAGATTAAATAGGGGGGTTGGGGCTGGGGAGAAGGTAGCAAAGAGTAAATAGGTGAATGGGGATGGAGGTGATAGGTGGGAAGAGAGATAGGCAGGTTGAACAGATCAGGCTGAAAATGTGTTGCTGACAGTACTGAGCTGGAAGGATGGAACTGGGGTAAGGTGGGGTGGGGTGGGGTGGGGAGGGGAAATGAGGAAACTGGTGAAGTCCACATTGACCTGGAGTTGAAGTGTTCAGAGGCAGAAGATGCATTCTTCCAGGTGTCAAGTAGTGAGGGAATGGCAGTGGAGGTGGCCCAGGACTTGCATATCCTCAGTAGAGGGGGAGTTGAAAACCCCATGGGGCTGTGGGGTTGATTGGTGTGGGTGTCCTAGAGATGTTCCCTGAAGCGCTCTGCGAGGTGGTGTCCAGTCTCCCCATTGTAGAGGAGACCACATTGGGAGCAACTGATACAATAAATGAAAGTGCAGGTGAAACTTTGAAAGTGGAAGGCTCCTTTGGAGCCTTGGATGGAGGTGAGGGAGGAGGTGTGGGCACAGGTTTTGCAATTCCTGCAGTGGCAGGGGAGGGTGCCAGGATGGGAGGGTGGTTTGTTGGGGGCGGCACGGACCTGACCAGGTAGACACGGATGGAATGGTCATTGCGGAAAGGGGTGGGGAGGGAAGTATATCTGTAGTGGTGGGGTCAGTTTGGAGGTGGCGGAAATGTCAGCGGATGATGCAGTTAATGCGAAGGTTTAGGGTGGAAAGTGAGGACAGGGGGGTTCTGTTTTTGTTACAGTTGGAGGGGTGGGGTTTGAGGGCGGAGGTGCAGGATGTGGATGAGATGCGTTAGAGGGCACCTTCAACCACGTGGGAAGGGAAATTGTGATCTCTAAAGAAGGAGGCCATCTGGCATGTTCTGTAGTGGAACTGGTCCTCCTGGGAGCAGCTACGGTGGAGGCAGAGAAATTGGGAATACGGGATGGCATTTTTGCAGGAGTAGGTGGGAAGAAGTGTAATCCAGGTAGCTGTGGGAGTCGGTGGGTTTGTAAAAAATGTCAGTGTCAAGTTGGTCGTCATTAATGGAGATGGAGAGGCCCAGGAAGGGGAGGGAGGTGTCAGAGATGATCCAGGTGAATTTAAGGTCAGGGTGGAATGTGTTGGTGAAGTTGATGAACTGCTCAACCTCCACGTGGGAGCATGAGGTGGTGCTGATGCAGTCATCAATGTAGCAGAGGAAGAAGTAGGGAGTGATGCCAGTGTAACTACAGAAGATGGACTGTTCTATGTAGCTGACAAAGAGACAGGCACAGCTGGGGCCCATACGGGTGCCCATGGGTACCCCTTTGGTCTGGAGGAAGTGGAAGGATTTGAAGGAAAAATTGTTAAGGGTGAGGACCAGACCAGCCAAGCGAATGAGTGTCAGTGGAAGGATATTGTTGGGGACGTCAGAAGAGGAAGAAATGGAGGGCTTGGAGGCCCTGGTCATGACGGTTGGAGGTATAGAGAGATTGGATGTCCATGGTGAAGATAAGGCATTTGGGGCCGAAGAAATGGAAGTCTTGGTGGAGCTGGAGGGCATTGGTGGTGTCTCAAATGTATGTGGGGAGTTCCTGGACTAGGGGGGATAGGACAGTATCGAGGTAGCTGGAGATGAATTCAGTTGGGCAGGAGCAGGCTGAGACAATGGGTCGGCTGGGGTGGTCAGGCTTGTGGATCTTGGAAAGGAGGTAGAATCGGGCGGTGATGTCTTTAGCTGGTTGCTGAGGCATTCATGCTCTTTCCCAACAAGAGCAGACACAGTACAAACCAGTTTTCTAAACATACAGTTGGCAGGATCGGAAACGCACAAACTGAAGTGTCAACCAGTTTCCTGACACTCAGGTTCATTCACTTGGTTGAACCTTCTCTGGACTGCTTCCGATGCCAATATATCCTCCCTTGGATAAGGGGAACCAAACTATCATGTATTCCAGAGGTGGTTTCCCTAGTGCCTTGTTTTTTTTTAAGTAAGACCTTGCTACTTTTATATTACATTTGGCCTTTATTTCAACATTCCATTCACCTTTCCTGTACCTGCTGAATTTGTATACCAGCTTTACATCATAAATGCATGAGGACTCAATTGCCATGTTCTGTAGTCTGTTTTCAATAACATTTGTTATATTACTGCCAAAGTATAGAACCTCACTTTTCCTTGTAGTTCATCTGCTAAATTCCCACCCACTCACTAAACTCCTCTCCATCCCATCTATTTGGGTCATTTGTGAACTTGGCTATAGTACACTCATTTTCCTCATTCAAGTTATTAATATACTGTCAATAATTTGTGATCCTAGAACTGATCCCTGTGGCACTCCTCCAGCTACAGGTTGCCATCCTGAAAATAGTCCTTATCCTAGCTCTAGTCAGTCTTCTATAATGCAATACATTATATTCCTACTGTGTTTCCTTTTACTAAATAGCTTAACATGGTGCCTTATCAAAAAACTACCTGGCAATCCAAATATTTTACTTACACTGCATTTCCTTTTATCCATCCTGTTTGGTACTGCCTCAAAGAATACATAAGGTAGAGCACATGCACCAGAAGGTTCAGGAACAGCTTCTTCCTGGCTGTTGTTAGACTAATGAATAGACTGTAACTTCAAATAATATTGATCTTGCCTAGTGCTTGTATGTGATGTAACCTCTATGCCTCTAAGTTTTTTTCCCCACCCAATGATCTGTATGTCCTTGCTTACAATGAACTGCCTGCACAGCTTGTAAACAAAGCTTTTCGCTGTACTTTTGGGTACACGTGACAATAAATAAATTCAAATCAAATCAGATTAGTAATAAATGAGCCCAGCATCATTTCCACATTTCCCCTTGAAGTCATGCTGATTCTACTTGATCATGTATGTTTCAAACTGTTCTATTCTTATGTTCTTTTTAAAATAGACTTCCATAAATTAAAATGTTAAGCTAACTGGCTTACTTGCTATTTATTGTTCTTATATCGTTTTATTAAAATACAGGGGTTACATGATCAGTTCCCTAATTATTTGGGACTTTTCTAAAATCTAAGGATTCTCTGAGCTCGACTGCGAATGCATCCACTAGCTTGATAGCTATTTTATTTAATATCCTAGGATGCATCCAATCAGATCTGAGAACTTATCAAAAACAAAAATTGCTGGAAATTCTCAGCAGGTCTGGCACCATCAGTGAAGAGAAATCAGTTAATGTGTCTGGTCTGGTGACCCTTCCTCAGAATATGGGCTTATCAGTCTTAAGTCTTGATAGTTCCCTAACATTTTTTTTCTCTCTGGTAATAATTTATTGTATTTCTTTCCTCTTTTGCCCCTTGATAATTTAGTAATTTTGGAATGTTATTAGTGTCTGCTAATGGAAAGTATTTATTCAGCGTTTCTGTCAATTCCTCATTCCCAATTATTTCCCTAGCCTTGTTCTCTGAAGGGCCGATCTGAACTTTGGTGTTTTTTTAAATTTTGTTTTTAGAAAGCTTTTTTATTACTTTAAAGTTTACCTCAAGTTTGTTTTCTCCCTTTTTTTGGTAAAGTTTTAATCAAGAAGAAACAAAATCAATCTACTGGTTTGGTGCATATTATTTTCTTTCAATTTCAATCCTATCCTTTCCTGGTTACTCTTGACTGGCTTATCACATTCTGAGAATCCTCCTTTCTTACTGGGATACCTTTTGTGAGCTGTGACATATTTTCTTAAATATATGCCATTGTTTCTCACATGTCAAAACTGCTAAACTTTTTTTTCAGCTAGCTCTACCCTCACTTTTTTTATGGAAGGAAATGCACTAAACATTTCTGTGATTCTTCTGTGTAATTCTTTCATTAGTTTGTGTGTGTATAGTGACTGATTTGATCAGGGTAGTCATTATCATTGCAGGATAGTTTTACATATCAGTGAATATATGGCTAGGTTATTGCTCACAAGATTGCTGATGAGACTTATCTTGTAGCACATGGAGCTGCAGGAATCTTATTCTGTACATTGACCAGTGAACACCAGGTTTGTGTTAGATAGCAGTGGAGAACCTACCCCCTTCATTGCAGGAAGGGAGCTTGTTGGATTGTTCATTTTGGTGGTAAGTTTGCACACAGGATAGAGTTTATTAGGGTGTGTTTAAAATAAATCTTTGCAGTTGCTGATTCAACGATGAACTCAGGGCATGGTTAGGAACATAGGACTGGGATATCATAGCAATTACAGAAACATGGCTCAGGGATGGACAGGACTGGCAACTTAATGTTCCAGAATACAAATACTACAGGAAGGATAGAAAGGGAAGCAAGAGAGGAGGGGTAGTGGCGTTTTTTGATAAGGGATAGCATTACAGCTGTACTGAGGGAGGATATTCCTGGAAATACATTCAGTGAAGTTGTTTGGGTTGAACTGAGAAATGAGAATGGGATGATCACCTTAGTGGGATTGAGTTAGAGACCCCCTAATAGGCAGAGGGAAATGGAGAAACAAATTTGTGAAGAAATCTCAGTTATCTGTAATAATAATAGGGTGGTTATGGTAGGGGAATTTAACTTTCCAAACATAGACTGGGACTGCCATTGTGTTAAGGGTTTAGATGGAGAGGAATTTATTAGATGTGTACAAGAAAATTTTCTGATTCAATATGTGGATGTACGTACTACAAAAGGCGCAAAACTTGACCTACTCTTGGGAAATAAGGCAGGACAGGTGACTGAGGTGTCAGTGGGGGAGCACTTTAGGGCCAGAAACCATAATTCTTTTAGTTTTAAAACGGTGATGGAAAAGGATAGACCAGATCTAAAAGTTGAAGTTCTAAATTGGAGAAAGGCTAATTTTGATGATATTAAGCAAGAACTTTCAAAAGCTGATTGGAGCCAGATGTTTGCAGGTAAAGGGATGGCTGGAAAATGGGAAGCCTTCAGAAATAAGATGACAAGAGTCCAGAGACAGTATAGGAAAGGCTGGTAGGTGTAGGGAATGTTGGATGACTAGAGAAATTGAGGGTTTGGTTAAGAAAAAGAAGGAAGCATATGTCAGGTATAGACAAGATAGATTGAATGGATCCTTCAAAGTGTATAAAAACAGTAGGAATGTATTTAAGAGGGAAATCAGGGGGGCAAAAGGGGAACATGAGATAGCTTTGGCAAATAGAGTTATGGAGAATCCAAAGAGTTTTTACACGTACATTAAGGACAAAAGGGTAACTAGGGAGAAAATAGGGCCCCTCAAAGATCAGCAAGGCAGCCTTTGTGTGGAGCCGCAGGAAATGGGGGAGATATTAAATGAGTAGTTTGCATCAATATTTACTGTAGGAAAAGACCTGGAAGATAGAGTGTAGGGAAATACCTGGTGACATCTTGAAAAATGTCCATATTACAGAGGAGGAAGCGCTGGATGTCTTGAAATGCATAAAAGTGAATAAATCACCAGGACCTGATCAGCTGTACCCTAGAACACTGTGGGAAGCTAGGGAAGTGATTGTTGGGCCTCTTGCTGAGATATTTGTATCATTGATAGTCACAGGTGAGGTGCCTGAAGACTGGAGGTTGGCTAATGTAGTGCAACTGTTTAAGAAGGGTAGTAAGGACAAGCCAGGAAACTATAGACCAGTGAGCCTGACGGCAGTGGTGGGCAAGTTGTTGGAGGGAATCCAGAGGGACAGGATGTATATGTATTTGGAAAGACAAGGACTGATTAGGGATAGTCAACATGGCTTTGTGCGTGGGAAATCAAGTGTCATAAACTTGACTGAGTTTTTTGAAGACGTAACAAAGAGGATTGATGAGGGCAGAGCAGTGGACGTTTATATGGACTTCAGTAAGGCATTCGACAAGGTTCCCCATGGGAGACTGGTTAGTAAGGTTAGATCTCATGGAATGCAAGGAGAACTAGCCATTTGGATACAAAACTGGCTCAAAGGTAGAAGACAGAGGGTGGTGGTGGAGGGTTGTTTTTCAGACTGGAGTCCTGTGACCAGTGAAGAGCACAAGGATTAGGGCTGGGTCCACTACCTTTTGTCATTTATAAAATAATTTGGATGTGAGCAGAAGAGATATAGTTAGTAAGTTTGCAGATGATACCAAAATGGGAGGTGTAGTGGACAGCGAAGAAGGTTACCTCAGATTACAACGGATTTTGATCAGATAAGCCAATGGGTTGAAAAGTGGCAGATGGAGTTTAATTCAGATAAATGCGAGGTGCTACATTTTGGGAAAGCAAATCTTAGCAGGACTTTTACACTTAATGGTAAGGTCCTAGGGAGTGTTGCTAAACAAAGAGACCTTAGAGTGCAGGTTCATACTTCCTTGAAAATGCAGTCGCAGGTAGATAGGATAGTGAAGAAGGTGTTTGGTATGCTTTCCTTTATTGGTCAGAGTGTTGAGTACAGGAGTTGGGAGATCATGTTGTGGCTGTACAGGACATTGGTTAGGCCACTGTTGGAATAATGTATACAATCCTGCTCTCCTTCCAATCAGAAAGATGTTGTGAAACTTGAAAGGGTTTAGAAAAAGATTTACAAGGATGTTGCCAGGGTTGGAGGATTTGAGCTATAGGGAGAGGTTAAATATGCTGGGGTTGTTTTTCCTGGAGGTCAGAGGCTGAGAGGTGACTTTATAGAGGTTTATAATTTACCATGAGGGGCATGGATAGGATAAATAGACAAAGTCTCTTCCCTGGGATGGCGGAGTCCAGAACCAGAGGGCGGAGGTTTAGGGTGAGAGGTGAAAGACATAACAGAGACCTAAGGGGTAACGTTTTCATGCAGAGGGTGGTATGGGTATGGAATGAGCTGCCAGAGGAAGTCGTGGAGGCTAGTACAATTGCAACATTTGGAAGGCATCTGAATGGGTATATGAATAGGAAGGTTTTAGACGGATATGGGCCAGAAGCTGGCAGGCATGACTAGATTGGGTTGGGATATCTGGTCGGCATGGACAAGTTGGATGGAAGGGTCTGTTTCCGTGCTGTACATCTCTATGACTATAAATATTGCAAGCCTGCCATCAACATATCAGAAATATGCCAGGAGTAGGAGGTTAGTGGTTACTCCATTAAAGACATATTTCTCAAAGAACCTAATGGAAATGTTAGCAAGAGCTAGGCCTACAGGGGATTTCATGGCAACAACATCTATGACACAATCCCTACAGTGTAAATAGAGGCTATTCGGCCCATTAAGTTTTCACCGATCCTCCCAAGAGTATCCCACTCTATTTCTGGAACCCCACGTTTACCAATTAACCTGCCTAGCTTTGGACTGTGGGAGGAAACTGGTGCACCCAAAGGAAACATACCCAGACATATGAAGAATATGAACCTGAGTCCCTGGTACAGTAAGGCAGCAATGCTAATCACTGAGCCATCATGCCACCTATCTATTCTGACAAAAATGGTGTATTGCTTTTGAGGCTATTGCAAGTGTTCCACAGCCACAGTGTGCAATTACTTTCACCCATATGACTTTACAGCAGCCTGCAATCTTTGTCAGCAGAGGGTGTTTTATGTAAACAACCAATTGCTAAGCGACCATTGAAAGTGCACTCTGCAGAAATTCCAAATGTGTCAAATTCCAAGGGAGTACTCCTGAAATGTATGTGCTGCTGGACTCCCAGCTCCCACACTTGGCTGAGTCTGTTCCTTACTTTCAAGGATAGATACTCAGTGATGGGGGAATATATGGTGGCTGACACTGGTGAGGAACCTTTACAGTGGAGCTGAGAAATGACAGAATACCTGACAGAGGTCAACTCAGGCAACAATCAAAAGACAATGTGTTCCAGAGGAGTGTTGCAACATGACCCAGTGAGAGTTTCCAGAATCAGAATTGACTGTTGCGCTTTGCATAACCTAATGCAACATATGGATGAGGCCATGCATCCAGGGAACCTGGAAGTGACTTACTCCTCTCTTGTTGGAGAGATAGGACAAAGGAGACAGGACACCAACATTGGCAAGCCAGTACACCCAAATTGCAGTTGTTTCGTTAAAGCTTGAGGCCATTGAGTCACCTACTACATGTCAGTAACAGATCAACTTGCCCCTACAAGTCAGTCACTTAGAACTTAACAGCATCAGTTGCTCAGCCTCTCTAAGCCCAGACTCCACCTTCACCCCTACAAACAAGCATATGAGGGTTCAAGGGTTCACATTTACAGCCAGAATCTATTTATTTTCAACAAAGGATAAAGGAACAAATGCATCAACACAATTTAATGATACACTCAGTAACATTTAAAGTTTAAACATCTGTGCCACCCCGGCACTTCTAGGTGCTCATTCTAATGCTTCCAAATGCTCTGATAACGTATGGTCCTGCCAACTGCTGTTAAAGTGCATATTATGATAGCCTGAGAAGACTTTGACTATTGTCCAGCTGGATGTTGAGATCTACAGGGCCCAGCATATTAGAGGATTTCTGCACTGATGCAATTACCTCCTTTGTGGCTGATGCCGTGGAATGGAATCAGGTCACTGGCAGACGTGCTGAAGAATACCTGTACACTCCTGGGAAGCCCCAGGTTATGGCCAGCTGCTGCTTCTGATTTTGCTCAGCATGCAGTGGCACCTCCCCATCTACTTGAGGGGCAGTGGCACATGCATATCTGGCAGCCACTGAGTGGTCTGCTGGACCAGGGGGATCACTGACTTCTCCAGGTACTCAGAAATTTGAGACTGTATGTTCAAGGCAGTAATTCATTCTTCCAGAGTACAGATACTTGAATGGAAGAACACAAAGAATTGAGGCCCTTCTGTTCCCTCATCATATTTGAAGTGTGCATCCTTTCCACCAAGTTGAAGCCTCCTAATCACACCATTAGTTAGGTCACCCAGCTCTCTTGTCACCTCAGTAACTGTCAGGATTCATATATCCACCGTCTTCAACCTTTCGCAGGAGTTATGAGCACTTTTCTCTGGCAAGGAAAAGGATAGAGTGAGGCTCCATAACATGATCGATTGCCATCCTACTCAGTTGGCATCCTTGATCACATAGGTAAAAACAAGGACTGCAGATGCTGGAAACCAAAGTCTAGATTGGAGTGATGCTGGAAAAGCACAGCAGGTCAGGCAGCATCCAAGGAGCAGGAAAATCGACGTGTCAGCATACTAAGCTATCTCTTTTTATCCTCCTTGATCTTTCTGAAAACTACGATATAGCCAATCACATGGTTATCTTCTGACACTTATTTTTTGTTCAGCTCCTTGATCATCTTTGATTGCTTTGACTTCTACTTATCCTGATCAGACTATCTATATCAATCGTTTCCAATGATGCAAGTTCATCAAGGGGGCCTCCAAAATGTCCATCCTCTTGTTCAGCTGAGGATTTCCTATCATCGTGGTTGACAGGCTCCACAGCTATGTCCAACCCATCCCCCACACTTGGCCCTCATTCCCCCTCTTCCCTGCCACACAGAAGTAGGAACCCCCTCATTCTACCCACATCCATATCCAAAGGATTCATTTCTGACATCTCCAGTGGGATGCCACCACCAGACATATATTCTCCTCTCTTCCTTCTCAGCCTTCCACAGAGATTGTTCCCACCTAGACACCCTGGTCCATTCCTCCACAACTCCCAACAACTCTTCACAGACCCAGGCACCTTTCCATGCAATCGAAGAAGGTGTAACAACTGCCTGCTTACTTCCTCCCTCCTCGCTATCTAAGGCCCCAGACACACCGTCCAGGTGAAGCAGCGATTGACCTGCACTTCACTCAATGTATTTCTTGCTCACAATGTGGTCTACTGTATATTGGGGAGATGAAGTGGAGACTGGGCAACCATTTTGCAGAACACCTATGTTCTATCCACAAAAAAGACTTTGAGCTTCCAGTTGCATGTTATTTCAATGCACAACTGTGCTCCCTGACCAAATTCTCTGTCTCGCGTTTTCTATAGTGCTCCAGTGATGCTCAGTGCAAACTGGAAGAACAACTTCTCATTTTTCTCTTGGGAACCCTGCAGTCTTCTGGACTCTATATTGAGTTCAACAATTTTAGGATTTGAGCACCTTATCCTTTACTCCAAACCCTAGATACCAGTTCTTATCATTACATAGGCTGCTACCACACACAACCCGTTGTCAGCCACTAATGGTCTGTATTAGCAGCTATTTATTCTCCTAGTCTGATCTTTACTCATTCTTTTGTCATAGAGTCATAGAGTCATATAGTCCTACAGACAGAAGCAGGTGCTTTGGTCAAAAATGGTCCATACCAACCAAAATGTCCCTCAATGCTAACCCCATTCTCTGCATTTGGCCCATATCCTTCTAATCCATTCATATCCATGTATTTGTCCAAATGCCTTTTAAATGTTGTTAATGTACCTGCCTCAACCACTTCCGCTGGCAGCTCAATCCATATGGGTACCACCTTCTGTGTAAAAAAGTTGTCCCTCAGGTTTTCTTTCAATCTTTCCCCTCTAACCTTAAACTGATGCCCTCTAGTCCTCAATACCCCAACCCTGGGAAAAAGACTGAGTGCATTCACCCTATCCATGCCTCTCATGATCTTGTACACCTCTATAAAGATCCCCATCAGTCTCCTACACTCTAAAGAAATAAAGTCCTAGCTTGTCCAACCTCTTCCTATAACTCAGACCAGGCAACTCAGTTCAGGCAACATCCTTGAAAATTTCTTCTGCACTCTTTCCAGTTTAATAACATCCTTCCTATAATCAGGTGATCAAAACTGAACAACACTCCAAGTGTGACCTCCAAGTGCTGTATAACTAACATAACTTCTTAACTTCTATATTCAATGCCCTGACTGATAAAGGCTAGTGTGTCTAAAGCCTTTCTCACTGTCCTATCTACCTCAAACTCCACTTTCAGAGAACTGTGAACCTGAACTCCAAGATCCCTCTGTTCCACTACACTCCTTAAGGCCCTACCATTCACTATGAAACTCCTGCCTTGATTTCACTTTTCAAAATGCAAGACTTATGCACTTAATGGTAAGGTCCTAAGGAGTGTTGCTGAACAAAGAGAGTGCAGGTTCATAGCTCCTTGAAAGTGGAATTGCAGGTAGATAGGATAGTGAAGAAGGCGTTTGGTATGCTTTCCTTTATTGGTCAGAGTATTGAGTACAGGAGTTGGGAGGTCATGTGGGGCTGTACAGGACATTGGTTAGGCCACTGTTGGAATATTGCGTGCAATTCTGGTCTCCTTCCTATCGGAAAGATGTTGTGAAACTTGAAAGGGTTCAGAAAGATTTACAATGATGCTGCCAGGATTAGAGGATCTGAGCTACAGGGAGAGGCTGAACAGGCTGGGACTATTTCCCCTAGAGCGTCGGAGGCTGAGGGGTGACCTTATAGAGGTTTACAAAATTATGAGGGGCATGGATAGGATAAATAGACAATGTCTTTTCCCTGGGTTAGGGAGTCCAGAACTAGAGGGTATAGGTTATGGGTGAGAGGGGAAAGATATAAAAGAGACCTAAGGGGCAACTTTTCATGCATAGGGTGGTACGTGTATGGAATGAACTGCCAGAGGATGTGGTGGAAGCTGGTACAATTGCAACATTTAAGAGGCATTTTGATGGATATATGAATAGGAAGGGTTTGGAGGGATATGGGCCGGGTGCTGGCAGGTGGGACTAGATTAGGTTGGGATAGCTGGTCGGCATGGACGGGTTAACCGAAGGGTCTGTTTCCATGTTGTACATCTCTATGACTCTATGACCTCAAACTTATCTATATTAAACTCCATTTGCCATTTCCCAGCCCTCTTCCCCATCTGTTCAAGGTTCTGCTTCAATTTCTGACCTTCCTCTCTGTTCACGAGACCGCCTATTTTAATGTCATCAGCAAATTTACAAATTGTGCCTTGTACATTCTCATCCAAATCATTGATATACATAACCAAACAGTAGTGGGTCCAGCATCGACCTCTGAGGCACTCCACTAGTCACAGGGGCCTCCAGTCCCACAGGCATGCTTCCAAGATTATCTTTTGCTTCCTATCATCAAACCAATTTTGTATCCAATTTGCCAGCTCACCCTGGATCCCGTGCAATCTAACTTTCCACAGCAGGCCCTCATGTGAAACCTTATCAAAGGCCTTACTGAAATCCATATAGACTATATCTACTGCCCTTCCCTTGTCAACTTTCCTGGTCACTTCATCAAAGAACTCTAACAAGATATGATCTCCCACTCACAAAGCCATGCTGACTACTCCTAATCAAACTTTGTCTTTCCAAATGCATGTATATCTTATCCCTCAGAAACTTCTCAAATAACTTACTCACCACAGATGTTAAGCTTACTGGTCCACCCCCACCCCCAATTTCTTCTCTAGCGTCTTGTGGTGTTCTTGGATATATCTGATCAGGACCAGGAGTTTTATCCACCTTTATTCATTCTAATACAGCCAATGCCTCCTCTACTATGATATGGACTGTTCTCCAAGATATCACCACTAACTTCCCCAAGTTCTCAAGTCTTAATGTATGTCTCCATGGTAAACAGAGAGGAGAAATAGTCATTGAGAACCTTGCCCATCTCCTGTGGTTCTACACATACATGTCCATTCTGGTCCTTGAAGGGCCTTATTCTCTCTCTAGTTATTCTTTTTCCTTTAATATACTTAAAGAACCTCTTGTCTGCCCAGCTGTTTTTCTCTCTCTCTGGGCTCCACCTATCATTTACTTCTACCCCCTCCCCAACCCCATCCCATCACCAGCATATATACCAACCTTTTCCTAGCTACAGTCAGTTCTGAAGAAGGGATTCTCCACCTGAAACATTAACTCTGTTTCTTTCTCCACAGATTTTGCTGGACTTGCTGAGTTTTTCCAGCAATTTCTGTTTTTGTTTAAGATTTCCAGCTTCCTCAGTGGTTTGGATTTTTTATCAATTACTTTTCTTCTTACCTCTCCATGACCAGGCTCTACATTTCTCAATCCCTCCACTGTTTCTCTGTTACCAGACTGTGTGTTGACATTCAATCTTCTGTTAGTCATAAATTCAGCGAACTAAGCACGCTACTCATATTAATCCACGTATCCGTATGGCTGATTCAACCCACCTTCTCACCCATTGTCTTGGACAAAAGACTGCTCATTATCTTACTGGCCTAATTTACTTTAAGCTTATTCCTGACACTATGCATCACAAAAAAGAATTACCTACCTCTTCTCTGTAATATCACCAACCTTCTTTCAAAGTAGAAATTTTGTATAAGGTAATAGTTTTGTAAGCAAAAGAGAAAATGCTGGAAAATCTCAGCAGGTCTGGCAGCATCTGTAAGGAGAGAAAAGAGCTGACATTTTGAGTCTAACTGATCCTTAGTTTTGTAAGGGCTAGTGTTGAAGACTGCATTAAATTCCATTCAATATGATCATGTCATACAATCATGGGCAGAAAAATAGGGAAAAAAGCTCTGGATCTCAAAGAAGATAGATGCATCATCTATGTCTCCCCATAGTTTTGGTAACGATGTGTATCTAACTAATGTAAATTGTACCTAATTAGTATCGTGCAATAAACTACATTTTACTGAGAAGAGGATCTTCTTGTTACTCTACCACAGTAAGCCACATAATCAGGGAAGGAGGAATGGTGCAGCATCCTTTTAGCCACAAATACCACAATGACTAATCCACAACTACAAGCTACATATTCTATCATCTCCAGACAAATGGTTCAACACATTCCTTATTGACTTCCACTTTCTTCGTTTCATGATTTCAGTTATCTTACTGAGCACAAAGTTGCGTTTGGGAGTACACCTGGTTTCATTTATCAGCATTGGTTAAAGGATCCCAGCATGCACACTTAAATTTCTATCTTTGTTGAAAGGTCTGAATTTAGTTTTCCTATCTCTAACTGCATAAAATAAAAGCTATGAACCCTGATAATATGTCAACTAAAATATTCAAGAAACCACTTACTAGCCAAGGTGTACTACTGCATCTACCACAACTTTAGAAAATTGCCCAGGTATATCCTGTCCCTTAAAAATAAACAGGACTAATTCAATCCAGCATTTACAAACTCATCAATCTTTTTCATCAGCGAAATGATAGTGCTTACTATAATGAATTTGGCTGCATTTTGAATACACTGGCCCAGACTTCATTACAGCCATGGACAAACTCAAAAGAGGATATGATAGTGACTGCCCTTGATATCAAGGCATCATGTGAGCAAATGTGGCATCAAGAAGACCAAACAAAATTGAAGTAAATAGGAATCAGGAGGAAAATTCTGTAAGATTGGAATCATACTTGCACAAAGGAAGATGGTTGTGGTTGATTGATTCACTCATCTCAATCCCAAGATTTCCCTGTTCTGCAATATTAGAATTCCTCAGGATAATATTTTGTGCCCAATCATCTTCAACAGATTCATCAATTACCTTCCTTCCATTATAAAATCAGGAGTGGTTTGCTGATGGTTCAGTATATTTTTTATACTCTACCAAAGCAGCTTGTGCCCATGTTCAGCAAGATCTGGACAGTATTTATGCTTAGGCTGATAAGATGGTGCACAAGTTTCTAACACACAAGTGCCAGACATAACCATATTCAGCAGAGAGAATCCAACTCCTTCACTTAACATTCAACAGTTTTGCCATTGATGAATCCTCCATTACCAACATTCTGGGACTTCCATTGACCAGAAACTTAATTAGACCCATCATATAAATATTATGGTTACAAGATCAGATCAGAAACTGGAAATTCTGCAGCAGGTCACTCATTGCTTGACTCCTACAACTACAAGGAACAAGACAGGATTACGCATATGTGAGTACATCTTCAACAATCTTCAAGAAACTTAAAACTTTCTTAGGCAAAACAACCGCTCGACTGGTACCTCATCCAACATCTTTAATATTTACTCCTTCCACTACTGGGTAGAGAAGGAGCAATGTGTACCATCAATAAGAAGCACAGCAGCAACCCACCAAGTCTTTTTGAATGCACCTTCTAAATTAATAATAACATCTCCCACCTAAGACAACATGGAACACCACCATCTTCAAATGCCCCTCTGAGATACACACCAATCTGACTTGGAATAGTATCACTATTCCTTCATTTCTGCTGGGTCAACGTTCTGTGATTCTCTCCCTGACTGCAATATGGGTTACCAATACCACATGGGCTGCAGTATTCCAAGAAAGCAGCTCACCTCTTTCCAAATGGCAGTTACAGATGGCATATAAATGCTGACCCAATCAGCAATATTCACATCCCATGAAGGAATGAAAAACACTGTTCAAATTCTCTAATTCACATGTTATGCTCATCTGATTCCAACATCCTGTACATTATTCACGCCGCTGGGAAAAGTGCCAAAGTTTTCTACATTAAAATAGCATTTCAATGCAAATTGCAGATTTAAGGTGAATGAAATTAAGAATTCAGGTAGAGCTGAGAAACAGAACTGAACATATCATTAGTTTCACATTGACATGCAATGAAATAGCACTATTCTCTGGCACCCCACCCAAATATTGACCATACAGAATGAAAATAGTGAATATTTTATTATTCTTTCCAAAAAGGATATCACAATGGAGTTTCTGTATAGTGATCAAGGATCTCTGACTCAGTATCTGACCTCCTTAGTGAAGAAACATCAAATCCAATTCTAGTCCCTTGTCACAATGCCAGTCAAAATCAGTTTACTCAGCACAGAGCAGGGATCAAAGCTGAAATCTTCAATATATATGATTCAATGCCAAACTAGATCATGGATCCAGACACTGAACAGACATTAAAACTGTTTTGAAAAAGTTTTACCTACTTGCATTGTTTTGTTCACGCATCGGAGCATGCGCGGTGACACACCTAATGGAACTGTGCAGTTGTCATATGATTGGATACACTAACTCATGCAGTATTACATGGTGCAAGATGCTGGCTGATCATTAAAATAACATAGATGTAAACATTAAATGATAGAATATTAAGATTCATTTAAGAGTGTAAATACTTAAAGATGTGTTATTTTCTCCATCCTGGGTTCATTTTATTTCATACTTTAAAAATGCAGATTTACTTATTTGTTTAAAAATGGCATTCAAAATTGCAATTAGATTTGAGACAAAGTAATAATTCAGATCTGAGTTGAGAATGTAAGATACTTTTGCCCTGAATCAGCATAGTTTGTTATTTCTTGTACTGATTTTGCTCTATCCAAATTATTTTACAATACATTGGAGATAATACACAAAGTACCAGTTTGGCAGCTTTTAACAGTAATAATACGAGTGGAATATAACTTGCTTAGAGATATAATTAATGAGGCTTAATTTTTTATGAACTATGCTTTCATTAAAATAAGCAAATTTCCGATCAGGGAATTATGGAGAGTGTAATGTGGTCAATCAGAAAATAGAACTTCGCAGCGTTATGTGGCAATGCTAAGAATTAGTTTTAGAAACAGCTGTGGCAATGTGTTTAACATTAAACAGTTGTGACATTTCTAACCATCTTTTTGATTGTTAATATTTTAATACTTTTGAGTAAGTTACTAAATCAACAAAGTTGTTATTTAATCTTGGGCTGATATTTTTAACAAATGACAGATTTAGTAATGATTTAATAGTCTTAAACTACATTAAATATTTATCTTTTCTTTTCCTGGCAACATTTACATTATAAATGGAAGAATGTATCCATTTGTGGTTAATCAAATTCAAAGTAACTACAAAAATAAATACTATATAACAATGCAATTCAAAAACAATTACCTCCTGTATTCATTCCACTGGAGTCATAGACTAGCAATCTTATATTTTAAAATTTAAAGCATATAATTACGAACATGATCAGACTGAGTTGCAAGTTTAGTGAGCAACCAAGTGAGTTCAGAGCTACAAAATTCGGGGCTACATAAACACAAATAATGCGATAATATTTACAGTGAAAAGTAACTTTTCAGTTTGGTTATTTATTTTAAAGTGGAGTGATAAGCCCACAAAGATTATAACTCTACCTTCTTCCAGAGTGATGAGTTTTGCTTAGGTCTTTATGGTAGGGGCGTGGCGTTGTCCTCCGTCTAGTGACAAGCGAGCTTCAGCCATGCATTCTCTCATAACGTGACAGCGGCGATGGCTAGGGGAGAGCCGAAACTTCGCGCGGTCCAATCTGCAGGTTTAATAGAGCTTTGAATCACTTTTCTCTTCCTCGCAAGACTGCCTTGGAAATCAATGTGTGAAGAAAGTGATTGTGCTTAAATAGGCTGTCTGACAGCGGTCAGAAGTGTTGGGTAAGCTGGCAGTAGTGCTGGGGAGGGGGAGGGTTACATAGAACAAGTCTGCTTCGTGTCCCCAGTGCATTCAAAATATGGCATCTATGACAGCCGGATGTGTTATTAGCTAGCTGGGTTTGTCATCTCTATTTGAGTATGATACAATTTGGTATCATGAAACATTTTGACGAGATGAGAGTCTTAACACACGTCTTTTTTTATATGGGTGGTGGTTGGGTATGATGAAGTTTCTTACATAAGGATTTTCAGTGTCTAGTTTAATACGATTTAAACTGAAATTTACAGTTGAGCAACTGGTAAATGTTTGGATGTAAAACAGTGGTAAAGTAGTTTATTAGTGTATGAAAAGAACGGCCTCGCTGATCCTGATGATTCCTCATGGTGAGTGTATTCTGAAACTCGAAGCCTATGGTTCAGATTAAGGTTGGTATGACTGAAATGAGCTGCAACATTTTAAGGTTAAATTCGGTTCTGCGCAAACTTGTTTGTTATTTTTATTCTATTAATTTCCAAGCAACTTCAAATATACTTTTGGAAAACAAAAGCAGCTTTAAAACGGCACATCTGGGACCCAGCATCCCCATAAACCAAATACAAGGGTTATTGTAGAATTAACTCTAATTTCACCGTTAAAGCACCAGAAGTAGTTTTCCGGCAGAACTTAGAGGAAAACACTGTCATTAACAACAATGAATCAAAGTACACTTTAACAACATCCACATCATAACTGACCACAGAGATTTTCATCTTCATTGCATTTAGTTACCTTTTCTAGAAGCACTGTTCTACAATTCTTGATGACTACAATGGTTATAAAAACGGAGACTATTTACAGTAAACCACAGTTATAAATCTGATTATTTCCTTTCAGCAGTTTCTTGAATTTTCTTTTTAATTTAACAGGCATCAGAATTTTCTACTTAAATAAGGCGTCATTGATGTTACGTTTAAGCAATAGTGCCATGGATAATAATTAAGTATTTGCTTTTATTTTTCATACCAAATTGTGTAATTCATTGACACTCTCCACGAAATGACAATAATGACACTTAAGCAAAAATATAATGTGAGAAATATTACACGAGTAAAATCGATTCTATTTTGTACAGGGCACCTGTTGATGCCACGTGAAGCTGAATAAGCTATTTTTTCCTTATTCAGCAATTTGTTTTCTGTTGACGCAAGCATCTGTAGAAAGCTGCATCTCAGTCCGCTGAATTGCCAGGATTTCAAATTCTTAAATTGATGGTTATGAGGTACATGCAACACAAAAATTTAAACTTCTTGACTATCTAGTTTTGATATGAACAAGTTAAACGATTTCTATTTTAATTATTGCAATGTAAATTGATTACGATACTTTAATTAATTGTAATGGTATTGAACTTAAAAACGACTTAAATTTAGTGTTACCTAGACCGAGAGACACGGCTTCAAATCCCACCTGTTTCTGAGGTGTGTAATCACATCTCTGAACAGCTTGATCAGAGAAATAGGTTTTTTTAAAAAAAAGTAGTTAGTGGTTGCCAATGATATTCTAATAAGCCCAGTATTAAAACTAAACAGAATTAACTTTCCACAAATCTGGTTGGAGGCCTATTTCAAGCAAATTTTAAAACGCTAAATGTTCAATGTAAATTCCAAGGTTGATTTAAATTATGTTTATGAGTTCAAAAGGTCTAGAAATATCAAAGAATCAGCTAAGATGATTAGTTTTCAAAAGTTTGGGAAGACATTGATAGATTCTATACGATCTGAAACACAACTCGTGTACATTCAAAAGGCGATACTCCTGCATTTCGATTATTAGTAATATTTATCCAGTGTAATCGTCAATATCATGTTCTTATGTATCACATGCATTTCTGCGTGATATGCTTCATAATATTCTTTTAGACTGAACCACTAATACCGAATTTGCCTTTTTAAATTTAATTAGTAGTGCAAGCCAAATTCAGTCTGGTAAGATTGCTTACATAACACAAATGTTTTCGCTTTAATAGCGACTTGGCTAGTCATTTATACGCACGAACCATTTTACGTGCCTGCTTTTGACGATTAAACGTGTCAGAAATTATGCTATTTTGGTGTTATTAAACCCATCAATGCAATTAACTGTTATGTGTTGCATTTTTCGACAATTACGTTCTCTGTGACTCAAACCATCAACTCACATCTAGGATACACAACTGTCGAGGGCACCGCTAAAATGAAATAAGTAGAACTAATATTTTAAAACGAATCAAGGTGCAAAATAATGAATTCAAATGATAACAATACGAATGAAAAGTAAAAGGCAATACATTGCAGAAATGTTGTTTAGTGATATAAAACCGATAAACAATTAAGGCAATGAATATGTCAACGATTTCAAATAGCCAGCTACATCAACTTGCAAATTCTAACAAGACTGGAAAAATGTCCATTGTATTAAAAGAATGCTGGTTATGATTAGCCGAGGCATATTCAACCTGGAATAAGAAATATATCAGTGTTTGAATATGTAAACTGAAAGATGTTCAATGAGATCATATTTATCGATAACTAACTGACATTGAAATGAATTAATGAAGGAAATCGGGCATGTTCGTTACTTGGCGGTACAGCTATGCGATCAAGTAAAATTAAACCTAATGGGTACTGACATAAAATCGGGTCAATAATTTATCAGTTAGTACACACAAACAATAAGTTAATGTTTCTGAAATTAGCCATTATAGTTCAAAACTGGAAACTGCTAGTCTTACCGTCATTATCAAAATCAGCAACTGGCATATCTCTTAATATTTCACAGAAGTGCCTTTAGTTGTTTTATGCGGTGATTTCCAGGGTAGTTACAACAACCTAAAATATTAAGTAAAAGGTTGAAGAAACGAAAGCACCGAAATTGAATGTACTGATCAATTTGTAGAGTCCAAAGCTATCATTCAAGTTATTGAATTTATTATGCAGTTATTCACAACACGGATAAGATTCATCTGACATGTGTTTATTCTGTGTGCTGTGAAAACCACTATAAATGTATTTATTGAAGGCTGCAGATATTTTAATCAACCTGTTCAGACGTGTAACGAGATATTTCTGGAGTAGGTTGGGACTTGAACCTAGGCGTGTGGCCCAGAGGTAGAGGCACTGCCACTGCATCACAAGACACCCACCCCCACCCTGTGTGAGTCTATGGTTTATTGCCCCGCCTTTTAATAGGTACAAATCGTATCATCGATAGAATCATGACGATTTCTTGATACGATTTTTGGACAAGCGCAACTGGTCCCCACCACGCCCCCCATCTTCCACATCATTCAGATAGTATGAAAAGCAGCGTCCTATGTACTTGAGCAGGCAATTTGATTAGATTTGAGCAATTTCACTGGTTCAGTGTTTCTTTTCTGTACTGTTTCCAGTGATTTCTTAAGATTTCCATATCATACAGTTATTACCATTTCCTCAAGACATATTTCCAAATACTTTTAAAAGTGCTTTGCGCATAAATGACTTAATATCATTGTTTCATATTCAATTTCTAAATTTTCCGTGTACTAATATGCATGGCAGTTGGACTGACGCCAAATTACGGCATTGTTTTCAGGAACTCAAACGGCTTTGTAAATCTGCAAATAGATGTAGAGTTTTAGATTCAGGTTTTAAAGCAATTGATTGGTTTCTGACTTAATTGGAAAAATACAAGATTTATCATCTTTAATTATTTGATACAGATGTACATTTAAATGGGAAAATTAAGTGGCCAAAATACCGACTTTGTAAGAACATGCGGGGTACAATAATGTAATTCGCGCGATTTAAATTGATAAAGAATATCTCAAAAGATTATTTTCAAAATGAACGATATTGTGCCATCGCAATTCATAATACTATATATGGCCATTTCAACAAAGGTCTTCTCCCTGGGGTGGGCGACTCCAGGGCAGAGGTTTAGAGTGAGATGGGAAAAATTTATAAGGGACCTATGGAACAACTTTTTCACACGGAGGGTGGTGCGTGTATGCAATGAGCTTCCAGAGGAAGTGATGGAGGCTGGTACAACATTTAAAAGGCATCTGGCTGGGCATATGAATGTGAAGGGTTTAGACGGGTATGTGCCAGGTGCTGGCAAATGGGACTAGATTAGGTTAGGATATCTGGTTTAATGGACAAGTTGGACCGAAGGGTCTGTTTCCTATTGTACATCTCTATGACTCCATATTGCCAACATTTGCTTTTTAATAACCACAAGTAAGCTTAATAACTGGCATTGCGTATTTTCAAAACCATTACTCCAAATATCCACCGAGGGTTTGGCCTTCCCATTGTCCAATATCTAATGGCTCTTTGTTCTATGGATTGTTTTTGCAGGATAGAGATTTGAAACAATGGGTGACTGGAGTTTTCTGGGAAGGCTTTTGGAGAATGCGCAGGAACACTCGACAGTGGTAGGCAAGGTTTGGTTGACTGTGCTCTTCATCTTCCGAATCCTAGTGCTGGGGGCTGCGGCTGAGGAAGTCTGGGGAGATGAGCAATCTGATTTCACCTGCAATACCCAGCAGCCAGGTTGTGAGAACGTCTGCTATGATAAGGCATTTCCCATTTCTCACATCCGATTCTGGGTGCTCCAGATCATCTTCGTGTCAACGCCTACCTTGATATATCTGGGCCATGTACTGCACATTGTGCGGATGGAAGATAAAAGGAAAGAGAGGGAAGAAGAGATTAGAAAAGCCCAGAATGAAGCAGACAAAGAACTGCTGCTTAAAAATGGTAAAAAGGAGAAGCTTCCTTTTAGAGATGATCATGGCAAAATCCGAATTCAAGGGGCTTTGCTACGCACCTACGTTTTCAATATAATTTTCAAAGCGATGTTTGAAATTGGATTTATTGTAGGTCAGTATATCTTATATGGCTTTAAGCTTAGCCCACTGTATCGGTGCAATAGATGGCCATGCCCCAACACCGTGGACTGCTTCATATCACGGCCAACAGAGAAGACTATCTTCATCCTATTTATGCTTGTGGTGGCTTGCGTGTCCCTTTTCTTGAACCTAATGGAAATCTATCACCTCGGATGGAAGAAGCTGCGACAGGGTGTAACCAACCGACAGCCCCCGGAACTGGAGCAGAAACCGGAGCCCCTGACGCCAGTCACAAGGACTGCCCCGAGCACCTTCAGCTATCCATACTTCCCGGACACAGCCGAGGGACCCCATCCCTACCCCGGAGGCCCGCCGAATGAGTTCAAAATGGCGGCGTTGCCCGAGGATAGGTCGCCGTACATAGCATACAACAACAAATTGGCTGCCGAGCAGAACTGGGCCAACATGGCCGCCGAGCAAAACCGCCAGCTCAGCGCCAGCAACGACAATGGTAACGGGAGTCAGGAGCATGCGCTCCTCGTGCAAGCCAATCAGGAGAGCGCGTCTGCAGGCGGGGTTCCGCGCGGCAACGGTCACCTGACCACAATGGCCGAGATGCACGAGGCTCCCGTTAGTGACACACGACCGTTGAGCCGGGCCAGCAGAGCAAGCAGCGGCCGAGCAAGATCGGACGATCTGGCGGTTTAGCGTCCGCTTCTCGTCCTCCTTCATCCTCTCTTAAATCGATACAAAATTTTAATATCAAGTCGGGTAGGTGGGAGAACCATGCATGCTGAGGAGCATGTAATTGTGATGCGCTCCCGGAGTTGTATTGTTAGTGGCTTTCACAGAGCCGATTTTGTTAAAAGTTACACACCTGTTAGCTTTAACATTTAGACATGTTCCGATTTTATGTTTTTCACAAACGAAAATCTACTGATTAACTTAATTAAGTAGACAGCCAAAAATGGCGAAATGACTATGCTCTTGATTTCGCATCATGTGGAAGTTAAACCGGATTCAGGAAAGTATACTTCCAATTGATTTATGATCATTAATTTCACCTGTAAGAGCTCATTTTACCGAACCCCCTACTACATGTTGATTAAGAACTGTACTTTTTAATACGTTAATCACTATTGTATGGCAAGGTAAGATGTCTACAGTAAACTCGACAAACAACTCCTTAAATGTCTTATTCTAGTTAAAAATATGCACTCTGATTGTAATCTGTTCTCTTTAAATGAATAAGTAGGTAAAGTCTTTAAAACCGAACACCAAATTGCAGAATGCTTCATCACTCATGAGACATACCCAACTTAGATCTACTGAAGAGTTGCAATATTTAACTTCTTGGTTTTCATCCATCTCCAGTGTTCCACGTGGCTCAACAATGTTAAATATTAAATTGTTCGGCTTATAGTGACAAAAGACAAGGAATGAATGCATATTTTATAACATATGGTACATGGAAATAACATGAAGTTAAGTGTATTCTAAAAAGTATCATGGCAAGGTAGCAAGCAAACCAATTATAGAGTAAGGGGGATACATTGCAGTTTATTTGTGTGTGAGGGTATGTTTATGTATGTTAATAGATACAGTATTATTCTGACAAGTTTAGGATTCCATCACACTTGACTACATCAGAGCAGAAGATGGGTTAGAATGACCAAGAAGTAATATAAAATTATTGATTGCAATAAAACCAAAAGTAATTTTTTTAACTTTTTAAAAAGGTTTTAAGGTTGCCATCACAACATGTTTTTTTAAAAAAAAACATCAATAAAATTGAAAGTCCCAAGTGTTTATTTTCCAACATCATGTTAAATTTGGAACGACCAAACAGTAGTTCTGTAATTACTGCTATAAGCCTTAATTGTGAGAGGTGACAACGTACTACTAATATTCCAGGGCTAAGACATGATGCTGCAGCCTACTTTTCATTGCTGGAAGAAAGAAAAACAGTGAATTGAATTTTGTTGCTTTAGGTACTTAGTTTTGATGTGTTTTTCGAGATTAGGAATCTTGGCTAATATCAGGAAAACAAGTGTTAAAATGTCAATTGCCCTTGACAGCCATGGTAGAATCTTCAAAGAATCATTATGCAAAACAAGGCTGCACAGGTCATTCATAATCACATATTTTTAGGAGATGAGAACCTGAGTAAAAATTGATAAAACTTTCAGGAATAAAGGACATACAGAAACTGTTATGTATTAGAGGTATTCTAGGTTTCATCTGTACTTCAAAGTCACATTGACTTTGGAAACAGATTTTATGACCAGAAACCTCTTTTCCTTTTTAAAAAAAAGAGAGAAATGCTATTACTTTAATTGCATGATTTAATGCAAGAGCTATTGTCAAAATGTAGTCTATTTTCCAAAGTACCCTAACTCAAAAAAAATCTTAGAACAGACTTATTTGTGGTGTTGCTTTTAGTTATAGTGAAAAGATAATGCCTCAAAACAAACAAATCTGCTCTTATCAATGAGTTGATCTTCTTATATAATGTTTTAAACAATTGGCATTTGTTTTGATGAATCCAATAGATAATTGGCCAAATAAACAAACAAAATTACATATTTCTTGAATTAAGGAATCAAAAGTTTCCTTTAATATCTTCCAAGGATTAATTTAATTTTCTAGCTTGGGATTACTTTATTTATTGAAACCCTTAACATTATTAACTAAATAAATGAAGGAATAAGCTTGTAGGTATAATATTTTTAACATTCTTTATTTGCCCCTATTTTCTTGTACTGTATGTGATGTCCTTGTGACAATGTTACGGTTTCTGAAAGTTTACGTCTAAAATTGCACATTTGAGCAATCATAAACTAAGATGCCAAAGTTTATATTGTTGGATACCAAATTTTAAGAAAATGGCCCTGCCGATATGCATCGAATTCAAAGTAAATGTCTTAATACTAAATTGGGGCTCTTCACAGAAAAGGCAGTACATATAATAAAAAAAATTCTGGTATACACATGAAAGTTATTACATTTGTTATTGTATTACACCTAATTTATGCTGAATGTGAGAAATACACAGCTTTAGCCACAGAATAATTTACCTTGCGATAGAAAATCATGTAGCATTGGGATATAGCAGTTGGGCATATTTGATGATTAGTCCAGTATACATTTACTATACCAGAAGACTATATTAGGTGAGAAAATATTTTGTACACTAAATTTGGTTTCTTAATTCAATGTGTTGCTTTCTACCATGCTTTTTGTTAACAGCCAAAGACTTGCCTAGAGGCTTCAAAGCCTGCTTGTTGCCCATGAAAACATTCTGTTACTTACCTAATACAGTATATCCTCTCATTCAGAGGCAAAGTATTTCTGGGCAGTCAGGGGCATTCAATGATTTGGAGCAAAAACAGCAAAGCTGTTTTAAGTACTGTCTTTAAAGATGTGCCTTATGTATTATAATCTGTAAGAGCAAATTGATGTAAATGTTAATTTACCTCAAATGTTTACAAAAGTGTTATCTAATAAACGTTTTTTGTACCATCTTCTTGCCTGATCACTTCAGAGCAATATCCTTGTTTTACATAATTTTTAAAACATTGACTCATGTTTTTCAGACAGGTATAAAATTAAATCAACAAGAACACAAGAATACTCAAGAATGAATCAATCTGCTAAACCTCCAAATTTCTGCCTCTAATGTAAATGTGTAGAGACCAAAACTGCACACACGATTCCAAGTGTAACTTCAAAGCCTTGCACAATTGTGTCAATGATCTTAAGCTTATGTTCCAATTTCCTTGCACGTAAAGCCGACGTACCATTTTCTTTCCCAATTGCTTGTTGTACCTGTATGCTAACTCTGTGTTCCATATAGAAGCCTCTCCGAACATTAGCAGTTACAAGCTTCAAGCCTCTTAAGACTCATTGAATAGCCTCACATTTCTCCCCATTGTACTCCGCCTATCACCTTTTGCCCACTCATTTAACATCTCTTTGCAGCCTATGTCCTTCACACACCTTACATTTCTATATGATTTTGAATCATCTGCAGATTTTGCTCGGCCTGCCAACTTGAAAATGTACCATTTATTGGTATTATCTGTCTCTGTTCATTAACTAATCCTCTAAACATGCAAATACACCATTATAATAACTTGTGTATTAACCTTTTATGTGCCACCTTATCAAGCATTTGTTAGAAATCCAAGTTTACTACATATCAACTCCACTTTGTCTGTTCTTCCAGTTACACCCTCAAAACAAATTTTTGAAACAGAATTTTCTGTGAAGCCAGGCTGTACTAATCACACTGTGTAATTTCTAAGTGTATTCTTAATAAAACTTTCCTGATAACTGATGTCAAGCTAACTGGCCTGTAGTCGCCCCTTCTTGAATAATGATGTTGCATTTGCTAACTTACAGTTTGCTGGATCCTTTCCAGAATCTAGTGAATTTTCAGTGAATCCACCATCTCTGCCATAATCCCTTGTGGAATCCTTGGATGTAGGCCACTAGACTCTGAAAGTTTACTTGATTTTAGTCTCTTCTGTTTCTGCTGTGTTTTTCCTCTACTAATGCTAATTAACTTAATTTCCTTGAAGTTATTAGCCCCTAAATATCCTCTGTATCTATTATGTTGCCAACCACAATCAGCTTATAGTTGGGATAGTTTGCTATAACTATCCTTTATCCATGAGCTGCCCATTTCTCTGACTCTATGGGGGGACCTAAGGTCTACTTGGATCAAGTGGTAAAGGAAAACTACTAGTGAGCCTTAATGAGTAGAAAATCCTGTCTTAAAAAAGGTGTAATTATTGCATGACAGCAATTGTTACAGGTTACATTAGTAAGTTAGACATTGCTACAAAGAGTATGAGGAGACATAAGACATAAGTCTGTCCCCTCTGAAATTCTAATCTGTTCTATCTTTCAGTTTGAATGCTTAATAATGTCTCCAACATCAACCATTTCAGAACCATTACCGTATAAAGTACCCTTAATTTCTGGTATGTAACTTGTGCATTCTATTATGAAGGCAGGCACAAAATATTTATTTAGTCTCTTTGCCATTCCCCATGATAATTTCTCTTCCCTCTGCTTCTAAGGGATCAATGTTTACTCCAACTACTCTCTTCCTTTACAGATTGTATTTTCACAAATCCTGGATAGTTTACTCTCATTATTTTGATAGCCATTTGCTGGTTTGTAATATTTTTAATCCTCAGACTGACCATTAAACTTTACTATGTTATATGCCTTTTTAATAATTCTCTTAACCTTCTTAATACACCCCAGATGTATCTTTCTTATTGAATTTTTATGTTTCAACAGAACATATTTAACTTGAATATTTTGTGCTATTACTTTGAATGTTTACCACAGTTTATTATCACCATACCTTTTAGTCTGTTTACACAATCGACCTTAGCCAGCTCTCTGCTCATGCCTATGCAATAGGCTTTGTTTAAACTTTAAGATTGTTGTTTGTGATTTTCAAATTTAATATGGAATTAATTGTATTATATTCTCTAATTCACAGTGGATTTTTTGCCATGATATTATGAGTTATGTGAGAATGTAACAAGACCATAAGAAATGGGAACAGGAGTATGCCATTCAGCTCTTTGTGCCCATTCCACTATTCAATTGGATTATAGATGATATACCTCAATAACCTTTCCCTGCATGGCCTCGTATCCACTGGTGTTTTTAATATGTAAATCTGTCAATCACAATTTTGCAGATATTTCATGATTTAGCCTCCATAGCTCTCTGGGTGAGAACTCCAAATATCGCTCATGCTTTGACTGAAGGAATTCCTCTCACCTCAGTCTTAACTGCTTTGTCAAATATTCTTCAGACTACTTCCCTGCCCACCCAGGGGAAAGACAACGGTATAGTGATATCATGACTAGATCAGACATCCATAGTAATGTTCTGGTGGCATGAATTTGAAGGAGATAATAAGGTCTGCAGATGCTGGAGATCAGAGTTGAGAATGTGCACTAGAAAAGCGCAGCAGGTCAAGCAGCATCTGAGGAGCAGGAAAATCAATGTTTCGGGCTGGAGCCCTTCTTCAGAAATGCGGTTGGGAGCCTTGAGGGTGGAGAGATAAATGGGAGAGGGGTGGGGGAAAGTCACTGAGAGTGCAATAGGTGGGTGGGGATGGGGGTAAAGGTGATAGGTCCGAGAGGAGGATGGAACGGATAGATGGGAAGGAAGATAGACAGGTGGGACAGGTCATGAGGGCAGTGCTGAGCTGAAAGGATGGAACTGGGGTAACATGAGGGGAGGGGAAATGAGGAAGCTGGTGAAGTTCACATTGAAGCACTAGGGTTAAAGGGTTCCGAGGCGGAAGATAAGGCATTCTTACTGCAGGCATCGGGTGGTGAGGGAGTGGCGATGGAGGAGGCCTAGGGCCTGCATGGCCTCGGCAGACTAGAAGGAGGAGTTGAAATGTTCAGCCATGGGGCATTGGGGTTGGTTGTTGCAGGTTCCTGGAGATGTTCTCTAAAGCGCTCTGTGAGAAGGCGTTCGGTCTCCACAGTGTAGAGGAGATTGCATCAAGAGCAATGGATGCAATAAATGATGTGTGGAAGTGCAGGTGAAACGTTGATGGATGTGGAAGGCTCCTTTTGGGGTCTTGGACGGAGGTAAGGCGGGAGGTTTGGGTGCAGGTTTTGCAATTCCTGCGATGGCAGGGGAAGGTGCCAGGAGGAGTGTGGCTTGTTATGGGGCGTGGACCTGACCATGTGGTCACGGAGGGAACAGTTTTTGCGGAAAGCGGATAGAGGTGGGGAGGGAAATATATCCCTGGTGTTGGGGTTTGTTTGTAGGTGTGGAAATGCGGAAGTTGTTGGGGTGGAAAGTGAGGACCGCGGGGGTTCTGTCCTTGTTGTGGTTGGAGGGGTGGGGTTTGAGGGCAGAGGTGCAGGACGTGGATGAGATGTGTTGGAGGGCACCTTCAACTATGTGGGAGGAGAAATTTTGGTCTTTAAAGAAGGAGGCCATCGGCTGTGTTCTGTGGTGAAACTGGTCGTCCTGGGAGCAGATGCAGCAGAGGCAGAGGACTTGGGAATACGGGATAGCATTTTTGCAAGAGGTAGGGTGGGAGAAGGTGTAATCCATGTATCTGTGGGACTTAGTGGGTGTGTAAAAAATGTCAGTGTTGAGTCGGTCCTCGTGGATGGAAATGGAGAAGCCTAGGAAGGGGAGGAAGATATCAAAGATGGTCCAGGTGAATTTAAGGAATGTGTTGGTGAAGTTGATGAACTGTTTGACCTCCTCATGGGAGCTCGAGATGGCGCCGAAGCAGTCATCAATGTAGTGGAGGAAGAGGTGGGGAGTGGTGCCTGTGTAGCTCTGGAAGATGGACTGTTCTACATAGTCAACAAAGAGACAGGCAGAACTGGGGCCTGTGAGGGTGCCTATGGCTACCCCTATCATCTGGAGGAGGTGGGAGGATTACAAGGACAAATTGTTAAGGGTGAGGACTGGTTCAGCCAAACAAATAAGTGTAGTGAAAGGGTACTGGTGGAAACGCTGGGAGGGGAAGAAACGGAGGACTTGGAGGCCCTGGTCATGGCGGATGGAGGTGTAGAGGGACTGGATATCCATGGTGAAGATGAGGCATTGGGGGCATTGGAAATGGAAATCTTGCAGTAAGTGGAGGGCGTGGGTGGTGTTCCAAATGGAGTTCCTGGACCCAGGGGGATAGGACAATATTGATGTAGGTGGAGATGAGCTCGGTGGGGCAGGAGCAGGCTTAGACAATAGGTCAGCCAGGGTAGTCAGGCTTGTGGATCTTGGGAAGGAGGTACAATTGGGTGATGCGGGGTTCCTGAACTATGAGAACGGTAGCTGTAGGTGGGAGATCCCCTAAGGTGATGACATTGTGTATAGTCTGTGAGATGATGGTTTGGTGATGGGGTGTGAGGTCATGGTAGAGGGGGAGTAGGAGGAGGTATCTTCGAGTTGGCGCCTGGCTTCAGTGGTGTAGAGGTCAGTGTGCCAAACTACCACTGCACCCATTTTGTCCGCTGGTTTGAAGGTGAGGTTGGGGTTGGAGCAGAGGGAGTGGAGGGCTGCACGTTGTGAGGGCGAGAGGATGGAGTGGGTGAGGCGGTTGGACAGGTTGAGGCAGTTGATGTCATGGCGGCAGTTTGAAATGAAGAGGTCAAGGATGGGTAGCAGGCCAGAACAGGGTGTCCAGGTGGATGGGGTGTGTTGGAGGTGGGAGAAGGGGTCCTCAGTGGGAGGGTGGGTGTCTTGGTTGTAAAAGTAGGCACGGAGGCGGAGGTGGCAGAAGAAACTTTCAAGGTCGCAGCATGTGTAGGACTTGGTAATCTGGGACCGCAGAGGAATAAAGGTGAGGCCTATACTGAAGACTCCCAGCCTTATCCCCCTCCCATTTATATCTCCACTCCCCAGGTCCTAGCCTCATTCCTGAAGAAGGGCTCCGGCCCGAAATGTCGATTGTCCTGCTCCTCGAATGCTGCCTGACCTTCTGTGCTTTTCGAGCACACACTCCCAACGGCATGAATTTGAATCCCACCATGGCAAATGAATTAGGAGCAGGTCACTTGGCTCCTCATGTCTGCTCTGTCAAGACCTAGGCTGATCTGATTACTCCATGCTCCCATAAGCTTTAACTCTTTTGCTTATCAAGATTCTATCTACCATTAATTTAAAAATATTCAAAGTATTCAACTTCTGTTACCTTTTAAAGAACAACATTTCAAAGGACACCAAAATTGGAGGTGTAGTGGACAACGAAGAAGGTTACCTTAGACCATAACGGGATCTTGATCAGATGGGTAATGGGCTGAGAAATGGCAGATGGAGTTTAATTCAGATAAATGTGAGATGTTACATTTTGGGAAAGCAAATTTTAGCAGGACTTATACACTTAATGGTAAGGTCCTAGGGAATGTTGCTGAACAAAGAGACCTTGGAGTGCAGATTCATAGCTCCATGAATAGATAGATAGATAGGATAGTGAAGAAGGCATTTGATATGCTTTCCTTTATTGCTCAGAGTACAAAGAACAAAGAAAATTTACAGCCCAGGAACAGGCCCTTCTGCCCTCCAAGCCTGAACCAATCCAAATCCACTGTCTAAACCTGTCACCCAATTCCTAAGTATCTGTATCCCTCTGCTTCCCACCTATTCATGTATCTATCCAGACGCACCTTAAATGAATCCACCACGATTGCCTCTACTTTCTCTGTTGGTAACGTGTTCTAGGAACCTATCACTCTCTGTGTAAAGTACTTGTCACGTATATCCCCCTTAAACTTTTCACCTCTCACCTTGAATGTATGACCTCTCGTTATTAAATCTCTCACCCTGGGAAAAAGCTTATCTCTATCTACCCTGTATATCTACCCTTCATGATTTTGTAGACCTCAATCAGGTCCCCCCTCAATCTCCTTTTTTCCAGTGAAAACAATCCTAACCTACTCAACCTTTCATCATAGCTAGCACCTTCCATATCAGGCAACATCCTTGTAAAAACCTTCTCTGCACCCTCTCCAAAGCGTCCACATCCTTTTGGTAATGTGGTGACCAGAACTGTACACAGTATTCTAGTTGCGGCCAAACCAATGTCTTGTACAATTTTAACATGACCTGCCAGCTCTTATACTCAATTCCCCGTCTGATGAAGGCAAGCTTACCATATGCCTTCTTGACCACTCTATCCACCTGTGCAGCCACTTCAGGGTACAATGGACCTGAACTTCCAGATCTCTCTGCTCATCAACTTTTCCCAAAGCTCTTTCATTTACAGTATAGTTCGCTCTAGAATTAGACTTCACAAAATGCATCACCTCACATTTGCCTGGATTGAACTCCATCTGCCACTTCTCTGCCCAACTCTCCAATCTACCTTTTCCTATATTCTTTGACAGAGCCCTGTGCTTTTTGCTACTTCACCAATCTTTGTGTCATCTGCAAACTTACTGATCAGACCAACAATGCCCTCTTCCAGATCATTTATGTATATTACAAACAACAGCAGCCCCTGCACTGATCCCTGTGGAACACCACTGGTCACCTTTCTCCATTTTGAGAAACTCTCTTCATCTACTACTCTGTCTCCTGTCGCTCAACCAGTTCTTTATCCACCGAGCTAGAACACCCTGCACACCTCACCTTCTCCATTAGTTTACCATGGGGAACCTTATCAAACACCCTATTAAAGTCCACGTATATGGCATCTACAGCCCTTCCTTTATCTATGAACTTGGTCACTTCCTCAAAGAACTCTTAAATTGGTAAGGCACCATCTACCCCACACAAAACCATGTTGCCTATCACTGATAAGCGCATTCTTTTCCAAATATCAATGATTTTATCCCTCAGTACCTTCTCCAACAACTTTCTCACCACTGACGTCAGGCTCACTGGTGTGTACTAACCTTCTTGTACACGGGACAACATGAGCAACCCTCCAGTCCTCCAGCACCTCACCTGTGTTTAAGGATTCTACAAAGGTATCCGTCAGGGCCCCAGCTATTTCCTCTCTCACCTCTCTCAGCAACCTGGCATATATCCCATCCGGTCCTGGGGAATTGTCCACCTTAATGTCCTATAGCCTACCCAACATATCTTTCCTCCTTAGGTCAAGGTGATCCAGAGTTAACAAACTTCTATCTCTAATCCCAGCATTCATCACCTCCCGTTCCTCAGTGAACACTGATGCAAAGTAATCATTAAGAATCTCACCCACTTTCTCAGATTTGATACACAACCTTCCTTCCTTATCCTTAATGGACCAACCCTTTCTCTGGTTACCCTCTTGCTTCTTATATAAGAATAAAAGGCATTGGGATTCTCCCTAATTCTGCTCACCAAAGCTATTTCATGACCCCTTTTAGCCCGCTTGATTCCTCGTTTAAGAATGGTCCTACTGTCCCGATATTCCTCCAAGGCCCATTCTGTTCTTAGCTGCCTGGACCTTATGTATGCTTTCCTTTTCCTCTTGGCTCGTCGCATGATTTCTCCTCTCATCTACGGTTCACGAATCCTGCCTTTCCTATCCCTTGTTTTCAAAGCGATGTGCCTACCCTATGCTATCTTCAACCTATCTTTGAAAGCCTCCCACATATCAAGTGTAGACTTTCCTTCAAATAGCTGTGTCCAATCTACATTTCCCAGCTCCTGCCTAATTTTGATATAATTGGCCTTGGCCCAGTTTAGTACTCGTCCCTTAGGATCACACTCATCTTTGTTTACGATATTCTAAAACTTACAGGATTGTGGTCATTATTCCCAAAGAAATCCCCAACTGCAACTTCTACCACCTGGCCTGGCTCATTCCCCAACATCAGGTCTAATATGGTTCCATCCCTTGTCGGACTATTGACATACTGCTGTAGAAAGCTTTCTTGGATGTTCTTTACAAATTCTGTCCCATCCAGACCTCTGACACTAAGTGTATCCCAGTCAATGTTGGGAAAATTAAAATCTCTCATTACCACCACCCTGTTGCCTCTACATCTTTCCATAATCTGTTTACCTATTTATTCTTCTACCTCACGCTCACTTTTGGGAGTCCTGTAATGCAGCCCCAACAATGTAACTGCACTCTTCTTATTTGTTAGCTCCACCCATAACACCTCACTGCTCAAGCCCTCCATAGTGTACTACTTTAGCATGGCTGTGATATGATCCCTAACCAGCAATGCAATCCTCCCCCTCCAACTTTAACTTGCCTCCCTCTCCTGTCTAAGCATCTATATCTTGGAACATTTAGTTGCCAATCATGCTCTTCCTTCAATCAAGTCTTTGTGATCACAGTAACGTCATACTCCCAGGCACCAATCTAAGCCCTAAGTTTATCTGCCGTATGCACTATACGCCTTGCATTAAAGTGAGTGCACTTCAGGCCGCCAGTTCTTTTGTGTTCATCTGCTCTGTCTACTCTTACCCTTGGTAATGTTAACTTTGTAATCCTTTCAGTCTCCAGTTTCCACCTCACTGTCTAGTAGTATTCTCTTCTGGTTCCCAGCCCCCTGCTACATTAGTTTAAAACCTCCCCAACAGCAGTAGCAAAGACTCTCCCAAGGACATTAGTTTACAGTCTGGTTCAGGTATAGACCATCCAATTTGTAATAGTCCCACCTTCCCCAGAATCAGTTCCAATGTCCCACAAATCTGAATCCCTCCCTCCTACACCATCCCTCAAGCCATGTGTTCATCCTGCCTACTCTTTCATTTCTACCCTGGCTAGCACGTGATACTGGTAGCAATCCCAAGATCACTACCTTTGAGGTCCTCCTCTTTAACTTCTCTCCTAGCTCCTCGAATTCTGCTTTCAGGACCTCATCTCATTTTTTACTTATATCATTGATGCCAATGTGCACCACAACAACTGGCTGTTCACCCTTCCCTTTCAGAAAGCTCTAGCCGATTGGTTGACCCAAGCACCTGGGAGGCAACATACCATCCGGTAGTCTCGTTTTCGGCCACAGAACCGCCTGTCTACTCCCCTTGCAATAATCCCCTATGACTGTGCCCCTACGAGTTTTTTTCCTGCCCTTCTGAACAGCAGTGCCTGCCACGGTGTCATGATCCTGATAACTGCTGCCCTCCCCTGGTGAGCCATCTCCCCCAACAAAACAGTATACCTGTTTTGGAGGGAGATGACCACAGGGAACACCTGCACTGCCTTCCTATTCTTTCTCTGCCTTTTGGTCACCCATTCACTGTCTCCCTCAGTAATTCTAATCTGCAGTATGACCAATTCACTAAACGTGCTATCTACAACCTGCTCAGCATCGCAGATGCTCCAACATGAGTTCATCTGCAGCTCCAGAGCCGTCCTGCAGTCAAACGAGAGCTGCAGCTTGACACACTTCTTGCAAGTGTAAGAGTCAGGGAAGTCAACCACTGCCCTGAGTTCCCACATCAGGCAAGAGGCACATGCCATGGGTCTGAGGTCCCCTGCCATTGTAAGCCTTAGCTTTATGTCAACTAATTAAAATGAAACAATGCACTTAAATATATGAAAGAAAAGAAAGAAAAAAATAATAAACCTTACCTTATAGAGTACTTTTTCTACTGGTTAGAGGAGGGTGGGTGGGAGGGAGATACTACACATATAATGTCTCAGGTTTAGCTGCTGCCCAAATTTATCCTAAGACCATATCTTCCTGGCAACCTCCTTGTCTCCAATGTCACCTCCGCTCTGTCTCCTGCAGCTCCCAGACAGGAAAAAGAGTATTGAATACAGGCATTGGGAAGTCATATTGCGGCTGTACAGGATATTGGATGGGCCACTTTTGGACTTTATTGCATGCAATTCTGGTCTCCTTCCTATGGGAAGGAAGTTGTGAAACTTGAAAGGGTACAGAAAGGATTTACAAGGATGTCGCCAGGATTGGAGGATTTGAGTTATAGGGAGAGATTGAATAGGCTAGGGCTGTTTTCCCTGGAACGTCGGAGGCTGAGGGGTGACCTTAAAGAGATTTCTAAAATCTTGAGGGGCATGGATAGGATAAGCAGACAGTCTTTTTCCCTGGGGTTAGGGAGTTCAGAACTAGAGGGCATAGATTTAGGGTGAGAGGGGAAAATATAAAAGAGACCTAAGGGGCAACTATTTCACACAGAGGGTGGTACGTGTATGGAATGAGCTGCCAGAGGAAGTGGTGGAGGCTAGTACAATTGCAACATTTAAAAGGCATCTGGATGGGTATATGAATAGGAAGGGTTTGAAGGGATATGGGCTGGGTGCTGGCAGGCGTGACTAGATTGGGGTGGGATATCTGGTCGGCATGGACAAGTTGGAACGAAGGGTCTGTTTCTGTGCTGTACATCTCTACAACTCTGGCTCAGGACCCTCTGTGAGAAAAAGTTCTCCTTATGGTAGAATTTAAATTCAATCTACTACAAATGGACAGGTTTATATATAGGCAGAAGTGAGGACTGCAGATGCTGGAAACCAGAGTCTAGATTAGAGTGGTGCTGGAAAATCACAGCAAGTCAGGTAGCATCCGAGGAGCAGGAAAATCGACGTTTCGGGCGAAAGCCCTTCATCAGGTATGGAGGCAGGGATCTCTCCACCCTGTAGGCTCCCTGCCTCCGCTCCTGATGAAAGGTTTCTGCATATACCTGTGAGACATGTTTTTGTGGAACCCTACTGGAGCTTTCTTGTGTGGAATGTGATGTACAAAGTGAGCTAATTAGGCTAATTAAGATTCGGTCACAATAATCCTCCACACAAAGGGACAGCAAAAACTGTTTTGGTGGAAGAATACAGAGCTGTACTGGGACTTTGCAAAGGAGTTTGCAATATACTAAACTTATTGCCATGAGTTCTTACATCAATTCAACTAATGAAAATTTCACTACCATAATCTACTGATGAAAAATAATTTTCTTTGCATTAATTTCTTAGTTTCAAATTATTTATTATTATACTGCACTTGGAATTGCGCTTAGTATAAGAATGGTTTAAGGTGCAGAAATTGAACAATTTTAAAATTATTAAACTGCAGAAAGCTGGGAAAGAAGTGTGTCATTTGCTTCTCTCAATTGAGAGCTGTTTTCAGTCAACACTTGAAGAAAATGGAACACGCTCAAAGTCGTCTTCTAGATGGTCATGGGGAAATATTAAGAAGTGGAGGAATCCGCCAGGAATCCGGCACTGCAAACATAATCACTTCTGCTGCAACAATCTGATCTTCCTGTTACAAGTGTACTTTTTAAATGGGCCATACATCACTGCGGCCATCGTGTGAGCAGCCTTCAGTGAATGCTGATCCCAGTAAATGATTATCCCATTAAGCAATTGATCCCTGGTATCTGCCTGTTCAACAGTGCTAACAACTCATTCAATGCGAAAATCAACACCTCAACTTTGGTCAAATGAACCAATGGCCCAATAAGTGAATTGTAACAATCTAGTAACTAAAAAGTTCGTCAGTCAATGACCATGAAATTATTGTCAATAGTTAGAAAATCCGAGTGGTCTAAAGACTGAAGCCGTGTATGGAATAAAATCTGTTGTCCGCACCTGGCCTAGCTCCAAACCCATATGTTTGATACTTAAATGCCCTCGGAAATGGCCCAGCAAGTTGTATCAATTGTTTCATTGTCTGATAAAAGGAATTAAGCTAGAAGCATAAGCAGGCAAAGACCAAAGCATGAGAAATGACAATGACAAATCGGTCCTTTCAACCCAGTAAAATTCTACTGAGTTACATCTTGGGGGGGGGGGTGGTTCTGAAATTTTGAGCTAACCCACAGTTTAGTCAAGCCTTAACCTGACATTTTCTGTAAAATATAATTCTGTGAAAAAGACTGGGTATTCCTAAGTACATCCTGTCTTACCAAGGGGCAGAGCCAATAGAGATGGCAACATGGTAGTATACAGCTTCCCCGGAATTCTCAACATTGACTCTGAAAGCATGAAGTCTCTTAGTATCAGGTCAATCATGGAAATAGAAAATTTCCTGCTAATTACCATATACAGTAGAACCGCAGATTCGGTTTCCGTGCTTTCAGTTATCCATGATTTACTGCAACTTGAAAATATTACACGAAACATTCCAGAAATAATTCCAGTGGGATGCCGGGGAGGTAAAATTCCATTTAAATTGGAGGGTTTGCTACTATTGGCGCTTTCGGGCATCCGCAGTAGGCCTTGGAACATATCACCCGCGGATAGGAGTGGACACCTGTATCAACCCTCAGCTGATAAATCAGTACTCCTCCATGTTGAACATCACAATAATTCCATTGCTGGTTGGACTGACCATGTTTTAAAGATTGAACCTACAATAGGTCATGAGTGATCCAGCAAGAATAAAAAATAAACTTAACTTAAACTTCACCAATCTATCTGTAGCAGATGCATCTATCAGTGACATTCAGTGGGAATGACCATGACATAGTCCTTGTGGACATGAAGTTCCACCTTTACATTGAGAAAAACCTTCATTGGGCTTTGTGGCATTAATATTGTGTGGAGTTCTGGGATAGATTTTGAAAATACGTTTTATCACAAAACTAGGCACACGTGAGATCTTTTGGCCATCACCTTAAATTATATTCAACCACAATCATAATCTCATGGCCCAACATATCTCCATGTAATCAAGATCATCGTCACCAAGGCAGAAGATCAACCTTGATTCAATGAGGAGTGCAAAAGTGCATTTCAGGAGCAGTACCAGGTATGCCTAAAAATGAGACATCAACATTCTTAGCTGCAACACAGGGCTACATACATGCCAAATAACTGGAGCATGCAACAGTGAAGATTAGAGTGAAGGCCTGAAGTCCTTGCATATTGTGTTGTGAATAGTGATGGATAATTTAAAAACTCATTGAAAGAGGAAACTCCACAAACATTCTAATCCTCAATTAAGGGGATCCCAGCACATCAGTGTAAAATACATTGCTGAAGCATTAGTAAGCATCTCCAGTTAAAGGTATCAAGTAGAAAATTCATTTCAGCATCTTTCTGAGGGTTTCAACATCACAGGTGCCTGTCTTCAATCAATTTAGTTTACTCCACATGATATCAAGAAACAGCTGAGACACTGAATACGGCAAAAGCTACAACTTTCCAGCAAAAGTACTGAAGTATCGTGCTCCAGAAGTTGCCATGACCTGAGCCAAATTGTTCCAGTACAGTCCCAACATGAACATGACAATGTGGAAAGCTACTAGGTGTATTCTATCCACAAATAGCAGGACAAATCCAACCCAGCTAAGTAGCACCTCATCAGCCTATTCTTGATCATCAGTAAAGTGATGATTGGCAGTGCTATCAAGCAGCACTTCTATCATGCAGTAATCTATTCACAGATAGTTAGTTTGGTTCCACTCGGCGCACTCATCTCCTGACCCTATTACAACCTTGGTCTCAACATGGACAGAACAGCTGAACTCAAAGGAGGAAATAAGGGTGACTGCCCTGGATTTCAAGGTAGCATTTGACTGAGTGTGGCATCAAGGACCTCTAGCAAAGCTGGAGGTACAAGTAATCAGGAAGAAAACTTCACTGGTTGGAGTTATATCAAGCATAAAGGAAGCTGGTTATGGTGGGTTGAGATCAATCATCTATGGTACAGGACATCACTGCAGGAATTCCTCAGATCATGTCCTAGGCTAACCATTTTCAGCTGCTTCATCTTTTTCCCTCCATCATAAGATCAGAAGTGAGTATACTTGCTGATGATTGCACATGTTCATAGCTCCTCAGATGCTGAAGCAGGTCATGCCTGAATGCAGCTAGACCTGGACAATAGTGAGACTTGGACTGATAAGCGGCAAGTCACTTCTGTGTCTCAGGTGTGCCAGGCATTGATCATCTTTAACAAGACAGAATCTAAACATTGTCCCTCAACAATCAATAATGTTACCATCCAAACTCCAACCACCAATATTCTGGAGAGTTACCATTGACCACACCCTGAACTGGACCAGTCATACAATTACGTTTCTACAAGAGCAGGTCAGTGGACATGCTTGCAGGACACCTAAGTTCTGAAAAAGGGTCAGTGGACTTGAAATGTTAGCTCTGTTTTTTCTCCAAAGATGTTGCCAGACCTGAGTTTCTCTAGCAATTTCTATTTTTATTTTATATTTTTCCTTTGGCTGGGAGACCAAACTACTCAAAATACTTCAAGTGATTTCACCAATGTCCTATATAATTGCAGTACTGACTAATTAAATAAGGCTAACATAACATTTGCTTTTTTTTAATTGCTTGTTTTACCTGTATATTAACTTTCAGTGATTTATGAATAGGGATACCCAAATCCCATTGAAGTTCAACAATTCCCAGCCTCTCATTATTTACGAAGTGTTCTTATATTTCTTTCCTACAAAGTTAATAACATCTCATTTCTCCACATTGTATTTCATCTACCAAAGGTTTTGACCACTCACTTAATCTTTCTCAATTTCCTTGAAGCACCTTTGTCCCACTCCTGCTTAGTTTTGTGTCATCTGTAAAATTAGAAATTTATATTTAATTCTCATATCAAAATCATTGACACATATTAGATTACCTACAGTGTGGAAACAGGCCCTTCAGCCCAACAAGTCCACACCGATGCGCAACCCACCCATACCCCTACATTTACCCCTTACCTAACACTATGGGCAATTTCCCATGGCCAATTCACCTGACCCGCACATCTTTGGACTGTGGGAGGAAACCGGAGCACCCGGAGGAAACCCACGCAGACACGGGGAGAATGTGCAAACTCCACACAGTCAGTCGCCTGAGTCGGGAATTGAACCCAGGTCTCTGGCGCTGTGAGGCAGCAGTGCTAACCACTGTGCCACCGTGCCGCCCTTTTTGTTTCACCAATGTCCTCCATAATTGAAGCATTACCTCCCTAATTTTGAGATTAGATTACAAGTTTTGAGATTAGATTATGATATTGTGAATAGCTGAGGCTCAAGCATTGATCTTTGCAGTAACCCACTACAAGTAGTCACAGTCTGCCAATGTGACAATGACCCATTTGTTTCTGACTATCAGTCAGTTCTCAATCTATGCACTTAAATTTTGTTTACCAACCTCTTGTGTGGAACCTTGTTGAAAGTACGTTTTGAAAACTTGTCATATCAACCAGCTTCCTCTGATCTGTTCTGCTGGTTATATCCTTAAAAAACTTCTACAGGCTTGTGCAAAAGATTTCCCTTTCATAAGTTCATAACACACAATTCGTGAGCACGAATTACATTACTTAGAACATAGAACATAGAACAATACAGCACAGAACAGGCCCTTCGGCCCACAATGTTGTGCCGAACATCTATCCTAGATTAAGCACCCATCCATGTACCTATCCAATTGCTGCTTAAAGGTCGTCAATGATTCTGACTCTACCACTGCCACGGGCAGCGCATTCCATGCCCCCACCACTCTCTGGGTAAAGAACCCACCCCTGACATCTCCTCTATACCTTCCACCCTTCACCTTAAATTTATGTCCCCTTGTAATACTCTGTTGTACCCGGGGAAAAAGTTTCTGACTGTCTACTCTATTCCTCTGATCATCTTATAAACCTCTATCAAGTCACCCCTCATCCTTAGCCGTTCCAACGAGAAAAGGCCGAGAACTCTCAACCTGTCCTGGTACGACCTATTCTCCATTCCAGGCAACATCCTGGTAAATCTTCTCTGCACCCTCTCCAAAGCTTCCACATCTTTCCTAAAGTGAGGCGACCAGAACTGCACACAGTACTCCAAATGCGGCCTAACCAAAGTCCTGTACAGCTGCAACATCACTTCACGACTCTTGAATTCAATCCCTCTGCTAATGAACGCTAATACACCATAGGCCTTCTTACAAGCTCTATCCACCTGAGTGGCAACTTTCAAAGATCTATGTACATAGACCCCAAGATCCCTCTGTTCCTCCACCTGACTAAGAACTCTACCGTTAACCCTGTATTCCGCATTCTTATTTGTTCTTCCAAAATGGACAACCTCACACTTGGCAGGGTTGAACTCCATCTGCCACTCCTCAGCCCAGCTCTGCATCATATCCAAGTCCCTTTGCAGCCGACAACAGCCCTCCTCACTGTCCACAACTCCACCAATCTTCGTATCATCTGCAAATTTACTGACCCACCCTTCGACTCCCTCATCCAAGTCATTAATAAAAATTACAAATAGCAGAGGACCCAGAACTGATCCCTGCAGAACTCCACTTGTAACTGGGCTCCAGGCTGAATATTTACCATCTACTGCCACTCTCTGACTTCGACCAGTTAGCCAGTTTTCAATCCAATTGGCCAAGTTTCCCTCTATCACATGCCTCCTGACTTTCCGCATAAGCCTACCATGGGGAACCTTATCAAATGCCTTACTAAAATCCATGTACACTACATCCACTGCTCTACCCTCATCCACAGGCTTGGCCACCTCCTTAAAAAATTCAATAAGACTTGTAAGGCAAGACCTACCCTTCACAAATCCGTGCTGGCTGTCCCTAATCAAGCAGTGTCTTTCCAGATACTCATAAATCCTATCCCTCAGTACCCTTTCCATTACTTTGCCTACCACAGAAGTAAGACTAACTGGCCTGTAATTCCCGGGGTTATCCCTATTCCCTTTTTTGAACAGGGGCACAACATTCGCTACTCTCCAGTCCCCTGGTACCACCCCCGTTGACAGTGAAGACGAAAAGATCATTGCCAACGGTACTGCAATTTCCTCTCTTGCTTCCCACATAATCCTAGGATATATCCCGTCAGGCCCGGGGGACTTGTCTATCCTCAAGTTGTTCAAAATGTCCAACACATCTTCCTTCCTAACAAGTATCTCTTCCAGCTTACCAGTCCGTTTCACACTCTCCTCTTCAACAATACGGTCCCTCGGTGTGGAAACAGGCCCTTCGTCCCAACAAGTCCACACTGACCCGCTGAAGCACAACCCACCCAGACCCACTCCCCTACATTTATCCCTTCACCTAATACTACGGACAATTTAACACAGCAAATTCACCTAACCTGCACATGTTGACTGCCTAATCCTAGTATGATAATCTAATTGTCCAGTTATTGCAAGTTTGTTATAGATTCTATTCTGATGTGATTGAGATAGTGTACATATGTGGACAGAAAATTGGTTGACAGACAGAGATCAAAGATCAGGAATAAATGGATCTTTTTCCATTATCAGCCAGTAATTAGTGGGGAACTGCATGGACTCCAGTTATTCATAAAATACATTCATGATTTTGATTAAGGAACTAAATGTATTATCTCCAAGTTTTCACATGACACAAATCTGGGTAGGAGGGTGAAATATGAGAAGGATGGAGAGATGCCCAGGGCTTACAGAGCCAGGAGTTACACTTATGACTAGGATGAGGTGAAATTCTTCACGCAGAGAATGGAATTCTTTGCCACAGAAAGCTGTCAATGCTAAATCACTGAACATTTTAAAGGAGTTGAATATGTTTCTGAGGGCTAAAGAATCAAAAGCCATAGGGAGAGAGCTGGAACAAGGTACTAAGTTGGATGATCAGCCATGATCATATTGAGTCACAGAGCAAACTTGAAAGACCGAATGGTCTAATCATGCTCATATTTATGTTAGTATGTTTCTATGAAATTAGTTAGTTTTGTAACACCCCTGTTTTCTCTCTTCCTCCTTTCTTAAATAGTCCTGTTTCAAATGTTACCTTTCATTCAGCAGTGATCATCCCAGATTATATAGAATTTTGCAAGGTGACACACCTATTATCTTCACAGCCACCTCTTTCAACGCTGGGATGTAGATCTTCAGGTTCAGTGTATTTATGCAATTTTAATCCTGTTAGTTTCTCTAGCACTACTGTTTTAAACTTATATGAATATTTTGAAGTTCCTCATTTACACTACTCTCTAAAATCTCTATTATTTATGGGAGTTGTTCAATATTTTCCTCCATGAATGCAAACACAAAGTAATTTTTTTTTAGTTTCTCTGCTATTACTTATTCCTATTATAAATTCTACTGATTATAATGGACCCACATTTAGATTAGATTACTTACAGTGTGGAAACAAGCCCTTCGGCCCAACAAGTCCACACCGACCCTCCGAAGAGCAACCCAACCAGGCCCATTCCCCTACATTTACCCTTTCACCTAACACTACGGGCAATTTGTTAGTCATAAAGATGTACAGCACGGAAACACACTGTTTGGTCCAACTTGTCCATGCCAACTAGCTATCCCAACTCAGTCTAGTCCCATCTCCTAGCACCTTGCCCATATCCTTCCAAACCCTTCCTATTCATATATCCATCCAGATGCCTTTTAAATGTTGCAATTGTATTAGCTTCCACCTAGTTAATCTTTTCCTTTTTACATACCTATATAAGGTTTTACTGTCAACTTTTATGTGCCATTCTTCTACACTCTTTCTTATTCTGTCTTTTTCTTTTTTACATGTTTTTCTCAATTTTTTCCCTCATTGTCCTTTAGAAAATTCTAAAATCATCCCAATCCTCAAGCATAGCTTTATTTAAACCATAAGATCATAAGATGTATGAACAGAATGAGGCTATTCAGAATGTTCACTCTGCTCTGCCATTCAAAGAGATCTGGGCTGTTATAATATTTCTGAATTGCATTTTCCTGCCTTACCCCCACCAACCTTGTTTCCTTTACTGATTAAAAATTTGTTTATCTCAGTTTTGAATATACATAATTGCTCAACCTCAACTGCCCTCTGTAGTAAAGAATTCCATAGATTCACTATCCTCTAAGTGAAAACTTTCTTCTGTAACTCTGTCTTAATTGGATGACCCTTTCCTCTGACATTATGCTGTCTGATCCTAGACTCTCCCAGAAGGGGAAGGAACCTTGTTCAGTTCACTAAGAATCTTATATGTTTCAATAAGATAATCTCTTATTGTTCTATACTCCAATGTGTACTGACCCAATCTGCTCAACTTCTCTTATTAAGACTGTGTCTCCGTACTTGGTATCAGTGTAGTGAGCCTTCTCTGGACTGCTTCCAGTGTGAGCATAGTTTTCCTTAGATAAGAGTCCCAAAACTGTTCACAGTATTCCAGCTGTTGTGTGATTTGTGCCTTGTATAGTTTTAGCAAAACTTCCAAACTGTTATACTTCATTGCCTTTGAAATAATGGCCAACATTCCATTTGTCTTCAGTATTACCCACTGAACTTTGATGCTAGTGTTGTGTGACAAATGACGAGAAATCCCAAAGCCCTATGTTCCATAGCTTTCTGCAGTCTTTCTCAACTTCCCTTTTCTTCCTGATTACGTGCAAAATTTCATATTTTTCCATATGATATTCCATCTGCCAAGTTTTTGCCCACTTGTTTGATCTGTTTGTTTCCTTTTACAGATGCTGTGCCATTCCTCACCACTTGCATTCCCATCTATTTTGTATCAGCTGCAAATTCGGCTATAGTACTTTCATTCTCCTCATTCAACATATTGTAAATAATTGTGATCCCAGCCCGATACCTGTGGTACTCCATTAGCTGCATGTTGCCATTGTGAAAATGCCTCCCTTATTCCAACTTCGCTGTCTTCTATTAATTAACCAATCCTGTATCTGTGTTAATGTACCACTTCCAACACCATGAACCCTTATCTTATTAAGTAACCTAATATGTCATACTTTATCAAAAGTTTTCTCAAAATCCAAATATATTCTATCCACTTTTTTTTCTTTAACTATCCTGTTTTACCTCCTCAAAGAGCTTGTCAGGAGTGATCTCCCTTTCATGATGTCATGCTGATTGTGCTTGATCATGTTATGTATTTCTAAATGCTCTGCTATTACATCCATTATAATAGACTTTAACATTTTCCCATATACAATAAAGTATGAGAATGAAGCCTGTACAGAGCTCATTACATTTCTGTCTACAACACAATCTAAGACATTTTCTTCAATTTTGAAACTTGATACACAATTTTCTAACTACCTTCTTCAAGCTACTGAATTTAGTATTTTTTTTATTGGCTTAAGTTTTCAGAAGTACATCTGTGGTAATTTATAAGTCAGCTTTCATATGTAAATTAGTTTGCGATAAAATTGATGCAGGCTAAACCTAAGTAATTCCAAGCCTGTAAACATTTGATATCTACATGATCATACACATAGGCACATACACATACAGCGCACATACACATACACTTTGCCATTAGAAGCTACTTCAGGTATGGATACTGTATTCAAGTTTTTCCCACTTTAGCTGGGAAGATTGTGGCAAACTTCAGTGTTCCTCAGTGCCACTTTGGATGGGATTATGTAACTCAAGAATGAGTTATGTAGTAAATCTTTAGACTCTCCTGAGCAGATTCACATCTATGTCAGACCATTTGCCATATTTACACACTAAACAACAGGGCTTCTGACCTTTTTTCCTCATTGAAGAATCTGTTTGCAATTTCTTAATTTATTGTGTATCTTTTGTGTGAGTATTGTTTCTGAAGCAATTAGCTTGCACTGATAACAAACAATTGAATCAACATCCGTCCAGCCTCTCTTCTACAATGTGCTGCTTTGAATGTCAGTGACAGAAAAAGATTGTTCGTATTTTCATTTTGATCCATCCTTTTCTCTCAGCATCAAAGAGTTAATAAAATCCCTACAGTATGGAAGCAAGCTTTTCCACCCATCAAGTCCCCTTCAGCCCTCTGAAGAGCATCCCACCCAGATCCATCCCTGTAACTATGCATTTCCCATGGCTAATCCACTTAGCCACCAAATTCCTGGATACTAGGGGCAATATAGTATGGCTAACCCTCCTAAACTGTATATCCAGAGCAAACCCTCGCAGACATGGGGAGAATATGCAAACACCACACAGACAGTCACCTGAGGGTGGAATCGATCCTGAGTCCTTGATACTGTGAGGCAGTAGTGCTAACCACTAAGCCACTGAGCTGCCTCCACTTGCATCCACTCTGCACCGAGCATTATTCTTGGCTACAGCATTAGTCTCAGCTCCTAATTATCACCACCCTTTTCCATTGGATCTCAAGAGTAGCATTGTTGTTGTTTACGACAGTGGTGAGTAGTCAACACTATTGATCAGGCTGCAGTTATCAGCTTCTTTTGCAACATGCAGAACCTGGTTATTATATTTATGGTTACCAATGAATCGATTTCACACAGTTGGTTACATCTCAAAATTAAACCTGTTGGATATACTAAATCCAGACAACAGGACTATGGGTAAAAATGAGTCTTTGCAGCTACAGACATTATCAATGGCTGGAAGATGTCTGCAATAAGACCTGGCCACGCTTTTGCTGAGAAGTGGCAAGTGACATTCACACTACAGAAATGCCAGGGAATGACCATCTCCACCAAGAGATGATTTAACCACTATCCCTTGACATTTAATGGTGTTTCCATAACTGACTTCCCCACTATCAACATCCTGGGGGTTACTAGAAACTCAACCAAACTCATTACTAATACAGTGGCTAGAAGAGCAGGTCAACCACTCAGAATCTTGCAATGAGAGCCTCACCTCCTGACTCCCCAAAACCTGTTGACTATTTGCAAGGTACAAGTCAGGAAGTGATGGAATACTCCATACTAGCCTGGATGAGTGCAGCCCAACAGCACCCAAGAAGCTTGTCACCATCAAGGAGAAAGCAGCCTGCTTAATTGGCACCACATCCACAAACACCCATTCCTTCCACCATTGATATTCATTAACAGTAATGTGTATTATGCACTGCAGAAGTTCACCAAAAATCCTTAGATCTTCCATGACCATTTTCATCAAGAAGAACAAGGGCACCAGATACATCGGAACACCACCACCTGCAAGGTTCATTTTCAGATGTTTCATCACCATACTAGATAACATCTTTAGTGAGTCAGGTTACCTAGTATGGTGATGAAACGTCTGAAAACGAACCTTCCAACTCAGCGAGCAAACCTACATCCACAACTTCAACCTGAACTACAAATCTTCTCAAAACTTGCTACTGCCACTTGCAGTTTCCGTCCAAGCTCATCGCCATCTTCACTTGGAAATATATCACTATTCTTAACTGTCACTTGGTCAAAATCCTGGAATTCCTTGTATAAGGGCATTGTGGGCCTATCTTTGGCACATTAATTGCAGCGGTTCAAGAATGCAGCTCATCATCACCTTCTCAAAAGCAACTAGCCCAGCCAGCACCATCCACCTTCCACAAAGTGAATTTTAAAAAGATCTACCATTGAATTCAAACTTACACGGAAGCCTTCATTTAGTACAAAAACAGCTTTCAACAGTAATAAGTTAAATGGTATTCCTTTTTATCATTAGATCATAAGCAAACAGATTTTACTAATTTAATATGTTATCTCACATTGATACATTTTTCCTAAAGATTGAACTCTCTTCAAAGGATACCCATTAAGTTTTCAATGCTCATGCCATTAGCAAGCAACTCAACGTCGACATTGGACGAATATTATTTATTCTTTTATTTCAATAGTGGGAGTGATGTGTCTTTTAGTATTCACAAAATAAATAATATGATCATAAGATTCATTATGGATATTTATTTAAGAAATGTTACAAGATGTTAGAAGAAACTTGTTGCCACATTTTGATGGCAATCCGAAAGTTACAATAGTGATAATCCTTCATGAACAGCTATGGGTTCCCACAGCTCCTACATTAATACTTTTACAGTAGCATTTAGTAGTAGGGTCTCTTGTTTTACTTGTGTATTTCCTCATGCATTCTGAACCACTGATTATGCAGTCCACACTGCTTTCTGGCCCCATGTATGTGTCTGATCAGTCATTTGACAATAGTGTATCCAGAAGTAAACAAAAGTTTTAAAAATAGTAACGTGTTCCTTTGGTAGGTCAAGTAATAGTTGGACTGTTAAAATAAGCCAATATATATTTTTTACCTGTGCTTGATATTTAATGGGAGTAATGCTTTTAAGGAGTAGCTATTGGCACTCAAAAGTCAGACTTTCAAATTTGCTTTCTTGTTTAATTATGTTACATATATATATATATGATTGTGTCGATTTTAAACAATTATAGCTGACCAAAAGAATTTAATATATTTGATAATAAAACTATTTTGTAGACGGAATTGTACTGAACCCCTATCTCTAATCTCAAGGCCCAGCATATCCTTCACTACACTACTAGATCAAGTCAGGGATCAACCATAACTCAGTGAAGAGTGCAGGAGAGTATGCCAGGCAAAGCACCTAGCATACCTCAAAATAAAGTGTCAACTAATGAAGCGACAATGAGGGAGTATATGGTATATATACTACAAAGAAAAAGCAGAATGCAAGAGACAGAGCAGAGTGATCCTGCAACCAATGGATCAGATTAAAGCTCTGACATGCTACTAGATCTAAACCTGGATGGTGATGGATAATTAAACAGCCAACTGGAGGAGAAGGGGGCTTGACAAACATTTTTACTTTCAATGACAGAGGAGCCTAGCATATCAGTGCAAACTGCGTGAATGAAGCATGTGTAAACACTTTCAGCCAGAACAAATAATCTATCTTGGTCCATTCCTGAGAATCCACTGGCTAGAATCATACTGTACGTAGTGCCAAGGAAAGTGATTGTGATTGTTAGAGACTAATCATCTGGAACATCACTGCAGGAATTTGTCAGGGTGGTATCTGAGGCCCAACCATCTTCTGTTTGCTGATGAATACACAGTGCTCAGTACCACCATATGCAATTTTTCAGAATCTGAAGCAGTTATGTCCAATTACAAGAGGATCTGGGCATCATTTAGGTTTGGACTGATAATTAGCCTGATGTGCCCAACAGTCATCATGACCAGCAAGAGTAAGAATCTAATCATGTCCACTTGGCATTCAATAGCACAACCATCACTGACTCACACACTAGCAAAATCCTGCAGACCATTACTGATGAGAAACTAGGCCAGCTATATAAGTACTATAGCTACAAAAAAACACAACTTCTGCAAATTCTTTAGCATGCAACTCAATCCCTGACTTCCCAAAACTTGACTACTAATTATAAGGGCTGAAAATGTGTTGCTGGAAAAGCGCAGCAGGTCAGGCAGCATCCAAGGAACAGGAGATTCGACGTTTCGGGCATAAACCCTTCATCAGGAAATGATGATCCTACTAATTATAAGTCTCAGGTCTAGAGTGTAATGGGATATTTTCACTTATCTGGATGAATGTAGCTTCATTAATGCCCAAGAAACTTTTTTGATGCCATTGAAAACAGAAATTAACTAAAAAAGAAATACTTCCAGAACACAACGTCATGGTATGCCGGTCCTGGAAACAGCGATATCTGCGTGCGCATGAGCAGAACACAAGAAACCATCTTTCGCAAGCTTTTTTTGTACACATTATCCAGACTATAAAAATTGTTGTACCTGTTGTTCATGGAGAGATGGCGTGGTCAAGTCCTGCGATTAGGGTTAGAATCATGCTGCCCCTCCCAAAAGCTTTTGATTTCATAAATTTGACTTGTTTCTAAGTTCCATTGATTTCTAAATTTGAGTTTTATTAATTTTGCTACAACAAATTTGACTTGTTTCTAAGTTCCATTGATTTCTAAATTTGAGTTTTATTAATTTTGCTACAACAAATTAGCGCTGTGAGCAGAGTCTTGTAGAGTGGCCACCTCCTGGGAGTCGGGGCAGGATATCAGACAAAAGTAGGTCAAACTACAGAAGCTGTTGGTCTGGTAAGAACAAATGAGAGAGTATCTGTTGTGTGGCCTCTGAGTCGAGACCTAGATTAAATAAATGGGATACGGGGAAATGATCACTCCCTAAAACAGGTATCGCCGGACTCCGATGGGAACGATTTCGATTGAGACGTGGCCGGTGGGAAAACACGCAGTAGCCGTGGCTAGTGGCTAAACGTGATCAACTAACAGAATATGTGAGTATAAATCTATCAGTGTAATGGCAGGACAGGGAGATCAATGGGGACCCCGGGATCTGTCATTAACCAGTATATGATAGACAGACATTAATTCATTAGACAGATGAGAAAGAGTGGGTGGGATCCATTTCCAGACCTTAGATCAACAGCAAAATTGGCTCATGGGCGAAAAGAAAGATTAGACAAAAAAAGCAAGTGTCCTTTCGGTCCATTAATTGGCTGGCCTCATATGTCAGAGTTTGGAATCCACAAAGAAATGGACTGAGGAAAAACAAAAGCTTCAATCCCAAACTAAGGGAACTGGTAAACAAAAATCAGTTCTTGGAGAATACTCAGTGGGGATCATTGCCATCTTTATAATACCCGGGGGAGCCCGATCGCACTGTCAGACGTCCCTCCCGAGGAAATTAACTCAGTCCCGGTAACTCGCATTAGGGAAGGAGCTCACCCAAATGCAAAATATAAGCCACTTACACCAGGTGAATTGCAGCAGAACTTAGCTTCCCTAGGTCACTTACAGCCCTTCAGTAATAACGCAACGTTTTGGGTTGAATTCGATACCATCCGGGTGGGGGCACCAACTACATTTAAGGGATATCCACCAACTGGTTCGGGCTGCATGTCCTCAGGACAATTGGCACCTAGTATTTGATGGGTCTGACATAGCAGATGCCACACAGCAGCAAATTCAAGATTATAGGAAGGGCAGATGGACCCATGGCACCCTTATTAAAGCAGATATCAGCAAGGACCCTTTGGCAGAATTACGGCTGAAATCCAGCGTGTTTTGGGGAAACCGCTCACCAATTGGACAAAAATAACAAACACCAAACAGCCGAAGGGGGAAGACGCCTCCAAATATGGGGAACGACTCTCTAAAGTCTACCAAGGATGCTTAGGATTCCCCAGACAGAATGCTCTGACCGGGCATTTCATCAGGCTTTCAATGATGGGCTGCCTCCCGCGCACAAGGCAGCCCTAAAAATGGGGGTCGTCATTCTCCAAGATGATGATGATGCCCTGGCACAATGGGCAACATGTGTTAAGGAGGAAACCCCCGTGCGCATAAAGCAGGAAAACCTAGGCGCTGTTACAAAGGCAAAATCCAGACCCATGTGTCACAATTGTGGCAAGACGGGACACTTTGTCCGGGATTGTAGGGGGAGGAAACAGAATAATGGGAAGCCCACTTGTGTCTGTCAGTGGCAAAAGGGGCCACGCTGAAGACACTTGTTGGGAAAAACACAGCAAACCAACAAGCACCGAGAATACATCAGACTGACGTCCGGCAGCCCCCATGGGCACCGGTAATAAGGAGGGAAGGATGTACGTGACTGCGCTGGTAGGAGCCAGACCGTGTGAGATGTTAGTGGACACGGGAGCCTCCATATCTATTACTGACCTAACCCTGCCCACACCTAACAAAATGATTTATGTGAAAGGGATTAACTGACAACTTGAGTGAGACCACTCTAGTAGAAACCTGTAGAGACTGAAACGATTTTATGTGTGTAAAAATAATGAAGGAACTATAATGGGAAATGATTTAATGAAGGAGTACAAAGACCTTATAGACTGTGGGAAGGGTGAATTAATCTGGCCCCGTCCTGATGGGAAAAACGAAAAAGATGGGGACTTAACGTGAGCCACTTGAGCACTGTCCAAGTCGCCTCCTCTATGGGATGCGATTGGCAGCTAGAAGATCATGGCTTTGGTGCCATTTGTGCCTCCATCCCAGGGCGGAGACTATAAATTAGATATAGGCTTGATTAAAATCAACCCCGTGGTCATGGAGGGTCCGGAACACAAACCCCACCACCAATACCTTATAAAACCTAAAGCCAGACGGGCGTTTGTGGAAATTGTGAAAGGATTAGCGGAGAGGGGAATTCTCCGAGACATTGCGAGCACTACTAATTCCCCCACATGGCCGGGAGTAAACCTGACAGAAGTTACTGTTTCAATTTATTGCACAGACCAAAACAACGTCACTTCTAAATTACACCCTATAATCGCCAGTCCATCCACAATCTTAAATGGGCTCTCCTTGACTCACAAAATCTTTACTGTACTGGATATTGCGAATGGATTCTGACCTATGCCCTCCATGTGACTCCCAAGACAAGTTTGCATTTACTGTCAGGGATAAACAGTATACTCGGACAAGACCTCCCCAGGGATTCTATAATAGTCCAGCCATCTTTCACTGTGTAATGAGTGAGGTGCACAGGGAGATCGATCTGCCCCACGGCAGCACGTTACTTCAGTGTGTCGATGACATCCTCCTGGCCTCTGAATCCAAACCAAGACATCAGGAGGCGCTATACTTAGCCCTGAAGCACTTACAGGACACAGGGTTCAAAGCCAACCTGAAGAAGGCGCAAATTGGGAAAAATAGAGTTTTTACTTGGGACATTTAATTTCCCAAGGCACAAAGAAAATGCCTACAAACATGAAGACAGCTATACAACAGATACCATGGCCTGTGACAGTCCATGGTGTGAGAAAGATCTTGGGCTTGTTTAATTACTGCAGGATTTTTATCCCTGAGTTTGCCAAAGTTATTCAACCTATAGAACAATTAGTAAAAGGGGGTAAATCTGCAGCGGACCCCTTTGACTGGGGACCAGAACATGACAACTCCTATACAAAAAAATGAAAGTGGACTTAATGTTAGCACTGGGATTACCAGATGCTAATAAAGATTTCAACATTTACTGCAATGAAGCTGGAGGTTTTTCACTCAGCAGTAGTAATCCAGCTCCATGGCGATAAACAGCGACCTATAGGGTATTACTGTACTGCTGAGGGTCCCGTAGCGAACGGCTTGCCCAGATGTATTGCTGCCTTAGACAGTGCCGCGTAGGCTGAGGATCAGTGAACCTATTGTGATGACAAGAAATATCGGCTTGCATACCAAACACACCCTCGTAGAAATGTTAAATGCGGGAAAATTACGCTCGTTTTCTAACATGTGAAGGGCAAAATGGGAGACTGTTCTTTTGCCACCAATCAAATCTATTACCATTGTACGAGATGCCCGGAAAAATCCAGTGGAGGGGATGCTAGGTGATGGTGAACCACGTGTGTGGGAATGTGGACGGTGAAGTAGATGAAAGTAGGATAAAGGATGTACCCATGGAGGCACCCTGTTTGTGAATGGCTCGTGGAAAAATGTAGATAGTTTGCCACGAGCGGGATGAGCAGTAGTGAATGCGGAACTACGAGTTGTCGAGGCGGGAGGTTAGAGGGAGGTAAAAACAATGACTGCAGATGCTGGAAACCAGATTCTGGATCAGTGGTGCTGGAAGAGCACAGCAGTTCAGGCAGCATCCAAGGAGCAGCGAAATCCTCGTTTCGGGCAAAAGCCCTTCATCAGGAATAAAGGCAGAGAGCCTGAGGCGTGGAGAGATAAGCTAGAGCAGGGTGGGGGTGGGGAGAGAGTAGCATAGAGTACAATGGGTGAGTGGGGGAGGGAATGAAGGTGGTAGGTCAGGGAGGAGAGGGTGGAGTGGATAGGTAGAAAAGGAGCTAGGCAGGTCGGACAAGTCCGGACAAGTCATGGGGACAGGGCTGAGCCGGAAGTTTGGAACTAGGATGGGGTGGGGGAGTTCCCCCACCTCAGATTAGAGGGAGGCCTGTCAACCCAGCTGGCAGAATTAGTGGCCCTTACCCAGGCCTTCATGGAGGCGACAGGGAAGAGGGTTAACATTCACACTGATAATAGATATGCGTTTGGGATTGTCCACGATTACATGACCGTTTGGGGAAGATCTGTCATCACGGAGGGGCACCCCTGTCAAGCATGGGTAGGTAATGAAGACCTTACTGGAGGCCAGCGAGCTCGCATCGGAGGCTGCAATGTTGAAGGTCAAGGCTCATCAAAGGGAACCAGATAAACAGAATCCCAAGTGGCACCTTTTTAAGGGGAACCAGGCTGCTGACAAAGCTGATCAATTAGCCCTAGAAACAGAATATATCTATTCTTTGTCTGCCACCTTTGATGAGAATGACCCCACTATAAGCATTACGGCTGCACGCTGATACTCCTGAGGGTGAGTGTGTCAGGTGGAAGGTGGAGGGAGCCACGCCGGCCAAGAAATGGAGATCGAATGACAAGGTCCTGGCCCCCGCGTGCATCCAGCATACTCTTATGCAATTGCCCCATGGCATTTCCCATGTAGGGCGTGATGCTATGATGACCAGCATCGGGAAGGAATGGTGGTAGAAGGGTATGGGCAGAGTTCTAGCTCGATTCTGTCACCGCAGTGTGACGTATACCCAACACAACTCAGGCAGGCCCATTAAAATTAGAATGAGGCACCAGCCACGCCCAAAGGCGCCCTGGGAGCATGTACAGATAGATTGTACGGGGCTTCTTCCCCAATCCCATGGGAGGACATATTGCCTTGTGATTATTGACGAGTTCAGCAGGTGGGCCAAGGCCTACCCTACCCGGAACTGCACAGCTAACATTGTGGCAAGGATTTTAGCTGGGGAGGTGAATCAAAGGTTGGGAGGGGGGGGGGGGGGGTGGTGGGCGTGGTGGTGGCTTCCTAGATTGACTCCGAGCAGGGGACTCATTTAACTAGAAGAGTTGTAAAAACTATATGTCAGCTGATGGGTATTAAACAGAAATTTCACATACCATACCGTCCACAAAGTTTTGGCACAAAGTGGAGCAAATGAACAGAACTCTTAAAACCTCCTTTGCTAAGGCCATGCAGGATTCTGACAAATGCTGAACTGAGGTCCTGCCTGCTATACTCTTTCGACTCCGGCCCATCACAAGCTTGTCGACTGGTTTGACCCCTTATGATGACAGGTAGGGCAATGTAACTTCCTGAGTCCATTATCATGGGGGATTCTGATGTTGCCCTCTCCGCGATAGGATACGTCGCTATGCACTCGAACTGAGCGCCCATCTGAAGGAAAATCGTTAAGGACAAACAAGAGGGGCAGGATGAACAATGGCAATTAGAGGATTGTCCGGAGATCCCATTGGCAGGTAGTAAGATTATTGTTAAGACTCTACCCGCTAAACTTGGCTTCGCCCCGAAGTGGAATGGTCCCTATGAAGTTGTCATTAGCGGTGACACATGTGTCTGTATTGATGTGCGAGGGAAAGGGGTCTGGAAACACTGGTCACAACTGAAGAAATATACAAACACTGATTGATGATCTCTTCAGACAGACTCCTCTTGAGGCGTGCTGTCGTCGTTTGTGTGTGCGGTTGTTGCAAACGGGCAATAAGAGCGGGCTGTTGTACACGGGCGGAATAGGCTTTGGACCATTGTATAACTCCATTCGGTAGGCTCCAGGCTATTGGGGGGTTTCCCCTGAGACCCATTCCGTTTAATAAATCAGAAATGGTGATTGGACCAGGATTGATCCATTGTGGGGGACGGGGGTAAGGTTTATTTTTTAAAGAATTTTTTTATAGAGGTTAGACCCCTCCCTAACACAAAATAGAGAGTCCTTCACCACTGATCCAGCTCCCTCAGAGGCAGCTTTCAGAGTGAAGAAAACCTCTGACATTACTTTTTTGTTTATTTTTTCGTTTCCCTTTCCTTCCTTTCCTTCAAGCTACTGCCTAACAGTGGGAGTGCTTATTTTACCCCAACATCCATGTCGTGTGTTTTCAGGTGTCGGATGAAGTGAAAAACAGCAAGTGTGTAAACCTTTATTCATGCGAGTCATTCATGCGAGGCCCTGACCGGATCATTTATGCTGCCGATGATAAGGTCACCTGGGAGACCACGGGTTATAACATGCAAAACTATAAAGGTTGGTTCCAGCCTCACTCCAACCTTTCGCATACACCCCCAGCTCTGTCCCTCACAAACACCCCAGGTGAAGGAACGCCCAAGGGGACGATTTGGTTCAAATGTAATCGCACGTCAGGAGGAATGCCAGAACCAGCAAATGTTCCCATTCCCTGCCCCTTACCCCATCTGGCCGCGAATCATTTCTTTCTAGAAATATTCTGAGCCTTGATGTTGTCAATATGACTACAGGTAAAATGTTCAAAACCATTCAGACTAATTACCTGAGGGCTTACAATGGTACGTATTTTGTCTGTGGTCTCAAGGCCTACCCTTGGCTTCCTTCAGATTGATCCGGATCTTGCTACCTTGCCTATGTGGCCCCTTTTGTTCGCTTTTATAGTTCCCTCGGCCTTCATCCCAACATACACCTTCTTCGATCCAAACAGTCCATCACTGAACTGAGCGATTCTTTATGATCGCCTTCCCCACCTATGAGACTATTAAGGCTGCTAGGGAACTGATCAATATGGCCTCAACCTTGGAAGGACTGGCTAATGAGACTGCAGATGGCTTGGCAGCTGTTAGCACGACCATCTCTGAGATATCGGAGAAGGTTATTGCCACTCGTACTGTAGCATTGCAGAACTGTTTGGCCCTTCACTATTTGCAAGTGGCACAAAGTGGCACCTGTGCTGCTATTGGCCCCCAGTACTGCATGCATTCCGGGTGCCTCGGACAATATAACTAACCTAGCAGATTATATCCGTCTAGAGGCTGATAAGATCCAGCAAGAAAGGAAATAGTTTCATGATTATAATCCCCCGGGGTGGCTAAACTGGCTACAAGGCGGATCTTGGGCTTGTACCTTTTGCATGCCTTCATCATGGTCATTGTTATTATTTTCACTTGTTGCATTGTTATGGCTGTCCTTAACTCATGTTGTAAAGTTTTGACAGCGAGAATTATGCCGGGTGCTAGCCTCCACGTTGAGTTGTCTGGGAGCCATCCCCTTTCTGGCCACACTGATGATTATTGGATGTAGGTGGTGTGTTCGTCATGCTCCCACATTATCTCGGACCACAAGGGGGGACTGAAAACAGAAACTAACTAAAGAAGAAATACTTGCAGAACATAAAAGTGTGGTATGCCATTCCCGGAAACAGCGATCTCTGTATGTGCATGTGCAGAACACAAGAAACTGTCTTTCGCGGGCTTTTTTGTATACGTCATCCAGACTATAAAAACTGCTGTACCTGTTGCTCTGGGAGGGATGGTATGGTGAAGTCCTGCGGTTAGGATCAGAATCACGCTGCCCCTCCCAAAAGCTTTTGATTTATTAAATTTGATTGACTTGTTTCTAAATTTGAGTTTTATTAATTTTACTACAACACCACTCAAGACTAAGCAGCCCCTTTGATAGGCACCATCTTAGCTATTTACTTCCTTCACCACCAACCAATATTGACAACAGTATGTATGAATGCTAACATTTGCCTTTTTATCTGCCAGTTGAACTTGCATGTTAACCTTCAGTGAATCCTGAAATGGACTGTCAAGTTCTTTTGTGCTTCACATTTCTGAAGCCTTTTCCCATTTAGAAAATAGTCTATGCCTCCATTTTTCCTACGTTGTGTATAACCTCACATTTTTCCACATTGTATTCCACCTGCCACTTCTTTGTCACTTCTCGTAGCCTGTCCAAGTCTTTCTGCAGTCTTCCTGCATCTTCGTTACAACTTGTTCTATCACCTATCTTTGTAAAGTGTGCAAACTTAACAACAATGCACACAGTTCCTTTGACCAGATTGTTAATGTATTATGTTATGGCTGGTGAATATATTTTAATGATTCAGAGTGGCTGCCTTTTTTATCGTGCAGGATTTGACATCCTAAAGAATTGTTGAAAAAAAAATTGCTTCTTGATTTTGTACCTAAACAATCTGATTACTATGTTATCCTAGAATGCAAGAAAGAGAATAACTACAATTATGCATGAAGTGATTTTGTGGGACAAGTGATGGTCCCTACTTCTAACCTAGAAAGCTTGGTGAAATAACTCCACAAAGGCAGGTATCCCATCACCAAGTCACTCTTTCTTTACGTGAGCTGGCTCCTAGAGTGAGCAGAACATCTGACACTCCTGTCTATATACTTTTTTATTTTATTAAACAGTACAAGTTACAAACAAACAATTAACATTAACAGCTGTATACAAGAAACAGCAATTTACAGGTGAAAGGGGCAGCAAAGCCAGAGACATTGCTTTTTTTTATGTTCCCCAACACTTCTGCCTAACAACCTATTGCTTATTTTTCCCCAGCACCTATGTTGTGTGTGTGCAGGCATCAGACACAGTGAAGAACAACAAGTGCATAAATCTTTATTTATATTCCACCACCAGGAAGAAAGGAAACAGCAGAGTGGCCAGCGACAAGCAGTGCCCTTCTTGACAAAGGGCAATGCTGCGTGATCAAAGGGTAAAGGAGAGGGCCGGGGTTAATTCAAAATAGAGTTGGAGGGGCAAATAAAATACTCCACTCCCTGCGATTCCCACCTCTCCTTTACAGCTCAAGGGTGTTGGTGGACACCATGCACACTCCTGTTTATTTTTTAAAGAATTTTTTTATAGAGGTTAGACCCCTCCCTAACACAAAATAGAGAGTCCTTCACCACTGATCCAGCTCCCTCAGAGGCAGCTTTCAGAGTGAAGAAAACATCTGACATTACTTTTTTGTTTATTTTTTCGTTTCCCTTTCTTTCCTTTCCTTCAAGCTACTGCCTAACAGTGGGAGTGCTCAGTTTACCCCAACATCCATGTCGTGTGTTTTCAGGTGTCGGATGAAGTGAAAAACAGCAAGTGTGTAAACCTTTATTTATATGCCACCACCAGAAAGAAAGGAAACACCAGAGTAGCCCAGTGACAACAAAGGGCAATGCTGTGTGATCAAAAGGTTAAGGGGGGGGGGGGTGCAAGGATTAAATCAAAATAGAGCTGGAGGGGAAAATAAAGCATTCCACTCTGTGCGGTGCGATCTCTGCCTGAACAGTTCAAGGGTGTTGGTGGACACTGAGCACACTCCTGTTTATTTTTAAAATTTTTTTAGTTTACGCATGGACACTGATACAGCTCCCTCAGAGCCAGCTCTCAGAGTGAACAGAACCTCTAACACCAATTTTTTTTCTTTTATCTTTTATTCCCCCAGAACCCATGTTATATGTGTGCAAGTAAAAAAAAATAGGTATTTACCTGTTCCACCATCAGGAAGAAAGGAAACACCCGAGTGGCCAGTGACAAGCAGTGCCCCTCTCAAAGGAGAATGCTGCATGATCAAACAATGAAGGGGAGGGCAGAGATGACATCAAAATAGAGTTGGAGGGGGAAATAAAGCACTCCGCTTCCTGAAGTGCCCACCTCGCCCTGAACAGCTCAAGGATGTTGGTGCACACCACGCACACTGCTATATCCTTTTTAATTTTTTTTTGTCTTTTTTTACCCCACACTAACGCCGAACTGCGGTAGTGCTTATTTTTTCCCCAGCACCCATGTTGTGTGTGTGCATGTATGAGACTCAGTGCAAGACACAAGGTGCATGAATCTTTATTCAATTTCCACCACCAAGAAGAAAAGAAACACTCGAATGGCCAGTGACAAGCAGTGCCGTTCACATCGAAGGGCAATGCTATGTGATCAAAAGTGAAGGGAAGGGCAGGGATTAAATCAAAATAGAATTCGAGGGGGAAATAATGCACTACATTTCCTGCGGCATCCACCTCTCCCTGAACAGCTCGAGGGTGTTGGTGGACAACATGCACACTCCTGTTTTTTTTGCACCCATGTGTGTGTGCGCAAGTGTGAGACACAGTGAAAAACACAAGATGCACGAATCTTTATTCAATTTCCACCACCAGGAAGAAAAGAAACACCCAAGTGGCCAGTGACAAGCAGTGCCCGTTGCATCATCGGGGCAATATTGTGTGATCAAACAGTGAAGGGGAAGGCAGGGTTTAAATCAAAGTAGAGTTGGAGGGGGAAATAATGCACTCCACTCCCTGCGGTGCCCACCTCTCCCTGAACAACTCCAGGGTGTTGGTGGACACCACGCACACTCCTGTTTTTTTTTCTGTGTCTCAGAGTGAATAGAACCTCGTACACTCCTGTTTTTTAAAATTTTTTTCTCTTTTTACCCCCACACTACCGCCTAACTGACATATAAACAGGAGTGTGCATGGTGTCCACCAACACCCTGGAGTTGTTCAGGGAGAGGTGGGCGCCACAGGGAGTGCAGTGTATTATTTCCCCCTCCAACTCTATTTTGATTTAATCCCTGCCCTCCCTTCACTGTTTGATCACACAGCATTGCCCTTTGATGCGGTAGTGCTTATTTTTTTTCCCCAGCACCCATGTTGTGTGAGACACAGTGAAAGACACAAGAAGCATGAATCTTTATTCAATTTCCGCTACCAGGAAGAAAGGAAACACCCAAGTGGCCAGTGACAAGCAGTGCCCTTCACCAAAGGGCAATGCTGTGTGATGAAACAGTGAAGGGGAGGGCAGGGATTAAATCAAAATAGAGTTGGAGGGGGAAATAATACACTCCACTCCCTGCGGCACCCACCTCTCCCTGAACAACTCCAGGGTGTTGGTGGACACCACGCACACTCCTGTTTATTTACTTGTTTTTTTCCCATGGTGTGTGTGTGCAGGTGTGAGACATAGTGAGAGACAAAAAGTAGACAAATCTTTATTCAATTTCCACCACCAGAAAAATAGGAAAACACCCGAGTGGCCTGTGACGAGCAGGGCCCTTCACATCAAAGGGCAATGCTGTGTGATCAAAACAGTGAAGGGGAGGGCAGGGGCTAAATCAAAATAGAGTTGGAGGGGGAAATAATGCACTCCACTCCCTGTGGCGCCCACGTCTCCCTGAACAACTCCAGGGTGTTGGTGGACACCACGCACACTCCTGTTTTTTTTTCTTTTTTTTCACATCAAAGGGCAATTCTCCATTTTATATTTTTTCTTTTCTATTTTTTCCCCACACTACCGCCTAACTGCGGTAGTGCTTATTTTCCCCAGCACCCATGGTGTGTGTGTGCAGGTGTGAGACACAGTGAGAGACACAAAGTGCACAAATCTTTAATTTCCACCACCAGGAAGAAAGGAAACACTCGAGTGGCCAGTGACAGGCAGTGCCCTTCACATCAAAGGGCAATGCTGTGTGATGAAACAGTGAAGGGGAGGGCAGGGATTAAATCAAAATAGAGTTGGAGGGGGAAATAATACACTCCACTCCCTGCGGCACCCACCTCTCCCTGTACAACTCCAGAGTGTTAGTAGATACCACGCACACTCCTGGTTTTTTTCTTGTTTTTTTATTTTATTTTTTTTATCCCCACACTACCGCCTAACTGCCGTAGTGTTTATTTTACCCCCAGCACCAATGTCGTGTGTGTGCAGATGTGAGACACAGTGAAAGACACAAAGTGCACGAATCTTTATTCAATTTCCACCACCAGGAAGATAGGAAACACCTGAATGGCCAGTGACAAGCAGTGCCCTTCACATCAAAGGGCAATGCTGTGTGATCAAAACAGTGAAGGGGAGGGCAGGGACTAAATCAAAATAGAGTTGGAGGGGGAAATAATGCACTCCACTCCCTGCGGCGCCCACGTCTCCCTGAACAACTCCAGGGTGTTGGTGAACACCATGCACACTCCTGTTTTTTTTCTTTTTTTTCACATCAAAGGGCAATTCTCCTGTTTATATATTTTTTTCTTTTCTATTTTTTCCCCACACTACCGCCTAACTGCGGTAGTGCTTATTTTCCCAAGCACCCATGGTGTGTGTGTGCAGGTGTGAGACACAGTGAGAGACACAAAGTGCACAAATCTTTAATTTCCACCACCAGGAAGAAAGGAAACACTCGAGTGGCCTGTGACAAGTAGTGCCCTTCACATCAAAGGGCAATGCTGTGTGATCAAAACAGTGAAGGGGAGGGCAGGGGCTAAATCAAAATAGAGTTGGAGGGGGAAATAATGCACTCCACTCCCTGTGGTGCCCACGTCTCCCTGAACAACTCCAGGGTGTTGGTGGACACCACGCACACTCCTGTTTATCTCTGTCAGCCAGGACTCCCTGATTGGACCTAGTTAACAGCCCCAATCAGGGAACGCATATTCTATGAGGTCCTCCTGGCTGACCTTGTTCCAGTCATTACACCTGTGTTCAAGTCTTACCTGCTCCAGAAGTATGTCTAAACAGGTTGGTTAAAAATATTTACAATTATGCTCAGTTTTCACATGTGGCAGTGATAATGGTTATGGGTTTTAAACAGGAGACTTTATTCATTGTATTGAGATATATAATTATTATATAGGTATCATGATCAAGTTATGAATTCTTTTGATATATAGAAAAAGAAACTGTAATAGTGCAGAAAAATGAACTTTTAAAATATTCATTTTTGGTAATTGGACATCAATGGCTGAGCCAGGATTTGATCCAGTTGCATTGAAGAAACAGTGATATTTCAAATTCAGGATGGTGAATGGCTTGGAAGTGGTGATGTGTCTACTGCTGTTGTCCTTCAATGTGGAAGCGGTCATGGGTTTGGAAGGTGTTGACTCAGAACCCTTTGTGGATTTCTGCAACGCACTTTGTAGATGGAATACACTGCTACTACTGAGTATTATCATAGCATAGAATCCCTACAGTGCAGAAGCAGGCCATTCAGCCCATCAAGTTCACACCAACCCTCCAGAGAGCATCCCACCCAGACCCACCACCCTACTCTATCCCAGTAACCTTGAATTTCTCACAGCTAGCTTCTAGCCTGCACACCCTTGTGGAGTATGAGCAATTTAGCACAGCCAATCCACCATACCTGTACATCTTTGGATTGTGGGATAAAACCAAAGCACCTGGCAGAAGCCCACACAGACGTGGGGGGAATGTGCAAATTTCACACCAACAGTTGCCTAAGGGTGGAATTGAACCCAGGTCCCTGGTGCTGTGAGGCAGCAGTACTAACCACTGAGCCACTGTGCTGCCCTGAGCATTGATGGTGGATAGTCTAAATGTTTGATGGTATGGTGCCAGTCAATGAGCTGTTCTCTTTGATGGTCTGTAGCTTCTTGAGTATTGTTGGACTTTTTAGATGGTGGACAAGCTTTGGGGAGTCAGGCTGCAGTATTCCTAACCTCTGACCTGTTCTTGTAGCCACTGTATTTATATGGTGAGTCCAGTTCACTTTCTGATCAATGATATTCCACTGTTGATAGTGGGGGATTCAGTAAAAGGAATGCTATTGAATGCCTATGGACAATGATTGGATTCCCTCTTGCTCGAGATGATCATTGCCTGGCACTTGTGTGTGCAAAGGTTACTTGCCACATGTCAACCTAAACCTGAATATTTTCCAAGTTTCGAGAGCGTGGTGCTGAAAAATCACAGCAGATCAGGCAGCATATGAGGAGCAGGAGAATCAATGTTTTGAGCAAAAGCCCTTCATCAGGATGCTGCCTGACCTGCTGTGCTTTTCCAATATAGTCCTCACTTTCGCTTGAATATTATCCAAGTCCTGGTACATTGGGTATGGACTGCTTTCATATCTAAGTTAACACAAATGCTGCTGAACATTGTGCAATCATCCATGAATATCCCTGTTTCTGACCTCATGATACGGGGGGAATTCATTGTTGAAAACATGATAGTTGGTTGTGCCATGAACAATACTAGTGTCATAGCATAGAAAGTTTTCAATATGTAAAGAGGTTGTTCTGCCCAATACAAGTGCTGCTTGACATGTGCCATGTGGTAATCAGCAGGAGATTTACTTGCCCATATTTGATCTGATGCCATGAGATTTAATGGGGACCAGAGCCAGTGTTGGGATCAATGGCAACTTCTTCCTGACTGTATACCACTGTGTCACCTCCTCTGCTAGGTCTGTCCTGCTAGTGGGACAGGTCATAACCAGGTATGGTTATGGTAGTGCCTCAGATATTATCTGTAAGGTACGATTCCATGAGGTACTGTGTCAGCCTGTTGCTTGACTAGTCAGTGAGTCAGCTCTCCCAATTTTGGTACTAGTCCCAGATGTTTGCGGAGATTTGAGGCAAAGTTTTTTTTCATCCAGAGGGTGATTAGGCTCTAGAATGTGCTGCCTGGGAGGGTGATTGAGGTGGGTAATCTCACATCTTTTACAAAGTGATTGGATGAGCACTTAGAGTGTCATAACATTCAAGGCTATGGGCCTAGTGTTGGAAACTTGCACTAGTAGCAACTTAGAGCAGTCTTTGCAGTACAGACTCACTAGGCTGAAGGACTTCTTCTGCACTGTCTGATTCTATGTTACTAGGGAGAATAGTTAGCAGGGTCAACAGGGCTGTGTTATTGTAGCCGGTGCCTTATTCAATGCCAGGTCATTCACCCAGTTTCCTTCCTTTTTCCTTTTTTGTGGTTGATACAGCTGAATGGCTTGCTAGGCCATTCACAGGGTAATTAAGAGTTGACCACACTGGAGTCAATTGTAGGCCAGGCCAGCTAAGTACAGCAGTTTTCTTGAAAGGACATCCATGAACTAGATGGGTTTTTTTATGAGAATTAGCAATGATTTCTTGATTATCATTAGACTTTTAATTCCAGATTTCTTTTTATTGAATTCAAATTCTGAAAACTACTATGGTAGAATTCAAACTGGATTGTTTTGATTATTAACAACACCACGAGCCCAATACTTCCCCTAACTATTTACACTGTTTAGCGAGACATTATTCAGCAGCATTGTTAGAACCTTCTGTCCTCAGATATCAGTTCAAAGTAATTTGCCATCATCTGACATCACTGATCATGGCCACAGCTAGTAAAATTTTATAATGCAATTATCCTTAAATGCAATGAAACTTCCCTTAAAAGTCACAAGACACAGTTACTTTAACATTGCTATAAAACTTAACATTGCTATAAAGTAGCTTCTGCATTGCAGAGATAAAAAAGTGAAAACATATTTGGAGTCAGATCCTAATCTGACTCTCCCAGAGTTGTTACTCTTGATTGCTTAGAGTGGACACAACTCCAACATCATGTGTTAAAAATTATTCATAACGTGACTTGTTAGGAAGTGCTGGTCATTTTATAACCCAACTCAAGATCACTGTCTTTGATATGACAGTAGTTTTATCAACTGCAATGTCACATTCGACCATCAGTCTCAGGGCAGTCGTTAAACTTAATCACAGTCTAAGATTACAAAGGAGAGAATTGAGAATTTATATCAATAGTTAGTTTCCAAAGGACAACTCTATTTGTCTATCATCTAATTTGTCAACTTTAGGGGTCAGCAGCTATAAGGAGGCTAAAAGATATTGTAAAATCAATTTGTTTTATATTTTACCACTTTTGTTTATATACGTTGTGACAGACTTGTTTATTGTGTGTTTGAATTCAATGATTAGAAATGACAATGTAAGCATTCAATTTCACTCATTCTGCTGTCTAAAAATTCCTGCGTGGTAAATGTAAATTGAGTTGGCGACTGATATTATCATCTGTATTTAATGTTAACAGTAATAATGTCTTGATCTCATCACAGATCTAAATTCATTTCAGAGTTTCTGCTTATTGGATTCAATCAATATTGAAGTCAGTGATGCTCAGGTGGCATCTTTCCCACTGGGCTGATACACCTGCACCACCACATCACCACCGACTCTGCCAGACCAACCAATGTCAGAGTCTTTACCTACCGCTGGGCCCACCTCATCGATGTTGCTGTGAGGCCCTTCCACCACTGCTTTGCTGCCGCCAGTGCCAGATCAAACAAACACTTAAGTTGCTGATCCTCAGATGCCATCTTTTGCTGCTGGGCCTACCTTGCCGACATCGCCTTTGCCAATGTGGCAGCTGCTGATTCCAGCTGCTTGCCCTGGGAAAGTAAGTGGGGGCTCACTTGAGGTCTGTGCGGGGCCCACTCTCCTTTGCTTAGGGCCCAGCTCGAGCGTGCTTGAGGTCTGCACCCTTGGTCCACTCGAGGTCTATGCACTGAGTTTTTGCTGCCAATGCCATCCGAGCACAGGACAAGATAAGCAAAAAAACAAAAATGAGAAGTGGAAAAGAAAGCGGTCAGAGCAGATGTGCTTCGGCACAGGAGCTCTACTGCCCTGCCACCTTGGACCAGTTTGGTGGGATCCTTTTGCAGTGCAAAGGTAGTGTCCCTATCCCTGAGCCAAGAAGCCTTGGATTCAAGTTCCACCTGTTCCACGGGTGTGCAATAACTTCTCTGAATAGGTTGATTAGAAAAAATATGTTAACTAAAACAATGTTTGGTGTGATAGTGACACTCCTAAAAATATTACCATTGTTGTAATGGAGGGAAGGTTAGAGTTAGAGCAATTTAAAGAGGCTCAGGAAAACAGCAAATAGAATAGACAAAAATGCCTGAATATGCAGCAGATTTGAGGAAAAACATCAGTTTGAAGAACTCTTGAACGTTGCTTAATTTGCAAAGGTCCTGTTGCTAAGAGATGATAACTAAAAGAGAAGCAGTGCTGAGCGTGAATGATATGAAATTCCATAAGAGTGGGATATGCAAGCTGTAATGATGGTAATAAATATGCAATAATTGATTAGCATTCCCAGTAATGTAGAAATATAAATGCTTGTCTCCCTAAATATTCCCAAAACTTTCAAACACATACCAACATACTCTTCAGAAATAGATAATAAAAATTTACTTTTTCTGCTAAGATTATAAAAAATTCTCAGTTTGGTCAATCAGTTATGTTTGAAACAATCTTTCACAATCTGTTACTCGTGTTCTGGAAGGTCATTAATGATGCATTATTGTCTCTGAAGTCTTGCAGATATAGCTTGCTCAAGGAATATAATCTTGAAATGTTTCTGCAATAACTCAAAAGAACAAATAGGTTTCACCATGAACTCAGTAAGAGGCGTATCCTTTCATAAATAAGACAGTTCAGCTGTGTAGCTTGTTTTCACCAAGCTGTCCTCTAACTAAGCTTGTTCACAGCAGAGTTCCTCCAAGTCAATCAAATAAAACAGGCATCTCACAAAACAGGTCACTGTTCAAATAGCTCCACAGCAGGGGTCTACACAAAGCAAATAGTTATCAGCAGTCATGTGATTTACTGGAAATATTCTTTTTAAAAATTTCTAATATCCACAGAGAACTTTTGTTTATCTCCCTTAGAAAAACCACTCCAATTATTTCACAAAACCTGAAATAAATCTATTTTACACAATCCTTGAAAACCTATGCCCGCAAAACAATATTAACTGTAAAATATCTTTGTAACTGGCTTTCACCATAGTCACATTTCTCCACTAACGTGCTGGTTCCTTTATAAAAGTATCTATGGATCCCCTAGATGTTGAACACTTCTATTAAATATTGCTCTTTCAATAAGTTACCATCTGGTTCGCTAATGTACGTTAGGGAGGAAACTGCCATCCTTGTTCATGATCATATGCAACTCCAGACTCATAGCAATGTGGTTACTCTGTCCTCTGGGATGGGTAATAAATGCCACCCCAGCTAGTGATGCACTCATTCCATGATTGAATTTTTAAAAATTACAGTAAGATGTAAATGGTTGGATCAGTTGGTCTGAATAGTATCAAATGTATTTTAATCCTGAACAGTGTAAGATGATATATTTTGGGAGGACTAACAAGACAAAGGAATACGCATTGAATTTAAGGAACCTCAGAACTTTAGTGATCAGAGAGATCATGTTGTGCATGTCCATAGATTCTTGAAGGCAGCAGTACAGATAGGTAAGGTGGTTAAGAAGCACAGCAGGTCAGGCAGCTTCTGAGGAGCAGGAAAATCGACGTTTCGGGCAAAAGTCCTTCACAAGGAATATTCCTGATGAAGGGCTTTTGCCAGAAAAGTCAATTTTCTGCTCCTCGGATGCTGCCTGACCTGCTGTGCTTTTCCAGCACCACTCTAATCTAGAATCTGGTTTCCAGCATCTGCAATCCTTGTTTTTACCAAGGTGGTTAAGAAACCCTATGGGATACTTGCCTTTATTAGTGAAGGTATTGAAGAAAAGAGCAAGCAGGTAATGATGGAGCTGTGCATAATGCTAGTTAGGCCATAGCTGGAAAGCTGGTTACCACACTATAGGAAGTATGTAATTGCACTAGCAAGGGTGCAGAAGGGATTCAGTAGGATGTTGCCTGGGATTAAACAATTCATGAAGAGAGACAAGACAGACTGAAGTTGCTTTCTTTAGAGATGGCTGAAGGCGCATCTGATTGTGATATACAAAGTTCTGAGGGGCATAGATAGATTGGATAGAGAGAAACATTTCCTCTTAGTGCCGACCAGTAATTAAAAGGCACAGTTTTAAGGTAAGGGGCAGGAGGTTTAGTGATTTAAGGAAAGGTTTTATTCCTTAGAGGATTGTGGATGTCCTGAATTCCCTGCCTAAAAAAATGGTAGAGAGGGTAAGCCTCATGACTTTTAACAACTACATAGTTAACAGTTGAAACACCTTAGCATACAAGGCTAAAGACAAGTGCTGGAAAATGGGATTTGAATCAATGATGCAGAAAAGATAGGCCTCTTTCCATGCTGTAAAAATTCTAAGATTCTACAACTCTTCATTAGTTCTGAGGTTGAAGTAATTGTCAAAAGTGTTCAGCACTTCTTCAAAAGTATCTGTTGTTTCTTAAAAACTTATAATGCCATCAGCTACAGTCTTGTGTAGTAGTTTTTACTCAATGAGCTGATATATTATTTAATCTGCAAGATATTCTATATCTTAGAAATTGCTTTCTCCATGATATCCAATCCTGTTTTCTGTCTGGCCAATGTCTGAAGTTAATTTTTCCTGACAATGTTATTTCTCATGCCACATTTTCATCATGTGGTTATCTGTTTTGCTTGCTCAAAGTATTTTTAATTGTGTATAATTGCAATCTGCCACTCTGCTGCTGTGCTAGAGATGCTTTGTAGCTACGATGCCGATAAAGTGGACGATTCTCAACATTTTTTGTGATTTCATAGTATGAATCCTGTTGTTTGCAGCTTTAAGACATTATTTCCTCTTCAATCATTCTTTTACTGAATGATTCCCACTTCTCTAATTTAAATAAATTATTGTCACTTTTATCAAGGCTCTGATGAAAGATCTCCAAACTTGCTTCCCTTAGACCAGGCCAAGATTTTAATCTGCTTGGCTTTATCATTTTAATTACAAGCTTTATGATGTTCCCAAGTCTGCAGCCTCAGATTAATATTTGTTTCATGGCTTTTTCCTTCCTTTCCATTAGCTGTACCTTGTGGTGCCTGGTTGCTATAGATCAGTGCTTGATCTGAGCTGTAAAAATGTTTTAACTGTCACATTCCCAGCCTAGGTCACTGCATTATTTTTCCCTGGTCCATGAGCGATTTGAAGCATTTCTCATGGAGCTTTCAGTATCTGTTCGCTGACTGAACCTATAGACTGTGATGCGGTCTGTATTTACTTTGGAATTACTGATTCTTTGTTTCCAGGAGGTTACTATCTGTTCTTTTGTAATGTGTCCCTTACCAGATCAGAAATGTTTTTCCCATCTACTGGAATATTCTTCATTGAGGATTGCCATTAGAGTTTGTTATGTAAGATTCTCAAATGTTAAAGTCCTCCCCATTGCTGACTTTGTTGAATGTGCAGTTGCCATAAAGCTGTGTTTGAAGATCTCACACCACTGCTCGCCATATTTTATATGAGCAGTGAAATTAAATGCACACCACTATTACCAGCTTAATACATTATATGAGCTGCTGTCCATGAAAGAGGAGTAATTGTGGCTGTCCTGTATCTTCAATGCATCGTGGGGTGCCAATAGCTGGAAGCTCCCCAGTGGATGAGTGTGAGTGAGTGGGTGGGTGGAGGGTTTCCACTGAAGTTGGTGGTTGATGCTGATCCTCAGCTTGCAGATGTACGTCCATTTATGCAGCAGTCCTTAGTGCAGTGGACACAGTGATGACCACAGCTTCTGAGCTTGGATACATTTGGGACACAATGTCCATGCCAAACACACCCACTACATTTACCCCATACAGTAGCTCCTGAACTCCTGTTAGACTCATATTAAATTACAAGGAATTCATAACCTTGGTTCTGGTTTCAGTTAGCTGAGTATTCCTTTGTTGAAAAGTTTAAAAGTGCTGTCTCATTTTTTCAGCCTCTCTACTCTCTTTACAGATCCTCTTCCATCCCTGCGACAACTGCTCTTTCCCTAACCTCCTCTCTACTCACTGCTGCCCCACCCAACCCACAGCTTCTCTCCTTTCCATGGAGGAGCAGCTTCTCACAATTTCTGTCAATTCTGTTTGCAAGAGTGACATTTTTCATGCTCCCTTTTCTCAACTTCTGATCAAACTTCTGGCCACAATCTATTTTGCAGTCAGCTCCAATAATAACCATGAACAACTTTTGAATTTCATTAGCTTGAAGATTGAGGTGATCTGTTCAGCTGGGTGACAAGTTGATTCTATACCAACTTCAGTTACCTAATTACAAAGTAGCATTGCTAAAAATTTAACAGCAGATTAAACATCATCAACAGTCTGTTTCTCTTCCCATAGGGGCTGTGAGATCTGCTGATTCAGCAATTTTATTGTTCCTGCATTCCCAGTTTTTCTGTATTACTCGTGTTTAGATCAAGGATGCTAAGTGTCCAAAAGAGGCCGACAAAATAAATTGTCAGAAGAGATTTGTTTTAAGCACATAAAAAGAGAATGTTATTTTCTTTTGGGAAAAACCATAAGAGCGAAAGATCTACACCCAGCCAGTGTTTTGATAGTCTGTTGTCATTCATGTTCAATGATTGGGGTGAAGATTGATTGAAATCATTCTTTTCCAGAAGGCAGTATACAATAATTAATGATTTACAAAAACAACATTTCCTAGACCACGCATACCACAGTGGAGACATGAAAAGCGATCTCTTAATTGATTTGGCATTCATAATTTAAGAAAGAATTTGCCCATCTGGCTGCATCTGTGGAATTTAACTGGCAGCAATATTGCTGTCTGAGTCAGGGATAATAGTTGTCTGATCTGTATTTCTTCAATGATGCATGATTGTAATGATGTTGGGCAAACAAAAGGGGTGAATTTCCATGGGGCTGTCCCAAATCTCCAACACAAGTCCAACATAAGAGCCAAGGGAAACCCCAGATTATTTTTTATTCACTCATGGCATTTATTGTCTATTCCTAATTGCCCTTGATGCATATAATGCATTATTTATTGTCATGAATAAATGCAACTGTCAATTATATTTTGACATTCAAAGAAATTATTTATTATTCCAGATGTTATTGCCGATCTAGGTAGTCTGGTGGTTGAAGTACTGAATTCATAATTGTTACAATTCCTGAAGAGACCAGTAACTTTTAAAAAGAGACTTGAATTTCCTATTGACTAACACGAAGGATCACACAAGATTTTGTTTTATTATATTTATTCTAATAAATACTGTAAAGTTCAACATCAACCAAACTTAGTAGCAACCAGTGTAAGAAATGATACAAAAAGTATCCCTTAGTTACTTTTAAACACAACTGAGAAAGCCACTATGCTTTAACACATTATGGAAATATAACAATAAGTTTAAGATCTAGCTCTTCCTGGTGATAAGGACAGTGGGTGTCTCTCATAGCTGCTCATTTCTCATGCCTTGTCCCTTCCCGGAGGCCTTTAGTGATCCTTTAGACAAAAACAGCACGGTTTACTTGTTGTGCTCCCCACATGATTAGCCATCTGCCTGCCTCTGGATGAACAACAGGATAATTCAGCCTCAGTGGCAGTGCAAGGAGGCTATTCACAGTCCTTTTCTTCATGGACTTCGAAATAACTCCACAGAAGCTGTTATCCTGTCACCAAGTCACCCTTTATTTACATGTGGAGAGCCCTTGATACTGAGATCTCAAAGTGAACTGGATGTCTGACACTCTTGTGTTTATCTGAAAGCCAGAGCTCCCTCCCTGATTGTCCAAATTAACAGTGCCAATCAGGGAACTCATGTTCTGAGGTCGACCTGGCTGACCTTGCTATCATCCCACTCCTTCTGAGGTCTGAGGACTTAGGCTGGTTCTTTTCTTTGTAACTTCTCTTGGGGCGTTTTAGCACTGCGTTAGGTTCCTCCAACTTTGCCTTGGATACGGGAGTAGCTTTCCTCTTGCACCCAGAATGTTTTGGAAGAAATTCATTCTCTTCTTCAGACAGCAACGTCATTGAGAGGCAGCAACATATGCCATGTCCATCTCAGATTCCGATGTATCTTCAATGCTTGATGGAGACAGAGAACGCATGGGTTCCGGAACAGTCAGAAAAGCAGTCAAGATGCCGGACACATTTTGCTCCTGCACTGTTTGTGACTTTGTAGCTTTCATTTAGTTCTCATGTTTGTTCAGGACCCTTACACCTACCCAGACTTCGTACATCTCTGGACCTGACCTCACGTCGACCATGTTTCTTACCCATGCAGGATCATTCCCGTGGTTCCTGCACCGAACTTCATCCCCTGAAGCAAACTGCATCTCTCACTTATCAGAGTCATGTGTCCAGCAATGGTGTTTCTGATGCTGTTACACCATCCCCATCCCCCCACCCCAGGTTCGGGAAGATCATATTTAACTTAATGCAGAGTTGTCTCCCCATTAGCAACTCTGCTTGAGCTATCCATGTAGTTGCATGAGGGGTGGTCCTATAACCAGGTCAGTTTATCCAGTTAAGCTGTAAGCTGTTTCTTTAAACCTGCCTCCAAAGTGGATGGCTGAAAAGATCATCGGATCTGTCTTCTCTCCATTACAGATATTTACACCACATGCTGCATCTGAAAGGCTAAGTGCATTGTAGAAGACCCCACACACCCCCCATTCAAATTCTTCTCCCTCGTGCCATCTGGCAGAAGATACCAGAGCATATGATCTCTCACGGCCAGACTGTGCCACAGAGTCTTGCCCCAAGCCATCAGGCTCCTTAACACTGTGTGAATGGACTCTTTTCCATCTGATTTCGAATTGTTGCTAGAGCAATGTCTATTAATTATCATTCTTATGCAATTTGCGTGTTTTTCATTTCTTACACTTTGTGCTGCCCTTTGCCTGTTGTGTAGTTTGTGCTGTCCTGGAGGAACACTGTCTCATTTTTACACTATCAGTTGTATATGATAGAAATGACAAATAAAAGCTACTCTAATCTACTCTGTCAGGAGAATTATCCTTCTTTACAACTGCCCCAATGTCATTTGCCTGGAAAAAATAATGCATTCTTTCTACATACTTGGCCCAATCTATAATGTCAGGATTGAAAGAGTCAAACTTCCCAAATAACGGCATGATTCCAGAAATGCTTACCCCAATTCAGAGCCGATTGTTGCAAGTGAATTTCTTCCATAGCATGCTTTTCTCATTGCCACCTAAGTAACTCCACAGAGGCTGGTATCCCATCAACAAGTCACCCATTTTTTTAACATGTGGAAAGTTCTTGACACTGATCCAGCTCCCTCAGAGCCACTTCTCAGAGTGAACAGGATGTCTGACACAGTTTCATCTGTCTCCCACAGCTCCCTGATTGCACCAGATTAACAGCCCCAATCAGTGAACACATATTACATGTGATCCACCTGGCAGACCTTGTTACAGTGACTACAGATTTAATTTGAACCGGAGGCAGGAGGTTGATGGGATCATCACCTGCCGTTCTCCTGGTAGGTTAGATGCAACCTCGCCATGATTCCACATTATTCTACCCAATGTAGTTGAATATTAATGCCCTCTAACTAGAAACGTAACTGTCAACAATATCCACATTCCAAGAACAATTTGAAAAAATAGTTTAGTTTAAGGTTATTTTTCAGATTTATATGGACAGAATATACAATATAACTATGAATGGTTTATACAGATAACATTGCTAAAGGTATGTGCAAGTGTGGCTGATTGCTTATGTTTTCTGCTGTAGATTAACTGTTGTAAAATGTTCATAAGCTATGTACAGTCTTGCTGACTTTGTAATTATGCATTTACTATGCCTTTGAGCTGATTTCTTTCCTAAGTTTGTATGGTGTCAAGCAAAAACAGAATCCACTTTTTATTAAAATTTTATCCTTTAACCTGTTACTTTTCCTTCTCTGTGTCATGTTGGCAGCAGCTTCTGTCATGAGCTACTTCAGTTAGTGATGGTATCACATTCTTTAGGAATACTGAGATAAGCCATTTCAACACTCTATGGAACTAAACTTCCCTTTTGCAAATGCCTCTGGAGATTTATCATTTACCTATTGATTTTATATATTGTAAGTGGTTGCTGTTACTATAAGATTGTTACCATTTGGGTATTACACTTCAAAAATTACTGCTTCCCAATGTGGATTAACACACAGTGTTATGGAGCCTGTGTTCAAGGACCAAATCAAATGCCATGGTTCCAGTAAATGCTTGCTATGGTTCAGACACTATGAAGTCAACTGTTAGATTAGTTTAATCTAAGTGTCGTACATTGTGACCTGATTATCTCCATTGTTAATGAAGTGTACAAATTCTAAGGCTTCAAGCATTTCAGTACAACTTTTTGTCTCACTGAGGCCATAGTGATGTGCACCAAATGTTTTTAATTTTTACACTGGCTCTGACATTAGACCAGGCATAGTATTTTAGAACATAGAACAATACAGCACAGAACAGGCCCTTCAGCCCTCGATGTTGTACCAACCTGTGAACTATTCTCAGCTCATCTCCCTACACTATCCCAAAATTATCCTGTGCTTATCACAGGATTGTTTAAATCTTCCTAATGTGGCTGAGTTGACTACATTAGCAGGTCGGGCATTCCACGCCCTTACCACTCTCTGTGTAAAGAACTTTCCTCTGACATTTGTCTTAAATCTATCACCCCTCTCGTAATTATGCTCTCTCGTACAAGCTGACGTCATCATTCTAGGAAAAAGACGTTCATTGTTTACCCTATCTAATCCTCTAATCATCTTGTATGTCTCAATCAAATCCCCCCTTAACTTTCTTCTTTCCAATGAGAACAAGTCTCTCAGCCTTTCCTCATAAGACCTTCCCTCCAGACCAGGCAACATCCTGGTAAATCTCCTCTGCACCTTTTCCAATGCTTTCACATCCTTCGTGTAATGGGGCGACCAGAACTGTACACAATATTCCAAGTGTGGCCGCACCAGTGTTTTGTATAGTTGCAGAATGATATTGCGGTTCCGGAACTCAATCCCTCTACCAATGAAACCTAACACACCGTATACCTTCTTCACAGCACAATCCATCTGAGTGGCAACTTTCAGGGATCTATGCACATGGACTCTAAGATCCCTCTGCACATCCACACTACCAAGAATCTTTCCATTGACCCAGTACTCTGCCTTCCTGTTATTCTTCCCAAAGTGCATCACCTCACATTTAGCTGCATTGAACTCTATTTGCCACCTCTCAGCCCAATTCTGCAGTTTACCCAAGTCCCCCTGCAACCTGCACCGGGTGGCACAGTGGCACAGTGGTTAGCACTGCTGCCTCACAGCGCCAGAGACCTGGGTTCAGTTCCCGCCTCAGGTGATTGACTGTGTGGAGTTTGCACGTTCTCCCCGTGTCTGCGTGGGTTTCCTCTGGGTGCTCCGATTTCCTCCCACAGTCCAAAGATGTGCAGGTCAGGTGAATTGGCCATGCTAAATTACCCGTAGTGTTAGGTAAGGGGTAAATGTAGGGGTATGGGTGGGTTGCGCTTCAGCAGGTCAGTGTGGACTTGTTGGGCTGAAGGGCCTGTTTTCACACTGTAAGTAATCTAATCTAATCTGTAACATTCTTCCAAACTGTTCACTACTCCACCAACTTTAGTGTCGTCTGCAAATTTACTAATCCATCCACCTATGTCTGCGTCTAAGTCATTTATAAAAATGACAAACAGCAGTGGTCCCTAAACAAATCCTTGTGGCATGCCACTAGTAACTGGACTCAAGACTGAATATTTTCCATCAACCACCACTCACTGCCTTCTTCCAGAAAACCAGTTTCTAATCCAAACTGCGAAATCACCCTCAATTCCATGCCTCTGCATTTTCTCCAACAGCCTCCCATGTGGAACCTTATCAAAGGTTTTACTGAAATCCATGTATACCACGTTAACTGCCCTACCCTCATGTCCACACTTGGTCACCTTCTCAAAAAACTCAATGAGGTTGTGAGACACGACCTGCCCTTAACAAAACCATGTTGACTATCTGAAATCAAATTGTTGCTTGCTGGATGGTTATAAATTTTATCTCTTATAATCCTTTCCAAAACCTTTCCTACAACAGAAGTAAGGCTCACTGATCTATAATTACCTGGGGCATCTCTGCTGCCCTTCTTGAACAGGGGCACAACATTTGCAATCCTCTAGTCCGCTGGTACTAAACCTGTAGACAATGACAACTCAAATATCAAAGCCAAAGGCTCTGCTATCTCCTACCTAGCTACCCAGAGAATCTTTGGATAAAGACCATCTGGCCCAGGGGACTTGTCTGCTTTCATTCCTTCTAGAATTGATAACACCTGTGTGTGTTAACTAACCTCGATCTTTTCTAGTCTACTATCTCATACCTCATTCCTCTCCTCCACAATATTCTATTTTTCCCGAGTGAACACTGGTGAGAAATGTTCATTTAGCACCTCTCTGATCTCTGCACGGTCCACACCCAACTTCCCACTTCTGTCTTTGACTGGCCCTATTTCTACCCTAATCATCCTTTTATTCCTCACATACGTATAGAAAGCTTTAGGGTTCTCCTTTATTCTATTTGCTAAAGACTGCTCGTATCCTCTCTTTGCTGTTCTTAACTCTCTCTTTAAATCCTTCCTAGGTAATCTGTAATGCTTCATCGCTTCATCTGTACATTCTTGCCTCATCAACACATAAGCCTCCTTCTTCTTCTTAAGAAGAGATGCAATTTCTGTAGTAAACCTTACCTTATCACTTCCTCCCTGCCTGACAGGGACATACCTATCAAGGACATGTAATATCTGTTCCTTAAACCAGCTCCACACTTTGATTGTCTGCATCCCCTGCATTTTTCTGCCCCGTTCAATGCATCTTAATTCTTGCCTAATCGCATTATAACAGCCCTTGCCTCATCGATAACTCTTGACCTGTGGCATGTACCTCTTTCCATTGCAAAACTAAACGTAACTGAATTATGGTCACTCTCTCCAAAGTGCTCACCTACAACTAAATCAAAAAACCTGCTCTGGTTCATTACCAAGCACCAGATCCAGTGTGGCCTCCCCTCTTGTTGGCCCTTCGACATACTGTGTCAGGAAACCCTCCTGTATACATTGGACAAAACCTGATCTATCTGACGTACTAGAGCTATAACATTTCCAGTCAATGTTGGGGAAGTTAAAATCCCCCATAATGACCACCCTGTTGCTTTCACTCCTACTAAGAGTAATTTTGCTAATCCTCTTTTCCACCTCCCTGGAATTCTACGGAGGCCTATAAAAAACTCCAAGCAGTGTGACCTCTCCTTTCCTGTTTCTAACCTCAGCCTACACTACCTCAATAGATGAGTCCTCATCAAAAATTCTCTCAGCCACCATTATACTATCTTTGAATAACAAGGCCACGCCTCCCCCTCTTTTTAATGAAAGATCTAAACCCTGGAAACTGCAACATCCATTCCTCACCCTGCTCTATTCATGTCTCCGAAATGGCCACAACATCGAAGTCTCATGTACCTATCCATGTTGCAAGCTCACCTACCTTAGTTAGGATACCTCTGGCATTGAAGTAGACACACTTCAGACCAGTTTGCTGTCTGCCAGCACATTCCTGTGATCCTGAAATCCTGTCCCTGTCCTTCCTACTCTCATCCTCCTGTGCACTGCAACTACACCTCAGGTTCCCATCCCCTGCTGAGCTAGTTTAAACCCACCCGAATAGCACCAGCAAATTTCCCACCCAAGATATTAGTACCTCTCTGCTTCAAGTGAAGACCATCCTATTTGTACATGTCCCACCTTCCCCAGAATGAGTCCCAATTATCCAAAAACCTGAAACCACAATATTTGCAGCCATGTGTTTAGCTGATATCTCTCCCTATTCCTTGACTCACTATCATGTGGCACAGGTAACAATCCAGAGATAGCAACTCTGTTTGTTCTAGCTCTCAGCTTCCACCCTAGCTCCCTGAAATCCTGCCTTACATCCCTTTCCCTCTTTCTACCTATGTTGTTGGTACCTACATGGACAACGACTTGAGGCTGGTCACCCTCTCCCTTCAGGACCACAAACATACAATTTGAGACATCACGGACCCTGGCATCTGGGAGGCAACACATCAACTGTGAGTCTCGTTTGTATCTGAACCTCTAACTATTGAGTCCCCAATGACTAACACTCTCCTCCTTTCCCTCCTTCTGTTCTGTGTAACAGGGACAGGGTCTGTGCCATAGACCTGGGCCCCACTGCTTGCCCCTGGTAAGTTGTCCCCCTCAACAGTATCCAAAACAGTATACATGTTTTTCAGGGGAACTACCACAGGGGATCCCCCACTGACTGTTTTTTCCCCTTTCGAACAGTCACCCAGCTTTCTTCTTGCTTAGGAGTAACTACTTCCCTGTAACTCACATCTATAACAGCCTCTGCCTCCCGAATGATCCGAAGTTCATCCAGCTCCCACTCCAGTTCCCTAACGTGGTCTTGGAGGAGTGAGAGTTGGGTGCACTTCCTGCAGATGTACTTGGATGGGTCACTAATGGCGTCCCTGACCTAGAATATCATGCAGGAGGAACATTGCTCTCCCTGAACTGACATCCCTGCTGGCCCCCTAGTTACAAAGTAAAAAGAGATGCAAGCTAAAAATCCAACTTATCTGAAAGAATTACAGGGGCAGAGGGACCTGGGTGTATATGTTCATAAGTCATTGAATGTTACAGGACAGTTGAAATATCAGTTACTGAATCATACTGCATCCTAGGCTTTACTAATAGGGGCACAGTGTGTAAAAATGAGCAAGTTATTTTAAACTTGCGTATAACAAGTCTCAACTGAAGAATTGTGCCAGATAAAGTGCTGTAACTTAGGAAAGATGCGAAGGCAGTAGAAAGACTGAAGAAAAGACTCACAAAAATGGACACAGAGATGAAGAAGTTCAGTTTCATAGGAAGATTGGAAATTCTAAGTATTTCCTTCGGAGAAAAGAAGAGTGAGAAGAGATTTGACAAGGGTACACCAAATCACAAGGATCTGGAAAGACTGGATTGGGAAAATAATGTTCCCATTTGGTAGAAAGTTCAAAAATGACAGGCACAGCTCTTGGGTAATTGGCCAAATAAGTAATGGTAACATGAAGAAAAACCTTACTACGTTGCAATAATTAGGTCTGAAATGATGGTAAAGTCAGGTTCAATTGGAATTGAACTCCCAGAAGCGAATTAGGTTGTTATCTGAAAAGAAAGAATGTGCAGGGACATGAGGAGAAGGCCAGGGAGAGTCACTGAGTAAATTGTTCCTCTGAAGAGCCATGACAGGCTGCATGGCCTCTGTTTCGTAGAAGTATGAGGGAAAGTAGGAGTTCTGGGAAACAGAAGAGGGAATCCCTTTGAGAGAGAAAGGAAAAATCTTTTGGAGTGATGGAATTAATTCTAGTGGAGGGGTTAGCTGCTTTCAGGGGCTTAGGGACTGGAAACATGGAGTTGGGGACAAGGTTGATTCCAGAAGGGTTGAAATCCTAGGGCTTATGGCTGAGAGAAGGCAGTAATTCTAGAGACAGATTTTGAGCTGCCAGTGTTAGGGGCTTTTGATTTCGGCTTGAGATAGGATGTGGGTTTGGAAGCAGTGAGAAATGGAGGCTTGTCAAGTGGTTTCTTATGGTCATAAGGATGAGATTACAGGCATAGCCAGGGGTGAGGGTGGGGTTTGGATGCCTTGTGGAGAAGGCCGGGGGTGGTTGGAAGGTTTTGGTGATAGTGTGTCTGATTTCAGGTACTGTCCAGGCTGATGTATTTGATGCAGTAGGTAGCTGCTCTGAAGGTTATTTACTTCTCAGGTTCACTAAATTCATGAAATATTCTTAGACAGCACCTTCAAAACGCACAACAACTTCCATCTGGAAGGACAAAGGCAGCAGATACTTGGGAACACCAACACTTACAAGTTTCCCTCCAAGCCACTCACCATCCTGGTGCCATTCCTTGTGTCACTGAGTCAAAATCCTGGAATTCCCTCCATAATGGCATTGTGGGTCTCTGTACAGCCTACGGGCTGCAGTGTTTCAAGTTGGCAGCTCACCATCACCTTCTCAAGGGCAACTAGGGAGGATAATAAAAGCTGACCAGCTAGTGATGCTTATGTCCCCCGAATGAATAAAACAAAACCCAGGACTTGCCTGGATTTACTTGCTGAGTTTCCTGAGGCTCATAGTTAAATTCAAATTCGTAACCAGAAAGAAGCTTACAGCTTCATTATAATATTTAAAGTGCGAACCCACCTACTTGGAACGGGTTGGTCTCTCCATTCCACCTGATTAAAACCAGGAACGGAGAGGTTGAAGGTGCAGATTTGTTTTGGGATTTAGATTTTTACCTTTCCAACCAACAAAAACAAGACTTTTATTTGCAATTAAAATTACTTCATTGCAACCTTTAGACACTTTTTAATTGGCATAAATTATGGAATATTTACTTTGAAATTTAAATTAGAGTTAAAGTCTAATCTTTTTGCTACTTGGAACATTTTGCTACAAGTCACTTGCGAAAGTGCACTGATTGTTAATCACTACAAAAGTTTCTGATTTAATCAAAGTACATAAAGCCTTCCCTTTCCGATGGAATCAGGTTATCAAAAAACACTGACCAGGTTTCCATACTTAACAAAAGCTACAGTTCATTACAAATGAGCAAACTCTAATCACAAGTAAACAACTATCAACTCTCAACATATGGCTCTACTATCTAATATCTTTTTAAACTCCCATACACATATACAAAAAGACACACAAACAAATAAAAATATTGGTGTTATGGGAGAAAAACTGAGAAACACAGATCAACAGTATCAGTCAGTGGGTTCAATGAGATGTGCACTTTGTTTTCAAGATCTTTAGTTCTTCGATCCCCTTTTCTCCAGCTGCTGTCATTTCTTCACAAGAAGCTATAATGTTGACTTAAAAATGATGTCTCCAGACCATATCATTAAGGGTTAATGGTTTAGGGTTAATGAGACATGATAATAAGTATTTAAAGGAAAGTGGAAAAATATGTGAAAATAGGTCCAGTGAAACAAACAGCCTGTTTTGACTGGGAGGTAACTGTATTAATGTGGTTTTCTGTAGGAACCATTCTTTTATGTAGTTAACATGGAGCCATCTGGAGGTGTTTCAACTTGTTTTCTGCTCAGTGGACTATCTGGGGAAATACTGAAAGCACTACAAAATGGTGACAGAGCAGTTAACCAGAGTAGTGTTAACATAAGGACTTTGTCCCACTCGTTGGACATTCCTGTCAGACTGGGTTGTGAATTCAATGCCATGGAGTCTGAGATAGAGTTCCATGTCAGTCATCTAAAGTCCCTGGCATGAAGGCAAGGGAGGGAGACTCATTAGTTTGCACATGAAAAAGCATGGTGGCTTAGTGGTTAGCATTGCTGCCTCAGAATGCCAGGGACCTGTGTTCGATTCCAGACTCAGTTAACTGTCAGTGTGTTCTCCCTGTGTGGGTTTCTGCTGGCTGTTCGGGTTTTCTCCCACATATCCTCCCAAAGCTATGCAGGTTAGGTGGATTCACCATGCTAAATTGTTCCTAGCAGCCAGGGATATGTAGGCTAGTTGGATTAGACATGGTAAATGTAGGGTAACAGGGATAGTGGAGGGGTCTGTGTGGGATGCTGTTTGGAGGGTTGGTGCAGACTTGATAGGCTGAATGATCTCTTTTCACATTGTAGGGATTCTATGATTTCTTTTTAAGCTAATAGAGTTATTCATTAGTTTGTGTGTGTATATATATATATATAGATAGATAGATGCTAATAAGTTAGCTGTACATTGAAGCATATGTGCCTTATGATCATTTTTGTTCTGACTATAAAGAATCCATTTTGTACTTTTAGCCTAACAATAAAGAAGCACAGGAAAATTAGTATACTAAATACAAAGACTTTTCATTACTGGTTAAAAGCAACAACTTACAGTGACTGATAGGAGAAAATAATTGGTTTTTTGCAAGATTGAATTACTTGCTGCTGAGAGATATTGAGAAACAGTACTTGCTCTTGTAGTAGTCTCGCCATCTGTTGTAAATCCCCAACTTGTACACCTGCCCAGGAGCCAATCAGAGACCTTTCATCAGACTGATAACCTTTGGTATCCATAACTGGTCACAATTGCACAAACCAATGAGCTACCTGTTGCTGGCTGAATCTTACTTTTTACACTCACTGATGTGCTTTGCAGTCATCTCAGCTGCTGCACTGTTTGTAAAGCAACAGCATAAACACAACTCACAATGAGTTCCAGTAACTTGCTTTCAAAAGCACAGCCATTCCTTCCCCAGTTCTTTGCTTTAAAAACAGCCCTATTAAAAACAGAAAACTAAAAAGATGCAGTCTTTGCATCTTCCTGTACTGAGGGAATGTATCTTGGACAATGCTACATCTCTTACAGCCCTAAATGTTACTACCCTGCACAGTTTCACACTGTAATGCCATTTGTAATGGTGATTTTAAGTATATTTATGGTGCCCTGCATCAAATAAATTATGATGAAACAATGGAATCACAGATGGACAGAGTAGCGGAGACAACATTTGGTTTGCTTGCCTTCATTGGTCAGAACATTGAGAATGGGATTTGGTATGTCATGTTGCAACCATACAAGACATTGATGAGGCCACTTCTGGAATACTGTGTACAATTCTGGTCACCCTTCTAGAGGAAGAATGTTTCAAGACCCACTCTTGAAAGGGTGCAGAAAAGATTTACAAAGATGTTGCTGGGGCTGGAAGGTTTGAGTTATAGGGAGAGGCTGAACAGGCTGGGTCTTCTTTTCCCTTGAGTGTGGGAGGGGTGATGTTATAGAGGTTTATAAAATCATGAAGGCATGGATAGAGTGAATAGCCAAGGTCTTTTTTTTAATGGTGGGAGAGTCCAAAACTTGAGTGCATAGGTTTAAGGTGAGAGGGGAAAGATTTAAAAAGGATCTGAGGGGTAAACCTTTGACACAAACATGGAGCGTGTGTGGAATGAGCTGCCACAGGAAATGGTGAAGGTGAATACAATTACAACGTTTAAAAGCCACCTGGATGGGTTATGTAGAGGAAGGGTTTAGAGGGATGTGGGCCAAATGCTGGCAAATAGGATGTGTGGTTGGCACGGATGAGTTGGACCAAAGGTGTGTTTCTTTGCTGTGCGACTCTATGACTCTCTTAGTTTAAATTTGGATGCATAGATACAGAAAGAAGGGGAGGAACCGATACTGCTTTGGGTGCAATCAACAACCATGAAGCAAATTATACTTGAATTTGCACAGGTTTTCTGAATTAAATTTTTTTGCTCAAGTTTTGGCTCAAATTTGATTACATCTCAAATGTGGAGGAGCATGTACTGGTTTTATTGGTATTCAGCAGTCAGTTTCTATTCTACTGCAGAAATCCTAGACATACTTCAAAGTAGCTGTAGATTTCAAGAAGCACAAAAGTAGTTTCTTGTGGTATTTCTTTCTGCATTGAGCATTGTTATATCTTTAAATCTTAATAAATGCCAGCAAGATATAGTGATACAATGCTGGTGATGTCCTTTCTTACACAAATACACCAACCATACATCCTTCTACAGGTTCTCCTTGTAATTGTAATTCAATACACTACATCACATAAAATTATATAAATATTCAGCAAGTGATTAAGAACTTTTCTTATTGAAAATAATAGAGCAGTGGTATGTATGACAGGGCAGGTAGCTGAGTTCAATTCCCACATTGCTGGTAATATTAGAATGAATCATATGAGTGACAATTGCAAGCCTTATACATCAGACAAAATACAGAAATTAAGAGTCATATCAATATCTCTAAAATGCAGACTTTGGTTGGAGATGTTCAGGTCAGGGTAGTGGAAAGAACAGCACAGAGAAAACAATATTTATTTGAGTCTATAGGACATGATTTCAGAAATAATGCAGGAATATTTTTATCCGCTGTCACAGGTTTGAGTACTGGTCATAATTTCATGAAGTCTGTTTTCTTGAAGATTGATGTGAATGATTTACCTAATCTGATGTCTAATGGAAATGCAAACACAATGTCTGAGAATTCACCTTCCCTTCAATGTGAGAATATTGAGGCACCGGTGCTCATTAATATCATTACATTTAGAATAAATATTGAAAGGAACAAGGGACAATCAAAGGTGAACATATTCAGTCCCCTGAGAAGGGATCTAGCCCAGGTGTATTGGAAATGAAGGTTGGTAAATTGCTTTATGAACAGGAGCATAGCATACAAAAAGCCACTGGTACAACTGATGAGTTAGCCTTAGCTGGAGTATTGCATTAAATTCTGGGTAAGATACTTTAGCAAGGATGTCAAGCTTTGGAAAGACAGAAAAGTAGAATCCCTAGATGGTAGTTCCAGTTTTGTAGAAAGATTAGTGAAGTCAGGATTATTGTTTTTAAAGCAGTGAAGTTTAAAGAAAGTTTGAGAGTTGAACAGTTTGAGGGGTTTTGACAGGCACATATAAGTAGGAGAATCAGTAACCAGGTGGCATTGATTTGGTACCCAGAAAATAAATAAGGAAAGTTTATTTTACTCAGCAGTTTATTAAGATTTGGAATGCACTTCCTGAAAGCAGAGTGGTGGAAGTAGATCAAATAATAATCTTCAAAAGTATTTAAAGACATAGTTGAAAAGGAAAAATTAGCAGGTCTTCGAGGAAGGGTTTTGTAGTTAGACCAGAGATAGCTCTTTCTATAGTTTATTGTTCTTTCCATATAATTAATATATAATCCCATTAATTCAAGTTGAAAATGCTACAATCTATTCATGAGTCTACAAATCTTTACCAGGTCTGTGATCCATAGTTATTTTACAGTTTGTACCTTAGTATCTCAGCCTGTCTGATAAACTGTCTTTTATTTGCTTGCATTTAGTCATTCGCCTTTTTGGCTTGATATTTGAAAAATACTGTGTCTGCCCTTGCTGATAACTTGCAGGCATAGTTTGTTCCGAATATGACCCTTAGAATTGTAGATGCATTGTTTTAATATGTATAGTTGCCATTACTACTGAAAAATCTTAAATTAACTTACAAACATTAGGGTTTTCAACATAATACCTTCCTTTGTTTAGAAGTCAACCAACAGAAGAAAGGAAAGACAAAAGTGGAACTTCCATGTTTTGAGCTTGGAGGTTTGTGTCTGATACTTATGCAATGGAGCTCTGTTCAATCCATGTTGTACCAGAGCTGATCTACTTCACAGTAATGTCAATGAAACTATGGGCTGCATGGTACATTTACAGTTTTTGTGCTGGCTGTGTTTAATGAACATATTACTGAATGCTATACTGTTCCAACATTGTGCTGTATCTGACCTTGAGTGTTTGGTGGGATGGTGTCAAAGATACTTTTTTCCGTGGTATTTAATGCAAGTGATGTCCTGGTCTTTTCACCATTTGACATACCTGAATATCTCCGTATATTGAGCTGAGTGACAGCCCTTCCAGCTGTGGGCTAGCAAAAGGTTGCTGGGGGGTGAGGGGAGGGGCAGTGTTCTAATAACCTGATCCCCATAATTTTACCAGTGCTGGAGAAAATATCTGGAGAGCTAACTGCACTTTGGATAATTGAGATCCTTAAGTTACCAATTAATGGTCATTTAAGGACCCCTTCTTTCTTCTGCTGGGAGTTTACACTCAGCAGGAAAGTAAGTGCCAGGCATCCAGCCTGAAAGATTTTATTCTGCAAGTTAGAGCTAGATTGGCACCTTTTGAAGCCTCTGTGTCTATCAGAGGCCGCCCTGAAGTTCTGACCCACCTCGAAATTTTTCCTAATCCCCCTCTGATCAGTCCAGGCACCATCACTGAATGCTTCGTCTTCAGGATTGGGCAACTGCTTTCAGTAGACCTGCTGGGACAAGAGAGCTGTCAGTGATTTGATTGCCATGAAATGAGTGAGGGCAAGACCATAAGTAATGAAAAGGATTGATGAGGGCAGAGCAGTCAACATGATCTATATGGACTTCAGTAAGGTATTCGACAAGGTCCCCCATGGTAGACTGGTTAGCAAGGTTAGATCACATGGAATGATAGGGAGAACTAACTATTTAAGTACAGAGCTGGCTTGAAGGTAGAAGACAGAGGGTGGTGGTGGAGGGTTCCTTTTAAGACTGGAGGCCTGTGACCAGTAGTGTGACACAAGGATCAATGCTGGGTCTACTGCTTTTTGTCATTTATATAAATGATTTGGATGTGAACATAGGAAGTATAGTTAGTAAGTTTGCAGATGACGCCACAATTAGACAGCAAAGAAGATTACCTCAGAGTGCAATAGGATTTTGATCAGATGGGCAAATGGGTTGAGGAGTGGCAGATGGAGTTCAATTTAGATAAATGTGAGCTGCTGCATTTTGGAAAGGCAAAACAGGGCAGGACTTAGACGCTTAATGGTGAGGTCCTGGGGAGTGTTGCTGAACAGAGAGACCTTGGAGTGCAGGTTCATACTTCCTCGAAAGTCACAGGTAGATAGGATAATGAATGAGGCATTTGGTATGCTTTCCTTTACTGGTCAGTGCATTGAGTATAGGAGTTGTGAGGACATGTTACAGCTTTACAGGACATTAGTTAGGCCACTTTAGGAATATTCATACAATTCTGGTTTCCTTCCTATAAGAAGGATGTTGTGAAACTTGAAAGGATTCAGAAAAGAGTTACACGGATGCTGCCATGGTCAGAGGGTTCCAGCTATAGGGAGAGGCTGAATAGGCTGGGCCTGTTTTCCCTGGAGCATCGGAGACTGAGGGTGACCTTATAGAAGTTTATAAAATCATGAGGAGCATGGGTACAGTAAATAGAGAAGATCCTTTCCCTGGGATGGGGGAGTCCAGAACGAGAGGGCTTGGTTTAGGCTGAGTTGGGAAAGATTTAAAAGGAACCTAAGGGGCAACTTTTTCACATAGAGAGTGAATAGAATGAGCTGCTGGTGGAGGCTGGAACAATTGCAACATTTGAAAGGCATCTGGATGGTATATGAATAGGAAGGGTTTAAAGGGATATAGGCCAAGTGCAGACAAATGGGACTAGATTAATTTAGGACATCTTGTCGACATGGATGAGTTGGACCGAAGGGTCTGTTTCTGTGCTGTTTCCATTACACCTTCCTATTATAGCAATTTCAGATCTGGAAGGAAGTTATAATATCACCATAAATACCGTTTGGTGAAAATTAGGATTCACTTCAAAGTAATAGGAAGATAAACAGTCTGTATAAGTTAAGAGATAGACATGGGAGGCACTGAACAATTGTTCCTTACATTGGGACAGGAGCGGGAATAATTAGAGGGAGGTGTTAATGTTAGATGTCTGTGCTCCCTACCTGGTGCCTCAGTACAGGATGTATATGAGAAATAGGGTCAGAGACAGAACTAGAGACACTGTACAAGAGGATCTTGTGACTATGGCGGTGATATACTTCCTGACTGCTTTGTAATGTCACACGGAGACAGGATTTATGCCTCTGTTACAGCCCATCAGTGGGAATCATTGTGAGAGGAAGTTTTTCTGAGAGCTCAATTCATGACTGAGTTTAATCCGTAAAACTACAGAAAACAATTTTTAAGTAATTAATATATAGACTGTAATTAAGTTTAAATATATTCAAATTAAGCATAATCATAAATATAAAAAGTTCTATAGCTTTCCAGTTACAGATTCTAGAATCAGTATTACTTTTATCTTCAGGTTCCTAGAGTGAGCATTATCTTAAGAAGTAGAGACCTCCTCAGATGCTAAACCTGTCAGTGTGCATATGTTCCAAGACCTGGATAACTTTCAGGTTTGGGGTGATAAGTTGCAGGTGACAGCACACAAGTTCCAGGCAATGATCATCTGCATTTCTCCTGGGCATTCAATAGCACTACATCACTGAATTCCTCTGTTAGCTATACCCTGTGGTTGCCATTGACCAGAAAATGAACTAGACTAGCCATGTAAAAACTGTAGCTACAATAGAAGGCAGAGGCTGGGAATTCTGTGGTGAGTATCTCACTTTCTGTTTCTTCAAAGTCTGAATACTATCTACAATGGATAATGTGCAGTTCCAGCAATACAAAAAGCTTAATACCATCTGAACAAAGCAGCTTACTTGATTAACACCACATTCACAGACAATCATGGTCTTCAGCACTAACACGCAGCAGCAGCAGGTGTATACCTCTAAGATGCACTGCATTTACTCACAAGGCACTTTTCACAGCATCTTGCAAACCCAAAACCTCTACCATCTGGAAAGATAAAAGCATGAGATTGTGGGAATGCCATCACCTGCAAGTTCTCCTCCAAGTCATACACCATCCTGATAGGTATATCACTGTCACTGTCTTAGTGATAATCGCAAAGATATAGGTCTGCCTTGAGAATAAGTTCTGGACTGTGCGAAGTGAGTTACCTAACCAGCTATTGGCAGATTTGTTTTTGGTCCTTGTTTGATACAGCAGGTTTGCAGAACTGTAATCATGTTAAACTGACACCTACCTCACCTGAATGTGTTGGACACGTGCATGGAGAGAGGTTTTGGTTCTGTTTTATCACATGCTGCACTGAACTGGGTAGACTCAACAGGAACTGTAATCTACATTTAAAGCTAATTGTCTGAGTTGACTGTATTTTGTGAACCTGGTTAGGAACTTTTACATTACATCTAACTCATTTTGTACCTTTCTTGGAAGTATTTATTTGCTAGTAATTTGTGGAGGGAGTTATATTCTGTAGCTAACTGTGCTGTACCTGTTCTAGAAGCATTTCTAGGCGTCAAACATTCCTCCAGGAATATGTACTTTCAATTTACTATATTTTATTTACTTAAGATAGGCAGATTTTTAATCACTAAGGGAAACAAGGGTAGTGGGGATAAGGCATGCAAATAGAGTTGAGATGATCAGGTCAGCTATAATTGCATTGAATAGGGGAGCAGAATTGATGGGCTGAATGGTCTATGTCTGCTCATTCATTGTATGACCTTGTGGTCTTAATTAGCTCTTCCAATCAGAATGCATACAGTGCCCCAACTTGAACCAGGACAAAACAGACAAGTCTGAAATTTTTGCATAACACGGGTTCATGGAATGATACTACATCATTGTGCCCAACCTACATCATATAACATTTAAATTGCAATGATCAAGTCCTACACAAACAATATGTCTTGTGCAATTTGTCTACAATCAACCATCTTTCGCACAAGATACTTTCTTGGATACTGATGACAATCACGCAATGGCACAACTGATGACACACATCAGCAACTGCAGAGTGAAGCCATACCACCCAATCTTGAAAACTGCTTAAGATGTTGATTTAGTCATGTCATTTGTCCACTAAGACTTCATCTGAATGTGCAGACAGAATTGGCTTCAGGTGTAGCTAGCTCTGGAAGACAGGCATTCAGCTTCAATCCTAGTAATTGTTAAAGGAATCTATAGTCTTAGTTCTTAGTTGATCTCCTCCAGGAAGATCCCTCTTGATGTCCTTGCTCTGTTACTTCTTTGTTCTTGAGATATGTAAATCAACTGGAAAATCTAAGCCAAAGTCTCATCCTCACACTGGGGGATCACCCTTCATTAACTAACGTGGCAATAGATTTAACAAGTGGATGGTCAACCAGGGTGCCCATAGCAATGTCAGGCCAGCAGTCCCAAAGTTGAGGAAACTCCTTCCAACAAGTAGTGATGGATGAAGTAGCAGCCTCTGATCTCAGTAGGATTACTGTGAGGTATGAAACCTCTAGCTTTGATGGCCCTCTGTTTGGCCATTCAGCGAATGCCTCCAATGAGCTGGTGGACAAGTGGTATACGGCTGATCCAATGGCAAGAAATAATCGCTGTTTTTACAAAATTGCTTATTCCCTAATTGTCAATTATGAGGAGGTGATAGAGGCTGGTACAATTACAACATCTAAAAGGCACCTGGATGAGTAGATGAAAAGGGAGGGTTTTGATGGTATAGGCCAAATGCTGGCAAATGGGACTAGATTAATTTAGGATATCTGGTTGGTGTTGGACACATTAGACCGAAAGGTCTGTTTCCGTGTTGTATATCTCAATGCAATGCAACTCCTATTGATTGCCAGTCACTGTAAAGCACGTAAAATAAAAACTCTGATCCTGTGATTGGAATGGGTGAGATAAGGACCCCAATTCAGGCAGTCATGTCAAGGAGAGGACACGGAGCAATAAAGAGAGAATGAGGAGAGACACGAAGAGGATGAGGAGAGGGTGAGGACAGGACCCCAAGACAGTCAGAGAAAGAAGTAGGTTCACTGGAATTGCCTGGTTGTTGCTGTAGCACTGAGAAAGGTGTTTTATGAATCTGTTTGGATGAGAGTGGAGTCTGGATAGTAGTTTTACAAACTTTTCGTAGCACAATGATATAGGAAGCCATTCAAGTTGGGGGAGTAACAAGGGATGAACTAGGCAACAATACAGTGAGGAGGAATGAAATTATATCCTGCAGCAAAGGTCTAGGTGGCTAGGTTGCCTGCACAGGGGACATCTGCTCAGGGCTGGAAAGGAACTTGCAATACGAGGGGCAGGATTCAGTGGCTATGCTCCATGTAGGTATCAAAGACATAGGTAGAACTAGGAAAGGTATTCTTCTTAATGTATGTGCAAAGCTAAGCACCAAGGTTATAGTCACATGATAATAATCTGAGATATGTGAAAATCAGCATGGAGAGCATAAAATTAAGGAGATAAATATATGTCTCAAACACTTGTGTGTTAAGGGGCTCTATTGCATAGATCCCTGGCACTAGAACTGTGGAAAATGGAGTCTGTAACCTTGGGATAATCTGCACCTGAATGGTGCTGGTGATCTTGGAAACTGTGTAACTAGGGAAGCAGAGAGAGTTTTAAGCTAAATAGTGGAATCAAGGAATAAGGTGCTTACAAGTGCTACTTCCTGGTCTAGTTTTCCTGTAGCATGCACAATGACTAGTGGAAGGTTGTTGGCTACAACTGAAGGACACAGCAGATACCCTTGCTAGACGCCAAAGAGAGGTTTGGATCTGAAAGGCCCAGACTTGAATTGCATCATCTGGGCATTCTGGCACCAGTCTGGTTTGGCTGGGCACAAGGGCAGAGGCAGATGTCATTGTGTGGAGCATGACTGCAAAATGGCAGTAGGTTAGTGCTAAACAGTCCCACAATGACACACAGGTAGGCATTTCACCTGCCCTTCGAAGCTAGGTGGCTGCAGGAACCCACATGCCCTTTTTAGTATTAAGATTCAAAACCATGCTGGCAGTAAATCTGAATCTTAATGGCAGCAAATAAGGATCTTATAATTTCCATGTTTGTGCTGAGACAGTAGGTGATTTCTTCCTGTGTTACAGTGGATACTGAGAAGTGAACACTTGCTCATGGCTTCATCCGCAAGTGTTATCACAAAATTGCCACCATTTACTTGGCAGAAGAGATGAACTTCAGCTGTGCAATGCCTTCTTTTGTGTAGGGTCTGAATTCGTCCATAATATTTGAGAATGACTGAATGACTACCCCATTGAAATCTACACCTGAGTTCAGTGCATTAAAACACTAGCACTTTGTCGCAAAGTCCCCCTAGAATACCTTTGACCTATTTTTCTAATCAACCTGTTGAGAGGTATAATTTCCCACCTCTGGAGCAAGCGGAACTTGAACGTGGACTTCCACATTCAGGGGTAGGGATACTTCCACTGCACCACAACAAGGGCCTTCCAGATTATGTCTGATCTATTTTTCAATCAACCTGTTTAGGGATGTTATTACACACCTTTGGAGCTGGGATTTGAATCCCAGCCTCCTGGTCCAGGGGTAGGGTCACTACCATTGAGTCACGAGAGGGCCCTTCAGATTAAATTTGAAGATGCATTCACTAACACTGATCACCTTTGTGAGATTATTTTTTGCTACTGATTCCCGATCCTTGCATTGATCCCCTTGCCAGCTACTCCAGAAAACGTAAGCTACATGTATAATAGATTAGAGAATAAAATACTGTAGAAAAAGTGCAGTGGAGAAAAAGGAAATGAGGGCCAAAGAAAAGATTTGTGAAATGATAATTGGTAACACAAAATGGAACACTTAAACTATGTTTAAGTATCTAGATTACAAATGGACATCAAAGAAAGAGTAAGGCCAATTTGGGATTGAAAAAGATTGTCTTGTTGAGGTAGAGTACATGACTAAGGTATTAAATGAATGCTTGTAACTGGTTTCTCAACATAAGAGGATGCTTTCAACAACACACTCAATAAGGAAGTTGTAGAAAAATTGAATGGAATAAAAATAGACAAAGCAAGGTGGTAAGTAAAACACTGGTAGATTTCAAAGTTGAACTTCACCTGCTCTGAATGAGTCAGACGAATCCTAAATTGTTGATGAAGAAACGCTTTGGCCACAATCTTCTAAACATCTATGAATATGCAATTGGTGCCAGAGGACTGGAGATTTACAAAATATTTCTTGATTTTAAAAAAATGGGAGACAGATAAATTCAGTAACTCCAGAACAGTTGATCAAACATGTACAAACAGCAGTTTGAGGAAAAAAAGTCAAAGTTATATCTTAGCTGGAGTATTTCATTCAATTGCATTGCATTTTAGGAAAGATTTAAAATCCTTGTGTACAGGGTGTATAGAAGAGTTACCAAAATAATACCTTGGATGAATGATTTTAGTTAAGTGAGGGACTGAACTGGGGATTGTTGTCTTTGAAACAGGGATGATTAGCAGAGATTAAAGAAAGGTGTTGAACAATTTTAGGAATTTCTACAGGGAGACACAGGCAGGAGACTCAGTTACTGTATGGAACATATTGAATTGAAAAGAACCCTAGGGTCTGTTTTACCCAGCAGACTGTTGGATTTGGAACACATTTCTGGAAAGCAGACCGTAGGAAATAAATTGAATAATAACTTTCAAAAGTCAATTGAAGGTATAGTTGAAAATAAAATAAAAATAGGTCTACCTGGAAAGAGTTTTGTAGGTCATTGCGTGTTGTTCTTTTGTTGACTTAGTAACAGGTTGGTAACATTTCAAATTTTTAATCAAATCATAACATGTTGACTCATTGGCTCATTAATTCATTGTTTAAAGTATTTATTATTCTTTAGCAAACTGCACAACATTGTCTTGTCTTTGTCCATGGTAGTTTTCACAGCTTGTACCTTAATATCTTGTCTTTTCAGATATTCTCTATTATTTGCTTAGTCAGTCATCTGACTATTTGGCTCAGTTCCTAGAATGTACTATGTCTGGCCTTGCAGATTATTGTATAGCCTGTTCACAGGTTCTAATCTTGTCCTGAATATGACCTCTTAGAATCTGCTTATATTGCAGTAAATTAATTTTAACATATAGGTATGTGTTACCATGAGAAATATGTTAATAAAATTATGAGAATTTTTAGTGTTTTCAAGAGAAGTGCTACCTCTGTCAAAGTAAGAAAGGAAAATGAGATCTGTCAAAGTTGTGTTTGAAACTTCTGTACAGAGTTTTCATCCCATGCTGGCCTGGGGCTGGTGTACATCACTGTACACCAAAGGAGTTGTATATTCTATTGATTACTTCGGGTAGAATCTCATTGGGGTTTGAACACTGTGGGCATTGTTGAAATGTGTGGCAGAAGCAGTTCAGCAAAGCCCATCTCAATATAAGGCGGCATCTTGCTCTATCTTTTATGATTTTCATATGCAGTGTGGCGAATTTCTCTGGGCAACTGATAAATTGCTGATTGATGGATTAATGCTTGTTAAATGTCTTGTTGACAGTGCAACTAATCTAACTAATAGTCAACCTTCCATTTTACCAAACTCGTCAAACAAGGTCAAAGTCAGAGAAACTTGACATGGAAACCAGAGCATGATTTAGCTTGCCACTTGCTCTGAGTGACCTCCATGTTGCCAATGACCAAACTGCAACGCAGGTACAATCCACAGCACTAACTGCATAAAACCTTCCTCCATGGACATTGGCATGTGGCATCTGGCAACTGCTCACAACCATCCTGGCACATCTCTGATTCAATGGCAGTGCGTTTTGGAAGCTTAGACTTACAGGGGTTGTAGGGCATTTGGCAACAAGCATTGAAAAACTGCAGTGAGACACTTTGTGCTTGAGCAAAAGTACCCAGCTCATAAACTGGACTAGGCTGCAACTCAGGGCTACTTGCTTTCTGTCTTGGTGCTCACTAACTTACATTCTAATTTCATGTTCACACCATCCATGCTTTGCCATACCTTGCTAATTAGCACATACACCCAACCAAGCAGTGTGTCTTGCTGCTCAGAAGCCTTCAGTTGAGGGTGTGCACATCTTGCTGCGCAGCATTGTTGAGATGGCACTAACCCAAGATGGCAATCTGGGATCAGGTTGGTAGAATCTGGTGGCTTGGCCTTCTCTGCCAGTTTTTTGGGAAGCTGACACCTGTCCTCTCGACCACCCTGTCCACCAGAACCTCCAGGTCTTTCGAAGAATTGAGGTGCCATCTTCCCCATGTCCACTACGTTTTAATGCTGTCCTTGAGCGAGTAGAACAGCTTTGGAATGCCATGCTTGTCCAGTATGCGATGGTCTTTTAAAGATGCAAGGGATACTGGCCTTTTGGTAAATATCCATGGAGTAGTGAGTTGTTCTGGGAACAGCTCAGAGTAAGATGGTGCAGAAATTGGATGTGATAAAAGCCAAGAGAGTGTGTTCGATAATTATTGTAGTAGATTTGGTTCAATGCAGTGAGAAAACTCACCAGGTCCGGTGGTTAAAAACCTTCCGAAGAAACTCGACACTCTAGCTAAAAGAAGTAAGATCCAGTCCTTAGTGTAATTGAGTTGAACGCATTTAATACAAGTATTGTAGAGTGCTGTGCTGAATTAAACTTGCTTCTGCCAAGGCTGTGTTTGACTGAACAGTGTAGCAGGAGCACTATTCTGTTTGCAAACTTTACTGTACCTGACCTGAAACAAAACTAAAAGCTCTGTATCTGAAAATGTATAATATTCACAACAACAAAGGATATGTATTGGTAGTACATTCTAAAGTAAATAAATATAATTTGATAGCCATTGTGGAGACGTGGCTGCAGGGGCAAGGAATGGGTCCTAAATATTGAAGGGACATTCAAGAACAATAGGAAGCTGGATAAAAGTATGGGAAAGCATTGTTTATCAAGGATGACATTTCTATTATAGTTAGAGATGAGTGTCATTCAGGAGATCATGAGTTGAATCGGTTTGGGTGGATATGAGGGATATTAAGGGAAAGGAGTTCCTAACAATAATCTTAATGTAAGATGAAGTATATGGGAAGAAATATTAGGTGCTTGTGATAAAGAGTAGCATTAATCATGGTCTGATTTTAATCTACATATTAACAGGAAAATTCAGACTAGCATCCTGGATGAGGAATTCTTTAAGGAAGTTTCTTAGAATGGTTTGTTTTAGAACTGACAGGGGAGCAGGTAATATTGGAATTGGTACTGTGTAATGTGACCCAGGATTAATTTGTCATCTCAGAGTAAAGGCACTGCTAGTAAAGGGAGAAGATTGGATTTAACTCTAGTATTTTAAACCTAAACAAGGGCAACTCTGTGAGCATGAGAGCTAAGCCAGAAGAAATGAACTAGGCTCAGGGATAGATCAATAGAGACACAGGAGCAGACGTTTAAGGGAATAATAAGACTATAAGAAATAGAAACAGGAGTAGGCCATTCAGCCCATTGAGCGTACTCCACCCAATCATTCGCTGATCTGACATTCATTGTGTGCACTTTCCTGCATTTTCCCCAGAAACCTTGATTCCTTGACTGATCAAGAGTCTTTCTCAGCTTTAATATACACAAAGTCTCTGGCGCCACAGCTCTCTGTGGTAAGTAGTTCCAAAGACTCACAACCCTCTGAGAGAAGAAATTCCTCCCCATCGCAGCCTTAAATTGATTCTCTTAATTCTGAGACCATGATGTCTGAGACTCTCCCATAAGATGAAACATTCTTTCAGCAGTTACTATGTCAAACTCCTTAAGAATCCAGATGTTTCAATGAGATCACTTCTCATTCTTCTAAACTCAAGTGAGTAAAGACCCAAACTGTTTAATCTTTGCTCATACCACAATCCCTGTGTACCAGGGATCATCCTAGTGAACCTCCTTTCAACTGCCTCTAATGAAATAATATCTTCCCTTCCATAATGGGACCAAAACTACTCACAGTACTCCAGATGTCTCACCAGCACATTGTACAATTACAGTAAGACTGCCCAACTCTTATACTCCAAATCTCTTGAAATAAGAGCCAATATTCCATTAGCCTTCCTGATAACCTGCTGCACCTGTGTATTGGCTTTCTGTGTTTCATTCACAACTACCTCCAATATAAGGCTGAAGCTGTCATAGCAATCTTACCCTTCCCTCACCAAACTCTTGCAGTACAACTACAATAGACAATAGACAATAGGTGTAGGAGTAGACCATTTAGCCCTTCAAGCCTGCACCGCCATTCAATATGATCATGGCTGATCATTACTGATTAGTATCCTCTTCCTGCCTTATCTCCATAACCCTTGATTCCATTATCTTTGAGAGCTCTATCCAACTCTTTCTTAAATGAATCCAGAGACTGGGCCTCCACTGCCCTCTGGGGCAGAGCATTCCACACAGCCACCACTCTCTGGGTGAAGTAGTTTCTCCTCATCTCTGTCCTAAATGGCCTACCCCGTATTTTTAAGCTGTATTGGCATCTACCTAACAGTATGAGAAATTGCCCAGATATGTCCTGTACACAAAAAGCAGGACAAATCCAACCAGTCAATTATCATCCCAATTACCAGTAAAGTGATGGTAGCTGTCATCAACAGTGCTAACAAGCAGCACCTGCTCAGCAATCACTCAGCTCCTGACCTCATTGCAGCCTTTGTTCAAATATGGACAAAAGTGTTGAATTCCATATATGAGGTGAGAGTGACAGCCTTGACTTCAAGGCTGTACTTGACTGCATGTGACATCAAATACCTCAGAAAAACTGGAATCAATAGGAATTAGGGGACAAGCTCTCTACTGGTAGAAGTCATACCTGGCTCTTAGGTTGTGGTTGTTGAAGGGCAGTCATCTCAGCTCCAGGATACTTCTGCAGGAATTACTCAGGGTAGTGCTCTAGGCCCAACCATCTCCAGCTGCTTCATCAATGACCTCCCTTCTTTAAAAGATCAGATGTGGGGATGTTTATCAATGAGTGCACAAAGACTGCAGCACCAGTCGTGACTTCTCAGATACTGAAGCAGTCCATGTTCAAATTTAACAAGATCTGGACAACATCGAGGCTTGAGCTGACAAATTTCAAGTCAGGATAGATGCAGCTCCTATAACACTCAAAAAGCTTGAAACCATCTAGGACAAAGCAACCCACTTGTTTGATGTGACATCCACAAACATCCACTCTCTTCACACTGAAGTATGCACTGTCTGCACGATGCACTGCAGAAATTCACCAAAGACAGCACCTTCCAAATCTCAAAACCACTATCATTCAGAAAGATAAAAGTTGCAGATACTTGGAAACATCACAATCTGCAAGTTCCCCTCCAAGTCACTCACTATCCTGACTTGGAAATGTACTATTGTTCCTTCAGTAACACTGGGTTAAAATCCTGGAATCCCCTCCCTGATGGCCATTATAAGTTACCTACAGCACAGGCACTTCAGTGGTTCAAGAAAGCAGCTCAACACCACCTTCTCAAGGGTAACTATGGGTGGGCAATAAATGCTAGCCAGCCAGTGATGGCAATATCCTGAGTAAATAAATGAAAGGAAGTCCTTTTGTGTTGCAGCTTTCTGCAGTTTTCTCCATTTAAATAATACTCTGTTCTTTTGTTCTCCCTTCCAAAAGGAACAATTTCACATTTTCCTACATTATATTCCATTTGCCAACTTTTTTGCTGACTTTCTTAATTTATCAATATCTCTCAGTAAACTGTTTGTATCCATCTCACAACTTATCTTTGCACCTATTTGTGGTCATCTGCGAATTTGGCTATAATACTCACTTCTTTCCTCTAAATCATTAATATATGGTGTAAATGGTTGTGGTTGCCAGTACAGATCTCCCATGGAACCTCACTGATAATGGATCACTAACCTGAAAAATAATCCTTTATCTCCACTTGCTGTTTCCTGCACATTAGCCAATTCCCTATGTATGCCAACATATTACCCCCAACACTATGATCTGTTACCTTATGACTTAACCTTTTGTGAAGTAACTTCTCGAATGACTTGTGAAAGTCCAAACATAACACTTTATGCTATCCATCCCTTTATCCACTCCGGTTGAAACTTCATAAATTAGTCAGACACAATCTCCCTTTCATGAAACCATTCTGACTTTGCTTGATTAGATTATAATTTTCCAAATGTGCTGCTATTACTTCCATAATAAATGATTCCAACACTTTTAAAACAGTAATTGTTAAGCCTATAGTACGCACTTTTTGCTTCTGTCCCTTTTTGAAAAGGGGTGTCACGTTGGCAGTTTACCAATCCTCCAGCACTTCTCCAGAATCCAAAGATTTTTAGAAAAGAGCAACTAATGCAGCATGTCTCCGCAGCTACCTCTTTTAGGATCCTAAGATGCAAGTCATCAGAGCCAGTGGCATTATCTGCTTTTAGCCCCATTCATTTCTCTAATGCTACTTCTCTAGTGATAATGATGCTGCTTAATTCCTTCTCAGTTTTTGTTTAGTATTAATGGGATTTTCAAGTATCTTCTGCCATAAAGACAGATGCAAAATATCTGTTTAACTCCTCTGCCATTTTCTTGCTCCAGTAACTATGTCCCAGATTCATTTCCTAAGGGGTTTTTGTTCACTTTGACTTCTTTCTTCTTTTTTACTTATTTCAAGAAGGTCATATTATCAGTTTTAATATTCCTTGCAAATTTACCCTTGTATCTTATGTTTACTCTTTGTTATCTTTTTAGTCCTCTTTCGCTGAGTTCTGACTTCATCCCAGTCTTTGGAGTTATCACTGATGTGTCATAATACTCAATGATTATTTTCCTACTGTAAAGAACAATACTAAAGGGAAGATCTTTGTTTAATTAAAGTAGTTTGAGAAAGCATCAAATTTAAGAAAAAAGCAAAGATAAATGAGAAGTGGCAGGTCAGATGACAGAGATGACTCGAAGAATAATCAATGAAGAACTAAAAATATGAGAGAAAGCTAGCAAGAAATGTTAAAATATATGGGAAGCGTTCCTACCAGTACTTAAAAAGGAAAAAAGTAAGTAACATGATTGTTGATCCACTGGAGAGTGCGGTTGAGGAGTTGATACTAGATAATAAAGAAATGGTGAATGAAATGAACAAATATTTTGATTCTGTCTTCACTATTGAGGATACAAAACATTCCAAAAATAGCTGTAGTCAAGAATTGGAAGAAAGAGAGGAACTTTAATAGGGAAAGTGATTCAAAGCAAACTGATGGAGCTGCAGAATTATAGGTTTCTATGTTCCGATGAGCTGCATCATGGGGACTTAAAAGAGGTGGCTAATGAGATAGTGGATGTAATAATCTTAATTTCCACAAATCCCTACATTCAGGAAAGTTTCCATCAAGTGGCAAGTGGCAAATATGACACCACTATTCAAGAAGGGAAGAAATCAGAAAACAGGAAACTATAGACCAGTTCGCTTGATACTGTCCTGGATACAGAAAATTTCAATTTTATTTGGAAAAATTAAGTACTTACCCAGGGACATGAACTGGGAGGTTTTGATGCGGCAATGTAGATGGAGCTTTATTCAGTATCTCAATCATCCCATTCTTCCTGGAGTATTTGATGAGATTGTACTGAGGCAGCTTTAACCTGTTTATAATAATGATGCCCTATAAGTAACACCAAACACAGACACCCACAGTTTGTGGCATGGCCTCCATAACATAATGGGATACAAAGTGAAGCAAAACAGAATAACAGACAAATCGACATCCCTCCCTGATTGCACTCAATGCATTTTACTCTTGTTTCAAACAGGAGGTCAGTGAAATGGTGTCACCTGCCCCTTCAGCCTCAGATGCACTTATTCCCTAGGCACCACTGCTGTAGATGTCATTTCAGCCTTTTTGAGAGTGAACCCAAGGAAAGCAACTGGCCCAGATGGAATCCCCGACCTCACACTCAGATCCTGCATGGATCAGCTGGCGACAGTATTCAGTGACATCTTTAACCTCTCCTTCCTATGATCCGAAGTCTCCACCTGCTTCAAGAAAATGACCAGCATCCCGATACCAAAGAACACTCGTACAGTATGCCTCAATGACTACCACCGGTGCTCTGACGTCCATAATGATGATGTGCTTTTAGATATTAGTCATGGTTCATTTCAACTCGAACATCCCAGCCAGCCTTAATGCCTTACAATTCACCTACTATCACAACAGGTCCATGGCAAATGCCATCTTCCTTACCCTACACTCATCTCTGGCACATCTGGATAACTAAGATACCTATACCAGTCTCATACTCATTGCTTACAGCTCTGCTTACAACATTATAATTCCAACCAAACTAATCTCCAAATTCCAAGACCTAGGTTTCTGCTGCACCCTGTGCAACTGGATCCTTGACATCCTGACACAAAGACTGCAATCAGTGAGAATAGGCAACAGCACCTCTTCCATAACAATCCTCAACACTGGCTCCCCCACAAGACTGCATACTCAGTCTCTTATTATACTCATGACTATTGGCCAGATTTTGTCCTAACCCCATTTACATGTTCGCTGATGACACCACCGTTGTAGGCTGGATCTCAAACAATGGCGTGACAGAATACGGGAAAGAAATAGAGTTCTTGATGATACAGTGTAAAGGTAACATCTCTTCCTCAACATCAGAAACACACAAGAGCTGGTCATTGACTTCAGAATACAAGGTAGAGGGCATGCCTCCAGCTACATCAATGGAGCTGAGGTGGAGATGGTCAAGAGTGCCAACTTCCTCGGAGTGACAATAACCATCAATCTGTAATGGTTCACCTACATTGTTGTGATGGTCAAAAAAGCACAACAATGCCTCTACTTCATCAGGACGCTAAAGAAATTCAGCATGACCAGAAAGAATCTTATTAATTTTTATAGATGCATCATAGAAGGTATCCCATCTGGATGTATTGTAGCTTGGTCTGGCAATTGCTCTGCCTAGTACCGTAAGAAACTACAGAGAGTTGTGAACACAGCCCAGTCCATCATGCAAGCCAACCTTCCATCCATTTATGGACTCCATATTTACTTGCCGCTGCCTCAGAAAGGCAGCCAGCATATCAAAGACCGCTACTGCCCCAGTTATAATCTCTTTCATCACACAGAAGATACAAAAGCTTAAACACATTTACCAACAGATTCAAGAACAGCTTCTTCCCCACTGTTATTAGACTTCTGAATGCACCTCTAAAATTTGAACTCTGGTGCTGACCTTGCTCTTTGTGCACTTCGCTGCAGCTGTAACATTGTATTCCTCACTCTGTTCTGATACCCTTATGCACTTTGTATGCTATGATCTGCCTGTACTGCATACAAAACAAAACTTTTCAATGCACCTAGCTACATGTGACAATAATAACTTAAATCAAATCAATCAAATAAGTAATAATCCCAACTTTCCACTACTTTGTATCCCTGATAATTCCTCCTCTTATTGCCTATGATGTACCTTTCTGTTACAGAGAATAGAGAATAAAGAAAGTTGTAACTTTTCCAAGCACCATTCCCTCACATTTCCTGATCTGTCTCAGTAGGAGGGAAATGCAATCTTTGAAATCAAGACGGAGACACTCTCTTATTGTGCAAACATTGAATTGAGTGTGTGAACTTTTTAGTAAGTGTTATACACTTCATTGTGAGTTTACAGTGAAAGTTATTCCTTATTCTTGTTAACTCAAAAAGTCTGGTAGGCATATTACTTCATTTAACTCTACATGGTCAAGTACACACTGAACTGAAAAATAATTTTGTTTTTAAAAATTCAAAACCCCTTATAACCAACCTCAGGACTGAAAATGCAGGTACTTAATTATCCCTCTAAACTCAGTCATAATTGTTACTCTTCTTGAGCTGCAAACAGGATTAATTACGGGCAACAAACTTTTCTGACACATATATCTGGTATGAGTATACCACAATCTGAGGTGATATATCTTGTTTGCAATTCAGTTTCTCAAAGCTTTACAATTTCAAATTTTGTTTTCACCATTTCTTGTGTCGCAGTTATCTAGTACAGAAGAGCTGTTGTTATCTCCCATAACAGGAGATCTCCGCTTTTCTCAATCTGTCACAGTATCAAGTGAGGACAAGATGAATGTTGATGAGTGTGACTGCACATGTCCTACCTCTATAGTGTTATTCTCTTATCACTTGTCCAGTAATGGAAATACGTTGTCAGGAAATGTGACATCTTGAAGGACAGTCCTGGTCTTCAAAGTTCAGCAAAATAATGTAATTGAAGAGGTCAAAGATAGGAACTTTCTTCAGCTGGATATCACACAACTGCTCTATTCTAAATACTGTCACAAGAAAATTAAAACGATGGAAGTACATTGGAGTTCGTTAGTAAAAATTGGCAATGTACTAACAGAACAAGTGACAGAACAAGTGTTGCATCTTTCTGGTGACAACTCCTGTGTGCATAAGAAAATCTAAGCTCAGGCATAGGAAGGATCCAAGAAGCGGCTATTAAATTCTCCAGATTCGGAGTTGAAGCCATAGTTAATTTGTGTCTGTGGAGGTGATAGAAAAAGAAATGTTCTTTGGTGTGAGCACTGTAAAGGGGTATTTTGGGATTTGTGAAAGAGTATTTTTGGGATTAATGGGATAATATTTTTGCTGTTTATTTCAAAACCTTTATATTTGTATGCTATATAGAAGGTTTAGTTTAATCTATTTTAATTTTCTTGTGCATAATGAAAGTCTATTTTATTGTTAAAACCCAAATCTGAAATATTTCTGCTTATGTTTCAGTGAGGGACCACCTCATTAAAACAAAAAAAAACAAATAATATTTATTGAGCCAGATTTCAGTCTGGGATCTAAATTGTCCAATAATTGGCTGGGATTATAACATTACAAGATTACATTACTTTATAGAGCAGTGAGATGGGTACATTATACAACACAGTGTTGCCCAGAATTAAAGAATTAAAGAAAACCACTAAGGACAGGCTTCAGATTGACCCAGCTATAATATGGGCTGAGGTTAGAAATAGGAAAGGAGAGGTCACCCTGTTGGGAGTTTCCTAAAGGCCTCTGAAAAGTTCCATAGATGTAGAGGAAAGGATAGCAAAGATGATTCTGGATAGGAATGAGAGTAACAGGATAGTGTTATGAGGAACTTTAACTTTTCAAATATTGACTGGAAATACTATAGTTTGAATACTTTAGATGGGTCAGTTTTTATCCAATGTGTGCAGGAGGGTTTCCTGATACAGGGTGTGGACAGGCCAACGAGGGACGAGGTTATATTGGATTTGGTACTGAGTAAGGAACCTGGTTAGGTGTTAGTTTGGAGGTAGGTGAGCACTTTGGTCATAGTGACCACAATTTGTTTATGTTTACTTTAGCAATGGAAAGGGATAGGTATATACCACAAGGCAAGAGTTATAACTGGGGGAAAGGCAATTATGATGTGATTAGGCTAGATTTAGGATGCATAGGATGAGGAATGAAACTACAGGGCATGGGTACAATTGAAATGTGGAGCTTATTCAGGGAACAGCTACTGCAGGAAGGAAGTGGTTGGGTGAGGGAGCTGTGGTTTACTAAGTTGAATCTCTTGTCAAGAGGAAGAAGAAGGCTTATATTAGAATGAGACGTGAAGGCTCAGTTAAGATGCTTGAGAGTTACAAACTAGCCAGGAAAGACCTAAAGCGAGAACTAAGAAGAGCCAGGAGTGAACATGAGAATTTGTTGGAAAATAGGATAAAGGAAAACTGTAAAGCTTTCTATAAGCATATCAGGAATAAAAGAATGACTAGAGTAAGATGCAGGCCAATCAAGTACAGTAGTGGGGAATTGTGCATGGAGTCTGAGAAGATAGGATTAGCACTAAATGAATATGGACAAAGACAATTTTGTCAAGGAGAATATTAAGACACAGGCTACTAGACTAGATGGGATTGAAGTTCACAAGGAGGGGGTGTCAGCAATTCTGGAAAATGTGGAAATAGATAAGTCCCCTGGGCCAAATCAGACTTATCCTAGGATTCTCTGGGAAGCCAGGGAGGAGATTGCAGAGCCTTTGGCTTTGATTTTTCTGCCATCATTGTTGACAGGAATAGTGCCAGAAGGCTGGAGGGAATTGGCTAGCTGAAAGAAGACAGAAGGTGGTGGTTGATGGAAAATGTTCATCCTGGAGTTCAGTAACTAGTGGTGTACCACAAGGACCTGTTTTGGGTCGGCTGCTGTTTGTCATTTATAAATGGGCTGGATGAGGGCATAGGAGATTGGGTTAGTAAATTTGTGGATGACACTAAGGTTGGTGGAGTTGTCGACAGTGCCAAAGGATGTTGCAGGTTACAGAGGGACATAGATAAGCTGCAGAGCTGGACTGAAAGGTGGCATATGGAGTTTAATGTGGAAAACTGTGAGGTGATTCACTTTGGAAGGAGCAACAGGAATAAAGAGTACTGGACTAATGGTAAGGTTCTTGGCAGTGTAGATGAGCAGAGAGATCTCGGTGTCCATGTACATAGATCCTTGAAAGTTGCTAGCCAGGTTGATAGGGTTGTTAAGAAGGCATACAGTGTGTTAACTTTTATTGGTAGAGGGATTGAGTTTTGGAGCCATGAGGTCATGTTGCAGCTGTACAAACCTATGGTGCAGCCACACTTGGAGTATTGTGTACAGTTCTGGTCATGGTTAGATAAAGGATGTGGAAGCTTTGGAAAGGGTTCAGAGGCAATTTACTAGGATTTTGCCTTGTATGAAGGGAAGGTGTTATGAGGAAAGGCTGAGGAACTTGAGGTTGTTTTCATTAGAGAGAAGAAGGTTGAGATGTGACTTAATTGAGACATAGAAAATAATCAGAGGGTTAAATAGGGTGGACAATGAGAGCCTTTTTCCTCAGGTGGCGATGGCTAGCATGAGGGGACATAGGTTTAAATTGAAGGGTGATAGATATAAGAAAGGATGTCAGTGGTAGTATTTTTACTCGGAGAGTAGGAGGGGAATAGAATGCCCTGCCTGCAACAGTAGTAGACTCGCCAATTTTAATGGCATTTAAATGGTTATTGGATAATCATTTGGATGAAAATGGAGTAGTGTAAGACAGATAGGCTTCAGATTGGTTCCACAGGTTGGCGCAACATCGAGGGCTGAACAGCCTGTACTGTGCTGTAATGTTCTATGTTCTAGATGTTGCCTGACCAGCACACAGTTTCTTTCAAGCATTTACTATTTTTAATTTCAAATCTATAGCATCTGCAGCATTTTGCTGTGTCTAAGTAACACTTTAACAGAAAGCATAGATTTTAAGTCAATAAAAATTCATGGAGACTTATGGAGTCCTTCAAAATACATCCTTTGATTGGACACATACAGGCCTTGGGTATTGGCATGGAAACATTGACAGAGCAATATTTATCAGATTCAAATATCTCCAGCACATTAAAGATTTTTCACGATATTTAGCATGTACCTTGAAAAATTAAGGGTTATTCATAATGTCATGTGATCTGTTTAACTGAAGTCCTGAGTCTAAGAACTCTTCCCATTAAAGTACAGGCAGCACCAGAGATTTATCTTCTGACTTGTCTTCACTGTGGAAGAGAGTCAACAGGTTAAGGCTGTGGGCATTCCAAAGCTAAAGCTGACAGTTTGTCAGTGTCCATCAGTGCACTCAGTTGTCCTAAGAGGAAGGCAGCCTCTAACCTAAATCATTTAGAGTCCAAATTCCACATCCTGAATGCAGCTGTCAAACGACACTTGGATATTTTAGAATTAGGACAAAGCAACAATAGAAAATAATATGTGTGGAATGCACAGTGTTCAAACTAAGTGATATTTTGGTCATGAAGTTCCAGAAGACTTAAATGCTAATTGTTGTTTGAAATGTATTATGATGATCACAAATCTTTAAACCCAGGATGCTTCAGCAAAATGACAGTGACTTTGAAAGTCTAGTTAGCATGGAAAACTGAATCTTGCCTTTATTTCTAGTGGAATTTTATTGGGCCATAAAATAAGTCCTGAATTTAAGTTTGTTACATTTTGATTGAATGACAGTCTCCTCTCTTCTCCAAATAAAACTAGTTGATGTAATGTTAAGTCAATTTCCCTTAGTTTTAATTGTATGAAAATCCACAATGCAAAGCTAGTTATAATTGTTTTTAGGTGTGAAAATATGCATGTTATCCTTCAGAATATAACAATTCCTTTCATAAGAAATTAAAATATTGAGATAGTGCAGTGCATTTGGCGGCACATGTGGGCGGCACGGTGGCACAGTGGTTAGCACTGCTGCCTCACAGCGCCTGAGACCTGGGTTCAATTCCCGACTCAGGCGACTGACTGTGTGGAGTTTGCACATACTCCCCGTGTCCGCGTGGGTTTCCTCCGGGTGCTCCGGTTTCCTCCCACAATCCAAAGATGTGCGGGTCAGGTGAATTGGCCATGCTAAATTGCCTGTAGTGTTAGGTAAGGGGTAAGATAGGGGTATGGGTGGGTTGCGCTTCGGCGGGTCAGTGTGGACTTGTTGGGCCGAAGGGCCTGTTTCCACACTGTAAGTAATCTAATTTGTATATCTCTCTGTAACTAATGTCAAGGCTATTGTTGGAGTAAGTCTAAGAGAGATTTGCTCTGTATTTAACCAAAGCACTTAACTAAGAAAACTTGAACCCAACAATTGGGCCACTTTATTTTGATTTTAGTGAACATCAAACTCAAAAGAGAAGAAATTGGGTTATTTTGAGGAGAGAAATATCAATTTAGAGTACAGACAGTCAAGGCATTACCCCTATGAAAAGGTAAAGGTTTGGTTCTGCTATCACACATCTCTTCAATGCAAAATGGTTTTAATGCAATTGAAGAATTTAGGCTATTATTTGTAGAACGTGAACTTTCCTTACCTGTGCTGGTTGTAATGCAATTTTGGCCCATTAGTTTAAGTGGTGTAGCTATTGCACAATTTTCTTATAACACGAGATTGCATGAGAATGCATAATACCAGAATCGACTACTTTGTTTCATCTAAGTACCTAGCACCCTTGAAGTCCATTGCAACAACTGTTGCGATATTATAATATATGATGTGAATGACAAACTAAATTCCCAGGTCTCCAAAGATAAAAAAAATTGTGAAAGTAAGCTCTAAAAGGTGCCAATAACAAATTTATCTCAAATACTTACACAAAACTATTTGTTTCATGCCAGTATCAAAATATGTACTTCTTACATCATACTTCGAATAATGATGCCCAACAGGAATAAGAGGTGTGAAAGAAATTTTCCCCAAATGTTAGTACACTATGCCACTTTGCAATGCGTAAACACATGCACAGCTGAGTGAGTTTCAAGTGATAGTAAGACATTGCTGGCAGAAATTGCGAGATGTTCACAGATTCCAAGGTCAGGCATTATCAGCCAGGAGACTAATGCACAACAGGAATGATAGAACAGCTAGCACAAGATTCTTTCGGAGTGAGAATCAGTTTAAAGCACCATTCCAATTTCTGAATTATAGTATTTAAAAGAAATTTTAAACAGCAATTGTAAACCAAGATGTGTAATTGTACTGAAATTGTTCTCTACATTCCTGTCCCATACAACAAATACTTTCATGTTTAGCCACCATTTCCCTTCCCCCTACAGGCAAGTGTATGTGAAATATTTCCTGGCTTTCAGAGGCTATGGCCTAGTTGTGAACTCCGGGTGCTGTCATCACTAAGGAGAGAGAACAGGAACAAGAATAAAAAAAGAATTCTATTTAAAACAGCATTCAAGTCAATTGCAATGCATGAAGCCCCAGCTGGTTTACTTCAGCTAATGCATCTGAGTTGAATTCTAAAAAACATGACTTTTGAACAATATATTCCTGCCATAACTTTCAGTTTGTAGTTTAGCAAGTTAATAGTAACTATTAGGCAACAATGAGATAGTTCCATTTCTTATGATCTTCTTCTCAAAATCTTATCCCAAAGCAAAATTCCACAAAGATTATAATGAACGAAAACAATTGCTTTCTTGTGATTATTTCTGTTGTAATATTGCTTATATTCAGCTACAGACAGCATTTTCTGATATAAAACAAGCTGACAATAAAGTTACCTTGGCCTTACATCTGTTTAGATCTTAGATGTCCTTATAATTTGGGTAGGCAAATATGATTGAAATTATGGTTTCTGAAGCAGAATCTCTGGACTTGTAATGTTAACTCTGCTTTCTCTCTATAGATGCTGAGTTTCAGGTTGTAAGTTTGCTCGCTGAGCTAGCAGGTTTGTTTTCAGACAACATTTCGTCACTATGCTAGGTAACATCATCAGTTGAGCCTCCGCTGAGGCGCTGGTGTTCTGTCCCACTTTTTATTTATGTGTTTTGGTCTCTTAAGAGGTCTCTTAGGGGCCCAAGTTGGTGTGTTTATTAATGGAGTTCCAGTTTGAATGCCAGGCCTTGAGGAATTTCCGTGTGTGTCTCTGTTTTGCCTGTCCTAGGATGGATGTGTTGTCTCAGTCAAAGTGGTGTCCTTCTTCATCTGTATGTAAGGATACTAGTGATAGTGGGTCATGTCTTTTGTTGGCTAGTTGGTGTTCATGTATCCTGGTGGCTAGTTTTCTGCCTGTCTCATGTAGTGTTTGTTACAGTCCTTGCGTGGTATTTTGTAAATGACGTTTGTTTTGCTAATTGTTGGTCTAGGGTTCTTTCAGTTCATCAGTAGTTGTTTCAGTGTGTTGGTAGGTTTGTGAACTATCATGATGCCAAAGGGTTGCAGTAGTCTGGTCAACATCTCCAAGATGTCTTTGATGTATGGTAGTGTGGCTAGAATTTCTGGGCATGTTGTGTCTACTTGTTTGGGTTTATTGTTTCAGAATCGGGGGACTGTGTTTATTGGGCACCTGTTCTTCTTGAATACGCTGTATAGGTATTTTTCTTCTACTGCTCATAGTTCCTGGGTGCTGCAGTGTGTTGTGGCCCATTTAAATAATGTGCTGATGCAACTCTATTTGTGGGTGTTGGGATGAGTGCTTCCATAGTTAAGTATTTGGTCTGTATGTGTGGCTTCCTCATACATGCAGGTTTGCAGTTCTCCATTAACTGTTCATTTCACTGTAACATCTAAGAAGGGGAGTATTTTGTTGTTTTCCTCCTCTTTTATGAAATTTATGCCAGTAAGGAAGTTGTTGATGATGTTGTGGGTTTCCTATAATTTGTTCCATTTTGTGATGACGAAGCTGTCATCTACATAACGGATCCAAAGTTTGGGTTGATTCATGGTTCATGTTCATTTGAGTCTCTACATTACTACTTCTGCTAAGAAGCCTGTTATTGGTGATCCCATGGTGTTCCGTTGATTTGTTTGTGGGTTTTGTCATTGAAGGTGAAGTGGGTAATGAGGCACAGGTCTATTCACTTGAGAATGTTGTCCTTGCTAATTAAGTCAATATTGTCTGGTGTTTGTGTCCTTGGTTCATCAAATAGTGCGGTCAGTGTTCCTTTGGCCAGGCTGATGTTAATTGATGTGAATAGGGTATAAAGTCAAAAGAGACCATTATTTCATCCTCTTCTCTCTTGGTATCTTTGATGATGTTCAGGACTTAGAACCTGAACCTTAACCTGAGCAACAAATCTTCTCAAAAATCGCAAACCTGCTGGGTTTCTTCAGAAATTTGGGTTTTGTTTCAGATTTCCAGCATCTACAGTTGTTTTTTAATGAAATTATGGATGCCTGTACAGTTAAAAAGATTGAAGTATGAGAATAATTGTTTGCATCTATTAAAGATGCGATTTATTACAGAGAGAATATTTATTTCAATTGAACAGTAAAAATTGAGAGGATTTCAACAATTGTTTTTACACACCAGAAATCAAAACTTAACATTAACCCCCTCCAGAATGGGAGCCAAAATGCTGACAAAACTACTGGATCTGATGGCCCGCATCCTAGGAGCTTAAAGGAAGGGGTTTCAATTGTAATTAATTTATTGCTCATGAGATTCCAAAATTCCATAGGTCCTGGAAACGTCACAGCAAAACTACAAATTTACCCCTCTTCTCAAGAAAGAAAGGAGACAGAAAACAGGAAACTAGAGGCCAGTAAACCCAGCAGCTGTCATTAGGAAAACACTAGTGTTCATTATTTAAGACATAGTGACAGGACATTTAGAAAATGGGCGGCACGGTGGCACAGTGGTTAGCACTGCTGTCTCACAGCGCCTGAGACCCGGGTTCAATTCCCGACTCAGGCGACTGACTGTGTGGAGTTTGCACATTCTCCCCGTGTCTGCGTGGGTTTCCTCCGGGTGCTCCGGTTTCCTCCCACAGTCCAAAGATGTGCGGGTCAGGTGAATTGGCCATGCTAAATTGCCTGTAGTGTGAGGTAAATGTAGGGGTATGGGTGGGTTGTGCTTCGGCGGGTCAGTGTGGACTTGTTGGGCCAAAGGGCCTGTTTCCACACTGTAAGTAATCTAAAAAAAAATCATCATACAAGCAGGAAGAATGAACATGATTTTGTGAAAGGGCAATCAGATTTATTACAGGAAAAGATGTAACAAGCAGGACAAATGAGAATTTGTATAAGTGGTATACTTGGATTTTCAAAAGCTGATGTAAGGTGCCATATAAAATGTTACTCCACCTGGAACACTACAGGAGTGAATATTAGGGTTAGTGTCTCAACTATTTAAGATCTATATTAAAAACTTTGATGAATGGACAGGTTATATTGTAGCCTGGTCTGCTGATGATACAAAGACAGGTAGGTGTGATGGGGATATGCTGGCCTGGATTCACTCTCATAAACAAAACTGGAATCAGTAGAAATCATGGAAAAATCCTCCACTGGTTTGGAGTCACACCTAACTCAAAGGAAGATGGTTGTGGTTTTTGGAGGTCAGTCATCTTAGCTCTAGGACATCTCTGCAGGAGTTCCTTTGGGTAGTGTCCTAGGCCCAAGCACCTTCAACTACTTTATCAATGACCTTCCCTCCATAGTAACATCAAAAATGGGGATGTTGGCTAATGATTGCATAATGTTCAACACCATTCATGACTCCTCAGATACTGAAGCAGTCCACATTCAAAAGCAATAAGACGTGGGTAATATTCAGGCTTGACTTGCAAAGTGGCAAGTAACATTTGTGCCACACAAATGCTAGGCAATGACCATCTCCAATTAGAGATTGTTTATCATCCCTTGACATTCAATGACATTATCATCACTGAGTCCTTTTCTATTATCGTCATGGAGGTTACCATTGACTGGACACTGAACTGGATCAGCTATATAATTACTGGCTACAAGAATAGGTCAGAGGTGAGGAATCCTGCATTGAATAACCTGCCTCCTGACTCTCCAAAGCCTGTCAACCAACTGTAAAGGATAGGTCAGGAATGTAATGGAATACTCCTCACTTGACTAGATAAGTGTAGCTCCAACAATGCTCATGAAACTTGACACCATCCAGGCCAAAGAGAAAGTGAGGATTGCAGACACGGGAGATCAGAGTCGAAGAGTGTGGTGCTAGAAAAGCACAGCTGGTCAGGGAGCATCCGAGGAGCAGGAGAATCGACATATTGAACATAAACTCTTCAACAGGAATAGTGATTTTTGATGAAGAGCTTATGCTTGAAATGTTGACTCTCCTGCTGCTCGGATGCTGCCTGACCAGCTGTGCTTCTCCAGCACTACACTCTTTGACCACTATCTAGGATGAGGCAACGCACCCACAAACATCCTCTCCCTTCACTACAGGTGCTCAGAAGCAGAAACGTGTACTGTTTACAAAAGGCACTGCAAACATTCACCAAGACTTTTCAGATAGCATCTTCCAAATCTATGATCACTTTCATCTCGAAGGATATGGGCTATAGATACATGGGAACAGCTGCAAGTTCCCTCCCAAGCAACTCACCATCCTCATGGTTCCTTCAGTGTTGCTGGATTAAGATCCTGAAACTCTATCACTCAGGTCATTGTGGGTCTACCTACACCTTGGACAGTAGCTGTTCAAGAAGGCAATTCATCACCATCTTCACAAAGAGCAAATAAGGACAGGCAGTAAATGCTGGCCCAGCCAATGTTTCCCATTGTCCCATAGGTAGTAGGTGTTGGGAAAATTTACCACACCACCTCAGGATAAGTACCCATAATGGCAGAATTTTCATTCAGAGATGAGAAAGTTTGCCACCTCAGGGTGCAAATCAGAGAGTCTATACATGCAGCTTTGTGCCATAGTAGGTGTTTAAAACACAGCCTCAACTTTCTTAAAGATAACGGCATGTAGGCTTATGCTTTACAGCCTGTACCTCTCTCTACCACTTCCCATTCAGATTTTCTAACTCATGACAATACAGGTTCACACCCCTGCTCTATAAGCTTCATGCCACTCATGTTTCCAATCCACCCAATAAATGCCACAAACTCTCCAGTCCACCTATGCCTTCCCATTCATCTCCAGTAGCCCTCATACCCTCTATAGCAACCCAAGCTATCATCCTTCCACATGGCCATTTATAACTGTGATGCCAGCTTAGTAACAACTGATTACTTCCCACACATGACCCTTTGTTCTTACACCCTCCATACAAAGTGTCCATTCTTCCTAATGGGCAGATATCTGTAGATATGCTAAGATGTATCTCATGGAGAATCTGCAGCCAAGGGACACAGAGTGAAAATAAAAGATCACACATTTACAACAGATATAGAGAGACATTTCTTCTCCCAGAGGATTATTGGGGTTTGGAATTCTTTCCTACATCCAAAAGTAACAGCTGTGTTAGATCTGTATTGACAAGGGAGTCTGTGACAGTTAGGCAGAAAAGTGAAATATAGGCCGTAATCAGATCAGCCATGTGGTGCGGGCTAGAGGGGCTGAATGATCTCCTCCTGTTTCTATTTCTTTGAATTCATATTCTTATGAAGTAAGATAAAGATTTAAATATCTGTAACAAAATTCACTATAAAAATGCCCCCATTCATGAAATTCTGCCACCCTCATTAATAGTGATTCCTGCTGAATATGTGGATAGGACTTCCAGATCTGGGTTTCATTACCATTTTGAATACACCACCTCCAGGTGGCTGAATGTGCAAAGTCTGTTGATTCAGTGAGTGGGCAAAGAAATGACAGATGGGTTTCAATGTGAAAAACATAAGGTATCCAATTTGGCAGAAGGAACAGAAAACAGAATATTATTGAAATAAAGAGAAACTGCAGAATGTAGTACAAGGGTTTTGGTTGTCCTTGTACATGAATCACAAAATGTTAGCTGACAGGTACAGCAAGTGATTAGGATGCAAATGAAAAGTTGGCCATTATTGCAAAGGGGAGTATAAAAATAGGAAAGCCTTACCACATCTGTACAGAGAAGACTGCATCTGGAGTACTGTGAGTACAGTTTTGAGCCACTTACTCAAGGAGGGAATCCTTGCAAAGGAAACAGTTTGAAGAAGGCTCACTAGACTAATTCCTGAGTTGAAAGAGTTAGCTAATGAAGAAATCATGAGCAGGTAATATGCTTGGAGTCTAGAAGAATAAGAGGTGATCTTGTTGAAATATAAAATTCTGAGGAGGCTTGAAAGGATTGATGCTGAGACAATGTACCCATTACGCTAGGAAGCTAGAATGCACATATTAAGAATTAAAAAAAAATCCCATTCAAGATGGAAATATGCACAGATTTCTTCTCTGAGATGGTTGTTACTTTCTAAAATTCTCTTTCACAGAGATGTTGGATTAATAAATATATTCAAGACTGAGTGGTACTGACCTTCCATTCCAATCTTACTGATCAGGACATCAACTGCAATAGCTTTTCTTCCTTTATTGATACCTCTGGAGCAACCTCACCCTATCCCTTCCAAAGATTTATCCTTGGCTGTCCATCCCATTTCTCAGCTACTCATTGCTACCCGGGAATACCACCCAAAACATCCAAATGCAGGCTGACTTAACCAAGATCCATTTCACCGTTGTATCTCTTGATCTCTCAATTGCCTTTAAACTGCTTGTCTGACATCTAGTAAAGATCAATGAAAATTTACTCCCAACTAAATAACTAAATATAGGAAAGAACAAAACCATGCTATGAAATCGGTTTGGCTGGGAAAAGGGAATAGCAGGGGAAATAAGGCACCAGTGGAAGTCTTCAGAGGTAAAGACCTCTGAAGATTTACTCACTACATGATGAAGTATAAACTGGGAAATAATGAATGCATAAGAAGGGCACTACAATTATCATGACTGATTGACTAGACAAATCTAATGAGCAAGGGTAACATGGAAGATGAATTTGTGAGAATGCATTAGGAATTGTTTCGTGGAGTCTACTTAGCAACAGATTATTTTGGATTTAGTAATGTATAATGAGATAGGATTGAGAAGAAATGTCGTTAAAGATCCAGAATGGGGTAGTGATCACAACATGGCAGAATTTCATATTTAGTTTGAGGGAAACAATTTCAGTCTCAAACCAGTGTCCTAAACTTAAATAATAGCAATTATAGAAAGAGTTGTCTACAGCAGAGTAGAATAATAGGTTAAGGAAAAGATCAGTAGATAAGCAGTGGTAGACATTCGAGCAGATATATCACAATGCTCAGCAAATATTTATTCCAAATTATATTATACTTGATGAGAAGGATGAACCACCTATAGTTAACAGTGGCAGTTAAGGACAACATCCAATCAAAACAAAGGTTTGTAAATTAGTGAAAACATCGTAGGCCAGAAAATTGCGACTTATTTTAGGAACCAGCAAGCGGGTGGCTAAACAGATAATAAAGACGTAGAAAATTGTTTATGAAAGTAAATTGGCAAGAAATAGACATACAAAATAGCAAGAGCTTCTAATGCTATATAAAAAGAGAATAGCTAAAGTGAGCATGTGACTCTTTCATGATGCAACTGAGGTATTAAGAACAGGGAAATGGCAAAAAGTGTAATCCAATGATTTGCATCAGATAAGCAAGGTTCTAATGGAAGGATAGATCTTGAAACAACCTTGTCATGAGGGATAAATTATTTGATAAACGAACGGGATTGAAGATAGGCAAGTCATTAGAGTGTGATGTATTCAAATCTGCTGATGATACAAAAATAGTTGGGACAGCATATTCTGATGGGAGCATAAGAAATTTGCAAGGGGATAGAGGTAGGATAAGTGACGTGAGGTCTTGCTAAACTGTATGGAAGAAAGTTAAAGATTTCAATTAGAGATAGAGGGATTAACAGAACAGTAGGTAGGGTGAAGATGAAGTTCAGTGTAGTGAAATGTAGTACATAATTTGGGAATAAACAGTGAAAAGAAATTAAACTATATGGTAAGACAGAGAACTAAGGGCTATAAATAAGATAAAGGACGGAATCTTGTAGGGGTGAGGTATGGCAAGATGTATAAAAGAATCAGGCAAGCAGTCTGGCGAGGCCTATCTTAATATTGAGATGATCTCACTCCATCTTTAACACTTCTCACAAGCGGTGTGGCGAGATTCTCAATAGGCAGTACCAAGATGCCTGATGACAAGGATTAACACTTGTTCAATCTCTTATTAATACCACAACTCACCTTTTGTCTTACTAAACTTGCCAAACAAGCTAAAAATCTGGAAGATTTGACAAGGAAACCAAACTGTGTACCTGGACAATTCAGCTTGCCACTTGCTCTGAATGAGCTCCATCTTGGAAGCAGAGATGTGTATTGCAAAGCACACCAGCAACAAGCACTGAGAAGGTTGCGACAAGACAGGCCCCCAGCTGAAAGACTGTACTGGATGTATCTTAGGGCAGCTCTGCACCGACCTACATGCTCACAGCATCTATGCCTTGCCATACTTTACCATGCCTGTTTGGTGCATTGGTATTTTAGCCAGGACCAAAGGTTTTTACGACTGCAGTTTTGGGGGACTATTTAGCACAGACTCAGAGTCAGGTGACTTGTCATGTCCATGAGAATGGAAGTGTCTGGGGTAAGGAGTGGAGGTGGGGAATGGACATCTTGGTGTATGATACAACAAGATACCAATATAACACCTAGTGCATGTGCCAGCTGCATGTGTGACAAACACACTGCACATTCAGTCAACCAAATGGCCATGTCAGAAAGTGAGTGGGAGATAGTCCTCAATACAGAAAAGGGGTGGGTATTGTCAGTTAGAGTGTCCCAAAACTGTCAGTTAAGGCCAGAGCCTACGCATAGTCCAGAGGCTTCAACATGGTCAGTTTTCTGACTTTGGTTCTCATGGTCAGGAGATGAGTTTCATCCTGGGGAGTGAAAAGTGGTCAGTGCTGAAGGGCCAGCATCAACTTTCAAAGGAATCATGTGACGTCAATCAAGGAGATGTAGTGGTCAAGGGTCTGCTCAATCATGTCGAGGTAAAAACACTGACTGCAGATGCTGGAAACTAGATTCTGGATTAGAGATGCTGGAAAAGCACAGCAGTTCAGGCAGCATTCGAGGAGCAGGAAAATTGACGTTTTGGACAAAAGCCTCCCCCACTCACCTATTGTACTCTACCCCCACCCTCCTCTCATTTATCTCTCCACTCTTCAGGCACTCTGCCTGTATTCCTGATGAAGGGCTTTTGCCAGAACCATCGATTTTACTGCTCCTCAGATGCTGCCTGAACTGCTGTGCTTTTCTAGCACCTCTAATCCACAATCATGTCGAGGGGCCGTTTGTAGAAGTGGGTCAGGAATCTGGGCCCATCTATCAATCTTTCAGGAGGGTTTAAGGAGTCTCGAGAGTTGAGGTAGTGATATCAATGTCAGAAAGGGTGGGGGAGTCAAGATCCCTGCAGGAGATAAAGGGCATTCATAGAACTGTGGTAAGGAATGCGATGATGGCTCAGGAGGGATTCACAGCAGTATCAGAATCTCATGGCTACAGGAGGAGTGTTTGTTGACTCTGTACAGCACCAGAGCCTTTCACAGTGAGAACATAGAGGAGCAGAGTGGGCATCAGCAAGGTGCATTGTCAGGGTTGGGGGCAGGGAAGAGAGTAGTAGGGGAAGTTCACTGTGATGGGACTCCACATGGAGGAATGGATGGAAATGGACTGCTGGGGAGTGTGAGGTTATAGAGGACAAGCAGGCTGGCTGTGGTGCAGACTGTGCCCAGTATGATCTGTATTCCTGAACATCAGCAACTGCGCATAAAATTATCTTGGTGCCCCTTATGCTCATACCCAAACTGTACAGTATTATAGGGGTGGGCAAGTCCTAGGAACGCATATCCAGCCTTGCCACAAGTGAGGTGTTTCTTCCTACATCTCATTGACATGGTTTTGTGTTATAAGTGAAAATTATTGGTGCAGATATGTCTATGAAACCTCCAGCAGTCCTACATTCCTCTGTGAGGTTAGGTGCTTGTGGGTTGAAGAGGGACTATTGATGGGGTCTCCTAAAGCTGGGATTCCTCCAAGTCTGACCTCTGCATGTATTCCATTTTAATTCCGCTACCATTGGTGGCCGTGTTTTCAGCTGCCTAAGTCTTAAACTATGAAATTCTCTCCCTAAACCCCTCTACTTGCATGTCTTCTTTCCAGGCATCTTCTCTGACAAAGCCCTATCATATCCTTATGCAGTTCAAAAATAATTTGTATTTCTCCTGTGAAATATTGAGGAACATTTTACTCTTGGCAGGATATTTTATAATAACAGGATTTCTCACCCATCAATCAAAGAGTCAGCAAGGAACGTAAACCCCTCCAGGGGCAGCAGTATTCAGGACAGAGACAACAAGCTGTCCCCAGAACCTAAGTTGTGGAATCCAGGAGCAGTAAGTATGTGAGTCTCATGGCAGGGAAGGAGGAGAGGTGAGGCCCAAGGGGGCAAGGAGAGGGGGCAGATGTTTCAGTTGGAGAGGAAGTAATGAAGGGTTTGCTAAGGACAAATATTAAGGGTGCTTGACATGGAAAAATGGGTCCTTGTGGAAGTTGCCTGCCATTGTGTCTGCCTAAACAGGATGACCCACCTGACTTCCAGCTTACCCCGAAATCCTCCTGCCAGCTTCAGAAATGAGGCCAGGTGGGAAGGACCCAATGGATAATTGGTTTAAGAGTGGCTGGGCCATCCCAGGTCATGCCCATCCCCCGTAAAACAATTTTATTTGGACAGGAGAATCATGAAGATAATTTTTATGAGTTCTTGACTGCAAGCTCGCTAGCAGAGGACTATAAAATTCTGCCCTATGTCAAAATATTCCATGTAAATACAAGTTGTTGTTGTAGATCATTAAGGGGATGCGTAGATAGAAATGGCCACAATAGACAAATGGGAGACATGTGGAGTAGTAAAGATCAACCCTATTATCTCACAAAATTTCATGAAACAGGCTTGAGGGGTTGAATGGCCTACTTTTGTGCTTATAGGGTGCATGTACTCAGATGTGGAAATCCATTACAGGAAAGTTGTTCCTCACTAGCCTGATACCCGGAAAGAAAAGTTACATCTATGTGAAAACATTTGAAAATTTGAACCTTGTATCACAACAACAGAGAAGTTTAAATAAGGTTTTAATGGTGAATTTTAAAATTCTAAAATCTTTTAGAAGGCAATTAGTGAAAGATTGTTTTGACTAGTTGTCAAGTCTGTAACAATGGGCATTGACACAAGGTTGGCACATTGCTTGAAGAATGATAAAATAAAATACTTTCTTCCGCACAGAGAGTTATGTGAACATGGAATGCTTTCTCATCAACTGACTACAGATGTATATAATGGATCATAAATATTTAAAAGAAAGGATGCAAGAAGATGCAAGAAAGGGCAAGGAAATATAACAATAAAGAAAGAGATAGATAACTTATTATTAAAGTCATTAAGAGGTATGGGGTGTAGGCAGGTATATGGCATTGAGATAGAGAATCAACCATGATTATATTGAATGGTGGAATAGGCTTGAAGACCCAAATAGCAGCGTGTATTTACAACTCACTGCTTGAGAAGGTGGTTGAGGTGACACCCTCAAGGCACTTAAGAATTATTTAGTTGAGCACTTGAAATGCTGTAGCTTCCAAGGCTATAGGGCAAGTGCTGGAAAATGGGATTGAAATGGATGGATATTTGATTACCAGCATGAACATCAGAAGGCCTCTTTCTGCCCTGTTAAAAACTCTGTGACCTTTGTCTCTATCCTATCTTCCCTGTACTTCACCTTTTGCACCCTGAAGTTCTGGTACAGTGCAGAAATCCTTGGAGCTATTGTCTGCCATGCTGTGCCATTATTTAGTGTCTCCCAAAACAAAAAAACCTTTTAGATTTACATTGTGCATCTGCTCCACTCACAATTCACCTCCATGTAAAGAGGGGCAGAGTGGTTTTAAGAGCTGCGGACTAGTTTGGACTCAGATTGATCTCTCAGAATGTTGTGACCATCTTCAGGTCCATCTTCATGGATGTAGACAACTGTGTGTCTCACACTGGTTACTTGTTACATTCACTTAAATTATCAATTGGAAGTAATGAGTGTGGGATAATAATGCATCACAGTTCCAATGTCTATTTTTGGTCCTGTCCAATTCTTCCTGAGACCTGCAGCACTTCCAAACATACAGAAGCTATAGTGGCAAGGCTTTCCACTGTAAGAGCATGAATTGACAGAATTGTTTTCAGACCTGCTGCCTTTTTTTATATAAAAAAAGAAAATCATTAGTATTTTAAAAGCAATGGCACACACAATCTTTGTTACAGTGATGTCTACTTTGTATCTAACATAAAAAAAATTCCAAAAGATTATTATACCATTGCTTAAACAAAACATCAGAAAATGTGGTTGTCATCTATTCGTCCATAGCAGAACACTTTGTTGTTTCAAAAATAAATGGCGACATTAGTTCATACCATGTGATTAAAAAAGATTCATCACACATTTGAGCCCATAATCACAGCCTATAGTCTCACTTTCATGTTTCTCACTGCTGTATCATATTTGACCCTGCTTACTGCAGCACTTTTATTATGTCAGGAAAAAAGACACGGGATTGAACAGAAACAAAAATGCAGGGGTGAAAATTGTTTTCACACTCATGGCTGCTGTGTGAAATGTACTGCTGTAGCTCTAGATGAATGGAAAGAAAACTGGAGTCTGGCCAATGTTGTTTTGTAGGATTCGGTGTCTCTTACCAAAGTTTGTTCATCTAGGAGATCAAACGAATGTTTACACTGAATTTAAATAACACTTATCAATTAACAAGCACTTTCTTTTCAGGAAAGGACAAGAATATATTTATTTATGGAAAAAGTAATATTGATTGCAAGACGTATTTAAAAAGAAACAAAGTGATTCATGCATTTCAATTACAACTAAACTATCAGCTTTCGAAGTACCAAGATAAAACATGTCAAATTGAATTACCGTCAGGGGGTTGGAAAACTGCTTGCTTATCTTTCTATATTTTATTTCACAGAGTTTTGAGAAAACAATAGAGCCATTATACTTTTAAACATTGACGTGTGTAAAATAAATTTGTCAAGTGCATCACAATTACAGTTTCATTTTAAAATATATTAATAGATTCATTTGCTTTTTTTGAACAAAAGAAATGTTGTATTAACTTGTATTTGTATATGCATTACATAGGCATCAATGATGTCCTTTATAATTTGTGGACTGCAAATCTGTTCCCATGACTGTCTCAGACACTGACTGTAATAGGATTCCTGTTCAGCTTTTTTTGCTAAGGTTATTTAACGCTCCTTTATTCATCTTTTAGAACTGTTGCCAAATCTACAAACACTCAATGTAAGTCAGTTTGATTTTTAAATCTGGCCTGCTATATTTGAATACAAGAAGTGAAGAACCAATTTCAAATTTGCAAGCCTAGACAATATAACAATTATACAGCAATAACACTTGGAACCCCAGTAGGTAGGCTGCAATTTCCAATAAACCTTAATTCATGGTCAAAATGGTAACCACATTGCAAACAGTTAGATTCAGTCTGATAGAGAGGCCAGGGAAAGCTCTTTGTGTTTTGAATTAAATAGAATGGTGCCAAGCTTCACAATATTCAGTTTAAGTCAAATTTGACTCATCCAAAATTGAATATCATTCTAGTAGTCTGATTACTCAGAGATAGTAGAGTGGTCAACAGAGGTGTTGATGAAGTAAAATAAGTTTCATCAGGTATATATGGTAAACAATGTTACTGGTGGTTAGAATGTGGAAAAAAGAATAGAAAGAGGCTATGGAATCTTTTTTAACAATTGTGCGAATGCAGAAAAGTATTTCAGGCAATTTTTCTGGTTGTGATTGGCTAGGACTAGATGAAGACAGTCCCACTCAAAAGAACACAGGCAAGAGATACTGAAAGAGGATAGCATCTGGTTAACTCTGTCACCAGGTGTAAGAAGGATGAAGAGGAATAATGCACCACTGTCACTTAGAATTTGTTACATTTGACTAGGGCTATTTTAGTGTTGTGGAAGGGGCTAGACCTGACCCATCTTGAGATAGCTAAAGATGAACAGGAAACATATATTCCACCGTTAACTTTTGGTTATCTTTATGAGCAGGGTGAAACTCAGCAGATGTGGCTTCTGGTTAAAATTGCCTCATCTCTGGCTTTAAGATCACATTCTTACTCCAGAGAATATCTACACTTGCTGGTCTTATGCTTCTATTTGTGGCTGAAGTAAAACTTGGCAAAGTCTTAAACTGTAAAATTTAAACTGTAACTGGGTGGCACGGTGGCACAGAGGTTAGCACTGCTGCCTCACAGCATCAGAGACCTTGGTTCAATTCCCGCCTCAGGCAACTGACTGTGTGGAATTTGCACATTCTCCCCTTGTCTGCATGAGTTTCCTCCGGGTGCTCTGGTTTCCTCCCACAGTCCAAGAATGTGCAGGTTAGGTGAATTGGCATGCTAAATTGCCTGTAGTGTTAGGTGTAGGGGCTTGGGTCTGGGTGGGTTATGCTTTAGCAGGTCGGTGTGGACTTGTTGGGCCGAAGGGCCTGTTTCCACACTGTAAGTAATCTAATCTATTATTTTTGTACAACCAGTGTGAGGCAAAATTGATCATGATATAGTCCTGTCAGTTAAATCTGGATCAAGCCCTCTGGTACCTTCAATATAGTCACCATACAAATCCATGTGGTTACAAGGAGAGCATTCAATCTGCATGGGACCAGAAGATTCTGCTCTCAATTTCTTTTTGCCATTGCCATCATGCCAAAAAGGCCAGGGGTGCAAAACAGGAGGGAGCATATTCATTGCTTATAGTCAAGAAGGTGGAATTACTGCAGAAATTAGGTAGAGGTTGTGTGAGAAATGGGAAACTCCACCATTTATGATCTGAAGAAGCAGAAAGACCAGGTTGTGAAGTTCTATGCTGAAAATGACATTTTAAAAGAAATGAATATATGACAGACTGTAGATAAACCTTAAGTTCAGTATCCATGGTAAAAGTTCTATTCCCATCCCATCATGAAACCCAGAACTCTCAGCAGAACCCTCTCTCTCAAGTTCAAACTTCAGCCAGTTGTAAATGACCCAGTATCCATTTTTGATTATCTGACTGTGATCACAGATATCAGAAAGGATATTTGGTAAATACAAACAAAACATTATTTAGCATCTTTCAAACATTATGCATAGATTATTATTTATTCTTTTACGTACCAATTCTTTATTTCTTGTATCTTTTATTCCTAAAATTTGGTCTAGGATGGGCTATCTGCTTTTGTTATCCAAGATCTGGGAAAATATGTCTGGTCTTAGTCCCAAAGGTGTTAGATTTTGAAGGTCCGAGCTGTAATACTAGAGAAAGAAGTGTAAAGGAAAGGGAGGTGAATGCATTCTCAATGTGTATATAAGAGTACTTTATTGATCAATATATATCTGGCCCAAAGAGGAAGGAAGTAATGCTGGATTCAATTCTAGGAAATGAAATCAATCATATTTCAGTGGGGAAGAATATGGAAAATAATGATGATGGTGTTGTTAGATTCAATGTAGTAAGGACAAGTAACAGCCAAGTAAACATACAAAACTGGGGGAGATTTAAGTTCAGTGAGTTTAAAAGGTGGTTAATTAACAATGATTGGGAGTAAAACAAATAAGCATTGGGAGATTGTCAGAGAGGAGATGGTTCAGGTTCCAACAATGGAGAAGTGGAGCAACTTCAACAAAAACTTCCTGCTTCTGTGCTTAACTGAGCATGTGTGAGTGCTGCAAGTTATTATCTAACTTCTGTGATAATAATAGAAAGTATTGTTAGTCCCATCATGATTTCTACCAAAAAATCAAGGCAATAAAGATCAAAAGGAAAGAGAAAGGACAGGTGTGACCAAAAAAGACTTATTTCAACATTAAATAGTATAGCTGAGAGATTAAATGTTACTTGCTTTGGCCTTAATAAATGATGCAGAGTGAAAAATGGGACATACAGAAATTAAACAGAAAATAAAGTGGTTAAACAGGAAGTACTAAAACAGTTAGCTGCTGGAAAATTCCCCATGAAAGCTGGAAGAGAATTGCTGAAGAAAGAAGAGTGGAACTGACAGGCAATGGTCACAAACCATCCTTGAATATTTAGCTGCTACCAAAAAATTGGAAGTTTGCAGATTTAAAAACCTGTTAAAAAAACACATTGGGAGCCTAATGTGAGTGGCTAGGAAACTTCCAGAAACCAAACCTAGGTCAAAATTAACCAGCACTCAGAAGAACATAGATTAATAAATCATTGCTGAAATAGATTTGTTTGAGGCAAATGGTGCCCCAAAGCATTCAGTGCTGAGGATTAATGAAGCCAATGCAACTGATGTGTATTTGGACTTAAGTAGGCATTTGATAAAGACACAGGTGTAGGCATGTTATCAAAATTAGGCCCTGTGGATTTAAAGAGAAACATGAAAATGATATTGGCTTCATGACAGAAAGCAAAAAGTAATGGTAAACAATTTGTTTCAGATGCAACTACGTACAGTTGCTCCCGAGGTTGGTATAAGGACCAATGCATTTTATTATATGTAATAGTGACCTGGACCTCAATATGGATGGCTGAATTTTAAAGTTTTCAGATGACATGAAAAGTTGAATTGTAGCAACAATAAATAGGATAATGGATTTCTGAAGAGTATGGACCGACTGCCGAAATGGGTTGGCTCACAGCAGAAATAAATTGAATGCAGAGAAAGATGGAATGATGCATTTGCATTGGAAAGATGAGGATATGCAAGATAAATTAGTTGGTACAATTTTACAAAGATTGAATATATCGAAGGAGCTGGAGTTCACACAAATAGATAGTTAAAGTAGAATTTTCTAAAGCAATTAAAAGGAGCAGACAGGAGCTTTGGCTTTATAAATAGGGGAATGGAGTACAGCAGCAAGAAGGTTATTGGTAACTTTTATAAATCTCTGGTTAGTAGGGATTGTTAAGGCTGGGTCATTAAATATATTCAAGGCTGAGATGTACATTTTTAATTATTAAGGGAATCCAGGGTCATAGGGAAAAGGCAGGAAAGTGGAGTTGAGGATTATCAGATCAACCGTGATCTCATTGAATGATGGAGCAGCCTCGATGGGCTGGATAGCCTACTTCAGCTCTGATGTCTTACAGTTTTATGGTCTTAGTCTTCAGCTTGAATTGATTTCAGATGAAAGCTACCATTTACCACCTGATGAGACACTTCTATGAATCTGCAAAAGTGTTGAATTTTATGCTGTTGAGAAGGAAAAATCATAGAGGTTAAAGGAGATTACAGATCAAAGATGTCATAGAACAAAAGGCAAAGGGAGTGGTAATGGTTGTATAGAAGAAACAAAACATTAATCCAGCATAGGTGTTGATAGCAGGGTAAAGATAGCTGTGATTGACAAACTCTTGAAAACAAGATACAGATATTGGAGAGGGGGAAGTATCAAAATGGAGGACTGAGTTCATGGTCTGAAATTGTTCAATTCAAGGTTGAAGGAATTCAGTAAGGTTCCTCATTGAAACGTATGGTGCTGTTCCCACCTGTTTGCATTGGGCTTCACTGCAGCAGACCTAGGACGGAAATGTGAACGTGAGAGAAAAATGGTAGGTTGAAGTAATATGTGACCTGATAGAAAAAGTGGGAAGATGCAAGAGGAACAGAAAGGAAGGTCATGGAAATACAGCAGGGGAACAGAATAGGAGTAGATCATTTAGCCCATTGAGCCAGCTCCACTATTTAGTATGATCATAGTGATTGAACACTTCAATATGTTCTACCCCACTATTCCCATGACCTTCTGGTGATGACTCCCAGTGTCTAGTGATGACTTCCGGCCTCTAGTGCTCACTCCCAGCCTGGACTTCCCATAACAGTCTCCCAGCATGGCATGGGGACCTCTTGACCTGGCACAGCATACTTCCCGCATAGCATGGCAATCTCCCGGCCTCCCACAGCAGCCTCCCGACATGGTGTGGCAATCTCCTGGCCTCCCGCAGCAGCCTCCAAGTGTAGTGTAGTGACCTCCTGGCCTGGCACAGCTGCCTCCCGGCATGGCATGGCAACCTCCTGAGATGGTGCAGCTGTCTCCTCCCGTGGTGGCCTCCTGGCGTGGTGACCAACCAACCTGACATAGCAGCCTCCCCATCTATTGTGGTGGCCTCCCAATGTAGCATCCTCGGTCCTCGGGCCAACATAGTGGTCAGAAGCAATCTCCCAGCCTCATGATCCTCAAGGTGAACCCTGGCATGGTCTGGAGCTGGGGCCAATGCGGATTGGAAGCTATTTACCAGTGTTATATGTTGCTGTGAACTTTTAATTATGTAATGCTGGACATTTTATTTCTCTGTTGTCTAAGCTCTTGTAAATAAAAAAGTTGTGTCTAGGTACCTTTGAACCTAAGTCACTGCTGTAATGGTGACATATAAACTTTTCACTATACTCATTGAGTATATGTGACAATAAAGGCTAATTCTAATTCTTTATGCTATTAGTAATCAGAAATCTATCAACTTTGACTTTAAATATACTCAAAGACAAAGGGATCGAGAATTCCAAAGATTCCCAACACTGAGTAGAAACATTTCTCCTCATTTCGGTCTGAATAGCATCTCATTATTTTTGAATAGTGCCCTCTGGTTCTAGAGTCTCTAACTGGGGCAACATCTCACCTGCTACTATCCCTTTAAATATTTGGTAATTTTCAATAAGATTCCTTCTCATTCTTCAAAACTCCAAAGAGTACTGGCTCAGTTTATCCAATCACTCTTTGTAGGATAGCCTTGCCAATAGGTCTGGTGAACCTTTGTTCTACTTTCTCTATGGTATGAATATTTTGCCTCATGTAAAGAGATCAAAACTGGTCACAGTACCCCAGATGTGGTTTCTGACTAAATGCTAAACAGTTGAAACAAGGTTTCACTACTCCTGTACTCAATCCTCTTGCAATGTTTCATTAGCTTTCTTAATAGCTCGCTGCACATGCATGTTAGCCTTCAGTGACTTATTAAAAAAGGATACCCAGGTCCTTTTGCACATCTGCACTCTCCAACATTTCATTATTTAAGAAATGCTCTGCACAAACTGAGTAACTTCGCATTTTCCCACATTATAGACTATCTGTCATGTTCCCTTCCAATTTGGGATATCCTTCAGGTTTCCCTCAGAGACAGCATTAGTAAATGTTCCTGGGAAGACATCAATCACACTCCTCAAAGGATACAATGTATTCAGCTTATACAGATTCCACCTGTCCCAGAACTGGTGGCAATGTCTCAGAAAACTAATGCCCTCCCTCCTAGACCAGCTGTCCAGCCATGTGTGTTCATCCAACCAGTCCTTCTGTTTTTATGTGTGCCAGCATGTAGCACTGGGAGCAATCCTGAGATACCACTCTTGAGATCCTGCTTTTTAATTTCCTTCCTAATTCCCTGAAATCTGGCATTCCTCTTCCTACCTAACTTGTTATACCAATGTGGACCATGATTTCTTGCTGAGTCCCCCTCTCCTAGAAAAGTGTCCTGCAACCAGTCCATAACACCCTAGACCTTAACTCCAGGGAAGCAAGACACCATCCTGGAGTTATGTATACTGTCATGGAAATGTCTGCCTGATCCCCTGACTATGGAATCCCTTATCACGATTGTCCTTCTGTTCTTCTTTCTCCCTCACTGTACAGCTGAGGTGCCCACGGTACCATGAATTTGGTCTGTGATTGCACTCCCTTGACTAACCTTCACTTGTTTGCAAAATGGAATACCAACTGGTAAACACAATAGGCTCAAGGATTCCTGCCCTACCCACCTGGTTTTCTCAGATTCCCTGGTAGTCACCATTTTCTTCTGCCTGTTAGCCTCTAATCTGTGGTGTATTCACCTCCTCATACATGTTTTTCATGTAGTCTTCTGTCATGTGAATGTACAACAGTGATTCCAGCCACTGCTCATGTTCCAAAATTTGGACTTTAAGCTTATGCAGCCAATGATACTTGCTGAAGCTATGTTTGTTTGGGACACATGGTAAGTCCATTATTGCACACATACTACAGGATATACACTCCAGTTGGCCTAGCAGACCTGCTGTCCCATATCTGTGAAAACTAGTTGTTAGTCTCAGAATAGATGTAAACTTACTATGAAATCTTACTCGTAAATTTACAGTGCTTATATTAACTGTATTTTTAAAATTGAATTGAATTGATTTGAATTGAATTTATTGTCACGTGTACTGAGACACAGTGAAAAACTTTTGTCTTGCGAGTAATACAGGCAGATGACATAGTTAAGTAGCATAGGTAAATAAATAATAGGTAAACAGCAGCAAAAAATAAAAACAAAAAAAAGGCACAGGTGAATGTTAAGAGTTTGTGAGTCCATTTAGTATTCTAACAACAGTAGGATAGAAACTGTTTTGAAACCTGCTGGTGCGTGTGTTCAGGCTTCTGTACCTTCTCCCTGATGGTAGAGTTGTAGAAAACCATTGCCAAGATGGGATGGATCTTTGAGAATGCTGCCGGCCTTTCCTTGACAGTGGGCCTGGTAGATGGATTCTATGGATGGGAGGTTGGCCTTTGTGATTGTCCGGGCCGAGTTCACCACTCTCTGTAACCGTCTCCAATCTTGAATGGTATAGTTGCCAAACCAGGAAGTGATACATCCAGACAGAATGCTCTCAATGCTGCACTCATTAAAGTTGGCAAGGGTATTCGCTCTCATGCCAAAATTCCTCAGTTGCCTGAGGAAGAAGAGATGTTGTTGGTCCTTTGTAACCAATGCGTCCACATGAAGAGTCCAAGAAAGCTTGTTGTGGATGACCACTCCAGGAGCTTGGCCTTCTCCACTCGTTACACCTCCGTGCTGTTGATGTGTAGGGGGCATGAGTAATATCCTGCCAAAAGTCAATAATGAGTTTCTTAGTTTTGCCGGCATTGAGAGCTAGGTTGTTCTCAGTGCACAATTATTCCAGGTCTTCCACCTCCCATCTGTAGTCTGTTTCATCGTCACCTGAGATTCCACCAATTATGGTGGTGTCATCAGCGAACTGGTAAATGGCATTAGTCTGATATTTGGTGACGCAGTCATGTATGTACCGTGAGTACAGTAGAGGACTGAGTATGCACCCCTGGGAGTCTCCAGTGCTGAGTGTTAGTGAAGATGAAATATTGACCCCAACCTTCACTGATTGGGGTCTGTGGGTCAGGAAACTGAGAATCCAGTTGCAGATAGTGGACCTTAGTCCGAAATCACTAAGTTTAGTAATCAGTCTCGAGAGGATAATAGTGTTTGAAGGCTGTCACTGAGTAGGATTCTTATGTAGCTGTTCTTGGTGTCAAGATGTTCTAGGGAGGAGTGAAGGGCAAGTGATATGGCATCTGGCATGATTCTGTTGGTCCAATAGGCAAATTGAAGTGGGTCAAGAGTAGTGGGGAGTTGATTAATGCCATGACCAGCCCTTCAAAACACATTTTCTTTCAGTTTACTGTATAATTTTATTTTACTTTAACTTGATTTAATTTTATTTCCTTTTTAGTGTCCCTTGCTGAAATCCAAGTAGCCATTACTTATTTATTATTTCAAGAAAAACATACTGTGCCTTCATAAAGTTTTTCTGATGTAAAAGTAATATATTCATGCAACGACTTGCTAATCACATGCCTGGATCTGGTGCACCACTCTGAAAAGATGGACACCTTAAGCTTAGCTCTCTGCTACTCTATGTTTAAATCACTAGAACAGATCAACACATGGCAGTGGCTTAACAAGACTAAAGCTTGCTAATATTGAGTTAATGGCTAAAGTATGTGTAAACCAATAAATCCAAACCAATTCAGGCTGTGATATTTTTTGTATGTAGAGCTATATGGTAGTAAAGCAGTGCCATTTACAGTACCGTTACATCTTTTGTGTTATGAAACTCCGATTCTATATCACTCTGAAGGAGATTATTGGTCTGAAGTGACCAGTTTCCTCTCCTATGTAGGTTTTTCTTTCCATCGAAAATAGACTTAGGAAGAATGTGCATCCACAAAAAAAATTTTATTTTGATGACATTTAAAATTCTGGTTCACAACTTATTCATTACAAACAATGAATCTATTATCTATTTAGTTCTTTCCTGCCAAAACAAATTCCTTACACAAGAGTGTCTCAAGGCTAACCCGCACATCAAAAATAAAACTCTATTCTATGTTTTTTCAAACATAGCTTTGTATTGTTTTCTTCCAGATCAAAGAGCATAGCAAAGTGTAACAAAAGCGATATACTATGTAAAATCAATTATAAGACTATAAGTCAGTGGAGCAGAAGAAGGCCTTTCAGCCTGTTGAGTCAACTCCACCATTCACTGAGGTCAAAGTTGACCTGAAAATCTTCAATTCTATTTCCCTGACTTTTCCTTTTCTCTTTATTTCATTACTGATTAAAAATTGGTCTATCTCTTCCTTGAATCTACTTAATGACCCAACCTCGACTGCCCTCTGTGGTAAAAAATTCCACAGATTCACAAGCCACTAAGTAAGAAGAAACATATCCTCATCAAGGTTTTAAATGTATGCCCTCTCTTATTCTGAGAGTATGCTCTCTAGTCCTAGACACTCATACAAGGGGAAAGAATCTTTCTACATTTACATTTTCAAGGCCTCTAAGGATCTTGTATGTTTCAATAACATTGCCTCTTATTGCTTTGTATTCCAATGAGTACAAGGCCAATCTATGTATCCTCTCCTCATCAGATAGTTCATCCGTACCTGGTATCAGCTTAATGTCTCCATTCCTGATGAAGGGCTTTTGCCCAAAACATCGATTTTCCTGCTCCTTGGATGCTGCCTGACCTGCTGTGCTTTTGGAGCACCACACTCTCTAATCTCCAGCATCTGCAGTCCTCACTTTTGCCTCCAAGTTCTCTTTTGAATTAAGGAGCCCAAAACTGTTCACTGTATTCAACTGTGGTATCTAGTGCCTTGTATAATTTTTGCAAAAACCTCCCTACTTTTAAACTCCATTTCCTTTAAAATAAAGGCCAACATTTCATTTGCCTTCCCTATTACCTGTGGTGCTGGAAAAACACAGCAGGCCAGGCAGCATCCGAGGAGCAAGAGAATTGACATTTCGGGCATAAGTCCTTCTTCAGGAATCTGCAGCCCTCACTTTCTCCTAGTTGATCTTAACCTACTACGAATCCTCTTGCAAGGATGCCTACCTTGAAGAAGCTCTCCTCCAACCTCTACAAGGATCTCAGTGAGTCTCGCTCTCACTGCACCCCCAGGTCATCTCCTCTGCCCTGAAGCTCTTCAGCCACATCCTGAAACAGACTCGCTACCACAGCCACATCTCCTTCCTCAGCACCTGCCTACAGAGCCGACTGACCCTGCATGGACTCCGGACTATATTCAGCCCAACACAATTTGGACACAATCAGGACAATCAGTAGATTTCTGAAGAAGGGCTTATGCCTGAAACATCGATCCTTTTGCTGCTCAGATGCTGCCTGGCCTGCTATGTTATTCCAGCACCACACTTTTCAACTCTGGTCTCCAGCATCTGCGGTCCTCACTTTCTCCTACTTCCCTATTACCTGCTTGGTTCTTAACATTTTGTGATTCTTGTGCAGAGACTCCCAAACTCTTCTGTCCTGTAACTTTCTGAAATCTTCATTTAAATAATATTCAGATCCTTCTACTCTTCTTGGGGAAGTGCAAAACTCACATTTCTTCACTAAATTTCATCTGCCATGTCTTTGCCCATTTACTTAACTTGTCCATATTCCCCTGCAGATTCTTTGTGTCCTCCTCGCCACTTAGCTTCTCACCTATTTTTATGTCACTTGCAACAGTACATTCATCATTCAAGTTATTACTATATATCGTAAACATTTGTTGCCCCAGCACTGGTCCCTGTGTGGCAGGTTGCCTCCTAAAAGTGCTTCCCCTTATTTCAACTCTCTGTCCTCTGTTCGTTATTCAATCCTCTACAAATCATAGTATCCCATATCCTGCATCGTCACCCTCCCCTCTCTTTCAGTCTTTCCAAGCTCAGTTTTTCCCAGTGAGTTCAAGATCCTCACCCATATTTACCTCTCACTTTCTGATGTACCATTTTGTTCTTACTTTTCTGTCTGAAGTTCACCAGGCGGGCAGTCAAATTCACAAACGTTATTTCTCCAGGAGGAGTCTGTAATCCTGAGGATGCTGCAGGGACACCTGAATAAAGTGTTTGAGTTTCTTTACAAAAGTCAACTTTTAGCTATCAGATCTATGGTAAATTGTGGCTGAGGTGTTAGATTATTTCATTTTGATTGTTTCAGACTTTTACAGAATGCAGTATCCTGATGTTTAGGCATCAGTGCCATCTGAAGGCTGTTCATGCCTTCCATTATATTCCATCTCTTTTAATAATTCAAGGTTGATTCTGCTTGGAATTGTTAAAACATGAGAACTTCTTACAGATTTGTGGTGCTTTCTGCAGGATATCCAAAATGTTACAAAGATTTGACCTTGTAGATTTGGACATTGATTACAGTATGATGATGCAATGCCATAATTAGCAGATTTTAAAGGGGGATCATGAGCCAGACTATTGAACACATAAAGTATTATAGATTGAATGGAAACATAGGGTCATGAGCTGATACTGTAAAATTGACAAAAAAATATTCTTTTTCATGCAGTTATAATGTTCATAGATCAGAAGTCCTTGTGATGGATGCATAACATTGCATTTTGTAAGGGTGCTCAGATCTTTACAGTTTCTAAAGGTCGCAGCATAAATTATCTAATTTCAATCTAACATTTTACATTTTTCCAAAAAATAACAGTGATCAGTGTTATAATGTTTTTAAATCTTTTTTCTCTCAATAGAGATCAATTTTAGCAGGCTTAATAGCAAAGAATGCCAAATAACATGCACATTGCACAAGTTTCAGGCAATGACTGTTTCCAGCAAGATAAAATCTAATCACAGCTCCTTGATGTTCAGTACATCACTGAAGTTTGTCTCTGTCACTAAAATGGGGTTACTATTGACCAGAAATTTAATGGACTAGCTATATACAGTAAATACTTTGGATATGATAACAGGTTGAAAATTCTGTGGTGAATAATCCACCTACTGACTCCATGAAATTTGCCTACCACTGAAAAGGCTCAAGTAAGTGTGATGCAATACTTATTTCTGGACTGGACTTCCAAAAATATTGTGGAAGCTCGACATTATCCTGGACACTTATTTGTTTGGCACCCTAGCTATTACTGAAAACATTCACTCATTCCATCAATTTTGCATATTAGCAGCAATGTGCAACATTTCAATTTGCAATGCACCAAGGGTCCTTGCACAGTAGCTTTCAAACCCGTGACCTCTACCATACAAAAAGTACAAGGGCAGCTGCAAGTCCACCTCCACTACTACAACTTATTGAATTGAATTGAATGATTTATTGTCACTTGCATATTATAGTGATAATGTAGAAGTGCTGGTGTTTAGCTGGGGTGGACAAAGTTAGATGTCACATGACACCAGGTTATAGTCCAACAGGTTTATTTGAAATCATAAGCTTTCAGAGCTCTGCTCCTTTGTCAGGTGAACTCTGAAAGCACTCTAAAAGCTTGTGATTTTAAGTAAACCTGTTGAACTATAAGCTGGTATTGTTTGACTGCTGACATTTTGCAGTTAATAATACTTTAAAATACAGTGAAATGCTTCAACTGTCGCCACAATTCAGCGCCATTTTGAATAGTCAAAGAATAAAAAGATTATTGAAAGAGAATCTATCTTCAGTCCTCTACCTCCACCATGACTCCTGAGTTGGCTCACCAGCGACACCTGTGCCCCCACTCCTGCTTGCACTGGATCCAACAATATAGGGGTTGTCCCTCTTTAGCAGCCAACGTTTCGCTGCTGGTCCCTTCTGGCTGATGCTGGATTCCATACTAAATGCACACACACCTTGCAAGCAGGAGTTCCCAGCTCCACCACCTCACCGATAACCAGGCTCTGGGCCTACCGCAACTAGGAGCTGCTGTGGTTACCTCGTTGATAACCAGGAATTCCCGCTCTGGACCTGCTGTGATGGCAACTAGGATTCCCTGACTCCACTCCCACCATAAAGATGCCAGGAGTCCCTGCTCTGCATTCATTGCAACCAAGAGTCCCTGGCTCCACTGCCAGACCAGGCTGCTGCTGCTGTCTCACCAAGATTCCAACTCCAACAGCACTCCTCTAAAGTGTTGTCTTCTCAGTGCCGCCATCGTCCAAAGTCCACTGCCAGCACTATTCCCGTTCGCTGGAGGAGCTTTGCCACTGATGCCACTGACCTGAATGCCAGAAGGATGCCACTGCCACCATGGACTGCTGGGGGGGCTGCCGCCATTCTGCGCATGGTCTGCTGTTGTTGTTATGTTGATGCCACTGTTAACCCACCGCAAAAGGCTTTAAACTAAAGAAAAACAAACAAAGAAAACGAACGCAAAAAAGAAAAAGAGCAGAGGTAAAAAGAGAGAAAAAGAAAGAAAGAAGATGGGAGCAAATGAGCCTGGAACTCGACCCACATGCAGTCCTGCTACTCCTCTGCCATTCTTTGCTGTGCCTTCATCGTCACTGGATAAATTTCTGAAACTCCCTTCCTTACTGTACTATGGTTGCACCACATGGATTACAGCAGTTCAAGGAGGCAGCTCAGCCCTACCTTCTCATGAGCAATTGGTCTTCGGCAGCAAATTCTGGCATAGCCAGTGGCAACCACAGTCCCCGTGAATGAATAATTGGTCAGTACCTTGGTGACGATGAGGAGAGTAAACAAGGAAAGAAAGAAAGGAAGCAGTTCATACACTATGGATCCCATCAATTCATGGGACATCCAACCTCATGTGCGTAAAGACCCGTGGGTTGACAGTCAATCTGTTTGGCCACACAAAGACGCATGGCAGAAACTCACAAGCCTGAGTAAATATTATCCTCAAATCAAGAGACAGCTATTTCAAGGGGTTTGGAGTTTAAGAATAGGGAAGTCTTGCTCCAACTGTACGAAGTGCTGGTGAGACCACATTGAGAGTGCTGTGAGCAGTTTTGGGTCCCCCCTTTTAAAAGAAAGATGTTATTTAATTTGAGGCAGTTCAGACAAGTTTCTCCAGGAAAATCCTCGGTATTGAAGAATTATCTTATGAGCAAAGATTAAACAGGTTGGGACTCTACTAATTGGAATTTAGAAAAATGAGAGGTGATTTCATTGAAACATAAAGGATGCTTAAGGGGCTCAACATGGCAAACGCTCAGAAGATATTTCCCCTCATGGGAAGAATCTAAGACCAGAGGACGTAGTATCAGAATAAAGGGGTGTCAAGAAGCTTGTGAGTCTTTGGAACTCCATGCCAAAGAAAGCTGTGGGGGCAGAGGCCTTAAGTCTGAGATAGGCAGATTCTTGATCAGTTGGGGAATCAAGGGTTATGTGCAAAGGGGAAAAGAAAGTGGATGTGAGGAATGTTGGATTAGCCATGATCCTATGAATGAAGGAGCCCTCTCCAGGGGCTGATCAGCCTACTGCTGTTCCTGTTTCTTATGATCTGATGACTATTTACTATTTTTATTAGATTCAATTCCAAAATGACAACATCTGCAAGAAAAATTAAGTTAATTACACAAAAACTATATTTGCACAACCAATTCCAGTGACATACAGTACTGTGCTATTTTAAAGTTTGTGCAACATGAAGTATTGAATAATTTGGAACTTACTACAACTCAAAAGTATCACAACTGAAACTAATTGGTTCCAAGTATCTGCTTGACTCTGGAGCCCACTGCCTTACTTCACAGACTGTAAGCATGGTTTTAGCTGATGATATGCAGCTTCAAGTTACTTTGTACCTCTGGCCTGAGATTTTCACTTTATCTCTAAGCTTCAAAATGTGACCTACTTACATCAGCACTTTAGCCCTCTGCTGTCCAAAGTCTCCCACTTATTTGCTAATTGCCAAGCATCAACAACTTTTCCACTTCTAACATTTACAAATTCAGTAAATCCAAGATTTTTTTGTCGTTCCCAAATATATCCTTGGTCTTCCTTCAGATCGTTCCATAGTTTTATTTGGGTAATTTGCACCAGCCTCTAACCCTCCAAAACTGTGCAACTGCCTAATGCTTGTATATTTGCTTCTGTGACCAAAAACAAATCTTTCAGCATTTAAGTCCTTGAATGCTTTCAATCTTTATTCAGTGTCCAAAAACCAAATTAAATCACTGCTGTTCCTGGAGCACTTGCTTTAGCATGGTGGACCCAATGTTGAGTTTGAGCCCAATTTAGGACCCGGCACCTTCAGCGGACTCAAGGCAGTAATAATGTCGGTGGAGGCAAATTGGCACTCCAGAGTGACAATACATTTCCAGCGGCGGCAGTGAGGCCACGGCTATGTGTGGGTACCATGATGCAGAGGTGATGGTGTTCCAGCAGTGGCAGCATGCAGAGTCTTGGACACCTGAGTGTTTGCAAACTGAGGGATGGACTTTGAGCTTTCTGTTGGCAAGATTCGTTGTGGAGGTGGGGAGTGATTGGATGTTTCCTTTTCTTTTGGATGTTTCTTTTATTTCTGCTTCTGTCTTTAATCCTGTCATTTGAATACTAAGATGGTGCCGGAGAATGGCAACTTTGCACACTTTTCACTTGCATACTTGTGACAATAAAATCTCTAAATCTGAATGAAGTCACTGAAAAAGCTGCAAAAATTCAGCCCCATTTGCTGCTGTAAAGTATGAATGCTGGTAGAAAAATGCCAGCACCAATTTCTGAGGCGTTCAGCACATGAATAAAACTGTTACAAATTAATACAAAATATTGATTCGGCAGTGCCAAGTATAATTTTTGGCACTTTATTTCAGAAAATGCATTAAAGTCATATACGGCAATTGCATAGATATACCAAATCGATCTCCAGAATGGAAAAATTTGGTAGGGAGGAGAGACATGAGGAGGTACCAGAGGCTTTAGAATTCTCAGAAATGTTTATAGATTGAGAAGGGAAAGGTCATTTCCATATGGTTGGAATTCAGCAAAGAGGAATCATCAATTTAAATTTTTAAGCAAGTGAGGTAAGTAGTTATGAGAAATGTTAATACTTAATAGACTGTTGAAGCATACAAGTTACTATTTTGAGGGTAGTTCCACTCTACCTTTTAAGGGCAAATGTAATAAACAACAGTAAAAAAAGACGAAGGGTTCCAAAGAAATATCATATTGACTCAAAATGTTAATTCTATCCTATCTGTACATGCTGGAAGACTAGCTGTTTTTCCATCACTTTCTAAGTTTATTTCAGATTTCAAGCCTTTGTAGTATTTTGTTTTTTGAAACAATGCAGGGTAAATGATGCAGTATGGGACAAGGGTAATTGTGCAAACAAAGAATTGGCATTGATACAATGGACCAAAAGATGCTGTTACTTCATGGAGATATCATCCAAACAAAATTATCTACCTGTAGGTTCAATTTGGATTTATCCTAATTTACTTACTAACTGATAGGTTTCAGAATGGAACTATTAAATGTGAAATGTTCTCCTTGCATTGGATAAAAATGAAGAATGAAGAATGAAATAAATGGCTATTCCACTCAAGTTCTAATTTTAAGGAGCTTTTGGGCTGAGAATACAAAAACAAATAGGGCAATAGATAACCCTGTGGAATAATCTTGCCTAGTTCATACCTTCAATAACTGAGACTTGTGCATTTTCTGTAATGTAAATATCTATTTCCAATGCCAAGTGCTTAAACTTGATAAAAATAGTTACATGGAACTACAAGTACTTTGTGACTATTAACATCTAGTCATAACAGAGTGTTTCAAGGACACACAAGTGGAAGATTTTTATTACAAACACTTAGATAAAATGAAATATCTGCTGGGGTGGATTTTCTCAGTTCAATGTTTCTGGTAAATCAAAATTCCTGAGCTCACTGCCTGCTGAAATATGCTGTTTAAATAGTGATAAATCTTTTAATAATCATGAGCTCTGATAATTTCCATACTGCTCATGGGACAATAGTGCATGTTTCACCAGCATTATGCCAGAACAGAATGGGAAATTTGGAAACATCGCATAGCAAAGGCAAAATCATAAAGAGTTCCACCTAGTTAAAAATGTGAGTTGGTTATTGCTACAGGGAATGAAATGGTAATTACAATGCAAGAGAAAAGCTTTTATGACCTGATGTGGAAGTCTCCAGTCATAAATTAGAGGAAGGAGTAAAGCAAATTTTGCAGTATGAATGAAGAAGCCACCAGTTGTAACAGTATGAACTGTGCAAAAGGGTTCCCTGGCTATGATTGAGATCTCAAAATATCATTTTAGTATCAAAAAAGGTTTAAATACCTCACATGATCAATAAAGGTAAGTGCATTAACAGTTGACTAACTGATACTTTGTGAAAATACATGTCATGATGTTCCTTGCTTTAGAAGCAGTACTCAGTCAGGCTTGCAGTGGAGTGCACTCATGTGTACTGGAAATTATATATATAAAAACACACAAAATTCTACCCTTTCCAGACAGGAACAACACATAACACATTGTTTCAAATTAACAGTGTAGATGATAGTCATATACTGGTCCATTCTTTTGGGAAAATGCCTTGACCAGACATTGCCTGGTTAAATTGGAGATGTAGTAGACAGTGAAGAGGGTTACCTCAGATTACAATGGGATTTTGACCAGATGGGCCAATGGGCTGAGAAGTGGCAGATGGGGTTTAATTCAGGTAAATGCGAGGTGCTGCATTTTGGGAAAGCAAATCTTAGCAGGACTAATACACTTAATGGTAAGGTCCTAGGGAGTGTTGCTGAACAAAGAGACCTTGGAGTGCAGGTTCATAGCTCCTTGAAAGTGGAGTCACAGGTAGACAGGATAGTGAAGAAGGCGTTTGGTATGCTTTCCTTTATTGGTCAGAGTACTGAATACAGGAGTTGGGAGGTCATATGCAGCTGTACAGGACATTGGTTAGGCCACTGTTGGAATTCTGCGTGCAATTCTGGTCTCCTTCCTATCAGAAAGATGTTGTGAAACTTGAAAATGTTCAGAAAAGATTTACAAGGAAGTTGCCAGGGTTCGAGGATTTGAGCTATAGGGAGAGGCTGAACAGGCTAGGGCTGTTTTCCCTGGAGTGTCAGAGGCTGAGGGGTGACCTTATAGAGGTTTACAAAAATATGAGGGGCATGGATAGAGTAAATAGGCAAAGTTTTTTCCCTGGGGTCGGGGAGTCCAGAACTAGGGGTTTAGCGTGAGAGGGGAAAGATATAAAAGAGACCTATGGGGCAACTTTTTCACACAGAGGGTGGTACATGTATGGAATGAACTGCCAGAGGGAGTGGTGGAGGCTGGTACAATTGCAACCTTTAAGAAGCATTTGGATGAGTACATAAATAGGAACGGGTTGGAGGGTATGGGCTGGGTGCTGGCAGGTGGGACTAGATTGGGTTGGGATATCTGGTCGGCATGGATGGGTTTCCATGCTGTACATCTCTATGACTCTATGACTCTATAGCTTGGATGTCTAATCATCGTCTAATGTGCATTTTATATGGCAATACCTCTGCAAATAAGAGAAATTTGTAAAAATCAACACTCTCATCTCTGTTTAAAATTCTGATCTTATTTACATTGGTATTCTTATGAGTGTCTCAATGACTGCAAGATGAAAATCTTCAATAAAATGTATCTTTTTAAGCATTGTATTCAGAAAATTTGGTCACAAGGATGTACACAGTGATAAAACCAAGTAATGCTTTTGTTATTTTTGGGAATACATTGCTGGAATTGCTTGATGTTCTTGTTAGATAATGAGAACAGATAAAGTCCCAATTTCAAGTCTAAATGTAATGTGATCATAATCTGAGAGAAGGAAGGTTTTCACTTTGACCATAGAGAGGTTCGTGACAGGAAGTATTAATTTCATTGACATGTGTGCTTGAAAGTCCCAAATAGGTCATTATATCAGTGGAAGTTGCATCTGATGATTCTTCTTGATGGGCAAGCTCTTCAGTCTCTCAGTCTTCCTCATCACTTCTTAATTATAAGGGTATGAAGCAAACATCTTGCTACCACAATTCAAAGTATAGCTAAACATCTTAATTCTAGTCAGACATTTAATTATTACTTTATTTTAGAGATAGCCCTGTTACTTAGGTTCAAGTCTTCTTTCTCAGATCATTGTTAAGCTTGTTACATTAAGATTTCAATAAGAAATCTTGTTTTAGCTTGTGGAATTACACTACAAGAAAGCACATGGCTGAATCTTCTAATATTTTGGTTAAATGTTAATTTCATTGAGTTTCACAAAGAGTTTCTCTCAATGAGGCCCAGTGAGATTTCTTGTTATGTTGTCTCAAACTTGCCTCATTAACTACATATATTGTATCAATGGTACTCTTTTCATCTGATGTCAGCCTTATCCTATCACTTGCAGTAGTTGGAGAAACCTGTCACTGCCAGGATATCCTGGAATAGACTGGAATCCCTGGTACCAGTGCCATCTTTATAACACTGTAGAGAACCTGGTCAATTGCTGGCACTTCAGAGTTGCACTGCATAATTCGTCACCTTTTCCCTGGGCATGGTAGGCAGGGAACATTGACACCTACTTTGTGGACAGGAAATTGGAGGCCCTCATCAATGGAGGGATGCAAAGGAGGGACATCTTCATTGTCTTGGATTGGCAGAAGAGGCCACATCACCAGACCCAGCGATCTGGTCTGAGGTCATCGCCAGGGTCATTGTAGTCATCACAGTCTGGAGGATTGCACAACAATACTTAAAGGAGATTAATGACCTCTCCACTTCACCAGAGTACCAACCTCTTCTCTCTAACACCTCACGTTTACTCAGGTTCTGCTATGATGCCCACTTTCCACCATGTTTCATGCTCTACTTCCCACACTGCTGCCTGCAAAGCCTTACCTCACTCACTTTCTCCATACAACGTACACCCACCCATCCTAAAAATTCATAGTTTTTTACTTGGTCAGAGAGAACTTGAATATTGCAGAAAAGATACAGTCAAAGATTTTCATCTTGCACTGAAGAAGACAAACACAAGAATGCCAAATTTCAAATGAACATAATAATTTACAACACAAGAATAAAGGGTGATGATTGTTGACAAACTGACTCTTAATGGCGAGGGAATGGCTGTGGAAAAAGCAATGGAGAACTATAAGTCGCCAAGCTCTTTGGCCATTCAAAAAAAAAACACAAGGCTAGAACCATATTCCTTTTCACACAGAGAACGGGTACTTGCACATGAATGTATGTTATTTCTAGAAAATGTAATGAACCATATTATAAGCTTGACTGATTAACAACCAATTTATAATAATATAGTTATTAGTAAATTCAGGATTGTTCAGCTAGTGCTGCCCAGCCACAGAATCACATTTAAGAAGAGATGTTTTGTTTTGAATTTTACAAACATAACTTGTTTGAGTATGGTCTGAACTCTTCCGAAAGTGAACAATTGAGTCAACAATTTGATTCAATCTGCCAATCACTGGGATAAACAATCTATGTACTTGACATCATACTGGCATTGTGGAATTGTGCAGCAGATAGAACATCTTTTTGGACTGACAGTCATATCCTGTTGGTTGAAAATACCACTTATATAGGCACCACGTAAGTTATCATATTTACATTTTCTCCAAAGCTATCCTCCTACTTACTGTTAAGATGTCATGCATTGACAAGAAGCATTGTTAAGTAATCCAAAGATTGCATTTAATTACATAGAACTAACTGTGCAAAAATAGTTCAGTAAGCCCAAGTTCAGATCTGTGTTTATACTGTACATGAGTACATACTCCCATTCTAATTAATTATTCCCACCTTGCACACGCATCTCTCAATTTCCTTTCCCTACAAGTATACATTAAGTTTTCTAACAAAGAATCAAATATCTAAGCTTGAACCACTCCATGTGGCAACAAAATTCTACATTTTCCTGACTTTGTCTCAACAAACTCATCCTCAAATCTCTATTTAATCTACTAATAATTATATATATCTTCTTTGTTCTGTGTCTCATGCAAAAATTGAACAATTTTACCCTGGCCTATCCATTAAATATCTTCATTATTTTGATTTGGAGATGCCGGTGTTGGACTGGGGTGTACAAAGTTAAAAGTCACACAACACCAGGTTATAGTCCAATAGGTTTAATTGGAAGCACACTAGCTTTCGGAGTGACGCTCCTTCATCAGGTGGTTGTAGAGGGCACAATTGTAAAACACAGAATTTAGAGCAAAAGTTTACAGTGTGATGTAACTGAAATCATATATTGAAATTATACATTTTTCAATGTTGGACTGTAAGCTGGTGTTGTGTGATTTTTAACTTCATTATTTTGAGGTAGGGTGACTCTTTTATAAAGGGGCTTCGATTATTGTTGCCAGAACTTTGATAGTTTGATGACTCGGATCAAAATTTAAATCCAAGATGAGTCCCCTTTAAGCTGCTGAAGCAGTCTGGATATTGTTTTTCCTAAGTTACTGAAGAAATTATCATTGAGAAAATTTTTAATGTTAGAATGCCACACTGGCTTTTCCTCTCTGGTGCTATAGGCAATGTTTGAGGCAGAACATCCTCCTCAAACCATATCTGACAGATAGTAACTGCCTGAATTTAGGTCCAATGGATACCCATCTAGAAGATCTTCCATCTCTCTAAAACACACAATGGAAATGGCTCACTGCATTCGTTCCATGGAAATTCGAGCTTGCACAGTCCTTTCACTTTCCTTTCATGGTAAACATAGCACAATTCTTTTAGACATTTATGTGTATTCACTTCTTTTTTGTAAATACCATTAACCATATTGATTCAATATTGTAGGCTTACATTTGTACACTTTTGTAAGTCAGAGATTTCTTCCACACCTTGGGCCTAAATGTATTTAAACCAATTTAACAGAATTTCAAGCACATGTTTAAATCACAAATGTATTTAGCCCCACCAAGACACTGCCTATGCCCACAGCCCCAATTCTGTCTCACTCTACCATAAATAGTATGACTTTCATCAGCAGCTATTCAGATTATGTTAAGTACTCAGAAGGTTACTTCCAAGACCCTATAAATATCACAAATAAACAATTTCACTCTTGATAGTTTTTACACAGCTGCTCTGAAGCGTCACACTGTTTATTTTGGAAAATTATCGGATTTTGGTAAGAATTCCATTCCTTAATAGGCTTATAAATTGTCAATATTTATAAACCCATTAAAAAATTGGATTGCAATCAAGAGGCCATTATAACTTCTAATAAACAACTTGACTTCACGACTCCTTACCTCAGCAGGTATCTAACTAAAAACATTAAGAGAACTAAAAAACATGACTTATCTTTGTGAACTCCTCCCATTTCCATGGAACTGATGTAAAACCAATTAGCTGCTGATGTCTAGTTCCTTCACAGAAAATTAGGAGACGGGCTTGTTAATGGGAATAGAATATTTCAGGACTTGTTCCCTCTCCCATGTTGGAGAGTTGAAGCAGAAGAAAATTTCTGGACATGCTGTTGACTGGCTATTCTGTTTGCCATTTGCCCTTCTGTTCTTATCTGATTTGAGATTGGAAACTTCCAATCTGTGCCTTTTGTTTTCCCTTTAACATTTTATCTTTCACCCACAGCATCCTTATTAGTTGGATATGTTCCTGCATCCTTCAGCTCAGTGAGATAACATAGCAAAGGCAACAGAGAATCTAGGACCTAGATGAATGATGGGACCAAAGGTGTATCACCATAAATAATGAGATTTAAAGATTGAGCAATACATAAAGGAAGGACTGAGAAAGAAGGTGAATTAGAATGTGTGAAATACAGAAAGAAAGGTTGGATAAAGCTAGATAAAAAGTTGCTAAAATATTTATTTAGTTTGTTCATATTTTGCGAAATGTAAGCACATAAATTTATAATAATAAAGTTTTCAACAATAATTCACCGTGAAATAACTCATCTGAGCCCAGTAGCAAGTCACCTGTTCTTTACACATGGAGAGTCCTTGACACTGATCCAGCTTCCTTAGATCCAGCTGTCAGAGTGACCAGATCCTCTGACTCCTGTTCTTAACTGTCAGCCAGGGCTCCCTGATTAGACCACATTAACAACAACCCCAATCAGGGAACTCATATTATATGATGTCATTTGGACTGACCTCATTACAATCATTGCATCTCCCCCCTCTGTGACATAGACTTTTTTTTAACATAGCTCCTCCTGGGGTATCTTAACACCGGATCAGGTTCCTCGAACTCTGGATATGTGTGGCATGTCATTCATAGTAACTCATCTCTTGCGCCTGGAGTGTCTCAGAAGAAATTCATTCGCCTCTTCAGGCACCAAAGGCATTGAGATGGTTATATTCATCGTGTCTATTTCAGTTTCCGAGCTATCTTCAACCCTTAAAGTGAGGGAGAACCCATAGTTTCCAGAACAGTCAGAAAGGCACTCAAGGAACTGGACATGCTTTGTTTCTATACATTTGCACGTTTGCAGCTTTCATATGGTTCAGGACCATCTCACCTACCTAAACTTTATATGTTAACCATGCAGGGTCATTCCTGCAGTTCCTACACTAAACTTTGTCGCCTGAAGGAAACTGTCTCTCTTGCATAGCGGAGTCTTGTGTCCGGCATTGGTATTCCTGATTCCCTTTCACCGTCCTTCCCAGATGCAGAAAGATCAGATTTAACTTGGTGCAGAGTCTTCTACCCATTAGCGGCTCTGCTGGAGCTATCCCTGTAGTTACATGTGGATTGGTCCTATAGTCAAACAGGAAACAGGACAGCTTAGTATCTTAGTGAAGCTGTAGGCAGTTTTTTTAAGTCTGTTGTCAAAGTTTGGACTATTCTTTCTGCCACACCATTAGATGATGGATGGTATGGAGTTGTCCTTATATAACAAATACCATTCGACTTCAGGAAATACTCAGATTCCCTGCTGATAAACAAAGATCCATTATCTGTGAACAACAGATTTGGAAATCCACAGTGACTAAGAACATTCAGCCAATGAAGGGATCTGAATAGCTAATGTACAACCGAGTCCAGGCTTTACCCAGCCATTCCCACAGATGTAGGGGGTCTGCTGGCGGTAAATGTTATTCTTGTTGGCACTCCAGACACAGTCCCATCAATGCAGCTATGTCTGCATCCAATCCTGGCTACCAGACAAACTTCGAGTAAAAAATGAGGTCTGCAGATGCTGGAGATCACAGCTGCAAATGTGTTGCTGGTCAAAGCACAGCAGGTTAGGCAGCATCTCAGGAATAGAGAATTCGACGTTTCGAGCATGAGCCCTTCATCAGGAATAAGAGAGAGAGAGCCAAGCAGGCTGAGATAAAAGGTAGGGAGGAGGGACTAGGGGGAGGGGCGATGGAGGTGGGATAGGTGGAAGGAGGTCAAGGCGAGGGTGATAGGCCGGAGTGGGGTGGGGGCGGAGAGGTCAGGAAGAGGATTGCAGGTTAGGAGGGCGGTGCTGAGTTGAGGGAACCGACTGAGACAAGGTGGGGGGAGGGGAAATGAGGAAGCTGGAGAAATCTGAATTCATACCTTGTGGTTGGAGGGTTCCCAGGCGGAAGATGAGGCGCTCCTCCTCCAGCCGTCGTGTAGTTGTGTTCTGCCGGTGGAGGAGTCCAAGGACCTGCATGTCCTCGGTGGAGTGGGAGGGGGAGTTAAAGTGTTGAGCCACGGGGTGATTGGGTTGGTTGGTTCGGGCGGCCCAGAGGTGTTCTCTGAAGCGTTCCGCAAGTAAGCGGCCTGTCTCCTCTATATTGGTGAGACAGGCCGCTTACTTGCGGAACGCTTCAGAGAACACCTCTGGGCCGCCCGAACCAACCAACCCAATCACCCCGTGGCTCAACACTTTAACTCCCCCTCCCACTCCACCGAGGACATGCAGGTCCTTGGACTCCTCCACCGGCAGAACACAACTACACGACGGCTGGAGGAGGAGCGCCTCATCTTCCGCCTGGGAACCCTCCAACCACAAGGTATGAATTCAGATTTCTCCAGCTTCCTCATTTCCCCTCCCCCCACCTTGTCTCAGTCGGTTCCCTCAACTCAGCACCGCCCTCCTAACCTGCAATCCTCTTCCTGACCTCTCCGCCCCCACCCCACTCCGGCCTATCACCCTCGCCTTGACCTCCTTCCACCTATCCCACCTCCATCGCCCCTCCCCCTAGTCCCTCCTCCCTACCTTTTATCTCAGCCTGCTTGGCTCTCTCTCTCTTATTCCTGATGAAGGGCTCATGCTCGAAACGTCGAATTCTCTATTCCTGAGATACTGCCTAACCTGCTGTGCTTTGACCAGCAACACATTTGCAACCAGACAAACTTGGAAACTCTTGGATGACCCTGGTGGAGTTCAGTCAGTACGTGGTGACCTTTACTCGGGACAATCACTCTTGCTCCCCATAATAATGTACGATCCTTTACTGTCTTTCCATCTGGTCTTTCCAGGTCCTAAAAGCTTACTCTTCTGGTTGTGATGGCCCTTTGGTTTTCCATCTATCACCACTAGCTGTTTCAGTTTAGCTAGGATCAGATTTTTCTGCGTCCAAAGTCTGATATTGTCAACTGGAAATATTCCCAGCAAATTTATAACCATTATGGACTCTTCCAGTGGCAGTTCCATCATTAGCCCCATGCATCCACATTTGCTATTTGGCCTCCCAGATGGTGTTCCAACTTGTAATTTTATGCATTTAGTATTACTTCTCCCTGAAGCAATGGGTGGCACTGCCTCATTTCCTTTAAGTAGACCTAGCAAGGGTTTATGGTCCATTATTATTACAAAGTTACATCTATAAATGTATTGGTGGAACTTCCTGACTCTAAATATGATCACTGAACCTTCCTTCTCTATGTGGGAGTATTTATGCTCTGCATTAGCCAAAAGGCTACTGGGTGCTCCTCTCCATTGGGCCACCTATCCATAATACTACCCTGATGCTGTACAGGGTGGCATCACACATAGATCTTGCTTGGGGTCATAGTGTGCCAACACCTTGGAGGATGCTAGCTGTTTCTTCACTTCTCTGAAAACTATGGCATGGCTACCTTGCATCTCATATGCTCCACTTGCAGCTATTTCTAATGATAAAGCCAGTTGTAGTGTCTGTTCGAAGTCCAGTTGGGTTTCAACTACTATGCGCTTTTGTATGGTTACATCATTCATCAACATACCAAACACCTCTCAGTATCTCATTGAGGGTTAAACCAAAGTCACATGCCTCTGCCAGTCATCATAACCCAGGCAAAAATCCCGATGCTAATACCCCAGTTCTCAAATTGCTGAGTAAAACTCATAGTATCTCAGAATTAGAGGAGGCCTGGATCATAATAAACTTTAACTAAATGCATCAATTCTTGAAAGATTTTAGTATCAAGTCGCTCAGAGAATGTCAGGCTGCTAATAATAAAAAAACTACTGTTCAACATGCTGTCAGGAAGATTACTCTTTGCTCTTCACCTGCCCCAGTGTCAGTTGCTTGGGAAAAAAATACATTCATTCCTGGGCCTAGTCTTTGATGGCAGAATTGAACAAGTCAAGCTTCTTACGTAATGGCATGATGCTAGAAATCCATACCCCAACTCAAAGACGACTGTTGCCATGAATTTCTTCAGGAGCTTGCTTTTCTCTCAAAGCCATTGAATTAACTCCACTGAAACTGGTATCCCATCACAAAATCACCCTTCATTTACATGGGAGAGTCCTTTACATGGGAGGATCCAGCTTCCTCAGAGTCAACTGTCAGAGTGAACAGAACCTCTGACACCCCAGTTCTTATCTGTCAGCCAGGGCTCCATGATTGGGTCAGATTAATAATCCCAGTTGGGGAACTCATATTCCACAAGGTCCACCTGGCTGACCTCATTGCAATCACTATACATTACAGGCAGAAATCAGACTTCACACCTTTAGTTGGTCATTTTCTGGAAAGGGGAAGCTAATTACCATTCCGGAACAATGATCAAACTGCTCAAATGGTTCTGGGGTGAATGTCAGGGACAATTTACATGAAAATGTTGCTACTTCAGGAAACACAAGGGAACCTTCAGGACAAATTGTAATTTTCATGATACTACTGGTGGAGTGATGTAAATCTTCCAGCAACTTGTGATGACTTTGAACCTCAAGGTATTAGTTGTTGCTGTTGGCTTTGGTCTCAGCAAAGCAGATCCAGTTTCTTTTCACATCTAACATTTATACCTATTTTTCATATTTTAACATAATCATCATTGTCTTTTTCTTTTTCTCTGGACACACCATTTTTTCCACGTGCTTCTCCTCCCCCTTTATTGCTACCATATATTAAAAAAATTCTCAGCTCCTTTCAATTCTGAAGCAGAGTCATACTGGACTCATAGAATCATAGAAAATAAAGGCATGAGTAATCAATTCGGTCCTTTAAGCCTGCTCGCCAATCATTATGATCATGGCTGATCATCCAACTCAATAGTCTATTCCTATGCTTCCCCCATATCTTTTGATCCCTTCATCTGCAACTGCTATACCCATCCCTTTGAAATCATACAATGTTTTAGCCTTGACTATTTTCTAGGGCAGCAAATTCCATAGGCTTCCTTTTGTCTTGGTGAATTAATCCTATATGGTTTATCTAGTATCCTTAGGCTGTGACCCCTGGTTTTGGACTCACCCATATTGGAAACAGCAATCCTGCAACTACCCTGTCTAGTCATGTTTGAATTGTATGAGTTTCAATGAGATTCGCATCACCCTTTTGGATTCCAGCAAATATAATCTTAACTGATACAACAGTCACATATGTCAATTCCACCAGGCATCAGTCTGGTAAATCATCACTATACTCCCTCTATGGCAAGTACCACCCTTCTACCAATAAGTAAATGAAGACTGCGCACAATATTCCAGTTGTGATCTCACCAAGGCCTTATATAATTGCAGCAAGAAATCTCTGCTCCTATACTTGAATCCTTCTGCTACGAAGGGCAACATACCATTTGCCTTCTTTACCGCCTGCTGCACTTGCATGCATAGAATTGGTGTACGAGAGCTCCCAAGTCTCATTGCACATTCACCTCTCTTAATTTATATCACTGAGATACCTAAAGTGAATAACCTTATATTCATTCATACTATACTACATCCACCATGCATTTGCCCAACTTGTCCAAATCATACTGAAGCATCTCTGCATCCTCTTCACAGCTCAACTTATCACTTAGCTTTGTGTTATTTGGAGGCATTATATATTGTTCATTTACCTACATCATTAATAAACATTGTGAATAGTTGGGACTGCAGCACACCACCAGTCACTAACAGCCTTCAGAGAAAGACCAGTTTATTCCCATCTTTGTTTCCTGAATGCTAACCAGTTTTCTACCCATCTGAAAACATTACCCCCAATCCCATGCACTTTAATGTTACACACTAATTTCTTATGTGGGACTTTGCCAAAAGTTTTCTGAAAGTCTAGTGTTAGAAAAGCACCTGCTGAAATTTCCTGACGAAGGGCTTATGCCCAAAACGTTGATTCTCCTGTTCCTTGGATGCTGCCTGATTGGCTGCGCTTTTTCAGCACCACACTCTTCGACTCTGATCTCCAGCATCTGCAGTCCTCACTTTCTCCTAGAGGATAGAATCAAGTATATTTTTGAAACAAAAGCAGAAATTGCTGGCAAAACTCAGCAGGTCTGGCAGCATTATGGGAAGAAAGCATAGTAAATGTTCCAAGCCCTGTGACTCCATCAGAACTGTTAGTAGCTGGAAAAAAGTGCAGAGAGAGAGAGAAATATGAAAGTGCAAGTAAACAAGATGATGGATAATAGGCAAGGGCAGAAGAAAAGATGAGTAAGTGATTAGCGACAAGAGTGATAAAATGGGTTAGCTGCGCTGAATGCAGTCCATATAATGTGATAATGAGCCTAGGAGTATGTGAGAATAGGTGATTGTACTAAAAGAAACCCGTGTCATAACAGGACCTGGTCTAAGGTGGGGGTAAAAAACATAGAAGGATGAAATCAAGCTATAAAGTTGCTAACATTGATGTTGAGTCCCAGAGGCTGCAGGATCCCCAAGTGGAAAATGAGATGTTCATTAAACTTTTGCTGAGTCTCACTGGAACACTGCAGCAGAAATGTTGGTGTGGGAATGTCGCGGTGAAGTGGCAGGCAACTTGAAGCTTGGATCATTTTTAGACAGAACATTGGTATTCTGTAAAGCAGGCACTCAGCCTGTTTTTCATCTCAACATAGAGCAGACCACATGGCGATCAGCGAATATAATAGATTGAGTAAAGTGGGGGGCAAATTGCTACTTCATTTGGAAGATGTGTCTGGGGCCTTGGATAGTGAGGAGGGAGAAGGTAAATGGGCAGGCTCCATCTCCACCTATCCACTCACACCAACTTCCAATTTGGCTTCAGCATAAATATCGCATTTTCCTAGCTACTAAGAGTTCTGATGAAGAGACACTGGACCCAAAACATTAACTCTGCTTTCTTCCCACAGACGCTGCCAGATCTGTTGAGTTTTTGGTTAAGATCTCCAGCATTTGCAGTTCTTCTGTTTTATTCATGTATTTTCCCTTATTGGTTCCCTCACCACTTTCTGCAGATCCAGTCTAGCAACTATGTCCATTAGGACTTGTGTGGCTCAGTCAGTAGTATTGCTGCCAAGTCACTCGATGATGAACATTGGAGTCTCCCACCCAGAGTACATTCTGTGTTCTTACCACCCTTAGTGCTTCCTCCAAGTGGTTTTCAACACGGAAAGGTACTGACTCATCAGCCATGGAGGAGGAATTTCTTGAGACGGTATTGGATTTGTAGAATCCTTTGCCACAGAGGGTTGTTGAGGCTCAGTCATTAAATAATTTCAAGGCTGAGAAAGACAAACTTGTAATCAGCAAGAGAAGCAAAGGTTATAGGGAAAAGGCAGGAATGTGGAGTTGAGGATTATTAGATCAGACATATCTAATTGAATACTGGAGGACACTTGATGGACCAATTGTCCTAATTCTGCTCCCTTGTCGTGGATATGAAAATTTTATATAACGTAATTATGACAGCTATTCAAATACGTGAACAATATCAGAATAAAGCATGCTCAGCACCATCTAGTGGTGAAAATATTCTGTAAAATTCTAGAAAGAACTAATCAAGGACTTCAGGGTTATATGCAGAGAGGTTTGCTTTATTGCTATTTTTCATAGCAAAACATCAAAACTGTTGTCTTTTCTTTATATATGTTATATAACTGTTGTATATAATATACGTATGATGGTTCCAAGCGTTAAATATCTTTGGAAAACAAGCAACTCCAGTAATATGTCAATGGAGAGGATAATGTGTGCAGCATTTTAAAAATATTTAGCAGAATCCATTAAAGTGAATCATTACTTTAGAAAGTCATGAATAATATCGTAATATCAGTGATGTTTAAAATGTTATTCTGAAAATCCCAAGATGCACAATAACTCTTGTGAACAACCTTTCTTATTCTGGAACTCTAGCGTAAGTGCAGTATGACTTTTGACAGAGATTATAAGTGAAAGATGATATTGAGTACAGATAGAAAATGGTAAAAGAACTGCTCTTCCTGGGAAAGATAACATGCCCTTCATTCTGCTTCAAAACCTTTGACAATAAAATGGTAAAATATTAAACACACAATGATCTCTAAACAATTAATTGTATTCATGAATATGACATCCTGCAACTCATTGAGAATGTATTCATTGCCAGAGATGGTAATGAAGCCCAAATCTCAATTCTGGGAGCCATGATTTCAAATATAAAACACAATCAACTAGAAATGTGAAATATTGCATTGCTTCCTACAGTGAGATCTCAAAATGAGTGAGAAAACTAATTCAAAATGTTTTTGACTGTGACCAGTTTGGGTCACTTCCAAGAGATTTGGTAAATCAGTCCTCTAAATATAGGTAGAAATAGTGTACCCTTTGCTATTCTGTAATTTTCAAAAAGCATCAATGACACTGAGAAGAAATATAATGAGGGATGAAAAGAAAACTGACAATGAAATGGAAAATATTATCAAAAAAAAGCAGACCAATCATTAGTTGGAAAAAATAAACAGGCATTCAAATGTTAATCTTTCGGTATAAAGGAAATGTTGCATTGGATATAAAATCTTGACATGATTCTGGAGTGAGGAAAAATGAAGTTCATTGTGGACAATGAAGTAGTCTACTTGAATCATCTAGCTTGGATAAGTCAGATTGACAGAGATAATAATAATTTACAATGTAAGTTAATGACTTGGATGAGGAAAGCGAATGTTCTATAATCAAATAGTGAGATTGACATAAAGAATCTGTACAGGGATATAGACAGGTTAAACAAGTGGGTAAAAACTTGGCAGGTGGAAAATGAGGGATTATGTACTTTGGCAGGAAGAATAGAAGAGCTGATCATTATTTAACTGGGTAAGGACTTCAGAAAGCTATAGACCATAAGGTTTTGGAAATCCTTGTGCATAAATTATAAAAAAGTAGCATCCAGGTTTGGCGTCAATAGAGAAGGCAATAAAATGTTTGCCTTTATTTCAAAAGAGAAGTCTTGCTAAAACTATACAAGCTACTAGTCAGACCACAACTGAAATACTGTGACCTGCTTCGTTCCCCTGATCTAACGAAAGATTTACTGGCATGGAGGTAATTCACAGAAAGTTCACTAGGTTGATTCCAAGTATGGAGTGATATTTTTATGAGGAAAGGTTAAATAGTTTGGGCTTCTACTTATTGATGTTTAGGAGAATAAGAGATGACCTTGTTGAAATGTAGCAGGTTCTTTGTGGGGGTTTGACAGGGTACATGGGGAGAGGTTGTTACTGGTGAAGGAGCTTGTACAAGTATCTGGGACCCAACAGATCATATGCTACATAAGCATCCTTCCACATTATCTTATCATTAATCATGTGAACCTTGTTTTCAACATTCATGTACTTATCCCATCTTTAAATGATTTCATACCATTTGGTAACAAGTTCCAAGTTCTCATTGCATAGAACTTTTACCATTTAAAGTGTAATAATTTACTCCATTCTTTATTCTAAACGCATTATTAATCTAATATTACTCTTTTTATGTATGTCTTGTACAGTGGGCTCTACTATAACACGTGCTTCTTCAATGCAAATTGGCTAGAACCTGATCGAAGATTTTAGACCATTATTTATGGAACATGAACTTTCCTTACCTGCATTGGATATAACATGATTCTGGCCCCATTAGTTTAAATAGCATTGCTATTACGCGATTTTCTTAAAACGCAGGGTCGCACTATTGTGTCATATCAGAATGAACTGTATTTCATTTTTAGTCTGGCAGTTTAGAAGCAGGCACTTCAGCCCACCATGTCTGTGCAGATAATCAAACACTAAACTATACTAATTCCATTTATTTGCACTTGGTCAATGGTCTACTATGCCCTGGCATTTCAAATGTTCATCCAAATGCTTTTTAAATGTTATTAAATGTTGTTCCTGCCATTACACCCTCTCAAGTAGTGCATTCTATATCTCTATCACATGTCTACCATGGGGAAAAGATTTTCACTATCTATCCTATCTATGCATCTCAATTTTATACACCTCAATTAGATCCCCCTCATCCTCCTCTGCTCCAGGGAAAACAAACCCAACTTTTTCAGTCTCTACTCATAACAGAATTCCCATCCCAGGCAACATCCTGGTGAATCTTCTTTGCTTGTTCTACAGTGCAATCACATCATTCTGATAGTGTGGCAACCAGAACTGCACATAATATTCCATCTGAGGCCTAGCCAATGCTCCATAACCAAGACTTCCCTGCTCCTGTATTCCACGCTGTGGCTAACGAAGGCAAGGTTCCCATTGTGGAAGAAGTGAGGACTGCAGATGCTGGAGATCAGAGTCGAGAGTGTGGTGCTGGAAAAACACAGCAGGTCAGGAAGCATTCAAGAAGCAGGAGAATCGACATTTCCAGCATAAGCCCTTCATCAGGAATGAGGCTTGTGGGCCGGTGGGGGGGGGGGGGGGAGCTGAAAGATAAATGGGAGGCGCTTGCGGTTGAGGGTAATGTAGCTGAGAATGCAATAGGTAGATGAAGGTGAGGAAGAAGGTGATAGATTGGAGAGGAGGGTGGAGAGGATAGATGGGAAAGATGATGGACAGGTCAAGAAGGCAGTGCCGAATTGGAGGCTTGTGACTGGGATAAGTTAATCCACCTTGGGACCCTGCAACCACGCGGGATTAATGTGGATTTCACCAGTTTCCTCATTTCCCCTTCCCCCATCTTATCTCAGTCACAAGCCTCCAACTCAGCACTGCCTTCTTGACCTGACCATCGTCTTTCCCATCTACCCTCTCCACCCTCCTCTCCAACCTATCACCTTCTTCCCTACCCTCATTGGTTTATTGCATTCTCAGCTACCTTTCACCCCAGCCCCACTCCCCTCCCATTTATCTTTCAGCTCCCCAACCCCAGCTCACAAACATCATTCCTGATAAAGGGCTTATGCCTGAAATGTTGATTCTCCTGCTCCTTGGATTCTGCCTCACCTGCTGTGCTTTTCCAGCACCACATTCTCGACAAGGTTCCCATTGTGCCTTCTTCACCAGCACATCTCTGGCTGTGCTGACATCTTCAAGAATCTATGGACTTGCATACCAAGATCCCTTTGCTCCTCAGTACTCCCTAGGGACCTACAATTCATTGTGTAAATCCTTCTGCATCACTTCACACTTATCAGGATTAAATTCCATCTGCCATTTGCTCTGCCCAATTTACAAGTTGATCGATATCAGACTGTTGCCTGAGACCATACTATTCACTATCAAGAACACTACCAATTTTTGTGTCACGTGCAAACTGACTAATTATAATTCCTACATTCACATCCAAGTCCCTAGTGTACATAAACAGCAGGGTCCCAGCATCAATCCCTGTGCTACACTACTGGTCACAGGCTTTCAATTGCAAAATCCTCCCACTATCCCCCTTTTCCTTCTATTTGCAAGCCAATTTTGGATCCAGTTTGCCAACTTACCTTGGATCCTATGGGCCCTTACGTTTGGACCAACCTTCCATGTGGGACCTTGTCTAAGGTCATATTGAAGTCCATGTAAACCACATCAACAGCACTCCTTTTATCAATATATTTAGTCAAACTTTCAAAAAACTCAATTAGTCTACAGGATCTCCTTCCCAATTCCTTCACCTCCGCCGCATCTGCTCCCAGGAGGAACCAATTCCAATACCCAACAACCAGATGCCTCCTTTTTCAAGGATCACAATTTCTCCTCAGATGTGGTTGATGATGCTCTCCACTGCATCTCCTCCACTGCCCACTCCTCCGCCCTTGAACCCCGCCCCTCCAATCGCTACCAGGACAGACCCCCACTGGTCCTCACCTATCACCCCACCAACCTCCATATACATCGTATCATCCTTTGTCATTTCGGCCACCTCCAAACGGACCCCACCACCATGGATATATTTCCCTCCCCTCCCCTATCAGCTTTCCAGAAAGACCACTCCCTCCGTGACTCCCTCATCAGGTCCACATCCCCCACCAACCCAACCTCCACTCCCGGCACCTTCCCCTGCAACTGCAAGAAATGCAAAACTTGTGCCCACACCTCCCCCCTCACTTCTCCAAGGCCCCAAGGGATCCTTCCATATCTGTCACAAATTCACCTGCACCTCCACACTCATCATTTACTGCATCCGCTGCACCTAAATGTGATCTCCTCTACTTTGGGGAGACAGGCCGCCTACTTGCGGAACATTTCAGAAAACACCTCTGGGACACCCGCACCAACCAACCCAACCGCCCCATGGCTGAACACTTTAACTCCCCCTCCCACTCCGCCAAGGGCATGCAGGTCCTTGGCGTCCTCCATCGCCAGACCATGGCAACATGACGCCTGGAGGAAGAGTGCCTCATCTTCTGCCTATGAACCCTCCAACCACAAGGGATGAATGCAGACTTCTCCAGCTTTCTCATTTCCCCTCCCCCCATCTTATCTCAGTCCCAACCCTCGGACTCAGCACCGCCTTCTTGACCTGCAATCTTCTTCCCGACCTCTCTGTCCCACCCCCTCTCCGGCCTATCACCCTCATCTTAACCTCCTTCCACCTATCGCATTCCCAACGCCCATCCCCCAAGTCCCTCCTCTCTACCTTTTATCTTAGCCTGCTTGGCACACCTTCCTCATTCTTGAAGAAGGGCTTATGCCCGAAACGTCGATTCTCCTGCTCCTTGGATACTGCCTGACCTGCTGCGCTTTTCCAGCAACACATTTTTCAGCTCTGATCTCCAGCATCTGCAGTCCTCACTTTCTCCTAGGATCTCCTTCCAACAAATCTGTGCTGACTATTCCTGATCTATCCTTGTGTTGATTAATCCTGTCCCTCAGAATCTTTTCCAATAATTTCCCTACCACTGACTTCAGACTAATTACCCTATCCCTGCTGCCCCCTTGAACAAAGGAATCATATTAGCTACCTCTAAACTTCCAGTATTAACTTCCAGTATTATATACCTTTTAAATAGAATAGAACAGAGAGTTTTAAAAAATGGAATAAAGATGTTTATAGAAATGCCCATTCAATATGCCAGGTGACGTTACAGTGATTGTCTTTTGGTGAGGTCAAGGCCATTGCTGTTGACCACAGGCAGCGTATATTCTGAATTTTTAAAAAAATCATTTAATAAAATAAATAAAAGTACAATACAGAAAGAAATATGACAATCGCATTACTAATTCTAACATAATATTTTAAATGTTTGAAATGTGTTATGTATTCAAAACAAAAAGCTCATTGCCTCCTGGTTGAGATTTGGGGGAATTTGCTAAACACATGACAGTGGAAATTTGGTGCTGAGGGTGGAAGACTGGAAAAAGAGTTGCTAAATAATTTAAATCAAGGTGCATCAGTAAGTCGGTAAACATAAACGTTTACAATAATTAATTAGATCAATGGGGATGAAATTAAAATTAACAGAGAATACCAAAATTAAATTGTTCCATATTGCAAGAAATAAACATTTGATGTATATAAATAGTAAAATATCAAAAATCACACAACACCAGGTTATAGTCCAACAGGTTTATTTGGAAGCACTAGTTTTTGGAACACTGCATCTTCATCAGGTAGCTGCGGAGCTGCTCTGTTCAAATACCATGATACTTTCATTTCTTTCATGTGTAAATCACAAAATGTTTTTTAAAAAGTTATATTCTCAGGTTAACTGTAACAGTTGGTGTTAGCCAGACAATATGTTGAAGGTGTTAGCCCCCTGTGTTCTCTGTCTGTGCCATAATGTTTAGACTGATTCTAATCTAAAAAGTGAGATAACAGTCTTACATGGATTCATGCAGTTTTTGAGCAAAGCACAATGTAACTCTGCAAGTACAAATTCACCCCACAAACGTATATGTATATGTGTGCATGTGGGTCTTTGTGTGTATTTGTGTGTGTGTCTGTCTGTCTGGGATGGGGGATTGTGAGTTGAGAGGGAGTGTATATATGTGTGTGTATGTGAGTGTAGAGTGTCTTAAGTCTGTGAGGGGGTGCATGTGGGAGTGTGGAAGTGTTTGTGTCTGTAGGAGTGTACAGCTCATCCAAATTCTGTTCTTTATTCTTTCATACGATGTGACCTCACTGGCAAGTCCAACATTTGATCCCCTTGAACTGAATGGCTATGGAGGCCATATCCTAGATTCTGTCTCTGGCGGAGCAGCAAGTTCATGAGAGAAGAAACCTGCGATTAGAGGACCTACTGCAGTGACCTTCATAGAGACAGGAGCTGTGACTGAAGGTGCAGGTCCACACAGATTCTCTCTAACACTTACCGTTCCTTCAATCACAGTCCTGCAATCTGTTTCTATTCTTACTGATTTTGTGATTTTTAATAACAATCCCTCTTATGATGGACTTGTCCCTGAAGGTTAGTACATATATTTAAAATAGTAGATTTCCAAGATGATGGGGTGTAAACGCACCAACAAGTGGAAATTTCTCATCCCAAAATGTACATTTGGCCTTCTTGGGACCACAGCTGTGATCTCTCCTTTTACACCATTTACACCTTCCATTGCATACTTCAACAGTTATATTAAGATGCATTAGAAACTAAATGAACTAGATTCTAATAAACATAACCGACCAATCTGTGACTTCTGCCTAATAATTATGTAGTTGACTTGTCCTTGCAAAATTAAGGTTTGATAACAAATACTTACAAACCTGTTTAAAAACAGAAGTGAAAGATACATCAAAACAAGCCAATCAACATAATGCCAGTGCTGGGAAGCTTTTAGAGACACAAGTACAGGACAAAAGCAACTGACATTTGGCATATGGAATCCATGTACTTATTAATAAAAGCACAGAATAAATGTTTTACCAAACTTTCATAAGACACTATTCTGTGCTCTGTTCACCTGTTTTTGGGTTGTTAGTTGACCTTTTCTATGAGTAGTTTCTTTGGAGCTGTGATCAACAAGGTCAGGGCAGCATGGTGGCTCAATGGTTAGCATTGCTGCCTCACAGCACCAGAGACTCAGCTTTGATTAGGGCGACCATCTGTGTGGAGTTTTCACATTCTCCCCGTGTCTGCGTGGGTTTCCGCCGGGTGCTCTGGTTTCCTTTCACAGTCCAAAGATGTGCAAGTTAGATGGAATGGCCATGCCAAATTGCCTCTAGTGTTCAGACATGTATAGGTCAAGTGTGTTGGACATGGTAAATGTAGGATTACAAGGAAAGGGAAGGGAGAATGGGTTTGCATGGGATGCTGTTTGGAGGGTTGGTGTGGATATATTGGGCCAAATGGCCTGTTTCAACACTGTATGGATCCTGGTCGAAAGTCTCCAGGGATCGGACTTATACCACAGTGGCAGTATATTGCCACAACTATGGACACAGGCAGCAGGTATGATGATTCCTGTGGAGATTTTAGAATACCAGCTCTTTACATTATTGGACACATAATGTACCTAAAGTGTAAATTATATTGAAACTGACTTGGCAATATTAGTCAGGGCCGTGGTATAGCCATGGGAGTCTTTATGGGTGCGCGTGGGGCCCCAGGAGGAGGAGACTAGAAGGAAAAGAATATGGGTACTGTAGGTGGTACTCCCAGGGATGGGAGCCTCAGTGGATGTGTGATGAGTAAGACAGAATAAAGTAGTAAGAGATTATTTAATTTAAGTAACTTGAATGTAATTTAAGCTAGTATTTATTCAATATGTTTGTAGTTTAGTTTTAGTTCAGTAGATAGGTTTGTTTTGTAGAATAGTGTGTTGTTTAGTAACAATGGTACTATGTTATGGCCTTACTTTTTACTTTTACTTTTTTTTTCCTTTTTGATTTTTATTTTCTTTATATATAAATTTTTTGTAAAAGATTTAAAAAAGCTTTTCAATAAAAATATTTATTAACAAATTAATTTTAGACCTGTATGGGTTCAATTGTGATTTTCTATGGCACGCTCATTTGTAAATATAAAATTGACTTACATATTTACAAACATTACATTCGTAATTTTTCATTTCAGACATAATTAATTAATACTAACAGGCATGGAAAGTTCAACAAAGGAATTTTGAGAATCTCCATCTCTCAGAATTTAAACACCTCTCACATACACAAGTCAAGGAACTGATGTTCAAAATCCCATACCTTATACTATGCCCTTTAAAGACTCAGGCAAAGTGGGGTACCCAACCTCACCTCACCTGTTAAATTACCTAAAATAGATTTTTGCCCAGTATGCTTGGCCATTCTACATCAAACTAACAGTTTGATGCTTTTTAAAAAGACCAAGGGCAAAGGCCCTCACAGTTCGCTGCAGACAGGGACCTCCCCCACAGCAATGTTCGCGGCCACCCCGGGGGACTTGCCATCAGAGGTGAGGTTGTTGGAAAAATATTCGGTTGCTAGGCCTTCCTGAACAGGAGGAGGAAGGCCAGCTTATTGATTTCCTGGAGCAATGGCTTCCACAGCTGCTGAAATTGGAGTCAGAGCTGGGCCGAGTGCGAGTGGAGTGGGCCCATCGGGTTGCTGTGCGCAGGCCCAGGTCGGACCAGCACCCCCGCCCGGTCCTAGTCTGACTTCAACATTACAGGAAAAACCAAATGCTGCTGGAGGCCTCCAGGGTCTTGGAGAAGGATTCCCATGCCATGATGTACAAGGGCTCCTTCTCTCCAGTTGTGGTCCACAAGAGGAAGGCGTTTGATGAGGCGAAGAAGCGTCAGAGGGACTTCAATATTCAATATTCCATGCGCTATCTGGCAACACTGAGTTTCAGTCATGGAGGATCTGTATATAACTTCGGGTCACCGGAGAAAGTAAAAGAATTCCTGGATGCTGTCAAATAGATTGCGGCACTTGAACTGTATGGATAATGATTTTATTTTGCCCCCCCTTTTGTCTTTCCCTCTTCCTTTCTCCCTCTTTCTCTTCTCCATCTTTCCGTGGGGGGGGGGGGGGGGGTGGGGGGTGGTGAGCTCGTTCCTTATTCTTTTCTTGGACTCTTACCTATACCTTATGCGGTTTATTTGATCATTGGGAGATGTTTCTGAGTGTTTTTTTTTCTTATTTGGTTGTTTAATACTTGTAGGGATTGTAATTTTGTAAGCTTATATATTTTTATCTTGTGTTGTTTTGCTAAATCTATCTAGGTGATAGTGTGGGGGTGTGGGTGGGTCGCCCACTTTTAACTCCTGTTTTATAAGATATTGGAATTTATTTATTCTATTTTTGTAATGCCTGGGCCAAGGGCATGGCTCTAGCTGAGAGAGGTTGTGAGGAGTTATTGGAAGCAATAGTGCCCCCTGTGAGTAAGGGGGAAAGTCTCCTTTTAAATATGCCGGATGTTATTTTTATTTAGGAGTAGTTCTTAGTGGTTTTGATTTAGCTGTTTTAAAGAGTGTTTTTATACATGAATTGTTTTTGGTTTTTATTTAATGTCTTTTGGGTGGGGTTCTTTCTCCTGGGGGGGGGGGGGGGGTCTCAGGCTTGCTTGGATGATCATGGCTAGCTATTCATTTAGGTGGTGCACCTGGAATGTCAAGGGGAGCCACTTGCCAATCAAAAGGGAAAAGATATTATCAAGTCTCACAGACGAAAGGGTTGATGTGGTCCTTCTACAGGAGACACATCTACCTGATAAGGAGTATTTGAAGCTGCAATAGGATGGGTTAAGCCAGGTGTTCGTTTTATCTTTTAGTTCAAAAAGTAGGGGAGTAGCCATTCTTATTCGGAAGAATCTTCCGTTCCAAATGCTAAGCCAGATAAAAGATGAGTCTAGACAGTATATATTAATTAAAGCCCTAATATACCAGGAGGAATATGGGAATTTGAATCTCTATTGCCCCCGGCACACCCTTTTAAATTTGCAATGGAAGTGTTCTCCAAGTTGATGGCTCTTGGGGTATGCCGTACAATTATAGGTGGAGATTTTAATTGTATCATTGTCCCAGAGGTGGCCAGGGTACCCAAGGAGCTCTGCAGGCATATCTTTGTGATCTAGGCAGCTGGTGGATCTGAATAGGGAGTTGGGGCTGGTAGATGTGTGGAGGTGTCTTCATCCTGAAGACTTTACTTTCTATTCTAATCCACACAAATGCCATACCAGAATCGATATCCTTTTAGTCCCCTCGAACCTTTTGAACTCGATATTGTCTTGTAAAATAGTCAATATAACTATTTCTGACCATGCCGCAGTATATATGGAGGTTAAGACTAGTGATGATGAGATAGATTCCCGACATTGGCGTATGGAACCTTTTCTATTGAAGGATAACAAGTTCATAAAATATTTTTTGCAAGAATTTAAAACCTTCTGGGATTTCAACTCAAGCACGGCCAGTAACCCTTCGACAATGTGGGAGACTGCTAAGGCATACACACATGGCTTGGTTATCTCATATTCTGTGACCCCGAAAAGACAAAAGGGAGAACAACAGCATCTGCTTGCGGCTCGCCTGGAGGCAACTGAGACAGCATGTGTTGATAGGCCCTCCGTTACTAAACTACAGTGGATTACAGCCCTTAGGGCAACCTTGAATACCACACTTAATCAAATAGCAAAGAGAGAGATATTATTCGCAAAGCAGAGGCTATTTGAATACGGTGACAAGCCTGGTAGGTATCTACATACCTTTCTAGAAAGAAAAAGGCTCCTCAAGCCATCACGTCTATTAGAGAGAGTGCTGGTACCCTGATGTGTGATCGTAAAAAAATCAATGCAGCCTTTAGAAAGTTCTATTTCGAATTGTATAAGTCGCAGGACTGTGAGGATAGAATGAGGAAGATGGAGTTTTTCTTTAAAAACCTGGCGGGCCTAACCTTGGAGCAGGTGTCATTCTTGAATGCCCACCTGGCAACCCAGTAAATACAGGAGGCAGTGAGGGAGCTTCAGAGTGGCAAAGTGCCTGGACCAGATGGATTCCAGGCTGAGTTCTATAAAGAATTTATAGGGGAACTGGCCGGGCCACTTATAAATATGTATAGTTATTCACATTGTGAGGGCTGCCTCCAGCCTTCTCTGAGAAAGGACCCAGATGACCTCTCTTCATACAGACCAATATCCTTGTTAAATGTGGATTTTAAAATTCTCTCAAAAATGTTAGCATTAAGACTGAAGAGGGTTTTGCCATTCATAATAAAAGAGGACCTGACAGGGTTTTTCAAGGGTCGCAGATCAACTAATAACATTAGAAGAGTCTTAAATGTGGTACAAGCCTGCTAGCAGGGAGCGATACTGGGATTAGCTGTCTCCCTAGATGCAGAGAAGGCTTTCAATCGGGTAGAATGGCCATATCTCTTTTATAGGATGGAACGGTTTGGTGTTGGAGAGGTCTTTACTAAATGGGTTACCGTATTATATAATGATCCCAAAGCAGTGGTGATCACCAATAGTTTAAGTTCGGATAGCTTTAGCGTTAGCAGAGACTGTCATCAGGGATGTCCTTTCTCACCATTATTATTTACACTAGTGATTGACCCGCTGGTGGAAGCTATACAAACTGACCCTAATATAACAGCGCCGAAGGTTGGATCGGGCAAGCACAAAATTACTCTCTAAGCGGATGATGTCCTCCTTTTCTTAAATGATTCTTTGACATCTGTGCCCCACTTAATTCAAGTGGTTAACTTATTTGGTATGGTCTCAGGTTACAAAATCAATTTTATGAAATCGGACACCATGCCGCTGGGAGGTCTTGCCAGTATATCCAATTTTCCAGATGGATCCTGTTTCATGCCAGGAAGATTTCTATCTGGAACAGAACTCAGGCTACTCAATTGAAGATATTTCACAGGGCTCACATGGCACCTGAACAACTCACAAAGTTCAAGGCTGGAGCATCTCTAATGTGTCCTAAATGCAAAAATAATTTGGTACTCTCACACATTGTCTGTGGACATGCATAAGATCGCAGGTACTGGGACAGAGTAGCAAATGCCTTGACAAAGATTTTGGGTATGGTGATTGGGTTGGACCCAGTGTCTTTACTCTTGGGCTCCCCAATTTCCCCTCTTTGGATGTATATGGGAGGAAATTATCCACTATCCTTTCCTTTTTTTGCAAGGAAAAATATTTTAGTGAATTGGGTATCCGAAGGTCCTCCGGGACTTTCAAATTGGCATAGGATAGTCATGGAGAATATCCCCCTTGACCTCCTTACGAATATGGTGCACCAAAAAACAGAATTATTTTATAGAACATGGCAGCCCTTTTTGAACTATACCAACACAAATATTTCGGCCATATTGTTCAGGGCCTTTGTTTAGCCGTGGTAATGGTTCTGGCTGGTTCGAGGGCCCCCAGGAGGAGGAATCCTGTATAAATACAGGTTTTGATATGACTTGATATAAATCTATTTTGAATATGTATTTAGTTAATTTATTTACTTATTTGTTTTCTTTTCTCCTTTTGTTTATTGTTAGTAATGTATGATGTCCTATTTTATGTTTTGGATGTTTGAAGAATAGATTAGTAGTTAGTTTTTTAAAATTCTTATATTGGTGTTACTATTATATTGTAAAGTGGAATAAACCAGCTTGTACTGTTTTTGTAATTTTGTAAAATATCTAAAAAATCTTCTTTTTCAATAAAAAACCTATATAAAAAAATCCCAAGGTTCTTTACAAAAGAGTTACCAAACAAAATCTGACATTGAGCCACATTAGGAGACAATTAGACAAATTACCAAAAGCTTGGTCAGAGGTAGATATAAAGGAACATCTTAAAGTGCAAAAAAGATTGTGAGGTAGAAAGGTTTTGCAAAGGAATTAAATAACTTTGCAATGGTGGACTGATTAAAATTGGAATGCACAAAGGTCAAGGAATTAAAAGATGGGAGCAAGTTAGAGAGAGCGGCAGAATTTGACCCATAGAAACTTCTGAAAATGAGGTGGAAAATTTTGAAATAGACATTTCATAGCCAGCAAATACAGACTTGACGGATGACTGGGACTTTGTGTATGAGGCGCTCTTTGAAGGAGCTCAAAAATGGTCTGAGGAGAGTCAGGAGAGGGCATGAAAAAGGCTTGGCAGGAAAGATTAGGGAGAATCCAAAGGCATTTTACACGTATGTAAGGAATAAGAGAATGATCAAGGAAAGAGTAGGGCCGATCAGGGATAGCATAGGGAACTTGTGTATAGAGTCTGAGGAGGTAAGGGAAACCCTAAATGAGTTTTTTGCTTCTGTCTTTACTAAAGAAATGGATCTTGTAGTGAATGAAACCATTGAGGAGCATGTAAGCATGTTGGAACAGATGGAGATTGAGGAAGCTGATGTGCTGAAAATTTTGACACACATTAAGATTGACAAGTCGCCAGGGCCAGACTAGATTTGTCCTCGGCTGCTTTGGGAAGTGAGAAATGTGATTACTTCGCCACTTGCGAAGATCTTTGCATCCTCGCTCTCCATCGGAGTCGTACCTGAGGACTGGAGGGAGGCAAATGTAATTCCTCTCTTCAAGAAAGGAAATAGGGAAATCCCCAGCAATTACAGACCAGTCAGTCTCACGTCTGTCATCTGCAAGGTGTTAGAAAGGATTCTGAGGGATAGGATTTATGACCATCTGGAAGAGCATGGCTTGATTAAATGCAGTCAGCATGGCTTTGTGAAGGGCAGGTCATGCCTCACCAATCTTATTGAGTTCTTTGAGGATGTTACGAGACAAGTTGATGAGGGTTGGGCGGTGGATGTGGTGTATATGGACTTCAGCAAGGCATTTGATAAGGTTCCCCATGGTAGGCTCGTTCAGAAGGTCAGGAGGAATGGGGATACAGGGAAATTTAGCTGTCTGGATACAGAATTGGCTGGTTGACAGAGGTCAGCGAGTGGTTGCGGAAGGAAAGTATTCCGCCTGGAAGTCAGTGGTGAGTGGTGTTCCACAGGGCTCTGTTTTGGGCCTCCACTCTTTGTAATTTTTATTAATGACTTGGATGAGGAGATTGAAGGATGGGTTAGCAAGTTTGCCGACGACACAAATGTTGGAGGTGTCGTTGACAGTATAGAGGACTGTTGTAGGCTGCAGCATGACATTGACAGGATGCAGAGATGGGCTGAGAGGTGGCAGATGGAGTTCAACCTGGATAAATGCGAAGTGATGCATTTTGGAAGGTCGAACTTGAAAGTTGAGTACAGGTTTAAAGACAGGATTCTTGGTAGTGTGGAGGAACAACAGGATCTTGGTATGCAGGTACATAGATCCCTTAAAATTGTCACCCAAATGGACAGGGTTGTTAAGAAAGCATATGGTGTATTGGCTTTCATTAACAGGGGGATTGAGTTTAAGAGCCATGAGATCTTGTTGCAGCTCTATAAAACTTTGGTTAGACCGCACTTGGAATACTGTGTGCAGTTCTGGTCGCCCTATTATAGGAAAGATGTGGATGCTTTGGAGAGGGTTCAGAGGAGGTTTACCAGGATGCTGCCTGGAATGGAGGGCTTATCTTACGAAGAGAGGTTGACTGAGCTTGGACTTTTTTTTGGAAAAAATAAGGAAGAGAGGGGACCTAACTGAGGTGTACAAGATAATGAGAGGCATAGATAGAGTTGATAGACAGAGACTTTTTCCCAAGGCAGAAATTGTTAACACAAGGGGCCATAGTTTTAAGCCGATTGGCGGAAAGCTTAGAAGGGATGTCAGAGGCGGGTTCTTTACGCAGAGTTGTGAGAGCATGGAATGTGTTGCCAGCAGCAGTTGAGGAAGGGAAGTCATTGGGGATATTTAAGAGACTGCTAGACATGCATATAGTCACAGAAATTTGAGGGTTCGTACATTAGGTTTACCTTACATGAGGATCAAAGGTCGGCACAACATCGTGGGCTGAAGGGCCTGTTCTGTGCTGTACTGTTCTGTGTTCTATGAGGCAGGGCACAGAAAAAGTTTTAGTACAATCTCAGGTTTTTGCAGAGTAAAGATGAGAGGGTTGGTCAAGTGCGCACTGGAATAGTCAAACCTAGAGGTAACAAATGTACAACGAGAATTTTCAGCATCAGATGAGCTAAAGAGGGCCAGAGTTTGGTGATTAGATTAGATTCCTAACAGTGTGGAAACAGGTCCTTTGGCCCAACAAATCCACATCGACCCTCCGAAGAGTAACCCACCCAGATTCATTCCTCTACATTCCCCTTGGCTAATGCACCTAAACTACACATCCCTGAACACTATGGGCAATTTAGCATGGCCGATCCACCTGACCTGCACATCTTTGGACTGTGCAGCTTGGGTTGGAAATAGGCATCTTTATTAAAGATGTGAATGTATGATTAAAACCTCTGATCAAATTTTCACTAAAGTACAGATTGTAGCAGGGACTGAAAGATGTCCTCTGCCAATCCAATATTGCTGGATGTTGGACATTTGGTGTCACAATTTAGAGACAATGAACAAGATGAGAGAGGTGGTGGTGGTGAGGTAGAACTAGATGTACATCTGACAGATTACTACAGCCAAATAAACCTAAGCATGCAGCACAAGCTATTTTATAAAATCAAACAGGTGAAACATAATTAATCTTATTTTTGATTTAGACCACTGGACCAATCTATTTGTTGTCTCATCTGTTAAAAGGTAATGTTCTTTTCTTCCAGACATTCAAACAATTTGACTTTGAAAGGAATGGAGGTAAAATTGACCAACTTTCAGTTATGTATGTCTTGAAAGCTAGTCCAAAATTACAATTTCTCAGCTAATACTCCATTCCTTTTATTGTCTCATCTAAATGCAAATATCTATAATTGATCCTCCACATCCAAATCTGATTACCTGAAATTCTCAAACAAAACACGGGTACAGCAGTTTCACTGCAATTCTGCTTTGTACTGGAAATATGCATTGAAAAGGACTGTCCTCATTAGAACAATGTACATCATGAGGTGTTTAATAGAAGAATGGTACAATATAGATAGCAACAGATTATTTCTATTGATTGAGGGTACACAGAATTAAGAGTAAATATAAGAGATCTACAATGAGTTATGTAGAATAGTGTTGTGAGTTAGTGATTGAAGCAAAAACCACGTCAACATTTAGAATAAAGGGAGCTGATAATTCTATGTGTATGAAATTAGGACTTCTGATCAGAGTTTAATACCACATAGACCTGCAGCTTGAATGCTTGAAATTTCTGTACAGTTCTCTCTCTCCAGTAAGAGTTTATTTACATTCACTTGCTGGTGTTGATTATTTTATTGTGCACAACACCCATGGGACCCTCAAGTAGGAGGAAAGAAAGTGCAATGTGATAGTTGTAGAGGATTTAATACGTCGGGCAGCATTAGAGTCCCACATGGTGGGTGGAATTTTGTGTGCCCTCCTCCATGACAAATTTAGAACATTTTATCAGGTGAAAGGGTGTCAGATTGGGATTCTGCCATGATTCCATCTGCAACTTGGTAACATCTGTGGTGGGAAGGTCCATGGGCAGCCTCCCTTTCCTATCAATTGAATTCCACTGTTGCTGCTCTTAATGTTGTGGGGTGGCGTTGGAGGAAGTGGAGGTTGGGGCGGGGGGCGTCGGGTGGAAGGTGGTGGTGCTGTTGTCGCAAGGTGTGATCAAACAGCAAAACCTGAGTGTGTGTGTGTGTGTGTGGTGGTGGTGGTGGGGGGGATCCAGGCGTGGAAGGGCCCTTGATTCAAAGACATTCAATTTCTGATCAAGAAACCTGGCATTGGAAGCTGAGATGCCCCAATAAAACTGAACCTCTACCTTTGCTACTGATTGCCCTAGACTTTTCTAAAGACTTCTAAGTTCTGGACCTCAAATAGCAATTCTTGCAGCAGTAATTATTGCCTCCCTACTGACACTGCGCGCCTCTGATGACTGCAATCTTTTGATAGGGAGGCTTCCACTCTGAGGTCCTGATCTTGGGAAAAGGCCACCAATAGCCTGTGAAATGCTTGACTAGCATGTAATCCTGGCAGATGTTGCCAGAAGGAAGCATCACTGGTGCCAGAAACACCCTTGCTGGTAGAAAATTCTGTCTGGTATGTTGCCTAAGTTTCAGAGTGAGGACACCTTGAATAAGATATTTAAGTGGGAAGGTGGATCAAATTGTTATGACCAACACCATAGACAATAGTAGGCAACTGATGCCCAATTAAGAGAGAGCTAAATTAAAAATACAGGACTCCAGATTATTACCTGAAGCACATTGCAAGCCTTCCTAGGAATAGTATCTCGGACTTCTTCAAAATTGTTCCACCATTCAGTTAGATAATGGTTGATCCCATCTTCTCTCCATATGCTCATGATATTTAACTCCTTTGTCCATCAAAAGTCTATTAAACTTTGTCTTGAAAAAATTCAATGTGCCAGTTTTCACTTTTTTCAAGGGAAGAGAATTCCACAAAGTAATAAACGAAAGAAAAAAATTGTCATAAAAAGGAGATCTCTTTGGAAGTAAACAAGTAGGAATTCTATTTCACAACAAATTACGCCAATTTTGGGATTGGAAAGAGTCTAACAAGGTCTTGGTGTAAAAGGCAAGGACTTTAAATTAGTAAACTGGTTGTGTAGTGTGGGCCACCAGATGGAGTAAAATATTATTTTAATGAAATGAAGGTAGAGTCATTCAAAATTGTGTTTTGGGTCCTACATGTTAAGGGAAAGCTACATGATGCAGTTAAATTGGGCGAGAGGAACAACAAATGTGAGAAAAAATATTAGAGTGGAAGCACACATTAGGCCCAAATTGATGCAGTATCACTACAAACACACAGAGCACAAGGAATAAATTGGACAAATTGCAGGACCAAGTTCAATGTGTAAAGTATATCATGATCACCATTACTATGTCATAGTTGCAAGGTTGTTAGCCTGGAGAACTGATCATACCAGTTTTTAAGGTATGTAGATACAGCAATGCAACATGTTCTAAGATGTTGCTCGCAGCAGTGACTTTGGGCCTGCTATGTGGTTTCTGCAGCATGCCTCCAAAAGAAATGAATTATAGGTAGGGGTTTTCAAAGAGTCCTTTCATGGTTAATATATTGTACTAAATTGTGCTCAAGCACAAACACTCGCTATGTACCATATAGGGATATCTACTCACTATTTACGTTATAATTAGGCAGCTTTACCGTTGCAAATCTTTCAGGTGTATTGTTTTCCAAGGTCCATGGTTTTTGGAGATAATGTTGGTTTTGACCTCCACCTCCACTCAGGCAGTCTGCATTGTTCTCATGAAAACACAGTTGCCTACAGTGTCAAACAGGGCAGCTTTTCTTGCAACTACTTCATGTAACTCATCATTTAATCCTTTCTTGTCTTGGGCTCCTCTACAATCTTGCAAGTTTCTTTGGTTTTGTTGCCAAGTTTGCAGAATTGCCTATATTCACATAAATGGTGTTTCAAAGTACTGTATCCTCAAGTCATAAATGTAGCATTTAGATGTCTTACCAATTAGAAATTTGTTATTTTATAACATTTCTACTAAAAACAGCATTTTTGACACAGTTAAAAACCAAATTTATTAAATCTAGATTACCAAACATTTAGAATGGTAAGAAAGAATACATTAGACATTGCTGAACCCGGATCCATCTGGAACCTAGTAGCAAAATTCTTCCACCTAGATGGGAAAGCAGACTGAACAGTTATCAGGTCTCGGAGCATCTATGAAAAGATTTCATGATCATCACAACTGCTTCTCTACACAGATTGCATTTTCATGGAAATAATTAAATGATCGAAATGCCAGGTTTGCAGAAAAAACCTTTCTGCCTTTTTTCCTCTGGATTTCTAACATCCACAGTGTTGTGAAGAGTTAGTTATCAGATTACTTTTGTGTACTACCAAAACTTCTAAACAATGGAAACATGATGGAGTTAAATTTTGAGGAACAATATTTGGCAAGAGAATGATGGTCTGCACAATCTTGGATTATGACTACTATTGTTGTTTTTGCTGGGCAGAATCTGCTGATTCTGCAGTTTTAATTTAGAGCTTTTCTGGATTCACCTTTTGGTTTTCTTGAAGTATTATCAACCCATTTTGCCTTGCACCGGTGTCCTTTCTGACCCCTGATCCTTTCCATTGCAAGTTTATCTTCCATCCTTATCCCTTCTACCCTCTTGCTTCCACTGCCTTGGAACTTGTATAAAATCTATTATATTTCAAACTCATTCCTGTTCTGATGGAATGTGAAATCAACTTGAAATGTTGTTAACTGTTTTTCTCTCCACAGATATCACCTCATCTGCTGAGCAGTTCAAGCATTTCACTGTTTTGAGTCAATATGGTTAGAAGACCCATTGTTGGTTATCTGATTTAAAGGAGGATCTATAACCACATTTAGACTTCAGGTAACCAATGGATGTTTTTAGTCAGTGAGATAAATGTATTTAATAGTGTATATAGTAAATGTAGTCGGCATGCAACAGTTAAAGCTGACAACAGAGGAACATATGATTGTTTAGTTCCATATCACCCAACTTGAAAATGACTTCCTAAAATGGAGATAAAGTTGTTTTGCTTTAAATTTAACAAGATTAAGAATGAAAAAAAAATCTTTGAGAACTGAATTCTTGTCTTGTTAAACAAAGACAACTTGTTGGATTTAGTGATATTTTGTCTTATTTATAATGTTTCTTAATCCATCACCTATAAAGACAGGAGAATGCACATGGCACTGCATACAAAATTACTGGGGCTTGTGCTACTAGGGATCCATGGTATGTTTCCTGGTATGTAAATGTGCACTTTGTATAATAACCATACAATGTTGACCTAATAAATTCAAAAGAATATTTAGCACAAAACTTGTGAAATTTACTCAAGCGCCAAGAGCTGGCCCGTTCTGTGGGTGGGAGTTCACCATGCCTACACAATTAGGGATGTGCCCAACAATTCATGCAGAAATATATGTGTGCAAAGAATCAAGTGGATATCCTGGTGCAAATTGTTCCCAAATCAAGAGAGTACAACTTTTGTCCTTACATTGCTTAATACTATACCTTAAATCCCTATCGCAAATAAGGCGATAGGGCTTGTTTGCCCCATATCTGGGTAGAAAATAACACATAAAAGTTCAATGTCTAAATGAGGGATTTGAAGGGAGGGAGGGAGGGTAAAATTATTGATATACTGCAAGAGGTTTGATTCTAACTGGCACCAGACTTGACTACATGCTCTCTTGCCTACTTTAGTATCCTGTGTCAGTCCTGCTGCAACGGGATCTAAAGCTCAATTGATGCAAGAGCAAAAAAAAGGGTACATGGAAAAACAAAGTTGAGGTATCAGTGTAGTAAGGTAACAAAAAATCATAACTGCAAGCTCTAAAGCAGAAAATCCTTGAGCAGCAGAGAGGAATGACATGTTAGATAAACAGAGGCAGAGATAAGAATTGTTACCTCTAAATCAGTTCAATGTAACACTTGCTAAACATGTGACCTACATAAGCCATTCATTAGGGCTACACTACAGCTTTAACATTTTAAAACTCAAATCAAGCAATGGAACAATATTAACTGATCATAATTAATTTGTCTTCCTCTCCAAGGGAGTAGTATATATAGATTTTTTTCTCTCAATACAATTCAGTTTTCCTTCCACTATGACATTTAGCCAGTATTCAGTAATCTGCTTAATTCTTTATTTCAGGTCTTCTTTCCATAAAACCAGATATTTTACAGAGAATTAAAATAGACCGCACCATCCATGAGCATAACAAATAATTAATGCTTACAGAATCTGTGGTGAAAACTCCACCAACTGGTACATTTGTGGAAGGACAACCATCAGGAGGCTAGCTCTAAATTGATTTATAGTTCTAAGACTATATTTATTACATAGATGCACATCCTTATGAGGGAGATAGCACCCATTAAAATCATCCCTTCTGTAGGGAAATTTTAAAACACTGTAGTTTGTTTTAATGCAAGTTCCTCAAATCAGAAAAAAATACACATGACACATTTGAGATCCTTAGTTTGTAATGTAAAAAGTTACAAATGGAAATGCTTCCTGACAACAAATCAATTCAATAAATAATCTTTTTAAAAAACTTAAGTGAAAGTAATTGTTTTGAAGTATACATTTCCTAAAAGTCACTAGGGAGATTGCTAACATCTGCTATTCTCCTCTCATTTAGGGTTATTTACATAATACCCAATCTGGGTACATTGCTACAAGCTCAGTAATAGAGGGTCATTCCAGGAAATGCACACCATTGTTTTCCTGTATTAAACTCTAGTAGCCTGACATTACAGTGTCATGATTCTTTGCACAATTGGGAAATTTCAAGCAATATCATCTTCATCTACTTCAGAACTATCCCTTTCATTTTCTTCATATATGTCTCTGATCACAAGAATCCGTACAAGCATATTTTCCAAGATATTGCGTTCCAAAGGGACACTTGAGTACCAAATCGGACCATCAGGTGAACTGGAGTGTTCTGGCTGCAGATAAAAGAGGTCTGTTCTCTGTTGGAGGTTTGGAGGGCTATGGAAAAAAAATGTATTTTGTAAAATAGAGTCAAATGTTGACAACTGAGAATAAAATCAAAAATTCTTTTCACATCCCCCATTATATTCTTATAATAAAGTTAGGTACACAATTGGGAAAACAGGATCCAATTAAAAATCCAAAGAGCAAGCAGACAGAATAGTGACATTTGGGAACTTGGGAACAGGTGGAGAGATTCAACCCCTCAAGCCTAATCACTGATCTGTGACCTTACTCCAGATGCTTGCCTTTGACCAAAATCTCTTGCTCAACAATATTTTTTTAATCTTAGATTTTAAATTAACAGCTAAGCTAGCATCCACTGCTGTTTGTGGAAGACAGTTCCAAACATCTATCACTCCTTCTGTGTAGAAATGCTTTGTAACATCTCTTTGGAAAGGTGTGGCCATAATTCTCAGACCATGCCCCCTGGTTCAATAGTTTATCTAATTTAAAATAGAACTGGTTACATACTTGAAAAGGAAATGAAACCTTTAGAAAAATGTATGTGAACAGAACTGACTGGATTGTTTTCAAAGAGCCAGTACAAATATACAGGTTGAAAAACCTTCTTGAATACTGCAAGTTTCTAGAATTCTAAATTAACAATGTGTCAAACAAACATCACTTCTAACACTCATACTTCATTTAAAAGATTGAGAGTTTATCTTACAACCAGGGATTTCAGAGCATAATCTAGTCTGAGACTTCAGTGCTGGGCTGCAAGGCTTATTTCCTTTGATCAATCCCCATTTCAATAGACAGGAATACAGTTTATTTTGTGGTTCATTCAAATTCTCTACAATGGATCTTAATGGAGTTGGTTACCAAAATGCTATTCAGTTCTCTTGACTTCCATCTCCAGCTTTTGTTTTCAAATTGAACCTGATTGTATTGTGGTCTGAATTGTTCTTCATCTCTTATTAACTAGCTTAATTTCCCAGAACTAAACCAAATAATCCTACATTGTTGCAACAGTAATATATTGCAAATCTGGAAATCTGGTCTGGCAGCATCTGTTGCAAGACAGAAATGATGCTGAAATCTGACCAAATTAAACATCATAGACTGGTAAAACTTGTGAAACATCTGAAGGGTGAACACTTTGCTTTCAGTCTTTTAAAATTAAACTTGCTGAGTTGTGTTAGATAAGTAAAACCAGACATGATTAGGAAGGAACAAAGCTTTGCCAATGACACTGCAACAGGCATGAAAGCAAGTTGTCAATAGAGGACAGAGAATAGTCAGGTTAAGTGAGAGAGAGAAAAAAAATTGGCATATGGAGTGTAATGTGGATAAATGTCTACTGTCCATTTTGCAGAACAAAAATGCAGCATACTGTTTAAATGGAGAGAGATTGCAGCCTCCAGGCACAAATGGTGAATCAATCACAAAACATTAGCAAGTGATGAGGAAGGCAAATGGAGTGTTTGCCATTTGTTGAAAGGAGAATGAAATATAAAAAATGTAGTGAAGTTTTACTGCAGCTGTACAGGTGCTACTTGGATTAAATCTACAATAATGTGTACAATTTTGGTCTACTTATTTAAAGAAATGCTTAAGAGGTATTTTATGAAAAGTTCACTTGACTCATTCTTAGCATGAAGGCTTACCTTATATAGAGAAGTTGAACAAGAATTCTCTTCCCCAGAAGGTAGCTAAGGCTGGGTTATTAGATTTATTTAAGGTTGAATGAAATATACTGTTGATAGACAAGGGATTCAATGTTGTGTGATCAGGGAGACAAGTCAATATGAAATCAGAAACAGATCTAATATTACTGAATAGTGAAGCAAGTTTGGAGTCATTAGCCCTACTACTGTTCCTATGAACCAATGTCCTATTTCCTTATGTTTTAAAAAAGACAACTGCATCTGAAACAGAAAAGATTCTGCAAAAATAAGCTGCTAGTTTGAAAAATTGCCAATTCAATAGTTGAGACTCAGTAAGGTATCCAGTGACTTACAAGAGGACTCTTTGTGCCCCTACATCTGGACCAGGAGATATGGACTCAAGTCCTGATCCCGAGGTATATAATAACACCTCTGAACAGGTTGATTAGAAAACATCTAAGAAATAGAGAAAGAGAAGATTTCATGGTTCCTTGCATCTTCTCTACAATAATCCACTGACTCCCATCTTTGCCTCATATGGCATCAATTTACCAAAGACAACACTAGATTTGACATTATTTATCCTAGATACTTCCTGCAATATTATCATCTGGCACAGTATACCACTAACAAAATAAATACAACAAAACTTAATGTTGCTACAATGTATTCACATGACCATAAAACACATAAGACCATAAAACACAGCAGTGGAAGCAAGGCTTTTTGGCTCATCAAGTCCACTCCGTCATTTAATCATGGCTGATGAGCATTTCAATTCCACTTACCCACACTGTTCCCGTAGCTCTTAATTCCTTGCGAGATCAAGAATTTATAAATCTCTGCCCTGAAGAGACTCAACGACCCAGCCTCCACTGCACTCCGTGGCAATGAATTCCACTCTCTGGCTGAAGAAATGTCTCCTCATTTCCAGCATCCACCCTTTCTAAGTCATGCATTATCTTGTAAGTTTCTAATAGATCTCCCCATAACCTTCTAAACTCTAATGAATACAATCTCAGGATCCTCAGCCGATCATCATATGTTCGGCCTACCATTTCAGGGATCAACCATGTGAATCTACACTAGACACGCTCCAGTGCCAGTATGTCCTTCCTGAGGTGTGGGGCCCAATATTGGACACAGTATTCAAAACGGGGTCTAACTAGAGCTTTATAAATTCTCAGAAGCATAAGAGCAGAATTATGCCATTTGGTCTATCGAGTCTATTCTGACATTCAATCGTGGCTAATATGTTTTCTCAATCCCATTCTCCTGCCTTTTCCCATATCTCTAAATCCCCTTATCAATTATCTATTGCAAGGCCTCCACCGCCCTCTGCGGCAATAAGTTCCACAGATTCACCACCCTCAAGCTGAAGAAACATCTCCTCAATTTAGTTCTAAAGGGTTGTATCTTTACGCTGCAGCTGTATCCTCTAATAGAGTGGAAGTATGTTCTCCATTCTATCCAGGCCCTTAGTATTCTGTATGTTTCAATCAGATCCCCCAACCCCTCTCTCATCTTTCTAAACTCCATGTAATACAGACCCAGAGCCCTCAACCGCTACTCTCAAGATAAGCCCTTCATTCCCGGGATAATTCTTGGAAACCTTCTCTGGACCCCCTCAAACAGCACATCCTTTGATCTGGGTCTAAAACTAAGAGTAGCTACTTATACATTTGTTAATAACAGTCAAAGATACGTTTTTTTCTCCCTACAAAAATACTCAAGCAGCATGAGCATTGTGACAATAAGTACCATGCTTTACTCCATAAATGGTGTTTAAAGTCTATTAGCATTCCTAGTTGAAATTTAATTTTATCCATTACCATGTCAGCAGTGTCTTGCTTTATTCTAAATTAGTGTGAGTTGATACAACCTTGAGTAAGTACTATGGTGGTGAAACTGTAGGGAATAGTAATATGACTAATAATCTGCTGGTCCAATCTGAGTTCCGTCAGGGCCATTTATTCCTGACCTCATTACAGCCTTTTTTCAAACATGGTCAAAACAGCTGAATTCCAGAAGTGGTGAGAGTGATTGCTCTTGACATCAAGGGTACATCTGACTGAGAGTGGCATCAAGGAACCCTGGCAAAACTCAAGTATATGACAATCAGGAGAAGGAAAACCCTGCTGGTTTGAATCACACCTGGCACAAAGGAAGGTGTGGTTGTTAGAGGCTCAGCACTAGAACATCTCTGAAGGAATTCCTCAGGGTAGTTTCCTAAGCCCAACCATCTTTATCAATGGCATTTTCACTATCACAATATCAAAACTGGAATGCTCTCTAATGATTGCACATTGTTCAGCACCATTTGCGATTCCTCACGTACAGAAGCAAACCATGCCCAAATGCAGCAAGATCAGGACAAAATCAATGTTTGGATTGACAAGTGACAAGCATCATTCACGCTACACAAGTACCAGGCCATGACCACCTCTATCAAGAGAGAAACTAACTTTTGCTGATGATATTTAATGGCATTATGCTTAATTGAATCCCAAATCCTCAATCTCCTGAAGGTTACCAATAACCAGAAACTGAACTGGATTAGCTATACACATTAGCTACAAGAGCAAGTCACACGCTAGGAATCCTGCAGTGAATAACTCACTTCCTAACACTCCAAAGGTATCTCCCATCTGTAAGGCATAAGTCAGGAGTGTGATGGAATATTTCTTACTTGCCCGGTCAAATGCTGAATTCAGTCATGTAATCTTCCTTTTCTATAATAACATGATAGGTACAGTGAACCATGATGTGGCAACAATGGAGTCCTTTGAGATTCACAGTGGGTCAAACAGGGTTGTGCTCTGGTATTGAAACTCTTCGAGGCACATTCTTGTCTTTGGTGCTGTCACATGCCTTCAGGTTATTTGTAAAAGGTGTCTACTTACATTCCTTAAAAGTGGAAAGCTGTTTAGCTATACTCATTAAGATTGAAGACAAAAGGACATCAAAATATCAGCACAGGGTTGCACAATGCTAACAATGCCACACTAACATCTCATTGAGGAATTCCTGCAGTGGCAAATGGACACTCTCATGACATCTATCAGCACTAACAATGTGATGCTGCAGATTGTTAATAGCTTTATGTATTCAGACTGCACAATCACCAGGAATTTATAATTTGATATTGAATCAACATAAACATTGTAAAAATTGCTTCTGTTATGCCTAAGTAAGCAAGATTATGTGGAATATTAGAAACTTGATTGTGAACACCATCCACAAATCTACCAAGACTACACCATCACTGCATTTATCTACAATGAAGAGACCTGAGCAACATATTCTTGACAGTGGAGACGGCTGCCTCATTCACTGTTTTCGATGTAGCCTTGGCATCACTTGGCGGGATGAGGTAAGCAACTCAGTAGCTCTGGAGCTAACCTATCAGCATATTTCATTGCTCATCCAATAGCACCTGCTCTGGCTGGATCGTGTTCATGGATGGTGGTGAACTGGTCATTGAGTCTCAACTTGCCCGGCATCCATATCCGCAAGTAAGATATGTCTGTGGGAATTGTGATTTTGACAACCGGGAGACAGTTAATGACTGCCATGACCTCTGGAAGTTTGTAAAGGCAATGGAAAAGGCAAGCAAGAACAAAAAGCTCAACTTGTTGAGAAGACAATTCAGAGAAAACAGAGACCAGAAAATCGAACACTTTATCTACTTTCCTGCTATCTCCTTCTGCAGCACAAGTGGTAGAGGCTGCTAAGCCAGACAGGGGTTCCTAAGCCACAACAGGCAATGTCTGATAGCGCTGATGAAATGGCACAAGCCATCACCTTACAAGATGGTAGATATATGGTTGGAATCATACCTAGCACAAAAGATGATGATTGTGGTTTTTTCAGCCCCAGGACTTCACTGCAAGAGTTCATCAGGGTAAAGTCCTATGTCCAAACTTCATCAATAACTTCACCTCAATCATAAAAGGTCAAAAATGAGGATGTTCATTGATGATTGCACAATGTTCAGCATCATCCATGACTGTTCAGTTACAGAAACTATTCACTCACAAATGTGGGAAGATCTGGACAAGGTCAGGGCTTGGGCTAATAAGTGACAAGTTGCATTTGTGTGTTACACAAAGACCAACCAGTGTGAATATAATCATCTCCTATGACAATCAATGGCATTATCATATTTGAATACTTCATCATCAACATCCGAGAGATTAACACTGACCTAATTTATCCAAAATGGTACTTCAAGAGCAGGTGAGAGGCTGGGAGTAATTCACTACCTTATGACCCAAGCTTGACCTTTATCTAACACATTACAGATCAACGGTGTGTTGGAATATTCTTTTGTCTGGATACAAGTGGGCATTAACAATACTCAAGAAATTTAACAATATCAGAATGGAACATCCCATGTTGCAGTGCCCATTCATTTGAACATTCACTTCCTCCATCACCAGCCCCGTAGTGGCAGTTATGTGTACCATCAATAAATGCACTGCAGCAATTGGCCAAGGCTTCTTGACAGGACTTTCCAAGCTATTGATTTCTAACATCTGGAAGAACAAAGTCAGCAGATACTTGGGAATACCGCCACCTGCAAGTTCCTTTCTAAACCTCCCACTACTCTGAACTGAAATTAGATTATTACTCCTTCAATGTGTTGTTTTGAAAACTTGCACAGCCTTCCTAACAGCAGTATGAGTCTTCCATACATAATGAACTGCAGCAATTCAAGAAGGTAGCTCGCGACCATCATTTCAAGGGCAATTAGGGATAGGCAACAAACAAGCCTAGTCAGAGACACTGACATCCATTAAACAATCCAATGGAAGTCTGCACAATGCAAGTATTTCTCAGAGCAATCAGCGATAATTCATAGAATCCCTACAGTGTGGAAACAGGCCATTTGGCCCACTGAGCCTCCGAAGAGTAACCAACCCAGACCCATTACCTTACCCTATTACTCTACATTTTCCCTGACTATCCTAACCTAAACATCCCTGAACACAGTGGGCAATTTTAGCACGGCTCATTCACCTAACCTGAACACCTTTACATACAAGATGATTAGAGGATTAGATAGGGTATTCAGTGACAGTCTTTTTCCTAGGATGTTTGACGTCAGCTTGTACAAGGGGGCATAATTACAAATTGAGGGGTGAAAGATTTAAGACAGATGTCAGAGACAGGTTCTTTACGCAGAGAGTGGTACGGGCGTGGAATATCCTACCTGCTAATGTAGTCAACTCAGCCATATTAGGGAGATTTAAACAATTCCTAGATAAGCACATGGATGATGATGGGATAGTGTAGGGGGACTAGCTGAGAATAGTTTATAGGTCAGCGCAACATCGAGGGCCGAAGGGCCTGTTCTGCGCTGTATTGTTCTATGTTCTATCTTTGGATAGTGGGAGGAAACCACAGCACCCGGAGGAACCCACGCAGACATGAGGAGAACGTGCAAACTCCACACAGACAATCGCCCGAGGCTGGAATTGAACCCAGTGCTGTGAGGCAGCAATACTAACCATTGAGTCACCATGTGGCCCATAAATGCTGACCTTGCAAGCTGCTCAGACTTTCCAAGAATAAATGTTCTAAAAAATTTCCTTTATAGCAATGTCAATTAAATGTAGCAAAGAATATTTGTAATGAATACAAACAATACTGTTTGTTTTAACCGTACCACTTTGAGAGGTAGCACTCAAACATTTTTACAGGACATCTCGATGGATTTGCCAAGTTTTCCTTTTGTTCGAACACAGGATCATCTTCCTCACGTTTTCTTTTTCCTGGTGTAATTTTGTCTGAAAACACAATGTAAAATATTTCAATTTGCTGATACTGAAGTACTGTTTCATATGAATAAATTATTAGCAAGCTGCACAGCATGCTGCTTAGACTATAAGACACAGGAGCACGAGTAGGCCATTTGGCCATTGGAATGTGCTCTGCCATTCAATGAGATATTGGCTGATGTGAGAATCCTTAAACTCCACTTTCTTTCCTTTGCTCCCAGCTCTTAATTCCTTTACTGATTAAAAAATCAGTCTGTCTCAGCCTGTCTCCAACCTAGACTCTATAGCCCTTTGTGGTAAAGAATTCCATAAATTGATTACTGTCAGAAGAAATTCTTCCTCAGCTTAATTGGGCAGTTCCATACTTTGAAATTATACCCTTAGGTCCAAAAAGGTGTCACAAGGGGTCATAGTTTCTCAACACATTTACCTTTCTCAAACCCCAAAGAATTTTATGTTTTAATTAAGTCGCTCTTTTAATTGTCTCATTCTTCTAAACTTCAATGAATACGGATCCAAACTACTCAACATCTCTTTCATAAGAAAACCTTTCCACACCCAGAATCAAACTTGTGAACCTTCTCTGGACTGCCCCCAACACCAGTATATCTTTGGTTAAATAAGGGACTCTAAAATCCCTCTATACTGCAGCTTTCTGAAGTCTTTCCTCATTCAAATAATATTTATCATAGAGGTCTATAGCACAGAAAAAGGCCTTTGGGCCCATCAAGTCTGCGTCAGTCAGAAACATCCACCTAATTATTCTAAACCCATTTGCCAGCATTTGGTTCCTAGCCTTGTATGACTTAGCATTTCAAGCATTCATCTAAATAATTCTTAAATGTTATAAGGAGTTCTGCCTCTATCACTCTTAGAGACAGTGAGTTCCAGAATCCCACCACCCTCTGTGTAAACATTTTTCCCCTCACATCCCCTATAAACTTCCTTACCTTAAAACTATGCCCTGGTCAGTGATCTCTCCACCAGGGAAACTCCATATTTTCTCATTCAGACTCAAAGTTTGAGAATTTCTAGTACACATCTCACTAATTTACAATGTTTATGTTCGATTTCTTTCAACTGGACTTTGTGTCAATCCAGGAAAATCCAACTTATATCCAAAAATCTTAAATACAGATACAAATATTGTTTTTAACATAGGTTTCAGTCAAAATCAAAGTACTGTACCATTCAGCATTCTGAATTTTCTGTTATTGTAGCGAATTTCAACTTTTTTCATTTCATATCCAGAAGTGCTCTTATACAGAACTGAACACTTTTTTTTAACCTATCACCAAATCCAAACTTCAACCCTTAACAGACTCAAAATGGGATTACTAAGAGACTATCAGCCAGCTGCCACTTTCACAGGCGCCTATCACTGGGTAGACAGACATACGACTCTTCTACTAAGATTGAAATCAGAGGCTTACAATGTCCGAAGTTTTCCAAGATCAGAACTCATTGAACCATGTATTACAAATTCTTACAAAGGTTTCAACAGTGATGGTGGCAAGGAAGCCCTAAATGGTAAATTTCAAATTGTCTTATAAATAGAAGGAGCAAAAATAATTTGTGCAAAGCAGCCTCTGCACCAACTCATCATTCTTCAGTGGTAGCATGATCTTTCTGCAGATCTACTTTGTTGCGACACTCCATACCACAAATTATTGATTCGATCAACTGCCAGCAAGGTCCATCAGGATGCCCTCAGTTTGCTAGTTTCATTTAGTTGATTTAATTCCATTTAATCCTAAAAAGCAGCACTGACCGACAGCTCTGTCATAAAACGAAGCTCAAATGTTTTCTACCAAGTACAACTTAGGATTGACTTTTACAGTTCAGCCGCCAGAAGGCATATTATAGGCATATTATAGGCATAATGTTTTTTCTAAAGGAATTTGAGATACACGTAATTGATCGTCATCATATATCTTTTATAGATCCTTAGATTGAAAACTTTAAAAACTTATGATGGAAAAATGCTTAGAAACAGACATCTGGGATTGTAAATAATCAATAAAAAGCAACGTATATTATACATTCAAGTGACAATGAAGACAGGAAATCATTTATTATCTAAACAAAAACTTTACCTTGATTGTCATTTGTACACAAAGCAGGTACCTCGTATCGAATGCATACAGAATTGTCAGAGTTTCTATTCCATTGTTTGACAATATTTGCAAAGGAAAGTCTCATATGCTGTTCAATGGTCCTTAACCCAAAGTATTTAGTGTTAAAATATAGCAAAGTATTAAGAAGGACAAATGGTGACTGTGGCCCCAGCTGTTTGCATTTCCATAGATAATCCTCTTCAACACGTGAAAATATTGACCCTAAAAAAAAGAAATTACGAATTATGCAACAGAGCATATGTTTATGTAAAATTCACATGTACAATACCTGCAAATCATGTATGGCAGGTTTGCCTAGTAAACCATACGATCATTTAAAACAAAAAACTGTAGATGCTGGAGATCTGAAATAAAAGCAGAAATTGTTGGAGAAACTCAGGTCTGTCAGCATCTATGGGAAGAAAGCAGAACTAATGTTTCGAGTTTGGTGACTCTTCATTAGAACTTCAGATAATTTACTTTGTTAAACCATCAGGATCTTGAGTTTCCGTATGGATCTATATGTAACTGAATAGGCTGGCTTTTGAACAAGTATCCTTACGTTCATAAGGCTGGATTTAACTTGACATAGTGGGAACAAGAGTGCAGGATTTGCTTCATTTTCTTTCCTTCTGTCGAATCATTTAGATGTTGGACAATTTATTAGCACATTGAATAAGTGGTAGCAAGCCCTTTCCAGTTATAAAGGACAATGTTGATTCACTTCAAGTGATCTTCAGTGCACATGAAGTGTTTTCCTTCTTTTCCCCAGAATATCAGCCATGTGAGAGTGAAGAGAACAGGACTTGGTGCAGAAGTGCTTTTGGCCACCCAGACACAAATGTCCAAACCACCAAAGTTGATCTTATAGGCATTTGCCCAGAATACTTATAGGACAAACTTCAAGAAGATAACTAATGTTTGCTCAACTGTCCTTTCACCAGAACTGGTGGTTACAGCAGAAACACTCTTGACATAATTTTGCTAGCACTATTATGGGTCACTGATAGACAGTCTAGAAGCGTTGGTACAACTGCTCAGTATGTGAGGGCCATTGTTGACTTATACAGGATTCTTTCATCAAACACTTGCTGCCATAGATTTTACAAGGCTGAGCTGGTGCAGCTGGGGTACTGAAATTGACCAATATATTTCAGAGTCTCTCCTTCAAAGTATATTGGAATTGGACTATTTGGAGTACTAGGTGCAGGCTGATATGGAAGTTCTGCTTTGGCAGCAGTATGAATTTGTTGAGATCAAAAGTGATCTGCAAATCTGCTGCAAAGTGGTTAAGTTCATTTACAAAATGTAGCTCATGTATGCCTATGGTGGTCTGTTGGTTTTGAAAGACAATGAAAGTTAGAAATTTTAATCTAGACAGTATTTAATGCTGACAACAGAGGCAGTTAATCTCAGGCAATGTCAGGTAGATTGTGCAGAGATCAGGTAGAGGAGCTGGACTTCAGAGGCAATAGCATACAGGCATGAAAAGGAGGTGGTGTTCTGTCTATAATAGATTAAGTACAAAGGACGTCAATATGATGGAGATGGAGAGATGCATTTAAGGGAATGATGTGGTTAACCATAATCTTATTTCCAATTTTAGTCAGAGCTGTTTTAGAACAGTGCAGAGTTGAAACCTGATTGGAAAGGATTAAACTTGAGAATTGCGGAAAGACAGCTATAATAGAGTCATAGAGATGTACGACATGGAAACAGACCCTTCGGTGCAAGCCGTCCATGCCGACCAGATATCCCAACCCAATCTAGTCCCACCTGCCAGCACCCGGCCCATATCCCACCAAATCCTTCCTGTTCATATATCCATCCAAATGCCCTTTAAATGTTGCAATTGTACCAGTCTCTACCACTTCCTCTGGCAGTTCATTCCATACAAGTACCACCCTCTGCGTGAAAAAGTTGCCCCTTAGGTTCCTTTTATATCTTTCCCCTCTCACCCTAAATCTGTGCCCTCTAGTTCTGGACTCCCCCACCCCAGGGAAAAGACTTTGTCTATTTATCCTATCCATAATTTTGTAACCCCCTATAAGGTCACCCCTCAGTCTCTGACACTCCAGGGAAAACAGCCCCAGCCTGTTCAGCCTCTCCCCATAGCTCAAATCGACCAACACTGGCAACATCCTTGTAAAACCTTTCCGAACACTTTCAAGTTTCACAACATTTTTCCGATAGGAAGGAGACCAGAATTGCACGCAATATTCCAACAGTGGTCTAACCAATGTCCTGTACAGCCGCAACATGATGCCCCAACTCCTGTACTCAACACTCTGACCAATAAAGGAAAGCATACCAAATGCCTTCTTCACTATCCTGTCTCCCTGCGACTCCACTTTCAAGGAGCTATGAAGCTGCACTCCAACACTCCCTAGGACCTTACCATTAAGTGTACAAGTCCTGCTAAGATTTGCTTTCCCAAAATGCAGCACCTCGCAGTTATCTGAATTAAACTCCATCTGCCACTTCTCAGCCCATTGGCCCATCTGGTCCAGATCTTGTAATCTGAGGTAACCTTCTTCGCTGTCCACTACACCTCCAATTTTGGTGTCATACATTCAGGCAATTAAAATACACCTAAGGAAAGGAATGATGGGAGTAATAGTTTGTGACCATAGAAAGGACAGAAGGCTTGTATTTGAGATTGTAATGACAATGAGTTTGAAAGGAAGAAGGAACAGTACCTGAGGAAAGAGAATCACTTACAATGTTAGATGGCATAGTAATTGTGAAGTTGGATTGTCAGTAGGGAACAGGGAGAGAGATAAGGGAGAAACTAACATTGTACACTGTTCTGGACATCACTATTCAGAAAGAATAAATTGGCTTTGGAAAAAGTACAGTGCAAATTCAGCCTAATAGTATCAAGGATCCAAGGCTTACATTGCAATGAAGGATTACGCAAATTTAACCACAATAAGGTGGTCAATACTTGTTCCATTTAAATGCAAATTGAAAAAGAGTGATAGAATTTTTGTTCGCCAAAAATATTAAGGTATATGGAACCATGTTGGGTTAACAGAACTTGGTTGCAGATCAACCATTATCTCAGTGATTGGTGAACTAGTTAAATGGGCTGAATAGCCTTCTGTACCTCTGCTGTTTAGAGAAAGGTGCAGGGTGAGAGCTAGGACAGCCCATTTTTCACTCAATGCATGGAAGCTATTACAATCATATACAATATGACTGAAGGTCAGATTGGGTAAATAAAGCAAGGAAAGTCTTGCTTTGCTAAATACCTATTATAGTGTGGGAGTTCTATTGAACATCAGGACCTACATGTAAACCCACTTGAAAGTGGACATTTAAGTAATGCATTTTGCAGCTGTTTTCAGAACCTTTTTAAAATTGGTTCCATGCTTTCTTATTTTGAGGAACAGAAAATCAAAAAGAGTGGGTATTAGTTATTTTTCCACAAGTAATTGCACAAAGTTTCATAAAAAGGACATAATTCCTCTTTGTCATAGAAATTTGCAGACTAGAATGTCCTTAGCAAAATTCATCTATGTAACGTATGTTCAGTTACATGCCAATAAAAGTAGGAATGTGATCCAATGTTTAAATTAAATAATATCTACATTGTATCCACTTTCAAAACATAGAGATTTTTCTAAATCCATCCATACACCTACACAGCTAAATTTTTTTACGTTACATCAAAAGGTCTGACAATTTATTTAGGAAAAGCATAATTAGAGAGTATTGAACTATGATTTAGTTTCTTACCGTTTGGTAAAACACTTGGTCGCCAACTCCTCAAGATCATGTTAAATTCTTCATTAAATGTGTGATAGCAGGAGTCACTAAATATGTCATCATTTCTATTATTTTCAAATAGATACTGTAGAAGGAAAAAAATAAACCTGCAATAATCCTGTGACCAATCAACCAGAATGTCAAAGATAGAATTATAATTCACAGTGCCATCTTTCAAACACGTCAAATGAGCTATATAGAATTGTGGTGTCAAAACAATAGGAGAATAGAAACATAGTTCTGTCATGTTTCAAGTAACATGAAAAATAAACTGACATTCAATATTTACTAGAGATTAGCACACAATCAAATGGATTCTTGAAATAAATCAAAATCAAGAGCAGAAGTGTTTCTGGTGATCTGGCAAAGGTAAAATCAGAAGGCTAATTCCTGATGAAGGGCTTTTGCCCGAAACGTCGATTTCGCTGCTTCTTGGATGCTGCCTGAACCGCTGTGCTCTTCCAGCACCGCTAATCCGGAATACAATCAGAAGGCTGTCCATTTTCAGGTTGCTCTCTGGAGCTTGTTGATCAGTTTCTAAAGAAGGCTAAGAGCTCTTCTGAACTTATACCAAGAATAAATCTTGGGAAAGGCTCTTGTAAATGACAACAGCTTCCCTGGAAATGATTCCAAGAAATTGTGTGTTTGGCTCCTTAAACATTCTACTTCACAGATATCTCAGTAAAACTGGTTTGTTGCTAGAAAGCAAAACAACAACCTCTTCTACATTTCTTGAAGTATCTGCATTAAAGTTTTGTATGACAGCATGTTTCAGGCTAGAGCTACTTTTGTACATAGCCAGCTAACGATGAAAATATTTGTCGCAAAAGCATGTGGGTGGCACGGTGGCACAGTGGTTAGCACTGCTGCCTCACAGCGCCAGAGACCCGGGTTCAATTCCTGCCTCAGGCGACTGACTATGTGGAGTTTGCACATTCTCCACATGTCTGCGATGGTTTCCTCCGGGAGCTCCAGTTTCCTGCCACAGTCCAAAAATGTGCATGCTAAATTGCCCGTAGTCTTTGGGGCAAGGGTAAATGGGTCTGGGTGGGTTACGCTTCAGCGGGTCGGTGTGGATTTGTTGGGCCGAAGGGCCTGTTTCCACACTGTAAGCAATCTAATCTAATCTAAACAGTAAAAGTTCAATTACAAACTAGAAATGCACTTTTCAATTGTTAAAAAATTGTCAACTCTTGTTAAAAATAGATATTATCTGAGAAGCTAGTTACTTAACCAGGTAAATTCCTTTAATATGCAGAAATACATTTGTGATTAAACACATTTTTATATACAATTGTATTGTCTGAGTCAGCATTCTGATTATTGTATCATTCTGGGAACAGGATGTTCCAGTGGTTTAATCCTGCCTAGGAATAAAGTTTGGGCTTGGTGTGAGGTTTTCAATATGTTGCACAGAACAAGAAGTTGGCTTTAGTTAGTTAGATGGAGGCTGTCAGAGGGGAAGGTTGCTATCTTTGCACTGCTAATCAATCAGGTACTTAGGATCATGCAGAAGAGGCTCTGTCTTGAAAAGGCACTTCAGTATCAGACTCTGAGCAGTCTGAACTCTGGAGAACTTTTGGAAGCCAGTAGGCGAGCTAAGTGTTGTGGTTAGGGCTTAGGAAAAGCTTTGGGAGAGGAAACAGAAGCTATGCGCCATTAATAGTTTAGTGCAGCTGAAAGAGAGGGTGAAGGAAGCCCACAAACAGCACTATGTTTGAGCAGCAAATGGATGGTTATTGGCATTATCATTGGTGAATTCCCCACCATTATCATTGACCAGAAAACTGAACTGGACCAGTTGTACAAAAGCTGTGGCTACAAGAGCAGATCAGAAGCTAAGTGTTGAACAGTGAGTAATTGACCATTTGTCTCCCAATGCCTGTTCTGCATCTAGAAGGCACAAATCAGAAGTGATTTGTTAACATTATCCACTTGCTTGAATGAGTGCAGCTCCAACAACACACAAGAAACCTGACATCATTTAGAACAAAGGAGTCTGCTTGATTGGCACTCCATCCACCAGCACAAACACACAGGGTCAGCAGCTTGCACACCCTCTATAAGATGCACTAAATTAAATCCTTTAGGCTCCTTCCATTACACTTTCCAAACCTGTGACCTCGACCACCAGTAAATATAAGGACAGCAGATACATGGTAGCATCACGATATGTTAGCTCTCCTCTATGCTATATTCTATTCTGGCTTGGAAAGGTATTGCCATTCCTTTACAGTTATAGAGTCATAAAGTCATAGAGATGTACAGCATGGAAACAGATCCTTTGGTCCAACTTGTCCATGCCAACCAGATATCCTAGATAAATCTAGTCCCATTTGCCAGCATTTGGACCACATCTCTCTAAACCCTTCCTATTCATACAGTCAGTTCTGTTTTAATGTGGTATTTCCATTCTCATGCAATACCATGTAATAAGAATATCATATAATAGCAGCACCATTAAAAACTAATGTGGCTGGAATTGTTTTATAACCATTATACACTTTAAAAGTTTGCGCTTTATAAACAGTGTCCCAATTCGTCAATTGCATCATGGCAAATTTGCGTTAACAAAATACCTGTAAAAGCAGAATGACTTATATATCTATTCAGATGACTTTTAAATGTTGTAATTGTACCAACCTCCACCACTTGCTCTGGCAGCTCATTCTATACATGCACCGCCCTCTGCATGAAAACATTGCCTCTTAGATCCCACCGAGGGGAGAAGACCGTGTCTATTTATCCTATGCATGCCCCTCATGATTTTATAAACCTCTATAAGATCACCTCTTAGCCTCCAAAGCTCCATGGAAAATAGCCCCAGCCTATTTAGCCTCAAACCCTCCAAACCTGGCTACATTCTTGTAATTCTTTTCTGAACTTTTTTAAGTTTCACAGCATTCTTCCTATAGCAGGAGACCAGGACTGTACACAATATTCCAAAAGTGGTCTAATCAATGTCCTGTACCTCCCAACTTCTATACTCAATGCCCTGACCAATAAAGGCAAGAATACCAAATGACTTCTTCACTACCCTATCTACCTGTGACTTCATTTTCAAGGAACTATGAACCTGCACTCCAAGGTCCCTTTGTTTAGCAACACACCCCAGGATTTCCCATTAAGTATAAGTCCTGTTCTGATTTGCCTTTCCAAAAAGCAGCACCTCACATTTATCTACTTTAAACTCCATCTCCCACTCCTTGGCCCATCTGATCAAGGTCCCGTTGTACTCTGAGGTAGCTCTCTTCGTTGGTCCACTGCCCTTCCAATTTTGGGATCATCTGTAAACTTACTAATCATACTTCCTATGTTCACATCCAAATCATTTATATAAATGATGAAAAGCAGTGGACCCAGCACCGAACCTTGTGGCACACCACTAGTCACCAGTCTCCAATCTGAAAAGCAACACCCCAGCACCAATCTCTGTCTTCTACCTTCAAGCCAGTTCTGTATCCAGATGGTTAGTTCTCCCTGTATTGCATATGATCTAATATTGCTAACCAGTTTACCATGAGGAACCTTGTTGAATGCCTTACTGAAGTCGATATAGATCATATCACTGCTCTGTCCTTATCATTCCTGTTTGTTATTTCTTCAAAAACTGAATCAAGTTAGTGAGACACGATTTTCCACCTACAAAGCCATGTTAAGCATCCCTAATCAGTCCCTGCCTTTCCAAATGCATGTCAATCCTGTCCCTCAGGATTCCCTCCAGCAACTTGCCAATCATAGATGTCAGGCTCACTGGTCTGTAGTTCACTGGCTTTTCCTTACCACCTTTCTTATTCAAGTCTAAGATAGAACAGGATTTTAATCAGTGAGAGGAAAAAGGGTTAAAGAGAAAGGGGGCAGGAAAGTAGAGTTGAGGATGATCAGATTAGCCATGATTTCACTGGGTGATGGAGCAGACACAATGGCGGGTGGGAGGGTAAAGGTATAAAATAGACATAAGAGGCAACCTTTTCACACAAAGGGTAGTACATGCATGGAATGGTCTGCCAGAGGAAGTGGTGGAGGCTAGTTCAATTGCATCACATTAACCAACCTCCAGTCTTCCGGCACCTCACCTGTGGCTATCGATGCTATAAGTAACTCAGCAAGGAGCCCAGCAATCACTTCCCCTAGCTTCCCATTGAGTAGAGTACACCTGCTTGAAAAAATCTTGGAACTCTCATCCTAACGGTACTACAGCAGTTGAAAAAGGAAGTTTACCATCATCTTCTCACAAGCAATTATAGATGGGCATTAAAGGCTGGTCTAACCAGTAACACCTACTTCCCAAGAACAAAATTAAAGGTCATAATGGAAAATCACATGTTGAAGCAAGGGCACAGGATGTGTTATATAAACAAGGAGATGGCTAGGACATAAATAACAGACAAAATGCAAAGAAAGAGACTAGAATTAACTCACCTACACAAAAGAAATGAAAAAATAAGTAAGGTAGTAAAATTGCAGTTATAAAGTATGCTGGACAGAAATCACTAAGAGTACTGTATTAAGTTTTGAGTGGTTCACCTTGGTGTTGGAGGAAGCAGATTGGTGATTCACTTTAGTAAATGAAGGAACCCAGCCATAGAAATGAGTTATATTTTGGAGGTTAAGAGCTGAGCTGATTGACATACTTAAGAAAAAATGGAATGAAAAGTTAATGAATAATTTCCCATGATTATGGGAGAACCCAGATCAAGGATACATAGTGTTAGCATCAGAATTGAGCTGTTTCAAAATACCTATACTAAAAATCAAGAATTGCAACAAATAGTCTTCAAGAATATGACAAAAGAAAGATGGACACTTACTTAGAAAGTGAAGATTTGGCAAACTAATGGGGAATTAGCAGCAAGGTATAGGGTTGCAGAAATGTCGTTCCTCTTGTTAGCAATGCCCATCGGGGATCAGTTGTCACAGTATATAAATGCTCGCTTGTCAATTTGTCTTCATATATCTACTATAATCCATCAAGTTAACCTTGTTGTGACCAACTGAGATGGTAGGTGACTAGAACAGTCCATCCCACCTCACCTAGGAGCTTAATAATTTGGGATACCCATCTGGAACTGTAATAAATTAGGAAATCTTGCCTGGATTCTTGTCACAACGTAAGATATATCTGACTGAAATGCTACATTTAGAAAATAAGTTATCTTTAGATTTAAAACATTTATAAATAATGAACACCAAATACAGCACACTCAGTAATAAAGCAAACACAATGTGGTAAGGTTTATCAATAAGCAAATTTAGTTATTTAACCAACCTGTTGAATTCCTAGGCATAGATAATAGAGGCTATCAGGTGCATAATGTTCACCATTTGGTCTTCGAACTTCCTTTATAAATGTAGCCAATCCACAGTCAAGTTCTGCTGCAGTACATGACAACAGTTCCCCTTTAATGTGTGCAGATTTTTCCAACACTGGAAGAAGTGGGGAAAAAATACATTTCAGTTTAACACTGTTATCTATTTCAATGATCTCTGGCTAGCTTTTCATTTTTCATCTTATATCAACTTCAACTCATTCAAAATTCTGCTGCTTAATCTAAATGCACCTGTAATTTCATTCATTCATCACTCCCTGTGCTTCCTGAAAATTTCAGTTCTCTCCATCGTCTCACTCTTCCCATTTCTATTAATCTACCATGCTCTACAACACCCCATGACCTCTGAATTTGTTCAATTCAATGATTTTAATGGTATCATCATTGGTTTGCCTATTATTGGTGACAGTGGACAAAAGATTTGAAATTTGTTTGTACCAATGAATTGTATATTTATTAGGTATATTTTTATGCTCTGTAGTGAATATAAATGCTTCTTCAAATAGATAGAATTATAAAGAGTTCAAATTGATAGAAACATTAATTGTTCCTTTGTTAACCATCCATTACTTCAAGAATGTGGATAAATGCACTTCTATCAAATCATCAAAGGGACCTTATTATTTCAGCATTCAATGCAGTTAGAGCATATAACACAGGATTAAGGCCGTATTAAGTAAAGATGATCGTGCTTTGCAATCCTTTTTTCAATGTGATCCTATTTTAAACACCACCTTCCAAGGTCAATTAAGGTTGGGCAACAAATGCTGAATTTGTTCATGAAAATTAACTCAATTTCAGATGCCAATAAAAACTGTCTTATTACAATATATAATTATAACAGTAAACTATTATTGATATGAATATAAATACAAGAAAATCCACATTTTTTAATATACATTCATACAGGCTTTGGTCAAGCTTCCCATTTCTTTCGTGTCAGAGAACTGAGTGAAGTCCCTCTCTACAAGGGACTCCCCACAGAAATATATGCATTCTTATTAATAGTACATGTCCCTCTATCGTACACACTTGCTCCCTTTCCAATCCCCCCAAACCTCTTCACTTGCTTAGTGGCTCCTTTTCTCACCTATCCTGCTCAATTCACTCACTTAGCGGTCTGGCCTTTCTCTTAGTCTTACAGCAACACAGAGCCACAAGGTCTTGATGACATGGCGGCAGTGATTGAAACAGGTATCAATTCAATTTACTAAAAACAAAGAACTATGGATGCTGGAAATCTGAAACAAAGACAGAAACTGCTGGAAAAACTCAGTAGGTCTGGCGACATCTGTGGAGAGAAATCAGGGTCAACCTTCGAGGTGCAGTGACTCTTCTTCAGAACTGGGGTTCTTCAATTTTGAAGAAAAGTCACTGGACCCAAAATGTTGACATCAATTAAATTTAATTAGCTGAAACTTGTCTCTATTGTTCTCTGGGTAGCTAGCAGTATTGTATCAAAACATATCAATTTTATCCTATTTTGCAAGGACTCTCATTTAGACTTGTTTCAATGAAGAACCGATTTCATAAATAAAAAGTACACCAGTTGAACTTGCAGCAGGAGCATGTAGTTAAGAATACATTTTAGAATACTAATTGATCTAAAAATTGCATTGTGTCTATTTTCTAAAAGTACTTTGATTAATGAACAGCACTTCACAATACCTATCCAATTCTCAAACAATACAATATTAGCATATTGCAAAAGATTCTTACATTTTGAGTTTTTCTTTTTGTTTTGCAATGGACAAGAATCTAATCATCTTGTATTATAAATATCTGATTGAATAAAGAAAATATTTACAATCTGCAGTTTCTTTAACTGGAGAATAGAAGTGATCAACCTTCACAGGTTTCGGTCCAGTGCACAAGTTTAAACATCTCACTCTTTACCTTATCAAATCAACAAGTAACATAAATCAAAATCTGCCTTTCTAACTTTGGGACTTTCTAGTCTTGACACATCTTCACTTATGTCCTCTGTAGACAGTATTTTCAAGTCTTTCACAATGAAATCAAATTAGGTCCAGGCTCCCCTGCTCTCAGATTGCCCCTCTGGTTCTGCCAATTCCTGCAAAGCCTTGATCTTTCACTGCCAAAGTCTGAATGGTCTCACCAAAAAACTTGTAGCTCAGCACTTTGTCCCAGTCGAACAAGCGACAGACTCCTAAATCTGCTCTCATATGAAAAATATATGAGATTCTTAGGGGATTTGAGGGTAGATGCAGAAAGGTTCCTTCCACTTGTTGGAGGGTTGAGGACAAGAGGGTATAATCTCAAAATATAGGGCTACTCTTTTAAGACAGAGATGTGGAGGAGTTCTTCCCTCAGAAGATAGCAAACCTGTGGAGGTCTTTACTGCAGAGAGCTGTCGAGGCTCGATTGTTAAATATATTCAAGTCTAAGATAGAACAGGATTTTAATCAGTGAGAGGAAAAAGGATTAAAGAAAAAGGGGGCAGGAAAGTAGAGTTGAGGATGATCAGATCAGCCATGATTTCACTGGGTGATGGAGCAGACACAATGGCAGGTGAGAGGGTAAAGTATAAAATAGACATAAGAGGCAACCTTTTCACGCAAAGGGTAGTACATGCATGGAATGAGCTGCCAGAAGAAGTGGTGGAGGCTAGTTCAATTGCAACATTTAAAAAAACATTTGGATGGGTATATAAATGGGAAGGGTTTGAAGGGATATGGGCTGGGTGCTGGCAGGTGGGACTAGATTGGGTTGGGATATCTGGTCGGCATGAACGAGTAGGACGAAAGGAGATATTTCCGTGCTGTAGTACATCTCTAAGACTCTATGTCTTATAATCTTCATTGATGAAACTTTCCATATGTTGAGACATTGTCCTCTTGGCTTTGGCCACGCTGAAAACGCAGAAGTAGAACGGAAATGGAGGTCAGAAAAACATTAAAGTATGGGTCTCCCAGAGTAGATGATAAAAGCATCTATAATCAGGACCAATAAACTCACAGCTGCCTCTTCCCATGTCTGATATCCACATCCTTGATCAGGCAATGAGTGCTTTGATCAGCTGATGCTCTCTCATCTAGATGACAAACAGGTTATAGGTTATTTTGCTTCTTCGAATGCTAGATGTTGGAGGCTCACCCAATAACATAGTTATTTCCTAGGTCTGGCGAGAAAATTCCTTCAGTATCCATCATAATTGACTACATGAAAGCCACAATTGGTGGCAAGATGAGAAGGTACTATAGAATGGAAATTATTTCTGGTGGTTACAGGAGGAGCCCAGAATTGAATATGTCACCCTCCCAACTAATTAAAAGCCATTCCTGCCTTCTACCTCACTCCCACTATGGGAGCACAAAATTCCACTCAATGAATCGGTGACTAAACATCATGGAAATGTAAAGTATCATCAAAGAAACTTACAAGCAGAGTTTAATCCATCCATCTCAACAGTATTCTCACTCTTTGCTTTCTTTGTTGCAATCCAATGTTTCCACGCAGTTATACCATAAATGTAACTTAAGGTAAAACCAATCTCAGGAGTGACAATGCTATCATCTTGTGAATGACCATCAGAAAGTGCTTTTTGCTTTGCACCCTATGAAAGCAGAACTTATTAGTCACATTTTAAAAGCAAGATGCACCAAACACAAAATACCAGTCTAATACATGCAAGTTTGGTTTAATCAGTAAAATGGCATTTTACAAAATATAAATGACACCAAATGGATCTGTAGTTTGTTTATTAATACAAAAGTAACAAGATAATTTTGTCTTCTTAATGTCTGCAGAATATGAAATGTACGATAAAATAATGAGGCAAAGGCAACGTGGAGACAAAGAAAACTGGATATATTGGTATCAATATATGAAGATAACTGGGGTACAGTTTTCCTGAATTAGATATCGAAGTTTGTTAAATATAGCTAAAATTGTGCTTTTAAACAAGTTGTTTAAAATAGAAGACTGTAAAGTTCAATTTTCATTATTAAGTACAAAATATGAAAAACCATGGCTAGGTTGAACGAAATGGCCCCATACCTTTCTTCTACACTGAGGTCTGGTCTGTTCCTCATATTCTTCTCCAAATACTGGTGGTAACAGATACTCACTCTCGGTATCCAACTCTTCAGCAGCTGTTAACACACCAATTCTTTTTGAATGAACATGATCGATGATCTTAAACCCCCCCCCCCCCCCCCCCCCAAACAAATATCACCAAGCCTATGGTAGAAAGCATTTTGGCTAGATAGCATTTAAGAACTCTGGTCCATTGAATACTGTTTTGGACAGCTAGGTATCTCCAATTCCAGTGCATATGAGATCTTGTTCAAAAGTAAAACCTTATTTATCTATTAAAGAGTATTAGCACTGAAATGCAACAATAGGAAAAAGATGACATGCCTAAGGTTGTACTAATGCTTCAAATAAAGATTCAATAGTTTCTGGATCAACCACTGTGTGCAAAGGCATAGCTGCAGGATGACAAAGCTGTGTCATGACATATGACATCAAACATGACATTTAGGAATGACAGGAAGCCAAGAAAATGTGGGAGAATGGTTCTGTTAATTGATGATGCTATTAGCACAATGAAATTGTAAAATTGGTTTGGATAGAGATAGAATTGGTTTGAAACGATAAAAAGCAAGCAGTCACTTGTGGGATTAGTGTATCACCCTCGAGTCTTAAAAGAAATGGCTTGTTTAATAGTTAATAAGTTGGTTTTAATTTTCCAAAATGCCTGGATTTAGGAAAGATTTTATCTCATTGGAAAATAGGAAATGTGCCTCTATTTTGAATAAAGGGAGATGGATAGAAAGCAGGAAATAGGCCAGTTAACATAATAAATAGGATTGCAACCTACTATTAAAGATGTTAAAAGCAAAGCGCCTAGACAAGTTCAAGGAAATCAGGCGCAGATAACGTGGCTTTAACTAATTTACTCGAGTTCTTTGAGGAAGTGATATATATGGTGGAGAAAGGGAACAAGTGGGTGTGTAGTGTATAGATTCCATAGGCATTTGGTAAGGTGTCATATTAAAGGGTGAGCAGAAAATTAAAATTAATGGTATAGTGGGTAATGTATGGCCATGGACAAAATAAAGGCAAAAATAGTGCTGATACTGGAAATCTGAACAAACACAGAATGCTGAAGAGACTTAGTTTTCTGGACAGAAGATTGGCTTGCCAGTAAGAAACAGACAGTATTCATAAATGTGTTATTTGTTGTTTGGCAAGATGCAATGATAAATACTAGTAATGCAAATATCAGAGGTGTTATGTTTAACATGTCTGACCACTCAGGGCAGAAATCATTTTGGCGTAGTGCAACTACAAATAAGATAACGTTTGGTTAAAAATAGTGTGAACTGTAGTAAGCAGATATCCTCACAGCCAGTTTCAAGAAGAACTCTACATGTGTCAATCCAAGATACGATAACATTCAATTTTTCTAGTTTGGCTCAATTATTTAACTCAAGACATGATCTAATAACTTGGCTTAATTCATTAATAGTGTTTAGACAATTGTGTCAGCTGTGTATTAATTTATATCTCGTAAGAATTAATTCCAGCTTCCTCTGCAAAGAAGGGACCAAAATCAAATCTTCATGATTATATTTTTGTATTGCCATATTTTAATATCTAGGAATCTATTAAATTACCATGCAGGTAATGAATCACTTTTGATTGAAAAGAGAGAATAGTATGTAATTTCTCATAACTCCAAACACTGTCAGCTTCAGTCAGACCGCAATTGGGACTTCACAAAGGCAAGTTAATTGGCTACTCGAACAGATTTCCCAAATATTACTTGCCACAACAAAGAATACAGAGAAACAGACCATTTGGTGAAGTACATACAATATTTGTCATGGAAACTTTACTCTCTGCTCACTCATTTCACATAACCATTTAAATATTTTGAAAGATTCCATATTGGGTTCCACATGCAGTATTTTTAATTAACATGTTCATCAATTCTTCATCTTCTCAAGTCAGTCTTCTTGAGTATAAAGTCAGACCCCAATGGCTCTATGCCATCACACCTACAGTATGTGCTTCTAATTAACTGAGTGGCCAAAATCATATAGATTTCTAATGTTGCAACTTAATGTGCAGGTCTTGTACTATTTCAACAGTATCTCCCTACTTTTGCAATTTAAATCAAAATTCACAATGTTCAATAAAGGCCCTGAATTGTCCTTTTATGGTCCCTATAGACATGATCAACTGCCTTGAAAAACCAGTGTAACTGCAAACTCTGTATTCCTTCTCCGCTACACACTATTTAGAATGTTATCATCTAATCTATTGATTGCAACACATATTAGAGGAGAAATTATTATTAAAAATATAAATGAAGACATATTTGGAAATAAATATTGTAATCAGTGGAATTTTAGTTGAGGAACTTACTTCTGGGAAAATCAAGCTCCAAGTCCAGCGAAAGTTCATCCTGATTACCAGGCACATTGGCCTGTTCTTCCAAATCATCTTTAATGGTCCCAAAAACATCCAAGAAACTTTCACCATTCTCATCGTTGTCAATACCTAGAAACATATTTTTGCATTAGCTCATCAATAATGCTGCAATTTATTAAGGCTGAATTATATAGCTATGTACTTTCGAAGTATTTTTCAGGTGCTATGATAGACACTCAAGATTCCCTGAAAATGAATAAATGTTTTCTTGATAAATACATTTATAATAAACTGGTAGATATATTGATGTGGGGAATCCAAATTCAGGTTAAAATTATCAACAAAGAAGGCAGTTCAAATCATCAAAATAAGGAAAACAATGTACAAGAAGAAGAATCATGCCAGCATAGGATACGTTATAATGTTCATGTTCTTACTTTCCTTGTAGGATGTACACTGAAAGTAAGTTTAAGTGGCAAATTTGTTCCCAGGTTTCCAATAATTAACTCCTAAATAAGATGCTAGAATGTAACTCTTAATTCAAATGTTAATTAAGTCCATCAGACAGTTTGCTAACATGAAAATGTGGACTAGCAGTGGCCCCAGGCAACTCTTCAAATGCAGATTTGACCAGGAATGACAATAAGGGCCATTTTGAAGGATGGATCATGGCCAAGATCAAAACCAGGAGTGGTGGTCTGTACAGGACAGCACGGAAACAGACACTTTGGTCCAACTCATCCATCCCAACCAAATTTCTCAAACTAAACTAGTCCCACTTCCTTGCATTTGGCCTATATCCCTCTAAATCTTTCTTATTCATATACCTATCCAAATGTTTTTAAAATGTTATAGCTGTACCTGCATATACCACTTTCTCAGGCAGTTTATTCCACATAAGAACCAGTCTCTGTGTGAAAATATTGCCCTTCAGACCCCTTTTAAATCTTTTTCCTCTTATCTTAAAAATATGCGCCCAAGTTTTGAACTCCTGCACCTGAAGGAAAAGACATTTGCTATTCATCTTACTTATGCCTCTCCTGATTTTATAAACCTCTATAAGGTCACCCCTCAACCTTCTACGCTCCAGTGAAAGAAGTCCCAGATATCCAGCCTCTCCTTATAACTCAAACCCTCCAGGCCTTGCAACAACCTGGTAAATCTTTCCTGAATCCTCACTAATTTAGAAGTATCCTTCCTTTAGCAGGTATCACAGGTTCATGTTCAGATCAGTAGTGTACATCTTACATATATTTTGTTAACTGTGGCTTGAATAAGAGTCTTGATGAAGTTTATTTGCTAAAAGGATTTAATTTTGTTTGGTTTGATGCTGTATACATTGATGGCATCAAAACCAAAGCTGCTCTCCTTGTGAAATAGTACAAATGCGGTTTAATTCTAAGAACAAAACATATTAAACCACAGTGCACACTACAGGCTGACATGAACTCTCCATGTGGTTGCAGTAGCTCATTTGCTCTCTTGGTTTCTTTTGTCCGTGTTGCTATGAAGGATTCAAGCTTTCAGGTGACTTTTGTTGGCTTCAAAGCTGTCATTCTTATAATCACTATCAAAGCTCTGCATTTTGAACAAGAGAAAGGTCAGAGGACTCAGTTAGTGGTTTACTTGCAAGGCACAATAGTCAGGGCACCAGATCTGTGTGACCAGAGTATGCTTTGCCTCCCCATAGTACAGCAGGATGTCAAAAAAGGTCTTTATCTTGCATCCGAAGTACTGTTTCTATTTCAGGTTGCAGCTTTCATGCTTTTCTTTCTCCCTTCTCATATAAATTTGATGCAACTATCAAGTTAATGAATAACCATATTATTTGTTTGATGCTACAAATTGAGGTTGAATTGGGAAGAATGGGAAGCTCGCAGAAAATCATGAGGTTGGGTGAGAAGCACTGCAAGTAATTAAATTTACTTAACTGAGTTTTTACAAATTAATTTACATAACATTGAAACATAGGAATTTAAATTAGAAAGCATACATCTAATTCACTTCAGTGGTTCTCAAATATTTCCTTTAGTGTTTTCATTGTATGCGACTGACTCTTAAACATTCTTAGTAATTAATAATGAGATTATCGAACCTCTAAAGTTGTCTGTCTCCTCCAACTCAACTATTTAGTTCACAACGCTACAAAATCACAAATATATAAGACTATTTTTCAAATCTATGGAAGTGCTTACAAGTTGGATCCTTTAAAAGATGGCACATATTCAACTATAATAGTGACCTGAAATATGTCACTGCATGTTCTGCTCTAGTATTTCAAAAGTAAGTAGATTTGTTGAAATGGTTTGGAAATTACCAGGTTCAATTTCAACATTTACATAATCTTTTCTTCTCTATAACTTCAATTGTTTTGAAGAACTATATCAGGGTAACGTAATGAAGATTACCTTGGTCAAATAAAAATTAATTTAGTCACATGAGCCTTCACTCACAAGAAGCCTAAAAATCATTTATACCTTTTTTGAGGCAGATAACCATAGACCAGAACTGATCTCGCTGCTGACAGTTGTATATCTTACAAGGCAGCATACAGCAGAGGAATAGGCTATTCAGTCTTACAGCATAATACATTCTTACTCTATATAAGCCATCTCCCATCCCTTTTCAGATGATTTTAGCAGCATATCTTTTTATTCTTTTCCCATATATGCTTATCTAACTTTACCTGAAATGAATGTATACCACTTGTCTCCATATGTCTTCTGGCAGCACTTCCAATTGTTTTAAATATGTCTTTTGATTAAGCTTGCCTACACAAGTTTAAAGATTGGCTCTACTTATAATTATGGACATTTCAAACAATCTGTCTTTCACATTACTATGAAAGAAATGAAAAAATGCCCATGTGAAAACTCCACTCAATGCAACTGCCATATACTGATGATCTGTTGTTCTTTTGTCAAGACTACTTCTTAATCTACAGATTCCAAATATATTCCTTCTAAAGTTTCATGCCCAAGATTGTTTAGAATATATCAGCTGAGCTCCAGTCAGGGACTTGTATAGGTTTATGATAATTTTCTTGCTTTGTACTGCTCTTTTTATAAAATCAGTATTGTTTTTAAAAGATAACCTAATCAACTGCTGGTGCCACCTTCAATTATTTATTCATATGAAATTTTAGATCACGCTGTTCTTGTACTCTCTTTAAAACTGTACCTTTATACTGACTTTCTTTGTGCTCTCTTTCAAATAGTATCACTTTACACTTCTCTGCAACTTGAGATGCCTTTTGCTGTCCTCTGCAACACTCTCCATTTCTAATTCATTTTTGAACTTTAATTTTTGAGAAAAAAATTAATTCATTCTTTGTCTCTTTACATTTTTTTCACATTTATTTTTACAAATTTCCTCTAGTTTCATTATTAAACTATTATGATTTTCATTTGAACAAAATAAAACTTTAATATACTCCATATTTCATTGCTATTTGTAAAGCACCAGGATTCTCTTTCCAACTTCAAAACTATTTTGCAAACTTTCCAATTCCTGCTATGTCCTCATCTTCATTTTTACATCTTATCAACTTTCTTCAGATCAATGGTATAACGTTTTAAATATTAAGACATGTAGAACACTAAAAGAGATTTTAAAAAACAAAGTGACTTTGTGTTTTCAAAAGGAACAATATTCCTGGAAGAGAAAGGAAAGAGAAATGTGGCAGTAGCCATGCCTCAAAATCAGAAAATAATTCTTTTAAATTATGTGACTTAATAATTAGTATTATCAATTTGTGACAGATCTATAACACAGAGAAAGGTCCTTAGCCCATCATGTCCACACCAGTCAAAAACAATCAGCTAACTATTCTATTCCCATTTTACAGCACTTTGCCCATAGCTGTGTATGCCATGTCATTGCAAGTGAATAACTAAATACTTCTTAATTGCTATGAGGGTTTCTGCCTTTACCACCCTTACAAGCAGTGAGTTCCAGATTCCCATCATCCTCTGGGTGAAAAGGGCTTTCTTCACATCTTCTCAATACCTTCTGCCTCTTATCTTAAATCTACACCCCCTGATCATTAATCCCTCCACCATATATGTATTCATCTCAATTTCATTGGTATTCCTTGGACATTCTAGTGTTAGAATGGAAAACTGCAGTAATGCATTCAATTAAAACTACAGTTGTATTTTTATTTCTACTATCCAGATGTGCTTTGGCAACAGTAAACAAACATTGCATTCTTTCCTATTTCTTTCTGGCTTTCATGCAAGTGTTAAATCTTACCACAGAATTCCATTGATACAGGATTCCTCTCTGCTTCAGCTATCATTTCCGCCATAGCAAGTATGTCAGCTTCAATTGGATTTGAAGGAACCTTCCTCTTGAGATCCTCAATTGTTTCAACTATTTTCTCAGCATTTCCTAGGGTAGTAGGCAGAAACACTGGAACAGGTACCTGTTCCAAATATAGTTCATTAATTGTTGCACATCTTAAATGATGAGAACGTAAGACTTAGGATCAGGAGTACGCCATCTGGCCTCTCGAACCTGCTGCACCATTCAATAGCATCATGATCCGACATTCCTCATGTTCACTTTGCGCTTTCCTGTAATCTTTGATTTCCCTACTGATAAGAATCTATTTTACCTGTAAATATACAAAAGGACTCTGATCCCACAGCTCAACTACAAGGAGTTACAAGACTTACAAACCTCAGAAATTACTCCCCATCTCAATCTTAAATTGACACCTCTTAATTCTGAGACTATGTCCTCTCAGCATTTACTCTTGAAAATCCATGTGTTTCAATGAAATCAAGTCTCATTCATTCTACTCTCCAGTGGGCAGAGTCCCAAACTGTTTAGCCTTTGCTCAAAAGATAATCTCTCCTCACCACGGATTATTCTAGTGAAACTTCTCTGAAATGCCTCCAACAAAGGAACCTGATATCTTTCTTTAAATAAGGGTACCAAAACTGCTCACAGTACTCTAGATGTGGTTCCATTAACATCTTGCATAACTGCAGTAACACTTCCCTACTTGTATATTCCAATACTCTTGAAGTAAGGGCCAACATTCATTAGCTAGATTTCTGTGTTTCATGCACAAGCACACCGCCTCTGCGTCCTCTCATGCTGCAGCTTTCTGCAATTTTCTCCATTTAAATAATATACCTCTGACAAATAAGCCATTAACATATAAAGTGTAAAAACAGTGACTACAGGGAAGAAAAGAAAAACTGTTTCATTCATCCATTTCATTTATTCAAATGAAAGTTTTTGATGCTTACTTTTTAAAAAAAAACTTTACAGAGGAACCTCGATTATCCGAACGACATGGGCGGGGAGTATTTTGTTCGGATAATTGAATGTTGGATAACTTAGTTTAGACAAGCATCGGGACCTTGCAATCTTGTCCAGATAATTCGCAATTCGGATCATCAAATGCCGAATAATCGAGGTTCCTCTGTATAGGGCTTTTCTTCCAACATGTTAATCATAAGTCTGAAGAATAAGCTTACCGGAATAGGCATTGAGACAGGTACTGGATAGCTATTGCAATACATGTGCATTGGAACGGGAATATAGACTGGCACAGGGATAGGCACAGGAACCAACTGAGGCTTCCAATCCTCCTCTGTAATAATAAATATGAAATATAGACACATTTTCAGGTTAGAGATATACAGTTAAAAACAGACTTCAGAAAACAAGAGGAGCGCATGAGAAAATTAAGAGACAGACCATGTAGGAAAACTATATTACACATCTTCAAGTAATTTTAATTTAAAATTAGTAGTTACATCTCGAGTTGTGTATATATGTTGTTGAACTGCTTTTTTATTTTGACAGCAAGGCCTCGGCTTCTCCAGAACCTAGCCTTTGGATTGAAGAATTACCTTATCCTGAGACTGTGCAAGCTGAATTGGGTTGCACAATATTGTGCATAGGTAATATAGGTAACATTCCTGAATGTAATACTGTTATCCAGCCAGATATATGACTGGAATAGTTTTCTTCTGTACTTTCAACATCTTGCTTAATAACTTATAAAAAAAAATAAAGATACTTTATTTTCAAACTGAATAGCTTCATGTCGTAATTATGTAAATTTTTATAGTTTTTGTTTTGGTTTCTATGAACTTTTAAACGTTTATTTCACAGAAACACACAGGCAAATACAGCGTGATGTGTGGGCATTCAAACTACATCCCTCTTAAGAAAGGTGCATATTGTAATTTGAAATCTAAAAAGCCTTCACAGAAGCAGAAGGGAAGAGAAGTTAGAAAGAGATGGTAAATTGCTTGAAGGCCACCTGCCCTTGGGAAAGAGTGGAAATAGAAAGGAGTGAATGCAGCTTTAATATTGAGTTGATAGTACAATGGAGGAAGAGTTTGGGTAATGTACAAGGGGTTAGTTGGAAGGGAAAATAGTAATAGGAAGGATATGGGTTCATGAAAGGTGTTGAGGGAGAATTGGGGAAGAGGATTCACCAATTAAAAGTTAAGCAACTGACTGCAAACATAGCAGCATATTACTGACTGCAGTACAAGACAGAAGGTAAGCTTAGGAACGTGGTGAGTGAGGGATTTGCTATGGTGTGGTGTTCTGACCTTTCATAAAATGCAAAGTGGGGGACCAGAGACCAGAAGTCGGATATGAGAGCTGAAGCACAAATGGATTAATTAGGTGAGCAGATAGGTAAGTGATGAATTTTGAAGTTGTTTTTCTTTCTAAATAGGGTTGTAGTTTGAATTGATTCTAGGGAGATACAAGTACTACATTAAATTTATAACAACTATAGATAAGTAAATAATGTTTATAAATACAAATAGTTAAATTTAACACAATGAGGATGAAAGGAAAGGTGGTGCATTGCAGCTGTAGCATGTGGGAGCTACATGGCAACCACATTTGCATTAAGTGTCTATGAAGAACTTCCAATCAGAGTTGATGAAGGAGAGTTTAAGATTTGAACACTATGATGAATCAGGCAGGGG